>NW_025763506.1:0-2548854 GCF_020744385.1 Fusarium flagelliforme
CCCGACCCAAGGACAAGAACCACGCGGGAACCCTAACGAACCGTGACCCGGCCCGACCCGGCCCGACCCGACCGCGGGCGCCGACGCCGGGACCGCGGCACGGACCCCCCGGACGGACGTGTCCGTTGCGGGGTTACGACTTTTAAAACACCTACTAACTCAACGCCTCTGTAACTACCGTACTACCACCCTAACACAAACTCCTTAACCTCCTCCTTCCTTCCTCAAACCCTTAACCCACCCCTACCACCCCTACCACCACCACCACCACCACCACCACTCACAACCCCAACAGCGCTTTAACCCCGTCAGCGTTTACCCTTAATCCCAACAGTCTTACGCACCCCTTGACCGCAACACCGTTTACCTTCTCTTTCCTCTTCCACTTCTTCCTGCTTCGCACAGCTTTCACGTCAGCGGTTAGTCTGCCTAACCTTCTCAGCGCTAGCGCGCTGCACCGGCGGACTGCAAACAGGCTATAGGGTAACCTACTATAGCTCGGCAGTATATTCGTCGTTTTGCTTGTTAAATACGTTAATTCTATCTACTATGACTCAATGATAAGGACCAACATATACCCATCTTTGAAACAAACCCTGTCTCCTTCCATATATCTTCTAATAATACGACAGTAATAGTTTGTCATCCTGGTAGCAATAGTTATTCGTAGGCTGTATTTGTTATTACTACTGAGAGTATTGGTATGTCGTTGAAAGTGGAGAAATTGCCTGCCTCAGATTACGGGATACCGCGCTAGTTTTATGCCCTCCTGATAGTCGCCCAGCCATATCGCAAGGTCTGTCCAACTATCATAATAGTAGGTAATGGAATAGATAGCATGGAGGTTTATCTATCTTTTCTTCTTACTATGGTAGTCCAGAATTACCTCTTTCTTAGCATTAATCGACAAGGCGCTTATACTCCATATATCCTATGTGTATTTTCCTCAATACTCTTCTCACACTATCTCTTCTCTCTACTACTTACGTTCTAACTCTTTGACTCTTCCCGGCTCTCTTACTACTGCCACTGTCCTGTCCCAGGATGATACCACTTCTGGTATTGCTTATACCAAACCCATTCGGACTGCTCTTGCTGCTGCTGCTGCTGCTGCTGGCCAGACCACGATACTCCACTGCCGTATCCCGCTGCCCCGTATGTCGATGCTCCACCCCCGTATCCCGCCATCTGGGATGTTGATCCACCACCTCCATATCCAACCGTCCCAGATGTTGATCCTCCCACCGTAGGGTAGGTACCACTAGACAGACTAGTATCTAGAACCGTTCGCTTACCTCTTTTAACCATAACGCTCTCCCCCTTCACCGAAACATTATCATAACCTCCAGGGCCTCTTCCTACCCCCTCAAGGTAGATGTGCACTTTCTTTCGACCACCACTCTGCCTGCCCTGGATCTGTGCACTGATGTGATTCTTATTAGCTTCTGTCACCCCAGTCGCACTGTTGGTAGTTGTCTCGTGTGGTGCGGCTCTATAATTGTCAACTGTTAGTTTCTCCTTTCTAGATTCTGCTCTAAGGGCCCATACGTGATTAAAGCATCTGCATTTCCTAGTCGATATGCAAGGAGGTATACAAAGTTCTCCGATAGAGCTTTCAGCGTGTGCAGCGGCGCTGCAGCAGACACTGCCTTACTCTGCAATCTAGACATGGCTTGACCTTCCCACCGCACACGGATACTATTAATATCGCCTTTATAGCTATCTGCTGGAAGACAGTATGGGTATGACATGATATGTTTCCTGGGCGTTAGGATTGATATGCTTTTGATATAATGGGGCTATATCTGGTCCTGGAATAGTAATAAATAAGGAAAAGATGGAAGAAAGATAGGTCAATAGATAAGATAGGGAAGAAAGTAAAGATGGCTGGTGTAAAGAATATGAAACCTTAGTATTGGCCCGTTCTAGTAGGAAAGAATTTATAGCTTTGATATCGAGCCTTTGTCTGATATAAATAGTTGTATGAGGCCGTGGAACTGCTTGAGCAACTGCTTCAGTGACAGTTTAATTCTGGCCTTCCTCCTGTTATATATTGTATAGGACTCGACTACGTCGAGAGAGCATTGTTTGATGCCTGAGGCGCGATCATGGGAGAAAGCCCTGCCTGCAACCCAACGATTACACCCGGGATCACTAAGGAGGTGCGCTGTGTATCCCTGCCGCGGCGCTTAGGTTGGCGTTACGCCCACAAGACTCTCGTAGGAATCGCTGGCTGGATTGGATGGCAGATAATTATAGCACATTACGAACGGAGTTGAGGACCTTCACAGAGCGGCATGTAAAACACGGCGGGGTGGCTCTTACCGCTGAGGGGTTGAATAGTAGATAGCAGGCTACGGAATAGGCTAACCTCCAAAGCCAACCATCCTAGAATCCATAAGGTTTATTTATGGTACCTGGGTTAGAGCCAACAGTCTTTGTGTATTTATAGAAGTGTCTAGTTGTTGTTCCTTGTTGTGGTGGGGTATGTATGGATATATATCATTGGCTGAACCCAGAAGTGGGGTTCCGGTAATATTAGCCCCCGCTCTGCTCAATCTGCTAGCTAAGAGCTTTTTCAATCACGGACCACTATCTATATGTATATATATATACACATACAGGCTTTTATCCCCGAATTTCAACCTAAAGGCTTTATAACTACTCTTGATATGATGAGTGAACCAGAGGCAGGAGCAGGACCCAAAACGGCAACAACGCCCTCTGAGAGGATTGGGGCTCCTGATCAGGGTGACTTTGTAGACTCAGAGGATGAGTACGAGTTCGACGAAGTGGCAGAAGACCCGGAGCTGTATGCCCAAGGTTTATATTATCCTACATATATTGGAGAAATTCTTGCCAACAGGTATCGCATAGACCACAAGCTAGGTCATGGTGGCTTCTCTGTTGTCTGGATGGCTTATGATATGCTTAGCAAGAGGGATGTTGCCCTCAAGGTTATGGTATATGGAGACGCTGGAGAGCATGAGTACCATGTTCAACGCGAGGTCGCCAACGCTGTGTCGGATACTTCTCGTCTTCTGCTATGCCAGGACGCCTTTATTCTTTCGGGCCCGCATGGCCATCATCGAGTACTTGTCCTCCCGTTGCAGGGCCCAAACCTCAGAGACCATATCCGAGAGAAACCAATCGTTGCCCGGATGTTGGCTGCGAAACAATTGTTACACGGCCTGCGGGCGCTGCATGAAGGTGGAATTGTACATCGTGGTAGGTCGCCTCGGGGCAGGCTTTCCGTTAGATCTAGCAGATCCCAGAGCTCCTTGTATAGCTAACATTCTGTGTATAGATCTGAACAGTGCCAATGTCATGTTTGGACTTTGCCCACTCAGTAGTCAAGACACCACCACCAAGTATCAATATATTGGACGTCCTCGGAAGATGATGCTGCCATATGTGCCATGGAAGCCATGCGAGTTGGTTATGCCGATGGCTCCGCAGAAGGAACTGATAACGGATGACGTTTACCTCGGAGATTTCGGCATGGCGATTCGAGCCGGTACACCGGTAGTACAGAAAGTGCAGTCACCTGCTAAATACTGTGCCCCAGAGCGAGTACATGGCATGAATCCAAGTTTCGTATCTGATATGTGGAGCTATATGTGCCTATTTGCCGAGTTATATGGGAAATACCCTCTCTTCTCGGGCTCAGCCAATTCTACAGTCATCTCATTCATTGTAGATACCCTTGGTCCACTTCCGGTACAATGGAAAGGCTTATATGATGCGGGTGGCTTATGTGATCCTGAGTGGTACAGCCAGCATCGGAAGCCGAGTTCCCACCTTGGCCTCGAAAACAAGATAACATTACTTCGACCTGATATTGCTACGACCGAACAGCGACTTGTGCTGGATATCTTGCGATGGGGATTTTCATACCTACCGGAGCACCGCCCGACCGCAGCGCAGCTTCTGGATAGTGTCTTATTTAAGGACCTAATGGCTATCTATGGACTATGATGCTTTATAGGCTGGAGTTAACTGTTATGTGTATACAGTATGGCCACTGGTACTATTGTATGTAGCTACTGGGGCAATATCATGATCGTATAACTCTTTATCACACAATAGACCACTCGAGTAGTCTGGTAACAGCAGGGTCCGGGGGTAGCCATATACCCAAATTGGATATTCGCTTGAAGTTTGCTTAATAAGATTGGAAAAACCGGTTTCTCATGGGCGATTCTACCTTGTCTACTTTGGACCGTTGGTCGTCATCCAGATGTTGGTTGTTAGCTCTGCAATCCCCGGTACGAACCCTTGGTAGCTTAGATCCTCCCAAACTTTCGACAAGGGCTCAGCTAATAAACGTTGCTTCCTCAGCCTCGACCCACTACACATCTGAACTAACAAACCTTTAGCAACTGCCTACATCCTCCTATCGGCCTAGTCAAGACACACAGTTCAGGGCACATATAAGTATAGAACCAACAACCAAAACTCGGAGGTTACTTAACTGGGTAATTGATAGCTGGTTAGCAAAAGGACCGTTATTGTTTCAAATCAATCCGTTAGGGCCAACAAAGGCCTGCCGATTAATACACTGCCGTGCTTCTATGGGTGGGACGTGTCATGACCCTTCCTGTAGCCCTGGTAAGGCGTTTCCAGCGATGGCTCATGAACTCTGCCTGCTACTGACCGCTGATGCCAAAGATTAAGCCAATAAGGATGGCGTTGTTAGAGCCTAGATCCACCACAAATCTGAACCAACAGGCCTTCGGCAACCGCCTACCTACTTCTATCAGCATAGCCAAGATATACAGTTCACTGTAAAGTATGTTTAGGACCAACAAATATACCTCGGGGATTACTTACTCTGGCAATAAATAGCAGCAGATTGGCAAAAAGACCGACAGCGTTGTTTCAGTTCAGTCCCTTAAAACCAACAGACGGCTGATAACCAATAAAACGCCCCGTTTCTAGCGTTAGGATTTCCAACTCCTGGCCCCGGCAAGGCATATCAAGCAGCTTACCAACGCAGCGGTCCATCCTCTCTCTTACAGTAAGCCTCGGCCTACCAGGCCGCATTGCTGCAGAGTTAGGTGGATGGCATCCTGTAAGACTGTTCATCCATATCCTGCACCAGCACAATTGGACAGGGCCATATAACCGCCTTGGGTAACCTGCGAGAAGGGGTTAGACTATGAGCATCTGACGTAGAATCAGGAGATGTTGCCGCCATCAATTCGTAAGGGTTGGACATTTCAGGTACATCGAGCTTGAAGAAAGAAAGATTGAGAATGAGCCAGAAGCTGGAGGACAGCGGCTACAAGACTAGACGCCTTAATTGTCTCTACAATCGCAATTGGCCGGTGTTAACACACGTAGATAAACGCTTGCACCGCTGGCTTTGCTAATATAGAGAAAAACAAGATAAGGCGGCGATACACTTGCGCGGCTGTATGTGGCTTTGATAATACTAAGCGCTTTTTAGCTAGAAGATGCATACTCCGTGACATCTGGTAACGTGGATGATGGATTGAGCTAATCTTTGGTGACTAGACTGCCCAGTCCAGCAAGAATGGGGATCATCACTCTCTTGTCAACCTTAAGATCTATCTATCTGTTACTTACCCTCGGCCTCTGGCAAAAAAGACATCCTTATCCTTTGGCTATCATCTGCTTATCTTACTGCACTATACCCTTCCGCCCTGAAACTTTGCTATATGACTAATATATGTACCATCCTTTCTTGCTCTGATGCGTATGTTTCCTCCCTATAATGGTATAGAGGATCTACTGTCATTGCGGTTCAAGTCTTCCTTATCTTCTTTACAGTATTGGTTGTTATTTAGCTGTTGGTTACTAGCTCTATGATCCCTGCTACTGACCGTTGGTGCTAAAGGTTAAGCCAATAAGGATAGTATTGGTGGTACCTAGATCTACCACGCATCTAAACCAACAAACCTTTGGCAACCGCCTGCCTACCTCTTTTAGCCTAGCTAAGGCATACAGTTCAACGTAAAGTATGTCTAGGACCAACAACCAAACTTTGGGATTACTTGCTTAGTCGATGAATAGCAGTAGATTGGCAAAGCGGCTAATAAAGTTGTTTTAGCGTAGTTAGTTAGAGCCAACAGACGGCTGATGACCAATAAAGCACCCCATTTCCAAGGAAAAGGATTTCCAATTAATATACTCCTGGCACCCTGGCAGGGCATATCGAGCAGCTTACCAACACAGCGGTCCATCCTCTCTTTTACAGTAAGCCTCGCGCCTACCAGGCCGCATTGCTGCAGAGTCAGGTGGATGGCATCCTATCAGACTGTTCTTCTGTATTACGGCCTGAATGCATTAAACGGACCAACATCGTCACGTAGCCGCCCATATTACAGACAGGAAAGAGACTTAGGTCGCAGTGATAAGGTGCGTCCAACGTACAATAGATGGCGCGGCATAGTTAGCTCTTTGCGGCTGGCGTTACGCCGCAAGGGCCGGATGTTTCAAGCAGGCAGGGCTTAAATAAGTATAGAGTATACGCGGGAAACTGCAGGAGCTGGAGGCTGTTGGATAGCGGCTGTAAGGCTGAAAGCGTCGGTAGTCCCCATGCTGTGACTGGCTGGGACCGGGATGGATGGATGAATGAAAGCATAGACTTCTGACTGAACCAGCGTAGAGAATTTGAGGGCCAGGCGGCAATATACTTGCGCGGTTACTCATAACTGCGATAATGCTAAGCGCTTTCAACAACCTACACTCTGTTGTCTCTAGTAGCATGGATAATGCATTAAGTCAACCTACGCTGTTGGATCAGACTTAGGTCTAGGACGTGAAGTTTGTTTAAAGAGCCCTAATAGCAACAGAGACAGTACTTATGTATTGACTTAAATATTTACCTTCTTACCACCTTCTCTCTGCCAATAAACAATGCGCCCTTTTTCCTTAGTTATTATTTATTTATTGTACTGCACTATATACTTTAACTACACTACACACCTTAACTACACTACGTACTTTAGCCCTATTACTCTGCTATCTATATATTACTTATACAGTCTACTTTTGCTCAAATGCGTACGTTCTATAAGTATATTCGGATGGAAGATGTACTAACAGTGTGGTTTTAGAGCTCTGGATTATAGAACTACTTGTTATCTCCATCTTCCCTGTGGCAGGCCTGGTGTTTTACAGTAAGCATCCCGCTTATCTGGTGCTTGCCGTCAAGGCTGTTGCGTAAACTAACGGAAACCAGCACTGTCCCTGACAGGATGTGTATCAGATAGCCCTGGACTTCCCAGTATATACCTCGTGGCTATAAATAGCTTGAGTACGGTGGAACTTCGTGTTGGTTATTTCGGTAAGGTCTGCCTCTGTATATGTGCAAATGCCATTTAGATCGATAAAATGGATTCTCGGCCGTTGTAAGTAATGAGTCAATGGCTAACTTCGTATAGGAGTATGTATGTCTGGACACAACAGCCACTTTTGCGTTGGCACCCCTTATTCGGCATCGCCCCAGTCGCTCAGCGCCGCACTCACCTCTCAGCTGGGCCGGGAGGACAAGGGCCCTATGGTTCCCAGCTTACCTATCCTCGAAACTGCTCTGCAGCTGCAGCGGAACATCTTCTTCTGCCTGCAAGCCTTTGCTGGGGTGCTCTTTATGGTTAGCATCCTATTTTTCGTCACTCGGGTCTGTATACAGATGAGCAAGGGGAGTAGCCGGAGCTGGCGCTTTATTAATCAACGTTGGTCTGAGAAGATCCTCGTAGCGTCGGTCGCTATCTCCGTCATCAGTGCGGCGTCTACCACGCAGACGGGAAATGCGCTCCAGTTCGCCACCAAGAAGCCGGGCGCCACGTCGTTGGACATCAAAGTTGGCTATACGCTACAGGTACTTGAGTGGCTTGCTTTTGTATTCTCTACAACTTTTTACATTGTTATAGTGAAGCGAGTTGCTAGGAGGACAAATGAAGGGCTACCTGGTGGCGAAAAGCTTACAAGCTTTCCCATGCAACCACCGTCGCTACCCGGAGGATTGCAGCCTCCTCCTCCATCGCTACCCCGAGGACTGCAGCCTCCTCCTCCTCCTCCACCACCACCACCCCCTCCTCCTCGATAGTTATACTACCTTATTATATAGCCACTATCTTTGCAACATATACACATATATACCGGAATGATTAAGCAGTATATCTCAGGATATAATTTAATGTAGAGAGCCTATACAAAATGTGTATTTCGATTGATGAACCTAGTGAAATGATGTAGTTAATACTCTTTAATTTATTATGTAGGAAGATATAAAATAAAACAAGACGTTATAACTCTGCTCGGTATAATTGTATCTACCTAGCCTCCTACCCTATCATACCATTAAAATATATGACCTGAATGTACGGGCCTACTTTCATATCCAGTCGCGCCAAGCTAGTGGTGATATGCAACACGGCATCTACCATCCTGCTACTTTTAACCTTCGTATAGGTAGCCCTAGCTCCTATCCAACACCCATCTCTCTCACAGGTCATATTCAGATAGAGGTAAATGTAGATATCTACGGATCTGCTTAATAGAATAGATAATATTAGATAGGTATGCGCTCTGTTGTGGATGGGTATCCGGATCCTGGTTTAGCACGATGGCTGCAACGGTGTCTGTCAGCTTGGCATCATCAGGAATGGTTATGCATGGCTTGATGATATGTGTGCAGAGAACTGTGCGGCTGCCGTTCTTGGCAGTCACGGACATTACGCCGTTGATCTTGTCGGGGTTGGGGAAACAGAGTACCTGCTGGCAGAAGCAGTAGTACAACACGCAGAGGAACCTTTGTGCCGTGATGAACGGACTACGGCTGAGCTGCTCGAACGCCTTGATGGCCCTCTTAGCCTCCACGCGGAAATGCTGGCTCTCGAGATGTCCACGGCTAATGTCACTATCGGCGAGAGTCCATGCCCAGGCAAAATAAGTCGAAACGTGCTTGATGAAGAAGCGGTGGTTCCCTGGAGGATTGCAGTCTCTGCCCTGCACGGCTCTTGACTCAGCACGCACGCCAGCCAGGGTAAACTCAAACACGTCCATGTCTGGTACTCTTTTCCTTCTGCCCTTCGCCGGGAAAAGAGCCAGGTATGCCGATTCCTTATAGCTGCGAATCAGAAGCTGTGAGAGGATTCCGAGCACCTCCTCGGCCTGCTCGCGCGTGCGGATGTCCTTGCTGACGGCGAGGCTGATCACCTGGTCGATAAGGTGTCTGGACTGCCGCAGCGATGCCTCTTCTAGCCAGTGTGCCTTGATGACGAGCTGTGGCACCTGCAACAGGTCCGTGGCCCAGTCGTGGAGCCGGAGTTCATGCCAGTCCACTACGTCTTTCGGGAAGAAGGCAAACCCCCGCTGCTCTCTAGAGCGGGCCATATCGAGACCGATCTTGCTCCTGGCACCGACTACAAGGGGCGCAGACAATATCCTGGCTAGCGCGTGCGGCTGATGGTTGACGAAATGCCGGAGAGCGAGCGTCACGATGGCATAGAGCGATGCCGCTGACTGCGGCGTAGATGGGTCTCGCGCCCAGTACGACATGATGTAGTCCATGAGCCGCAGATGCTTGTCGATGTTCTGTCGCACGAACGCGTTAAAGTCTCCAGCCGCGAGCACGTAGAAGGCATTCCGGTCCGGTGTCACGGCAACGGCGCCTGGCCCGTCGGATAGCCGGTTTGCTCGTTTGATCAGACGCCACCAAGCCTCCTCCGCCGGCCGCAACTGAGCCGCGAGTGTTGTCGTGATGCGCAGCTCAACCCGCCAGCCGTACCCCCGTGACGGGTCCTCGAGGTTGCTAGCCATGCGCTGTATTGACTGCGATAGTGCCCGTTCTGCGTCCTGGCGGCTAGCCTTGATGTTACCCTTTCGGGCCACTGCTGCCCAGGCCTCATCGCTGTGCGCAAGGTTGAAGATGTTGGGGTGTGAGAAGGCCCAGATGGCGGCCACGTTGAAGTTCCCCTCCTCTACGGTGTAGGATTGTATATACGAGACGCCGTGCTTAAAGATAGGACTAGTTCTCCTGGGCTCTGAAGTGATGGAGATGGAGTCTCGCAGCATGTGTACTGGGTACTCCGTCGTGACGGCGCGAGGGATGCGGGGAGGCTTCCAACCCTCTCCTGCAGTCTGCTCCTCCTCGCTTCCCCTTTCGCGTGGAGCTCGCCTGTCGTCTTCGTCAGGGTCATGTTCACCCTCCCCTTCCTCATCTTCCTGGCTACTACTGGCCTCATTATCCCAGTCATTATCAGCCTCGCCCTCCACCCGCAGGGCAGTCCTTCCGAGCAGAGCCTCCTCAGACTGTCCGTAGAGAAAACGCAAGGTGTTGTACTGGCAGCACCGCCGAGCCAGAACGGTATGCCCACTTCTCGTTGGCAGGAGCTCGGACGCAACATCGACAAGCTGGGTTTGCCTCCACGGCGTCGGTTCTGTTCTGTCGTCTTCGTAAGGAGGGTTGCCACTGCCAGTGTTGGCTGTCGGCTCCTGTTCGAGGCTAACGACGCCACAACGGGCGCGGAAGTTTCCCAGCACCCCCGCGATGCTGCTGCCGGAGGATTGATGCCACAGCTTGGTGTCCTTATAGCTGCAGAGGAAGATGGCATCGCCAAACTGCCACAGCCTACTTGCGTCTTCCGTCTCCCGTACGCTCCCGTCGGCTGCTATGTCGCGCTCTGCACGATTAAGTGCCTCCTGCATGACGCTCCACAGCCTGGGTAGGTTCTCTTCGCTATACGGTACCTCAAAAGCCGCCCCGCGTACAGCCGCCGAGCCCGACGACTCCATGGCTATGCGCGATGCTGCCCGGACGGAGTCATAGCTTCCAGGCAGGTGGTGCACAAATTGTGGTCCAATCTTCTCGATACTCGGCCTGATGAAGCCGTCGAAGAAAAGTCGATTCTGCTCCTCTCGCAGAGGCACTGGGCCCTTCTTCCGGCATTTCTCGTCGTAGAGTCGCGGGAAGAACATATAGACCGTTCGTGGCCTTTGGTGCGCAAGCACGGTGTGCGGGATCTGGTAGATAGGGACCTGTTTGATCTTCTCTCCCACCCGTATGGGCACGCGGACGTGAATAGACTTGGAGAGAAGGAGGCTCGGCTGGGCTGTGATACATATGTTCAGCGGCCCTCTCAGACTGCGCGGGTCTTTGGTGACATGTAGGAAGCTGTCGATGTCGTGAACAGCGGGCGCCAGCTTCCGCTGCGGCACGTCGTCTCGGTGGAGGCATACCTCGGCATCTGACCAGTCTTTGTCCTCGTGCCAGCCCGCGAATTGGGCCTCGAGCCGGCTAGCTGGCGGCAGCTGGTCGCGACGGAGACCCGTGACTGAAGCATCAAGGGGTCGGACGGTGCGGTCTAGGCCGAACTGTCGTGACTGTTCCTCTCGCTCAGCGAAGGACAACCCGCTGACTCTTGCGCTAGACCCAGCCCACGTCTCGCGCAGGTGCAGATGGCGGCGGCAAGTTGCGAGGTGTGTTGCGTCCTGGTCCCTGTGTTGATCCGCCGGGCATGATACCAGGCCGGCGGTAAGGATGTAAACGATACGCCGAGCCAGTTTCTCCCCTTCGTCCAAGCTTTCCTCTTCAACCCAATTATAGATTTCCTGACGGGTGGGCAGTTCCGCAGCAACGGGATCGGCTCGTTCTTCGTCATGCTCTTCGTTTTGGGGATTTTCGCTTTGGGTAATAGCATCTTCGCGTAGGTTACTATTTGCCCTATTTATTATGCCGTCTAGGGCGGATTGTTAGCGGACCGGGTGTGTTATATAGAGATTGAATGTTTAACCTGGGTAAGGCCCATTACTATATGGAGGTGTTGAGCGTATATGCCACGACCCGTCGTCCTCTTCGGCCGGATCCATCTGCATATCGGAGCCGTATACTAGCGACTGGTCATTCAGTAACACGTTGTCGTCCGGTACAGCTGCGACTGTCGTGTTATCATCCATCGAGTCTATACAATCGATTTCGTATAAGTGTTACAGTAACATGTTGAGGGCTGCATCTGGAAAAACGCACCTGGTATGTATTCTTCTCCACCGTAGTGTCGTCTAACTAGAGGTCTAGATGAGAGCGGCTTGTTAAAATCTCTACCTCGTCGCAATGTGACATTCCCTGATGGCTCTTCGGTCGGCAGTGATATATCTGAGCTCAGAGATAATGATGATGATAATGGCTCGGGGAAGGTAGTGTTTATTGCGACATGGTTTGTGCCACTGCCATTGCCCGATCTGCTGGCAAACGTGCTGTTGCTAGTAGCAGAGGAAAAATCCGAACGAAGCGTGCCAGAGCTAACCGCTCTTGTCGGCGTTCTTCTTTCCGATGCTGTAGGTAAAGGTGAACTTGACTGCAGGTATCGCAGGATAGTTTCCTGAGGGTTAGCTGGATGGACGCCGGATGAAGACGAGCGAGAAGAAAAAAAGCCTCCTCCCCTGCGACCCTTGGACTTAGACTGTATTCTTGACGCGTCTTTGGTTTTCTGCCGCCCTGGAGCCATGACAACGATTGTAGTACGACTATTTGATGGGCGATAATAGGCGTTGATCTTGTCTGAGGATATTGCCTGGGCTTTGTTATGTTATGTTATGGTATGTTATGGAGGTACTACATGCTAAGTCTAGGGTAGTTAATCATGGGATAAACTTACTTCATAACAGTTGCTTCGGATATCCCCTTAAATTTCCACATATCTTTAGCACGAAGTTTATTATTAAATTAAATGTAACTTGAATGATTTTCGTTTACATCTTTCATATCCAGCATACTATCACATGTGTGATAAGGGGTTCGTTCCGGTACACCCATGCCCCAGCCAGTAAAGTTAAAAACAAGAAAACCAATCAAAGTCCATTGAACAACAGCTATAGCGCGATATACCCCGGCAGCTTTGGGAGATGATTACGAATACATTCATCGCTTCATTTTAAATCCCTTTGCCCCCTCGTCTACAACGTTATGAAGAAGGAGGCTATGGAAAGAAGTGATAATTACCAAAAGGCAGACCAGCAATATGTCACCAACGGGCAGAAAAAGGTCGAAGGTCCCGGCCTCCGCTGTCACAATGCAGTTCACTAAGCGTGTCCGCTTGCCCAACCATGCCGGCAACTCCTCCAGCACGTCCAGACCACAACCCGGGAGGCTCGGATCGCACACGCGTCACGCTCTAGACGACCGCGGTACCGCAGCTCTCAGACGTGACAGGGGTTCAACTTTATTCGTTGCCGATGATCCCGACGTGTCAGTGGCCAGTCCAAACCAGTCTCTCCGGCGGAAGACACTCAGCTCTGGACAGGATCCTGACGCCGACACGCATAGCAGTCTGCCATCCAGCTTCCTTCCGGATTCTACCTCCCTCGCCATCTCAAGTACAGAAACTGCTGGCTTGTTGACGCAGCATACATTACCGTCGTCCGAGGCGCCGGATGAGCAACATCCCATCGATCTGCCCAAGACCCTCTCCAGATACGAGAGGAAACTCAAGAAGTTTGTCAGCCAGTGGCACGCGTCCCTTGTTGAGAAGGGCATACCGGAGCATCTAGCCTACGAGCTCGCCAAGCACTGTGTTCAGGCCAACGATGGAGAAAACGATTCGGAGACAGACAGCCACCATGTGAGTCGTGTGAAGAAGCCACTCTTTCCTCCCTTACCAGGTGCGCTCTTGGGAGGCACCCAAGTTTTTCCGAATGCGCCGAACACTTATCAAGACGACATCGAAGACGGCGGCATCACTTCACGGCCATCTACCAATCTAGTTCCTACACAGGCCTCTCAACCCAATGATGAAACCGTCGTGGTACGACTAGGCGCCGATGCGCGAACACCGAAGCAGGGACTCGGCGGGGATGACAAGCCAACCACCCTGGTGGAGGCCCTCCAGGCTAAGAGCAGACTGAAGAACCATTCTGAGGAAGGACACGAGGCTTTTGATACCCTAGCCGTTGCCCGGAGGCTTCAAGAAAGGGACTTTGGCGGCAGACTATCCTCGCAAGAGATCTGCGTCATAGGTATCACCGTCCTATATGAGGTATTCGGTAGTAGAGGCCAGAAACGGCTCGCTGATGCACTGACACATCTTTATGGCCGCCATCCACGACGCCATCTCGCCGAGATCGACCGGAATGCGGGCAGGGTGGCAGACGAGATCCGCAAGGATGGTCCGGCGACACTATCCAGCTTCACCCTACGTTGGGCTCAGGCCGTTCAGCACGACAGCCCCAACATGTTGACGATCGACGACATTCGACTGATCGACATGAAGGTATCCCTCGTCCGTGAATGGGATCGTTGGTCGAGCCCAGCCGCAACAGGCTCAGATGGAGACATCGACGACTATCTCTCCAAGAACGGAATAGACGCCAACGCGGGGCTGGCACTTTCAACGAGAATAAGCAGGTATCTCAGCAGGAAGCTCGGTCTTCCTGAAGGCACCCTGGCCAAGAAGATCTATGCCTGGCGGCCACTGACAGTGATGGCAGACGTCTTTGGCGCTGGCATTTATGTCTTTGTCTCCAGGAGCCTATTTACGTGCTATAATAAGATTCGTTCAACCGATGGCACTAAGAAAGAGGATAAGTTCCGTGCCATGGCGCTGGCTGTTGCAGACGAGCTCCCCGACCTTTTGGAGATCTGCGAGGCATCGTACACGCATGTCGTTCTGCCCGTCCTGAAGCCCCTTGTCCAGGGCAATGATATACAAGATCTTTCCAGGGACGTGAGAGTCCCTGGCGTTCAGATGGCTACAGGCGGTGACCTACATAGCTTGCGAAAAATGCCCATTCCAGAACTCCTTGGTGTTCGTATACATCCACGAGGGTTTGTAGAGGAATTGGGTAGTGTGACAGAAGGCGATACTAATGCTAAGAGGACATTGGTTCGCCGACATTCTACTCTCCACGGACATCATAAAAACGGGAAAGATAGTCATAGTGATTGTGATAATGATGATGGAAGTGGAAGTGGAGAAGAAGATGAGAGTTATGATTAACAGGAACCAAGAAGTCAAGTGGAGATGAGTCTGATATTTGACAGGACTGGGACTCGATCACATATGTGATAGGGACTGGGGTTTGTATTACATATGAGTTTAGATGGATGTAATAGTGGAGCCCGGGTCACATATGCGATAGTGGGGCATGGATCACACATGTGATAATGGGACTCAATCTCACCTGTAATAGACAAACCCAACCCTAACAGCCCAGTATAATAGTAATTTTATTATATAGATAATAAAAAGAGTATAGAAAAGTATTATACTTACTTATTTCACTGTTAATAACACTATTAATAACACTTAGCTACATATATTAGCTGAGGTAGTAGTAAAGGTTAAGGAGGGCACGTAACTTATTATGTAACCTAGATTAATTAAACTACTGAAAAGCCAGTTATTATTTTTAACTTCAGGTAACCTTAACTCTAACTTTTACTAATATACAAATAACACATAAATATAATCCCTTTTTAAAACCTTATGTACCTGAATTTTTAGTCCCCCCCTAGAATACTGTACGCCGCTAAATTATTACAGTTATATTATATTAAGCTATAGGTATTTCTAGGTGCTAAAGTAGTTAATTATATAGTTTACCTGCTAGGCTAGATTAAGGAACTAGTAATTATAGTACCTATTGCTAGCCTTATTAAGGAACTGCTCTTTATTGCAATCTAGATTAGCATTAGACTCTAGCTTTATAGCTAGTCTATTTAATGCTGCTATCTTAATAGAGAGGGCTTATATTTCTGTAGTAGGGTAAATAAGAAAGAGAAGTATAGCTAAAGGCTACTAAGGCTACCTTCTTATTAGTATCTTTCCCTAGATTCTTTACTACCTAGTATTTTAAGTACCTAAATAGGTATAGTTTAAGGGCTACCTTAATACTTAGCTTATTAAGGTCTTTATTATTACAAGTATAGTACTAAGTACTTATTAGGGTAATACTATAGTATTTATTTAGTATTACTATAGATTAGGTTAGTAATATAGGACTAAGGGAATTAAGGGTTAACTAACTTACTGCTTTTGTAATAGTATAAGAGGTATAGGTATAGGAGGAAGGAAGGGGGCTAGGCTACTATGCCTTATATAGTAGCCTTTTTTGCGTATAGAAGCTTTATTAGTAATAGTTAGAGTTTTATTAATATAGGTAACTCTAATAGAAATAAGCTTACGCTTTAACCTACCCTAGAGGGGTTAACCCTAAATTATACTTACTTATTTATTATACTTACTTATTAAATATATTAATTTAATTATATATATATAAAAGCTAGTTTATTTTTTTTATTTTTAATAAAGTTAAAAGATAAAAACTTAGTTTTAATTAAGTTAGATCTTTAATTATATTATTAATATATTTATACTATTTTTAGGTTAAAGTAGCTATATAAAAAAAAGCTTTAAAATTATAATAGATTTTAAGTATTTATTATAACTTAATATAATTATATATATACCTTATATACTCTATCTTTTTTCTACTAATAACCTTTTACTTATTTTATAAAAGTTAAATATACGCTATTTAACTTATATAACTAATAGAGTTAAACTAACTTTGTTTAACTCTTAAATATAGTTAAACTAACCCTATTTAATCTATATATCCTTTATATATATATATATTCCTTTAGTACTAAATAAAATACTTAGCTTACTAGCTATTAATAAGACTTCTTTACTTAAATACGCTTAACCTGCTTTATTTACTATTAAGAGATATAATACTTTATAATACTTAGTATCTATACTCTATATATCTGCTAGTATAAACTTAGCATAAACTAGTTTATTCCTTAGGAACCTAAACTATTATAATAGTTAAGTAAATTAAAAAGGTAAAAGTTAATTTATAATAAGATTAAAGTTTATTAAGTCTTTTAAATATAAAGGGAATTTATTAAAAATACCTTTTAAGAAGTACTATATAAGTAAAGGTACTTAAGTTAAAATAATAGTAATTTAAAAGTTATAAGTTTAAACTCTATTATATAGTATAAACTATAAAGAAACTCTTTTTTCTTTTTTAACTTTTAATTAATTTTTTATATCTATTATTAAGTTAAAATATTTAGTTTTAAAATTAATATTTAAATAAATAAAAAGTTTAATAATAAGTAAAAAGTATTATTATAAACTAGGGAAAATATAATATATTAATAGAAACTCAACTTAACACTAAGCTAATTTTATAGAAAAGACCTAGTATAGCTTATTAGATTAGTTATAGAATACTAATATAGTTAGTATAGTTAGAAAGTAAATCTATTACATCCTTACCTAGGTAAACAATAACCTATATATACCTCTATTACAATAGGTTTAATTCCTAAAGGATAAACTAGTCCATACTAGGTTTATATTAGCAGATGTATAGAGCGTAGATACAAAGCGTTATAAAGTATTCTATTATTTAATAGTAAATATAGTAGGTTCAGTATACATTAAATGAGAAACAAGGACAGAGCATACAAGGACTACTATAGCGCTAATCACTGATGCGATCGGGTTATAGTGATTAGAGACTGAATGGAGATTTATGCTATGTACAAGAATACAAAACTGTGCCCAATTACTAGTCGGCCTTTTTCCCCCCAGATTGAGAATACCACAAGCTCTTAACTTTTCTATAAGATAGTATGATCCAACCTACAAGATTGCCAAAGAGTAATGGTAGTCCATACCGAAACCATGTCGCAGGCTGCCAAGGGCTCACCACAGGAATGAGTCCCTTGTTAGCCAACTCGAGTGTCTCTGGTGTTCTGCCGGGTCTATTTCCCGTGAAAGACTGGAAGGCCTGAAGCATGATCTGTACAACTTGTGTTGGCTGACTTAAGAATGGCGAATGACTTGTTTGCAGCTCAGTGTACACCACGCGACCACCCAATACCCTCACCATCCCGATCTGAGCTCGCTGCACAAGAACTGGCAATCCCTGATCTTCAGCAGTTCCGATGAACCACACAGGCACATCCAACCAGCCCGAGTAGGAGTAATCGTGACCTTCAAACAATGCTTTGAGGCTTTGCGTGCTGAGCATCGAAGTCGCATGATCTGCCTCGGCAGGTGGTAGATCGTGGTAGAAGAACTTCTGGGGACGGACTGTGAGATCTGCGAACCCAGTCTCCTTGTTGACGCGGAAAAAGGGAGGAGTGATGTTGAGAAAGTGGTCCATGAAGGTCAACCCAGTGAAGGAAAATCCGGTAGCAATGAGTACAAGACCGACCACGTATCCTGTCTCTGAATAACATTTTCCAGACGCCGATGTCGGCATTGAGCTCTGGCTCGATGCAGACGACCCGCTTGATATGTTGGCTGGTTTTGAAAGCCCTTTCACAGCGCTATTGCCAACCGTGCCGCCGTAGGAATGAGCAATGACAATCACGTCGCAGCCATTTTCTGTTTCATGCATGATGGCAGAACGAGCGGCTTCAACGTCGTCTTTAAATGTTGCATCTGAATTATCCATCGTCGTTGGGAGAGTGATAGGAATGCATCTTAGATGGTGTCGTTTTCGCAGCTGTTCCATTACTTTGTCGTAGCACGATGGCTTGTGCCAAGCGCCTGGAATGAAGACCAAGCTTGTTTGCCTGGACATAGTGTAGAATGGCCAAGTGCTACAAGATGATGACAGAAGAGAAATAAAAAGATGAGAAGAAAGGAGACAAACCAATATGGGCTACGTGGATGGAGTATAAATAGTATAAATAGCGTCGCGGATATTCACTGTAAGCATGATGGAGCCGATGATCACTTTCCTGACTTAGACTGATTGACGAGCGGGTTCGAAAGACAGCGGACTTTTTTAACCAATTAAGCTACAGGGGCCAAGCATCAAGCCCCACAGAGCCATTGACAGCCACTTGTGAATACGATTTGTCCTACCCTGTACAGGCGTCCCAGAACATGTTAGATAATAAATGGTTCTCGCTAGGGAGAACGCAGATAATGTAGTCAATGCGGCTCGATGGTTCGGAAAGTCGGTGGTATTGGAGACTCGTACTTGTTGTTATACCGAGGGTATGGTTAGCGAGTTGCATTGGTAATGATCAGTCTTCTTACCATAGCGTAAAATCGCGTTGATCTTTGCCCGGCCCGTCGCACGTGTCATCAATGAACATATCGACTAACCGTTAATGCACGAGATTGTTTCACGCTGTTTTAGGGTGGCCATTGTATAAGGTCTTAAATAAATCGTAAAAGCTCATTTGCTTTATGGATTGAAGTGTGTATAAGAGGAGTGGGCCAATCATTTGCTTCTGACTTTATGCGGAGGCTCAAATGGCAGCGCGGATCGAGGCTGCCCACACCACTATAGTACTACATAATGCGATAACCGATGAGAACGATAGCGAGTCCGAGGAGGAAAGCTAGACACGGCTCAGGATGACCTGAAATACTTTACGTATGTGTCGCTCCTAGACTATGCCCTATATTGAGATATCGACGAAAGCCCTGTTTTCGGCTGTCTCTCGCGGTTCTAGCCGTACAGGAAACCCACTGGGGCACCAGAGCTCCAAGTCCGGCTTTATGTACCTATGAACTGTACGTCTTATGGATCATTATGATCACGATATCCCAGCTCCCCGTGGCGGACCGAGTACTATTGAAGCTAGCCCTGGGTACTTAAACTCATTACGCTGGACCGCTAAAGCATACACAGCAGTGGTTTATCGTAGAAGGGATGATATCTTCCATTTGTTGAGCGCAGAAACTCCAAGCATACGGAATGGCCATTAAGGACACAACGAGGAAGATGGGACTTTCTCGTGCGTGCATACCCGGATCTCTATGATGCAGCTGCACGGTCCCGTGGCGATGGAGCTCGAGATAGCGTAGGACCAACCTCATGAAATTGTCATTCACCCGGTTGATCAACGGGAACTGGTAATACTTGTGCTAGGCCTTCGATCTGTCGCTGATAACCCCGCTGAGTTGCCTCAGGGTGAAACCTCGTATGTCACCTTATGAACAAGACGTTTTATGGGTACGAGATGCAGCTCCTGAACACAATCTCCGGACCAGCTCGCTCCGTAGTGGTTTCTTCCTGGTGCCTAAAAGAGCTATATGCTGCAATCAAGCCGTGAGTGAATACACCACCAACGTCAAGAGATTTCTCTAGAGGCTTCTCCTGCTCCTCTACATTTTAAGCCCCCGTTGAACAAGGTTATCACTTACGTACAACTGGCTGGCCACAGCAATCATTGTCGTCTTGTTAGCAAGTAGTCAATAGCCGCTGTGCTTGACAATAGTTGTATTCATTAGATAGAAAGGTTTGATAGCTTCATTTTACTCTTGCTCATATGCATTATGATTGTAATATTAACAGGATAGACCAGAATTTCAGAGAAACACTAGCCTACTACGTATAAGCCAGTATAAGTATAATGTAATTAGTATGTAATAACTTAATCATAACGCTAAGTGAGTGTGGCTTTAGAGTAAGAAAACTACAACGCTTTCTCTGAGAGGAGCTTTTTAAGATCTATCAGCTGTACATTAAAATGTCATTGTACTAGTTAAAAGGCTTTCAATAGTTTGCTGCAAGAAGCTAAGGTGCTATCGTAAGCGGCGTAATGCAATAAAGGGACGCGCAATACAAAACAAAGCTGCACCTAAGGCAGGTTCCCCGCATACACGATATTGAGGTGACCACTAATTGTAGCAAGTGGTAACAAGTGCTATGACTCCAATACGTAGTTTCCTAACGTTAGATAGTTCTAAGTATCATCAGGGCAGTACAACATACTTAGCGAAATACCTCAGACTTAAGTGCCTTCTGGTGAGAATGTCCAGTAATCTACATTAACTTATTAGGGGCAAATGGCTGGACAAACGATAACCGGAGAGAAACTTCCGAGAAGGCATGCCGAAAGACAGGTCTAGGCAGTAGCCAGACAAGCACGAGTTGCTAGCTTATTATTAAAAGGAAAGTTCCGTAACTTGACGGAGAGTTAAGGTTCATCGGTTCGGATATCGGAGTCCTAAGACAACTAACGCCACACTTAACTAAACATTAAGCTATCCCTGTTTTGGATATACCATCCAGCCTTAGAGATCTTTTAGATAATCCACATATGCCTCTCGATATTGCTTTACAGGGGGACATTGCTGTCACTGGTTAAATAGCTTTGTTTATTTATACCTGCAACGTTTACATTTCCCAACATAGAAATGTAGAGATATACTTAAGGTTTTACGGAAATACGCCACTCAGCCAGCTCAAAACAGTACCGGAAATCCAGCTTCTTTAACTTCCAAGTTGACCCCTCGGGCTAGTTAAATCGCAGGAAAGGGACAGTAAAGTACTACGATCAGGGTGTTTTATTGAGAGTGGGATTACTGAGGACAGTGCTACGCAAGGTAGTTAAAGTGGTGTCTGCTTTCTAACTATGAAAAATAGGAGAAATACTCCTAGAATTCCGAAAAGTAGATCATTACAACATTGTGCAGTAGAAACACCACTAAAGGGAAATGCCACTAGCGTAGAGATCATGAAATAGCAACACCTTTCACCTTCACTTACGTTGTGGAACATGCTGCTTGTGTAAGAGTATTCATGTCGATGACAGGCCAGCATTGTTGAAAGGGTGGGGTTGCAAGTCATGAAAGACACGAGTTAATCCCACCCTCTATCTTACCCTCAATGCAAATAAGCAGAGGCTTGTCAGCAGTACGGTCAGGGGATGAGCGACATCCGGTGAGGCTGTAGCCATCAAAATCAAGTATAAATATCACCTTTCACTTCCTCTCCTGATCACTGGAGTCATTATCCTTCTTCTGTTCAAACATCGTCAGCCACAACATTGTACTCAAACACATCTTCCATACCCGCAACACACTTAGCCACCATGAAGCTCAACATTGCGGCTATTGGATGCATCCTCCTTGGCTTTGCCACTGCTTTCCCTGGGGAATCTAGTGAAGGTCTGTCTACTCGCGCAATCAACGAATTTGTAAGCGCTAATATTTAGCAGGCGGGGGTAAGAAGCCCTGCTCAAGCTGCGTTTCCCATAGCGATTGTGGCAAAGGATCTTATTCCCACTGCTACTGGAAACCAAAGTATGAGTGCGTTAAAGATTATAACCATCCTGGCAAGGGAAACCCATGCCACAACATACCCCAAAGGAACTGCGAACGCCATCCGCTCTGCAAATGGGACTGCCCCGATCGTAGCAAGGGGAAATGCAAGGATAAACACTAGAGTATCAGACCTAATATAGCAGGGTTACCCGGGCCGAGCCCGCCTCTGTTATCCCATGTTCGTCTGCATGGAAGCCAATCTCGTTAACATTTTATGTACTGAGTAATCTCTTTTTACATCACGGTTATTATCTTTAGGTTAGGGGTAGCCCACAGTCATTTCTACACGGTTATGATAACTCAGAATGAAATCAAATCAGTTTGTATGTAAACAGAAGATGCTGCTGTCCTATTCAGTCTTGTGCTAAAAGGTTATTCTACCTTTATTGTAATTACCTTAAATAACGTTGTATCTTAAAGAGGAGTAACAAGTCTGGGATACATATCAAGGAGGTTAAGGATAGTAATAGGAGCTCCCGTCCAGGTTAGGGTTTACAGTTATGCTTAGCATTGAGATCTGCAAAGTGTGTTATTATCAACCTAACTCTAACGTACGCTTCACGCTCTTCCTACAAAAAAAACAATACTCTTAAGGGTTAAAGCTTGCTAAGAGGCGTTGAGTGGCGTGAAGCGGCGTTAAACGGTGCTGTTTATAAATTCTTATTCTCCGGAGCTTTGTGCTAGCAGCGGTAACCACAACTAGCAACGCGACCTTATACCTTGATGATAAATAAAAAGAGCACTGGGGCCACGCTATCTTGGTGGGCTGGATTTCATGACAGCATCCGGTATACAAAGACTTGATTGTTCGTGTCGGTCAATTTCCAAACCAACAGCATTCCACTTTTTGAGTACGTTGGTTGCCACAGCGTGCTGTCCAACTCAGGAGCACGTTGGATCAAGAGAAATGCGGGCATCAACGAGTACCTGTCGCTTATCTTAGGTCTGCCATCGATGGGTGACGGCTTGCTAGTAGCCGGGTACCTTCCGCTTCCCGTGGCCAGCTCCCTGTCACAAAAATGACAGGGATTGACGTGTTAGTTTGGTTCCAATCTGTTAGCGTTTCGATAGCGTCTATTTCACTACACCAAGTCAGGTTTAGCCATATCGATAGTCTTCAGCCGCCCCTGACTAAAGAACGCCACTGCAGCCTAGAACATCCAAAGAAAAGCTCGGTTTCAATATGCGTGATGGAGCAGCGGAGCAGCACGACCTGGTCTCATTTATTTATCTCTTCGTTCTCCTGGATATAAAACAGACACATTTGACATCTCTTTCTCTTTCTTTAAACCCGAGACATTCATACTTATTTAATCTTAATTATCAACACCGGTGGTTACAATCAACATGCTCCGCAACACTCTCGTTCTTGCTGCTGCACTAGCAGTCAATGCTGCCGCCGGACCTTGCAGACCCGCTACTTCTTCCACCGAGCTTCTGTCAACCACGATTGGATCGACCGAGACGTCTTATGAGACTTCCTTCACCGAAGAAACATCCTCTGCAGCTGTTACTGAGACCACGGACGTTGTCCCTACGACTACCGTTTCCATCGCCACCTCAGATGCGACAACCACAGCTGAGGTCACCCCTACCTCTGACTCTGAGTCAACAACAACTTCGGCAGATGTCTGTGTTGCAAGCCTTACCGCAGAGGGTGGCGAGCCTCCCCTATCAAGTCGAGAGGCTGACTGCCACGACTTGAACATAGTCACAGTCAGCTCGTACGAAGTGTAAGTGACGTCCATGTCGATTAGTAGAAACCTGCTGACAACCCCCAGGACTCAAACAGTTCTCAAGCGTGGAAACGTTATAATAGTACCTACAAACGCGATTGTCCGTCGTGATGAAGGCGATCAGGCAACGACCATCCTGCCGACGGGTACTCCTGCTTATGCTACGTACTGCAATGGTCCAGCAGCCTACTATGAGGCTTGCTCCGAGCTTGGTGTTACTGCGTTCACAACTTACATTCCGGAGCCCACGTTTACTGAGACCATCACCGAGTAGGATGACAATAGCCTTGGGTGGGACTTGGCAACTTACCTTTCATTAGAGAATAACTGCAATCATTTAATGGAGTAATCTTAAATGTTTATATACCGCTACTAGAGTGTATAAATACTTTCACTAGCTGACTAGATTATATCGAACCGTTTTAAAGTAATACGTTGGGTAATAATGGCCTTAAATGACTTGAGCAGTAAATACTGTTATGATACACGTCCAGACATTGAGAACCCCCAATGCTCAGCTTATAACCCAAATAACAAAGCTGCTTGATGCAGCCACATGTGAAATCCTTGTTGTGCTGGCGCCTGTGGACTGGGCGGCTTAACAACCGCTGTAAGCAAATAATCCTCCGTATCACCACGACCGGCATTTCCTACAGAGTCAATACGCAGTTGAAGATGCTGCAAACGACACGGCAATACACCATCGGTTCCGTCAATATGAAACTTTATATCTCTCTCTGCATGGTCCTCTCGCTCTGCGGACATGAGAAGAGGACCATCAATCTCAGAGGCATTGTATCGTAGCCAAGGAACCTTGATGAATAAGGGATTTAAAACATCAGAGGGACGCCGAACTTCCCGTCGGCCGAATCCGTCTTCGGTGAAATCACGCCACCCGGCTGTTTGATCACGGAAGTCCCAGCATAAGCGGATATTGTCGCCGGGCTTAATGTGGCGTTCGCCAGCGTCCGTCTTGAGGATGCGCCAGTATTGATAGTCGCTTGAGTCGGACATGGCGGGGACAAATTCGCCCGGGACAGAGCGAAAGACTACCATATGTATGGGTGTAGGATCTTTGTTCTTATCTGATTCTTGAAAGCATGATCGGAGGATGACCCTGGTGCCATTCTTGAGCTATAGAAAGATGCTTAGTGAGTACCATCTTACTCGAGAGATGCTAGACAAACCTCTTTATCAAACGGGGCAATAATGCTCCATTCGGTCATGACAAACTGTGCATTATACTCCGTAGCAAAATTGGCCTTGCCATCTTTGAAGTCTTCGTAACCAAGTATGGCCGGAGCTTGATAAGTATCGGGCTGAAATGTGCCCGTTAAATACGGTTTATTCGGCTGCGGTGTGACGGGCAGATTGGGGTTATGACCCAAGTAGTATGATGCGTTGCCATTGCTACTATCCGTAGGCGACATGACACGGAAACGAGCTTTACAGCCGTGGTCTTGGTCGAGTGTGATATATCGATTCAGAGCTGGCACTGCTCGGACAAACCAGGATGGAACAGCTTCAAATCCTGGGATTCCAGATAGTATCTGAGATAAGGGCAAAAGGTCTCCCCGCTGCTTGATGTTAGCATATACCTAGATCATCACGGCATCGGTACTTACATTAATAACACGCCAAAGCTTATAGTCGGCGACAGTAGGGCACCACGCCTTGGGATTAGTAGAAAGAATGGTGTTTCCGCCCACCGCTTCAAACACACAAGCTTCATTCTGCGTCTGACTACTGTTCTCATTGGTGTGTGCATTACCGGTTGTAACTTCTTGACTAGCGCTAACGCTTGCGTTGTAAATACCAACGTTTCCGGATACTGATGTTCCAACCGATGTTCTAAAAGATTGCTTTTGCTGATCCAAGCCCTGCGAATCGTTTGCGGCAAGGACTTTGCTAGAGAGCAAACGCCCACCGAGAGTTACGCGCTGCGAAAAGTAGTTTCCATACTCAGCGTGAAGCCTCTGCAGCATCTTGATATTCTTGGTCTGATGGATCGCCTCAATCAATCTTGCAAGCTCAGGCATGGGCTCTAGCTCATCAGGCCAGAGGACTATATCGCAGCGGGGGAGAAGATAGCGTGCGAAAAGGGTCTTATTCTTGGTTCCTGTCTGATTGCCTGTTGTGGTGTCATTGTTGGAGCCGTGTCCTGCACTCACGCCGACTGAGACGCCGTATGCCCCAGCGCTGACAGAGCCGTCGGTGGATTGTCCACTGAAGTCATTGTGGGTCAGAGCTGTTGTCAGATTATCCTCGTGAGCCGTGATCTCAATCTGAGAGTCATCGTTGATTTGGAAATTGGGTATGCCCTGAGTTGAACTTGGCTCTTGATCATCTTTTGAACGAATCTGGAACGCAGGCTTGGGAGCCCTCGTGACACGATTCGTCCGATGATCTATGATCCATCCGTAAAAGAGACCACAGTTTCGCAAGACAGTAGCCCATTGTCCTTCACTAAGATCTCCCGCACCTGGCTTTGAAGAAGTGACAGTCACTTCATTTTTGGAGTCATAGATCTGATTCTGCAAAGCAGCAGCGGGTTTGAGCGTTTCAGCATCGTGACTGTTGGTGGTGTCGCCATTTGTGTCTTGGGTAGGAGTAGGAGCTGCCTCTGGGCTATTTTCTTGGTCTCCTGGTTCTTCCTCCTTTGGAGCTCGGTCTCCTTGGTCTCCTAGGTCTTGATCCCTTGGAGGTTTCTCTTCAGGATCCGGTTCCTTGGGATCTTTTTCATCTTCAGGTTCCTCGACCGAATCAGGCGAGGAGTGGCTGCTGTCGACAATGTGACTAATCATCTCGGGTCCTTTCGTTAAGCGAATGTAGACATTCAGAGTGGGTGTCCCCAAATTGGATATTTTCTCTTTGAGTCCTTCCTTCTTCAGATACTCGACAATGGATATGAACTCATCATGTATCATTTTTCCCGAAGGAGTGCAAAATTCTGCGAAGCTCGGATACGTACGATGGATCTCTTTCGTAATGCGGCTAACGTAAGTGATGTAGCATCCACTCGACTCTCAGCAGAATGCCCACTGTCTAGATTGTGGAACGAGATGAATTTTTCACTAGTGTCGCCTCCATTTTCTGCGATGATGCGTAGATCAAAGGGTTTGTTATGAAGTATGGTAGTTAGGGTGATGTGTTCTGCCTTTGGAGCATGTGCGTCGGCAGGGGTCTCATGAGGTGTAGTGTTTTCTGGGGTACTACCGCCTTTGTGGTCTTTGTCAGGCTCAGCTTCATTCTTGTGCCCTTGAGGCTCAGGGCGCGTTTTCTCGGGTGGAACTTGCTCAACCCCATGAGCCGGTTCAACAGGCGGCTTGACGTGTTGTTCGTTAGGACCATCATGGTGACCTTCAGAGGGATTTGGATGGGATTGAGAGACAGTCAGGGAATGTTGTTTTCCTGGGGTTGGTTTCTGTAATGGATGCATAGTAATTGACAGAAATTTCGCCAAAGAACAAAGCAGCTAAAAGGCGATATGGTTGCAACAGTAAGAATGTAACTAACAGGATGAGGATGTTGTGAGATATGTTTGACCACTCGACGGTTCATCAGCTTGGATCTTTCACATGATCGACCTAACACGACTAGGTTCTCCAAAACTTGGCAGCTTACAGCTCTAGACACTAGTTATGCATGCCGCAAAGCTGAAATTCCAAGGCAAGTTCCGGAACCAACCGTGACGCGTCAAAGTTCCAGCCACGTGGAGACATAGGTCCACGTCCGTTGTCAAAGACGCGTTAGAAAGTGTTGTGATGAGCAAAACTGGCTAAGACGGAGTACTCCACATATCTAAATTTAAGCATAATAATTGGCCTAGCTAGATAGTTTTCAAGCCAGTATGGACGCCACGTATAAGGCGCGGCTAATCCTTGCCATCCCAGGCGTTAAAGAAAGTTCAACCGGAATAACCCAAGACACCAGCCATCTCCGTCCTGTAACGGAGATCGATCACGGCTGAGAACGAAGAGGTCTGATCGTGATTATCAGCGCTGATCACAAACTCTACTTTGCGTGTTCCCGGAAACAGCATAACCCATGCTTCTCTCCTTCTATCACTACTGCTGTATAACTTGTAGCTTCAACGACACTTCTCATCTTGATCTTCCTACTCAGCAGAACAAACACATACGATCATCACAATGTCGCTCTTACTCGCTCCCTACAATGACTCCATGCGCCTGGTACGTAAGAGCCTCACATCTGTTGTACGGCATCTGACAAGCTTAGGGCATGGGCTTCAATTCCTACACCCAAACAACATGCATGGACAATGCTGTCGAAGTCAAAGAAGACAATGTGAAACACGACAAGAATCCTGCACAAGTCGTCAAATACTCTGCCAAATTCGTTGAGAAACTCTCAGATATCGTTAGCAACATGAACATCTCCAAAAGCTCTGCTATCAAGCAGGGTACTATAGAGGTCCATGGAAACGCCAACACCATTGATGAAGATAAAATCAAGGCTTCCGATGTAAACCTTGTCGTTTCTGTCCAGGTCACTAACCAGACCACGACAGTCAAGAATGATGCCGAGTTCAAAATGGTTGATGGTATCGATCTCGGAACGCAGGGCTTCAAAGACGCTTATGGCGACTGTTATATCTCGGGTATGTCGAAACCCACCGATTGATGTTTTAGGTGAATACTCACATTATGATCTCAGGCTTTATCGAAGGTGGTGACTTTAGTAGTATTATATCAATACGCTGTCTGGATCAAAGCAAGACCAACAGCGTAACCCAAAGGTAAGAGCAGCTAACAATTGCAAGATTTAGACTAACCTGCACAGCATCAAGTCGATGACCAAGACAAAAGACGAAGATGAAGACTTTACCATGGATTCATACTCGCTTGAAGGCATATCCTCATCTGCGTCCGACGCTCTCAAAGAAACCGAGATGACGATGTCGGTTAGCTGGATGGGAGGCAGCCAGATCAAAGATGAAAAGAAAAGTTGGAATATCGACTCTGTTTATGAAGCAGCCGCTGCGTTCCCCTCAAATGTCGCAAAAACTCCACAAAAGACTTGGTAAGCAATGCCATGGTGCAGGCGAATGACGACTGACTAAGAGGCTCAGGGCTATCCTTACAAAATACAAAGCGAATCGGAGCTTTAATGCATTATCTGCAAAGAAGGTGATGTTTGTACTAGATTACGAGGCTGTGCATTCGTACACGGCAGACCTTTTCGATAACTTCATGGAGTACAAGCAGCTTATGAAAGTGGTCCAAGACATCATGTCCAATAGTGACCAGTACCGTATGTCTTCCAATGTCGTCACCGGATAGCGTTTGTTGCTAATAGGCCTTCAGAAGAGGTAAAGACAAATGGCACGGACAAGCCCATCCCGCTTGATAGCAAGACCCTCGTGGCCGTCCGCCACGCGATGCGGAATGAAATGAACAAAATTGTCGCAATTATGAGTAGTGTGAAGTACAAATGATAGGCCCAATACTCATTGTGCACTAGATCGATACGCTCGCCAAGGAGCCACATCTTGTGATTCAAGATTCATTTGAGACGGAATCTTCCAACCAACTGGTGCAAGCCATCGTTGATGGATTCAAGCCAAAAGCATCGACAAAGAAGACGGACAATAGCTCACTTCCACTTGCCAAAGCGCAGGAACAAGCCCCATCCCCAGAATCGCCATCCGGTAAATCCAGCGAAGGCGGATTCGATAAGGTCGAAGCTCCAAGGGACGAGACATCACAACCTGCCGGAAAGCCGGCTACTCCTGATGACGGTCCTGGGCGCGTCAAGGATGCTCTAAGCTCACTTATTCCTCCTGAGATCTGGGCAGACCTTCTGCCGGTGCGTAAGGTGACTTCCAAGGACGCCAGTGCTTCTAGCTCCGCGCCAATCCGTCCTTTACCCACGGTCGATATTATACAAGCGAACATACCTGCTGTGAATGATGTTCCGAAGCAAATCAAATTTGGCCATGGTGTAATATCAAATCGTGGGTCAATCGAGTTCCTCTCCGTCCTTATTACTAAACCATCTTAGGTCTGTCATGTACATTTGAGTGTAATGGACTTTTGGTCTCACCAAGCGACGAACAACCATTTCTGTCCTTTGACAACGACATATCATTCTGGTTCCACCACGACGGCAACTTTGCCGTTTATACTAAAAAGGGACAGGAGGAGGAACAGCAAGTTCAGTGGGAAACCAAGACAAGTAAACCGAAACAGGCTTACATTCTGCGATTCCACGAAGATGGAAATCTATGCACATGGTGCTACAAAGACAGCATTGACTGTCCATCTTGGTCAACCAACTGTCCTGGCGACAACTATGGAAAGCTTCTACTGTCCAACGCATCACCTTTCATTGAGGTTTTCGACAGTGAAAACCGCAAGATATGGGATACAGCGCAAAGATGGCATAACAAGGTAGGATCGTCTAGTAGAGAATGGAAAAGCGAATGGGATCATCCGGCAGGGAATACTGGATCTTGAGTTGTATACTATACGCGAGCTATCTGGATTATCATTGCTGCTCCAGATTACGGGGAAAGGGGGAGGTCTGTGTATTACAATTATCAATCGGCCCTTATCTCTTGAAAGTTGACATGAATTCCGTGTGATGATTTGTGACTGGGCTTGACATGACTTTAACTTTAACCCTAACCCTCAGGTGATCTCCCGTCTTGGGAGAGCTTACTACTGGCGTTAGCCCATAGTGCGACACTCTAATCGAGCGCCACTTTTTTATCAACATTGGTACTGGCTCACATCACCAGATCGATGTTTTAGATACCTAGGTTAGCCTGTGAAACAGTAGATGTCGCTTAGTAATTAGTGCTGACGGAGTCCCTTGTCTGCATAAATCGACCTCCCCGCTCTTGCGATCGATCTTAAATCCTGATCGTCTCCACATTTTCGTCAATCGCGAGTCTAACTTGACGATGCGCCTTTTACACTCGACCTCTTTGGAATTCGCCGTGTTCGATGGCGAGGACATCCCTCCGTATGCCATCCTATCCCACACCTGGGACTCGGAGGAGGTTACATTCAGTGATATGCAGCAGCCAGAGTGCCAGCATTTGAAAGGCTTTGCTAAAATTCAAGGCTGTTGTGCACAAGCGGCTCAAGAGGACTTGGAATGGGTGTGGATTGATACCTGTTGCATAGATAAGTCATCCAGCGCTGAGCTATCTGAGGCTATCAATTCTATGTTCAAATGGTATCAGAAAGCTGATGCTTGTTTTGTCTATTTATCCGATGTGCCGCCTCTAGATCCCTTTCTAGATCGGTATCTATTCGAAAAGGCGAGATGGTTCACCAGGGGATGGTGTCTTCAAGAGTTACTTGCTCCACGAGAGGTGGAATTCTTCGCTGATAACTGGACAGAACTGGGGACGAAGTGGAGCCTGCAACAGTACATATCCGATACAACCTCTATCCCAACAAGCGTGCTACTTCAGAAGAAAGAGCTTAGCGAGTTTAGTGTTGCGGAGCGAATGTCCTGGGCGTCAAAGCGGGAAACTAAAAGAGAGGAAGATATGGCATATTGTCTTTTGGGCATCTTCGATATTAACATGCCTCTTCTGTATGGGGAAGGAAGACGGTCATTTATTCGACTTCAAGAGACAATCATGCGACGGGAGGTGGATTACAGCATCTTTCTTTGGCGATCAACTGGCATCCACGGCAACACTGGTTTTCTTTGCGATTCTCCCCACTACTTTCCAACTGCAGGTGTGCCTATACGATCTGGTGGTTTTTGCAAGTACTCGGAAATTGTGGCTTCCAAGCTCCCGATGGAGAATGAACTCAGACCACCAGAGGTTACACCGAGCGGTCTTCAGATTACAGTGCATACAAAGTCTTCCACGGGTGGTTCTCGACTAGCCTGGATATACCTCAAACACAACAAGGGGCTGATTTGCATTGTGCTGAGCCCGCGGCAACCGGATTACAAATACTATAGGGCTGTGGTGGGATATGTCGAAGAAGTGGCCAATGAGAGTGATTTGGGTGGTTTCCATCCCGAATCCATGTGTGTAGCCAGTTTCACCAATCTCAACATCCCTAAGGTCCCACCGCAATCATTGCCCTTCAAGATATGCTTAAGTTCGATAACAGACGAGAAACTCTCAATACTCGAGATGTACCCGGCGTTCAATCTCCAGGATCAGAAGGACAATTCCTATAATATAGAGCTGGACTTAGCTTCATGTCCCGAAGTCTTCATCGTTGTCTGCGGTGTGGAACGGGACGCAGCGACGTATCGATCTCAACAATTCACTGTGGCCTTCTGCCTGTTCCATGGACCATGGACCACCAAGATCCTCAATACTGAGTCTGGTGCATCACTCGAAAGCCTAGCAAGCGAGATGTGGCATCTAAAACCACTGCCGGGTGATTCAGATCGCGCTATTTCCCGCCTGCGAAGCGGATCTTATGTAACCGTTGCTCTGAAAAAGAGAGCAAGTGCTAATCGATCCTCCTTGCACATTTCATTGGTGCTGGCGAGGCCTGCGACGGATCCGAGATACGGTGGAGAATCATATATCATTGGTTCATCGGCAGAGTGAAGGATTTCGACTTAACTCGTTAGTGTTAGTTCGTATTTGACGAACGATTGTTACTGATACACCTTTCACAGGGGCTAATCAATGAGGCAATCCGCGATGGCGCATTCGATGCAGATGCAACGGAAAGATGAAGTCTATTGAAAGATCAAGTTTAGTGAGACCTTTTTTCCTAGGTTCTACTGTTCGCTTTCTAAGATCCCAACCTGAAAGACTGAGGAAGCGAAGTGAGGGGTTGGATATGCTTCTTATGCGGGAGGCCGACCTGGCTCCAAGATAGCAACACTGTCGGTAATGGCAGGGAACGGATGCAAGTAAATCATTGGGTGCCACATTCAGTATCCTTCCAATCGCATACTGCCACCTGTTCGGGATTTCACATCGACTGTGTCATTGTTCAGACAGTATATGAGGCATCCACGACGCCAGGCTTTGAATAAACGCAATTCTTATTTCTGTTTCCCAAGACCTCAACTACAGCACACAATGGGTTTCGATGCAGGCTTCGACATGGTTCCCAAACTGTCTCGGACACATACCGACCACGAAGCTTGGAACCTCTTCATCTTCATGGTGAAAGATGAATTCCAAGCTGACGAACGCATGGAAATCAAACCAAACTACCTTTCCTTCAATGCCGGTGAAGTTCCAACACTTCCCTTTGAAGGGTTCAAGTTCTTGCGCTTCAGCTCCAAAGTGTCTGGCGGTAATGCCGCTAAAACAGGAGTATGGGAACTCATCAAGACTGTCTGCCGGATCGCAAGGTCCATCTTTGGTTCACGTATCGTTTATTGGTGTGAAGCAGTCGATCAATTTGGACATTACGACTGGAAGGAAGTCAATGACTCAATCCAATCCTATGAACAGGTATGATCTCCATGGTGTTATTGGGGGCAATGTGGAGCTGACCACTCACTTTCCAGGTGGACGGGTGGAGTGATTCTGAGGCGATTGGAAATTCTCTGACCGACCCGACGTCGGCTAAGGATACCCAGCCACCTTTCTTTGAGGTCCAGTCAGTACCAGGTAAAGGCAAAGGTCTCATAGCGGTTCGGAAGATTACCATGGGCATGCGTATTCTCATCGAGGAGCCTATCCTCCAAGCGAACAACGTGGTACCAGCCTTGCTCGAGCCTATCATAGCAAGAGACTTGAAGTCCTTCTCGAAAGAGAAACAACGTCAATTTCTGTCACTGCACAACAACTTTCCTGGAAAGTACCCCTTCAGTGGCATCATGAAAACGAACGCATTACCTTGCGGCAGTGGAGCGACTGTCGGTGCCATATACCCTACTATATGCTTCATCAATCATGCCTGTTGTGCAAACGCTCACAATAGCTGGAATGAACGCCTGGAGCAGGAGACGATCCATGCCATCCGAGATATAGAACCTGGCGAAGAAATCACAATCCCTTATGATCATGGAGGTCCAGCGACAACTAGAAGACCGTGGCTGAAAGAGAAATTCGGCTTCGACTGTAGCTGCCAGCTCTGCCTTCTCCCGCCCGCTGATCTTGAGAAGAGTGACAAACGGCGGGGGCGGATTCAACAACTGGACAAGGATATCGGTGATCCCCTCCGAATGATGAGAGTACCCGGCGCCAGCCTTCTGAACTGCCGTTCCTTGCTTCAAACTTTGAAGGAAGAATTCGAAACAGGCACGAATATCTTGGTAGCCAGAGCCAATTATGACGCATTCCAGATCGCTATTGTACACGGGGATGTGGCACGAGCAGCGATATTCGCAGAGAGAGCATATCAGGTTAGATTGCTTTGCGAGGGAGGGGACAGTCCGGACACGAAGAGGATGCAGCAACTAGCCGAGAATCCAGAACTTCACCCCAGCTGCGGAGCCCATTCCATGCGTTGGAAGACGAAGAAGAGCCAGGTTCCTCGAGAGTTGAGCGAGGATGAGCTTGAGAATTGGCTATGGCGTCGAAGATAGCTTTGTAATTCAGTGTCAATAGCAGCAGCACTTCGCATGAGTAAGTAGGTTGGTTTCTAACTTATTTCTAACTTATACCAATTGAGTCAATAGATAGCAATAATTCAGGGTATATGCAAAGGTGAATTATCCGAAGAAGTGCTCGCTTCTGGCTGTAGATCCTCCGCTCGATAACGATAAGTAGACCGGTGAACTAGGACCAAAATGGATAGTTCAAGCGACTTCCCCGCAAGACTGCGACGCTACCCAGTTGAAGCGAGAGATGGCGGGGCCGATTTACGACACAACCATCAACTTCACTCTGTTGTGGTGGGTCAGCTGGCTTAACCTTGAGATAAGCATAGAACTTAATTATCCTTAACAATTGAACATTATGCTGTAGACTCGGTTAGCAGGGAGGAACTAATTGACAAGGCGTACCAATAATGCGTGGAAAGAACTGCCAATCTTGGTAAGACTGCCGGGTTATTGAATCTTGTTGAAGTATTTAAAGGCCGACTGTTGATCCTTCTACAATTTCAATTGAACTCGAACTATTCTCAGAGCACTCGTTGCTCTTGCCCATTACAATGAAAGCTTCACCCATACTCTCAAGACTATTGCTGGCCGCGTCGGCTCTAGGTACACTGACATCAGCCGCTTCGAATGAGACCGTCATCGCCGACACCGTCTTCCACAATGGCTCCATCTACTCCCTCGATCTCATGTCATCCAAGCACAGTGCCCTCGCCGTCAAGGATGGATACATCACCTTCTTAGGCGATGAAAAAGCTGTTAAATCGCAGATCGGCAAGAGCACTTCGGTCTTCGATCTTGAAGGTCGAATGATGATGCCAGGCCTTGTTGACGCCCATATGCACGTCATGCGAGGTGGTGGTGCTCTTCTCAAATGTAACATGAACTTCCAGCCACTGGGCCTTGATAAGGTTCTCGCACAAATCCAGAAGTGCTTGGAAGAAGAGAATGATAAAAGCGATAAGGATTGGCTCGAGGTTATCAACCTTGACTTTTATGCCCTCTCCGATGCAACTGGGGGCGTTACCAAGAAAGAACTCGACACTCTCAAGACGACGAGACCTATTTTGGTCAACTCAGCCGATATGCACACTTTCTGGGTAAACTCAGCTGCCTTGAAGGTTTCTTCAATCACTAGCAAGACTGAAGATCCGCGAAATGGCAAGATCGAACGTCTTGCAGGCGGCAAAGAGCCTTCGGGAATTTTGCAAGACTCAGCAAGCGAGTTACTATCCGGTCCCGCTCCTCCCACAGACGAGGAGAATATCCAATCCGTTAAAGCTGCCCTGAAGCTTCTTCGCCAAGAAGGCGTTACATCTTTCCAAGATGCTGCAGCGGATGAGACCGCGGCAAAGGCGTTCGCTGCAGTTAAGAAGGAGGGTGGTTTGAGCGCCAGAGGTTTCTTCGACTACTCCATTACCCCTCCCGAGAACTCCACAGGAGTCGACGATCTCGTTGAAGACGTTGTGAACGTGACGTCGCGATGGAACGATAAAGAGGAAATCGGGCCTATGGCATCTCTCAAATGGCACGCTGTCAAAATGTTTATGGATGGCGTTATCCTGTACCCTTCAAATACCGGATCCCTCATTGAGCCATACTTTCAGCCCGTGGCCAATAGCTCAATGTGGAAGCCAAAGTCCAACACCGGGCCGAAACCGTACTGGGATAAGGACCTTCTCACCCGTACGCTCACCGGTCTTTTCAAGAAAGGCATCGACGCACAGATCCATGTTGACGGAGACATGGCTGTTCGAACGGCTCTCGATGCTCTTGAAGCTGTGAGAGAACAGAACCCCAAGCTTCGTGATTACCGCGTTGGATTCGCCCACAATGAAGTGACAGACCCCTCAGATTGGTCACGATTCGCCGAGCTCAAGGCTGACCCCATTATGAGCTTCCAATGGTCGCAGGCAAGTTCTGTATGGCTCCCCAACGGTGTCAAGAGTATGGGGCCCAGGCGGGCACACTACCTGGAAGCTTTTGGTGAGATTGCCAAGTTTGGCTCTGCGATTGTATATGGCAGTGACTGGCCGGTACGTTCTTCTTTATATTTGAGCTTTTCCTTTTTATTGCATGCCTAATACCATTCAACAGATTGATCCTCTTGACGAATGGCTTGCTATCAAGGCTGGAGTTACTCGATCAGGTGATCCAGAAAACCCGAACTCTCCTGCATCCCAAGGCGCATCGTACGAAGGCAAAGGTCTTCCAGGACTGACGCTCACACGAGAGCAAGCTATTCGCGCCATCACCACCGAGAGCTCAAGATTCCTCCGTGCAGACGCATATATCGGGTCACTTGAAGTCGGTAAGCTCGCCGACGCCATCGTTCTCAAAGCGAACTACTTCGAGGTACCTGAGGATGAAATCGCTCGACAGAAGGCTTTGTTAACTATGGTCGGTGGTGAGGTTGTCTACATCGCGGATGAGATTGACTTCGGAAATGGCGTTGAAGCCAAGTTCCCTAACAACGATACTGTTTCTAAGACCCTTGACAGGAGAAGTGTTGGTGGGCTTCAGGGCAGCGATCTGACGCAGGAAGGGAAGAGGGCTGTCCAGGTTCTTCAGCCTCGTGGTGTTTGTGGGCATTCTCATAAGCACTGACTATAAGTCCACTCAGCTATAGCTAAGCCGAAATATGCTATTTCTAACATCTTCACTTTCTGGGTTGTCCAGTGCATGTAACTAATTATGTACACTCTTTCTCTCGTTTTCCTTCGGATATCATTAGTTTGCTTGAGACAGCAGGCACAATCAAGATGAGCACAAAATCTCAGATTCTAGTTCTATTCCTACTGGTATTCTAAATTACTTGAAATGTCATTTAATCTAATGTTACTTTCCCCTCTGCCTCAACTACTGCCTCTCTGAGTGTTTGGCAAATAGTGCGTTGTTGATCCTCCGTCACTGTAAAAGGCGGCGCAAGTAGAATGTGGTCTCCCTTGACGCCATCAATAGTTGCGCCACCTGGGTATAGAGCAACGCCCTTCTCAAAAGCAAGCTGTTGGACCATAAGTCCAAACTTTGCTGCTGGATCAAATGGCGTCTTTGATGCCCGATCCTTGACAAACTCAACGCCCCAAAACAGTCCTCGGCCTCTAATGTCGCCAACTGACATGCACTCGCCAAGCTCTTCTCTCAACATTCTTTCCAGAATAACACCCATCTTGGCACATCGGTCAACCAAATTATCGCGTTTGATGATCTTCTGAACGGCAAGCGCTGCGGCACATGAGATAGGATGCGCTTGATATGTATGTCCGTGGTTAAATGCAGCCGATCCTTGCCTGAGAGCGTCTACTACCCGTCTGTTGATAAGAACACCAGCGATGGCTGCATAGCCACCACCGAGACCCTTGGCGATAGTCATGATATCAGGCACAACACCTTCCTGCTCGAAAGCAAAGAAAGTACCTGTGCGTCCAACTCCACACATGATCTCATCAAGAATCATGATGACCCCATACTTGTCACATAGTTCCCTGACGCCCTTGAAATACCCAGCAGGTGCGGCGACACAACCAGATGTCGCGCCGACCACAGTCTCAGCTATGAAAGCAGCGACCTTATTTGGCCCAACTCGTAGGAACTCTTCTTCGAGCTCGACCAGAAGCCTGGCGGTAAATTCCTCTTCGCTCTCGGAATCATCCTTGTAGTGATAGGTAAAGGCAGGTGAGACATGAGAGACGTTGGGATAGAGGAAGCCGTGGTAAGGAGCCCTCCGAGCGAGGTTAGTGGAGATAGACATGGTAGCCATTGTGTTTCCGTGATAGCATTGGCGTCTGGAGATGATATGCAATCTATCGAGGTCACCCTTTTCGTAGTGATACTGGCGGGCAAGTTTCAATGCTGACTCGACTGCCTCGCTGCCACTGCCGACAAAGAATGCTTTCTCAAGGCCATAGGGATTGCCCTGTAAGAGGACTTCGGCAAGTTCCTCAGCAGGTGCAGTGGTGTATGATTGCGTATGGACGTAGCTGACTTTGCGAGCCTGGTCTGTTATAGCCTGGATAACTTCCTCGTTGCCATGGCCAATGAGGGCGACTGCCGCACCTCCACAAGCATCAATGATTGTCTGTCCAGTGGATAACTTCAGTTCAATTCCACTTGCTGATTCGACCATGTACGGTTCTTGTACAAGTGACCTGTGCATCAAAGGACCTTTGCCATGCACAGGCTTCACAGGGACAGAGTGTTGGTGAGTTGAAACCTCTGTGAAGTCATCGATAACTGAAGGTGCCATGGTTGGAAATGAGATAAAGAAAGAATATTCGGCAAATTTCAAGAAGATGAAATAAAAAATTGAAGTCTTTTTGTTTACACTTGAAGAATTAATTATTCTGTTATCCTATTGTAGTCCTGACGTTCATTTATAAACGCTCAAAGCCGAAATCCGACATACCTGATCGGAACTCGGGAATGACGAGTTTTCTGCCGAACACCGACCACCCGACTAATACCGGGACATCGGCCATTCTAAACATTCCTATGACAAACATTATCATGCTGTATGATCCACTGACCTAGGATGTTATCGTCAGGGCGTCGGTTCTGCTATCGGCTTTGCATTTGCTGTAACCGACGGAAGATGTCAGAAGAATATTTAACACAACTGTTGCTCCCGTCTTCTCTACAAAAGCAATTCTTCAACATACCAATCATTTGCAAAAAGATGGCGGCCCGGGCCACAGATACGGGTGCCAACTGGCCAATCTCATCCAACTCTTCCGACAATGAGAAGGGTAACGAAACCGACCAGTCGCGACCCGATGACACATGTCCAACTCCAACTCCAACTCCACCGCCCTTTGAGTTTGACGATCCCAAAGGATGGGTTGCAGTGGTAGCAGCGGCCTGTTCGCTTTTCTGCTACCTCGGAGTCATCTATTCCTGGGGCATTATGCAAGTCAGACTTGTTGAAGTGACTGGAACTAGCTTGACAACCTTGACCTTTGTCGGATCGCTCGCAACATCTTTCATGATCTCCCTTAGTATCCTTTCTGGGCTAGCGGTGCGGAAGATCGGCTACCAAAAGACTGCACTTGCTGGTGGAATTCTGATGGGGCTGGGAGAGTTTCTTGCAAGTTGGACAACGAAGCATGTCGGGGCTCTCTTTGTCTTCCATGGCGTTATCTTTGGGATAGGCGGAGGCCTCTCTATCTTTGTAAGTTCATACACATCATCTTTTATAGTGCTATACTCTTACTCACATCTACCTAGGCTTGCTCGACTGCCCCACTGAGATGGTTCAAGCGACACAGAGGTTTAGCGATGGGCATTGTGTTTGGAGGCGGAAGTCTTGGAGCAGCCATTATGAGCATCGCAACAAATCTTCTCGTGCAACAGGTTGATGTAGCTTGGACATTCCGTATCCTCGGCTTCATGCTCTGGGCTGTCTGCATACCGGCGTCGTACTTCATCCAGCAACCATCGGGAGCAGCGAGCGCAGGGCTAAAGCTCCAATGGTAAGTTGATATCTCCCTCTTTCCTCTCCACGCTTGGTGGCTAACTTTCCTTCGTAGGTACCGGTTCAGAGAGCGGCGATTTCTTTTAATCATCGCGGGAACTGCCTTGTCAACCTTCCCACTATTCATTCCACCTTATTTTATCCCCATCTTCTCCAGGTCCATGGGCTACTCAAACCAGATCGCCATCGTCATACTAGCAGCATGGAATCTTGCCTCAACTGTTGGCAGAGTCCTAGGAGGCTACACAGCTGATCATCTACTTGGTCCGATTAACAGTCTGATTGTTTGCCTACTTTTCATTGGTCTCAGCTCATTAGTCGTCTGGCCTTTGGCATCGACTGTGGGCATCTTCTCAGTCTTTCTCGTCTTCAACGGCATTGGCTGCGGCGCCTACTTCAGTCTCGTCCCACCGATGCTGGGCGCGACGATGGGGCCTGAGAATACGCTCGGTATACTACCTATTGTCTGGACTACTTGGTTCTGTGGCTTCTTCTTCGTGAGTTTCAGACATTCTCATTTTGTGTGACTTCGTACTAACTATTCTAGGGTACGCCAATTGCGTCAGGCATTTATTCATTAGCGGGAGCACATGGTAATGAGGATGTCTCTGTTTTTCGACCTGCAGCTTACTATGCGGGAGCCATGTCCCTGGTGGGACTCTTGTTCATCATCTCAGTTCGCCTCAGCATCTCCAAAAAGATGCTCATTTGTATTTAGAACTCACCGGTCTTCAACTAGGAAACTATTATGGCATTACTTAATATGCTGGCTGGGCCGGCTTATGTAGAGACATGGTAGTGCTCAATCAGATGGTATTTAAACAAGTCGATTGTATTATAACGTAAACTACTTAGCCTCTCTCATCGCAACCTTCACCAGAAGTATGCCCTTGCTCGGCATGCCATCCTTGTCCAACAGACGGAGGAAGCGATATCCAAGTCTCAATCGATCTAGTCGCACACATGCCCACGCGGCCATTACGTCTGGGCCAGGAACATCATTCATCACCCTGACTGAAAGGAAGGCCAGCTCAGGAACAACGCCCTCAATATTAAGAAACTCGATGGTATCCTCACCGAAGCTGGGGCTTGTACCCTTGCTCTTAGATGTTTCCCCGCTATATCCTGCTTGCTTGGCCTGCTCCGGAGCTTGATCCTCGGAAGTCATAGCCTTGAAGGCATCTGGCTCTGTATGGAACCCAATTTTGACGTAAGGAATGAACTTGGCTGGGTCGTCGGTGCTGTTCAACAGAGGGATGTTCTGGGCTGCTACAACCGTAATAGCCAGTCTTTCCAATGTCTTGGTTGGAATAGAGATATTGTCGTCGTTGGTCCAGCCTCGGTTTAGATCATGGCGGTAACCCTCTGGCTTGAGGACATAGCCGTCTGAACCCATGAACATGCCCTCGTTAAGTATCATTCCGAGGTCCCAGGATTGCCAATTGAGAGCAACCACCTGTACACCTGCGCGCCAAAACATGACGGGATCGTAGTTGGAGGAGTCAAAGCGTAGCCCGTGAGGATAGGTGCGCATGAGGAATTGCCGGTTGTGGGAGAAGAGGGCCTTCGGTAGCTTTCGCTGGATGGAGAAGGCCATATCCTCCGAGAGCGAGAAAATGTGGTTAGGCATTGTAGCTTCAGGCTCGTCCAATGACTTGAAGCTGATCCCACGTGTATGGATACCCAAGCGGCTCAAACGTTGTGTGATCTTCGGTGCCTTGACCTTTTTGACCTTCTTCTCATCCCCTTCTGTAACGACTTCGAGCATACTTTCGTCATCAGAAGTGTCACTCTTCGACTTGTCATCCGGGACGTATTTCACCTTGATGAGAATTTTCTTCCGTAATTCATCAGGAGAAGGTAAGTGTGTAGGATCATCTTCCACCTCTGGTAGAAGATAGTCTGCCCAAGCTTCTTGCATAATATCGACCATTGCGTTTTGCTGCATTGGGTTGCAATGCACTTCCAAACTGACGATAAGTGGGAGATCAGAGGTCATGAATGCGTATTCCCCGACAGTCTTGCAGACGTCGCGGAAAGAGACCTCCTTGGTCATGGTAAAGCCGTGCAGAACTCGCGGTTCAATTTGCAGCAAGTCCCCAAGTCTATCGCTAAACGTCCTGCCGTCTTCATCTGGGGTTTCGAACTTGGCTGCAGCCCATTTTCCAAACTTGATGAATGCGCGCTCCTTGAACGTTATCTTCCTGGCCTCGCCACAACCTTCCTTCTTCATTTCGCCATTGTAATCCTCGTCATTGACGCCCGCCTTCCAGCTTTCCGCACCATCCCAAACATCGATCTCGATGCATCGACACCCTCGCAGAAGGGCGTCCTTATACGCCTCTGTGCTTGAATCGCTGGAAAGTTGGTTGCCAGTAAGGTAGGTGTTGTGACTTGAGCTGATGAAGTAGTTACTCAACGGCCACGATAGATCCTGGGGAGCTGCCATTTCAAGTATGTTGCCACAGGGTGATGTGAGATATTTGATAAGCTCATGCAGATTGAGTGAGTCTTGATCTGTCAGGTAAGCGGCAAGGCCGTCGGGGTTTTCAGCCTGAACGTGATGCATGAAGAGACCGATCTGGTCGCGATTCCATTTCCCATCAGCACCGGCGTATTTGTTGAATAGGCCAGTGTAGTAGCTGAGGAAAGACTCTTCGAGAGTCTCCTCGATGCCATTGCGCTGACCGGTGGGATGGCCACCACCGGCTCTGTACTGACTCAGTTGAAATTCACCTGGCATTTCCAAAGAATAATGCGTTATAGTTGGAGTAAAAGAGAAATAAATTGACCGCCTCTTGACTCTTTACTGCGATGGTTATCGTTTTATAAAACTATGCCAAGGCATCCAGACTCTCGAAGCTTAGGTTCTTGGGTCACTGCTTGGACCCTGCGTTGCGGGTCTGCTACTGACATTGACACTGAAGTTAATACGGGAACACGAATGAAGTTCTGGGAAAGGGGATGAGTGGATCTTCCCAACTACCGCACGGTTCTTGGCGGCCGGTCAAGCCGATTAGCATGGATTATGCCAGTAGCTCGTTCCGCTATGGTGTTTTCATCTTCAGCAATTCTATACTATGAACTCAATCAAACAGTAACATTTCAGGTCTCAGGTGGTCCAATAGTCCAAACGCGATATAGCAAATGTAACAAGCGCCAAGTACAGACAACGCACAGTAGCGAATTTCCTGCAGGGTACCTATCGTCCATCCTGAACATCAGCCACTTTTATTGTGGCGCTAGCTGTACTCTCTTTAGTGGCTGAAAACGTTTTTGGACCAACCGCTGTACATGTCTCGGATCAACTTGATGAGCCACGTATTGAATTGAGTTTTCGCGTATCCCCCCCCTCACCAAAAATACCACCATTGCGTTACATCCACCGCATCACAAATCTTATTTACCATGGACGAAAAAAAGATCATTTTCTACGATATTGAACCCGCTGCTCCAGTGGAGAAGAATGTTTATGCTCCAAACCCTTGGAAAGCCCGATATGCCCTTAACTTCAAGGGCGCTCCGTACTCAACACAATGGGTATCTCTTCCAGATGTTGCCAAAACCCGCCTTAGCCTTAATATCCCAGCAAGCCGCAAGTTTGCTGATGGAAAAGACATGCAAACTTTACCTGTCATCAATGATACGGCCACTGGTACTGTGGTGGGCGACTCATTCGATATCGCTATCTACCTCAACAAGACCTACTCAGGCGGGGGTGATTTATTCCCGGCTCAGAAACTCGATTTTGACTTTGAGCATCCTTACATACTGATTCCTTTGTCTGAATGCAACAACAAGGAGTTTCCCGATTATGCTAGGTTCAACATGAATGTTGATGCGGCATTTACTGCTCATATTCAGCTTGGGGTTCAGGGTATGCCATTCGATCCTGCCAGAGAAGAGGAGTGCAAAACCGAGTTTTTGAGCCGTGCGGGACTATCTTCATGGGATGACTTCACGCTAAGTGCTGAAGCGCGAACCAAACTGATGGAGTCTCTCAAGGAGATGCTGGGCACTCTGGCGGTGCTTTTCAAGAGAAACACAGATGGACCTTTCCTGCTGGGAGCTAAAGCCAGTTATGCTGATATGATTGTTGGCGCGTGGCTGCGCATGATGAGTGTCACGTTCCCAGAGGACGAGTGGAAACAAGTTACGAGCTGGCATGAAGGTGTTTTTGGCCAATTGCATGATGCATTGGGAGTGTTTCGACTGGTGAAATAGATAGGGTAGATAGGCCACCAACATGCCACCGCTGACAAAAGCACATTTAGAGCTCCCAGAATGCATTGCAACCAATGATGAGATCTACTATTATCTTCTATCCTTTATCTATAACATAGCTACATGTATCAGGTCATTTAACAGTCATACAAGCACGTGGAAGGAGTGGTCATGAGGGCGGAATACAGATGCAACCCCGACACTCTCAAGGGATGCTAGCGTGCGTCCTGTATCCTAGCCAGACAACCAACTCCAAGGAACTCTGGACATTTCTGTTATCAGTCTCGATCTCCTATCCAATCTAAGGTTGCTTCTTATTCTAGGTTCATTTGCACTAGAATTTCTCAATGACATAGATCCACCTGAGCCGAGGGTGAACGAGACGGGAAAGGGGCGACATTTCGCAGACATCTGGACTATTCCAAGCTCCGATCAGGGAGCGATATCCTGCAGGTTTTCGCCATTAGTTTCAAGGGATCTGTTTCGCCATGGAAAGATCACTGCAGCAACAAAGATCCAGGTATTCGGACCGGCATCGTCTTAGCTACTATCCAATACCAGGAGTGGAGACAAAACATTACTGTCAGAGAGTAACACCACTCCCGATTTAAGATTCAAATCAAGCTTATCCTTACTTCAATTAGATTGCTCTCGCACTCATTGGTATGGACTCTCTGCAATCTTTTCCAAGAGTGCACAAACTAAGGTATTGTCATTTACTCATGTCTTGGACCAATGTCGCATTTATTCAGGTTTTAGTCGCAAACAATGTGACTCTTTTTCCGGTATCGTGATCTTTGGAATTTAAAATAATCTTACAATGCAACCGGGAATTCAAAACAATCTCACAAATGGTAGAAATGTGAGTTAGCGTCAGGGGGCTTCCCTTGTTAATTGTGGAGTGAGACATGTTCGGCCAACCACTGCATTCTCTGCTTGGCGGCTGGAACTTCATGTCTCAAACCCGATATTTTGCAGCGCTTGGCATTTACTGAGTAGAGTGAATTCTCTCTAACGTTGTGAGGCGATTGCAGGTAGCGGTTAGATGATAGGGGCAAGTCTTAATCCTCATACCAAACCATCAATCTTATCAGGTATAAGTAGGACTCTATGCCTCCCGTAAACTATTCTCTCATCATCAAACAACTCTCTCATCCTCCTTCCACTCACTCACTACTCTTTCAAGAGTCTTACAATCGTTTAATCAGTCAATCGTTCAAAACACCTCAACCTTCAAGATGCGTTACACCGATGTCCTCGCCCTTGCCATGGGCCAAATGGTTGCCGCTCAGACAAATACTTTCACCACCTTCCGTTTCGGTGGCGGTAACGGTACTACCACCGAGACTGCTACTATCGGTACCGAGACTACCGGCACCGAGACTACTGGTGCTGCTACCACCACCACCGGCGCCGCTGGTGGCATCGGAAACCCAGCTGGATTCAACTTCCTCGGCTGCTTCTCTGGCAACGGCTTCCCTGGCTTCGCTCTTGCTTACAACAGCGAGGACAACGACTCCGATGAGTGTGCTGAGCAGTGTGCTGGCTCCAGCTTCTTCGGTCTCAACGATGGCAGCTGCTACTGTGGCTCTGAGCTCGACCTTGACCTTGTTTCTTCTGTCAGCACCGATCTCTGTGACATCATCTGCCCTGGCGATGATTCAGAGAACTGTGGTGGTATGATCACTGGCTCTCGCATCATGCGCCGCCAGAGCGTTGACATCAACATCCTTCTCTCCATCTACGTCGCCATCGGTGTCAACCCCGGTGCCACCGACACTGTCATCAACACCGACATCATCACCCAGACCCTTGATGCTTCCACCACCACCGCTACCGTTACCTTCACTGAGAGCGGTGTCACTGCTACCAAGACCGTTATCGCTCTCCTGCCTGTTGTTCCTACCGACGTTATCATCATCTGCTACGGTAACTACTGTGCTCCCCAGGTCCACTGCCCTACCTGCACCAAGTGGCAAGTTGTTTGCGAGGATGACCTCTGTGCTCCTCGTGAGTGTTACGATGATACCTGGAACAAGATTAAGATTTGCAAGAACGGAAGCTGCTACTACTCTGACTACAAGGAACACGACCTCAACCAGCGAATCATCTGCCACGGCTCCAGCTGTGTCCGTGAGACTTCCGAGGACTATGCCCGCAAGCTTGTCTGCGACGTTGACGAGGACCGCTACTACTTCGACACCTGCAAGGACGACTGCTACACCTACGAGAAGTGCTCCAACGGAGAGTGCGAGCCCGTCCACCCTCCTGTCGACCTCCCCAAGCCTGTCAGCCCTCCTAAGCCCGTCCACTCGGGCAAGCCCCCCGTCATTGTTGTCCCTGAGCCCAAGCCTGAGCACCCCACCAAGCCCAACATGCCCGAGCACCCTGAGACTCCTTCCAAGCCTGTCAAGTCTGGTGTCCCTGCTAAGCCCGAGCACCCTGAGACTCCTGCTAAGCCTGAGCAACCTGCCGCTAAGCCTCAGCAGCCTGAGCACCCTGAGACTCCTGCTAAGCCCGAGCAGCCCGAGACTCCCTCCAAGGAGGAGCACCCTGAGGCTCCCGTCAAGGAGGTTCCCGTTGTGACCGCTGGTGCTGCCAAGTCCTTCGCTGGTCTGGCTGCTGCCATGGCTGGTTTCGCTTTCGTCCTGTAGAATACTTATTCTACTGTTGGATTTTCATGGTACCTTAGCATTGCATGGTGCAGCATAACTGTTGTAAGCATTAATGATTTGTACTCCAGTTTTTAGGGCTTTTGTCCGATATTAGCATTCCTGTACATTATTGTTTATCATGACTAGATACAAGGGCTTCCTTGGTTAGCTACAATTCTTGTTCTTCTGCAGTGGAGGTTTGGGGTTTAGAATTTGTTTAATACAATTATGAATTCATCTTACTATTATGCATTGGTCGTTCCAATATTGACAGGGTGCTTTTGGTCTCACATCATATAGCCTTTATTTGCTGGAAGTGGTTGGTATATAACATGACTTCAGGCGGCTTTCTCCCCGGTCGGAATATCGTCATCATGCACAATCGCATTTCCACAAATCACGAGTCTTCGCCGAGGTGCGGGGAATCACTTGGTTGTTGGAATAAGATGTTAACTTTCGTCCACCGCCTGGCCTGATGATCGTGGGTAAATTCCTGCAAGCCTTTCGGTTGGCCAATTCGTCGGGTTAATTACTCAAGCTTGAAAACAGCCGGTCTTGTGGCTAATAAGGAACCCGGCTCTGTGGGGCTGATGCTACATCGTGACGATCATACCCCAACTTGCTAAAGAACATGTTCCACTTTAATGAACGGTTCTATAATGCCTAAACTCAATTTCTCGAAAGATGCTTGTTGCATTTATCCGGAAGTTCGGTATAATAAAAGAAAGGCTGGTGCAGGTCTTTGAATAGTTGCTACCAATGGCTTGAAACCATCTGCCTGGGAATCTTTATCATCATCAGGCGATGAAGCTCTCACGGGTATCACTTACCTTGCTGGGCTTGGTGCCTTTGGCGTCAGCTCTAGGCCAGCAGGCTATTGTTTCCTTCAACAAATCCGACAATGCTTTCCAGATCGTTGGAGGTGACGTCGGTAAGGGACAAATTCGTGTCTCCGAGGACGAATACTGGGGAGTAATTCGTGCCGCTGGAGACCTCGCCGTTGACTTTGGGCGTGTTACTGGTACAAACTTCACGCTGAGCAACGGCAAGAAGGATGCTTCTGCTGCCAAGTACACCTTTGAGCCTGTTGATGTCAAGAACAACACATACGTCAGTATTTCCTTCCACCCGAGCGTCTATAGCTAATGGCTTGCAGTACCGTACTCTTGAGGAGCAGAGCTTTTCCGGTCCTTCGTACTCAGACCCTGATGAGTCCAATACAGTCATCATCGCTGGTACAATTGGCCATTCGAAGATCATTGACTCGCTCATTGACCAAGGCCTAATCGATGTCAGTGAGATTGACGGAAAGTGGGAGTCTTTCGTTAGTCAACTTGTCGAGGACCCCATGAACGGAACAACCCAGGCCCTGGTCATTGCTGGAAGTGACCCCAGAGGAACCATCTATGGTATCTACGATGTTAGCGAACAGATTGGAGTCAGCCCATGGTACTGGTGGGCTGATGTTCCTGTTCGCAAGAGGGACGAGATCTATGTCCTTTCCAAGCCAAAGGTTCAGAAATCGCCATCAGTCAAGTACCGAGGCATCTTCCTCAACGACGAGCAACCCGGTTTGTCTAGCTGGGTTGGGTAAGTTCAATTCCAACTCTTACATGAACTGCGCTAATTATTCAGATCTCGCTGGAAGCCTACTTGGAACAATGCTGCTCCCTACAACCATGAGTTCTACGCTCTTGTTTCAGAGCTCCTGCTTCGTCTTCGTGCCAACTACCTCTGGCCCACCGTTTGGGGTAGCATGGTTTACATTGATGACCCTTTCAACCAGCCACTCCTTGACGCCTATGAGATCGTTCTTGGAGGCTCTCACACTGAACCCATGATGCGAGCGCAGAATGAATTCAGAACGTTCTACGAGGGAGAGTGGCAATATCACACCAACAACGAGACAATCGATGAGTACTTTGAGTATGGAGTTGAAAGAGCTAAGCCATATGCTCGAAACAGCTTGTGGACAATGGCAATGCGAGGAACCGGTGACACTGCCATTGAAGGTGACCTTGGAATCGATGGCATCGTCAACATGCTCGAGACACTTGTCGACAATCAACGCGAGATTCTCAAGAAGGGACTCAAGGTTGACAATTTGACCGATGTTCCTTCTTTATGGTGCCTTTACAAGGAGGTTCAATCCTACCAGGAACGTGGCCTCCAAGTTCCCGATGATATCACTCTCCTCTGGGCTGATGATAACTGGGGAAACATCCGCCGACTGCCTCTCGCCAACGAGACCGACCGCTCTGGTGGTGCTGGTGTCTACTATCATTTCGACTACGTTGGCGACCCAAGAAACTACAAGTGGATCAACACCATTCAGCTGGAGAAGACCACCGAGCAAATGACCCTGGCATACCACAGGAATGCTCGCCGTATCTGGATTGTCAACGTCGGAGATCTCAAGCCGAAGGAAATCCCCATCAGCCACTTCATGGATCTTGCCTATGACACTGAGCGATGGGAGGCTGACGGCACTACCAAATGGGTCGAACACTGGGTCGAGCGCGAATTCGGCAGTGAGCATGTTGAAGCCATTACCAGCATCATGACCCGCTATGGCATGTATGCTGCGCGTCGCAAGTTCGAGCTCCTGGAGCCCCATGTCTACTCAGTCATCAACTATCATGAAGCTGAAGCCATTCTGGAGCAGTGGGCCGCCTTGAAAGAAGACACCCAGGCTGTCTTTGACAAGTTGGACGCTGAGTACAAGCCTGCTTTCTTCGAGATGCTTCTACACCCAGTTCTTGGTGGTGAGATTGTCAACAAGATTCAGATCTACGGCGCCAGGAACCAGCTTTACGCTGGGCAGAAGCGAAACTCGGCCAACGATGTCATTTGGAAGTCACTGGACCTCATGTACAAGGACTCGAACCTGACTCAGAGGTGGAACGAGGTTCTCGACGGCAAGTGGGCTCACATGCTTGATCAGACTCACTTGGGCTACGATGGGTACTGGCAACAGCCTATGCGAAACACTCTTCCGGATCTACGATTCGTTCAGGATGTCTGGCCTTCACTTGGTGGCGAGTATGGTGTCGGTGTCGAGGGTTCCAACGCTACCGTCATGGGAGACGATAGATATCACTCGTTGTCCTCCAATGTCCTCAACCTCCCTCCTCTGGAACCCCACGGGGCCCAATCCCGATACATCGACGTATTCCACCGAGGCTCCAAGTCTTGCAACTGGTTCGCAGCACCATGGGAAGAGTACGTCCAGCTCTCGCAGTACAATGGTACGGTCGGTGGCAACAACGGCAGCGATAGCCGAGTTTACGTGACAGTCGACTGGGACAAGGCTCCTAAGGCTCCCAACACCACGGAAGTATTCATCAACGTCACCAGCGACTGTCAGGGCTTTGAGAGATACAGTGGTCGGGATGCAAAGGTCGTGGCAACAGTCATCAACCGAGAATTGCCAGACAGCTTTGAGGAGGGATTTGTCGAGTCTGACGGACACGTCTCTATCGAAGCTTCGCACTACCAGAAGGTTCATGAGGGAGACTCGAACAGCTCAGAGTACCACACTATCAAGAACTACGGTCGAACTCTGGCTGGTGTTGGTCTGTACCCTCTCGACACTGAGAAGCTGGACGTTGGAGAAGGCCCTGCTTTGGAGTACAACATGTACCTCTACACCAACCATTCTGCCGCTAATGTTACCGTCTTCATGTCCCCTGGTGCCAACTACCTTGGAGACCGAAACCCACTCGAGTATGCCATCGCATTGTATCCATCGGGTGGGGATCAGCCTGACCCAACGATCGTTCGGCCCATTGGCCCCAATGTCGGTACCAACATGCCTGATGGTTGGGGTTACGCCGTTGGTAACGCTGTTTGGGGTCTATATGGCAACTACACGACATCTTCCTTCGATGTTCCTAAGGAGGGCGCATACACTCTTCGCATCTGGGCTTTGTTGCCTAACATCCTCATTCAGAAGATTGTGGTTGACCTTGGTGGTGTACGACGGTCCTACCTGGGACCCCCAGAAAGTTTCCTTCTCGGTAGAGACGAGCAAGGCAAGTACAATGGTACTTCTTTCGTAAGCACACCCGGTATCTTGGGAGGAACATTCGGAAAATCTTCGTAGATTAGGCAGGGACAAGTAATTTGGGTAGCAATACTACTGCTGCACTTTGAACTTCTCGTGGTTCTCGTATGTGAAACTCCACTAAACGTTCAATCCCGAAGCGACAATTGAGATGCATTGCTTCTAACGAATTTCCTTTACTGCTTGTCATCACTACCGTTACCTCGAGAGCGACTGAACCATGGGTGATCAAGAAGCTTAGCCGTAGACGGGCGATGGCTTGGGTCGTACTGAAATATCCATCGTAGCAAATGCAATATTTCCTCTTCTTCGGCCTCTTTGATGTCATCTGGCTTTTCATCTGTTAACTGGTGCTGCAGGGAAGAATATTCGCCAGGATAAGCTAATGACACAGATGAAATATCCGACATCTTTTCGTTGGACTCAGCACCAGGGCTGGCACCGTTACCTGTATCTCCAATGTTCTCGTCGTCGTCGTCGTTCGGATTTTCTTCTCCTCCATCCTGAGACTGAAGCTTCTCGCCATCGGGACCGAAGTACTTATCAGCCCGCCGCCATTTTTCTCGTAATGACTGAGGAAAAAGGCCAATCACGTCCCAGATCTGGCACAAGTGTTCGTCATTTGTAATCTCATCGTATGCTTTCCCTTCAAGAGATTGGAGCCCGACAAAAAGCGGGCGTCCAACGAGCATTTCAAAGATCAGGCAGCCAAAGCACCAGATGTCAAGACCTTTGCCAACAACGTCGCCAAGTATGGCTTCAGGCGCCCAAAGTGCAACGGGGGTGACCGCGTCTGTCCCGGTAATCGGCACCTTACTACAGAATGCTGTTTTTAAATTATCAGTTTGATGTACACGTTTGGACTGGCATTTTCCCAATTGACTTACCGCCACCCAAGTCAGCAAGTTTTACAAGTGGTTCAATTTCATAGGAGAAATTTTCGTCAAGCGGCCTGGGTTCAAGAAGATATAATGGAGCCCATAGATCCCTTTTACCATCTTTACGCTCCAAGGGCTGGCCTTCGCCAATCGATTGTTGCAATTTGCTCTCCGTTTCCGCCGAAACCTTGAGTTGACCAATACAAGTACGAATATTCCCAAAGTGCAAATCCCCATGAACCATGTCCCGTTCGTGTAGAAAGTCCAGAGCCTTCAGGGTGTCTAGCAATGCCCTCTTCGCAAACGCGGTAGTAAAACGTCGCTCCCAAGGCTCGCCAACTTGGAACTCGGGTCTTTTACGTAGCAGCTCCGAGAGATTTGGACCCATTACTTCTAACACGAGTGCATCATGTTTTCCATTGGGGCCGGCGATGGTGAAGGCGTCATGCAATCTGACAATGTACGCGCATCCACCTGAGAGGTAAGATCTACAAAAGAATAACTCCTTGCCGCCACGATCTTCCGTTCGAGCAACAGTGATTTTTAAAGAAACATATCGATCCAGTCTAGGAATGTTTATCAGCTTCGCTACAAGACGCGTCCGTAATTCAATGTCTTACTGTGTATCAACCACCAGCCAAACTGTAGAGAACTGACCCCATCCCAATTTACGAACAACACGGTACTGATTATTTATAACATCACCAAGCTGGACAGCATGATATCCGCCAGGGTGATAGGCTTCTGCCCACTCACAGGCTGTGCCGATGGTCTTGAAGCGAAAATCCTCATCTTCCCACGGCTCTTGAGAAGGGGGTCTCAGTGGAGAGGAGTCCATGCTGCTATGGGACTAGTTGCTTTTCTACGCGAGCAGGCAATTTTAATGTAAAATAAGTTCTTTATCCACCACGTAATTACATCGTTGCTCAAGTAACGCGTTCTATTGATAAGATAATGTGATATCGGCAATGATAAGATAATGTCTTATCATCGCGTTTTAGGTTAGTGCTCGACGAGTTCATCCGGACTATCATAGATCCGCAGTTGGTTAGCTTGTGGGTACAGAGACGCTTGTCCAGCCGGAGCGAGAAATGTCAATGTCAAGCAGATGCGTCTGTTCGTGACGGACCGATAACGAGCTCGATGCAGATAAGATAACATCTAATCAGCACGTATCAGGTTAGCGCTTGTCTTGTTTCACCGGACTATTATAGATCCGCCCTCCTGGACTGGTGGGTACAATGACGCAGGGTCCTTCGGATCTGCCCGGATGTCCTGGAGGATACCTTACCCTAGACATCTTTAATCCGCAGGAATTACTGAATACAACATGCACAATGAACGAATAAGCTCTTTTTTTCTGACGTAGTTGAAGCTACAGAAAATCTCTAGAATACAAGTATTTTAACTTTTAGAATTAAGAAACCAGTGGCAATGCGCATTGACATTCGAACAACTAGCAAAGAGCTTAGCATGATAACAAGTTGCTATAATTGCGAGTCGGAGTTTCCAACAACCCGGTACGGTGGGAACGCGGCGGGATAATTACCGATCGTCATGCTGCGGGCCGCTATCTGTAGATCTGAGAAACCAATAACCCTTTATCTAGATACCAGATCAAAATGATCGTAAAGAACCTGTAGGTACATTGCTTGGTGACTGTATCCTATTCACCCTGCTTCCTGCATTCCAGCACATCGTAATGAACAGGTATAAGAAGGTAATAAAGTAAAGTGACTCAAGAGTCCAATGCTACTCGAGTATTCACAACAATTGCTATTGTTGCAATACTGGACAACAGGAGAAAATTCCACGATCTGGCTTGACGTCATTGGCCTTTCTAGAAAAGGAGAAAAAAAACCGCGTCAGCGTAGTGGGACTTTCCAGCCCGCAAAGTCCGCGGACTAGCGCGCGGCTTCGAAGGGTTTTTCCAAACTCCCGAACCTCCGCTCCGCGCTAAACCTAAAGATTGTTCCGGTACATCTGTGTCATCATGACTGATTTTCAGTGATGACTGTCAGCCGCCGTGCATCCCTCTCCACCCCGGTCGGGCTAGCGGACTGCAAAAAGCACCCGACAAACATGTCCACGTCTCAAGTAGCCAAAGCATGTAAGACGCAGAGTTTGGAGCTACCGAGCTTCCGACTAATGATTGTACCAATGGCGACTTTTTCGGTGTCCTGAGTGTCCCGTAGCTTAATCCCATTAGTGTTGGGCTTGCTGACGGGCTTGACGCTGTCAGCTCAAGCCGTTTGCGTTGATGGGCTTAAAGTCAAGCTGTTTCCTCCCGGAAAGCCATTCATTCCATAACTTAATAATTATATCCCTTTATCTTTAACATAATCTACTTCATTGGCAATTGTCAATTGTATCCATCCACTGCGCGCTGGTACTCAATTGACTTCCAATTAATTCTTATACCAACGCCAAGATGGCTCCCAGGCATTCAACGGAAAGCCTACCGAACTCAATCCATACAGATGGATCATCATCCAGCGAGTCGAGCAGGGATCCTCAATATTCCACTGGCAGCACATACGGCCAGCCCTCACCACTCACACGAACGAATACCATGATCATTGAAGAAGGAGAGCGCCAGGAACTTCAACGAATTGCTACCGGAATCTCTCAACATCGTAGACAAAGCCTAGCGACACTACCTTCACGAATCCCAGATCTCGGCGAAAATGATCCCGCATTGGACCCGACCGATAAAGCCTTTGATCTTTCCAAATGGCTACAAGCTACTATGCGCCAGCTGAATGAGGCTGGCGTTGGACCCAAGAGTGCAGGCGTGGCTTTCAAGGACCTCAGCGTCTACGGCACAGGCGCCGCCTTGCAGCTACAACAAACTCTTGCTGATCTGGTCCAAGCCCCATTACGCTTAGGAGAGCACCTCAGATCAGGCAAGAAGGAACCGAAAACAATCCTTCACCGATTTGACGGCCTTCTACGCGGTGGTGAGACTCTTATCGTCCTTGGTCGCCCAGGCTCTGGATGCTCAACATTGCTGAAGACCATGACTGGCGAGCTGGAAGGTCTTGGCCTCGGTGAGCAGTCAACCATTCAATACAATGGAGTGTCGCAGAAGGACATGATGAAGGAGTTCAAGGGCGAGACGGGATATAACCAAGAGGTAAGCGACTTGCAAGTACATCATTCACACACAACTTTACTAACGCGTCTTCTGAACAGGTTGACAAGCATTTCCCTCACTTGACAGTCGGCCAAACGCTTGAGTTTGCAGCTTCATGCCGAATGCCCTCCAACTCCGAGAACCTCGTCGGAGTGACCCGCGAAGAAGCTTGCAAGAACGCAACCAAGATTGTCATGGCTGTCTGTGGTCTGAGTCATACCTACAACACCAAGGTTGGTAATGATTTCATTCGTGGTGTTTCAGGTGGTGAGCGCAAGCGTGTCAGTATCGCCGAGATGATGCTGGCTCAATCGCCCATGGCTGCGTGGGACAACAGCACACGAGGTCTTGACTCAGCGACTGCTTTGAAGTTTGCTGAGGCAATTCGTCTTGCTTCCGACTACACCGGCTCTGCCAACGCCCTTGCTATCTACCAAGCCAGTCAAGCCATTTACGACCTCTTTGATAAGGCTGTCGTGCTATACGAAGGCCGCCAGATCTACTTTGGACCTGCCATCAAAGCCAAGGCCTACTTCGAGAGGATGGGCTGGCAATGCCCGCAGCGTCAAACCGTGGGCGACTTCCTCACATCGGTCACCAATCCCCAAGAACGAAAGGCTCGAGCAGGAATGGAGAACAAGGTCCCTCGTACTGCCGAAGACTTTGAGAGGTACTGGCATAATTCTCTTGAGTACAAGGAATTGCGCGAGGAGATTGAGCTTTACCAGGCTGAGTATCCAGTCCATGACCGATCCGAGGCAATCGCTCCGTTGCGAGCGCGCAAGAACCTTGTGTAAGTACATGTTACAAAGCAACAACTACTCCATATACTAACCCCACGTCCTAGTCAAGGAAAACACGTCCGACCCAAGTCTCCCTACATCATCAGCCTTGCGACCCAGATTCGCCTCACAACCAAGCGAGCCTACCAACGAATTTGGAACGATCTATCAGCAACCGTCACGAATGTCGCAACCAACGTTATCATGGCTCTCATCATTGGTTCAGTGTACTACGGTACGGGCGACGCAACTGCTAGCTTCTATTCCAAAGGAGCCGTGCTCTTCATGGGTATCCTCATGAACGCCCTTGCAGCCATCTCTGAGATCAACAATCTTTATGCCCAACGCCCTATCGTCGAGAAACACGCATCCTACGCCTTCTACCACCCTGCTGCCGAAGCTATTTCTGGCATTGTGGCTGATATACCCATCAAGTTTGTCTCAGCGACCGTCTTCAACATCATCCTGTACTTCCTTGCTGGACTTCGTCGCGAACCCGGTCCCTTCTTTCTCTTCTTCCTGATTACTTACATCTCGACCTTTGTGATGGCAGCCATCTTCCGAACTATGGCTGCTGTTACTAAGACGGTTTCCCAAGCTATGACTCTCGCTGGTATTATGGTTCTGGCTCTTGTTATCTACACTGGTTTCATGATTCGTGTGCCACAAATGGTTGACTGGTTTGGCTGGATCAGGTAAGTACCCAATTTCGCTGTTTTACTACATGGTTACTAACACCCATCAGATGGATCAATCCAATCTACTATGCCTTTGAGATCCTGATTGCCAATGAGTTCCACGGCCGCGAGTTCATCTGCTCAGCTATTGTTCCTGCTTATCCCGATCTCATTGGAGATTCATGGATTTGCTCAACTGTTGGAGCTGTGGCTGGTCAACGAACAGTCAGCGGCGATGCCTTCATTCAGACCAACTACCGCTACTACTACTCCCATGTCTGGCGCAACTTCGGTATCCTACTGGCGTTCCTTGTGGTCTTCATGCTCATCTACTTTGCCGCCACTGAGTTGAACTCCAAGACCGCCAGCAAGGCCGAGGTTCTCGTTTTCCAACGTGGTCACGTCCCAGCTCATCTCCAGGCCGGCGTTGACAGAAGCGCCACCAACGAGGAGCTTGGTGTGCCCGAGAAGACCGGCGAGGGCACAGATAGCACTGCTGTTCTTGAGCCCCAGACCGATATCTTCACTTGGAAGGATGTTGTTTATGATATCGAGATCAAGGGTGAGCCGCGACGACTGTTAGACAACGTCACTGGCTGGGTCAAGCCTGGTACACTCACGGCTCTGATGGGTGTCAGTGGTGCTGGTAAGACAACCCTCTTGGACGTTCTAGCCCAGCGAACCAGCATGGGTGTCATCACTGGAGATATGTTTGTCAACGGCAAGCCACTTGATGCCAGCTTCCAGAGGAAAACTGGATACGTCCAGCAACAAGGTCAGTCTTTCCGTCTATACTTTGTGAGATCATCACTAACATGACCAAGATCTTCATCTCGAGACCGCCACCGTTCGTGAGAGTCTCAGGTTCAGCGCTATGCTCCGCCAGCCTACCACTGTCAGCACCGAGGAGAAGCATGCTTGGGTTGAGAGAGTCATCGACATGCTCAACATGAGGGACTTTTCCAACGCTGTTGTGGGTGTCCCCGGTGAGGGTCTCAACGTCGAGCAGCGCAAGCTTCTCACGATTGGAGTTGAGCTCGCTGCCAAGCCAAAGCTTCTTCTCTTCCTCGATGAGCCGACTAGCGGTTTGGACTCCCAGAGTTCGTGGGCCATTGTCGCATTCCTCCGCAAGCTTGCAGACGCTGGTCAAGCCATTCTCTGTACCGTCCATCAGCCCAGTGCCATTCTATTTCAAGAGTTTGATCGACTCCTCTTCCTTGCCCGGGGTGGTAAGACTGTGTACTTTGGCGATATCGGCGAGAACTCACGTACTCTGCTCAACTACTTCGAGAGACACGGTGCCAGGACATGCGGCGATGACGAGAACCCAGCTGAATGGATGCTGGAGATCGTAAACAACGCCGTGAGCTCCGAGGGAGAGGACTGGCACACTGTTTGGAAGGGCAGTCAGGAGCGACTTGATGTTGAGGCTGAAGTCGAGAGGATCCACTCGACCATGTCATCGAAGTCTCCCGAAGACGATGCGGCCAGCCACGCTGAATTTGCCATGCCTTTCACTGCTCAGCTTCGAGAAGTCACTGTACGAGTCTTCCAGCAGTACTGGCGCATGCCAGCGTACATCTTGTCGAAGCTGGTCCTTGGCACAGTCGCGGGTCTCTTCGTTGGTTTCTCATTCTTCAAGGCTGACTCCACCATGGCCGGTATGCAGAACATCTTGTTCTCCGTTTTCATGATTATTACTGTTTTCTCTACTCTGGTTCAACAGGTTAGTTCCAAGCTTAGCATCCTTATGCACATACTAATCTTTCTCAGATTCAACCTCACTTCATCACTCAGCGTGAACTGTACGAGGTCCGAGAGCGGCCCAGCAAAGCCTACTCTTGGAAGGCCTTCATGATCGCCAATGTTCTCGTCGAAGTCCCTTATCAGGTCCTCACTGGTATTCTCATGTTTGCCTGCTTCTACTATCCCGTTGTTGGTATCCAGAGCTCGGCCCGCCAAGGTCTTGTGCTCTTGTTCATGATTCAACTCATGCTTTACGCCAGTTCCTTTGCGCAGATGACTATTGCTGCGTTCCCGGACGCTCTTACTGCATCTGCCATTGTCACTCTTCTGGTTCTCATGAGTCTGACATTCTGTGGTGTTCTTCAGCCACCTACTGCTCTCCCAGGTTTCTGGATCTTCATGTATCGCGTCAGTCCCTTCACTTATTGGGTCGCTGGTATTGTTTCAACGGAATTGGGTGGTCGACCTGTCGAATGCTCAACCGAGGAGACATCCATCTTCAACCCACCTTCGGGCCAGACCTGTGGCGAATACATGGCCGACTACTTGGCTCAGGCACCTGGAGCACTCCAGAACCCTGATGCTACACAGCAATGCCAGTACTGCTCGCTTACCAATGCCGACCAGTTCCTGGCTGGCAGTAACATCTACTACACTGAGAGGTGGCGCAATTTCGGTATCGTTTGGGCTTACATCGCATTTAACATTTTTATTGCTGTTTCGTCTTATTATGTTTTCCGGGTTAAGAAATGGAGTTTCGGGAAGAAAAAGAAGGCTTAAGGGAAATTAATAGAATGGGATGGAGTTATTTTACAGCGTCTTTACAAGCTTAATGAGTATATCAGTTTTCAATGAACCTTCCAACTGCAGGACATATCACTAGTTTTTAAATCATCATGATCAGGATCTTATTCGTGCAAATACCTGATGGTGGGAGGATTGTGGCGACGTGCTGCTGATAATTTACTGATCCTGTGAGCATCATGAACAGCTTCCTGATTGAGCCTGCCCCGCCCGGCAAATGAGTCACGAATACAATCGCCTGAACTTGCACGTTGTTGTGAAAATCTAAATGCAGTGGTCCCGATAAGCTTTGAGGATTGATATATAACAGTGCAGAGACCTTTATTTTTGAGCCTTTGTCCCACGCTGCCTCGACCCGTCTTTACTTATTTGTACTACCCATCATGTCATCAACAAAACCAACCTGTTCCCTTTGCGACCTGTCCTTTGACAATAGTCAAGAGCAAAGAGTGCATGCAAAGAGTGAAGAACAGTAAGTATCCATGTCTAGTAGGTGTCATCGGCTTGATGTTAATACAATCTCCAGTATCACAGCTTTAAGACAACGTGCCACTGCTTCAGGATTGTTAGAGGCAACAATTGACGATGGTGATACCTACTCGAGTCAAAGAAATACCACAGACGACAAAAACCCAGAGGAATCCGATAGCGAAAAGGACTCCGGCACTGACGATGATGCCGCGCATGGTTCAGCGCCGGATTTCAAGCCCACTCAATGCATCATCTGCACCCACGCCACCCAAACCTTTGACGACTCCCTCCAACACATGGAAACAGCACACAGTCTCAGAATTCCATACAAAAACCACCTCAGTGTAGATCTGGAGACCTTAATATGGTATCTTCACTTTGTCATTAATGCCTACAGAGAATGCATTTACTGTGGAACAAGGAGCCGTACCGTCCAAGGTATACAGCAACACATGGTAGACAAAGGCCATTGCAGAGTTGAGCTGTCGGACGAGATGCTCGAGTTCTATGATCTTGAAGGTCTCAAGAGAAACGGATCTGATAATGCCGTTTCCGTCGACAGCGATACCCTTCGACTATCATCTGGGAAACTTCTTTCGCATCGTACAGCGGCATCAGTTCGACAGCCACATCGAACATCAACTCATGATGATAAGCAAGACCAGGAGTCTCAAGCCGCTCTGCCTGTCAACGGACCTTCTGACACTCTCGCAACAAAGGATAAGAAAGACGCGGCGTTGGCGTCTCAGCTCGCCCGACTGAGTGTGCGGGATCAGCAAAGCTTAATACATATGTCTTCATCGGAGCAGCGCAGCTTCTTACTTCAAAGAAAGAAGGAGTTGGACACTGTTCAGCGGGCAGAGCGCAAGATGCGACTCAAGACGGAACGATTGAGCAATAGGACCATGATGAAGAACTTTCAGAACGATGTGCCTGGCCGAAGTAATGGTTAAGCGCTATATCAAGAAGTCGGGTACGCTAGAAGAAGTGGAATACTGTACTTTACTTCAGTCAGAAGAGCCTTTGCGGTGCTTGGATGCGTTGTTACAGTTTTCACGTAGTCAATTAATGCTGTTTTAATTTTGTAATTCTGATTGTCTTCATCCGCGAACGGTGGATCTTTGTTGATCATAGTGCATGAAAGCTGCTAAATAGTGGGGGATTACGGCTATGAGCCACTAACAATGCCCCACCGCAACTGTAGCCAGCGGGTAACAGCCAGTAATTCCAGTTATTCCGTCCCCTAGGCGGCAGAAGAATACTCCGTGTGGAAAATAAAGCAGAGACAAGTTAAAAGCGACACCTACACAGAGAGAATTGGATAACATTGGGAAGAACTTACGTCTACAGCTTCAAGATGGATTCCAACAGCCAAGAAAGTCGCACTCTGCACCTTGTGGGCATTGGTGTCGGTCATTCAATCGCTCCGCCTATGCACAACCATATCGCAAAATCTCTGGGGCTTCCATGGACCTTTTACGCTACAGAATGCGCCACTCTCGATGATCTTATGGAGCTCGCAAGAAAGGACACCACAGCCGGCTTGGTCGTCACTATGCCATACAAAAACGCCATTCTACCTCGTCTTGACGTTCTTGACGACCTTGCCACCACTATCGGTGCTTGCAACAACGTCTACCGAGATTGGGAAGACCCAAAAAGGCTACACGGCACCAACACCGATTGGCGTGGAATTAAAGGCTGTTTGCTGGAGAAGGGAGACCGCGAGCCAGTCTTGAACAAGCCAGCTCTGATAGTTGGTGCTGGAGGAGCGAGTCGGGCTGCTGTCTACGCCCTCAACTCTTCGTTCAAGTCATCAGTTATTTACGTGCTGAATCGAGACGAGCAGGAAGTGAATGATCTTATCCGGGACTCCCACAAGCTTTCACCCGTCCCCAAGATCTACCATGTGAAGGCAGGTGATGCTCAGAGCCTTGAGACACCATACTATGTCGTCGGCTCCGTGCCTGATCTTGAACCCAAGTCTCCTGAGGAGCTTGCTGTCAAAGCATCTCTAGAGGAGTTCTTGTCTCGTCCGGAAAAGGGTGTTTTGCTTGACATGTGTTTCAAGCCCAGAAGGACCAGGATGATCAAGCTCGCGGAAGAAAAAGGATGGTATGCGGTCGAGGGAACACATGTTATTGGATACCAGATTGAAGAGCAGTGGAAGCTTTGGACTGGGCCTGAGAAGGTTAAGAAGCTCGATAGAGAAGGAGCTTGGAAGGTTCTTATGGATGGAGCAGAGAACAGTGCAGGTATTAATTTCTAGTCTTCTTCTATGATCAATAGGAAATACTTACAAACAACATTCTACATCATCAAATAAATCGAGCGTATGTAACAAATATTTAGACTCAAGTCAGAATACCTAACCTCAAGGAAGAAAAGAAACAGCAACTTATTATAACAGTTCTTTTATGTACTTAATACGTTTCAACTAGTTCAATCCCAGTCGCTCAACTAGCTTGTTCCATGCCTTGATGCCCCTCTCGGCGTGTTGTCGCGGCACATCCTTCCCTTCTTCCGACATTGTTCTCGAGAAGAGCTCCATGGAGATATAACCCTTGTATCCCATATCCTCAACCAGCACCTTGGCAATCCTCTCTACAGGCAGATAAGCGCCACGGTCTTCCTCGTACATAAAAGCTCTCGCATTCCTTGACCAGTTCATCCTAGCGGGATTTCCATCGACGTGGAATGGATGGCCCTCAACTAAAGGTGTCTCCATCCTCTCGGCATCAACAACCTGGATGTAGAAGACCTTATCCAAGGTCACGTCTCGAACAAGCCTTTCCAGAGATTCCTTCAAGTCTTGGTCTGCGTTAGGTGTCTTGCCCGTGGGAGACGCAGGATCACCCCAGACACGCCCAGCGATATTGAATGTGTCTAGACAGAGACCAAAGTTAGGCCTGTTGACCTTTTGAGCTACCTCCCACGACTTCTCCCAGGTATCGACATGAGTACTCCAGCATAGAGCTTCATATGCGAAGCGAACTGGGGGATCTTGCTGAAGGCCAAGATCAGCCAGCTCGACTAGATCGCCGACAATGACATCCATGTCCCCAGTCAATTGGTCGGCGGGAAGGAAGTTGGCAGGAATCTGGATGGTGTTGGTTCCCAGGCGTTCAACAATTTTGAACCATAGCTTGATCTTCTGGATCAGACGGGCGTGCTGCTCACGATCCTTCAGACCTTCGTAGAATAAGAAGGGTTGGAGGCCAATGACTGTCATGTCTAAGCCATCGAGAAGCTGTCGAATACTCGATGCTGCCGATAGTATTTGATCGTCGCTGGGCGCTTCAACATCATGAAGCCTCTTTGCCTCGTATTCGAGATCCTCATAGAAGATTTCGATGCCTTGAAAGTCCTGAGACGAAGCTTGCTGAGCCTTGTCGGCAAAGTTGTGTAGCCAAGCTCGGCCGAGCGAGGCTGACATTATAGCGGGACGATATGTAGCCATGGTGAGGTTTCTTTGCTGACAGGGTGATTGAATGACATTAGTGTCTCGACTGCTTCCAGTGTTGGGTTTCAGCTACGTTACTTGAGGTTGATGTCATGACAATTGACCGGCAAAATCCTGTTCCGACAAAAATGGGACCCACAGACCGGATGGGCGTTCGGGGTCATGAAGATGTATCTCGCATCATTAACAGATCCTCAATATTCTCAAAAAGCCCATAGTAAGTATCTGCGATTGCGGCGCATATTCGCTCTATATTCAAGCAAGTCTTCCCGCGTAGCCAGAGTTATGCTATTTAATAATTGAATGCTGCATTTTAAAAGCCATACCCGGGCCAGTGGCAAAAATGTGGTATTACAATTCGTGATTCGTCGAGTTGATTTGTTTAAAACTCCATATCAAAGATGTTTTCCATGTTGTCAGGTGGGTTTTCAAGTATGCCAAGATGCGCCATGAACTCGGGAGGATTAGCCAACCTATGCAGTTGTAAGCATTAATTGTTCGCCCCCTCTGACGGAAACTTACCAATCGGCCGAGTCCAACGTCGCAAGGCTATCAAAGAGACCGTCGTCTTCTAAATCCAATTCTAAAGGTGTTCCTTTGTGCTGTAGGGTGATACTGGTATCCTGACGAGGAGACCCTAATATGGCATCGGTCGAGCTATTGTGCTGTGCTATCGAGGCTTCTGCTGCTTCTAGAAGTGTACCAAGAGCTGAGCTCTCAGCCTGTACCTGAAAGGCTATTTCTGTCTGAGGTGGGATGTGGCCATTCCGTATTTCAGGCTGGGACGTTTTCATGAGATCTGTTGATCGGTTTGTTGCGTTTAATTGTGAACCAGGATTCCTGGCCTGCCGAGGCTCATCTCCAGATGTGACTTCAAACGAAGCCAAAGATGTGGCAATAGTCCGCCCAGCGAGGCTTATATCATCACTAATGCTAGTCCCAGTATAGTGTGACCGTTGAATGGTTATAGAATCCTGTAATAGTTCCAAGCAACTTTGCACAACAGGGGAGACAGAGCAACGACCCAAGGACTTGGCCCGTAAATCTATCAGGCCAACTAAGGACGCGATATTCTGCCAGTAGCCTTCTGGACGCCATGGGTCTGGGCGGTGCAGTAGTAAGCGCTCCGCTGCTGCCATTTCGAGTGTCGCAACAGAAACTATCCGAAGGCAAAGGGATTGAGGGGGTAAGTCAAAGGCCGTTGGGACGTCATCCAGGAGGTTCTGCTGACAGTTAACCATAATCCCATGCAGCGTGTCTTCTGAATTTGGTCTCTTGCGCTGGTGTATCAAGTCGTTCAGCTGAGCTATGACCTGGAGCAGCCTGTTGAAAGTGCTTATCACATGTCCAGGCACATGCGGATTTGAAGTCTGGTGATTGGGTGCTGTGTTGGTGTTAAGCAAAACCTTCGGCTGCCACGGCTCCCATTCTTCCATTCCATCAGTAGTAAGGAGGTCTTTAAGTGAAATATCTGTTGATCGAAGACAAGTTGAAGTCCCAAGTCGTGCTGCAATCATGGTTTCCAGTGTTGCGCATCCAAGGATCGTCCGCTTGACATCGTCGTTTCGAACCCGATGTGTTTCTGATGAGCTTCTTGGTATAAGCCCAATGGATATCGCTGTATAAACGGCGCGGCCTATAGCAGTCCAAGCAGCAGTCCAATGCTTCTGATCCATCTCAAATAGAGCCAGCACGAGGAAGGCTCTTACGTGGCCAAGATCGTAAGAGGCTGGATCCGCGAAGAGAGATGAGTGAGTTAGAACTTGGGGTGATTCAGCCTTGTATGTATGATCGAGAGGCGTTTTCGATGAGTGTGCTATTGAGCTGGCTTGATGAGAAGCGTATATCATAACAGCATGTAAAAAGGACAATTCACCAGACGACGGAGAATTAATAGAGTTAGCCCCCCCATTTGCAACTGTATATGCTATACGTAGAAGCTCGTGCTTTTGAGATATTGGTAACCAGGTATGTGTTGTTTCGAAGTAGACGTCCATGAGGTAGGACCAATGTTTAGGCAATTGAGGAACAGGCGATAGTGGGAAACCATTAGTGTTCGCCATGGGATATTCCAAATAGGGAGCAACAGGGAATTGGGGGGATATCTCGCCATATTGATCAGGGGCATGGCTTGAGACGACAGGCGTAGGAGGTGAGTCAAAGAGTGTCATTTCCTGCGGTGTTGTATCGGTGTTCATCGGGGTCAAAAGAGCATCTGTATCACCAGCTCGTGATGTCAAGGATAGAGCAAAAGCCTCGGCCACTTTTGTATCGAAATACTGAGTCGAATCAGTGCCATCCTCATCAACCTCAATACGCTCAGGATCCAGGAGCTTGCCCGCCTCTTTTGCCAGAGCGCATTTCCTCCAGGCTTCAAGTAGGAAGTCAATTGAGACATCAAAATCCTGGATTTGGAGTGAAGCCGGACGCAGCGAGACCTGTTCTGCTTTCCCTTGGAGCAGGCTACATATCCATGCTTCACTGCCATCAATCGTGGTAACGATCAGCCCTAGTAGAGCCTCGATAGCTCTGACGTAACCTGGACGAAGTCCGCGTTTCTTGGAAGGGTCATAACTGCAAATCCGGTTGCTCTCGACGCAGGACTTGCAAGAAGGTCGTTGTCCACCACATCTGTCTTTCCGTCTTCGACATTCATTGCAGGCTCTTGTGACACGATGTCTGTGTCTCCCATTTGAACCCTCATCAGAGTCATCAGCCTCAGTCCTTGCTCGTTTTGGACCTCTCTGGATGGCCTTGTCCTGGCTCTTGTTGTTCGGTCGGGTCTTTGAAGTCGACATTTCGCACCACGAGATCGAATAGTGATCTCTATTTGCGTTGCGGCAGCAAGTTGAGCCCTCTGCTGGATACCGGTATTACAGGATCAAGATACGGGATTGGTGTGTCTATCCAATCAGATCAATAATCTCGACTTCTTGACCCATTTGGCAATGTTATGCGGGGTTAGTGGAGTTACCTGTCATGTGCAGGGGCATTTCTGAAGCGGCAAAGACTTCAGCCGCTTCGCTTTTATTGGAGAAGAATGGGTCCAAGGATGTTTTCGTCGAGCTTTACTTAGTGAGGCATGGCTCCAAAATAACCACAGCACAGGATGGCTACAGTGCACTGAGCTCCATGCCCGAGGCTCTCACAACATCAGTTCTCCCTCACAAACGCCCTTCGTCAACACGTCTTCACGATGGCTTCAGATTTGGCGGTGAGCCGTCATACTACGACCGATTCATCATCATATATGTCACCTACAAAAGGTGCGACACCAAGAACCTTTTCAGAAGTCTCCAATACGCCTACTCCCACAGTATCGAGGTCTCGAATACCTAGTCCAGAGGCACCACAACGCACATTAAACTACGCTCCAAATGCCTCCATCGCACTTATCGGTATGCGTGGAAGTGGCTTGTCGACTTTGGCTGTTCTAGCGTCCAGTTCCTTGGGTTTTCGAGTTCTTGATGCCGACCAATATTTTTACAAAACGACTGGCCTTTCACGAGCAGCCTATAAGGCAGCTCACGGTATCTCGAAATATCGCCAAGAGGAGCTGCAATTGATGAGATCAATGCTCTTTGATAACCCAACTGGAGCAATTATCGTATGTGGGCCTGGTGCCGTTGAGGGCAAGGGAAAAGAATGGCTTGCAGAATATTCTAAGAATCATCTCATCATCTATATCTTGCGTGATGCAAAGGAGATTCAACAGCATCTTCGCGTGTTCGATGTCGAGACTATAAGAGATCTCATTCGTCGCGCAGCGCCAGCTTACCGGAGGTTGTCCAGCTTCGAGTATTACAACATCTCCGACACATTGATACGCAATCCCAGTTCAACACCTTCTCGTGGGGACATGTCTCCATCCGCACTCGCGCTCAAGAATGTCGAAGAAGATTTCGTTCACTTGATACACAGCATAGTCAAGAAAGACGATTCATTCGATAGATACAAGGCTCGGCATAGCCTCTCTTCATTACCTATCGTCTCGCGGAGATTTACTTATGTTCTGTCAATACCCTTATCAACGCTTGCTACTCACATATTCGAGTTCAAAGGAGTGGATATTGAAGCCGACGCCATTGAAGTTACAATACCAATATCGGCGCTCCGCAAGGATGGAAATGCACTCGACGAAACAACAGCAGATTGGATTAGTCGGCAAGTATCTGTCGTGAGGAGAAATATCGGTCTTCCAATACTGTATCAAGTCGAAAACGATAATACAGGCAGACCTTATATCGACGAGGACCAGTATTTTGCGCTTTTAGAACATGGCCTTAGAATGGGGCCTGAATATCTCTGCGTGAACCTGGAATGCAACACAGCCAAGATCGAGAGCCTCATTGCGTTGAAAGGTCAAACAAAGGTTATAGGACACTATTCTGTCTGCAATCCGGCAGAAGATGGATGGGACTGTTCGAAGCAATGGGCTATGGTCCAGCGGGCCCAAGACCTTGGCTGCGATATCCTTCGAATCTGCCAGAAAGCAACATCATTGGCGGATAACTTCGCCTCACAACACTTTGTCCATCGCGTCAAGGCCTCCCAAAACTTCACAATTCCCGTGATAGCTTACAATACTGGTCATCTGGGCCGTATGTCGTGTTGTTTCAACTCGATCCTCAGTCCGGTCACTCACCCGGTTATTCGCAAGTTGGCGCCCGATTGCTCTTCAAACTCTCTCTTAACAGTCAGGGAAGCCCAGACAGCGGCGTTCTCGTCCTTCTTACTTGATGGTCAATTCTTTGGGATCTACGGAAACAACACAACGCAGAGTCTGTCGCCAGCTATGCACGAAGCAGCTTTCAAATTGTTAGGCATGCCTCACCGATATAACATCTATGTGAACGAGTCAATTGATGAGCTTTTTGACCTCGTCCAGAACGACAAGTTTGGGGGCGCCAGTATAACAGCTCCTTTCAAGACGGCCGTTATCCCCAAGTTGGACTTCATGAGCGAGGAGGCTAAAGCTATCGGGGCTGTTAACACTTTATTGTGTCTGAAGTCGCCTACTATGGACTCTTTACTCGATAGGAACACAGCCGGTCCAACTGTGGCTCTTTTCGGCGACAACACAGATTGGATTGGCATCCATTCCTGTGTTCAGCGCAACCTTTCCCCCATCAATGCTGTCAGGCGACGGACAACAGGGCTCATAATGGGCGCTGGCGGCATGGCTCGTGCAGCTGCTTATGCTTTCATTCGCCTGGGAATCAAGACTATAGTCATTCACAACCGTACCCGATCAAGAGCAGAAGAGCTCACCAAGCAATTCACGGATCAAAGCAAGATTACTAATCATGGAGCTGAGGTTTCTTTGTCGGTTTCTCAAAGGAGCAGCCAGAGTCCCGATCGTATGGCAGATCCAGTGTTCAGAATACTAGATTCGAAACAGGATATATGGCCCGAAGATCTGAGTTTTCCCACGGTCGTTCTTTCCTGCATCCCTACCAAGGATGTCAACGGAGAGTCTTCTGTGGACACTAGTCTTCCGGACAACTGGCTATCAAGCCCGACGGGCGGTGTAGTGATTGAGGTAAGCATCAATAACGCGCCCTGTCCAATCTCTCAACCAGTAACTGACAAAAAGTCATAGCTTTCGTACACTCCACTGGAGACTCCATTGATACATCAGATAAAACAGTTGGCTGACAAGGGATGGATTGCGGTGGATGGTCTTGAGGTTCTCCCAGAGCAGGGGATGATGCAATTTGAATTATTTACAACTCGAAGAGCGCCTGCTAATACCATGAGGGAAGCAGTTTTTGAAGCATATAATAAAAGAGTGGGAAAGTAATACCATGAGTGTTAGAATAGTATTATGACACATTTCACGGCTGCTGATCGTCTTACATATTGGCCTTGACTTGAACGTTGTTGGATATCTACCGAGGATCCTCGTATGTCATAATTGTGCTTATCTCCAAATTATGAATTGGCCACAGTTCGAAGATCCACCTCGATTAGATCTTCAATACGGCCGGTAAAGGTATTTCCCACTCGCAATATTACCCTATAATTAACATCAAAATTCTTTTAATTAAACAGATGGCCAAGCATCACTATCGCAATCAATACTCATTCAACTAATCTCTCATCATGGTCGCCAATACCAACCCGCCACCCCAGCAGGACTCTGCCAGGCTCACGTTTCTCACCTCAAACCTACCATCTCAATCATCTAATGGTCCACAGAGACAATTTTTCATCTTTGGTCACAACATCTCACATTCCCTGTCCCCGACTTTGCACAATGCTGGTTTCAAAGCCGTCGATCTTCCACATCACTACCAGATACACGAGAGTGAGAACGTTGATCAGACAGTGGAGCAAATCATCAATCGCCCGGAGTTTGGTGGCGCGTCGGTCACGTTCCCTCACAAGTTACAAATCGGCAAGCTCTTGGACTCCGTATCGGAACAAGGAAAGAACATCGGGGCCATAAACACCGTAATTGTGCATGAATCGAACGGGAAAAGGACCCTTCATGGAGAGAACACAGATTGGATAGGCATCAAAAGGTGTATCTTGAAGTCTGGCACCCAAGACTTCGCATCATCCTCTGCTCTGGTACTTGGAGCTGGAGGCGCTGCTAGGGCGGCCTGCTACGCCATCCAGACTCTCGGGTACCAAGAACTCGTTATCGTCAACCGGACTTTGTCTAAGGCTGAAGAGTTGACCTCTAACTTTTCTGGTCTGAAGACCCGTGCTTTCTCGACGCTAGATGAGGCCAATGCGGCGGAATATACAAACATCCGCCTTATAGTGGCGTGTGTACCTGCTGATGACCTGGGAGAAGATAAGATCCCTACTGGATTGTTCTCGGCGTCAGGGGATGGCGTTTTAGTGGAGATGGCGTACAGGCCTCAAGTGACTGGAATGATGATGGTGGCTCGGCGACACCAGAACTGGAAGGTATACCGAGGAGTTGATGTCTTGGAAGAGCAGGCTTATGCGCAATTTGAGCTATGGACTGGAAAGGATGCCCCGATAGAAGCTATGCGTAATGCAATGCAGGTCAAGATTAACGCAAACATATAGGTTACTACTCAACATCATGGAATTTTGTTCTTCTTATCTAGGGGTTGAATCAATCTAGTCTATTATGGCAATTTTATCAAGAATGTTTACTAAACCCCAATCGACCGCGTTCAATGACTTGTTGGTCTAGTATGGCAGTCTTGAAAGCGTGCTATTTCTTCTACCCCGTGCAGTCGTTAGCCGGGGTAGAAACTTTACCCGCCTCAGCCCTGGCCATGGTATAGCGGGTCAACCCTGGTCGAGGAGAACTTAACTAGCCGCTCATGCACCAGCCATGTGCATATTGTAGATACCATACCAGTAACTTCAAGATGGACCAAGATCACCTCCAGCAGTCTCGACACACATACCTATTTGGCTACCCATTAAAGCATTCCTTAGCGCCACTACTTCATTCGACCATCTTTCAGAGCCTCAACGTACCATGGACTTACCAACTCATTGAATCCGTCGACAAGGATGACTTTATACCCAAACTCAAGGCGAGCGACTGTGTAGGCGCAGCTGTCACCATGCCGCACAAAGTTGCTTGGATCAACGAGTGCGATGAAGTAACAGAGGAAGGGCGCGCTATTGGGGCTATCAACACTGTCTACATTCGCAGCGACCCAGTGACGGGCGAGAGAAGATATATTGGCACAAACACAGACTGTGTTGGAGTACGCGAGGCTTTCTTGCAGAGTGTCCCTGGCATTGGAGAGAAGAGCAAGGGAAGGCCAGCTCTCGTCATTGGTGGTGGAGGTGCTTGCAGGAGCGCCATCTACGCGCTTTACAGCTCGCTGGGCGCCACAGAGATCTATCTGGTAAACCGCCTAAAAGAAGAGGCGGATGCGGTGGTCGAGTCTTTTTCCAACATACAGGGCGGTCCCAAGATGACCTATGTCTCTTCTCTTGAGCAGGCAAAGACGCTCGAAACACCTGTTCTCATAGTCGGAACGGTCCCAGACTTTGCGCCTAGCACTGAAGGCGAGATACTGGCACGGGACATTGGAATCGAGTTTCTTCAGAGAAAAGTAAAGGGAACTGTATTGGAGATGTGCTATCACCCCAACATAATCACGAGTTTCTATCGCCTGGCTGAAGAGAATGGCTGGAAGGTGATCCCTGGAACAGAGGCCATGATCTACCAAGGAATTGCACAGGAAGTACTTTGGATGCAGAAGCCGTTGAATGAGATGCCACTTGAAGCTGCCAAGGCGGCAGTAGGAAAGGCTCTAGGGTCTCAATAAACCAGTAATTCAATTATCCCTGAATAATACCAGTTCTACAGACATTTCATAATCACTCTGCACTGTCAAACGCTATTGTGCTCTCTACATATTATGCTAAACTCGAGGATAGCTTACTTGCTTGAAGCTATTAAATGAACTCATGTTATCGTGGGCGTGGAAAGCTTGAACCACCTCTAGAATGACTCAAAATTCTATACTACCATGTTGGAGCTAGCGCTATTGGTTGGTACATTGGCTTGGCTGGTTGATAGCGGCAGTTATCTTTTCCGCCAATGTGTCTTACCAAGGGTATGGTCATAACCGAGATTGGTGCAGAGGAAATGAGTCGCGTATGGGGTAGGAATCCGGGGTAGCAGATCTGGGGTATCATTCTTTCCCCGCAATGCAGTGATTGCAACCGAACCTGGGGATACATATTTACTGCGGACACCGCTCCCCATTCCCATCGACCTTCTCTTGCCACCACCTCCATCCATCCTTTTACCCATTCTATCTCTTTCGCAGGTGCATCAGTCACTATGGTCAAGAACATCTTTGCCAGGCCGCAGGATAACTCGGCGAATCCTGCGCCTCCAGAAGTCTACAACTGGAGGATCTACGCTCTCGCCGCTTCCGCAGCCATGGGATCTTCCATGTTTGGCTATGATTCAGCCTTTATTGGAGGTACCATGTCACTCCCTTCGTTCCAGGAGCGCTTCCACTTGGCTTCTGAGACTGGCACAGCTTTGGCGTCATTAAAGGCAAACATTGTCAGCACGTTCCAGGGTGGCTGTTTCTTTGGAGTGTTGTTGTGTTATTACATGACTGAGAAGCTCGGACGTCGCTGGGTGTTGATCTTGTGCGGTATCATCTTTAACCTTGGCGCTATCATACAGCTGGTCTCCAATGGTAACCTGTCCTACATATATGCTGGACGTGTACTTACTGGTATGTGCCCTTGATTAAGGTCCGCCATGGGAAATCGCTAACCATTATGCACTATAGGCCTTGCTGTCGGCGCCTCATCCATGATCATCCCCGTCTACATCTCCGAATCCGGTCCACCTGCTATCCGAGGACGTCTGATCGGTATATTCGAAATCTTCCTACAATTCTCCCAAATTGTCGGCTTCTGGGTTAACTATGGAGTGAATATTCATATCTCCCCGACAAATGACGCGCAATGGCACATCCCCTTCGGACTACAGCTTGCTCCTGGATCTCTACTTGTACTCTGCATGTTCTTCCAGCCCGAGTCCCCTCGCTGGCTGCTCAACGCTGGTCGAACCGACCAGGCTCGCAAGGTCCTCCAGCGTCTTCGACAACTGCCCGCCGATCATGAATACTTGAACTGGGAGATTGATACTGTTCTCAATCAGCTCGAGGAGGAGAAGGCATTGGGAGCTGATAGAGGCTTCCTTGCTAAATTGAAGGAAGTTGTTGGACCAACCAACCGATCCCGCCTCCTTCTGGGTATTGCTCTCATGTTCATCCAGAACATGTCAGGTATCAATGCTCTCAACTACTACTCTCCCTCAATCTTCAAGTCAATTGGCTTCACTGGAACCAGCGTGGGACTTCTTGCAACTGGTATCTTTGGAATCGTGAAGGCAAGCGCTACAGGTCTCTACATGATTTGGGGTGTCGATGCACTTGGTCGTCGCCAGTCACTCATGATCGGCTCAACTGGTGCAGCAATTGCACTATTCTACCTTGGAATCTACGCCAACCTATCGGGCTCTTTTGACGCAGGAGCGGTTGCTACAGAGAAAACCCCTGGAGCTTATGTCGCTATTGTCATGGTTTATATCTTTGCTATCTTCTACGCAATTTCTTGGAACGGAATTCCTTGGATTTTCTGGTACGTTCATATGACTGCTATTGACAATCTGTTTACTAACATACGTATAGCGCTGAGATTTTCCCCATGGCTATTCGTTCCATTTGCCTGGTCTTTACCACTTGCGCTCAGTGGCTTGGACAGTTCATCATTGTATACTCAACCCCCTACATGATGACAGACATCACATGGGGAACATTCATCCTTTTCGCATGCTCTGTTGTTTTCGGCCTTTTCTTCGCCTTCTTCCTCATCCCTGAGACAAAGGGTATCTCTCTTGAGGACATGGATCTGCTGTTCAGTCGCAAGGGTATGCCCCGTACATGGCGCCGGCAAACTAATGATATTATTGCCCAGCGACGGGCTGGTGAAGAGGGTTATAGCAAAGATGCTAAGGAAGCTAACAGTGTCGTCGCTGAACATCAGGAGAAGGCTTGATTGGAGTTATGATACGCGAGATGTGTGCTCAGTTTGGAGAAGAAATGTTGTATCCCCTACTGTGGTAATCAGATGCAGTTTAATGATAATTAGTGAATGAAGGTCCCTATCGACGTTAAGATAGCGCTATTTTTCAGTGACTTTGTTAGCCACACAGCCCATACCTAGCCAGGCATTGTAAGCGGAAACACAGTTCCATAACCCCACTATTTAACAATCACTGTAGCAGCGTAAAACAAGTGAAGCCGCTGAAAAAGAAATGTACGGAGTACGTACTACAATACCGGATTAAATTCCGAGCCGACCAACTCAAAACTCGGCTCCTTTTCCGTCATTCCGTAACGTTCCTCCTGCTTCCGGATCCCCTAAACTTCTCCATCTCTCTTCCCAGACCCATAAGTGGACAATATGGATGATAATCCGACTTATCAGGGACCGCTACAGCGCGACATTGCTCCAAGCGCTGAGACCCCAGAATCCGAATGAAGTGCGGCACGGGCGCGCCAATCGCCACTCGAAACACGAAAACGCAGCAGCATCTCAGAACCCGATAGTCTTCGCAAATCGAGGAAAGTCAGTAGAGCTTGTGACTTTTGCAAGGCAAGGAAGGCTAAATGCAGCGGCGAACAACCATGCGCCAAGTGCGCGACAAAGGGTCTCACCTGTTCCTATGAGACCAAGTACACAAGAGGCCGTCCGCCAACACCGCCGCCTTCGGCTACTCATGGCGCCAATACTTTACGCGTCTCGCAGCCATCGGATAACTCTTCTTACCTAAATACGACCGTACAAAGACTGCTCAATACAAGTGACGCTGCCAGTACAATTCCTCAGCGTTCAGCAGGCATTGGCGACAGCAAGGCACCATCCAGAGCCTCCCCAGAAGTCAGCGTCGCAGAGATTCAAGGTCAGGTGTTTGATCCTACTTCTGGTCTCACATTCCTTCACCGGGCTTTAAAGCGATTCTCAGACCAGAGGAAAAACGTCGCGCAGGATAATACTTCCAATTCAGTCGACCAAACATCAGTGGCTGGCGGAGATAAACCATTACCTTCCCATCCTGACGTCGATGGTTTTAAACTCCCCGACCCTGTGGACGCGCGCTTCTTGTTGACACTGTACTTTGATGTCTGTATCGCTACTTATCGTGTCTTGCACAAGTCTACGGTGGAAACGTGGCTAAGCATAATGGAACAAAACATGCAGTCCAGGGACCTTATCTGGAAGGGTCTAGGCCGTGCAAAAGCAGCAATTGTCCTTGTTGTTTTGGCAATTGGCTCCCTTCATCGAGCGAAGTCCGAGGGTTTCCTATCTGCGGAAGCAGAAGATCAAGCACTTGCTAAGAGCGACACATTCTTTACTATTTCCGCCAGACTAGTTGATGAAGAGACTAACTCCGGATTTCCCAGACTCGAGTCAGCCCAGGCGAAGCTGATTCAAGTGCTTTATCTCCTCACGACATCTAGGTTCAATCAGGGGTGGTATATGTTCGGCAACGTGCTACAGTTGGTCTCAGCGCTGGGGCTGCATCGTCGGATTGGACGACGCAGTAAGAGCTCGATGGATTATATTCGGTCTCAGTGTGGGATTCGGACGTTTTGGACCACATATATTCTCGACAACTATCTGGGCGTTATTTTCGGCCGTCCAAGGCACTATCACGATGACGACATTGATCAAGACTACCCCGATAGGGTTGACGATGATGACATGACGCCTGCAGGCCCTCACGAAGACTTCGAAGAGCAACAGGACTGCAGCATCGACGCACTGATCTTTCATGCAAAGTATGATGTTTCTTCAAAGCACATGCTAACCTTGAAATGCTGACTTAAAACTAGGATTGCAAGGATCATTGGTTCTATATCACGACAAGTCTACAGCCCTCAAGACAAATCTATACAGGACCGATGCGCTGCGGCAGATCGTCTTGCACGCAGTGTGCATGATTGGCATTCCGATCTACCGGTCCATCTCGGTTCTGTACGCCCTTCGATGCTGATCCCTAGCTACCGAAGACAGGCAACCGTCCTTAAACTAGCTCATTCACATGCCATAATGCACGCCAATAGGCTTTGTCTATTGAAGGGTTCATCCTCTGGATACGAACGTCAAATTAACGAGTGCATTGAAGCTGCCAAAATTGTTCTACAGGCGGTTGACCATCTCGCGCAAGAAGGTCCTATCTTCCACGCCTTCTGGTGGACTCACTATGTTACCTTTTGTGCTCTTATGGTCACTTACGTCTGGGAGGCCCAGCAGCGACGGACTTTTGGATCAGAATGGGAAGAAAAGGCTGCTTCACGCCGATTGATACGCCTGGCCGAGCGATGCCAGATGCATTTAGCGAATGCGACCGCTTCTAACTCACCAAGTCGGCGATATGCTGTCATTCTCGAGGAGTTAAGAACAACGGCATCTATGGCAACAGAAACAAATACTACACAGGCAAATCCAGGGCAGATGAATATGTCCACAATAGACGAGTTCTCCACATTGATCGATTCTTCGAACGGAACAACAGTCAATATGGGTCGGGAGTTTGGAGGGTTCGAGAACTTGCCGCCTGTCGAGGCGCATCCTCTTGATGAATGGGATACCATGGATTGGCTAGCTCTCGATTCGTCTGTAAGTGGTCCGAGTCTATCTCTATTGCAAAGCTAACCTTTCAGGCGTTCTGGCCATACTTTGACGGTGATACTGACGAGGCTTCCAACATGCACGGCGGTCACCAATCAGGGATTGGAAATATGATATAATATGATTTCTCAACCTAGCGATAAAACAAAAAGTGCTTCGGTCTCCTCTTCCTTTGATCTGTCCACTGAGAATCTGTTTTTATTTATACAACCTCACGGTTCTGTCTAATGAGTGTATACCAGACAATGCTACAAAGTCATTATTCACCTTGGGCAGGGTTGACGATTCTAAATCTAAGGGTTGATGCATAAAGTAGCTTAAGCGATTTTATTGTGAAGTAAAGCAGTAAATGAATTGATATCTAAATTGCGCCGTAACAAAACTATAGTAAATCTGCCTTCTAAGTTGTAGCCTATGAGCTAATATTCTTGCGTAGGAACCAGAGAGCTTCCTCTACCACTTCCTCCTTTGACAGTTCTGAATCAATCGGGAATACATCTGCTTCCTCTTGGGTTGCAACCTCATGAAGCCCAACCTGTCCATCAACCATATCCGAAGTCATATAATGGCCCTCGCGTGCTTCCAGGCGGCTAGTCAGAACCACAGCACTAGCTTGTAGGTCCAGAAAAAGTGCCTTAATGTTGTGTTGTTGCAGTAGGTCACGCATCGCAGCCCGATAGGTGGCCTTCAAAGCAGAGCAGCTAATGACAACGGAGTCGTGTTCGAGATCATACAGAGTTTCCTTGGCTCTAATACAGATCCTGTTAAGCCATAGTGATCGATCTTCATCAATCAACGCGGTTCCAGAGCTCATTTTCTCGATTGCCGATCGAGTGTGAAGCGAGTCTCCTTCAACAAAGGGGATTTTAAGAGCGGAAGACACAGCATTTGCGACAGTGGACTTTCCCGAGCCACAAGGTCCAGCGACGACGATAGCGGTCTTGAGAGTAGGCTTGTTGTTGAGCTTCCAAGATGAGTTTGAGAAGTATTCAACAAACTTGTTGACGAAGTCCTGGTTCAGGACCGGAGCATTTGCTAAAGCGGGTGAAAGCGCACATGCTTTGGCGGTGGCAAATGGCTTAGACGGCGAGAACTCATCCTTATCATACTTGGATGCGAAGAAGTCGACTAGCTTGATGGGTGGGTTGGCAGCAGGGTCAGGGTTGGAGGCCCGCAGCCTCTGTACCCACTCCTTGGGTTCGAGCTCATCGAAGGTCAGGCCCGCCTGTCGGAGAGCAGGAAGAAGATCTCGAGTCCAGTCAAAAGACCGGGGGTTCGTGACGTTCGTAAAAACACTACCACAATCTGAAAGAGATATGTCGACGACAGCCTCAGCGACAGTATCTACAGGCAACCAAGATGGTGTTTCTGTAAGCTTAGGTAGAGCACCAATTGTCACTGCCGTCTGCATCATCATAGGTACACCCTCCTGAGCATTCCAAATGCCATGGGTTGTGTCAGCCACGATCTGGCCAATGCGAAGAACACGAGCGTTGACTCCAGCCTCAGCTGCCCTGGCGCAAAGATTCTCAGCAACAGACTTGGACTGAGCATATCCCATTCCTTGAGCCCAGGCGAATGACGGTGCTGCCTCTGGTACAGGGATCACCTCGGACTGAGAACACGTGCTCACCGACGAGCAGAAGTTCATGGAAGCAGAAGGTCCTGCAGCCTGGCAGAGATCGATGAGATGCTTGACACCGGCGATGTTACCTTTTTCGAAGCTTGAAAGCTGCATATTAAAGTTTACCGACCAGGCACAGTGGATTACCGTATGTAGATCAGTGGTAATCGAGGTGTAGACATCGTCTTGAAGTCCAAGGTGAGCGTCGGAGAGATCAGAGGGCAGGGCGATGATCTTGCGTCGAGCGTTGAGAGACAGGTTGTGGTAGACCTTGCGATCGAGCATGGACTGCTTGACACGCAATAGTGCCTGTGGCTCGTCGGAAGCTCGAACAAGGCAGTAGACCTTGGAGATAGCAGGGTTCGAAATGAGCTTCGCAGCAACATGGGCACCAAGCGAGCCTGTAGCTCCAGTGATAACCTAGGAGATGTCAGTAGGGATCCGAAAAGGAGGTTTTATCGCCACTCACTACTGATGAGGCTTCTGCCTTCTTGAAAGTTGCATACTTGTCCAGGAGCTCCTGCATCTCCTCGTGGACAGATGTCTGCTTAACCAAGGTTTGGCCAACGCGAAGCCTCAACAAGAAATGGCTGAGCTGCTCAATGGATGGATGCTCAAAGACGACATTCTGGCCAAGCTTGTTGTTACCCAGCTGAACAGTCTTGAGAATCTCACTTCTCATCTGGATCGCTTGAAGAGAGTCCAGACCCAAGGTGAAGAAGTCGACGTCATCTGCCGGGATATCCCCAAGGGACAGAGTCTCCACGAGAAGGCCTCGAATGAAGCTTTTCAGCTCATTAATATCCATATCCTTGAGATCACCTGATGAAACATCTGCAGAGTCATAGGCCTCGTCGATGATGTGCTTAAAGTTCTTGTAGCAGGCCTGGCGGATAACACTGCCCTTGTCGGTCCGGGGATACTCGCAGTTCCATGGCAGTAGCTTAACCATGGACTTGGAGATCTTAGCGAAGGAGTCCGCGGATTCGTTGCATTGCTTGACGATAGGCCATACAGCTTCAAGGATTTCTTCAGAAGCCTTATCAGCCCAGACCTCCGAAGGAACGACCAAGACTCCGAGATAAGGTCGGCCGGCTCCGAATACAACAGCTTCCTTGACATTCTTGTTGGAGCGAATAGAACCTTCCATAGCAACTGGGTTGAACTTTTCACCATTCACCAGGACGATAGTGTCGTCAAGTCGAGCAATGTACTTCCAGGCTCGGGGGATTGAAGGATGAGGCTCGAAAAGATCCTTGGTGGCGTAGGAGCCATCTGTCTGGTTCGACTGTACCTTGGCTGGCCATCCGTCCATGACACAGCACTCGTACAAGTTGGTTCCTCGCGGTACCCACTTGAGGAAAGGCGAGATCTTGTCGCTTTCTCGAACATAGTTCCAAGCCTTGTCTCCATCAGGTCGAAAGGAAGTCATGAGCTGTCCAACTTCGGTGCTGTGTAGTGTTAATCGGGGACGATGCTGTAGAAGAAGACACGCAACTTACGCTCCATAGTGTCCTACCAGATTCACTCCGTTGTCGACCAATAGGTTTCCAAGGTCATCCGGACAGGCTGAGCCTCCATACATGACAACCTTGAGATCCCTCAACAGAGCAATGCCTTCCTCGGTCTCACACAGAAGCTTGAGCGCGTATGGTACGCCATAGAAGATCTCGAAGGAGTGTTCCCGCATAATATTGAGAAGGTAGTCTTGTGTTAGAGGTAGATCTGCGTTGTATAAATGGATGGCCTTGCGGGAATGGATAGCCCGAAACATGTTGCAGATGCCGTGGTTGTGGAATAGAGGTAACGTGATGAAGGACTTCATGTTCATGTGGATGGCGTAATTTGGCAAGCAAGACTTTTGAGTCTGATAGATTGGCTTGGGTAGACCAGTTGAACCTGGAAAGTGATTAGCGAATGCAGGGAACCAAGCAGCAGTGTACATACCGCTAGAGTGGATGATCCACGCGACGTTCTCGGTCTCGACCTTAGGGTCAAGGTGTCCATCTAATTGGGTATCTCCATGGGCCTCGATGCAGTATTCGAAGACATCTCGTCCAGCAATAGGGAGGCATCTCAATGTAGAGATGGAGTTACTGACGTGGTCTGCAAGCTCTGTGAATCGCCCATCAGCAATAATAGCCGTGGCTCCAGTTGCATTGACCAACGACTCCACGGCTATTTGGGGAATTCGTGTTGATAGCAACAAGGCAGTGTGGCCCAGCTTGTTCAGTGCTAGCATTGTGATCAAGTACTCGAGATTCGAAGGGCCCAGCATGGCAATGACTGCTGGCTTCTCATCAGATGTTTCGCGAATAGGCAGGTTGGGTTGGTAGTGCTTTGCCACGCGCCATGCGAATATGTCGAGTTGTTGGAGAGTGTAGTCGACATAGTTGATTCCTGAGGAGGGATATGATACGACGTGGTCATGAGGGTATGTAGACGCGCGATGTCTGATAAGACTATCAATTGTGTGGAGTTGAGAGTCATCGCCGGGCTTCAATTGGGTCCTCAAGGGGATTTGCTGCAAGCTGACGACTCCCCCTTCCTTGGAGACGTCCTCAAGGGCACTTGGGACATAGATAGTGGCAGGCATGATTGCGTTTGAAGGTTTAAAGAACGATGGTGATGGGCGAGTCAGGAATTGAGGAGGAAGTTTATCTATTAAATCTTACCATGGAAATAGAGATGATGCCGGATGTTATGGTTAGTTTACAACAGTCTTCTCCTCGCCTCCACAATACAATTCGTAGTGTTTGAGAGCCCTGGAATAGAAACCCGTTAGTCTCAGTACTGGAGCGGATATATCTCCGTTAACCTCGGGGCCGGACACACCCGGCCGCCGAAACGCATCTTTCTATTGGCGCAACACCGAGCGTGTCCAGGCCTTTCAAAGGCCCGGCAAACTTTTCTCCTCTCTATTTGGTCGCGCAGCATTCTTCCAAGGTTCGGTAAAGCTCTTTGGCGACGGATTCGGGAACTGAACTGAGCGGATTTTAGTCCGAATGTCTTCCGTTTGTCTAGTCCCCAACTTTCCCCGGATCTTTCTTCGACTACGGAGATGAGATTGCGGGGTATGGGGTAAGAGTGAACCATTCAGTTAAGCTTTTTTCTCCGTTGGGGACCGAGAAGCCGAGACTCTCCTCTCTACCTTACCAATCGCACAAACGCGCACTTGGCCTTGGATCCTTCATTGATCTCCAACTTATGGCTCACTTGACGATATAAGTCAGGATCATGCCCCGACAATCTCAATCTTCTTCATCCTCAGCATCCTTCTGAGTCTATTCGGTTGTCAATTGAGCCTCGAACAATTATCATCATCCCTCCTCGTTGACAGATCGAAACAAATCGATAATGTCTAATAGCTCTCGTCTTGAGAAACCTGACGTTGTCATGGTTGACGACATGGCCGCAGACAACGCGAATTCAGACCACGAGAAGGCTCCCCAAGCTCGCACAATCGACAACATTCGCGTCTTGGGTCTCACGGATGATGATGCCGACTTCTACAACAATGTCACTCCTGAGGCACGCAAGACAATTATCAGAAAGGTAAGAGATAACCTACACAATATTCCTGAGTGCCATCTCTGACTTGTGTTCTCATAGGTCGATCGTCGTTTAGTCCCCATGCTCGCAATCCTGTACCTCATCTCTCATCTCGACCGAGCAAACATTGGAAACGCCAAGATCGAAGGTCTTGTTGAAGATCTGAATCTTGTTGGTAACCAGTACAACATCGTCCTCAGTCTATTCTTCATCCCTTACATCTTGCTTGAGATTCCTAGCAACATGCTTTTGAAGAAATTTACACGCCCATCCGTCTACCTTGGCAGTCTCGTCTTTATCTGGGGTATCATCATGACCCTTCACGGTGTTGTCAAGGGCTTCGGTGGCCTTCTAGCTGTCCGAATGCTTCTCGGTGTCTTTGAGGCTGGTTTCTACCCTGGTGCTGTTTATCTTTGCACTTTCTGGTACATGCCCAAGGATCTTGCCACGCGCATTGCCTACTTCTACTGTACAAGTGCGCTCTCCGGTGCTTTTTCCGGTCTTCTTGCTGCTGGTATTGCGCAAATGGATGGAGTAGGCGGTTATGAAGGCTGGCGATGGATCTTCATCCTTGAGGGTATCGCGACTGTCATCATGGGCGTTTTGTGTTTCTTCTTCCTCATCGACTCGCCCGCTCTATCTGGTCGATGGTTGACACCTGACGAGATCCGCTTCCTTGAGTTGCAAAGCTTCATCAAGCAGGGTGGCCGATTTGCTCAAGAGACGGACGAGAAGAAATTCGATTGGTATGACATGAAGATGATCCTCTGCAATTGGAGACTTTACCTTCAGGCATACATTCTTCTCTGCATTTCCGCTTGTTCTTACGGAACCAAGTTTACACTCCCTTCAATCGTCAAGGCTATGGGATTCACAAACACCAACGCTCAATTGATGACAGTCCCTGCTTATGTCGCCGGTGGTATTTCCTCCGTCTGTTTCGCTAAGCTTTCTGATCACTTCCACTGGAGAATGCCTTTCGTCGCTATTCCACTCAGTCTGATCGCTGTTGGATACTCTATTGTCATGGGCTTCCGTGGCGACATGACTGGCAGCCATACTGGCCCTGGATACTTCGCTCTCGTTCTCACCTGCATCGGCATCTACCCTGTCCAACCAGCTGGCAGCAGTTGGGCGGCCAATAACCTTGCCCCTTCCAGCCGACGAGCGATCGGTGTTGCCTTCAACATTTGCGTGGGTAACATTGGAGGTATCATCGGCTCATATATGTACCTTGACAAAGAAGCTCCTCGCTACCAAACAGGCTTTGGTCTCTCCCTTGCTTTTGGTGCTAGTGGGATGTTGGTGGCTCTTCTTCTTGAGACCAGTTACAAGTGGGGCAACAAGCGAAAGGCTAAGCTGTCTGAGGATGACATCCATGCTCAGTACTCAGAGCATGAACTTATGAAGCTCGGAGACAAGAGTCCCCTGTTCAAGTACACCCTGTAAAAAGATGATCTAGATGTTAGAATAGCTTGCAGTACGTAGGCACCAATTGATAGTATTACGCTCTTTAACTTACTGAAACTGTATCACCATCTTTATCGCCTCTATTGCTGAGTGAACTTACGTTTCGTTGTCGGTACTGTGCGGAGTAACATTGGGCATTTTCAAGGCCAATAGAAAGACTGGCTAAATATTCTCTAATTAGTGGGTGGGTACAGCGGGTCTGAGCGCAAGACGCTATGACCGTTGCGAAAATCTTAGCTTTCGAGGTTTAGCCCACATCTCTTCTGCTCTCTGCAGGGTAGGATATATCAACATTAGTGGAAGCTAATGCGATCCGGTGCCCAGTGCAGCATAAGATAAAAAGGTTTACTGAGAATTAATATCAAATGTTAAAGTAAGTAATGTATGGTTTATTGGGTTGCACACTTTAAAGATCACTGGGTATTGACATTGGAGAACTATTTCTTGTTTTTAAAACACTTTCCCCATTGAAAGAACCTTGACACAACTCACAACCACAATCCCGTCACTTGACCCTCTCGTCAATCCGCCACCTTGTACGAGTTAATATCCTTTCGCCGTTTCTTCTCTAGGATATCTCTAAATAAGTTGCAAGACTGCCTGAGCTGCCACTTTCACTGTTGCAGCGACACAGACAAAAGTTTGTCGAGTACCCCTGTAATTGGTTAGAATTGTTGGAGAAATTGCAAGAGCCGGCGGATGATCACGTGAGGTAGTAACAGAGATGGAGAAATAAAATATTTCCCCACAGGCAGTTCATTCCGTCGCGGTTCCTGCCTCTTTGACCCGATTCCGCTTTCCCGTTTTTCCGGCAGGCCAACAGGCGGACAAGGAAGATGCCAATGACGGATTCATATCCGACAGCGCCATTAATCCGCTTCTACAACAAGACCCACGTCAAAATGGTCAGCGAGATACGGAATTCAACCAAGAATCAGGACTTTTATATATTGATTACATCGCAAAAATATGTTAGACACATTAAACTTGTCGCTTCAATAAGTCAAGCATACTCTCACCCAACACACCACATCCACCTTTCATTATGCCTCTGCCGACACATTTCACACTCAACACCGGGGCCAAGATCCCTGCCGTTGGTTTTGGTACATGGCAAGCTCCTCCTGGGCAGGTCGAGAAAGCTGTCGAGATCGCCCTCAATAGTGGTTACAGACATATTGACTGCGCTTCCATCTACCGCAATGAAGTTGAGGTTGGTGATGGCATTCGCAAGAGTGGCGTTCCTAGATCAGAGATCTTCATTACTGGCAAGCTCTGGAACACTAAGCATGCTCCCCAGGATGTGGAGAAGGGTCTTGATAAGACATTGAAGGACCTCGGAACTGACTACCTCGATCTTTTCCTTATGCACTGGCCTTGGTGAGTTCCTTATATGATATATATATTTATAATGAGTAATAATGCTAACTCTTTGCAGTGCTTTCAAGTCTGGTGATGACTGGTTTCCTATCGACTCAAATGGTGTCTTTGAGCTGGCCGATATTGACCCTGCCGAGACATACGGGGCTATGGAGAGACTCCTAGAATCAGGCAAAGTCCGTGCCATCGGGGTGTCAAACTTCACCAAAGACCGTCTCGAAGATCTCATGTCCAAAACCAAGGTCGTTCCCGCTGTGAACCAGATCGAGGCTCACCCTTACCTCCAACAACCTGACCTCTTTAAATACTGCAAATCCAAGGGCATCCAAGTCGCCGCTTACTCCCCTCTCGGCAACAACCAAACCGGCGAAGCTCGCACAGTGGATGACCCTCTCGTCGCCGAGCTCGGCAAGAAGCTTGGATTGGACATCGGTCAAGTCCTGTACTCGTGGGGTGTTCAGCGAGGCTCTGTTGTGCTACCCAAGAGTGTAACGCCCAGCCGCATCAAGTCTAATCGGGAAGTGTCAGAGTTACCGCATGTTGCTTTCGAGCAGCTGAACGGCTTGGAGAGGAACAAGCGCTACAACTGGCAGACAAGATGGGGTTATGACATTTTCCAGGAACTCGGAGAGGACGAGGTTAAGAGGGTCGCCATGGAGACAGGTCCTGAGAATTTGCAGAAGTTTGGCAAGAAGTAAATAAAACGAGTAGGTGCATATAGAGAATTGATTTCTTAGGTGTATTGTCAATAACAAATTAAATAATTCATGAGTTGACGAGCCACTAGGCGACCGACCATAAAACCGGTAACTCCACTCATCTGAGTCTTCAACCATGCCATTTCTTGGCAATCACTGCTGTCCCCGTTAATACGCACTAGCCAATAAAGGACAATAACAGCCATTACGGCAATCTCCTCCCTGGGCACGGGTCGGTGCCCGAAGACCCTGCAATCACTCGTTTAGCTGCAATCACTCGTTCAGCTGCAATTACTCGTTTAGCTGCGATCACTCGTTCAGCTGCAAACTCTAACGTCAGGTTTCACCGCATGGTACCTCCCGTTCTGCGCTTACTATTTACAGAACTGCTACGTTACAAAAAGCCGTTTTCCCTGCCTTAATTGTGGCTTTTCCGCCTGATTAGTGCAAGCAAGCGTCGAATTCGGCTCTCGGATTGTGTTCCACGTATTCCTGTTTATTTTTCATTCGTTCCAGCGTATCCGTGTATCCATGACATCAAAATTAATCGACGTCATTGACGAAAGCTGATGGGGCTTAGTCTGCCGATCGTTCCGAGGTGAGACTACAAGGTGCCAAAAACACTGTTGGTAAAAAAGACGAGTTAGCACAGATTTATTTTAGTAGCCTGCAGCTGGATCAGATCTATCCTGAGCTAGCAAGCATAGACGCGTCACGTCGGCCACTCACGTTGAGTGTTTAAGGGGAGTATAACATGTGTTGAGGCCGCCTGCATAAATAATAATCGGGGAATGTGCCGCTGACTTATCTTGTCGCCCGCTTCTTCGTATCCCACCACGCCTTTCGAACTTGAGGGAGGCTGTGTAGCCTTTTGCACTTACTTAACGAGCAGTCGTGCTCCTCCAGCTTTGACTGTTGATTGTGACAGAGAATATTCAGACCTCAATTGTTAACAGTCAATATGCTTGGCCCCCTCGCTTTCACGCTCTGGCTCAGTAGCACGGCCATTGCTGTCTCGGATAGTACGGGCTTGGCCCCAGCACCAGATATCGACAAATCCCTCAGTATCCGGGCTCTACCGGACTCACCCAGTGGCGACTATGCTCCAAAGGTGGTTGACTGTCCCTCAACGCGACCCAAAGTTCGACTTGCCGATGGTCTTTCGGATGAGGAAGAATCCTGGGTTCGCCGTCGAAGAAACAACACGATAGACCCGCTGAAGGACTTGCTATCACGGGTAAACATCTCAGGTTTTGACGCTGAGAAATGGATCGATAAAAATAAGAACAATGCCACAGCGTTACCGAACATTGCGATTGCGGCTTCCGGTGGTGGTTATCGTGCTCTTATGAATGGTGCAGGTTTCATCTCGGCGGCTGACTCCCGCAACAACAAATCTGGTCCCATCAGCGGTCTCCTTCAATCTTCCACTTACCTAGCTGGCCTGTCAGGAGGTGGTTGGCTCGTAGGATCCATTTTTGCAAACAACTTTACAACAGTCCCCGAGCTACAAAAAGGTGACAAGGGCTCAGATATTTGGGCTTTCGATCGTTCAATTTTCAAGGGTCCAAAAAAGTCCGGCTTCAGCGTCTTGAACACGGCGAAATACTGGGACGATATCAAAGATGCTGTTGATGAAAAGGATAAAGGGTGGAACACTACTCTCACCGACTGGTGGGGTCGTGCCTTGTCATATCAGCTTATCGATGCCTCCGAAGGCGGTCCTGCATACACCTTCTCATCTATTGCCGATACGTCCAACTTCAAGAACGCAGACACCCCGTTCCCCATTCTCGTCGCAGATGGTCGTGCCCCTGGTCAACGCATCGTTTCACTCAACGCAACGGTATACGAGTTCAATCCTTTCGAGTTCGGCACATGGGATCCTACAAGTTATGGGTTTGCTCCTATAGAATACCTTGCCTCGAACTTCACCAATGGAACTATCAACAAGAACGGGGATTGCGTGCGTGGTTTCGATCAGTTTGGCTTCGTTATGGGCACTTCCTCTTCACTGTTCAACCAGTTCCTACTCAACAACATTACCAAGATCGGTGAAGAAAACGACATTCCTTCCCTTGTTGTAAAAGCTATTAAGGGTGTCCTGCTCGCCCTGGATAATAGCGATGAAGACATTGCTGACTACACTCCCAACCCGTTCTATCAATGGGATCCAACCGGCAAGAGCTACAACGCCGATGTCACTCAATTGACTTTAGTCGACGGTGGAGAAGATCTGCAGAATATTCCCCTCCACCCCTTGATTCAACCTTTCCGTGAGGTCGACGTCATCTTTGCCATCGACTCCTCAGCAGATACTGAGAACAACTGGCCCAACGGTACTGCTCTACGTGCTACATATGACCGTGTTGGTTCCAGTATTGGCAACGGAACCAAGTTCCCTTCGATTCCTTCAGCCGAGACTTTCATCAACGAGAAGCTGAACCAGCGCCCGACACTCTTCGGTTGTGACGCAAATAACTTCACGCTTTCAGACGGTGAACTGCCTCCTCCACTTGTCTTCTACATTCCCAATGCACCGTACACGTTTTTGAGTAACGTTTCGACTTTCGACCTCTCCTACAGCATCCCTGAGCGTGACAGTATCATTCTCAATGCCTTGAACGGAGCTACCCAGGGAAACGGTACGCTTGATGAGCAGTGGCCTACTTGCGTGGCCTGTGCCATTATGAGCAGAAGTTGGTGGAAGGCCAATGAGACCGTGCCCAAGGAGTGCAGCACTTGTTTTGACAAGTATTGCTGGAATGGCAAGTCTAACAATACTGAGGTAAAGAACTACCAACCTACATTTATTATCGCCAATGAGACTGCGCAGGCGGAGGACAATGCAGCGATTAACAGCTTTAAACCGAGCTGGTATATGGCTGCGGCTGTTGGGACGGCGATGTTTCTTGCTATTCTGTAAATAATAAAGTGTTCTTGAAATTTATCATCCTTATTTCTAAAGACCTAGACTAGTAGCCATGCGCTTCCTGGAGAGGTGCTAGAGTGGAGATCAAATCATCCACGTGCAGGACGCATGTTGAAAATTATTGCGATTTACCCGCAGGAAGGGAGTCCAATGCTCAGACAGACATGACTCTTCTTATTGGGCAAGAAAGAATGTTCTAATGAGTTCTCGTCAAGGTCGGGCCCATCGGGGAAAGAGTGGATGCGAAACCAGATTAAAACGTTCTAACTCTGCAGATCAACGCTAGCTAAACTCAGGGGTTTATCCACTGCCGGATCTTTACAGACCAATGCCGGCTTTGAGTACGAACAGCCTTGAGGGTCAAGTGGCACAAGCGTAGCTAGAGGTAGGCTATTGGTACCATCTCGAATGGAGATGAGAGGAGAACAATTAAGGTACACAAGGGGTTAAGTGACTTGCATCAGTGGGTGATCTTCCGTTAGTAAAAGATTTAATTGATAAGTTAAAGGGCCTTTAGAGCTGGATAAGTGGCTAAAACAGGGCCTATGAAACACTTTCCCAAAGGAAACAAGTGTCTTTCACTAGTATACTACCGGTAGTTATTAGTTCGCTTAGCAATGCTTATCGATCCCACTCAACTCAAAGGCCATAAGCAATTAAAGACCCTTGACAGCCCTACCTATCCTGCCAATATGTCTTTAACTGCTAGAGTTACTTTCTGGATTTAATTGCTAGTAGATATGGATAGACTTGAATATAGGTAGAGGAGGCAGGCAGGAAGGCATGGGAATCCCTAACGCCGGCAGCTTATACGGCAATTGTACTGAAGCTAATCTCATATTACATCACTTCCGTACACCCGAAGTTCTTGCTGGATTCTTTACGCTCGGTCCCTTCCAATGGACTTTCGAGTTATGCAGATCTTCGGGAAGTGATGAGCCGAATGAGATGTGGAGCCAATGATCTACTGTACCTCTTCGGCTCTATGATCCATAGACTAAAATGCGATCCGCAGCGCCGGCCCGAGTCCGTGGGCTGCGAGAGATGTTCTAGCATGACTAATTCTACGTAGAAAAAACCCTGGTTCCACGTGGGATCCCAATCGTGCAGTAGAAACCCTTGATTACCAAATCCTAGTCAGAGTTTGTAAGATCAAAGAGCAGACACTTTTAACAACATATTTGTCTAGAACACATGTTGAATATTTTGTGGCAATTATTCGTGCATTTAGTAACCGTGATGATTGGCCTTTGGCTGATCCATCTGCGCACGTGTAAAGAAACACAAACTAACAATAGCAAGCTCGCTCTACACTGTGGACCCCTCTCCGTCATTCTGCTAGTCGTCTCAGGACGACGCGATCTAGTAGAAATTTGTTCAAGTGTTTGCATTTCATTCTTTTAGTCGCTTTAGAACTTTTAATCGGAACACATCCGTTAATGTCCACTTAGTGTTCAGGCTACTCGAGGATGCTCATATTTACCTGTGTATCGCCCTGGCTTGTGTCTCTTTTCTCCCTTCCTTCTTTGGATCCCATCGTAATACAGTCTGTATCAAGATGAAGCTGTTTAATGGTGTTCTTACTTGCCTCCTGGCCTTGCCACTGGCTTTCGCTGCACTGGACAAGACAACGTCTGCGATCCTTGGTACATTGCCCAAATGTGCGGTATGTATTAATGTGGTTAGGGTGTCCCCTGGAAGTCGCTGACCTTGCCCAGTCGAAATGCCTAGTGACAAATGTCTTGGCCTCAACTTGTGACCTTAACAATGTCCAATGCACGTGCGAAAACGCGTCTCTCCAGCACCAAATCGAGAAGTGCGTTCTGGCGGATTGTACTATCAAAGAAGCATTAAGTACATCATTCCATTCTCCCTTTATATACATTCGCTTACACATTTCCAGCTACAAAGAACGCTACCATGACACTATGCGGCGCCCCCATTCGAGACGTTCGACCCGACTTTATTCGCACCAATACTGTAATGGGAATCATTTCAGGCATATGCGTCATTTTACGATTCGCGACCAAGATCGTCTATAGAGTCAGCATGGGTCTAGACGACGTCTTTATAATGATAACAATGCTCATTGCAGCCTTCTGCATCTGCATCAACGCCTTCGCGTCGGCCCCTTCCGGCATAGGGACGGACATTTGGACCCTCACCCCCAAGCAGATAACCGACTTCGGCTTCTGGTTTTATGTCATTGTCTTCACCTATTTTATATTGCAGACGACCATGAAGATAAGTCTGCTGTTCTTTTATCTTCGCATTTTCCCAAGCAGGGGTGTACGCAGGCTTTTGTGGGCAACTCTCGCTTTCATCGCCATCAACGGGACAACATTCGCCCTTGTTGCTATTTTCCAATGCCAGCCCATCAGTCACTTCTGGAACAAGTGGGATGGCAATCACACGGGCTGGTGTGCCAGCGTCAATGGCGTTGCCTGGTCTAATGGTGCTGTCAACATTGCCTCTGACTTTTTAATCCTCGGCGTGCCCCTGTCGCAATTAAACAAATTGAATCTGGATTTAAACAAGAAGATTGGAGTTGCTATGATGTTTAGTGTTGGTTCCTTGTAAGTACAAAACTCGTGTTTCTTTGCTTGAATTGGAATGTTTCTAACGCGTGTCTAGCGTTACTTTTACGAGTATCTGGCGACTATACGCCTGCATTGTCGCTGGAATCAGTCACAGCAATAACCTATCATGGGACTATCTTGCTATGGCGAAGTGGTCTACCGTCGAGGTCAACGTTGGCATATGGTGTGCGTGCATGCCGACAATGCGCATCCTTCTCATGCGCCTCACAGGCCAATCCAAGCGCTACATCAACTATGGCAGCAACAAGAGCGGCCAGGACAGTAGCCGAGACGATCCCAACAGACCTCGTACCAGGACATACCCTTTGGAGAGGGGCCCAAGTGCAAGTGCAAGTGCAAACTCCGTCAAGGGAGCACGTGGAAAGACTCAGTCTACCGGGATTACTTGCGATACCGTTGTCGAGGTGGAGTATGATAGAAATGAGGATGAGACGCATCTGGTGCATATGAAGACCTTTGACCATTCTAAGAGTGCCTACTCTTTGTCGAAGTCTGAGGTTTCAGCCTAGTTTAATTGCAATTTCCATGTAGGGCATATTTCTCCACGTTTACGGATATCTTACTGCAGATTATATCTACAGTTTCTTCTGGAGGTCCACATCTTCTATCACAAAAACTCTCAGCTCAACCATCAGTCCACTGACTCAAACGACACACTAATCCAATACAAACTGAGTCAGACTCCATAGCAGCAGTGGAGGTTACTGGTATAATAGTCACCGTACAATTGGGTCTATCCGTATCTCGATCAATAACATAAGACGACCTATCTCCACTATAGGGATAGTGCGTGTGCACAGATGGAACCCCATCTCAGCTGCTCCATTCCGATGATATCAATTGGTTGAGCGGCGGTTATGTCGCCTCAGATCCATTGATCAACATAAGGTCCTACCGCTTCACCAATTGATACCAAAAAAAGAAAAGAGAAAGAAGATGTATAAAAAGTCTGTTATACACTCAATAAGAGGACAATAATTTCTAACAACAACCTCATCCTAAATATCATTCCGCCTTAAAAAAACAATCCTATACAATGGCAAACCTGGCAGAGGATCCTGTGTTTGACGGAAGAAATTGGCTTAAATGTGTTACGTACGTTTCAAACCGCCAGGATACGTATCCTTACATCGACCCAACAAAAGGTGACCTTACGGGAAAGTCGGTCTTGGTTACAGGCGCATCGAAAGGAATTGGAAAGACCTCCGCAGTTCGGTTTGCCATGGCAGGATGCTCCAAGATTTTGCTCGCCGCCCGTTCTGACATGTCGCACGTTGAAGTGGCAGTCAAAGAAGCCGCTAAAGCTGTCAACAGACCCGAGCCTCTGGTCTACAGTATCAAGTTGGATATCACATCTGAAGAGTCAGTGAAGGCTGCTGCGGAAACCGCCAAAGACGTCCTCGGCGGTAGCCTCGACATCTTGATCAACAACGCCGGGAACCTTGAGGAATGGAAGCCCATCATTGAGTCTGACCCCAAGGACTGGTGGTGGACTTGGGAGGTCACCGTCAAAGGAACTTACCTCTCTTCACGCTACTTCATCCCGTTGGTTCTCAACTCGACCGTCAAGACAGTCATCAACGTCAGCAGTGGTGGGAGCCAGATGGTGACTCCCGGAGCATCGGCGTACCAGGCCAGCAAGATGGCTCTGTGCCGTATCAGCGAATTCATCGACATTGAAAACCGTCAGCAAGGAGTAATTTCCATCTCAATCCATCCGGGTGGAGTCAAGACTGAGCTTGCTTTGAATCTGCCTGAAGCATTGCACCCTCATCTGACTGACTCGCCGGAGCTGCCCGCCGACACTATCGTCTGGCTATGTTCTGAGCGACGGGACTGGTTGTCTGGAAGATTTGTCAATGTGCAATGGGACATGGAGGAATTGGTGAAGAAGAAGGAGGAAATTCTCAAGGGAGACTTATTTAAGTTCCGTATGGCAATTTAAGTCGGTATTAGATAGGAACTACGTAGGGAAATTGCAAGAAAAGAGTCTCATTCACTATAAGTACTACTTCTGTCGAGCAAAGCTCTTATTTGTAGGGGGCGTATTAACTAAGCTTCTACCAGGTCCACCTGTTATAGGTCTCGACTGTAACCAATGTGTCTTTTAAGCTGGATCCTCAGTGTTTTCCTAGGATCCAAAAGGTTAGCAAAAAAATGTTGACTCAACTGGGACAATCAACTTACACATCTGAAAGACGCAATACGTTGAGGAATAGAAGACCCATCTCCAATCAACTGTCCTGCAGGAACGCATGAGTCGCCCTCCCCAGGGGTCCCAACACCTTGGCAGTCATTTAAGGCATAGAACTTGCAGATAGAGCCCGTGTCATGCTTGGGCTTAGCTGACTTGGCGATAAACGTGCCCTTGCATTCCCATAATTTGTCAAAACCACCTTCGGTGAAGTGATCGCACTCAATGCCGTTGAAACTGGCACCGAAATTGTAGCAATCAAACTTATCACCAGTAAGGATCTGGTACTCTGTCTGCCCTCCGACTTCGCAGTTGTTGTCCTCGTTAAGGAATTGGACTGGACAGGTTAGAGAAGATAGAGCCACTACAAGGGAGGGTATACTGACCATACCAAGCTGATACCTTGGAGGTGACAGCAAAGAGAGTGAACAGACTCGCGATTGGAAACTTCATTGTTGGGAATAAGAGTGTGTGTTAAGAAGAAAGACAGATGAGACTTAGTTGCGATGCTTGTGGAAAGAAGAGTATCGTAAGAACCATACGGTTACTTATATATCTACAGATGCTTCTAACTAGAGCATTTCGTGATGTCACAAACAATGTAATGCATTTGCCAAGAGCCGAGGGATGGTATCAATCAGGGTGTAGACCATGGCACAGGTGATGATCTCCTCCTATGTCGGACTCAAAGGAACAGGCTGAACCAAAACGAGGCTTAGATTGCTTGTGTCAAAGTCGGATAACAATTGCCGTAACTACAGATCAGTATTCTCGTGAATTGTGCGCCAATTGGAGCCAGAGACTGAGGAACCAAGTGGAGAGCCAAGTCGAGCTGAATCGTACGTTGTGGAGAGCGATCCTTCTATGTTACGCATGTCCAAGCTTTAGAGTTACAGTTCAGAGGATCAGCAAATGCTGATAGCGTTTAGATAAGCCTCCACCGGTACTTGTCCTAGCCAATGACGGCTAACAAACACGCGCTGTTGACCCACACCTAACATGTTCTGTCTCGAACAAAGATCGTTTTTGTAATTAAGGATATCGGTCATACACAATGTTCCTTCATTAATGGAAAAGAATCAGTTTCGCTATAGGTGTTCGTTTTAATGATGCTGCTATGAATACCGTTTCTACACTCTCGTCGCATAATCAATTGCCTGTTTCATGATCTCCACAATCTCATCCGCTTGCTTCCACAAATCATTGTGATCACCACTTGCCGGCATTTCAATAATTTCTAATTTTGAGTTGCGCTGCAAGTGACCTCTCATAAGCTCAGTTTGGGAGTATGGTACTAGAGTATCCTCCCTGCTTTGCGCAATGAAGACGGCTTTCCCCTCGGGCCACTCTGTCATCCAGTCAGACACAACCGTCGGGCAAGCAGCTTTCCATACTTCCGCATTGTCTCCAAAGGCATTCTTCGTAAACTGAAGATAGAGAGGCTGAAGAGCTTTGTGGGAGTCAGGGGGGTTGTCGATGAACGCAGCCAGATCATAGAGACCGTTCAACGGTGCAATGATGGAGGGTTTCTTTATCCTCGGTACAGAGCTATCATTCGACCCAGCTGTTGCCCATCGATCTGCATTCATCACAGCCTGAAACGCCAATGTCGCGCCACAGCTATGTCCAGATAGAACATAATCATGCGCAACTCCAAGTTCCTCTTGAAGATATGCAATGGCCGAGAGTACCGAGATGATATGATCAGGGTGTTTTGCAGTTCGGGCGACATCAATTGGCTCCGTGGGATCTTTAGGCGGGGCAGGGTGTGTGGGGTGGTTCGGGTGGCTTGACAATGGGTAATTGATAGAGGCGATCCCAGCAATTCGGGTATCCTGGTCTTGAAGCAACTTCAGAGCGGTAGCTTCGAATGACGATGAGTCGACAAGAGGATCGCGCCAAGCACCTCCATGGATATAAATAATCCACGGACCTTTTTTGTCAGGTATATAATCCTCTGTAGGGATCGATGATTCTTCAGCCGTCTTTGGTGCCCAGATGTCTAGAGTGTGGAGATACGTCGCGTTCGTCAAATACGGCACGCGGTGCTTGTGCCAGGACGAGCCCGAGTCTACCCAAGGAACTGAGGACCACCATGAAGACATCATTAGTGAATGGATGAAAGCAATTAGGAGAAGGGTATCTGTGGACAAACTGGGAGCGTAGGGTATAAGGAGAGGACTTAGAATGCATTTATGTATTTGTCAATGTGCTGTCGGATACAGGGTACTGTTGCTGAAGAACGTGGTTCTATCATGCCAGATAAGTGCTAGCGACATGAGACGGAAGTTAGCGTTAAATCTTTGCATGAACAATAAAGCGCGTGTAGTATTGCATTAGCAGCTAAGCGGTTAATCGATGGCTAATTGATCCACTATCTTCTGTTGTCAACAAAAAGTCTAATCCAGTTAGCATCATTCAATGACCCTTACCCTAAAGCTTCCCTCATTGACGCCCAGCGGATGTACGGTGTCAGGTATGAGTTGTCGGGCCGCAACTAGTGCATTTCCCGACAGACGTTGAACAGCAGCAAGAGTCTTCCAAATCATATCTCCAACATCCGAAGCCCAATCCACACTTATTTCCAAGTTTGTTTCACAGATCATTCCAAGAGTACCACCATTGGCGCAATTGATAGCAGCAAAAAAAAAAAAACCGCATTTACGACGCAGAATTCGCGGCCTGTTCATCATGCTGTCCTTCCTACGGTCAGCGCAACCAGCGCGTACAAACAATACAGCCAACAACCCCATCAAATACGACTCCGGTCGGTCTTCCGTTACCTTCGCGAAGCCAAAATCAGACTACATCATGACACATCGCATTCCCCCAAGTACAAAAGAACACGGCGTGTCGATTGTTGCCCCGCCCTTCCACTACCACATCCACCAGGACGAATTCTTCCGTCTCCAATCCGGCAAGGGCAACTTCTATCGTGGTGTTGGTAAAGAACCGTTTGCTGTTCTTTCCGACGAGGCTGGTGGTCAACGCACGGCATCTATCAAAGCAGGTCGCTATCATCGCTTCGAGAACGCTTCTGAGACGGAAGACCTAGTGGTTGACATCCATTTGTCGCCGGAGTCTTATGAAGCTGAGCAGCGCTTCTTTAGAAATTTCTTTGGTTATTTGGATGATTGTAGGGAGGCAGGTAGAGCGCCGAGTTTCTTCCAGCTGATGGTGTTTCTTCATGACGGGGATACGCCATTGGCTTTACCCTTGCCTTGGGAGTGGCTGGGGAAAGTTGCCAGCCGATTGCTTCTCTGGGGAGCGGCTTATTGGGGACGGTTCGTTCTGGGCTATAAAACGACGTATCCTGAGTACTATGAAGAGGTTAAGTCGAGATAGGTATCTCATGAGAATTATCGAACAATGGACAACAAGTACAAAAAGCCAGCCTGCGATCTAATTGCTTTGATTCCGTGATTTTATAATAAGTTCATAATGACGTCCCGAGCATAAGTACCTGGAACTACAATCAGAGAACATAGATAAATGTTAAAACAAGCAGAAGCCTTTTTGTAAAATCTAGAGCACAGCTCCCAGACGCAGCTACGCCTGATGTGGTTGAGGTACCGGTGGAAGCTGGTCCAAAAGAAAACGTAGCAGTCGCCTCTTGGTCCGCAACGTCCTCTGGTTTCTTTGTAATCGGTCCGCTTTCCTACTACCTTGTCAGCAATCGAAATATCAAATTAATTCCTAGCCCACCTTTGTAGTCTTCAAAACATCAGTGGCAGCTTCACAGTTTCGGAACTCCCAGATGTTAGACGTAATAGCCATGCGTCCCTCACAAGAATTTGGCCCATCAATTTTACAAACTGAAGCAAGGGAAACGATGGACTCTTGACACCGACAGCTGGTGATTTCTGCTGCGTTCGAATATGCGGAAGAGCAAGAGGTGACAGACTGACTCGATTGAGCACAACTCTCTGCGATAGACTGACACGTGTCTCGGTCTATCGTTTTGGTGGCTTCGGGAGCAGTCGGAGTTGTGATGTCGTTCGAAAGATAGGGACCGCATGCGTCTTGCCAATTGGCGATTTCATCATCCACCGAACTATCATGCGAATTTCCCAGTGTGCATTGCCTGGATTCGCCTTTACATCTAAACCCTTTTCAGTATCCTCACGCTTAGACAGTGATATATAAACTTACCCAACATAGGCATCCAGAAGCTCCTGCGTGCAGAAGCAGTCGATGGTGTCTTGCTTGCTGAGATTGCTGCATTTTATCGCGATCGAATTGGCCTTGTCGCAATTTGGAAATTCTGCAATCTTTCCTACACAATTACTAGGTTTAAGAGTTGCATAGCACGTGGGAATGCTGTGGAAGATAGTAAGGGCAACGAGAAGGCGAATCATTTTAACGTAAGGGATCTGGGGTGAATCGTAGGCTTCTTGTTCTACCTACAATACAGTACCGGCTCTAGTTATATACGTAGCTGTATGACAGGTTCTCCCGACAGTGAAATGTCGGCCGTTCTTGAAGCTCGCCGCTACTCTTTACACCCGAGCCATGCGCCGATATTTGTGCCTTGCGAGGCGCAATCCAGACTCACCATGATTCAGCACAACTTGACCCAACCTCTTGAGTTATTGTGGCTTTAGAAGCGTGGAAACCATTGATAGGCCAGGTATTGAGAGTCTAGAATCATAATGACCCAAGTGAAGCGTCGGGTCAACCCTATGAACGGTGTGGCTTTGTGGCTCCCAGACCTAGCGCATTCAGCTGAGGGAAATCAATGTCACGAGGCCAAGACAAACGGGTATTTGGCCAAAAACAGCCTTGGTCGCTTGCGCCAACGAAAGCGCCCAACTCGACGGGGCGCCACTAGTCTCGGCAAGTTCCATTCACCTTTCATTACTGGCGTTCAGCAAGCCCGCAATGCTGCGGAGCCCTAGTCAGGAAACCCGCGACAATTCGGAGCTCACCTTGGGACATGGCCGGGATGCTGTACAAATATGCTGGGGAGGGTCAGGGACCAAGATTGAAGATTTTGGCTCGTTGGTTCGCTGATCTACGAAATCTGCCCTTGTCGTCAATTCATTATGACTGGGAAACACCAAGACCCAGTCGCTCAATCATCATACGGATGGCTCAGTAGCTGCTTACGATGGCCATCCCTCCTGATCTTCACATTCCTCAATCTAACCCTCCTCACAACCGTCATTTCCCTTACAATCGTGTCATCAACCAATGATGGTTTTGTCACAATTCCGTCTCGCAATGCAAGCTCGCCTAGCCCGTCGAGCAACTCGCAAACCCTCAGCATTTCTTGGGATCTGGGTCTGCTCTGGACAACATTGCCCAGTTTCGTCTTTTCGCTCTTCGGTGCATACTGGGCATGGATGACTGGCGCTATTGCAGAGCGTCAACCCTACGTTGAACTACGCAAGGAAGGCGGTTCTGAACCAGGGTCATCAATCATGCTCGACTATCGCGTGGTCGCCAGCATTTGGCGTTGGTGGGGGGCCTTTCGGAGATCGCATTACATGGTCGGAGCAACGACGTTAATGTCTGTCCTACTCACATACGCTATCGCACCTTTTGCCGCTCGGCTATTTGCACTAGAAGTCGTGAGAATGACCAAAACATCCCCAATCGTGTACAATGAGGTCTTCAATAACAACAACATCAACGCAACCCTCGATTGGCGGCCTGTCCTAGATACCGTTGCGGCGACGTTGATATATCAGGGAAACGGGATTGCCTGGACAGATGATGAGCGTGCGTTTCGCCCATTCTATCCCAAGTCAAATCTTGTTAGAGGAGCAGACATTTCTGCAAACACTACAGCATACTCGGCTTACCTCGACTGCGTGTTAGTCAAGGATTATACCATCACATCTGATGGCGACTCAGTCGATATATCAGGAAATGATAGAGGGTGTAGCTTCAAGCAGAGCTTTGGGGTTAACAGTTCACAACGTACTTACTTCAAAACCACGTCCAAGATTGATTGTTCTTCCAAGGCACATTACAGTCGCTTGGTATTTACAGCGGCTACATATTCATCTTCAGCATCCAACAATTTGAACGACTTGAGTGTCATCTCCTGTGCAACAGGATATCGCCAGGTTGCAGGAACATTAACAGTTACGCCATCTAGTAGTGCCCCAATAATCGGCTCCTTTACCAAAACGGGCGAGGCGGATACCGGACGACCAAAGTTGTGGAGGGTCTTTGAGCAGGGCATCCTGGGACCGGTGTCTTTCAATCCCCAGGCTAAGTGGTCAACTTCGGACATGGGTAGCCTGATATTGTACTATGCTCAGCAGTTGCAGCCGTCCAAGCCGCTTGCATCTGAAGCCTTAATGGATGCAGCGTCAAAGGTCTTTACTGCTATCTATCTGAACGCAGTTGCAATTCATGGCTTCGATTCACTCCCAGAGCCAGAGACAGGTACCGGGACGGCTCTGATCCCTACAACGCGACTATTTGTCGTCCCCTGGGTAGCATATATCATCATTGTATTTCTCATGGTTATACTTTGCTCTGTTGTTGCCATATATATTCACCTTCAACGCAGCCCATCAATCATGACTGAGGAGCCTGAAGGTTTACTCTCTATGGCTGGAATTCTGTGTAATAGTGAACTGTTTACTATCGCCTGGAACATCCGCCATGATCATGCGTTTGATGGCAGTGTGCTAGAGATGGGCAGAAAACGACCAGAGGTAATGGAAAGGAAATGGGGAGCGACACAAGATGTTGAATCCGACAATTGGGTTGTGAGGTCAGTTCAAGGTGCTGATATGGGGGTCGCGGAATCTCTTCTGAGTCGCTGAACAGGGTGCTTCTCTCTATCGTGTATTCCTCCTTTCATCGAGGGATGTCAGAAATGAACGGTTTGTTTATCTTTAATCTCTCAGAGTGGTAATATTCTAAGGAAATATCTCAAGTCTTGCTATCTATATAGATGAAAAAGATCTAACAATGACAGTTTCCCTCACAGCATGGGTCACTGACAAAGTTAACTGTCAGCTGCCCATCGTCCACATTGTTTCCTTCCTGTGTCGGAACACTGCCGCAAAGTGAACACCCGTGGTCGATGATCTGCTGAATGTGACCAAACGCATCTCTCGCTGAGCCGGATGCACCACTCTGGTAGAAAGCACAGATACTACCCGAGTTGCCTTGTGTACAAGCAATTTGAGCTAGATAGTTAAGCATCAGCGCCATCGCCTGACTAAGATGATAAGGAAGGTCTTACCTCCGGTGTCAAAGTGTCTATCGCCTTGGCCATCAGCAACGAGAATGCCAATTTGATCCTGGATATCCTTGATGCTAGAGCCGAAGGTGAGGTCGCAGAAGCCGCTGCCACGACAATTGATGCCCAGACCTGCAACGGCAGAGGTAAAGAGGAGAATTGATGCTGAGAAATGCATATTGAGGTTCGTTTGAATTGATGGATCTGATCGATAGAAAGGTAAAGTGTGTTGGGATCGGGTACAGACACGAACTCTAACACGGCAGCTGGCAAGTACTTATACCCATCTGCCGATGAGTTATGGGCTGTTTATGCCTTTATTCTGTCTCCAATATTACCATGAATAGGCTGACCTGCACCCGAAGCTTAGGACTATTCACTCAAACTACATTGTACAAGGAGATACGTAATTGATTTCTAACTGTACGTAATCGATTGCCAACTGTTTCTAGATACCGACAGAATTGTCATGAGAATATGACGATCTTCAACCGAGTCAGCCTTACTTCGAACTTACCGCCGTAAAGGGCAGGTGATACAGCGTTATCAGGCATGACTGGAGCCTTGCCGCTGATCTTCACACCGAATGGCAGTGCCGAGACGTTCTCTATTCACCGATACTTCCTTGGAAAAGACCTCATCAAAGTCCTTTTCGTATATGCCGGCTATGATTTTGGATACGAAATGCCCCTTTCGGGGACTTCAGCTGAGTACAATATGCATCCGGGCTCGGCATGACGTCAAACTAGGGCCAGGCTGCCGTGATCGACAATGACCATGCGAGGAGCTGAAGCTTTCAATATTCTTGGCGTAAGATGGAGTTATTGAGATGCCGAAGTTGCTGTATGTTAAAGGGACAGCCTGGTTGAATGACGACGTTTGTCTCAAGCGCTGTCTCCACATGTAAGCGGCGTACGGGTCTGGGGCAAGGGACGGCCGCCTCTAATTCTCCACCTGATTGGTCCCTTTACAACATCCTGGTATGCCTTCCTAGCATAGCTACATTACCATTGAATCTTAATACTTATTCGGGTGTGTCTTTTCGAGATCCCCTCATCTAGTAAAATGAGATGTATCCACATAGATCTCAGGGTCATTGATCTTCAAAGTGGAATTAGTAAGTGACAGCACAACTTTGAGTTGCATGGGTGGGCTAGCTCTCGGCTCATGTGCCGTGTAGGGCTCCCGATCCATCTACGCCTTGGTAAACAAAACACAATCCGACTGGACACATAAGGTACCTCAAATGTGTGATGGGTTGAAAAACATATGTCATCAAGTCACAAATGGGGACATAGACTACAAATGTATGGGACTAAAAACGACTTGTAGTAAAAGAGTGTTTGTTTATCCAAGCCTTCCATGGTTTATCATACAGTGCCGAATTTGTTCCAAATCTCGCGACAACTGCCCCTCCTTGTCTCCTTTGTTGAGTTACATTGATTTTATTCCATCACCAGCCAAGGCAAAAACTTAACAAGCACCCTGGCAACTGGGGTCGCTGACAAAGTTCACCGTCAACTGTCCATCATCGACGTTATTGCCGTCCTGCATGGGAACAGAGCCACACTTCTTGCAGCCGTGGTCAAGAAGGGCCTGTAGAGCCCAGGACACATCATCGGCGGTGCCGGTTGCGCTACTCTGGAAGAAAGCGCAGGTGTCACCAGTACAAGCGACTTGTTGGCCTGTCTCATAGTGGCGGTCTCGTGGTTGAATGTTGTCGACAATTGCTTTCAGGCTGATGAGGTTACCGGCACCACCAGAACAGAATCCTGAGCCGCGACAGTTGATTCCGAGAGCGGATGTCATGGTGGCAAGAGTGGAAAGGGTAGTGAGAATGGAGTAATGCATCTTGAGATATTTAAATGGGATAGAAGCGTGAACTTGTTGCTTAAAGGTGGTGGTAGAGATAAGGTAAGAGTAAAAGATTTGCAAGTGTTTGTTGACTGCGGTAAAGATCCAGGTATTTGATGATTTATAACACCAGGAGTCACGGTAGTACAACCGACTATGATGGAGATGCGATTCGAGTCTTTCTACCTAGAGATGGTATACAGCCACTCTCTTGGCAGCTGATCTTGGCGTACCTGTTTACCCACACTGCCGATCAAGACAACTCCACTTTGTGAGCCTTGTTACATGGCTGATTGAGAGACATGGTAGTCATAGACCTATCAAAGATATTGGATCGACATTAAAGGAGGAATAATCCTTGATTTGGACACAACGTCAACTTACGAGTTCCTCTTCTTGGCAGGTCCCCGAGGCCCTGATACATCAAAAAGGATCGTCATGGTATTTGTGCAGTATCTCATCATTGCCAATTCCAGAAAGGAACTTTGGTTGAGGTCGGCCGACGGAACGAGTAGTTGTCTCTGGGTCACAAAGACGTCAACATCTAGGATGGAACTGTCTTCAATTGTTTACCCCAACCTGGTAGGCAACAAGGGCGAAAATGGGCACCTACCTTGGCTAAAAGGGTGTTGCTCTACAGCTCCATGAATTACTTAAGAAGCATCTTGTCCCTCCCCTCTTATGATTACCAGATCCCTTCATCGCCCTACAGAAGCACTTCCTTACACAACTTGATCACTACTTCTCTATACCTCTTCCAAACACCCAAAAATACCTAACAATGTATAAATTTCTCACTCTCGCAACCCTTCTCTCTGCCGCCTCGGCACTCGGCATCAATTGCCGAGGATCAGGCTGGTGCAACATCAACAGCGCAAGCTTGGACAATGTCCTTACTAAAGCGAAACAACTTCAAGCCCGCGGACAAGGGGATCATCATTGGGGAGAGGGCGGTACGTACCATGTGAAGTAGTCTGAAGATAACATGACTAACAAAATACAGTTCAAATTGCCTGCTCTGGGGGCCAATGGGGATCTATCTGTGCCTTCTTCCAAAGCGGTGCTAGTGGCAATACGGATCGGGCCGTCGAATTGATTCAGGGCATTCTCGACCATGGTTGCACTCAGTGTGGCAGTATTCCTACCGAAGAAGGCAACAATGTTGATAACGGACAGCTTACGGTTAACTATGTTGAGAACCCTTGCTGCGATGGCGACTGTTACTGCCCGATCTAGAATTACTAGGTAGTGTGAGGAGAAGCCTTTCGCTTCGTCCTAATAAGATAGTTGAGTTCTTTGAGTCCAATGCGGTATTCAACGGTGTGAAAGGTTAGATTGAACACGATTAGAATATAGTAGTCTAAGGAATATCTATACTAAGTATATAGTAATGTTTTTAAATCATTTATAGGCTTTATATATTATTTGTTCTATACCTTTATAAATAGCAACTTAAGGGTTTCTAGTGTAAACTTGAATTCTTCTTTGAGATTTACCTAAATCTCGCTTATTTAACACCCAGATAGCTAACGAGATATAGAAAAGCTAACGGTATGGACGTGATTCCTCCTCCCGGACAGCGGTTGCGTCTGACCTGACGTTGACTCTGCCTGGGCTATAACAGAGTACGACCCGGGTGCAAGATCCAGCTTAATGTTCCATTTCTGCCAGCTAAAGTCGATCCGTGTCTCAACCTGGGTGGCAATCCAGGTTTCACCGTTATCATAGGAAATGCGAACATTTTCCACCCCTTCAAAACACCAAGCCCAACCTTCAATGACCACCTTTGGGCTTACTATCACAGCCTCGGGTTCAGGACGCACAATGATCGAGTTGACTTCAACATTCCAAACCGGCCGCTTCTTAATTCCTTTGGGGTCTTCGGGATCAACTTCGTTGTAGAAGATGGTGGTATATGGCCCTTCAGCCCTCCTATTCTCCAGCTTCAACCGACAAAGCCATTTAGTAGAGTTGGTGCCGAACCACCCAGGAACAACGAGCCTGACCGGACCTCCCCGCTCCTTCGTCAAGGCCTGCCCATTCATCTTGTAAGCTATCAAGACTTCCGGGCTCTGGGCTTGATCTAATGGTAGGTCTTTTTGGTAGCGGTCCGCTGTGACACCCGCAAACGTCCCGTGATCGAGTCCGTCAGACCACACAAAACGGGCTTCGGGGAGAGGTGATGCAAGCGATATAAGGTACGCAAGAGGGACACCAGTCCAGATAACATTGCCCACCCGCCATACTGCTTCCACTGGAGGAGTGATTGGGCTGCCGTAGCACTCGTGAAATGAGGTGACGGATTTTTGGGGTAGTTGCTTGAGCTGATCCAGCGACAGGGAGATCGAATTTTTGACAAGTCCATCAATAACAAGGGTCCATTTGAGAGGGTCAACAACCGCCGCTCCCATGTGAATAGTCTGGAAGAGTAGGTTATCCGGAGTAATGGCATCATTTAGTACATGTGGCTTTGGAGGATGCCGTATATAAAATCCGCGGGGATTGATATCTATAAGGGCATGGCGTTCATCGCCGTCTGTTGGCACAGAGGATGTGTCGAAATCTGTCAGCAGCGGCGATGGCATGATTGAGTCCGATTTAGCTGCTGCCAACTTGCTGTAGCTGTAACATTTGTTTAAATAATCACGGCGGGCCTAAATTCTAGACTCATTAGTCTCCCCTCCCCACTCTTCGCTCCATTCCCGTTTAAGCACATCTAACATCCATGGGTGCAAAAGTAGGTACCGAAGTGACGCCATTTCTGCGGCAACATCCGAACAGGGTAGAACCATATAAAACTTTATTAAAAGTAGAGGCGTCGCTCATCGGAACTGTACCTATTCTATTGCACGGTTCTCCCCCGACGGCTCCCTACTCATTATGAAACTCTCCAAACGTGGCCAGGCGACGGCTGATAACAAGGGCGGTTCTCTTCTGTGGGAAGTAACGGCAAACCTCTGGGATGCTACAACTAACCCGTCCGGCTATGTAAGCCTGGGCATGGCAGAAAACATCCTCATGCAAGATGAGCTACTGAAGCACATCGCAGACAACATCTCCCTTCAACCGCAGGCTTTAACCTATGGCGACGGTACAACTGGTTCAAAACGGTTAAAGCTTGCCCTCGCACATTTCCTCAACAGATATTTGAATCCCCACCAGGATATCAACATAAATCAAATCACCATCACCAACGGCTGTAGCGCAGCTATCGAACATATCGCGTGGGCGGTTGGAGATCAGGGGGACGGTTTTCTCATCACCAGGCCTTTTTTCCGTGCCTTCATTCCAACCTTTGGCCTTCGCGTTGATACAGAGGTCATCCAGGTATCATGCAACGGAATTGACCCGTTTTGCGTCGATATCGTCGAAAAGTACGAGGCTAGACTACAAGAAGTGAAAGCCAGTGGAAAGAACGTCGCCGGTATTCTTCTCTGCAACCCCCATAACCCCCTTGGGCGATGCTATTCCAAGGACGCCCTGGTTGAACTCATGCGATTTTGCCAAAGACATCAACTTCACTTAATTAGCGACGAAGTCTATGCCTTATCAGTGTGGAAAAACGATGAGTCACGAGCTCTGCCTTTCACCTCTTGTCTATCCATAGACCCTACAGGTATCATTGACCCGTCTCTTATAACCGTCGTATGGGGGGTCTCAAAAGATTTTGGGTCCAACGGCCTTCGGCTCGGAAGCATTATTTCCCAGAACAACCCGTCGTTGCACAGCGCACTTGTCCCAGGGGCCTTGTATAGCATGAGCTCTTCTCTCGCCGATCACGCCTTTTCCAATGTATTTGAAGACGATGCTTGGGTTGACAATTACCTGGCCGAGAACAAGAGAAAGCTTGGAGAGCATTACAACCTGATAACAACGTGGGCAAAAGAGCATGGCATCCGTTATGAAAGGGGGGCAAATGCAGGGTTTTTCTCGTGGGCTAATCTAGGGGAGGTCTACTGTCGAAACCATCTTGAACAAGACCCTCTGCATGCTGAGGAGCAGGTGATGGAGCTACTGCTCGACCGAAAAGTCTTCATAGGTCCCGGAGCTAGTTTTGGAGCCGAAGCAAATGGCTGGTTCAGGCTTGTGTTCTCAGTTGACAAAATAACTCTCTTGGAAGGACTTACTAGAATTGTTGATGTTTTAAATTAGACCATTCGCTAAGATATAATTTGATGATTTTAGTGCAATACGTAATTCTACTAGAGCTCCATACTGTCTTTACTTGGAATAAAAGAAACGGAAGAATCGGGAAAATCGGAGAAGATCGGTGGAAACGGAAAAGACGGCTGGAACGGTAAAGACAATAAAGTCAGTAGAGAAGGGCCGATAAACCATTGACTAATTGACTTCAATCCATAGAGGGATTTCTAAGGTCGCTAACCCTAGTATGGAGGCAGCCTTGTTCACGCGTTATCTGCAAATCTGCGCACCTGTCTCCCGAGGTACAGTTCGGCAAACATTATGTCACCATAGGCCGTCTTCTCGCTTGTGCAGTTCCGGCCATGACTTGGTCAAAGCTTCCCCTTTCTTTCCTTTATTATAAGTTATTTAATACAGGCTGTTCTGTAACTAAGATCTCATAAGAAGAGAGGTAGGTCAACTTACAATAATAAGTCCAATAGACTATACTAAACGAGATATAGCACCTGCCCTTTCCCTATATGAGAGTTCCGTGAATACTGATCCATCGTAAGGTTATCTAGAACCCCAGCATCCACTAGACAATGAACCCCAGGGCTTTGTTCTTCAGTTGACAATAGTATCAATCCACTAGTAGACCTCGAATGTCGCCAGTCAGCTGGTGCTAGTAGGACGTAGTTTCTAGCTCTCTTCAAAGTACGAATTAACATAGCTTTGATGTCCACTGGCATAGGCTCACCTCCATTACATCCACCGTCTGGGTAGAAGAAGTATACCATGTCTAGCTGGGCACCTACACTGAAGCGATCGCGACTGTCATTCTCATTTCTAATAATGACGGAGTATCCCTCGATGATCATTACATCATGTGAGATACTGGGCTGTAACGCACTGATTTCCGCACCCATCAGTGAATGCTCTCGATTGATGCACCTGCGAGGCATCCAACTACTGTTGGTGGCACTCTCCATACAGCCTTGGTCAGTGCTTGTCAAGAGGATATTTGCACCCAAAGCGCCGCAGTTGACCATCCTTTCTAGAAGGGTAGGGATATCAATTTTATAATCCACCACAGGAAGCTGGTCTGATGTCATAGAAAATACACTGTAGTACTCATCCAGCTCCAGTGTAGCCTCTCTACCACGTAGTTTGTCCAGTAGAAATGCCAAAGGGCGCATACAGGCGTCGGCGTCAAGCATCGTTCCATGGCTAGAGCATCTGACGATGGATCTTTGGTAGATGGATTCGTTCGTTGAGTCGGAAATTGATAATGACTTACCAACCAACGATGTCTTGGCTATGTAGCCAACATCGACTGGTAAGTAGGGGAGAGCGTTTACGTATTGGTTGGCGAATGGCGAACTGTATAGTATGCCGATGAGTTGCGAGCAATCAATGAAGGGAGCCTCATCATGGCCGCTCCAGAAGATGCACTCTTTGCTCATTATGGTTTCCTGTAATGTCCAGCAGCGCTGCTTCCATTCGCACTTCTCCCAGATCTCCTTGACCTTCTGAGTCAAATCAGCATTGTATAGTTGAACCTTGGCGCCCACACTCTTTTCTTGGACGAATTCGATAGGGAATGCCGCTCCAGGAAGGACCAAAGTGCACTCAGCATTGGAGTAGTAATCCTTCATCTTTGGCACCTCTCTTTCCTTATCCTCATAGCTGTCCTGATCTATACACCACCGATCGACCCAAAAGTACCGGTGTTTCAGCACCCTATGAGCTGTTGCGATGATTTTATCCAAATCGTCAGGCCCGTATTGGCTCCAAGGGTACGAAAGTGCTACATAACTGTTGGGAGGACCATTCGAAGACATAGTCACGATCTTGTCTGTCAGATTTGTCTCATTCCTTCGATGGGCGTCGTAAAATCGCGGAGGAATTATCTTGGCTTCTGGCACCTCCGAGCCTCCGCTTGTCGCATCCCGCCCACCAGGAAATAAGCAACCGCATGAGCCTCGATGGAAACTATCCCTTGGAGCTACGGCATAATACGGCGTAGTCCGGGCAACCAAACGTTGCAACTGCTCTAGACTGAGACTTCCACCATCTCCACACAATTGATCGAGTGGTAGAAATGGTAGCACCGGTGCCACGATCTGCAGCTCAGTGTCATTGGTCATAGCCGCCACACTCCGCAAGAGCTGGTTCTGAATCGTCGAATTGGCTTGCTCAAGTACTTGTTCCATCTCCTGGTGGACACCGAGGAAGTCGATACGTTCCAGCGCTATAGCAATAAGAACCAACACGTTGGCAAGCGTAACAAAGTTGTCGCGATGCCACGTTGGGGGCATCTGCACACGGGTCCTCTTTGTGTTTTCTTCCACCGTCACTTGAACAACGTGGCCGTCGGGAAGCGTCTTGATCAGCAGCCCCAAGCTTAGCATATATGTTGTGCCAACTCCATTGTCATCCAGACACACGACTGGGTCAACTGATGTCAGGTCCGCCCTCTTCCTGGTTTTGCCTGCGATTGTCCGATGCTCCCAGGTGACCCAATCATCTTCTTCTGCACCATCATCTTCGTTATCATCATCACCATCGCCATCATCGGCGGTTTCTTGTTCTACCAAGCCAATACGCAGTCGGCAGCCACGTGGTTTGAACTGCCACGACGGGTCCTCACGTATTGTGTGGACAATCTCATGGTTCCTCATCACACCGCATAGCCGAGGGGCTGACGACAACCCTTTGTAGTCGATATGCGGACCGATCGACTGCGGACCGATCGTCGGCAGCCTGTCGTAGGGAGGAACTCGTTGGCAGTGATGTCGGTTTTCGCTATAACGCGCCACGCAGGCTCTCAGGTTACGTTCGAATGGCCCCTTATCGAGCGACATACTCAATGATCAGCTGTTATCACTTGGTAACAACTTCAAAGATGCGACTGAATGTAAAGTATAGTAGACTCCAAAATTTTAAGAGCAGCGGTGTAAAGCACCTATGCCTATGTATACTTAAAGTAACATTTTGAGGCATTATTGGGTTTCTTGGCGTTCCAGTATCCATGTCCTCTATCCATACCTGAAGTTCAAATGCCCAATCTCCTGGTCCCTGTAGATAAGTGCTTACTCCCCCGTATTTTTTAGACCCGCCTTGCCAAGGATGATCCAGACTTGTGGCTGATGGCGCCGCCTTTGCGATAGAATGAATTACCCTTGTCAATTAAATCTGAGCTACTGTCCTTGCTGCTGCAGAAAAGTCCTGTAGTTTCGCTAAGATACCTATTGATAGCTCCTTGTAGAATCTTCGCCCGATGTAAGATCACTTGACTTCCTCGCCTTTCTTTTCTTGAAAACACGTCTTGCGTTTACCTGACTTACTCAAGATCAAAGAACCTTGTCAAATATTTAGAATCCATGTAGTCTCTGACAAGACATCTAGCCACTCTAGCATAATTAACGACAGCCCTAGACGAATTTCCCTGTTTCCTTTTTACACCATTCCCAAAAAGCAGGTGCAATGCCGGTCCCCCCATCCTCCTTGGTCTTCAAACTGTCCAAAAGATCCTTTCTGGGACTCGGATGCCATTTCCCCCACGGCACACCATACCGCCCACCGTCATCGAGCTTGATCTCTGTGCTAAGTCCGGCCCAGAGCTCCGCATAGGCACCATATTTAGGTGGGTGCAGTAGGATCCTAACAGGTGCCTTGATAAGCCATGGAACACGGTCCCAGATGTTGGTCATTAGATTCCCAGGATTCTGAGCAACGAACACGATTCCGTCTGTTCGCATACGACGATCAAACTCAGACGCCAAGAACCAATTCCCAGTTTTAGAAATAGTGTAGGTCCGCGAGAGATCTTTAGATTGATTGCCGGGACGAAGTTCGTCTAGCGGTATGCCTCCCGGTGGTGCTGACATGTCCACCATTCCCGAAGCTACAAAGATGACTCGTGTCGAAGGCCCAGACGAGATATTTGCCGTGTGCTTCAAGACAGGGAGCAAGAGCTTCGTAAGAAGGAAGGATGCCAGACAATTAACTCCCATTTGGGGTTCATACCCTTGGACGGTGAGTTGGTCATGGGGTACGTAGCTTATACCCGCATTGTTCCACAGGACATCCAGACGAGTCTCTTGTGCAAGGAAAGCAGAGGCACAAGCCGCGACCGATTCAAGATCATTGAGATCGAGAGGTAGAGTCTTTAGATGGCCCGTACTTCCAGGATGAGAAGCTCGAATGTCCTTAACTGTCTGTGCTGCTTTGGTGGCGGAGCGGCATGGGAGATAGACTGTGCCGCCCTTGGAATAGAGTATCTTGACTAGCTCGAGACCGACTCCATTGGTTCCGCCGGTGACCAGGAAAACTTTGCCATCCAAAGACGGTATGTGGTCTTCGGTGTAGGTAGGTGTTCCTGGGAATAGTTGGGTGAGATTAGCGCCCATGGCTGTGTCCTCTGAGTTGTAGGTGGGAATCTGGTCGGTTGTAATTTGGAAGAGAATGGTGCTTGAGTTAGGCTGTTTGAGAATCTTGTTTCAATTGAAGAGGACGACGATGGTACTTATATGCAAATATTTTTTGGTCTGTGGTGAGTTACATAGGAATGTATACAAGCAATCTGACCTTTAGGTTGTCTGATTGTCAGAAATAAAGTGGCGCGTCAGAATGCAGTACAGGCACGTCCCCATGTCATGGAACCCAACGAAATAAGAAACAAGAATTGATTATAACACCTAGTTACACTCCGCAATTAAAGATAACGGCTTCTCTCCTCTCTGTGCCCTCCAAAAATTACTTGTCCTTACAATCCCCCCATCTATCAAAAACCACCAGCGTCTCGCAAACTCCTCACTAACTTCCCATCCCATCGGATCCCACGGCACATTACCCCAAGCCCTTAAGCTTCCACTGCGCATATCAGCCATAAACTCCTCTTCATTAATGACCGACAAAGACTTGAGAAGTTTATCCCGTAACGAAGCCCACGGCAACATATCCAGGTACGATTTGTGTGGGACAATGGTTTGTAGCTGGGTTGGCGCTATAGCTGAGGGGAGATTTGTAACTAAGGCTTTTATATGAAAGCCTGGTCTTGATTGGCAGTCAAGGTCAAGACATTGGGCGATGACGGCGAGAGCGCCGCATGCGGTCATGTCTGTAAGAATGATGAAGTGACTATCTGCCAATGGGCTGTGTGGGAGTTGTGCATCAAATAGTTCTGTCTGGAAAGTTTCCACTACAGACATGCTTGAGTCATCAGGTGGTGTTTGCAATTGATTGGGGTCACTGGTATCTTCTGTAGAAGAGCCGGCCACGTCTATCGTTTCACTGGCGCATCGCGTTGTCGCTTTCTTTTCTCTCATGCCTTGGTTCGCCATTAGCTTGACTCCTCCAATAAGCCTGCGTTGATGTACGTACGTCTCGCCCGTTGAGATAGCCTGTTCTGGATCCGCTTTCGTTGAATAGGGTCAGGTATCTTGCTCCAATCATCGGCTGTAGACTTCATAAAGGGCTTCCAGTTTTGATCCATTTTGAGTAAATGGGCGATGGGGATGACTTGGTAGTGTGGAAGGAAGGTGACATTCTAATCTAGCAGAAGAGGAGAAATGACTGGGCTGTGAGCTTGTCCCTGTCCATTTCTGACATCTAATAATAGAGCTTGTCAGACTGCATAACCGAAATGAATTGTCGAATCAAATTCCCATTCTAGTCTACATTTAGACTAGTTGCTGACAATCAAAATGTCAGAACACCAACCTGAGGGATTTGTCTGAAATCCCAACGGTGGAGTTGAGGTTACCCTAGAGTATGATTGGACCGGTGTCGAGCAAGAGTCTGCGCAAAGTGCTCAGGTCAGCCATCAAGGGACAGCAGTAACAAGGTCGCAACATACACGATTTAAGGTCCTCACCCAATGGTTGTTAACGTAGTGAGTAGCTCATGTCCAAAAAAAAAAAAAAAAAAAAAAGAGTCAAATGCTTCAATTGTCGTTGTTGTTCCTCTTTTTAAATATGTACAGTTCCCTCTGATGGCCCCGTGAATCTTTTGGAAAGACCCAAAGGCCAAGATGAGACGATGAAGATTAAACTAAGGGCGAAAATAACGACAAGATAATTCATGGAACTTCCAGTAACAGGACGAGCAACAGGAAATGCAAATACTACACTGAAGAAAAGCATGAACACGGTTGCCAGTGCATTGACAAGATATCCATACCTGCCAAGCGAGAAGCCTCGCTTTGGTAGCGAATCGCGGCCAGTGAACAACAAGACAGATTGTGGTAGTACAACAGTGATGTTTAGTGCGAATAGAGTCAGGTTGATGAAGCTGCTGTAGGCTGTCTTTGAGACGATATAGAGGATACCGATAATGATCTGGAGGAGGAGCATAATACCTGTTGCGCGGACTGGGTTGGACCATCTGAGGCGAGAGACATAGTGTGAATAAGGGACACCACCGTCTCGTGCAAATGACCACAAAATCCGAGATGAGAAGACGAAAAGATTGAGAATGATGTGATAGAAGAGAAGGATATAATAGAGGGCCCAGATCGTTGTTGCAGTCTTTGAGCCCAGAGCCTGATTATAGACTTCCATGATAGGCGCACCCGAAGCAATGAGTCCCTGAACGTCTTTTATGACATACATCAAACCAATGTTCCAAGTAATCACTGTGATGATCCCCAGTATGATAGTTGTGAGAATGGCGATGGGGATATTTCGGCTTGGGTTGTCAACCTCTTCCGACAGATGACTCGGAGCGTCAATGCCGCAATAGGCCCAGAGACAGCTTGCGAGACCGATCATAGCAGCCCAACCATCGGTCCACCCAGAAACGTTTGTGAATTCTGTAAAGACAAATTTACTGGGCTGCTTGACTTCTTGCACGGACAAGAGTGTTGCAAGAGATGCGATGAAGCCGATGATTGATAGCCAGAGCACTGAAACACCGATATTTCCAATGGCAGCTGGAAATCGCGATGCAATCAAGAAAGCAATAGTACATAGGCAGATATGGACAAGATATACATGCCAGCTCTGAGCGACATACGTCTCATTCCATAACGTAACCAAGTTCAATATCGACTGTGCGATAAAGAAGCTGCAAGACGCTGTAGCCCCTATAGTGTACAGAATTGACATCCATCCGGTAAAGAACGCAGCGAAACGACGAGTTGAAGCTGGGAACGTCATGTACACTATATGGTACTGGCCACCTGCAGATGGAAAGGCAGACGCAAGCTCTGCGTACCCTGCTGCGAGGATGGTCATGATAATGCCGCCGACGAGAAGGCCGTAGATTAGAGTTGGTCCGGCGCCACATGAGAGAGGGACAGCGAGACCGGAAGCAAAGGCGACCCAGGAGTTCATAGTTGTGAAACCGAATGCGATTGTGGATAGAAGTGTGAAGCGCTTTCTTAGGTGGGTTTGTTGGTGATCTACATCTTCATTTTGAGGTTTGTAGTCAGGTGAAGGCTCGCACGAGACGACGGAGCCGATGCCCGAGGGAGCCATTGTGTCGTGAGAGTCACCTTTCATGGCTAACAAGGTAACTTCCAGTCGTAAGGGAAATTAAGTAAACGGTAAAAGAGCAGAGAGGACTGCCAGGGATCTGTCTGCGGTGTAACAGCGTTCGTGACATGGTACTGACAGGATAATGTGGATTGAGGAACGTCTATATATGCATCTTCCCTACCGCTGACATATTGAATCTATGCAAATGCCAAATTGAGGGTCGTGATAAGAATGATGGCTCTGACGTTGTCGCACTGCTAGCTCTAGATAAGGTCACGCCGGGATTGTAAGCTTCGGCGTCAAGGGCGTCAAGAGCGATAAGAGTGGCCTGAAAGCTTATCTCCAGGGTTTGGTGTGATAACTACGAAATACGCCAGCAAAGGTCGACAGAAATCCTAGTGCGCCAATGCGCCCGACTTTGCCAGGAGAGTGGGTAATGAATCTGTCAACCTAGACACTAACGACTTCTTGGACGGTAGCTGGTTCATTGAGTTTATCGTAAAAGTGCGGGGTACCCAGGCCCCCGGCAGTAATGAAGTTGACGTCTCCGTACAGTGTTAGCAGATGTTGCGTATCCATAGCCGGGAGCTGATTCATGTCCCACTCATCATCTCTTCTCCCCTTTCCATCTCATCTCAAACGTGATTGCATGCAGAAACCTTGGTAGTCATGGTCAGCCCCCCGTTATCCACCAACAGTCCGGACTCTCCCTCGGCACCCCCAGCAAAAAGGCGCACTAAGAAACCTTTTACGCGACAGCAGCATGGATGCTTGACGTGTCGGCAGCGCAGGAAGAAGTGTGACACGAGGATGCCTGTTTGTGGGGACTGTACTCGACTCAATCTCATATGCGAGTATCAGGCACCCCGGAGAGTCAGAAAGTCACCGCCTACACAAGAGAGCCAGACGGGCATCATCCTACCCGTAGATGTGGTCCGTCCGGATGATGGGCATTCAACAGATCTGAGCACAAGTCGTCGGGATATGTTGCGATACTACACGACGACTCTGGCACAAATGCTATCTACCAACACAGAGAACAATTGCTTTATATCGGTCCTGCTACCGATGGCATTCGACTGTCCAGTTCTCTTGGACGCCATAACTGCACTGTCATCAACACATCTCGCAATGTGCAACCCAGCCTTCAACGACATATCCCTCCAACACCGTGGTCGCGTGTTGACAGCTTTCAGAAACTCCCTCGACCAAGACAACAGCCTCACGAGCGAAATGCGCCTCGCCGTCGCAATGGTCATGTGCGCATTGGAGACCATATCAGATGGAACGAGCGTTGGCTGGACATGCCACGTCGCTGGTGCCGCAGCATGTCTCGACTCAATATGTGCTTCGAGAAACTTGAGCTTTGAAGCAAAATGGCTACTTCGCTTCTTTGCATACCACGATAGTTTGACGAGCATATCCCTTGATCGGAAGCCATTGTTGACTGGTGATTACTGGATGTCAAGCGATGACGCGTTGGCAGATCCATATTGCGCTTATGCGCCGAGGATCATCTTCTACTTGTCCGAGATAAGTGTTCTCGGCACAACCGAGTCTGATGAAGAGATGCTACAAAAGGCTTACGAAATTGCGAATGGCCTTGCGGAGTGGAAGTGCAAAGCTGGTATAACGAGCGATGAGCCTCTCGCGTTGTTGAGTGAAACGTACCGCAGCGCGGCATTTATATACCTCGAGTCAGTTCTGCAAAAACGTTTCCGGCAACAAATTGTCACCGACATAGTACCTGTAGGGATTCCGACGCACATTGAGGCTATTTCAACGCTATCGGACAGAATACCCGAAGGCGCATTGGCCGAATGCTCTTTACTCTTTCCTCTTTTCGTCGCTGGTAGCAGAGCTGATAATGCAAGGCAAGCCAGCGTTATTCGGAACAGATTGGTGGCAATGAATAAGTGGAGAAGGTTTAAGAACGTCGATGCATGTGTTGATGTTCTTGATGAGATTTGGGAGGTCAATGGACCAAGGGCAGTCGCGTGGCAAGACGTTTCCAAGCATCGCGGATGGAACCTAGCTCTATTTTGAGGTCTAATATCTACTTCATCTTCGATCACTCTCTCTGTTCACTAACAGTTCAAAGACATCTGGTCTGCCATAATGACCCGCTACATCAAGGTCATGCTTATAAGCAATTGTCTGCCCAATATCGATATCGACAACCAGAGGCTCAGGACCGTACACCGGACCGGCAATGTACTCCCCATCCGGCCCAATCACACTTGAACCGCCTGTGAAGAGATCTGTTGACCCAGCACCTTTGACATAAGCATCCAACAACTCGGCTGGCACAGACTCTTTGTCCAGATACGAAGCTGCGGCGACAACAAAGCATCGCCCTTCGAAAGCATATTGTCGAGAAGCGATCTGATGCGCTGAAGGCATATCTGGCCACAGGGCGATATGGATCTGCTCATCTTCCCTGTGTAGAGCGTGTCGAATGAGAGGATGGAAGTGTTCCCAACAAACCGCCGCACCAATTCTTCCAAAGCTAGTATCGTAAGCTACGAGACCTTGCGCATCACCATTTGCCCAGACAAGTCTCTCAGCATGCGTTGGAGTAAGCTTGCGATGAAGGCCACGAAGAGAACCATCTCGTCCAATCATGGCGACACTGTTGTAGATAGTCCCACCGCTTTCTCGACCTCTTTCGTTGAAACCAAGAACAACCTCAATGTCGTTCTCCTTGGCAGCATCCCTGATTCGATTGATGTGAGAACTTGAAGCTGTTGGACTAGCTTCGACGAGTCTTTTATACCAACTTCGCGCTTCGGGGTCGTTCCATTTGGCCATGCCGAATACCCACGCAGGATATCCAGTCAGCCATGTTTCGGGAAAAGCAATGAGATTGGCTCCGGCCTTTGCCGCTGTTGCGATCTCTTCAATTGCAGTTTGGATGCCGTGTTCGAGGTCCAAGAGACGGGGACATCGCTGGACGACGTAGATGCGGACCTTGTCTTGTTTGTCGTTGGAAGAGTTCGCTGTAGGGATGGCATCCATATTGGCTTAGCTTAATGATTTAACTTGCGGTTTACTGATAACTGTTGTATGTGTTTATGTAAAACTAGAGTTTTTATATCTATGGAGGTAATGCTGCAAAGCCTGCAATACCGGTAGAGACTTTAGCCATTGAATTGCGCTAGACAGAAAAGGGTTTACATAAAACCATTTGGCAATGCGACGCTCAGCGTCTTTAGCGTCAAGAGCGGCGCTATCTTCAGCACCACCCAGATGACCCACCTCGCTCCCAGCGTCAACAGCGTCAACAGCGTCAGGCGAGACACTGTAACCCCCTGGAGAGATCATTCCGCTTTCGGCGCGGCATCAACGTCTAACTTAGCGCAAAGGAATGGTCACTCAATAGCAGGACATGGCATTACTTATCTGGAGAGTTGAACGCATTTCTGCAACTGATTTCAATTATTCCCTTCTTATTATCTGTGTTCTGCTTCCAATATCTTAACACCAGTGACAACCGTCTCGCCTACTGGAAGTTGAACATGACTGTCTTGAGGTATGTTCTACCATTTCAACTTGTTTCCAATGTGACAAGAAATGCTTTGTGGTGGTTAGCAGTTGTATTAATACTGCAACAGTGCGGAGAAGAGGCCCTGTTTGGAGCCTGCCATCCCAAACCATCTCAAAGTCAATCGCACGCAGCCGCTCCATCATCCTCGTTGCTTCAGAGGCCCTCAACAAGCGTCTCACTCCGCACGCTTCCCGAAAGAGACAACGGCCATTGTGACAATCGACCTCGGTATTCAGTACCTTCCCCCAACCGACCCAACAGACGCGATCGACACAATTCGCCGGGCCATTCAAAACAAATTAGGGCCTCATCACCACGTACGATCGAGCTTCACAGACTCCAGTGGGTATCGCAACATAGTCTTCACTCTGTATTGGAAAGATGTCGCGACCTATAGACAATGGGAAGCTGCACTGCCTCCAGATTGGTGGTACGTAGGGCTATGTCCTGCTTCCAACATCGGGGTATTCAGAGAGCTGTATACAGTCCCGATCACTGATACTGAGACTACATTTGCTTTACCGATTCCAGAGGGCTACTCAGTCATCGCAGAGTCAATGAGTGGCGAGACTGATACTCATGAGTATTGGGGATCGGCTCGAGACCGCATTCCGAGATCACAGACGGATACTCTGGAACCAGACGGCTGGCCATCACTCAAAGATGACGACTTCTCGTCAGACCCTCGTGGGAAGCTTATATCTATAGAGCCCCACGAAAACCTTTGCCTTATTCGCTCGGGTCAAGTCTGGGAGAACAGTACACCAGCAGAGATCAAATCATACAACACAGAGATCAAGCCAACTCTGGACAGCGGAATGGAGGAGCTTACAAAGAACAGTCAGCACTTTGGATGCTTCTCTAACAGATATCTGCGGGTAGAAGACGATGATGGGAATCCAATTGGCAAGACATGGAGCATCAGTATGTGGGAGTCGTTAGAGCATCTGGAGAAATGGTCCCTCACTCCTAAGCATAAGGAGATCTTTGGTACACAGATTAATCACTTCAATCGGATGGAGAGGGAGGGCGAGGAAGCGAACCTGAATCTCTGGCATGAGCTTATGGTGTTGCGCAAGGCTGATCAATCCTTTATGTACTTTAACTGCCATAGTAGAACTGGCATATTGGCAGCGACTTTCGACTAGTTAGATGAACTTAAACGGGTGTCTTTCAAGTAGATGATCTAGATCTATAACCCTATTCCATTAACTTTCAGCTTAAGGCCTGGGATGTGTTGTGAATGGGACTATTGAGAGCAATCTCGCGTTAGGTAATACACAGACCTCATTGTTGATTTGCTATGTGAAATAAATGAAATTGTTGTTCTTGGTATTGAAGGAGTGTTAGGGCTTCTGTCAAATGTTCCAAATCGCTTCGAGGCTGAGCATTTCTCAAGATTGCCAATCCGCCTTGTATGTGGGTTTGTATGTAACCTCGGACTACTCCTTCTTTTGGGTAATATGCCGGTGCGGGTGTCTCTTGTAGGAACTCTATCGTGACGAACAGAATGGCCCCAATTACTGCAAGATAAGAGCCATTCACTGATGTTCCCAGTGTGCTATTTAAAGTAACGATGGCCTGGTTATAACAGACCATTGCATACTCGAAGGGTGAGGCACCTAGGAGGTTTATTTGTTCCGGCGTGTAATGATTTCGGCTGAGTGTACTTATGGACAGAGCAGCTTTGAGGGCCCAGGGTTCGCTGTATACTGTTTGAAGGATGAGGCGTTCCCAATCATTAGACATAAAGTACAATGAGAATTCGGGAGCGCACACAGCTCGGAAGTAGTCGAACAATCCTGTTTGGAGCCAATTGAGATTTCTTAGATGAGATGGCAATACCGAGATTTTCCTAGGCGATCTGACGTAGGATGTATCTGTCCATGACGCCACATCATCCTCTTGTCGACCGAGAGGATTGTATCCTTCTACTATGCCTACCACGGTGGATGCTCCTGCGATACGTTCGTGCATGGGTACGAAGAGAAAGTCACAATGCCAACCGCCTTGTATACAACGAGCACAGGCCGGCTTCTTCTCGTCGCACTTCTTACGCCGGGTTCTATAGTATTCATTAGTCACTTCTACTTCCTCGAACCGAATGCGGCGTTGGAGCTGCTCACTTGCATGTTCTGCAACCACTTTTGACTTTGGGCATTCCACGGGCGCCTTGACGCCTTTTGCTCACACCCACGCCCGTTTGGTTCATCGCTTCGGTGGGCACAAGCGATACCCGACGAGGCCCTGAAGTTCCTATGTCGTTTGCTGTTGGTATCTTGAGGCAAAAGGTGCCATTTGCTGACAGTCGTGATGTAGGAGTAAGCTGTGTGGATCTCGTGTGAGAATATGATTGGCGTGGGCGTAATTTCAGACACGGCGATGAGGCACAGTCCATTGTCATTCAACCATTGGTCCGGGTGAGGTCTATGATATCGCTGCTCTTAGACTTGTACGACCATCTTGTGCTTACAGGTTTGTGTATAAGAGACAGGTCGCTCCTCAATACAACAAACAAAAAGAACCATTCGCATCTTTTTAATTTACAGCCACACTGTTATAAGAAAGTTTGCTACGCAATCAAATATTTCAACTCTGATTTCTCAACCATCATGACCTCCATCAAGCCTTACAAGATCAACATCTCCCCCTCCAGCCTAGAGCGCCTCATGCAAAAGTTAGCTCTTGCTGACTTTCCAGACCAGGACGACCTCGAAAAAGACTCTTGGACCAAAGGTCCACCTGTTGGTGAGATCAAAAGGTTGGTAAATGCATGGCAGACTGTCTACAACTGGCGCGATGTCGAAGCTCGGCTTAATCAGCTTCCTCAGTTCATGACTCCCATTGACATCAGTGACTTTGGGGCGTTTGACATTCACTTTGTTCACAAGAAAAGCACCAAAGCAGACGCCATTCCTCTCCTCTTTCTCCATGGCTGGCCTGGAAGCTTTTATGAGGTCGCCAGGATTATTGATCCTCTTGTTCAAGGTGATGACAAGGCTGGACCGACCTTCCATGTTGTCGCACCAAGTCTGATTGACTTTGGCTTCTCGTCTCCTAGCAAGGTGAGTCTACAGACTCTGATATAATCACAATCTCCACATTGGTGCTAACGATATGTGGGTGGGATTTGGCCTTGAACACCACGCGGAGGTATATGATAAACTCATGCAAACTCTTGGATATCACCACTACGGTATGCTTCTCCCTACATCAACAATTACTGTTCATTTACTAAGATATGTAGTCATCCAAGGCGGAGATGCTGGGGGTCTCATATCGCGGTACATGGCTAAGCTGTTTGGTCCGTCTCGCTGCCTGGCGCATCACACCAACACCCCATTGCCAAGCCAGCCCACCGAAGAGACCCACCCGGACTTACACGCACAAAGCTTGACAACTCCCCTTACTGAGATTGAGCAGCGAGGACTTGTCCGAGCCGCGGCTTTTGATAAAGAAGGTAGCGGTTACTACAAACTACAATCGACGAAACCAATGACGATAGGCTATTCACTGAGAGACAGCCCTGTAGGCCTGTTGGCTTGGATATATGAGAAGCTCCACGACTGGAGTGACGACTACTTTTGGACCGACGAAGAGATCTTAACTTGGGTTAGTATCTACTATTTCTGCACACCCGGTCCCGATGCATCCAGCAAGGTTTATTACACGTTTGAGCACTGTGACCCACCAGCCTTTGCTGCTGCAGGGGCTTATATGGAAGTACCACTGGGAATCTCCAGGTTTTTGAATGACCTGATCTTGCTTCCCAAGTCTTGGAACCAAACTCTCGGTCCAATTGTTTATCAAGCCGAACACGAGAAAGGGGGGCATTTCGCTGCTTGGGAAGTGCCAGGTACCATCGTGGAAGATTTAAGACTTATGTTTAGTACAGCGGGAATTGGTCTTCAGATTGAAGAACAGCTCCAGGCCGCTTACTTTAGGGATAACTAAAAGAGTCTTACTAAAATTGTTCAAAGTATATAGATAAAACAATATAGTAACATTTACTAATTGGCCTTATCTATATCTTAATTCTCTGTTAGATAGAGTTTATAAAGATATTTCATTACTCTTCGTTACATATCCTGAGAAGTGTCATTTTTACTAACATTCTTGCGCCACCTAGCGTTAAGGAAGTAGACTGGGATTCCTAGAACGAAGCAGCCACCAAAGATACCAGCGATAACACCAAAGGTCCACACAACACCACCAGCAGCCACCATCGGATTGAAAGCGAAGGTAAGGCAAAAGGAGAGGATGTTCTTGCTTCCAATAACCATAACGAGGGCTGGGCCAGGGTGCTTGGGCCACACCTCCGAGGCGAAGGTGGTAGAGACAATAAGTACGGCAACAAAGGTAAGCTGATATAAGCTGTAGGCAAGGACCAAGCCCCAGGCATTACTGTAGCCTTCGACGGTGAAACCAAAGAGGAGTAGCATAGCAAAGCCAAGGATAGCTGGGGGCGCAAGGACGATAAGGTGGTGCTCAGGCTTGTGCACGCCGTTGTTACGTCGGGCCAGCCAGAGGATCATGTTATCGCCAACGAGCACAGCGTACGCAGAGCCAAGCATTGAGCCAATGATGGCGCCAACATTGATAAGACCGAGGTCCTGCTTGGCCCAGCCATAGGCAGAGAGAGCATTAGCGTAAATCAGCGACATATCGATGGTACCGGCAAGAACAACGGAGCTGATTAGTACGGCGAACATGATCGCAGGCGAGGCCAGGGACCTGACCATAGCGAGCAGCGAGTTGAGCATAATCTTGCCAGGCGTGGGGTGGGGCTTGCCGAATAGAGCAAGGCGGCTCTTGAAGCTGGGCATCGGGCCATCGTAGGCGGTGTCATCAGGAGCGCCAGCGAGGCCCTGCGCTTGGAGTTCGGGGTGGCTTCGTACCTCCTCAGCAGCGACGACGTGGGTGACGCCAAAGTCATCGGTGTAGACAACGACTCCGTCGATGCTCATGGCGGGACGGGCAAAGCGGGTCTCGTAAGCGCCGAAAAAGGCGACAACAAAACCGATGCCAATAAGGATGACAAAAATCCAATAATACCAGCGCCAGCCGAGGGCCGCGTTAATGTAGGAGCAGGTGATATTGAGGATGCCGGAGAACACAGTTTGAGTCATCCAGTACAGACCGAAGACGCGGTTACGCTGGTGGAGGAAAGTAACCTCAGTGAGCATGAGCGGCAGGACAGATTCAGTTGCGCCAGTGGCAAGTCCTTGCACGATACGGGCACCAAGGTGGCTCTGGTACGAGTTATTGACAGCAGCCCAGACCAAAGAGGCAAGCAGGACAATGATAGATGCGAGGAAGACAGGGCGGCGGCCGAAGGCGAGAGCGAGGGGGAGAACAATGTAGTTGCCGAGACCGATGCACAAGGAAGGAATCGTAAGGAGGTAGACAACGTCGCCATCGCTGTAACCCTGCGGCATGTACATTCCAAAGAAGACACCCAGAATAGGACCAAGGCCACCGGCCAAAGACAAACTAAGGAGTGCTAGAAAATAAGAAGGTCAAGTAATCAGCAAGAGTCCGCACAGAGGGTTGCTGTGTTAGGAAGAGGCCCACCGGCCCTGACCTGGACTTACAGAACCAGCAGCAGCTAAAGACAACAGTTGCCTTCTCCCTTAACCTAAAGTTGAGGGGATCGTTGGGGTCGTTGGATGGGATTGGCAGGTTGCGGACGTTGCCCTGGCTATCGAGGAGCAGTGCATCGCCGGCAATGTGCTTGGCAGAGTCACCAACCACGACCTTCTCAGGATGGCCGCTGCTGCTGTGGTTGTCCTCGACGTGCGAGACAAAATCTGCTTTGGTGTCGGACATTGCTTTTGTGTTGAAGGTTGCAGTACCAACTGTCTGACTGTCTGCGTGAGGACCTGGACATAACCATCGGCGGTCACCTGAACCTTTTGTATGTACCAGTCCCAGAAGCTGCCAAGATAAGGTTTTCCCCCACAGTCCCGATCTCTCGTGCTTCCTGGCAGTGCGGGGAAAATTTAGTCTTTTAGCGGTGGGTCTGGGGTGCTTAGGTCTAGCCAAGGCGCCTAGCAAAACGCCATGCCCTCCACATACCCGACGGTTTGGACATTTCATCCCCAGCCGAATCCCCTAGCCGACCGCACCACACTAGCAGGCTGGGCCTGCAGGCTACTTTAAACTATTCAAGACTTGACATGCCGTGGCGAGGCTGATTTGTCCAAGGAACTCTATGTATGTAAGAGAAGAAAGGAATAGCAAGACTGCAGAGTGGAATAAAGCTAGGCGGCACCAGTGTTATTTATATCAGCAGCATGCAACGTTATAGCTGCGACGATCTGTGGGCCTTAACTATAGCCCTGGACCTGATGTCTTTAAAACTGTACGACTTGATGACTGACCTTCAAAACTCAAATAGATGTCTTTAAAACACTGGGTGGTGTGGAGGAAATCTGGGGTTTTATAGTTGTACTGTCCCTGTGCCTCTTCTTCCCTAACAAATAAAGTAATTATGCTTTTTCAAGCTGTGAGGTGCCCAATTAGTTAGGATGCTCGGGTGGGAATCGGGTCGTTCGGTTCGGTCGCTCGGTTGAGACGCTCGGTCAGGACACCCAGTTGGGTAGCTTAGTTAGGACGCTTAGCTAGACACTTAGCTAGAATGCTTGACTCAAATACTTCAATGGTTGGGACTCTGTTACCTCGTTATCGCGCTCGTTTAGTTGCAACAACATGAGAATATAGTAGAAAATTATAACAACGTGAAAATCCATAGATCATGGATTATAATCTGCAGTAACGAGGTCATTAGGCCATAAATAGCCTTGGAGCGGTCTTAGATTGATGGCTGGGAACGACAACAGTGGTAATGACCGTTATACCAAGCGAGATGAAACGACCAATAGTGAACTGAACAAGAGGTCTGAAGGATAGCACCACTATCAATGGTTAGCGTACTCAATCATAGGAGAGTAGGTAAATTTACACGACGGAAGTAATAATCAATCCCATGATAGCAACCTTCCTACGCTATCTCTCAGCGATAACAACACATATTACAATACCTAGAGCCTTTCCGAAGAACGGGACAGAGGTCATGATGGCGGAAAGCTATGGTTGTAAGAACACTTTCCTGTCATGTCGCAGGCACCAAACTGTCGACCGAATTGCATCCATTGGACGGATCCAAAGTTTCCTACGTCGTGGCCGACGTTGAAGGAGCAGAAGCACATGTACCTATGAGGGATATGTAAGTAGCTGTAGTAGAGTATGGTTCTTACATTAAGACAAAGGACATGGTCCCGTTCATTTCGCTGTAGCGACCGCCTTTCGCCGTGCTACATTCTAGAAATCATGGGAGCTTATTGAACCTAGGATCAAAGTTAAGATATCAATCAGTATTTGCTTGGCAGACCGCATCAATTAGCCAAACTACCAACTTCGAAAAGCGGCACGGGCTAATTGTACTGTGGGGAAGTGTGTCTGGTGGAGTTTGAACGTATGAAGGGGGGCGCCGGGTGGGCGCGCCGCTTAGTAATTCGGCGAAATGTCATTACAGTCGTTTCTCGGCCTCCGACTTAACTAGTCGTAACATTCCCCGAGCCGCCACATTAACAACTTTGCCCCCGTATCCGCCTTCTAAGTCGACTCGCTATAGCATACACATCTAAAATGCCGCCTTCAACTAGAACATATCGGTCTAGGCACCGTCGGCGCCCCTGCGATCGATGCCGTGAAAGGAAACTGAAATGTCAGATGGACGGCCAACAACCACCTTGCCAACGCTGCCAGCGTAGCAACGCTTGGTGCATTTTCTCAGATCCTAGCAGCCTAAAAGTAGTTGAGATAGACGCCACCTGCTCACCATCGACTTCCGACCAGGAGATGCATACGCCAGTGAATGCACCTCTGCCAAGTTCACCTGTTGCGGAACCACACCACCGCACTGAACCTTTGATATTGCCCGAAATATTCCCCGTTGCGGTCGACGAGCCTATTAGAGCTGACGACCAGAGCCAGCAATGGAGTACTGCTGTACCTACACCCATCAACACGATTCTTCCAGCTCAGAGTCCTCTTACTCAAATCTCTCAGAGCCTGGAAAACATGCAAGGTTACCGTTATCAACTTTGTGGCGTCTCATCGGATGTTGATCCCTGGCTACTAAGACACTGCAAATTCGACGATTATGGATTCCAGAAGTTTTTCAACGTCCATTTTCGAAACGCCGGTGGAGTCCCCACTCGTGAACTAATCCCTGCGCATTTTGTCGTTACCCAACAAGATGCAACAAGTATAGAAAACGAAGCTGCACAGGATCAAAACTTGCGAGCTGAGCTGGCCACAATGGTACCCCTCAATCACGGACAAAGGCTCTTGCGTCTGTAAGCATTATGATTTTATCTTCTTTTCTTTAACTCAATAACTTGGCTAAACGGTGGAGCCAGGTTCATGAAGCGTGTGTTCCCAATATTACCAATCCTCTCAAGGAGCCATCTCGGTCTCGGCAAGGAGCAGGATATCCCAGAGCCTCACGTACTTGGAAGGATTCCTGCGCACTTGCTTGCTGCTATATATGCCACTGCTTTTTCTTTCGCTGCGGAAGATGACTACTTGTCACTCACGGCTGCCCACGAAAAACCCCCCATCTCCAAACTCTGGCAGTTTGTGCACAGACTGGTCATCAAGGACAGCCCTTACCCGCAATTGTCTATACTACAAGCCGGTATCCTCTACATTCACCGTCAGATAGAAAATAGCCAGCGCGACGTTGTCGCCGAGGCTGCCTCGACATGGTCCCTCATGGGCATGATGGTTGGTGTAGCGAATTCTCTAGGACTCAATCTCGAGTGCCGGCTATTTGGCCTGCCAGATTATGAGAAAAGGATTAGAAGAAGGCTATGGTGGGCGATTTACAACGAGGATAAGTGGATATCTTTGACGTTCGGTCGTCGCCGTATATTCGCTCGTCAGAGTGGGATGTCAGCCAGCTGGTAGATTCCGACTTTATGACTCCTTCTTACGCTGGCTCCAATCCTGGTTCCAAAGTAGAAGATACTTTCAAGAGTATGACTAGTCTTGCTGTTATTGCTGAGTCGGTACAGGAAAAGCTATAGTATGTCCTAATGTTTCCACATTGTCCTTTCTACACTAAACAGATATTCAGCTCCCTCAGAGCAAGTCAAAACCTTGCCGAGGACATTTCCGCTTCAGTAGAAATAGCGAAACCTCTATTGCAGAGCCTTCGTACTTGGCGCGAGTCTTTACCAATGCTCACTGGTGGCCCTTCAGTACGCGAGATGAGCGCTGGAGTACCCGAGACACTGCCATCAACAATATACCACGCCTATCTGGTCCTTCTAATGTACATCTGGCGGGCTTTGCTACGCACGACGGTCCGCTCCTCTGATCCCTCACAAGTAATCCATATTCAAGACATATCGGAGTCGGCTACAAATCTATTCAGAGATTTGACTGGGGTTTTGACTACCTCCCAGCCATGGAGGTTCCCGTCAACGATTTAATGGGGGAGAATAGCACTGTTGTAACAGAGCTTTATGAAGCAGCTATAAGTTGCACTACAAGTATAACAGACTTCATCTCCTGTCTTGACTACGCAGCTTATAGTCAGTTCTGGTACTCATGTAAGTCTAAATCACGACGGTCAATGGCGTTTCGGCTGACATTACCAGGGTCTCGGCAAAGCTTTGCTTCGATATCCAACTTTTTTACATTATTGTTGGTGCAAGCGCCAGACCCCCCCAGGGCTGCCAAGGCAAAGGCCTTGCTGGAGAAGTGGCGACAACTGCTCCGTTATCAACACAGGGCATTTCCTCCGTTCCTATTAGCGAAGCTTCAGTTGGATTGCTACTACTGGAATGGGCTGGGTGAAACTTTCCACCTCTCTGCGCACGTACAACAAGCTTTGCAGCAGGAACCCGAGACCCGTTGAGTCTTTACAAAGCTTGTACTCAGCTCCATATGTCATTTTCTTGTCTCAGATCGTCGTTCGATTGCTTCGAGGTCTGCTGCACTGGTTCGAGTAGGAAGAAGTGGTGAAATTTCTGACACTGCATCATCATACACCACCCCTACCTCTGGCTTTGGCACTTGACCTTTTCCCGACGTTATTGTTCCTTGGGATGCTGCAAAGCAATCGGAACAAGTCAAGCGGACTCTTCCGTAGGAGGCAGAGGAAAGATGACAAGGCGCGCTTTAAGTAGTTCACTAATACTGAAGGCATGATCAATCATTAATTGGAAGACAAACATGAAGTACAAGCGAGGTGATAACAAAGAAGCTACAAGTTGAAATTTTTGTTTAAAAAGATATAAAGATATATTTATAAGTAATGCTAAGAGACTCTTGATCTTTAGTCGTGTAAGAGTGAGGAATGATTTGCTATACTATGACCTGACCAGAAGCAATGTGCTGTGCTCATGCGTTGATACGTTACTAATCCGGCCTATCGGCCCCATTGAACCCTGTTCATTGTGTTTTAATAAAGTAAGACAAGAGTAATCTTTAAGAGTGATTGCTTCTCGGCGAAAAAGTGTCATGCGTCGAAGTGGACAAGCGTGGCCACTATTTCGCCGAAAAGAAGAAAAAAAAAGGAAAGGGAACATCTTCGTTTTCGCCGAATTATCTTAAAACGGGGTTCTTACTAAGAGTGCAATTCAGAATAATCTTAGCGCCGATTGAAATGAAAATGTAGGTATTTAAGTTGACTGCTTTTCTTCATCAGAGGTAAAGGCAGAACCAAAGCCATCATTCAATCAATCAGCCTTTGTAGTCGAGCTAATTCTGGATCGGCACAATTCAACGTATCATGTTCTACGAAACAGAAACCAGTCAGCGCCAGCGAGGGCCCGAGCCTATAGAGAGACGTAATGACAAGGATGCCTCGACCGCGGAAGGTACGTCGTGGTGTCACTCACCTTTTAACCCCAAGCTCAATGAAGGCGAGCGTACAATATTGACTGTTTGGTAGACGCATACCTTTCCGAAGAAGGTTACGAGCACCCAGAAGGCGGCACTAAAGCATGGCTGACTGTCCTGGGAGCCTGGTGCGCAATGGTGCCCTCGATGGGTCTTCTAAACACGCATGCTGTTCTCCAGGCCTGGATCATAGAACATGAGCTGAAGGGCTTGCCTGAATCCCAGATAGGATGGATTTTCAGTTGCTACGCTTTCTTCCTCTACTTATGCGGAGCCCAAGTTGGTAAGGGTGCTCAGCTTTATTGGATTCTGTCATAGCCTGACCGTGGAACAGGACCGATTTTTGACGCGTACGACATACGGTTTCTTATAATCCCTGGATCAATCGGCATAGTTTTGTCTCTGGTTTTCATGAGCTTCTCAACAGGTCTGTGCCCTTCCAGCCACTCTATCATGTATGCAGCTAATAAGTGACGCTACAGAGTTTTACCAGGTTCTCTTGTCTTTTGGAGTTCTCGGTGGCATATCAGCTTCTCTCCTTTTCAACCCAAGCCTAGCAGCTATCGGCCACTGGTTTGACAAGCGCCGTGCCTTGGCGACTGGCCTGGCCTGCACAGCAGGTGGACTGGGAGGTATATTATTCCCTCTGATCGTGCTATACCTGGCCCCTCAGATCGGGTTCCCCTGGGCTCTTCGCATTGTCGCCTTTATCTGTCTCTGCCTACTCTGCGTTGCCTGCTTGACCTTGCGGAAACGTCTGCCAAATAACAAGCGAGCGGGTGCATCCATAGATTGGAAAGCTCTGAAAGAGCTGCACTTTGGAGTCACAACTCTCAGCGTTTTCTTGATTGAGTTTGCCGTTTTCATTCCTTATACGTACATTGTCTCATATGCTCTCTCTACCGGCTTTAACCCGCGAGATGCCTATATGCTTAATGTGCTGCTGAATGTTGGAGCTGTGCCTGGCCGGGTATTGCCGGGATATGCAGCGGACCGCTTCGGTTCATTCAACATAATGTGCGTTACAGCCTTCTGCTGTACTTTGCTCATATGGACGGTTTGGCTTACTGCTACGGAAAATCAGGCGCAGAGCACGGCCTTTACAATTCTCTTTGGTTTCTGGTCTGGCGCTGCTATTAGTCTAACTCCGGTATGTATATCACGGGTCTGTACGATTGAGGACTACGGGAAGAGAAATGGGACTGCCTTTTCGGTCGCTAGTTTTGGTGCCTTGATAGGTGTGCCAATTGGTGGTGCGATCTTGGATGCTGGTGGCAGCAATTATCGCAACCTTATTATCTTTAGCGGCGTCCTCTACACATCGGCTTTTATCTCGTTTGTTATAGCTAGAGGTCTTACTAAAGGTTAGAGATTAAACCTGTTCTGTATTATAATGGCTGCCGAAGCTCCAATCAGTGGTTCTTCTATCTTTAATGGTAGGCTGTTTTTAACTGGCAGATGCTGGGTAATAGTAGTTTAGTAGGATAGCATTCGTTTATAGAAGCTATAAATTCTATCTGAGGGAACCATATAAACTCCTCCACTTGGTCCCTCATTCCTTGCTTTTCTGTTAACTCCATACAATGTCAGGGACTATGTTGCAATTCTCTCGGTCTATGTCGCTCGATCAGCCTCTCTGCATTTGCATCAGACCAGGGGAATCTGTTAGCGTCGGCTCTCGCTATCGTGTTTCTATGTGGTTTAGCGACATGGGGTGCCAATTGTGTCATCACGAAAGTGAGAGGCAATCATGAATATCAAGGACGGGTCAATGAACAGTGATGGGTACAATATTTCATTTTCAATAGGGCCACAAGACTGCTTTTCACCGTAACCAAAAACCTTGTACCGGAATAAAAGGTCCGGAACAAGATGTTTCGTAGTCTCCGTAGTTCAGCGACATACTGGGCTAGAGTCCAGGGTTGCATGTGTCAGCAAATGCGTTGCTCCGATTGATCGAACATCTGCCACCCGTTTAATCGGCTCCTTTGGTCGAAACCGCGCTTAACTGCCGTAGGATGATAAGCTGACGTGAGCCCTTGAAGAGGATTAAATCCTTTAGCGCGTCTAGGGTAGCCCAGTACGTGGATCTCTGATTCCCAAATAAAATGAGACATGACTGATCTAGCTTGGTAAATCTCCACTTTACCGTAAGCACAGATAGAGATTGGTCCATACTTGATAAATGCTGTAAATCTCCCGCGAAGGATGCGCTAACGCTCCTACGCATGCCTGCTTACGGGGGCTTATAGCTCGCACTCGCACTACTGATTCCCACAATCTACTGTGACGCAATCATTGATAGCGAAAATGGACTTCATGTAAAAAGGTTAAAAGGACTTGCATGCCTTGGAGATTACTGCACTTTTGAACTCAATTTATTTCCAAAGCACCATCATCATGGGTATCTACAAGCAGTTGCCACATGAGTTACGAGAAGTCGATGTTATCATCGCTGGAGGTGAGTCCTAACTGTCATAACAACAAAGATTATTAAAATACAGGTTACATTTTACAGAGCTGACCGTGTCATAGGCGGCACTACTGCTTGTGTCATTGCCTCACGTCTATCCGACGCAGATCCTGAACTCTCCATCCTGGTTCTAGAATCCGGTCCCGACAATTACAATGAACCGGGCATTGTCCACCCTGGCTTGTTCCTTGGAAACCTTCTCCCCACCAGCAAGAACAACACTTTTCATATGGCCAAAGCATCCGATGATATCGCCAAACGGCCGCTACCAGTACCCGCTGGAAGAGTCCTCGGCGGCGGCTCAAGCATAAATACCATGGCATATGCTCGTGGCCAGGGCTCGGATTACGACAGCTGGGAGGCTCCCGGCTGGTTGACCAAGGAGCTCCGTCCATTTTTGAACAAGGTACCTCGATAGAACTTTCAACTTAAAGGACTGGAGCTAACATACGCCAAGTTCGAAACATATTACGGCGACGGCGTAGAAGAGCATCATGGCACCAATGGTCCAATCCATGTATCCGAGGGTTCGCACAGATACACTAAAGCTTTGGATGACTTTCTGAGCACTACCGAAGAATTGGGCTGGAGTGAAAACAAAGATCTTCAAAGTACTCAACGAGGTGCCATCGATGGTGTACAGAAGTCTTTGCGTTACGTTTCGAAAGACGGAAAGCGCCAAGATGCTGCTCATTGCTATCTCCATCCGAGACTGCGCGATGGAAAACATCCGAATTTACATGTGGCAGTTGAAACCGAAGTTGTGCGCGTCATCTTTGAAGAGCAGACTGCTGTCGGAGTCATTTGCCAGCCAAACCCTGAATTCTCTTCTGGGCAAAGCACAACTGTCAAGGCTAGAAAGCTAGTCATTGTTTCTTGCGGGGCGTTTGGCTCTCCAACTTTGCTTGAGAGATCAGGTGTTGGTCAGGCAGCCTTACTCAACCAGTTCGGTATACCTCTGGTAGAAGATCTTCCCGGCGTCGGGACCGGCTACGAAGACCACCAAGCTATGAACTACGCCTACAAGACGAGCCTTGGGCCCGAGGAGACCAGCGACGCGGTTGTCTTTGGATACTCGGATCCCCAGAAACTGATAGCGGAGAACGCACCTGTTCTAGGTCATAATGGTCAAGAGGCAGGCCTCAAGATTCGCCCTAGTGATGAAGAGGTATCAGCTCTGGGACCAGAGTTCCAGAACGCTTGGGACCTTCATTTTAAAGAAAAGCTTGACAAGCCACTTGCTTTGATGGCTTTCATTACCTGGTACGTGAAGCGAACTAGGGATCTCCAACAATTACTAACTATGGCTCCTTCTAGCTTTCCTGGATACGATCCTGATATGCAGAAGGAACAATACCTCGGCATGTCTGTCTTTACTTCCTACCCTTTTTCACGCGGGCATGTGCACATTGGGGGCAAATCACCCTCTGATCCTGTTGACTTCGACACTGGATTCTTAGCGGATGCAGACTCCATCGACGTCAAGAAGCATATCTGGGGCTACAAGAAACAAAGGGAAGTCATGCGCAGAATGGATTGTTACAGGGGCGAGTTTGCATCCTGGCACCCGCCCTTTCCAGCTACGTCCGAAGCAGCATGTGTCGAAGTGAGCGAACCGTTGGGAAAGAACATTCCTCCGATCCGGTACACCAGTGAAGACGATGCTATCATTGAACAATTTGTCCGAGAGAAGGTGGGTTCTTTATGGCATAGCATGGGGACGTGCAAGATGGCTCCCAGGGAAAAGGATGGAGTAGTTGATGAAAGACTTGGGGTTTATGGGTTAAAGAGGCTGAAGATTGCTGATATGAGTATCACGCCGGGCAACGTTGGTGCTAACACGGCCAGTACAGCGTTTGCAATTGGCGAAAAGGCTGCCGATTTGTTTCTTGGTGAACTTGGATTGCGTTGAGTGTGGCGGAAAAGCGTAACGAATAGGAGGATGTTATATCCTGGAGCTACAATTTACATTCCCATATATTCTTCTACCTTGAGCAGGTGTTATCTTCCTTCCGACGCCTGTAACCACCATCGATGGTAGCTTCTAACTCTTGATTTTCTTCGTATCACGTAGTTCTGAATTACCGTGACTGGTCCTGAAAGCCTAAGAGACGAATTAATTTGGATACCTTATGCTGCCTTAGACTAATACTTTGGTTACTTTATTTTTGGCGCCCTAAGACTTAGAGCACAATTCTTCTGATGCCTGACCATAAGATGACGAGATCTCGGTCCTTTGGGAGAAGAAGTTGGAGTCGGTATGGGAGGAGGAGATTCCAGACTCGCAAGAGGACTCGGACAATGAGGTGTTTGCAGAGTTTAACTAAGATTAATGGCAGTTAGTAGTTAAGTAATTGGGGTGTTAATGGAACTCTGCTGGAAGTCTACTGGAAGTCTTAAAGTGAAAGAAAGTAGTAAGTGATAGTGTTGAGAAGACAGCCGTTAGACAGACCCAAAATCTGAAAATGAACTTCTGCCTTTTGAGATGTGGAACAGAATTCAGATTCTAGATAGTGGGGCAGAAAACCTGGGTTTTTGTGGCGAACTTGCCTCCTCTAATAAGACACCCTTTGGCATGAAGACCGCTCTAAACTCAATTCAATGATCATTATCGAATTCTTTATATCGCTTTCTATTGAATTCAAACTTCTCCGACCGTAAAAGCGTCCTCTCAGCTGGAGTTGGGTTGCGTTGGAATTGAGCCTCGCGTCGCGAATCTCGCGATAGCCTCATTTGTGGGATGCGTTAGATTCTTAACCATAGTATGAAACTTATGTTTGATACACTACAAAATCGTTCCAATTCTAAATTCAGTTCAAAATACCATACTGTTCATACTTGGCGCAAGCTGAGACCTGAGGTCAATCGTCGCTGAGGTCAGTGGTCGCTGAGGTCACTCGCGGAAGACAGCACCGATTCAACTGACAACAAACCCAGAGTTCTAAATGTTTTCAGTCGTTCTAGTTAGATATCTAACGTTGATAATGAAACGATCCTTCACTGTCGGTGTTTCAATTTGCCCTTTTGGTGCCTTTCACTCTTCAATCAAGATCAAAATAGTATAGAGACAATGAAACAAGACAGGTCAACGCTTGCTTGAGTTCCTTCTTCCATGCTCCCCAAACTCTCCCGACGTGGCAATTAGAATCCGTTTGACTCTCACATTTCCACGTCTACTATAAATCTGAGACACACCTGGTAAAGAAAGAAATTGCCTGTCTATCTCAATAAACAGTTGCAATGGCGTCTTGTTAGTATCTCCATAAAGATGAGTTGCAATGTCTGCTGGTAATACGTACATCGGGAGTTTCCTGGGAACACATCTATACTCATGTCCAACTTATTGCTTTATTGTTTTGGAAATAGTTGTTATCAAAGAAAAGCTACACAAGTTTGTCTATCCTAATTGCAACTCGATACAGGATAGCCAGTTGACTTTGTTCTGCTTCCCAATATCAAGATATCTATCGTCACGTCTTCCCCGTTCTCAGAAGTATACTCCCACAACGGAATCCTTCCATCCCGGAGAACTTGAAATTATCTCATGGTGTATCACCAGCTCCTCAACCATAAATGCAGGTGGATAAAGTTCCCCTGCAACCTCCAGTCACGACATCCTTGCCATAAGAAACATTTAGAGTCAGGATTATAGAACACCGGCGACAACTTCTGGCTCAAATGTCCGTTATCGTTTATTGAACATCGTAGAGAAAGAAGTGAAAAGTTGAACCACCACCTCCAGAACCAGGATAATAGTTCTCACATTGTTTCACAATTAGAATAACCTTTACCGACACTGGTATCTTGGGAACGCAAGTCAAGGGATAAGGCACTCTTATCTCCTACTGACCTCCTACTACTGTACAGATCAATCAATGCTCAGAACGATCAAGTTGCCATCAATCCCTTCAGTAGAACTAATAACTATATTGTTTCTTTAGTCATTCCAAGGAAATCTTTTTTTCATCTTTTTTTTTTTTTCACAATCTAAAGAACGATTTCGTTGTTGGGGCTGGTCTCGACTAAATTTACTGATCCTCAACCGGAGTATCAACAATTCCATGGAATTCAGATTTACGCTAACAGTGTTGGCAAACTTGGAAATCCTCGCAGTCGTTCTTCAAAGGAGTTAAACTGTATTGTCATGTGTTGTGGAGGTGCTGCTTCTTAGAAGTAACTGACAGGGAAAGAATCCGTAAGTTGGCGGTATCTACCAGCCCTCAATCCTTTCCAATGTTCAAGATTATGAAATGTGAAAACCAGTCAACAGGCCTAGATCGTTCACGCCCAGCCTTACCGTTGCTGTAGCATCGGCCTTGAAGTGGTTGATCCAGGAATTGTAGGTAGCTCGTCGTTCATAACTGTGTTCCCGGGAAGAAAGCCCTCAGAGTAACATCTGTTTGTTTAGTTGTATAAAGGAGTTCGAACTCCCATCCCCTGAGCTTTATGTGGTTTTAGACTTGTTTGTAGGTAAGAACTGGAAGCGCCATGCCCAGTACAACTCTTGGCTTTCACTGCCTTCTTTGTCTAGGAATCAGACAGTCTCAGCTTCCTGTCGCCTCCACGTCAGCACTGTATCTGATGATCCAGTTTGGAACACGGGAGGCTGCCCAGGAAGATGGCGTAACGTTGAAGCTGCGTTTTAAGTTTCAGTTGGCTATGGCCAGACGTAATGGCATCAGTCGAGTTCTATTACTTGATTCAAGCTATACCGTCATTTTTCAGGGTGGCTTACGAATACAAGTAGAACATACTGATCAGGAGCTGGCATTTGCCTGTCAAAGGCTTCAGACTGTACATGCTTTACAACAAACCGTGGCACTCTTACCAAATCACGCGTTTCAGGTGAGCAGAATGATCAATGAGGGACTAGAGAGTAGCTGCCCAGTACGTATGTGTAGGTGATCATTAGAGTAGAGTATTACGCATGCACCTTTGATCCAATTGATAATCCTCACTTAACTGTTAGCTGCATCCATTCATGGCTGTATCAAACCTCGCGTAATCTAGCGAATGATTTAGGATCGCACAATGTTGAAGTTCATGTCAAGTTTAGCGGCAGCCATCCTGACCGTCCTGGGTGTAACGCTCATTAGTCCTGCACGACTAAAGATGGTGTTTCTAATCCTTGTAAGCCAACCATTTGCCGCCCGACCTCTGCCAAGCAACCCAGTTACAGGGTCATTTTCAGCTCTCATGCAGCTAAATAATTGAATGCCGAATATTAGAATGGAATCCAAGAAATACGACTTTTCTTTTCGTTCGGCGGTTAAAGAGTGTTTGTGAATGGGTATCATGTTGTGATAGATGCACTTCATGAATCAAGCTCAGTTGAGGCACTTCCCGGGTCTCGCTGATCGACGGCCTGAATACAGTTTACAGCTTAAGATTATGTGAATGAGTCTCGTCACCACAAGAATCGAATGAAACAACGGAATTGCTTTTCTCATAGTGGCTTGATGCGATGGTACACAAACATCAACACCAAATCACAAATCTCTATGATAGGAACAGGATCAGGCTCACGGCCTCTTACTGCGGCCAACCCCATACATGTTGACACTCTTCATTAGCCAAGGCAGACTCGCAAATGTTGGAAGTGCATGATATGATGAGACTCGCACCTGAAGCTGAGCCAAAGCCCTCCACTCAATATTTAAATCACCGCGTCGTCCCAGTCTTTTCCTATATTCCTACTTTCAGATCCAATCCATTCTTCTCAACTCATCAAGTCAAAGGCCCTTCTGAAAGTAATGGAAGCTTGTTACCCCCATCAGTCAAACATGGCCGCTCGATTCCCTCTTACCTATCCCCCAACCTGCCCGGAATGCGACCAGATTGCTACTCGCGCTAGAGTAAGGGCGGGAAGGCGCAACAACAGCGCCAATCGTCCCTACTACTACTGCGAGTCAGGTCACAAGCGACAGTTTGTCACCTGGGATGACATGGAGGGCATATCATCCCAAAACCCCCGATGCCGATGTGGCTATCACAGTCGAAGAAACCAAGGCAATGGACCTATTCCAAGTGAATGGTTCGCTTGCGCTTCCAAGACATGCTCCTTCAGTCAGAACATTGAGACAGATGATGAGCCTGTCTATACTCAGAGTCCTCAAAGGTCTCAAAGAAGCACTGTGTCTTCGACAGTCGCTGCGTAAGTCTGATATCACAAGCATTGGACTTGATGAACTAACAGTATGCAGCTCGAGCTATCACGTCCATGACAGAAAGAGGTCACCGTCAGTGGAGGATGTCAAAATTCATGAGATTATTCAGGACCTGAGCATCAAGGTTGAACGTATGGAGGACACTATTGCTTCTCAGCGCTCTGCAGCCGCGAGTTCGGTGAACATTGACTGTTCCCTTCATGGTAGTGGTCGTTCATCTTTCTTTCGCCGCCGCCGCTGCATCTGTGTATCTTAGCTTTGATCTTGGAGTTTGAACCTGTCGTGCATTTCCTATTAGTTCTATTTATTCCCTCCCTTATACCGAACGTTGTTGAAGATGTACACTCCTTGAATAGTTTGCTTTATTTTCTAACGTTAATTATACGAGTTTGAGCTTTTTGACATTTAGTCCTGTGCTTTAATCAGTGCCTATTTCTGGTAATGACATCCGGGAAATGGTGCGGGATATAGCTGGGCTGCCTCTGGTTTTCCACAGTGACAAAGGCAGAAAGTGACACCCTCAACGCCAGTGACAGGTCGGTCAAGCGCTTGAACCTGGACAACTCTAGCGCTATCAACGCGATAGATCATGTGTGAAGAAGCAAAATCTGAGATCACCATCTGGAAGTACTGGTGTCTTTCATTCTGTTACCCCTCCTATGCTCAAAAATACCTGATGTCATCTACGTGGGATGGCGTTCTGGGAGCTTTATGATTCGCCAGGACGTAAAGGTGGCAGCCTGACTGAACTTCATTTACGTCTGCGTCTTGACCGCCTCCATCCGATCCTCAGTGTTTTCTCTGTTTGACAATCCTATTAACCGCTATTATCTTGTCTGGATGGGATCATGTCTGTATCGCAGGCTTGGCGATCAGCCGACTTGACTCCCGAACAACTTGAAGCTCTATACCAACCCATCCTTCTGGAGGATGCCTTGCACAAGGCCGCAACATTTCCTACTTATCCACACGAGAGCGACAACCAGTCGGCCGGAACGTACCAAGCGGAGATGGAGGACCTCGAAGCATTCCGATTTTATGTCAATAAACTAGCCCAGGTTTGCGACAATGAGCGTGGTGGGGATACAGTCAGCGCGATCGCAATACTTCGAGGCTCCGCTGGCCCTAACTATGTCATTGGTTCCAACTTCAGAGATCCAGGAGACCTACAGATGACAAAGGATTTCATGCAAGTATTGTTAGATCTTATGGGCAAGAACCCGGACAAATTGCAACCAAAAGCGTTAAGAAGCCGCGTGCTTTGGTTCATACTATCCTTCAACATTCCACGACTGCAAGAGTACCTGCAACATCTGAGTCAAGCAGTGCAGGAATGCCGAGAAAGTTGCGAAAGAAGGGAAGAAGTCGAAGGTAGGTGTTTCAGGATGTTACTCCTTGGCGTTAAATGTGCTAAAATGTGAAAGAGTCTGAGCCATTCAAGAGCCTTCTGCACCTGGCAGAAAAATGCGATTTCAGACTGGATATCTCAACCTCCAATACGGAGGATAAGTGTCAGTGATCCGCCATTTTAAAGCGTACGACCGACATGGGATTAACCTGCTCGCTTAGCCATCAGTGACTGTGAAACATTAATCAAGGCTATTTATACCCTGGACCAAACAGAGATCTCACAGAGGGCCAAAGATGCAGAAATGACAAGATCCGAGCCATGGTGCAAACTACGACACTACCTTGGACGTTGGCTTTCCTACCGCAAGGCGGCTGAAGGTATCGTCACAGTTTCTGAAAGGTGGCCCGATCTATTCTTGGATTTTGAGATTACCATGGTGCCACCTGGTTCACGACTTCAGAAGCCAAATTTACCATCCGGCCTTACGAGCTCGATCATCATTCAACAGATAGTTGCAGAAGACAAAAGCCAAGATCCAGACCTTAATGAACTAGCCGATAGTCTGGAACAAATGGGAATCGACGAGATTATTCAGAAATCTCAACAGTCCAGAAAGTTTAGACCCAGATTGCATGCAGAAGGTCTAGTGTACGAGTACCTTTCAACAAACGGACAAACAGCTGCAGAAAGCTACTGGAATCGCTGGAGTTACATCGGCAGTAGTAAGCCTACGTGCCGCCTATGCCACTACTACTTTGATGCCCTCCAGGACGACAAGCCAGCTATTCGTTCGTCTCACTATAACCTCTATCGGGACTGGCGGCTTCCAGAGCATCACGATGCAGAAACTCGAGATGAACTCTTGAAAAAGATTGTTCAGAGGCTAAGAGCAGACGTGATAAAGACGTTGAAGGAAAAGAAGCTAAGGCGGAAAGCAAAAGACTCCAACACCTATTCCTCTTTTCCGGAGGGCCTACGGATGAAGGACCATACTCCAGGGTCTACAGATAGTGATGATCCAGAATCACCTGATTCCACAGGCTCGCAAGACACAAGCGCTGGAGAATTGGAAGCCGTAACTAGTCCCATAGACTGAGATGGTAGACGTAAATAGTTTTATGAAGCATCCGCGATTTAATGGTACAAGTTCCATCGAGTCCTCGCAATGATAGAAGGTGTCCCACCATACCAAAGGTACTGTGTATTCCTTACAATATCATGACTCCTCTCACAGTAACCATGAAGCCCCCGAAACGCTAGTCCTTGCCTCCAAGCTTCCCGCCAGTTGGGCTCTTTCCTTTCTCAACAGCATCCTTAGATCTTGATCCACCGGATTGGGCACTGGCATCCTCAGGCTGCTTTCCTTTGCCTTTGGCGGCCGGTGGTGTTGGGCCCGGGTGCTCTGCGTCGTGTGTTGCTTGTGAATTGGCACCCTGCTCCTGGGGGTTGGAGGCTACTGGATCTCCCTTGCCGTCTCCGTAGCCCTGAGATGCATATGTGTTCTTCTGTATGAATGAGACCCGAGGAGCTTGCGAAGTGATTGTGGTGCGCGCGATGACGGGGCGCAGGGCCAAAAGGCCGCGGTTATTGGTAATTCGAAGGATTGACATTGTATTTGGTGGTTTGATGACTTATAAGATAATAGTTTACGGTTACAAGTGGTACAAACACAAACAACTGTAGATATAGTAGTGGTGATGAATGATCATGACATCATTGACTATTGTTTCAGCGTCATCATGCTGTATTGGAGCTTTATGATGTCAAGGCCCAACCCCACTGATTTGGAGTTTGCGATGACGATAATGTTGGATGGCTGCATTTGATGCTCCAAAACTGTATTTCATTCGGGCCAAGTGTGACTGACGTTATCCCGAATCGTAGCCATTCTTTTACGCGTCATATCTTTGGACCCCACTCTTCGACGCGTCGCATGAAATCTTGTCAAAAGCTATTTTCGTATCTCGGAAATAAGCTTAAGAGATCGGCGTTGATTTAGCCCTCATTGGACCACTTGCAAGTATCACTTAACCCTCTGTCTTTCCTTCAACCAGTCTCAAGACGTTCCAGTGGAGCAGGTCCCGGGTAGCAATTGCATCCTCAAGGCTATCGTGCCCTTTCCCTTTCTGTATGACCCTCTGCAGCCGCAGTTCAGCCAGCTTTTTCAGTGAAAGGCCGTTTGTGTTGCCATCGTGGTTGTTTCCCTCAACAAGAAGCGTGTCGATAATTCGTGGATGGATCCAACGCAATGAGGTGAGATCAGAGCTTGCACCATGTCCGAAGACGATGGTTTCTGGACTCAAGAATTTCCATATCAAAGCTCGCGCATTCTTTCGTCCAAATATGCACCTCTTTGCATTTCGTGCTTCGCGCATTGATTTCCACGTTACTCCCGAATACTTGGTGTTGAGGTGGCTCATCAAGATATCAGGCCAAACGAGTGTATCGATAAGAACTTGGCTGGTAAAGTAGTCAATCAATGTAAGTCGGATCAGCTCGCTATCACCGGATGCTGCCGTGCCCATCTCGCAGTCGATCACGACAGCTTTGCGGGCATTCTTTATAGTTGAGGCGGGCGTTACAGAGTACTGCCAGCGAGAGGACATCTCTTTGAGGGTAGACTGTTCAGGCAGGTGATGCTCTTCGTGCTTGCAAGGAGGCCCTGACACGTGCGCGCCACAGCATGTCCATTTCTGTCAAGATAGTTAGCGAGCCCTATTTCGGCTTCATTGATCAGGAGTGTTACCTTATCCGCTGCCTTTCCGTTGTGGAAGTGGCAGCGTAGTGTCGGGCCGCGCGGTTCCTCTAACTTCAAGTGCTCCAATCCAAGTGAATCGAGCTCGTCTGGAACTTGAGTTGGTAAAGCACCCGGGGGGTCTTGCTTTTGGACTGATCTCGGCCGAGGCCGCCTTTCTTTCTTTCCAAGCACTGAATAGATAGCTTAGCTCACAAAATTCTGCAACTGTAGAAAGGGTATCCTACTAAGGTTGCACCTGCAACACCGTTTCTTCTTCTCGAGGTCAGTGTCTGACAGTAAAGCTGTAACATAGCCTTTAGATGAAAGACACTCGGATGAATGGACTAGACCGGAAAGAGAGTGCAAGTAAGAGGTTTGATTCGGCATCATCTCGTTCAAGGGCATAATCGTGTTTGCCATGATGTATGACAGTAAGCTTGGTCTATTAGACTGCTCGAAGGAATTGGTGCTGAAGGCTGTGTTTCATGAAACCAGGAACTACAGAATAAAAACAAAGAAGAAACGGGCAACTCTACCTTGTACTAAAGTTGTCTCCCTTCGTTGTATTGCCTGAACCTTCTTGCTGCGGGAGGCCGACCAGGACGTTAATTCACTCATCGGTCTGATGCGGGGTAGGGCTACAATACGATTGGGTATACCTGCATAAAACGCTCAGTTAGAGATCCAGAAGTTACTTTCATTTTGTCAAATGGGGTACTTCGTGGAACCCAGGTATATATCAACAAACGCTGTTTAGATAATCAGACTATGAAAGAGAACAATACAAGAGCAACGATAAAGAGAATGTTCTCCTTATGTCCATTTCGGTGCTAAACAGTCTCAAGCAACTCTGATTCAAATAGATGGAAGCAAGAAAACAAGGCTTGCTTCCTCTCAACATGTTCAACCTATATCCCACTCTCCACCCGTGCCAAAAGCCCCTCAGCCTATGACCTGAGAAACACCAACCTTGTGCATTTCTGGAGAAAACCTGCATGTAGGCTTGCTGCATGAACAGTTGTGACCAAACAAGCAAGCGACATCACGACACTGCAGCCCGGCATTACATACTCCCCTTCGAACTTCCCGTCGAAAAACCAGTTTTTCCTCCTCTGATAATTGACCATGTTCATACATACAGGGAGAGTTTGGGCACAACCCAGATAGGTGGTACAAGCGACAATATCGCATCTGGGCCTTGCCAACCTTGTGATACCAGCTATTAACAGCTTGTTTATTGGGTTTTCGCAGGTAATCATCGATTCTGTACCCAGCAGAGTTCAACCGTACTGAACTTTCAGCTCTAGATTCCCGAGAGCTTGCGTCCGCCTTTGACCCTCCAGTACAGGCCCAAGACGAAGAACTTGAAACGGATGCCAATGGCTCTGGCGTTGGTGCCAGGTTCCGCACCGGCGCGGAATTGAAAACATCTTCCATCTTGAAACTTTTGAAACGCAGATCACGGAATTCTCGACCAACGCTGAAACCATGAAGAAGGGTAACTCGATCAACCACGGAATCGTCATGGGCATAATCCTCCAACAATCGCACGTAGGAATTATCATGACAAGCCCCAAAGATGATATGACGACAAGTAGGGTTTCGAACAAATTGCTTTAAAGAACCTACTTTTGCGTGAGTTAAATGAGTGGCAAAAAGCATGCCGCTTACCTTGAATCTTCTTATCCGCCCGATCTTTTCCACTCCCAACAAGTAAAAAGTCGGTATACTCGGATGCCTGCGTGAAGTCTTTTGCAAAATCCACGAGATCACGGGGCGCCTTAATGATACCGGATGAAACAAGAAATTGGGACAAGCCAGCCTCGTTGGCATATGCCTTGATCAAAATAGGGTAATCGGGCAGTTCTGGCCTGTGTGCTTGGAGAAAACTGCGAACTCCATTGCTTAGATCAAGAGACGCCTTTCTACCACCGTCGCTGGCGGCGTAGTACTCATCTTTGAACTGGAACCGGTGAGAAAACAGTGACATGAAAGATGGATGTTGCTTACAATGTACGAGTCGGCATCGGCGTCTATCAAGACTAGAGCAAATGAACTACGCTCCTAGAACTGGTCAGCCCTCGTGAAACGTGAAAACAATTCAGCCTTACCATGGATTGCTGCAAGTCTTCGTATTTGGCGCGCGACTCATCTGCTTCCTGTTGCGTAAAACGTCTCGCAACCCGTTCGCTTTCAAGATCCCGGAGAGCGTCATCATATTTGCCAACCAATTCTTTAATTTGATAACTCAGATCCTGTAAAGATTAAGTATGATATCGAGACATTGCGCGACAGGAAATGTCAAGCTTACCTGCAACCGAGCCGACTGCCCCTCTTCTGCAATTTTGAACGCGGCGAAGTCCTCCGCCAGTTTCCCGCTCATTGTGAGTGTCCGACTCAACGCATAAGTTAAAACTGGAGGCAGCTTTGTGAACGAAATAGACCAGATACATCACTCTACCACGTGATTAGAGACATTTGGCTCGAGAGCTCTTGTGCAGCCAAAGAAAGTACGTAATTTACTCTGTACATCCTTATCTCTGACCACTAGCCGTAGATTCCCAAGCGCCAGTCAATCATCACGACCAACAGCTTAAAATCCTGCAGCACAGCCTGGGACTCATAGTAGGTGCGGGTTTCAGGATGTTTAGCGCCCAACAATACAGCGGGGGCTCAGGAACAGACTCCTTTATTGCTATTTATTGTCAGAACTATGATTAATGAGTAAAACAATCCATTTTCTAACTTGCAGTTGATTACAGCGGCGGTAATAAAACCCCTGTTGTCTATTACTGCAAGTAGTTGTACTAGCCGCTAAAGAATCTACACCGGAGCGAGCCGATTTAGACTAAATAATTAATGAATAGTGGAGGTGGACGTGCTTATCTTGACCTTTCAGCTTCGTACTCGTTGACTCTTGGCGTCCGATCAGGCCATAACCTACGCGCTTATTGCCTCGCTTGGTTTTGAATATGCTATTACCCCGCTTCTAACATCCAGGTTAACAGCAATAGTCTGGGTAGCTGCAGCATGTCATTTGTTATTACTGAGAGGTAAGGATACGTAGCTGTTTCCTGTTTTTTTATGTCGGCATGGCCATACAGCCAATGGTAAACAGACGTTGCCGTTTCCCGGCTCCATCCTCCTGTTGCACCTTCAATACCGGCTGACTACCAACAGTGTTGGGCATGACTATCACTGCTGCCTAACATGCTGCGCAGTAAGATGACATAGATTAGCTGGAAGATGTGCTTCTGCCAACCCTACACATCCCAACTACCAACTGCTATCTTCGCGTGACGGAGGCCTCAATGCACTCTCTTCCCTGCTGGAACTGGTGTTGCGTCTGTTCTACAACATCCATCTGCCACTCGATACTGACACAATTATACGGAGCATTTAATCATCTGGCACTTTAGTTAACACAACCTCTTGCCTAATTTCACGAGAACATCGGCGTTCTATTTTAAAATTGTCAGAACGGTAGTGGGAAACAAGTAACTCGGGATAGATTGTAAAAGTGCTGTCGCTATCGTTGTGAAGCCACACTCTAGAAACTTAGCAGCTCACTGAATCGTTTAAAATGGAGGGAATTTTGCCTTGTTTGCAGAAGAGGTCAGGTGAATGAATGTTAAGCGCCCATACCCGCACACAGGCTGGTGAAACGCGGGGGTTTGAGAGACATCTCAAGATATGCTTATCCTGCACTGCTGCCTTGGTGCCTTGCCCTTGTGTCGTTCATTACCTTTCCTTCAAGCTCAAAGCTAGCGTCAAGTAAACTCCTGTCTTGAAATTCTTGTTCTTTTTCACCGGTTCATCAGCCAAGTCGTCTTCCCTTCCCCAGCGGCTGCTGCCCTAGAGTTTCCAGGTTTCTAAACCGATACACCCTGCAAAGCGAGCAACCCCTTACCGTGGAAAAGATGGAAAACCTAAATTTATCGTGGTTAGAAAGGTAAGTTTCCTTTTGAACTTCATTATGAAGCCGCTTTCTTGCCCCAGTACTGACGACACACGATTAGTTCATTTGACAATGACAGCTATGCCGATCTCAATCTGATTTGTCGTGATAAAAGCTACACTGCTCACCGCGTCATCGTCTGCCCACAATCTCCAGTCATAGCGAGGAAACTGCAATCCCAGTTCCAGAGCATTAAGCAGGATCCTTCGTGTGACTCTTGTGGAGGCACATCCGCATATCACTACGACCTCTCGCAGGATGATCCTCAAGCGGTGGATTGTCTTATCCAGTTTTTCTACCACCAAAACTATCAGAAGCCTCCCCGTCGTGTCACCAAAGAAGACGCCGAGCCTGAAGACGAGGGAAAAGGAACCCTGACATCATTTTTAACGCAAAGCACTATTGGTGATTGTTACCCGATACTTCACGTCAAGGTGTATGCATTGGCCGAGTTTTATGACGTTCCCGCCCTTAAGAAGCTGGCACTTGAGAAGTTCAACAATGTCATAAAGCATAACTTGCAACCCGATCGGTTCTTGGACAGCGTGGAGGAAGCATATGCTTCAATGATGCCGGAAGATAGGGGGTTGCGTGGTGCCATCGTTAATTTCTTCTATGCACACCCAGACTTGGTGAAGCACGAACGGGTTCAAGGCATGTTGAAGGAGACGAACTCCTTGACATACGACTTGTTCATGCACTGGCATGGAAAGCAGGGAACAGCAACAGTAACAGGCAGGAAAGCTAAACAGTTTTTCTAGTTATAGTATTTAATACCACAGTGCTTCTCCCACCATTGTGGCCTAGCTCTGGACGTGTGCATCAGATCATTAAAACGCTTGAAAACAAAGCCTTCCTCATCCACTCATCAAGAGAAACGAGCACCGCAAACCTCCTTATATGCCTTCAGTTGTTCCATCTTCTGATTCACCGAGTATATTTGCTGTGTAGGGCATTACCCCTAACATAATATACGGTGTTACAATAAACTGATCTCTTTGGCATGCGTTTCGAAGAACCCGTTCCACCAGTCTGTGTCCAACAGCCGGTAAAGGCGGAAGAGCGTAGGAGTTTATCTTGTAACAAAGCTTTCTGAAACTTGTGAAAGCCACCAATCTAATATTTGTTGCGTTGTTCTCTTTCCATGTCATGTATGGATTGCATCCACCCACGGCCTACAGAATCTGGCGGAGTAAAAACGTGAGCAAACCGCCATGATATGCGCTCCGTTTGGGAAAGAACCTTCCGTTATCAATAGTATAATCCTGTAGCTGCTCCAGGGTCTCAAACACTGTAACCGGCGCCCCAGTATTCGCGGTCTCGATGAGATCCACCAAATTAACATGCGTCCGACGTACACACTAGAATTAATTAACGCCCTGCTAAAGAAAGAGGGGGCTGAAAGCTCTTGAATTTACCTCGCGACATGCGGCCAAACGTGTAGGAACTGGCTCGATGTTCAGCACATGACAAAGCTTTTGCCAAGATTCAAGATTGTCTGGATCTGTGCCATAGATATCGTTGAACTGTTTTACCATCGCTGCCTTGAAATCTTCTCTTGCATCTTCTGCATCTTCCCTGTCCCATTCAAAGAAATGACACATTCGCCTGAACTCTGTCCAAATTGGTTTTGAGGCGTTGTAATCAAAGTCGGGATACCCAGCAAAGAACTGATCGATATGGTCGAGAGATCTCTTGACTCCTTTGACTCCTTTGACTCCTTTCTTTTTAGCCTTTTTAGGCTTCTTTGTGGCATCTGCGGAATTCTTATGTGTGAAATGGAAATTAGGCGCCAAGAATGGATTTTATCGAAGAGGGAAGGCACATACCTTCGTCTGATCAGTTTGCTGTTTTTCGTGACGAAACCAACACGTCGACCCAAACCGACAAGTCCCAGATTCCAAATAATTCCGACAGGGCTTTTTCGGTTTCGGGGCGCTCATTGTAAATGAAAAATAGACCGTGCAGCTCCAGGATGGAAACGAGATTAGCATGGAACAGCTTGAGTGCTGTTGGCGCGACTACTATTATAATTCGGTGGTAGAATTGGGCATCAGTCTTTTAAATGTTGCTGCTACCATAAATGCCCAACAGCGATCAGCCGACATGCAAGCCATCTAATTGATGCTCCAAGTTGCCGAGGACTGGCGTGCGTAGAGAACACGTCATATGGGATTGTACTGACCAAATATCTACCTGCAGTTGGGCCAACGTGCAGCTATTGATGCGGGAGGCCGACCTGGTGTGTGAGGTAGGCCTCCCCCCTCTCCAGGGGGGACCTGCAAGGGTTGACCCAACACTAATCTTGTTCTCGTTTGTCTTCGTAATTCCAGTGGAAGATGGAAATATATTGTCACCGTTTTATTCAAACACTCGCCACGCTTTGATCGGCGTCTAAAGCTACAGAATTCAAGTTGGCTCTTACGCTGGTGAAGGCTTTCCTCCATATAGAGGCTCTTTAGACATTGCAAGACAATAGCCACACTACACCTGACGATATGGACAATAAAATGAACCCTACCATCTTATGCGCCGAAAACATATGTCTTCTTTTTCTCTTGCACAGCGTCCCAAGCGTCCCAAAGGCCACACCACTAGGCGGAGATCAGATAAGCGAAGCAGGATACAGCTTGCCGTTCGAAAAAGAGCGGGCACTCGCGAGTACGCTGGCCTTCCTTTCCAGTATTCGGGAAGATCCGAATAGGATTCCTGCTTTATGCATCGAAAGCGCTTCTGCCAGTTGTTCCCTGAGAGTCCATATAGCTGTCAATAAGAGCAACTTCCTTGATGGCAACATACATCTTCTGGAAATGGATCGCGCGTTAAGGAAGATACTTGCGCCACTTTCGAATTATTCAAATGGTGCGTCCACTAAACCCAATCACGGCAAGGAATGATCGATCTTTTCCACTTCATTACTAAAGACAAGGTTTATGTGCTGATCGTAGAATAGCTAACGATCGACCAGATACGGTGAAAGATGTCTTCGATGTAATCGTAACCGTATGTGAAGCACGCATCCTCAACCGCCTTCATCTCGGCCCAAGCAATAAGAAAAAGACAAAAAAGCCGACTGTTGAAACCCTGTCACTGGCTATAACATCTTTGAGACAGCTTCGGAAGAAAATATCGAGCCGAGGAGGGTTGGTCAATTCGGCATCAAGTTTTGAAGACAGGGCGAATGGTGCTATCAAACTTATTACAGCATGGACCAAGCACCAAACTACATCTCGCCTGCGAGATATCGTGGAAGCGATACACGAATTATGGACGATAGAGAGGCTCGAGGAATTACTCCACTGCATACCAAACAATCTCATGGATCCGGGCCTCAGGTCCAGCTTGCATAATATGATCCGAAAAGTTGCCAGATACAAGGAGGCTGCTAGGTACCTCTGTCGCATGGCGAAGAAATTCCCATGCGTTCGGAGAGCAGAAGTTGTTTCAGTTACTTTACAGCAGGAAATGTTCGCTAAACCAGTGGTCGATGGTTACACACCTTCTTTATCTACCACATTGCACCGAATCAGTAGTAAACGTGGAAGTTCTGCCAATCTTTCGAGAATCTGCGCTTTATTAAAGGTGAACGCAGTCCGTACTGAACGCTTGTTCTCCGATCATGTACTCAGGGCTCTCCAAGGCGCAAAGGTCCACGCTGAAATTCAGTTGTTCTATCACATCGAGATGCTCCGCTTGCCCCACCCGCCACGCGTGGTATGCTCAAGTAAAGATGCTTGCTATCTCTGCGACTTCTTCATCACCACCGGCACCAAATTTCACAGTCCAAAGTGCCATGGAAGGCTCTATCCTGGCTGGCGTCTACCAGCGTTATCTGCCCAGGATGAAACACTGAGACGGTTCAACGATCATCTGGAGGAGGAAGCTTGCAACAGCATCAAGAACCTGCTGAAAACACAAAAGAAGTTTTCATTACCGGATCCTCGGGAGAGCACAATTCTCACGATTAGGCAGTCAGTTTCAACGTTGCCCACACCATCAGCCAACCTGGATGAGGCAAGAGATGATTTTAACATGACCTCCGACAAAGCCAGTAGTGACGACTTGAAGTCAAGTACAGCCATTGTCTCCAATAGCTGCTTGCAAGCAGCTGGAGATGTTCTGGAACATCCCGTCGCTTGTCATGATGGGAACACGACTAGGCAAAGTCTTGTGCTGGCGGCAAGCCACGATCAAAGTCAAGCATTGTCGCCTTCTGGCAACCAGGGTGAGACCCATCAGAAACATGACCCTAAGAGGAGTAACCCAATCACTGTTTGTGTTGCCCAGGATAATGTGTTAGATTTTCGTTTCGGCCCGATAAGACTCCATGTGGAATACTCAGCGTGCCACAATGGGAGTATGGGGGATATTAGAAAGGATCTAACATTCGATACTGAATGGATCACGGATGTTAAGGACCAATTGACCAACGATCATCCGGGATCGTCCTTGATTGATATCGGAAAGTCTACATACACGGCTTCCCTTCCCTTAGATAAGCTCAACCAACTGGATATAAACCATGAGGGAAAGGTGTTGAGAATTCGACTACATCCCTGAATTAGACCTCTCCCCGCAGATGGATAGGACGAACTCAGTAGGTATAGCAAAGAAGTGAGCTCTTGATGGTCATCAAATCCTTGACCTTCAGGTCCTCCGCTAAGCCATTCATGAGCAGGATATCGTCGAGAGATGCGGGGGGAGGGGTGGTTCCGTCGAACTGATCCTGAGTCTTGATTCCAGAGAACTCAGTATATCGTGTCTTGGGGCTCACCTCCTGCCAGAGCCACCATAGGCGATCAATCTGGGCATGATGAAGGAAGAAAATGGGGTCTGATAGGTCAGCGGTGTTACTCACCGAGCAAAAGGTCAAAAGGGGTATTATCTTACCATTGGGAGATGTGCTGGGGCCCATGTCACCGCCGATAGAGGCGTGAATTGCACCGTGCGGACCACCTTCCAGGTCGTAACGATAGTCGTTGTAATTATCGATATTCTGGACCTTATCGACAGCCTCCTTATTGTAATTCTCTGACAGCATGTTTCCAACGTTCTCTCTTCCGTCATTCCAGTTCCGAGACAAGCAGTGAGGGTCATAGTCGCCACCAAGATAGGCAGGATAGAAGTCCTTGAAAGGCCCATCATCGACGCACTTCCTGAAGCTTCTTCCACCCCACGTCGGTTCGGTTTTATTGGGACTACCGTTTCCTCCCAAGCCTGTTTTGGCGTCCCAGATAGTAGACTTGGGAACCTTTCCGGCATCGAGGGTCCAATCCCAGTACCTGAAAGATGATCGTTAGCGCGTGTATCCTGTTCACGTGGGAACGTTGGGACCTACGGCATGACTCCTTCATAGCCACATTCCTTCAATGCGCTCTCGTAGACATGCACGAAGTATCTGTGCCAAGGTAGAAAGGATGCAACTGAGTGGACTGAATGACGTTTAGTATGTGTGTATACAGAGGTTTGGTGACTAGTGAGGACGTACTCTTTTGATCCAGTTGGGAGTGAATGTAAGGGAAATCATCATAGAGAGTTGTGTCCAGACCAATCCGGGAAGGCTTGGTAGTAAGACAGCGCACTGCATCGATGTACTGCTTGCGAGCAGACTCATCCATTTGGCGCCATTCAACACGCTTTGGCGCAGTCTCGCAGGCCTTGGAGATGGTAGCCGCTGCACACAGTGCTGGGATAGCGAAGTAGTGGGGACGCATCTCGATAACGATTGTTTGTTTATGGAGGCAGAACAGAGAGTATGGAGATCGGATGGTTTAAACTTAGAGATGCACACAGTCTCCTTTATAAGGGCTGTTTGCTTGGCTAGACAGATCTAGTCCATACCTTGCCTCACTTTACAGACCAGGTTATCTTAGACTTCCTTTTGCAAATCGAAAGTGCGCATATCCATAGAGCAAAGAACAGCAAGAGAACACTATAATTAGGAACATACCCGAGGGTCAGGAGTCGGCCCTGTTTCAGCTGCTGTCGCTCCGGGATTTACAAGGAATAATTCTATACTAAGTTAAATGCTGGCAGAAGCCCGGGCACTAAATGTTCACTGTGGGGTCAAAGCGCTGTGCTGGGGTAAACGAAGCTCGTATAAGAGACCAGTGCGCTAGGGTGATCGGCAGTTCTTCATTCTGTATCTCCACTTAATACAAGCTACTGCAATTTTAAGCTGTCAGTGGTAATAGGAGGTTTAGCTTGCTCCCGGGTAAGTGGGTGATAAAGGAAGAACGATAAATAGTCAGTTAGTGCTATACATAATGCTTCAGAACAGGCTTAGCAAGCTATAAAATGTTCACTGTAATGTAACCTCCTGGTATTAATGTATCTTGCACTATTAGGTAGTAATACAGAACTTGCCTGTGACTAATGAAACCCATGATAAAGTCAGCCTCAAGCTCTGGAGATCAAGAGTAATTGGGGCATTTGGTTTTTTCGTTGTGGAGGGCACGCGGTGATCATGGGCTTTGGAGCCGCTTGGACACCTACATGTACATCCATGTGGACCTGCGCACTGATTCCTTTCTTGAATAGGTCATTGGGCAATCGAGTCAAGAGGTCTTCATTCCAGTAAAGCTCTAGGCCAAAGCCCGACTTTATTTATCAAAAAGAACTTCCCTCCCAGGGTTAAAGTAGACATTAATAAGAAAGGGCCGCCTGGTTAGCCCCCTTCACCCCGAAGCGGAGCCACCGGCCATTGATGCCCCCATAGCGATCAAACCGGGATTCATAGTGGCTACACCGACGACCGCTGAGACAACACCAGCCACAACGCCAAGTATCGCTACCCCATCTCTCATCTTTTCCTTCCTCCGAGCTTTCTTCTGAAGCTGAATCCTAAGCTTCTCTTCGTGCATAGCTGCTGCCTTCTCCTCATCGATACGCTGCTTCTCAAGTTCCGCCTTAAGCTCGTCGGCCTCTTTCAGTTCCTGCTCTAACCTCCGCTGTTCCATCAGGCTTTCTTGGTCTTTAATCTTCTTCTTCAAATTCTCTACCTCAGTTGCAAAGTGTTCTTGGGCTTCTTTGAAACTCTCCTCGTCCTCCATCTGCTCACGACGTGTACGTGCATACTCGGCGGCCTTCTCTTCGAGTGCCGCTGTCAACTTCTGCTGCTCGGACACGGCGGCAGCTAGTCGCTGCTCATACTCGGCTTCCTTTTGCTCCATAAGAACTTCTAGAGAAATCTTGAGCTCCTCTTGAGCCTCGCTGGTTTCAACAAGACGCTTCTCAAAAGCCTCCTTCTGCGAGGCAAGCTTACTGGCTAATTCCTGATCTGACTGTCGCATCATCTCTGCATGCGCATTCTGGAGTTGCTGAATCTCTTGCTGCAACTCGGCCTTTGCGGCGAGGAGCTCTCTTTGAACCTCGCGTCCAGCTCCGGTTTTGTCCAGCGACATACCCTTGTCCACCAGCTCCTGTTGGATCTTGAGCATGGCTTTGCCGTTTCCTTTGTGAATCTTGATGATCTTATCAACCACGCTTTTTGCCGAGTCTTTCGTCCCAAGCCACCTGACCACTTGACTACCGCCCGTGTGCATAGCACCCCAAAACTCGGATCTATCGATAAGCTCCTTTTCCCGCTGGTCCCCTACATTTGGGAGCGCCGTATCCAAATTATCCCACATAGATGTACATAAAACAACATGACCAAAGGCATTCTTACCACAAAGCTGCTTGAACATATCCAAGTTTTTCAGCGCCGTACCAGATAACCTGTTGTCGCTGATGCGATGTAGATAGATAATTCCTGCTAGCTGAACATTCTTCTGATAAATCTGCGAAAAGAAGAAAGCTATTTCCTTCAATATCTCTGTGTCGTTGCGTGATGTATCATCGAATCCTGGCGTATCAACGAGATACACGCATCGCTCGGGGGTAACGCGATGTGTGTATATACTTACGCCTATTGTGTGTGACGTGAGACCGTGGCCAATGCCAACATTCTCGCCGGTGACTTGGTTAATAAATGTGCTCTTCCCGGCTCCTGTCACTCCCATGACCGCGATAACAATATCATCTCGGCTTTTAGAGTGTAAGCGAAACTAAGCGTTAAAGCATATTGATTCTGACGTACCTCAGTTCAATTGATTCAACCGCGGTGGAAACCATGGTAACCTGAACAGCGTTTGTGGATGATTGAAGTGGACGTGTACACGAGGAAGAAAGTAGATTCTAGTAATGATAGCTCTATTGCTGATTGCACAAGAAGGGAGACCTTTGTATTACCCTTTGCAAAAGCTACTCAGCCACTCAAACAAGTTTCTTACATTTTGTCTTCAGCTTTCAGCCCTGTGACTAAAAGCGGGCTAGACCACATTCCAGTCGCCTCTCCACAGAAGCTAGTGTCGAATAGTCCTTCAGCCCAACTCGCAAGGGCCAATTGTAATGCCTTCCGATGGCAGTTCGCCAAAGGCTAATGCACAATTACTACAACTACTCGCGATATCTGTCTGGGGTATGTTCTAGACCTGGTTTCCTATCACGAGGTCAACCATAAAGCCTCACGCCATCCGCCAAGGCAGAATTCTGGGTAAAGGAAGCTTCGTAATGATTTAACCTACGTTCCCCTCGGTACTCCAGCTTACCTTTTGATCTACCTTGCAGTATATCCTGACAAGTGAAAACAAGTCCATTGAACTATTCAATTGTCGAAATGGCACATCGCAAGTCCAAAGACGTCTACGTTGCCCTGATGGGCCTCACAGGCTCTGGGAAAAGCAGTTTCATCAAACACTGCACAAAGCATGAAGTTATAGTGGGAGATGGTCTGCAGGCATGTGCGTTACTTACCTTACATTTCATATGCCAGACATGGACTAATTCACTTTTAGGCACGGCAAAGGTCGAGGTCTATAGCTTCGAATATAGTCCAGGAGTTACCATCCATCTGGTCGACACTCCTGGCTTTGACGACACCAATCGACAGGACAGTGACGTTCTGAGAGACATTTCGGCATGGCTCAGCAAGTCATATACGGAGAAAGTCCTGCTAAACGGTATCCTTTACTTGCATCGAATAAGCGATCCTAGAATGCAGGGATCGGGTAAAATGAGTATCAATCTGCTTATAAAGTTATGTGGCAGAGATGCTTTGAAAAACGTTGTTCTAGTAACGACGATGTGGGAACTAGTGGAGTCCGACGTCGGAGACCGCCGAGAGAAGGAACTGGAAAGCACTGAAGAGTTTTGGGGCTTCATGAAGCGCCATGGATCTCAAACGCGACGACACCTAAACAACGAAGAATCAGCTCACAAGATCTTGGCCATGTTCGTGCCTAAGATACCCGGAACTCAAGCTAAGACTATGACACTGGCGATACAGAAGGAACTTGCTGACGATCACAAAACACTTGATCAGACGGGCGCAGGCCAGCTCTTAGATGGAACATGGGCAAAGGAGAAACAAGCCTTGCAGCGAGAACTCGAAGAAGTCCGCGATGCAGTAAGGATGGCAAATGAGGAAAGGGATCATACCATGGCACAACTCTTACATGAACAACAACAGGAGATGAGTGTGACTGTGGAGAAAATGAACAAAGAGCAGGAGAAGTTGAGAGTCACGATGGAACAGCTACATGAAGAGCGTCTGTCAAAGTATCAGAAGATGTTGGATGACCAAGTGGAGATATCGCGAACGTTGAGCGAGGACTTAGAACACAAAGCAAAGCTCCAGGATAACGAAAGCAATGCGCAAGTCGCGGTTGCCGCAAGGCAGATGGAGAAACTCCAAGCCCAGCAGGTTGCAGTCGCTGAATTGCAGGGCCAGTTGGATGGCATGGATTCGTCATCCAACACTTTCAGCAATTATAGTTCAAAGATTGAGTCGGAGTATTCTGCTAGCAAACGTCTCGAAATTAATGACATTTCGGAAGAGGTAAAACTTCTACGATTTAGCTCGAATGGGGGAAAGCTGTTTGTTGTTACTGGGAAGAAGCAAATCAGGGTCTACGATCTGTACCAAAGCGGCTACTGGACCAATACTCAGACCCTAACATGTCGCAAGACGATCTTCAACGTTCTTTCGAGGAGTAAAGACGCTATAAAATGTCTTGTTCTCAGCAAAGACGATTCATGTTTGGTGGCTGCCCTTGGGGATACTCTTTTTCGTTTCGAACTGGATAGGTCTGATGATAAGTACAAATTGAGCTGTGCATATCGAACAGGTTTGGATGCGGAAGGAGGAATTGGCATTCTAGAGTTGTCGCTATGTAACTCATACCTGATATGCGCTTATGCACAAGGCCATATTCACTGGCCAGAGGTATGGAGTGCACATATGCCCTATGATGGTTTCAGAATGGAATTCTTGGCTAGACCATTTCTCGAGAAGATGGATGCCATTATGACTTGCGTTCAGCTTGGGCCAAGTTGTGAAATTGCGTTTGGATTGGACAGTGGGGATGTTGTGCGTGGTAAAGTTGGGCGGTCTGGGGAGATCGAGGACGGGCGTCTCTTGACTACACCAGGAACCTCGATAACGTCAATGCTCTGGACTTCTGACAGCCGTATTCTGGTCGGCACATGGACAGGAATCTTCATCATCGGTTCAGATGACCATATCAAACAAGTCAACCAAAAAGATCTTGATTTCGATCGGGAGTGCTGGTCGTTGCAGTTAGGCGTTGGTGCTGGAATCTGCGGAACATTACACGGCCAGGGGTCTTACTATGAAGTACAGGACGATGGGTACGTTGTGGTAAGACATAGCAGACGGGCTGTTACTGGTAGGGTTCCTGCTGATGCATCTCTTGACTCTGGAATAAGGCGTTGGGAGGTTGCAGTTGTAATTCACGAATACATAGCTATATACGATTGCGCAAGGTAGCTTGTAGATTCTCTATAAGAAATCTTGACAGAAAAACGTTAAAACCTATAATGCCTGTAAGGTGTTCCTGCTAGCCGAGGGCAATACAGCAAGTAAAAAGATAAAAGCCCCACACATTAGAGACAAGGGTTACGAAGAGCGCAGCAGTAGCTAGATAGTCCGGATAATTACAACGTGCTATAATTCTGCTACCGGGTAGTTATAAAAGCATAACATGCCCAGAAGGGTATTTCTATTATGCTGCTCATTGACATAACGGTGAAATTAATAGATGTCTTATTAAATACTGATTGTATCTGGTACCTTGTATACTTATGTACCGTTCACGAGTACCAGCTTCTTTTCTTAGAGGTGAAACTCTGAGAAAGAGCCTCATCTCTTAGCTATAAGAAAACCCTGTACTTCCCGCGCTTCATGAGCCTCATGACACAATCTGCAAAGGTACCTGACTTGTCTTGGCCCAAGCCTGGCTATAATCCTCTGACCGGTCTGCTGCCAGCTAGGGTCATGCATAGAAGTAGATGGCTGCGGGTGACGTCAATTATTTGCCCATGGAGAAATCAGGCTGTGAGTTCTGGATGATTACTGGCAGATAACCCTGGGACGAAAAGTAGGCGGACGACACAGGATATTGATTGGATCTAACGTTCTTATTTACCTAAAGAGGTCAGACCTGCATTAAACTTGCATTGCAGCTCGCCCTCGACACAGTTGGTTCGGATTGCCCCCTCCCCCAATATCAATGAGGTGGCTTTCCCTCCCTCTTCCATTTCCTACTTTTATTTTCGTGTTTTACAGCCGCAGCGAAAATTGAAGCCCAACACTTTAAACCTTTGCTATCTATCCTTTGAATCATACCGATGGCAACATCCCACATTGGAGACTCTCCTTTCGGTCTCGTTGACCAGGATAACGCAGCAAAAGCTCCAGAAGTTTACCAGGATAAGGCAGCAAAGGCTCCAGAGGTCGACCCGAGAAATTTCGGCACGCTCAGCGAATCACCAGGCCAGGTTCACTCCGTTGAGGAAAAGAAGCTCCCATTCGGCTGGAGCCTTTGGGGACTACTTACTCTAGCTGCGACCATCTCTGCTCTCTGTATCGGGGCTGTCGTGGGTGGAGTATTGGGTAAAGAGCTGGCTGATTGCAAGTAAGTTTAGCTTATGGCCTGTCTAGTTTGACTCACATGCTGACGATCCTGCCTTTATCAGATCTTCACCATCCCCGACCGCAACACAGACTGCGTCTCCAGCAGAAAATACATCATGTCCGGCTGCCGAGGCTGATAACACCAGCGACTACGCACCCGTTCTTCCAAAGAACATGATCAATTCGAGAAATTTAACCAAGCCGGATAATTGCGAGAGACCCGGGGGTCCACATGACATCAGATCAAGCAGTGGACTGCAGTACACGTATTACTGCGACTTCGATGCACCGAGCAGCGAAGACATCCACGACGAGCAACGGTTCTTGGCATACACACTACTGGATTGCATCGACGGCTGTACGTACATGAATCAACTGGCCGAACTAAACCGGATTGAACACAATTCGAATGGGTCCCGCTGTGATTCAGTTGTATTTTCATGGGAAATTACAGAAAGCTGGCAGGAGGGGTACGCTAACTGCTGGCTAAAGAGTGGTGCAGCAGAAAGGAAGCAGACTTTCACCATCCCAGGGACTATCTATGCTGAACCTTCGTCGTGATTGGCAAAAGAAAACCATTGTGCTATCTATCGACGTTTAAGGTTAGGGAGACTGGAAGTTTATCAAGTATGTTATTAGTTCCCGAAATAGTATCGCAGCAACCCATCGTAGAACTGATAATATCACGCAAATTGGGCCATCTGCACAAGAGAGGCAACTGTGAAAGCCAGGGACTGGTCAAAGAACAGGAACGAGAACGCTGAAGAAGGTTCAGTGAGGTCACAAGGCTGGCCTGTCAACAAAACCAAAACCTTGAATCATAATAAAAGGTCCGCAACGAGAGGCAGCATAGATAATAAACGATAGAGTGGAGCATAGATTATGACATGAACCATTGATAATAGTTCCTAAATCCTGTCGTTGAAATCACACTCCTGCAGACGCACACCTTCAAAGATTTTTCCAATATCTGTCTTCTCGATCGATCCACAGTCCTGTCGAACCTTTTCCATAAGCACTCGCAAGAACTGAACGGGGCTTTTTTGAAACTTCGATTTATTCACTAAGCCTCCTTCTGTGCCTGGTGGGATAAAGCCATCTGGGCCGAGAATAATATCATCATCCAAAGCGTCCCAAGCCAAACCAAGCAGATCGCAAATACTGGTATAGTCCTTAAAGGATGATAGGTACAGTTGTCCGGAAAAGAGGTTTAGAAACAACACTGCCTTCCTTGGGATAACGTCTGCAGTGGGGTTTCCTGATACACGGTAGAGCCGTAAGTGATCGAGGGATTGGAATGCAAGATTTACCCTCGGAGCATAGACATGTAAAGCCACATATTGCGACCGTTCGATCAATGGTAGAAGCTGTTGAGCCTCAAATGGGCTGATGATCACGAGGTAGGTAGTTTCGGCTTGATACTTGCCGGCCAGGATCCATTGCACCGGACGTTGAAAGGAGTCCGAATAGTTGTTAATTCCGAAAGTCCCTTTGACTGTTTTGGCGAAGTCCAGCGTGGCACGTACGCTGCTGGAAAAGCTTTGGAGATCGAAATGCCGCGCTGCCGATGTGCTCTCAAGGACGCGGAAGGCGGGCTTACACACAGCCTTGAATGAAAAGGAGACAGAACCCTTCAGTATCCAATCCCTTAGAGGTTGACTTATGGAATGTAGCTCTGGCTCTGCCGCCGGTGGTTTCTCAACTTGTCGCTCTTGCTCTGTTTCCGGAGAGAGTTCTCGTTCCTGCTCTTCCTGTAACGAAGCTGTGTGAAGCTGAGTCAACCCAAAGTCTTCGCAGCGGGCCCGAAGGGCGTTAATCTTCAAATCATCAGCTTTTTCCAAGAATGAATCCAAGTTGACACGGCCGTTTTTTGGACGATAACGTTGGTCCAAACTCTGAGATTCATCCTCCAGAAATTGTTCAGCCCATCTAGAACCATCCCCGCCTTTGTATTGGAACCAGAGAGCTTGTTGTCTGCTGAATCGAACACCCTGGTTGAGCCATAGAGGAATTGCCTTGCGCAGGTCAAGACACGTTTCGGTAATCACCCAATTGAGAACATCAGGTATGGTGACCTCACGAGTCCCAGACTTTTTTTGGGATTTCAAGAGAGCGATCTTCTGCTCAATCTCCCACGGCACGCAAAACTCCACACTTTGGCCCTTTCCGAGTTTTCGCATCCGCATACATGCTGCAAGATGGTGAGCAGATAATCTAAGTGTAGCTTGTTCTAACTTACCTTGAACCAACCGGTCCTTCGTCAAACCAGCACCCAATGTGACTACTGCGCGGTAGTTCGGGGCAAGTTTGAGATCTGTTCCTCTGGTATGGGACTCATCTAAAAAGACAAGGCATCGGTCAAGCTGTTCGGAAAATGGCGACGTTTCAAGCGTCTCAACCTTGCCGGACTGGTCAAGGACAACGATCTCGTCATCGTCATTGAAGCAGATGGCTGCTTGGGTGTTCTCATCATTTCGATAACATGATAGCCACTGCTTCGAAAACTGCAGATTAGTGAGATCAATTACCTGGGCACCGACATCCAAGACTACACGTGTCTGTGTATCCATTCCAGAGATCATATCTAGAAGCATCCCACTATTGAAGGGGGTGCCCTCGGCTTCCTTTGGCACCAATGTAACCCCATTCTCTGGTTTTAGCAGATAGCCAAGCACAAGTGCATTGGTATGCTTCTGTTCTGGAAGGTCTAGTTGTCTGATGCCCGTAGGGAGAACATATCTTGAGTCATTGGTTCCACTAAACCCCGTCGTAGGATGGTCCTTGACCTTGCCGAGGTCCCAGCCCGAGGCTGATAATTTGTGCGGAAATTCCTTGGCCTCCTTACTGAAAACCAGATGACTTAAGTAGTAGTCAATCGCCAACTTGGAGTAGCGAAGATGCGGATATATCTCATCATGGAACTGAGCCCTATCTTTCAAGTTGACGCCTTCTAAGGTCTTCAACGCCGAGGGCAAGGTTGGTGCGGTTCTTGTCCACTCATGGTACTCCATTCTGGCATTGTCTGATTTGACCAGTAGACGAAAAGCGGACAATAGGGATTCTGCGTCTAAGCCGCTGTAGTAGTAGCTCAAACACGTGAGGGTAATCACAACATCCGGATGACTGAACTCAGATCGTGGGCTTGGGCTATCTTTGGCGCGAAACGGAACAGCCAGCTTGGTCCCAGACTGACGATGAGGGTCGACTCCATAGTTGACCCTCCATCTCTTCTGACCCAGAGCAAAAGCGAGAATACCACCTGCAAAAAGCCCTCGCAAAAGTAGGGTACGACCGACTGATGCTCCGTTGAAGAACGGGCTGCTCTCAACTACTTCAACCTCAGTTTGGGTGAGCTCCCATTGAGTAATATAGCACTGAACAGCCTTCCTGAATTTCTCAGGCTGGTGGCTGATCGAAAATCCATACATGCCAGTCGTGCAGATGTGAGAGGCGACACGATTTAGGACTTCCTTCCCAGCATCAGGGTGTAGAAAGCGAACTATGGGATATTGCCCTTCGTTCCGATGATCGAACTCGAGTGATTTCGAAAAGTCAGGCTTGACTTCACCGGAGATTCGGGCGACGAGTCCCAGTACTTCCTGAACGACAGCCCATCGACTAGGGCTATCTTCAATTGAGCACTGTTGTCCAAGTGTGTATATGAGCTCGAATTTCACGCTGAAGTTCTCGTCGCTTTCATCCACGATATCACGAGATGCGTGGTCAAATAGGTCTCGGATTAGCCTCAGGCGATCTGCAGTGCCTTTGTTACTGCTCAGGTGGCATTCCAATTCCATAAGCTGTAAAGATAGCAAATGTTCCGGCTGGACCAATAATACGCCACCTTCAGCCATGCAATCGTTGACCAGTCGATGAATGGAGTTGGCTCGTTGGACGTCTATTTGGATATCTCGGGAGAACGGCAGGAGATAGACCGGGCGATCAAGCAGGCCGGCGAGCTTTGATACAAGCATCTGATGCATCTGTTTCGCTTGGGGCTTTGCAACAATAACACGTACCATCTTACATCCAGTCGCAAGAGCAGTGGCAACCATTGGAACGATGACGGTAGACTTGCCCTCACCCATGTTCAGCTGCATCACAGCGTTGTTGTGATCTGGAGGACTAATCATCTTTTGAGCAACCTGCTGTTGCACGTCTCGAATCATGATCTCGCTCTCGCATTCCAGCAACAGCCATTCCGGATGATCGCGAGCCTCCCAGGTGTCATGTCCTGGATTCTGGAGTTCGCGAAGAAGGTCTGCAGGGCTAGAGTGTAATTTTATGAGTCGCTTAGCCCGCTGAACAGCGGCCACACATGTCGCCCACTGTATGATAGCCATCTTCCACGCCTCGTTGAGACAACAAAAGCGTGACGGTCGAAGTTGCTGAAGTATAAGGAGTGGTGTTACCCTTGGTAAGTACCCAGAATCTGCCAAGATACACTGCATCAATTGCCGTACCGGAGCTCCATCCCTCCGGGTGAGGTCAGTTCGAAAAATGCCTTTGATCAAATTCCGACCGACCGTTGACGCGTGTTTCATCTGATGGTCTAGGTTCTCCCGAAGTAGATGACTAAGACTTTTAGTTTGACCGATGTCAAGCTCGTTCTCAGCACGCTCGGTCAGACTTGAGAGACTCTGGCGCAGCTCATCCAGATAGCGGTGTTGGTAAGGCAGCTCCGCTTGAACTTCGAGGTTATCAATGATGTCGGCCAACTTGTCTACGGTATCCAGGTCCATCTTAACCTCTTGAAGTGGAACATTCACTGCTGGTAATGTAGAACAATTATCGTCTGCAATTTGGTTTCGAAACAAATCCTCAATGGATATGAATCCCAGTGCCCGGTGCTGTGAAAGCGCCGTTACCCTTTGAGGTTGAGACTGAAGCTTTAGACCTTGAATGGGCACCTCTCCTAAACGGGCACAAAGCTCTACTAAGTAGCGCTTAAACATTAGGTTATTGTACCATAAGGACCACTTGGGACGTAGCTGTTTCATAGCATCTTTGCATCTGAGGTAGGTATCCACTTCGCTCCCTTGCGGCACACTGGGGACTGCACAAGGCCACTGTTTGCACAGTTGGTTGTTAAAAGACTTGATAGCACTGCCTCTATTTTGATCAAATTGCCGCCTGCGTCTATCCAGTAGCATCTGTGAAGTCTCACCAGGTAGAGATGGAAGAGAGCTTTCGGGACATGAAGCGATAGGTCGCCCTACACTTTGAGCTGACCTGCTGGTATCGTTTAGGATAATTCTGTATCCTTGCAGCAGATCGAATGAGAGCTCGGAAGGTAACGGTACTGCTGAAACTGAAGGAGACTGCGCCATCATCAACAATGCTTGAGTGACTTGGGGAGCGTGATGTTTTGAATAGGACATAGTAGCTATCCAGGCCATCAGCTCGAACTTATTTAGCCAGTGTTGGTTTTTCTGGAAAGCGTGATGGATTTGACACCAGTCTGACGAAAGGAAACTTTGCGTTTCCTCGAGCCACCTTGAGTCATACTGCATGATGCTTTTGGGTGGTACTAGTCGTGGGTTCTCCACAGGGGCCGCAGAAAGACGTTGATAGAAAGCGTCAGGGAGATCAGGTCGAACTTTCTCCACAACATAACACTCATTATGATAGACCCGGGAGGCAATCTCTTGAGCGCGGATTGATCGGGCTGACAAGTTCTCCTGGGTCCTTTGGGTATATATAACATCATGTTGAGTCGTGAAGCCTTCGGCGCCAAATCCAGAAACATGTCCGGTGGAAGCCCTGTTGATTGCTCGTTCAACAAGATGGATGTTAGAGTGACTTGGGGAGGCTGGTACTTCGTTCTTGGGATAAAGGAAACAGATTTCTCGACATCCTGCAAGCACGTCGAGCACAGCTTTGTAGAAGCGATCATCTTGAGACATATAACTCAGATTTGAAGACCACTTGACGACTTGCATCAATTTCTCATTCCTTGGGTAGAAGGAGCGCGTCGGTGATAGACTGGCGATCCAGCCTAGAATGCTGTATGAGGTCTCGGTCAAGATACTGGGTACGCGGACTATCGCAGATCCCAAGATGTCCAAAGCTTCTTCGGTTCCTGTTCGTCCAATGAAGGGATCTGGAAGACAGAATGACGTAAGTGCGTGGAGATATGCAAGGTAAAGTCTGCTCTCCGTTCTGGTGCTACCTACAAGTCGACCGAGGAGATCGTCGAGCTTGTAAGCCTGTACACGACGCGCACTACCATGGACCACCGTAACCATCGTATGCTCGTCTAAGTGGTCGTATGCCTTCATCTCATATTGAACCTCGCCTTCCGGAATGAGGACAGACCTGTGAGCTGGTTCCCTGTTGCTCGATAACACCAGTTTACTTTTCAATCCCACCAGTGTCCCTGTAGACTGATCCGGATCGATGTGCATGTCGCAGAACTGCCGGGATTCGATCAAAGAACCTCCCGACTTGTGAAGAAACTCCAGTCGCAGTTTTGGAATGCGAATTTCAGTAACCTGCTTGACAGTATCATAGACCAAGTGAAGTCCCAGTGGTGCTTCAAGAGGGTCGAGGATCGTTGCGATACGCTTGGCCAGCTTGCTTGAGGGGGCAACGAGAAAAACATCATTTCCACGGCCTAGTTTCCAATTGCCGTCGTCTTGGCCAAAATGCCAGTTCTCCTCATTATCTGGAGCCCAATGATCGTGTAGTTCACGGAACTTGATGCCTTTTGATTTGCGCTGGTACCAATGAGCGAAATTGTCAGCCAGCTGATAAGGGACTTTCCCTTTCAGCATTCTCGATGGAACAAGATCTAAAGCCGCTTCAGATTTGTGGAGATGAACCAGAAGGTCCTGACCTTGCATGCCAAAGTGAACGGTATAGCCCAGAAACTCTCTGGTGGCGCTGAATCGCATGCCTGGTACATCACTTGGCATGACATCCAAGATCATTGATCCAAAGAGTCTTCCGTAGTCCTCGTGCATACTGTACTCACGTGGCAAACGAGCCAATGGGGCACCGTTGACCAGAAGCTCGCCTGTCAGGACATTAAGGTCGACCTGTCTTCGGCCAGAGTATGTTTCGAGCCAGTAATTTGTCCCAGAGGCTAGGGACCACTCTGTCGTTCGAGAGAAGTCTGGCCAGTTTCGCTTGATAGCCAGGTCAAGACATTCGTTTTTCCGAAGTACGACTACATAGACAAGGTCCGAGTGAACGCGGTGCAGGGTCTGTTGAGTTCTGTCTTCCATGATGCGTTGTAGGGGGCTTTGGGCTTTATTAGTGGTAGGATTAGCGTTGTAAATGGCCATGGAGGACTCAACAAAAACAGACGCCTGTTCTGAGTCCATGAGAATTTTCATCAAGTGCTTATCATCAACATGAAATGTCTGCAAACATATCATGGCAATGTCAAGGACGGACTCTAAAAGCTCCTTTCGTTGCATGTCGTCGGCCGTGTCTTGGACCTTCCTGATCAACGTCAACAGCCACTGATACGAGATGTTTCGACAATGGGATAAAAGCCCTAAAACATCCCGGGATAGCTGTGAACTAGCCAGAGACAGAAGCCGAGTTGTTAGAAGTGTAAAGGAACACAAAGCCGTGTGTGACTCCCAGTTCTTTTCAATCCTTGAAACTGCCTTCGAGAGGCCCTTCAACAACTGACGACCAAACTCCACGTCAGTGAGACGCGTATGAGTGTCTCGGGTTTTCTGCGAAACAGTGCTTGGGCCAGCCTGTAGGCTCATTTGAAGCAAGAAGATCGCCGTCTCTTCTTGGTTGAAGTCAACGGTAGGCATTGCGAGTTGGGTCAAAATGCTCATCCACTGCAGACGGTATCCGTACGGTAAGACGGCCAAAGCCTTGAACTCTCCCAGGGTCATATGGTCTGGGCATATATATTGACTTGCTATCACCTGGTTTGGGATCTCCCCATCAGGTTGAAGCCAGGTACGGACGAGGAAACGAGTCAAGGCTTGGGCGCGATCGGGAAGTTTAAAAGTGCACATGTTAGACACAGCCAATGATTGGGTAAGTGGATAGATGAAGCTGCCATTGTCACGGTCGTGATAATGATAGTTGAGGCCATTCTGTACACAGACATCTTCCACACCACTGACCGAAATGGACTTTCGATTTCGGTGGGTTTGATGATGGGGCTTTGTCTCTGATAGAAGGTGCACTCGACTCCTCTCAGAGGTGCACCAGGCAGAAAGACCGCTGTACGAGTCCAAAGGATAACATGAACTGGGGTATTGCCCAATTGACTTGAAACAAATCACGTCATGGATCATATAATAAGTAACATCCCGCCACTCTGCGAACGGCTGAGGAACACCCAGTTCAAAGACCGTGGCCTGGGCTTGGAGCGTATTGGCGGGTAACGGCCACTCGTGGACCGTTATCTGAAGTTTGTTCGCCTGATTCCTCAAAGAACAAAGATTGCAGTGGGGATCGTGTGTGGGACGCCTCACACCCAATTCAGTCACATAAACCTGCCTGCAAGCTGTGGAGTTATACTGTTTCATCAAGTCATCGTATCTGGTTTTGAGTTGGTAGAACTCTTGGATCTTGGCTTGTTTATGCAACTCAGCCTTCTCCTCGATCCTCTCTTTCTTGCTCTGAAGTATTGGAGAAGATTGGAAATATTGCACAGGAAAAGACATACTCTCACCAAAGGAGCGAAACACAGATGGTCTGTTTGGTGCGCCGTTGCGATTCACCAGATAGCTCTCAAGATTCTGAAGTCTTGCCATATCTGCCTTGGACTGAAGCAGAAGTGCTTGCCAGATCATGGTGGGTACTTCAGCATCGTATTCCTTGAGCAAAGAGTAGTGATACAATGCGGATCTGTCGGCTGCTACCCAAATCTCGCCGATAGTTAGAAGCATTCGTGATGCACCTTCCGGACGGCCTGAGTAAAAGTCTTTTGCTCTCGAGTGATAGGTTTCAAGCAGAGCTTTGAGTGACCCGCAGGCCGTTTCCTCCTGAATATGGTTTTCGATCCACTGATCGAGATGTATTTGAACCCAAGTCTCTACCATTGCAAGGCTGAAGGGAAGGTACGACCTGTCGTGTGGGATGCGAACATCCGGAAGGATATCGGCAGCCAAACATTTGACGTGGGCTAACGGGCGGAAGGCTGTGGTGTCGTCGTTACTACCACGGTGAGGGATAGACGCAATGAAACTGTCAATCTCTGGAAGGGAAAAGAAAAGACGGTCATTCGTCTCCATCGAGGCCAACGAGGTGATATTTATCTTCTGCTCTGAATGGTTGCGGATTCGTTCCCATCTCTGATTCAGAGTTTTAGACGCTTCAGATACGATAGCCTTAACAGTTGAAAGCCACTGATCTTTGCGAAGCCCTTTGAGCTTGCAGAGGCGGTGCGAGATCTTGGTCATCATGATGTGAAGCACCTCGCTCGGGGCAGATGCTTGGTTCGCTTTGAGGAGAGCATGTGCCAACAAGAAAACCATGAATCGTTTGTAGGTATCATCTGAGCCACCTGAAAGGCGAGTCATTGTGAGCTGCAGGCCCACACGGATGAGCAGCCAGGCTGGAGACCTTCTCCACGGAAGCTTGCTACTGTTGTAGCTGGTTTCCTCACGCGTGTGCTTGCGGATGCCCTCGACCCGGGCTTGTTTTCCGATCCCTCTGAGAAAACTTGTCAAAAGCTCATTCACTATCATCGGATCTGTAGTCTCTCGCTCTTCGTGGTGGTCCGACCGGGCCTTCCTAGCCGTTGGCTGGGCTTCAGCGACTTTCTGGCAAGACATCTTGACAAGTGTGTTAGCCAGGACTTGCCGGAACTCTTCGTTGTCAAAGTCCTTGACGGGTATCTTAGTTGCGGTGTCGGGGAATTGGCGAACCAAGCGTCCCTTGGTGGCCATGGCCGCTGCGTTGGTGGGCGACAGCTCAAAGGTTTCGAAGCAGACCGAATCTTCCATTCTGCGAATGAGCAGACCTGCATTCTGTGCGGCAACATGGATGAGTGCGACAGGGTCTGTAGAATTAGTTTTCAGCCTGAGAGAAACGTGAGGTAATGCGACTACATACTTTTTAGAGAAAGTTGTTTCAAGGTTCTCTCAACGCCAACCTGGTCCAGAAGTCCTTGGGGCTCCGTCGCAAATTGCATTCCTTGAAGCATGGAAATTGCAGGGCGGATGGTCCCCGCATTTTCTTCGACCAACTCATCGGTAAAGCATCGCAGAGACTTCAGGACAAATTCTGTAAGGAAGACAGTGTTTGAAGTACTCATGTCATCGCCACCCGGTAGCTTCGGGGGCAGGAACAAGTGATGAAAGAGGTATTCAACCCGGCTGTTCATCCTGGAAGCAGATGACAGATTTCAGAGAGACAAATGGCGATAGATGTGTTTGAAGTAATGAGTCCAATAGTTTGGTTAAGCACGCACCCATCAATGTTGGATGAAAAGTCTTGATAAACAAACGACCGGACGAGTCGAACACCATAGACAGCGATAAGCCTTACGTTGGCTTCGTCGACGCGTAGAAGCCTAAGTCAAGGCAGCTTGATGAGCCCGGTCGGCCTCCCGCATTAATAGTGGCAAAGTAACCCAGCTGTCAAGACGGCTATTGGGTGGTACAAAACTTACGGCAATTGAATTTCAGGTAGGCTGTAGCACCGTATCTGATGCATTACTAGTCGTTAATGACTTGAGACGGTTGGAACAATAACAGTTAAGCTTTTTTCTCAACCGAAATTATAAATTCAATGCTTGTGGCTGAAGACTTTGGTAAAATGGCTTGCATAGTGGTTGGTTGCGGTTGGGCAGTCATGCGTTGCAGATGCAGGAGGCCGGCCAACATCAGCCGCGTAGCCATTGAGTTCCATGATGAGATAATGTCATCGCTTTGACAGTATCGGAGGTCCTTTTAGAAAAAGGTATTACGCCTTGACAACCTCGGCACAAAGGTTTCTACCGTGATCCATTACTTCATTTCTATTTAGAATATTCTTGCATGTACCCAACTGGCGACAGCAAGAAATGCCATACTGATGGCAATAGCCTCCATTCTGACAACAGGCGCAGAACTCGAACTACTCTTTTTCAAGAACACGTCCCTGAAAGTATACAGACTCGAACTTTGCACTGTGATTGGTCTGCCACATGTCTTCTTTGCTAGCAACAGATTTTCGTAGTAGTACATATCCGGCTCGATGATGCCATATTTAGAGTTAAGTGTCGTCAACAGGTCGACATAACAAGGGTGGCAGAGGTACTCGGGAGCTAGATCCTCCCCTACCGGTGGGTATGGGAATTCCTCGATCATTTCTAAGCAAATGATTAGTGCCTGACACTGTTGCAACATTGTATTTTACGAACCGCTGCAGTATCTCCCTGTTCCATTGTCCATCCCACAACTTAGATTCCAGCCTCTCCAGATCCTCTCAAAACGTCTCACCCGAGCACGATCGCACTCGTTGGAAAGTGTTGTAAACCAAGTCTGGATCGATCGAGAACATGATTCAGTACAGTCCAACTCCCTTTGTTGGCTATTGGAGAAATAGTAGCCATATAAATAATTGACGACTGACTGGTCGCAATCGATCTCGGCCACCAAGGCTTTATCGCAGGCGCTCTTGGGGTTATGATGTTCTTTATCGTAAAGAGTGAAGGCATCTGCGCCTAAGAGTAGGCTAAAAGCAAAAAGAAGCGTAGATAAATGCATTTTATCGTCCGTTCACTGCGAACAACCAGGGATGACAGGTTAAGGTCGCTTCGAATCGAGGAGTTTTGTCTTCTGAATGGCAGCCTGGTCTAATTTAAAGGGCAGAAAAAAAGCCCCGCTGGTGGGCTGTTTTAATGGGGCCATGTAAGGCAGCTGTCGAAAATGAAATTACACTCCCAGCTGAGATAGACTAGAACCGAGGTCGAGCCATGTCTATCTGCTATAATCTAAAGTCTGACATTCTTGCTATCATTAAATTAACATTGAAACTTAAACATACCTATATCGATTGAGGAGGTAAGAGTCAATTGGTTGCAATGCTGCAACTCAAGAGGTTGCCTCTGTACAAACATCTCTAAAGATGCGCGACCGGATCACGGCACGTGGTTCCAAGACCGTCAAAGCTCGCTAGTTTAGCAACCGTTACAGTAGGTGAAATGAACATGTGAAACACTGTGGGTCAGCCAGCAGTCAGATCCTAACAGATACGCGCCTACTTCCCATGGAGATCTGCTAAGACGCTAACAGATTTAGAACAAAACTGGGTAAATTAAGGGGAAGCCTTCAGCCGCACCTCACAACCAACGTGAATGAGACGGACTGTGTCAACTTCACGTCTACTAGTGACGCATCTGGTGATAAGATGCCCGGCAATGCATACTTCTTTACGTCGCCATTCAAATCTTACCACGGACTTCAACCTTGAATGTGGGACATGTACAAGAGTCTCCTCGGCGGGAGGGAGGGCTCGTAACTAGCACTTTATCTCCACAGGTCATTGCGCAACAGAATTCGAGTGCGACACATTCTTTCGCTTCTTTACTTCCCACTATGCCAAGTTCCAACATACGCAGGCGGCAAACCACTTCTAGTATCAATGTTATTTTGCGACGAGACTTGATGTTAAGAGCAGCTAAGAACTCGCCAGGAGCAAGAAGATCACCATTATTGCAAGGAGTGCAAGAGGCAGTTCTAGAATAGCAATAATCTCGAGATACACCTCAATTCGCGTATAGTAAATCCAGTGTCCCTTCTGTAAACGCGCTTTTGCCAGCGCAACTGGTCTTACGCACCACGTGGAAAGAGGCTCATGCCCCAATGCTACGAACCTGAATCACGCCAAGTTGTTTAAAGTTGTACGGGGCAAGGATCCTGGTGATGCCACTACCAACAATCTCATCGGCTAGCATGGGCCAACGCGCTATGAAGCCAATAACTTCACATATAACCAGCGTCGTCGAGGCTAGGAATACTACCTCTGTAACTGATTGTTTGAGAGCAAGACCAGTCTGAATAACTATTTGAATTCGCCTGTCCGCAAGTGCCGCCCATTACCCTTCGCTTCCAGGTTCAGCCTAACATTGTGTCTTGGTAGACCAAGAGAAGCTCTACCACAGCCCAAAGAGGGATCGTAATAAGCAGTCGACTACCATGGCTGTCATTATCAATCACCTTGAGAGCGAGGCTTGCGGCTACATGCGGTTTGAGGATGTGCAGCAAGGTATCCAGGGCATGATGAACGGGAATAGGTTGATTGAGTTCTGATGAGGTTGTAGTACCGCGACTCGTTGTACGTAGCCTTGTTAACCGGTGGTTTTAAAGTTAATATTTGCGGTTTGTTTTGCTTATATAGACACTTTAAAAACGTTAAATTACCCTAAACACAAGTACGATAATCCAGACGCTGCTGTGTCCGGAACCGTTGTAAGCTAGACAAATTAGTACTGTTAAGGATTTATGTTTTAACTTGTACTGGAATAAGAAGGAGTTAACTTAGCTAGAATTAGAAACAGATGCAGATGCGTCTCGGGATTTTATAATGGGTTTGGTTTTCATTGTCTACATTACCTAACGTCAGGTGCGTCTAGATCTAGCGTGACCAGGGCGACTAAGCGAAGTTGGCTAAACGAGAAAACGACTAAACGAATGAATGACTAAACGATTAAACGAGTTAGCGAGTAAACAAGTAAACGAGCCTTTGAGAACGGCGTATTTCAGACAATTTTAGGTTAAGTGACGCTTGAAATCTTTCATATAGCATGCTGAGACAAATGCTCGAGCAGGATAACGTTTTCCATGGAATCCTTCATAAACTGTACTATCAGAACACAATTTAATAAGTCCTCAATTACCTTCTAGCAGTTTCAGTTATCCTGAGCTGTTCTCTATTACATTTCTTACTCTATCACACCTACGTTCATTTCAGAATTATTGTCTTTATTTTTCAAGTTTCTTTAAACTTTTATAATCCCTTCTCTAGCATTCTGTTAAAAGTTTTCACCGGCTACCTTACCGTCTTCATTTTATTCTCTGACACGGCGCCGTCCTCTAATCTGTCTCCCATAATGTATCTTGTTCATCGCGATGACTCAGGTGCTGATGGTGGTTTCGCTCTCTACCATTATGATCCGTCGATAGCAGCTGCTGTCATTGTGGCCTTGGCTTTTATCGGCGTGACCTTGCTTCACTTCTGGCAGCTTATCCGGGAAAGATGCTGGTTCATGATTCCTTTAGCCATTGGTGGTATTCGTGAGTCAGGCCCTAGTAGTCGGTTCTGGGTTTTGATTGACTAATAGCTACGGTTCTCTTGCAGTACAAGTCATCGGATACGCAGCCCGAGCCAAATCTGGCCAGGAAAGCCCTAACTGGACACTCGGCCCGTATATCATCCAAGCTATTTTTCTTCTCGTCGCTCCAGCCCTCTATGCCGCATCGATCTACATGGAACTTGGGCGGATCATCATCATGGTGGAAGGCGAATCACGCAGTCTGATCCCGCTCAAGTGGCTAACAAAGATATTTGTTATTGGAGATGTTCTCTCGTTTTTCCTTCAAGGAGGAGGTACGCTAAGTTCTTCCTATTAATTAACTCATTGTCGGGAATGGCTATCGTACTAACTGATTCTTTTCATTAGGTGGTGGTTATCAATCTTCAGGCACCTTAGAAGCTCTGGATCTGGGTGCCAAAATCATTATCGGCGGGCTATTTGTCCAACTTCTTTTCTTTGGTGTGTTCATTATTATTGCGGTTGCATTTGATCGTTCTATGAATACAGCTCCAACCGGTCGCTCATATGCGGTTCCCTGGAAAAAGCATTTACATGCGCTTTATGCCGGGAGCGTGTTGATTATGGTTCGATCTATATTTCGAGCTATTGAGTATCTACAAGGTAATAGCGGGTTTCTGCTTAAGCAGGAAATCTACCTTTACGTTTTTGACGCTCTTTTGATGATTTTTGTTATGATTCTCTTCAGCTGGTACCATCCTGCTGAAATCTCAGCAATCATTTCACAGAGGGGTAACAGTTATGGAATGAAATTGGGTTCTGTTGATACCATGCATCAACGCTTGGCTTCAGATGTATAGTCTCAGCATAATACTGCCTTGCCAGGATTTATTGCTAGTGTCAGTATAGCTATTTTGAGTTTTTTTTTGCAGGCGCAGGCCTGAAGTATACAGATGAAAACAGCACAATGGTGCCAGTGTTGCATACGTTAGCACGATGATAGTTTAGAAGGAGACATAAGCAAGCATAAGCTATTATCTGGGGTTTTTAAGAACATTTATATGTGTATAAGAGGATAATGATATGTCAGGAGGTTACTCTCATACAATTACCTTTTGATCGCATCTGTGCGTTAAGTTCGAGAGCGCTGATAGATTTGTTCAACGTCTACAGTATTATAATTCGAGTGTTTTTCCGCACCAGATTGGTAAGATCATGTAACCCATACCGTATGGGTTAGGGTCTGGCTCATAGCATGTGGAATGACAGGGTGGCTGATTCCATCTCTCGTATCTCGTTCAGGGACCTTATGTAATCACACAGTGGTTCGTATCCACTGCCATGACTAACTAGCTCTTTTCCCTTTTCTTATGGCTCAGCTCGTTCTTCGTTCTTATAGTACTTCCCCGTTGATTTTGCCACAATACGCCCGTTGCGTTTCTCTGTTGCCTCTTTACACATTCCCATCTCACCTAGCAATCAATAATTCATGACGACCCCTGACCGACCGTCCAACGGCCGACGGCGTCCACACAAAAAGTCGAAAACGGGATGCGCGGAATGCCGGAGGCGCCGCATCAAAGTGAGTGAACCTTTTTGCAACGCTCTTCGCACGTACCAAAATCGGCCTGCTAAAGCTTGAGACTCCAGTGTGACGAGAAGAAACCATCCTGTACGGCATGTGTACGACATGAGCAAACATGCGTCTTCCCCACCGCTGTACGCATGGCCACGCCTTGCCCGACACCGAGCAGCGATAACTCTACAGTTGCAACAGGCCCGTCAGGTCCACAGGCTGGTCGCGATGAAGCTTCATTCAACACTCCGTGTCCTTCTCTACAAATGTCTTGGCCTTGGGAGAGCGACAGTGGGTCATCGACTTTTAACCTAGGCGACATGGCATTGTTACATCATTGGAACCTATCGACAAGCCTGGACATGGTAAAATCGCCCAGGTGGGATCATTACTGGCAGAAAGTATTTCCCGAAATCGGATTTCGACACTCGTTTGTCATGCATGGCATCCTCAGCTTGGCAGCCCTGCATCAAGCCTGTCAGAAACCCGCCGACAGACACCAACTCGTCTGCTTGGCGGCTCACCACCATACTATAGCGTTGCATGGTTTTCAGCAAGGTATAGCGTGCATGAGCGACGATAATAGCGATGCTCTCTTTATATGTACGTCTTTAAACTTTGTCTATGTCCTTGCTACATTTGGACCTTTGTGCGACAGCCTCGATGCCGACCCCAAGTCTCGCATCTTGGGGGCCGAATGGATCCCTGCAGTTCGTGGGATTGAAGCAGTGCTCCATCCAATCTACGACCGAGTGCGCCTTGGTCCTCTAAGTCCTCTTCTTGACCTTGATAATTGGAACAAATTGGATCCAGACAATCAACAAGTATCTGGCCACGCCAGTTTTGATAATCTAAAGGATGTATGGAGTCGCAGCAATGACGCCGATGTATATGACAAAGCATTACAGTTGTTGCGCAAATGCAATACACACATGAGACAAAATGAGAACATGAGTAGCGAGGCTCTCTCTCGATTGGGTTACAACCAGGCTTGGTCTACGCCGTTCATTTGGCTGCACTTTACTCCCGGAGAGTATTTTGAGCTCCTTCAACAGCGCCAGCCTCCCGCTTTACTCATATTTGCCTACCTTGGTACGCTATTTCACTTGCTAGATGACTATTGGTTCATTCAAGGCTGGGGCCGGAACATGGTAAACGTGGCTGACGAACTTTTGGGAGATTACTGGAGTCAATGGATGGAGTGGCCTCGGGATGTAGTGGGACTCTGCAATAGCTAGTAAGATCAATTGAAGCGTTACCATGCTATACGGTATAGACTGTGAATCACCCAGTCGAGTCTGTCGGTTTGACAGCCTTCGCTAGTGATCGTCCCTCCCTGTGGGTCTCAACAGCGCCGCTGCAGGAACAGTTGTGGGCAGCACTAGTCTGGCGTTTTTGGGGAGCCTTAGTCGTAAACGAGATACGAGATAAGAACAGAGGGGATACGAGAGGGAACACGTCACCGGCTGTACTACGTAAAACCTAGTTAATTTCGGGTAAAGTAAATAATTGACTACCAGCACCAATCGCGAAATCATCTGTGTCATATTCTAGTAGTGTCTTCAGATAGCTGCGAAACATCATCTAGACTAAACATAGCCAACGGCAGCGACAGAAGGAAAGATGTTGGGGTATCACAATATACACTTAAGCGTTAGAGCGTCGGGTTTTACGAATGCGCCGATGCCAGCATCTTAGTGATGGATTTTCTTGGCTATCTGCTTGTCGTGCCTGGTCCAAGCACTCGTTTTCTACTTCGTTCTGTACTCTCGACACTTCGTAAATCGTTTGCGCTTCTCCACTAACAATAAAGATCCATTGCACACCGCAATCAAGGTTGAGGTCATCGGAGATGATTGCAGCCATGACCTATAAATCTAGAGCAATGTCCGCCCAACTACATGTTTTTTACAACACACCAGCAAACCTCAACACATATAACAGACAACAACTCTTTCAACAACATCATGAAGGCCACAACTATCATCGGGGCACTCTTTGCCGTTGCGGAAGCAGTCAAGGTCCCCTGCACTGGAACCACCTCGCTGAGAGAGGAGGCAGCCAAGAAGAACATTCTCTTTGGGTCCGGAGCGATCAACCCATCCTACCTCGAAGATGCTCAATTTAGAACTGTTCTTGCCAGAGAATTCAACAGTATATCCCCCGAGAACGAGCTGAAGTGGGCTTTCATCCATCCAACCAAGGACCACTACGACTGGCCTCTTATCGACCGCCTCGTCGACTTTGCCGAGGCCAACGACATGGTAGTCAAGGGACATGGTCTTATCTCAACATGCTGTGATCCAAGTTACCTACTCAACATAACTGAACCAGAAGCTCTTCTTGCTGAAATGAAGTCTCATTTCGAGGCTATCATACACCGGTACCGCGGCAAGGTGAATCGATGGGATGTAATGTCTGAAGCTCTTGAAACAAATGGCACAAATCTGCAGCACACCTTTTATTACAACGTCCTTGGACCCGATTATGTTGAACAAGCCTTCCGTATTGCACGAGCCGCAGATGCGAATGCCAAACTGTTCCTGAATGAGAATCTGGTTGAGGTACTCCCAAACAAGCGCGAAGCACTTTATCAGTGGGTTTCAAAGATGGTGTCAAAGGGTGTTCCCATCGACGGAATCGCGCTTCAAATGCACATCACTGAAGTTGCTCCTCAACCTGGTGTTATTGCAGAGATGGTCAACTCCTACAAGGCATTGGGACTTGAGGTCTCTATTGCTGAACTTGATGTCCACACTCTCAACACTACGCTTCAAACTGAGATTTACGGCACTGTTGTCGCGGAGGCTCTCAATGCGGGTATCACCGATATTAGCTTCTGGGGCTTCACCGACAAGCACCTCTACACCTGGCTCCCTGGAGCGAAGCCCTTGATGTTTAACGAGACTTACTTTCCTAAGGGTGCATTCTACTCAACCCACAAGTCCCTTGCCAACTTTGTCAAGGAAACTTGAAAGGTCATGTCTTGACTCAACTGGGGATTCAAGGATGCGTAGAGCCTGTATTAACTCCCTTAGCATCGGTGCTTTTACCTGGCTATAATGTGACTAAGCCTAACCTTACCATTTTTATTCAGGACCCAAGTTTTAAATCAATCTTAAATACAATATAGATATTTTACTGTTTCATAATATGATATTTTATCTATATATTTGAATGAATAAGTTATAAAACAAGGTCTGTGACTGACGTGGTGATGATAGAAAGCTCCCTAACAAGATCGAAGGTAGCCCTGAAAGTGGTGAGACTGGTACAGCTCGTGTAGTGAAGATAGAAAAGGTTCTATCATTTAAACTACGTCTCTTACCATATATTCGCCTACGTCTTAGACTGCTTTGTCGGTAGGTTAAAATGATTAATTGACTTACGTTAGTATTACATCGGAGCTGGACGAATACAGCATTGTCGAGCCCTCATCGCACCAGAGAGAAGACAACTCTCAGGCGTTACACTGCGTGGTTCAGCTTTTCTTTAATCGCGATATAATCCGGGTTGATGGAACTGGCGGCTTACCTGCGTCTTAAAAAGCGCCCGCGCTTGGAGAACACTTTCTGACCGTTCAGTTTACACATGCACAAATGCACCATATCCCCCATCTCTGAGAATTCTCTGTAACGAATCCGTCGGGTTGATACTTGCACCGACTGCCCAATACTACCTTTGTCGCTTAGATAAGACAAGCTCATGATACAAGGGTTGAGTAGATCCAGTGGGAGTCTAAGTGAGTCTAGTCTCTGTTCAATGTGGCACAGGAGGCATAATGTTCGTATTGTCCACCCGCTTTTACAAGCATCGAAGCCTACTATTCCAAGATCATATTCAGTAGGTAACATCGGAATCCCATGATGCTACAGAGAACACGCTCTGTGCATTGAGCTGACGGCTTGTAAGGCTCGGACGAAGCTCCTTGTCGGGTGTTTGCCCCGATACACCCTTGTGCTCGGCCCACACTTGTCGAACTCTGTTCATCCTAACGAAAATAGTACGAATAGAACTAGTCTGGACTCTCGGCACCTTCCTGCTAGGGCAGCAACGACGCTGTCAGTCTACGACCCTGGGCCGATCATTGGTTCCAGTCTATAAAGCAATAGACAATGTGGGGTTGATGTATGGATGCAGATCAAGGGTCTGTATTCTGCCTTTTACCGGAGCTGGGCTCTAAAAAGGGCAGCGAGGGGTAAGAGAGAAAGTGACAAAGAAAAGAAGCATAGAAAGGGAAAAGATATTTAAACTGGTTGGGGTTCAGGCAGAGTCTGTCTCTTCTTGGCTCCTATCTCCTCCAGCGGCCCTCCTTAGGTTTCTTCTCCTACCTGTGCTGTTTCCCTTTGGCAATCATGCAACTCCGCATCGCTGTACTTTTGGCATGGGCTCTGCCGTCCATTGCGCTCCCAAAGGCACCGCACCAGACGTTTTACGACGAGGTGATTCCTTTCCGCGGCAGCTTTACCGGCCACACATACGAAAACGGCACCCAGGTCATCTGGTCCGACGACGACCCCGACGCGGCGCCTTTCACACGCCACATCAGCCAAACGGCACTGACGTCCTTCCACAATCACAAGCGCGACCTCGAGAAGCGCGCCACGATTGACTGCTGGGGCTACCAGCTCGACGTAACGCTGACGGATCTGACGACAAAGTTGATGCGTGACAACCTCAGAAGCTGGGGCGGCGTGGTCATCAACACCCTGCCCGCAGCTTTTAATACCCAGTCGTGGCGCGGCTGGGCCTACGAGCTCGGTGGACCTATGGCCTACGCTTGCGTCAACTCGCGATTCGCGCGCTACGATTGGAGAGTGACAGCCGACACTCTCGACCTGGGCCTGTCCCTGATGGATGGGCGGTGTAGACGCTACGAGGCCGGCTACGCAGCTGTCAACGTTTACAACCACCTGCTCATTGGCAAGACCTTTTCCACTGTTCCTGTGTGCTTGGACGGCTTTACCTGAGTTCTTGTCGTTTGCTGGAAGACAATGGTGGGATGGGGGAGTAGTCATGCCTGGAGTCTGTCATGTTGACCAGTTAGCGGCCTTAGAAGCCAGTAAATAGGTTTGGCTATCCAGGACTAGAGAGTTATTGACGACAACTTGTCTGTATAATGATGACTACTCTAATCTATTGTCACATACCAAAGACACATCAAACCGGTCATTGCCCTTCCAAACTTGGGAACCGGAGTTGCTAGCAGCAACAGCTAACCGCAAGTCACTGACCATGCTATCTGGTCCGCTTGCGAACACGGTTGTGGGGCCTCTGACAGTATCCATGATAAAATCAGGAACTAATTTCCTCAAGTCGGGGTGCGAATTGGAGTTTCCGTTGCTCAAATCGCCTGAGTCAGAGAGGTTTGACGGAGATGAGGCGTCGACCTCGACTTCCTTATTCTCAAAGTCCACACCAGTTGTACTTGTAGGGCAAACAGCCTCGCGCGTTACAAATATACGCACTTCAATACCATGTGACTCACGAGACTGATAGATAGACTCGAGCTCGTCATGGACCCATTGCGCGTCAGAAGCTTTCCTGATGGCCCAAATGAGTTGGACCTTGCGCATTGAGGATGATGGCTTGGAAATGAGATCCAGTAGGACGGGTAAAACGTATGTAATTCCTGTACCGCCAGCAACACAGAGTACGTTGGTCTCTGGTGTCAAATCTTCTGTGATCGATTCGCCATAAGAGCCGGAAAGAATGACGGGAGTGGTTATTGTATCATTCTCGGTCATCTGTTTGCGTGCCATTTCTGCAAGCTTTTTTGTTTCGCCCTGCTTTCCACGCAGGATATATGAATGTTGAACAGTGCCCTCTTCAAGAACTGGTAAACTCAAAGGCGTAAATGGATGCGATTGCCAAATGCTGCATTCGGTGAAACAGAGGTAAAAGTGCTGGCCAATCCTCCAAGGATCTTGAGAGTGTACGAAGTCCAGTCTTACGATATCGCCGTGTTCCGAGTCCGGAAAATGCTTGACGGACGCATTGATGGACTTGAACCCCATAGAGCCAGTATCCATAAACTGGTAGTGGATCAAGCCACTTCTGATTAATCGAAGGAGACGGTCGAAGAACCAAATAAGAAGAGACGAGTAAAGGAAACAGGAGAGTTTATCCCAATGCGCATAACAGGCGCCAATGTAGACCATGGCCAGTACATAATGAGCCTTTCGGAAGAATTCATAACCTGTTCGACGAATGACAACAGGCAAAGTCAGGATGAATAGAAGCATGATGAGCAACGTCGCGACGATTCCCCAAATCATGTACTTCTCCGTGATAAGTTGCAAGGCCGCATCCGGTTGCGGAGCATACAGCTTCGTCTCGATGACGATCCACCCGATTGTGTGAAGTAGAGCCTGAGCCAGAATGATGTATCCGAGCCAACGATGTAAGAAATTGAAGCTTTGGTATGGGACGCCGGTTAAGAGACTCAGAATAGATTCGCGACTGGCCAACATAACGGTGAGAGGTGTAAGTGCGTATGCGAGAACTCCAATTCGATTCGACCATGGACCGAGGGTTGTTCGAATGGTATAGACGCCTTCGTGATCTGGTACGGCGACAACCCAAATTTTGTAAGTAAGACCAGCAAAGCTTGCAATGATCAGGTACGCTGATATGATCGCCAGCAGAGAGACTTGTAGACGTGTTGTTCGACCGAAAACGATGCGTAATGAATCTGGTAAAAGATACGAGCGAACGAAAGAGCCTACTGTCCTTTGCATTCGGTTCTGTCGATTTATTGTTGAAGAGAAGACTTTTTCGCCATCTGCAATCAAGAACTCGTCTGCTTTTGGTGATGGCCACATCTTTCGGGCAAAAGCCCACGTGAACAACACGGCGATGGCTATCGCCCAGAAAATACCAACGAATAGCATGCTGTAGTCGTGACCTGAGTAGACGAGATCGAGATATTGACAAGTTTTGGCGTCCTTTGCACATGGAAGGGCGCGGTCTGCGTAGCCCCAGTGAGGTTCGAGTGTTTCGGCTTCGCTCATGTTCTGGATATGCCGGGCGCTCAGCGCCCTGGCCAAAGACTCCATCTTGGGCGGTTACTGCTGATGAATGGCAAGAAGCGCCGACATACAGGGCAAATAATCATATTCCACAGTCTCTTTATATCCCCGCGTGGAGCTACCTGACATATGTCGAGTTGTCCAATACAGGTGGAGACGAGAGTATATGAGCATGTTTACAGATCTAACGGCGGCGTAGCTCTCCTTGGCTTTACCCCAAGACTGAACGGTTGTACCAGGTTTAAGCTTATTTATCTAGGATCACTCTTCTCGTCCTATCAGTTTGTGTTAAAAGCACCCGGGATTTATCTGCGTCTAGGGTAAGGTTTCAGTGCCAAGCGAGATTAGGATGGCTCTCTAACCGGATATGGTAAGTTGAGAAGGATTGAGCACATTTTACACTCCGCAATAGATGTTACCCTAACAAATGAGCTCCGCTGGCAGGGCTGGGCATTAAGTAGGAAGCAAAGAGGAGGTACTGAGGGTCAACACGTGACGTTTCTTGTGACCCGGATCAATGGAAGCCACTGACCGAAGGCTCAATTTTAAGGACCGCCATGATTAGTAATGAGTATCGATAAGAGATAAGATAATCAGGTCGTGCTAAAAATAGCCCCTGCCCTGCCTCCAAATCGTTTGTCAAGAGTTTAAATACCCCCATTGTGAGTCTTATTCCCTGTATCAGATCACCAGCGCGACTCCACCTTCACGAAAATGGACCCAACTCTTTACCTCCACAGAGGCTTCATGCTTGACACAGGTCGCAAGTTCTTCCCCGTTGAAGCTATCCTCGATTTACTGAATGTTCTTCACGAGCATAATTTCAATGTCTTCCATTGGCATATCTACGACGCGGAGAGCTTCCCAATGCATTGGCCAGAGGACCGTGGTTTAACAAACGCAAGCATGAAGCACAGTCACACTGCGAACTGTTATTCTTCTGATGACATTTGCAAGGTTGTTAACCACGCCCAGCGCTTGGGGATTTGTGTTTATCCTGAGACTGACATGCCTGGCCATGCCGACATATGGTACGTGATGAACTCACTAATTCTGAGCGGAGATACTGACGATGTCACAACAGGGGAAAATGGAAGAAGGAGCTGGTAGTGGGCAAACCAAACCTGAAACACCCAGAAGCGCAATTGGATATCAGAGCCCACAAACAACAGACCTACAACCATGTGAGGGATCTTGTCCACACAACCGACAGGTATTTCGCATCACCTCTACATCACTTTGGGGGCGATGAAGTCGCGTATATGTGGGACACTGAGGATGATAACAAGCTATTCGAGGGGTTTATCAACTGGCTCAAAACTCTAAGCCCAAGCAAGTCACTCATTCTGTGGGACGACCCACTAACCGACGAGGAAAAAGACGTCAAAATCTCCAAGGACTGGATCATACAGACTTGGCACAACGGCGTCTCACAAGATGTGCTTGACAAGGGACACCGGATAATAGTCTCCGAGTCCGAGACGTTCTACATCGGAAACGCAGACTGCGACAAGATTTCCTCTTTTGCTTTCCCGGACAGTCCGAACGTTCTCGGCTTTGAGCTTGTCTGGTTTACTTCGGAAGGAGATGATCCGTATGACTTTCGTCAGAGCTGGGTTATGGAGCCGATTAGAGCTGCGGCCCACATTCGTAAACCAGGGTGTTGATCGGGACCTTCGCGAATCTGTGCGTACATTGAACTATTGAGTCATGGATCTAGAACATGCATTTATAACCTTGGCACAAGTCATCATTACACATTAAAGGATTCATCCACTACTGCGCTTCGTATTTAATCCCTGACTCTGAGGTGAACTGTAGTGCAGGCTCCAGAGGGCGTACAAGAGCATGAAAGGTATTCCAGCTGCACCGGACGTAGCAATCTCCTCCCTGTAGGTTGAAGTCCTCGTGGCAAAATGGTCCCCACGCAGAAATTTTGACGAGCGGAAAAGCGGAATCCCCGCGGAACCTGCCGTTCAAACCCTTGAAGGGCTGTATGTTTATCGTGCTGGATCTATGGTGGCTGGTTAGTTACGAGCTATTGAACTCTAAAATAGGCGCCACCAACGGCGGCGATCTTCGCCTAAGTTTGACATCTGGTAGGGTTTTCCTTCCCGTTGCTTCTAACCAGTCCGAGGAATTTACAGCGCCAGCCACACCGACACGTGGAGGCTTTAATGGCCGTTGTTCGGGAATATTTGAAGCGGCTGAGATTATTTTAAGTAGAAGCTGTGATGTGTCCTAGACCAGCAGCAAAATCCAGTACCATGATACTATCTAAGATTCCAGACCGGTCTTTCTCTATCCTTTTAGGAAAATATTCCAAATACTAACAGTACGTGACCTTGGACGTAGATTCCTCTTACAGGGTAGGTTTTCTTTTTTGTAGCAATGGTATTGCACCTGTGTTGGCCACGGACCTGCCTGCACCTCGCGAATTTCAATAACGCCGTAGATCACATGCTTATCTTGTCTTGTTGAAATATCAAGCTTTTCCAAATCAGTCGGCCAAGAAATTGTGCATGATACGACTGATAGTACCCATAGGACTGGTGGTTTTAATATGCACGTTGATCCTTCCAAGGCTCCTGGATATGCGCGCATTACGTCCTGCTTTCTTTTCCACCTGGAAAATTACTCCCGGATGACGGTTATTTCGTGCGTGCTTTCATTCTCATGTCATTGTACTTAACAAACGAGTACTAAGAGACCTAACCCCTGAGTCTGGAGGATTTAACAATCGTTCTTACGCTGCAAGACAATTGGTCTAGTTGAATAGCTTTTTCCAATGCGTGGAATCGAGCTCTCGGCAAAAGATATACCGAATATGTTCCACGGTCGTGTTGAATACTGTACGTACTTGTCAGGGGCTGCGGTGATAAGGTGTGGACGCGATGTGGGAGAGTCGGGATAAAGGAGGCTCCACTATGCTGTGTCAGGACTAGTGGCATTATCATCCCCGAATCAAACCCGTTCAGCTTAGCGCTAACATCTGATCTGGTTTTCGGAAAGTGGGAGTGATGAGGGTAATTTCATTGATTGGTCAGTTCTACTCTGTACCAAGAAATCTCAGACCTTGTTCCATACTGTCCCCTTGTACCTAGGATCTACCATGTGAGGAGATGAATTGAGTCACCTTTACTTCTGTAGATCTTTACCTTTGCAAAAGGATTGTATAAGTGCTAACTAAAGTCAGGTGACCGTTCAGGGCCAATTGTCATGAGATGAAGCCCCTAGATATTGCGTCATGATAATAGTAACGATCGAACAAGAAAGCGCTGGCTATTGCACCCATTATCCCAGCTGTACTATGTTGGTCGAGCATTGCTACTTTTCCCAACATGTTAAGATGACGTCTACACTCGGACAATTTTGGGCAAACAAACATACAAAGAGTCGGTGCGGTCCACGCAATACTACCTAATCCAGCCTAATGGGTCCAATCGGAATGGCGGACTCCGTGAGACTCCACCGTTTTCACCAAGCCTTTCCCGGTGACAAATACATCTGCCAAGGGGAAACGTTAAATCTTGACGCCTTTTTCTTTCTCTAGAAGTAATCTACTGGACTACAGACGACGTTGAAAATTTCTATCTGTCGTTTGTTGATATTGTAAACTGGGTCTAAAGCCATAGACGGTGGTGATGTCTTCGTGGACTCATTGTTGTTGATGAGCGACTTTTGTCAGCTCGAGGATGATAAGCCACAAGAGCCAAAGAGAAAGATCAAAACAAACGCATTGACTTTTGTCCAGCTTGGACCTGCTCCTGTAAGCACAGCTCATCATACTACCTTGCTTACTTGACAGGGGTTGGTCGATCCGATCCAAGTGAAAGTCTTGTTGCCCGATTATCGACAGCTGAGAAGATCTGAGGAAAGATTTGCAAGGCTGTCAGGGTTTACGGGAGCTGAGGTTAGGCCGCACGCCGGTGTGTTTTCAGATGAGTGGGTTCCGGAGGCCTTATGGAGAGGAAAGTACCATGGCGCTGACCGGGTCCTTGGGTCGGTCTGGAATGCTCAACGGTCCATAGCCTAGTCCTTGTAACGTAGATCTAACCCAAGCACTGGTAACTATCTGGGGTCAGGTACACAGGGTCTGTGAATGGTTAACACAAACATGTGAGTTAATGCAAATCTTTCCGCCACTGCGGTTCCCTCGCGGCTTTACTTTTGCTGTTGACGGTAGTGGTGGGATGCTACGCGTAGTCAACCCGGTGACACCGTCTCCCACTATGCGAGACTATTACGCATACTACGCCTTGTACGCCTTGTATGCCTGCGAGTCATCCCAAGATCTGCAGTATAGCCAATGATATCAAGAATTCTCTATGTACGGTTCCCATAGCCTCTTACCCAACGCGTGGTCCAGAAAGCCATCGGTCCGGGGAGTACCTGTACTGACGTGATCTTACAGCCATTCAAAAGAATCAGGCCACCATCGTGTCCAAGTCTCGGCTCCATCCCGTCCATCTTTACCGAGCTGGCCAGACACTTTATTTCGATTTACCATCGGGTAGACTGGGCTAGCCCTGACTTTTGGCAGGTCGTGTAGTGGGCATAACGTGCTACAGCTCGGCGAAGGCGTTCCTGACTTTACTTTTTTGGGTATTGTGTGCTTTAAATTTGGTGATAGACGGGTTTCATCATCCAGGCGAGAAGTCTAGACTGTTGATCGATGAACCTGAACTGATATGCGTCTCGATATCTCCGTTTGGTGGCTTCTGATTGTGGATAGCTATATTCTTTACTTAAGGACAGGAGACTGGGCCTGTATAGTATTGTTCCTGATTATCTCTATCAATACTCTGACAGGTTCTTCATCTCTTATATAATTCCTTGGTATTCTGCCTGAGACCTGTCATATCTGCAACGATCTTTTGTTATCCTTCCCCCTGCATCGTGCCAAGGTCCCTTGAACCGAGATGTCTCAAGAACAAGGGTCTCCACCCCAAACCCAGCCTTCCAGTCCTGGCCTATCCGACATCAGCAGTGAAAGCTTAGCAAGTGGAAATGTCGGTTACTTCAAATTATTTGCTTGTCCCTATTCCAAGCGCGAGCAAGGGACAGGCAGACGGCCATGTTCCAAGAAAGCGTGGAGGACAATCCACCGTCTTAGGTAAGCCGTCCATCACCGTACTTGAAGTTTACTAATTCTCTACAGACAACATATTTACCGCTGCCATACCTTACCTATCAAGTGCCCAAGCTGCGCAATTGACTTTGACTCCAGCCCAACATTTAGAGATCACATCCAGGCTGCTGATGATAGTGATCACTGTGAGGCGGATGAGCCTATCAAAGGCCTCGAGAACCTCCTTGAAAAGATTAAGCCGAAAAAGGATACGTCAGTTGAGGTGTCTGACGAGGAGATGTGGAGGGTCCTCTACTCCACTCTGTTTCCCAACGATCCCAAGGACGCGATCCCCAGTCCCTGTAAGCAAAGCTTGGTTTTGTGGGTCTCTTGGCTGCATTAGCTAATAATACTTCCAGATGTTGAAGCGGATCAACTACCACATGTCACCGTTTCGTCACATGGATCCGATGGATCGACTCCCAGCCTCCGCTCTGTCCCCTTGAGCTATGCTCCCAGTTCGCGTCCTGGTCTCAACAGTCGATGTGTTTCCTACCAAGACAGTGAGATCACTCCAGTCCCTCGCCACCCAGCTTCTGTTGCCAGCAGAGGATCACTATTTGCTATCGCCAATGAGACACCTGCTCAATGCGGGTCCCCACAGCCTCCCACCCCAATCTACAGTCGACCCCAGACTTCCCGTACCAACAGCTACGGGTTCAACCCTCAGTATGTTAGGGATGAGTACTATCAAACTCCCACTCCCGACTCCTCAGAAGCTCGCAGTCTCCAAGATGGACGATCCCCGTCTCCAAAAGGAGGAAAGCTCCAGAAGCAGCAGCGAATCAAGACCATGGAGTCTCAAGTCACTGCCTTCAAGGCTTGGGAGAAGCCTCATCGAACTGACGAGCACAGCAACCCTGGAGAGTATCAGGGTGTCTGGAAATATCTCGCCCGCTGCTTGACCTTCTATATCCCAACATGGCTTCTTACCAAGTTTTTCAAGATGGACGATGCGCGACGCCGCATGGCATTTCGACAAAAGGTCTTCTTCTGCCTTCTCCTCGCTGCCATCTACGCCGTCATCTGCTACTTTCTCATCTTTCAACCCATCGTCAGCTGTGTCATCAAAGTTGACATTGGCATGTTTGGCACTGACAGTCAGTTCTGCGAAGCTACACGGTGGCTTATCTACGTCTACATGGGCCTTGGCGGCGCCTTCATGCTACTCGTTGCTATCTGTGTTATGCGGGTCCGATACAGGAGCCGTAAGTTCGAGGAGCATGACGCCCTATTGATCATGCACATGCCCTGCTACAACGAGGATGAGGCCACACTTCGCAAGACGATTGATTCGTGTGTTGATTCAAGCTACGAGAACAGCCGCAAGGTTCTCTTCATCGTCGCCGACGGTAAGATTCCTGTTGACGGCCGGAAGCCAAGCCACAGAATTCTGGTCGAGGACATCTTCCAGCACGAGGCGGACCCGGAGATGGGCATCGACAATGAGGCCAAGTCATACACATCTTTCGACTTGGAAGGCGTATCCGAGAACAAGGCACACTGCTACACCGGCTTTTTCCGAGGTGTGCCGTATGTCCTTGTCACCAAAGTCGGACGCGATGATGAGCAAGACCACGTCAAGCCCGGTAACCGAGGTAAACGCGACTCTCAGCTTCTCGTCTACAACTTCTTCCACTACGTCAACTACCGTCGACTTTGGAGCCCTCTCTTCGAGAAGATTGAGTTTCAGATGCGAGCCTGCCTTGACATTGATGCCACCGAAGCTATGCACATGTTAGTCGTCGATTGCGACACTGTCCTTGAGAAGACTGGTATCTCATATCTGGTCCATCAACTCCAGAAGAACCACAAACTCATCGGAGTTTGTGGTTACACGGGCGTCAACAACCCTTTCGCCAGTTACGTCGCCATGACTCAAGTCTTTGAGTACTGGCTCACTCATGCTGTTCTCAAGGCAGTCGAGACTGTCTTCTCCAATGTCCTGGTCCTTAGTGGATGCTTCACCATTTACAGACTCAAGTGGCCAAACAACAGACCGGCCGTCCTGCATCCTCTCCTCTTGGAGGATTATGCTGGAAGCTATGATAAGACCTTACACGAACACAACCTGTTGTCCATCGGCGAGGACCGCTACCTGTCAACTCTGGCAATTCGTTACTTTGGAGCTGATTGCCGACTGCAATACTTCTCTGCTGCCACTTGTACCACTACCGCTCCCGACACCCTCTCGGTGCTTCTCGACCAGCGACGTCGATGGACCAACTCCCTCATCCACTGCCATTTCTCGCACCTCAACGTCCTCCCATTTGAAGCATCTCTATGGACTCAGCTCAGACTACTCTTCATCATCGGTGCTGAGCTCTTCATGGTGTTCGTTCTACCACTTGCATTGCCGGCTGGTCTTGTCCTTGCAGTTGTATCTGTACTACTGACAGACTATGCTTGGGTGATCTTGCTTGCCTTTTGTCTTTTGCCGGTGTTGATTTGTGTTATTTGCAATGATTGGAAGTATATTCCATACTATATCCCTTTCTTTCCTATGGTTGCTATCTTTAGCATTGTTATACCATTGTTCTCGATGTGGAAGCAGGACAATGTTAAATGGGGTAAAACGCGTGGTTGATGATACAAAAGGGTAGACTGGCATTAGACCTCTATGATAGAATATCTCAATTAATTTATTTAATATTGGACAAGAACCGTTTCTTCCATGTAAAGTTCAGCAACAGACAAATCCTCCTTTGTGCTTATACTCACTAAATACATGTTGCAATAGTTTCGGTACTTTCAAGAGCTCACAAGTAGGCCACCAGTTTCAACGCTAACTCCATTTTGCTACGATACGTACTATCGAAATGAATGCCATATATATGCTGATAACTGCTGAAGCCTCTGTAGCTAAGCACACCATATACCATACATGCAATCCCCTATCCTCTGCACTGACTCGTCCAAGCTCTCAAATGCCTCTATATGCAAGGCGCCCTTGCCATGTTACAATAGCTGGTCGACCAGCTTTAGAAGTTGCAACCTTGGCCAGTAATAAACTCGGGGACAAGTATCCGATTGACCCCTGAGAGAGGTAGCCTTGCATCTCGCAAAGACCCTACCATTTTAGTTGTTGTACATCGTGAATGGGGCGTTCAAATCGCCATGGAGTATGATGGTGGTGGACAGGCGTCTAAATTGATCTTAATTGCGGCAAAGAGCCTCAACGGTACTGCTCAGGCTCTCGATGGGGAAGAATGCAAACTAGGACCGTGAATTTAAACTACTGTATCAGCTTTAAAAGTAGCGAGGGAGGGAAGGAAATAAGGCCAGGAGCGACATACTGCTCAACGATTATTGGCGTTTCTTTTTTCCCCAGCAAGCGGTGGCTAGCTGAGCTGAGTGGTCGGAATGCCAAACCGGCCAAGTGTCAGTCTCTGTAAAGTAAGCTTAACACTGTGGCTTATTACCCCAATAATTTAGTCTGACGCCTTGTTCTGGTGCGTGTAGGTAATGTGTGATTGCAGTAACACTACTACTGCAATTGTATCTAGTAGTATACGGTAGATATTAGCTTCCTTAACAATGTAATTACATATATCATGTTAAATTGTTGCAGGTTAGGCTTCGAAATGGAAATACTCATGCAGCCTTAAGATTTAGGTGGTTGGCTGTAGCAGATTGAGAGGCTTTGTTGGTGGCGTTAAACCATTCCATTCAGCCGCATCCAGACCACCTTGTCCCAGCCCTCTCCAAGTTCCGAACACAGATCCCAAAGTAGAATAGCCAGTTGACCCCAAAGGACTTGTCATAAGAGCCCTGCTGTCCTACCTCCACGTTCCACCGGCGACCTCTTTCCATCTTCCTCTACCAGCGGTATAGCAGACTCCAGAGGTGCTACCATGGCTCACTATAGCCAAATTTGCAACCTGGAAGACCGTTATCCTCAAGCCAATTCAGGGACTCCAGTCTATTATCCCATCCCTAGTCCCTATCACCCTCCCGGTCCCAGCCACCCTGACGATAGAAAGCATGATCTAACTCCGACCGCGATCGAATTGGGGACGTTCCAAGTTCATCACAACCACAAAAACGATTATATACCGACGTATCCCTTGCAACCAGCTCCGCGACACCAACGCTGGTGGAGCAGAATCGGCTGCTTCGGTCTGTGGGTTTTGGGACTCGGTACCATCGTAATACTGGCAGCATGTTGGCTCCTTATATACATATGGATGGGCTCCATGCTAGCCAGAGACCGGCGTCCCCGCGGAGAGATGTGGGATATGATCGTTGTCGATGGCTATGTAACTCGCGTCGTCACCCTCTGCTCAGCGGCGATCCGTGTGTCAATTGCCTTCCAAACTGGTCTTTTAGCTGCTGCAATGGCGGCTTTTATTCTCGAGACAACTGGGTCGCGACTTTCCAACCTTGCAAGTTTCTCCATTGCAAGAGCTGCCAATGCAACTCCATGGGAAATTTACTGGATGGCTTCCCAACAGCACTTGAAACGAAAAGCAACCAAATTCCTTCAATGCTCGATCCCTCTTCTCGCTTTCCTTGTCAACCTCATTACCACGTTCACATCGACCATTCTACTTTTCGACTTCGCTATGACACCCGTCGCAGTTCAAAACGGTACCACGTCGATAAACGTCGGCATTGACATGAACAAAGACATAGCTGACTTCTCCGGCGTCTCGTATTGGCAATCGAAACCAATGGCGCACTGGAGGTTTGCCGAGACCCGCCCTTCGACACCTAGCAACTTGACTGTTCCGAATGGCATAGCAGATACTGGAGACATTTACCGGGCTCTCCTACCGCTCGAAAACGTCGATGATCGAACATCTTTGGAGCTCCTGTCTGGTTCCACTGTTGTCACCAACCTAAGGACAATCTGTGTAGCACCGAGTTTCACCAATTCGACTCTTGTATACAAGCCTGCAGATAACTTCACCACGGAAGGCTTATATCTAGAAGCCCTCCTCGACTCTTCCACTGGATGGGAGGGAGGGCCAAAGGTCAATGGCAACACCTCGTTCGCGTTTTCTTGTCGAATCAATAACGAGTGGAATCAGACTGATTCTGCGACCTGGCCACTATCCATGTGCACTTTTATGGAACTGATGGGACCGAATGTCAGCTACGATGAAACTCTTCAGAATCCTCTTTCAGGTCAGCCTTATGCATTCCAACCAATTATCCTCCTGAATGCGACCGAGGTCTTGAATAACATGACATCCCAATGGAATGAAACCGCTCAGCATTGGTCCCCGGCAGTGATACCGAAATGGATACAACCATCCAAGATCATCCAAAATGGCACATGGAGTACTGCGCTGGGCGACAACGGAACCGAGGTATTTCAGGCCAGCGTGTGCTTTATTACACACAACATGCCGTTCCTATACAACGTTACAATGTCGGGGAAGGCAGTTCCAGCAGAGCCAAAGTCTCGAGCGAGATGGAAAAGATTACATGCCAAAACGGGAACAGAATTTATTAACCAGCTAGGTGTAGGGGTCTCGTCCTTGGATTATGAGAGGCGCGGCATCCTTGACCTTGAAATTCATTCGGGGCCACGTTTCTTTGGTGTGCAAAAACCCGGTAATAATGCCTCTCTCTTCGACTTTATCAGAGCCGCTCTTTTCGAATACAGTAACGCGGGAGGGTGGGCCTTCAATAATGACGCTTTCGCTGGCTTCGTCGATTCTTCCCTCGGATGGCTAGCTCATCCGGACCACTCTCTACTACTACAGACAGTCCTTCAAGAAACAGGCAACCCGGCTGAAGCACTACAGAACCTTTTCTTCAGATTCTACCAGATGATCTTCTATGATATGCTGCCCTACTATACGGCGGAGCAGTCATTCGTGTTGGCCAATGCAAAGCAGGTTCTCATTCCCATACGATGGACGGGCCTCATTATTATCCTGTCAGTTCTAGTAGTCCATCTTGCTTTGATTCTGGTGGTCGTCTGGTTATTTGCGGTGTCTACGGGGATATCTACGTTGGGTAACGCATGGCAGGCGGTAACTCAGATTGTGTCTTCCGAAACGACGCCGGTTCTTCAGGCTGTGTCTAACAATAGTATGTCGGATGGTGAGGTCAAAGAGTGGGCAAAGTCAACAGCGTATGACGTAAGATCCTACGGCTTATCAGGCGCTGTTGGTAACGGTGAATCGGGGATGTGGAGGCGGTGAAGATTGTATGTTAGATTTTTCGACTTATCCAGTTGGATTAAGAATAATTATGTGTACCCGGACTGTAGCAATATGATCGAGCACAGTCTCTACTTTACACAATTAATTACTGCCCAATGCTGCACAAAGCTTTATAAGCCCATACTTCCTCTAAGTCAACTGTAATCCGGTTTGAAACAATGAATCCTGTTTGCGAAATCCGCTCAAGCAATCGTAGAATCCTGTCTTTCTGTGAACGGTCATTTGTATTCGCACCCGCCATTCGGAGAGGGAACAGCATCAATAGGCCAGGGATAATCGAGCTGTCAACTATCTGGCCAGCGTAACATAATATAGCTGAAACATGGCTCTCAGTTTCGCTTGTATTCAGTCTTGGAATAGTCACTTCGTCCCAGCATGTATAGAACGTGTAGTTCATACATATGAGAAGTTGAAGAGCGTGGGAGATTGCAAGTTCAAGTTTGCAATAAACGTCCCCATACTCCGTATCGCCCAAATACTGGGAATGCCAATCCTGGAGTCGCTGTTGATGGGCTCTACCCTCACATCCGAGGTGACTGATGTCGGTATCGTAGACCCGTCGTGACTCTGGTATGGATTCGATGCAATCGAAGAAGCTGTTGATGGATTAGTCATGGCGTAAAGATCAACTGACGGAACTAACAATTTGCTGAAAGAAGAAACTTGGAGAAACAGCTCAAAGATACTGTCGACCTGGCTCGTCAAGGGCGGCGTAGGGTACCTATATTGACATCCCCATTCTCCTTGTGAGAGAATGGTTTCCTCGCAATAAAGAATGGCCCGATTTGCCTCTAACCAGTTAAATGCCGCCAAGAACTGCTTCCCAAGATGGTTGACGGGTCTCGTCATTCCGAAAGTTTGAACAATTCTTGAGGTACCGTATAACATATGTTTGGCCCATTGATCTCCAGACACTTGTGTCATTAACTTATATCATTAGCATTTCATCTTTAACAAACAGGAGATGGGCATACGTCGAATAGTCCAAGAAGAAGTGTACACCAAAGAACACCTTGACATTGTGAAGCTTCCAATGTGTCGAGCTCAGCTTGAAGCCTCCGGATTGACCTGCCATATGACTGCAAGGCAATTATTTCTGGCGACTGTCGCTCACTTGTGAAGTTCACGGTAGCCCTCCTGCTGGCCTCGAGTGCACCAATCGCAATTGCTGCTTCTTGAAGCGGTGCGCACGTTTGGATCAACGGAAGAAGATCAGATGCCAGATCAGCGGACGCTCGAGTGAACTGGCAGCGTCGCATGAAGAGGCTGAAGAATTCCAGATATGTGACATCAGGCTTTGCGGTGACGTGTGCCATTATTTGCGAAGAGTCGGTATACACGAACTTTGCTTTGACGACTGGATTGTTTTGAGGAAGGCATGTCTTTTTGGTGCGTATACAGTACTCGCAAGGGGAGCCGCCCTGGCACTTAGTAGAATGTTAGTCAACGTTGTAACAATGGAGGGTTGGGCTGTATACTTTGATACGTCTTTTTGCGCAGGGTTGGCAGCGCGTCAGCTTTTTGCGCTTGTCTAGCGGTCCGACGTTACGCTTGCTACTCATTTCTGGTGTAATGCTAATTTTTATCATCATAAAAGTGCGAGTGAAGAGGGGTGGAATTGGTCACGTTTACTCGTTAGTGTCGGGAGTCATAGTTGAGGCTGATGAACACGCAATCCGCTTCATAAGCCCCACTGAGCATTAACCCGATTGAGAAGTAATTGAACGCACCTGCGAAAGTTTCTTATGTTCACTACAGATAAGCGAAATACTTAACCACGGTCAGCATTAAGCTAGACTGGTATTCCACTCTCTCTTGCTGAGGCTGAGAAAGGTGGACCAACTAACCCAGTTTGGTACTTATTGAACACGCTGAAAGACTTACAGCAAACAGCTCGATACCGAAATACTATAAAGACATCTGGACTTCCGAAATAATTTAATACAAACACACTCACATCATCTCATCTTCAAGTCACTCAATCTCCAACATGTTGTTTTCCACTGCTCTGTTTATCAGTTTCGCGTCTGCCGCCGCCGTGCCAGCATGCCCTTCCTTCCCGCCCTCTATGATAGAATTCTCTGCCGGTTTTGAGCAACCCAAGCCACCAATTGTTAAGCCAGAATACAAGGCTCACTTTGTACAGCACAAATGGTCTACACACCATAGAAAGCCCAACATGACTGCAGCTAACCAGAGACAGGAATGCTGAACTATCGCACATCACGGCTGGCTATATTGAAAGCTCGCCTTCAAAAGCTTTTGTTCGCGCAGATGAAGCTTACGAGGGCGAGATGGCTTCATCCTTCTTCGACTATTCTAACGTCACCAAGTCGGGTCTGGTTGACAATACGCTGACGACATACGATCACAAATCTACCAAACCCAATGTTTGGAGAGGCTACGTGAACTCGAACTTTCCAATCTTTGATAAGAAGATCTTGGTTGACTCTGGCGCTGTCTTTGAGGGATTGGTCAACCGAAACTTCAATCCTTCACCTGTTGCTGCGGTAAGTGCTTGTTTCTAGTTACTATTATAGGCATATCAGCTAACATTTATTTCAGTGGAGTATCATGTATCAGAAGGCAATTCCGGTTACAGTGTATGTGAACTCATGCAATATCATTGTTGGATATGATTATTTTGCTCCTGAGCTGCGAACTCGCGTAATCATGGAGTTTTTCAACATCCAAGTGAAGTAGACTTGACGCAGCGAGGGCGCTGATTGGGAAAGGATTTGGGTTTTTCGTCTGGCGAGTCCAGTTTTCCCTGTATCACTAATCTAGCATTTAATGGATGAGAACGAGAAACAGACTGCTCATTGTCACATGAAAGAATTGGATATCTTTGTTATTGTGATACAGATACTAGTGCTAAACCTGTCCAGTGTATAATATGGTATCGTTCATTTCCCCATCTGGGTATCAAAATAAAGCTAGCAATTACTCAAAGCACCATCGTACCCCCATCTACTACACTCTATTCATTACCCTCTCCGCCAAGGCTTACAGCTGAACCGAACTCAACAGTTCTGCCAGCTGCGGTACACTAGCAGGGATATCATCCCAAGATAGCAGCTTATTCGCTTTCGCAGTGATCATGTTCGCGTAGATGTCCGCCACCTTATTACTATCCCAAACTCCCTCTCTTCTTCCAACAGACCGCAAAAGTCGCACACCCTCCCACTGGATCTTCTCATCCTGACATGATACGATGACGTAGGCAATCGGCGGCATCATGTTTGCCTGGAAGGTGAAGGTGTGACCTGTCTCACCCCGTGATAGTTCAATGATGGACTCAGCCTTCTTCAAGATCACGATACAGTCCAAAGTATTTAGATCGTCTTTCATAGAGTTTCGTTTGAAAGTCGCGTTCCAGATCGTCTCCTCGAGTTCGAGAACCTTGAAGCGCAGTATTTCTGCTTCTGAGGCTGTCGAAGGATCAAAGTTAAGCTTGAACGGGTTGTACCGCACGCTCCAATACCGGAAAAATGACTCTGGGTCCAAACCTTGCTCAAGACGACGACAGACCTGGGCATCCTTGCCACAAGGGTATCCCAGAGTCAGACAAGTAGGACACTCAGTATGCAAATCCATTCCACGGATGGTCCCTATCCGTGCCAACCATGATGCAGCAGCTTGGGCGGAGAAGAATGGGGCTCCGGGCTCTTGCAGACACATAGGGCCTTGGTGGGGAAGCCACTTCTGCAGCTCTGATACAAGTTTGGGCGAGTGATTTCCCGCGTAGAATAACAGGTCGGACGTGAGACCGCAGATCGGAGGACCAATATGCTCCATGAACTTGGCCAGATCACTTTGATCATACCGACTTCCTGTTCCGGGGCCATAGTCAGAGAGATGATGAGTGTTTATTAATGAAAATGCAGCTTCCAGGTGTCGAGTAACGTTGGCATATCGTCCATACAAGCACTCGATACAGATAAATATCAGGCAACACGTGAGAACAACCTGGAAATTCCTGTCTGGTGAACTCATGTACTCCCGCATAACCAGAATCGCGTTATTGTACTGCTGAATCGAAGCCACTTCATAAGATTGGGCAAGAGATTGCGTCAGGGAGTCAATCTGCGTTTGTAGTTTGAAGGCCTTGTGTGCACCGCCTAACGCGGCTATGGCGGCTTTAACAGGTTTAGAGTCTTGGCTAAGCGGTAGTGCGTAAGCGTGCCAGAAGCTCATTGCGTTTAGAGAACTCGCCAGCTCTGAAACGGTGCATGTTCGGAAATGATGGCAGAGATCCAGTTCTATGGATGAGCTGAAGGATTCAGGTGATAGTCTGGCTGGAACTAGCAGTTTTGACGAGGTTGGGGCCCGGTGGACTATAGCGTCTTGTTGTTTCTTCTTAGTCCTAGGCTTATAGTGCACCGGCATTTCATAGCCGTCGCATGTTCTTTTATCCTTCACACAGCGAAGACACTCTGGTTTTGTCTCATCGCATTTTAAATGGCGGATTCTTAATTTCTGGTTAGTGCTGAGTTTAGAGGGCGAAGTCGAAGGGTGACATACTTGCTGTTCCAGTTAGCTTTGAGTGTCTTTCTTAGATATCCATCAACTTACCAAGTAGTACAGCCAGATCTAACCTTGGGACCGCGGGCTCTCTTCCATTTGGATGACCTGGCTGCCTCGGCCATGGTTATGGAGATGTAGTGTGGTAATAGGGTAAGGTGCGTGTTGATATAGATGGTCTTTAGAGAACGCCGTGGTTCTCTTTGGGTCAGGCAGGCAAGATCATGGTGTCGTTTTGTGTCAAGAACGAAAGGTCAAATTCACCGACATGAAATGTTTGAGAAGAACAGCCATGATATTAGCGCTTGCTTTGGAAAGGTGGGGGTCATGAGGTCCGTTAGCTCAGCCTCATTTTCTTGGCATCTTATGTAACCACAATCCAAGCAGAGAGAGAGTACGCAGTGAAGAACAACTAATCTATCAGCAATTCAGATTGTACGTAAAGGCTGAGAGTACCCTTTTTTATCTCAACAATGCCAAGTAATATAGAAGACCGAAGGGCAACCTTAGCGGCTGGGCGTTCAATCGTGAGGCATATCGGACTATCTTTCTTCCACTCAGCTATCGGTCAGAGGTTCTTCCGCCCGCTGTCAGATTGGGCCCATAATAAAACCTTTCCTGATTGGTGATAATTTAATACTGTTTGAAATAAGCTTGAACCAAGATGTTACCCTGAACTAAAATGATTGTAAAGAATAAAAATAGACAAAACAATCGCACGCAGCGACTGTGTCTTATAACTGTTTGACTATAGACGTAGATCTCTTTAGATTTGCTTATTTCTAAGAAGTTAGGTATTTATAGCAATGCAGAGCATGCTCTGTTGGATGGGGCATTTTGAATAAACCGGACCGTGCCACTCCATTGATCCGGATGAACAACCAACCTCAATGGCGTTACTACTGTAACCTGATGATGGGGGAACGACAATAGCACTACCAGTGTTTCGGTCAAGGTGTAGTATCATCATCTTCCTAGTACTGCCTCAATGTTGTAATTTAAGGTTCCTGCAATACTATCATTCCTTTGCCGCCTGCATACGAATAACCTTATCGCAATTTAAAATACACATCGGGTCAAACGCGTTTTTCATCTACGATTTGGGTTAGTCTCAAAGCAGAACAGTATGACGTCAACGAGGAAACTTACCGATCGCATCGCATCCACAGTTTCCTTCCCAAGTTCCTTCTCCAAGTAGTCCCTTTTGACAAGCCCAACACCATGCTCCCCGGTAGCAGTTCCCTTCATCTCAATGGCCTTGTCAACCATCCGATGAACAATACCCTCCGCGACATGTCGCTTATCTTCAGGAAACAATAGTAAGGTGTGGAAGTTACCATCGCCTACGTGTCCGACGATAGACCCTAGTAAGCCTGACTTTTCGATATCGTTTTTGGCAAACTCGATGATATCGGGAAGTCGACTCATAGGTACTGCGACATCAGTAGTCCAGACCTTATCTGTTGGCGATTTCTTCATAGCAATCATGCTCCAGAGCGCATTCTTCCTCGCTGACCATAACTCGTTGCGTTCGTTTTCGTCAGAGGCAAACGTATATGCCGTACTCCGATGCTGTTTCGTGATACCACCAACCTGCTTGGCAAGATGTTGCACGATAAAATCGTCACTCCCGGAGAACTTGAAGAACAGAGTTGGTTCCTCTTTCCACTTTATCGTTGTCAGAGCAGAGTCGTTGATACTCTTCATCTGGACTTCATCCAGGATTTCAACAGCTGCGACTTGAATGCCCGCGGAGAGCACATCCCGCACCGCAGATGCTGCGTCGCGTAGAGATGGGAACGTGCACACAGCGACAGCCTCACATGGAGGCTTGACTGCAAGTTTCAGAGTGGCTTCCGTGACTAAACCCAACGTGCCCTCGCTTCCGATAAAGGTTCGCGTCAGATCATAACCTGCACTTGACTTCCTAGCTCGCTGACGAGTTTTGATGATGGTTCCATCGGCGAGAACAACGGTAAGTGATAGAACCCAGTCTTTCATGGTCCCGTATGCCGCAGCGTTGGTTCCAGAACAGCCTGTTCCTACCATTCCACCAATCATAGCACCTGGACCTGGATCAGGAGGGAAGAATAGCCCGTGTGGCGCTAGCTCTTCATTCAAGTCCATCCAGCCAATTCCGGGTTGAACAACGCAGTCCAGGTCATCTTTATTGAGTTCCACAACGCGACTCATCCGACTGAAATCAACGCAGATACCCTGGAAATGAGGAATATACTGTCCCTCAATTGAGGTGCCACCGGAGTAAGGCGTCACCGGTATTTGTCGCCGGGAACAGATCTTCATCAACTCCGAGACCTGCTCGGTTGTTTCGGGATAGACGATAACGTGGGAACAAACGGCAGTTTCCTCAGTCCACGCATAAGACTGGTAGTCTGATCCGGAATGAGTAATAAGATCGGCTTGGTCTGTGGATACATTCTCAGGTCCTAATATCGCTGCGAACTCTTTGCATGCGGCTAGGATGTTGGCTGGGGAAGTATCATGGTCAATCTTGCCAGTACTCTCCAGTGACTGTGTTGATGACCGAGACCTTGTGGCGTGAGGTACAATCTTGCGAATATCTTCTATAGATCTGGTATCATCAACACTGAAATAGTTGAACAAAGTACTCCTGGACCAATCGACAGTACTGAATGAGCCGGCAGCACCGATTGTGGCTAGCCCAAGGAGATATAGCCCTGTTGATAGTGTATTAGCATCAGATAGACGGTCCCTTAGAAATGACATAAAAATACCTGCACGACTACTTGAAGTATTGCTGTTTGATGAAGCGCTTGGGGGCGTCTTATTTGAGAGCTGACGATACTGTCGACCTGGTGTACATAGTGTGGACAGACGAGTCGCCCGTGACAATCGTAATGTTTTGTACAATGCAGACATGTTTAATGAACGCAGCGCTGGGACTGTATGCTAAAGAAATGATTGGGAAAATGTCTAAATGAGACTTTCTCTTCGTCTTTCCGATTTATTTATCGACATGCCGTCTTCAGTCGTCATGCTCCACGAACAAGTGCCCATCGGCTATGGAGTCTACATTTTGGGCAACTTTTCGGCTATGGACTTGAAATGGCCGGGCTTGGCATTTCACTAGCCACCGGACTTGCAAGCATTAAGTAGATCTACCCCGCGTTATGGCGCGCCTGCTAAACAGACTATCAAACCTGCCAAGGACCCAAAATCTCATCTTCTCACAAACAATCAAGCCATGCTCGAAGAGTAGGACGTCGATGATGAATCTATTGCTAGTGCTAGTGGTACGTCCGACAGTCTCCAGCCTCTTGTAGCCGACCATATCCGTCTCAGCTCGGCTCAGAATTAATATTTGCTATCCCCAAATCGGCGAGGAAGTACATGGCTTGGTACTGCGTAGAGTCAGGCTGTGGGAAGTCCATAGCATCTCCAGAATGAGTGCTCGAAAACACACCGTTGGCCATGTACTCTGGCCAGAAGCCTGCCGCATCCTCAGAGTCGATCATGAATGTCGTGTCTTCAAGACCCATCCCCGGTGTGGTATACGATGCTGGATCCCCATGTATGACCGGTAGAGAGTGGGTTACCTCTTCAGGATGGATGGAGCCTCCAGATGGTTCAACATGTGGACTGGCCGCTCGCTCTTGTTCATGAGCTCTCCCTTCTTGCTCAGAGCGTTTTATAATATCCATGAAGAAGTTTCTGATCCACCTTGCCAGATTGTAAACTGGCTCAAATTGCTTCAAAGCGAGGAGACCTCGGCGAATCTTGCCAAAGATTTGGTCACCTTTGGGTACTGCAGTGTTCCCGTCTACAGCAAGAGCCATCATAGCGGAGAATAGAGCTGATACACTGTATGCAAGTTAGACTTCAGAAGAAGAAAGCAATGACGCACTTACTATATCATGGGGAAATGCTCCGGTGTCCAGTACAACAGTGAGTTTTCCACGAGATCGAAGATCTTCGTCGCCGCGTCTAGGACAGGCTTTGTTTCTCGAGACCTACTGCACTGTCTCTGTAGTCTTTGGTATATGTTGATTAAGTAATAACTGCCTTGTTAGCCAGGTGTCAGTATCCGTGAAAAGGGGGCACTCACTGATAACAGACTTGAAGTGTCAAGCTAAGGTGGTGATTGCCGTGTGAGAAGTTCAAGGCCGGACAAGCATCATACCAGGACTGGAGTATCGCCTGGATATCCCTCATTGCGTCTTGACAGACTGCTAGGTCTTTGCTGAGAGGGAGGCGCGAGGGTGAACAATGGGAGAAATACATTCGCGCCACTGAACCGTTAGCCTTGTCAACTCGAAGTTGGAGGGTAAATGGGTTTCCTACCAGCTTTGTTCAATTTGACCTGCGCAACCATGTATTGAGCCGCCTCGATCGGCTCGTCTGCGAGGTCTTCTACAACAAGCTCCTCGACATCATAGTCCATATCGTTGATGACCATAGGCGTGCCAGTTGATATGGCGATTTGACGATCGCGTACATAGAGACACCACCAGATTCTTTTCCATCTCGACCTCTGCTCGGACGGCATTTGGCTATTAGCTGTGCTCCGATGATAACCCGTGCACTGGGCAGATCGAATAGCAGCTGCAATCCACCAATGGCAGTCCCGATAAGCTGTGGGATTGCCAAACCAATAGTGTAAAAGGTAGGATGACAGTATCATATCAACGCGACTTGAGTCTCTGTCCATGTCGAAAGAGGCGCTTGCATCTGTGAACAGCTTATGGTTGGCGTCTAAACGAGTGCTTTGTCCCATACGATGCAGAACCTCCAGATCACAGTGAAGAGATGCAACGAACAGAACACTTCTTAGTAGAGTTATAGATACTGTTCCTTCATGCAGTGATGTGAAAAATGCCTTTCTGTCAAGGATGGGACAGAAAGTATGGAACCGGTCGAAGTAAGCCTTGATCAGAGTATCCACGAGTTCTGGTCGGGGAATATCAGACAATCCAGGCTTATCCTGACCTTGTACTGAGCTGCCGGGATTGTCGTTCGTTCTTGTCGTACAAGTGACATCTTGGACTGTCTCACTGCAGTCACCAATTGGACGGTGAACGCTGCTATGACCAGGAGTATAGCCTCTCATGACATATGATGCATACCAGCTTTCGCCGACGACACTGGGTTGCGTAAGAGGTTGCGAAGGACTCGAAGCCTGAACTGAAGACGATGCTGCACCCGAAGTAACATGCATTCTCTGCTCAGGTCCCCTGGAGGGAGAAGCCATACTCTCGACACCAGTGACGGTATCAGTTGAGCTTCCAAGCGATTCCGATCTCGAACTGGGTTCTAACGTGTAACGTCCATCTGGACCTCTACCGAAACAGCATTAGCCTATTAAAAAAGATAGTGGATAATCGCCTACCTCTTACGCTTAGATTGGATCAAAGTACACTGAGCGTGATTGTTGCTCTTCTTGCACGCAGAGCAAGGAACACCAATAATGGATCCATCACACTTTGTCCTGCGCCTATTGCAACGCTCACATGCAGTCCCTCTTTTCCGCCCAGAATTGGGTACCCGTTTTGGCCCTGTGGGCGCTGACTGCAGATGTGACTGATCCATTGGTCGAAGCTGTTTTGTGTAACAATGCGTGAAGCGAGACGGTCAACAACATAATCTGGGGTATTGCCGAACGACCTTGGATGCTATTACCGCAATGAGAATAGCCCGGTAATTACCCCGCATCGCTTAATTCCAAGGACGATATTTCCTGGCGATGGCACTGGAATAGCGTGAAGAAACTGGCTTCCTATTTGCCGATTTCGGTGGAGATGTTTGCTTTCCATCGGCTATGGACCATACCCGGTGGCACGTTCCGATATCGCGTCCCATCACAACTGTCTACCCCGGATTTTCAACTCAACTTAGATCAATCCATTCCTTGATTCCAGTCAAGATCTCTTATGTATAAGATTACCCTGGATTCCATTGTCGAATCACTCATCCTCATCCATCATCTCCATCTTCAATCATGGCTCACGATTACGACATCGACATGCTCAAAGAAAACGATCAACAGATCGAACGAGCAGACTCCAACGACCAAACAGAGACTACCCATGATACCAAATTCGAGAAGCGAGTTCTTCGAAAGATTGATTTTCGCCTCCTACCTATTCTAGGCTGTCTCTACACAATTGCTCTCGTGGACCGATCCAATGTCGCTGTCGCTCGTATCTCGGGAATGGACGAGGACCTTGGCCTTACCCAAGGAAACAGAGTCTCTGTCGCTCTGATGGTCTTCTTCATCGGATACATCCTGTTCGAAATTCCTAGCAATGCTTTTATCCACAAGCTTGGTGCTGCGAATTGGCTTGCGTTTCTTGCTGTTGCTTGGGGCTTGGTGTCGCTTGGTATTGGCTTCTTGAACAATTGGATTGGTCTTGCTGTTCTGAGAGCCTTTCTTGGTGTTTTCGAAGCTGGCTTCTTCCCTGGTGAGTAATCTATCATCGATACTGAACATAGTTGTCATACTGACTCTTCAGGCTGTGTTTACCTTGTCTCTTCTTGGTACAAGCGATACGAGGTACAGAAACGCATGGCCGGTTTCTTCCTGACAGCTTCCGCACTGTCGGCATTCGCCAATATCCTTGCCTATGGTCTAATCCAGATATCCAAGACTCACCATTACAAAGGGTCAGTACAGTCTACAGTCGCATCAAAAAATGGTAGCTAACTATAACAGGTGGCGCTGGATCTTCATCATCGAAGGTAGCATTACCGTCGTCGCCGGAATCGGCTCCTGGTTCATCATCGTCGACTTCCCAGACTCGGACAAAAATACCTTCCTCACCGTCGAAGAACGCGCATTCGTCAAGGCCCGACTTGCCGAGGATCGCGGCCCCGAAGAACACGAGAAGGTTACATGGAAGATCCTGGCACATACCGCCGCTGATTGGAAGCCCTGGGCCTACTCTCTGATGTACATGGCCGGTGCTGTAGGAGTCTACGCCTTCCTATTCTTCCTCCCCATCATTCTTCGCGGCGGTCTTGGATACTCCATCGAGATGTCCTTCATCCTCAGCACCCCTCCAGCCCTCTTTTCTGTTGTGGAAGCCATGACTATCTCATGGCTAGCTGACAAGTTACAAATGCGAGGACCGTTCGTCATCTTCCAGGGTCTTGTTGGTATCATCGGCCTATGCATGACTGCGTTTTTGAACTCGCCAACTCCCAGATACATTGGTACTTTCCTAGGTGTCACTGGTGCCAACGGCCTCGTTGTGACGACGTTGGCATGGCAGGCCAACAACATCGTCGGTGATGCACGACGTGCGGTTTCTACTGGTATCCTTATCAGCATGAGTGGTGTTGGTGGTATCTACTCCAGCATGGTCTTTCGTAAGTCCCACTGTCGACTTTCTTTTGACAAAGCTAACGTTCTCAGGTCAACAAGATGCACCCAATTATCTCCCTGGCATTCTCGCTGTGATGGCCATCAATGTTGTAGCTGTTATTGTTGCTGCTATTACTATGCTTATCCTTCGCCACAATAACAGGCAAGCGGAGAAGGGCGAACACCTGTGCGAGGGTAGAGAGGGATTTAGATACACACTCTAGGCTTGAGCCCGGTGGAGATTGCCTTCAGTAGCAGTCACTGAGCAATCATACATATAGTTATCAAGGAATGTTAAGTATTATTCAATTACCATGACAGCAATGCAGTGGCCTTTGACTAGCCTTGGAGTGATGACTTAGCACTAACCCGATTCATCGAACCCACATGAGATCTCACCTGCATGAGCCATAAGCAACTATTTAACTCATCAACTCCTCACCTTTTTCTACCCTCTCACGGTAACAACTATCTTTCTGAAACATGCCTTCCACTACAAAGCCTACCATTCTTCTCATCCACGGCGCGTGGCACCGCTCCTGCGCCTGGAAGCACCAGATACCCGAGCTGGAATCTCTCGGGTACTCCACTGCGACTGTGGACCTACCATCAACATCCGGCATACAGGGCAAGACACAGCTCGATGATGTGAACCACGTACGAGCCACCTTGGAACAGATGATAGCAGAGAACAAAGAGGTCGTGGTTCTGGGCCACTCATACGGCGGACCCATTGGATGCGGAGGCATTGTCGGCTTGTCTTCCCAGGAACGAGCCCAAAAGAATCTTCAAGGCGGAGTCGTGGGATTCATTAATCTTTGCGGCTACATCTTCCCTGGCGGTATGGATCAAGGCGCCGTCATTGAAAGCGTCGGCGGTCTCCCATACGTTAACTGGGACACACCTTCACCCGGACTGTTTGTCGCCAAGGATCCCGGTAGCCTGTTCTACCAGCCAGACGTTCCGAAAGACCTTGCAGATTGGGCCCTGTCGCAATTGCAGCCGCAAAGTATGGCTGCCAATATGGGAATTGTTCCTCCCCAGGCATGGCAGGATGATTCGTACCAAGGTCGTTTGGGATACATCAAAGCAGCAGCGGATGTTGTCAACCCTATTGCAGATCAGGAAAACATGATTGCTCAGAGTGGTGGAAGCGATAAGTGGATTACTCGGGTCCTTGAGGGATCAGGTCACAGTCCGATGTTATCACGTCCTGCAGAGGTAGCCCGGGCAGTTGACAGCCTGATTCAGGATTTCCAAAGAAATGATATTGGAGAACGGGTCTAAAGCGAAACCCCCAACAGTTCTGGGTAAAGTGCTTGAGATAGCTAAGTAAAGTGTTATATCTATGATAATTGGCTGCAAGATGACACATTTCCTTCTAAAGCCTTATGCCTCCCTCCAGACTGTGGGCTAGTTACATTCCCTAGCATCCGGGCGTGAATGCTTCAGCAATACCAAAGAAACCTCCTGCAATTCCAGAGATGGACCCTGCGATAGCCGAAAGGATGCCTCGCGCGAGACAATGTTCTATTCCTTTATATTAGTTTCCATTATGCTTAAAACCAGCGCAAAGCCCAGATTATACGGTCAGTGTGGCCTAGGAATAGGAAGAACATTACCGTTTGAATCGTTCATCTTGATAGTCATATCAATCGAGATATATGTCTCCCAATTTTCGAGCTTCTTGATAGAAATAAAGTTGGCAAACTTGGTCATCTCGCAGCTAACACTCCTGCAAATACCCCATCTCATGCATGTAGGGGAGTCGATCTTGATGGAGCGCTTAGCATGGCTAACACTATCGGGATTGACTGTGCGTTTGGCGGCCTCGATGAAATGTCCCTTGGTTTGAGATCCTCTGTAATCGCCCTTGATATCGATTCTTAACTGTTTTCGACCCATTCCGGAACCGTAACCGTTCGGGAGCCAATCAACCGTGCGGACATAGGTGATGCTCTGGTCGCAAAACCCGTTACTGCAGATCATGTTGAGGGACTCTCCGAGGGGATCGCGGACCGATGCACCACAGCCGTAGTCGGTCAACTTCTTGCCGATGTTGACCCTGGTGCCAGCTGCACGCTCCGAGAGTTCTCCCCTCTTGCTTGGGGGTAACGGCAGAGCCTCAATGTCTCGTTCTTCGAGACTGGAAGTGTCTTCCAAGTCTTCGAGGGGGGTGATACCCATTCTCCTCATGTATTCATCGGCGGGAATCCAGCCCTCTCCGGGCTCAGCGGTGTCCCAGTCCTCGACGGTGACATTGGACGGGACAATCCATCCTTTACTGCCACCCGAGTCCTCGCGGCGGTCGAGGCTGTAGGAAGGAAAGGCCCAAGCTGTGACACTGGGGAGGAGGGGAAGGAAGAGAGACGCTGTAGAGAAGCGCATGTTGGGCAAGATTGATCAGTTGAGGGTTGCGGAGATCGCTAGTTGCTGTGTAGGAAGCTATGTTGAAGAAGAGGATAGTAGCTGTGATACTTTCTGTTTGGGGAAGGCTTGTTCCCTTCTTATAGTTTTGAGTCGTTGCTGTGAGATAAAAACTTTATCTCGGGAGAACAGCAAACTCACGATAAGGTCATATTGCAGTGGGACTTCCGTAGATTGGCAATGTTCGAAAATACCACCTCGTAGTGGAGTTTCGTTATCTATGGTCTAGAATCTCACGATATCTAACATTATCCTGGAGTTCAGCCGTGTCGCCAAGACCGATAGTTGGGAGAGATACCTCACGTAAGCTGAATATAGATTCAAGTAGGAAGGTAAAATCCTCATTCATCGTGACAATGACTGTCGTGTGATATCTAGCAAGATTACCAGATTCATAAACCAATTGGATTCCCGCGAACCCGAAACTAAAGTATTTTTCCCGCGCAGAGTGTGACCTTGGCTCGCATAAATGCATGGTTCAGGTTAGTATCGCAGAGGAGTGAAGTGGGCTGATCAATAAACGAGCCAATGAAATGTCAACAAATGCGGAAATACTGTCAGCATCTTATTGCCAAGAGCTATTCAGCTTATGCTCTACAGAAGCTTATTACCTCGTAGAGAGAGAATGGCAGCTGCTGGGTTGACATTACCAAGACGGGAGAGGCAGCTGTAAGTCTAGACTCTTAGGAACGAACTCATTCAACTCATTGCTTGAATCATTCAAACGAGGCACTTTGTTAAACTAGACGTGGTAATAGGTTTTATGCTGATATAACCATGGCATTTTATTCCACGCATTGCTTGTACAGTGATACATATGTATCGATGAGGCGGATGCCACTTCAACGTTTGTAATCTATTGCGAACTGCCTCAACGACCAGCTACCGACCGAACTTCCCCTGTGTAACGCTAGCAGAAAACAACAACAAGAGGTTATTGATGTTAGTCGGGGGAGCATAACGTGATCAAAAAGAAGCAATGAAGGCATTTTTAACCATCAACGATACACAATCCCCCATCTCGGCTTCTCGACTGGGTATTGAGAGAATCCACAATGGTTTGTCAACTCCATACCAGACCCTTCTCTCTGCCTCCACATAACACCCCATTGGAGAGGGAAAACAGACGCGTCTGGCTGCGGCGTATTATCTGGGTGATGACAAGCAGCTGCGATCGCCAAACTGCAACTTCCAACGACGGGCATGGTAGTTGGTAATCGCCGCGTTGCTGTAATGATAACCGCTGCGCCCATAAATGCAGTAGTGGTGATGGCGAAAACGATGGCTATAGGGGAGTATCCACAAGTTAACAGTTTCCAGAATCCCTCTTTTTCGACGGCGACTATAAAGAAACATTGCGATAGCATCCAGTGCATCAAGATAGAAACTAACAACAAGGGGACACTGTAGCGGTATGGAAGCTGAAGGAAGTATCGCGATCGTTGGTCGCCTCTTGGATGGGATGATACGCGCAGTGACTTCGGTTTGTTGCCATAACCACTCCATTCCTCAGCGGCAGCCATACAGGTAAAAATGCCGTTATATTGAAAATAGAGAAACGAAAAGACCAGCTGAGGAAGGTTAGTCAGGAGGACACCCGCGGCATACAAGTCACCGGACCCAGCGTTGAACTGCAATGCTCTTATTAAGGTCAGCTCGTTCAAACTGCCGAGTCCAAGATCCCAAAGACTCCTGAGATCTCTGGGGCCTGGGAGTATCCGGAGGCCCCATCCAAGCAGAGAGCAAGCGGCGCAAAATGTAACTCCGTAACTAGAAGACGTCAGCACTGGCTTGTCCATGGGGACTTATGAGTTTACATAAGAATGCTCCAGCTCCATCTTGTCTTCGTTACTGCGATAGCTCGGTATCTGCATCTTGAACCGATGGTGCAGGGCTGATAGAAATGGCCTGCCCGAACCATACGCGCAGATGCCAGGCAGGCCCCAGTAGTTGTCTCATCTGGGGATATCAAAAACGACTCAACAGCATCCCCAAGAACGAACAATGGCTCTTTTGGTGGCCGCAGTGCTATGAAGGCCAGCGCAACGGCTTTGACGAAATTAAATGCAAGTATGACCACTGCGATCCGGATGTCAAAGTTCAGTCGACACGCTTGCTCCGCTGGCTGGCTGAGGCAGTATTTCACACGCTTCCCCCTAGGGCTCCAATTATTGGACTGACTCCTAATCTTTGTTAATTTGCTCCGACATGTGGAGCATCCCAAGCCGTCCCCACAAATCCAGTCATAAGTTGAACCAGCACGGTGGTCGCATGAGGTGCTTTGCAAAGGCTGTTTGGGACTCTCGCTGCCAGTAATCACGGGTCCATCCGATGTGACGACAAGTAATACATGATCTCTCTTGGTTTGGAAAGGGACGGCATACTCGTTAATGCATTGCAAGGTAGTAAGGTTGTCAAGCTTTCCAAATTCGCCTGCCATTAGCCGCGCGACCATCTGCTCATCGCCCTTGGGATCGTCGTTGTAAAATCCAGAGTTCGACCAAAGGAGTTTCAACTCTTCGTCAACTGTGTAAGTATTATAATCAGTTATTGTCAAGGAAGAATAGACTACTGAGTTAAACCTAGACTATTAACTCGATGTAAACATGAGGATTTGGGAAACGTACAAGAGATGCAAGGGGATGGAAGACAGAAATAATAAGAACCAAAGAGTACCTCTTGCTCGAGACACCATTCTTATGTTGCGGAAGCTAGGGATTCCAATGTCCATCCAGCTTCTGCGCCCATGGGCTCGATCAACATCTGCTCTAGTTGGCGCAGAGAGACATTGCATGCCATAATTGCTTGCAGCAAGGAGGACTGAACTAAAGATGTTGATAACAAGATGAATCACTACATTAATGGTACGTGATGCCGAGCAAGACCCTTCGTAAATAACCTTTCGGTGCGAACCGTTAAATCTGGGGTTGATGCTTTGGAGCCTCACAGTTGACCAGATAGTAACACCAAGATTGATGACGAGAACGACGATGCAGGCACCCGCACCAGCAATGAGGCTGACTTGCCATTTGGCTCTCTTAGATGTGGCCGAAGCATCAACAGCGTCTTGTACTACTGATATGTCGTTCGAATCGGTGACTGCCTCCTCTGCGATCGCTTTTGATTCTGCCATTGTAGTTTGCATCGCGAGATTTCAAGAGCAAGTTTTCTGATTCGATCACCATGTGGAATGGGGCATGGCGCATCCCTTTTAAGGGCTGTTTATTACCATAAGGAACCCTGATTGCCGACTGTTGATGGTTGGTTTGCCAAGAGTATCGGCTAGTTGTGGCGGCTCGAGAATGCCTTATGGCGTTGAGCTGAAAAACCGGGCTTTCTGGAGCCAATAAAAGACAGTGAAATTCAGCTTATTGGAATGCTACAGTGTATACCGTGGTTTTGGCAACCTTACTGCTACGCCCGACAAGAAAGGCAAACACAATGGCTGTTAAACATTGGCCTGTGCTTCAAGCCGTTCTCTTGAAGTGTTTCCTGTGTTACCTGTATGTGACTCTCAAGGTTCAAGTGTGAGTTAAAATCATGTTCCCGAGCAAGGAGAAGGAAAGGGTGGTTATTGTGTATATATTGCAGCTGTAATGCTTCAAATATGGAATGCCATAATCATGTCGTTAAACCTTTTTTGTCCTGTCCTTGTATATGGTCTAAAAGAATTCAGTTAATTACATCCAACTTCTCACGTTCCAGAACCACTACATAACATCATCGAGTCTCGCCCGTACATAAAACTCCTCCACTAAACGACCTGGTTCAGGCTTGAACCGTTCCTCGCAGTTTGGACAAGTCGCTCGCCTGACACTTCCTCTGAATTGACCAAGAGACGCGTTTTTCTGGCATCTGGGGCACTGATACTCAACCTTGAAAATAATTGGATATCCATCAACATGGCGACGCAACTCTTCGTCCACCCTACTGTCATAGGCCTGCTGCTCCGCAGTCGTTAGATTGATCCCCCCAACTTGCGGCTGAATATCCCCTCTAGAATTGATACTTCAATTAGATGATCAATGGCAATATCATTGTGTAACATAACGCCAGAAATCATGTGACAGAGCGTTGATTCATTAAGGAAACCCCTCGGTGGAAGAATAACAGTGCATGATAGTTTTATTGAAAAGCATATTAACTCTCAGCAAGTATAACTAACCAACTCCCACCGCTTGACCTTCGTTTGGATATGGCAGCTGCTGCTTAATATTTGGACCGTATATAAAGAGATTCCTTGAATATATTGTTTATCATGAAAATGGGACTGGGTCACACCCTAGTAAGCTTGTTAGTGATCGCTATAGTTTTAATCTTCCGTAGATGATACTATTGATAATACTATTGGGTTGTGTTACGGCACGTGTGATTAAGAGGAAGATTATATTACGTGATCTAATTTAATTAAATACGCTGACTAAAGCCTTTGGCTTTAGCCTACCTTAACTCTAACTTTAATATATAGAATATATATATATTCTTTCTACTAAACCTTCCTAATTTTCCCCCCTTACCTAAAACGCTATACACTATACATAAAGGTTATAGTTAACTATTCTATATTTAACCTAGTAAGAACCTTATTATTAAAGATATTACTATTAAAGACCTTAATTGTATTAGTAACTTAATCTTCTAAGTAGTTAAGCTAATACTTATAGTAATATTTCTTTTTAATTTCCTTAAGGAAAGAGATTTCCTTTAAAGTAATTAGTAATACCTTTACTAGCTTCTCTTTAAAGTGTAACGGTTAAGGTTCCCAAGGGATAAACTAGTCCGTACTAGGTTTATGTTAGCAGATGTGTAGGGCGTAGATACTGAGCGTTGCGAAGTGTTACATCTCTTAATAGTGAATAGAGCAGGTTAGGCGTATTCAGGTAAAGAAGTCTTATTAATAGCTGGTAAGCTAAGTGTTCTATCTAGTGCTAAAGGAATGTATATATACATAAGGTAGTCACAGTTAAAGTAACCGTGGTCAACAGTAACCACGCTAGTCACTGTTCGTGATTGTAGTGTTTAGAGGTAACCAGGGTAGAGTAGTTACAAATTATATTATTAGGTATAGTAGTAACCGCATCTAATAGGATGAAAATTGTAGGGTACACGTAATGTAACCGCAGGGGTCATAACACAATCTCTCCCCTTCTATGGTCTTATCCTTAAGACCTGCATAACACTACTATCTTCCGTATTAGTTTATGTACATCTAACTTAATCTTGTAAAAAACCTACGTTTCTGTGCTAACTATATCATCTGCAGAGACTACTTATCGCAAACGTAGAGCTCTCTTGATTTTATCCGAAGGTTACATTGTTATACCTTGTTCTTACTGCAAATTAAAAAGCGCAAAATACGTTATAAAAGAGGGGCACAAGAATTGTTCTAAGTGTACACGTTGTGGCTGTACTTATAATAGTAAAGGAGTATCTGTTGCTGAGGGTTTGTTTTCTTATTAACCTCTTGGTTTTCGCGCTAATCCTAGAGTAGCAGATTGTTTAGTTTAGGCCAAAGCTTGTTTAGAAGCTACTGAGGAGGCTACGGAAGAAGAACTTTTGGATTTGCAACGTCAAGTAAATAAGAGGTTGTCAAAACTAATGCAACTTCGTTGTTAGAAGCAGCTTCTTTAGTCCAAGGGTATAAAGATGTTAGAGCAGGATATTCAGGCTAAAGGGGATCTCAAGCTATCGGTAGTTCCTTCGGCGGTAGAAGAATCTTCCTCTGTGGTTGATTCTATTGCTGCTGGGGCCGTAGATTTAATCGACTGGAACTCTATTTTTATCAATGCTCTTTCCGAGTGGATTAACTCCGTTGTTAGTGAAAGTTCTTCAGGAGTTATTAGGCACTAATAAGGTACTCTAGGGGTTCCTATGTGTTTTTGCTTTCTAGGTAGTTTTTCCATTTCACCAAATACATTATCTGCTTATTTTCTTTCTTTATATCTCTAATTGCTTCTGCTTTATAGACTTCTAGTCCTTTAATTTCTTTAGGTTTATTGCTAACTTTAACTTGTATTATGTTAGCTGCTGATTTAAGTAAGGAAATGTAAAAGATTAGATGGAGCCTAACTTTCAGCAGTAAGTCTAGTTTATAGTTATTTTCTGAGATTTTCTTAATAATTCTGTATAGTCCAATGTATTTGTAGTCTAATTTATGTAAAGGTCGTTTTGTTTATATGTTTTTTGTAGCTAGGTAGACCATCTCTCCCTCTTTGAAGGTTGGTCCTCCTACCTTCTTAGTATTATAGTATTTTTTCATTCTTTTTCTAACAAATTCTAGCTCTATTTTTATTTCTTTGTATAGATTTTTTAGTTTATCTGCCTTTAGGATAGCAGCAGGGTTAATTGTTTGTGCGTCTTGTTCGTTGTGGTAGGCGTCTAGGGTAAATCTAAAATTAGCATAGGCTAGTGTTAACTTCGTGCTCTCGTTGTAGGCGGTGTTGTAAGCTAGTTGTGCAATAGGTAGCTTTTTAACCCAATTGTTTTATCCATAGTTAATGTAGCATTGTAAGTATTGTTCTAATACTTGATTCATTTGTTCGGTTTGTCTATCTGTTTGGGGTCTAAAGGCTGTTGATAGCCGGTGGTTAAGTCCTAGGTGCAATATGAGGGCTTGCCAGAACTTGGCTGCGAATGTTAGTCCTCTATCCGATAGGATCTCGTTTAGTAATCTATGTATGCTAACAATGTATCAATAAAAGACATAGGAAAGTTCTTCTGCGTCTGTAGCTTCTTTATAGGGTAGATAGTATAAGAATTTCGTAAGTTAGTCAATAATAACCATAATGCTATCGTAAAAGATTCCGGTTAAAGGTTCTTCTAATAGGGGTAACTTGGTTATAAAGTCTATTGTAATAGAGTCCCAAGGTTATTATACTACCGGTAAAGGTTACAGTATACCGTAGGGTTTATAACGTTATGCTTTTGTTCGCATACATACATCGCATTATCCAATTATTCTTTCTACTATTTCCCTTATTTTCAGCCATCCGTAGTGTTATTAGATTCGCTTAAGGGTCTTTGTAACTCCTTGGTATCCATGTAGGGGATGTTTATATATATCCCGTACTAGTTATTCTTATAGCCTTATAGGTACCTAAATTTTATTGTTATATAGGGTTCCTTCTGTAGTTGCATAGCATCTGTCCTGTACTTCGTGTCCTTGTACAGCGTTGTTTGCTCGGTGTATTTCATTAACTAGGGCATCGCCTGTAAGTCGTATTATTGTTCTTGCAATAGTTCTTGCTGGGGTAGTAAATTGGTATTCCCCGTTCCTATTTTTCTTAAGGATTTGTTCTTTAGCTTTACTCGTAACTCCTTCCTCGAAGTCCGGTCTACAACTAATGGCATCTGCACGTCTATTATTAGATCCTTTGCAATGTATAATTACGAAATCAAACTCGCATAGGTATTCAGCGTAGCATAGTTGTCGTCGGTTCAGTTCTTAGGTTATAGCAAAGTAGGATATGTTCTAGTGGTCAGTATAGACCTTAATCTAATGGAGACTTCCCATAAGGTAGTGTCTGAACTCCTTAAAACAATTAACAATGGCTAGGAATTCTTTGTTGTAAATAGGGTAGTTGAGTTCTGCTCTATGTAATTTGTAAGAGTAGAAGGCAATAGGGTATAGTATACCTTAATCGTCTCGTTAACCGATTTGTCCTCCTAGGGCAAAGTCTAAGGAGTTAGTCTCAAGTTCTATTTCTTTCTTCGGGTTAAACATAATTAAAACTAGTTCGCTTAATATAGCATCTCGTAGCTTCTCGAAAGCTTGCTATGCTTTGTTGTACTATATAAACTTAATATCCTTCTTTGTAAGTTCTATAAGAGGATTAGCTATTTTGCTAAAGTCTTTAATAAATTGTTAATAGTAGTTAGCAAAACCTAAGAAGCTTTATACTTCCTTAACTGTAGTAGGTATAGGCCAATCTCGTACTACTAATATCTTTTTTTAGTCCATTCGAATTTCTCCTAGTAAGATAGTATATCCTAAGAAATCAACTTCTTTAACATAGAAGTAACTCTTTTCTGGTTCCACTAGAAGGTTTGTATCTTATAGTGCTTTAAGAACCTTATAGACGTATTCCCAGTGTTCTTCTTTATTATCTAAGAAGATTAGAATATCGTCAAGGTAGCATACTACAAACACATCTAGATACTATCGTAGAACATTGTTAATCATCCGTTAGAACGTAGCTAGTGCATTCGTGAGGCCAAACAGCATAACTAAGTATTCAAATAGTCCAAATTTAGTTCTAAAGGCAGTTTTCCACTTATCGCCTTCCTTAATGCAGATAAGGTTGTAAGCGCCTTTAAGGTCAAGAGCAGTAAAGATTTATTTTCCCTGCAGTCAGTCCTTAAGTTCCATAATAAGCAGAAGTAGGGTCCTATCTTTAACAGTTAGGTCGTTTAGTCATCTGTAATCCACAACAAGTCGTAGTTTTCCGTTTTTCTTAGGTACAAACATAACAGGAAATCCTGCTAAGGATGTTAATTCCTGTATATTACCTTTTCAGAGTTCTTCTTCCAGGTAATCCCTAAGCGTAGTAAGTTCCAGCTCGTTAAGGTTATAGATCTTCTGAAAAGGCAGATTATCTAATTTAAGTATAATCTTATAGTCCCAGCGGCTGTACTATAGTACCTTCGTATCCAATTCTTCTTTGAACAATTTCTCATAGCAACGGTACTCCTGTAGTACGTTCTTAAGTCAATCTTCTATAAGTGGCGTCTTTTGTTTTTCTAACTTTGTGTTAAGGTCATATAGCTGTGCGCCAAATGTCGCAACTATTCATCTGACATGTCTTATCTTGTCTTTTTCGTGTTTATATCGTATTCCTCTTGGAGGTAGGTAAGTGTTCTTCTTACGCCGGACTTCGCTGGCTGCCTCAGTCAAAGTTTAAGATCTCTGTTCATCTTCTGTTTCCGAATCATCCTCTGTATCGGAGGGATCATCCATGCGGGTAATCTGGCCAGTCCTCCAATCAAATTGCAGGTTATAGCAATATAGCTATAGGTATCCTAAGAACAGGTTAAAGCCTAATGTTAGGGCAATGTCGAAGTTGATATTGTGCCTTTAAGTTCCAACAAATACTTTTAAGTAATTAATCTCTCTGGTAATTTATCCTCCGTTGTAGGCTGCTCTTTCTCCTTTAAAGTTTATTAACAGGTTAGGCTTATCCTTGTATTTCTATGGTAGCTGTAACTTATTGACCGTGCAAGGGTTAATTATATTAGATTCAGCTCTGCTATCCAGTAGTGTATTTAGCCACGTTCCCTTAATTCGTACTTATATTTCTAGGCAAGTTCGTTAACCATAGGCAGTCCTTCTAAGAGCCTTTAAAAGCACTGCTAGCTTTATAATTGCGCTTATCTGCAGCTCTAGTACAGCAAGCTATTATCTTTTCCTAGCTAGCTAGGGTATCAAAGATCGCATTCGCTATCATAGCATAATGCATCGTCTGGGCATTTATTTTCTAATTGTATAGCTTCTTAGCTTTCTGCGCTTATTCGCCATTCTTCATTTTCCTGTTGTTCCCATTATCGTAGGGTTTTAGGGTCCGGTGTGTCCCCTCTGTCAGGATCACCCTTCGTGTTTTATTGCCATTTTCTAATAAGGCGCTCATTATCCTCTTGCCTGGTTCGCAGGTTTACCAGTGTAGTCAACTTTACTCAGTGTTTCCATTAGTCAATAGAGCGTCTGTTTTAAATGTGCGCTAGTGCTCGTTCCCTGGTTTCAGTGTAGGCAGTAAACTTCATTACTTCATTCTCCAGGTACTGTTCGGATAGTCAGTATCCCACAGTGTCAACAATAATGTATAGCTTCTAGTGAATATAGGCTTTAGTGTTTAGTAGGAAGCAGTTATTGCTTATTTTTTCTTGTCGGTGTAATGCGTAATAGTAAGCTGTACACAACATCCACGAAATCTAATTGTACTTAGGGCTATTCAGGTATCATCGCAGATCCTAGTAGGCCATAGGTCATTAGACAGAACTAGTAGGTTTCTGTTCTTGTTCTGCAGTAATTACCCTTATGTAGATATCGTCGTCTTATACTATCTCAGCTCGTTCTTTTGCCCATAGTACTACTTCGCTAGTCTGGTCTTCCCATTTGTTATTATAGTCGTATTTCCGTTTCCAGGCCTGTGCCTTCTGGTGTTTAGTAGTCGTGGTCCCGTATTGCCTTTCTAGGTCTGCTTATACAGCACTAGCATAATTCGGGTCTCGGTAGTGTCAGTTAGGTCGCGTTCGTTTGGTCGGGATGTTGTCAATTGCAGTATTAACATTAGTCCGTCCCATCACTTCCTAAAGTGTTTTAATGGTTCCGTCCGACTGTAGAATAGGTAGTTTCGAGAAGGTTTGATCCATAAGTTGGTTTAGTCCTTGCAAGACTTCTTCTGGGGTTAGAGGTCCTTCCGGGTTAGGGGAGGTCCCTTTTCCCTTTCTTGCAACTGCAATCTTGCATCCAGTGTTTGTTAGGGTATTTGTTTCTAGTACAGGCTTCCAGCCTTGTTGCTTGCTTCTGCTTTTCTTTGAGATTTCCCTGCAACGTTCCCTAAACGCAGGGTCGTTTTCTTTTCTCTGTCTCATATATTCAGCGTGTTTCTGGTTATCTTCTTATCGTTTCTTCATAAATTCTGGGTCTTTGAGAGCGTTGTAGTTCGGGTCTGGTCACTGCCCGTCTGGGTAGTATTTATTCAAAGTCTCCTGGTAGCTCATAAATAGGTCCCTGGGTTATTCAGGCTCTTCCAACCAGCTTTAGGTTAGCGAGGTATTATATCCTAACCTAGTCATAGCTACTCATTTCGGGGTACATATAGCCATTTATGGTTCTTCCTATGTGTTAGTTTGTCGAATGTTCTTACCTTCGGGTACTGGTTTATACTTCTGGTTAGTTTTCACAGGGTTTCTGCATTCTAGTTCCCAGTATCCTTTCTTGCTGCAGTTCCAGCAAGTAGGTGCCGGCCGTCCTGTGCGCATGGCGTTTACGTTTATTAGTCCTGCATAGGTTCTGTAGGAGGTATCGGGTTATTAAGACTTTCCTTGGTTAGCGTGGTTATGGTTTCTATTTAAGTTATTCTTATTCTAACTTAGGTTATATGATCCTCCTTGCTTACTGGCTTGCTTCTCTTTTCATTGTTTGAACTGCTAGTTATTGATTTCTATAGCCATAGCAGCGAGGTTGTTTAAGTTTTTGGGCTTATCCCTTATGTAGACCATTGCATCTTTAACTTCTAACTTAAGCCCAAGGTATACCTGTGCCATGTAGGCTACTTTATTCTAATCAAGTTTAGCTGCTTGGAATCAGTACTCCGCAAGGTAGGCTACTGCAGACCCCTTCTAGGTTAACTATTGAATTTTCATTTTAGCTTCTCGTTTCTTATCGGCAATACCAAAGGCATACGTAAGTTCTTTTTCAAAGTGTTCGTATTTTTCGTAGATATAGGTAGTTATTTCTTTTCGGGCGTAAGGTAAATTATTCACAAAATCTCTAACGATGGGTTCTATAAGTCTCTAAGCTTTATCCTTAAGGAAGCTTATAGCATATCTAACTCTAAGTTCATCAGTGCTAAACTAAATTAGGTAGTACATCTAGTAGCTACATAGACTAGTAAGGAATCCTTGTAGTTTCTCTAGTTTACCTCCATATAGGTCAGGTTAGCAAGGTCGAAGGATTTCTCCTAGGTCTTTTCTAGTCAAAGTAAGTACTGCAGTATATTCGATATATTCCTTGTAAAGTCATTGGCTTTTTTCTACTTCCTTGCCAAGGTTTTCGGTAATTCCAGCAATATTAGTCACTCTTCCTTCTAAATCTTCGATTTTGGTTTTGGCTACTTCAGAGTTATATCTAGCTGCATTAAGAAGTTCATTGTACTGTTTCTTAAGCTCTTGAATCTTTCGTTTAAGCTTAGTAACTTCATCCTTATAGCTGCTTAGATAAGCTAGGGCAATTTCTTCTTCTTCCTCATCTTTGGTATCCATAGGAAGGTTAAGTTCCTCCTCTAGGGTAGGATAGGTGTTAGGTAGAGTTACCTAAGGTGGCTATTAGCTATAGGGTGCAGTAGCGGGTCGGTTTAGAGTGGAAGGTACTATTGCGTAGGTATTACTTAGTATTACGCAGTATAGTCTAAATAAGAGCTATTAACGTGTAACAGTTAAGGTTCCCAAGGGATAAACTAGTCCATACTAGGTTTATGTTAGCAGATGTATAGGGCATAGATACTAAGCGTTGCAAAGTATTACATCTCTTGATAGTAAATAGAGCGGGTTAGGCGTATTTAGGTAAAGAAGTCTTATTAATAGCTAGTAAGCTAAGTATTCTATCTAGTGCTAAAGGAATGTATATATACATAAGGTAGTTACGGTTAAAGTAACCGTGGTTAACAGTAACCACGCTGGTCACTGTTCGTGATTGTAGTGTTTGGAGGTGACCAGGGTGGAGTGGTCACAAATTATATTATCAGGTGTGGTGGTGACTGCATCTGATAGGATGAAAATTGTGGGGTACACGTGATGTAACCGCGGGGGTCGTAATATAAAGCTCCTTAGTACTTAAAGCTTTTACCTAATAGTATCTTATATATACTATATATACTATATATACTCCTTAGCTTTATCCTTTACTAGCCTATTAGTATAAATTAATAGAAGCTTATAACTAAAGGCTATTAGCTTAATAAGACTATAATTATCCTATATAAGATAAAGCTACTGTAATATTAGTTTAAAATTCTAGCTTAAAAAGGTCTTTTTAAGATCTTTAGCTTTAGTTTATAGTTACTTAAGCTTATTAATATTATTATAGTTCTAAAGGGTATTTTTTATATTATTATATAATAGATTATTAGTAAATTTAGTATAATAAGGAGGGTTAGTTAGGCTTCTTTTTACTGCTAATATTATATTAGAAGGGTAAGCTATAATAGTTAGCAATATACAGTAAAGGGGAACTAGGGTTAATTAACTAACTAAGAGCTTGGTATGTTAGATAATGACTTATTGTGTTAGGTTGTTTGAAGTTAAAGGAGGAAGAAGTTACCTTATGTATAGCTTAGTAGCTGCTGTAATATATGTGCTATTAGAGTTTAGTAGCTGATGTAACTTGTATACCTAACCTTACTGAGATTTGACCTACTGGAGGTTGCTATTGATAATACTTTGAAGAGAAAACTTATCCTAGCCTTGCTGTTTAGAGATACCCTTGCTATTTATAGTTTTAATCTTATCTACCGCGCTTTAAACCTTATCAACCATTCTTGGATTCAGAAATAGACTGGATGTTGAATGGAGAGTTTATTTAATGGATCTATATGATGTCTAAAGTTTTTTCCGCTTGCTCTAAAGCTTTAGGAATACGGACTTTATAAGAGTCCCGAAGCTGACCGAGCCGCGCGGGTTTGCTCCGCTGAAACCATTTAAATGACCGACTGATGCTGACACTTTACCTAACTAAGTAAGTTTTGACAAATAAGGATGAATTAGCGTAACTTAAACACTTAATAATACATTAAGGAATCTGTCAGCATTTATTAATCTTATTAAATATTTAAGATCAAATTTAAGTATTAAAAACTTATAAAGTATTAGAATATAAATTTCCTAAGAACAGTTTCTATCACTTAATAGCATCTATTCCTTTATTCGGCTACTTGCTTCGAGGATAACAAAATTTACCAAGACTTACCACTTCAACCCAAATTAGCGATGCCTCAACTCAGGGCGATCAACAAGGTTTTCACCGCTCTCGAACAATCTGAGGGCGCAGGGGTCCGAGTTCGGCGCTCCATCGGTAGCTTTCAGCAACGCAACCTCTCACCGTTCCTCATGCTTGATTATTTGAATGGAGGTATCGGTGAAGGCTTCCCCGATCATCCCCATCGAGGACAAGAAACCGTATCCTATATCCTGAAAGGGACTATGGAGCACGAGGACTTTGCTGGAAATAGAGGCGTTCTCCATGCCGGTGACTTGCAGTTTATGACTGCTGGCAGAGGCATCATGCATTCTGAACAGGCCCTCCCTAGTCCTGATGGAGAACCGAATGCTGGTTTCCAGCTGTGGGTCGACCTTCCGAAGCATCTGAAGATGTGCGAGCCCCGATATCGAGATCTTAGGGCCAAAGAGATCCCAATTGCGCGCCTGGATGATGGAAAGGTCGTTGTCAAAGTCATATCGGGCAAATCCGGCGATATTGACGGTGTCAAAGATCTGGCATACACGCCTGTATGGTACTTGGATGTTGAAATCCAGGCGGGTGGAAAATTGGTTCAGCTTCTACCGAAGGAGTGGAATGCATTCTCCTACATCTATGAAGGCTGCGCCGACTTTTCATCTGAAACAGGCGATTTAACGAGAGTTCAACAACACGGAACGGTGATATATAAACCTGGGGGAGATGCCGTATCTGTTCAGGTCGCCCAAGATGCAGATCGTGGTGCCCGTCTTCTTATCATTGCTGGTGAGGTCCTTGATCAACCCATTGTTCAGCATGGTCCGTTTGTTTCAACCAGTTCCGAAGGGATTCGCCAAGCTTTTGAAGACTTTTACCAGAGTAGAAACGGATTTGAGAGGGCAAAGGGATGGCAAAGTGAGAATATGAGACGTAGAATGAGTATGTAAGGCATAATGGCCGGAATGTAGCTTGTATAGGTCATTGGAAAGCAATCGTCTAGTAATTAAAACGGCAAATGAACCCTAGTCACCCCCTGTGTGGTTGTTGCGCGCTAATGGCGTTATGTTTAGCACATCAACCGAGTTAGCGTTAACATTGAACCAGTTGGAACACGATCAGAGAACTGGTTATTGACCCTTAGTTTATTCTCACTCGTGACGTTTCAAAGAACATCACGGAAAAGCATCTAATTAGAGTCAGTTTTCTTAGCCCAACTCAACGCGAAGCCTTATTGCCATCCAAATGTTAAACTCTCGAAACAGTTATATTATATTACAAATGAAAATAAATTCCTAACTTTCCCTTTCATACCACCCTTACTCAGATCGCGAGACGACTTGGGCAATATCATATTGGTTATTTGACCCCCGGTCAGTCACCTGCCTTACTAGAATACAAAATTGACTTGCCTGAATCCAAACAACTCCATTACAAGCACCGTTCAGTGCGCAACTCCTTAGGCACTCGCCATAACTCACAGTCGTACGAAATATCAATTTGTTGAAGCTCGAGTTTCGCCCGCATAGGAAGTTAAAGGTGACGCCGTTGTAAGTGTACGTGGTGGTATATCCGGCATCGCCGCAGGCGAATTGTGGTGTAGGTTCAGGTGCGGCTGTTGTGGTTGTCGTTGGTTCAGCCGTAGTAGTGATCTCTGCTGTTGTCGTCTCAGCTTCTGTTGTAGTGGGGTTTTCAGGCAGAGTGGTTGTGTCGTCATTGGCGGTGGTAGTGTCCATAGTATCCGCAGTTGTGGTATCGATGTCGCTGACGGCTTCTATACTGGATGTGTCAACTCCAGTAGTTTCTGTTGTTTCAGGAATGATAGTTGTTTCCGAAAGCGAAGTCGTGATGGTAGTCTCTGTGTCAAACCTCTCAATTCCTGTTGTTGCTTGAGATTCGACAACGGAGGTCGTTGAGAGTCCTGTCCCATCATTGGAGGTTGCTGTGGGGTCCAATAGCTCAGACGTCTCTGTTGCAAGTTGTGAAGTCGAAGCAGTGAGGGGGTCAGAGGCTGGGTCGCCCGACGTGGTTGATACACTTGAGAGGGTTTCGATATCGTCCGTAGCAGTGGAGACAGACGTCTCTTGACTTCTTGTATCGTCTGGCCCCTGTGCGAATGATTCAGTGACGGATGTCTCAAATTCAGATGTCTGGGACGCTGAAATGGTCGACTCAGATGGAACGAGGCTGGTAGACTCTAGGAGCTCTCCAGAGGTGGATTGGGTGGAGAGACTATTATCTGCCGTCGCAGTAACAGTTACCGAGCCAGTGGACGTCGATTCATCGAGACCAATCAATCTGCCGTCCTGACATAGCTCGACTAAAGATAAAGTCAGATGCTGACTCCAAAAAGCAACAAAAAGGCGGAGGGTTACTATGTATACCATTATAAATTCCGAGGTTGACAGGTGTGCACCCCGATGGTCCACTGGTAAAGGTGATATAAACCTGACCATCTGCATCCTGACAGAAGCCTGCTTCACCGTTTGGTAGTTCAGAGTTCCTGAATGCAAGTGAACCACCAGTGTCGGTGAATCCTGACGTAATACTGCCACTAGGAGGACGGCCTTGCGGCGATAGCTCTTTATAATCCTCGCCAGAGTAATAGATAGGCAGCCCTGAGGCAAAGAGCTGACCTTCATCTTCAGCCAGATTGAAAGTAGCTGCGAATGTGCACACTTCAGGGCTGTTGTCTCCAACAAACTCGTTGTTCGCACGTTTATAGAAGGATCGTTTCTCATTGACGCCGGTCTGAATAAGAAAAATGACTTCTCGTCCAGCAGGTTCGATGATATCAGTCGACGTCGAAGTAGCTTCTGCGTCAGTTGTGGCGGTCACCACTGTAGACACACCACCGGTGAATGTTAAAATCGCAGAACTCGACTGTACGGCGGTTGGGTCGACGTCCGAATCGGAGGACTCAGAGTTAACGAGAGACGTATCAGCAGTATTGATCACGTCTGACGTAAAAAGCGCGCTATCTGGACCAATGTCCGTACCTGTCACAATGTGAGTATTTTTCAACCGGCGGTGCAAGGCTTCCATACTCATAGCGGATCTTGTGATGGATACCGAAGTGTTTCGCGCAAAAGTAGGACGAAAAGATGGCGCAAAGGGGAGTCGACCAGAATTCTGTGCAGATAGTACCTCGTCGTCCGGTCTATCCGTTGGTGAGAGGTCACCTTAGTTCGTGACCGCAGCAAGGTAGGTAGACAGGTATGTGATACACCATGTGTCTGCTGGTGCCTCCATCGCAGGTAGGTCATTCGCTGACACAAACTCTGCTGCCTTCAAGACAGCGGCGAGAAAAATGAAAGACTTCATGATGCTGTACGAGTGATGCCAATCGACAGCTGGTATCTTGTTGAAACAGATGTGATCATCCACGGCGACTGTCAAGTCTCTTAAGCGCAGAAAAGAGGGGAATATCCCTTATCCCTAAATATCAAAAGAAGGCTTTTTTAATTTCTTTTCTGCGATATTTCTGTTGGTGGCTTCTATTTGGGGTCTGCTAGTGAGTAGTGACACATCTGTTGGTGGCGCCGGGTCTGTTCTTACCCTGCAGGGAGATAGGTATTCCAGCTCGCCACTTTTGAGCACCCAAGACAAAGCCGGGAATTGCGATCCGGTGTTTCCCTGCAGGGAGAGCGGTATTTCAGCTCGCCACATCTGAGAGTTGCTTTGGATACTAGAGCTTAATCCCATTAATAGTAATAGTCTCCCTTAAATCTGTCTATCTGCATGATTTGAAAAGACTGAGAACTATCTTATAATTTCCACAAGTTGCCCCCTTGCATTCCGATCTGCTGAGAGCTTTAGTCCGGGTATATTATTATCGCATTCGCACTACCGCTTACTTGTTCCCCCCGTCTCTCATCATTTAGCCATAAGGTCCTTCTTGTCATTAATTCATTATGGCTTTAAGGCGACTTACCCTGTCTCTGCTGGGAACTGTTGTCGCTACTGCCAATGGATTTCAGGATCTAGAACCGTTCCCTAAGACATATTGCATAACCTACCTTTCAACCTACCTGGTCCCTTTGTCGGCCGTTAATACTGGCCCAGTAGCCACCAAGAGTTCCAGCTCCCCATTTTCAGAGTTTGAGGATCTACCAGAGACTTTGGACGCGTCTCTGTTACTGTCTACTCAGGTAAATACATTCAAGAAATGATTAACTCCGCTAAACCTTCTAAGCTCTTCATTTCTGAATCTGGTTCTCCGTCTTTTACAACTCCTGTGGAAGAAGAGACAATCACATCAACCATCCTATCAATCGTCCCAACCGCTCCTTTTACCTCCACGACAGGTATATCGGGGATTCCCCCCGGCGGTCGAGCTGTCATATTCCGGGTCATTGTTGACGATCAGGAAGACACACAAGGTGTACAGAAGAGAGATGTCGGGGGATTCGTGGGCACTCAAACAGACGACTGCAATGCCGCCGATACCTTTCGCCTTGTTGAGGGACAGCTCATAGATGATGATGTTCCCATCTATTATGCCGGCGAAGATTTCAAGTCGTTGCGTGGCCAGCCAGGTGCCATACCTCGTGGCGCCATTACCAAATCATTTGCAAGCCAGGGTGGTACCCTGGGTTTCACGAACCCCAACTTGCCCAACGGCGAGGCAAACTTCTGCCAGGATCCAGCAGATGGTCAGGTTTATATAACCTTTACTTCGGCGCCTGCAAATTGCGTCCCCGTTCGGCTTTCTGTTGTTGACGGTAAGTGCACCGGAGTTAAATCTGCGACAGAGTCTAATATCATTTATTGTAGCCCAGCTATGCGACGAAGAAGAAACAGTTGAAAGCACAACCCTCCAGGAACAGTCGTTCCCCATCTCTACAGAAGGTTCCATTCCTTCAACCGCATCTTCTGGCATCCCACAGAACCCTGAAACCACCTCTGGTTCAAATGGGCTTCCCCCGATTGCTCCCACCACCCGTCTTCAGACACCTTCTGACTTCATTCCACCACCAATCGTCCCGACCTCTCGTCTCCAGACAAGCTCCTTCAGGTTTTCTAATACCTCAACATTCTCCAACCCCCCAGTTGTTTCCAGTGAACAAGTGGAGCCGACGTTCATTTCCCTTGAGACATCTTTTACAATTGAACCTGTTCTGCCCGATCCTAGTAAATCGGAAGTCCTGTCATTTTCATCCGAGGCGACTGCGCAGCCTGCAGGTACCACAATTGTTACTTCATTTCCTACCGACATTCTGTCAACCGAGACATTATCTATCGATATTCCTATCGAGTCAGACGACACTACCATTCCCGAGACTGCTACATCCAGCGACATGGAAATTGATAGCACCACTACGAATGAAGCTACCTCTACTACAACGGCCAATACAAGCACTGAGGCCAGCACGGAATCCGATACACCTGCCACTACTGAGGAGCCCACCACTACCGACGCCTCCGAGACTACAACAGAGGCTGAGACCACAACCACCGAAGCAGCAGCCACATGCGAGTCTGTGTTGGCTAACCCGACCCCGGTATCACAGGCGAATATTGACGAGGATGGAGCTGACGTTTTAGCGACTGAATTTCAGCTTGGCCTTTTTGAAGACATTTTCGAGACCATCGTCATCAGTCCATTCGGAATGCTGACTTTCACCAATGGGCAGGGAGTCGGCCTGTCTGGTAACCAGGACATACCGACATCCCAGGTTGACCCTGCTGCAGTGTTTCCATACTGGGACAGTGTGGAACCCAGAAATGACAAATACGATATCACCTACGAAAACACTAATGACCCTAATTTCGGCAGGGTACTCATCGTTAACTACTGTGTGTTCTCGACTGCTGCCTCCACAAAGCCCAACCATTTCACTATTACGTTTTACGAGGATTACCTCGGTTTCATCCGTGTCAATTACTACCAGACTGAGAACATGGGAGGCTCGGCTTCAATAGGCGTACAGAACACTCTCGTTTCGAAGTTCCTTAAAAAATCGTTCAACGAGGCAATTATCCAAGATCGCACGATTTTAAACTTTGATACAAGAGCTGGGATTGAGTTCATCTCCACTGGGTCATTCTGATCATTGAATTAATAAAGTCTTGTTTCCTTTTTTTCTTTATTCCGTTAAATAATATATCACTATTAGAAACAAGGGATAAACACCTTTTTCATTTGTTGTAACACTACTGGAATCACTCCCCGAGCCTTAATATCGACATTTGAGAATTTCGCAATTATATTATTATATTTAAGGAGATTCACAGTGGTCAGATTGTCTCTCTTCTATTGAAGTACCATTCTAATGCACTTGCTACACAGTAGTAACAACTGAGAAACCGAACCGTACAGGACTCCAATTAAGCTACTTAGCTGCCAAAATACCATAGTAAGATTTGAACTAAATTAAAGATTTAACATTACGGGTGACATTGTAGATGCCGGATACAACCGTTCTCTTCTATAAGGGATGGTATCGACTTGTTGCTCTCTTCTCCCATATGCAGCTGACGTACGAGAAGGATCGACTTTATGCTATTTACCGGCTTGCTTCCGTACTGATCCTACGTATAAAGTCCAAATACTCTGATGGTCTCTTCCGAAGAAGCCTAGCTCAAGGCCTTCTAGGGTACTACGGTAGTCATCCAGGAGAATACGCCAGAGAAGAGAACTCACATCTACCATCTTGGTGTTAGGCATACAGGTGTCCCGTGGATTTCATAAATATCTATCAGACGCCAATATACATCAGAGATAACCACGCGGAGCGGACTTTAAATCACGCCACGACCTTCAAGGATTTGAGGTCGGTGGAAAGTTCATTGTCAAGGCTGTATATCAGAGCCCATATCATCCAACTTACGGTTGAGAAGAAGGAAAAGAGAAAGATTCAGATAAAGCGTTCCGGTATTATCCAGATAGAGGATCATAGGCCAAAGAATATTGTAGCATCCTTTATACATCTTTTTCTAGCTGGAGGGGAGATGGATATTGTGTGGATGCCAGTTAGCGGAGTGGTGGATTCCCGTTCAGATGTAGTGGGTTATTGATCTACAAGTTGGTTCAAGAAGGTACATTAACATATCACCAATATGGAATTCCACAGTGCGAGTGGATATGGAATGAGGTAGCCTCGGGGGACGTCCAAGAGGTAATTTCAGTCTAAAACGAGAAGTCATAAATATATTCTCAGGCTTGAGATACACGTTGATTAAGAAATCGAAGTTGTAATACAACCCTTATTCTAGCCCAGGGTAAAGCAGCGAGGCTTGCTATCTCATAGAGAACAAGTGGTCGTTTCGGCTTCAATACTACCACCACGGGGAAGGCGGCCCAGAGTCTAGACTCCGATTGTGATGAAGTCAGACTACAGCACTCATTGTCCCCATAGAGGGGAACAGGAGTCTTCAACGATTAACGTTTTAATAACCTAACGGCGGTTCGAAACTGGAACGGGAAGACCAAGCCATTAAATCAAACTCCACAGCTAAAGGTCGTTTTCGTCTGTATCAGTATAGACACAGCAAGCCCAACGCGGCTCATCTTTCGTACCCTTGGAACCATTAGCAATCGCCGAGTCACATAGATACCAGTCCTAGGCACGTACCATATCTTTACGGTACTGCGTGCGTCAGTGAAAGTGAACAAATCTACGTGACAGATGCAGGTAAGCGTACCAAGTCTGCAGGGCAGTCTGGAGGCCCCACAGAGCGAGCCTCCCAGCATGCCTCAGATGGGCTTGTCTTGGACCATGAAAAAAATCGAAAGTCGAAACTGGTATGCTCCTTATTAGCGACTGGCCTATATAATGCTTCATAAGGAGGGAATACGGGAGTGTCTTTGCGTTGCTGTCCTTAGATAAGGCCATGGCGGTGATGCCACGCATCAGGAGAATGGTGGACACAAGTGAGATCTTCATGATGAGAGGTTAAACTGATGCCTGCTTAGTATTTGCTGTGGTCTATATTTGAAAAGGGTGAGGAGGCATAAAAGGAATAGTTTATGTTTTTATACTTCTTCTTCCCGTTCCTCCGATCTCCAATTATGACGGCAGTTACAGCATGCTACGTTAGTACGTGTATCCCGGCACCTAGGTACTTTACCGGCTGGTCTGAGTGGCTCAGGGCCTAGTCTAGTGGCTCCAGTTCCAACGCTAATGCAGGTTGCTGACATCTTGGCAATGCGGATTGCTGATGGCGCATGTGCAATTTTACAAAATGTCTCTGCTTGCCTACTTGTTCAACATTCTAGAAAAGTCGTGAACGTCGGACACACGCTCGGTCAAACCTCTCCTTGGAGTATCTTGGCATCACTGAGCCTCGAGGTCTACGACAACAAGCACACGCGGCCCGACGTCATGATTGATTGTGTGATGATGCGACTTCGGACACGAGACCTGGGCATGGGAGTGCAAGTGTAGGGTAGTGGCTAGCAGAATTACATATATTAAAGTGCTTCTTTCGTCAAACAGAATCATACCAATCAACTTCTCCCAATCAAGTTATCATCATGAAGTCAGTTCTCTACTATACCACTCAGGGCATCACGGCCTTATCCGCCGTCGTGGCAGCCTCCGCACAAAACATGTCCTACGGCGCCGACAATTTCTACCGCAGCGGTCTAGTCAATATTCAGCCGATCAGCTTCAAAACTATCTACGACACGACCATCGTGGGCAATCTTTTTACTGCCACAAACTTGAGTCGCACTACCAGCTCTCCTGCCATTGTGGTCGGTCACCCCATGGGTGCAGTCAAAGAGCAAGTTTCCAATCTTTATGCCATCAAGATGGCGGAGCAGGGCTTCATCACTTTGACTCTTGACCTTCCGTTCTGGGGCAGAAGCGATGGTCCCCAGAACTATGTTTCGCCCGACTTGTATACCGAAGCTTACAGCGCTGCGGTTGACCATCTCGGTACATACAACTTCACCGATCGTGAACGTATCGGTGCACTGGGAATCTGCGGTAGTGGCGGTTTTGTCATCAATGCGGCCAAGATCGATTCCCGTATTCGGGCTGTGGCAACTGTATCCATGTATGACATGGGCGCAGTAAACCGTCAAGGCTTACAACGAGCTGTATCACTTAAACAGCGCAAAGAGGTCATCGCCAATGCCTCACAACAACGGTGGGCTGAGGTCGATGGAGCCCCGACCGGATACACCGTTGGAGCTCCGAACGAGATCACGGACGAGTCCGACGCTGTCGCTCGTGAGTTTTACGATTTTTACCGCACGATCCGTGGCGAGTGGACTCCTGAAGGATGGCAGCGAAACCAGACTACTCACCCCACAGTCACATCCAATGTCAAATTCCTCAACTTTTACCCCTTCAACGATATCGAGACTATCTCACCCCGTGCTCTTCTCATTGTGACTGGAGATCAATCTCATTCACGGGAATTCAGCGAAACTGCTTATCGCAAGGCCGACAACCCGAAGGAGCTTTACTGGGTTGCTGGAGCTAATCACACTGACCTTTATGATCGCACTGAGCTAATTCCCTTCTTTAAGCTCGGCGAGTTCTTCCGTGAGAACCTTAAACAGAGCTCTATCGGTTAGACATCCCCTTCTTTCAGTTATAGGCTCAATCAATTCCTTATAATTTATCACCATATAACTTAATTATATAGTGAATACAGACCTCTATTCCTGGAACATCTGATGACCACGGCAGTTACCAATGCTCAGCGCATGTGGTTCAGAAGGCCAGTACATGTGCTCCGGTAACCACTTTACCTTCCTGTTCGAGTTCGAGTAGCATTCCCGGCTGTCACCTACTCCACTCTGAAAGCCTGCGTCTTGTAAGATCTTGATGTCGCACCGGAGACAAGCACCCTAGATACTACGTAGTGCGGTGCTGGGCTCTTATCATAGCAACCTCTAGAATCGATGGCTGCAGGTTTGTGCCGTCTCCCGATACCGTGGCACAGGATCGCTACGGCCATAGTTACAGTACTAGTCATGGGATGGTCAGTTTTCGTACACCTATGAGTGGCAGGAAGAATTCTGACACCGCCTGTAAGCCTCCATCATACGACGGTAGATATCTTATTGCACAGCTACTGATGTTCCATGATATACTAAAAGCTTTCCATCAAGCCCTTCTCCTTCTCCTCCTCGGTGTACACCCTTCCCACCATCCTGCGTAGAGTATCCATGTCACAGAACTCAACAACATTAGAAACCTTTGTTCCATCCTCATTAAAGCCCAGAATCCAGGAATGTTCCAGTTCATGCGTCTCTCCGTCATGGTACTTGATTTGAGTGATAGACGTCATCGCTGCTTTGCGAATTTCAGTATCGATTGCCAGGTTCCTCATCTCTGTCTTAGTGAATCTGCTCTTGGCCATGTCTCTGGTCAATGCAGCTTCGTATGTCGCATTATCCAAGGGCCCCCCGTTGGGGGCTCCGAAAAGCTCCATGACGCCCTTTGGGAGGAAGTGACGCTTGCAGTCTTCGGTGACATCGCGGTTGATGATTGAGGGGTCATTGGCTTCAGTGACATCTATGTAGGCGTTCAGGAATTGTCTCGTTGTTTTCTCAATAGCGGACCTGACATCATTTGAGGTTGACATTATGTAGATGATGATTTCGATTCTTTTCTTCTGCGGAGGATACGTAAGAAGATTGGTCATTTTCATGGCAAGTGTCCGCCTTTTTATAAACATCTTTAGTACCCGATTTCTTACCCTCTCGGCGTAAGCTGACAATGTTTTCCAAATCACATCTCGCTGCCTGTGTCAGACTTGGACAACACTTGAGTGAGATGCTGACAATCCGCACTAATCCCATATCCATTGGCTGTCGATAGCATTCATCGCATAATGGAGCTTAGACCGTACATCTGAATGATATCTGCATTACGTCCTGAGAAATGATGCCATAAGTGGTGTTTGCTAGACTCCTCTGAGAAAGATATGTCTTTTTTTAGAGGCGATCAAAAATGAGAATAAAAAATGGTTGATGAAAGGATACATGAGTACTAGCTTCGTGACGGAATAGAACAGTTATAGATTGTAGTGCAAGTGATTATAAACAGGAAGAATTAAATATTTACTGGTATTCATATATCACTTATCAGTAATGCAGCAAATCTCTCTACCAGCCTGACTGTCCGTTGCTTCAAGTACATAGCCAACCAAGCTATTGTTTCTAAATTGCATCGAATTGCCCGTTCTATTGGTCAGTAGCGGCAGGATTATGCCTGTCAGACTGTGACGTGGCATGCGCAATGGAATTTCAGCCGCAAAGGGATATTTGATGCGGGTCGCAACCTTGTCTTGAGTCGCGAAAAGAGACTCCATTCTTCACCATGCCTTCAGTAAGCAATTTGAGTCAACAAAACGGAGGGGAATGGGGTTCGCAAAATGGTCCGACGATCGAGACTAAGACTGGATGTGATGACCTATCAGAAGCTGAGGTTGCATTGCAACGCTTGGTGGACTGTTATCGAGAAACCGATGACACAAGTAAGATCCCAGAGATAATCCAAGTGTCAAGGAAAGGACTGGCCATGACCCTTGAAGGGACTGAACAACGTCCGATGTGGCTACATGCGCTTGCTTGGTCCCTCTATCAAAGCTACAAGCACATTGATGCCAGTGGAGAGTATATCAAAGAGGCTGTTTCTCTCGAGAAGAAGGCTATTGAGTCTTCTTTGGACTTTAAAGACATCGACAAGTACTCGTACTGGCTTGGGCAGCAGCTAGGCGATTACTTCTACCATACTGAAGATATGTCCGTTCTGCAAGAGGCCATTGGTCTGTCAAAGTCCTCGTTGCCGAAGATAGCCGATGGCTCTTCCAGAAAGGCCTCTCAACAAATCAACCTCGCTGTGTTACTGAAAGAGAGGTATGCTCGCATAGGTGACGAGCAAGACTTTATTGATGCGTCCGCGAACATGGACGAAGCGCTGTCTGTTGTTCGCTCTCCTCACCATGACTTTTTACTGTGGTATGCCATATTTGCAGAGCTGTACGATCTTAAACATCTCAATTCCCGAGCGTTGAAAGATCTAGAGAGGTCTGTTGAGCTTCGAAGACAGGCCCTTTCTGCAATCGACGATGACCCGGAAGGGAACAAATCAGCTACAGTCAAGAGTGAACAAGATCTTACCAAGCCAGCTCGGCAGTGGAAGCTGGCTATAACAGTTGATGAGCTCTTTAATGAGAGAAGAGATGTGCAGGACCTACAGGACGCAATAAGATTGACCAGAGAATCAGTTGCCGCTACTGCAGAAGATGACCCTGAATGGTTAATTCGGACACGCTTCCTTTTCCTCCGGTTACATGGACTTTACCTCGGAACGGGCCAACTACAAGACCTCGAGGAATCAATCATTCTTGGCACAACCTGGGTTGAAAAGGCTGGACAGGATCATCCTGACTGGTCTACTCAACTCAACAACATCTCTGCCGCTCTCACTGCCCTGTACGAAAGAACTGGGAGCCCGGCCGATCTAGACGCAGCTATTCGTTATGGGAGGGAGAGTCTGGAAGTCACGCCCAAGGATGAGCCGGGGCTGGGGCTAGCGCTGAGCAATATGGCAATGGCGCTCTCTGATCGCTCCCGAGCGAGTGGTTCATTAGAAGACCTAGATGAGGCCGTCTATTATGCTAGGCTGGCTGTCGATGCAACACCTGAAGATGATCCCGCTCGACATGTTCAGTTCCACAATCTTGCATCTGTGTTGCACAAGAAGTATACTCGCAGCTTCGGAGACATCACACTGTTGAACGAGACAATCGACATGTCCAGAAAGGCTATTGCTGATGTTTCAGAAGACCATCCAGACTTCAATACATATCGTAATCGACTTGCGTCAGCCCTCGACAATCGTCACACTGCGCTTCGGTCAGCACAGGATATGGAGGAGAGTATCCAGCTTAGCAGAGAGGTCGCCAATGCCACCGTAAAACAATACACCGGACGAACCTTTGCCCCAACAACTCTTTCTTCACTGCTGCGGAAGCAGATCAATAGCGGAGAAGGGTCTGTAGATGATTTGGATAAAGCCATCGAACTTATACGGAAGGCGCTGAGTTTGACACCTGAAGTCTCTCCGACGCGGACACAACATTGGTTCAAGATAGGAGAGCTGTTCGTCACCAGATACACTCCACTACGAATTGAAGAGGATATGGAAAAAGCAGTCGAGAACATCCAGTTAGCGGTAGCACATCCCACAGGCGAATTATGACGTCGCATCAAAGCTGCATCAGAGATACTGCCGTTATGTCCGGAATACAAGCAGGCCTATGAGATAGGACGCGCAGCCCTAGATATGGTTCCAATGCTTGCAGCAGTTCGTTCGCTCGAGACAGCTGACCGGCAGTATCTGTTGAGCCATGCCGCTGGCCTTGCAGCGAATACGGCGGGTGCAGGACTGAGGATAGGCAAACAGCCTTCAGAAGCCCTTTCTATCCTGGAGCAGGGACGTGGGCTACTGGCTTCATCTCTGGATGAGATTCGGACAGATATAAAGGAGCTACGAAACGTGTTTCCCAACTTGGCAGAGGAATTTGTTCGCCTTCGAGACGAGCTCGACTCTTCGACTGGTTCAAATGTGACCGAGAAAGACTCATCTACCTACGGAGTTCAGGGACGTCGTCGTCGTGACGCTGGCAAGGCCTTCGATGGACTACTAGTCCAGATTCGAGAGAATCCAGGCTTTGAAGACTTCCTGGGTCCTCTGACTACTAATCAGATGCTTTCGGCTGCTGACTGTGGCCCGGTCGTTGTGCTCAACAGTAGCTGGATGGGTGTAGACGCTATCATAATACAGGAAGATCATCTCATGTCATTCGTCTTTCCAGAGGTGAAAGACTTCCAAACTCTTCAGTTTATGCCCGAACACGAATACGGGAGTGTGCAAGCGCTCGAGATCCTTTGGAACGCGTTTATGAGCAACATCTTGGATCATCTGGGTTTCACAGAAACACCAGAGGACGGACAAGATTGGCCTCATGTCTGGTGGGTTCCTACCGGCCCATTGAGCAGACTTCCTATTCATGCGGCAGGACTACACTTGGAGAGATCCGGGAAAACGGTGATGGATAGAGTGATATGTTCATATGCGCCTTCTGTAAAGGCATTGGTACACGGACGTCGTCGTCAAGAGATCCGAAAAGGTCCCGCTCAAGCTCTTCTAGTCGCCATGGAAAACACACAGAGTCAAGCTCCTCTTCCAAAAGCAAAAGAGGAAGTCGAACTGGTCAGCAATATCTGTGAGAGCATGAGCGTGACGCCCGTAATTGCCGGGTCGGACAAAAAAGAAGCGCTTGAGCATTTGCGAAGCAGCAAGATATTTCACTTTGCAGGACACGGCCACACAGACAGAAGCAACCCGTCAAAAAGTCACTTATGCTTCAGTAATGCTAGCGATCCCCTAACAGTGGCAAATCTTCTAGAGCTAAACCTCCACGAGGAGTCACCGTTTCTGGCGTATCTATCAGCATGCAGCACAGGACGTGTTCAAGATGAGCAATTCATCGATGAGAGCATCCATCTAATTAGTGCTTGCCAATTAGCTGGGTTCCGGCATATCATCGGAACACTTTGGAAAGTCCAGGATGAGCATTGCGTTGATGTCGCGCGTATCACATATGAAACCATCAGAGAAGGGGGGATGACTGATGATTCGGTTTGCCGGGGATTGCATAGGGCTACGAGGGCGATGCGGGATATTTGGTTAGATAGCATGGAGGAAGATGGCAACTCGGCTTTGCGAGGAGAGGATAGGAAAGCAAGAGACATCATACCCTGCGAGGAGGATGAGCCGGCTCCCGCTTACTGGGTTCCTTATGTTCATTTCGGCATATGAACCCGGCCCTGAATACTGTAGCATTACTACGATAACATTTATATTGACTGACCCTCCATACAAGGCCTAACGCTGGAATGCAGTCCCTACTAATTAGAATCGAGAGCCGACGCTAATTATTGGTCTCCGCAGCCGGATTGGCACAGCACCTTCTCACATCAAACCAACCAACAAGAGCCATAATACCGTAGAGCTGCTGACGATTGCGACAAAGCTACTCGAGCTCTGTAGCAACAGCCTTGCTGTACCCGACGCACTATTCGAGCCGCCAGACGAGCCATCAGATTCCGAAGGCAGTGTATAATCCGGCGGGGGAGTCTCATATGTAGCCTCGAAGATAAGACCATCTTTGTCTGTTCCATTTATGCGTGTACTATTTTCGCGTACAAGACTGCCCTCGAAGGAAAGACTGAAGGATAGGTCGAGTCTCCAAACATTCAACTCGTCGTTGTTCGTTAGGTAGTAGAAGTATCCGAGTTCAAATGGATCGTCAATCGCATAGTCTTGAGTTCCTTCTTTGGCGCCGTCCCCGCAATTTGCCTGTCGTAGATTTATCCACGGCCTTACAGCATCGAGGCTTGATTGAAGAGTGAAAGTCATCTTTGAGGCGCCGATACCCTTCATTTCAGCCACGGCACCAGGCTCCAGCCATACCGTTGGCGTGGTCGTGTTGATATGGTCATTGCTGGTAAAGTTACTGCGTTGGAGTGTTTTATAGTCCTCGGTCAGAATTTCTGAGTTCCAAGCACACACGTCACTAAAGGTGATGTACTGACTCGAGGCGGGCTCAAGTCTACTTGTGTCCGGATCTAAGTCGAGTAGCGGTGGTTTTGTCTTGTAGACGGCACGGGCAGAGAGATTCTCGATGTCGGAATTGGTGATTTTGGTCGACCAGTAGGCGGTGGTGTTTCTGTGACGATCCGTGGCATCTGAAAGCGTATAACGTCCTATGGAGGTATCATAAAAATAGGTGCCACCGTACGGTGTTCCAGACACGACAAAATCGCTCGACCTCAGGTGTACCCATCGTTGGTAAATGTCAATGTAGGACTCGGTGGCTCCCAGAGTCTGGTCGGCTGGTTGGAACCCGAATAGTCTCCAATGGAAAGGCTTTGTATCTGTCTTGTTTCCTGTCGGGGCGACCAAGAAGAGAGCTGGGTATTTATACGTGTTGGGCTCATTATCAGCCATGCCACAGGCTCCGGGGCCCTTATCCAACCAGGATGAGCTATTCGTGATGTGGTGCTGCACCGTTAAGGTGCCATTGTAGTAGAGTCCCGGGAGGCCGTAAACAATTTCTCGTTCAGTCAACTGCTGACATCCACAGGTTTTGGGGTCGCATTTCCAGCCGGTGTCGTTCTCATCATCGATACCATTATTCTGGTAAGACCATGGATTAAACCCTGGGGGCGGATTTTCGACTGTGCCACCTCCACTGCCACCTCCACTGCCACCTCCAGATCCGCCCCCACCACTCGAGCCTCCACCGCTGGAACCTCCACCAGAACCTCCCCAAGAACCTCCGCCACGCCTGGCAGCGACTGTGGTCAGAAACACAAGAAGAAGAACAATGGTGCTGGACTGTAAATAGGCCCTCATTTTGAGTGTGTCGTACCGCGTCGACGGGAAACAAGAAGTGGGCTTGGCAAGATCAAATAGTAACAATGATTGCAGGCCTTGAGCCTATTGCAGACAATGTGGTGTGCAGCCCTTTCAGCTTCGTCCAGGGATTAGCATCCTGCTCAATATTCCACCTCTGAAAGTTGCAGGACAGCGTCTCGAATCCAGCCACCATACAAGGGTTAGGAGTTTGAATCATCCTTATTCGCCATCACGATAACCCAGCCCTCTTTATTGGACTGATTGGTCTATTATCGGCCTTATGATCTCATCTCACCCAGCATTCAGTAAGGATCACGGCCGCTAGCTTATCGCCGTGGAATCATTACCGCTGTATACTTTAACTTTATGCTTCAGCATCGCTCAGACGGATGTCGAGTTGTTTATTAGACAGCACTATACGTCCTCAAATTAGCAGCCACTTCAAGTGAGCCATTGTTTTCTTAGGTTGCGTGACAATGACTACCGAAGGAACTTATGAGATTGAGCCTGCCCCGTGGATACCACCTGTTTTAGTGTGCAAGCGCTATTTTGGTGCAATTATCAGATTCTTACTTTAGGCTGTGCAAGTTACAGAGCTTAGAGCGCTAAAATAAAGTATCCATAGGGCGGGCTCAATCTAATTAGTTCCTAAGGTATGTCTTATTAGATGCCTGAAGATCATTACCACATGGCTCCGGGATGTCAGCATTGGGGGCTAAGCAGATGTCGATCTTAAAGTCGGACCATAAAAGTAATAAGCAAAAGTAGTGAAGCCCCCCTTTTATCTTCCACAATTTCTCAGCTCTTCGTAAGACTCTTTCTGCTATTATCGGCCGGCCACTTAAATTTGCAAAACACGAAAGAATAACCCAAAAACTGTCACCATGTCCGACTTTGCGGATCTTAAAAAGGCGACCGACATCGACCCCAACGTCTGGTACCATCTGACCGAAGAAAACGTCGACGATTACAATGGAGATTTCAAGAGCATGCTACAAACGTTTGAGGAGGAAAGCGGGGATGATGGGTTTCGCGTCTTTGGCGTTGGCAACAGGAAAACATACTGGCAGTTTGTACGTTCCATTCACAGAGACGCGACATTATGTCCAACTTTTCTAACCAAGCTCCCAGCAACCCATAGGCAAAACACCAGGCCGATACTCGCTCCGCTGCTCCGAAACGACGACACGAAAGCAGTTCGCCGTATGTTATCGGGATTTCGAATCGGTCGAAAATCGACGCACACGCGCCTGTCTAACCGACAGTGATGGAACCGAGTCGCAACAATGGGATGTGTCTCTGTGGGGGACGAATAAGACTGAAACATATTTATTTACAAATGTCGCAAATGGCACCAAGTATCACCTCGATGTGATTCCCAATAGCGCCGTTTTCATGAGCCCAAATCTCGATGGATACCAAAAAAGGCAGCGTTGGCTAATGACCAGTGTCAGCAACGTTGACGATGACGCCTACAGCACTGTTTTCACAAACGTAAGTCTAACTCCAGCATTCGGATGTCAATCTCGATAGCTAAGCAACATCAAGCCTCCTCCCGAGTCAACAGGTGGTTCAGGGACGACAACAGGTTCGTCTGGTGAAGCAGCCACAGATTCCGCATCATCCTCGTCCTCCGATTCCGGTTCCAGCAGCCTCTCAGGCGGTGCGATCGCAGGTATAGTAATAGGAGCTGTACTCGGTGTTCTTGCGATGGCACTGTTGGGATTCTTTCTCTGGAGACGTAAGAGACGGAATAGTGGCCTTCATGCTAAGCCTGATGAGGCGATGAATGCACCCATGGGAGAACATACCCAATTTGTAGGTCACAAGCCACCAAATTCCACCTCGCCGGCACCACCACTTTACGAATTGCCGAGTTCTCAAAACCCCGTTGAACTCCAGGCAGCTGAGCAGAGACACGAGTTGAGATAGACATGAACGGTGATTAGAGTTAGTGGTGGAGTCTGAATAGAGTTTCGGCAACGGTGAATGACGTGTATGGTGGTCCCGGCAGCTGACAAAGTAGCTGTCTAGGAAGAAGTATAAATACCCCGTTACCTCTCCTATCTGAAGCCAATATCTCTATCTTCTGACTCGCACGACCAACGACTCCAACTTGTTTTCCAACAACCATATGGCTTGTCTAGATATGTCGTTATTCTCAACAGCTTACCTCCTTCTCGGACTCACTGCTCTCGCAACGTGTACCTCATCCTGCAGCTATGAACCGTCCTTGAACGCAACGCTTGAAAACTTCCCAAAGGCGTCACCTAGTTCTCCTTACGACCCCAACGTCCTTTCTCAAGTCCCTGTTGCAACAGTATGCAGCTCCGCCAACGCGACCGATGAGCTCTCCTGTGCAAGAAGATACATTGACATTATCGATGAACAACTCGCCTTCCTCTACGCTCGACGCTTAGGCTACGCCGCCGTCGCTGGGTTCGCCAAGTATAGCCAGGGTGTGGAGCTGAATGATCCTGGTAGAAATGAGGCTGTTGCTGAGGGCATGGCGCAGAGGGTCCTCAAGTATGGGGGCAGCGAGGAGGCAGGGAGAGTTATGGGTGGCGAAGGATGCCAGATTTATGTGAGCTTGGAGTTTGAAGTGTCGGAGATCCAAGGGACTTGTGATCCTCAGTTTCAGGAGGATTTTAAAAGAGAATGTAATTAAGCCGTACCTTGGGTTGATCTTTTGTTCTAATTTATAGTATACCCTTACACAGTCGATCAGATAGTTTTGATCACAACTTTCAGCACTGGGGGGCTAGTTGCTATAAGCTGGGGCTCAAACGATGTCATGCAATAATTGTGTATTTTTATGTCGTATGTATAGTGAGACAAGCCCTTTAACTACTTTCAACGATCTAAGCCGCGTTGACGTACAGGGACTTAGTAGTGCAGTACGCCTTGATACCCTCAATACCATGCTCAGCACCATGACCGCTATGCTTGGCACCACCAAAGGGAACTCTAGGGTCGAGCTGAACGTGTGCGTTAACCCAAACCGTACCCGCCTTGATTTTGGAGGACATTCTCTCGGCCCTCTCCAAGTCCTTAGTCCAGACAGAGGCACTAAGACCCATAGCAGTATCGTTGGCACGTCGGAGGACATCCGCTTCGTCTGTCCACTTCAAGACAGGGAAGACAGGGCCTGCAGAATGTTAGTGCCATATAGTTAAAGCGAGAGGGTGACTTACCGAATGGCTCTTCAACCACAATTCTAGACTCATCGGGGGGGTTCTCAACGATGGTAGGGGTGACAAAGTATCCCTTGCCAGCAGTTGAGGCACTTGTTGAGCCAGCTGCCAGCTTGAAACCGTTGGACTCAATATCGGCGAGTAGGTTCTTAACACTATCGAACTGCATCTTGTTCTGAAGGGGACCCAGAGCTGTCTTTTCATCCATACCATCACCGACGGTAAAGCTGTTGACGGCTGCGGCTAGCTCCTTCACAAACTCGTCATAGATCGACTCATGGACGTAAACTCGCTTAATGGCCATGCAGAGCTAGTTTCTTCGTAAGCCGAGTTCAGTTTAGAGGGCATTCCGCAACTTACCTGGCCAGAGTTCATGACCGCTGCGAAGGCGATCTTGGGAGCAACCTCCTTAACATCAACATCATCGCAAATAATGGAGGGATCGTTACCACCCCTAGCTACGTTAATTATTGTTCGCTTACTATCAAGAGTCGACTTACAGTTCGAGGGTAACGCGCTTCAGTGTTGGCGCAGCGCTCGCCAAGACCTTCTTTCCAGTTGCTGTAGATCCAGTAAAGCTGATCTTGTCAACACCGGGGTGGGCGGTGAGCCAGGGTCCGAGGCTATCGTTACCGCTGAGTGCTTGAACGACACCTGGGGGGAAGTACTGGGAAGCAAGCTCAGCGAGCTTCAGTCCGCAATAAGGAGTGAAAGGTCTGTCCCGGGGGTTATTATGCTTGTCGTGACAAAGGTAACATGAAACTTACGATGGCTTGAGAATGAAAGAGTTACCAGCGATCAGAGCTGGGCCGATCTTGGCAGTGGCCAAGAAGATAGGGACTGGATTTGTTAGCTTTGCATAAACCTGTTTCCAGGAGAATTTACTCACAGTTCCAAGGCACGATGCCGACAGCAACACCGAGAGGGACGTATTTTATAACGACTTTACTTCCTGGCTTGTCCTCAATCACCTCCTGAGGATCAGGCAGCGATGCGTATCCCTTGAGGAACTGAACAGCCAACATGATCTCGAAATGGGCCATTGCCATCTATTTTCGCATCAGAACCGATTCTCAGTGACAATGAGTGTCAGACTTACAGATTTTCCTTGCTCCTTGACCAGCAGGGTAGCAAATTCATCCTTGAGAGCATCAATACCCTCGGCATACTTGATTACTAGGGCCTTTCGCTCCTCCCACGGGACCTCAGACCAGGAATCGGATGCCTTCTTGGCGGCCTCTACAGCTCTGTCAACATCTTCTTGGGTCGCAACCGGCACTGGGTAGTTCTTCTCAAGGGTAGAAGGGTTGGTATTCTGAAGGGTCTCCTTGGTGGTTTCGAGCTTTCCGTCGATGAGGTTATAGTACTCAGTGAAGTTGAGTTGCTTGCTAGATCCGACGGCCATTTTGACTGATTTTAATAAAGATTATAAATATAAAGAGGATTTTAGGTCAGGTCTCCTTACAGGATGCAACATTGGTAAGTACTTATAGCTGGAATCTTTGCATTAAACAGCTCATTACCATCACATGTATGGATGCCCTAGTCAAGGATGTTTCATCCGCCGGCCGGTGATATTGCTAAATCAGTCCGTAGCGGTGAACACTTCTCCTGAAACACTAGACGAAAAGCGGATTCGTAGCTGAACGAAGCTAGGGTAAATACTGCAACGGCGCCGTTGTCTAGTTTGAATTGTGGAATCGAATCCGCTTCTAACGCCCCAAGATCCTAGCATAGGGCTATCATAGCATCAACGAGCGGACTGCCCTACGACATGCCAAGACGCTGAGGCCTGTTTTTAAGCAGTTTGTAAGCAGTGTAGATGCTTTATATTAATTTTCTGAAGACAGATTTATCTTAGTTCAAATAATAGATTGAAGAGTTTAAAATGGGATATCTCCACTGATCTGCCCCTGTGCATGAAACAAAATGAGATATCCACATTAATGTAACGTCTTTCACAGGTCCACGCTTTAATTGCTCCATGCATTGGCCGCTCTAGCCGCAAGATTGAGTTTGCGAGAAATTCATATATACCCTAGAGCCTATAGAATAACCTCGGCAACCTAAATTCAAGTCGTATGATTGTTATCAAGGTGGCGAAGTTGATAGATTGCTCCGAAGATTGACATTGAATCAGATAGTATTACACTTGCACTTTTGCAATTCTTGAATGTGATCCCAGAGCAGTTTGATACCCTCCCACAAAGCTGGCGCTAACATCACTCAATGTCAGTTCACACAACAAGCTTCGCTCATCAAAACACGCAGGTCGTGTGAGCAATCGGACAAAATTACCTGGAAATATTATATCAGATACAAGTTTCAAAAACTTCAATTGCATTATTCAGACCAAGTCTATTTCTTGCCACGCGACTGACCGCCCAGCAGCCTCTCCACTCATGACGCCATGCACATAACTCTCACCAACCAACATATAGCACCGCTCATGATCATCACTCTTCCGCAAAACTAACGGCACGGGACATCCCGATACTATCCACACTTCGTCTCCAACTTGTGTTGACCCGCAAGAAGACCCCAAATGCCCACTGTCTATAAGAAACAGGCGCCGACACCGCGACGTTACTCCCATAACTGTAAAACAAGTTTTCCCGTGTTCCTTATATTCTCTATCCATTCAGCTTGCTCTGACATGGAAAGCATTCTTTTCTGAAGGCCCATCCAGTAAATTCAACATGACCAATAGAGATTTAAACTCTGAATGGCTTGGAAAGGCACTGTCAGGAATGTGGGAAGCTAAATCGTCGAGTATACAATAAGCCTCGAAAGCTAAGACTAATACTAAGATATTAAAAATTAATTTCTCTACTACATACTAAGGCAAATAGTAAAGACATTACAACAGACCTCTAAGAATAAGATTTAAAGTTATAAAGTAATATACCAGTATAAACTAACTCTATTAATTATTTTCCCTGTTATTACTTACCCTTTGTAATAAAACATCTTCATCACTATCCGTTCGCTGCACCTTGACATAAGCTCTTTTAGCCTTGGTCTCCATATCCTCAACAGTATCCGCACCTGCCAGTACATCACCAACTTGGTACCCATGACGAAGAGTCGCCAGAGTACTGCTCTTCCACAATGGCGCTGCTTCTGATGACCTGGAGTTTATCAGTGTGATACAGAGGAAGACAGCAACAAAAAGAAGCATTGCCGCGTGAAGCGCGATCCATGGCCATCGGACATCATATATGACGGTTAACAATCCCACACTACCCAGTTCAGTCATGGTCCCATCTCGAAAACGGCCCATGTTCTGTCCAGACTTTTGTGAGCTTCTAGCATCGTAATTTCGTCGAATCTCATTAGTCATGCTGGTGGCCAGCGACTCGAAGGTGCTTGTCATATTCGTCCTAGTCCAAGTCCAAATACCACGAAGTGCTGGTGGGTAGGCCTTGGTTGATAAATCTTCTTGTTTGAGCCCTAGTGTGGCACCGTTAATACCGACTGCTCCTTTCCCAAGCTTCTTCTCCATCTCCCTCTTCATCCTGCTTCCTTCGGTGTAGTTTTTCTTAAAGAGTTGTTGAAAGTGTGCACTGATTGAGAAGACTGACTCTGACTCTATGCTGTACCATGGCTCTGTTTCATTATTTGGAAATTTGAGTACAAGTCCTGAATAGCCCACAGTTGAGTACCGACTATTAAACTCCAGGCTGTCGACTTGATCGTCCGGTGGGATGTTTTCAGGCAAATTATTCTGGCGCTCAGGAAAACGCTGCCAGGAGTCGGGGTCTCGAATGGCATCAGTAGCCTCTGTGATATTCTCGACAAGCTGGTTTCCCTCCACAGCCGAGTCTATAGTCTTTACACAGTAATGAAGTGCGCATTCCATAGCATGTAAAGGAACATCTGGCCACTTAATTGAGTCGCTTTCTTCATTCCCCATATTATTTGGGGATGTTTTGTTGACCCAGTCAACATCAGGATATATAACACTCATTGACCAGATTAAAGTATCGATCTCTTTCATCGAGTTGGTCTTGTTTGGGTTGCCCGTGCCAAATGATGTCGTAACATACTTGTCATCGTGATAGATAACCAAGGGCTGTTCCTTTTCGCATCCCGCGAATACGCCACTGTAGGGCGGACATCCATCAATATTGGCAATAAAATGACCATTAGGCAAGGAAAAGGCAGTGCTTGGAATGCTATAGCCGTCGAATCGGTAGTTACCGAGTGCAAACAACGCCTCTCCGAAATCTTTGACACGCCTCAAATCGGAAGTAATATCGTTGCACTTGTGACAAACTCCAAGCGTGTTGAATTGATCCCATGTACAGTTTCCTGTTGGACATTGCACGAGCGTCTCACGCGCCACTTCCCATGGTGATTGAGACAACCCAGTCAAGATGGCAGATTGCATCGATAGTGGTATCTGGGTGTCGACGACGGTGTAGTTGTATTTTGTGGCGTTCATGTCAGTGTCTTGTAATACTGTGGTTTGTCCCATGGAGTAGGATGTTGCCCGAGAGATAAGTGCAGCATCACCAAGTTGTTGGGCACTGCGTTGCTCAAAAACAACGTTTTGTTGAAGCTGTACAATTTGTTGGGCAAAGGGATCCAGCCCAACCACTAACAAAGTCAACGCAGCACCGAATTGTAAACTCAGTCTTATAGCAGCTACCATGTAAGCCTCAATGCACAATATGGTTCCCTCTCGGAACACTCACGCTTTCTTTGTTCGTAAAAGAACTCTCAAACTTCCGAGCGGGCCCCGAGTCGCTGCGTCAATGCGGTCAAAGTCCATGAGTGGTCGCTCTTGGTCGGCAAATAGAAGCCATTTCCACTGCGCCATGCACTCAGCGAGTACGTACGCCAGGTTCGCTTTCGTAACCAGCGAGAGGATGGAAACGATGGTGTTTAGCGTGATGGTATTCCATACGAAGACTTTTTTCTCATCAAAGACGCGCAGTAGAGCAATCATAACGGCGAGTGACACCAGAGAGCCCGCAAGCGCCCAGGATTCCCATATCCAGGCTGTCCATCTCTTGTTGGGAGTTGACTTGGACATAGCTTTCAGACACAGTTGAGGACGATAAGAAGTTGACGATGCGACAAACAATCCCCAAACTGGGGGCATAAGCATTGGTAAATATAGTCCCCCATATTACTGAAAGGTGGCAGGATTAATCTATTTTATGCCGTGCTGACACACAGCCACTACTACAATCCTTCATAGCTGTAACAGAACCACCGATTGGATGTAACATCCTTGCTATTCTATTTTAACTAGCTTCAGGGAACTAACTGGTATAGGCATGCTCAGCAACAGGCTGACTAAGATAAACTCACGTCAGCTTAGTTCTACAGTTTAAAATCAATCGTTATACAATTAAGTTATCTCCATTGATGTAGACTGGATATAAATGGGCGGGTAGGGTTAAGCTGGCCAGCAACTCGGGGAATTTTGCCAACAAGCTATGCTTGTTATAGTGTGGAACCGTCCAAAGATGCGTCCTCCGCTGATTATCAGCGACAAACCACCGTCAGACCGAGATCCTGGCTCAGTCAGCTGCAAGGCTAGACGTTGTCTGAAGAATGTCCGTGATATGCAGGGCTGAGCATTTCTACAGTCATCTGCCAAACTCTACCATTGACTGGGAGTTTGATGCTTCATATACAGCCTATCGCGTTGTTGGTATGGAACTTTATGGCCGGGATTGCAAGAAGAGTCACTCCTTGAAGGTTCACCTCAATTCCAAACCGCATCTTTTAAGTCAGCACCTTACTATTTGTACCTTGTCTAGGTGGGTGAGAGGAGAGTTGTCCTCTAAGGTTTAGGTTACTGAAATAAAGTAGCCTAAATGATAGCCTGATATTGTCTAAGATGACTAAATTATTTCATCTCTTATGCTCTCCGCGGCCAATTCTCCTGAAACCCTGACGCTTGTCTAGCCTCAACGCGACAGGAGCAACATGAATCATCTCTAGCTCAGGAATGAGAGAGCATCCTCAGGGACATCGTCAAAGACGGGGGCTTTCTCGGGCTGAACAGCCGGCAGGTTCTCAGGCCAGGTGACTGTCGTGTTGGCGTCGATGGTGGTTGGGAGTTGAGACATGCTTACAAATAAACTCGGACAGAATATCTTCAATCGAACAAAGTAAAGAGCACGGGAAGTTGGTCTGAAGAAGTCTTAAGCTTGAGGAGCGATATTGGGAAGGTACGCCGTTGGGTTGGAGCGAAATTATGGTGGGTGCCGAGCAAGGTGCATTCAGGACACAAGCTGAAGAGGAAGGGATATAGAAAGAGATTGTAGTAGTAAAATATACTTTGCAATTATTGGGTGCTTTTGGAGGTGTTTGGAGATGTTCTGGAGATGTTTTGGGAAAAGGAGTGTTACCAGAGTTGACCGAGCTGCTCAGCTTACTGACCCTAATGATTCACTGCCATCGCCAGCTTGAAGACTTAGTTCAAGGCACACACCAGTTAATTACTTCTCCTTTCTCAAATGTTCCTTTCTCTCTCTCTACTGGTATCTCTCCCTTTTCAAAATTTCATCAGACAAAAGCGTTCAACCACACTTACTGCAACACCATCGTCCGCTCCATTTATCGTACCTCCTGTATTGCGTCAAGCGCAGTATTTCCAGGAGTCACGATGACCGATCTCCTGTTCCAGGAATTCCCTCCCATTCCATCTAGCTCTTAAACCCCCAGGCAATTGTTTTACAGGAGAACTACGAATATGACGATACTGCACCTCCAGTTCCCCTCGAGTTTCAGAACCATGTCCCCCAACGCATGAAGCACAACGGCAAACTCCGCCTTTACAAGAACTAACAAGGCTTTCCACACATGCGAAATCCAGCTGGTGACATGGGCATAGTCTTGTTCATCAGAGATGGGATTCACCGTCATCGTAAGTTTCTAATCAAGAGTACCTGTCTGTCGTCTAACTAAGTCCTTCAACAGTTGTGCTGCCCCTGCGCATTATGATCATTGGAACTGAGTTCTGTCCTCGTCTCGACAAGCAACAAGATCAACAGCCCATCGTGGTCACTTTAACGTCTGGCAGCTCGCTGCAATCTGGAAGCGCCAAATTGAAGCGGTATCTCCGAGCATTCTGGAATTGCGCCCGTCACGATACAGCAACAGTAATGCCACTTGGCTTGGACGCCGAGCGCTATGCTGAACTCTTTTCCGATGTGAACTTCATGAACAATTCAACACGATTCAGGATGGCATAGTCCCTGAAGCCGAGCGAATTCTGAGAAACGGCAGCTTCAGCTTAGACGACCTCCTTGGCTTACCAGATGCTACAACCCACTCAAACTCTTGCCAGGTCATTTACCTCCGAATCTATGTTGATTTGGATGGATCTGGCAGGGTTGCATTCTACGTTGGACAAACCCATTCAGTGGTCAGGCGTATGAAGGGTCATGAGGCAGTAACTACAAGTGGAAGGGAACAGCGATCTTGTCACTATCGAGTCGCACGAAAGGCCACAGAAGACAATCGCTACGCCGCTGTACTTTGTTCATGGGAGAGCCAAAACAAAATTTCTTTGAGCCTTCTCTCCATGGCTGAGCAGACCATGATGTCGCTCTTCGATTCCTACAACAGCTGGATATCAAGTTCTAACCCGGACACCACCTTCACAACTGAGCTTCTGAAACCCCACAATCAGGCTGTCTACATGAAATCAGTTGCCAACGAGGCGAAACAAAAGGTTGGCTGGTAACACAGTCTTGATGTTGATACCGAAGGGTGTAACGTCACCAGTCCTCTGTTTGCTACCGCAATGTACGCCATTCCCATCAATGTTATCACCATGCCTGCTGTCAATCCACAACTTCGAACATGAAACGAGATCACAGCCCATTATGTGGTTCAGATGGGTTTAGGATAAGATCTTCTAAAAGATATCCTAATTTATTTAGATTTGTTATATCTACACTAACTCTTAGGCTATTTATTTCTGCTGCTCTAAATCTTAGAGGATAATCTTCCTGATACCCAGTAAACACCCAATGAATTGAAATGACTTTGCGATTTCTAGGTCTTCCCATAGCCTGTGTAAGTCCTTGTCCTCTATGGACGTCTAAGACTGGCACCACTCTTTCCACATTTCCTACACCGGCACTCCCTCGCTTCAACAGGAACCGTGTCCCTCAGCCCCGTACAAGGACAATAGCCCAACAAGGGATTTTGCAACAAAGAGTAAAGAAGCTCCTTTACGAATTCCGGACACTCAATATACAACTCGTCGATCTCATCTCGAACAAAGCCTAGGGTTGTCGGTCCTTCGCCGCCCAACAAATTCCTTGCAAATGCCAGGACCGGATCTCGAAGATCTCTTGAGCTTTCGGGTGTCAGGGTGTAGACATATGGGATCGATGAGAAAAAGTCAGTGACGCTCAGGCTACCTTGCAATGCTGAGCAGTACTTTTGTGTTGCTAGGTTTCTGAGACCTTCGATGTCGTATTTGTCGCCTAGTGAGTGCATAACAGCATGTGTCGATAAAGTTGGAGAGTCGCATTTTGAGTTGTCCTCGATGCTTTCGTCCAGGTCCACTGAGTAGTCGCCTTTATAGAGATAGTCAACCATAAGCTGAACCATATCATGCTGATCAGACGTTAAGTCATAGGTTGCAGACTTTGCTTCCTGGATCTTGATTAGCCAAGAATTCGAAAAGCGGTCGGTCTTCTTGCCTTGAAAGGGCCAGAACATGCTGCTCGGAATACAGGAGACTGGCTGCATATAATAATTCTATGAACCTCTACGTTCCCACCCTCACAGATGAATGTAAAGTCTGTGAATTCGCCTCTTTCACGAGCTCTGTCGAGTTAGCAAACTTTCAGCCCCGGCTTTGATAAGTTGGAATGGCGTACTGGGCTATCCGCGTCATTGTATCGTGAAAGTCCATGGCGTCAGACTCAGTAACAAAAGAAAGAAAATCCCCGCCAGGTCGAATTTCTTTGTTGCTCTTAAATACCAATCACTGTTCAATGCATGATTCATGCAATCACTTTAACAAACGACCGGTCCGGTTAATGTGCCCGTTTAGCGGCAAATGCTTCACGCCACTGGCAATAGAGTTTATGACCATTTCGCTGGGTCACACGACTACACAACCCTGACAACACAATATTGAGATTCTTCTGTCATTAAAAAGAAGACACTGAACAACCCATCTAGTTTGGAAAAAGAAAAAAAGAAATCCTGCATGTTGCAGGTGGCGACTCTCCCGCCGGGAATTGAACCCGGGTCTCAAGCGTGACAAGCTTGCATACTGACCACTATACTACGGAAGATTTCCAGATTTGATCTGGTGTAGTGAAGTTCGGTGCTTGTCGGTCCGTTATTACTATCTATATAGCCTATCGTCATGCTTTTCCCAAAATTATTATCCTAGTCCACCATGATTATGTATTCCCTGTATAACTTTTCCTGTACACCCTTTCCCAAAATGAAATGACTCTATGCATTACCTGATTCCTCATCCGGTCTTATTAAAAGATACGAATCCGCATTGGTAACGAATCGTCTGAAAGATGGTCCTACAGACCAACACTGCAAAGTCCAAACATGTTGCTACAGATAGTCAGTATACCATTGTCGCCAGATAGGTGCACTTACCTTTGCTAGATCTACGAGATCTACGTCTCCAGAAATGGGATTTCTATGAAGCGCTTGTTCTAGTGGGTAAGGCCATTCGCAGTTGATAAACATTGACATATCTGCCAGCCAAGCCATGCGTTCTTGCAGATGGGGGAGTTGCACGACGAGTTCGCGGAAGCCGGGCCAGAGGACGAAGTCGGCCATGCTGATGTGAGGTGTGAAAAGTTGGTTTGATCTAGTAAGTATTAGTATCTTATTGCGTGGGGAGATGGACGGTAGCGTACGTCGGTCGAATCCATTCTGGCATGGCGGCGTATGTCTCTGGTGAAGGTTGAATCATCCATCTCATAACATACCAAAAGACATTCATAGAAGCAAAACAAGTAAAATCATACCCTAAAACCATCAGCAACCTTCCTCATCTTCATCCAGAATATCTCTAACTCACCTTGTCTCTTAACACTATGCACCATCCTCGCCGCCCACTGCGACAAAAGACACGAACGATCAAACTCCTGCTGATCATACAACGCCGCAACATTAGGATGATGTCCAAAGATCTTGGTCAACGGCTCCCCGTTTTTCAAAAGACCCGTAGCCTGTTGGTAAATATCGGCAAATGCGTCGTCAAGACCGCCTGGGTCTGGAACGGTGTTGAGAGATGTCGCGGCCCAGTTTGGTACAAAGATGTTGCGGATCTGCGCGTCTTGGATGTGACGAGGATACCCGTTGACGCGGATACTGCTTGAGAGGGAGAGGTTGTTGAAGTGGTTTCTGACGTTGGGGTGGATGCGCATCGTTCCTTCGTTGGGCTTTGGTTCGTCAAAGGTTGAAGCCGAGTATTCGGACTCGAAGGATTCGTCTTGCTGTGAGTCTCCTCGCTGACCGCTGTGCGAACTCTGTCCAGGTGTACCCGCTGCAGTTGTGAGGTAAAAGTCTGTATGGTTGAAAAGCGGTTCGAAGAAGAGACTTCGGTTCTCCTGTTGACGCGCATGAATTGGTAGAGTTGCGGTATACGGGGTTCTACTACTTGATGCCACTGTCGGTACCGGGGCTTGTGAGTGTTGGATATTGCTTTGATCGAAATTCTCTATCGTCGACTAGTACAATATCAGTACTCGAGAATTTCTTAAGGTTAGTTGTTTTCTTACTGCAGTATATCTCGGGGCGTCCCCAGAACCATTGGAAGACGAATTATACAATGGTGCATAGAGCATCGAGGGATGACCAAAAGCACTATCCGCTGTTGTTGAATCCGACATGCTGTAGTATTCGGTATCCGGTAATAGTCCTTCTGACTGCATAGGCGTTATGCTCATTCCATACCCTTGTGTCGGAACGACCGGAGCGCAAGGCAAAGCACCTTCACCAGCTCATTCAATTAGTCTTGTTTCCTCCCAGTTTTAACGCGTGAAACTCACCATTCTCTCCACTTTCAACCTTCGGTATAGCAAAATCCACCCCTTCCGTATTCCTCAACACGTGCAGTATCTCCAACGGTTCTTTATCGTTTTCCAGAAACCCCAAGACTAGATTTCTGATATGATCCGATCCCGAAGCTACTTGTCTCAAAAGTATCTTTGCAGCCTCCAACTCTGCTTCAAGTCGTTCATTCGCGTTTTGTAAGTTTCTCACTTTGAATTCACGCACATCCGCGTCGTATATGCATTCCGTCTCCAACTTCGCACAATTCGCACAAACCGGCTTCAATCCATTGCACTGTCCATGTCAGCATAATACATTTAACACGCACTTTAAGATTCAATACCTTTGCTTTTCGTTTGCGACACTCCCAACAGGCCGATTTGATCATGCCTGTTCGTTTAGGCCCGACGCGATCCTGCGGCGCTTTTCGAAAGGCCCCATCCCTCGAAGGTGCCGGCTTGATAGATCTAAACGACGACGCCATCGTCACGTAAAGAATGCAAGACTGATGGATTGACACGAGGATTTGATGAGCTTAAATTGGTACGGATGTTAAAAAACAGGGGTTCAGCTGTCGTGTCAACAGTATGATATCATGCTCCCTTGCAACCTAGACATTCTTGTGGAGAACAGACCGTGATTGGTTACGGAATTTGCCGCCACACCGTCATAATAACTAAATGGCTTGGTGCCAATGACATGATTTTATCAGAGACATGCATATTCAGGACGCGACAGCGCCAAAAGCAAGTCATTATTCTTCGGCAGTTGTTTGTTTCGCCATGTTTGTTCCTCTTGTCTAGGATTGTTTCTTCTTGATGGACTTGCGCTCCATGGCAACTGATCCAACAATAGTAAGCACCGCCAAAGCCAGCGGAATATACAAGGTCTGTATAACCGCATTCTCATATCCATTCAGCACACTCCTTAATTTCTCTGGACCAATAGATTCTCTCATTTTTGACAATCCCGCTTTTTGAAGGACCTCTACGTTCGTGTCTGGTGAGGCTGCTTTTATCTCTTGAGCCAGCCGGTCTTGGAATAGCGTTGCTGAGGCGCAGATCCACAAAGCGGAACCCATTCCGGCTCCGAACGTGAGGACTGCTCCACCGAGGGAAACGTCTTCGATGGGGAGAACGGCTTGGAGGGCTATCATGGGACTGTTGAGGCCGAGACCGACTGCTAGACCTAGGAAAGCGAGGAGGAGGACTGCTTTGGTTATTTGTTCGTCTAGATCGATTGTTGTGAGAAGGCCAGAGATTATTGGTGTTAGGATACTGGTAGCGATCATGAAAGCTGCGAATGTCAGTGTTGGTTCAGTGGGGGAGCAGGGGGCTTACGGTAATAGTATCCAAGCCAAGTCGTTCCAAGGCCCGATATAACAAAAGCGACAGATAAACCACCTACCATAGGCAAAGCAAGCAAGCCAGCTTTGGTAGGTGAGTATCCGCGAACTCCTTGGAAGTAAATAGACATGTAGTACTCCGTAACCGCCAGGACTCCCTCGCAACAGGCTCCAAACCACATACCCGCGATGATACTCCTCTGCTTCAGAATTCTTGGTGGGATCAAAGCCTTATCGCCTTGACGGTACTGCAGATATCCAAAAGCAGCGAATAGAACTGCGCAAAACACCAGAGGGACGATGATCTGCCAACTCCCCCAGCCAAACTTTGTACCTCCCCATTGCAAAGCCATGAGAAGACAGGTAACAGCCGGCACAGCAAGAAGCGTACCCAGATAATCCACCTTCTTAATCTTCTCCTTGAACGTAAGAACAGGCGCATTCTCCCTCAGCTGCGGCGCTTCATGAATACCATAAGAGGTAAGTATAAAACACAAAACACCAAGGGGAATATTAATCCCAAAACAAGCCCTCCACGAAAACGCATCTACTAAAGCACCACCGATAGTAGGCGCAGTGATAAGACCCAGACTTCCCACACCGCTGAGAAGACTGTTCATGATGGCTTGTTTCGAAAGAGGGAAGCATTGTTTGAGAAGTTTGAATAATCCGCCGTTTATGGCACCGCGTCCAAGACCGCTGATTGCACGGCCAAGAATGAAGATTGCTGATGATGGTGCGAGAGTACAGATTAAAGCGCCGATTTCGAATGTTGCGATGCCGATTAGGAAGATTGCTTTTGTGGAGAATAAAGTGTAGATTTGACCGAAGCTGAGGGTGTTAGTCGTGAAGATTGTTGGTGGTGGTGACTTACAAGAAGACGAATGCGCTGAGGGACATGCCATAGGCTGCTGAGTACCATCCTATATCTGCTATAGTTTGGAATTCGTCGGTTATACTTGGTACTGCGACTGCGACGATTGTGATGTCCTGTGATGGTGAGTAAAGGCCGATATTAGGAGTGGTGACTTACTAGGCCGCTGAGATACAGGGCGATGCACATTGATACCACTGTTGACCAGAGTTTTGGACCGGTGGGAAAGACGATGTCTTCTTCTTCATTGCGAGGTTCTTCGATCTGCAGTGCTTCAATGGGCCTGGATGGACTCGCAGCATCTGTACTGACAGGCTCCGTTGCGGTGAGAGGTCGTTCGGTCACTGTTTCTGAAGCCATTGCTACGAGTTACATGGGTTCAAAGAGCTTACTTGCGATGGAAGGGAGTCAAGTATTTATCGTCAGTCAACCATAATCGCGTCCTTGCTCGAAGTAGATACATCGCTGACAGCCGCGTTTAAGCTTACATGGCTGTCTGGCTAAATTACGTCTTGATGGAGGGTCGTCGAGTACTGTAATTGAAGGAATTACTGAAGCTTCTAGGGATCGGCCGCTAACTGCTCGCAAAGAGCAACACCTCTACATCTCGTCGGACCTACAATGCACGTCAGCTCAGTTGGTTCTAGGGAGTACACAAGCTTCAATTGAAAGATTGAGTACTCTAGAAGGTGCCACGATAGATTTGATCACTTCTAGGCTCATTGCGTATTCCGATCTGCTGATTAATGTGAATCTCCATGGTTCACTGCTGATGGTGCTTTAGCGGGGTAGAGGTTGCATTCCAGGGCTGTCAGCACCCCGCAAAGACCGGAGATATGCTGACCCGAAGACGCAATTGAGCTGACGCGCAGAATCAGGGCCACGAATTCAACCAAGACAACGACACCCATTCAGCATCAAACATGGCGAGCGACCGACGTTTTATGCCTTTATTCGATAGTGCAGCTCTTGCTGTGCCGTTTACACTCGACTTTTGAGCTTGAACTGATGCGGATGACAGCTTACGACTTCCTCAAAATGTGACGTCAATCATCTTGCGTCTTCGCGATCTCGGCAGCTCGACGCCCACGTCTCCCTCGACTCTTCGCTTGAGGCCAAACATCCCCACTCGCTCTCCGTGGAACGATTAGATGGAACATGTACGATATCCTTGCGCGTTCTGTCGAGAGCCATGGAGATTGGGAACTAGGCGCGCAAGAGGCTCGTCCTACACCGCGCTGACGGGCGCGCGAAAGTCGATGGAAAGCTGTACTCATTGTGGACAATTCGTCGGCCCTGCGGACCATTATCTCGCGCCCTTCCTGCTTGTTACTATGCTGGCTGTTCAGAACCATAGGTACCGCCGAGCTCCGACGACTCTCCTATCTATCGAACGAACATGCGACCCAAGCACCGAAGCGCGATCCTCCCAGCAGCTTGCGACACGACTCGACTCGAAGCACGCTCAAACGAGTCGAACCTATCCCGATCCCAACAAACTCCCTCTTTCGTCGCGCCGCTCATGGCACAACTGAATCGTTCCTGCCGTGGCATACTAGTGGCAGCGTATTACGAGTGTTGGCGGAGTGCGCGAAAGGTGGGAGAGGCCATCTAGAACCCGTGTGAACGATGAACCAGTTTGCAGACGTATGGTTATTATCCTCTACGGTCAAAGCCATTGTCGCTATCCGCAGGGTAGAGACAGGACTTGTTTTGAGAAACTGGCGATTGTGAACGCAGCTAGCTAGCAGGTGTCGGCCGTTTTCTCTTTAGCACGTAGACCCTAGGCAATGATGCCTATGGCTGTAGTTCGACCGCGAAGATGTGTCCCAATGCGTAGGCAAGTGATACTTGATGAAGAACAATTGACGGATAGTAGAGGGTGGTGTCAGTGTATCTGTAGTCTTCAAGCATCACGACAACTCCCCCGTACTGCCACCATGACTCAACTTCTTTCATGCTCTCGTAGATCTATCTAGCAGAATACACAATCTCCGACACCTGCTCCCTCGTCAAAACCTTCCCATAAGAAAACATAACATCAGTCATAGTCTTATCAACAATCTGTTCAATCTTCTCATCCTCCGTAACACCCACCTCACTCAACCTCGTCGGCAAGCCCACAACCTCAACCAACCTCGCAACACAATCCCCCGCCTCCTTCTCCTCCCAACCCAACGTCTCATTAAAGATCTTGACAATCCTCGCCTGCGCCTCGGGATTCTTGTTCTTTGTGTAGCGCAGTACTGGCGGGAGCATGATGCAGCTCGTGATTCCGTGCATCACTTTTCCTACGCTGCCGAGTTGATGCCCGATTGCGTGGCTGGCGCCCATGTTTACGCCGTAGATTATGAAGCCCATGAGTGCCATGCGACTTCCTGCCTGACACTTGCTTACGCCGTGGATGAGTTCTTCTGAGTCTGTGTGTAGACCTTCTTTGTACTCAACTAGACCCTTTGCGAGATCGCGCAATGCTTGTGAGCACCACTCTTGCACATCAGGGTACTTGGCGCATTCCGGATTGCAGAGCGTTTCGATACAGTGGTCTACAGCGCGTATACCAGAGCTCAACCACAATCGTTCAGGCGCTGTTCTCGCGATCCATGGGTCCATGAGGATTAAATCAGGTGCACCACCATCTTTGAGCGAGAAATGCTGTTTTTTGCCCGCGCTGTTGGTGCAGCTTGCTGTATGGTTCCATTCTCCAGCTGACAAGCTCGTCGGTACCAAGATGAGCTTCACACCTTCTGCTTTCTTCATCTTATCCTGCGGCGCGACACCTTTCTCTTGATCAAGTAGAGCCTCCATGTCCTTCTCCTCAAAGCCTTTCGGTAGAGTGGCTGACATTAAACGTGCAACTTTACAAGCATCGGAGTAAGAGCCGCTGCCGACGCAGATCACACAGTCGATTTTGTTCTCTGTGATCCGGTGCGCGATGTCGATGACATCTTCGTATGGAGAGTGTGAACCGACGCCTTCCTTAGCGGTGATGAGTCTATCGCCCAGTGCTTCTTTAAGATCATTGATGGTAGAAGTATTCTTGGCTAGAGCTTTGCTGTGGACGAGAAGGATGCGCTTGGAGTTCCATTCTTGAAGAGCTGAGAGGATGTCGTCTTTACTGCGAGAGTTGAAGATTGCGTCGGAGCCTGGACGGTGGCCGCCTTCTAATTGAGGGATGCGATATGACTCTAATGAGCTTGACATTTTGATGGTTGTTTGAAGTTCAATTGGTGTTTCTGGCAGATAATGTAGTCGTGCCTTATACTTGAGAGTTTCTGGGTGCTTCGGGTCAAAGTGGGTTTGTGACGTCTTGGTTATGACGCTATGCCGAACTCCCGACGCCCGACCCTGAACTTGGCTGACAGTCAGATGAGGCTATATTCTTATAGCGAGCCCTTGCAGAACTATAATTTAACATATTGGTGGTCTGTTCCTCTCCTGTCATACGTCTTTAGTCTACCAAGACATCGTCTAACCCTCCTAACATTCCGAGCAGTTTAGACTTGGCCAGGTCCTTATTCGTCTTGCCAATCCTCTCCTGTATCTCTCCTCTGCTTGTCGACAGTTTTTCTGCCACTTGTTTCCATGAACACTCTCCTTCAAACTTCAATCTGCCATCCTCAAACTCGAATCCCCCTTCACGACAGGCCTCACCCAAGCGCACCTCCTTCAAAACTCCCTTATGCTTCCTCACTCTACCGCCAACGATAACAGTCTCAACTTCTCTCACACCAGCCTGACGAACAACAGCCGTCAAAGGATCATTCTCAGCCGCACAACCAATAGAAGGAGAACTCGTGTCAAAAATAACTAGATCGGCCATTTTGCCCACAGCAATAGATCCGATATTCTTCTCCATCTTCACTGCACGAGCGGCTTTGATCGTGGCCAAGTTAAATGCCTGCTGCACCGTAGCACGAGGTTTCTTAGGATATTTGCCCTCTGCAAAGGTCTTCGTGTTTTGTGTAGCTCGATCAGCTGCTAGAGCAATTTGCATTTGATGCATCATGTTGACTGGACCACAGGAGTGACAATCTGCACCGAGACATGTCAAGGAGAGATCGGGGCGGAATGCTACGGGGTCGGCGCCTGACGACATGAAGATCTCTGCATCGGGAGTAGAAACGATGTATGTTCCCGCTGATGTGAGGAGTTCTGCTTGTTCGGGTGTTGTTCCGTTGCCGTGGGTCAGAAGAATATCTGGTCCAAGCAAACCGCAGGCGTGTAATTGCTCTGGGATCCTTGATTGGCCTTGACTGAAGTTAGCTATGTACTCACAATAACCTGCCATGACTTACCTTTCGAGATAGGCCAATGTCTATAATGACTCGTAATCAACTTCACACCAGCCTTCTTGACACGATTCAACGTTTCAGAGATAACATTCTCAGGAAGAAAATATGAGTCAAAGAAGAAACCCAGCTGCACTCGCCCATCTCCAAACGGCGCCTTAGCAGCAAGGTCATCCATCTGTGGTAACAACCAATCAGGCTGTGGCGCACGATCAAGTTCAAACGAATCCTCCGTCCACTCCTTCGCACGAAGCGGCATGACTCCATAACAAAAGATAGATCGTATACCTGATGCGATAGTCGCGCTTAGAGCTGCGGTACCATGTTCGGGTTGAGAAGCCATGTGGGCGTTGTCGACTACGCATGTTGTTCCTGAGTCGAGGGCTTCGAGACAGCCAGCTAACTGGCCCCAGAAGATATCCTCGGAATTAAAGTTGAAGCTTTGAAGGTTGGCTGGAGGATTAGTATTTTGCTTGGGGTTGTTTTGGGGATGTTTACCTTCGAGCATGTAGTCTAGCATTGTGCAATCTCCGAGAAGGCCTTTGAGTTGAGTTTGCCACATGTGGTGATGCGCATTTATGAAGCCTGGAGAAATGATTTTGTCTTTGCAGTCGATGACGCAAACATCGTTGGGGACGTTAATATTCTTGCCAATCTCAGTGATACGGTCCTCCGTGATCAAAATGTCGGTGTTTCTGAGAGCAACAACATTGTCCTTCTCATCATGTTGGAGGACAATACCATTCTGAAGGAGCAATTTTTCAGACATTTTTGCTGATAGTAAAGAGAATCATTGTTGGGAGTTGAGGAGAAGCCCAGTACTATCTTATACATATCTTCAAATGTCGGGATATTATGGATGAAATACTCGGGCTCGGGGAATTTCTTGTGGAGTTCGGTCGTAAAGATGGAGCTGAGTTTCTCACACACTATCCCCATTTGGTACAGAGGCGCTACTGCTCCGTTTGGGAAACGGACCTGCGAAACGGTTCGCGCTGTGGCTGTGTCTCGCTTATCTCATGAGGCGGATAGGAGATTAGATACGCTATCTAATCTTCTTATCGCATCTATTATCTGCGCTGAAACTACCCTGGATCTGGTATATAACTCGAGTATTCTTATTATTCTAGCCTCAGTGAAAGATTTACAGCTTGATCAATGGATTTAATTAATGCTTAAATACACTTCGAGCACCTTTTGGCTTTTATAAGACGTATTAGGCTCTTATGGTGTTGGAAACCACCAATTTGTGGTTTACTCGTGGACATGGAGAAAACACCATCGGGGTTGCAGACACACTGAATCAGATATTTGGGTAAACATGTGCAAATGATTTAGTTCGCGGATCCCCAAGGCCAGAAAAACAGGAAACCAAGGCTCCCCTACCACTCCCCCAGGTATCTAGTTCGTATCCTACCCCAGACACAGGCGACTCCAGATTTCCCTGCTCAATGCCCCCAGCCCACGTGAGTACCTCTGCTCAACAAACCCATGCAGCTTCTCAAAGACCATCAAGATCTCGGGTCCTATCCCTGACCGCCGAAAGCTCGGTCAGCGTCGGGAATAAAGAACCAAAGTGATTGCATTAGCTCAAGGCGATTAAGAGACGCGCCGACGCGGCTTGTAGGGCAGGACTGAACTATTGGAAGCTTTGACGATGCAATTATCAAGTCACGTTACTGGGTACCAGACGAGCACTTTGCCCCATTACTTCAATCGCTCCATACAAGCTTAATCCTCCAACGGACCCAAACCCACCTATCAGACTCTCAACATCAACGATGGCAACACTTTAACCCAAAAATCGGCCAAAGCCGCCTGCTGTAACCACATATGTAGCGATCATCAAAACCGAAAATCAACGATCTGAGTAAAATTTGCTGCGATCGGTAGTGGCTTGACCGTGCTGGAGACGATGATTAAAACGGTTAGCGATAAAACGATTTCTGCAACCCTCACGTGTCGGTTACGCCCGCCTGTTAAAGCTACTGTGTACTGGCTCGCTTGACTAAGCTTAAAGAGGTTAATTATCGGACCTCACGTATCCACTAGAAGCTCCCTGGAAACACCTTTGGTCGTAGTTGGGGTCGCTTTTGGTCCAGATCTGAAATTACGTCGACGAAGCAATTTCAGAGAATCGCATCCCGGAGGATTTTCTCCAATTTGTCGCCAAGGCCGACCTGACCCCTCATAAGCTGATGTCGCTGCGACAAATGAACCAGGGGGGAGAGCTCTGACCAAGGTAAGGTAGGATTGCAGTACTTCCTTTCGTCCTTGGGTTACCCCCTTTACTACTCTGTATTATGTTGGCAATTGCGGGCAATTGCGCGATATTAATTGACGCGATTGCATGTTTTGGGGAATTGTCAGTGAAGAGTGCGATTTAAAAGGGCCGTTTGTGACAGATCTTGTGGCTTTTGAGTCAGTCTAGCTCTTACGATGGGATGTGCCAAGATGTACTTCAAACATGTTAAGCAGGGAGATATCCTTGCCAACATCCACTTCCACGAGGATATCAGCATGCATGGATAGAGTTGAAAACCACGCAATATGCCACAAGCTCAACAAACGATAGCCGCGTTGAAAGTCAAACCTACACGGATTCATAGTGCAGTAGTAACGCGTAACTTGAACCTTGAGGCCCAATGGTACCATCTGTCCACCCACACAATGTACCATCAGCCTTGCGACTCCTAACTCATCTGGGCGAATGATGCCGATGCCGGTCGATAGCGGCCCCCCTAGGACGGTGTTTAGAAGGCCCGATTACGGTTCAGCGAGTTGAGTCTCTGCCCGGGAGATCTACGCAGAGGCCTCTTGGCATGCTAAGCTTAACAGGTGAAGCCATCAACGGCCGTATTGTCGGTCCGACCTCCACCAGCCCCCCACTTAGTTACACCGCAAGCAGTTAACCCCACGGACATAGTCCACCTTACTACTTCATGACTGGTTACCTTCGGGTCTTCCCCACTCGTAGCTTGTTTTATGGTTCTTCCCCAGACAGGTCTCGATTCATGGACCCGGCTTAGGCGATGGTCCAACAAGAAATTTTTCGCACAAGTTGGGGTCATGGGGAAGCTTGTTTATCCTCTCCACACCGGGCGAGAGCAACCCCAAGTCTGGGGGATTAAGAAAATGAGGAGTGTTGGGGAAAGTGGACACACACTCTCTTTTAGTGTCGGCGCGATAAAATCTGGGCTTTTTAGTAGACAATTGTCTGGGGCAAAGATTTGTATAAAGATCTGCCAGTATCACCACCAAACATCTTTTTGTTCATCAGCACTCATCTCATCATCAATCACTTCAATCTCTTCAGCTTAACCATCTGATATAAAGATTACAAGACTTTGTCTTTCACATCTTCAACATGGCTGGCGGAATTCCTACTGCTGCTCCTCAATTGGCAGGCGGCTACCTCAAAGGTCGCGCCCTCATCTTCCCCCTCGCCCTCGTCATCTCTCTTTTCTTCCTCTGGGGTTTCTCCTACGGTCTTCTCGATGTCCTCAACAAGCATTTCCAAACCGTTCTCGGCATCAGCCGTCTCGAGTCCACTGGTCTTCAGGTCATGTACTTTGGCGGTGGTTACCTCCTCTTCTCTCCCATTGCCGCCGAGGTTCTCAAGCGACGCGGTTACAAGCAGACTATCCTGATGGGTCTTTCTCTCTACTCTCTTGGCGCTATCCTGTTCTGGCCTGTTGCCAAGTCTGCTGACTCCAACGCCAACGGTCGCGCTGTCTTCGGTGGCTTCTGCGCTTGCACTCTTGTCATTGCTTGTGGTCTTGCTACTCTTGAGACTTCCGCCAACTCTTACGCTGTCGTCATCGGTAACCCTGCCTCCGCCAACGCTCGTCTCCAATTCTGTCAGTCTTGGAACGGTGTCGCCTCTTTCATTGGACCCTTGATCGCCTCCAAGTTCTTCTTCACTGGCGAGAACCAGAACAGCCTTACCAACGTCCAGTTCGTCTACCTCGCTGTCGCCTGTGCTGGTGCCGCCGTTGGTGTTCTCTTCTTCTTCGCCAAGCTTCCTGAGATCTCTGAGGCTGTCATTGAGGATGAGGCCGGTCACGACACTGATGGTTCCATCTGGAAGCAGTACAACATGTGGTTCGCCTTCGGTGCTCAGTTCTGCTACGTCGGTGCCCAGGTTACCGTTGCTACCTTCTTCATCAACTACGCTCACGAGAACGGTGGTGTCTCTACTGCCAATGCCTCCAACATGCTTAGCTACGCTCTCATCACCTTCACTGTTGGTCGGTTCTTCGCCACTGGTCTTGCTGTCTTCCTCAAGGCCGAGTTCATCATGATTGTCTACTCTTGCGCCGCCATTGCTCTTACCGCTTACTGCAGCGCTGGTACCGGTAAAGCTTCCATTGGTGCTCTGATTGCCATCTTCTTCTTTGAGGCTCCCATGTACCCCACCATCTTCGCCCTCGGTACCGCGAACCTTGGCCGCCACACTCGCCGAGCTGCTGGTATCCTCGTCATGGGTGTTTCCGGTGGTGCTGTGTTCCCCCCTATCCAGGGAGCCATTGCTGATGCCGCTGGAACTCGTATCAGCTACGTTGTTCCCGTTGTTGGCTTCGTCTACGTTCTGGGCTACGTCGCCCAGGCCTGGGTCCGAGGTGGCATGAAGATCCTCGCCGACAAGGCTCCCGAGGAGTCTCAGGTCGATGAGATCACTGACAACGAGAAGGGTGATGTCATGGTTGAGCAGCACGAGAAGAAGGCCGGCGACATGGCTTAAATGAAAGATAAATGATACCAGGTTTAATACAGCATCTCTAGATATAGATGGCTTTTCACGATAGATAGTGCACAGATACACTACGAGATCCAGAATTTAATGTTTATGATTACTACTTCAATCTTTGTTCACAATTGCTTTTGATTCAGTGACTGTCTTTTAATTGTTGATTGTTTTGTGGCGTCCGGGACTTTTCGCTCTGCCGGTTTTGACTCCATTCGGACTGACCCCACATCGGGACCCACCATCGGCCGCCAGAATAAACTAGTCCAAATGCGGGTACAAGCTGACTAAACAATTTTGTCTCTGTCGGCAACTGAGGACACTTAACCTCATCTCAAAATCCCCACCAGGGATCATGCGATTCAGACCCCAGAATGAATGCAATTTACCGACCTTCTTAGCGGGAACCTAAATTCTGCATGATCCAAATTCCCCCAAGGTCGTTTTTCGGACCAACATGCCGTTGCATTTTCGTAATCTGAACGAGCTGAACACCTGATATGGAAGACCCCCAATTTACTGCCCTGCAACCTTGCAAACGTTAAAAAGATGGGATATCCTTGCAAACACTAAACATGAAGAAGTCTAGATCCTGTGTCATGTCATAATTGACATCTCGAATGACCCAGATCCCAACTGCCACCTCGCTAAAGCGGATATCGGCAACAAGGTTCACTAGCTACAGGTTGAGGGGGTAAACACCCTGGTTAGGGATACGGCCACATGGACCGTTACTAACAATGAAGCCACTGCCAGGATTGCGAGATGAGCCTGTCTGATAACCAGTCGAAAAAGTCGACCCAGGGCTACAAGTTGGCGCAATGACTAGGCTGCAGGTATTGAGTGGCGGGTAGAAGTCGGTCGAAATGCAGTTTGTGGTCGTCTGGCAAGCCACGCAGCAATCGTAAGCGGTTCTGGCAGATGATCCAATCACTTGGTTGCTCGAGCCCCTATCGTTGTACGTGATAGCGACAATACCGTGATTGCCGTTGGCTGCGCCGATGATGTTGTTGCTTGCGCAGGCAGCATAGAATGTGGCAGTCGGGGCAACAGAAGTTTGGTTTTCTAAGAGTAAGGAGTGAGCGACTGGTTATGGGATGAGAGGTTTGTGACATACCAGTGAGAGTAGTGCTATCTGTCTGCGTTGAGATAGTGGTCGTGGTCTCAGTTGCAGTATCGGTCGCGGTAACGGTAATAATTTCAGCAGGCTGACCAACGACACGTGTAGTAGTCGTAGTAACAGTATCATATCTAGTAGAAGTCTTGCGTGGAAGATAGATAGTCCTTGTAGGCTTGTGTATGCAGTACTTGAGAGTGATAGTCTTGGTAGTGGTGGTCTTAATGACTTTGCGACAAGTCACAGACTGAGGATAGGCAGCAGGATAGTAGCTGGGCGGTTTACCCTTGACGCAAGTATTCTTCTGCGGAAAGTTGCCGGTGACCTTACCACGCTTCTTTACGGCAAAACGACCAGTAATCTCGCGCTTCTTTGCAACGTATGTAACATCGGAGGCTACGGGAGTAAAGCCCGCGGACGTAGGGATGGTTGAGGTAGGCGTCTCGGTAACGAAGACGGCAGAGAAGGCTGTGTTTGTAATCGTGGTTGACTCCGATACCGTGCTTGTGGAGGTATCTAGGAGACGTCAGTAAACGGAAAGAATTAAGTTAGAAGGCTTGACCTACCGGTACTGGTAGTGGTAACAGTGTCAGTCCCCTTGGGAAGTGTTGAGACAATTGTTGAAGTAACAGTGTTTGTTCGAGTCGTAGTCTTGGGCTTGGGTGTGATGGTCTTGATAACTGTAGGACAGACTTTTTTGTAGGCAGTCAAGTTGATGTTGACTGTCTTGGTAGATGTCTTGACGCTTTTGACCGACTTGAGACCGAGGGATGTGCTGCAGAGCTGATTGGTGACAGCAGCTTTCTGGGCGAAAGTCACTCCAAGAAGAGCGGTAAGGACTAATTGGAACTTCATCTTGGCGGGTAAAGAAGAGATGCTGAAAGAAGATGTAAAGAGATATTCATAATGTGATGCAACAGGTGGCTTTATATAGAGAACGGATCAGCTGCAACGGTGTATCATCTCGATATAACCTCCAAAGGACATGAGCGGTAAGCCTACGCCATTGAGCGTATAGTTACTGCAACGTTAAGCTCATGGTAGGGCTGATTGTAACAATCGACATGCCCAATCGCGAACTAGAGGCCGTGCCACACCTCAGCCCTACGGAGTTAGCACTTCGTCGAAAATCGATAGTCGCCGTTAGCTCCTGGACAACAATCGTGATATGCGAATAGCCTCATGCGTAGATAACAATGATGAGTAAGAATCCCTACGTGCACAGCGAAGTGACAGCGTTTTGAGATAAGCCCGTGACACCTACATCTGCAACTACGAGCTGATTCGCGCATCTACGATGATACAGTGTAACCCAAGGATCCTACAGGGCATTAACAAAGCTGAAACCACAGATCCGGATTAGACTCGATAAAAAGATGAATCCAGACCCCTCAGCCTCTGGGGAAGCCGAGAGGAAAACGGTCAACCTGCAGGAAATCTGCTGCGCCGCTCGGATGACCCTGTCCATTAATCATCACTCTGATCCAGCAATCAGCGAGATCGGTATAGTACGTCCAGATCGGTTTAGAACTTACTTCGTTCAGGCACCAATCAGTGGAACTACTTGCTGATTTTACTGGCAATTGATAGCGGTTGGGCCTTAGTATATCCATGAAGATGTAGGAAAAGGTAGTATATGATAATAAACAGCATTCGTCATCAATCATAAAGAGAATATAACTGCTTTGATGTCCCAGATCACCCGCAGCATTCCACCTTGTTCAACTTGACATAAACATTCTTAGGCGCCCTCGTCAAAGCAAGCATCTCCTCCTCAGTAGCCAACTCATCCTTAACACTCTCCAGCTTGAAATTCCAAAAGACAAACGTAAAAAAAGCTTTCAACTCCATAAACACCAACTTCTTCCCAAAACAAGCCCGAGGTCCCAGACCAAAAGCCTGCTGAGGGCCTTGGCTAGCGTCAAACACAGTCTCCCCTTGTTCATCTGTCGAAAGCCATCTCTCAGGAACGAATTGTTCAATGTCTGATTCTCCGAATTGATGGATTCTGTCCATATGCGCGCGTGAGGCTTCAGATCTTTTGGCGGGATCGAGAGGAATGCTGGGCATCATTACACCTGGGCCGTTGCCTAGGAAGGCGATTGTTGTACCTTTGGGGATGTGATGACCGAGGATTTGGGTATCCATTACAGCTTCTCGGAGGGTTACAGGAGCTACTCTTGCGTTGCGGAGTGTTTCTTCGATGACGGCGTCGAGGTAGGGGATGTGAGCTTTGAGAATTTCGTCCATGGTTGGAATGCGCTTTTGTGCGATAGCTTCTGGGTGAGCTTCTCGGAGGGCCTCTCGAAGACGTAATTGGACGCGTTGATCTTTTGTTAGGTATTTCATTCCCCATTTTACAACCGCCGAGGTCGTCTCATGTCCTGCGACTAGGTAGCCAAGAAGCTACAAAGATTAGCTCATGGTCATCAGCATGATTTACAACATACCTCGCTGATAATAGATTGGTTTCGATAGTTAGGCTTACGACCTTCCTTCTCAGCAATAGCATCCTCGCGCTCCATCATACTATCCAAAGCACACCTCTGTGCGTGACCGTTCTCTTTCCTCTCAATACTCTTAGCAATCTCACGCTCCTGAAGCTGGACGCGCATCGCAGTCGCCTTTCTCATCTTGGATGAAAGGTTGCGATAAATGAAATGCGCTACAATAGGCCACGGAAACCTGATGCAAATGTTGAAGCTCTCGATGAGAGTACCCATGCAGCTGAGGTCTGGATCATAAAGAGGCACGGGCTCGAACTCGAACGCATCGTCTTGTCCTCCTGATGTAGTCTTGGCCTTGAGTTCATCAAGTTCTTTACCGATCTGTCCTGCTCCAGAGTCAACACCGAAAGAAGCGCCAAGAATGATGTCAAATATCGCCTCTTGAATATCATGAGCAATATCGAATGGTCGTCCACAAGACAATTGTGTCTTCCGATCCCAAAGCTCCATCAACTTCTCAAACTTGTGATGAATCTGCGGCGCGGCAGTCTGCTGCAGAAAACTAGTCGACATCAAATCCCTAACCAACTCCCTATTCTTCTTAAATTTCGGATCACTCGTCTTGAGCGATATTTGATGACCCGGTGTAAGCGCATCAAATTGCTGTCTCGTCACTTCCCCACGATCAAACTCTTTTAATCGTCGCATGCAGATATCTGATGCTTCGAAATGATCTGCTACAAACACCCAAGGAAGGCCGAATGGTTTCATGAATATTTGGACGAGAGGGTATTGGTGTTTTACGGCTTGGAGGGCCCACCATGTGTGTCTGCTCTTGGCGCTTCTGAATTCGAGAAGGTCGCCGAAGATGGAGTTGGTGGCATTTTTGTTGTAAGGGATTCCTGGGATTGGCTTTGGGAGGAGGGCGCGACGGAGGAGGTAGAGAGTGGTGATGATTGAGAGGAGAAGCGTTAAAGGGAAGCTTCTGGATGCTTGCTCATAAAAGTCGACGAGGAGAGACAACATGATCACTGATGGAAAAAAGACGTTTGTTTGCGTAATCTTGAGATGAGAAAGCGCCCGTTCTTTATATCCGAACAATGGATACTGCCTGCAGCCACACTGCACTTTCGTATTATTAACATAGAAGCTATGTATTCTATTGGCTTGATGATAAAGTTAAACCGCTTTCTTCTTAGCGGCGGGGTAGTAAGCGGTGACATAAACGCCCGTCATCTTGTCATGATAACAGGGCGCATGGTATTGCCGTAATGTCTCATTGAACCGAAACTTAATACCGAAAGAAGCTTCAAGCTTCATCTGAAAATGACTACCTGACGCGCCTATCGCCCAGCTAAGCTTCCTTCTTCCATCACCAATCCTACGCAACATCCCCAACCCAAGATTAAACACGGTGATGAATTTGACAGTACTCCAATGGTCCTGTCTCCGCATAGTTACGGAGCTCTTGAATTGAAGTGGAATAAAAAGGACCTCGAAATGTCTGACATCTAGGTCATTGCCGAGATAGGTTGCATCAATCGTTCATCTGGAGTGAATCTTACGACTCTTTTGGTGATCTGCGACATGGGCTGCCACCGTCTGATGTAAGCTGACTTCGTCGGCAGTGACGGGTACTTCCCTTGGTAGGGTAACATGGAAGGTTACTTGTAGTCACTACGTCAGAGTGAATCTCACGCAGCCTCATTAATGAGCAAAGTTGGAAATATGTAGAGATTGTGATTAAATTTAAAAGTTACTATCAAGAGTTTCCAAACTGTGATAGATACTGTGGGAAAGGAAGACGTTGTAAAGAGTGTAAGTGCAGGAATATTAACACCGGGAAGGACTGTCTATATGACTCAATCGAACGTATGATAGACGAGAATTTGGCAATCTGGTATTGTGCGGAAGTTGAGGACGCCCGTGACAAGAATGAGAAAACCTACCAAGCAATCCTACCACCGAGACCTACCAACGAATCCTAATGTTTAGTAGCGGGATCAGCCGCCTGAGCCTCGTGCCGGAATATGTTTTCATCCAGCTAGGCGACCTTATCCAGTGTGTGACCGATGTCTCTTGCTGTCTTCTATGGGTTCGTTGCTCCGTGTTTCTTGCTCTGTCGCTGCGATGGCCAGGCCTATGGTGATGTCTTTCGTCTCTGTCTTTGTGACGGTCTCCGGCTTCCCTTTGCCTGTGTCTGTGTCTATGTCTCCCGTGACGGTGGCGGTCTCTGTTCCGTGGCGACTCAGTAGATGTAACATGAGCTGGCTCTGTAGCGGCTGGCTCAGGAGAGGTACCAACTAGAGCGACGTCTTGAGTCTCCAGTAGGCTTTGTTGTACCGGTGTTTCCTGTTGTTCCGTTGCTCCGACTGTGGGTTGACCGTTGCTGACAGTCGTTCCAACCATTTCTTGCCGTTCAATATTATCCGGCTCTGTATGCCCTCCGATGACAGGTTCCTGTGTAGTACTCATAAGCCTTTCTAGTTGTCTTTCAACACGTGCCAACATCCCATTATACAAAATCTCTTCCTCACTTTCCTGTTGGTCAACCTGTAAATTATTTGTCGTTCCGTCCTGCTGACGACCTTCGTCTTGACTATCTCGTAACTCTGTTTCTGGTTCTTCCTGTTCACCGCCTTGTTGAATATGTGGTTGGGCCTGTAGTATCTCTTGAGTTACCTCCTGATGTGTATCCTCTTGTTGGGTCTCTTGGGGTCCTTCTGGGCGGACCTCTGGTTTGTCTTGTGGCACCTCATGTTGGTCATGCCATAGCGCATCTTGTAACCCCTGCTGTTGATCCTCTTGTCGAATGTCTTGCTCCACCTGTTCGCCATCCTGAATGTCTGTTGACTCTAATTCGCCTTGTCCGTGAAGTTTCATTTCTCCCTTTGCATTGGGATCACAGTCAATGAAGTTGGTCCCGGTCCCCTGAGACTCCATACCGTTGGACTCGGCCCCTGGTTCGACTTCTGTTTCGGTCGCTGGCTCGGTTTGAGACTCGCCATCTCTCTGCGACTCCTTCCTTTTGATGTTTTCAAGATCATAAGCTTTGATCCCTCCCGCTAGCTCTTTGTTGACATCTTCGAGATCAAAAATCTTCTGCTTCAGTATAGTATTCTTTCTCTCATACTCTTTCGCTTTATCCCACGCCTTTATACTCTCCTCAGCGGTCCTGTTCCAATCCTTCTTCGCCCATTCGTAAGCAGCTTGCAGAGTCTCATATTCATTCATTGATTGAGCCATCCGTTCGCTCACTTCGTTTTCTAAACGTTCCTTGGCAGCTTCGAGGTCTTGCATAGAGCTCTGTGTCTGCATTTGAGCCTGTTGGCTGTCAGCCAACTCCGTCCGTATTGCTTCTAGTTCTTCTTGCAGCCTCGCATTCTCGTCCTTAAGATTCAAGTAACTTTGAGACGATTGCATTTGTTCTTCCGTAGCCGTTTCTAGCTTTTTTTCGTGGGATTGTTGCTTCTCAAGGCTTAACAGTTCGTCTAGTTTGTCTTCCATTCGACTCAGACGAAGAGACTCAGTGTATCCATAAATTTGACGTGCCTTGCCCTTGTCTTGGTCATCTCTTCTGTTTTCACTGGGTCCTGCATCATCATCGTCACTAGATGATATAGTGCTGCCAGTATTGTAGATAGGTGGGTAATTTGAAGAAGCTGTGTAGCGTCGACCCTTATCGGATTTAACAGAGGGGGTTGGCAATCTAGTTGGTGGTGTACTTGGCCTCGATGCCGAGGGTGTGCCATATTCTGATGGACTATCTGACTCTTGAGAAGAAGCTGATGAGACGGTAAAAGAGCTCCGGTTATGGGGAGAACTCCCACCGGATCTGCTTCTACGATAAGCTCGCGCGGCAAGGGAGGTTGATGATTTGCGTTGCGCCATTGTGGTTTCCGCCTGTCTAGGTAAGACATCTTCTCCAGATCATCCTGAGATCTTCCAGTCATTATATAATCGCCCCTGTTCAGACATTTCGTGATGAAAGTGCTTATAGAGCCTCAATTACTACCTGTTTATCATGGCCAAACTGAAGCCCGCCTTTTGACAAAGGTGGTCAGCAGAGCCTGCTTCATCCCACGGAATGGCGTCCAATGGTTCGAAGCATGGAGGGCCTCAAAATAGAAAATATTTATCACGAGACACCATTGACCAAACAACATCTTGACACGAGTTAAAAGGCTTTATGATGCAGACAAGTTCACCAGCCGCATCGTCCGCCTTGCGATTCTCCCCAATAATCGACAAAAGCGACATGCGTTCACGATAGTAAGGCGGACAGAGCCGCAGTCCTAAATATGATGCCTCGGGTAAAGCTACGTCACTTTTCATCCAGTGATAGGTCCTCTTCTCACCGAACTTGAACGAATCTCTGTAACCTTGACCCCCACGTCCTCGAGTAAAGTGCAGGAGTGCAACGCTATTCTGGTCGGCTCGCATCTCGATACTAGCATTAAGCTCGGATTGAGTATAGGCCGAATTGTAATTTCTATTCCTTTAGGACTGCCACGTAGAATCGTTGTACAAAGTTGGTATGCTCATCCGGTTCATGGCTAATGCCCCTTCAAAGCGGATTGAAAGCGAGGCGAACCAAGCCGAGCATCTGTTGGAGAAGTCTAACGCCTTATAGCCAGTGACGGGATATACTCCCGCCGGAATGAAGCAACAGAAATGGAGTACTGTGTAACCCGAGCCCCCCGCATTTATGAAAAATATGCTGGATGTCAGCATCTGCTCCCGGCTGGAGATGAGAGTGATGTCGATGATCGAGTGGTAACCGAGATCTTGCTGCCTTCTAACTCGGACTACTGCGGACTGCGTGTGGGTTGGAAACGAACAATTAAATCCACCTGGGTCGTAATACCGGATGGGGTGGGCTGATTATAACACGGTCGAGGTGTCACTGAACAGAGAAATTGGGACGCTTGTTCGCTGTTAGAAAGCGTGCCATTTCTTGAGAAAACAGGGGCTGCTGGAGATAAAACTTTGTAATCGCAAAGATTGTAGTCCATCACCGACTCTGGAAGCTCTTGTTTTGTCATTGAGTTAGGACGGAAAATCACCGCCATCACCTTGCCGTCATGTCCATTTTAGATTGATGTGTTTTCGGAGGTCAATGCCGACTTCCCGGCAACGGTTCCAATAATCCTCCAAACCTCATCAATTCTGTTAAAAAAAGCCGCAATGCCTCAAAAACCTCCCAATACGTTCTCCAACAACCTGATCCTTTGCAAAATAACACGAGAATCCATCATCAATCGCGGGGAAACCCATTTCTCCACGAAGATCACCAAAGCGAAATGCTACCCTGTACCATCGGAACATCACCCGATTCGCTAATTTACTTGGCGGTGAGTTGAACGACCAGGATAAAGACCTGTTAAAAATGAACGGAGCTTCCGCAACCCCTGTCTGTGACGTTGCGTCACGGTTAATCTTCGGCTGATGGTGAGACAGCTGTGATAAATAAGTGCACAGGGCATCGACAACTCACTGTCGCGTCATGAGATTTTGACAGACACATTTTGTCTAAGAGATAACATGTGGCCTTCTCAACTTCTGTGCCTTGCGCTGCAGGCAACGGGAGTTTTATCGCGCCCAGCTGAATCTCAATCACCCCAAGATGAACACCCATCGCGTAAGCCAATCTCCCCACCAAAATACGAACACCCCTGAAGCTCAGCTAACCCCCGAAAACAGCACAAGGCCAAGGCAGAGGAATCTGGAAAACCGCCTACACCAAAGCCGAAGCCTTCGTCTCCCAACTGACTCTCGAAGAAAAAGCCAATGTGACACGCGGTTTCGCAGCAGACAACACCTGCGCCGGAAACACAGGTACAATACCGCGTCTAGGATGGCCGGGTTTGTGTCTCATGGATGCAGGCAATGGTGTTAGAGCAACGGATTTTGTCAATTCTTATCCTTCTGCGCTGCATGTTGGTGCATCTTGGGATAAGAACTTGACGTATCAACGGGGGTATTATATGGGTAAGGAGTTCAAGGCTAAGGGTGTAAATGTGCTGCTTGGGCCTAACGTTGGACCTTTGGGGAGAACGCCACTGGGAGGGAGGAATTGGGAGGGTTTTTCGGTTGATCCTTACTTGACTGGAAAGTTGAGTGCGGAATCAATTATTGGGCATCAAGAAGCTGGAGTCATCGCCAATGTCAAGGTAAGTCACCCCCCTTCACTGACAGAAACTTGCTAACAGGTCAGCACTTCATCGCAAACGAACAAGAAACCTACCGTCGTCCCTACCACGGCATCGAAGCAGTATCATCCAACATCGACGACAAGACGCTGCACGAGTACTATCTCTGGCCCTTTGTAGACTCTGTCAAAGCAGGTGTTGCATCAGTTATGTGCGCGTACAATCGCGTCAACGGAACATACGCTTGTGAGAACAGTCACTTGATGAACGGAATTCTCAAGTCTGAGCTTGAGTTTGATGGGTTTGTGATGTTGGATTGGAATGCGGTGCATAATCTTGAGAGTGCGAATGCGGGCCTTGATATGGTTATGCCCATGGGGGGGTTCTGGGGTGAGAATTTGACTATGGCTGTTGGGAATGGGAGTGTTAAGGAGGAGAGGGTTACTGATATGGCCACCAGGTTTGTCTTACCCATAAGCTGACCTACCCATAAGCTGACCTACCCATGCTAACGATATTTAGAATCCTTGCTACTTGGTATCTCGTCGGCCAAGACACCGACTTCCCAACACCAGGAATCGGCATGAAGAACCTCTCCCTCCCCCACGAACAAATCGAAGCACGCATTCCCGAATCACGACCCATCCTCCTCGAAGGCGCCATCGCAGGACACGTACTCGTCAAGAACGAAAACAACACCCTCCCTTTTAAAAAGAACCCCAAGATGATCTCCGTCTTTGGCTACGACGCAACTGTCGCACCAACTAAGAACACCGATAAGCTGTTTGAGTTGGGATATACTTCTTCACAAGAGATGGGCCAGGCTGTTCTTGGTGATGAACACCATTTTGATCAAGCTGCTAGAGGTGGAACTATTGTCTCTGGTGGACGAGCAGCTGCTAACTCACCTCCGTACATCAGTGATGTAAGTCAATCTTATTCAACTATTGGATTGTCTTCTAACGTTTTCCAGCCCCTCAGCGCCGTCCAGCAAAGAGCCGCCAAAGACGGCAGCTGGGTAAACTGGGATCTCTCCTCCTCCAACCCCTCCGTCAACGGCGCAAGCGACGTCTGTCTAGTCTTCATCAACGCCATGGCAACAGAAGGCTGGGACCGCGACGGTCTTCACGACGACTTCAGCGACGCCCTAATTCTCAACGTAGCACAAAAGTGCCCCAACACCATTGTCGCCATCCATGCAGCGGGCATCCGTCTAGTAGACCAATGGATCGAACATCCCAACATCACAGCTACTATCATCGCACATCTTCCAGGCCAAGATAGTGGTGAGGCGCTTGTCAACCTTCTTTATGGCGAGGCGGACTTTTCAGGAAAGTTGCCGTATACTATTGCCAAGAATGAGAGCGATTATAATGTGTATGAACCTTGTGGGTTGAAGGGGGATAGTAAGGATCCGCAGTGTGATTTTGAGGAGGGTGTTTATCTTGATTATCGGTCTTTTGATGATCGGGGTGTTGAGCCGAGGTATGAGTTTGGATATGGGTTGAGTTATACCAAGTTTGAGTACTCTTCTCTTTCTGTCAAGATGGAGCAGACTGCTGAAGCTGAGGCTGATCTCTGGGATACTTATGCTACTGTTCAAGCGACAGTATCCAACATTGGTGAACGAGGTGGTGAAGAGGTTGTGCAGCTTTATGTTGCTATTCCCAACAGTCCACCCAAGCAACTCCGAGGCTTCGAGAAGGTCAAGCTGGACAAGGGCGATTCAGTCGAAGTTCCCTTCGAAATCACAAGACGAGATCTCAGCGTTTGGGACGTTGTAAAGCAAGATTGGGCTCTTCAATCTGGCAACTACACAATCTTCGTCGGCGCAAGCAGCCGTGATCTCCCACTGAAGGAGTCCTTCAAGATCGAATAAGTCTATAGTCTATAGTACATAAATACACTTTTACCACAGGGTTCCGTTATCCCTCTATCTAAAAAATCCGTAAAGGCGTACTTAACAAAATAACACCTTCCTCACACAGATCTCATCATCCCTCATTGCCAATCTGCAATCCACTACAATGCTCCAAAACCAGCCCCGGCACACCAAATCTAGGTAACAAAACCCTCGCTCGAGCAAGTTGCGTAGATAACCAACTATGCCCCGTCGACTTACCCAACGCTACGGAAAGGGACCACATGAAACGATATATTTGTCGTGGATCTTCGCCTAGGGCTTTTGTCGCGACGGTGAAGATGTACGTTAGCGACAAAGAGGGATCGAACGGTGTTTCTTGGTGTGTGTCCAAGCTGGAGCACAGGATTTGCAAGGCGTGGAAGTCCAGGGCTGCGGAGTAGACAGTCCACATTAGGCGTTTTCCGCTCGAGTTGGGGACTTTCTTGGCCAAGAGGAGAATATCGGCGAATTCCTGTAATTGTTAGCGACGTCCTCATACTTGGTGGGTTTTCTTACATCACCGAAGCTCTCAACATTTCCCCACAGCTTCTTCAAACTCGCTTCTTCAGATCCATCACGCGTTGTCGACCTCGCTAATCTGAGAAGTTCCAACTTCGCTCCTTGACATAAATGGTACAGACGTAACGGACGGTAATTCTCCAGATCATCCACGAGTTCGGATACGGGATATTGCTCGCCCCAGATTTTAGGAAGGGCGGATCGTACGCTTAGAAAGAGGTGTTCGTGGGATATGTAGTCGTGAGCGTCGCGGGATAGGAAGTCGAGGCAGAATTGGCCGCTGCTCATGTTTCCTGTCGCTGAGTCTGCATCAAGATATCTGCACCCATCAGTATAGTTATAAGCAGCTTTGTGTTGACTCACAGTGTGTATAAGAGCATTCCTTGGGCGACGCAAGGTAGCTTCTTTCCCTCTCCCTGTAAATAAGGTCTCAAGAAAGATCTGATTCCCTCCAAATGCAATAACGACGCACCAGAAGTCTCCGAATCATAAGCTTCATATCTCAGTATCAAAAACCACATAGTAAACAGCGCATCAACATCGCAGCTCTGCTCAGCCGTTGAGCAAATATGACTTAACAAAGACGACAAGTCTTGCAGAGCTTGGGAATAATGCACCGTCGCAGCAGAGCCTAGTCTACTTGCCCTTTCCAAAGCGCCCGCAGGGTCGATAGCGTCTTGCGCGATGAGAAGATCTTTCGCGCGGAGTTCCATGTTTGCGATTGCGATGAAACTTCTCATTACGCCGGGGTATTGACTCGCGATGTGAGTGTAGATGTAGGAGAAGTTACTCCATGGCCAGAGTTTTCCGTAACTCAAAACCATTATCGATTGAGGAATATACGCAAATGCCGCTCGATCCTCGGGACTTAGATGAAGTGAGTTGGCTAACGCGATATGAGCTGTTGATAAGGACGGTCGTGGCGATCCAAGACTACTCCCCGGCGAGATAAAGTCAACCGGACTCGCAGAGTCTGTTTCCGTGCGAGGCGATTCACTCGACGCAAGAAGTCGTGGACTTCCATACCCAACAGGACTCGGAAGACCCTTCTGTCCCCTCGCACTCAACGGCTGCCCCGGCTCAAGCCATTCACACTTATTGGGACTATTCTCACATCGTTTACAAACAGGTCTTTGCTCATCACACTTGACCTTTCGGATGCGACACGTCAAACATCCTAGACACAAAAGTTAGTTACAGGCTCGGAAATAGATATCCCGAACGTACCGTTCTTGGACCTCGCTTTTCGCCGATCGGCGACAGGGGAGCTTGAGCTCATGCCGTCTCTGAGTCGTGAGAAACACGGGGTGATATGCGCCTGACTCAAGGATTATATCATTGAGTCGTAATGTTTGAGGGGAAATGGTAAGCTATTAATTTTTCTGACGGGCGTTTTTGGAGTCTAGGCCCGCTGGAACAGCTGTAGGATTGGTAATGTGGAAAAGAAAAAGAAATTATGGGCTTTGACTTGTGCCTGTTTCTCCAAGAGAGACAGACGTGGGGATTACAATTACCGGAAACATACCCGATGCATTAAGTTTGGGGTTAGTACGGGGATAGCTTAGTTAACCTGACAGGTTTTGTGTACCTGAACCAGGACGAGAACAAAGCGTTGGTAAGGCGTTGGCGAGAAAACTTCCCTTTTAAGAATAATTAACCATCGGCAGTTGTCATCATGGCTTGCTGACGATTCGTTGATTATATCCTTCGGAAAACAACACCCTTCTGCAGTTCAATTCTTGACTCAGTAATTCTCAGCGATATCTCAGCCGCCAACCTCAGACCCCCGAATTCTAATTGGTTCGCTCGGCTGTTTAGCACAGACCCCCTCTTCCCTCCCTGCTTTTCCTTAGCGAAGAATTTAACCAAAAGAAGAAAATAAGATGCAGACCTTGGACCGGAGTTTCCTACATGGGATGAACCATTAGGCGGAGATGAATTCGGGGTGCTCGGCCGGGGAATTGTGTCATGAAGTACGTAGTCAGAAAGATAAGGACCCAGAAGATAAGGACCCAGAAGAGAAGGAAGCTAAGAGAGGAACCAGAAGGGGAGGAGAGGGGAAGCTAAGGGAGCTCGGAGCTCATATAAGAAAAGCCAAGCCCTTTGTTATTCCCAGAGTTGACTACGGCCGGTACTCACTATCAACTACATCATCATGTCTTTTTCTACAGAACAGCTTCATGAGAGAATTTCAAGCTCTGTTGCGCATCATGAGCGTGACTTAGCTGAGATTTGCAAAAAGGTACATCCCATTACGATCCCTCTTATCACATGCAAGCTAACATTGCGCAGATACACGAAAACCCAGAGTACAACTACAAAGAGTTCAAAGCCCACGACAACATCTGCGACCTAATGCAAAAACTCGGCTACAACGTTAAACGCAGCGCATACGGCATTCAAACCTCCTTCGAAGTCGAATTCGGTAAAGGCGGAAAACTCATCGTGTTCAACGCGGAATATGATGCTCTTCCTGGCTTGGGTCATGCCTGTGGTCATAATCTCATCGCGACAAGCTCAATCGCTGCATTTATTGCTACGGCCGAAATAATACGCGAAAATAAAATACAAGGACGTGTACGCCTTCTTGGAACACCCGCTGAAGAAGGCGGTGGTGGAAAGGTTCATCTCATGAAAGCTGGTGCTTACGAGGGTGTTGATGCTTGTTTGATGGCACATCCCACCGGTCGCCTTTCGCCACCGAGATCAGATAATATCGATGGTGTTTCAGCAGCTAAGACGAGTGCAAGAAGGCAAATGAAGGTGTCGTTTACAGGGGAGAGTGCACATGCGGGGAATACACCTTGGCATGGCAAAAATGCGCTTGATGCTGTGGTATCTTCCTACGTCAACATATCCCTTCTACGACAGCAGATACAACCCACCGAACGGATACACGGTGTTATTCGCAATGGAGGTTCAGAACCGAATATTATTCCTGATTCTACGGATTTGGAGTATTATATCCGCGCGGCGGGTGTTGATGAGGTTAAGGATTTGTCGAAGAGGGCTGAGGCTTGTTTTGAGGCTGGTGCTATTGCTACGGGGTGCAAGGTTAAGTGCACATGTGAAGGGTAAGATGAAGTGTTGACTTGAGGTTGTGACTGGGCTAATGATTTGTAGAGATCAAGATTATATGGAACTTCGTCCGAATACCTGCATGACCTCAGAATTTACGAAACACATGAAAGCTTTTGGTCGAGACTTTATTGACGATGCAAATCAACCACCAATGGGCGCATCAACAGACATGGGTATGTTGTTCCCCTCTCCCTTCCTATCATCTCTAACAGTTTCTGCAGGCAACGTATCATACTGTCTCCCAGGAATCCATCCCATGTTCTCCATCGGAACCGAAGACCCTCTCATCCAACCTCACACGCCGAAATTCGCTGAAGTAGCAGGTACAAAGGAAGCATTAGTTAGAGCATTGGATTGTGGAAAGGGGTTGGCTGCTACGGCTTGTGAGATGTTTTTACAGCCTGAGTTGTTGGAGAAAGCGAGAGACGAGTTTAAAAGGGATGTTGAACCTATTGGGTATAGACTTTAGTGTTGCGAATAGATAATAAAAGCGTGTTCTTTATCGGGACCGTCCCTTCGTTGCATTAGGTTCCCTCATGCCGGAGCAGCAAAGGTTGCCTGTTTGCATTCTGGTTCGCATTCCCCAACTCAATCTGACCGTACTTACCCTTCACTGCAATTTTAACCCGCCCCGTCACTATCTGTGGCTTGTTATCTCTCAACCTTGCGGACATTCCCCAATTGTGTCACTGTCCAAGAGCACAAAAGTTATCCCCCAACACCGAGTGCTGGCGACGTCACAGATGACGCTATCACGACCATCGTCATCACAAGCCCACCTACCGACCGAGGAACAACTACCACTGCACTGACTCCAGAGCTCAGACTGAACTAAACTCCCCGCATCACGGACCGCATTCCCAATCCGTCGGGTCCGGCAGACGGAGTTTACCACATTTCCTATCAAGATCGGGGAAGCATCAATTAGCCGAGTTGACCAATCGGCATCCCCAGCGACACATTTGCCGAGCTGTCCAATCAGACCGTCAGGATATCCGAGCTGAAGAGACGGCTTTTCTAGACGGGACGTGAAAATTTACTTCTTTTGCTACCTGTGATATGTTGAATGATGAAACATTGATATCGATATCCCCGGACTATTGATATTGTTTATGCGGGGGTGGAGATAAGCTTGAGGAGAAGATCAAGCCATCTGGTCTAGATCATCAACCTGGTCCTTGCTGCTATCTACTTAACAGCCTCCTTTCCCCAGATTCTTGATACAGCATCACTTCATCAACTCTACTCTTACAATAACCTACAGCATGACATCAGGAAAAGAAGAAAAGCCCAACTTTCCCACTCAGGACCCCGACGTCAAGATGGGCGAGACATTGAGTCTTCAAGGCTCAATGCAAGTCGCCGAAGAAGGCGTCGACAACAGAGTAGCTAAACGGAAGCTCCTACGCAGGATCGACTTTTGGTAATTTCCCTATGCCAACTTTGTTACAGACAACTGACAGCTTCAGTCTTATGCCACTCCTCCTCGTATCCTACACACTGCAGTTCCTGGACAAGCAATCCCTCAACTTTGCCTCCATCATGGGCATAATCGACGACTTGGTACATCCCCCACCCTCCCCTATCTCATTCAATCCTTACTAACACCCCTAGGATCTCGTCGGCTCCAGATACAGCTGGTGCAGCAGCGCCTTCTACTTCGGCTACCTAGCATTCAGCTACCCAGCCTCCTTCCTGATGGTCCGTCTCCCTCTAGGAAAGTACCTCGCTGGTTCAAGTCTTGCGTGGGCCATTGTCCTCTGCTGCCACGCCGCCGTTCAGAACTTTCCAGGTCTTCTTGTTGCACGTTTCTTTCTGGGTGTAGCTGAAGCTTCTATTTCGCCTGGGTTCTCGCTTATTACGGGCATGTGGTATACTAGGGAGGAACAGCCGTTTAGACATGGTATTTGGTTCTTGGGAAATGCTATTGCTACTATGATGGGCGGTTTGTTGGCGTATGGTATTGCGCAGATTGGTGGTCCATTCGCTGCTTGGAGGGTAAGTCTCTCAACCCCTTGATGGTATATAACTGACATCATTTAGTGGCTCTTTATCATCTTCGGTCTCATCACTCTTATCTGGGCGATAGTCCTCCTCATCTTCCTCCCCGACACACCCAACAGCGCACGCTTCCTCTCCGAACAACAACGTATCGACGCAGTGGATCGAATCCGAAGTAACCAGACCGGTATGAAGAGCAACAGCTGGAAGTGGGATCAAGTGCGAGAGGTCGTTACAGATCCCAATGTTTTGCTTCTTATGCTGTTTCAAATCACGTTCAGCATTCCAAATGGCGCACATACAACAGTGAGTATATCTGCACAAAGTTCGGGGGTTGGGACTAACAGTGTACAGTTCAGCAGTCTTGTCATGGCTGGTTTTGGATTTAATAGACTTGAGGTCTATCTTCTTAACATGCCTATGGGTGCGATCCTTGCTTTCTTCGCACTTGGATCGACGTATCTTTGCAGTCGCTATGATGGATACCGAACCATCATAGGTGCATGCCTCAGTTTGATCAGGTAAGTAACATCCCTCCTTATACCGTCCTCAGCTAACCCTTCTAGTTTGACTGGCTCACTTCTCGTCCGATACGGCCCAAATCAGGGAAGTCAACTCTTCGGACTTTGGGTATTTGTCGCTTTCGCAGCTGGTTTCCCTATCGCTTTGTCCATGGTTGCTTCGAATGTTGCGGGCTTCACCAAGAAGAGTGTTGCATCAGCTATGATGTTTATGGCGTATACTATTGGTAATATCATCGGTCCGTTCCTTTTCTTCGCATCGGAAGCGCCTGAATACTCGGTAAGTCACTCAGCTCTCAATTGGACATCCCAAGAACATTATTGACATATCCACAGAGCGGCTTTTTGGCAACGACCATTTGCTTTGGTATTTCGACACTCACTATGCTCGCACTGCGCTTCACTATCATTCGTGAGAACAAGCGACGTGATGCGCTTCAACAGACAAGCGCTGTTCTTCAGGATGAGGGAGATCAGCTTGAGATCTCCGATATCACTGATAGGAAGAACCTCAACTTCCGCTATGTCTACTAAATTGCCCGGAGACTCACAGGCATCATTCAAATTGTTCTATATCCTTACAATAAATACAATGTCATTTCTCGTGTTTCATTATGACTCCATACTTAGCCCGTTACTATACTTTGAACATATATCATCAACAATCCCCTGCCCAATAGCCTCCTGATTCAATTTCGTCTTTCGCGTACACCAAGGTATCAACATCCGATGCGCCTCAAGGGTAACAATCCCATACAACTCCCAGTCATCATCCGCACTACTACCTGGCGTCGCCGTACTCGGGGTACTGACGTCTTGCTCACTCTGCCTCATCCTAACATACCACTGCGTCCAACTAATCACTTTCGCGGGTGCATCAGTCCGACTCACAATCCCATTCGGTACCTTTTGGAAAACAATGGGCCATCTAACATCCCGTCCAACTCCTGGTCCAAGCTTGATGATCTCATAGGCTTCATAACAGCGTAGACTCTGATTTGAAGCATCGAAAAAGGTATCGTGGAGAACTGTCTCTTGGTTTAATGTTGATTCTGACCATGATACCATGCCCGGGTTGTGACGCAGGATGGGTTCGTAGGTTTGCACGTAGTCGAGGACGAGCTTTGGTGGGATATGACGAGGGATGGGAATGTTGACGAAAGAGTGGTGCTGCGAGCGCATGCTCGCTTATGTCACCGTTTACTAAGGAGATTCAATGTCAATAAGACCTGCCGATCAATCACACCCTCAGATCCATTCATCGTCGCGAGACCCAGGCGGCCGCCCGCTCGGCCTGGATCCTTTCGTCTGACGTACGTACCGGATCGGCACCCGACAGGTCAAAGACTCCCAGTGAGGATACTGCTTTATAGGCTTTACAGCACACCTAGTCTTAGTGAAGAACCAACAATACAAGGTGTTTATCGGTGCGTCAACCGTCAATTGATGACGCTCAATGTGCTGTAGAATCGTGATGTAATAAAGAACAGAAAGGGAATGCAAACGTTTAATTTGACAGCGACTGTGGGGTATTAATGAGCACCTCCGCGCCAATGACTCGTGGTATGTTCCGGTGGGATACTTGCAAGATCAACTATTTTTAGCTTTTTGGTACGATTCTTCGGGTTAGATGGGATAGTAACGAGATCGGGGAATGTGATTGGTGAGTAAGCGGATGGCACAGTTGCAACGCGCGGATTTGACTATTTCCGACAGTCAATTGAAGGTCCATAAAGTAGATAAGCTCAGGATGAGGAAGGTCGTTTGCTACTGGGTGAGAAGCGATGTGTTGATGTTGTGGATTGAGAACGGTCTAAGCCTTGTCGGAAGGGAGCCGGTTAAAGCCGGAATAATCGGGTTGATGCTGTCACTGATAATGACAAATGACAATTGGTGCACAGCCATGCTTGTCGACAAGCATTATCATCATAGCGGAATTATATGCCATTTATTGTCAGGCTCTCACTGTGAAACTGTGGTATCTGCAGATCATCGTACATGATACCAGTACCAAGGATACAGATCTTGCTTGGCCCACATCACATGTGGGTTCTCCACCAAGACTCCTCAGCTGTAAACGGTGTAAAAGGTCGGGATAAATGTTTGTATAAAATATTGAGACTTCGGGGAAGAACAGTGCTAGTCTCGTGATCTTACAGAGAGACACCAACAGTAGGCAATGTTTTAATGATTGACCACAATCTCTCTAGGGTACGTCTTCCAAGCCAAGAAGCACCAATTTGCCCAGAGATTTGGCGTACGGCACAGAACCATGTCCCTGCAAGGCGTTCGGTATTTCCCTTTTCGGATTCTTGCTCACCGGCTCCATTCCGCTGCATGCCGTGAAAATTTCCGGTGAGGGACATCGCGAGACAGTTTCCAATCGTAGACTTGGGAACCAATACCCAAAAGACAACCGATATGGGGGGGAGCCACGGCCGAGTCCCAATTGTACCTGAGAAAACAACTTGAATTGTTCTCATCTGATGAAAGTGACTAAATAAATGGATAAGCATACTCAATCGCTATTTAACTCAATAGACAGTGGGAATGTTATAGCTGACAAGCAAAGGCATCCAAACATCAAAATAAGAATCTCCATTAAAGGAGTAAGTCCAAATAGAGAGATTGTAAGGTCTTATATCAATAAAGTCTTATTGTTATCATGAATACTGCTATCGGCTTTTGGAAAGGTTGGTTGGTTGCAAGTCATTGGGGCACCTATAGTTCTTCACATTGTACACGAAGCTATCAACCATTGACCTACTACTATCTATCATAAAGTGGATTCTCATTTGGTCTGTAGTCATCGCGCTTACATGAATTCTCGCATTACAGGACCTTCTTCGGCAGTCCATGCAATGTCAGCTTACGTGGGAAAAGGAAAGTGTCCACTCAAACACAAACAAATGCAAAAAACAAGGGACCATAAGCATTGTCCTGATCAACTCCATTCCAATTGTCATCACCACCAGCAAGTAACGTCGTCTAGATTGTTAATACTTTAAATGGTCGTAAGCTTCGAGACGAGATTGACCATCAGCACCAACTCCAGGCTATACCGAAACCAACCAATCAAACCCCCAGTCTCGCATGATGGCCCTAAAACCGACAAGACCAAATTATCCCACTATCGCCGAATCCATGCTTGAAGGGGCATTAACTCCGGTCTAATCTGACATGTAAACAGGGGTCCATCGTACGACTTGACTCCTTTTTTGTAGAATAAATGCCTGCATCTGGCTGCATTTCTTGGTCTGCGCGATGAAACATCATCTATCCACCATGAACCGCTTTCGTAAAGCCAAGGACGATCGAGTCCTAAGAAGACTTAGTCCAATGTTCGTATCATCGTGTCCATGTGAGGAAAAGAACTGACTTGTACAGTGAGACCTTTCAGTCGGCGGGTCATTTGCTACACATTTATGTGGGATGTGCCGTATCATGTCGATACCGTATTCCCAACTCAATCCTTACCTCAGGTGCTGATTTGGCGCTCGAAGAAAAGATTGAACAGGCAATCGCTTCTTCTATCGTTCAGCATCCTCTTTTCACTGTTGGTCGCATCAATGAAGGTAAGAAGAAGCAGTACTGGATTCGACTGGATACCATCGACTTGAATAACCATGTGAGATGGAGGAATGTTTCTGAAGACGAGGACTATCCCACAGCTCTGAATGATGCCTTTCTATGGCAGGTCAACGAACGATATACACACCTCGAGTCGCGGCCCCAATGGAGGGTTACCGCAGTGGTGCCCGCCACGAATGACTTTGTTGATGTCATATTTGCTTGGGATCATACGGTTGCCGATGGGAAGAGTGGCAGGATATTTCACGACAGTTTGCTTGCTTGTCTCAACGACGAGACAGACTGTTCAAAGAAAGTCACCTTGGAGGACGGGTCTTTCAAGGTTCCTGTCACAGATTTCACGCCTGCGCTACACCAAATGATCAAGTTCCCAGTGTCAATCAACTACGCCATCTCTGAGCTGGGAAAGGAATTCCTCACAGACAAAAAGGCCCCGCCTCAAACAGCAAGATGGGCACCGATACAGCTGGAGCCATTTGTTACGCGTCTCAAATCGATCACCGTCGACAGAGACGCGCTTAAGCCTGTGCTGGATGCCTGTCGTCAACACGATACCACCTTAACTGGACTACTACACGGACTCATCTCAGTATCAATGGCAACGCGATTATCTAAAGAAAAAGCGCCCGCATTCTCAACAGGCACGCCTATTTGTTTACGACAGTTCCAACAGCCTGGCACATCCAAGTTTGACTTGAAAAAGACAGCCATCAACGGTGTAGTGTACTGGCCCTATGTCTTCAAGCCAGATATCGTCACAATCCTCCGAAAACAGATCAACGACGCCAAAGAAGACCACGAGATGAACAAAGCCCTCGAAGATACAGTATGGTCAATATCTAAGTCGATAAGAGAAGGCCTAACGGCAAAACTAAAACTCGGCACAAAGAATGACTCCATCGGCCTCGCAAAGTTCATCACCGACTGGAACGCGTATCTAATGGATCATTCTACAAAACGTGAGCATTCATGGGAAGTCAGCAATCTTGGGGTTATGAACGGCCAATCATCAAAGGACGTGGATAAGTGGATGGTCGAAGATGCCACGTTCACTCAAAGCGCGTCTGTGACTGGTCCAGCTTTGACATTCAGTGTTGTTTCTGTGAAAGGAGGAGGGCTTAATGTGTCGTGTTGTTGGCAGGTTGGGGTGGTGGATGATGAGTTGGCAGAAGGCGTGTCGGAGGATGTGGAAATGTGGCTTAATGGGTTGGGTCGAGATGGAGTTGTTGAGTTTATGTGAGAAGATCATGGAAGAGACCTCTGGCCTCTGTGTTGCTTGTAAGAATTTCCATTGGCTTTCTAGACATTAACTTTCCACAGAGAATTGCAAGGTTTATGGAAGAATCTCGTAGTTACTATACATCTGAGCCCTGCATTTTCCCTTTTGTTTGATAAGCTTTCGCTTCTTAAACTCACACATTCTCCTTCTTGTTGTGCTTGGTACACCATATGCTTCTACACTCGGCATCCTCCTTTGTAAATTCACATCGACCAGGGTACTCATCAGCGTTAATCCACCTGTATCATAATCAGTGATGTCCTTCAAGAAGGATTATCGTACTCACCATCCCTCACCTTCTCTTCTCTTGCGTTGCGACTTGGGAATTTTGGGGAGACGCTCGTGGTGATTCCTGAAGTGTTCATCGATTTCGATTTCCAAGTCTGGGTTGGGTGTTTTGCGGTGGCCTGATGCGACGATGATGCCGATGAAGATGAGACCGCCGACGATGATGGCCGCGTATATGGCCTGTTGTTTCCAATGCATTTTGACGTGTTGGGTGAAGACTGTTTGTGGTAATGTGTAGAGATGAGAGTTGGGAAGGAGGGAAAGCTTTAAGCAAGGGATTTCATGTAGATGTAAATTGATATGGGATGGGTAATTAAGAAGGCAAAGATGCCACTTGTGACTGAAGACTAAAGTACATAGTACATTCTGTTGACTTCCACCAAATTCCCCCTTTCCAGACATAGCCACTATTCAAAGTTTGAGAGATGACAGATCCTCAAATTTCGTACATGACAAAACATCCCTTTCTAGCCCCATGACTTCATACCCCCCTTTGCTGATGTCCAGCCCTGCATAACCCCAAGGATGCTGACTTGCTCACATGTCAAGGCCCTCTAACCCTCACGAGACATCCGATCCCCTCTGCGCTCCGACAATAGATTTGTCTCTCCAGTGCGCGCATAGGCTTCGATGTGTCGGAAAGGCCTTGCGCCCTTGGTATAGGGACTATACCGTGGTTTATACCACTCCTCCAATGGCCGATCCTCCCAAGCACGTTCTGCATCTATCTCTTTATCCGCGATGACTTTGTCGCGCTTCCCGCAGAGAGCAGCCAGTGGGAGACAGATGATGATCAAGAAACCGAGGAGGAAGAGGTAGGATTTCGTGTCGTGGAGAACCATGGTGAATGTTGGTGGTGAGTTGTTTGGGAGGATGGGTTTGTGAAGATGAAGTGGTTTGGGAGGTTGTAGATTTGAGGATCTGGTGGTTGATGGTGGTTTCTGGTGTACGGTTGTTTTGTTTGACGGAACGTGTGTCTGGTGTAGCTGTCCGTGATGGTGTTTTCTGCAGATGGAGTTTACTCTCTCGATGCTGCCATAAATTGAAGGCACCTTCACTTTATCATTCCATTATATTCCAGCTTGTCCCAGGGCTGAATTGAGTTAAGTTTCGCGTGAGAGCTAATGCCCAATGTCGTCCATCTTGAAGCGGGGTGCAGAGGCATCGACAGTTCAGGGGATGAACTGAGCTTGATGCCAACGCCACATCGTTTATACACTTTAGATCTTGAGATTTACTGCCAGTGGGAGTTTTTATTTATTGGGCTTATTGACCTTAACACTTTCCATGTAGAGTAACCCCGCTGTTAATGTCTTTGCGGTTGGTGGAGGCTAATGGGCCGAGCCTTGGAGAGACTCACGCACGGCGCAGATTGGAACTTAACAGATGCGATTGTGACGACTAATGGATCACTACGTGTCCTTCCATGTCACGTATTGCCGCCCCATGTGATGCGGTGAGTACAAATGGATGAAGAGTCTGGAGGGGACTTTTGAGTCATATTAGGGTTTAATCTACGATGATTGAGTCATTATAGAGCGTACTCAAGGCCTTGTAGCCTGTGACTTCTCCAATACGTTCTCATAACTGCTTGTATGATTAAACTGGCTAACTGCATACAACGACGGAGTTCCAACAAATGCACCATCTTATCTCTGTACAGGTATCTACACGTGTCTCCTACTCACACGTCTACCAACCAGTACTTACCAAGGAAGCTCCCGATTCTTGCTCCTGACAAACTTACCAGACGTCTGCTCCCTCGTAGCCCCATCAATCACCTCCAACATCCCCTCGACAGAACTCTCAACACTTTCAAGCATCTCCAAAGGAAAGCCCCAATCTGTCGCGGCAGTATCGCCCATATCAGTGCGAACAAACCCAGGATGAAGCGCAAAAGCGATCAATCCTTCATTCTGTTCGTGTAAGGCTTTGGTAAGCCAGTTCAACGCCGCCTTGCTAGGTCCGTATGCGCCAGAGACGACCTCATGGTATGTAATACACCCAACAGAGGATGACACGTTGACGACCTTTGGAGCAGAGGCCTTTTGGAGGAGCGGCCACAGGCCTTGAACAACAGTAAGAGGACCTATGGTGTTTATCTCGAAGGCTGATCGGAGGTCGGAGATGGGGATTTCGAGAGCTGGATAGTTTGGGAAGCTGACTGCAGCGTTGTTGATCAAGACGTCGATGTGGTCGACGTCGAAGGCAGCGCGGATGGTGTCGGGGGAGAGGGCAGTGGAAAAGTCCAGCTGCACAATGGAGACAGTACTACCATCACCCTTGGGAGCGCTCGCAAGATCAGACTCGAGGGATGACTGGGACTTGTCATTACGAACAGTCGCAACGACAGTGACATTGGGACGAGCAAGGAGGGCTTTGACGAAGCCGAGGCCTATGCCTCTGTTGCCGCCAGTGACGACGTAGACAGTGTTTGTGGAAGAAGACATGATGGTCACAAGGTAAAAAGGGGTACTGGAAATAGGGGGAGGTGCTTTTTGAAGAGGAAATTATTCAGGAAAGAGAGATTTGTGCGTCGGGGTGGAAAGCAAGGCTGCGTCTTATACGGATCGAGGGGCGTGATTTCTCACCGTCAGCTACAGCCAATCAGAGATGCAGAGGAACTGGATTATCGATCATCCGTGTCAGGATTCTTGGCAGAAATCGCAGAACCAACAATGAGAGGGGTGAAAGGCGCAGTTTGCAGGATGTTGGCGGTAGAGGTTTTTGGGTATTCTGTAAAGGAGAATGTACTCTGGACTGGAAAATTACTATAGATCATACTGAGTGATTTTCTGTTGCAGATCTATTGGGCTTGTAAAAAGGCTATGACTTTAGAGAACAGGAGACCGATCAGAAACTCCGCATTCCATTTTTCATGGAGTCTTGAAGCCTGTGCTTTACAACCTTCACTAAGACGCGTAGCCTTATTAGATTTGGCCATCCCGAAATGCGTGCGTCCAGGCGCAGGTTTGCTGTTGTCATCCGTCGGCACAAGGTTACCCTGGGAGTGGAAACACTGTTGTGTTCTGGCGAAGACGAGAATTGGCAGTAGCTCAAATGTCCACGACCAGTCGCATCCTCCCTGGATACCTTTCCATCGCAATACTCCTCTGCAAGTTACTCTCAATAGTAGAGTTCAAGATGTCGCTCAGCGCATGGTAGGGAAGGCATAGTGACCACTGAGCTCCAAGAGACTAATGTACGACCGGCCAGTCACACGTAAGAGAGCCACCAGTATTGAAGCAAAGGTTGAATGGTAATTGAGCTTTTATCTAACATGTTGTCTATTGAATGGTCCTTTTGCCCTGGAGACCAAAGCACTCTTTGGAAAGCGCCCCGTCACGTCTCATCTACCAGTGATGAAGGCTGCGACATCCATATTGGCGTCTCTTTACCAGGGAAACATCTTGCGTATGTGCTCGGCCACTCTCCTATCCTCACCGGATATAAGATATCGCCGTTGGCAGTCTTCAACGTTATCAATTTCCCAACTAGGCTAGTGGAGCGCCCCTCATTGGCAGCCTCTCTATGACGTGATGAACTCCATCAACTACATCTCATATTTCTAAGCAAGACTCCCTCAACTCAACCCTTTCAAAATCATTCAAGAAACATAGCTATTACAATGAAGGCCATCCAGATCCAAGAGTTCAACGCCCCCTACTCCGTCTCGGAAGTAGACAAGCCCAAGCCCAAACCTCACCAGCTCCTGGTCCAAATCAAATCGGGCGGGTTTTGCCATACGGACTGCATGGCCCTGAATGGAGAATTTGGATCTGATTTACCGTTCATTGGGTCTCATGAGCCTGCTGGTATTGTTGTAGAAGTTGGATCCGATGTGCAGGATTTTAAAGAGGGTGATCGGGTTGGATGTCTCAACTTTGATAGCTGTTGTGGTAAGTCTTCGATCTGCGAGTGAGGGCATTGTACTGATAGGGGGTACAGGGAAGTGTCCAGACTGCAAGGCGGGAAAGCCAATTTACTGCGATGCTCCGAAGATGAAAGGCATTACTGCGGATGGAGCGTGGGCAGAATACATGGTGGCGCAAGTACACCTTCTACGTCCATCGGTTTCGGTAACTGACTATATCTAGTGACGCTCGCTTCACAGCCAAGCTACCAGATGAACTCGATTTTCCTACTGCAGCCTGCATGATGTGCGCTGGTATAACCATCTACGGAGGAATAAAGAGAGCCCAAGTCCCACCTGGAGGCTCAATTGGCATTGTCGGCATTGGCGGACTAGGTCATATTGGAACTCAATTGGCCAAGGCAATGGTACGTCTGACTTCCAATGATGAAGAATTATCGCTGATATCATGACAGGGCTATAAAGTTGCAGCCATCGATGCAAAGCAAGATACTCTAGACCTCGTCTCTTCTTACACCCTCAAACCGGACATGACGATCCTCGCCTCCGACTCCCCAGAAACCTCCATGAAGAAAATCACAGACGTCGTGAAAAGTGATTACCCAGGCCTCGACGCCACAGTAATCGCGACCGACGTCCCCGCAGCATTTGATCTCGCGGCTCAACTCACGCGCAAGCACGGAACGATGGTTCTTCTAGGTCAGCCCGAGAAAGGCATCACACTGTCCTATCAAAACATCATTTTCAGAGATATCAAACTTGTGGGGTCATTGCTGGCTGATCGTGATCAGTTGGTGGAGCTGTTGGCGTTGGTGGTTGAGCATGATATTCACGTTAAAGTTAAGGAGTGGAAGCCTGAGGATGCGGAGAAGATGAGGCAGGAGTATTTGACTGGTAAACAAAGTGGCAAGAACGTCATTGTATTTTAATTTGTGAAATGCAATGATATCACCATTTAGAAGTTTCATTCACCATGATCCTGTGATGGACAGCCACTGATATCTCACCTATCAGCCCATCTCAACAAATCTACCATCAATTAAACTCACATCACCCGGCCACTAATATCGACCCATTGACATACAACCAACCTCCCCGAAAACGAACAAGTTTAATTTTCGGTCTTTTCCTCTTTTTCGCATTTCATTTGTGGTCGCGCAAATGAAATCGACCCCGTGCGCGCCCGCGGGGGACCGAGATCATCCGACGCCTGAGCTGATGGTCAGCCTATCAACATCAGACAGAATATCCTATTAAAAAGACCCTTAAATCCATTTTATTCTCGGATTCTGCACTCATCCACATTGAAAATTGCTGCTGCGCATTCATCATGGGTGTAAAATTGGATACACAAAGATATCGCGGCCGCGAGGAGACCACTCTGAAGCAATGGCTTATCGATAACCAAATTGGTATGAGCTTCATGAGACTCAAGTTCCCACAATACTGACTTTGATTTAGGGATATGCCTTATTTTGCTCGCCCCATTACTCCTCGCCCAATGCACCGGAATGACGCGTACGGAGAAATTCACTTCGCTGTCTTATTTTAACCCCGAAACAGGGGAATACGGCGTTGGATTCGACGACAATTACCTGGTCATCCTCCTCATCGTGCTATTGACCGGTCTTCGCGATGCAACAATGCGGTACATCCTCAGCCCAATCGCAGCATCATGGGGCTTGAGCAAAAGCAAGAAGGCCAGATTTAATGAACAGGCTTGGTTGTTCATTTACTACACCACCTGTTGGTCCGTCGGCATGGTACGTTCCGGCCCTAGCGATGGTTGAACTTTACTTACGGTCGCTAGTATATTTATGTTACATCCGTATACTGGCTTGATTTGAAATCCATGTGGACGAATTGGCCGAACCGAGAAGTCTCTGGTTTGATGAAATGGTACATGCTAGCTCAAACAGCGTTCTGGCTGCAGCAGATGATCACTGTCAACATTGAGAAGCGCCGCAAGGATTATTGGCAGATGATTTCTCATCATGTTGTTACTATCGCTTTGTGCTACAGCTCTTACCGCTATGGACTTACGCGCGTTAGCAACGTGGTGCTGATACTGATGGATTTTAACGATCTGGTATTCTCGGTGGCCAAGTGTCTCAAGTACATGGGACTCCAGACAGCTTGCGATATCATGTTTGGGTTTTTTGTTATGAGTTGGATTTGGTGCCGACATGTTGCTTTTGTCATGGTTTGTTGGTCTGGTCATGCGCATAGCTTGGTCGTCTGTGGAACGAACTGCTATACCGGGTCTGGGAATACCATCAGTGGTCCAGAACCAGTGCCTTGGGATGGATATTTCTACATTCTGGAGCCGTTAATCTATGACTCTGGAAGGGTTTGCTACGACTACAGGATCAAATCACTGTTCGTCGGTGGACTATTGTTCTTGGAAGGATTGATGATCTTCTGGCTTGTTATGATCCTCAAGCTAGTCGTGCGCGTCCTACGTGGTGGTAACGCCGAGGACACACGCAGCGATGATGAAGCCGAAGGGGAATGCGAGCCCATCTCGCCCATCGAGGTGGTAGTTGATGCTGACAAGCTTCAATATCCACTGCAGCCTTCCAGAGGAAGGGCTACATCCTGTGCGGCAAGTGGTCTCGGGATTTCAAAGGATAGCAAAGGCTATCTCGATCGCATCGGCTGCAAGCAAAGGATATCTCAATGATGGAGCGATCATGAGATGAGAGTGGGATATACCCTAGAGCTTAATGGCCTTTACTAGAATACGTAATGTTTGATGTACCTTGGCTACCCTAAGCAGTATCCTGACCGACATTGTTCGTCCTGCGTTGAAGTTTAGTAAAAGCTGACTGACCAGTTTATATTCACGATAATCATGTATTGAGATTAAAACCTGCATACCAAGCCATCACCATATGATAACCAAGATTTTATAAACTGCGATGCTCGGGAGTCTCACTTGGCACGGGTTTAGACCCGGATTTGACATTCTAAGATGACATCCGGTATCACAGCCGTTATGCTATTACCATTTATGATTTCCACTGTAGGGTATCCCCAACCCCCCTGTCACTTCAAAATCATCTGATCAAGGACCGACATGTTGATCCGACAATTCTTGGCAGTCTCCTGCCACGTTCATCGTTCATATCCGACAAAGCATGAGTGAAAACTATATCGTACCCCAAAACAACCTTATCCCACATATCCCATTCTACGGTATCCCTCAATTTACCTAGAACAACAAAGTCCCCCCTCGCTAGCGCCAAGAGGGAAGTTTCCAAGGTGAGAAAAGTGGCGAAGGCTCGAAGCGAGAAAGCTCATCCCTGCAGAATTTTTCCCACGCATGATATTCCCCGCACCGATCGTCGAAGCATTGATTGATTCCAAATCACGAATTCTGGATCAGGCAGGACAAGCCTTATTTCGAACCTCAGTCTAATCCATGGGAAGTTTGTTGCTATGCCGCATGCTCGCAGTTTACAGTAGCACTTGCCTATATCGTGGCTTGCTAATGAATGCAGGTACATTACACAACCAAGGGGAGGGGAAAAGAAACTCTAATTATAGCGATTAAATCCAATGCGCACGAATCACAAGATTGTGATTATATGTGTGTGGCTGGGATCTCTCATGCAGGTTATTGACGGCTCCTGACAGCTGTGCTGCGCCAGAAACTTGCAGAGAGCAGCTTCTGTTTTAGTGCATCAATACCGTTCAGCGATAAGATCCTCACGAACAGGGGTAGAGAGAGGGGACGGTGATTGCCACTGCGACCTCGAGAGACCAGTCATGCGGTGACATTCTCGATAGAGTTGCCGCTGCAGGATAGGCGAGTGTGATGGGATGGTTTTTTGTCCACTGTGACCAGTCTGCGAGTGCATCCCGCTTTGATGCTTGGCTAGCCAACGAGAGTAAAATCGGACCATTTTATGTGATTGAGGTTGTTATCACAAAAGCCAAGACTCACATGCAGAAACATCACCAATCTTTGCTTTGCATGGCTATTATTAGAATAAATGTTGAAGGATGCACTTTGTGATGAGCTTAGTTTTATCAGATGTTTTGTTTGTTGAGAGAAGCCCCAATCCATTGATTCCATTGCTTGCGTGGATCGGACAAGGTCGCGTAATGGGCCATGGGTGCCCGCATCTGACCGCAGCACGTACAGTGGACTTTATTCTGAGCTTACAATAAGCTCAGCTACGAGCCCGAAGCTAAGATTCAAGCTCATCCTTGTCACGAGTCGGTTTGCTGTCAATGTCAGCATTCAATCAAGGTCATCTTATTCGTCCAGCTTTCGTCTTGGCTTTTGTACGTGATTAAAGGCAGTGCAGAATTCTCACTGCGGTCAGACATGAGAATGGCGGGCCTAAAAACGCACGGATTGTTACGCAGTAGAGTAGAGTCTAGTCTAATACGGGGTAACACAGCAGAATCACAAGTCCATTGTAAGCTGAGACAATCATTATTTGTCTGACACTACAGAGTAGAGACCAAAAAGACAACTCAACTCGGAAAGGTGACACGGCATTTGTTGGTTGGTTCTTAGGGTCATTTCCTCCGGGCCGCACCTGGACTCCACGGCATTGCAACTGATGGCGTATGGCAGATTAAATTCGTTTCACTAAAATCCGATTGGATCACCTACGGGTACAAGCGGTGGGGGTTGCAGTTAGCGAGTTTGGTTTCGGAACATTAGTGGGATAATCCACTGTAATCAGATTATTAAGCCAGCACTCGAGTCTAGAAATCGACAAAGAATGCGCCTCTAGTAGAACTTTAATAAATAACTGCCGGAATAAAGTTCTATTACAGCGGTTTCATGCCTTAATTCTATTAGAGGTACCACCTTCTACTCTAGACATCTCACGTAAACGAATGGTAATACAGTGATGCTCAACTCGTGATCACTGATTCGATGTGACATCCCTGTCGGCAGTTGGGGCGTTAAGACAACAGAGGCTTAGGCTTAGGCTTGGGCTTAGGGTACCGCTTATCAGGGTCCCATCAAGTATCAGCACTGGAATTCCTCCGTCTCCACACCCGCTTGTTCGGAAGAGACAACTAGACAAGGTATCGACACCGCCTATCACCATCTAAGAGATACAAGCAGGGAACAGCATGACGTTGGAAGGCAAGGTAAGTTGGTGCTTAGACAAGAAGGCTGCATACTTGGCAATCCACATAAGCTACACTCCTTGACCCTGTTCACTGTATCAGCATCTTTGCTTTTCGCCTGCGCCCACATGGGAGCTTCCACTGGCACTGCACTACACCTGTCAAGCCTCGTAATTGTTAATCCTAGCATTTGACTTGTTGCACAATGGCTGTACGCCCCTGTTGATCAACGCAATAAAGTTTCATCCACCGAGTACAAAACCAAACACAAATCCACCTCCACCTTCACTTGTTCACTCAACCAACATATCACCACACACACAATTCGCCATGCACGTACAATCACTACTGCTGGCCACAGGCCTCGTGCCTCTCGTAGCAGCCGACTGCCCCTTCGCCGCCAAGCGTGCCACCGCAGAGCAACCTCTCATCCCCCAGCGCGAAATCTCTGAAGATTTCGGCCGATGCGCCGTCGCGAGCAACCAAGCCGGTGGCGGTTCACGAAGCAAGGACTTTTGGCCTTGTGCTCTCCGTCTTGATGTTCTACGACAGTTTTCGCCACAGTACAACCCTCTCGGTGCCGAGTTTGACTACGCTGAGGCGTTCAAGTCTTTGGATTGTCAGTATCGCCACTGAACCTCTGGAGGTTTTTGTACTAATGATGAGTAGACGAGGCGTTGAAGAAGGACCTTCACGAGCTTCTTACTGATTCTCAGGACTGGTGGCCTGCTGACTTTGGTCACTATGGTGGTCTCTTCATCCGTATGGCTTGGCACAGCGCTGGTACTTACCGCGCCATGGACGGTCGTGGTGGTGGTGGAATGGGTCAGCAGCGATTTGCTCCCCTCAACAGCTGGCCCGACAACCAGAACCTCGACAAGGCCCGACGTCTGCTTTGTACGTGTCATCACTATGCCTCAAAACTCGCATTCTAACATTTCACAGGGCCCATCAAGCAAAAGTACGGCAACAAGATCTCTTGGGCCGATCTCTACCTCCTCGCTGGCAACGTCGCCCTCGAGGGCATGGACTTTGAGCCTCTCGGTTTCGGTGGCGGTCGTCCCGACACTTGGCAGGCTGATGAGTCTGTCTACTGGGGCGCTGAGACTACTTTCGTCCCCAAGGGTAACGATGTCCGCTACAACGGTAGCACCAACGTTGTCGACCGTGCCGACAAGCTTGAGAAGCCTCTTGGTGCTACCCACCACGGTCTGATCTACGTCAACCCCGAGGGTCCTGATGGAAACTCTGACCCCAAATCTTCTGCTCTTGATATCCGTGTGGCGTTTGACCGTATGGGTATGAATGATGAGGAGACTGCTGCTCTTATCATTGGTGGTCACACCTTTGGAAAGACCCACGGTGCCGTCCCTGGCAGTAAGTTATCACGAAACATTTGACTGGGAGTAAATACTAACTGATCGCAGAGAACATCGGCCCTGAGCCCGCGGCTGCTGACCTCGGAGAAATGGGTCTCGGCTGGCACAACAAAGTTGGCGAAGGCAACGGCCCCAACCAACAAACCTCCGGTCTCGAAGTAATCTGGTCCAAGACCCCCACCAAGTGGAGCAACAACTTCCTCGAATCCCTCCTCGGCAACAAATGGACCCTCGTTGAATCTCCTGCCGGCGCTCACCAATGGGAAGCCCTCAACGGCACAAAGGACTACCCCGATCCTTTCGACAAGACCAAGTTCCGCCGTCCTACCATGCTCACTTCCGATCTCGCCCTCATTCACGACGAAGCTTACCTCAAGATCTGCAAGCGCTGGCTCAAGCACCCCGAGGAGATGGGCGATGCGTTCCGCAAGGCTTGGTTCAAGCTTCTTCACCGTGATCTTGGTCCTGTTTCTCGATACCTTGGTCCTGAGGTTCCCAAGGAGAAGTTCATCTGGCAGGATCCTCTTCCTGAGCGCAAGGGCGAAGTCATTTCTGACGAGGATGTTTCTTCTCTCAAGGCTGCTATTCTCAAGGCTGACGGACTTGATGTTTCCAAGCTTGTTTCTACCGCTTGGGCGTCAGCTTCTACATTCCGTGGCTCTGACAAGCGCGGTGGTGCCAACGGTGGTCGTATTGCTCTTGAGCCTCAGGTTAACTGGGCCAGCAACAACCCCAAGCAGCTCAAGTCGGTTCTCTCCGCTCTCAAGTCCATCCAGAAGGACTTCAACGGCAAGTCCGACAAGCAGGTTTCTCTCGCTGATCTGATCGTCCTCGGTGGTGTCGCCGGTGTTGAGAAGGCTGCCAAGGATGCTGGTTTCAAGGACGTCGAAGTTCCCTTCACACCCGGTCGTGTCGACGCTACCCAGGAGCAAACCGATATTACCCAGTTCAACTTCCTCGAGCCTCTCGCCGATGGCTTCCGCAACTACGGACACGGAACAGCCCGCGCTCGCACCGAAGAAATCCTCGTCGACAAGGCCGCCCAACTGACCCTCACCCCTCCCGAAATGACCGTTCTTGTCGGTGGTCTTCGCGCCATGAACGCCAACTTTGACGGCTCATCCAACGGCATCCTCACCGAGAAGAAGGGCCAACTGACCAACGATTTCTTCGTCAACCTTCTGTCTCCTGCATTCAAGTGGGACAAGAAGGACAGCCGCGGTGAGCTCTGGACTGGATCTGACCGCGCTACCAAGTCTGCCAAGTGGACTGCCACCCGCGCTGATCTCGTTTTCGGATCTCACGCTGAGCTTCGTGCTATTTCTGAGGTTTATGGCAGCTCTGATGCCAAGGAGAAGTTTGTCAAGGATTTTGTTGCTGCTTGGACTAAGGTGATGAACCTTGATCGCTTTGATGTCAAGGTCAGCAAGTAAGGGTAGAATTTTGCGTCGCTTGACATTTCTGTTTTAGACTTATATGTTTTCTTTTCATGTTACATATTGCGGCATTTTCTTTAGTTTATATTACCTAGTAGACATAAATCAATCCAAGAACTCACTATATACTCTTTACGCCATACTTCAATGTGACTGCTCCCACTCGAACTTGTATCCTCGTTGAAACAGCAGGATGGATTCAGCTCTGTTCTTTTTAGTGCCGTTGGATTGCACCACTTTACTCGCTTCTATTAACACACCAGCAAGGAAGAATTGAGGGACTGTTCTCGTAATAGATGCACCCGAGAACACAATGGATTGCGACACCGTAGGAACTCATCAGATGAAGTAAGCCATCAGATAAGGTTTGTGAAGATATTTACACTTTGCACGAGGCATCATGGCTCCTTTGCTTACACATAAACTTCTTCTTTTGCCTTACCTTAACATAGGGTTTAGGCGGGCTACGAAATCCCTTCACTGTTCGTTTTCTGTTTCTTTTTTCTCTTCCTTCCACAAGTACATTTCTACAACAGCCAGAATCCACAACAATGGCTAACCATACAGTACGCCACTTCTTCATGGGTCTTATCACAATGAGACTACAGTCACCATCTTTCGAGGGATAGTTATCCTGAGCAAATAGCATTGCGCAGTTTGAACCCATGAGGCTTGATTAATCTCATGAGTTCCTTCGGTTCATTGCTCGGGAACGCCCAACTGCAGCCTGGGAGAATCATCCTGAAGGTTTCTCTGGGAGATTTACACTTTTTGAAGTATCACAACTTCAACGTTTACGCAGGAACTTTTTCCTTTTTCTTCTCATTTTGTGACTCACCTTGACACAAAGTTCAGGCTGCTATATATAAGGCCCTCGCTCCTCCCCCAGTCTTTGTGTCTGCCTTCGACCAATATCAACACAGCAATCGGCATACAACCATCACACGTTGCCATCAATCTATATTTGTCTCCGACCATTCACTTCTATCCAAGGCGGCAAAAATCACACCCTCGATCTTGACAACGATTCTATCCCAATTACTCTCACTCCCAACAGACAAAATGCCTTCCCTTATGGACCTCCCCGAGGAGCTACTCGAACAAATCGTTCTTGACGTAGCTGATCAAGATCGATTGGCACTTTATCGTGATGTTGTTTACGTCAGCAAAGGCCTCAACAGAATAGCCTCTCCTCACGTGGCTCGACATTCGCCAATCCGCTGCATGAACCCATACGCTCCTCTCACACCGACTCATGTACTGCTGTTGCATCTGTTCCAACATCCCGAACAAGCAAAGAATGTTAGGACCTTAATTGCTGACTCCGATGAGGGTTGTAAGATACATCCTCGCGATTGGAGGGCGTATTGCGAAAGCTTTACGGGCCGCGAAGGTTTTGGCAGAATCGCGGATGTTGCAAAAGAGACATGTCCAGCACTTGCTAGCTCTTCGGACTGATGTCATGAGTTAGGCAAAGGCAGCGTTGACTCATCTATGGCGCTTCTCCTAGCTTTGTGTACAAGGATTGTCAGACTGGACTATAGAATACATTTCTTTTTCCCAGACATAATGCAAAACATGACATTGCGACTGATCACTCTGGCAGTCAAGGACATGATGGCCGGAACAAAGCCTTCGTTACATCCATTGGCCCAGCTAGAGCATGCTGTCTTAAGGGCACCGAGCACTCACTCGTTTCCATGGTTCCACATTGTTTATGTGGCACCATTCTTTTACCTACCCAAGCTGAAATTTCTCGCCACAGCAGACATGGGGACCGGTGGGGGGCCTCTGAGAGATGTACATGATGATGAACCTTCCTGGGTCCAAGGTGGGAGTCGACGTGTAGTTTTGGATCCAGATCTGTACATCCCACACTTTCCCATCGGAACTTCCCCCATCGAGACCCTGATCTTGGACCGCGCCTGTTTCACATCATCTGGTTTCTTGGTCCTCGTTCGAGCTTGCAAAAGAATCAAAAGGTTGGCCATATGCGTTGATCGCTACATGGACCTCGATCATCGAGAGGTGGCATGGCAGGAAGACAACAATCGAGTGGTGGCGAACCTAGAAGACCTGAGTAAGGCCATTGCCTATCACGCCTCGTCTCTAGAGGAAGTGACTTTTGGTCTTATGTACGAGTCTCATTGGGAGAAGTACCGTCACTACCACAAGACAACCGCCCCGTTGGCGCTGTACGATTGCTTGAAGAATATGGAGCGACTAAAACGACTGACCATCCACATCGAGTTTCTGTACCGACAGGTCACAACCATCCTGTGGAATACCGAGGTCGAGTTAGTGATTGATCGTTTACCTCCAACTCTCGAGCATTTAGTCCTAGTGAGAAATGAATATGTGGATGCAATGCTCATGTCACAGGAAATGCAACGCTATCGGATGCTCCTGGACCAGTGTGGGCCTGGTGGGAGATTCAGCAAACTGCAAAGCCTTACTCTGCCGTTGTGCTATGGAAAGTCCCGAGGATGCCACTTGTTCAAAGAAGTTGAGGAGTTGGAAATATTAGCTGCGAGTAAAGGGGTACAGGTAATATTTCGAAGGGATCCTGAGGACTACTCTGTTTCACTGGTGCCGAAGCCATATCCTTCCCTTCGGAAATATCGCCGAGAACAGTCAGACTTGGCTTTCTGAGGAGTGAATTCTGTAGAGTACACAGACTTGAACTCCCATTGTGTCTGAGAAAGATCGGTGTTGGCACCTGCCGCCAGTTTCAGCCCACCACAACCAAGAAATATGCTGCACTTTCCCGGTCCATTCTCCTCATACACCAGTATTCCCTCCTTCGCTATCTCTACCCACACGCCAAATCGAAATCAACGCAGTCATCTCTATAGCAGGCAACACAACTATCCCAAACGAGATTTTGGATCATATCTTTGTTTTTGTAGCTGTCAACCCTCAATTCGAACGGCTCGTCTCAGAGCATAGTTAAACTCGAACTCCCACTATGTATGAAAAGTGATTGTTGTTTTTGTGTAACCGTGGCTGATGGTCATCTCGCTGTCACTGGTTGGCACCTGCCGCAAATTTCAGGCTCCGCCATGACCAAGGAATATTCTGCAGTTGCCGGCCGCGCGATGAGTTGGTTGAAGCAGGCAGGGGCGTTCATTCGTAATGCTCAGTTGTATCTGGGTCATAATTACCCCTCGATCGATTGACCCCCTCCGCTCTTCTTCCCTCCTTCACTATCTCCAACAACGCACCAAAACGCGACCAACGAAGCCTTCACCATCGTCTGACTGACAGAAGAACTGTCTAAGGTTTAGGCTACAGAACAAAGTAGCCTAAGTGCTAGCCTAAGCCAGCATAAGGTGACCAAACTCTTTCGTCTTTTAGGATCTGACACTTTGCTGACCCTCTGTCGACGCAGTCATGGCGAGCATTACAACCATCCCGACCGAGCTTTTGGGTCATATCCTTGCTCATGTGGCCGGTAACCTTCAATCCGATATCGCAGCAGTCCGCCTCGTCTGCAGACAGTTTAACAATGCCGCGGCCCCCTTGCGAGTGCGAAACTGGTCCGATGACCGATTCTCCAATCACACCCCCAGGCGTCCACGGGATGTTCATATGGTCGGGATCGATCGATTTGCGGTAGAGCGGCTCCGCTATCTTGAGCTTCGCTCACAAGTTCGAAGCTTGAAGTTCGTTCGTTTGATGTCGTGGGACTTCACTTCATACGAGAAGGCACTTCACCAGGATGGATCCCGTGGCCGCGTTATGTGCCAGGCATCTCGAGAGGACATTGCTCTGCTGGCCAAAGCAGCAGAAGAGGAACTCCCGCATCTTGCCAGTCCGACCAACCTGTGTGAGCAAATCCATCATTTTCGCGACGAGGCCATCGCAATCCTTGTGATATCATGGGCTACGAACCTGGAGAGCCTGTCTATCACGTTTGGATCCTTTCATTTCCACATGAATGACGATATCCTAGGTACGTATTGCGGACCATCTATCTTCAGAGGTGTCGGCAAATCCCAAATAGTCACCAGGGAACCCTAAATAACAATACCCTTGTCTCGCATTTCGCCAAAAACGTCGCCCAGCAGTTCATTGACGGATGGGAAAACCGGCATTTACCCATGGAAAGGTTGCGCTATCTCGAATTTCGCGTCAATTATAGTGCAGAACACCACGTGCAAGAATTTTCACTGGGTGATAATCTCAAGTTCTTGGTTCCCTTCCTTCACCTCCCGAGACTCAAGAGCCTGAAGTGTGCAGCTATTCGCACCGAATGTGAGTATACTGCTCGCAAAAATACCCCGGAGGTCCAATTGATGCCCTACCCGGACCGAACTTCATCGATCGAGTCGGTCGAGCTTGACGAACCGCGTTTCTCAACGCTGGGATTCAGCAGGTTCCTACAGGCATTCAAGACCCTCAAGTCGCTGAAGGTGGAAGCCGATTCGGATTTCCTCGAATACTTCGAGGTCCATTTAACGACGGCTCTCTGCCCCGAGTCCTTATCGAGCACGCGTCTTCCCTCGAGGAGTTAGATCTACCACTCAATCAGAGGTCCAAAGCCATGGGCAGAAGCAGGGCTGGCGCTGTGGAAGACGCGGAGCCGGAAGACGTGTTGCAATTTGAACAGCATCATCTTCGCCCAAACGAGCGCGGGGTCGAGACGGATGAATTGCCAGAATGTTACAGAAAGCTCACCAAGGTGAAAAGTCTAGGCATGCCTATACTTTTCCACACCTGGTCCGTGTTGAAAAGCCAATACATCACAACACGATTGACACCCAGTCACCTCCCTGAATCCATTGAGTATCTCAAGCTATACGGTTTTGGAGACTGGGACCTGGTGGAAGGTGGCTGGATTACCTGGGAACTTGAGGACCTTCGTCAGGTTCTGGACGATCTGATGATCATACTTGCGGAGAAAAACGGACGTCTGAGTCAGCTGAAGGTCGTTGACTGTACCCACCTGGTGTTTGAGCAGCGACACACTGACGTGGTTCTCGCGGCGAAGAAATTTGCTGAAGAGCGGGGAGTTAAGTGGGTGGTCGATTGTACTTCAGACAACTTTTTCATACCGGACGTTAAGTTCGGCGATGACCTCTATGAGGAATATTTTGATTGACGAGGCATCTGAACAAGACGGGACTGACATGGATGGGGCCAAACCTAGATTGTATTCTAAGGCTTAGGCTAGGAAATGAAGTAGCCTAATGGCTAACCTAAGGTCGCAAAAGATGCCCAAGCTATTTCGTCTCTTATGCTGGACGGGACTTTTATGGAGGACTGACAGTGACACCCACTCGGGCTCGGACATGGAAGAGGGACAATAATTCATGTACTTAGTTCTCTTACCCATCAATTCACTATCGTGTGCTTACAATAAAACCTCCCATGACTGTATAAGATGCCCAGTCTATGTCTTTGTGTGTGTTGTTTTGTTGAGTGCATCTTGGGTAGCCACAAACCAGTACCTACCGAGGTTCAATTGACTGGTAGTTCTCTGTGCGATGGCGGGTGATAGGCTCTGAGTTTGGCAGCTATAGCGAAATGGTTGCCTTGAAGACTTACATCTAGAGCGCTTGCGAGATGCATCTTGCTCTGTTCAGTGTTGCATCCATCCAAGTTCGCTCAAACCGCAGCTTCGACTTTCTGGGTGTCACCGAGCTGGCTTGCCCGGTCATCTAGTCGGAATACGTCTCTCAAAACTACAGCAGCCCAGCTGCAGTAGTAAGAGGAGTTTGTTGTCTTGTCTTGTCCCCTCCGTGACGTAATTTGTTGCCCTGACCAATCCACCTCACTCAGTTGATGTCTTGATCACATTACTGTAATCAGGGGCGGTTGAAAAAAAGAGAAGAACTCCGGAGCTTAGTCCGTGACTGTATAGCCAATAGAAACTCTGTACTCTGAGACAACCCAATGGGATTTTGTTGTTTGCTTTAGTTACCCCGCTACCTCCCTCCATCAACTCAACAATAGCATAATAGCTACATCATTATCCCCATCATACAATTAAATACAAATTTCTCTCTATTCCCGCAAGACATCTTTCTGAAAATATCATAAAACATGACAGATGCGACCAATAGCAGCAACTTTCGGCAGCTTCTCCCACGACCAGGCAATCAGGACCGAAATCCACCCCTTCGTGCGCCTTTCTTGATTCCCAAAAGGACACAAGTACTGGTTGCTTGTGATGGCTGCAGACGGAAAAAAATCAAGGTTGTCAAATCTCCCCTTGCGCTAGCATAGCCGCTAATTGACTCTTCTGTTAACAGTGTGATGGTGCTCGTCCCATCTGCACGCCCTGCACAAACCGCGGTCAACAATGTCACTATAGTCTCGAAGCATCAGACGCCAAACCCGCAATTCTCAAGCGCAAGTACGAGAGTGTCGCCAAAGAATTCCAGGCTCTTCAACAGTCGCATGAGAATTTAGAGCAACTCTTTCACGCTGTGCAAAACCGGAGCGAAAACGATGCGGCGGCCATTGTACATCGCATTCGACAAGGAGTCGACCCCGGTTCCATTCTTCGGCATCTCCAAGCCGGTGATCTACTCGTGCAACTGCATACACAACCAGAGACGCGATTCCGCAATGAGTTCCCGTATCGTCCTGGAATGCCTGTTTTTCTGGAAACTCAACAGAACCCGTAACTACAATCAGTTATGTATGAAGCGTCTTTCATGAATGTGCCGGCGGAGCAGTCAGCATCGGAATTGGCACTTCACGATCGTTTTAGGCCGCAGTATCTCAAGCCCTATCTTGCTGCTGAGATTGTTGATCCTCGACTTGATCAGGTTAAACCTGCTTGGACTAACGTTTCCACTGACGACGACTTGATGAGGAGACTTTTGCGTTTGTATTTTCTCCATGAATATCACTGGCTGAGTTGTTTTCACAAAGATTATTTCCTTGATGACATGCTTTCCGGATCAAAGAGGTATTGCTCCTCACTTCTGGTAAACACCATCTTGGCTCAAGCTTGCGTAAGTCTTCCCACATCCCACAATTATCTCAACAACATGTCTTTGACTGATTTCCCCGTTCTCAGAACTGCGACCCCGATCTAACCGACCGTCTCGAATACTGGAACCCTCATAGTCTAGGCTACAAGTTCTTTGCAGAAGCAAAGCGACTCTGGGAGCTGGAACTTATGGAGAAGAGCTCTATCACTACAGTACAAGCCGCAATGATCTTCCACATTATGTATAACATATATTCCATGGATAAACTTGGCATGACGTATGGTGTTCAGGCTGTTGCCATGGCAAAAGATCTCAAGCTGTTCGACCCTTCTTATCGTCCATAAAGCAAGTCACGTCAACATGTCTATGACTTTACCGCCTGGTGTCTCTACTACTGGATCAAGTATGTGTTATACCCTTTAGCCTCTTGACCAATTCTAAGCTTTAGGCAGCTGACTCAATTTAGTCTTCTATGTTATCATTACATGATTCCGTCTTATGTCCAGGAACCCCCCAGAATGAGTCAGGACATGTCCTCGCAATGGACGGGAGAGTTTCTGCTGCGGTATCCGTTATCGCAAACCTTGTGCCCTATGCACCATGCCGAGCTCTTCAAAGCCAAGATGGTTCTTATCAGTCTGATTAGCAGAATCGGGGCTAAGCTGTTTGGCGGCACGAATGGTGGTACTGGTGACGAGGACAATACAGATCTTAGCGAGTATCTGACACTTTTGAAGAATTGGTACTCAACACTTCCGGCTTCACTCGCACCATCTGCAATCATCTTCCCTTCCCAGCTTAAGCTCCAGTAAGTAAATGTTGCTAGTTATACTAGACGAAACTTGTGGTAAGCCCAGCTAACTTCCGACTAGTCTGTTGTACCACAACGTTGTAATCAATTTATGCGAGCTGCTGGTGGCATCTGCCAAGGAGTCAGAAGCAAGTCGAACTTCGGAGGAGATACTCGCGCAGCTATCGCATTCGCGAATCTGCTTCGAAACCATCATGAGGCTGTACTACCTACGCCACGGGTTTGCAAGTGCCGACACTTACATTGCTCATGACTTGGCCGTCCTAGCATTCATGGCGCTGGGTAAGCTGAAAGACGGTGGCGGTGCACCAAAAGAGGACTCGCGCAGCACGTTACTTCTCGCTGCCAAAGGCCTTGGCGATCAGGGCAGGAATTATTACTTTCCTTTTACACTGTTTCACGTTATCAATGGTGAGATGAGTGAGGAGGACACCGCTCTTCTCTATCAGTTTATGACATCCTGGAAAGACGACGGCGTTTCGAAACAGGTTCGAGCAAAGCATGTGCAAGCGCAATATCCTTGCGATATTGTCAAGATCACCAATTATCCTGACAGCAAGCGCCTTGGCAATTTGATCAAACAATATGCGGATCTAGCCATCAGCGAGGCTCAGTCTCCAACGAACAGCGAAGCTACAAATAGTCCGTAAATATTCATGTCCTATATCTTGAGTCTAATACATCGTGAATTTTACTTTGATGCCAATACGTTACTTCCTTGAAACGAGCATAAGTGAGAGGCCATTGCTAACATTGATTTACTTGCTGGGTATAAATAAATTAATAGTCAGTCAAAAATTAAAACAATTAAGCTGTGTACCTAGTATACTAATATAGAAATATCATATTTACCAATTGATTCCCCCCTTGAAAACAATATGCTACACTTAACCCCGCACTGTGCTGGTGGGGCTTAAAGACCACCAGGCAGCAACGTTCCTTCGTAATATCAACATCAATCAGCAAGATACTCTTCAACCAGCATAGTCCTCAACAGACCCGAACAACGCAGTCATAATGGCTAGGCTCACAGATATACCAAACGAGATCTTGGAGCACATATTTACTTATGTATCCGACATTAATCACCCCGACATATTTGCTCTCCGAGTCGTCAGCAAAAGGTTCAACGACATCGCAGCTCCCCTCAGAGTCCGCAATTGGTCTGACGATGGCGACTATGGGCATTATTCTACAAGCGATTCAATCGTCACTCTTGATAGATTCGCTCTGGAACTGCTGCGATATCCCGAGCTCCGCTCACGAGTCCGAAGCTTGAAGTTTACTTGGATTCAAACACCGCATGACCATGATCCTGCTCGTGTCGGGCTGCGTTCAGCCAACCTTGAGCCCCTAGCCAAGGCAGCAGAGGAGGCGCTTCCGGATTTAGCTGCTACGACAGATCTGTGTCAGCAGATTCGCCGAGTTTGGGATGACGGTCTAGCTGTCCTCGTGCTGGTATGGACGACAAATCTGGAGAGTTTGACCCTGACCATTCCACAAATTCCGCGCGGTGGCGATTGGCACTACTATAATCAACTAGTTATCCTGCGTCTCGCCAAACAACTCGCTCTGCGCTTTGTCACTCGGCATCCAAGGCCAACCCAAGCGTTGCCATTGGCCAAGTTGCGTCATCTGGACTTTCGATACTGGGGGATAGGAAATTGGAATGCGGTCCATGAAATCAATATGAGACAGCTGACTCCCTTCCTATACTTTCCAAGTCTGAAGAATCTCAAGATTACTTGTGTTGGTGAGGACTACGAGGACCTAGATGACCTGGATGCCTCGGGACAGGACAGTTACTCTATGCGATACCCGAAGCGAACCTCGCCAATTGAATCAGTCGTTCTCGCAACACAACACATTACAATGCACGGACTCAGAAGCGTTCTGGGCGCCTGCAAGAGCCTCAAAGTTTTTCGCGCAGAATTCGCGGAGACAGGCGATGAGAGTTCTACTCGACCCCAGCACAGTTGCAGCTTGCTTGCAAGGTGCCTCATCGACCACGCGTCTTCTCTCCAGGAGTTGGACCTCCCCATGTACAAATATGACACAGATTGGATACACAACTTTGACCAACTACCCCAATGTTTCCACCAAAAGTTGACCAAACTGAGAAAGCTGAGCATACCTGTGTCCTTTAATTCCATTCACGAAATACATTTGAGCGGCTACGAGAGAACATGGATAACACCCAGTCGTCTCCCACCGTCCATCGAGCATCTCAAGCTCTACGATTCCCTGCGTCCAATCCTCAAGGAATGCAAACTCGGAAAAAGTGCTTTCGTCACAGAGCTTGGTAAAGCTCTGGGTGTTGTCACATCGATAGTCGCGAAGGCAGGCGAAAAGGGACGACTGAGTCAGCTGAAGTATATTGATTGTGCAGAGGTAGTGCGGGATGATCCTACGATGAAGTGGGTTGAAGAATTGAAACAGACGGCTAAAGACCGCGGAGTCCAGGTGCTTCTCGGTGATTATGATCCTTTAGAGGATGTTATAATGGAGGATTTGTAATCAATGTAGTTAAATATTGATTCCTTTTCCCAGATATACCTTTACCTAGCAGCCTTTTGTGCTATGTCAGGTGATAGACTCTAATTTAACTATATGGGTAGAAGAGGGATATATATTGTCCAGTTTAACTTAAATCTGGTTTTATATTTACACCTTTACATTACTGCTACTATAGAACTATTGCTGTTTCTTCCCATTAAGAGATTATCCAGCACCTTGCCTGAGATTTTTAGGCACCAGGTGTCAGGGTGATGAACGGATTGTCCCTTAAGCGACAGTAAAGACAGAAAAGTTTGGTCACTTTACGCTGTGTCCTTAGACGTGGTTGTTTTGACACCCTGACCATCTCTCAACTGAGCGGCTGATCAGACAGGGCTCTCACCGCTGTCATTTTAGCTTCCCATGTAAGCACCTAACCCAAAACAGCTTCATTTGCTTCTTTTCAGCTATGACTCTAGAGTCTCGAACTCAATATTATCTGTCGCTTAATTCCGGGTTTTCCCATTGACTGGTTGGTTATGTCCATCAGGCCATTTATTCATGCAGCCTTGAATAGTTTATTTCGAGGCCTCGTTCTATAGCCAGTAGCCCTTTACACCCCTTGCCGGCAACCCATGCAATGATAAATCGGCCAGTCTGGGTTTTGAAACTATTGAATGGTTTATTGCTTTGGTGCAGACAGGAGTAAAATGCCCATATATTAAAAACAAGTCCACCGATGCCTCGTTTTCTTGTTCCATCACCGCTGTTGCTCCCTCTCTAACTTCAAGCTCTCAAGATGGTCGCCATCAAATCTGCTCTCACGCTCCTCGCCCTCGGCGCCCATGCGGCTCTGGCGGTATCCGATGTTATCTGTTCCAGCGAACTGGGTACCAAGAGTATTCAGTCTAACAAGATCCCAAGAGCGACCACAACAGTTTCCGAGCGAATTACAATTGTAAAGAAATTCATTCGCAAGGTCAATGTCGTTGTTGTCGCTAGGCCTTATACCACAACTGAGACTACGACAGTCCAGACGACTGTGATATCAACTGCCGATCCTGATGTCAAGACAGCCACTAGCCATGTAACTGGTATGTATTCCTGCGTCTATAAACGATATGCCCGACCGCTGACATAGCACAGAAACACAAACCGAGATAGAGGATCGATCGCACACCGCATTCTCAACAACGATAATCAGCACCACTACTACAAAGTACAATACACAAACAATCCCAGCCCCTCCGGGTTTTACGAAGATTCGCGATTCTCCTGATTACGTCAAGAGAGCCGACATTCCCAATGCGATCCCTTTTCTTCCGGCCGGCAGAGCTGGGGCGCCTGAGCAGTATGTTCAACGCATCCGCTGCACCAAGGTCCCGGTGACTTCAACCAAGTACACCACCACGACTATCCAAGGCCCCAGGAAAACCATCAGGAAGACGAACACGAGGCTTGTCAGTACGACTGAGACTGTGACTGAGACTGAGTATCCGGATGATGTGACGACTACTGTCACCGAGACATCTTCGCCCACGGTAACTGAGTATAACGATGTCACTTCGACCAGCACCATGATCGAGTCTGGTACGTAAACCAATCCAAAGCCTGACTGGTCACTAACACATTCATAGTCACCGTCGAGACACAACTGCCTGTTGAACTCTACCTTGCGTGCAGCGAAGAGAACATAATCTCGACAGCCAACGGTGGCAAAGCCCTCTTTTACAGAAACACCATTGGTATAACATATGATACATTGGCTATCACGGGCATGGCCAACGCTTACGAGTGCTGTGCGGCATGCATGAAGAACCCTAAATGTCTCTCGTCTATCACTGCTGTTTCCAACAGCGCCAATTGTTATCACTACGTGAGTCGAGACAACGTCTGTCCCAACGGCCAGGTCAAGTGGTCTTCTTATTTTACCAGAAATGGCGCGAGTCCCGGGTGGTTGTGGAGTAATGGACCTTGCGGGAGCTATGTGAATGGAGGCAATAGAGATTAATAGGCTCAAGACGCTTAGAGTTGGCTGGATTTCGATCAAGGCTTGGATTGTTCGTGTTCATGTCGCTGGTGAATATCTTGACGATGGAAAAATGAAATAATATGGTATCTACTTACCAGTCTTTGTTAAATAACACAGGATCTCAGTCGTGCTTAGTCAAGATTCGTGAGGACCAGATGTCAGGGTATCAAAAGAGTGACCGTCGAAAGCATAGAAGACAGAAAGGATCAGTTAGGATTACTGCAGTAATGGGCCGCGTTATTTTGGCATGCTAACCAATTTCTCCGCTATTAGCGACCCGGTCGAAGGATCCCACGCTTAACCCTTCTAAGACCTGTTCCTGAAAGCCCCAAAGCTGCCCAATCATGGCATACCTTGCTTACCTCCAATCTCAACATCCAAGCCATTTCATTATCTTCATTCATCCGTCAGCCGTTGCACAATGAACGCCACGACAGTGGAATCATCCAATCTAGGCTCGTCAATTGATGTAGCCTCGTACACAAAAGTCCTGTTACTAGTTATTCTTCCCTTTCTCATAACGTATATCTTCACTGTCCTGGGTAACAAGGGTTATGGCGATGCAACTGCCGTGAGGGAGCCCCCGAGGGTTCCGTATTGGATCCCGTTTGTCGGGAACACAATTGGCTTTGCATACGATACCGAACGCTTCTTAGCATCTGTCCTGTAAGCGAAACTGGTTACTGAATCATTTCGTCGATTAACACGCGTATAGGTCCAAATTCGGCAAAGTCCCTCTCCGTCTCTTCGTAGGCGCCGAACCAATGTACTTCATCCCCCACGGCCAAGCCATCATCGACCTCTTCAAATCTTCTCGCTATCTTACCACAAAGACCTTCGGCATAATGACCGTCCGCGACGCATTCGGTCTTCCGGAACATGACGTCGCCATCTACGCCAACGACGACTCAGGCATTGATGTGAAGCCTGCGCCTGGTTATGAACAAGTTGAGCAAATTATGAGGTTCCATTTCGTGTCGCATCGTGATATGCATAATCTTATGACGGGGAGTGCACTTAATGCTATGGTTGCTAAGTTTGTGGAGGTTTATTCGAAGCACATTGACGAGGATACTACGTTTGAAGAGGATGAGTGGGTTGAGGTTGATGATCTTTATGGATGGCTTAAGAATTGTCTTCTTCGCGCTGCGGTGGTTGCATTATGCGGTGAGAAGTTTCTTGAGATTTCACCTACTTTCTTGGAAGAGTTTTGGGAATTTGACTATCATCTTCCCAATCTGTTCAGACGGTTGCCGCGATGGATGATTCCCAAGAGTTATCGGGCCAGAGACCGTATTCAAGAGAGCATCTTTCGTGTTCAGGAGTGGGGCAGACAGAATCTTGACTTTACCGATCAAGAACTGCTCAATAAGGACTGGACAGCTGAGTTCGGTGCTAGACTTATGAGTAAGAGACAAGAAATGTTCAAGAATATTGGAGTTACGCCAAGAGGTGCTGCTGCTCTTGACTTGGGTTTGATATGGGGGTGAGTATCTGCCTATCGCATGAAACGAACGCGTATCTAACAGTTTGCAGCTTCAATGCTAATGCCATTCCGGCCGCCATGTGGATGCTCCTCGACACCCTGCTCGACAAGAATCTCACCGACAGACTTATCAGCGAGATGGAGCCTTGTTTCAACCACAAGTCACTCTCATTTGACAAAGAAAAACTCTGCTCAGGACCCCTTCTCAACGCAATCTATCTCGAGACGCTACGTCTTCGCGTAGCCGCACCCGTCGGTCGATCCTCAACTGTTCCCAATCTCAAATTCGGCAAATGGCAGATGAAGCAAGGCGTCGGAATGCTCTCAACATCTTGGTTCGGCAGCCGCGATCCTGATTTCTGGAACACCGGACATAACAACGAGCACCCCACCGATTCATTCTGGGCGGAAAGATTTATCCAATACGACGATGATCCCACAAGTGGCCCCGTCCGACCGACCGCTCAAACTCAGAAAGTCGAACGCGACGATCGCAAAGCACACGTTACAACGGAAGGTACACAAGGCTATTTCTTCCCCTACGGCGGTGGCATGAAAATGTGTCCCGGTCGATTCTTTGCTAAAGAAGAGCTCATGGCTAGCGTTGCGGTTGTTTTGAGGGCTTATGAGGTTGAGCTTGTTGATCGTGACGCTGCGAGCAAGGTTGGACCGAATATGGATTATTTTCCGTTCGGGACTATTCCGCCGAAGGGAAAGGTCGCTGCTCGGATCAGACGGCGAAATCTGTAAATGACATTATTTATTGGGGTTGAATTGTCTTTGGTGATCGGCATTGTTGATGATGACGACAATATTAGACAAGGTTACCCATTTTATGAAGTCTTCTCCACCATCAATAATGCGACGGAATTCGTCATAGGCTATGCATGCTCTTCAATAAATAAAGAATTTCATTTCTTCTTGGGTTCTTTTTCTGCAGCTGTTTTAGTCTCCCTGAATTATTTGTGCATAATGTCAACTATGAAAGCTGTCGGAGTTGCGACCTACGGGCCTGTGGATAACCTCGAGTCTCGAGATGTTCCGAAGCCGAATGATCCGACTGGACGACAAGTCCTAGTAAAGTCAGTTTCCATCGCTTTCTAGTTATCTTGGTGATGAAAAGCTGATATTTTACAGAGTCAAAGCTTGTTCCGTCAATCCGATTGACCACAAAGTCCGCTCAGGAACCTACGACGACGCACCCGGTATTATCTCTCTTCCCCTCATCCAATCACGTCTAATACGCGTAACAGATTATTACGAGCATGTCCCAAAAGATTTTCACATCATCGGTTTCGACGGTGCAGGAATCGTTGAGAAGATCGGACCAGATTGTCAATTCTTCAAACCAGGCGATGAAGTCTCGTGGGTCGGCGCGACCACTGAACAAGGAAGCTATGCAGAGTATCAGCTCCTTAGCGAATTCAGTTGTGCTCATAAGCCCAAGACCTTTGACTTTGTTGATGCGGCGAGTTATGGGTTGACTTTTGTGACGGCGTATCAGTCGCTGTGGCGAAGATTGGAGATCAAGAAGGAGGAGGAGGCTGGTATTTTAATTGTGAGTGCAACCCGTTTTTAAGTGTGGAAATATTGACTGATGGTGTTTCTCTGTAGATCAATGGAGGTGGTGGCGTTGGCAGTGCTGCCATTCAACTTGCGAGAAAGGTCTTGAGGCTTCCCGTCGTAATCGCCACGGCATCTCGGGACGAGACAATTGAGTCCTGCAAGAAGATGGGTGCAACTCACGTTATCAACCACAGAGAAGACCTCGTAAAACAAGTCGCAGACCTCAATCTCGATGTACCCATCAAGTAAGCTCATCCACCTCCCATCGACACTCCTCACTAATATTGCAGGTACATCTACATCGTCGCCCGAACAGAACAATACACAAACGCGGTCGCCAAAATCTGCGCACCCTTCGGCAAAGTCTGCACAATCGTCCAAGCAGACGTCAGTCTCTACGGCACAGACTTCATGTCGAAATCCCTCACCTTTTCCTGGGACTGGTTGGGTTCTGCAGCGTATCATGGCACTGGCATTGAGTATTATTATCAAATGTTGAACACGATCGCGAAGTTGATGGAGGATGGAACGCTAGTCTCTACGGTTGGTACGAGGTTGAGGTTGACGCTTGAAGGCTTGAAGGAGGCGCATCGACGGGTGGAAGGGAGTGGGACCGTTGGGAAGATTGCGCTGGGGGTTGATGAACCTGGTGAGGGAATGCCTTTTGCGTAGAATGTGACGTCAATGAAGTTGGTTGTTGTGACTGTGAAGGAAGTAACACATAATCTTAGGGAAGAACAAATCGTAGCCGAACACAAGAAGGGAACCTCCCTGTCTATATTCCTATATGTCCCCAGCTTAGCAGGTATAGAGAGCTACCTAGATTGGGCCACACCCGAACGTCAAATCCTTCAATCTTCTCTCCCCTTACGCCCACTCGATACCAACCCTCCCTTCCTTGCAATGACCATGCTTACACCCTTCACATAGCGTCTTGTTATGCGGTCCCTTCGACTTTCCTCCCCATTCCCGCTGCTCCATCTCAAAACCGTTCCACTTCTTGATCCGGTAGCAAACTATGTCAGTATAGGACTCCTCGTCAAGCGTTGGCTTGCCCAAACTTCTGCACGCATCGCATCGCTGGTGGTACACTCGTGCATTGTATCGGCCGCGGGAGTATCCACGGATGGTGATGGCAATCTTCTTGCTGGACCAGCCGTTCTTCTCGCAGTCTGGGTTGTGGCATGTGAATCGGCCCATGATGTTGGTGTCGTAGGACTTAATATAGGAGTTATCTTTATCGTTGGGGTTGAAAGTGTAGTTGAGATGGACTTCTTCGAGTTTCTCTCGGATTTGATCGTCGAGGTTGGGCCACATGGACCATGCGGGGCGCTTCTCGGAGGCGCGTCTCTTATATGCACGCTTCTTGGGGGCGCTGATCTGGTGAGCGCTGTTCTTAGGCGAGGGCTTCTCGAGTGAGCTCTTCTCGCCAGTGTCTTTATTAGGTGTACGTCTCTTGGGGGCGCGCTTTTTGGAGGCGCTCTTCTCGGTTGAGTTGTTCTCGAGGGAGAGCTTTTCCAGTGAGAGTTCCAGCTCCTCCGGTAAGGCGTTCTTAGACTTTCTTTCGGGCATCTTGGTGGAATGAAGATTGGAGTCTTGTGAATAGCCAATTCAAGATTGTAAGAAGTCCAAGAGTTGAGAGAATGAATAACTCGAGTGTGAAGAAGTGAAGAAAGCGAATGTCTGCTTAAAAGAGGGGGAGAGAATTCGCTGATGGGTGGACGGCAAAAAGCATTCAACCCCATCAGGGCAGATGCCTGCCACCCATGGGCCAATGGATTTCTTTTTCGGACATTCATAAGACATGCGGCATTCCATTCACGGCTTTTTGATGATATCATTCATTTGTTTCGTTGGCTCGTTGGCAGTACACTTGCAATTGTGATGGTGGGCCTCCCGCATCGGCCATCTTCCAGTTACCTCCAAGCACGACATGCAGCAGGGGGGCAAAGAGCCAATTGAATGCATTGTTAGTTGGGCATATAGAAAATCGGTCGGCCTCATTCTGCACTGTTGGTTCAGGAGAGACAGTTTGCCTTGTGATCAGGATTGTGGGAAAGTGATAGCTTATGAACAAGGGTCTACGCCTAGGCCAAGCTAGTTTATGGGACATACTGAATCGGATGCTTGTTAAAAGCCTCGATTTGGTGTTCTTACTTGAACCTTATTATATCCAGTTCACGGACCACTCATTGGCTTTCGGGCATTGCTAACATCCAGACCGTGGCGGAGTTTTGGTTCTAGCGCTTATACCATGTTTGCCTAAATAATGGACAACACAGCCTCACAAACGCAAGTGGATATAACATCAGCCACAGAACTCTTCCAACCAACATCAAACATTTACCTTGGCACAGGACATCACAATGGGCGCTACAATCTCTCAGCTATGGACCCCACCTCCGATCGCAGTCGGAGTCGTCAGTATCCCCTCAGCAGGCAAGACATCGATAATCCGTAAACTCAGCGGCGGTCAAGATCCCATACCGCCACTCAACGAGAGTTCGAGCACCCGCCCAAATCTCATCTCTCGATATGCTGACACTTGAACAGCTGTTAACAACACCATATTCACCGTAAAAAGTCAGGAATACAATGTCCTCGACTACACCAGCGATAGAAGAATAAGAGGAGTATGGCGAAAGCTCCTCTTCAGAATGAGAGCAATTATTTTCGTGGTCGATAGCACAGACAAGGAGAACATGGACGATGCAAGAGATGCGCTTTGGGAGGTTTTGTATGAAGAGCAGCTTGAGCCTCGGCCTATTCTCATCCTTGCGAACAAGCAAGACGATCCAGTAAGTGAATCAAATGTGGAAAGTTCCATGAACGAGAACTAATGTAAGAACAGAAAGCCATGACTGTGTCGGAGCTTGTCAAGTATCTCAAGATAGAGAAGGATCTCGCCAAGACCAGGAAATGTGTTTGTATCCTTCTCCAATTGATTGACAGAGCTTTTTCTGACCATTACGAACAGCGCATCATGCCATCGAGCGCCTTTGATGACAAAAGCCTGGAAGAATGTCTGGAGTGGTTACGCGAAATCGTTCGCACAAATCCATACTGATCCTCGCGACGTGTTGATTGGTACGCGACCGCGGCCCTCGGACATAGCATTGTCCGAGTTCCTTGTCAATTCCCGATTAGTCAGCGCATTGGCTCCACCACTCCCGCAGTAGCCGAGGAGTGAATTGAGATCTCGTCACCACCAAAAGACTCACCTCATCCCCATCACTCGTTCCTATCACCACCTTCAAAATGGCCGAACACCCTTCTTTCACTCTCGCTGCTCTCCGTAAGTATTGCTTGACAGTCTAGACATCGTATGGCAGCCAATTGACCATCCTTCATAGTGTCCGTTGGCGGTACCGCTGGTTGGATGCGCACGCGCTCTACGCCTTCTCTCGTCGCTGGTGTCGGTCTCGGTGTTTCTTACGCCTATGCTGGTACGTCCCCCACTTGGAGAATCGGGTTCAGTGGTTAACGTGGTACGATAGGATACCTTCTCAAGAACAACAAGGACTACGGCTCTGAGCTTGCTCTTGCAAACAGTGTTCTCTTGACTGGTTCTGCTATTCCTAGAATTATCAAGACTGGTGGCCGTGCACCTGTTCCTATTGCTCTTGGCGTTGTTGGCGGACTTGCGACATATTACTACCAGAAGAAGTTCCGCGAGTTCCGATATGGAGTTTAAGTGTGACGGGTTGGCAGTAAAAGAAACTGAGTGATTGATAGAGGTGCAATGTACCATACTGTATGATATCTTGTTAGTGAAAAATCTCAATCTAGCGTGTTGTATGTTGATATGTCCTACGGATTGCCGAAATCCGGGTTGGGGATGTAGGGTAATTGAGACGCAAAGGCTTGGCTAATTGAATAGAAGGCATGAACATGTGATATGATCAATTGAACACCTGTAATGGGTTAAAAAAATGTAACATGGGGGTTGATTATGATTTATGTAGACTCGATGTTACAAAGGTTGGCTTTGTTTCACTCTTTGATGGTCGGATGGATTTGTCTCGTCTTTCCGTTTCCCAATATCAGCGTACCTAGTTGTCATGATCATCTTATTACTAATCACCTATCGTTATCTTTTATCAACTTATCGATACGTGCTTATCGATACCCGACTCAAAGACGTCATCAGTCAGCATTCATCGCAGAACAAGTCAATCTGAACAATCCAGCCATTCATCAGTTGCAACAACCTCCGCAGGCTCTCATCGAACGCAATTACCATCCCACCTGGTGTTACACTAGTATTAGTTCCCGAATACCATCGAAGACCGTCCGTTCGCCTATCGACCCGCGCTGAGACGGTCCCGAGCTACGATCTGTCACCCAACGCGTGACCAAGCCAACGATACAAGACGAGAGACCACCCACGAAGAAACACCACCCGTGACCAATAAAGCAATGGCACTTTACTTGCGAATCCTCTTGCCAGTATTGAGATCCCGTGGATGGGCACATCGTATCCCCCATCACCCTCTCGTAGTAACTGCGCAATCCCATCGTGCCGCATGAACCCAATTCCCCTCCTTCATGCCATATTTGGGTCTTTTATTCATCCAACGTCAGATCTTACCCAACGGCCCTCGGACTACCGTAGTCCGATCCAACTCCGCCTTGTACATAATACTCCGCCCAGCTTATAACCCAAACAAGGCACAGCTAAGCCAGCTCAGCCCGGATCCTCGGGTCAATGCTTGGTTCCACTACGAAAGACAAGGCTGGCGTCGCCCTCCTCATTCGTCAGAAACCATCTTGGCCCCAAAACTAGCCGTCATCGCGATGCATCCATGGATCCTTTCAGGATTTTAGATCCGTCGAGGCTTGGGTTTTAAATCCGTGAGGCTTAACGGATCCCTCGGATGCGTTGTCGTCATTCTCCGCATTATAATGTTGCCCGTTAAAAAGCCCACCGTTTGCCTGTTTTCGTAGATACAGTATCTCAATTCCACCGTACTTCATACAATGGCCATTCATCGTGTCCTGGCTCTTTTGAGCCTTTGGTTGGGCATCGCCGCAGCTATCCCTTCATCTCATATTTACAAGCGTGCTGTATCTTCCACACCGCTCCCACCAAGTCAAGATCCCTGGTACACCGCACCTGAAGGCTTCGAAAATGAAGAGCCCGGCACTGTTCTCCGTTTACGTCCTGCTCCTGGAAATCTGACTTCAATTGTTGGAAATGCGTCTGCTACGTATAACATTCTTTATCGCACCACGGATAGTCGGTATAATGCGACATGGGCCGTTACGACGCTGTATGTTCCCAAGCTGGGACCGAATAGCACCGCTGCAAGCCTTTTCAACCAGAGTGCTATGATTTCGTATCAGGTTCCTTATGATTCGGCAAATGTGGATGCTAGTCCTAGCTACACTGCCTACGCTTCTGGAGGCACTGATTTGTTCAACCAGGCTTTGGGTCTGGGTGTCTTCTTGAACGTCCCTGACTACGAAGGTCCTTTAGCTTCGTTCACTGCTGGTGTCATATCAGGCCATGCAACCCTCGATTCCATCCGTGCCGTTCTGTCGCTCGGTCTTGGCCTCAACTCCTCTTCATCCCGCGTCGCCCTGTGGGGATACTCTGGAGGCGCACTGGCCAGTGAATGGGCTTCCGAGCTCGCAGTCCAATACGCTCCAGATCTTATGAAATCTGTCAAGGGAGCTGCCATCGGTGGAATTACACCCAACATCACTGCCGTTCTCGACGCAATCTCTGGAAACGACGCTGCAGGTCTTGGACCCAGTGCTATCCTCGGCATCACTAGCCAGTACCCTGAGGTGCAGGAGTATGTCATCTCTAAGCTCAAGACCGACGGACCCCAGAACAAGACTGGATTCCTTGCTGCGGAGAACCTCACCGTTGCTGAAGCTGGCGCCGCCTACGAAAGCCTCGATATCTATGATTTCTTCACAAACGGGAAGGGCCTGCTACGTGAACCTCAGGTCAAGAAGGTTATCAACCGCGACGGAATAATGGGCTACCACGGCGTTCCCCAGTGGCCCATCTTCGCGTACCAAGCCGTCAACGACGAAATCAGCCCGATTGTCAACACGGACAAGTTAATCGAGCGATACTGCGAGGTGGGAGCGAATATCCTCTACCAACGCAACTCTGTAGGAACACATTCTCAAGAGTTTGTGCTTAGCGCTGCTCCTGCTATTCAGTGGTTGGCGACTGTTCTGACGGGACAGTATGCTAGTGTGTATAAGACTGAGGGATGTACTATTCAGAATGTGACGAGGAATAGTACTGCTCTTCCTTTTAAGAGGTCGCTTCCTTTGACCAAGAGGCAAGGGCCTAATGGGGTGTTTAGTTTGTGGTAGTTGATTGGTGGTAGTTTAATCTATGATAATGCTTTGGATAATGGTTCTTATCTGTTTATAAGTTACGATATTTACATAATTCTTTCTTGATGATAACTCATGGGGCCGTTCAAGTGAAGTCATTAAACCTCCAGGGAATACAGAAGATCTTGCGTGGTATTAATCCTGCGATATCGTCATGCACCATTGACCCGCTCGTTTTAGGCATCAGCCGAGGAGATTGCTCAGACAGAACCAACAACCCAATAGGGACTTGTCACGTTTTATATAATGGCCCGCAATAGTTATAAATTGCTAGCTAAGTAAGATTATACCTTCTCAAAAATCCCCTCAGATCCTTTTGTCAGTTCCTATACCTTCCCTTGACGTCAAAATAGGTTGCTAACCTGCACGAAATGTCTAACCCTCCAATACCTCCCCCGCCACCACCATCCATCAATTTCCGGGCCCCTCCTCCACAGATACCACCACCTGCCGTCCCCGAGGATGGACCTCCTGGGTCTCTTCTACTTCACCTCGTCATGTACAGCGGAGGCACCTTCAACAATCATTGGAACTGGTACATCCGATCAAGCCACGATCCATCTATTGGCACCATAATCCATGCTCCTGGCGATGTACACAGTGGCTTTCGATTTGAGATCAAAAGGTATCATGACTTTAGAGACGAGCCCAGTATGCCCCTACATATTATCCCACTGCAGTGGATCGATGGCAAATACCTTGATGAAACGGCTATGCTTAACAATGGGCACCGGGTTGATGATGATAAGCCTGTTTGTGAGTTTGAGAGAAGTGTTCATAAGGTCAAGCCCCCGGGGAAGTCGCTCAACTCTGTCACATCTGTGAGTACAATCCAAAGCCGTAGTGTGAGATCGAATGATTGTATACTAAGGCGGAAATGTATAGCGAGTCCCTAAAACGAAAGTTGTTCAGAGGAATTGCCAGACTTGGATCGTAGAATCTGCCGATCAATTGGTCACAGATGGCATTCTGCATGCAGACATTGCTATCTACCTCCATGCTATCAAACAGTAGGGATGTATATCTGTATTTCCTTTGAAGGAGACACATTCATTCAATTCAAAGTCTAGTTCAGTCCTGAACCTAATTCAGTCCATTCTCTACGTCCTGCTTCGGCTGCCTAGAGCGCCTCTTCCTCATAGATCCCAGATAAGATGGAACCCCCTGTGTAGCCGGCCTGTCCTTTGGTCTGGAGACTCTAGACGCTCTAGTTGCTGTTCTCTCTGCGAAAGACTGTCGTTGTTGCTTTGTACCTTTGTCCGCGTGATACATATAGACACCAGCAGCCGCAAGGAAAAGTAGCGGCACCGTAACTAGTTATAAGTAATTAGTATTCTAGCAGTCCACGCTTCCCTGTGTTACGAACAACGTACAGACTATGGCTAAAGCCCATGCAGGTGCTTGAAGAAATGAAGAGACATCGAGTGCAAACAGAGAGGTGAGAAAGGACATAGGTAGCTGTTTTGAATCCCAGTCAGACCTCTGTTATTGAGGATGGAGTAGCCTTTACTTACAAACCATACGGTCACAACAGTGAACACCATCACGGTTTTTCCTTGCTTCACCGCCTGTTGTGCTTGGAAATTCGCAAGCTCACTCTCTTGGAGGGAAATAGTACTAATGAACTGTCAAGCAACATCAGCAGAGAATATCGGGGTCCGAGAAGAGCACTGACAGCATCGTGCAATTGATTTGCGTTGTTGTCAAGTTCGATGATATCTACTAGCACATAGGTAGCTATGAGATCCTCTCTCCTCCTGGTCTCACCAGCCATTTTTGATCTGACGATTAGTTGGTATCTGGCGATAGTCTTGAGAATATTGAGTTCGTCTCGAACGTCCTTGATCCGATGCAGTTGTGATGCGCCCTCGCCCAGCGCGCGGTCTAGTTCTTCCATAGTGAACGATCTGTACCCGGTTTCTTCTAACTGACGTTCTCGGTCGCTGAAGAGACTGAATAGCTTAGACTCTCTTCTTCCCTATTCCTTGTTAGTCTGGAAAGGATCATGTCAATTGTTTCAACTCACTATCTCATTGACGTGATCAGAGTAAACTTGACGAATGGACCGTTGTTTACGCCGTGCTAGTTGCTGAGAGACGACGCCCTTGTCGTCATCGATAGTTGGTACTTGCGTCTCATCGCTCCCTGTGTTTGCTTCTGGATCCTTTTGGGTATGTTCGCCGCTGACATATTCTTCCTTTCTCTTCTGCTCGTACGCATAGATACAGTAGTCGGCAATCACCCTACTCATGTCGTTGGCCGAGACTGGTTGGGCTCGATAGCTTCCACTCTCTACCTCATTGTCAATATATTTGAGGACATTGGCTACAAGATCGTCCTTTTCGTCATTCATTGTAGATGATGTGCACGAGATCAACCACCCTTTGGAGACTCTTGTTAATGGATAGCTTACTGTTACCGGTTGGAGACTTACTGTCATCAATAATCCAGATCCACAACTGGCTAACACGCAATAACGGCCAATAGTTCCGACCCTCTAAGCCATTTGGATACAGGTATTTGGTTACCACCTGAGTCCTGTTGCGCATGTTCCTCTCTTCGTTTGAATCATCTGCGAAGTGATAATAAAACTCGTCCAGCGTCGAGGGTTCGTGGAAAGCCGAGGCTTTGTACGCATTCAAAAGCGTGTTGCGCTTTTTGAGGTCACCCAAGATTTTATTCTCTGTGGCATCGAGAGACTTGACAGCCGCGCTCTGAGAATAGTCCTCTGTACATACGTTGTCTTCGTCACGATGATAGAAGGAAAACTCCAGGTATGGCATCTAGAACACTCGATCAATTCTGCGACGGAACTGGGTTTCTTGATTACTTACATATAAAGCAGAGGCGCCCAGGAATTTAGAATCTGACTCCTCAGTCGTTTTAGTGCTGTCTTTCGAAGTAGAGCGCTGGTCCGTGTCACTATTGTTGCTGCTTTGATCGTCGTTCTCGCTTTCGTCTTGGGCGTCTCCTAGGCTTGCTGTGCTTGGTGCCGCAGTTGAAGCTGCGCTATTCACTTCCTCTTTACCAATATCTGACCCATTGCTATCAGCGTCACCCTTTCTGTCAGTTGTCCTTTGGCGCTCAACGTAACGCGGGCGCATCAATCGCGAAGATGAGGTCTGATCTGGAATCTGGACCCAACTATCCCGGAAGAATGACATGATTCCTCGATTCTGGGTTTCTCCGCAATTCTCGCGTTTCAAGATCTTCTTCGCGACATTCTATAGCCAACAGACCGTCAGTTTGTGTAAAATACACGGCTGCTCCGCCAGGTGTTTCCCCCTGTAAACCACTTACTTGCATCCAATCCATCTAGAAATCCGTCAGTTAAATCATTCGTTCCACTTGTTCGAGACTCAAGAAGAACCTTCTTACATTAGCTGATGGCAGGTGAACCCATGTGAACTCGACTTTGTCCATCACTGTATCCATGTTTTCTCCAGCCTCTTCTGCTGGTAGGTCTTTCGGTATATATACCTTTTTCATTATCCTGTTATACGTTTCAGTAAAGACTTCTATGGTGTCTTGCCCATATACGATATTTTTCAGAGAGTGAAATCGGTAGACTTGACGGGAACCTATAGAAGAGTTGTGGTTCTCCAACACGGTCGCTCGAACGTCTGATAGTGCCTTCAACATCTTCTCATCAGGTTCAAGTAGGGTCAGGACCTCGACACTTTTAGGCGGCCTTTTGACAAGAAATAACTCCAGTATCTCTTCCAGGTCCCGAATATCTTGTTTCCCGCTGTCCTCATCTTTCTTGTCAGAATGATGCGTTGCAACATCAGGCCTTTTGCCTTTGTCGACACCACTACATGGCAGTGTACTTGTAGTGTTCCTGAATTTGTCAAGCAGATCCCTGCACCGTTTATAATCAGAATTGAGAGCATGATGGTCGAGTGTGGTCTCCTCAAATCGCGCGAGTATGCAATTAAGAAGAGGTCCTTGAAGACGGTAATACATCAACCATTCCATCACTTGCCACGAAGAGGAGTCAAGATCTCCAGGGACATTCTCAGCAGCCGAGGATGTGGATAAGACTTGTTGCGCTAACGTATGACGTTGCACATCAGCAATCACCCAGTAAAGAAGGTCCTTGTCGACGTCCTCTATGTCTGTGCCAGGAGGGTGCAAACGGATAATGAGGGTATCGAGAAGTGGGCGAAGGACCTCCACCATACCATCTTCATCAAATACAATATCGAACGCCGTCTCGAAATCACTGTCGATTGCCAATAACAAATGGTTTGAAATACGGTGCATAATTTCCAGGGCGACGGAGCAATCACGAGCTGATGTCGCGGATATGATTGCGAAGTGAAGCGCAGTTCTCTTCTTGTTGTCCTTCGCATTGACGTCAGGATGAAGCTTAAGAAGAGCATTAATAAATCCTTTAATGCGTGGATATTCTCCGTTTCCTTCATATGAACTGTCACAATCACTGTGCTGTTTTGGTTCGTGCGCGTAGGTATTGACACACAATTGCATCAACGGTGTTGTGCCTTCATTATCGGGTATGTCAAAGTGTTTTCCAACCAGTGTCTGAGAATGGTCCACCAGAATTTGCAGGATGTCATACTTGCTTCTTGAGACTGCTGTGAAGAAGGGTGTCCATCCATCAAAGTCCCTGAGATAAAGATCCGCATTATGTCTTAGAAGCACCTCGACCGTCTTTTTTTTGCCGTGGTAGCAAGCCATGTTAAGTGGGGTCTGTCCCTGTAGAGACTCCCTTTGATTCAGGAATTCTCTTCCTGCACCAAGCAGTTGAGGTATGACGGCGTAACACCCGTAACGGCTTGCCCAGTGAACTGGAAGGAAACCATCCGAGTCTAGGTGCTCAACTCGAGCCCCTTTCTCCAACAACAACTTCACAAGTTCGGTGCTTTTCCCTTGGCAAGCAAGCTGTAAGGGTTGTGCCTTGTTAGAGTCTTTGGCATGAATATCTGCTCCATGACTGATGAGACAATTCGCCATCTTGTAGAACCCTTTCCTTGCCAGCATATGTAAACCAGACTCTTGGAGCTTATTCGGGGCACGAGTGTTGATCTGATCCTTCCAGCCTCTCAGGCCTTTCTCGAGATCTGCCGACCCAGTTTCGTCATCCTTCGCTGCCTCTATCAGGTCGTGCAGTGTCGTCTGCATAAGTTGGGACGAGTCGACGTGCTCCTCATCGTCCGTCTCATTACTGACTTTGACACTTGCTGGGTCCTCTGAATCTGTGGAAAGTCGCGGTGCCGCCAACTCAATGGCTACAACTTGCTCGAGATCGTCACTGTCGGGCACCTGGTCATTGCTCTCACTGTCAGTTGTGGTATCTAGGTCTTCTGACTCAGCCATGCCTGGTTGAGGATGACCTATGAAAGCTTTTGCGAGAACAGATCCACAAAGGTTTACTTGGCAAATTCACACTTTCTATCGCACAGAAGTAAAGAATTCGAAGTTGAGTGAAAGATGGAAGATTAGAGAAATGGCAGAGTTTTGTTGTGAGGGGCATACTAAGAAAGAGGGTCACCTAGGTACCTCTATTACTGATCCCGAGACGCGTTCTCACGCATTGCAGCGTGCATTGGCCGGAGAGACCCCCACACTGGCGCACCGAACCGCATGCAGAAATGCCATCGTGATGGTGGTTGACACAGAAAGCTCCTCATTCTCGACTCAATAACTGTTCGTGCTATGGAGAGAGTAGCGCTAACAGTGTTTCCCTATAGAGTTCATGATCACCGAACAAAGGTGGTCCTTTGAAAATGATCAAATTTTCTTTTTCTGCACCCAACATCAACACGTTAAAAGCGCCCTTTGCAAACTGGCCTATAACAGACCGGGCCGGTCGAGCCTAGATACGCTCATAGATGGTACCGTTACATCGAGTGGCTGCTTATCACCTTCTAGCTCCTCACCTTTTCCCCTTGGCGCTCCAATAATAATTCACGAGTGCTGAGGGCACATGGATTATAATCAGGTTTCTTCTTTTAGCTGCTGCTGTGTCTTACAACCACTCTCTGCCCAGAGATTAATCGAACCTAGAACTCCCAGATGTTAGTGAGCCTTTCGTACCAATACTGCACTCTAATTCTACCCTGGACCCTAATGTAAATCAACCTTGCATTCAAGAACAAAAGAAAAAGAGTACTTGTAATTAATATCTTTAAAGAAAGAAGTTTTAGTATTTATTCAAGACGCTTTTATATGTTAAATGCTGTTAGTACATGAAGTACAGACTTACAGTCTTTTTCTTTTCCGTTGGAACTCGATGTTAGTAGATCCTTTCTGAGGATTTGAAATTCTTCGATTGGCAGAACTACGTAACTAGTTCTCGCGAATTCCTATGGTGCTCGAACCAGCCGTCGGAATCTCTTCATTCTATAAAAACGTTAACATGGTATTGGTGTAGTCTTACGTGCGTCCGAAATCGCAACTGACCATGTCAGCTTATTAATTTGCTCACGGCAGTCGAATTTGTCACAATGTCTTATTAATCATGATCATGATATTGGCATATAAAAAGTAGGGAAAGTTATCAAGATATAGGTCTCAATGGGCTTTCACATCATAACACTTTTGCCATTTAACACAAAAGAAGCCTGAATCAAGCATCGCAGTACTTGCAATCCAAATATGTTTGTCCAAAAGATCACTAGCCTTCTCTGGGCATCAGCTTTACTTTTCGGTTCTGCTCAAGCTTATACACAAATCAACCATGATTTGCCTACGCGTAACATCGCGGGTATATCAGTCGTCAACACCCCAATCGTCAAAGCCGCTGAAACGTTCGCCTTAAATCACAGCTCACATGCCGTTTACAAACATGTCATGCGGTCCTGGCTGTACGGTGTCTTGATGCTAGATGCAAATGAAACACTGAGCCGCAATGTCGACCGAGAGATTCACGCTGTTGCGACTCTTTTGCATGACCTCGGCTGGGACAAGACAGAAAACTCACCCATTGTCAGTACTGATAAGCGATTTGAAGTCGATGGCGCAATCGCGGCGCGCGAGTTCATTCACACCCACAAGGATGGAAGACACTGGGAGCATCGAAGGGTCCAGCTTGTGTGGGACGCAATTGCGCTTCATACTGAACGATCCTTGTCCTACTTCAAAGAGCTAGATGTGCAAGTTGTGTCGAAAGGGATTTCGCTCGACTTTTCTGGCCCTGCTTTTGATGTCTCAGCGGAGAAGTATGCTGCTGTGGAAAGGGTGTATCCAAAGTTCGACTTGAAGGACTCGGTTAATTCAAGCTTTCTATGGCTTTGTGCCACGAAGCCTCAAACAACGTATGGTAAGTTGATCGTTGAATTCCAGCTTGCGATCTTTTTACTAAGCCTCTAATAGATACTTGGATGCAGCCTTTTGGGGAAAGATATGTTGAGGGATATGATCCAAAGGGGAAACAAAGAATTGATATTATTTTCCAGAACCTTACCACTGGAAGAAACTGATCTAATGCAACTGTTATGTTGCGTGATACAGACAGGAAGGAGTGCCATCGCAGATTGTAATTGACACAAAGACCCAGGACAGGTCTTGGGAAAGAGGTTGGTCGGCAGACTGTCCATGGACTTCATACTAGTAGCCATTGTTGCACAGTCTAGACGAGGGTCACACCCCCCAAGCATATATCTTCCGGCTCAACAGCCTCTCCATCCATAATACCATAGACAAAGCATTCCCCGATAAACTTGAACTTACCTTCACTCCCTACTGATCGCAAAACATATGGCACCGGACACCTGTCAAACACGTACACAACATCTCCCACCGCAACACGTCTAGGGAAGAGACCCAAGTATCCCTTACTTGTGATGCCCATAGTTCGACCTTTCAATGCGCGTCTCAAGGCTACGCGCGCCTCTTGAAACGTCTGGCCCAGCGTGCGTCGACCTAGGCTAGAAAGCTCCATTCCGCCTTTCCCTTTGGGGCGTTTTTGTCTACCCGAGTATGTCTGCCCCGGAACTGAGTGCGATGTTCCGATCGTCTCATCAATGAGAAAGCTGAATATCTCAGCGAAAAACGGCTCCTGTGATTTTGAAGCGGTTTCCTTCCTCCATGGCTCTGAGCTCACTTTGTCGTATCTACCGGCAACAAGAGTGTTCCAGAGAGCTTCAAAGATACATCCCCCATATGGTCCGTTCTTCTGCATCTGTGAGACAAAGGCCACAGCGGTGATTAGGACCGTATTTCCAGTCATTGGGCTTTGGTAGCTGAGATCCGGATTATCGAATGTATCTGTAACCTTGATGACGGTGTCAATAAGCACGCCTGGGGTGGTGAGTTCATCGCCATGAATCTTGGCCATGGGCTTCCCCTTGTTGTTGATACGGTTGGATGGTCCACATGCGTGGTATATACCACTAAATGCAAATGGTGTATTGAGTCCAATCATTGAAGGGGGTACCCGCCAGTCAGGAGTCCAGGATGGCAGATCGGGTGACTCGTGATCCACTGCTCCTAAGACCAAGGGTAGTCTCATCAAAGAGTTTGGGTCATCACCCCGTATGTAACCCACGGTCACATCTTTGTAAAGACTGGCCACAGTGTAGTCAGATGCATAGCTGACTCTAACTGCTGCCTTGGCCTTGTCGCCAATGAGCCCAAGAAGGCCATAGACTCTGTCTTTAGGGTCCCAGCATTCAGCGTTCCGGGTATAAGCCAAGAACGTGAACAAGTCTGGGTGACTAGTACGCTTCATCCACTCGATGTTCAACATTACTTCACCCAGCGGCGCATGTATAGGGATAATTGTGGAGAACTTCTCACCCAGCTTGGACGAAATACCACATGTGTTCAGATACATGCACGCGTCTGCGAGAGTCTTCCACGGGAGGAAGAAGTCACCGCAAGCAAACCACGTATCCGAATGCCATGAAAGTACCGCTTCTTGAATAACCCAGACCCGTGTAAACCACTTTCGTGTCAGCAGTTCACACAGATGCTCCCACACCTTGGAGTCAGGTTCTGGAAGGCCGAGCCTTTCCAAGTCGGGAAAGTCAGGGTTGTGAAGGGCGAACTGTAGGCATGAAACGATCCGTTCGAGTAGTCGCAAGGCAGAATCAGACCCCTCACTGGCCTCTCCAAGCCAGATAACTGTGTTTGTCGCGAGCCTGTAGATTCTGCTCATAAGTGGGATCTGCTGTGCCTTTTCAATGTTGTCGTCCTGGTTGATGCAGATTTGATCGATCCACATCATAATAGAGTCGACAGGGTGGCGGAACTGCCTGATGGCAGAGTCGAGCGACGTCGTTATGTTCTTGACGAAGCCGTCACATTCTATACTGCAGTCAAAAGCGTTGGGACCCCATGTATAGCTCAAGGCGGTGAAAAAAACAGGCTTGGAATAATCTGTGCTGGATATTGCCCATTTTGGCAAACAATTAAGAGCCAGGTGGTCAAATTCGACTGTACAATAATGCAGAGCTGCTTCCAGCCTTTCTGTGCCTATTCCTGGTTTAATTTCAAGGACACGAATCTCGTACGGGTTGGTTATTGGTTTGTATAACCCTTGACTGGGGGCGCGGGGTAAGCATGACGGAGACGCCTGGATGTCGGCGATGAAGGCATCTAATCGTTCTTGCGGATATGAGCCTGTCCCCGGGCGAGCAATGAATGAACTGTCATGGGTAGTATGGATCTCTAGTCCGAGACCCTCGAGGTCAAAGGGGATCTCGGCAGTCGTAGACATCTCAGCCTGCAACGTCATAATGCTAGGAGAAGAACTCCCGATCGCAGTCTGATTCAAATCCAATTTACGGCAGTACCAACCGCATCAACTATTGCTCCGATCTGTACTATTTGAGGTATGCATATCTAGCGTCAATAAACGCCACTGTTTTACATACAGCCTCAACGCTTCCAGCGTGCCAAAAAGGAATGCATTGCTGACGGGGGACCAACACACCGCCAGAGACCGTTATCTCCAATAATAGAAAGCTACACCAATAACAACAGCAATGACAGGCCCAGCAACCTTAACCCCAGCGATAGTCATATCCCGAACATTCTTCTTGGTATTCGCAGAATGTTCCGCACGATCATTCAATCTCGGAAAGGGCACGTCCGGAACATCCTTTCCAAGGAACTCACACAGCGGCTCCCATCCATCCCCAAGATGATACTCCAGATACCTTCCACCCGCAGCCTCACGAACCTTACTGTAGTATTCCTCATACACATCCCTCGCACGCGGCTCGATAGCTGCCATGGAGAATTCGTTTACACCAAAGAAGCCACTGTGGATCTTGATCATCGTGTCTAGTGCGCGCAAACGAACAACATGTCGAATGATGAAACTTTGGATGAAGTTTACATCGAAAATGCTTTGCAACAGCTCTGATTTGAATGAGGGCCACCAAGTTTCGAACTTTCGTTGAACGACGACGATCTTTGCGTCGGGATAAGCTTTGATAAGCTCTAGATTGAAAGTGGATGCGATGTCTGTGACAACGTCATACTCGCCCCAAAGGGATTGCCAGTCCTCTCTAGTAAACGGCGGTCGTGGGATTGGCTTTCCGTCAGGGCCTTTGTACGAGTAATTGGGAAGTGAGACAATATGAGGCCACGTTGCTTCAGCTGCATTCTCGACAAGTTCCCAGGGAATGGTATACAGGTTGTCCCGAGCGTGATGGGGATTGTAGCCTAGGATGCGATATGCTTCGGTCATGGACATGGTGCCTGTACGGTAAAGGCCTGCGTGGATGATTTTGAGGCCATCATCTTTCGAGGCTAGAGATCCTTGCGTGGATGCCATTCTTGTTGATTGTGGAGTTATTAAGGGAGATGGGAATATTTGGTCCCGGCCAGGAGTATTTATCTACGTCTGCTGTGTGACATAAGCGCTATCTCGGAGCATTCCCCCGGGCTCCGAAATAAGCGTAAGCCTGTTGACGAGACATAAGCTTCTTGGAACTTTGATATTCGTGAGATCATGATACCCTGTCAGACATTTGATAGGACAACTAATATTTGAATCTGACTGTGTTCTTACTAGCCGATACTTCCTTGGCCAACCATGCATTCCTGCTTATGCCTCTACGCTCTTATCTTATTCTTTCAAGTCCAAACCGTTCCAAGAAAGCCTCAAACAGATAATCTTACAAACTCGACGTCGCCCTTGCTCTCAACCCAGCCCCAAACTTCCAAAGCAAAACCGGCGCAGCAACCCCCAACGCCAACTCCGCCAAGGCCATAGCACTATTCCCCCACCCATACCCAAGGACAGCATACATCTTGGGCGTAAACAACGGAAACAAAAACGCAGCCAAACTCCTGGGAAACTGCTGCGCCGCAATTGCACTCGATGTATGATCCGGGTACGAATCCATCATGTACGCCTGCAACGGCATGGACGAGATTTGCATGCCGAACATGGTTATGCACATTGCCACGTCAACCCAGATCCAGTGGACTTTGAACTGCGCGCACCACCCGTAAACGATGAAGCCGATTGGTGCGACGAAGGCGAATATTAGCATTAGAGGAACTCTGTGTTCGGGGTGATGTTGGCCGGAGCGTCGTTCCATTTTGCGGAAGAAGTAGTCCATTAATGGTGCGCCAAGTTGAGAGCCGATGAGTTCACCCAGGGCACAGGATATATAGTGCAGACCACTTATCTCGACGGATTGGCCGTAGCGATGGGTCCAGAGTTCGGCAAAGCTTGTGAGGACGATGTAGAGTAGACCGTACCCGATTGCTGAGATTATAGCTGTGAGTTGGATGATTGGGTGGAAGATGAGAAGGCGGAGTGGACGGGTCATGGCTTGGTTGAGTATCTTTCTAACAGTCATTCCCTCTTGCGTCCGTTCTTCGTATGTATAATATGGTTCGCCGGTCTCTTCCCGAAGCTTCTTGGCTCGCTGCTTCAAGATGGCTGGAGCATATGTTTCCTTGAACGTGGTGAATGAAAGGGCGGCCATGGCAACTTGGAAGAGTGAAGTTGACCAGAACATCCATCTCCACGATACACGGTCTGTCATGAAACCTCCAATGACGGGTCCTGGATAGGTGTCAGTAGTTGATGATTGAGAGCATCGGAATATTAATACTTACCAACAGCAGCACCGATCAGAGGAATAACCATATACCAACCAAGAGACTTGCCCCTCTGATCCGGCCTCCAAATATCACCCAAGACCCCTCCACCAAGCGCATAAACAGCACTCGCTCCAAACCCAGCCAAGAACCTCGCCCCGATAAGTAATTCCTTCGTATTCGCAAAACCACAGGCGACATTCCAAACAAGAAACCAAATATTCGAAACATGCAGAATCGTCTTGCGTCCGTAAACCTCGGACAAGGGTCCAATAACAAGAGGCCCAAAGGCAGTCGCGAGGAGATAAATACTCAACGACATGACGGATTGAGTGGGTGTCATGGATAAATCATTCGCGATGATGGACAGTGCGGGGGCCATTACTGTTGAGACGAGGATGCGGTTGAAGCCGGTTACTGAGAGGACATTTGTTACGGCCCATTTGCGACGAGTGGGCCAGTTCTTTGGGTTATCAGTGTCGAGATCATTGAAGGCGACGAGATAGGGATCTGGATGGGTTGCAGCGATGAACGCCAGTTCAGTGTCGGCTGGAGTTGCTTTGATGTCGGTAGCCATATTGAACGATTAGTTGATAAGATAATCTGCAGATAATTATCAGATCGGGCGCCCGATGGAGCGAGTATATATACCCCGTTTGCTTACAGGCAGCAGCCGGAGACCGAGCGCGACTGGAATGATGACCTCACGGACGTAGAGCGGAGTTATCGGTCACGATGTGAAAGCTTATCAGATCCTACTTATCAGATCGGCAAATTAACGAGGTGCGTGAATCTGCGCCATAAGCACAGGCGGACGAATGAATGCGCGCTTGAGTGAAGCATGGCGTGGGATTAACGGCAATGACTCACGAATTGGGCGATCAGATTAGGACGAAGGAATGGGGGGAAACAAAAGAACCCGAGCTACCCGCGCCAAGACAAGTAGGCGGCATCAACTGTCGGGTATCCGTAGATATGAATGGTGTATGCATTTGAGTGAACAATCTATAGATCAATAAAACTTGAAAGGAAATCAATAGCTTTTACAGCTTAGCCCTGGGAACACCAGCAAGTTCCTGACTCTCACTACTCCTCCAAACAGCAGCAATCTTACTCTTTCCATCCTTCCACTGCCACTTCCTCTGATCCTGTCTCCCATCCACTAGCAACTTATGCACGAACTCTCCGAAAATAGGCAACATTTTAAACCCATGTCCACTATCACCACTCAACACAGCCAAAGTACCGTTCGTGTCAGGAACATAGTCAATGATAAAATCCGAGTCATCCGTGTCGGCGAACCAGCAAAGATGTTGATCAATCAAAGGTCGGTCCGCCAATTGAGGAAAGACTTCACGAAGAAGTTGGCGGATATGTGTTTCGTCTTCGAGAGGCATGAATTGGGAATCTGATAAGTCACGGAAGGGAAGGGAGAGCCCGTCTTTGGTGTAAGAGTAGTTTGTAAAAGCACCGCCCATATGGCAGAATTTGAGTTTCTTCATTTTCATGTCTGGTTCGAAGAAAAATGCCAGATCGCGAACATTGGTAACGGGTATACCCTTGAGATCGGCTGCCTCTTCGTCTGTGAGCTGAATATGCGCGACACCCCATGCTCGACCAGTCATTTGTTTGCCGATTCTCGGAAGAATATTAGCTGCATCAGCACCCAGCGCAACAATGGTCTTATCAGCAGCATGAATCTTCCCACCGCGCGTTCTTGCGCCGACACACTTGTTGCCCTCACGACTAGAAGCATATAGCAAAGATTCAACTTCACCATCTTTCTCGCCAAGATGGAATTTGACACCAAGCTTGACACATTCCTCGTACACGGCTCTTAAGGCGTTGGCAGAGTGGCCGTAGCCGGCGAGTTTGTTGTGATAGCCTTTGAAACCGTTGAGAGGACCTGTGAATTTTGGAACGAGCTTTTTGATCTCTTCACTGCTGGCGACGCGGGTTGTTTGGCCATTGAATGCTGGGTTGTTTTGGAGAGATTGGAAATAGCTTTCTACTGCGCCTTTGGTGTTTTGGGCGGCTTTACCGGATGTTACGTTGAGGAAGCCTGTTTGGTGGTAATGCGGTGTGTAGAGGGGATCCGACTGCCACTTTCGGATTGCGTCCTGTAGAGAATGTTAATTCTGTCTTCCAGCCCAATTGGAGTGAGGCACTCACGAGAGCCAGTTGAGTGTAAAAGTCATCAGCATACTCGGCGCGAATGACCTTGTTCAGATCATATGCTGCTGAGAAACGACTTGGCACGTCGACATCTTTCTCAAGGATGGTGATGTTCTTGTAGCCTTTTTGTGCGAGCTCAAAGGCTGTTGCCAGGCCGAAGCAGCCGCCTCCGAGGATGAGGATGGATTCGTCTGTTGACATTGTGCAAGATGTGTCGCAGGAGACCTCTGAAGCTGAAGAGAAGCAGGTATTATGATTAATGGATGAAGAGATATAAGAAGCACGGAACAACAAAAGAACAAACATCAGATTATATTCAAGAAGTCATGGAGATAAGTAGCCACTGTCGGAACGCCATCCGACATCGCGTTCCGCTGGAGAAGGTTTGCACGAGGGCCACAAAATGAGTTAGCGTAGCCGACGAAGGCTTTCATCCCCGCTTCATCGGGCTCTACCCCGGATTATGGCATGATCATGTGGACATTGCTGGGGATACACGGCATATCTCGACCCAATTAACTAGCAGGAAAAGATTGTTATCTTACGGTTACAAAAGCACGGTGAAGGAAGGCTTGACGGTGTGAGACAATAGGTGACAGCTTCGATTATGGTTCCGGTGCCGATGCCGGACATACCGAGTTTTGGGGGCAACGGATGCCATCCCGAGACTCACAATCACCGGCCCCACATTATCCGGATCATGATGCTATCATCAAAGACAATCTCATTCGATGATAAGATAACCTCACCCGAGTCCACTACTGTCACCAACCCTGGATACCCTCTAAGCCGATACAATACCATATCTCACCAACCCCATACAAGCACCCAAAAGAATCGCCAAAGGAATAGGCACTTTAAAGTACCTCGCTCCCACAAAAGACGTCGCCGTAACAACAACCCACCACGGATCATCCGCCAAACTCTTCCCCGCCTGAAACCCCTCATCAATATACCCAACTTGCCAGATCCTATACACAGCCGAATAGATCAATCCCACAGCACCAGCATTGACACCTCGCAACGCAGACTTAACCCAGCGTCTGCTCCTCAAAACTTCCCAAATGCCCATCGTTCCGTGCACGAGAACCATGCCAGGCACGAAAATACCAAGGTATGCTATTAGCGAACCTGCGATAGCGGGATATCCGCCATGAACGGCTGTTAGACCGCCTAGAAAAACTGCGAAATTGAAGTTTGGACCAGGGAATGCTTGGGCTATGGCGAGTCCGATTAAAAAGTCGCGAGGACTAACCCAGCCTTCTGCGACGACATATTCTCGAAGAAGAGGAATTACCACTGGGCCGCCGCCGAAGATGATGGTGCCTGCTAGGTAAAGATTGGCGAAGAGCTTGTAGAGAAGAGGAGCGTTGGGAAAGCTTCCTCGGATGGCGACAACGACAACGAACGTGATGAGGAATGTGACGATGATTGCGGCGCCGGATTTCCATGAGAAGCCAAGTTGATACTCTTGAGGAATGACACGTGGTTCGGCTTCTCGAGTTTCGGTAGTTTCCTGCTCACGAAGCTGGATACCGTCATCACTACCCGTTCCATTCTCCGCACTCTGCACATTCTGCGTTTCCGTAACCTTGCCCCGTCGAATCCTTAAATAAGCATTCTTAACCGCTCTCGCAGGACGATGAAGCCACTTATAATCATAAACCACAGTGCCAATACCCGCCACGACAATGAGAGCAGGAAAGTACCACAGCGCATTGTACATCATCCCCGCCATTGCAGTAAAGGAAAGAACCAGTCGCGTCATCTGATCCGTGATGGCTTTGTCGGAAAGTTCAACGGCTGCTAGAGCGATTACTCCAACGGTTGCGGCGTTGAGGCCTGAGAGGAGCGCGTAGACTGCTCGCGGGAGGGTGTCGCCTATGGTGGATACACCGACTGAGAGACCAAACATGCCAAAGCATCCGGGTATGCTGTTCAAAGATTAACTTGAGTATACAATGAAGCAGTTAAGGTGTTCATTTTACCTCCAGATCAGGAACGCGAGAAGAGCTTGTAAAAAGCCGCCGTGGATGAGATTAATACAGTACAGCATTTTCGTACTGGCGGGACCGGAAAGAGCTTGGGCGACGCTGAACAGCTCTTGGTACTAAACACAGTCAATTGCATGCTCTAGTATTTTGAACATGCGCTTACAATTTGTTCGTCGATCCATTTTAACTTTTTGACGAATTTATCGTGAAACTGGGCTCTGTTAGCATTTGTTGTTCGCTGGGGAGGGTGGTGGTTGGTTGTTACAATTTTGAAGTGAACGGGCGGGCCGCCAAAGGCCGTGAAGCCCAGATGCCAATTGACCTTGAGAGTCTGCAGACTATCATCCGCGACTCTGCGCAGGGAGTGCTCCAAGCCACCAATCGCCATAATGCGCAAGAATAAGCATTCACCGGTTGCATGAGAAGGTGAAGAAGGAAAGTGAATTGATCTCCAGACCTTATTTTTAAGCTCCTGACTCACCTACGCACGTCATTTGGTCTAGACCTCTTTCGGACCCCTGGCTCATTGGTTGTCGGCCAATGGTGATGAGGGAGTGTCAGGTACCAGGAACAAATATCAGAAGAGAGATTGCCTATAAATTGGAGCTGGATTGTGAATTTTTGTTAGACGCAGTTATTGTTTGGCTTGGTAGCCAATGCTGAGTGCTTGGTTTGACACGTGCTAGGCTGACAGGTGATTAACCCTGGCCGAACGATAGACGATTTGCAGTAGCGTCAGGGTACACAGAACACCGCCAAGAACCAGAGAAACAGGACAACTCAGGCACTTCGTACTCCATTTGCGTCAGCGTTTCAGAATTTTCATTGGAACCATAAGGGACGAAATGATTTAATCACCTTATACAAGTTTAGGCTAGGAGTCGAGCTAATTTGTTCCTGTAGACTAAGCTTAGAGGATCATTGTTCAGTTACCACTTAATTAGACTGGTTTGTCTAATTTTGGCATGGCATTTTGAGCGGCCAAGAGCAATTGTCCTGCTACCCGGTAGCGCAATTTGAGGACTACCGCAACCCTCTATTCCTCAGCTTTCTCCCGGCGGTCCGCCAGCAGTTTCATCAAACCACAGTACTTCTGATAATCATGACCCGTCTCAACCTTTTCAACATTGGCCACCCTGTCCTCTAAAACAGACTCAAAGTATTCCTGGAGCGTGACATATCTCCACACAATCAACTCCTCATCCTTCTTCGTGTTGTGAGGCAGAGGAGGTCGTTCATCCTGTATCAAAGTAACGCTTCTCATGGCTTTGCTGTTCTCCTGTAAAGTACCCCATATATCGGCCCATTGAGCTTGCCCACCCCGGTGCGCCGCCATGCACATGCAGTCGTGGATGGTGAGCTGGCGCAGACCGTCTGCTTGAGCTTTGATGAAGTCGAGAAAGTCGTTGCCTAGCATGATGTTCTTGATCTCAAGTGTTCGCAGGGACGGTAAATATCCCACGAGGGGAAATCGGTTGCTGGCGGCGGAGCTGCTGAACACGCCTAGGGGGCTGAGTACGTTGCCTTCAAGCCGCATATGTCTGATATTGGGCAAATGATCGAAACGAACGCTAAAAGATTGGACGTGGGAGAAGACTTCCCCGCGGACCAGCTGGAGTAGGATGTCGCTTCGATCTGTGCCCCAGATAGATGGCATCTCGGTGGTGTCGTCTTCGGGCAAATTCGGTCGGAGACGGATGTGTAGATGAATCCTTCGAATGGCGTGCCTGTTCCTAATGAGTATGTGCTTGAGAGGCATCTGTGAGACACACCTGTATTTGGTGAGCATGTGCTTGAGTAGCATGTCGGATACCAGTGGGCAGGCAATGTTGAGAGTGCGAAAAAGGATGGGGCTGATGGCATGACGAAGTCGACGATTCGTGGAGCTGAAGCTCTTGAGATCATGAGGCAAGCTGTCGGCGATCTTCACGACCAGCTCGGTCGGAAGGGTCACCAGCGAAAGCATTTTGAAGTTGTTTGTGAATGATCGGGGAGCTGCCTGGCAACAGAGGAAGGTAGAGACGGGAGACACTGCGCAACGTGACTAAGTGGGGCACAGGCACACTTACCTCCTGACCTAAGTGCACCTGCTTGAACTGAGCAGATGGAAAAGCTATCAGCAGTAGTGGTGGCAGTAGCAGTGGTAGTATCTAGTATCTTTCCGTATAACGTGGCCAAGCCGTGCTAAGCATTTCTTCATCACAGAATAAACAACAATAGACGATTGACCGTACCATCATAGTACACTAAGCATCGGATAAATCACCACAAAGGCTTTAAGTACAAGACAATTCACACGCTTTTGATTACATTAGGCTGGTCTCTGGTCTATCTATTCTGACATCCTTAAACGCCAAAACCAATTCTCTTGCTATCCAGTAGCATATACCCTATCCCTCTACTCCTCCCACAGGGCGTCAGAAGAGTGGCCGCCATAACCATAAGAGATGAAATACTTTGGTCACCTTATGATAGCTTAGACCAGCACTTAGGCTACTTTGTTGTGGTAGCCTAAGCCTTGAGGGCAATATTCTTGTTACCCACGTACTCGTCAGCAAAGTTCTCTCTGCGTTCCATCAACGTCTTCTGTAAATCACAGTACGCCTCGTAGGCACAGCCGCAGGCAACCTCCTCAACATTCGTCTCCGCATCCTCGTGCACAGTCCCCCATAGCTTGTCAATCTTGACATGCCTCCACACAATCAGGTCCCCCTCAGTATCCTCCTCTAGCATCTTCTCCACAATCCGGAAACTGCGACCATATTCAGGGTTGATGCTGTCAATCAGAGGAGGCTGTTCGTCCTGCAGGAAAGTGACTCTTCTCACAGCTGGGCTGCGCAGTGCGATGCTTTTCCAAATATGGTACCACCGGACTGGATCCTCAGCTTCTGTTTCTTCATCTGGCCACTCGTCTTCTTCAAGGCCTCGGGGGACAAGTGAGAGACACATACAGTTGTGGAGCGTCAGGTCGCGGAGGTTGTCAGCTTGTGCTCGAAGATACACCATGAACGTGTGACCAAGGACGATGTTCTTGAGTTCGAGGGATTGAAGGGCTGGTACGCGACCGTAGAGGGGAAAGAGATCGTAGCCTTTGTCGACGCCCGCTCCGAGGGTGCTCGATGTGCTGCCTTCAAGTCTGAGATGTGTGACGTTGGTCAGATGCTTCACAATATCCGAATGTAAGTTGTCGATGAATTGACTGAAGCCATCAGTCGCATTGCCGCTCCAGCCACCACATTCAGCTCCGAAAATACTGAGATCGAGATGTGTGAGTCTTCCTAACATCTCCCCCCATTGAACTGTATCCCACATTGAGGTTCGTCGAGGAAGTAAGTTCATCAAGCGGAGTTTCTTGATGTTTGGGTTTCTGATGAGTTCCGCGAATACCTGCATATACTGCGCTCGCCAGACATGTTCCTCCTCGCGGTCGTAACATGTGTCCTCGTCCTCTTCATCTTCAAAAACAGTGATGCTGCCGCTCCCGTGCCCGCCACCCCAGTCGCCGTCATTTCCGTACCAACGACCGGCGATGTCAAACTGACAAGGATCGAAGTGGATGCTGAACGAGTCGATGTGGGAGAAGATCTTTCCGTTGACGAGGTGGAGCAATGTCCCGCTTTTCATCGTGCCTCCAATAGAGGGCATCTGAGGGTTGTCGTCGTCTTCCTCCAGGTTTGGTCGGAGAAACACGTGGAGGTGAATGCGGGAGATGAACTTCTTGTATTTCTCGAGCATGTGCTCAAGCAACAGGTGCGAGACTAAGGGCATCGCGATGCTGAGCGTTCGGAAGAGGATGTGGGTAACGGTATTTCGAAGTCGACGATTCATGCAGCTGAGACCTAAGTGTTTTGAAGATTAGTTTTCAAGTCGGACAGTTCAGATGAAAACAACGCACCTTTGATATCGGCAGGACCCAAGAGTTCAGCGATCGCGAGGACTATCTCGGTCGGAAGAGCCGTAAGGGACGGCATCGTGTGGACGAAAGTAGGCTAGGAGCTACTCTAAAGCTGGCGTAAAGTAATCAGCTTGGTTTGTCTCTTAGGATGTTTAAGGGAAGAAAAATGAGTTGCGGCGAAAAGATTGTTAAGGAAAAACATAACAGGCGATGAACAGCCCGCCCTTTGTTCTGGGTTTGTTGCTTGCTACAGGGGCAACAGAGTCAAGTAGAGGTACCGTTTGCCGCGCCAAAGTGGGGCCCAGGTGAATGTACCGATACTGGGCGGGGATAGTAGCCTAGCAGTCACCCGCGTCTAGAATTCCTTTGTACGACGTAACCAGGTAGTGCCACACCAGATACTCCAGCGAATTCCTTGGTTACTGAATAAACATGGAAAGTATAGCACAAATGATGGATGTAAACAAGGCTCCACAAGCCGGATTGTACGATTAGAAAAGACACCTACATCTAATCCACCTTAACTAAAGTCGCATCATCCACGAACCAGTCCATATCCAGACAAGAAGAAGCAAACCAAATCCTAATGAACACTCCAGCATCCAGCTGAGCTTGCGACCACGTACACGAGGCCTTCAAAGGCTGCCAAATACCTGGATTTGTTGCAGAATCGATGGTTTCACCAACCTTTTCAACCTGCTGGGTTCCCGAATAACAAGTAATGATTCGCGACGCACATGCTGACTCTATACTGGCCTTTGTATACACAGTGAAATCGTAGATTCTGTCGGCTTCGAGAAGGGATGGGTCAATTTGTTGCTGTATCCGACCAAAGATAGACACTGATCTGCGAATGGCGAAGCGAACAGATTGAGCGCCAGTCCAGGATTCGGACGTTGATAGAGATGGAACGTTTGAACTACCGATCGGAGTCCATGGCGAAATGGTGGCTTCCTCAAAGCTGGGATTGTGGAGGACGTTGGTTGGCTTCTGGGTGAGGCTAGACGTTGTGGTTGTTGGTTCAGCTGAGGTCGTTGGAATCAGAGGAATGTCAGAAGTGGAAATAGTCTGAGAGGTAGTAATGGACTCTGTCATCATGGTTTCGGTCTCAGTCTCCGACTCGAACGGTACAGTGGCGGAAACTGTGGTGACAGCCTCAGTAGTGGTAGCACCTTCGGATGTAGTAATGCGCGCAGTACTTGTGGCCTCGGTCTCGACTTCGGTCTCAAAAGAAGTATTTACTGTGGCTTCAGAGGTGGAAGTAACCTCAGAGGTAGCCTCAGAAATGGCAATAGATCCAGTCAACACAGTTCCAGTGTCAGAAGCGGTGATAGCCTCAAAAGTCGGAGCAGACGCGGAAGTAGCCATTATTTCGGTTGTTGTGGTCGCAGCCGCCTCAACCTCAGTCTCGGTGTCAGCGGTAGAAGAGGAGAACAAAGAGGTTTCGGAAATAGTGACAGACTCAGTGGCTGTAGAGCCCTGTGTAGTGATATCGGCGGTGGTTGAGCCGGTCGTCACCGAGGATCCTGGAGGCTTACATGGCGAAGCAGTGGCAACTTGACACAACGCCAACAGTTGAAGAGCCGAGAAGTTGAGCTTCATGATGGCGGTACGGGTACACCAGAGACTGGAACAAGAGATGCACAAGGACGCAACCGAATTATAAAGTCGTTGGTCAACCTCAGATCATAGACATGTTCCAGTACCTAATTACAATATTGGAACAAACCCACTAGCGTGACGCACTATCGGACTTGGCAGGGGACTATTGGCACTACTTGTGCTGGCGCGACTCACTGTAGCTGACATTTTATGGGGCATGCTACGATTCAATTAGCGGTTGGATCGGCTGAAAGCTGACAGCAGCCACAGTAGAGCCGCTATAGCCATTCTCTCCCAACAGACCGCCCGTTTGTCAAACTATTGGAATAAGGTTATTTTTAAAGAACGATCTGGGTCGTTTCCTGGAATATCGGCCTTATCTCCGATACCCTGGCATCCATCCAAACTTCGCGTTTGCTGTCATTGTTTCACGCCAAAATGATAAAAACAGATAAATGTCGACATGATAATTGCTGAGCTCAAGGTATGTATATAAAGAATAAGAAACAAACCCCTGACAGTATCCCGTACTAGTCAATCCATTTTCCCCTAAGCAGCAACAAGAACCTCAGGCTCACCGTTAGAGTAGCTAACGCAAAGCTGACCATTACCATCAGACTTGACACTCCCAGATCCCAGAACTCGATCCCAAGTCTTGTTGTTCTTGCCAGTGTTAAAGCAGTACTCTCCAGAATATCCCTTTCCACGGTTCAAAGTAACAACGATCAAATCGCCGTCTGCGCGGCTCCAGATGAGTGCGCTGTCGTTGGACTTGAGGAACTTCTGGTCGTTGCCGGCCAGGCCGCCGACGGCGGAGCGTGCCTTGCCTAGCTTGGAGATGGTTTGGTACAGGTCGGAGTCGGTGCTGAAGTTGCTGCGCCAGAGATCTTCGCGGTTGGCGGGGTCGTTGCCTCCTGCGTAGCCTTGTTCGGTTCCGTAGTAGACGATGGGGATGCCGCGAGCGAGGATGGTGAAAGCAAGAGCGTTCTTGAGGAGGGCCTTGTCGTTCTTCTGGCTCAACCAACGGGCATTATCGTGGTTGTCAATGAAGGTACCAAGCTGGGTAGGGTCGTCAAACTTCTGGCTGATCTCGTTGTACATATCAACCACAGCAGAAGGATCACCCTTTTGCTGATAAAATCGGTTCATGGGATAGTACATAGCGTAGTTCAACAGACCAGGCATGACCTTGGAGTACCCAGCAAGGTAATCAGGACTTCCATCCCAAACCTCACCGATGGCGAAAACACCGGCAGCCTTCTGGAAGTCAGGCCAGAAGCTCTTCTCGACGTGCTTGACAGTGTCGATGCGGATACCGTCGAAGCTATACTCGGAAACAAGCCACTTGATCCAGTCGTTGAGGACCTTCTTAACTTCTGCCTTGCCGGTGTTCAAGTCGGGGAGACCGGCGATTTCGCATTGCTCGATGCTGTTTTGGTTGTTGTAGTCGATGGCGCAGGAGCTGTGGTAGGAGCTTTGTTGGTTGAGGGGCTCCGGCTTGTGGTTTTGGATACCCTTGCCCATGTGGTTTGCGACGACGTCTGCCATGACGTACATGTTCTAAACAGTTAGTATGGTTTGTTCAAGGTTCTTTGGCGGTATATCTTACCTTGCCATGAGCAGCCTTGACGAGATTCTTCAAGTCATCCTTAGTTCCATACTTGGAGTTAACCGCGTACAGATCCTTGGCCCAGTATCCATGGTATCCTCCATCAGTGTCTACCAAACATTAGATATAACCCACACAATTAAATCGGTAAACTCACTCTCAACAACAGGAGTAATCCAGATAGCATCAAAGCCCATGCCCTTGATATAATCAAGCTTAGCCTCAAGACCCTTGAACGTTCCACCACAATAATTTCCAAGATTGCCACAAGCATTACCACCGTTATCGCTACCGCTGCGCGCAACACGATCCGTAAGCGCAAAGTAAATGTTTCGCGACTTCCAGGCGTTTGCGTCGGCAGCGTTGGTGAAGGGGCTGAGGGACGCCACCAGGGCGGCGAGTTGAAGAAGCTTCATGGTCAACAGAAGATGGCGGTGAATGAATGAGAGGTGATGGTGATGATTCTGTCGTTAATCACGGCGGGACGATGACAGCTTTATAGTGTGGACGTCGGTGTTTCGACTATTGAAGGATTTGATTGCAGTGCCGAAGCATAGTGAAGGATTCAAACTAGTTTCTAGAAGGATGAAAAGCCCCCGATTTGCATAACTGCGGGGTCTTTTTTAGAATCCGGGGGCACGAGCGGTAGGCTGTTTCGAAGATCATGAGCGAGACAAGGATCAGCAGATCGGCCCGAAATCTCATCTGGTCTAGTGTCACTTGACAGCGGAGTTTCCGCTTGCCTTTCATTTCTTGTTCTCGGGTGGTTGAAAGAAGAAATGCCTGGCTGGAAGAATAAAACAGACTGAGTAATGCTCTTAAGCACTCACAAAAAGACTAGTTTATTTTGTCGAGTCCTCCTTTAGAGACTATTTATTATGGCACCCGCAAGAACAGACCAAGTAATCAGGAAATAAAATGGGATTGAATGGTCTGAGCATCGTTTCACTGTCGCTCTAGTCAATTCACCTCCTTATTCGAGCGACGGAGCTCCAATAACCCGGGACCGAACGGGCAAGTAAGCCTAGTCATTGACACTATCGTATAGTTTGGACGAATAGGCAGTGTATCGTTATGCTTCAATTCGGGCCGCCCCCGCAATGTGTGAGTGGGATTATGTTGCATTTGGGACGCTTATATGCATGCATCCACGGCTGTCAATGTGAGATCTAGGTTAGTTGAACTCTGTAAATGGTCATGCTGTCTGTCAAATTTTGACTACATCGGTCCTATTTTCTTGTTTCTTGTAAGCCAAGAACTGTTCTCATTGACGGAAGAATATTTTGTTTTGTGATGACTTATTAGAAGATGAATTATATCGACTAAGCAGAATGGATGAGTGTTGATCTTATGTCACGATGGCTTCATGCCTTGTCGTTCTCGCCGGCGAAGAGCCGAATAATGCATCCCTTGCAGAATATTCTATGATGCAATGAGTTCTCTAAGTTTATAACTTCAAGTGCCGTGAACGTGTTAACGGAGTTGTGGGCTCTTTCGGGGATTTTTGTGCAGATCATGATCGTCAATAACCGAGGTAGCACAAGACATCTTGGCATCGCTGAATTCACAGTAGAACACGATGCAGAGCACGTGAAAATATTATTCATAGAATTATCAGGTGTCAAGGAGGAATGATTTTCCGTTTTAAACATTAATCCACTTGAACACGAGTATAACGGTGCGTGTATCCACTAGAGGAGATGAAAAGCCAAGGAAAAAGGATTTCGAAGGATTCCAGTATCATGCTATGACCAACCCACGTCCTAGGCTAAGTCAAAGCGACATCCTATTGCCACTTATATGGCCTCACGTTAGGAATATTTTATATCCCGCGGGCTTTTGAAATAGTTGAAGCCGAAAGCATTTACTGGGCTCATGCTATCTCAATTGAGCTCTTAGGGGAGCGTTTGGTGATTCGAGAAACTATAGGAGTCGTTGTTGGCACTGAGACTGATTTAGGGTAGTGTGGAAGATCCTCCGAGAAGTTAGTTTCTAGTCTGCTTGGAAGTATAGAGATTCCGATCTGATGGAGAATCGAGGTGGTAAATCAGAATGGCCAAGCCGCGATCTGAACTGCTTCATGACAACAGCATAATTTCGTTCCCTTTGTTCACGACGTTGAGATTTTCCATCATGTCAATCGCAAACTTTGTATCTGCATCAAGATTCCTGATTGATGGAGTGATTACTTATCAATGGGTCATGGTCTGACTATCTTCCCATGTCGGATATAGGGTAGCGAACTCGGGACCGAGCTCTCATGGCAGGGTTCAAGAGCCTGTCGTGTTCGCTCAGAAATAGAACTAGTATAGAACAACATATGGGGCCCTAATCCCCTCCATTATCCTTTGTCGCGAACAAAAAAACTGGATTGTTCTTGGCACAATATTGCATTGTTCTGCCCGACCACAGCTCTTGTCTTTGGAAAGTGTCAGGCTTCATCTTGCTAGAAGACAGTCATACAAAGAAACATGTAATGGAAAAATAACAGTGAAATGTTCGTTAGATACTGTTCCTACGACTGCTGGATATAAATACCACATTTAGTACAAGTCTTTACAGTAACGCAGATCATTCCAGTTTAAATCAGCAGATAACATCGCCAGACACCACCAATCAACAGCAAGGACCCACCTCATTCAATATGCCTTCCATCACGCCTCACAATCCCCCGGCCGACGTTTGGATGTCCGAAGCCGAGATCCTTGAAGCTCAACGTCCAAAACTCTACATCAACGGCATCCAACACGACCTAGAAGACCCAAACTACGGTCCTCTTCGCACCACAAGCGCATACTATGCTTCCCGCCAAGCTCCAATCGAGCTCTTCGTAGCCGTCAACCGCTCCACCTGGACCTTTGCCCTGCACAAGCAAGGAGAAAATACTTGGCGAACTTACGAAGCTAGAACGACCGGTTCTCTGCCTCCGTGGGTTGCCGTGTTCATCTGCAATCGCGTGCCTGATCATCGAGCTCAGTATTTTATCGTGACTTGTATTCCACAGTATCTCCTTGAAGAAGCTTTGCCTTTGATCGGGAGGGTTGCTGCGCGAGGTGATAGCGAGACGTATGTCAAGGCTGTTCTCGAAGCGCTGGTCAAGGCTTGGATTTTGCAACCTTCAGAGGTTGATGATGTTCTTGCACGGGTTGAGCAGTGTGAAATTGGACTTGAGCCTGAGGAATGGACGAAATGGTAGGCTAAACGCGAGGTAAGATTGAATTTTCTCTTTTGTCATCATTGTAAATAGTTTGCATTTGATTACATTTTTACTTCCACACATGGGGGGAGCCTCTGGCAGATAACCTCAATAGCTCAATAAAACTATCAAACATCGCGTTCTTCTTCTCAATAGTGCTGTATTGCCTAACTACCGCTGTGACTTCAGCCGAACCTCCATGGCACTTGACGCTCAGGTGGGTCAAAGAAAAATCAAGACTTAGTTGAGAATGCTATAAAGATTAGGCCAGTCTACCCTAAGCTTTAGCCTCAGAACCTCTTAATTATCTTGTCAGTAAACTTCTGTGTCACGATTATTTTTCGGACCGCCTGACGTTCACCCAATTTTGATGCATCCTCCACTAGCACTGATGACAGACCCAGTAATCCATCGGCCATCGTGTCCACAAAGCATGCCCACAACATCCGCCACATCTTCCGGCTGTCCAAACTTGGGACTGCTCTGCAGTGGAAAGAACTCATCCTGGAATTTCTTCACAGCCTCGGGTCCGCAATCCATGACAGCATCGGTCTCCGTCAGCCCGGCCATGACAGCATTCGCCGTAGTACCAGCCATGAAGGCATATCGTTCATCCTTCCCTCCAAAAGCTTGAGACCATGTTCGACAGAGTGATTCGCCGGCGGACTTGGTGGCTGCGTACATAAGCTGGTCGGCCCAAGGGAGACGAGAGCGGACGGAGGAGATGTAAATGATGCGGCTGTTTGGCTTAAAGTACTTTCGTCGGACCAGCTCTTCGACAATGAGGACTGGTGTTTGGACGTTGCCGAGGAGACTTCGTTGGATCTCATCGGTGCCCATTTCGCCAATGACACCGGGCATTGGGTCGCCAGCTGAGTTGACGAAGATGTCGACGTGACCATCGAATTGTTCCTGAAGCGCGTCGGCGATGGTCTTTGCGCAATCACCCGAGAAAACGTCGGCGATAATGCCTTTGATAATATGATTGTTGGGTCGATCGTACGTCTTGTAGACGTCCTTCGTGATCTCGTTGTCGAGTTCACTCGTGAGCGATTCGACTCCCTTTTCGCTGGTGCAAGTGCCGAGAATAGAGCATCCTCGAGATGCGAGGTTGTACGCGATGGCGCGACCGATGCCTCTAGACGCGCCACTGATAACGGCGACTTTGTGCGCAAGCTCAAGTTCGTGAGGCGCTGACATGATTTGACGAGATTTGCGGATGTGTTGATTTGGAAGAGGCTTTGAGGTTTGGAGGGGGAATTGCCTAAAAGCGAAGATTTTGGGAGACGATGGTGAGGAGGAAGCTAACGTACCGATGGCAAGTGCAGGTTCCCTTTTGCCAATTTATCTTGACTTTCGCCAATATTACCGTGACTCACAAGTGTAGGCGCAGTGCAGTGCGGGGATGTTAGCTTGTGTCCATGAGACTTTACTTCCCCATTGAATAAATGTCACTGTCCTCAGGGTGTCAGAAGAATTGGCCCCGGAGAGCATAAGAGACGAAATAAATTAGTTATCTGATGCAAGCTTAGGCAAGCAATTAGACTACTTTATTTCTGTAGCCTAAGCCTTAGAGGACAATTCTTCTGACACCCACCTGACTGTTTACGCGAGAAGATCACCAGTGCAACAGAGATCGCCAAGGCGGGGTATTGATGTGACTCTTATCTCAGGTGTGCCAAGTCGCTAATCTCTCTTAGAGGAGCCACCGTGGATTGCACAGGTCCCGGCAGAATGAGACTACGACGGACGAAAAATGGTTATTGTTGCAGATCTGCGTGTTGATGACTTCTTCACTAAGTACTGAGCGTGATGCTATTGGATCCACTAATTCCAGGTACAAGCTCGGTTGACCCACCGATGTTGCTCTCCACCAGAGTTGAGAAACCTTCGAACGGCCCAATCTCAGCACCTCAGTTCACCGGGTCAGCGTGCGACCGAAGTTTCTTTCACCAGTTCTCTTCAAAGAGATGGATGGTAAACAGGATGCACTTTCAACCCGCTGAAGATAAAATGTCACCACACATCTCTGAGTGCAGGACTTATCCAGCCTCTCAGCACGACCCATCCACTAACGCCAGTCTAGTGTCATATTGACTTTCACAAACCCCATACACACGTCATAGCCACCAGGAAATATAAGCTAGCTCAACCTCTTACCTCGGATTCTTCGGCCGTCAGCAAATCTCTCAATTGCTTTAAGAAACAAAACAGAGCAATTGAGCGCGACAATGGCTTCAGACCAATCCTCGGACACCCAAGTCGAAACACCGCCTCCAAAACGCAAACTCCCACCATGGCTAAACCACTTCAACACCCACGACCTCAAAATCTTTCTCCGCTGCTGGATCGCAATCTGGACAATGCTCCTACTCATCTTCATCCACCCAGCGCTCGTCGAACTCGGCCAAGCAACCTTTCTCGGCGCAATTCTTCTCTTCGCAGTACCACCAGCCAGCATCGTCTTCATCTACCTCCTCGGCGCCCTGTCGCTTTTGTTGGGAATGTGTCTAGCATGGTGTTGGGGATTGTTGACTATGAAAGCTGCACTCGCTGCAAGACCCGCTTCTCAAACACTGGCTTTGTTGGGTGAGTTGCAGACGCAAGCTGTGCAGAACGCGAAGAGTACGGGACAGAGTCCTGTTTGGGAGGCGCAGATTTTGATTCATAATGGGTTTATGCTTGATGCGAGGGTTACGGCTGTTTTTATGTGCTTGGGTTGTTTGTTTATTTATGCGCTTGCGAGATTGAGGTGTGCCAATCCAAAGACTGTGGTTATGCAAATCTTTGGGACCATTGTCACGGATATTTTTATTCTGTTTGGTCCCGGACTTCCGAGATTTACGGGAAACGTTGCTCGAGTTCTTGTTCTTCCTGGTGCCGTGGGGATTGGTCTGGGCTTGGTATGCTGTTTGTTCTTGTTTCCGCACTCAACGTCACATGTTGTTCTTAGTGGTCTTGAAAGACTGGTTCGCATGTCCAACCAAGCGATTGTTTTCACAAAGAAGGGCCTGCAGGGGAACAATAGTCCGCTCGCACAACTTCATGCCACTAGAGCTGGTATGATCTCTGCTTTCAAAGCCGGACAACCCGCCCTCGCTTTCCTCCCACTCGACTTCTCCCGCGGTCTATGGGGCGCAGACGACATCAAGGGTCTACACGAGCGAGCACGCAGGGTTATGTACACTAGCCTATACCTCATCGACTTCCAAATCGGTCGAGTTCGAAGCCAGTGCAAAGAAGAACAGCACAGAAAAGCCGAAGCAGACGGTCATCTCGGACCTGTAACAGATACGGAAAAGTACGAAATTGGTCGCCGTCATCGACAAGAGACTGTTACGCTTTTAAGTGCTTTCGAAAGACCAGAAGGTGCAGAATTACGCAGCAAGACGAAGAACACGCTTTTGGGAACACTGGCTGAAGTCATGGAGATCGGACCCCAGGCTGTTAATCTTGCAGCTGATTACATCAAGGCCGTGAATAATTGCCGCTGGTTCAGAAAGACTTCACCTGCACGGTTCGAAGAACTTAACCGGAATCTCCACGATCTTCTTGCTCGATCGCGAATTGCTAGAGAAGCATGTATCGTCAACACAACCAAAGGCGTTCTCGAAGCCCACGCAGAATTATTCGACGCCAATGGGAAACTTAAACCTATAGAAGGAACTGATAGGCCCTTTCTTCCCAGCTTGGTCATTGCCATGGTTTTGGAGGAGCGAATGCTAGGATGGATGACCGCAGTGGAAAACCTTCTCGAGTACATCCTCAACCTCTCCGAGAAGCGCACAAAAGGACGATTCTGGGTGCCTTCACGTATTCAATACGCCATTTCCTGGCTGTTTCACGGGCAGATTACATATCCGGGTCATGACGCTGCAGCAGAGGAAGATCCAGATAAACTAATGGACGGCCAAACCTTTGACGAACAAACGAAAGAAACAAGACGAAGATTAGAAGTAAGCCGCGGCTACAAAGGATCATCCGCACGAAGGAACAAGTTCAGTCGCGTTCTTATGGCAACATACAATTGGCTCACGAATCCAGCGGGAATGTACGCTCTACGCATGGTAGTCGTGACAGTAGCGACAGGTATTCCAGCCGTCATTCCCCAAACAGCAGGCTTCTTCTACCGAGAAAAAGGAATCTGGGCAGTAATCAGCGCTCAAACAGTCCTTTTAGTCTACCTCGCTGATTTCACATTTTCCCTCGTCGCTCGAACAGCCGGGACGCTAGTCGGCGGTGTAATCGGTATGGTAACTTGGTACATCGGCGCAGGAAGCGGAATCGGTAATCCCTACGGCATGGCAGCAGCTACAGGCGTCGCTATAATTCCGCTCCTCTGGTGGCGATTGTTTCTTCCTCCTTCATTCCAATTCGCTACTATCATGGCCGGAGCGACGTTTTGTCTTGTTATTGGGTTTAGTTGGGACCACGATCATATCGTGCAGTATGGTCTTCCAGGAAAAGGCTACGAAGCGTTTTGGAAACGAGTCGTTACTGTTCTGATTGGCTTTTTGGTAGCGTTTATCGTGCAGCTGTTTCCGAGTCCGCCGTCTGGAACTACACATGTGTGCAAAACACTGGCGAATTCCGTGCGCAGCTTGTCAGATCACTACGCGCTACTGATCTCCCACTGGGGCCGTACTGACAAGAACGGCGCTTTGGGTGCAGTCGCGGAGAACGTCTCCATCGAGGTCGCAGAAGTCCTCCTCGCGTTAAGTCCTTCAATTGCTTTACTAAAAGGTGAACTAAGTTTCAGCCCGTTCGACCAAACCGTCCTCCAACGAACAAAAGAGCAATTACAATACATGAACCAAGCCCTCGGAGGTTTACTAAACCTCGCATCCACCCTCCCAAAGGAATTACAAGACCGTCTCGTCCGGGTCGCAGGAATCCTCGACGACCGATCCATAGGCGATATAATGGCCGTGTTAGCCATCATCGAACAAGCTTTACGAACAGGATCTCCTCTACCAGAAAGATTACCTGCGCCATTGATAAGACGGGCGACGGATCTGGTGCAGTCGCAGAGTGAAGAGGTTATTCTGACGGCGACGTTGGTTCAGGATGAGAATCATCGACGGTATTGTGTGGCTGTGACGTTGTATCTTAAGTTTTTGGGGAGTGTGGATGATTTGTTGATTGTGCTGAAGGAGGCTTTGGGGGAGAGACATATCATTTATCAGTGGAATGATATGAAGGAGATTGTGTGAAAGATTGGAAAAGCATGGCTGTTAGATTTGGTTTGTCATTTCTTGGGCACTTCAGTGTATGTTGTCACATTTTCACAATTTGTATAATCTGAGAAGTATACAGGAATAATCATCAAACTATTCCTATTCCCCAGGCTCACTTTCTAGTGGGATTGGTACAGTGACATTTAGTGCATTATAAAGCGTTGCGATATAATCCGAGACTCTTCTCACTTCATACGCTCAGCCAGAACCCTCTGACTAGGCGGCGCCTTAGAATGATCAACATTCTCATTCATCTTATCCAACTTCTCCTCCAACCGATCACCAATCTCAGGGTCAACGTTCCTCCACATTTCTAAAATTCTGTCAGCTCTATTACCACAATTACTTGATCACTCAACTTACCAGCTGTCTCCTTCTGAACTTGAGGAAGTGCCTTGTTGACATGCCCAGACAGGTTGTTCAAAAAGACTTCATCTTCACCATTGTCCTTGAACATCTTCCACAGAGTACGTGGTTGTTCCCAGTCTTCTTCAGTGACGTCGGAGGAGTAGGCTTGTACCTTGCCGACCCATTCACTATGGGCAACGTCTGCGGGACCACTCTTTACCTTGCGGAATGAAGAGCGTACTTCACATGTCAGCATTTATACAAACAATTCAGAGCGTTAGACTTACCATAATCAGGATCAGATCCATAATTCCCATCCAATCTCATTGGCCCATCCCTCTGATAAGGCGAATAAGTATCCAAAGGCCGATTACACGGCAACTGCTGATAATTCGGCCCAACCCGATACCGCGCTGCATCAGGATAACTAAACATCCTCGCATGAAGCATAAGATCAGCCGACGGCGCAATTCCAGGGATTAACGTCGACGGTGAGAAAGCAGCCTGCTCAATCTCGGCAAAGTGATTGTCGGGGTTCTTGTTCAACGTGAGTTTTCCGACAGGAATAAGAGGATAATCCTTGTGTGGCCAGATTTTGGTGATGTCGAAAATGTTCCACTTGTATGTCTCTGCTTCCTTGGGATCCATGACTTGAAGCATCATCGTCCAGGATGGATAGTCGCCTTTTTCGATGGCGTTGTACATATCCTTGACGTGATAATCTGGCTCTTCACCAGCAAGACGAACAGCATCTTCTTGAGAAAGATTCTTGATGCCGGCGTCAGGTTTGAAGTGGATCTTGACGTACTTGTACGATCCATCCTCCGGCTTTCCAAATTTGAAAGTGTGATTTCCAAAACCGTTTACATTTCTCAATGATTCCGGTACACCCCGCGGTCCGAAAAGCTGCATGAGGCAATGCGCGCCCTCTTGGTTATGATTATGAAAGTCCCAAAACATACTCGCGTCCGCAACAGCAGTTTGAGGATGACGCTTGTGAGATCTGTTAAGGGAGGGAAACTTGGCAGGATCACGGATGAAGAAAACAGGCAAGTCGTTCCCTACAAAATCCCAGTTTCCTTCCTCTGTTTTCATCTTGAGAGCGAAACCACGGATGTCGCGGAGTGTGTCGGAGGATCCTTTTTCGCCGGCGACGGTGGAGAGACGGGCTAGGACGGGGGTTTGTTTGCCGATGCGACGGAAGGGAGCGGCGGAGCACCAGGATGTTATGTCGTGGGTGCATTCGAATGTTCCCCATGCTCCGGCGGCTTTGGCATGGACGACTCTGTTTGTGTTAGCTGTGTTGACGATTGGAGGTCGCGGGCTTACCTCTCGGGGATACGTTCGCGGGGGAAGTGGGCGAGAGTTTCGATGAGTTGTGTATCAGCCAAAAGACCAAGACCGCCTCTGGGTCCCTTGAGAATCATGGATGATGTTGGGTCTCGGACTGGCACACCCTCGGCGAGGGTATACACGGGAGGTTCTTCTGACTGCCATGTTCAATTAGTCAATGCGCAATTTCAAGTCTGAGCTTGAATACTCACAGCCATTTTTGATATTGTGTTTTTGATATTGTGAAATTTGCACTACAATGTTTTTCAGCACTGACAAATAATTGCGCGTCGATTGGTGGTCTTCAGAGCGGTTCTTATATCCGGCCCACCAGCATTGGAAGGTCTACCGCATTGTGACGTGATCATTGTCGATTGCCGACACACATCAAAAGCGTCATAGATGGCATTTATTATGGGGTTCGACGCGATTATTACGGTCGAATTGGTCCGTGAGGTGGTAATTCTCGGTCGCATTGAAGTGAAGACGAGTGTAACCCAGTCGTCGGCTAAGAACACGGCAAAGCAGAGTTAACGACACCATCTACGACTCTAGTCATGAATCGCAGTAAATTTGACGATTGAAGTATCAGTAAGAGCTCAGTCAAAAATAGTAAAGGTAGTTCATCTCGTGAAAGCCACATTAAGTGGCAGATAAAAAGTCTACATACTCTCATAATCCCAAAGCAAACCCATTCCCCTACTCATCAACATCCCGAGGCTCAGCATCCTTAGTCAACCTCTCGTATTCCTCGATACTCATCGGCACAAAACCCGTCGGTCTAGTAATAGGCGTAAACGCCTCCCCATGCTCATTAAACTCCATCAATCTCTTCCTCGTAGCTTCCCTCTTCACATTAACGCTATAAACCTTGACACGGTGACAACTGCTCGTTACGTGAAGACTCCAGTTCCAGCTATGTCGTACCTCCATGGGCTGCGTGTTAAGACTGTTGTCCCAGCAGCGAACGACTAGCTCCATCCAGCCTTCGTGGTCGCAGGGGACTTTGCCTTTGAAGGTGCGCCACGCGAATTTGTGTTTTGGGGAGAGGTTTTCGATGGGTACAGCGTACCAGACGTAGCCGCCGTCTGATGAGATTTCGACTCTTTCGGGCCAGCGACCTCCGCCGGAATATGCCCAGCCTAGGCATGTTAGAGATATTTATGATGAGCGCTGGGCTGCGGCGTACCTGTGACTTCGATTTCTCCATCGTGTACGACGACTTCCTTGTTCCAGGGTGACATGATAGCGCTGCTGACAGGCATCTCCTGAATCTGGATTCCCACTGCAGGCTGTTAGTCTCATTCGTAGTGTCCTGTAAGGTAGAGAACTCACTCGTGGGCAGCTGGTTATGCTTCCCAGTCTGCTGCTGGAAGTACAAATACTCCCTACTCTGCACTGGCGCCAAACTCGGCGTCTCAATCGCCTTGATTCTATAGAGCCACTTACAGCTCCTCGCCCCAATATACCCCATAACAACAGCCCGAACAGGCGCTCCATGGATCTTAGGCAAAGGCTCACCGTTCATCTCCCAGGCAAGAATAACCTCATTAGCCTTGACTTTCGACCACGGTACGGAAACAAGGTAATTCATGCACTGTCCACCCTTAAAGTACGTATCCGCGCCATAAAGCTCAAGATGCTTCGCACCATCTTTCAGACCGCCGCAGTACTTGATTACCTTTTTGAGGGACACGCCTGTCCATTTTGCGGTGCCGATAGCGCCTTCAGCCCAGGGGGCGTTGATCATTTCGTCGCCCTCGCCGGGGTATTCGATGATTTGCTCCAAGCGACGCGTTCCACTGCATTGCAAGGTGACGAGCTTTGTGGCGCGTGGGAATTTAGTTTCGTCTTGTAGATCGGCGAAGGTGAGGGTTTTGGGATTGTTGACGAGTCCATCCAGACGGAGATCCCAAGCTGAGACGTCTATGTCTGGGATACCGCCGTGGTTGCGAACGAAATGGAGATTGTTGGGCATGATGTAGTCTTTGGTAAGAAGGCTCTTTGGCGCTTCGCCGTTGTAAGGGAATTCGAGAAGATGGAGCATATCGGGATGTTTTTCCTACCATTGTCAGTCCTCGACCCTTTGATCTTCTTACTGAACATACCTTGAGAACAGTCTCCCAACTGATCTCAGGAATCTTGGTCAAAACCCCTCCAATAGCCTTATGCCATAGCTTCCATCTATTTCCCTCGAGGACAGGATTCGTAGCAGGAAGAGGCTCAAGCTGAAATTCCGGTGGCGGGGGAAACTTGTACCGCTTAAAGCGCTGTGCAGCTTTGACTTTCTTTTCGGGGTAATCTTCCCATTCTACGTAACCTTTCCAACCTTCGCGCTCATCTTGGACGTCAAGATCATTGTCACCAGAGCTGACGAGCTGTGAAGTATCCGAGGGTTTGAGACTGTGTGCTTCGGTGTTGACTTGAATGCTGCTTTGGTTGCGGATGCCGAGACGGGCTGCTTCGAGACCTTGCTCGAGGATCCACTCGTCTGGGCCCTGCAGGTCACGTTATGATGGTGAGATTCACAGATATGGGTGTGACCTACCTGCTTATGAGGTACAGACTCACGACGGTTACGAATTTCTGTCTGCATTTTGTCAATTCGCTCAAAAGTCAATTCACGTCTCAAGTCACAAAAGAAAATACGAACTGCTTGCCAAATGCTCTATGTATTCTATCTTTGGCTGAGATGTCGCCATAATGACGAATCCAGCGTCGTAGATTATATCTGGTGCAACCCCATGCTGATCAAGATGACGCCAAGAAATCGCGATAAAGTCGTCACCAACTCTCGATGGAACCTGCATCCACACCAAAATAACCATTCTAATGGTGGAGAAACGGGATTTATTTAAGCGATGTTACTGTTACTAACTTGTTTTCAAGCAATATTGCAGCTTACCAATTCAGTGCTTCGGAGAAGACCCATGAATTGGACCTGGAGTGACGTCTTTGATTTGCCGAAGATGCCGTGGGTCGGGGATCTTATATAATAGAGATGCATGGTTAGAGGTATGCCGTGAAACCGTGAGATATTATCAGATTCACCAACTGATGATATGATATGATGTTCACTTTATTTTTTTCCTTTCAGGCTAATCAGTGTTTGCCAGAGAATAAAGTTCAATTGCTGACAGCTGAACGACTCGAGCTTAGAGCGCCTGTCAAGCTTCTGATCCTCTACCCAGAGCGGGCCCTGTCGATCACCGCCGAAACCAGCGAAACTTCTATTTAAAGGATTCAACTTCACATGTTCCAATTCCCGTCCCAAGTCCAATTGAGTCGAGAATAGTAATAATGCCTTGTGTCAAGAACCATTCCCACCGTGGCAAGGCCGAAAACAGCGGTGATCAGGTCCGTTTTACCCTAGAGCATTCCAGTCATACGCGCAATGGCCCCTGCCCAGCCACGTAAAAATTCCGATCTTTGCTAAAACCGGGAAGTGAGGAATGCGATTGTCAGGGACGGATGCCCTTGCATTGAGGTTTCTTCCTGTAACGTGTGGCGCTGGTTTTGTAAGGAAGGGATTGGATGGCTTAACGGTTAACGGTGATGGGGTCAATTAATTGTTCACGATGGGCATAATTGAAGTTTTCAATGGGTCCTGATCACATTCGTGACTTGTTTAGATTATGTGAATTGATATTTTTATTATTGCCATTGGATTGAGAACCCCCCCTTGGTTACAAAGGCATCAACACCAACAGCTACGCTGGTCATGACAATGACGTTTCCAACGATGCCCTACCCTAGAACATGACATGACTCCCAATTGACAGTGACATGTTTCTCGGCCGTTTTCAGAATCATAACAGGGTCCACGGTAATCCCCGACATGCCAGCCTTGACAGACTGTCGCTCACCAATGTCTCAAACCCAGCCAGCTGGGTGAATGTAGTCTCAGCTCACAAGACACCAAGAAACAAGTTTGACAAGGCAGACAAAGACCTTGTGAACACCTAACTGCCGAGCTTGACCCCTATTCCAGCCTCCCTGATATCATCCCGTGCGTCAAGATTTTATCTTGCCGTGCATCAACATCTCACTATCCCGCTCTCATCGTAGACCCCAGCCATTGTAGTGAACGAGATGTCTCACCGTCAGAAACTCATGACCACTCTGTAACAAGTTTTTGTCAAGTTTCGTAGAGACTTTGTAACGAATGACCCAGGCTGTGACATCTTTTCCGGCCGTCGTTGTGGCTGGACGCCGTTTCTGAACTCTGTTCCTCCCAGGTGCCTGGTCTAGCCCGGACACTAGACCACGTCCACAATCCTGTCTAAGTCGAGAAGGACCCTATTCCCTTGGCACGTCAGACTCAACACCAGGGTCTTAGAATGTATAAAACATATTGAAAGCCTCCTCGTTAAGCATTAATTCTCATCACTCACTTCTGTTCATCACACCGCAAACAGCCTACAAGGCTCTCCTTTGTTTCCACATCTCCTTACAAACACGCAACACTTTCTTTCGCCATGAAGCTCTTTACCGCTCTCGCTACAGCCATGGGTCTAGCTGGTCTAGCCCAAGCTCACATGGAAATGACTTACCCTCCACCCTTCAAGAGCAAGAAGAATCCCTACGCCAACGGCGACATCGACTACAGCATGACATCTCCTCTGTCCGGCAGCGGAAGCAACTTTCCATGCAAAGGCTACCACACTCTTTTCGGCACCGCGGCAGGTGCGCCAACGGCTACCTGGACAGCTGGTAAATCCTACAATATCGAAATTCAAGGCGGCGCAGATCACTCCGGTGGAAGCTGTCAAGCCTCACTCTCTTTTGATGGCGGCAGTAACTGGATCGTTATTCAATCTTGGATCGGCAACTGTCCCATCTCCCCACTTTCTACTTTCAAATTCACTCTTCCTATCGATACGCCCGCTGGTAATGCCCTTTTCGCTTGGTCTTGGTTCAACAGGATTGGTAATCGCGAGATGTACATGAACTGCGCTACCATCAAGGTCAAGGCTAGAACTGGTACTCCCAAGACACCACTCAGCCAACGTCCTGCCATGTTTGTTGCCAACGTCGGCAGAGGTTGCAGTACCAGGGAGGGCGTTGATCTTATGTTTCCCAACCCTGGGCCCGATGTCTCTTTGGGTTCGAGCAACACTGGTCCGCCGGTCGGTCAGTGTCCAGCTGGTTCTGGAGTTGCTGTTCCTACGCAGAAGAGCACTACTAAGGCTCCTACCAAGACTACGACTACTAAACCGTAAGTTTACTATCCTCAATTGAATGTTCTGTACTAACAATGCCTTAGACCTGGAGGTGTCTTCATCACTGTCCCTATACCTACAACCACCAAGAAGACAACCCTCAAATCCACCACTCGCTCAACTTCAACAACCGTCATTCCTCCCGCACCTACCAAGCCCGCCCGCGGTCTAATTGCGCCTGGAACACCCTGCACCCCCGAAGGGTACTGGAACTGCGTCAAGACCGGTACAGCATTCCAGCGCTGCGCTTCTGGTATGTGGTCAGTCAGCATGGCTGTCGCGCCCGGAACACGATGTGTACCCGGTCAAAGCATGGAATTCAAGATTGAATATGCATAATGTCTTTCTTTTTGTCATTTCTTTTGTCGAGATACCTAGAATACCTAGAGTAGAGGATAGATAATTCGGGTGATGAAGTTAACGTGGCACGCTCTTTAATACATTACATTACATTCCTTAACAATTATGAATAATCACATGCCTCGGACCGACACCTCCAATTGTGACTGTTATTTCCGATGCAACCAAAACTTGAGTCATTTTTTTCCGAAGTGGAGAAGATAGCGCACACCGATCTTCAACACCAACGCTACTGACAATGGCGGCCACGACGCAGGATCCCATCGAGCCGATTACGGCGGAGCAGCATGCTGAAGAGGAACATGAGTTTGAATCGTCGGATTTCGACTCGGCGACTTTGTCTTCTAGTTCGACGAGTTTGAACACGAGTATTTATCAGCATGCTTTTGAGAATGGACGGCGGGTGAGTAAATATTTGTTTCAGGTGGCGATAATAGACTAATCGGGTAAAAGTATCATCAGTATCGTCATGGAACGTGAGTAGATTCTGGGGATCAATGAATGGGGTGCTGATTGGACAGATATCCCATTCCGAATGATGATGCTGAGCAGAATCGCGATGACATGAAACACGCCATGATGCTTGAGCTTACAGAGTAAGAACTCATTCTTGGTCTTGAGCAATAAATCTCTAATATTCCCAGTGGTAATCTGTTCTTCTCGCCCATCGGCGATAACCCCCAGAAGATCATCGACCTCGCCACCGGAACAGGAATCTGGGCCATCGACGGTAAGCCATCCCCAGATCCCACTCATGAACAAATCTCTAAATCATCCAGTCGCCGACAAGTTCCCCAGCGCTTCAGTTGTGGGCGTAGACCTCAGTCCCATCCAACCATCCTGGGTTCCCCCAAACCTGAAATTCCTAGTCGACGACATCGAAGACGAATGGATGCACGGCGACGACTTTGACTTTGTGCATATGCGCTGCATCAGTCCTTGGTTGAAAGATGAAGTCAAGGTTCTCCGTCAAGCTTACGAGTAAGCCCCCCATACTCCTACCACCACCACTTAGTATACTGACAAGGCATAGACACATGAAGCCTGGTGCTTGGATCGAAATCCAAGAACTGGACGCCCGCGCCAACTGCGACGACCATTCTCTTCCCGAAGACGCACCACTAGCCAAATTCTTCGATACGGCGACCGAAGCAGTAGGCCACTTTGGCATGAGATTCCGCGCCGGTGAGAATTTGCGCGAACCTCTTGAAAAAGCTGGATTTGTGAATGTCACCTGCAAAGTCCTCAAAGTCCCCATCGGAACATGGGCAAAGGTAAACACCTCCCCCAATCCTCTTTATTTTTTTGACTAAAGCCTGGTTCAGGACAAGAAACTCCGTCTCATCGGCCTTTACCTCAAGACTGCCGTCAGTGACATGTTCGGTGCCATGGCAGCCAAGCCGTTGCGCAAAGTCATGGGACCGGAGGAGATTGAAGTCTTTTTGGCTGCTGCGCGAAAAGATTTGCAGAATGTGAATTATCACGCTTACGAGAATTATTATTTCTGGATGGGGCAGAAGGCTGAGTAGTTATTTTGGCTGTAGGAGGGTAGTCTAATCTGAATTGCATTTGATGCTGCACAGGCTTTGTAATTCATGATTTCCTCTTCGTGCGAAAGCTTATGTGTCCACTGCAGTATGTTCTTTCTCCTTACTGACAGCTTCTTTTCTTAGATTCTTAGGTAAGTAACAAAACAATCATCCCCAAAGGCTTAGCATTGAAAATAGAATACCTAGCCTAAGTGCCAATGTACGCTAGCAAGAGGTAACCAACTCCTTTCATCGCTTATGCTATTCTTCTTCTAAGACCCATTTCAATATCAACGCTCTATGTCTTCAGACATGCTTTCAGCCTCCGACCGCAACGACTCAGCAAGAGGAGTGATCAATTCGAGCAGCGCCTCGTTCCCATCCAGACGAGTCAATCGGGCCATCCGATCAAAGATACGGTAATCTCGCTCACGAACGTGCCGATCCTGTTCGGCTCTCTGGAGTTCAAGAAATCTGTAGATGTCGTCGAATAGCTGGAAAACCATCGGGTCCAATCTTTTTCTGTAACCCGAATGTCGGAAAGTGTTAGGCCACCAGTCTAGGTCGGTGCGGTTCTCGGGGTTCGGGAGGGCTTCGGTATCGATGCCGAATTGCCTGAGAACTAGATTGAGATGGGTGCCGTTAGGAATCAATCTCGTGTCGTTGTCGTAGGATTGTTGGGCGAGTTGAACGACGGCAGATTCCGTCCGAGTTTCGTTCTGCACGATGTACATGGTCCACTAAACCTGATAAAGGACTCCCCTGACATAAACGGTGGCGTTTCTGCGTTCATGCTGGAGGTCACGGAGCAAACGAGCCCACTGGCAATGGGTGTACCAATAGCGTCGTTGGAGTATCTCGATAACTTGCAGCAAAATCGGGTGATTGCGGCTGATCTGCATTTTGAAAGATTGCTGTTCAACGAATGTGGATTGTGGATGAACGACAGTGTTGATAAAAATTTGTGATGATGAAAGGTTCAGGCGGAGATGGGTCATCGGGTTTGAACAAAATGACGATGCGAACGGATTGTGGAAAGCGCGGTTGCTGAAATCCGGGCAAGGTGACAGACAATAAGAGAAGGAGCTATCAAAGGAAGGGGCCAAGTGAGAAGAGTCACAAGGGGCTTGGGTACATGTATACCCAGCGAAAGTAATACGATCAATGTCTTTTATGGTCACCATTCACTGTTCAAAGTAGAGAATAACGGAACTCAAGTGCCCATGCAAACGTCATGTTAAGCAGTATAGCCGCCGAAGCATAACAGACGAAAGAAGTTGGTCACTTTCTGCGAGCTCGGGCTAGAACTTGGGTTGTTTTTATTTCTAGCAGACGAGGATAATGGTTCTGTTACCTACCTAATAAACTACCATCAATTGACTGAATCTTCCTGTCCCCCAGGCTCTCGGCGGCTAATTGTTTTGATATCTGACGGCAACCTCACGTCCAAATTCCAGACCAACATCGTCTGCATGGAGTGACAACCAATTCCTCGGTAATAAGCAACTTTAAAAATGAGTCTAGACCCATCCTTGGCGTCCGTTATGCTGCCACTTTGCTGATAGCAGAAAACGTGACATCAGAAAATGCAACTGAAAGAATAAAGCCATCATTCAACATGCATAAACAGGACTTGGGTGGCGAGTATATTATGCACGGTCCCCCAACAGAGTCACTTTTTCCGCTACCCCGAGTGACACGTCAAGCGAGTGCAACATTCTTTCCGGCCCAATTGGTAAATGGTCCGCCTCACCAAACCAAATCCGTTCTAACGCCCCCCACAAACAGCTGTTCTTTATCCAACATTCCCAAGCCTCTTTTTTTCCCTCCCCCTTGTCCAGATTCCCCCTCACGCAAGACAATCCCTTTTCGAGTTTTGTGTTTGCGTTCAATTTCCCCCGTCACCAACAAAATCCTTCCAAGCAGAGTAAGAAAACACTGTGGAAGGTAAAATGACTACAACTTCTGCTGAAGCTCCTGCGGCCCGGTCCGATCTAGCGTCGGCCGTTGAGTCGGCTCCGGCGCCGCAGCCAGAGTTAGTTCCCGCTGCTGATCCACAGGTGAGTTTACTGTGACATGACACCTTGCAGACAAACACTGACTGGTCTAGGATGGCGATGAGACCGATACTGACTCTGCTGTTGGTGATGACGCGTGAGACATCTCTTCCCTTTGCGTCGCATTCGCTTACCATCGTAGCGCGAGCTCCACTGCTTCTATCACGAGCAGCATTCTTGAGTACCGCACTATTCAGGGTCGCACGTTTCACAGTGACAGACATCCTACGGAGTACTTTACCCCTAATGATGAGCAGCAGTCTGCATCGATTGATATCAAGTGAGTTTGACTGAAAGTGGAGTGAGGTGAGGTAATGCTGACGTTGGGTAGTCATCAGGCTTTGACGCTGCTGTTGGGTGGAAAGTTGTTCCTTGCGCCTGTTAAGGATAATGTGCAGGTATGTGCATTCGTTATGCGTCATGTGGTTTGTTGCTCACATTTGGTAGAAAGTACTGGATGTCGGTACTGGAACTGGTAAGTTTTGCGTCAAGATGTGATTTGACTGAGCTAACGTTCATAGGTATCTGGGCCATGTAAGTTTGTCGTCTCATGGTTGTCACCCACATACTTACCTCTTATAGCGACTTTGCAGATGAATATCCCGAAGCTGAGGTAATCGGTTCCGACCTCTCCCCCATCCAACCTACGTAAGTTCACCTCCTCCTTATCTTCAACCACAACTCACATCATTAGTTGGGTCCCCCCGAACGTCAAGTTTGAGATCGACGACGCCACCCTCCGCTGGACATGGGATGATAACACCTTCGACTTCATCCACATCCGTTACCTGTTTGGCGCCATCAAGGATTGGACCTCTCTTTTCAAGGAAGCCTACCGCTGCTGTGCCAAAGATGGCTGGATCCAATCCGCCGAAGCCGATGTACACATCCGAAGCGATGACGGAACCACTGACGATCTCGATGTTCTGAAGCTCTGGGCTAAGTTGTTCACTGAGGGTGGAAAATTGCTTGGTAATCCCTTCTTTGTCCAAGAGGGTGATTTACAGGAGAAGGGTATCCATGAGGCTGGCTTTACGGATATCAAGAGCATTGAGTACAAGGTGAGCTTGCTCGAATGGTAGTTTGGAGATGAGTTGCTGATCTCTGATGTAGTTCCCCATCGGTGGATGGGCCAAGGACCCTGAGCTCCGCGAAGTTGGAAACTTTGTCCGCGCCACTCTCGAGAACGATCTCGAAGGTAAGATTTCCTCTTCCAAGCTCAATCATCCTCGCTAACATGACTAGGATACACTCTTCTCCTCTGGAAGACCATCCTCCAATGGCCTGCGGACGAGTATGAAGTTTTCCTTATGGAGATGCGCAAGTTCCTGAAGAACCGCAAGGTTCATCCTTACATGACCGTCCGATACGTCTATGGTCGCAAGGCAGAGGCTACTTAAGAATCCTACAGTACTCCATACAATCGCAATTGTTATGCATGCCGGAGGCAAACAGTCATTTACGTTTTTAGCGTGGATTACGTTTAGGTATCATGCAATATAAATAGTGCTTCCTTCGTTAAGACCTTTATATTACGTCTCTCTTTGTGCCAGTCATTTTGCCTTGTCTATGTTATTGCTCTTGGAGCTTATTGAATTCGCGCGCTAGTTAGCTGGAACGTTCTAGATAACCGCTTAGATAGTTTGAACGAGTAGTCATGTCACTCTCCCATATTGATATAACAGATAGTCACGATGGCTTGCCAAACTTCAGGTTTCCCCCAAATATTTGTCCCAAACATGATTACCGCATTGAGCGACCATGTACGACAGCGCAGCTGCAGTCTTGTTGGTCCGGATTAACCAAATCCGAATGCCACCACAGCCGCGAACATTCTCCTCATTTGCCATTGCACTTGTCTTGCATCATCTTTGGCCTGAATCAGTCTGGCAATTCTATCTCTATACCGTCGATATCCATCAGCCAGACACCCTAGATTTTCTGTTTGCGTTCTGAAGTCACCATAAGTTAGCCAGTCTTGAGCGGGCCGTCAACGCGCGAGACAAGAGATTATCAACCATGGCTGAACCGCTTCCATGCCCTACATGGATTTGGTCCAATAATTCCAACGTCCAGTACGTTCAAAGCCACAGCGAAACTGTAGTTGACATCTAATGAAATTCCAGTGCCGCCAAAGATCGGTCTTGGTTCGCCGCCGACTACACGCCCTTTGACTCCATGGTCGGCTCCATAATGGGAGAGACCCAAGCGTCAGTTGTGGGTATCGGCACCGTAGAACTCCCCGTCAAACGAAGTCCGACTGCTACCGGTCCACGATCTCACGGCGTTCTACGCCTGCGCAATGTCCTTCACGTCCCCACACTCATCTGCAATATCATTGGAAATCCGATTCTAGACGAGTACACCATCCATACAAACTTCGATGACAAAGATACCAAAGGCAGCATCAAAGATAAACACGGTAGGAACGCTGCGTACTTTGATGCCCGCCTCAAGCCTTTTCAGGTGAGGTTGAGCGGTCCACCGGTCGGGCCTCGGGTTGGCCCTGCTCCGCTTGAAGTGTCTAAAATGTACGTGATCAACGTGCTATGGGCCGACAATGAGCGAAGGAAATGGGACGAATTACGTGCCAGCAAAGCTCTGCAGCAGGCGGAGGTAGGCCCTCTTACGACCGAGGAAAAGCAGTGGCTCAAGGATCACTGGGGCAACGAGTTCAAATTTCTGATGAGCCACGGTCTCAACATCAACAAGGAAGACGATCGCGAAGAGGGTCGTAGTATCCTCCGGGCCATCATGGTCGACAGTGACGACGACGACTGCGATGATAGCGATGCCGGTCTGGGGTACTCTAACGATGACCACCCGGGGGTGCTGCTAGCTGAATCCTATTTTGACGCCGAGGAACTCAAGTTCATCAAGAAGCACTATAGCGACCCGCTCACATTCATGATCACCTTTGGGCTCAAATTCTACAAGGCTGATGACTGCGAAGAGGCCAAGGCTATTTTTGGGAGTCTCATGTGTCCCGGCCGTGATTATAGCGACGACTAAGCAGCCGATTAGGCTTCACTCGAGAAGGTAGAGCAACTGAGCGAAGAGAAGACCCGGAGCTGTCGGGTAGATAGATCTTTGGACTTGCTATAGGAAGAATACTATACAAAAAAATCCTATCAATTTCCGTACGCGTCACAATGTCAGTTAGATCTGAAAGTGTTCAGGCTATCGTGTTGGTAGGTTCGGAAAAGGAACCTTGTAATTAGCTGTTCCTCGCTCGCTAAATTATATCCCTTTAGGGCTACCAGTTAACGTTACAGAGCAAGATCGCCCAACTAGGAGCGCTATTGTTAAATCGTAGATGTAATATCTTATTAATTTATTAAGATTATCTACAACTGGCATTTTCTATTTTTAAAGGTAAATCTAAGCTACGCTTAATCTAGGATTTATTTGATTAAGTAATATTATAGAAATAAAGTAAATTCTAAGGTAACCAAGTTTCACTACATTTTATAAGTTTTATTCATGTATATAATATCTATTATACTAGTCTTTAATTAGTTTTAACCTATATTAAAACCTACCTTATATTTATTGTTATTTGTAGCTAGCTGTGCAAAGCCTTGCAAGGCTGACTTGCAGGTAGCTAACTGTTCTTTTGTTGCTTACAGCCTCTTTCAATTTCCCCTCATTATCCTCATTAAGTTTTGAAACTGCATCCACATATCAGCGCTATTACTATCATCGGACATCGCCATGGCAAACCGCGATGCAACGCCGCTCCCTGAGTCCACGGCAGAGAAACTATCCACGCCTTTCTCATCCGACAGCAGTGTAACCTCGGCGGAATCCTGCCTAGCCAATCTCCCTGCTTCAATTGTAATTCGAGAACAGTCAATGCGACCCGCAAGGAACTTGCCTCTCTTTCTCCAGTCGGACCTTGAGCCCTGGAAGATCGATCAAATCTACAACTACCTATGGTTCGCTCGAGGTCCAATCTTGCGGGCCCGGTCACTTCACCGATATTCAATAACACGCCGACAAGTCGTCATCACTGAAAGCCCAAGTGAACACCTGATTTCAGACTACTCTGTCATCTTCATCAAACCTCTTCCCGAGTATCTTTTGTCGTATGAATTCTGGGACCAGCATCTTTCTGGTGACAAAGCATTACACTCGGCAGCATGTGGTTTTTTGCTCTCTTATACATGGCTGGTGGCATATCGAACGGACTTCAATATCGCCAGAGAATGCTCTCTACTTCCGGAAAGCCTGACCTGGAACGCATGGACATTGTTCACCAACAGCTTTCTAGACCACCTCGAGGATTCGGAAACCCAGTTGATCAGCCAACGATATTTGTATGGCGAGCTCCGGATGAGTCGCATCAACTACATCTACAAACTGATTCCGTCACTTTGGTTCGGTGATAAGCCAACGAGAGGTTTTATGCCAACCTCTATGTGGAACAAGTCTTTCCTGGAGCGCAATATTGCTCGACTTTTGGGGCTTTTTGTTTTCCTCTCGCTCATCCTTTCGGCCATGCAGGTCGGTCTTTCTACAAGCCAACTACAGGAGAATGTGAATTTTGTTAACGCTTCATATGGATTTGTGGTCGCCTCCTTGTTCGTTGTCTTGTTGACTGCAGCTGTTAGCCTGGTTGTTCTTATATGGAATATACGATATAAAATTCTTTTGCCCTGGACCTTGGGCCTGAAAGAAATGAGGGGGCATGATTTTTAGGCATACTAAATGGTTAAATGTTCAGTTCAATCTATTGGTGTGTTCGGAAAGGGAACCTTGTAATTGGCCGTTCCTCGCCCGCTGAGTCACTTCCCTTCAGGGCTGCTATCGGACGTTACAGGGGAGGATCGCCCTGCTTAGAGCGCTATCAGTGGCCACCTCGGATTTGGGAGTGCCCTATTGGTCCAGGTCTTTGTGAGATCAGAAAGACAAGATGGATCATAGCAAACAAACCCGGCGATAAGATTGAGTATGATGGAGAATTGTTCATTCTACGCCGCCATGAGTCAATGTAACGGTTATGTTGACTGGCAGGGTCGGCCTTATGGATTTAGTGTAGTTACTTGAGAGGGATTAGCCTGTTCTTTCCCTCTGCCAATATGATCAGTTTAAACAGTACGGACATATATAAGATCCTGCCCTTCCTCCAGGATGTTCTCAATGAACAGCCGCCCCGAACACCATACCGCTCATAATTATCGATTCTTGACCATGGCTTCAAACACTCTTTTCATGTCCCCGGCGGAATCGGCTCGGATTCGGACAACTACCCACGACAGAATCAAGCAGCGAGAAGAACAGAGAGGTCAGCCAAGAGAAGTTCAGGACGCCAAAGCTCTAGCCGAACAAGCAGTGTCAACATCCCTCATGCAAGATCTTTCGTCGGCAGCCTTCGGATTCAGTGTACCCAATAAGAGCAAAGACACAATGCCGGCATATGAGATTGGAAGTCCTTACCTGCCTTGCACAAAAAAGCTCGAAGATCTTACGCCGATGAAGCTTCTTGACCTGAGAATGGAGACACATCATAGGGGCTCTTTCCTCCTCGTACGACGTGTTTCACCTGTTGCAATATCGGCCACTTCGTCCTGGGTGGCCGTGCAGGACAAGTCGCAAGAAGCCGAGAGACTTGAGATGTTCCTACATAAGTCTCAACAAGGGTACGACATCTTGGACATGGCATCCGACCTCATCGTCAAGGAACCTTACTACACTCTCAACAACAATGGAGAATCTACCATTCGCGTCGACCATCCTTCAGATCTCATTGTGACAGAGTTAAGCGAACACCCTGAGTCGTGGAGGCAAGCACATGACAACACTTCATCGCACAGTCCACCTTCGGCCAAAGAGTATAAAGAGAAGGGCAATCACGCGCTGTTGAGAAAGAAGAATCACGCTCAAGCTCTCTTTTATTACACCAAGGGCTTGGAACTACTCAACCATGTCCAATCAGACAGCACCTTGCGAAATGATCTGTATCGAAATCGATCCCACGTTAACCTTCAGCTTCAAAGATTTGACGAGGCAAAGTCCGATGCCTTATCTTCGATAACCCAAAACCCTAAAAGTGACCTTGATGCGAAGGCTTATAACCGCGCAGGTCTAGCAGCCTATGGTCAAGGGCAATTTCTCGCAGCAAGGAAATACTTTGAAGAGCAGGAGAGACTACATCCTAACAACCAGCATGTGAAACTGCACCTCAAAAGAGTCCATGTCAGACTTCGAGAAGCGACAGAAGGACTTTACAACATGAGTAGAATTGTCAGCTCCTTGACGAAAGCCGGAGGTCGACCTGATGCCGCGTCGTTCGACGGACCGACTGAAATCAAGGCTAGCCCTGGCGCTGGTCGTGGACTTTTCGCTATGAGGGATATACAGCCAAATGAGATAATCATGTGCGAGAAAGCTTTCTGCGTTGCGTGGAGTCACGAGCCTGAGACATTCAGTGCGTTGGTATGCGATATCCGAGAAGGTACCGCCATCAAAGTCTTTCCAGCGGGTTTGCATAAAGCTGTTGTTCAGAATCTACTTAACAACCCATCCCAAGTTGATAAAGTCTTGGATCTCCATGGCGATTACGAAGGCCTGGGAAAGAAGCTCCGAAAAGTCGACGGCGTTCCTGTGATCGACACCTTCCAGATTCACGACATCATTCAGCGCAACGCCTTTGGGCCAGGCCAGCAAACCGAAGACGAAGACATCAGCAATGCCAGCACGGGTCTATGGGTTCGAGCATCATACATCAATCACTCATGCATCCCAAACGCAAAGAAGGACTTCATCGGCGATCTCATACTCTTCCGCGCTATGAGAAAGATTGCTGCCGGCGAGGAAATAACTCACGCTTACGACGAGTCAAGTGATTACGAAGCGAGAAAGGCGGCTATTAAAAGAACCTGGAATTTCGAATGTCGATGTCGGCTTTGTTTAGTTGAGGAGAAGGAGAGTGACGATATGCGACGGAGAAGACGAGAGGCTGAGGAAAAGGCAAGTGACTTTGTTGGGGGTAATAATCCAGCTGGAGCGAGTAGGATAATGGTAAGGAAAGCTAGAATGCTAAGAGAGACATTGAATGAGACGTATGATGGGAAGAAATATAAAGGGCTACCAAGGCGATCGCTTGGTGGGATAGATGAGTGGCTTCGCCTATCCATTGCTGGATAGTCTATTTGAGAAAGGGAATAGCGTGTGCATTGTAGGACCTATTACATCAACGCCTCGTTTCTTGTTTTCTCTTGAGCAATAGTAGCTTGATATTGGGTCAATGCATCAGTGGGTGCTACTTTGTCCATGTTTCTTGTAATCAATTGTCCGCAAAGCTTGCAAGACAGCAGGTAGCCCACGAACGAATCATACTCCAAAGCTTATTATGTCAAGATAAAGTAGCTCTAGCGCGTCTCAGCCATAATAAGTCGACTAAATTATCTCCTCCCCTGCTTTGGGTCGCCAACCTCCTCACCACATCACAGACACGTAAGTGGCGCGTTGGCTGCAACTCAAGAGTATAAGGCTGGTCGTTTCCCCTCGCTGACCCGCTTTCGGTATCTGGTTTGTAGTCCACGTTCTTACTTAGCAGCACCAAGCTTTAACATCGCCCTCATAGCGAATTACGTGTCTTCACTCGAAATGAGAGACAGGTCTCAGACCGCTGCATCGATCAAAAAATGGCTCTCCGTTTGCGATGAACACCATACCAGCTGCATCAATGCATCGGATGCGCAATCGGTTCGGCCTACTTGGCTGATTGATGTTGAAGATCAATGTATCGTGCAGGGAGATGTTCCAGCCAAATACATCGCTCTCAGCTATACTTGGCTCGATGTCAAAGGTCAATCGAGTGCCATGGATCATATGCAGCTACTCAGTAGCAACATGCAGTCAATGAAAACACCTGATGCGCTGCGCAAAGATGCAGCAAGATTACCCACTGTTATCAAGGATGCAATCGAATTGACATCTCTACTCGGAGAAAGATGGTTGTGGGTTGATAGGCTTTGCATCGTTCAGGACGGGCCGCAGAAAATGTCAGAATGCATGCGCATGGACAAGATTTACGCTGGCGCCTATATGACCATTGCTGCCGCGGCCCAAGGTGGGCTATTCGCCGGTACCCGGCACGATTATGGGGTATCGGACGGCACAACTGAGAGTACTGATGAAAAGATCAGACGTCACTATCATAGACTAAAGTTGTCAAGATGGGCGAAAAGGGCTTGGACCTACCAAGAATACATCCTCAGCAAGCGCATCGTCTTCTTCCTTGACACAGAGATCTTTTGGCAATGTGAGATTGCAACTTGGGACCCAAAGTTTTCATTTTCAAATCAAGACGAGCAGGCATTTGTCGGTACAGTACCAAACTCGACCCTACTAAGGCATCTTGAGACCCCAGAATATCCCGACTTCAGCCTCTACGCCGACATAATATGCCCCTACAACGGGCGTGAGCTCTCATATCAGGAAGACGGCCTTTCAGCATGTTTGGGAATCCTGAACAGGCTTGAACCAGCATTTCCCGGTGGCTTTACATTTGGTCTTCCAAGACTTTATTTGGACCATGCCCTACTTTGGCAGCCACTCAAAATGTCTTACGACGATGTTGATACCGGAAGGTCAGCCTCAGGACGAGTGCTATCTGACGGTTGTGCGCCAAGGACAGGTCTGCCAACCCGTCGACCCTCGCTGCCATCCTGGGCATGGTGTGGTTGGCAATGCTTTGTTGACCCCGACAGCCTCCTGAAAGCGTTCAACCTCTGTCAATCCTCTGATCAAAATCTCGAAAGAAAATCTTGGACGTTGCAGAATCTCGTTACCTGGAAACCTGTTAACTTAGAAGAGGTTAGTGGGAAAGGGTCGTGCCCAAAGTCCAAACCATTATCGACGTCGAAATCTTCTTTGCAATCGAATCTGATATCAGCCCGAGTCCAGAGCGCATGTTTCTTTTCTGCAGCCACGCTTGCACTGCGGGCTTTCCCACGCTTTGCTTTTAGGGGAGGGTTTGTTCGCGCCCACGCCAATCCAGTGCTTGGACACAAGCCATTGAGTGATTTACCAAGAGTGGTTGTTATCCAAGACCACTCTGGCCGGTTTTCAGGGTTACTTCGGGTAACAGGAAACTTAACTCGTGAAGAAGGCCAAGAAATGAAACTCATTGCCGTTTCTCAGGGGTGCGCAAATGGCCGAAATCTAAACGAAAACTTCGAAGAAAGGGTGTTTCATCGAAGTAGATATCATGACGGAAGGGAATTTCTGCCGCTCTACGATGAATATGAGCGGTGGATTGGCTTTCGTATCGACAGCCCGGGCACCGTCACTCTTCGTGGAATGTATCGTGTTATTGCAGAAGGGGCCTATAAGCCTAGTTTTGACCCTCCTGTTGCGGCCTATGACGATCAGACCGTTTATGACTTTTTTAATGTTCTCTGGGTTGAAGACGGGGATGATGGAATCTCATACAGAGCCGGCTGTGGATACGTGCTCAAGGATCGCTGGGAAGCAATGGCGCCCACTGAGATGGACATCACGCTTGGTTAAAGCCTTCAATGCAAGTCGGCCAAATAAATCACCGTGTTGACTGCTATTTGATTACTTCTCGAAACAGTTGCCGCATTGGTCTATGTAGTCAATAAGGCAACTCGAAAGGACTTCCGTAAACGTTGTGGTGGAAGGATTCATGCAGCCATTGCGAGCCTGGACGGGTTAGCGCTGATCAGGCACTTGGCAGGGCATTCTTTCAAAAGATCTTGTTGCAGTCAGAGAATGAAAGGTACTCGAGGCTCTATTGTATAACGAGGATTGTAGAAGAATGGAAGAACGATAGATTGGCCGATTACTAGAGCCGTCTCAACTGTCTCTCAACGACGCCGTGCAGTTAAGGTTCATTGAATCCAACAAGCGCATTCAATTGACGACAAGGCTGTTAGCGCTGGATTATCCGCTAAAAGTGAACCCCGGACCTTTTACGTCACCATCTACAGTGGTCTGCGGCGTCTGCCACACCAAATCAACCATCGCGCGATGAGCTCTTCAGCTGTAAGTATCGACTCGGCTCCCTCCCGGTCCCGACGGGGGATTATCAATCGGTATATCTTTGCTATTAGCCCGCTCTTGGGGATCGATACCTTGACAAGTAAGAGCCCACAACTGAAATCATGGGAGTCATACAAGAAGTCAACACTGCTGCAGCCAGTGACGCCCCTCCACCATACACATCACCCAGTCCAACCCGTCCCAAATCCTCCTTCTTCAAAGCCCTCACCTCCAGTCTCCGCTCCAAACCCGATCCCCTCGTTTCAGCCCTCTGCCATGCCTCCTCCCGCGGCGACGAACAACAAATCCTGAACTTTATATCCCAAGGAATAAACATCCACGGCCGAAACGAAGATGGAAACACACCCCTCAAATGTGCAATGCTACAGGACCAAGCAGGCGCTGCAAGAATACTCATCTCCGCTGGCGCAACGACTAATAAACTACCACCATTGTTCAAAGCTGCAGGAATGGGCAGTTTGAACGTAGCTAAGATGTTACTTGACACTGAGGATGTTAATGCGGTTATGAAGAATGGGCAGCCTTGTTTTGTGGAGGTTGTTAATAAAGGGAATTTGGCGGGAGTGAGGTTTCTTCTGGAGAATGGTGCTAAAGCTGATGCGACGGTGTGGCCTGGTGGAAGTCTTCTCGCTCAAGCTGTCAGGAAAGGTCAAGATGATATCGTTGACCTATTAGTGGTCTATGGCGCCGATGTCAATAGTGCTGATATCCACGGGAACTCGGTCCTCAACATCGCTATTGAGGAGGGTAATGCCAAGCTGGTAGGATGTCTTCTCGAACAAGGCGCCCAGACTCAACCAGCTACCATTCTGTGCACCACGGTTTTGGAATACACGATTAACAAGAAACGCCTCGACATTCTGAGACAGCTTGTTGCTGCTGGCGTCGATCTTGGACTTACAGACGTACATAATCAACCCATTCTCATCAAAGTCATCAGGAACCCTCTTCTCAAACCTCAAGACAAACTCGAAGTCATCCGAATTCTTCTCGACAACGGTGCCGATCCCGATACAACAGACATAGTCTTCGGTCTCCCCGCGCTCTGCCACGCCGTCGAAACAGCCACCCCAGAAATCGTTGAAGAATTACTCACCCGCGGCGCGCAAACCAAGATTCGTATGCTGGGCGGCCAAACGATGATAACATACTCCATCGACGTCAATCACCGCAATCACATCAAATCTTTGCTCTCCTATGACGTTGACGTGGATGAGGTTGATGGGCTGAATAGAACGCCGTTGATGTTAGCGATTTTAAGGTTGGATTTTAATATGGCCAAGATGTTTATGGATCACGGTGCTGATCCGAGCGCAGAGTTTAATGAGGGTGCGATTGACTTTATCAAGGCTTTGAAGAGGAGAGATTTTCTGGAGATACTTGGTCTTACGGGTGAGCCGAGGGTACCTCTTGCGACTGCAGCAGCTGGCCCTTCGCGTGCGGTTGAAGAAGCGCCTGACGTTCCGCCGCCTTCGTATGAAGTTGTTGTCGGAAAAGTCTAGAACAACTCATAATGAACTCAATTGACCAATCGATTCCAAATGCCGCAATATCCCCGAGTTAAAAGCTCCGCGATGACGCAGTGTGACATAAGCTCGGGGACCATCATTGACATTTCTGTGAGACCCTCAAAAACGCCAGCCTTAGGTTGATACACACCAAATTACCCCTCAAACGACGTCCTCAGGTTGATAGTCTGATTAGAAATACAACTCGAGTATTTAATCTATTATTTTTCTCGTCAAGTTCAATTTCTTTCTTTCTTCTGTATCCCCATCAATTGCATCAATTGATCACTCAATTCTCTTTCAATTCCACCTTGAAGTTCGCTCTTCATTCTCATCATTCATCATGAGCAACAACGAGATCGCTGAAAACGGTTGGACCGCTGTTCCCGTCGATGCTGGCAAAATCTTCAATAACGGCCCATACATCAATGAGCCTGAGTACTTTGACATCAAGACCATCCAATTCCCAACCGATCCCATCGTCGAAAAGACTCAGCAGCACGCCAAAGACAATCTGCAGAAGCAGACGTACAATCACTCCATGAGAGTCTTCTACTGGTGTAAGTCCCCTCAACTTCAATTCTACTCAGTTTACTAATTCCTTAGCAACCATCATCCTCAAACAGCAGTTCCCTGATCACAAATCCCTCTCTCCCACAACGCTCGCCCTAGCCTGTCTTCTCCATGACATCGGCACCACCGACAAGAACATGTCCTCAACCCGCCTCTCCTTCGAATTCCAAGGCGGCTTCCAATCCCTTACCCTCCTCCAAGACTGGGGTTCAACCCAAGATCAAGCCGAAGCAGTCTGCGAGACCATCATCCGTCATCAAGATCTCGGCACGGAGGGAAACATTACGTTTCTGGGCCAATTGATCCAGCTTGCTACGATTTACGATAATGTGGGTGCGCATCCGAATGTGAAGGATTTTGGAAGGATTATTCATGAGAAGACTAGAGGGGATGTTAATGGGTTGTTTAAGAGGGAGGGTTGGTTGGGGTGTTTTGCTGAGACTATTCGCAAGGAGGAGGGGTTGAAGCCTTGGTGTCATACTACGCATATTCCCAACTTTGCGGAGCAGGTTGAGGCGAATGAGTTGCAGAAGCCGTATGAGTGAGGGTCTCACGGGAAATGGGTCAAGAACACAGTAGTTAGACACTCATTTATAAGTTAGCCCTTGCTGCTATCTGATCTCTCGCAGGTTCTCAACTCTGTACATCAAAACTATCCTAGTATCCAGAAACATCCGGCCACTCCGTCTCAAGACCCTCCTTAACAATAACATCCTTAAACTCCCCGAAAACCTCACTCTTCCCCTGTACATCATGCGGCGGCAAATCCCTCTCCAAACAAAAAGCAGCCAACAACCCCGCTGCCTCACCAATATTCCACTCAACAGGATGTAATCGATAACACCCATTAGTAATATGCGTCGTCCCGATATTCTTCGATCCAGCGATCAAATTTGGTCTTTCAACTGGTATCAAAGCGCCAAGGGGAATCTCGAACGGACAGCATGCTACGTCGATGTAGTTATCTCCTCCTGTGGATGGGTGCAAGTCGATGCGGTACATTCCTACGCCTACGCTGTCGGGATAGTGCACTGCGCCTTGTGAGCCTCGGATGGTCAGGGAGAGATCTTGTTCGGTAATTGTCGTTAGGGCTTTTATGCGCCTAGATTCGCGGACGTAAGGCGCCATGGCGAGACCGTGTTCTGTACCAGTGATGTCGCCGCGGAGACGAAGACCTGGATAGCCTGTTCCTTTGCCATCTGCCCTTGGACAGTCTGTCTGGAGATAGTACAGCATACTGTACGACAAACTCGCCGCTTCAGCCAAACGCTGTTGTAGTTCATCTTCCGAGACGTCGATGATGGGTTTCTCGAAGTAATCGATCATAGGCCAGTTGACAAGACAAATATCTGACTGATAAGCGCCAGGTGTAAAGTTATCTTTTGCAGCAATGCGTCGGAATGTCCAGAGATTCATATCTCCGCCAGACTTGCGCTGATCAGATATAACCGACGCAGGATCGTCGTTGGGATTAGGCGTGAATTCTCGTTCCACGATTTCTAGTGTCCGAGGATGTGGTGCTTTGAGACCGAGGAGCGGCGCACCCCAGAAATCAGGATGGCATTTTCGCCAGTAGTCGTACTTCTCAGGTTTGGGAATCGTGTTGTCTTCACCTTCGATATGGTCCACCGCGAAACAGATAGACACCGCTTGGGAGTTCTGAGGTTGCGCGTCTTCAGGTGCACTTGGTTCACCCGTATCCTTTCTCGACTCGAACCCAGTGACATAAGCAGTCTTTGTCAAAGGCAACAGATCTCCCAGTTCCGTCGCATCAATCACATACTTCGCATCAACAGTGAATCTCCCCTCGAGGTCCAACTTCCTAAATGTAACAGACCTCACAACCTGCCCAAGCATATCACAAGAAACAGCCTTAACGCGCTTCTTGATAGTAAGCAATCCACTTCCAATAAACGGCATAAGCATACTCTCAATAACAGCCACCGCAACCCTCGGCTCATGACAAAGCTTGCTAACATGTCCCGCACCAGGATTAAGCTGCGGTCTCCGTCTCGCACTTTCCGTCAGGGGATAATTATCGCGATAATACTGTCGAATACCATCTCTCAGCGCGCGATAAGAGCGTGTTACGCCGAATTGCTCAACCCAGGTGTGCTCATCTGGAGGTACAGCTTGGCTTGTTAATTGGCCGCCTAACCACTCGTATTCTTCAGTGAGAAAAACGCGTTTGCCTCTGCGGAGGGCGCCGAGGGCTGCTGCGACGCCGCCTAGGCCGCCGCCGACAATGAGGATGTCTGTTGAGAAGGATTTGGGACGAGTTTGGAGATGGGCTGTTTGCCAGGGTTGCTGGTTTAATTCGCCCATATTGACCAAGATCGAACGAAGCAAGATAATGGTTTTCAAAGTGCAAACGTTCTCATTGCTGGGAGATGGCGCTTTTGTAACATGTTTGCCTACGATCTACAGTTTGTTCTTCCAAGTATCACTGATCTACATTCTCCTTCCCAACCCGACAATCCCCGTGAGGGGTCACACCAATATCACAGCACCTATTATGCAAGCCACCCAATCCTCATCACGCGACTGCTAGAACCAACAGTTGCCAAGACAAACATTGTCCGACACAAAATATGCATCCCCCGCCCTCGGGTACTTTTCGCAAATCTCCCCGATCCTTGACATCCACAACAACGAGACACGTACAATGACAGAGACAACAGACGCGCCACGCAAAAGACCTCGTCAACCGACGTCAGATCCCAAATATCCTCGTAAACGAAGCGTAAAAGCATGTCACGTATGTCGTGCGCGAAAGACAAAGTGCGATAATGTGCAGCCGACATGTGGTTTCTGCGCATCGTTGAATATTCCTTGTTCCTATGATAATACGGAAAAGGATCATTCGCAGTATGTCTTATGCTTGTTTTGGAGGGTTATATTGATGGGATTATAGGTTTGATCCTGCTAGTTTGGAGATCCTTCGGCAGTTGGGGCAGATCATCACGTCGCAGGATGAACTCACACTGACTGTTCGGGCAATTGCTGCTCAATCGCATGCAGGTTTCAGTGTGCCTCAGAGTCACTGCGACGCGACGTTGCAGACGCAGAATCGAACTGTTCCGACCGAGTGGTTCACTGGACAGCCAGAATCTGCGTCTACGACGCCTGCTTCTTCGGCGAGTGTAGCTGCTGTGCGATGGTTTGGCATTTTGGCGAATGACGCGCCGGGTGAAGTGTTTGCAGAGACCGATACTTTTCAAGGAGAGCTTCTTGATACGTCGACAGATGAACAGGCTGATACTGATATTACCCCGTTGCAACGAGCGACAAGGATAATTGATACTCAGCCTGAAGTATCTGATAGAAGACGCAGTGTCGCCGAAGAAAGTCTATGGCAAGCTTCTGAGAGTATAGCGCTCCTCGATCAAGAACAGAGCTTGTTTCAGAACTTTCTCCATCGGATATGTTCATGGGTATGATAACCGACACCCTGATCTAGAATAATACTGACAGATTTAGCTCGACCTATTCGACCCGGCCCGAACATTCTCCACAAGAGTACCTCATCTCGCCGTCCGCAACGCCGGTCTTCTGAACGCAATCCTCGCCCTCTCAAGCTACCACCAATCCCTCGACACAAGCCTTCCACCCTCGTCCCGCCCAGACCAGAACATCGCTTTACAATATTACTACCAAACCCTCCACTACGTCCAAAAAGCAATGCGCTACTCCTCCTATCAAAACAGTCAAGAACTAATGGCCACAACGCTAATGGTATCAACATACGAAATGCTTCGTGGCTCACGACAAGATTGGCAACAGCACCTCCAAGGCGTATTCTGGATCTTACGCTCTCGACAGATTGAAGTTGAAACGAGTAGTTTGGAAAGTACCACTTGGTGGGCTTGGTTAAGACAGGATATCTGGGTTGCATTTCGGGAGAAGAGACGCACGTATAGTACATGGATGCCGAAGAAGGGATATGCGGAACTAGATAGTCATGAGCTTGCGTCGAGAGCTGTATGGATTATGGCGCAGGTTATCAATTTCTGTGCCGTTGATGAGATGGAGGGGAGAGTTGGTTGGGCGAAGGCTTTGAGAAAGATGTTGGATGAGTGGCAGAGGCACTTGACGGTTGAGTTTTCGGCCTTACCTACGATGGGGAAGTATGAAGGGGAAGTGTTTAAACCTCATCTTATCCATCCGCAATGCTTTGGTAGGTCTCCCATCTAAGATGTTGTATGTGACTAACAGGACTAGGACTCGCGGTACAGCTTCATCATTGTTCGCGAATACTCATCAACGCACATGAACCACATCTTGACGGGATTCAAGGTCTTTTAAAGCGTCAAAAGGAAATACAACAAAGTATCGAGATGGTCTGCGGAATTGGCATGACGCTTACAGAAGATGCATCGAGTATGCTATCCTCGCAATGTCTTTTCATCGGTAAGTCCCCATTCCATAAATATGATGTTTTATTAACGGATGTAGCTGGCATGTTCATGCAAGATCCTCGCCAAAAGGAAGCTGTTTTAGATATGTTGGATTCATGCCAGAAGAGATGCGGGTGGCCTACGCCTTCACTGAGATTTGAACTGGAGGCGATTTGGAAGAACCCTGATTCGTTATGGTAGATAGTGAAGTCACAGTGACCTTGAGTGTGTTGTTTTGTAGAGTACACTTTTGAGAAAACAGTATGTAAAAAAACTAGAGTAGTGAGGGGTCACATATGCAGAAGTAGTCTCGTGAACAATGTCTCACTTGGCATAAGACAACCTACATGATCTCCGAAAACTCGCATAAATACGACGTCAGCACAGCGCGCAGTAATGCCCCTTCTAGTCCTAACCGACACTCCCCGAAGCCGAAGCTCCCCGATTTGTAACTCCCCCCGAATGATCGACGGAGCAAACAAACTCAACCCCGCATTGTTCATCCCGGAGAATAAAGGTTGCACTTATGCATCCGGGCCGTGTGACTCCACTACTTAAAAGGATGCTCTCGTAAGATTTATTTCCGTTTCTTCAAGATTCTCTTCTAGTCTTCTGTGTGAGAAGTTTGTTGAGTGATTGAGAAGTTGAAGCAAGATGACGATACATGGCATGTTCAGGCGCATCGTGCGCAACGATGCTATCCTCGTTGATCCACCAGAGATATACAATTGGCGAGTAATCGCCCTAACAGCATCAGTAACTTCCACCTTCACCCACTTAACAAACACTACTAACAATTCAAGGCATGTTTCGCCGGAGCACTCTTCGGTGTAGACGCCGGTATAATCGGCGGTGTCCTCGCCATGCCAGACTTTAAACGGTTCGTCTAACCCACCACTCTTAACAGCCTACTCACATTCCTAGTGAATTCGGTTTCGACAATCGGTCAGACAAAGCAGCAGCCGATCTCGCCGGTAATCTTGTAACAACAATGCAAGCCGGTGCCATTGGCGGCGCTCTCATTTGTAGTCCCTACGCTGATCTCAAAGGTCGTAAACCAGCTCTTCTCATGGTCGCAGTGACAGGGTTTGTAGGAGGTATTCTACAGGCGTTTTCGTATGGTCATTTATCAGCTTTCTACATCGGACGGTAAGTCGTCAACACGAAATCTGTGATGGATAAGTTGCTAATTGGACCAGGTTTATTGAAGGTATTGGTCTCGGCGCAGGAACCATGCTCGCACCAACATACGTCTCCGAAAACTCACCGCGTGCCATCCGCGGTTTTCTAGTGGGCTTCTTCCAACTCCTCCTCGTGCTAGGCGGCATGACAGCCTACTTCATAAACTACGGCTCCCTCCTTCATCTCCCCAGAAAAGCAACATGGATGGTTCCCCTAGCTTGTCAATCCATCTGTCCCGCATTACTCTTCATAAGCATGCTCTTCTGCCCCGAATCACCACGCTGGTTAGCATCACGAGACCAATGGGAGAAGGCCGGCGCTGTGTTATCTGATGTGAGGAAGTTGCCGGTTGATCATGCGTATATCCAGCAGGAGTTGTTGGAGCTCAAGACGCAGATTGATCAGGAGAGGGCTATTATGCAGGGTACTGGTTTTTGGGCTTTGCAGAAGGAGTGTTGGACACTACCGTGGAATAGGAAGAGGGCGCTTTTGACGGTGGGGATTGTTACATGTGGACAGTGGACTGGTGTAAGTTTTGAGTGCATCAAATGGTGAGAGTTGCTGACGATGTTAGACTGGTGCTATCAATTACTATGCTCCAACTGTAAGTTCATGAGCTCGACTTAGCTGAGCATTACTGACTATTCTAGATCTTCAAAGACCTCGGTCTAAGCTCAACTACGACAGCACTCTTCGCTCAAGGAGTATGTCTCCTCCCTCAACTCTAAGTATCTACTGACATGACCAGATCTACGGCGTCGTCAAAGTCGTAACATGCTTAATCTTCATATTCTTCCTAGCCGACTCCCTCGGTCGACGAAAGTCCTTCATGTTCGGCGGCGCAATCCAAGCATTCTGCATGTTCTTCATCGGCTTCGTAAGTCCAACACACAAACTTCTTACATCATACTGACGATGTTAGTATTTGCGCTTCGGACCTGAGCCTGGAGATAACGATCATCCTCCTCCCGCAGGTATTGCTGCTTTGGCGATGGTGTATATCTTTGCTGCAGCTTTCAACATGAGTTGGGGTCCTGTTTGTAAGTATCAAGAACAGTTCTTGGGGGATGTTGTTAACAGTATAGCTTGGATCTACGTCTCCGAAATTCCAACGCAGCGTCTGAGGGCAAACAACGTCGCCCTCGCATCATTCACACACTGGGTCCACAATCTGGCTGTATCGAAATCAACACCCGTGATGCTCCTCCACGATCCCTACCGAGCATACTTTATCTTTGGATCATTCAATTTATTCATGGCAATCGCTGCATTTTGGATTCCCGAGACCAAAGGTGTAAGTACTTCCAACCCACTGTTACTCTCAGCGACTGATGTATGCAGATCTCGCTTGAACGTATGGATGAAGTCTTTGGCGTAGCAGATTTCTCAAAGGTTGAAGATGTGGGTATTGCTGCTAGTCGAGCAAAAAGGATTGACGATGAGAATGTGGAGGATATTCAGGCGAACAAGTCGTGAATTTGTCTCAATAGTATAATTAAAGTGCAAGCCTTGGCCTCGCTTCAGCAAAACTCGTATCGTCCTACAATTAATCTCGCGCGGACCTGAAACCCGCAAAAAAAGACTCCATTCGCAGTACTCCCCTCACGTGGGTCGTGGAGACCAAATTTGCTTGGTCGGCCCGTAAAACGAGACAAATCTCTTGTTGATCCGGCATTTTTTCCGGACTCTTGTATGATCGACACATCGATCGGACAAACATGGGACATCATGATGATACATTACTGCAAGCATTGCCATTTCTTACCAATTCTGTCAAGTGACCTCTTGGCGTAGGGCTCATCCCATTTAGAGGCTGTGTGGCGCTTAGATAAGAATCCTTATGATCTGATAGTCTGAAAACGGTCATATTTATCTGACAGACATCTAAATACGACCATATGATCTGACTAGAATCCTGTCAGCGATGGAAGCTTGGAAGCCAGCCACTGGGAAGCATGTCATTTCATCACAGGGCTGTCGTACAAGCATCAGACAATCCAAGTCCCGCTCGTAAACGATCAACCCCTAAACTAACCAAATGCGGTAAAGGGCCGACAGTCACGGCAAACCGGCAGTCAATTGATCTTGGTTAATGAACGATTGAATGGTGAATGGAAATGCTGTTGATGGTCAAGATTTGATCAAGATTAAAAAAACAAATGCTAATGCGATGCTATTCTATCCCTTTACCCCCCAAAACGCCGTAGTAAATGCCATGCTAGAGTCGGATCTCTTATGCCGACAAGCCCTGTCTATAATGCTTGTATTCCGTTGAAGCGCCCTGACACAGGTAATGATCAGCCACTAAATCCCTCGCCCGCACATCCAACCATCCAGCAGCCGCATCCTTGATGCCGAATCCCAACCACACCTCATCGTCCAGAAATCCATGGTTCGACGGTGGGAACACTGTTTGGTTCGTGTAGTAACTCATAGATCCCGTCCACACGTATCTCCCATCGCTTTCGCCGTGGTACGTCAGCTTCTTGCTCACGCTGATCATGCGGTACGGAGGCGCGGACTCGTATACCGCTACCCGTCGGTCGTACCACGTAAATGGTGCATTGGGCGGATCTTGGCGACGCTGCACTATGCCCATCATTATGGTGTTTTGCTCGTTGGGTTCGCAGGTGCCTCTGTTGCAGAGTGTGACGCTTAGCATGGGGGAGCTTTGGTGGACGTGGCGCTCGTCGAGCATCACATCGTGCATGCATGTTTTGCTGAGTTTGCTGTGCCATGTCTTGTCGGCGGTGGGAGGATAAGGTTCTTGGACGGTTGAGATTTGATCCTTCTCGTTGACGACGAGCTCGACGGGTTCTTCGGCAGATGTGTAGCGGTATAATTGACCTGGTTCCACCATGAGGAGGAGCTCCTGATCGCTGGTGAAGGGGGATTGAGCGGGAGCCCAGTTCTTCTCGCGCTGGTAACGAGGATGGTTCTCTTCGCCTTCGGGGGCTTCGCGATGAAGACTGGTTGGTTCAGCGAAGCGAATCGGCGGGAGGAGCGCAGTAGTCTCGGCTCCAAGGGCTTGTTCAAGTTCAGGCATAGCAGCGCGGACGTCGACGATGAACTGGCCCTGACACATAACTTCGTCATCGACCTGATGGGTAAAAATAAGAAGAGGTTCGCCGGTGCGAGTCCAGAACAGCTTCATATCTTCGGGACCAATGTAGCGATCCATGTCGGGTTGTCTCTGGCAGTGATGCTCAGGACCTCCAAAGTCGTTGACCAAAAGTCTGGACCACTTGCCTGTCTTGAGTAATGGTCGGCCGAGGTTGTTATACGTAAGGTTTGCAAACGTCGCGACTTGTCGGGCAAGTTTATATCGTTTGTCGCCGATTTTCTTGATGACGTGCGGTGCGCGCGCGATGATGAGAAAGTCGTGCGAAGAGTTGGCATTGCGAGGAAGCTCCAGCATCGTCGGGTTCATAATTTGATGACCCGTCAATTTCGCATCGATCTTATTGTAAAAGCCCATATTATTCCTCAAGCTGGTAAGAAGGCGATAATCGTGGTGAACGGCAGTCTTGTCATCTTGCTCGAGGTATGCTTCGGCATCGTCTTCCTCGGGGGAGGGGTTTTGGGTCGGTGACGCTTGGTGGGGTTGTTGCTCGTAGAAGAACGGTCGCTCCTGGACTGGGATAATGGATAAACTGTCTGCAATCTTGATGTGAAAAACAGCCAGGACAATAATAAAGCAGGAAGCGACGGCTACGAGCGTGAGGACGCCTCGTAGTAGGGTATTGTGAGATCGCATGTTATGTGGTGGTCATGAAGGAAAACAGAAAGAGCGAGAACGAAAAGTCGAGGTGCCAAGAGGTGTCAAAAAAAGAGGAAGCGGCTCAAGCTTTAATGTTATACGAGAGCTGCACTGGCAATGCACTGACACTGGCACCACCTCGACTAATGGATGGGACCTAAACGAAAGAGGATCCCCAACACTCCCCGTAAAGTAAAACTCAATGCATCCACTTGGATGGACATCTCGACTCTTTTCGTCATAGGCGCCGCCGCGTAGTCAAGCTTTTGCCAAGCGTGCAGGTCCTTTCCATAAATGTGCCATCCGATCTAACCGTACTGCCATTCTAACTGGGTATACCGGAAACTTGAAACCGTATACTTGGGACATACAGTACGTAGACTGGTCACTGTTGATCACTGGAAATGAAACATGTTTGTCTGTCAACCACGTTTGGAAGGTATTGGATCCTTGCGCTGATCGCATCATACATCTTCGTAGGCGCTGAGGCTTGCGTCTGGTAGCGCGCTGGGTTAGGGAACGCCGAGCGCTGAAAATAGATAGGCCTGCACTGTAATGATCCATGTAACGTGTCGGGTGGCTGCTGGGCCATCGGACTTTTCCTATGGATGACGATGGGTACGCCACAGCCTAAAGCAGAGACCAGCCCCTGTCAAATCGCAGCTGAGAAGACGAAAGAGAATTAACCCAATAGCCACTACCAACGGACACGGAGTAGACTGTACGTTTCCCTGCCCCCAAAATCCATTTCTTCCCAGAAACTTGGAACTCCAATTCCCTGTCCTGCCACGCAAGCAATCGGCACTGTAGATCCGATATCCTGTCAATTCACTCAACTGCCGTTTTACTAAACGCGCTGGTGCAATTAATTGCCGGTTTACCGTGATGATCATGATTTTGTTTGCTTGCTTCCATTGCCCGGACCCATGTCATCCCCTGGAGTAGATGAGAGCGACGTCGCACCTGCGACGATCTCGACTTGATTCTTGAAACCGCAACGCCAATTGAGGGGGCATGCAATGCGTCTATTGTTCTGGGTGTACAAGATATGATCTGACACGTTAGACGAGATTCAGTCCTTGATCAGCAGGCTATTTACTCCGAAGAAAAAACCTGCTTCAATAATTACTCCTTGATTGCTTGGTCTAGAATGACACTATTTGCGATAGCTTCATCACGGTCCCTGAGTACGATTCGTGACCGCTAATCTCAATACAGCAATAAATCACACGACTTTCTTTTGCATTATCCACAATCTCAATTGAAGACGGTGCTTCAGCTTGGACGGGGCCGGGGATAGTGAGATTTGGGTAAGGTGAACCCCGTTTTAGAGGTCTGGGCTGGTCTTTTCAGTGGATTGATGCGAAGGGATTTCAGCTCGGTTAAGTGCCAAGACGACGGATTGGAAGGGTTAATTATTCGCGAGGGTTTAATACGAGAATTGTTGGTGATCTATTACGGGGCTGTAGGATTGCTTATTGTTTGTGTGCCTGTTTGCTTGAATCGCGAAGGCTTAGAATAAGTAACACGAGATCACGAAGATAACCGTGCCACCGGCAAAAAATGATGAAATGAAGAGAGTAAATACGATGATGCAAAAGAAGCAAGCAGGGATTGGAAATGTGAGAGGGCGAAAAAAGAAGCGGATAACAGTGGGCTTTAGCCACATGTGCCAGACGAACAGGGAATCGAACCTGGGTCACTCCCAATGACAGTTCCAGAGGAGGAAAGTGTTTGACAACATCGGCATTTGATCTGACTAATCATTTGCTCACAACGATGATTGGTAGACAGAGCTACTGCAATCGAGTACTGTTCGAAACGAAAATGGTGATCTAGCTGTTGCAATCATTTTATCTGTCGCCATGGAATGATAAGAGGTCTTTTGTAATTTTCATCGATATTACTTCGTCGCCATATCCTTACTGTATCAGAGTCCCTTTAATCGCTTGGACACCCAACATTTGAGTACCCCTGTAATGGTCTAGGGTAGGACGAACACCTGGACGTGTTAGAGATCACAAGGGAAACAACACCTACGTTTGATCCTCTGTGCCTTGTATTAATGACAGTCTGAAAGTGTAATCATGTTATTGAGTGAAAAGCGAGTACAGTCTGTTTGAAACTCGTTGAAAGGGTGGAAAAAAAGATGAGACGGAGCCGAGAGCTAAAACATGTGCCCGAGGTACAATCATATGCAAACAATGTTTCAATCGAGTTACTGCCCAACCTCGAATGACTGTACATCTGCCATGCTTGTTAGGCAGGTGTATCTAGAATACTTGTTCTTTAACAGCAATACACTCGATAGACAGGCCAACAGTCAATCGGTGTCTGCGCAGAGGCAGCCATTTAACATGAGCCAAGTCTCTGACATTTCATTTAAACGAAGTAAGAAACAGTATTTCAAGCATGCATGACGTCCACCCCCGGTAATCACATGCAATAAAAGATGAAAATTAAGGTGCATGGGCTGCAACGTGGTCGAAACATGGAGCACTGACTCCTGTGACATACTGGACATGTCAGGCATCAGAAACGAAACATACAAAGTCAAACGCGAAACAGTGTTGGAACTTTATTCTCAACCAGAGCGTATATTACAGCAGGGATTAGTAACTCCCAAGATGCAAAAAAAGAATGCCACGATGTTAGAAATCGTTTTTATAGGAACAGCCCGATGCGGGGGTCGAACCCGCAACCTTGAGATCGCGTACTCGTAAGAGTCTCACGCTCTACCGATTGAGCTAACCGGGCGTGGCTCTTAATGTTGAAACAAGATTTCCAATCTGCTCTCATGAATCCTTCGCTTCCAAAATTGACACTCTAGACTTCAGCTGCTAATGGTACCAGTCACTCATTAGAGAGAGAAGAGGTTTTAGTTGTTGTATTTTATTTATTGAGATTCTTTATCGAAGCTATTCAACAATAGTGCTTATTCATCCGCCACGGTGTTGCTCGCCCAGACAGCCTCAGCCTCATCATCCTCACCCTTGTACAAAACAACATTTCCGTCGTCCTGCACGCGCAGGTAGACCTCGTCACCGTGCCCTTCGGTGTTGGAAGCCCATGTAGCCTCCTCATCGTGGGTGCTGCAATGACCTGTCAGCATATCTTCGTCGGACATACAGGTTGGGGACACTTACTAAAGGACAAGGTTGCCATCGTCTTGTAGGTGAAGACCCTTAATGTCATCGCGTCCCTCCTCAGTGTTGTACCACACTAGCTCGCCGTCCCAGTAGATGCACATTCTGCCGTCATCTTCAATCTTGAGGACGGCTCTGCCGTCATCGCTTGTGACGGCGTCCTCTGGGTACATCCAGCTGTCGTTGTCGAGTTGGCCCATTGTGAATAGTGTGAGATTTGTGTGGAATAGAGAAGAGTTTGTTTTGAGGTTCGGTTACTACAGAGAGCAAGATGACACGCTTTATATGTTCCCAACTTTTGGAACAGCTGTCACTTCCCCTCGTTTCCCCTCATTTCCATCTTGCCTTCTCTGAGGCTGTGTTCACTCTGCAGGACGCATATGTGCCAAGGTTCCCACGGGGAAGTGAGGCAATAGAGATCTGGAGAAGAGGCCTCACAGCAGGTTTCAATCAATGTATGTAATACATGAGTGCATATACCAACTGTTCATCTGTTGGACCAGCCAAGAACGGTAACGGCAAACGGCATCTCACGTGCTCCATAATACGGCTGGGCGAACCACAAAGCAATTATCTTCAGCATCAGACTGGGCCACGTTTTGTGATCATCAAAGGAAAGAGGAGTTTATGCAGTTGGCAGTCTGGGCGCTGACGTATAATTGGACCAGTGGGAAAGGATTGCGCGTTACGCAGTATATCCGCTGCCAAGAGGCCTTGGCGTCTGCGGGAACATATGATGGGATACACGACGACGAAAATGATGAGGAAAGAGATATTTTGAACAAAATGACTGAACTAACTAAGAACTATTGCGCGAGGTGATAACTAATGAGTGCTGTGTCTGATGCATAGCAATTGTCTAAGGACTACCTCAAACAAAAACATCGTGACCTAATCAATCCGCAGGAAACATCAGTCAGATACAAAGAAACCAAGAAAAAGGAAGACTGACATACCATCAATCCGAAAAGCAGTATGCCAAGATGAAAGCACGTAATGGTTCTTTTCACCCCGTATAGACTGAATTCTGAGCGAAGCATAACCCCGCCAATGATTACAGACGCAACGAAGAGAAACACCCTAATTGCCGCTTCTAAGTTGGCTACTTGAAGGCGGGAAATTGAAATTCTTGGAGCGTTTGCAAGGTCCACGTCCAAAAATGCGGACCCCGAACAAACAAAAACCACTATTCTTCCACTGGGGAGTACCACTTCATGCCTGGTATTTTCTTTATGCGTATGCAATGTCCAAAAGTGAAGGGCCCAACTTTACAGCCCTACTTCTTCTCTTCCTTCTTCTTTTCCTTCTCCTTTTCCTTCTTCGCTTCCCGCTTGGTACGCTTAGTGCCACCCCAATCTCTCAGGGCTTCAATAAGAGATGGTGCCTGAGGATGTTTGCTGGATGGTATGCAACGTCCAAAAATGGGGAACCCCAGGAGACACCCACTCCCATCTTCCCGCTTAGTATGCCCGATGCCATGCCCGATGCCATACTTTTCTTTCAGGACAGCAATAAGACCGCTCTGCTCAAAACTCTCAGGTTGAGGTGTAGGAGTTGCGACAGCTTCTGATGCAGTGGTAGAGTTGCTGGGAATGTCGATGTGATACGGCGCTTGAACACCACCAAAGTCACCAGAGCGAACAGTAGGTGGTGTACCGTCGAGAGGGAGAGTAGGGTACTTCGGTGTTTTGAACCGGTTGGGCAAGTCTCGCTTCTTAACCATATCCTCGGCCTGGACCCCACCGAAGTCGCCAGGTCGAACAGTAGGCGGTGCAGTGGCATCAGATGCAAGAGTGGGATAGTTCGGTGTCTTGAAGCGGTTGGGCATGCTTAGCTGTACAACCGCAGGCTCAGAAGCGTTACGTTTGGAAGCGGCAAGACCGCGGACGTTGAACTTGGACGGCACTGCGCGGTCTCTTCCACTGACACCCCAGTCGTATACTGGCTTAGGAGTAGGTGGACATCGAGAACAAGTGTCACCCCCAATCTTAGGAGAAGGCTCTTGGGGCTGGTGGTAGTCACCGTGAGAGAAGTCGAGAGTTGGTGGTGGGATCTCTCCAGGCACTTGAATATCGTGAGAGTGCTGAGGAGGACCTGTCTGTGGAGGGAGCGGCCCATGACTAGGCTGTTGGGGTTGTTGATAGTCAACATGAGGAGGTAAGTCAGGAGGTGGGATCTCCACAGACCCTCGACCGTCGTTCACGGGGTGAGGAAGAGGCCCTTGGATCTCTGGGACCGTCTCAATTACCTCATGGGCTGGAGCAGGATGAGGTCCACCTTGATTGGGGTAGAAAGGCTCAGGTCCGTTCTGTTCTTCATCCACAGCAACAGGTGCAGGTCTAATGGGCTGAGGACCATCCAGGACAGCGCCGAGATCGTCTGTCCGTTTCTGATGGCCGGAACCAGGAGACTTAGGCGTGCCGTAATTAGGGGAAAAATTCCAGCGACCGTTCACGTCGCACCACCAACCCTGGCTTTCAAGGTCTGGTCTGGGTGGACAGTTGTTACCACGACTGGCATATGGGCCGGGAGGCTTTGCCCAAGCTGGCCATGTACCGACATCATTCTCGTAAGGGGAATGGGGTTGGGGATAACCTGGGACCTCTTGGGGGACCGGTTCAATTGGCTCTCGTGTTGGAGGAGCGTGTGGTCCACCTTGGTCAGGGTAGAAAGGCTCAGGTCCGTTGTTCTGCTCTTCGCCTATCATAACAGGTGCAGGTCTGCTCGGTCGACGATCATCCGAGGCGGCGCTGAGAAGTTCTGTTCGTTTGTGATGGCCGGAACAGGGACGTCCTGATCTGTGTGGACAGACGTTACCCCTTGGGGGGAATTGAGGGAAATCAGGGAGAAAAGGAGGGATATGAGGGGGGAAAGGGGAAGGAGGGGCTTTGGGGCGATGGGGTTTGCGACGAGGATTGTATGGAGAAGCTGGAGGCATTGGTCTGCGTCTACCGTAAACAGGCTCTTCAGGATAGCCAGGCCCAGAGTCATGATCATAGTCTTCCTTGGGGCGCCTGTAACTCGGAGGTTCCGGATCATATGGATAGTGAGGAGACGGCGGCTCAGGAATCGGATCGTATGGAACATAAGGAGAATGGGGCTTGGGGACCTTGGGGCGTCCTCGACGTGGTGGTTGTTCCCATGGGTAGTCGGGCGGCTGCTCGTATGGAGGACCATAGGGACCTGGAACCGACGGCGCCGGATCGTATGGGTAGTAAGGAGACGGCGGCTGAGGGATATGCTCGTGTGGAGGTGCAGGTGGCTCAGGGTATTGAGGACCAGGCTGAGGCTGAGGCTGAGGCTGAGGGATAGGGTTATATCCACCGCTGCCATGACTAGGGGGGCGAGAGCCTCCAGCACCCTGGCTTTGATAGTGGGCCACATACTTGACCTCCATAGCATTACCAATACCAGAGATGGTGGACTCATTAGGGTCACCAGGCTATAAGGAGTTAGCAATAATCATTACACAGGACATTCTTGACTTACCCATTCTCCACCAACAGCAACATTCAGAATGAAATGAACCAAGTTGTGGGCTACCTTGCCCCAAACTTCCTCATTGCCGATTCTAGCACCAGTAACTCGATGATACTGACGACCATCCACGAAGAATGACACACTCTCCTGTCGCCAGTCACCCGGTGTGCGATCGATCATAGCAGTGTAGGTATGGAAACCTCGACCAGAATCAGGAAGGTCAAGAGCACCCGCAATGCCATTCTTCTCATTGCAAATACCATTAGGGTTCTTATCACAATGGATAACACCCTGTGTCTTGGGCTCACCATTGACGTTCTCCAAGATGTCGATCTCACCACAGGTAGGCCAGATCAAAGTCCCCTTACGATGACTGTCACCCAGAAGCCAGAAAGCCGGCCAAATACCCTGCTTACCCGACTTGGACGCACTACCGAGCTTGATTTCCGCCTCGGCAATGGTCTTTGCGCCGGGAGCAGGAGTAAACGTGTACGCACCTTTTAGACGATCAGATGTCCAGCCACGCTGAGCAGAGGGATCGCGCAAGGGGATGATGACGAGGGAGCCGTGACCTGTGTGCTGCTGGTTTGCGCGACTGGTGGTGTACGTTTGGAAGTCACCGTTCAGGTTCTTGTACCAGTCTTGCATGATCCATTTGGATTGATCGGGGAGGGAGCCAGCGGGACCAGAGAAAGTGTCTTCCCAGATGAGGTTGAAGCCTTCATAGCCTGGGGCCTGTTCCGTGGCGGCTAGAGCCGCCAGGAATAGTAAGATGAATATTAAAAATAACCGCATCTTGAAGAGCGATGAGTAGGAGGTCTTGGGTGTCTGCTCTCAGTGTAGATGGAAGGTGGGAAGGGGAAGTGCTGGGGCAGGGAGGTGGGAGATGAGAAGAAAAAGAAAAGAACAGAGAAAGACGAGGAGCAAGGTGGCAGAGTCCCTACGAGTGCAGCCTTGACGCATACCGAGATGGCCCTGACGGAACTTTAATAAAGATAAGAGATCGAGATTAACCCGTGGAAACCTCATGCACTCTTGCCATGCTTCTTTGCCACTGATGACAACACATCAAACCTTCAACTCACTCTAACCTTATAGCTCATCTACGACCTTCTACACCTCTAAAACCCAAGAAACAAAACAGCACCTCTGGGAAGAGCACTGACATGGCCCATAACTGAACCTTGATAAAGATAAGATCAAGATTAGATCTGGATCCCCGTGGAAACCTCTCCTCATGCAAATTCGCCATGCTTCTCAACCACTGATGGCAGCGCATCAAACTTTCAACTCCAACTCAATCTTATAGTCCATCCACAATCCTCTCCACTTCCTCAAGCCCATCAATCTGAAAATCAGGACCCAGTTCCTCACACTCCTCCCCGTTTCCATACCCAAATCTACACCAAACAGACTTTGCACCAATATTCTTAGCAAATAGTAAATCCGCTTCTGTGTCGCCCACCACTAAAACGTCCAGCTCTGCTGGGAACCCACGTGCTCGTAGGGCTGGAAGAAGCACATTTGTGTAACTTCCGGGATCAGGCTTTCTTGTTGCTCCGGGTGTGTTGTCGCCAATGATGGAATCTTCTGGAATTAGGTGGTCAAGTGAGTGGTTGGCTAGGGCTGTTTGAAGGGCTGTTACGCCTTTGTTGCTGACGATTGCCATGGGGATACCACCTGCGTGGAGGGTTTCAAGGAGGTCTTTTGCGCCGGGGAAGGGGGAGACGAGCTTTTGGCCTTCGTCGTTGTAGATGCGACGGTAAGTTGCTGTCCATTCATCCTCATCAAATGAGTCGGGCGTGGGATGTAGTGCATTCAGAACGTCCTTGAGACCCTTTCCACCGCCTATGAGCTTCTGTAGTTCGCTTTCAGAGGGGGGCGAGTCTGGGAGAAGGGTATCGAACGTAGTTTTGATACTGTGAATGATGGCCTGATGGGTGTCGAAGAGAGTCCCGTCGAAGTCGAAGATGACGAATTGAGCAGACATTTTGACGAGTATTCTTGCACTTAACCGCGAGCGATCGCGATCTTCCGGATAATGGATGTCTGTTTAGCTGTAGAATGTGTTGAGATATGTTAAGTGAGATCTCTTCAGCTTAAATCCCGCTAGTCATGTCCAAGACCCCACTTGTCGTTGCTGATGTGTAAGCAACATCAACCCATCCTCTTTAGCACGAGCGACGGTCCTGCTACGCTACGAGGACTATTCACACATGCGATCGGGACAGGGCTGAAGGCATGCTACATCCAAAGTGACATTCAGATTTTCGACCTGAGGTTCTGGGATGCCTTCACGATAACGCACCAGAGTCTCGGTAGCATCAACCATCACCCATTCACATGACGAAAGAGAGAGAATAAGTGAAAGCAATACTTATATCGTGATATAAGGAAACTATACAAACAACATTGACAAGCTCTTGCCTATCTTAAGAACCTCCTCCACCACCACAACCGCCACCACCACCACCCCCTCCACATCCTCCGCCGCCGCCGCATCCGCCTCCTCCACCACACCCTCCTCCACCACACCCTCCTCCTCCGCAACCACCACCATCGTCACCACCATCACCAGAACACGCACCCCCGGCGGTATTTCCACCACAGCTACCAGCCGCACAAGCCGGCGCGGCCCCGTATGCGTAAACAGGAACGAACATAACAGGCGCCATGAACGGGCCGTACACTACAATCATTAGTATTAGTTTAGATGGTTTATAGAGGGAGAACTTACTCATGTAGGAATAACCCCAGTGGTTATAGTACTGATCCTTCGGGGGAAGCTTACGACCCTTCTTCTCAGCGCGTTTGCAGGCCTTTTGGTAGTTATCCTCCAGTCGCTTATTCTGCACAGCTCGCATTCTGTTTTGAACCTTTTCGATTTGGTTCGATGCTAGGAGAGCTTCGTCGTTGGTGCGGACGGCGTTGTGGGAGGAGATATGTGCCGAGTTATCGGGTGGACACATATCCGCCTGTCCAGACTCATAAAACTTATCCGTGACTGTAAACCGTTAGCCATAATCCTAAGCAAAGGTAGGTTGACTTACTCTTCTCGTTATGAGAAAGCTTCAAAATTCTCCCCGCAGAAGAAACATGCGCCGCACGCGTCGCTTCGCAGTACCAACAAGTACACTCCGAATAAACCTCATCATACAACTCCTGATAAGCCTTGCTCGTGTACTCAAATCCAGTGTTCAACTTATCATCCTCAATCTTATCATCGTGCCTCACAAACTTGAATAGCTTGCGTGTAGTATAGTGGTAATAAGACAGGGGACTAAGCTGATGCGTATGCCACGCCAAATCGATGTCGAGAGTAGGAACGACAGTTCGATTGGGGTTCTTGGAAATGATCTTGATGAAGCGTTTGTATTTCATACAGCATCGATCCATCGTCTCGCGGGCGGTGGGAGAGTGTAACCAGTCGAGTTTACACATCTTCTCGGAGAAAATGGTTTGGCGTAGTACAGCGCCTGTGAGGTCAAGAGCAAAGGGACTAAAGTTCTCCCAGTATCTTGACATCATCTTTCGAATAACAACTTTGGAGAACCTCGAGAGGCTTGATTGTCCAGGTCCCTTTGACTCAATGCCCTGAATAGTCTTGAGAGCACTTTGCTTCATGAGAGCCTCCGTCTCAATGAGCTTGCGTACAGTCTCCATGGTAGGCGGATTCTCAGGATCAGGTGACTCAAGAAGAGTCTGGATCTGAGTACGCAGAACATGTTGAATCATGCGGTTGGGAAACATGCGTTGATCGATTTTGTTGCCTGTGCGGTTGAGCATCACGACTGGTGTGCCGCTCGCAGGCCAAAGAAGTGTGCCGGGCATGGGTCTTTGCTTGAGAACGCACTCCTCTGCATCTTTGCAGAACTTGACCACGCTGAGTGTTTCTTTAGTGACTTTCATGTTGCACTTAGGACAGCGCGTTTCGAATTTGCCGTCGCCGTAGCCTGAACCGACGAGACCGGGCCGTTCTGGTGTTTTGGGAGTTTCTTCAAGACCGCAGGTTGTCCAGGGAACGTCAAAGCTTGAGCCGCAGAGTTTGTCAGGGCATTTGAGAGTCTTGACGGTAGAGTCGCTGGCGTTTTCCCACTCGCGACCGGTCTGGGCTACCCATCTAGCCTTATCCTCGTTCGAGACGTTGTAGGCAAAGGAGCCATCGATAGCAGCGTTGACTTGATTCCATGGCATGCCAGACTGCCAGAAGTCGCGAAGACCTTTTCGGAGACAATCTTCCAGAAAGTTATGGGGGTTGAGAAGGTGGGAGTGATAGACCATTAGAACATCTGGAAGCTGTTAGCTGTGTATATCACAACGACATGGGATACTTACCAAGAGGCGGAAGAGCCTTTTTCTCCCACCAATCTCGACCACTACCATCAACAAACCCTCCAAAAGACAAAGAGGCCTTGTCATGCATCTTGTACTCGTCCAACGGATGCAGATCCATCGGCAGAGAATTCCACCACGACTCATACCGATCGACAGCTCTCGCGACAAACAAACTCCATCTCTTCTCACGGATCTTGCTAAGAGATTTCTTCTTATCCTCAGGCTCAGGCGAATAAACTTGATCAAAATGATGCTCCTCTACATCACCATTTTCTCTAACATCAATCCTCCCATCAGCGCGGGAATCCCAGATGTTAAACAAACCATCATGGTAGCCAACGTCTTCTTTCAGAGCTTCAAAAGCGAAGAGCAGACGAAGATGTGCGAGACAGACGTTTGGTTCGGGTTCATGAGGCACGGGGTCGATTTGGAGGTTTGTGAAGGGTGCTTCTATGCCGAGATCTTGGTCTGGCGCTGGGCCATCGGCCACAGCTTGATATGCTGGTGGTGCGGCCATGGTGTTTAATGAATTCTAGAAGGATATGCCAAGAGATCGAGTTGGCATCTTGGGAGTTTATATCCCGAGACTGTGCCGTGCTGGTTGCCCGATTTGTGCTCCATCATGAAGTGTGGGTTACGCGAGGCAGTGCATTTGTGTTGGTACAAGAATGAATTCTTGGCTATGAGTGGTCAGCTGGGTGATCACATGGAGATCCTGCCGAAGATCCGTAAGCGGACGATATGACACTAACAAATGTCAGCCTATCGTAGGCTGAGTGAGCCCCTCTCTGTTAGTGTAGTAATCCTTCAGCCTCCGATCACTTTAGCCTATTAACAGGCAACAGTTAACCGCCACAGCCACCGCCCGAGTGCAGTACAGCTGCATCATGACCTGACCTTCCGCTAGAAGCCAAGCCTCCACAGAAGGATTCGAGACCTTGTATCATCAAAACTGGGCAATTTACAAGGCGGACTGATTGCCTATTACATCATCTATCCGTCGGATCAGATACGAATATCCCCAAAGGAACAATTCCGTTTATTCTGGAACAGGTCATTCAACGTGGCTGTGGGGAATTGAGTGACAATTGAGTGCTTACTGGGTGATTTGAGGCGCTTTTGCTTATCTTGGGCGCTGATGTTCGGGGACTTCCAATTACAGCTGAGGCCCGTCAGCGAGGCTGTATTTGATCATCTCAATTGGAGTTGCACTCCAGGTACTTACGTGGCTTATCACAGTCAGTGTAATGGCTTTAACTGGATTTAACGGAGTTTGCAAAGATGGTTGAATGCCAACGATTGGAATGCAGTGACATTTAATATCGTCGGACAAGCTAACATGATCTGATAAAAAGTAAGCACCAGTCCGTTATTGGACAGATGGTAGATTGATAAAGAATTCTCGTCACTCTATAGGCCAATGTAAGCCTCCATCGGTAATAGCCCGCCCGGTGTATTCTCTCGGTCTCGGCTTTCGCTCTATGACTCGGCCAATCGCTCAGTCATATATACATTGATATCTGCTATTCTCACCAGCAACAAACTTATACCAATTGCTCAAGATTTCGCAAAAGCTCGCTCATCATGGAACCATTAAAAGTTCTCATTGTAGGCGCCGGCATCGCTGGCCCCTCCCTAGCATCCTGGCTCGCCAGAACCGGCGCAGAAATCACCCTCATCGAACGCTACCCGCAACTCAGATCAACAGGCCAACAACTCGACGTCCGAGCCCAGGGCGTTCCCGTGATGAAGAAACTAGGCATCGAAGCAGCAATTCGCGCGAAAACAATCCACGAACCGGGAACGCAACTCATCGATACCAAAGGCCGTACGAAGGCGTTCTTTGGTGTTTCCAATCATGGTGGTGCGAATCAGAGTTTGACCACGGAGTATGAGATCATGCGTGGGGATCTTGTTAAGATACTCATGGGTCTTACGGAGGGGAAGAAGAATGTGATGCACAAGTTTGGTACGACTGTTACTAGTTTGACGCAAGATGGTGAGGATGATCCGAGGGGGAAGGTTCATGTGGGGTTTGATGATGGGGGGCAAGATGATTTTGATCTTGTTGTTGCGGCGGATGGAACGGGATCGAGGACAAGACAGCTTATGCTTGGTCCCGATGCACCTGATCCGCGGCATTGGCTTGGAGGTTATATCGGCTTCTTCAGCACGACTTCGCAACCTCAAGACTCCAACTGTTTCACTTTCTGTCATCTCCCAGGAGGGAAGTACATCGGGACCAGAAAGGACTCGAAGGAGATGACCCGCGTGTACATGCAAATGCAAGGTCAAAACGAAGCGCTTGCCGCGGCGCACAAGTCCGGAAACTTAGCAGACCTCAAATCGGCATGGGCGAATGTCTTCCCTGGTGACGAGTGGGAATGCAACCGTTTCATGACAGCCCTGAAGACCTCCCCAGAAGCAAACGATCTCTACTCAACACCCCGTCAAGAAGTCCGACTCCCACCAGGATCATGGTCCAAGGGTCGTATCGTGGCAATCGGCGACGCAGCACACTCCCACACAGCAAACGGCTTCGGAACAACATGGGGTCTTGTAGGCTCGTACATCCTCGCCGGCGAAATCGCGACGCTGTATAAGCAAGATCCCAGCACGGCAGTCGTCAAGGGCGTGAAGCGGTACGAGGAGATATTCCGACCGATAGCGGCGGCTGAAATGGGTGACGAGAGTAGCACTTTTGAAGCGCTTTTTATGCCAAAAAGTGCGTGGGGTATCTGGATGCTTCATTCGGTGGCGCGGGTGGCGGCTTATTTCCATCTGGAGAGAGGTCTCGGGTTGGGTTCTGAGAAGGCTAAATGGGAGCTTCCAGAGTATCCGGCCCTAGAATGAGTGTATCCGAGGACCAACTGTACAATAATTAATGTTGGGAAATTTAATCGCTTTTCATCTACAAAACTCACCTCATAAGATGAGTTTCAGACAAAGAATTGCAGAGTGTCAATCAAATGAAATTCAAGATATCATAGTCCTGACATATCGCAAGCGTCACTGTAAAACCAAAGACACACACGCATCACACATAATTCAAAGAACCTCTACCCGGAGACTCATCGCTCGTCATACTCTCTTCTGACCGCTGCTGCATGATTTGCTGCCGCGATATTGAATTTCCATCTTTGGTAGCACCTGGTAAGCTGATCGCATCATAGTCCGGGTAGGAAAACGCACGTTGGCCCTCGATGACCATATCGCGGGGGCTGCGGGATCGTCGGAGGGCGATGCTGTTGGTGTAGGTGTTGTTGGTGTTGCTTGCGTTGCGGCTGGGGCCGTTGGGATATGTTGTGTTGCCGCGGAGTCCGGGGATGAATTTGCGGAAGATGGGTCGGAGAAGAGCGAGGCCGCCTGGGATTGTTAGCAGAGAGGGTATGAAAGGGTTGTTGGGGACGTACTGGTGAAGACGGCTAGATGAGTCTCAACATTGGCCCAGACCATGGCGAGAGAAAACTCGAAGGGGAATTCGCGAGAGTTGGCGGTATATTTCTGCGCTTCGACGATTTGAAATATAGAGGCGACTCCGACCCTGGAAAGCATGAGTAACCATATCAGAGACTTCAATCAAGGGAGGGACATACAAGGAACCAAGACTGAAGATAGCAATAACAGCAATCTTCTGTCCAAAAACCAACTTCATCCTCACAACCTCAAAAAGCGGCAAAGCAAGAATAATAAAATCCATAAGACAATGCGTCAAATCGGTACCAAGATAATATTTTCCAATATTATTAAGACACTTGCCATCAATAGACTTATCCCAGTACGCCTGCACGGGCATACAATGAAAAATAGTCATAAAGGTGCGTATGGTGATCCAGATGCCGCTGCACACCATGAGGATGATGATGGGCACGCGAATGGACGAGACATGGAACAGGCGGCGGTAAAATGTCAGCACGGACATTTTACTTAGAAAAATGGACCATGAATAGAGGATCTCGCTGACGAAGAGGATTTCGTGGGATTTTTCGAGAATGTAATCGATTTCGGACTCGGGGAGATGGCCAACCTTGCGACCCATGTGGAAACAAGTCGTCCCTTGGAAAGTCAATTGAGTTTTTGTGAGGAACGGATAACGGTTGTGGCTTACAGACGATGAGGAGGATCGAATAACCAAGCGCCACAAACTAATAAACACCAGAAATGTCAGTGTTCACTACCTAAATAAATGAGACAGAGAATGAAAAATGGTGGGGTCGTACCCAAGCTGCAATAGACAAACCATCGTCATAGCCAACACCTCTAGGTGTCATGCGCCTCGCTTTAATGCGAAGGAACAAAGCGAGGGCACTGGCGGGCACGGGAATGATGATGGCGGCCCAGACATTGGGAACCCTGCTCATGATGTTGATGAGCTGCGATGAGGAGGCATTCTCCCCAGACAAGTACAGTACAGTAATTGCGATGAAGTGACGAGAAGATGAAGAAAAGTGAGACTGTGAGGAAAGAGGAAAAAAGAGGGGCGAGTGGAGAGACCTTTATGTGACAGTGATAAGAATGGAGGGTTGGAGGGAAGGGTAATCGGTAATCAGGGCCAAGAATTTAGTGTCCTGTTGGGTTGGCTTTGCCACCGTTGACAGGCGAGGGGGACTGCTGTCGTATCACCAATCGAGGGCCAGTCAGGCCAGTACAACCCCAAAACAAGCCACAGCCCAGTTGTCAAAAGCAGTCCTGACCCTCAATAGCTGAAAGAAGAGTTTTGATAAGGGTGCACATCCTCCCTGCATGGGAATATTACGCCCTGCCACAGTTGCAATCCCATCCCTTTCAATCAATTAATTCGGCCAGGCAATCAAGTCGCGCACACCCTCTTTTCCCCAGACTCTTACCAGACCAAATCAAGTCAAGTCAAGCGTCCATCTGGTAAAGAATACCTCACGCGACACGCAGCCAAGCTTTTCTGTCCACTTGTAAAGTGCTGATCATTTGACCCGCTCAAGATAAGAGTTCCCAGCGTCCAGTCTTGCCAGCCTACCAGCGCCCAGGTTACAGTGTCTTGATTGTGAGCTGAATTGTGCGGTTGATAGGGTGCACCTTCTTAATACAGCTAGACACTCTCATGCAAGGTTTCCTTCTTTTTCTTCTCTGGAAGGTTTTTGATTCACTTTATCTCAAGGATTAATTGACCTTGGAATCATCCACGTCATTTGAACTGGGGTTTGGGAGGGAGGGTCTTTGTGGATTCAACGCTTCGTTTACCCCGGATTTTTAGTTCAATCCACGTGAACAAATCCACTTGGTCAAGTCTGGACTCCGAGGTTAGCCGTTTAAAAAGAGGCGTATCGTCCGGCAGTTTTTTATGAGTCGAGCTTGATGAATCGAGACTGCGGGGAAATACCAGCGCCAGGTTTGTCTAGAATTGACATGGATGGTAGGATGCCAGGATGAGGTTATCTGGCAGCCTGCTTGGCTTATCACTCACTGATCTGCGCCGTACAATAGATTGGTAGTGGTGTGCACTGACAGACAAACAACCAGACATTTGACAGCCTTACCAGACAGGTTGGGTTACATTCTTTGTTCTCAATTACGGATTTCTTTTTTGTAAATTGATTGAAAGCGATGAACGAAAATGATGGTGAGTTTTTGGGGGCTGTGTTTGGAGAGATAGCCCCCATGTGCAATGCAGAGGATAAGCCAAGGGCCTCATTTCACAGCCGACTTTGTTACAGGGTAAGGCTGCGGCGCATGAATTTTTGTCGCTTCAATCAATTGACTCGGCTCGGTCAATCGATCGATCTTTGTCTTATTGTCGCTTAGATTGTCGCTATCAATTGCACTTCGCGTTTTCGGGTTTGCAAGTTGTCGGGTTCGCTTCCGATACAATATCCTTTGATCAAAACCTGGATGTCGGCTGACTGTCGGATTCGGCCAACGTGGTTTTTAGTGCGCGACGATCTTCCAGTCCGTCGCTCGGCTTCCTAACGGCTGTCTGTGCAACTCTTTGAGTTTGCAGCTCGTCAACTTCGTTAGCCATCACTGGCTCTGCCCTAAACTGCCGAGTGGAGTTCTTCAATTGATTGAAATAGACGCCATTCAATTTGTGGATGATCCCTGTCGCTCAGTGACATGCCGATGGTCTCGATTTGTCCAAAATGTTGTGTTGCAGATAGCTTATTTGAGTGGTGATTGAGCTTGATGGAAGCTACTTTCTATGGCACGCAACAAAGCAGCGGATGGAAGTAGCTGCTATTGCTGTCTATCTCTTGTCTGATTGGTCGGTAAAGGCACTTGACCCCGTAATTCCTCATCGCGACGGGAACACGCACTGACGTAGCATACATTTCGCGTGGACATTCCTCGTTCTGGTTACTTAACTCCCGATAATTGTACCTGCATACTCGTCAATATCCATAAACTCATCTCGGCAACCTTCAAATAAGTGCAAAAATGACAGAGCCTCGCACGCCTCTCAATCCCGCAGTCGCAAATGCCATGAATGCTGTATGACCTCCAACACCACCGCCTCAAGCCCAACTAACCCGTGCAGCTTACAACGAGCATCGTTCAAGATAATCTCCTTGCAGCAAATGCTCTCCCAAAACCAACTACCAAAACAACCACCGCATCAGGAAAGAAGCGCAAAGCCCCAGAAACATCCTTAGAAGAACAGATCGAAGCATACAAAGCAGATCTCGACGACGTGCATCCGACATACCACTTCGAAGATGACCCCCTTCCTAGTTGTGCTTCCATTCGTACAAAGTTGAATAAGCTTTTCGATTCAGGCATCATGACAAAGGCGGAGTTCAGTAGGGCTACTGGTGCTAATTCTAACTCGCTGAATAACTTCCTCAAGGCCAAGGGTCCTTATGGAGGATCTGGAAGTACTGTTTGGAGGAATGCGTATAATTGGTTTAAGCAACGAGATGTCGCTGGTTTGAAAATGCCTGACCCTAAGAAAAGTCAATCAAAGAAGCAAAAGAACGCAGACGGAACGCCCTCATCAGGAACGAGTACTGGTCCAGATCTCCTAGACATAAGCAATATCCATCTGCCGGACGAAGAAATCGACGATGTCCCCATCTACGACGACTGCGACGAAATCCGGCGCAAAATCAACGCACATATGAAAACGCCCGGTTTATCACAAGCACAGTTCTGTAGAGACATGTACGCACAGTTTAAAGTCCCCAAGGGCAAAGGAATTCAGTCGAAGCAGCTATCGGACTTTCGTGGTGCCAAGGGTGCGAATGCGGGTGCTAAGAGTGCGGTGTATTATGGTGCGTATGTGTATTTTGAGAAGTTGAGGATTGCGCAGGGGAAGCCGAGGACGACACATTCAGAGTTGATGATGGATTTGAATCCGGGGGGTATGCCGAGGGATGTTGACGATAGGACTACTTGGTTTATTGGAGCTGCGTAGGACATTTGAGCAAGGATGCTTACTGGTTGTATGCTCTTGGTTTCCTTTGACCTTTGTATAATAGTGTTTCTGCTGGGCAGTATCTAGGATGTAATGCTCGTGGGGCGTCGTTCATATGGAGTTGTTGCTTCAACTGGCTCAGGTTCGTTTTATTAAGTACGCATTGCGGGCATCTTTATCACCAGATGAGTCACTAGCAGACCCCGAGTAGTAGCTGGCTCAGGTTCTTATATCAGAATGGAAGCAAGGTCTATTTTCCCCTGCTATTTACCAACTTAATTAGAGACGAATCTCAAGTATACTCAAATCCATTTCAATTCCTGAGCTGAGTTCCTGTCGCTTTAGGCTGAGGATTACAGACCTAGGGTTGACGTGGAGGCGAGCGATGTGCGGGAGCCCGCTCTTGGGATCGCGGACCCCAACTCTGCCTCAGCTCCGGGGCTCAGCCTGTTTTTATCCTGATGCTAGATGCTTTAATATAGAGGAAGGATAGTTACCAGTGAGTTTTGCTCGCTTTATTAGGTAAAGTATCAAAGGCAAGCCACTTAAAGGTAGTAGAATATAAAGAGCGGGGTTTCTTACAATTATACACTTATATTATTCTTTATTAGTTTATAGATATTTATACCTGTAATTAATAGTCTTACTTATACTAAATTGTATATTATAAATGTAATTAAGTTTCCTTTACAGTCTATAGTATAATACTATACTACTAATAGATATAGCTTAGGTTTAATTTAAATTAAGTAAGCTCTTTCTAGCTTCTTTTTAATTCTTATCTCTTTACTCTAGAGGTACAAATACGTGTGTTGCACTTCACCTCGTTGTCTGCCTTCTTTTCTGCCTTGCTGTTTACCTGATAGGCTCTCCCATCCTATAGGCCAGCCTTCAAGGGTAATGGTGGCAGTGCATGAGGCGTGAAATTACAAAAGGAAGAATAGAAAAGAAGAAAAAAAGACTAATGTCTCTACTTATGTAGAGCGATATTTCTAGGCTTTATGTTGTATTCAGAAACAGTTCATCCTCTATTCTATGTCACGTTTAGTAACAGAGTATACTAGCGAAACCTGCAATTCCCAATGCTATGCCTTATTCTATCAACGACCACCTTTGTTCTATTTGCGATGGCATATTAATTCGTCCTCATGATGAAGCCGAAAGAGTCGATAGGTTTGAGGAGCGATCTGGGGCCGATATTGCCAACTCAATTGAGGCTGGTTGTCGACTGTGTACGATGCTGGGCGAAATATTCAAGATTCGTCATATTCCATTGTCACATGCAAGAATAACAATCACCCCAAGGCTAGTAGGTCTCGGTGAGGTGTTGCTCAACAGGTGGCAAGGAACGAGGGGAACAGAAATAGGGAAATGCCGCCGAATCGACTACCTTGTGACAAAGATCGACGGGTTGGAAAATATCGATATAAACCTAGTTCCAACGGATGGTAAGCACCCCCATAGGGACCTGGTCATGAATATCAGACTAACAATTAGCAAGATACACCCGTAACGTAGCCCTTCGCCCCGTCTAGAATACAACGAGAATTCCCCCTTTCGTTGAGCACAAACAGCAACTCATCCTTCGAGTCCCTAAGGGAATGGTCATATTTCTGTCGGAAACACCATGAATTCTGCAATCAGGATCGAAGACCAGAGGGATGGCTACCTACCCGACTTGTGGATGTTGGCAACACAGACTCACAACCACCCCGCGTCATTGTGACAGCAAACGAAAGAATTAAAGACTGCGAATACCTTTGTCTCTCTCACAGATGGATAGACCTCCCACTAAAGCTTGAGAGTACAAATATCGATAAGTTGAAAAAGGAGATTCCTGTTGAAAAGGTTTCACAAACCTTTCGGGACGCTTTTATAACCACGCGGAAACTTGGATTTCGCTACATCTGGGTTGATAGTTTGTGTATCATGCAAGATCACCAATGCAAAGATGGATGGCAGGACTAGCTGACAGAATCAGCCCTGATGGGAGAGAACTACAAGCACGCAGCCTTGACTATTGCCCCGACACCAACGTCAGATATGGCTGATGAATTCTTCTCGAACCGAGACGTGTCACAACGGACCCCTTTGGAAATCGCTATTAGAAGAAAGGCCCCGAAGGATATGAGCTGGAGCATCTGCCAGCGTACTCAGGTTGATGTCTCTGGCCGTTACTATTGTTTCTCGGAAGATCTCTGGCTCAGTCAGGTGAATCGAGCTCCCCTGAACCGCAGAGGCTGGGTGTATCAAGAACGGCTCCTGAGCCCACGGACAATCCATTTTGCAACAGAGGTTTTCTGGGAGTGCCGGATGAAAATAGCATCGGAGATGTTACCAACGGGATTCCCTCACTCGGAGGCAATCGGGGTTTCCAAAAGCACAAAATTTTGGACAGGGAGTTTCCCTCCAATTGACAGGTTTATAGATAAGTATAGCAAGTGGATGGTATTTGTTGAGAAGTTCTCTCACTGCCACTTGACCATGGACCGTGACAAGCTGCCAGCTATAGCTGGGGTTGCTGCGGTAGTTGAAGTATCAAACGATCAATATCTTGCCGGTCTTTGGCGAAATGGATTAGCTTCCCAACTGATCTGGAAACGTTCTGAGGAGGGTCTGATCTTTTATGAGCCCCCCAGCAATTATCGAGGTAGGAATTGTGCCTTTTGATGATATCATCCTCTGGCTAACATCGCTCGCAGCCCCATCATGGTCCTGGGCCGCGGTTAACGGTCCGATCGAGTTCCTAACCAGTGCATTCTATATTGATAGAAAAAGTAGATATACCGCAGTTATCATAGACTGCAAAGTAGATCTGCTTGTCGCAAACGATCTATTTGGACAGGTTACAGGAGCGCGATTATGTCTCACGGCTGATCTAACTCACATTTCGCCTGAGCGGATTGCAGCAAACTCACAATGGACGTTGACATTGGATGACAAAAATGTGTCCATGAGGGTTGTAACCTACTACTTATGTGTTTTTGCAGCGCATGTTTCTTGGTGCGGTGACCTTTTTCTGTTAGTTCTCGAGCCAACTGGTGCCAAGAGCGAGGAATTCCGAAGGATCGGGTTACTCTCTATTAGGCTTGGAATCAACAGGCCTTTAGAGGGTTTCAAAATATTTCAAGACTGTAATGTTACCATTGTTTAGTCTAGTTTTAACTTTGTGTAGCGTATTGACTGGGAATGTGTATCACGCGAACTCTTTTAACTCCGACCTCCATAAATATTTCTGTTGAAAATAGCCTCAATCCCATGATATGATCTGATCTGCTACAGCGGGGTAAACCCACAACCGAGCTCTTTCATGACATATCATTTACGTTGCAGCAACAACCTACCAACAGATGGAGCCTCAAGAGCGGAGCACTCTGTTGTTGGTTCGGAAAATTCATGTGTCTACGCGGCGAACAGGGCACCCCGGCAGGATGGCATGTTGATAAAAAGAGGCCGAGGCAGCTTTCACTTTTTTTCTCGGTCTTTTTTGTTACAAAGTCATTCAGGTTTTTAACAATGGCTACTCATGATACTCAACCTTTGGTGGCTGATGAGACAGTAAGACGTGCCAAACCGTTATAAAATATTTCGTTTAACAGGACTGGTGTAGGCCCAACCTGACGACGACTCTCTATATGTGGAGGTACGCAATTATTTCCCACAGAAGGCCGCAAACTGACAGCATTTTGGTAGGATATCCAATCGTCGACCCAAAGTATAAGCAGCAGCATCCTCCAATACCGGCAAGAGAATGGTAGAACCTATCACGGATACAAGGATGGAAGTTAGTACAAACTCTTGAACCAAGTTAGCCCGCGCTAATTGTGTAGAGTACAATGTTCCCAACGACGACCAAGAGAACGAAAGGCTAGGTACAGAATGCTGACTCAATCCATCGCTTCGTTGCTAATGAGTCTAGACCTGCAACATGCCATCTTCCTGCGAACATTTGATGATAATCTGGGGTTCGCACCACCAAATGATCCAGACGCCGATGTCAAGAATGTCCTTGATATAGGCACCGGAACAGGAATTTGGGCCATCGACTTTGCGGATGAACATCCCGGAGCTGAGGTTCGTTTGATGTACTTCCCAGTCTGTGGTGTTCTGACTAGTATAGATTATCGGTGTCGATCTGTCTCCCAGTCAGCCCAGTTTGTATGTATCTGTGTTATTTCCTGTAAATAGACTAACCGTTTAGTGTTCCACCAAACGTGCGGTTCATTATCGACGATATCGAAGAAGAGTGGCAGTATTCCACTCGCTTCGACTACATTCATAGCCGAATGATGAATTCAAGCGTAGCAGACTGGTCGAACTACGCCGCCAAAATCTACGAGTACCCACCAACCTAACTCATCATCGCGAAACATTCTCAACTGACCTTTTCTAGCAACCTTGCGCCTGGCGGCTATGTCGAACTCCAAGAAATCAACGTCTTTGCAACCTCCGACGACGCCACTTTAAAAGAATCCCACGCCCTCCACCGCTGGGCGCAACTCCTCCAGGATGCATCCGACAAGCTCGGTCGTCCCTACTTTCACGTCAGCGGCTTGAAGGCTGTCCTCGAAAAAGCAGGCTTTGAAGATGTCACCGAGGCCAACTTCAAATGGCCTTCTAACCCGTGGCCCAAGGACCCTAAGCATAAGGAGCTGGGATTGTGGAATAATGAGAATGCGCAGTTTTTCTTGGAGGCTGCGTCTATGGCGCCGTTGACGAGGGCGCTGGGTTGGTCGAGGGAGGAGGTGACTGTTTTTGTTTCACAGACCAGGAGGGAGGTCAATGATAAGAGGATTCATGCGTATTGGCCTATGTAAGTTATAGACTTCCTGTTTGGCTGTTGTGAGCTGACGATTAATTAGTATCTCGGTATATGGACGCAAGCCCAAAGATGCTTGAGGGTATGCAAGAAGAAGAGTAGTTGCGTGATTAAAGGTATTATTGATTGAGTATGCATTTGAGGACATATACGACCATGTTGCTTTTGAGGACTATATATTGTGGAAGAAAGAATCTCATTGAATTTGCTGATTCATCCCACCCTCTCTGATAACTCTATATCTCCTAGTCGTTGATAAACCTCTGTCTCATGAGTCGAAACCACAGAGGCAGTCGCATTTCTCAATCCAATCGTCTGCCCTGAACCCTCTTGAATAACCTGAAGAGTGACAGTCATGCTGCATCAATGCTGAGAGGCAAACGCATCGGCATAAATATCCATATCGGCGACAAACCCGTTCAATCTGGTGGGTGTCCAGCCTAGCAACTGCTTCGCGCGGTCAGATGAACCCCGCAGACTAGTCCCCATCGCTTCAGCGAATAGATCATCTCCAGGGCCTACCAGCTCGTATCGACCCTTGTATCCCCAACGCGAAGCAAGCGCCGAAATTATTTCGGTCATGCTTTCACGACTCGTCACCAGATCAAAGACAGGATACACAGAGCCTCCGTTGATGAGGGCTAGCTTTTCGAGAGCCTTTTGAAAACCAGTAGCTACATCGTCCACATGGACAAGGCCGGGTCGAGAGTCAACGCTTAGTAGAATCTGAACGTTGTTCGACGAGCCACCTCGGGACGCTCGGAGGAGTGGGAGAATGAATGGTGTCCATATGGTACTTTCACCGCCGTAGATAAGTGCTGGGCGTATAACAGCCACATCAAGAACGTCAGAAGCAGCTAAGACGGCATTCTCATGATCGACACGCCACGCGATAAGTTGCGCAGGGGGTTTCGGGGCATTAGGACGACATCCATATCGTTGACTTGCTTGTCACTTGAACCGTGAACCCAAGTGCCTGAACAATAGACGAATCCAAGCTTAGGCATATGCGTCAGACCGGCGAGCTTTGCGTTGTTTAAGCGCTCCTGACCAATGCTTTTGACATCCGCGAGGAATTGTGCAGAGTTCTGGTTGGCGCCAGAAACATCAACAACAATGTCAATGTGAAAATTGCGGATGGCGTCCAGATAAGCGGCCGGACTGTTGACGGGGTCGGGACAGATCACGGGCGTGATTTCGGCCAGAGCCAGGGACCTGGCTTTGGTCTCGCTGCGGGCAATCCCGTAGACTCGATGCTGGCCGCTGCGGACGAGCACGTCGCATAGTCTGCTGCCAAGATAGCCTGTGGCGCCGATAATAAGAACTTTGGGCATTTTGGAAGTCGAGGATGGTGCTTTGCTATTTGGGTTGATCGGATTATGTAAGTATACCTTCTTGAAGGCTTAAGATAATACGATGAGTAGCCCCGACATTACAGGGACGGAAAGCATATCCTTTTTATCTTTCAATGTATGTGTGTTACGTGTGCAGTTTGAACTGCAAGATAAACATTTCATGTTGTCTCGACTTATCTCCGACATCTCTCCCCCACTGATTGTAAAGCATTTACATAGCGAAACGGAATTTACATACGGAGCTGCCAATTAATTCCCTTCCACCGTTCCTAAAAGGGCACTTTGGGGATAGTGCTGAGTGGCTTTAGCGCCCATATACAATGGCGCGCCGGAGATAAGCGGGCAGCAACCTGACGGAACTAAGAATTACTTTATTCAGAAGGTATTAAACCTCATTAAACCCGATAGGTTATGTAATTAGAATAGTTATAATTATGTAACTATCCACGGTCTTGGCTGGAGTGTCGCCTCGGGCAAATCGCCTAGTACCAAGTTTCCGTTCAAGTACCACCCACACCCAGTCATCAGCAAATGGATTTTGGGCTGTACACATGCGACTCGAGAGTCAACGACAGTGTATAGACCTCTACAGTCCTTAAGCGATGTTCTAACAGTTGAGTTTCTGAAGAGGATGAAAGCTCGATGAACAAGTCCAGTTTCCCTAATAGCTTTGGTCTGGTGGATATTGGACAGGAAAGGCGACCTTCGGTCAGCAAAGGTTGGTAAGTCTTTTGTTGTTTCCAACCAATACCGTTCTCGTTGTATGTCATTTAGTCCTTTGAGGTTGTGATTGTCCCAGAACAGGGCGGCCAAATTCACTCTACTTTCCTCGCCATGGACGAGCTGGCCGATGCTCATATCCCTCACTAGAGCAGTAGACGCGAGCTGCAGAGCAGATATGGTGATGGCTAGGAATATCGCCACGAAACCCCAGATTGAAGCGAACTGGATGCTGCCATTCAATGATCTGAGCAGGTTGCTTGGAGCGGCGTTGGATGGACGGATAGACGAGAGCTTTGCCGAACCATCAATGGTAACACTTTGGCGTTCCAAAATAATTGATGCAAGCATTGAGGTGCAGACCCTCAGTAGTTACTTAGTTTGGTTCATGGATTGAAGAGAAGGCAACTTACACTGCTTGGTATGCCGCTGCTAATCGTATGATAAGCGTTGTGGCCGTGACCGATGGCGGAGCCCAATTATTCGAAACCAGCCATAACCAGGCTGGACTAGGATTGTGGCCTGTGGGATACGACCAAAGAAATACTAAGAACCCTACTGCACCCAGCATGGCTAGCACACTGAGCAGCAAGGTGACGATAGTCAAAGCAGACAGCTTGCGCCATCGAGACACTTTTGTGCAGTGATAGGAGGGGGTTTCCGTTACATTAGACTACGGTTGTTTGAACAGAAGGCTCTGGCTAGACCGATCCTGTATTGGGGACAAAGAAGCCATTTCGACAGGATGTCGCACTGGATCTGACTAGAGAGTGCTTTTCTCAAGTGGGAGAGCGATATGACAGAGTAAGTGCTGAGCAGGGTGCTTGATATAACAAATAACGGCATACTTCACAAGCCACACATGAAGCTTGCTTCTGGGGCTTATCAAATTTTGGTTGGCAGCCCATCCGAAACTAAGGCTCTCCAGTTCTCGCACCTTTGCACATTATGCAGCCAAAAAGACTCTCAGAGCACTGCAAACACGGTTAGGCAGCTACACAATTAGATACGAAAACGCGAATGCTGTACTACCTTACTGGGAGTTTAATTATAGGACAGCTTCAGTAGGCCACAAGGCAGTCATGGCTATCGGTCAGTGTAAGAAAATCAAATCAGGCTCTGTAAATAGCGCACTAAAAGTCCAGAACGAGACTCTTGCATTATCATGGCAGTCTCTCAGGTGGGTAATGAAAGACTTGTCTTTTAAGATTTAGGAGACCAAAATAAAGCTCTGGTCTAAGCTGGGATAAATTGATCAAGTCATTTCGTCCCTTGTGCTTACAGCGGTTAATTCTTCTGTCACCCTGGCGAGCAGCAAGACTGAAAACGACTCTGCTGATGTTGATCGGTGTTAGGTTGTGATATAATTCGCATCAGAGCGTGCTGGTAAGTGTCAACCGATGGAAGAATGTATAGTAGTGTCAGGGTTCCTGACCTTCTCTTCTTATATCGTGCAATAGCTCATCGACGTTTTCGTCTTTTTAATTCCAGCATTTGAAAATTGGCACCTGAAGAGCAGGGAGTGGCTGTAGACTTGGAAATCGGCCAGATCTAAATGCATCTTCAATCGAACAATCGCCTAACCGATCGAAAGGTTTACGTTCGACTAACATCTCGTAAAAAGTAGAACCGAGAGAAAATATCTCGCTCTTAGTTGTCGGCTCTTCCACATCAGGGTGGCAGTGGCTCGTTTCATACCAAGTTAAGCACTGCTTCCCATCAAGCGATGATCCCGAGAAGTCGCCAACGAGAGCATTGAGCTCACCGTTTAGGAAGATGTCATTGCAGGAGATGTCGCAATGATGGATACCCATCGAGTCAAGGTAAGCGATAGGATTGACTGCTTGTTCCGCCCCGCGCAGTTTGATTGCGAGAGGCTGCGAGCTTTGACTAAAATATTGCCTGATGGATATGTGTTCTGCGAACAATACACTGTGCGTCTAGGATACCATAAAATCGCATTATTCCTTCGTGCCAAGGTGAAACCGATGCTATTCGCTCATAGACAGCGATTTATGCTTGCCTTTCGTTAATCTGGTCGTTGTTAAAACATCTAGCTACAGCATCAAGTCGGTACAACCATGAAGAAAGGCCCGCTCCGACGGTCGCATTGCTCCGGATACTTTGGGGTACCTGCAGTATTGATTCAATGGGGTGTGACATTGTTCTCACGTAGATCGCAAGAGGCATCAATAGAACTGAGTTGCTGTACGATTTTGAAAACGTCGCTACAAAATGAGGATTATGTGTTGACGACAAGATTAAGAGGCTAATGCTAATGGCTGAAAAGCAGTACTTTTGATGGATATCTGGATTGTGCGATGCTATCATATTGAAAGCAAGATAAGCCTGTATTCAGAAAGACATGATCTTGTAATCTCCATCGAAAGATCCATCAAAAACGATCTTAATATTAATGTGAGTCCAGAGCTCATTTCCGTTCTTCAAATACAGTTTCGTCTGGCCTTGGCAGAAAACAGATTGACATTGAGGCCAACCCCATCTTTGAGGTTTCCGTGAATGTCATCAATGTTGATTCCAGTAATTCCGATATTAACACCGATGTCATAGGTACTGGTATCAATAGATCCGTTGATCTGTGAAGCGTGAGTCTCTTGTTAACCTGGTGCGTGCCTTTACCATCTGTGCATACCTTAACCGGGCCAAAGCTCCACGCAATCTCGTTGCAGCCCTCATCTATATCACGAAAGGAGGATTCCTCAACCTGCTCCGCCTCCCACATGTTGTAGCCCTCCTCAGGGGGTCTGAGGGAGACAGTGGCACCTACGTTCTTGTTAGTGTCTTTGTAATTCCAATCTCGACGGAGAATTGACTTGGCAGTTTTTTCTTGGGCTTCAGGTATGTCGTAGGTATTAAAGCGTTTTGAGGTTTACTTTAGCTTAGCTCATGATTCGGGCCGGTATACAAAATACTCTTTCTTGCTTACTTTCTTTCCGTCCTTTTCTCATACTTCTTTTACATTCACTGTAAACACGACAAACACCCTTCTTACAATGCTGACCACCTGGCGCAAGTATAGGAATATCAGAATTATCATTAAGAAATTTAGGAGAATCAGCAAACAGATGTTATCCATGTTGCGCTTTTGCACATTCTCAATATTACCTTTGACGCGGCAACTTCATTGTCGGAATTTGAACAGCTGCGGGGAGAAACAGCTCAACTGTCAAAGGCTTTAAACAAATCTCTGGACTTGCTTCCGACACTGCTGGTCTATCCAGCAAGCCTTTTAAAGTGACTACAGTAGATAAAATACCCAAAAGTCGAAGTAGTCTTTACACAAGGTAATAATACTACGATGTATTGACCTTGAGCTCTCCTGCCTACCCTATAGATACAACACAGCACACTGAACAGACGGTAGTACGGGAAGGTGTGAGCTGTAATTCAATGAACAAGTTAGAAAGCTTTTAAGTACTATTCCAATACGAATGTGACTTCATACCAATAAATATATAAAGTAAACACCTGTTGTCATACTAACATTGGAATGAAGTACAATCGCTTTTTCTATCCTGGAGCTTTTCACGTAGAACGTCCGTTAAGATGCTGTATTAAAATGTGCATGATACTTTGTCATAAAGGTAGGTCTCCATCAGACATCATTCCTCCTTATCATCGATGTACATTTCTCAATCGATATACTTGCTTGCAGTGCCGCAACCAGAGTCCCCTAAGACACACATGGTATGTGATGAACTCTGGGGCAATCAATTTCCTTGGGGCACCCTGTATTCTACTTGCGTCACTAGCTGTTTCAGTAGTTGTCTCTTTCAACTTGACGTAACCGCACTTGGCAACTCCAAGGCTCGATTGGGACGGGATCAAAGTGAGACATAAGGGACAAGGATGTCCCATTTTGAGCTTTTCGTCTCGCGGAGTACAAAACTCAATCGTTCTGTGGATCCAAAACGCTGCAAGGGGGTACGATTTCCAGAAAGAGTCGGGTGTGTCTTATGTGACTGATTCAGATTCGCAGATCATACCCTCAGCTTAGACGCTCTCTTTATTCGTCAACTTTGGAATGTAACCTTGCATCGAGATCGTATCATTCCTTCATCAAGATCAGTAGATCTCACCGGTGAGACGGCTCGTGCCGCCACCAGTTTAGCTTCCGCAAGGTTAGCTCAATGCCTCGGGGGGTCGGACGATACTCCTGATGAATTGCCGACCAACCTCGTTGCCTGCCTCAGCATCAAGCTGCGATTGCATAAGACAATTGGGATAAAGCTTCAGCCGTCCAACTTGCCGAGATTGAACGGACACGCCCCAACGACCAAGAGTCACCTCATCCAAAAACTTGTCGGAACTATTGCATCTGCCGACGCTATCATGAGGGCGTCTCAGACGTTTGCGGCAGTCCTAGCAAAGGCCCTGCGGTGTCTCTAAGAAGGCTCTCTAGTGGACGTGTTCCTCCCTCGATTGATCGTGTGTAAGAAACTTCCTTGTTTTATGAAGGCAATAATCTGTCTGGGGGCTGTCTGGTTTGATTAAAATAATCCCTGTCGATATCTTTCGCAATCCCTTGATGTTACTGTTGCTTGAGTGACCAAGTCGGCCATGCATGATTCTCAGGGTAGGGTCTCTAGTGGTAAGTGATGCAAGGGCGGATTGGAATGTTTTGTCTTCCTCCATTTCAACAAATCACATAGACCCAATGTCTCTTCGAGTGCAGATGCTCTGTTCCGTGTCTCGGTGAGATCGTTGCTCCTTTTGTCTTGCGCGCAGAAACTGAGACAAGGCTCTCGTGACGTTTGAGCTTGTGGGGGAGATGCCGCCTCCCCTTTGCCGGAAAGAGTCGATATCGTCCCGTGTCTGAGATCGACAAAAAGCGTCTTTTCGACATAGGGTGTGTGGAGAGGCGCCACTATCGACAATGTGAATCTGTCTGAATGATTTTCCTGCATCAGAGATTGGCTGTGTTCAGATCAACAGCTGCACTGATGATCTTGTCGCCTCGTCTTGGAGGGATTGAGAGACACTCAGTTCAGCTTAGATGCATCTTAGTCAAGTTGTGCCAAGCTCACTCACAATCCCATCTGAATAGGGTGTAGGACGATCAAATCTGGGCGCTTCAAGCATATCCGGTCCCAAATTGGCATTCAATAATGGTCAATTGACTTCCGGTACATTCAAGTTCCGGTAATAGACTTCGGAATCTCTTCAATTCTTCGGCCTCTCGGTGGGGTTGTTGAATCTAATGAAATATTTCCCTCACCTTCTGAAATGGTGTTGTCAATCTTGACTCAAAGGAGCACATTCTTTCAGCCCGTGTGTTATAACTAATTGGATGTGACGCAAACAGTGACTGAGCCGCCTGCGCCAGGGATATTTACCCTCCAATCAACACTGTTCGGTGGCCTCCGAGGCCACGGCGTGAGATCTTCCTGTCTCGGATCGATTATTAAGTTCGATAAGATTGAGTTGGTAGAGAAAGAGTTCGCTCTTTTCCTGCTGACAGTGTAGCTAAGGATAGGCACCCAGTTGTACGTCATATAACAGTTCCACCTGTCCCCATCAATTGAGCAACCCGATACTTTGCAGTTACTTCGTGGCCTCTGACCAAGGCGAATATAGACTTCACGTACACCTTGTCCCCTACCAAAACTGTCTGCTGTGTCTGTAGCAGCCTTTTTCGTTTTCACTATGGCTTGGCCGGTTCGACTCTGCCTGGTTCTGGGGGCCCTGTCGTGGGTAGTACAGGCTGATGAATGTCCAGGAGTTGGCTCTGATAAGATGTAAGGCTCACCTCTCTTTTCATGGGTATCGCAGAGCTAACTTCAACCAGATCCCGTATCAAGTTCAAATCGTTCGCCAATTCTCAAACCTTTGCCAAACCTGGAGACGGTGAACTCAATTTTCTGAACAACGTCGCGACCTTGCAGGACTGCGCCAACCACTGTGCGGTTAACGACCTTTGCAAGGCTTCCGTATGGAATGAAGACACCCACGAGTGTCGACTCATCAAAGACACGGATGGTTGTCAAGATGAAGAACCCGGCCATCACTCTCTATGGAGGGTTGGCTTCATTGCCGAGGATGATAACGTCGGATGTTCTCCACAAGAAATCGACGCGAAGTGTGCTGATAAGGCAAACGCTGCGCGCCTCGAGGCTGAGAAGAAATGCGATGTACGCAGCAACGACCTCAAGGCCGAAGTAGCGCGCCTCCAAGCCGAGAACGCTGCTCTTCGCGCCGCCAAGAATAACGCAGAACGAGAGTTGGCCGAAGAGAAAACGGCCAGAGACGAGGACAAAAAACTTCTCAACAGGCAGTGCCAAGACAAGCTCAATGAGGAAATCAACAAGCGTAGACAAGCCGTCAAGGACGCGCGAGACGACGCCGAACGCAACTGCAGGTCAAAACAAGACAAGGATCTCCAGAGCCAGCTTGATGAATGCAACGCTAAAAGCAAGACGGACAAGGCAGAGCGCGAGCGTATTGAAGGCCAATGTGCCGAGGATCGCAAACGTTGTGCCGATGGTTATGACAAGCTCTCTCAGAAATGCGTTGACGACTTGTCCAAGGCCAACCAGAAGGCGAAGGACTCTGACAACAAGTGCAATGACTCCCTCCAACAAAAGAACGAGCAGCTTCAACAATGCACTGACAACCTCAAGAATGTCAAGGACCAACAGAAACAGTCCGAGAGCAAATGCCAGACAGACAAGACCAACCTTCAAAAGGAATGCGAAAACACTCGAAACAGCGACAAGACGGCGTTGGAGGCCACATGTCAAGCTGAGAAGGATATCATCAATAAGCAGTGCGCCCATGACCTGGACTCTGCCAAGAAGCAACAGAAGCAATGCGAGAACAAGTGTCAAGCCGAGAAGGATGTCATCAACAAACAATGCGCTCATGATCTTGATGCTGCCAAGAACCAGCAGAAGCAATGTGAAGACAAGTGTCAGGCGGAGAAGGAGGTCATCAAGAACCAATGCGCCCATGATATTGATTCTGCTAAAGCGCAGCAGCAGCAGCAGTCCGAGAATAAGTGTCAGGCTGAGAAGGATGCCATCAAGAACAAATGCACTCAAGATACTGATGCTGCTAAGGAGCAGCAGCAAAAGCAGCAGGAGTCTAAATGCGAGAAGGAGAAGGATGCCATCAACCAACAATGCACTAAGGATCTCGATGATGCCAAGAGCCAGCAGCAGAAGGAGGAGTCCAAGTGCCAGAAGGAGAAGGACGAGCTCGACAAGCAATGCAATGATAAGCTGGCCAAGGAGCAGAAGACTTCAGATGATAAATGCAAGAGCCAGAAGGATGACCTTCGTAAAGATTGCGAGGACAGATGCAAGGCCTCGGCGCGGGGCAAGGATGACATCTGCTACAACCCTGGTGGCTTCAGCGCCTGGCCCAACACACTCCCACCCTTTAACGTCGACAATACCAACTATGTGCTGAAGCCCAATACTCATGTAAACCCAGGAAGATTCTCCCTACGCGAGGCTAGTTCACCCGCTGCCTGTGCCAGGGACCACTGCAACAACGAGAGCGACTGCCTTGGCATTCGCTGGGACGTCAATACGGTAAGACAACCAAGTCATTTTTTTCATTCATTGCTAACCTTTTCATCTAACAGCCTGACAAATGTTACGTCTTTATCGATTCGCCATATAGCCCATTCGAGACGAGTCGCATGAAGAACTACCCCAACTCTTACATGATCTTTAAGGGTGACAAGATCTAGTAAACATTCTCTGGGAAGACTGGAGGTGTTGTGCGTCTGTTTGCGCATCATGTTAGTCTATGATTTTAGTTTGAAGTAGGACCCGGGACGGAATGGATAGTCAGGACGGATGTAATAAGCTCATTGTTGGATAGGTAGCAGATAGCAATCAATATTTTCCTTTGTAAAAATAAACGTCTTTGTGTGTGATCGTGACTGCTATTTCTTAGTCTTTGTTTATTGCTAGGAAAACCACAGCACAAAAGGTTTTCTGCCACGGATATGCCACTTTGCAGTGTCATGGATTGATGACGACGGTGATTTAAACAAAGCTTAAGTTGCTCCTGTGCTAGTGCCTTATGGGTAGGCCACATGGCGCCTTTCCTGTATATTGAATGTACCCTAGAGATAGACTACTGCTATTTACTTTCCGGACTGGCTTTCTTTAAATTCATATACGGTAGTAGATGAAATGCAAGATTGAAAATATGACCCTTTTCGGGGAGGGGTGCCGGATATCTAACCTTTAGATACGCCTGGGAGTCAGCCAGACAAGGCCTACTCTTAACGACCTCCGTCGCTTGTCTGAATCGATCATCACGGTATGCCAGTGTTCTTTGGACATTTCATTTCCAATTACAATTCTCTGTATTGGCAAACTTGCAGCAGTCTTAAAAGCAGGTACAATAAGAAACGTCTTCCCAGAAAGATTGAAACCTTCCCCAACTTTCCACCTGCGGTCCACCATTCAACTACCAAAACACATTCTGATCCTGACGATGTTTACTATCTAGCATGGCCAAAAGAGATTGCCTTTAAGGGCCGAACAATACGCTATCGATCCAGAATTGGAGTGTGGTTCTGTTGTTTCGCAGCTCTGCGAATTTCGCGTCCAACTTCTCAGCTGAGACACGGAGCACGCCGTCAAACTCCGGCCGCTTGCTTACTTCCATTAAGCCGCTCAGAAACTTCTCAGCTTGAGGTGCACTGCCGATTTGGTTGGCAGAGAAAAGAACAGCTGTGAGTTGTTAGTGACTTGTACTGAGTCGTATAGAGATAGACTTACCATCGCGGGGATGGAACGCGGCTTGCAATTTCTGCTGACAGGTAATGATGGCGTTCTGCAAGGTGTCTTCAGCCTCCTCGGTAGGCCACCCATCAGTGATGATGATGACAAGGACCGGGCGCTCGAAAGCTGCTCCTGCGTTGGTCACGCTGTAAATGAACGGCTCGAGAATCTTGCTGTTCAGGTTTGTTCCGATCTTGGTGCTGCCGTCCGGAGAGAAGCCCATTTGAGCCTTGAGCGCATCACCCTTGAGGTTATCCAGGCCACCGCTTGACTTGTTGATGAAGCGGATATGAGCACCCTTCTCATCGGCCGAGAACAAGCTCATTGTACTGGCAATTTGACTGACGATCTCAGACTGGTTTGGCCATCGATTTTCCTCTAGCATAGAGCGGCTGTCATCTGCACATCACCTGGGTTAGCTATATCTGCAGTAATGGACGCTGGAAAGGGTACTGACCACAATAGATGATAGGCTGGTACAAGGCCATATGGAAGGATGACCTGACCTCTGCAGCAGTAAAACGTAGGCTGAGACTTGGGTCGTTAACGACTGTATGAGCCTTCAAGAGAATGCTGTCCAGGACCGGACTGCCCGGTCCAAAGAAGCTCTCCAAGCCATAAGTGGCGACGACATCGTCTAAAATGGATTTCAATTCTGGCTTCGTGGTTGGATATGCGGATACCTGCGAGCACGGGCGTCTGTTAGTTGTGTTAACCACTGACTCTTTAGTAGCTTACCGATGGCGCCGTGCGAGGCTCAACAATCTCTTTGTTGATCACCCTGAAAGCATCGATGACACTGTCTTGCAAGGGCTTCTTAGGTGCGAGGTAATCAATTGCGAGGAACGCCGACGAAACGAGGAACCGTGTAAGTGAGGTCCCAGTTGGGTTGAGAGGGTCTGGGTCAACAAGAGCCTCCTTCACCTTGGCGTTCAGAAGACGATCCGCCAGATCCAGCGCCGTCTCACCCTTGCTGTTCGGCGTATTGACGGACGCTCCCTTGTCCTTGAGAGCTTTGACAATGAGAGGATCCGGGTTGTTCCTCAACGCCCGCATGAGAGGGGTGTCATGGGGATAGGAATCGTCTTCTTCATCAATCTTGATGTCCGGGCTCTCAAGAAGGATCTGAACGACGCGGGCTGCATTCTCTTTGGCATCGACTGCCATATGAAGCGGAGAGAGACCATTGGGAGACTTTTTGTTGATGTTGGCCTTGTGATTGATGAGAAGGCGGATTGCGTAAGTGTCCCCGTTCAATACGGCATAACCGAGAGGCGTATTGCCATCAACCGGTTTGTTGATGTCATCGCCACTGGCCATGTCCTTGAAGTCATCTCGAGTAAGGGTCCTATCTCTGACCCTGTCTGCGATAATGGTGGACATAGTGACAGTCATGGAGATGGATGCAAGGGGGAGGTAGAAAGTGAAGTTAGATTGAGTTGTTGGTAGAAGGATGTTGGTAACTAGGGATGAGAATGCTAATAGTCAAACAGCAGAAAAGAGTCGACTTATACTTGTCAACCCATGTCTCAATACCGCCCAAATTACCTGGTTCTCAGATTCATACGCAATAATCTGGCCCAAACCCAATCCCGTCTACGGGGGTACGGCACTCGGCCCGCAAGACAGTGTTTTACTTTTGCATTCCCTGTCCTTATCTTCCGACAGGGGACTAAAATAGCGGCACGGGTCTCTCCGCTCGACCATGGTCACGCCAGGGACGGACCGTGGCGTTCGCGGGTGAAATTGTCTCCGAGACATTTAGTCTTGTGCTGACAGCTGAAATCATCGATTTCATGTTGACATGCTTATGACGGGTGAATGTGAAAAACATCTCTCGTCATCTCTCCAAAGGTCACGGGTACTGTCTTTTCTCCGTCCTTTACCCAGAACTAAGCTCCAAAGTATGAAAACAAAGCATAAACGACCTTGAATGCCGTATACTGGTCCTGAGACTTCTGTATCCCATCATTTGCGGGGCGTGTCCGGTCTTAGACCTTTCTGGTCTTCTCCCTCCTTGCAGCGGATTCCCGCCAAGCGATCCTATGGGATCAATCCTAATTCGACCCTTTGATGTCTGAGGCCTCAGTCTCGTATGGATACAAGTCTTACCCCGTCATCAGGGTGTTGGGAGAATTGGCGGCCGAAAGCATATGACTCAAGTCTCACACATTCTCGTCTCACATCCTATTGGGTTATAAGACCTGGGTCAGCTGTTTGATCCCCTCATTCCACGACGCAAGACAAACCCACTACCAAGGCAATAACATTCTGACAAGGTGAGAAGATAACGCTATGCACCTTTTCAGACACGGGAACTATCTCCTCATCTAATCTTCTACCCGTCATTCCTTAGATCCCGACGCTAGAAGAAAAGACCACTCAGTGTTTCAAACGTTCCCAATGACCCCACCACCTATTCCACAACATTCCAAAAACGTGAACCACTATTACATTGCACTATTCCATACCCCCCCCCCCCCCCTCCTCTCCAGATGTTTCTTTAAATCACCAATAAGAGAGAGACTTCCAAGCGATGTCAGCCTCAACGAATACGAATGGGGCAACGGGACTTTTTGGCAACCCCGAGACGGGAACCAGCTGAACAGGGCAGGGCTTAGATTGTAGATCATCTAGCTAAAACAGGATGTAGAGATCCTCGCAGTCAAAAAAGCAGAACACCGACAAAGGGAGAAGACTCAGCCATCTACGTCGTCAGGGAACGGCATTGGCAAGCCAGACAACACAGAGCTAAGGGAGCAGTCAGTCTCAATACTCGCAACTAGCTCAAGCAACATTTCCCCTTGTGGTGGTCTCTTTGTAATGGCATTTTGTGCAAGACAGTCTTAGTGACTGGTCTGAAAAAACAGAAACTTGACTGAAGGTTTGTCGAGGGCTCTTTTTGTCAGCCTTTTGCTTATCTTGGGGGGTTGGTGTATCGAGGCATCATGACCGATGCCTCAATGTAGATCAATTCATTTTTCCTTTTATTGCATAACCTTAATCCTCTTGAAGGAGATACTCTATTAAGTTTCAGCGCAACAATAACAACGTACTCCCTTATCCACCGCTGATACTCACACGATCATCGGGATTTTCTACTTTATTCAGAAAGAATAAAAGCCAGATGCAACAATCAACGTTCAAGAATACGCAAGACCTACCTTAACACATGTAACTGTATTGTGGACTTCGAAAAGAAACCCAGATTGCCCCACACGGCCTGAAGCTGAGATTCTAGACCACCTCTTTGGGCTTACATGTTGACGATTAGGTCTCACAAGAAGGGGAGACGGACACTTACATGCTGCATCCCGAGTGGCTCAGATCAGATGTCTTGAATCTGATCTACGATCAAAAACCTTAGATGCCTTGCTTGAAGAATGCGTGAAGAACTACCCCGCTTCATATGCCGCCCGGAGCGGCTGAGTCTCTGCAATGTCTCGATAATAAGTCAAAATTTTGACTCTTGAGCTCCCTTGACATCATCTCCATACCGGGGCTCTACAGAGTCGATGTCTCTCTTCCATTACAGTTACAACTGACACAACTCCGTCGATACCAACCGCATTGAGGGCGCCCCGGTATGAGGCTGGCTGCGAGCGGGGGATCTACCAAACTCCGGTTGCATCTGAAGGACTTTGTCAAGTCAGCCTCGAATGGATAGCTTACCATATGATCATTAAGTACTTATATCTCTTTACATCACGCCATCTCTGAGCCACAGGATCCAAGCAGCAGACACACCACCACCTTCTTCTTCTTCACTTTTCCACGACAGCACTTTTTATTTCCCAAACAAGCCGTCCCCAGCGCTGTCACCATGACGCGCCTCAGAGACGTCGCTGTCTTGTTTGCCAGCTCTGTCGTCTTGGCACAAGATCCCCATCACCTCCTCGATGCGGGCTCCTCTGGGCTATTGACAACTCCATTGGGCACTCAGGCTAGTACATTGGGCTCATGCTTGATGGGCTCGGCCTGCCAGAAAGTCGGCAAGAAAATCACCCTCGATGATATTGTCATCTCCACCGACGCTCATGGAAACACAAAGTGTTGTCCTCAGGGCACCACCTTTAACGGGGTCAGCTGTGTCTATCCCAAGTCCACTGTCTGCCCGCCTAACATGCACTTTGCAAATGGTGTCTGTATCCTCACCTCTGGTCCTGTCTGCGAGGATAAGAACTTGGTGCCGACCAAGGACGGCTGCGCCTCCAAGGTCCCGCCCAACTGTCCTCCGGAAACTGTTCTGGATAACGGCCAGTGTGTGTTGAGGAAGGAACCGACTTGCCCAGGCGGAAAGAAGATCGTCAACGGCCTCTGTATCACCGATCAAGTACCCAAATGTCCTGAAAAAGGTTTCCGTGCCCAGGGTAATCTCTGTGTCCATGAAGACGGCCCGACATGTCACCAAGACTGGCTCAAGGTGGTCGATGGCAAGTGTGTGCACATCAAGGAGCCCACCTGCCCCGATCGTACCAAGCCAGTCGGTGGCCGTTGTATCCATGAACAACCCCCAACCTGCCCAACCGGTTTCCGCATTTCTGGCGACACATGTGTGCACGAACGCGGTCCGTCTTGCCCTTCAGGATCCACGTACCGAAACGGCGTGTGTGAATACAGCAGACCACCTTCCTGCAGGGAAGGAAGCCTGATTGATGGCCAATGTGCGACCGACAAGCAGCCTGATTGCCCTTCAGGTTACAAATTCGATAAGGTCGCCTTCCGTTGCCAGCGACGGGATACACTCACCTGCCAGGCCGGATACGTGAACCGATGGGACCGTGTCAGTGACAAGATTGCATGCTGCCCCAAGGACTTTGGAGGCTTCGATGGCACCTTCTGTACCCAGGACTACCCAGGCTCCGGTAAATGCCCTCCCAACTCGGAACTTCGCGACACCAAGTGCGTCACCAGTCCTGGAAGCCATCCTGAGTGTGACGGCGGAAAAGGTTTTGTTGAGAAGGGCGTCTGCTACAAGAAGGAGGAAGCCTTTTGCCCGAGCCCTTTCAAGGTCCTCAAGGACAAATGTGTTTACGAAACGGATCCTTACTGTACCGATGGCAAGCTCTCCCCTACTCGCATGGAATGCATCATTGAAGGCCCCAACTGCCCCAGTGACTCAATCGTTGTCGATGACGAGTGCGTCTCCAATGTGCACATCCCCGAATGTCCTACCGGCCTCAAGCCGAAGGGCAACTCTTGCATCGGCGAGCCCACTCTCAGCTGTCCTCCCGGAACCACCAGGAGCGGCGAATACTGTATCTACGGCGATGTTCAGCCTGGCTGCAAGGACGGTCTCGTTCTATTGGGCGACAAGTGTGTCACTCGTACCACTTCCAAGTGTCCCGAAGACACGATGCCTGAAGGGGAGTACTGTGTCTCTATCCGAAACCCTAGCTGCCCGGAGCCCGACTACGTCTTTTCACTTGAGAGACGCGCTTGTGTCCACCGCTACAGACCATCATGTCTCCCTCCTTTCTACCTGAAGAACGGACGGTGTGTTACTGATGCCCTGCCAACTTGTCCCCGTGATACCGTCCGCAGCGGAGATAGCTGTATCACTCGTGCCAACTGTTCTGGGGACTACACTCTGATAGGAGACCGCTGCGTTTCCAACAAGGGACCAGTATGTGAAGACCCCTTCACCGAGTTCGATGATAAGACGGGTCAGTGTATCTCCCGTTCTCAAACCCCTTCATGCCAGGACGGAAGCACTCTCTCTGGCGGCAAGTGTGTTCTCAAGGCCGATTGTCCTCCCAACACCACCCCCATGGGTGATTACTGTGTTTCATACCAGAAGCCGGCCTGCCAGGATGGCTTCACACTTGAGAATGGCGAGTGTGTCCTCAAGAAGGGACCATCTTGCCCACCTGGCTACATTGCCCGGGGCCCCGACTGTTACTCTATCAAGAAGCCTGTTTGTCCTGCAGACAGCGTTATGGATGGTGACCGTTGTATTATTGGAGTCAACCCTGACTGCATCATTCTCGGCACATGCCCTGAAATCGCTTAGTTGTGATATGGGGCTTATTGTCGTAGCAGCTCGGAGATTGAAACAGTTCCCTGACGGACCATCACTCATTTCCTGTTTTTTGCCTTTGTCATACGTCGTTCTGTTGATGCGGTGCTGGGTGAGAAGGCCATTTGAGAGCCTTCGAAGCCAATTGCCCATCGCTCGTCTTGTGCATTATCCTTGCTCAATTTTCTTTTATTCACTCGCTTAGTCTTACTACCATGTTATGTTAGTTTCACAAATAATAAAGGTCCATGTTTCAGTATTACAAAATTACTAGTGAAGTTTGTGTGAACCACATCAAATAAGTACTACTCTACTGTATCAACAGGTTCACCCAAGCCTATCCTTATCTGTATGCACCCACAATGTATACTAAACCTCAAGGCCCCGAATCATCTCTTCTTTCACCGCCTTCAAAAAGTTCTCTATGAAGACCTTATCGTAGTAACTCTTATTCCAGCTTGCTGTCAACACAAACTGATCCCTAAACGTCCAGCCATGACACTGAACAGCCTTTGCTATGGTCTGCGTCCCCAACCAAAAGTCTTCTACTACCACCTCTCCTTGGTTCTTTCCACCTGAAACGGGATACGTGCGATCCAAGACCTTCTCTACCAAGCCCATGCTGGCAAAGTCGACAGCCTGAACAGTCGGCATGTCGGGAGGTGGAGCGGTATTGACCAAGTCAAGAATCCTTCTGATGAAAGGAGCACCAAGATCAGCAGTGGATACGGGTTGTGCCGCGTCGTCCTCGAATCCAGAAATTCTGGCACGTCCGTACGACTTTTGCAGCTCCTCGCACACTTCATCGAAAGTCTTGTTCTCGTTCACCACATCCAAAACAACAACGGGGAAAGCAGCGCAGTATTCACCAATGGAGTACTGAGGCGTGTTGTATGGCGAAGGGAAATCTTTCCGTATGTCAACAGGGGCGAATCTCCCGTAAGATTTGCACAGCGGGTGTTGAGGATACCTCGCAGAACAGCGAATAATGGCAGCATGGGTCGCGAGCGATATTGTGATGCCTTTCCCTTTGCTCGCTGCCAGTAATTGACTCGTAGTCTCTTTACCAAAATGGAGAGTGGCTCTGGTGGAGTCTCCGGGGATAGCTTCATCACTCCCCTCTCGTGGGGGAAGCGCCACGCTGGGCGCACCGGCCAACATGTCAGTGTACATAGTATCTGCAGCTTTCAACATGTAGTCTGGGGTGCTGGCCTCGTCGGAAAAGGTGTCTAAGATCCAATCCACGTTTGGTGCTATGCTGCCATCGCCAACAGGGGACGTGAAACTGTCGAGTCCGGCGTCAGCGCCCTTGGCGAGGGATTGTGAGAGAACATGAAGAAAATTGACCGCAATCGTCATTGCTGAACCTCCATCCATACGCCAGTGGCTCGTTTGGAAGAGCACTTGAGAAGAGGAGGGAATCCAGATGCAAGTCGCATACTCTTCATCTTTGGCTGTTTGGAAGAGAGCTGTTGCGCTTGTTGCTTTGTGATCAATTGTGAAAGTCTTGGCCAGCCATTCCTCAGCATCATAGGTGGGGATGAGTATAGCGGGAATGTTTCCGTATTCATCAGTGTGGTTTTGCAAGTTTAGTACGCTTCCAAGTTGTGGATGATGTTTTACTGTCCCAGCCCATGCTGTACGGATGTGGGGGACTGGATCGACCACCGAAGCGGGGAATGACACCTTCAAAGCGGTGTATATGGAAAGGTGTTCCTTTGCGAGGGGAGCTGTGACGGTCTTGAAGTGATAGAGTAGCTTCTCAACTGTTGAGAAGGGACGAGCTCGAACATCTCGATTAGACGTGAGGGTGGTGAAAGCTGGCTCTGATCGAGCAGTGATGGGGTAGGGGTTCAGGGAGCCCATGATCCTTGTTGAATAAGAGACGGTAATTATCTCAGCGATGCCAAAAGGTTGCAATCGTTTGGGATGAGAGACACGCGCTGGCTGATGAAATGGATATACTGCTTTTCATGCAAGCCCCAGGCTTTAAGTCAAGTGCCTCAGCGCAGATATGACAAGACCTTTGCAACAGCCAGTCCGAAGCGGTTCAGTCCAAAGTCGTACGGCCTTTGCGGAGATAACGACAGCGGTCACTGTTTCGTATTTGTAAGCTATGAGCAGATATGGACGATACGATGGCACAATGGCAATCGGAGACAACAAGACCCTTGCTATTTCTAGGGGCATTCGGAACTTCTCCCGGCGGAAGCAAGTTGGGCATCGCATATTACAGGGTAGTCTAATCCTTGTCAGCTTCGAGTCCTTAGCGTGGTGCATGTCAGCTTAACAAAAGTCCTTAGCGGCATGCGAGTCCCTTAGCGTGAGTCCTTAGTGTCAATCAAACCATGTTTCATCGCCTCGACATGGGGTTTTCGCTTCCTTCTGCTTACTGCCAGTACCGAAAAAGAAGGGTCTCTTTTTGTATGTCGTGGCCAGATTTTGTCTCGACGAGATTCACGGTATATGTATTCAAGACAATCTGGAACGTGTCTCAGCGGCAAGAAAAACCACCTAGTTGATTTTACTCAGACCCAGACCCATTTTCATTCACACTCTCTTTCAAAATGTCGACAATTGCTGATGAAACCGGCACTGTGCCTTTCACCCATGAAGCTCTTGACCAACAAGTCGAGACCTTCTATCGCATCATCGGCGACTTGAAGTCAGGCCAGCGACCCTTGATTGCAGCTCATGGCGGTCCTGGCTCAAGTCACGATTACTTCCTGAACCCTCTTGCCAGTTACCCTGCAGAAACTGGCAGACCTTTGGTGCTGTACGATCAAGTTGGCAATGCCAAAAGCACCAACTTCTCCTTTGAGTCAAAGTCGCTGCCCAACCTGTCAGTCGATGTATACACTGCTGAACTCGACAACCTGGTGACAAAGCTCGGCATCCAGGATTTTGACTATCTTGGTCACTCCTGGGGCGGCATGATGGGTCTCGAGTACGTCATCAAGTACCAGCCCAAGATGAAACATTTGATCTTGGACTCTGTTCCCGCTTCCGTCGAGCTGTGGACGAACAAAATCAAGGATACCCTGAATGAGCTAGACCCTGCTGAACGGGACCTTGCACTGGAACTGGACACCGCCCAGCAATATGAGGATCCACGACTGCAAGCAATTTTGAAGAAGCTGCAAGATAAGCATGTCTGCAGATTGGATCCCTGGCCGGAAGCGGCTCAGGGTTTCTTTGGCACCATCATGGGCAACCCGGCTGTATATGCAACTATGCTGGGACCTAGCCAATTTTCCACATTGGGGGCGCTGAAAGGTAAGCCAAAGCAAACTATAGCGATAGTACGTGCTAACAAATTTCATCAGGCTGGTCTGTTGTTGGCCGCTGCAAGGATATCAAGGTACCAACACTGGTGCTTCACGGCGAGTATGACTGGGCAGACGACGCCGGTGTCAAGCCTCTCGTTGAGGAGATAGAGAACAGTCGACAGGTTACGCTCAAGGGATGCAGTCACATGTGTCATTTAGAGGATACGGAGGCGTTTAAGAAGGAGGTTTTTGGGTTCCTTAACAATTAGATGTAGATAAGACACAGACGGATTCTGCAATTTACATACAAATGCACATGGGTACTATTCATCTTTCAATAATGCAGTCATCTGGATAAAAAGCTTTGCTACAAGTCAATCTCGTAACAATATTCCTTGTCCTAATGGCAAACGACGGCGTGACAGTAGTTTTGGCGCACTTTCCGAAACCTCAGTCGAATGAATGTCACCGCCCCAATCTCGCCTCGGAGAATAGTCCATCCCCCCGTCCATCTCAGTAGAACCATCCTTTAAGAGACACGCCCCCTGAGGCTTACGATCTTACATCTTACGCTGTCGACCATCCCTTGTCCACGTTGCATTGACCCTGCCGCGGATAATTAGCGCAATAGACAGGGGTTATGGCGGGCTTACTACGTAGGGCTTAGCAACGCATTTCCCGCTCCTTAGTGCCCGAGAACCAATCGGTTAAGAGCAGGAACCCAGTGGAGTTGCAAAAGAACCTGGTGTAAGATCAATGAGAAACTGTCTTTGTTGGCCATGCGTCTTACAGCGGAAACGCAAGCATGAGCATGCAAGCGAAAAGGGCCTTTCTTTTCGGCAGATTCCTCGCTGATTAATTCGAAATGAATTATTAAGCCGTTGTTCAGTCATGCACGTAGACACGTGTGTCTACATGTCAGAGGAAACTACGAGCTAAAAAGATCATGTCCTACTCACAAACGTGACATTCAACAGTCAGTTCCCATCATACAACGACCATGTCCACCTCACCAGGTCTTGACAAAGCACACGCAGCGCCAGTCATGGCAAATGATGTTACCGCGGACCCTGAGCCTGCTTTCAAGGTCGAGACCAAGACTGAGGCTAGGGAGACAAGTACCGACGATGATGGCCAGACTTCTGAAGTTGAGTATCCTAAGGGATTCCAGCTTACTTTCATTGCTATTGCATTGGCTCTAGCTCTTTTCCTGATCGCTCTTGACATGGTGAGTTTCCATTATTTCCGTGCGAATCAGCAGCGACTGACCCTCTCTAGACAATCATCGCTACTGCCATTCCCAAGATCACAGATGAATTTCAGGGTCTTGACAAAGTCGGATGGTACTCTTCTGCCTTCTTCGTCACCATCGGATCTTTCCAGTCCTGCTGGGGGAAGGTGTACAAATACTTTCCACTCAAGATATCATTCCTCACAGCTATCCTCATTTTTGAGATTGGTTCCGCTATCTGCGGCGCTGCACCCAACTCGAATGCCCTCATCGTTGGACGCGCTCTTGCCGGCGTGGGTGGCGCTGGTGTGAGTGCCGGTAGCTACACCATCATCGCCTACTCGGCTACGCCTGAAAGACGGCCCATGCTACTCGGTTTATTGGGCATTTCGTACGGTTTCGCCAATGTCATTGGTCCACTAGTCGGCGGTATTTTCGCCGACAAGGTTTCTTGGAGATGGTGCTTTTACATCAATCTCCCTGTTGGCGCCATTTCCATCGCCATCATCACATTCTTCTTCCGTGACCCACCTCAGGCGAAGCCAGCCCGAGTCCCGTTGAAGGAGAAGTTGTTGCAGATGGATCTCGTTGGTGTTTCTCTTCTCATCGCTGCGACGATTTGCTTCGTGCTGGGTGTTGAGTACGGTCAAGGAAAATATAGCTGGGGAAGCTCAAAAGTCATTGGTCTCCTCGTTGGTTTCGTTCTCATCCTCCTCGTTTGGGCGGCGAATGAGTGGTGGATGGATGAGCGTGCCATGATCGTACCACGCATCATCAGAGACAGAACGAACTTGGTCATGTCTGGTGTCGCCATCGCTATTGGCGGTTCCTTCTTCCCAGTCGTTTACTACGTGCCCATCTACTTCCAGAGCATCGATCACGCTACTCCAATCATGTCTGGTGTTCGCAACCTGCCCATGGTCATCGCTGTAACATTCGGTATCTTCCTTGCCGGCGGTCTCATCTCCAAGACTGGTCGGTACCAACACATTTTACTCTTCGCCCTTGGTCTTTCTACCGTTGGCGCAGGTCTCATCTACACCTTCAACCTGCACACCTCCACCGGCAAGTGGATCGGCTATCAAATCCTTGCTGGTCTCGGTTGGGGACTTGCGTATCAGATTCCTTTGACTGTTGGTCAGGGCTCTTGCGATCCTATGGACATGGCGCTCATCACGTCAAACATTCTATGTTAGTACTTTCCCTTCCCATATTCACTCACACCAACACACGCTGACAAACTGGCCAGTCTTCCAATCTTATGGCGCTTCACTATTCATGTCGGCCGCCCAGGCCGCATTTGTAGACCAAATGACGGCAAAGGTCATGGAACTCAGTGACAGCATCAGCAAAGACCTGCTGGTTCTGACAGGCGCTACGGATATTTACAATGTCTTCAAGGGCGATGAGCTCGACGATGTGCTGGCTGGCTACATGCATGGTCTTAAGGTGGTTTATGCCATGGCCATCGGTACGATAGGCATCGGCTTCGTGATTGCTCTGGCAATGCCCTGGAAGAAGCTCAAGCAGGGACAAGCCACAGGTGGCGCTTAGATGGTTAAGGTGGAGTTGAATCATTTTGTTCTTGGTTGGCGTGTTGGCATATGTATGGTCAGCGCTTGGTGGGAAAGACTGTCCGGGAGGTGTGTATTTTCACAATCATGCAATTATAGAGGAATTGTCTATGTAGGCAAGAGAAAAGTTATTTCAGGGAATGAGATAACAACCCACAGTAAACAAGTGACGTGTTGGAAGGGACGGATAGAATGTGCCGTGAAGAGTAACAGTATCAAATCACTACATTCACCCTACAATTTGGCGACATGATTCCTGTCAAATCGGCAGATGTCAAAGTTCCATTGCCATATGGTAAATGCCTCGGATGTCAGAAGGATGCATCGAAGGATCATGCAGTTCGTTCAAGGACCTAGTATTCCACGGGTCCTTGTTAAATAAAACACAAATGGACCTGTCACTTTTGACACGCTGGGTTCTTTTTTGTAGGGATGCATCCGTAACTGACTGCCGGGATCGGTTCCAAGATTCTCAATTTTTCAATCTATCTCTATAGTAAATGTAGCCATTCTATTTTCACTGTAAAGCCCCATCGCGTCGTAAATTTTATCGCCAAAACGTCTCCATCACTGACCTCACAGCTCAAGTAGGCCCTCCTTAAAGTTGCCAAACCCATAGACGTATACCGGCTGCAACTTCGCAAGGCTCTTTACCCTCTCAACATCTTCATCAGCCATGGTTACTGACTCGTTTCCACTTTCACTAGTGACCAATAGACCACGAGGATAGAGATGATCAGTCCCGATATCCTTGCCCACAAAGTTGAACAAGTCATGACGCTCCCTGTAACACCAAGGCTGACCATCCTTGTACACCAAATCGTGCGTATCACGCACATCGCCCGAGAAAACACTCTCAAATACGCCAGCCACGTTGACGGAAATGGATGACATCCATGGCACGCGGAACACGGAGGCCTGGCCTAATCCCTGTGGGACAAGAGGGAATGACAGCTTGACTGCACCAGTGGAAGCGTGCACTGACAGACGCACGTGGTGAGGGAGGGCCTTCAGAACTAACCCTGTAAAGGCCTCAGAACGGGCCATGGTGGCTCGGGCCAGTTTCTTGGTAATCTTCTTTCCTTGCATGCGGCTGAGTCCCTGCATGACGGGGGTGTACTTCAGATCAATCTCGTAGAAGCGGCTCATCTGGGTGTAGGTACGAAGTGAGTCAGGGTCACGGGCGAAGAGCGCGTCTAGGAGCTCGGGCTTGGTGTGTTTTTCGATTTGGCCGCGGCAGTTGTGTAGACCCTCAATGTAGGATTCTTTGTCGAGGGGTACTGTAGGGACACCCATCAGCTCGTGGGGGGAGCTGATTCTGACGTTGAAGCCGTAGGTCTTAGCCATGCGGTCAATGGCTTGGGAGTACTCCCAAACCTTTTCGTCCGAGGTAGGGTAGATGTCTGTTGCGATGATGAGATATTGTTCTTTTCCAAGACTTCGGTGTTTACGTACCATTGAATACCGCTCCGTCGGAGGCTACTGTCACTTGGGCTCCGAAAGGATATACCTGACCGACATCCAGTGTCATAGAATGGAGTTTGTAGAGCCCGATGTATTCTCCCATGTCAGGAAGTGAGCCAGTCACTTTGTCGGGGTTTTCCTTGTTAATGTTAGATTAAGATATTTGTAATGACAGATCATGGATAGAAACATACCGACTTGAATGGGTAGGATGGAATAACAAAGTTGATGGGTTCACGACGACGAATCCAATACTCGACGTGGGTTCTGAACTTGGAGCGTCCCTCCCATTGTCGAACACTGTCGACACCATTTTCTGTGGTCTTGGTATGCATACCATACTTCTGTACAACATCCAGGATCTCATCAGCTAGTTCGGTGATATAGACATCGAGTGGTGCATCTGAATAGCGTCAGTGTTGTTGTAGGGTATCGAAAATAGAGAGTCGGTTAACATACTGTCTTCTTCGTCTGACATCCCAACTTCACGTACTACCACGGAAGTGGACTTTTCAGCCTTTTCGGCAAAAGCAGATCTAACCTCGAACATGATGTCAGACTTGTGAAGTGAACTTGAAGATGCTTAGTGAATGTCTTGAGAAATCTGAGGACTTTAATATTCATCTTGAAGTGTACCTAGGCTGCCCTTTTATACCAAAAACAACGTTATTCTCTAAATCTACAAGTCTGTTTCGTTTCATCACACTCGACACCCTCCCGCCATGCCCTGGTTCCGACCTCACTAGAGGCGCAGTGTGTATCGAGATGGTAGCCTAGTCTCCTCGCTGCGTGAAGACGGCTAGTGTATCAACAAGGCAAGTTGTGGTCTGCTAATGGTCCTATTCCGTCGTGGCCGGGGGCCTGTTGCTGCAGGAGCATGGGCAAAGGTATGGTTGAGAAGGTTTGACATGGTTGGATGAACTTCATTCTAGAAAACTCTGTCGTGGCTTGCGCTTACAGCATGACATGGCTCGGGTCGGGCCTGTTGATTCATGGTGTTCAATGCAGCTGTAAGCAGCTATGGACTTTTGGCAGGATTTCACAGCTGGATCGTCATCCTGGGCTGAAGGGGCAAGGCGATAGCTGGATCTGTGTGGCATGCTCGCTTTCTTTCGGTTGGCTTTGGCCGTTTATATCCATTTCTACTTTACTACAAACGACTACATGCAGGATCGATAGAACTCTAAGGTGTCTGTCCCGAGACAATGGAATGATAGCAATGATCGTCCTGAACTCCTGCAGTAGAAACCCACGTATAACGAATAGTACAAAGGCCGTGCGTAAAATCTCTTGTGCTCTCCAAATGCACCTGGTTCGATATGCAGATTTGACAATCCTGTCATAGTATGACGGAGATAATCTTCGGCCCGGCACATAAATGACCCTCTTTTTCTGTAGGATTGCTTTGTCATATGACAATATTCACTGAGGAAACAATGAACTCTGACAGGGCCTGGCATTCGGGGATTATACGGCGGAAATGCATGTCAGTCTTACGAGGTTAGCGCTAAAGGACTCGCAGGGCAGAGAAAAAACATCCTACTGTAAAATCCTATGGATAAAATATACGACAAAAGCAACTACCCAGTACGCACTTTTTACCCGAAAGGATCAGATCGGACTTCAACAAATCGAGATAACGCGCTTATGGTTTCATCCACGCTAGTAATGGCGAGATCGCAGGGTTCTACAGTACCTGCCTTACAGGGCTTGCGCTAAGGACTCTCGTTTTATTATTCGAATGCAGGACGTAACCGAATGCTGCCCGGTCGGATCTGACCCGCAATAGCGGCGTGGTCTGACGATGTTAGTAAGCTTTCCTCACGAGCTCGGTAGGTGTTATTTTCTTTTCTGCAGGGACGGGTAGGCCGACGCCATAAGCGGGCGTGAAAATACCTACCCTTGGTGGTAAATCATTCGGGATAAGTTTTTCTCAACGGATCTAGCCAAGCCTCTTAGTGAGGACATGCTAAGAGTAGTGGCCGTGGTCTAGCCAGGGGTAGCCCTTGACGAATGAATCCCTCATGCGACGTAGTAGCACAGCATACCACCAAGATTTCCCGCAATGGGTGCCGCACTAGGGACTTGCATAGCCGTCTCCCGTCAGCCTCAAGCTCTTGGCCACAACGCCTCTCCATGTGTAATTGGACGTCGTTTCATGATGCGAGTCTATCCAGGTATGCTACATAACTCAATTCAATCCAACAGAGGACCAGGTTGCCTTTTTATCTCACATCATTCTCTGAGCTGTTCTCTTCGTCAGATACCCGAACCACATTGCCAGTCACCCATCCCCTTCGAGTACCTCCCTTCTCTTGTCACTCTATCTGTCGCGTCAAATTTTGGGCTTGCTCAGTTTTGAAGATGGGTTCAATCAATACCTTCAGTCTGAGCGCCGACAGCGCCAAGTTTCTGAATGAGTCAGGAGCCTCAGCAGTCGGCTCAGACATTGTCCAGCGTTTTGAGCGGCTAACTGGGAAGAAACCTCATCACTTCCTGCTTCGACAAATTGTCTTTGCTCATCGACAATTGAATGACATCTTGTATGCTTACGAACGACGTGAACCCTTTGTCATTTTCACTGGACGAGGCCCAAGCAGTACTAGCATGCACGTTGGTCATGCTCTGCCCTTCCAGCTCGCCAAGTAAGTACCTTGCCGCTAATTCATTCATGAACCAAACACTAAATTACTTGTTTCGCGTAGATATCTCCAAGATGTCTTCAAGGCACCCACAATCATCATGTTGACGGATGACTCCAAGTACCTCTTCAATTCAAAGTACACACTGGAAGACATCAGACGCTACACAATCGGAAATGCAAAGGATATCCTTGCGTTTGGATTTGATCTGAAACTCACCTACATGTTCTCGTCCCTTGAGAACAGCAATGGTCTCCTTTATGAATGCAGCCTTGAGTTTGCCAAGCGCATTACTCCAGAGGAGGTTCATAAGCATACCGGCTTTCAATATGGAAGCATGAACATTGGCATGTTCAACTTCTTTGCCAAACAGAGCGCTGGCTTCATGCCTGGCAGTTTTCAAGACATCCTACCAGACGTCAAGACAAAGGGTTTGCCCAGTCTGACCGTTATCGGTACTGATGTCGATCCTTTTTTCTGGATCAGTCGTAAATACGCATCTCAGGTTGGAGAACGCACACCGTCTTTCATCTATACATCGCTGGTACCCAGTCTCGATCCTAAGGACACGGGCAAGATGTCGGCGTCAGTGACTTCGTCTGCCATTTTCCTTGACGACGCGGTTGCTGTCGCCGAGGAGAAGCTGAGAAAGCAGCTTAGCAGCAATGATACTGGCACTAGGTCGACTATGCTTGATTACCTGCGGGCCTACCAGCCGAACGTTGAGGACTTTGCAACGTTGCAGGATTTGAGTCATGATGAATTAGTGCAGGAGGTTGTGGAAGCCATCAAAGCATACTTGCTGGAATTCCAGGGCAGACGAAAGGAGATCACGGACGAGGTTTTGGCGGCGTTCATGCGACCACGGGTCATCTCATTTTCGGACTAAGGACAAGCAGGTCGTGTATAGTAGACGATTCTGAAATAGAAACGTGCCTCGAGATAGTCACTGATATTCTGCTGATGTATCCTGGGTAGTATAAAAACTAGAATTGAGTCATTACATCAACATGTACCAATCCGAAAGTTAATATGTGATATTCCCTGGCACCTTGTCGTAACATAAAGATTGTATCAGCGGCATATGCTGAGTATTGTGTTACCGGCGACTAGAGTTCAGTGGCTGATGCAACTTGCACACCTAACCTACTGAGATTTGACCTACTGGAGGTTGCAATTGATGATACTTTGAAGAGAAGACCTATCTTGGGCTTGCTGTTTGAAGATACCCTTGGTGTGTTACCGGCGCAGGTACAGAGTAGGCAACCAAGAGCTGTAAGAAAGTAACATCTCAGCAGCCAATAAAAGCAAGTGCGTCTATGATTACCAATGAAGAGCAGACGCTGCATATCTAAAAAAGGTATGGTATGGTCATACGGTTATATGGCCGTCCCGTTCCGTTGAAGAGCCGTAGGATCTGACTGCATTTCTAGGTCCACTCTGGCGGGAAGCACGGCATCCCCGTCATCCCAGATGCCTAATTGGGCAATGCCGAAATGCTACGCAGAGATCCTATGGAATCTAGGCCAATGTTCATGCGTCTTCTGCAACGTGTCTTATGTATCAGTGGATACTGCGGCTTATACAAAAGCTTGCACGCAATTTTGCACGTAAAGGCGCCCATAAGCGGCCTACGAATGTACCGTAAGCTAGGCGGTCTATCTAACATTATATTGTCCGCGACGATCGCCATAATATTTCCACTCTACCGATTGGCGAGGCTAAGCGCCACCCTAGTTACTGTTAAGCTGTTGTCGCTTTCATGATATCTCGCCTACTAAATGAAGCCGTCCATGCATGTTCTGCGGATCATTCCATCATCCCCAATTTTACGCCACACGCATGCTGTGTTTTGGGATCTGAATGCTTGCCATAAGGGAACGTCTCGACTGTATCAAAAAAAAACTTTACCTTGTCGGTCCAGACGTATTGATCTCAAGTTGTATAGGGGCTGACAGGTGAGTCCACGATCAGAACTGCCGAATCTCACGCTATGTACTTGCTTCATCTTATGTCAGTCTGCTCACTGAGCCTCGGCTGCCTTCCCAAAGTCCCATTTATCGTTGCATCACATCACCAAATACGAATTCCAGGCAATTGAACCGACCCTCCTGTTATCGCTTTCGGACCGTGTCTACTTAAAATCATCGCAAACCAAAATTCTTTCATGACATAACCTTTCAGGCTTATATAAAAGGCGGATCAGCGCCACTGATGAACACAGAGTCTTTGGAGAGACGCTTCCAATCTCAGCACTACATGGGACTACCGCGGCAAGATCAAATGTTTGCTCATGGACTAGATCAATGGCACGAAGCAATGCGGTCTGATAACAACACTGACTACGAGTCAACAAAGTCTTCGCGCCAGTCGCACCAATCTAATGCTTCTGGAACGTCATTCCATCATCAACAGAACATGCAAAATGCTATCTCGGATGATTTTAGCGCGGGGTTCCCAGGTGATTTCCACATAGTGCGTTGATCCATAGATCTGGTAAACCGAATCTGACCAAAATGATTTTAGGGCTATGATCACCTCGAAAATGAAATTCCTCTCATGACAAGTCACGAGGATCCTCTAGCCCTCCTTTCAACGATGCCTGGGTGGCAGGATTCTCTGGCTTTTGACCCAGCAACAGGATGGCAAGATCCCATGGCCTGTGATTCAACAATGGATGGCTGGCAGGATCTCCTAGCTTTTGACGCAATAATGGGTGCAAGGCAAGATCCTTCCACCGACTCTTCCAGAGCATCATCAGTATCTGCCAACAGCCGGCCCTCTGCAAAAGACGATGGTACACATACACAAGAATCATTTATTTGCAACGACGAATGCTGCCAGGGAAGAGCATTCAGCAGCCGTGCCAACCTTCGACGCCACGAAAATGAAAGAAAAGGACTGAGAAGGGTTTACGCCTGTAGCTTTTGCCACCGTGTTTTCAGCCGCTCAACTGCTGTTCGGTTACATCAGCAGAATGGCGTCTGCTTCAAGTCCAATGGCGCTACACAGTGACATCACACAAAACACACCACATGAGAGCCTGCAGCAATGATGAAGAATCGCTGAGATATGAATCCCTTTCCTTTAGCCTGAATTAGACAAAGATAGATGTATGGACATTTAGATACTTATAGAGACACAAGTCATGACCTCTTCCATAGTTCCGTTCTTAAAGTTCATGAATAGCAAGTTCGTTGATTTCGTTTTCCTGCCCAGTAAGCCCGTTGGAAGGTGGTTCCACCGGTCCCCTGACGTACGGTGCAAGCCGACATGAGTTGGTCCAAGATACCCTTTTGCATTTCTTCGTTGGCGTCACCGTAGCAAAAGCTGACTTGCGACCTAAGAACAGACTCATTTAAGCTCGCGACATCGATCCCAGATGAAACGGTAGAAACGACCACGACGTTCTTTGTCACCTTGGCGAGTTCTTCAGAAGTGAAAGCATATGTATACAGAAGAACGTCGATTCGCAACGGCATGCCTATTTCCCCGCCGACGATGAAACTAAAATTGCACGAGTTAGAGAAGATTCCAGAATGAGATCAAGTATGGGAAACCCAACTATTTTGAAGTCTGGTTGGAATTACCGGTGGTGGTGTTAAAGAGAGCTTTTAGGCTGTTAGAAATGGCTGATTTGATACCCATGGTAGTTTGTCCAACAGCCCACTGTCCATATCTTTGCTTGATTTCAGAAGCGATCCCGTCGCCTTGCATGTCTACACCACATCGTACCAAAGTATCGGCCCACATCGTTCCGTTGATACTGAGTTTGTGCGGGTCTTTATCATCTCTAAACATTGCCAGTCAATGGTCTGGTGACAAAAAACATGGTAATATTGTTCTCACCTGACAATCAACTGAAGTAGTTCGCCTTGTAGCTTCTCGGGGTCTTTTAGAGAAGTCAGGGAGTCGTTGGCTCTTTTCCCGGTCTCTGCATCTTGCTGCGCGGTGGTCTTTTTGACGGCGGATACTGTAATGTCTACGGAACTCTTGCTAAATTGAGTGTTCTAGTGGTATGGCTGGACAGCTCTGGTCGTACTCGGTGCTGGTGGGCATGGCGGAATTATACGTCGCTTGCTAAAAATTACCTGGCGACACCAGAAGGATGAGAAATTTGGCATAGTATTCTCGATTGGCATGTTCTTCAATGCTCAGCTCGAGAACGAGTAGCTCGTTCCAGTTTGAGCTTTTCAGCTGGCCACTTTGGCGCCCATTGTAACATGAATGCGAAGACATTACGACATCATTGGTCGATCGCCCTGATGTCAAGAGCGGGGATATGAAACATTGTCGTTCTAGCCAGCCGGTCCCTGTAGCTAGCTCCCTCGCGAGCGAGATCTGTGCAAGCCTGCAAATCTGAACAGCTAGGTACACCGACTTTTTCTCTGGAATGCATCAGGGCAGCACCCACTATGTTCAGTACGATATATACAGCTGTAACTTCACAATAAGATACCATCAGGGTTTGAACAGACCAGACCGGTCTCACTCGATCTGTGGGCAGAGGAGGCTATCATCTTGTCGAAGATCCACACAGGGATGGGCCAATGCGATAAGCCGTTTATTTCAACGTCTAGACTCCCAGTCACAGTCAAGCGCTGGGTACTGTCATTGACATTCGACAGATGCAAGGTGGTTTAGATATCGAGATGAAGCCCAACAAAGTCCAATATGTCTTACTCACCCGCCCTACCTAGTTTTCAACCAGGCATGAGACGCCCTTCCTTGTTTGCTTCTTAATGGTCTGTTTCTCTTCCTTTCACTACCTCCAAGGCAGCCATAGGTAATAGACACCATCTTGGTATAACCTCTTCGCTACCTAGAGGGACTGTGTAGATACTCTTCTCTTTCCTGACCAGTTAGATGAACCAAGCTTTTTCCTTCACCAAGTCATCCACCCATATGTGAGCGTATGGGTATAAAGTTCACGCTATCAATCTACACTTTAAAGCATCACGAGTCCAATGAGACATTTTCATTTTTGCCCTACCCTAACATAAGGTTCGGACTGCTGCACCAAATGCCTTGGTTCCGGTCTTTTTCTCCTTCATCCACCAACATCAATTATTAACACGGACATCAGCCCTTCCCCGACAACCAATTCAGCAAAGAAGTGAAGGAATCATTTTGCTATTCTTTCGCTGGCGTCGAAAGGAGAAGTATCGGTTGGCAGCTAGGCGTTCAGGCAGCTATTTCACGATAAAACGAACACTTGCCAGATGTGAGCATACAATCAAGGTTCCAAGCTGCGGAACACTTACTCAGATCAACAGAACATCCGAAAAAGAACGTCCACTAGTTCGCCATTGACCGGGATCAATGGCGGGCCCTTCATTACGGATGGAGGAGGATCTGGCCCTTTTGGACCATTTCGAGCTCTTCAATCAATCGTACGAATCCACCGAGCGTTACAATACACCCATTTCCTACTCTACACCGAAAAAGCCAGTTCAACCCCGCCCACAGTTGACAGTCAACGTCGTGAGTGGTGCGGCTACTTTTCAGGATCAAGGTTCCATCGAAAGGGACGAAGTCATCGATCACCTAACGTCTCAGTTAACTGCTTTATCGCGAAGAGTCGATGAACTCGTCCAGAAGCAGACGTCATCACCAGTTGTGATCGATAGTGGGACATGGAGCACGCCTACGGTGCGATCATGGGAGTACCCCGAGCTTGAAACAGTAGGGCGTGTGAGATCCTCAAATGGGTTCCACAGAGCCCAAGGTCTTGTGAAGTTCTCAAAGGAGTTTAAGACAGTCCCGACTGTACGTGTCAGTTTGTCAGCGGCGGACGTATCCAAAGATGCGGATTTCAGAGTCAAGGTGTACGCGACGGGGGTAGATATGACAGGATTCATTGCACATGTCGACACTTGGGGTGACAGCAGAGTGTATTCTTGTGAAATTTCTTGGGTAGCTATTGGATGTTGATTAATGCTGCACATCGTTTGGGTACATCTCCTCCAAAATCTGCCAGATTCGTCGGCGATTAGTGAATCCATGAGGGACACGTAGTCCCACCTTATCGTGGCTCCAGCCAAGGTTGTTGTCTTCCTCTGATTCATGAGGTGATATCTGCGCTGCGCTCATCACCTGCCTGCTGATCTTTTCCCAGTTCCATTTCTCGATCTCAGTTGTTTCCTTTCCAGTTTCATCATAGACGATTTGAGCATTAATATCCCAAAGAAAAGGAATTTGGAAAAATACCTGCTTCCACATGGATTGGGGCATCAAGTTGGTGCACTCAATTGAAGTTTGGCCATACTGGAAGAAGGAGCAGATATGATCTTTGACCTCCTGAGGCAATTCCTCAATCTGGTTTCTGAACTGCTTGGCATCCTTTGGTAACTGGCTTGAGGGCTCCGGTGCGAGCTCAAGATTTGCAACCAAGGCAGTAGTTAAATCCGGGATGGTAATAGGGCCCTCATTCCACTGTCAAATAATGTTAGTAAATAATGCCAGGACTAGTTCTGACATAAATTTCAAACTTACCCAGCCATTCCACTCGTTTCCGTATAGATAAATACTGGGTAAAGGCACATAGTAACGTTCCAGCCCGCAAGACAAGGGTTGTCCAGGTTGAGAGTTCGGTATTGAAGGTGTAAAATGCATTCCAATGTTGCCAGCATCCTCCATCTTGGATCTAGCACAGCGACGTTCTAATGTTAACCAAAATCCTCCGATTGAGCGGACTTTGGCGTTGGGTGACGCGCTCATTACGCGATTGAGAAGCTGTTCGCAAGATTTGTGTATGCCAATATACATCTTGCCCACCCATTCCGAAGGATCCTCTGAGTCTTCATTGACATCATAGTCCCATTGAGGATGTATCTCTGTGCGATCAGGGGGAAAGATGAGGTTACCACGATGAGTATTGGCGAAAGCATCATAACGTGTGACTTGTTCATCTGCCACCTTCAAGGATGGGGGCGCACCACAGAGTTCTGGCCAAGGAGGACCGGAAAATGCAACAACGTCGCCTTGGAGCACCAAGCCACAAATGGTGCAATGGACAAAATCGGGGTTGAATGCCATTGCTCATTGTCGGGAGGGGGGGTAAAGACGCGACAGAATCGTGGAAAATGCTGGGATAAAACGAAGGGAAGATGGAGATGATTAGGGCGGGCTGGAATAAGTGCACTAGGCTAGCATAGACCATCGTTTCTTACAGTAAGGACTCTGCCAGTGGGGACAGTATTAATCTCTCTCCACAGCAGAAGGACCCTTGGAAAATCTTCCTCAGCCTTCTTTTCAGCACGGCCACTACAGCGATCCGCGGCCTTGTTTCGAAACAAGACATCGCAGGAGCCATCCAAAGGTTTATCAATGGCCAACCATGTGAGTCATCTCAGCTCTTCTCCATTACTGGTGGAAAGCCATGCATGTCAGACTTCTCTCATTTCGCCCTTAACCGTAGTATTTCTGTTCGACCGACTCTTAATTAAGGAATGAACTTTATTGGAATACATAAGAGCGTAATTGTGATCCAGCAAAACCTCCAGTAGATATCACATCTACCTCACAAACTGATCTGCGAAGCTAGCCCCAAGTCCCACAGCCTCATAGTGCTCCCGCGCCTTAGCCAACTTACTGAACACATCCTCAACACCAACGGGATTGCCATCAGGGTCAACGTAAATGTATGCCCCTGTAACATGGAACAAAGTAACCATCTCTTTGACATCTTCAGGTACTTCCAGGGTATGAATGTCGCCAGGAGGCTCGTATGCATAACCGCCCTCAGTGGCCCACCAAGGGTGCTCTAAGTAGTGCCAACGCCCCTTGAGGACGGTTGCGTGTACACAGCCAGCATGTCGGTGGCGGGATAGAATACCAGATCGTCGCACGCGAAGAATGTTGACGAAATAGCCTCCAGATACGGAGAAGAGAAGAGGCCGGAACCAAACACCAGGAGCTTGGGGGACCCAGAGACGCTCGTCGCATTCAATTTCGAAGATACCGGGGACAACAAGGTCATCGGGTACGGCAGGCAAGCGAGGGCCACGGTAGGGTACAGCGTCTTGGTCTAAGCGTACGGTGCCATCTTTGGGCTTTGATGCATCCGATGGTGCGGTAACGGTCTCGGTTGCAGTAGACATGATGAATATGAGTGGAGATCTGATTGCGGTATGAATGTAGAGAAATGGTAGTTTTTCTTTGTTGTGGTGTCTTATGTTCAAATTGTCCAGACCTCGGAGGAAAGGAATCTGTCTTTTTATGTATAATTGCAAATCAAACCATAGCGGTTGTGAACCAAAACATAGCAAGAGACAGGTGGCGGCCGCTGTGAAAAGTCTATTTCTCCCTGTCAAGTCTTTACCATCAACTACGATGTAACAGGGCGCCAACAGCGGCGGTCTTTACTCATTTAGCGTGGGCAAGAGGTGTGACCCCACTCAGTCTCTTCTTATCTACTATCTAACCACTTTTGTCAGGTGCGTAGGATAGGCAGTTTAGTCTGTTGCCTGTGAGTCTTGTTGGCTCTTTTCAACGTAGAGCCCACTGATAATATTTACAAGGAGGATGAGTTTTCGATACCGCGCGATATTCCACTGCTGATCAATTTTTCATCACTCAATGGAAAATATTCAGGTTTCAGACCCTGCTACGATATTGACAGCTTCCAGCCCCGGTGCTTTACCACGTCCAACCAATCCACTCTATCATCATCGACCCTCTGCGATCCATCAACTCTTCGCCTCCAAACCTCGTCCAGAACGTCAAGACAAGTCTCGACGTTGCGAAACCTCCGCCACCTGATCATTTCCACCATTTTCTGTCGCACCGCCTTCATATGGGACGCCTCTTGAGCTTCCCCTCCGGCCATAAAGAGGGGGAAGAGCAATGTGCACTCAATAAGGCACCCTTCGGATACTCGACTAACTATCTGGCAGATGGCTTCCACGCACTTCTTCAACTTGTCCCCTATAGCCTCCGAGTCACGACTGACATGACGTCTTAACGTTCGGTAAAGATGAATCAGCGCTGCGTTGCGATATGCTTCTCCCAGTAAAGCTAACGGAGAATCCTCTCGATCCGAAGGAGAGGTCCAGTCTTGTAGTTGGTCTTCAATCGAGCAGGCTTTGAGAAAGAGATCGCCGATGACTTTTGGGAGTCCACTCTCCGTTGCAACGTCCTGTCTCTCAGTGAAGTCTGCATTCAGATCGCTCGTCTCTGAAATATGAAACAAGAGACGCGAACCAAAACCAAAGTAGGGATCCGCTAAAGAGTCGTCACCCGACGACCAGTAGAAACCCCTCAGTAAGGGACGACAGTCCATTGAGACACTCATCATGATATCGTGATAGGCGAAATTACGTAGAAGCCATCTACCCTCAAATGTCCCCAGGATTGTATGATTTGTGTCAATCGTACTTTTGTTGGGTCGATGGGTCAATGCTGCAGCCGCCCCAGTTAAGTGAGGATACCAGGTGTTGGTTCCCTCGGATATGGATTCCAAAGAGCAGAGAACCATCATAATAGCAAGACTCATTTCTGTGGATAATTCGCTGTGCTTCATGGACTCATGGAGCTGGGCGAGAGCATCTCCACGATGGGACAACGCCAACAGCTGAAAGCCATCATCACGCAATGCCAGATGACACGATGCCCATGCTGATACAGCGTGCATAAGTGGGCGGCACTCAAAAGCCAAGGGTAAGATGACTTTGCAGAGTTAGATTTCAGTTGACTATCTGCGTGGGATGATTGGGTGATGGTCTTACCGGACAAGAAGCAGTTATTTTCTAGATTTGTGGTCAGGAGGAATGCTAGGTTGGCTGTGTAATATCGTAGCATAGCTCGTCTGCTTGCAACGAGATTTATTGAATCCCCGGTTCCAAACTCGGAAGGCGAAAAGTCAAGCGGCTGGCAGAGGTGCATGACGCCGCCATGAATCTGCTCACTGCTATGGGTAAATTGTGGTTTGTCTGTGACAAAGGGGGATGGTGACCGTGGTTGGACGGTACGGGGCTCTTCGCGTTTGCAGGTCAGATTCAGTCGTAAACAATGGCTACACACGGGGTAGATCTGATCACATTTCTTTTTCCTGTGGCGAAACCCGTCAGCTCAAGCAAGATACATGGGCGAGTTCTCCGATCACCTTGTTCGGCATGTCAGACATCCACGTTTCTGTCTAGTATAGCCGGTCCTCCTGGTGACGCTATGCATGTTCATGGTATCAATTGGTTGCGTAATTGCTGTGGCATACAATACAGAGAATATTCTTTACGAGCGGCTGGTGGCGGAAAGAGTGACAGAGTCCAAAGGACGAAGGATCAGTGTGACATGGAAAATAATATATACGACGGCGCTATGGGCGGCGACCAGAGTCAGCTTAGCTTAAGTGGGTGCAATGCGGGGTACTTGTGGGCATCACTTAAACCTTGGTCTTGATTAGTGTCTTCTTGTTTAGGTCGTTGAACCGAGTCAGTGTTACTAAGACTTTGCAATTGGAAACAACCATCAAGTACATTTTTGTTTGAGAGTTGTTTACGATTTGACAATGCCTCATCCTAGACCTATGTCTTGCGCTGCAGCATTGCTTTCTCTGCGATCTGGCCCCTCAAGACAATGACATCCAGGGAGGCTCACAACAACCAAGAGGACAGGATTACAATTTTACAAATGAAACATCAAAAAGGAGAATTGGGATTCCCATTCCATATCACGAACAGTGAATAAATTATGCATTGATGTCATCTTTAAGGAGTCGTCTCATGACGCAAGCGTCTTCCAAATGTAATTGGCACAAAGCCAACTGTGCAGACTGTATAGCAAGTACATGACGTGGATGCCAGTTGAGTGTATAATATCTCGAAGCAAAATATTCATTTGATCTATGATAATAATGGCTCATAGTCGAGCGTCTCTAGCATGATAGATACGAGAAGTGACCGTTCCAACGGCTTCTTCCAAGATACCCACCATCCGCTCCAATTCTGGCTCGGTGACCACATATGGTGGAGACATTATAACATGATCGACATGAACTTCCCCAGTTGCACCGAGGTTACCCAAAATGTTCAACCCAAGGTTAAGAGCTTCATCAACAACCTCGTGGCAGAAACGCAGGCCTGGAGGAAATGGTGTCTTGGAACCCTTGTCTTGAACGAACTCGATGGCCCAGAACAAGCCACGTCCACGAATGTCGCCGACAACATCTAGCTGGCCAAGGCGCTGCTTCAAAAGTCTTTCGAGTACCCGGCCCATTCGTGACACGTTACCCAGCAGATCTTCGTCACGAATGATACGCTGTACTTCCAATGCTGCGGCGCAAGCTACTGGGTGTGCCTGTTGATCATCGTGGTTAGTCAAGATTTTTCTGAGGAGCGAGTCTTGCAAAGTATACAGATCAAACAACACAATACTGAGCATGAGATGATTCAATGTACCTGGAACGTATGGCCATGCATTAGCCCCCCTGACCCGTTGGCCAAAGCTTCGAAAATCTTGTTGCGGAGAAGCACAGCGGACAGTGGAATGAAGCCTCCACCCAAGGCTTTGCCGATGGTCTGGATGTCCGGGCCTGAGATATTCTCCTGTTCCCATGCATGCATGGTGCCCGTCTTGCCCATTCCACACATGATCTTGATAGTCAATAATGTTAGTCTTCTTTGGCATCACAATTCTCAACAAGGAGTTATGAAACAACATACCTCATCTAGAATAAGCAGGATGTCGAACCTATCGCAAATTTCTCGCACCGCTCTAAAGTAACCTGGTACAGCAGGGAGGCATCCCAAGGTAGTTCCGCTGACAGTCTCGGCGATAAAGGCCGACACGTTCTCGGGTCCTACTCGAAAAATTTCATCTTCAAGTTGGTTGGCCAAGCGTGCAACGTAGTCTTCGTCGGTTTCACCCTTACTCTTGAGCCTATAAGCAAAGCAAGGGTCGACAAAACTAACATTATGTGATAGCCAGTCTTTGTACATGCTCCTTCGTGAATCATGTCCTGAGACACAGAGCGCACCAATCGTGTTGCCGTGATAACTTTGCTTCCTTGCTATAACGTGTTGCTTCTGCGGCATGCCTCGTTCATGCCAGTACTGTGTTGCCAGTTTAATAGCAGCATCGGTTGCCTCGCTTCCAGAGTTCACAAAGATAGCCTTCGAGAGACCCCCTGGTTGGCCCTCTAATAGGACAGAGGCAAGTCTTTCGGTGGCGTCGCAAGTGAAACTTGCACCGGAGTATAGGTAAGCAAGCTGTTCAACTTGGTTGGTGATGGCCTGGGTGACTTCAGGCCTTCCGTAGCCAAGGCATGAGACGGCTGGTCCAGCGGAAGCGTCCAGAACCTCTTTGCCAGATTCGAGGAGGAGGGAAACGCCACTAGCTGAGACAACCTTGTCAGGCCGTCTTGCCATAGTGCGATGGAGAATGTTGGAGTTGGCAACAAAAGGATGAGCCATGTTGGGCTGAGGTCTGTTCAGGAGAGCTGGGATGTGTGGAATACTGCAGATTTGAACGTACAGCAGGAGTGTCTAGACAGGAAGATATACCCGTGTATCTTGACCTAATTGTATCTCCTGCTGCCTTGTCTACCTGGTCCAACTTGCGATGCTGGGTGGGTAATACTACAATAGTCCCAAAATCGCCACCGCTTCCCGTGCTCCACGGAATCCCGCCGTTGGCGCCGCGGGGTATGGTGGCGTTCCTCAAATACGCGTGATATGAGATAACAGCCCAAACCTTATCTCTGCAAAGATGTCTCCACACATTCAGTCCCCGACTCAGCCCCGAGTCCCGTGGGGAAGCGCAGGCTTTCACAATCATCTGGGCTTGGGGAAGAGAAGATCGACTTGGATTGGCCGGACTTGGTACGAGCGCGGACCTAACTCGACAAGCAAGATATTGCTTGGAATACATCAAGTATGGTAGATTGCGAAAGGAGATTGCTTGCTCTGGCTTTAGATAAAATGACGCCCTTTGCCAGTCCATTTCGGTACATGCTTGCTCTCTGTCACACTCATTCCCCACATTCTGCACTCTGTATAGTTATCCATCATCATGCAAGAACATATTTTAAAACATCCTACCTCTCCACCTCCTCAAGCCCATGATGGCAAACCTGAAAAGTCGGACAGTCAACTTGCCGAGACTGAAACCATCCACAATGGCTCGTCAACCCTCGAACGGAACGAAGAAACACACAGAGGCTTTAAACCTCGCCATGCACAAATGATAGCCCTCGGAGGCGCCATTGGAACATCGCTTTTCCTCGGAACAGCCCAAGTACTCCGAGTAGGGGGACCACTATTCCTCATGATTTCCTATGGTGTCCTTTCCGCTCTCGTCTATTGCATCGTGACTGGGATCGCCGAAGTGGCAACCTATCTACCTGTTCCAGGAGGAACCATGGCATACTACGGTCATAAGTATGTTTCTCGAAGCATGGGATTTGCAATGGGATACTTGTACTGGTATTCGCTTGGCATCTTGATTCCCTATGAGTTTGTAGCTTCCACACTTCTCATTGACTACTGGGAACCTGCCGTCAGCCCTGCCGTCTGGATCTCCATCATCTACGTTGTTATTGTTTTCGTCAACTTGTTTCCAGTTCGGGTGTTCGGCGAATGCGAGTTCTGGAGCGCAGGGATGAAGATCCTCTTGATCTTAGGCCTGATCTTCCTCTCGATTATTCTGTTCTTTGGAGGTGGGCCTGATAGGGATCCGCTCTACTTTCGATACTGGGGGAATCCTGGACCAGTCAATACGCACATCATGAAAGGAGATGCTGGACGCTTTGTCGCACTTCTACAGTCCTTCGTCCTCGCATCATTTGCTTTTGTGCTTGCTCCAGAACAGCTGATTGTAACGGCTGGTGAGATGCAATCCCCACGTTACAATCTTCCTCGAGCAGCCCGACGCTATATCTGGCGACTCATCATTCTTTTCATGCCGTCTATTTGGGGCATTGGGGTTGTCTGCGCATCTAATGACCCTTCTCTCACGGCTTCCGGTACTGCAAGCTCGCCCTTTGTTATTGCTATTCGCAACGCAGGGATCCCTGTACTGGACAGTATTGTCAACGGAGCAATTCTTTTATCGGCCATCACCGCAGGAAATGCCTTTTTATACTCAGCATCTCGAAACCTTTACTCGCTAGCAAAGGCTGGTAACGCCCCTGCTATTTTCAAAAGATGCAACCGCTACGGACTCCCGTACTATGCAGTAAGCGTCACGGCCTCGCTCGGTGGACTTGCATATCTCAGTTTGTCAAACACAAGTCTCACTGTCTTCAACTGGCTCATTAACATCACCAACACTTCTGGCTACATCAGCTGGATATGCTGCGGTATCATCTACTCAAGATATCGTAAAGCTATAGCCCATCATGGCTTGGAATCCCCCTACCGCTCTCGACTCCAGCCTTGGGGTATGTGGCTTGGTACTGGTGGTTCCGTCATTCTGCTTTTTATTAACGGGTTTACGGTCTTTTTCCCATCCCAGTGGTCTGTGGGAACATTCCTTACAGCGTATATTGGTATCCCGGCGTTTCTTGTTATTTTCTTCATCCATCGATACCTCCACAAGGACGATAAATGGGTCAGAAGGCCTGAGGATATTGACATGTATGAGGGTATGGATGAGGTACTTGCCGCAGAGAGGCCGCCTCCTGTGAGAGGTGCTGTATCAAGAAGATTTTGGGCATTGATAGAGTGATGCAGTTTCTATATCAATCTTTTGCTAGGCCTAGCAGTCACTATCCTAAATCTTTTTCTCAGAAGCTGGACTTGGTGTGGGTCGCGATGACGCGCCCCGGCGCCGAACACGTCCATCGCGTAAAAGATCTTCTCGTCTATCGCAATTGAACAGCGACAGAAATAGATGATTGTCGCAGCAAAAGACAAATACAGTTATATTTACGTAAATACATCTGGTCAGAGAAAATTAATTACAGCAATGCTAGTAACAAGGATGTCCCCTGTCTTCTAGCTGTACGTGCAGTAAAAATAGCAAAAAGGTAAAAACATATGATAGCAAGAACAACTAGAGACACTTTTGAATCAATTGGCAAAGGGCTACCCTATGTAGTTATACAGCCACTGCGAAAACCAAAACCTGACTGGGTTTTGCTAAGCGTCCAACGCATCCCGCTCAACTACCAAGACCTCACATTACTTGGATAAATTGACGTTTCCAGTGAGATTGCCGGGTAATGTTGGTGGAACATCCTCCTCATCACTGCTGGTCTCTATGTCGACAGGCTCATGTTGTCTCATTGCAAGCCAAGTGGGGAAAGAAGCAAAAACTGCCAGGGTAGTTAGTATCAACAATTCAACATGGGTCATCATAGGAAGGTGCTTGACTTACAAAGAAGGATTGTGTTGATGATCAATGGCACTCTTCCACCATACCACTCCCTCGTGTTGATACCGAAGCTGATCGCTTGAGCAAAGCTCTCCTGCCCTCTGAGGATACCTGAGAATCGGCTGAGTTCCGAAATGTTGTCGGTCTTGGTGGCGAGGAAGTAGTACAGCCAGTTCTGCAATGCCTGTCGAGAAAACTCCCAGAGGCAGAGCACAAAGAAGCCTTCAACAAATCCCTTGTCTGTCCAATCCCATGCAGGCTTCGTCCTTGTGTACTTCTCCTGGATGACCCAAGCGTACACCCAGGCAATAATGTGCAGGACCACAACATACCAGTATCCGTACTCCAGACGCTTCTTGACAGTGAATCCCTTGTAATCAAGCAACGAACTCATGATCTGGGAGGACAGAAGAACGCCAAAGTTCATGACAAAACCAATCAGGGCTCGGGCGCGAACACCAAAGTAGTACACCTGAAAGTTGCCGTTGTACTGGTTGAAGTAGGCAGCCCAGAATATGGGCAATAGGAGCAGAACGTCCTTACGCTTGCTGGCCTCAAGTAGAGCGCGCAACTCAGCCTTGAAGCTTTTCTCTGCCTTGATAATAACAGCGCTTCCGTCTGCTCGCTGGACCTTCTCGGGAGGTGACAGTAGAAGAGCTACAGGAGCAGCGACACATTGAAGCGCGATGAAGATGAGGTAGACCTTGGGGTTGATCTTGCCTTTGGACTTTGCGTTCTCATCGTTGTTGAGAGCCAGGACGATAGCTCCACCGAGAAGGGGCCCTCCAGTTCGGAACCACAGCCAGATATTCATGTATCGACCTCGTTTGCCGGGCTCGGGATACCCCAGGGCAACAGCTCCCTCACTGGCCCAGAACAGACCGGCAGAGATACCGCATGTAACAGCACCAACGAGGACAAGCCACTCATTGCCGAACCGGTTGTTGCAGTAAAGACCAGCCGAGTAAATGGGATATCCTATCGCTCCGAGCGTAAGTGTCCAGGAAAGGCCAATTCGGTTGGCGATAGGTCCTCCAAAGAGGCACAAGAATCCCATAAGACCGAAAACAAGGGCGTTGGCAGCGTTGACGAGGTAAGGCTCTTGAGCACCACCAGCTCCTAGAGAGCTCATGGCATTCCAGAGACCAGGCGCTAGGAAGCCAACACCTCCGATGACAAAGGCATTGAAAAGGGTTGTGTGATGCCATGTTCGATGCTGAGGCTTGTTCTGGAACCCAGCAGGAGCCGCGGTCTCTACCACGGTGTCGTGCTTCAAGCTCGCCATGGTCATGGTGTTTTCGAGGCTTGTGTTACGATGTGAGTCTGCAAGCTGAAGATTTTGTATGGAGCGTTGGCCATCATTTTAAACAACTCACTTCTGTCGTGATCAGATCAAAAATTTTGTTATTCGCCCCTTCGAGCAACATCTTACGGTTGCAAGTGGTTGCATCAGGATATAATACAATCGCTAGGTTCAATCGCGCCATCACCCCAGGGGCCCACTAAGAGCTATAAGCGTTAAGATGCATGGGGTCGCAATCAAAATCGGCAGTCGACACATGGAGAGAAGTAGACGTCTTGGCTGTTGACTTGTAAGTTCAATCTGACTTTGATCCATGTTAATCGATCTGAAAGACGTTCATGATAACGATAGGATCAACGACGATCGATCTGTTTCCTCAAGGTTGGCCACATGATCCTCTTGTGATGTTGAATATCTGACCTGCAGATCATCTCCATAAAAAGAAGGCCCTTTTCAACCACAATTCGTAGGAATTAGTTAGTAGCGGAGCATTTGCTTATTCTAGTGAAAGTCGCCGGTCCTTGACGACTTGAACCGACGACAAAAGGGCAAGCAATAGAGAGGCATGTTAAGACTTGTCCCAATTCGGGTATTTGTATGCACGCACTTCCAATACCAGAGAATAAATTATCTGCATAAATCTGCCATCCTTGGCAATTCCGCTGCTTGACACTGTTCACACGCTCGTTTCCCTCGCAGCTGACAAATTACAGACACAAAAGTCCCCTAGAAATACTTCTCATAGGATTCCACAGAGTCCAGAACCATCTGATCAAAGGGTATCCACCCCTGACCTATAAGGCAGTCTTAACAAGACTACATAAAGGCAGCCAAGATGGAGCCAAGACGGGAACTAATTTTTATCCCGAGATCACAACGGATAAAGTCCAAAAACTTAGTGCAAGTCTCCCTTGCCACCGGAATCACAACTTGTAAATGGAAGCTTTGGACAATACATGTCGCTTTCAAACTTACTGGCGGGACCGACGGGAAGATAACCGTTCCAAGTCCCACCGTGCGTGAGGTCCAAACACTCGGTTCGGCACAGCTTACCTCCATCGACATTCTTGAGATGATGTTGAATTGCACCGGCGATGGTGATTGCCTCTGCTGTGGTATCGCAGTAACGACCAGCTCGTACTGAAAGGTTGCGCCGGGGTAGAACACAGACACCTCCTCAGTATCCCGCATAACGAAGCCAGAACAGGTACCATGCAGCAAGAATGTTAAAGTTAATAGTTATCCAGTTCTTAGCTTCATCCTGGGCGAAGTATTCGAGCAGGTTGACAATGAAGACGATTGAGAGGATGATGGAAGGACCGGCTTGGAGAAGTCTCTGTGATAAAGTCAAGGGTTCGGGACGTTGCTGTCTCCTGTTACCCATTGCGTCGGAAACTGTCTGGGTTTCTGGTTCAGCGAGAGCTCTTATAATCTTTGAGAAAGCTCTTTATGGGCAGGAACGATAGCTGAGCGCTGTGAGCACAAGAGTTGATCTCGCGGTGGTTCTGAAGTAGTAGATCGCATCGATAATTGGTACGAGTGTGTTGGTTCCAGGATGGTTCGAAGGGTTAGTTCGCTTTCACATGCGCGATGGATGATGCAGATAAGATGCAGTGGCTATCTGAATTAATAGCCAGCGCTTATGCTGTGGATATATAGACGAATAAGCTGTAATCAACAGCCGATTGAGAAATAGATCATGTGAACATGAGAGAAGTGAGGGAATGAGACAGAGGAAGTAGTAAAGATATGTAAAAACCAGAGGATTGTTTTTTAAACACGTGGTACCTTTATGAGTGTATCTGCAGCCGGGTTCTCCCTTCCTTCAGAATCCAATAATGATAAATTTTCGGCTACTCGGCATGTCAAAAGTCGCAGTCATCCCGGTCAGTGCTTGATGTTATTCAACCAACTGCAGCGTTCTAGTACTATGGATACGTTATAGCTTAGAGCGAGCAGATCTAGACCATGACAATAGATAAAAGGACAATTGCATCTCTTCTTTATTATACTCTCCTTCTTTGCTAATAAAATAACTAAATAACCTGCTGTCTTCCTTTCTCTAGGTAGCTTCCCTGGGGTAAAAAAAAGAAAAAAGGAAAAAAACATACAACAGCGGGGATTCGCTGGTCGTCACCGACCCAACTACTAATCCGCCGGTTAGTGGCTTGACTATGGGAGAGCGGACGGGATCCCGTATTTTCCACTACCTTTGGTCGTATGTGCTAGAAAGTAATAACATTACAGCTTATAAACTTAAGTTCAACAGCGCCTGCAGCCGGTAACCTTTGGGACTGACACTCCAACGTTCTCACCCTACAGTCTTGGGCGTGCAATGAAATCGTTGCGACAAGCCGATACAAGCAATTGACGTGCCGATATTTACTGAGTTACGGATTTGTGAATATTCCGCTTCCGAAATTCAATTGGCATAGATAGTGCTTTGTTGACGCGAAAGTGTTGCCGCCATTCTAGGCAGACCTTGATGTTGTATTGGTGAACGTGGTTGATGATCTTGCAGTTGCATCATTCATTCTAACTTCAGTGCAGAAGAGCGCATGGCCGCCTTTGCATTCTACTTGCTGGCAATAGTACATACACTTTGAGATAATAGAAATTCATCCAATACAATTACTCATTCAATCTGAGCTTCTTTCTTCTATTCTCTCCCACCGGTGACTCTTCTCTTGATGTTCATCATCATCTGCTGTCTCATACCCTACAGACTTGGTGATGTTCACGGTTCACCCATCAGTCCAGCCAGTGCCCCACTAAATCTTCACAGACAGAGAGCACGACGGCGACAGCCATCTGCCAAGCGCAAAACATGCCGCTCGAAGCGTGAAAATTCAGTTTTTGTCGGTCTTTTGCAGCATTTCCATAGCAATGGGCGTTTTTCTCAGTTACCAGCCTCACTTTGAAAGAAAACTCTGTTTGTCATGTCAAGTGAATTCGTTCAATTGGTCTGAGGTTCCTTCCAGCCTCGGCGCTATCCACAGTGATCCATCACCCGAAATTACAGCGGACAAAAAAAAGTGGCTGGGCCAGAGATCAGAGTTTTCACAGCAGCCTCAGGCTCACAAAATCAGGCACTGGGATCCACACCTAACCTCTATAAAAGTTCAGTTTCCCGCCGACCATTTGGACTTTTCTTCTTTTCTTCTTCATGTCGACAATACTTCAGAGAATCATTTCTATAGTATTCGACCTTCTCTTGGTTCTCCAAAAGAGCCACAGATCCCACCCTGGTTGATGAGTGTATATCCTCGACACCCTAGAGTGAATACCTTTTGGTCCTCTCGCCCTGTCCGCAAGGATGGCGGTTGCTGTTTACTCAGTAGCTGTATAGAGAGTTTGGTTACTCTTGATGATCTCGACCCCTGACGTGGTCTGCCTTCGGGCGCATGTCTGGGGTGGGTGTTGATGGACGTCTGACAGGCGTGTTTTCTTTTTCTCTTTTTCGTTGCTTGCTGGGGCTTGTCCTTGGGAGTGAGGAAGATGATAGAGATGCGATCATATATCGTCATCTTTTGATATCTAGTATGCATCGTGACTGTAAACAAACCCTTGACTCACTCTGAGACCTGCCATTCTTACTCCGTGGCTTGTTTCTATTTTTGTTCAAGGAAGAAGAATGAAGCCCAATACTCACCGCGATATGTTGTGCTCTATTGCTATAGCGGTCCATCATCACTGGCTACATACTTAATCCTGAACTCCATCGTAGTAAAAGGTGTCGGAAAACTCTGCACCCTAAATGAATGCCTGAAGTTTGTCCTGTTGGCGCTTGAGAGCCAATCACGCGTCGCGACGCGCTTCGCGGATGCCTGAACACGTGCGCCCACGTCACGCCCGTGAAGCATAATTACCTTCACTCAAGCTGACTGAGGCATGGAAAAATGCGTCTACGAACACTCTCACATTGGCATGCGTGTTCAAGTGATCCTTGTGTTGTGTTGGTGGAACAATCACTGCCTGCCCAGATGTTCAAGTAGGCTGTTCTTTGGAGCATATTGGACGGTCCACGTGTCAAATGCATGCCAATGAGTGCTCAAACTATCTATTCGTTGCAGTTGAGCTTTAGTTTTCTCTCAATGTGCTCGTTCTCCCATCGCAACCTAGAACATCTCGATCAAACAAGATGATGCTTGCAGGCGCTTGTGTTTAAATATCCCATCTTGTCTCGTCTTCAGTGAATCTCAACCGCTTCTCCCATCCCCATCCTGACACACCAGCTTCACAACTCATACTTCATCTAGGAAATCACCCACTCAACCAACACTGACAAACAGCAACCATGTGTAAAATTACCTACTACGCGTGCGGTTGCTGCGAGAAGCTCATTGACCGGCTATCGTCCAAATGTGACTATGATCCCCGGAATATCTTTGAGTGCATGAACCTCGAAGAAAGAGTCAGTAGAGCTATGTATTGCGAATCTTGCGGTGAAGCCTATGCTTTGAAGAAGGACCACCCTTTTATCGCCAAATGGCGCGAATTCAAAGCCCAACTGGAGGCCCTTAAAAAGGCGATCATCGAACGGTGCGAACACAAAGCCAAACTACGGGCCATTGAAAAAGAACAGCGCGAATGCAAAGCCCATCTAAAGACCCTTGAAACAGCCCAACCTAAGGTCCTTGAGAAAGCCACACAAAAGGCCCATGAAAAGGAGATGATCGAACGGCGCAAATACAAAGCCTATCTAGAGACCCTTGACGAAGGCCAACTAGCGGCCCTCCACAAAGCCCAACAAGAGGCCCGTGAAAAGGCCCATGAAAAGGCGATCATCGATCAGCGCAAGTACCAAGCCCTGTTAGAGGAGTTTGAAAGAGGGTGGTAGGTTATGGCTACTACCTAGCTCTGCGCGTTGATTGCTGGACAGTCAAGAAGGCTACTGGATAGCCTGGATTGAAGAAAGGACTGGAGAAGTCAGTTGTTAGAGTTGTGTGATAGATACTTGCAATTCATTGTGCTTTACTGTATAAATTTCCCAATGAATTGAATGTGAATTATGTTGACTGTTTTGTATTCAAGTAACTGGTGCTGAACACGGTGCTGTAGTCTGAATGTCATGTATCGTGATGGCGCATCAGACAAGCGTAATGAAGGACATCTCTTGAATTTGACGATTCAATAACTGGCCTTGCCGTTGTAACAATCTCTTGTTCGAGTGATCTCTTGTTCGAATGTACTTTTAAGTGTCAGGTCATTGTCCGAACAGAACACCTATGCAGTCTCTTTCAACACACCAGGCCGTGCGAGTGCCAAGGTTGTTGTTCGAACACTTCAAAGAAGTCAATGTGAACACCAGAGTGACATCCATGTATATGTATTCAGATCATCATCCTCACATCTCCCCCACGAACTTTATGTCAACACAACACAACCACATTGCTTTTGCAACATCACAACAAAATAATCTCCCCTCTGCAACACCGCAACAATGTGCACAACACCCATCGTTATAGACTCATGTGGTCTCTGTGACTTGACATACACCTGGCCACCCGGCTACTTCAAGCCAACCGAGAAAGACCTATGCAAGAACCATCGACAAGGTAAGGAGTGCGAAACTACAGGAGTTCGAGAGGCGGAACGCCGTATCTGGCCCTGTTCTAAGTGTCTCAGAGATCCAGGGAAGCGCATTATGCCTCACAGGGCTTACGCCTTGAGGAAGTAATGAGACTGGCAATACATGTCAATCTGGTGATTGATTGTTGTCGCCACGGACACGGTCTAGGTTTTCGCTGCTTTGCTCTTGATAAGCCAGCGTGTGATCTGAGCTTGGGACTCTCCAGAGAGCTTTTGACAAGTGGAATCATGAGTTGAGTTGAGTCATCAATTCCATAGATTCACATGTAAAATTACTAGGTATAAATAGAGCAGAATCTCCCACCTTGCCTGCATTGCACACCTCATCCGTTCATCATGCCCTCGTCCACAACAGAACATCGTCTCTTTCTATCCTCACCAAATGTGCATCGTCATACAAAACGTCCAAATATGCTCGGCCTGCCACGAGCGCCGCGTCCTGGGGTTATATGGAGCCATCACATGCAAGGATATGACAGAGGGATATGCATGTGGGGGGATTAAGAATGAAGATAAGGTCCAAGATTGGATGTGCTATCCCTGCTATCAACAGAATATGAACGAAGGGGAAGTAAGCATTCGATCGGATCAATATTCGCGATGCCAAAAGAGTCAATGCGCATCTCGGTGGGACACCAGTAGGGCTGACCTCCGTTAAAGGTTCGGGACCCTGCATCAAGAACTAGCTCAGTAGTAATGAAACAGACTAATATTAGCTAACCAAGTGCTTATTCATGCCTTATCGCCCCCAATAATTCTTTACATGAAGACCAGCTCTGTCAAGCAACGTGTTCTTTCATTCGTGCATATGTTCAACCAGCTTCCAAGGGGTCGTATAAATGGACCATACAAGAAGGCAGTATGAAATGAAGATCAATTCAGCTCCATCTTGAATGGAACAATAAGCGTAGTCGTCCAATAGATATGGATCAATGCTGACGGCGGTAATTGCGCAGTAAGCTAAGCCCTTCAGCCCTGCCCCACCATGGAGATGTCCGCGGACGAGTCCGCCAAGATGAGAATCATCATCTCCGATTGGCTGCATTCACCCTAGGGATTTTGGTATAAGAAGATGACAGGAACGCAAAACCAAGACTCCAATCTCATCAACAATTTCAGCTTCATTTTCGTATACAGCACTTCAGATACCCTCGATACCTTCTAATATCCATATTTCCTCATCATCACCATGCCTTGCCATCCTTCCGAACCCGAATTCCAAGTCCGTGACATTCCCAGTCTGCGCGGTTACATCGCCATTGTCACAGGTGGTAAGTCATCTATCATCCTCTTTCCAATCCACATATTAACAGTTTAGGAAACTCTGGAATTGGCTTTGAAACAACACTTCAACTCGCCCTCAAGGGCGCTCGAGTCTACATCGCCTCTCGCTCAGCCGAGCGCGTCGGCAAAGCCATCGCAGAAATGCACCAACAAGGCCCCGACCTAGATCTCCACTTCCTCAAGCTCGACCTCCAAGACCTTCAAAGTATCAAGACTACCGCCGCAGATTTCATGGGCCGAGAAAACCGTCTTGATCTTCTTATCAACAACGCTGGTATCATGTGCACTCCTTGGGAGTTGACCAAGGACGGTCATGAACTCCAATGGCAGACTTGTTTCCTTTCGCATCACGCTCTCACCATGGCTCTCATGCCCATGCTTATCAACGGCGCTCAAGTCGCTCAACGAATGGATCGTGTGCGAATCATCAACGTCGCTAGTGACATGGCTCTTCGCATGGGTCCCGAGGTCATCAACTACGACGATCCCAACCTCACCAACGAGACCGGCAGAATGGCCCCATACAGGCGATACGGCCACTGCAAAGAGGCAAACATCATCGCCGCAAAAGCCATAAATGACCGCTACCAACACTTTGGTATAACAGCATACTCTCTGCATCCCGGCCTGGTCAAGTCCAACCTCCAAGCTGGCAACCAGACCTTACTGGGCGCTGTGTCACGAATGGCGTTCAAGGTCGCTCCTCAGTCTACGCCTCTTGAAGGAGCTATGAACTCGCTTTTCTGCGCTACAAGTGAGAGGGCCTTTAAGAACCCTGGTCGATACTATGTTCCTGTTCAGAAGCTTGATGATCGGGCGAATAAGTGGCTTGATGATGCGCAGGCTGTTAATAAGTTGTGGGATTTGGCTACGAGACAGTGTAAAGAGGCTGGGTTTATCATTGAGGATCTGCGACAATACTACAACTAGTTTGGTATTGGTGTTTTGTGATTTAGCTATGGAGGGGGATGTATTTTTAGCAGTTTTGATGGCATTAATTAGCATAAGCATATTTCATATCTCATCACTCTTCCCATTTTACCAACTTGAGAGACTCATCCCACAGCCTTTTCTCTGCCTCCTCATTGTAGATCCAATCCGCATACCCCGATGCAAGAGACGATGGATCGACACCTTTCTCCAACGGTGGTTCCTCAGCACAGTTACTCAAATACTTTCCACCTTTTCCTTCCCAATCCTTGCTCAAAGCCGCATACACAGAGGTCGCAGCGCCTTGTTCAGGATTCTTCAAATACTGTGCCATCTCCTCTGGCAAGTTGAGTGACTTGAGATCGATATGTCGAGCCAAGTTCGTATGAATAGAACCAGGATGTACAGAAAGAGCATGGATGCCCTGATCGCCATAACGTCTCTCGAGTTCGGTGGCGAAGTAGATGTTGGCCGTTTTCGACTGGGCGTACGCGAGCCAAGCATTGTACGGCTCTTTCTCGAAGTTGTAGTCGTCAAAGCGAACTGGGTTTAGGCGATGAGCCTTGGAGCTCAGAGAAATAACCCTAGACTGGAAAGATGGCGTGGAAGCAGCTGAAAGAGCGGGCTTGAGCAGTTGGAAGAGCAGAAAGTGGCCGAGATGGTTGGTGCCAAATTGGGTCTCAAAACCATCCTCAGTTCGTCCCTCAGGCGTCGCCATAGTTCCAGCGTTAAGAACCAAAATATTCAACTTCTTCTCCTTCTCCAGAAACTCCTTGGCCCCAGCTCGTACAGAAGCGAAGGAGTCAAGTCTCATCTCGATACCATAAACAGGCGCCTCAGACTTGGTTTCAGGCCAGGCCTTGATTTCCTCAATAGCTTTCTCGATCTTGTCGGAGCTTCGTGCAGTGATGTAAACAGTCGCACCGGTTGCATGAAGAGCCTTTGCAGTCTCAAGGCCAATACCTGAATTGCCGCCTGTGATGAGAATGACCTTATCGGTGAGCTTTCCGATCAAGTCTTCATCCTTGACGATTTGAAGGGCTGTTGGACGTGCGTCGCCGGGGCCTTGGGGGCTGACGTGGACAGATGCGTAGCGAGACATTTGTATAATGCGATTAGAGTGTTAATGATGGGTAAGTGTATTGATTTGTATGTTTTGAGAGGATATCAGAATGTTTTATATAAAGCCAGTCTGCATATTTAATTCTCAAGAATAGGAACCGGCGATATCATTAACTCCGTATAGAGTCTCCACTGTCTATCATTGTACAGAAAGTCCGCTTTCCACCACTATACAGAATCTCCGCTATCTATCACCTTAGTTTTTATAGTATCCTCTAACTTTAAGATCGTGATGTTGTATGTAGAATGGGTCAATCCTGCATTCTTAACTCCGAAATGGCTTACGTCCGGTTAGCTGCATAAAATAACCAGGGACCTGGTGTTTGGACCAGTTCTCCGCAGAGCCAGTAAAATGGCTGAGGTGAGCCATTCAATTAGCGATTAGAGTTTGCAAAAAGATCAAGGTCAATGCACTCGCATGAAACTTTGGTTTTATACTGCGGACTTACTACGATGCTGGAACCGAGATTTCGGGAGTCTCGGCGCCGGTTGTCTACGCCGGTTTGAAGCTAAACATGGGTCGGGTCAATCAGGCTATTCGGGCCCCGGTAACCCATCCCGATCGGGCTATTCGTAGTCCGTTATAGTCATGCCATTATGCATTAAAGAAGAGGCGTAAAAGAGAACTGCCGAAAACCTGCATTAATAGATGTATGTATCAAGTACCATATTTCGCAAATTGAACCTCCGAAGACGCGGAAGACGCACTACCCCTCGGCACATGCTGTATACCCTGAGGTGACCCACCCTCTTCGCTCCCTCTCCCATGATCAGGATATCTCTCACTATGAACGGTAATTTCCGTAGTCTTGATCAAATCCGTTTCATTGCCATACACGCGATGACTGTCATCGCCTTTACCAACACGAACTTCGTAATCACCCGTTATTGTGCCTTGCGCGCCAGTGAACTGCTTTCTTCTATCACGATTCATCGTCTCCAAACCAATTTCCTCAGCATGTTGTGTCGCGCCGTGACTCGGTCCGTAAGAACTCTCGTTTCGACCTCTTGTAAGTTCGACGAGACGATTGAGGATGCTGAATTCGAGCTTGAGCTTGACGCTGTAGACCAATGGCTTCCAGGCAGTTTGGATGTCGAAAAGGTTTGCGAATTCGAGGGCGAGGATGGACACATCGAGGAGTATGACGAGGACGTTGACGATGATCAAGTGGTTAAGTACCATCTTGGTCTTGGTGTTGCCGATACTCTTCTCCAGTCGTAGGCGCTTGGTAGTCTCCCAGACGTAAAAGCCCGAGATAATAAGCTCTTGAACAAAGAAAATGCTAAGCTGAATCTTCTCAAAGACCTCGTAAGGTTTCTGAAAAGGTGTCGGATTGGAAGATCCAATCCCATAAACCAGGATAATAACAGGAACATGCAGCCAAACAGCATTAACAATGATCATGATCAAGACCATTCTTAATCGTCGCTGATTATGCATAACAATATGTAGCCTCGAATACAGCACGACAGACTGCCCTGTAATCATGGTACACCATCCGATGAGGATCAGCGTAGAGTACAGGTACCGCTGATCAGACAGGGAGAGATGCAGGATGAGGTATCCTGTGCCATTGAACGCGATACCCCATGTTGCAATGACAAAACTCCAAAAGTATAAACCGCTTCGTTTCTTGAAGCTGCTGAAGATGTAGGCGTTAAGCTCGAGAACGTTGTAGAAGGCTATGCTGATGAAGACGGCGATTATGATGGCGACAGCGCCATTTTTGGTGGTAACTTCGGCCATTGTCGGAAGTGGAGCATCGTACGGCGAGGGATCAAGGGTGAAGAAAGGAGCGACGGGAATGAGAGGCTCAGGCTTCTTGGCCTGGCCTTGCAGTTGGACAATAATTGCTGAGTAACAGAAGAGAAGAGAAGCGCAAGCAGAGTGCTTCGATACTGCTTTGTCTTTATGTATGACCATGCATACGGCACCTTCCTCTCAGCTCACCTCACTTCACTTCATTTTCTTCAGTGGCGGTCTCACCAGTCCCATATTCCGTGTTCTAATCACGCAACCAGCAACCAGGTTCTTTTGCGTTGAAGAAAAAAAGAGGGGGGCACTGCAATCAAACTCAAACTCTAATCTTCCTTCGTATGCACCCTTGCATACGCGCATTGCATGATGGTAACTAACATACTTCAGGAAGGAGATCGTTACCAGGGACTTGGGAAAAAAAACTTCTCAATTCTCAGAAGATCTTCATCCACGAGGAGGATCTTCATTCTCGCGGGTCATCTTTTCAGGCATCAAGATAGATCTGCAAGATCGCACGTTACAGGTCAACTTTCGGCAAGTTCCCTCTGCCAAGCGAAGAACCGTATGATTAATACGCCTAATTCCCTCAGCTACGGCATCTACCAACAGCCGACGCCAGGAGCCTTTCCATGCCGCAGCCACAACTTCTAGAGCGTTGCTAGTCCTGTTGTCACACTCTAGTTGTCTCATTCTTAACCTGTCAAATATCGCTTAGACCAGTAACCAGCGGGCGTCATGGCCTAGAAGGACTTGGCCGTTATGACACAGACGTTAGGCGTCATGTTTGCCGAGCCACACCGTAAAATGTTAGTTAAGAGGCGTAGCCAAGCTGCAAGATATAGGAGGCGCTTGTTGCTTGAACCAACAAGCGACTTGGTTCGACATCCCTTGTCTTCAGCTCATGCAAGGGTACCCGGGGGTCGGAACGAATAATTCGCCGCTTTATCATCCGTAAATGTCAGGTCCCATCAGCTAAAGACCATGACCTGGTTACCGGCTTCGATCCGTCGAGACCATCAATCGTAAGTTAACAGCCGTACCCTGCAAAACTCTAAATCGTACACTTCCACATCCCCACAGTCGCTGATTGATTCGGATAATCTGGTGTGCCCGCTAGCTTAAGCTTAACCTTGTAGATCTTGTACCGTCTGGGCATACAATCCGCGCCCAATCCCTGCATTAATGCCTCACAACCAACCAACAGAAATAGTCCGACAGCTTGACGGTAAAATGGCATGGATTGTGCTGCATTAATTCTGGCGACTTGGGTTACCTCCCAACCGATCACCCATGCCGCAGCGGAGATGATCATTTGTGGACGACGTGCTGTGAGGAGTACATATTTATTACACCACAGCCTCGTCATCCATCTCCTCCTGCACCTCACCTCCCACACCACTCTCCTTCTCCTCATCTCATTCGCCATGCCTTCCACCATCGCTGTGCTTGTTGCCGGGGTTTGCGGCGTGGCTGCTGCCAAACTCCCCTCGACAGCTCAAGTCATTGACCAAAAGTCATTCAATGTCTTGAAAGACGTCCCACCACCTGCTGTCGCCAACGACTCACTGGTAAGTCCCCTCATCTCCAACATTCCCCTCCCACACTAACCTGTGCAGGTCTTCACATGGCCTGGCGTGACAGAGGAGTCTCTCGTCGACAAGCCCTTCCACGTCTACGACGATGAGTTTCTTGATGTCATCGGCAAGGATCCTACTCTGACTCTCATCGCCACGTCTGAAAGTGATCCCATCTTTCACGAGGCTGTTGTTTGGTATCCTCCTACCGAAGAAGTCTTCTTTGTTCAGAACGCTGGTGCTCCTGCTGCGGGTACTGGTCTGAACAAGTCTTCTATCATCCAGAAGATTTCCCTCAAGGAGGCTGAGGCTTTGCGAAAGGGTACTCTGGGTAAGGATGAGGTCAAGGTTACGACCGTTGACACGGCGAACCCTCAGGTCATCAACCCCAATGGTATGTCATCCGACGATGCTTATTGGGAAAGCACTGACAGTGATTAGGTGGAATTTACTACAAGGGCGACATCATCTTTGCTGGTGAAGGTCAAGGCGATGAGGTTCCCTCCGCCCTGTACCGGATGAACCCTCTCCCTCCATACAACACCACCAGTAAGACATACAATCCCATTCCCCAAGTGACATCGCTAACATCAACAGCCCTTCTGAACAACTACTTCGGCCGCCAGTTCAACTCCCTCAACGATGTCGGTATCAACCCCAGAAACGGAGATCTGTACTTCACCGATACTCTCTACGGATATCTCCAAGATTTCCGTCCCGTTCCTGGTCTGCGAAACCAAGTGTACCGCTACAACTTCGACACTGGTGCCGTGTCTGTTGTCGCTGATGACTTTACTCTTCCCAACGGTAAGTTTCTTCGTCAGATGTGATGTAATGACATGCTGATTTGAGATAGGTATTGGCTTCGGTCCTGATGGAAAGAAGGTGTATGTCACCGACACTGGTATCGCCCTCGGTTTCTACGGCCGTAACCTGTCTTCTCCTGCCTCTGTTTACTCTTTCGATGTGAACAAGGATGGTACTCTTGAGAACCGCAAGACCTTTGCTTACGTTGCTTCTTTCATCCCCGATGGTAAGTCTCAATCCCTCACTGCATATGCTCTTACTAACAAACGCAGGTGTCCACACCGATTCCAAGGGTCGTGTCTATGCTGGTTGCGGTGACGGCGTCCACGTCTGGAACCCCTCTGGCAAGCTCATCGGCAAGATTTACACCGGAACCACAGCTGCCAACTTCCAGTTTGCTGGACAAGGACGTATGATTGTCACTGGTCAGACCAAGCTGTTCTACGTCAGACTGGCTGCTTCAGGTCCTAAGCTGTACAACTAGGCCTGAAGATGGAGGATAAGATATTTATTAGAAGATACTAGCCAACTAGATTAATTGTTAATCAACTCTCTTCACCCTAAACTCGTGGCTTCATTGCGCTTCCGATGATCACGGCAACTCATGCCTTGTTGGCGTACTCCCATTCAACTCTTGTCTAGCCGATGTTCCATTCAACTCCTGTCTGGCCGAGGTTCCATCAAGTTCACCAGTGCCATGTGCATATTGTGGTGGAGTCGTTCCCAATTCGCTTGGTCCAGTTACCTCACAAGAATCCAGCTGAGGTTTATCGTATATAACCTCATCATTAACCTTCGGTATTCTCCTTCTTCTCCTCCAAAGCAATCCCGCCGCAGCCAAAATACCCAGTCCAACAACACCAACCCCAACACCAATACCAGCCTGCGCACCCCTCGATAAACCATTCCAAGAGCCAGAATCGGTACTCACCCAGACCGTATGAAATGATAAGCTGGTTGTGCTTGGAGACAAAGCAGGTCTTGATATAATACCTGCCCTAGAAGTTGCTGAAACAATATTTTCTTCTATCCGAGAACTTCCTGAAGCAAGCTCTCCCGAATCTCTTTCCCCGGAAACTGCCTGAATCATCGGCGCGTATAACGTAATAGCTTCGAGACTGCGAGCACCGGAGATCTTTGCCGGTAATATGAGGTCACTAAATATTGTGCTGGTACCGTCGCACATAGCTATTTGCACTTCGCCTTTTGATGTAATACTCGTGCACGCCTGGTGGCCTCCAGCTTCGGCGCACGTATAGCCGCTGTATTCGTCAGTTCCAAGTGTTCCAGTGATGAGGGAGAGTCTCTTACGATGGACAGCATCCTTTGACACGCTCATTGTCATAGACGGAGAACTGAAAATCGAAACCGCCCGTCTCTGAACCTTCCCCCCAACACGCTTCATTGTATCCGTCGGGACATTGGTTGGCAGGATAATAGATGCCCCAGCCTTTGAGTGGTAAACTGACTCCGACCGTTGTAGACATGTGTATCCCAATTCTTTGGTATTCTGTAGAGTAACTCGACGGTAGCTGCATGAATGTGGGAGGCCAACACCCTATGTCGTCGACAACGCCTTCCTGTAAATGTGAGCATTGCATAGAGGTTCCGCAAAAGAGGACTTACTACCTCGGCGTCTTCGTCACCGCATTTCTGAGCTTGCCATGCTTTGCTGCATGTGGTGCAGCTCACGAAGAGATTTCGGCAGCGCTTGGGGTATTGCCAGCTTTCCACCAAAGGGCCTAGGGTTGTTCGTTCTTGCGGCATCTTGGCGACGAAACGAAGAATATCGATGATGACAACTGGATATACTGCAAAAAGTCACCAGTTCGAGCGGAAAGAGGAAAAAAGCGAGATGAGGGGCAATTGACTTGATATCCTGTTCTTTCGGCCCCCAAATCACCATCACAAAGATGCCCAGAATGGTTATCAAATGCCTACGATTGGCTCACTGCGCATGTAAACAAGCATAGAAGCAAGCTCGGCCATCTCCTAATTAGGCTGCGAGTGGCATGCCGAGGCTATTGATTAGAGTTGATTGGAATTGATTGGAGAAATCATGCATGGATGAACAGGCACAGTCACATCGGGATTCAACCTTGTACAAGGATTGAATGAAACCCGGGGAAACAAGGCGCAATGCTGGTCGATTATGAGGTTGGAGGAGATTTATATCTGAGGTAATATCATATGATGGCGCTCCATTGAACCCGTTTGGGACAGGTGAAGCACAGCAATCAGTTCTGTAAAGTCCATGTCGTATTGATCCGTGGAGTTTTCGGAATAAAAGGAATTGGGTACCTGGCTATAAAACTGTCGTCTCGGCCGAGATTAAATGCTGACCAATATCCCAAATTTGAAGCTTACCTGTAGTTTATTATCCCAATTCAGTATTCTATCACGAACCCAAAGGAGGCTCCATCTTCCCCGCCCTCGGCTTCTCTACACACTTTATAGATTAGCGCAAACAGTACATCAACCAGTGAAAATTGCTCTGGAATATTCTCTGACCAAAAACTGCTTTCAAGAGCCACTTTTGCCTTGCTCTAATTGGCAGCAGAATGGCGGAATCGTCAAGATGGGGTCGGAATCAGCAAAATATTTCCGATGTGGATCTTTTCATGGAGCTAAGATGAAGTCATCCATAAAATGTCCTCGACTTTTTCTTGGCTGCTTCTGCTCAGACTTGGCATCAACAAACAGAAACTCTTTTGATCTTCAGCCAAGATATATCGCCAAGAAGTTGTGAATTGCTTGACTTAGATACAATGTTTACAGAGTCAAGGCTGCCCGACAAGGCAGCCAATGAGTCCTCAGGTACGCTAAATCACCATCCTTCTTGAACTGAGCTGACAAAGTGTAGATCCCATCGTGGTGACATGGTCAGGCCCAAACGACCCCGAAAACCCTTACAACTGGTCCCTCAAGAAGAAATGGTTCGCAGTCTCCCTCGGCCTCTTCGCAACCTTCATCTCCATGATGAACGGCACAATCATCACAACAGCCCACGAAGCAATCGGCGAAGACTTTAACATTAGCGATGAAAGCTTTCCACATTCATACTGGCCCGTTACATCATGGGGTCTCGGCGGAGCTCTGTTCTCACTAGTCCTCCTTCCCATAATGGAAGACTTCGGCATGAGAATCGTGTTCTTGATGGTGTACACTGTGTTTCTCTGCTTTTTGATTCCAGTTGGTACGGCGCCGAATTACGAGACTCTTATTATTACACGGTTTTTTAGCGGTGGGTGTTGTACTATTCTTGCAAATGCCGTGGCTGGGATTATTGGAAATGTTTTTGCGACGGATCGCGCGAGGACGATTCCTACAGGGCTGTATATCATGATTTATCTCAACTCTAGTAGTCTGGGTCCTGTCATTGGAGCTGCGATATTTCAATATCTACCGTGGAGGTGGATTGGATATATCGAACTTATCTGGACGGGTGTTTTCTTTCCTATCTTCATCTTGGCTATGCCTGAGACACGAGGATCTGCGATCTTGACTGCTCGAGCGAAGAAATTACGGAAACAAGGACAGAATGCGTACAGTCAGAAGGAACTTGAGTCTACATCTATTCTTCAGGATGTCTGGACGAGTATCCAACGGCCGTTATATATGCTCTGCACAGAATCCGTCGTCTTCATCTCTACAGTCTGGACAGCTTTCAGTTTGGGTGTGATTTACGTCTTCACCCAATCCGTCGAACAAGTCTTTAGCGAACTTTACGGCTGGAACGCCGTGGAAGCAGGCTACGTCCAAGCATCCATCGTCATCGGCGAAATCCTCGGTTTCGGACTCTGCGTTCTTACGAATAATTGGTATTACGCTTCTGCATCACGGAACAAAGAAGCACCCGGCACACCCATCCCCGAAGCCCGACTCTACGCTGCTGTAATCGGTGGTTTCATTGGCGTTACAGGAGGAATGTTTGTATATGCCTGGACAAGCTATTCATATGTAACATGGGTAGGCCCAGCCTTCGGATTAATGCTCGTCGGTATGGGCACAGAAGCCGTTGTCGTCAGTATCGCGAATTATCTTATCGATGCTTATAGCAACTATGCGGGAAGTGCTATTGGCGCTACTGTCTTGGGAGAGAATCTGGGTGTTGCGTTTTTGCCGCTTGCTTCGAGTAGCATGTATACCAATCTGGGATTCCATTGGGCTAGTTCCCTTCTGGGTTTTATTTCGTTGGTTTTGGCAGCTGCGCCGATTGGAGTTTTTATCTGGGGGAAGGAGATTAGAGCGAGGAGTCCGTTTATGAAGTCGGCTATGTCGAAGCCTATGGAGTTTGCGATGGCACCGTCAGAGTAGACTGCGACTACATGAGATGCAAAATCAGACTGGGATAGCAGAGTAACAAAATGATGTTCTGTGTAACAGGCTAAGCTCTCATCTCTTTAAACTCTTGATCGAATCATCCATCCAACGAGCCCAATCCATACAGATCTACCGTCTAAGCCAAACTCTTGACAACATCAAAACTAACATCATCCCCAAAGCTTTTCTCAGCATCAAAAGTATGAACACCCCCATTCGTAGCAGCATACCCCCCGTTATCATAATGTCTAAAATACCTCGTAGGATAATTCCAAGACCGAATCGAACTTCCCTTCCCACTCATTCCCTTCTGCGGACAAAACGTAGCATCCTCATTGAAAGCCTTACTACCGTCGTTCTTGTTGACCGCAAGAATAAAGTTATAATGTCTGATGAAACTGCCGGGTGTGTCGACGGATTCGAAGGATACACAGCCGCTGTTGGCTAAGCCCGTGCGGACGGTCCAACTGGCTTGTTTCTTGAGGGCGGCTGTGTTGGGGATTTGAGTGTTGACGTCGGAGTTTGTGTGTGCGAGATACCGGTCTGTATAGCCTGATGTTGTAACCTTGAGGGAAACAGATGATCCTACTGAGAGAGCATTTCCGCTTGTCAAAGATGTGGTAGCATACTTGGCAGCCACAATATTCGCTTGGACCGCATTCTCTGTCGCATCAGAAGGATAGCCCGCGGTCATGACACCTTCGTAAAAGGTACCTTGCGCACCGACACTGTTATCGCCACCGATACCAAGGATGATAGCGCCTTCTTTCTTCATAGGACTGTATCCTCCATCCGGGTACGCGCCGTTGTAGAACGTCGACAACGAACCAGACGCAGCATTTCCTCCACGGAGGGACCAAGTACCAGGCTTTCCCTTTACAACAGCGCTGAGGAACCTATGTGTAATGGTAGGATCTGCAGCATTGTTCTTAGGATTCTTGCCGGAGAAAAGACCATTCTCGAGATCAGCCATAAGCCAAGGTCCTTTACCGGCGCCAGATCCCCAGACGGTGTTGTCGCCAAAGTAAATAGCTTCCATATGTCCATTTCCTGTGTCCTTGCTGTTCGTCTCTGCATTGCCATAATCGAAGCAGCATCCTCCATTGTAGTGCGTTCCATCGAGAACAGCGTACATACCCTCAGGTTGGTCACCCGTAGCCGAACCACTAACATGGTTATTGCGATACCCAGTACCAGGCGATATAAATACACCATATGCCTTTTTTCCATTCAGCGTAACAGGTGCTCCATCAGCAGCAGCCAAGTTATCATAACCATTTGCCTCAGGACCCTTGAATCCACCAGGAGGTGCTTGGGTCAGATGGTTATCACGACCGGCTTGGTCGTAGATGATGGTGATGAGACATGTTGTGCCGCTGCAGAAGGAGTCTTGTGCGGCAGCGTTGGCTACGCCTCCTGCTGAGAGAGGGCGGATGTCGGTGGTCGAGCCATCTGATGCGCGCTTGATTTGGTAGAGTGCTCCGGTGAAGGAGTCGAAAAGGGCTCTGGTGGTGCTGTGGGCGGCGATGCAGGGTGTATTGCCGGATTTGTAGATGTCGCATGGTCCTGCGAGGGCGAGACGGGCTGTAGTCACGAGACCGAGGGCCAGAATGCTTTGTAGCTGCATGTTGACGACCAAGACCCGATCGGCTAAGAACAAGAAGGTATGTGAAGTATCAGAGAGGGTTTTTGGCTGACTGAGCTCTACAAGATCATGTTCGTACCGATCCAAAGGCCCTTATATACACAACCTATGACGAGACAGCACTCCAGAGATCTTCGTATCCTCCCTCGTATCTACTCATCATCATGGAGCAAGTGCATCAAACACCTTCCAGTCTTGGCATCAAAATGATCCACGTGAATCTTACAAAAAGTCTCATCGTAGTCTGCCTCCATTGACGATGTCCGAGCGATGAGATAAATGCATGCAATTCGCCCGCTTCAGCATTATCGCGGGGTATACCCGGGGGATCGTCCGAACTCGGGCCCTACTGTAACCCCACTACGGCAAGTAAGTGCCGAGTCTGATGCGATCGAACCAGAGTTCGAGAGTGAGATGTTAGAGTAGACCAAGGGACCAATGAGAGCGAATTGGTTTGGACTGTTTAGGAAGGCATCGGAAGGAGAGTGTTATTAACTTATTGAGACAAATGGATTACATCAAGTAATACGAAGATCAGCCTCTGACCAGCTGGATCCTTACTTTAGCTATGATATCCTAAGGAATTTGTACTTTAGAATAAGTGGAAGCTGGCTTATTCATCAAGAGAGGTAGAGCTGGATGTGTATGGTCTAAGTATTGACGTCTGAGTTGGTGTGTGTAAGATAGCGATTTGTCTCTTATGTTCGTCTATCCTGACTTTTTTGCCGAGCCTGCAATATTAACCGCAAAAACCTTTGACTGTTTTACCTGTCTATATTAAAGTAACTAGCTCCCATCTAATCCCAGGCAACTCACGCCAGAGGCGCAGAAAGATTACAGTACTTGAATCCGACGCACGTTGTCGTAGTCCACCCATCTTAACAACAGGCCAACAATACAGTCTGTACTCTTCGCGAAACTTGAGCGGCTTTGTCATTTGGCCACTGAATACTGCTACCAGATCAATATCCTCCAATCCATTTTTTCCCTGGTCTTGTGCCAAGATCCGGTAGAACTTCTGTCCGACTTTTATAGAGAATGGATATTCGTAACTTTTCATTTGGAGATCGCTTGGTGGGTAATCCATGGCTTCTGAGGGGTTGTACCGGACTGTGGCTACCTCTGTGTAGAAAGATAGAGCAATGTGTCTGAGTGATGGTGATATGTGCAATTCGGGAGGGAGAACGTCCTCCGTTACGGCTGCCCTCCTGAAGCCAGTCCCGTTAGATAGCAGTTTTGCCAGTGGCGAAACTCGATCGTAGCCTTCTCCATAAGGTATGGCAACCAGCTCAGACGCCGAGTCGAAGACAAAGAACCATGGACTATGAGGACTTGGCTCATCCCCGTAAAAGACCATCAGCCGTGAACCCTCAGTCCATGCCATCCACGACCAAGTTGGAAAAGGTACCTTGACAATAGCGCCATCCTGTTGTCTCACAGCGTGTGTACCCTTGCGCAGACGTCGGTCTTCTTTAAATGGCCACTGCCACATAAGACAAGGCCCAAAGGTAGTGTGAGGCAGACCCCAGGAGAGTTTGAAACCAGGCCATTTCTTTTCAAGATAGTTCTGAGTTGCCTGGAACGCTCTGCCTATATCGGCCTCGTATGTAAGTGAACGAGTTGAAAATGTAACGGCGATACTCTCGTATTCCCCAAGACTATAATCCGAGTCCATGCGATCTTCTTCCTCCTTTTTAAACGCCTCCAGATCGAGATACTCAGTCGTATCCTCACTCATAAGCCCTTCGCGGCAGCTCCAATATACTTGCTCGGATGTAAAGAAGAGCGACCTTCTGGATACAAGAGCTTCTTGAAACGTCCAGGCTCGTCGGGACCAAGGGGCGCCACTGATCCACTCTGGGTCTTTGGAGTCGTGGTAGATACGAAATTGATGGTCATCCACAGAATCTATCAGCTGCACTCCTCGTACTTCTAGAGCACGTGGCTCCAAAAACCGTGTTTCAGGGCGAACGCCAGGAATGCCGCTGTATGCATCAGCTCCAGACGCAGCGATGATAGTAAGACTGCCCTCCCGGTAGATAGAGTCCATCTTATCGACCACTTCCAGCATAACTGCTTCATCGTCCTGAATGATACACAGGCTGTCAATCCACAGATAGCCAATCTGGAGCTCCTCGCACACGGTAATCGCATCTTCGATAGTAGGTGGCAACTCCAATCGTTCAAGACATCCCTCTTCCTCCAGCTCATCGACATTGGCCTTGACTAGTCTCAGAAATGGTTTTCTTCCCCAGACGTAGCTCAAAGTTGCAAAGGGAGGTCTCTCGCTTGCGCCAACCTGCGCGATGCATTTCTTCTTGATGTCTATCAATCGAAACCGCGGGATTCTGATGGGTTCTTGATCATACTGGCAGATGCTGTGATGCTCTTCACAGATATTCATCCAATTCCTCAGTATGTCAAAGTCAATGAGAAGCGACCTTGGCCTTCCGAATGTTGGATGCAGGGCGCCTACCACCTTTTTCAATATCCCTTCTGACGAGATCTCGTCTTTTGGTATAGTTTCGTCAGACTCATCTCGTGGTTGGTCGACACGCCAACTTCCAGGTGGAAGAAATTCAACATCGCCGTTCTTCAGCTCGTCGGTATAGTCGATAGAAACCGGAACACGGCCTCCTGGACCTGCTCTCTGGAGCACTATATCAAAATGATTGGACCCCCAATGCTCGGACGGTGCTGCGAGCCATATAGTGATTACTTTTCTCAACGAGTAACCTCCAAAGCCAAAGGACCAGTTCTGGACCGAGACATGGTCTTTGATAGCAACAGTGAATGACACATTCTCCGCATCTTCAAGTTTTATGAGACTGTCATTGCCGGGGTGGATATTTGTGTTCACTTCTAGTCGATAGAGTATCAGATTTGCTAGTTGCTGACAGAATTCGCAGTCCTTTGCTTGGTTCTGCAAGCTCTTAAGGGTGAGTTTCGCTGTTTGCTTTTCGAAAGAGAGATACCATTTGGGTGCACAGTCTGTACCAACTAATTCGAAGTCGATTGTATCACACCAGTGCTTCGCATCATGTTCGTCGGAGGGAGAATGGGCTAGTGCAGACATGATCGACTACGTGGTGAATTTTGGGTTGGGTCTAAGCACATCCGATTACGGATACTGAGTGATATTATAACGTTACCTTCGGCACGGAAGATCAAATCTGCGGCCTAAGCCAAACATAACCACAAACCAGCTTCATCGTCTTACAACTTTGAATTCAAGTCAGGTTCATTATTTATATAGCAAGAGGTGATAATTCTCTTCTCTCGAGCTTTTCGTCTCTCTGTTGCTTTCTAACTCTATTTCGCGTTGCTTCCTGCCACTGCCGCGGTTAGCGCAGCATCGCAGCACCTCGAGATCGTTGGTGTCATGGGTGCGAGTTGGTGTGGACTGTTTAGGAAAACATCAGAAAGAGGACTCGATCCTCAGATGTCTTGTAGTCTAGCTAAAAGAAATTGGATAAGCTGCAACGCCCTTCTAACCATTCTATTCCTGTTTCTACTTATCTTCCACGGTAACTGACTGAGAGTTACTACTAAACAACCCCTCCGGATCAAACTCCTTCTTAATTCTCACCAAACTCTCCCAATTTTCCCCATAAAGCCTCTCCACCATATCCTCCCTCGTCCACTCCGTATCAGCATAGTTGACAAACCCCCTCAAACCCACCCCATCCTCTTTCAACTGTTTCTCAAACGGCAACATCTGGCCCCTCAAATACTCCACCGCATCCGGCGGGAAAATCTCTTTAACGATGGAGTTGGCATCCCATCTTATCAACCAAAGATTATTTCCGTGTGGATGCGCTGTATCTTTGTCCGAGATGGATCTGTTTACGCCGCCCCAGAGATCTATGTAGCCCATTGGTGTCATGTCGGTTCTGTTGAAGGCGACGGTTGTGTCGTTGAGTAAGAGGCGGGCTTGAGCCACTGTTAAAGGGTGGTCGTTGGTTATGACGATGGATTGGAGGTAGAAACAGAGGGGGTTGAGATCACCGCCGTCAGAACGGTTCATTCCCTCGCCTGAAATGTAGACTTCCATGTCCCAGAAGTCAAGTTCTTTGTTGTCCAATTTTGTCTCGGAGCTGATCCCTTCGAGGCTTTCCAATAATGGTTTAATGGTGTCGTCGAAAGTTGACGGATCGCCGTAGAAGTATCCTCTGATGTTCCAGTTGACCAGACTCCATCGGATAGCTAGTTCATCCGGACACTCGTCACTGGTGCCGTAATTCTGAACTGCGATAAAAGCCTCCGCTGCCTTGTCAACGTCAACATCGCCGAGCGAAATGTTGAAAGTTGTAGCTTTGTCGAATTTCTAAACCTTTATTAGCAACCTAGCAAGACACACAAAACCCTCACTTACCGGTTTGTATGTCTTCGTAGTAACAGACAAAATAATCCCAAAAGAAGCCGCAGCTCCTTTCGCAGCCCACAGCAAATCCGATCCTTCTTCAGCAACGACAACACTGCCATCATAAAGCATAAACTCCACCGCAACAATATTATCCATAGGCGTACCCAGAAACCTCGACGTAGTCCCATATCCACACCCAATACTAGACCCCGTAACTCCAACATTCGAACCTCTCACATGAGGAAAATGTCGTCCGGCTGTATCCCAGAGATATTTCGCCACAGGTCCAACACGCGTCCCGCCACCGTACGTCAGCAGTTCCGTATCTTCGTCGTAATGCATAGAGTTGAAAGCTTCCATGTTGATAACGAGATTCCCTGGGGAACCGAAACTGAGGCCTTGGAAGGAGTGGCCAGGTCCTAGAGCGGATACTTTGACGGAGCTTTCACGAGCGCATTTGAGGCACTGGGATAGTTGGTCTTTATCTTCGGGGAAGGCAATGCATGCGGGATCTGGTTTGAGGCGTTTTTGATATTGAACTGTGTTGTCGGACCATGCTGGGGATGAACTGATGAGGTTGTGGATACCTGCTTCGTTGAGGGATGAGTGTAAAGCAGACTCTGGATCTTGTGTTGAGCCCATCGTGAACGGAATCGATGAGACAAAGGTGAGGGTAACAAAGGTGGAAGTCTTTAATCGATCATCAAGAAGTTGGGGTAAATAAGGGTAAAAATAAGGCTGTGGGGAGGTTTTGTTGGCATCAACCGTTTATTGTGGGATAGCGTCTCAGTTCTGAAGTGGTGATTGGTCCTATTCGCATCGCGTGTTACTCCATCCTGCCTGTATCGCCAACATGAGGGCACTTCGACGTAAATGTGTCGTCATTGACACTAATCTACCCAGTGAGCTACTAAGTTCTTATCGTTATCAATTTGTTTGCCCATGAACCCTTTCCCAATTCCCAGTGCATTATTATTGGCTTGCATCATGTATGTATGCTGTAAGCATTTTAAGCCTTACCCCAAAACTCCCCAATAAAATCCTTCACATCCCTCCACAAAGCCTCTGGCTCCTCAAGCGCAGGAAAATGCCCACCCTGTTCATGCATACGATACCACTTCACCTGCTCCGTCTGCTGGATCCACCTCTCCGGCGGGGTACTTAGATCATTCTTAAAACACGAATAACCCAAAGGCTTCTTAATAGCCTTCCAATCAGCCATGAGAAGCTCCACATTGTCAACCACCATGCGATGGACGTAGATAGAGGTTGGGAAGCTGCGCGTAAACCAGTATAGTGCCACGTTGGTAAGAATCGCATCCCGATCGGGAGCCTTCTCGGACCATTGGATCATCTTCTCGCCAATCCAGGCTAGGAGGGCAACGGGGCTTGTTCCGAGGAGATAACCTGCTGCTGCAGGCCTTGTGCCGTCGAGTTGGATGAATGCAGTGCCTGTTTTACCAAACTCTGCAAGTCTTCCAAAAGCTGCTACTTCATCGGGAGAGTACTTCCCTTCCTTGATACCAGCTGCAACATCCTCTCCAGCTGGAGGCATGATATTCAACATGTTCATGTGCACCAATTTGCAAGCAGGATCAATGTTTGCAATCGCGGGTGCGGTCCAGCCGCCAAAGTCACCACCTTGAGCGACATAGCCTGTTTTGTCAAAGCCAAGAGCGTGCATCATCTTGGATATGACACATGCATTATCTGAGTGGGTGAATTCTTTGTCAAGAGGTGGCGGGGATGAGAATAGGTAGCCGATGTGGTGAGGAACGATGATGTGATACGGGAGAGTTTCGGGAGTATATTCAGCTTGAAGTTTCTGAAGGATGGGGACATATTCAACAACAGAGCCTGGCCAACCATGCAAGAACAAGATAGGAATAGCAGATGGGTTCTTGGAGAAGAGAGCGAAGAAGTTAATCTTGTATTCCTTGGAGTCATCGTCGGTGACAGTGATGTTGTACTGAGGAATGGAGTTAAGAGTAGACTCCCACTTTCTCCAATCGTAGTCTTTCTCCCAGTAATTGACCAAGCCTAAGAGTTGATCACGTGGAAGTCCAAATTTTCCATCATCGCGGGTATTCCATACATTGGGCTCAGGAATAGGCGATAGCTTGAGAAGTGTCTTGAGTCGATCAATCTCACTATCGGGAATGGAAATAGTGGAGGCTGTCAGATTTGCTGACGCGGGGATGGAGTGAGGGAGGACGTTGAAAGGGAGGGAAGTCATGATGGGTAAAGACGTAGGATTGTGGTAAAGGGTGTTTTAATTGGGATGAGAGTGCTGAGGAGTGAGATGGGTTATTCCCTAATTCCAAATACCGAAGCAGCTCATTATTTATACAACTTTTGTCGACCCTGGAGCACTCTCTGGTGCCTAGTCTCGCCCAAGCGCTTCGCTGTCAGCACGATCTTCTGGAACCTTCACGAAACCACTTTAATTGACTAGAGGATTCTGTACTTATTGTGAGACATCTCCAGATAAGAAATAACGGAGCGATAAGCTTTTTTGGATTGCAGCTTTATGCGTGTCTTGGAGACTCATCACCGCTTCAGTATTAATTGACACTTAAAAGTGCGACAAATGCCTCTCTTGTCTTGCCTTCCTTATTCGGTCTTTAATGCCCTTATATAGACTATGTGATCGCTTCAGCTGTACTATGTAAGAAGAACGAGAACGAAACACATCGCGAGCAATTTGAGATTCCATCTCATTTCTCCCGCTGAAGAATCCGTCGTCTCAGTCGCCGTCGTCTCAACAGCACTCGTCGCAGTCGAAACTTCACCAGTTGTCGCTTCAGCAGTACCTCCGATTGGTGTTTTGAGAAGAGTCATACTCCCATCGTAAGTGCCAGGAAAGTTGCACGCGATAAAGCGAGTTGAGGAAGTCTTGTCATTGTAATCGAAGATCTTGTGCGTCAGACACGTTCCCATACTGAGGAGAAAATGTTAGACTGTCCTGAATTCAAGAATGGATGACTTACCAGGATACTGTCGTGCTTTGTGCGAAAGCCGTTGCGCCGACGCAGCGCGTGAAGATGATGGAGCCGCAGCCTGCCCAGATGCCGCTGACTGCGAATAAACCATCTACACAGGCAGCAGTATCTATAGATCAGTTAGAAAAACGCGCGATATTCTTTTTATCCAGCCACTCGTACAAAAGTTGTCGTCTCCTTCAATCTTGCCATATCCTATCGACCATCGATTCTGCGGGTATGGTGTGCTGACAATGGTATGGAACGAAGTAACCGCGCGATCAGCAAGACTGGGAGGTTCTGTTATCAGCGAAGGGGCTGTCTGTGTCGCTGTCGCTGTCGCGCGGGAGACTGTAAGGAGCAATAAAGCGAATAGCGTTCGCATCGTAACGATGGTCGAATTAACCTGAGATATTGTTATAATGATCTGTTTTGTCTTGGTCGGGAAGCTCGAGGGAGCAAGAAGACTGGCCATATTTATGTACAGCTTGCTTTTGGAGTGGCGTAAGCTAATGCAGGGCTAGAAGTCATACTTGGCTTGAATAGGGATGAATAGTTGGTTCGAGGCTTGCAGCTGAATGTTGATCTGAGACGTGGCGGCAGACTCGCTGCAAGGGTCGGTGTACAGCCCCAGTAAACAAGCCCCGAACCGTCAAAAGAGACTATCAAGAGGAACACGCAAGAAAAGGTATTTGACTGTGGACTTGGAATCACAACATAGTGACACATGCCGTAGAGCATGCTGCATATTTTACTGGTAAAAGTATCTTTCTCCTCTGGATGAGACAAGGATATAGCTATCATGCTCTGGCAAGCTGCTATCTTCAATTGAGTCCAGGCTGATCTAGAACAGCCTAGTTCTCCAGCCGCAGGCGTTATTGGCTTGGCATGAATTCATACAGAAACAAGTATTTACATTGAAATTGGTATAAACGCGCAAGAATATATACTGTTTAGAAAAGTGCCAAAATCGACACAGCGACAGCCATGATCGTCAAAACCGACCCAGAAACCATGTTGGCTGCACTCTCCTCCACAGGCTCCTGGTCATTACCAATATTCGCCGTGTTGTTCCCAAACCCAACAGTACGCTGCCACGTAGGCAAATTCTCTTTCAGAGTCATCTTATCAGAATGATAGGCATCCAAAACTCCATTGAACTGAACAGAAAAGTAGCCGATAAAGGCAGAACCGTCTTGCACGGGCGCAGGTCGAATCTTTGTCGAATTCAATCGCATATAAGGCGTAGCGTGGAAAACACCATCGAGAGTCAAGTTGGCAGTCTTGTCGTCAAATTGCATGCTGAGCTCGGGGTTCTTGTAACCGTCCCAGTCTTCTGCGTAATAGGATAGGATGTTTGGTGTTACAAGTCTGTAGTCGCCGGTATGTGTGGAGCTGTTGCACACTGGCATCGTGACATTTGCCCAGGATGAGAAAGGCTCGCTTTCATTGCGGCCTAATGTCTGATTGATGCTGTAGGCCCCGCTTGAGAGCTGTGTGGTTGTAAAGTTGAATTTGTCCCAGCTGGAGTTGTCTTGCGGACGCCAGTAGCCATTCGGTGTAGGGCTGCGCAATGGTTAGTGAATAAACCCTCCTAAGTTGCCGGTAGACTTACTCGTTTGAGTAAATGGGAATTGTGAGGTTTTTCCTCCTGCCATCCGTCATGAAATCGGTAGGTAGGTCGGATACGTTATACGTAGGCTTTTGAGGCATAAGCGTCAACCAGAAGATCATGGAGTTATTTCCAGCGTTCCAGGGACCGCGCTCAAGTACACTGAGAACAGCATCGTATTTGAGGGTAGTAGTTTTGTTCTTGAGCTTTGAGCACAGCTTATTCTTTGGTGTCATATACTCATATTCAACCTTGAGTTCAACCTCTGCAGTGGCATTGTAGTACCTAACAAGTCAGTCAGTCAACCATTTAATCTCTCAAAAATGACAAACTCACGATCCAACCCAGCCGTAAAAATCGCCCAGACCCGTGATATTTCTCGGCCGAAAGTTACTCAAAGGATCATACTCAAATTTATCCTCTGCAAGACCAAGCGTCAAAAGACCAGCCAAAACAACACTTTTGAAGCCCAACATTTTCGATAAGGCTGAGAAAGTTTAAGTTACGTTACTCGAACAAGAGAAAAGGGAATAACGCGTCTTAAGGACTGCAGGAACAGGCAAATCTCGCTTGTAATTAGCCTTGAAGATTCCACTTAAGGATGGGGCGCAGGTGATTTTCTAGAATAGGGGTCTATGCTTTGAGTGCTCTGATTGGTGCGTTTTGGTGTTGAAGGATTAAAACTCCACTTGTGAACGGGCCGGCGACCGACTTGGCTGCTTGGCTTTGACGTTTCAGGCAAATGATATTGTGAGAAATTGTCACTTTTAGATTGCGGCAAGAGATCTACGGAATTAATAAAGAGCTCATATAAAAGGGGTCGGCCATCATTTCACGATGTCTTTTTGAGTTGAAAACTCTTGTCTAATTGTCGGATTCGGAAGATCGTTTGGAATAGATCTTACTGCATCAATACGACACATGTCAGAAGTTAATACGACTTGTCTTGGCAATTGCAATCACTGTAATAGGCTTGCCGTTTACAGGGTCTCAGTCGAGGCTTTGTACACGTTGGTACCCGACATCCAACTGCTCGGGTTGCCATGATGGCTGTGCAACGGTGCAGCTTGATTTCAAACAACTCTACGGTTCGGGTTTCAGGACAAAAGTAAATGACATCATTTGAAGATCCCGATTTTTCGCTGGAGATTTCACTCGGCCGATTGTCACTGCTCACAAATTAGCGCATCTCTCCTGTACCAATAACATTCTTGTGGGCAGACAAGCGCTAGACACCCCACGCTCTGCCCAACAGCCCGTCTTGCCGGTATAATAGGCTAGCTAGAGGCTTTGTGGTGGTAGACTAGCCGTGTCCAGTTATCCACACTTGATGATTAAGAGAACTACGAGAGTCGTGGACTACAAATCCGGGTGATATTCTTGAGGGACGCGTCAAAGGCGCGATCCAACCGGCTGAGATGGTTGAGAATAATCTCGGCATGGGCGTAGGTGTCGCTGGGGCTCGGTTTGCGCAGATTGCGAAGGGGTATGAACCGCTCGACACGAATGACACTGAAGTCGTCCAAACATTTGGCCAGGCCCAGGATATGAGTGCGTGGCATGTGAAGCTCGTACGGACGGTGATAAGAAGGAGTTTGTTCGTGCCATTCAGTATTCGGGACCTCAAGTTGCATATAGCAAGGTCAAAGCTTGATGGATCATTGGTTGATTGCGATTAGACATGTTTGTTACTCGGCAGAGTCTGAGGTGTTTCTTCGAGTCATTGATGGCGTTTTTCTGACAAAACTCATGTCATGGCGTTTCAACGGTTCTAAACTTAGAGCCGATGATCGACAGCCTCTGAAACCCTGCACCCGGAGAATTTATCAGCCATCCAACCTCACTTCATCTCACTGCGCATCTACAATAAAACTGTCAATATTACAGCCATGTCGGCCGAGACAGATTCTATCGCTCTCAACGCCGCCAAAGATGCTCAGACTGCTCAAATAAGGTGAGACGTGACAGACGCTAATTTGCATTGGGCTCACAGATGCGAAGGGAACAGTCGCGGTCGCCAATTGAATGGTGAGAGAGAGAAAAGGAGATTTTGCTATTGGGGCATCTATGTCTATTCTAAAGCGCGCGACAAAAACAAGAGAAAAACAACAAAGATCCGAGGTAAAGACTGTAACACCCCACGACGACTACCCCACCAGAAAAGGAGAGACAAAAGAAAAGAAGGAAAAATAGAAAACCCCAAACACCAACAAGCATCAACATTAAAACATCCTGTCCTTTCCTATCACAGCCACAGCGCGGTGAGGCGCGAGGAAGGGACTCATGGGCCGCTCAGTGTGCCGTAATCACGACGTCGGCGATGGTGGGAATTGCTGGAGGAAACATTGCAGTCGGACCGCCTCATGCTGAAGGGGCATCCTGGACGATGACGCCAGTGAGAGGGCGAACAACCTGTCGCAAGGACAAGTGGTGCTGATAAGTGACCGTTCCAGCCGGATCTCTGTACTTCCACCAGAGATTCACAGGAGGTACCGCACCTGGAGGGCGGAGTGCGCGATGGGCCGGATTCAGGCTCATCATAGCGATGAACCACAGCGAAAGGGTGACCGTGAGGGTATTCGGCCCCGATGCACTCCAAGGAACAGCCTTCCACTCTATCAGGCACGGCTGGGTTTTGTCATGGGCCGTGCCGCTGACACGAACCACGACGATCTCCTCGGGGGTCAAAACGAACCCATACCGGGTGTCAGTAGACACGCAGTAGGCTGCGACACGGCGGAGGGGCAGGCATTCCTCGCCTCCGCTGCTGCTCGCATTTTCGACCATGGCAGAAGTCCACTGGGTCCCCAAGACGACGCAACTGACCAGGTAATGCACTTCATTGTCCGAAATCAAAGAGAGACCAGAACGATAAGGCCACTCCACAAGTGTATCACTGCGCATCGAGACGTCTGGCAGTCCGTCTCCGAGCCGGTCTTCGAGGACCGTTGCGCCTGTCTTGATCGGCTGCACCAGTCGAGGAAACACATGATTGATAAAGATTCTCTTCAACTGGATCAGTCTTTTGCATTCGAATGGAGAGCGCGGCATGGCGACTCTCGGAACGGGGTATTGCTCCATGAGATCGCCATAAGCTTGACGGAGTGAATGGAGATCGAAATCCTCCCAGTGCGCGATCCTTGGGTTGGCGATGTCGGCGACATTGGCTGTAACGAGCCTGGTAGGGTTGGGATCAACTTGTAGGGTTGGGTTGGCAGACGCCAACGCATCCTGTATGGACATCGTTGCCCACGTATGGGGAACGAAGAAGTTTGGTGATGAATTCATAATTGTTTGATGGGAGTTGGAAAGAGAACTGAGAACCGTTTGATGAGAATTGAAAGGAGAACTGAGTGGGACAGATACTGGGGATATTTCTATTCCCATTTCTGCGACGGTTTTCGGTGCTTCATTCTGTCTAGAAACCAGAAAGGCCCCTAAAATCAAAGAATCCGATCTATCATGAGCATGAGGTCTGGTACAGCCTGAAGAGACGTCGGTGGTTCAAAAGACCAACCCCTGTTCCCTTGTTGCGGCGCGAACTAGTTACAAGACCACTCCATTCTGTCAAAGGTAGTGCATGGCTCTTGCGCAGCCTGGGTAGCGCCAAACCCGCCCTGTAAATTGGGCGATGCTGGCTGGCTGGAAGGCTCGACGTTGAGCAAGATGAGAGACAGCCAGTTCCGAGACTAATCCCTGTTCCCTACCTTAGGTGAGGCACACGGGTTGTGTTGAGCAGGGATTCTACCAACAGAAGGCGCAAGAGCAAAGCTACGTGAGTTACAGTGGCAGTTCATCTCGAAACAAGGTATCTATGATAGCTTACGACCACGCCCAGTACATCTGCCCTTATGTTGATCTATGGTACATTGTTGCAGCTAGATTGACAGCTAGGGGATTAGGGATGGGTCAAATGCTAGCAAATATAATCTACCTGCGTTATCGTTCCCTGATTCCCGATGCCGGAAGCAAGAAAACGTCAATCTAATCATGAAACTGCGCACTAGTGACATTCTAAGTACGGCATTAGAAGAAACAACCCTGCTGATTTCCCACTCTACAACATGACAGATGATCGGCTGCAAGGTCAGTTCTATGCTAAACTAAAGCCTGGGTCCAGCAATATTGAATGCTTACTGGCTAACAATCCCAGCAGTCGTGGCTTATCTACGGCAATTTACAAACAGCTTTCTCTTCCAATTGCCCCCGGCTTTAAAGACCCTTATTGGTGGATGACTACAGCCTACCTGAACGCCAAGGGTTATGTGGTAGCACAACAGCCCGTTCTGGTTAGAGTACCGATCACCAATTGTTGATAATGTAATCGGTGTGCAAGAAATAGACAGAGTGCGGTGACGCAAGGGAAATGATGCCGTCACAGACAAACGCAATAGCAAGAATGCCCCTGGAAGGGACAAGCAGAAAGATGTGCGGAACACAAAGGAACATCGTCTTTCGGCCTCCCCGTTTGGACTGAGCGTTCCGTTTTACGGTCCCTTAACCTTTGATACCAAGAAAAAACTCAAAACGCAGTAGTTGAACAAAGCGCAGGCAATGAACGAACAAAGGGCAGACAACAGGGCAATGACCGCCCGGCCCAAGCCATTGGCCACTCCCCCATTTCCCACCTCCTCATCTTTCTTTTAGCGCACAATAGTGAATGGATGAATGAATGGCTGGATCCTATCATATTTTGCTTGTTCCAGAATTGGCGTTCTGGCCGTCTTGTCGTCGTGCCAGCCCCTTTTCGACAGTTCTCGCGTGGCAGATCCCCCCTCTGGCTGTTCCTCCACCGTTCCCGCGCTCTCCTCTTTCATCAATTACGGTGTTGTTCTGTTGGCAGAGTCTACCCTTTGGCAGTGGTGGTGCTGTTCTAAGGCTCTTCCTTTCACAATTGAGGCACGGTTCGCAGACACCTCGTCTTTGACAAACCCCCCGAATGCTCTGACCTTGTGTTTCAACATATAAACACTTCCCTTGTCTTCCTGTATTCGACATTCGTCAATACATCAACCCATTCAAACCCCTGCGACCTTGACGCTCAATTCACCGAAACAACACCTCACATACCACTGCGAACCAAAACCTTCAGTCATGCCTCAGCTGAAACCGCTCCCGGACTGTGAAGGTCCCAAGCTCGAGTGTTTCATTGACGATATCACGACCTGCGACTTTAAAATCGTCGGAAAGCTCGGCGTTGGAGTTCATTCCCAAGTTTGGAAAGCTGAAATCAATGGCAAAGTCTATGCTATAAAGACGGTAAGTGCCATTCAACCTCCCCTCTCCCACTTCTTCATCATCTAATCGTCAATCAGTTCTTCTATCACTCGACACAAGTGCCAGACTTCGAAATGTGTCCTATCGATGAAGATGTCGTATATCAATACGATGACGGGAGTCTCCCCATACCAAGCAGCGACATCACTCAAGCGACGATCGATAGTCTTCGCCTCCATGCGACCTCGTTCTACAATGAATGCCGTGTCTTTGGGCGTCTGAAGGAGCTGGACCGCGAACACCTCGCTATCAAGGCCTATGGATACCTGCAATTCGATCTCAGCGACGAGAAGGTCCAGCGACATTTCCTACCATTTGGAAACGACTCGAGAAAGCATCTGGCCCTTATCGGGAACAAAGAGCCCCACGATGAAGATGTGATCCGCCACTTCATGGCGCACGACAACCTCAGCAGACCTATTATGGGCATTGTGAAAGAGTGGGTGGACTCTATTGAGGGCCTAGAAGCTTGGCAATCTTATGACCGAGACCTGGTCAAGAGAAACATCGGACACATGCCTCGACTGCTGCGCAATGTTCGAGCGCTGCACAAGTCAGGCATCGTGGTTCGAGATCTCGGAGGGCTGCAGTACCTTGACGGGCAGCTTGTAGACTTCAGCTTCGCCTGGACCATCCCGCATATCTTTGGGCCAGAGAGCGGCCTCCGACCCCGCTGGTCCTTTGAGAGCATGGCGGCATGGGATCTTCAATGCTTCCAAGACATGCTAGATGAGCTTGACAGGAAAGCAGAATTGGCAGTGCCACGTCTGAGGAAACACAAACTCACGGCATGGCCAAAACACGATATTTCCGAGCGTCTACGACCCAGATCTCATTCGTACCGGCCTCCCCTTCCCATGCTCGTCCGCGACGATGACCAACTCAATCTCATGTGGCACCGCCCGCCCTTTGACCCCGCCAGGTTCAACTGGCGGGCTACCCAGAAGCCAACAAAGAAGGGTGCCAGTGCCACCGGGCGCGTCACCAAGACAAAGGCACTTTCAAAGAAGACCGCTAAGAGAAGTGTCAAATGAAAGAGACAAGATGAACAAGATGAGATGGGGCGCCAAAAAGACTAGATAGCGCCCCGTAGGGAAGACTTGGATAGACCTGACTGATTGCGTTCGATTCTGCCAGCTACTCGCACCATTTGATGTTTGATAGAGATAGGATAAATAGACTCTACTTTTAATGCTCCGCACGATAATCTATTAGAAATCTCAACAGCCCTTTCTATAACGCACACAACACTACGCAAACTTCTGACAAGTTTTAACCCAAATCCCTGAATCTAATTGACTCAATCGCCCTTGGTCCAATGATACTTGGCCGCCGGGTGATCAACAGGCGGTCGAGCAACGCCCTTCTTCCCATAGACATTCTCTCTATACGTGCCTCCATCTACAGCATAATCCTCCCAAAACAACCCCCTCTTCCTCAAGACCGGCAGCAGATCAGAGATAACCTCTTCAAAGCTCGCTGGCATGAGAGCATATGCCAGATTGAACCCGTCGACGTCCGCCTCGTTGATCCATTGCTCCATCTCGTCTGCAATGTGCTCTGGAGTTCCTGCGACCGTGGCTCCTAGACCGCCGACCTTGATATGATTTGCGACAGTGTGCTTGGTCCATTTTGGCACACCAGGGATCGATTTTGACCAAGATTCCACGGCGGAGCGAATCGCGTTTGATTCAACATAGCGCAATTCCTCATCGTCACCATACTGCGCAAGGTCAATCCCCGTCCAGCCCCCAAACAGCGCCAGCGCACCATCTTCAGAGCCGTAGCTCACAAGCTCCTTGTACTTAGCGTCAGCCTCCTCCTGCGTCTTTCCAATGATCGGGCAGAACAGGGCCAGGAACTTTATGGCTTTGGGATCACGGCCAAACTGCTCTTTTGCTAGGGTTCTAATCTCAGCTATATTCTTGGCCACCGTGACAGGGCTGTGGCCGGCGACGAAGACGGCCTCGGCGTGCCTGGCGGCAAAGTTCTTTCCGGACTTAGAAGTACCGGCCTGAAGGATCAAGGGTGTGCGCTGGGGAGAGGGTTGGCAGATGTGAGGGCCGGGGACGGTGTAGTATTTTCCGGAATGGTTGATTAGACGGACTAGGGAGGGGTCTGTGTAGATGCCCTTTTCACGGTCAAGTTTGACTGCGTCATCGCGCCAGGATGATTGCCTAGATTTAGATTTGTAAATGAGAAATCAAATACAGACGGTGAGTCAGTCACGTACCAAAGCTTGTAAGTGACATCGACGTATTCTTCGGCAATGGCATATCTCTCGTCGTGGCTTGGTTGCTCAGTATGACCTAGATTTCGAGCAGCAGAGTCAAGATAACCGGTAACGATGTTCCAGCCCAGTCTTCCACCAGTTAGATGGTCCACAGTGCTGAGTCTGCGGGCAAGATGATAGGGCTGCTCATAAGTAGTAGCTACGGTTACACCAAACCCGATGTTCTTGGTAGCTGCAGCCATAGCTGGCACAGTAGCCAGTGGCTCATTGACAGGCCACTGCGCGCCTGAGATGATGGCAGGGTCTGGGTTGCGGGGGCCTTTGTAGACATCATAAGATCCCTGAGAATGTGAGTGACATGTTACGTGAGGCGATGGGATGGGAGCAGCTCACAAGAACATCGGCGATGAAAATGCCGTGAAACTTTCCCTTCTCAAGAAGTTGAGCCAATTTCACCCAGTGACTTATGTTGTTAAAATCCCACGATTTATCATCGGGATGTCTCCAAAGACCAGGCGATTGATGGCCACTGCACGATTCAACAAAGGCGTTGATGATGAGCTGCTTCTTAGCCTTGGGGGCCTCTTGCGATTCAGACATTTTGGTTGCAACTTGGCTCCCAATGTCGAGTGAATGAGGGGTAAAGAATGAGGTAATAGTAATATTGGTGAGTGAGACATTAGGTGAGCGTAATACTCATATAAGTGATATGCGACATATAAAAAGTGTTGCGCAATCGAGGTACTCAAATCGCGTGCTTGCGGAGATTCGCGTGTACCCTGAGATCTACTTGGGTCAATTGCCGTTATCAAATGGTGTGACGGGACTAAATAGGATTTTCGGATGAATGGATTATTACTTGAGACACGCCCGACTTCCACTTTGGGTAATTCCCATGTTATACAGCAGAAACGGGTCGTGTCTCTCTTATTTGCTTTTTTCCGTGATAAGTAGGGACCGAGGACCAGGGACTTGGTGGGTAAGTAATTGCCGAGATCAGCGTAGATCACGTCAATCTGTAGTTGCGGGGTTTATATATCACATCTTGTCATTTTAGGGCGAAACACGCCACAGCCTTGATGGCCCAAAGTAACTAGGATGTTAATGTCCAGAGACTATGCTTCTGCGGCTGTGACAAGCGAGGAGGAACAAACTCGGATGACATCCATACTCTAAAACAAAGCCTGATGCTATAAAGGCTAGGTGGGTAACAGAAGAAATGTCCTCTAAGGTTTAGACTACCAAAATAAAGTAGCCTAGATTCTTCCCTAAAATGGCCTTTGAATGACGAGACTATTTTGTCTCTTGTGCTCAAGACGGACAATTCTTCTGACACCCTACGGAAAGGGTACAATATAAGCTAGCGAGGTAGTTCCCACGCCAATCACGCAATAAAGGATCAACTCATGGGTAAGTCGCTAGATAACCGCTTTGACATTGGACAATGACTGGAGAATGATTACACTGTATAAATTGCTCAACTACCGAGGTTAGCTGAAGCTGCAGACAGTTTGCCCGCTTGTCCCTGCAGCTGTGATAACGACATACCTGGTGCTGTACACGCAATATGAGGTGCCATCTGCCTATATAGACACCATGATTCTCAGGTCAGTATCATCAAGTCGTTGTCCTCCATAGAGTCATATTGTCATCATACCCAAACATTTCTCACCATGGCCACCACTTTTGAGGTTTCCGACCCAGCTGTCTACAAAGAGTACGAGGCCCAGTGGTCCACTCTCCCCACGGATGCCCAAGGCTGGATCAAGCGTGCAAAGGACGTCGCTGATGTACTAGCAAAAGACGCTCCAGCCCGAGAACGCGCAAACAAGTCTCCCAAGGCTGAAGTCGCTCTTCTCAAGCATTCCGGTCTCCTCAAGATCCTCGGCCCAGCTAAATATGGAGGTGGTGAACAGCCATGGAGTGTTGGATTTAGAGCAATTCGTGAGGTCGCCAAGAAGGATGGGTGAGATATTTTTCTATGATATTTCAGTAAGGGTGCTAAATAATGTTAGATCTGTTGGCATGCTTCTCGGCTACCACCTCGTCTGGTCCACAACTGCCAACGTGGTCGGAACTCCCGAGCAAGCAGATCGCTCGCACAAGCTCATTATCTCTAACAACTACTTTGTCGGTGGTGCCGTGAACCCCCGCGACAGCGATCTCAAGATCACTTCCAACGGAGATAAGCTCATCTTCAATGGTTTCAAGAACTTTAGTACCGGCGGTGTGATTTCGGACTTGACTGTTCTTGAGGGTGTTTATGGTGGGAAGGAAGAGCATATCTTTGCTATTGTTCCGACGCAGCAGCCTGGCATCCAGTTTAAGCATAATTGGGATAATGTTGGGCTGAGACTTACCGAGTCCGGGGGTGTTAATATCGAGAATGTTGAGGCGCCATGGGGTGATGCTTTGGGATGGGATGTTGAAACGAAGAAACCTGATCCTAAGATTCTGGCTATTCCTTTCACGAGTCTGTTCTTGCCGACGTAAGTACTTAATGTGTGCCCTTGTTCTATGGATTTACTAATATAGGATACAGAATTCAACTCAACTTTGCCAACCTCTACCTTGGTATTGCGGCCGGTGCTCTCGAGTTTGCCAAAGAGTACACCGTCAAGAACACTCGCGCCTGGCCCTTCGGCGGCGACGTAAGTCCCACTGTCTCCCAGATTGACAATCTCTAACAAATTATCAGAACAAGGAGAAAGCGACAGACGAATTTTACGTCCTCTCCACCTACGGCAACTTCTTCGCCCACCTGCGCGCCACCGAAGCTCTGGCCGATAAAGTCAACGCTGAAGCTGACTCTCTCTACGCAAAGTACTCAGACGATCGCGCCGCCGTTACAGCCGAGCAACGCGGTGAGTTCGCCGAGTGGGTCGCCAGTCTCAAGGTCGTCACCACAGACACTGGTCTCAAGATCACTTCCGGTGTGTTTGAAGTCACTGGCTCGAGGTCTACGGCTGCAAAGGTTGGTTTGGATAGATTCTGGAGGGATTTGAGAACGCATACGCTGCATGATCCTGTGGCGTATAAGAATCGGGAGTTGGGAAGATATCTTTTGTTGGGGGAGTATCCTGAGCCTACTTGGTATACTTGATGAGATAGATTTGGAAGTTAGTCAGATCGGAAGCCAGCCACTAAAAACCTCATACACTCCCATCACTTGAGTCTCGATGATGTAGCATGAGAGCAGGGTGAAAGTTCGTAGATGGCCAACTTTGTGTAGCCTCTAGTCTATCATTACCTCAGATGTCAGAGGCAGAGGCAACAAGTCAGACCTCCCTTCGTTAACTTCATCGCGAAATCAGTTAGCTAAACTCGGGGTTCGTTGTCGCATGGAACTGGAATTCACAAGTCGTTGGCGAATGTAGTTAGACTCTATGTATCTTCTAGCATCCGGTTTGATTACAAACACTCGGTAAGCTTTCTTTCACTGACAGTTGAGCCAAGAATAACATAGTACTACCAAGCTTGAAAATGAAATCCTTAGATTAAATTATCTTGAACCCAGTACTATTTCTATTCGAGGAAAGTGAAATAGGACAGTAGATATACTAAGTCTGTTCGGTCGTATCTTCTCTACTGGCATCTCTGTATTCTGAATAACAGATTAAGAACTCGATTCACTATGCCCATCAGATGACGCTAGTCTCCAGCGTCACTTAAGTCTGGGGACAGAAATATGGAACATTGAATAGCGGGAACTTCGAGTCACTGTGCTCCTCTCATACCCCAAATCTCGAGCACGCCATTACTGAAGGAATATTATCATATCATTCTAATCTATATCTAAATCAACGCTAACACATATGATGATACCACCGTTTCCATAGTGGCCAAGCTCTTCTAGCGGCCTGTTCCTCCTCATTCCAAACTTGCAAATATCGTCTCCCGGTATGAATATCTATATCTTTACCACGAACCACCTTTGTCCCCACCCACCATTTATGCGCAACATAAAAGATAATAATGACAGGCACCGTCAGCACCTGTAGAAAGAAATTCTTGACCCGTTGCGGTGTTGTGAGCGGGGCTGAGTCTGTTGGCTGAATGGGTGAAATGGCTACCCAGAATTGTAAGAGGAGGACTGTGCAGTAAGCGATCAACGCTACCCATGAGCCCCAGACGCCGACTTGCGACTTGAACGCTAGTTGTGAAAGCTTGTAGCCTGACAGATGCCATGCTTTTCTGAAACGGATGTGGCAGACGCAGATGGATGCCCAGGTGAATAAGGTGCTGAGACCACTAATGGCGAGAAGCCAGTTGAAGATCTCGTTATGGATACTCGAGTTCGCGACCAAGGCTAGAAGTCCGACTGATCCGCAACATATGATCGCAATAAGAGGTCGTCCCGTCCTATCGATATACGCAAACATCTTGGGTGCAAGGGATTGTTCCGCCAACGCAGCGACCGTCCGCGAAGAAGCATACACAGCCGTATTCCCGACCGAGATCAAACTGATAAGAATAACCGCATTCATAATATCCGGCAGAACATCTGAACCGCTCATCTCAATAGCGATAACGAACGGACTAGCAGCGGCGTCAGAGCCGTATTTCGCACCTAGAAGTCGCGGCTCGTTGTATGGGACGAGTAATCCGATAAGGAGAATGGAGAGGATGTAGAAGAAGGCTATACGCCAAAAGACCTGCTTCACGGCGGCGGGAAGGGACTTTTTCGGGTTGCTTGTTTCGGCGGCGGCCAGGCCGACCATTTCTGTGCCGGCGAAGGAGAATGTTGCGGTTACGAGGACGCTTGCGAAGCCTTTGAAGCCGTTGTTGAAGGCGCCTGGGTTGTGCCAGTGGGTGAAACCTATGTAGCCGCCTTCTGGTTCACCTGGGAAAGTCAGTATCTTTGCGCCCTCTTCACTACCACCTCCACTTACCCGCTATGTTAATAATGATACCAAGCAAACTAAGAATTGTTAGAAATGTTGACTCAGTGAGAGATCAGGTGACGTACATGAAGCCCATGACAGCAACAATCTTGACAGCTGAAAAGATAAACTCGGCTTCACCATATCCTTTTACTCCAAGCAAATTGATACCCAGAATGAGAAAAAAGAAAAGAACGATGAAAATCGACTTGCTCGCTTCCGGATTCCAATAATTCGTCGTAAACGCACCAGCAATAATCTCAAGCGGTAAAACGATGAGATACTGCAGTGTATAACTGGCCACCGTTAGTCATTTCCCTTCAACGCGGGTGAGATGGTGGGACTCACTTCCACCCCATAGCAAACCCCCAAGAAGGATCCAAGAATCTGGTAGAATAATTCGAAAATGACCCACCAACCGGAAACGCAACACTCAATTCCCCCAGCGCCTGCATCGTAAAAAACTGCATCGCGCCCATCGTGATAAACGCAATCAAAAGCGAAACCGGTCCTCCCCGAAATAACGCTACACCACTCGCGACAAAAAGACCCGTGCCAATACTTCCTCCAAATGCAATCATCTGCAGGTGTCTGTTTTTCAATTCTCGGGCAAGCGCTGTGTTGGCTGAGTTGTAGTTTGCTTTGCTCATGTTGAAAAGACGACCGTTGGTCGTGTAGCTGTTGAGAGAGTACTCATCTTCAGACCGGGGTGCGCGCGTGAAACTTGTCAAAAGACGGTGTAACGGGCCTGACTGAGCAGCATCATCTGTCGTTATTACTGGTGATGTTTTTGGCGATGGAGGGAGAGCCTGCATCTGGATTTCCCTCTGGTAAGCCATTTTGGGCAGACATTGAGGTTGAGCTGAAAGATCAAGTTGGGGAGCTGAAAGAGTGAGATTTGTTTTCCCCAGGTCGCAAAATGCACGTGCCGCTTCGCCACATACCAGTCTAAACCGATGCTGTACTAGGGCCGTGATGCTACGCAGGGGTTTAAGCGATGGGCGGACGAATCGCCGTTGTTCCGTCACCTACGGCGAGTCCGTTTGCGGGGACAAGGATTTGTTTATTCTTGGGCTTGGTTAGATCAGGGGCAGAATTACGTCGTTTGTCTTTGTCTCCAAACCATTTGGACACTATTTGCGTGAGAGATAAAGTCGTATGACTGTACGCCAGGTTCATGAATCGTGTTGTATGCCTGCCGCGTATCAGCCCCCAAAGTTTATTCTTCCCGCAAGTATTTCCGTCGTTTTGCAAGCTATAGACAGTCCGTTCCTTGCGATCGGGGACTTGTAATGCGCCGGTTCCGATCCCATGGGTCTGAGCTTTTTAGTTTAGACGAAACTGTCAGGACTGTCCGCGATAGTTTACAGGGGAAAACAACTGATGAGGCAATTCAATTCAACGTGCATGTGGGATTGGTCAGCGGCGTTTCTTGATGTCAGATGCAAAATGCCACCTGTCAGCATTAATTCCAGCGCACGAGTCAGGTCTTCCGCCTCCCCCGGACGCCATATTTTTTGAGTTTTGGGGGATTGATAACGAACATGGGATTGAACCGAGGTTCTTCATGAGCAAGACGAGTTACTGTAACAAGCTAATTTTGCCAACCGAAATCCTGATCGTCAGATATCGCGCTACAAAGACGCTATTGTTTAGCTGTCACATTCGGATGCTCTGGTTTAATATGGATCAGAGCTCAGATATCCACTCTCCTTCCCATCGAGCTTTTATCTCCGGTGTATAAACCCGCTATCGCTCTTCGTTACAGTCCAAGTGAACTTTGGCTCAAAATCATCGGTTCCAGCGTGCGTGCCGAACTGCTGAGACGGATATTAGTCAACATTCACCTTTCTTATACAAGACATTGAGAACCACAAATTGTAATACCTGGTTGTGTGTAAAGGCATTTCCACTTCTCTTATACCACAACGTTATTGGTATTGATACAAACGAGGACGACTTTAGGGTATGTGGGCGAACAACGACAACGGCATCGGCGCGGTCAGGTCGGCATAAGAATATGTCGTATCTCTGTCGCACAAGACGTTTGCCATGCCTTGGATGTTTAAGAGTTGTTGAGTATGTCACGGCGTATTGAAACGCTGCTTACTGCGTATTGAGAATACGGCTGTTCTGCGGATGACTCAGGCCGATAAGCGAGTGGAGACAATCGACGACACCCAATCTTAACAGAGCTGACAACGCGGGTTCATAAAAGATATCAGCCTCCATTCTTGACAAGACTACCAATGTCCCAAGCTTGAATTTCCACCGCTCAATCCTCTCAAGATGGTCGCTCACTCATTCTGGCAATATCTTCGCCTCAAACTCATCATCTCCCTCCTACGTCTACTCAACCACCTCGGTACACGTCCTCATTTCAAGCCCTCTCCCACCTGCAATCGCAAACTCATCCGTATTCCATCGCGCGATCTGAATCGCTTCATCGAAGCGTGGCTGTACTATCCTCCAAATCACAACCCTGCTGAAAAGGATGGCCTTGTGATTAATTGGCATGGAGGCGGCTGCATGCTTCCCAACCTGGGCATGGACCACGACTTCTGCGAAAGGATAGCCACAGGAGGTAACGTTTTCGTTCTGGATGTTGATTATCGCAAAGCTCCGGAGTGTCCCTTTCCTGCAGCTGTCGAAGATGCTGAGGATACGCTGAGATGGGTCGAGAGTCAGGGGCATCAATTCGATCTTGATCATGTTGCGTTGTCGGGGTTCAGTTCAGGCGGGAACTTGGCGTTGGTAGCTTCTTCAGAACTTCGACGCGAGTTCAAGATCAACATCCAGGCGGTGTACGCCTTCTATCCTGGAGCAGACTTCACCATTCCACCAGAACAAAAGATTGTCGCAGAACCTATCCGTCCGTTGCCGTTCTGGTTTCAGAATCTCATCACAGAAGCATATCTCCCCAGAGTCGAAGATCGGAAGTCGCCCAAAGCTTCGCCGATGTATGCCGATCCAACATCCTTCCCGGATATGGTCATGTTGTTTGTTTGCTCAGGAGATGTCTTGTCGCCAGAGGCAGAAGCTTTCGGGGAGATGCTGAAGGGAGCGGGTCGGGATGCTGAAGTTGTAAGAATTGAAGGGGCGCATGGGTTCGACAAAGCATCTAGCCGTCAGCTCTTCCAGCCTGGTGTGAGGGATATTTCGTATGCAAAGGTGGTAGCGAGCTTGAAAGATGTTATGTAGAGTAATTAGCATCTCGAATACTGTCCATGGTATTCAAAACGTCAACAGCAAAAATAAGCCCGTTCATCTTGTATGGTTACATAGGTACACACCAATGTACTCCAATCCACACCAAAAAAGAAAGAATTCACCGCTCTACATTTAGGTAATCTCAAGCAGTGATTTGCGGTACAGTGTCACTGGCAGGTAAGTGCCTGGTTGCAAAACGATCAGGCAGCTGCACCCGCCGGCTCCTTCCCCCACAGCAACCTCTGCAATCTGCATCATCAACTCTTCAACTTCTCTCTCACACATCACCAGCGCTTTGTTTTCCAAACACCCAACGCTGCACCTTCTGTCATGGACAACGCCTCCCGCGTTCCATTTGACGGCGAGAATCGCTCGTCGATGTCAAAGTACGCACATTGTCCTTCTCAACCTCGCGCTCGCAATTCTGACCATAGGTAGCCTACTTGAGGAGGGAAAATACTCCGACTTCACCATCACCTGTGGCGAAGACACCTACGCCGTCCATAAAGCGATTATCTGCCCTCGATCCCCCTTCTTCGCCGCCTGCTGCGATGGCGAATTCAAGGTACGTCGCGTTAATTTAAAACTCCGATGCCCTTACCGACGTCCTGAAGGAAGCCAAGTCGGGTGTGATCGACCTCCCTGATGACGATCCTGCTGCGGTGAAGATGATGATCCGATATCTTTACACCGGAGCCTATACACCTCCGTCGAGAAAGCCAACTGTAATTGTCGACATGGTTGATCGTGGTACGCACTTGGAGCAGTGGGAACTATACTCGAAGGAGTACGATGCGGAAGAAAAAGAGCGCTTGGGATCATTGGGTTTCGTGTTTCATGGCAACAGAGTTCTAAAGAGAATCTTGGAAAGGCCACACCCGCCCCAGGATTTTGCTGCACCTCCAGCTGAATCATCTCCAGTTGCATCTCCATCCTCAGCTCAGAACCAACAGTTCGGAAATGGCAACCCCCGTGGACGTGGCAATTCCCGCAACAGACGCGGAGGTCGCAATCGCGGTAATCAGCGTGGGAATCACACGGCCAACTCTTCTCGACCACCGACTCCCGCAACGCCAGCTCCAGCTTCAGCTCCTGTTGCATCTACTCCTGCACGTTCACGACCTCAAGGGCTAGAGCCAAACTTCACCCTCCACGCCAAGGTCTACGCTCTAGGAGAGAAGTATGAGATCCAAGATCTCAAAGCCCTTGCCCTCCAAAAGTTCGCATACGAAGCTCCCTTTTTTGCCCGCGCCCACGAATTCCGCTGTGGTATACAGGAGGCCTACACCTCCACGGTTGACGAAGACCGTGGATTGCGAGATGTGGTCGTTGACACAGTGCTGGAGAACCGCTCTCTCATTGGCGATCGCCGTTTCCAGAACCTGGTAAGGTCAACTGAGTTGGGATTCGATCTTCTTTGGAGACTCATGACGGCCTGATGCAACGATTCAGGCACGAGGCAGGTGGTTTGAGGAAGTTTTGTACTCGATGAATTTCAACCAACATATGGGTGTATTCATATATCTAAACTGCCATCTGGGCTTATGGAATTCTACATGTCTGATAGTTAGTTGTACTACTTGTGAAAGGGGGCATGCGCAGCTTCGAGAAGATACTCATGTTCAGACAGCAGGCGAATGAATAGACTCAACAGGTGTTTCGCATCTCAGGCCTTCATACGCTATCTGTAGATCACCTCTTTCCAACCAGTCTCCTCCTTTGCAAACTCGCTCCCAAACATGACATCGTCTCCCTGCCCCAAACAATAGTCCTCTTTGACCCAAAAGTCTACCAGCCTGGGTTTCCAATGCTTCTTCCCCCACCACTGCACGCCCGAGACTTTTCCCACTATTTGTTCGGACTCGTTTGGCCCTACTTGATGGATAACCTCTCTGAAGCCCAACTGCTCCACGGGTAACGAGAGCTCACGGGCTTGTGCTAGCGATATGTAGTTACCAGACATCTTGGGACAGACCCTCGCATGCTCTATGCGGGCCACACTGTTTCGGCCAGTCCTGTTTTCCAGCCATCCATTGATCAAATAGATCATTTCTTCCTTCACATCCGCAGGCGTGAACAGATAGATCATTTCGTCATCTGGATCTGGCGAAGGTGAAGGTGGCGAAGGTGGTGATGGAGGAGTGGTCAAGTCTGTCAAGGGCGTCGAAGGTCTTTCTGGCGTATGTGTTGTACGGCTTGACGAGGAGCGAGAGCTGCGGGAAGTCTCTTGAGATATTTCGGACAGCCTTGCTTTTGGTACCCGCAGACGACCAGGGTGAGGACTTTCCGTTGGCTTGCGGGATCGAGGAAGCGATCGAGGTGTTCGGGTGACACCGGCATATGCGCTCATCATCGGCTGGGTTGACTGGTTTCTATCCCGTCTTTTCCTCCGTTCTTTCCTGTCGTCAGGTACCTTTCCTGTGCAACGCATGCTTTCGGATAAACTGATGAGTAGTATTCCACAATCTACGAACTCAGTATTGAGATCTTTCCGATGGCTGTTTTGCGATTGTTCACTGCGAAGGGCCTTCTCAAGAGTTCTCTCCGTGTGTTGTAGCTGTATTCGTAGTGTAGCTCTAGATGAAGTCAGTGGTCAAGAATTTATAGACCAGCCAGAACCTTATGTTAGGCCAGGGCAAAAAAGGAGGGAAGCAAGAAAATAAGGTTCCGTGCAAGCAGATGAGTTGTGATGCTTTGTTGAAAGTGTAAAATTGTTAAGGAAACCTTGTCTGATGGGGTCAAGTAAAGAGAGAAAAGCAGGTGCGCTCACATATGTGTTTCCAGCATGCCGGATATCTCGACATCTGCTCGCTCCAGCATATATGAAAAGACCTCAAGTTCTAGAACAGAGCCTATAATCGAAAGGTAGATGGCCACCCTATCTAACTTGGTGAAAACAGTTTTCATCTCATTAACTGTCCACATGAACCATTTCAATCCCTGCAAGAATTTGATGCTGCTAGTGGTTTTAACTAGACTCTGATGTGCCTTGGACATCTGTCGGTTGACATCTCTTGTAAGCTTACGAATTGACCGTTCGAAATTGATACCTTCAATATATTTGCCGACTCTGGAAGTTGGGTGTTTCATTTGCTTGATCTTGTCGCAATTGTCTTCAAGTTTCCGTTGTGCAAGCTCAATCGTTGTCCTTGCAGCCTCCAATTGATCTTTAACGGAAACAATTTCATTTCCCATTCCGTTGCCATCTTTGGCCACTGTATTTAATGTTCTGATGAGTTTAGTGGTCGGCTTTGCCAAATTAACGATTGTAATAACGCTGAGGACTAAGCCGGCGATTTCTGCCATTTTCAAGTCGTTCACTCTCTCGTGAAATGTTGTGGATTGATTGAAATCGAAAATATTCGCACTTGAGATTGGGGGGGGCTGCAGTTTATTTGTGCCAGGCCATCACCCTCATTCCATGCGCGACCGTTTGGAAATTGGAGTGCGTCTCACAGCCTGCTTCTGAATTGACATGAATGATGCAGAAGACTTTGAGTGTGTGTGCTCGGTTTTCTCTTTCTGGTCAGATTTGAGTGCACTCAGCGTCTGACACGTCGAGCTGCACATTCATCACAGCATAGGAACCAACAGCATAGCCTGATCTTCCAGCACCCCGCCTCAATATTGGTTGCCTTATTTCTTCCACGTTCACAGACAGGAGTTGATCATTCACAAAGCGGTAAGCCCCATAAAATGAGGCTCATTATCGAACGGCATGTTTTGCTTTAGTTCCGGAAAGGGTATCCATAGCGGGAACCGTGCAGCTCATGCCGGTTGCAATGCCTCCGCAAGATCGCAGAGGCAACAAACCAACAAGGGAAATGAAGATGAGACTAAAATAAAATACAAAAAGAACAAGCACAATAAAATGTCGTAACATACCGCGGCAATGCAAAACACAAAAAGTCTTGCCATTATTCAAGCTGATAAATCGGCTGACTAATTCCACTCGCCTCACGGTTCACTCGGAACATTAAACCACCGAAAACCTTGACATCATCTTCTTACCGTCAACACCATCCCTTCCATCAAACCCATCACCAAAAATGGCAAAGGAAGAACTCGGGTTGAAAATAGGCTTCTACGCCTACCCGTGCGCCCTCTTCGTCACCCTCCTGGGCGTCCAGTCAGCTCAGTTCTACCTCAGTCGCCATGGCGCGCGTCAGAACGCGTCGCTAGACAACGATGCGAAATCAAAAGCTGACAGCATCCGACGGTTTTGCGCGCGGTGTATTTGGGTTTTTCAACTGATTCTTTGCGGTTTGGTTGTTGCGAGTATTGTGCTTGCTACGAAGGAGGTTTTCGCGGATCAGAAGGAGTTACGGGGGAAGATTTTGTTTTCTTTCAGCGCTTACTTGGTAAGTTCTTTGTTCTCATGAGATGAGTTTGTGCTGATGAGACTAGGCGTCTTTTGTTGGAGTATTGCTTTACTTTTTGGCTGGTCTTCTACCCGATCCTGAAGGACCTTGGAATCCGAATGGTGCTCATGTTTCAGCATGGTGTGTCGGCGCACTCGCAGAAATCGTCATCGCAGCCGTCTTTTCCGGCGTTGAGCCACGGCTCCGTGTATCGCCTGGATTCGTCGACACTCTCAACCTTCTTGGTTCAGCGAGAGTGCTTGTCCTTGCTCTGATGATCGGCTCCTTCACCTTGAGAGAATACAAGTTGAAATCCCTTGAACCAAAGTCTTTGCCCCAGGAACGACAGGGTCTGCTTGAGAATGGAAATGGCAACGCTGCGAGTTACGGAAGTGTACCACCTACTGCGGCTGAACCGAGACGAACGCAGGTTTCAGGAACGGGTTGGTTGGATTACTTTGCTGGGTTCAAGGTTTTGTTTCCTTACCTCTGGCCCAAGGATTCACCCGTGTACCAGGCCATCGTGGTCGTATGCATCGTCCTCTTGATGTGCCAGCGCACTGTCAACGTCCTCGGTCCGATTCAACTGGGAACTCTCGTCGACAGTCTGGGTGAAGGAAAGATTCCATACAAGGAAATCATTCTTTACGTCGTCTACCGCGCTCTCCAAGGCAACCAAGGTGCTCTCGGCGCAGCACGCTCCGTCCTCTGGATTCCCGTTTCGCAATCTCTCTTCCGAAGACTATCGTCCGCCGCATTCGAGCACGTCCTTGGTCTATCCCTCGAATTTCACCTCAACAAGAAGGTCGGCGAGGTCACCAGTGCGTTGAGCCGAGGCGCTTCGATCAACACCTTCCTCGAGAGTTTCTGCTTCCAGGTCTTCCCCATGGTTTTCGACATTTTCGTCGCCGGTGTCATCTTCTTTGTCAAGTACGATGCTTTCTACACAATCATTGTGTTCTTCATCATGTGGTCGTACATCTTCCTTACCATCTACGTCGCCAAGTACCGCGGTAAGCAGAGGAGAGACATGACCGTCAAGACACGAGAGATGGAAGCAGTCAAGACAGATGCCATCGTGGCGTATGAGACGGTCCAGCACAACTGCGCTGTTCAACGCGAGACATCACGGTTCAAAGAACACGTCACTGTCTTCCAGCGCGCTGAGCGCCTTGTGCAATGGTCTCTTGCTGCTCTCAACCTTACTCAGAGCTCCATCTTTACTTTGGGCACAGCTCTTCTCGTCTCTGTTTCAGCTTACAAGATCTCAATTGGCGAACAGACTGTCGGCGAGTTTGTCAGTTTGATCAACTACTTCGTTCAGCTTCAGGGGCCTTTGAACTTCTTTGGTACATACTACACTATGTTGCAGAACAATCTCATCGAAGCTGAGCGACTCCTGGATATTGTAAGTTACCCAATACCAATATTAGTATGCAGTTACTGACATACCATAGTTCAAAGAAACAGCCGGTGTAGTCGAGAAGCCCGACGCCAAAAACTTGCCCTCCCCCAAGGGCGAAGTCTCGTTCAACAATGTCAAGTTTGCCTACCAGACCAAGAAGGGCGGTCCCGTCCTCGATGGCATCAACTTCACCGTCGCACCCGGCACAAAGACCGCCATCGTTGGCGAGTCCGGCAGCGGAAAGTCCACATCTCTCAAGCTCCTCTTCCGCTTCTACGACGTGACAGACGGCTCCATCACCATCGACGGCCACGACCTACGAGATCTCAAGCTGGATAGTCTGCGCAGAAACATCGGCGTCGTCCCGCAAGATACGGTGCTGTTCAACGCGGATATCATGTACAATCTGTTGTATGCACGACCTGATGCGACGGAGGAGGATGTGTTTGAGGCGTGTAAGGCGGCGAATATCCATGAGAGGATCTTGAACTTCCCCGATGGGTATGAGACCAAGGTTGGAGAGCGTGGTCTGAAGTTGTCGGGTGGTGAACGACAGAGAGTAAGTTTTAGAGCGCTTCTAAGTCGGGATTCGGCTAACATTCGCAGATTGCTATTGCTCGCGCTATTCTCAAGGATGCCCGCATTCTTCTTCTTGACGAAGCCACTGCTTCTCTCGATTCCCACACCGAACGTCAAATTCAGGATGCTCTGGAGCGTGTGACAGCCGGACGCACAACCATCACCATCGCGTAAGTCACAGTCCACTACATCACTGATTGCACATAAGCTAACCATATCCAAGTCATCGCTTGTCGACAATCACAACATCCGACCAGATCATCGTTCTTCACAAGGGCGAGATCGTGGAGCGCGGTACTCACAATGAGCTGTTGGCCCTTGGAGGACGATATCATGCCATGTGGGAGAAGCAAACTACGATTGAGAAGAAGGAGAAGGAGAAGAAAGAGATGGAAGGAGAGACATCTGAGACTGGATCTCAACAATAAACGGATGAGATGTAATAAAACTGGGTGTAGGATTACAGCGTTGTATTATAGATGCTACGCATTGCTTGGAGTTACTGTCAAATTGTACAGTTTGGAAATAAACGGATTTGGACATATGGCTGGGTGTCGACGTTCACTACCACGAACGGATTGAGGCCATCGCGACCCCAAGCTCTTTGCGGCAGTCAGCAGTGGAGTCGTACCTGAGAGGACGATTTGGCGGGGTCATCAAGGTGCCGCAATCCCAGACAATGTAATTGACAGTAACAGTCGTGGGCTACCGAACCACAACCAAAGAAGCACCCGAGCAACAGCCGGGTGTGTCTACTGTACGCCGCAAAGTTGGAGGTGAAGTCGAGCCCAGTCGCAGCAGTGGAGACAGTAGTAAAAGAATCTCAATTGAAGCCTTTCTTTGGACAATCCATGCCATCGTGAGTTCCACCCAGCCCATTTCCCCCCACCCAAGGAAAAAAAAAAGAGAAAAAAAAAATATTATCACGAGACCCTTACTTCCAATGGTGATAGTGAAGGTTCATCGTAGAAGCAAACAACATGGCGTAGAATTGGATTGATGCGATTTAAGTGACGGTGACGACATTGACTGCCTTAGGCATGACATTCCTTAAAGTGGCAGCTGCAGAGCTGCTCTTGCTGTTTGTAGAGCTCTGAGCTGCCTATGACGACACTAACAAGCCCTCCCACCATTTGACCCCTCTATTTACAGTACCTTCTACTTTTTCCCCCATCACCATCTCAACTCTTCTTCATCTTCACTCAAACAAACAGACAATCAATCAATCACTCCACCAAACTACTTCCATCAAAATGTCTGCCATCCCCACCTCCACCTCGGTCAACGAGTCCGCCGTCATCCAGGCCCCCTTCAGCGACGTCTGGCACCTCATCAAGCTCCAGGACTTCTCCAAGTTCTACTCTGCCCTCGAGTCCAGCGAATGGGTCAAGGGATCCTCCCCCGACACCGACATCGTCAAGTGGACCTTCAAGGACGGCACCGTCCTCGAGGTCAAGCAGGAGGAGCACTCCAGCATCGACCACTACATCACCTACAGCGTCATCTCCTCTCAGCCCGCCCTGAGCTACACCTCCGTCGTCAGCACCGTCCGCGCCTACCCCATCACCAGCGGCCAGAACGAGGGTCAGACTTTCGTCACCTGGAGCGGAAACTTCTCCAGCGATGCTGATGCTGGTGTTATCGCCGATGCCAAGTTCAAGCGCCGTGAGGCTCTTGCTGATCTTGCCAAGGCTGTTTCCAAGAAGTAAATGTTTGGGATTATGGTGAAAAAAATATGATATGGATTGGGATTTGGGAGAAAATGGAAGGGAATGGAATGAATCACTACGCGATGCGATGCGATGGATGATGATGGACGGGCAGAGCATGGTTATCACATGTACATGTAACTTATCGCCCAATGTCCGATGAATTCACAGTCAATATCCGATTGCGCATTTGTTTCAATTGAACTTGGTGACTGTAGGTGTTGTCAATTCGTCCCGTCTGCTGTACTGCTCATTGAGATAGTTCCTGTCTCACTTTACATGCCTGCTGGTTGGTGCTAGAACAGCGCAATGCCATTGAAGATTTGACCTGACAGAGGATCGGACGACAGCCACAGCGCACAAGCTTCAATGCAGTTAAAAGCGACTGTTTAACAACTATAACAACTTATCTTGTATTCGAGAGGTCCAAGACGCACAAAAAAATATGTTTGCGCTGGATTTTCAGGGTCTCTGAAGGATCCAGTGTTTAGTGGAGAGCTTCAGGGTAGATGTGTTGATCAGGAACCCGATATTTCCAAGGTTGACAATTGACGATTAATTGAGCGCGTATAACAGCCAATCTATGATTACTTTGGGAAATTTAAATGTGAACTGCCGAGCCGTTGGACTTGATAATCTTGGTGACTTTGGAGGACTGTCGCGATACGTTGTCACAATGCTGGGCTTGATCGTCCCATTTCCCTACTTTTAACTTGCGCCCGTTGAACGCCTACAATTTCGCCTAACAATTGCGATTGACGAGCGCGATGGACATGTTACGCAGCTGTAGTAAGGACTCTGAAAGAGACCCTTGTCCATGATCACGCCGTCATAAACACAGTCAGCTTGGATTATGAAGCGCCTTGGCTGTTAAAGATTGAGTGGCCGAACCTTTAAAGCTCCTTGGCAGGGCAGCGTAAACAAGAACTGGAATGCGACCCAAGACATCGCCAATAAATTTCGCCCATGAAGAGAAGCTTATTTCTCGCTCAATGCTTATCTACTTTCTAGGACACTTAAACAACATCAATGGTCGACTGCTCACCCCTGGTACAAGTTATTGGATGGTGACCCGACCATCCGTTATCATTGAAACGCGTATACCGGTCGCCTTGCCGCGTGTCAGCCCCAGCGCAGTCAGCACCTCGCTCCCACCTCGCTCCCGCCTCGACCTCGCTTATTTCTGTCCATCAGCAATCGAATCGGGGTTCTGCGTACTCCGTGCCTCGAAAATCGGATCATAACCTCCCGCCGGGTCCGATGTTTGCGGTCCATATTTAATTCCGCGGTCAAGGGGTTGCTCCACCACAATTTTACTTCACCCCGCTGTCGCCGTGTTGGCGGGTTGTGGGATCACGGATCAATGCGTGATGTGGAGAATCGGGAGAGGGACAAGAGTCAGAGACTCGAAAGTTTATTCATCATGTGGATTGGCATTATTCTAGATTAACATTATTGTGTGTGGATTTGGTTCATTATACACGATGTCGTTAAATAATATAGCTGAGAAAAGCAAAAAGATGCCGTATCATTTATGTAGAACACAAAACGCTGACGCTTTACTTGCCTCCTCTGTTACCGGTGGTTGGGAAGGGCTTCTCTAACTTGACGCACCACAGGAAGAGGTCCTCCAAGGGCAAAAGTCCGAGCAGCATGCGGTTGCACAACCAAGCAACCAAGACAACACCCGTAGCGGCCATAGCATCGAGCCAGTAGTGGTTCGCTGTAGCAACAATAATCGTGAGGACAAAAGCAGGGTACAAGATACTCAATGCCACGAAAAACACCTGCCACATCTTGCTGAGGCGCTTCTCGCGGGGCGCAAGGCGACGGCGGAACAGGCCAGAGTGGTACAGAAGGACGGTACCGATGCAGAACGAGTATCCAAAGTGGAGCGAGGGGAAAGCAGCAAGCTGGTTGAAGAACTTGTTTGTAGCGTAAATGGACTCGGCGTCCTCGCGACGGACGGTGTCGAAGAAGCCATACTCCTCGGGTAGCAGACGAGGTGGCATGCATGGGTAGGTGGTGAAGACGACGAAGCTAAACAGATTGGTGAGGGTCATCATGCGACGGGCTTCGGCAAATTGGGCATGCGTCGGGGCGGCGTAGTAGTACCATGCAAGGAAGCTATTCAGAATTGCGTTAGCCAGTGTTCCGATTGCTAGGGGAGACGTCATTGCGAAAAAACATACCTGACAGTAACGGGAATATGGATCAAGGAGTACGCGCGGTTGAGAATGGTGAGCATCGTTTGGTGATCGTTTCTGAAGAACGACTGCACATCGATCTCGCGCAGAGGAAACAGGAAGCTAAAAGGCCCCTCGTGCTCAAACCACAACACCGCCTTTCCGTGGTTCTCAGCCGTCTGCCATATACCGTCCGTTGCAGCGACAAGCTCACTCGCATTTTTGACACCGACGTAGAAGACCAGGTTGACCGCCCAGTAGAACATCTCGACGAGGAAGGGGAACTTTTGTATGAAGCGCGAGTGCCAGTACTTTGCGTAGCGTGACGAGTTGGGCGTGCGAATGGCGGCGCCGCAGCAGCTGCGTTGCTTGGGAGGGTGGACTTCTGTCAGCGAGGATGTCGGTGATGCGGCGGCGGCGGCGAGGTTGAGACGCTCAGTCTCGTCGTGGACGTCGTCTTCGTCCCATGGTTCGAGTTTCGACTGGCCCAGGAGACCCTGGTCTTGCTTGGACGAAGGGATGATGGAGAAGTTGCGCAGGCGGTTGAAGTAGCAGGATGCTAACATGACACCGACGATGAACTACAGAGGTCAGTCGTTGAAGATGGCTTCGACAGGGGATGTACGTACAATTGGTTCGACGACGGCATGGTAGGCAAACTGCGGAGCGCCCAGGTCTTGATCCTTCTGTTCAGTTGTTGAAGCCATGGTGAATTATTGCAACAGCATGCCAAAAAAGCAGTTCAAAAATACCAAGATGAAAAAATAAATAGGAAGGGAGTAAATAAAAAATTAAAAAAGAAGCGCAAGGTTAAGGTTCAAAGTAAAAGATGTTGCGGTAAGGTAGGTCAAAGCCAAGGTTTATTCGGAAGACGCGGAGAATAACCCTGGTAGACTTTGTTGGCCTTGTTCAGACTTGTACTTTTGTGCAAAGCCCGATCGGTAGTGGGAAAAAGATTTGCTCCGGCAACAGATAACAACACATGGACAAGGATGAAAGGGAAGGGAGATCACGATTTACCGGTACATCGCTCGTCGGTCGCGTGCCGCTACGAAAGACGGGGAGACCGCTAATGAAATTGAGCAGGGCGGATTGGAAGAGGCGCGTGCCCGCTGATTATGCTCGCAATTTGTGCACTGTAGTTGGTGCAATGCAGCGCTGTGCACGCATTACATAGCCCCTGAGCAATGTCAGCTCTGACGTAGGAGATCCATTTCATTCGGCGCGGGCTTTCCCTCCAAGCCTAAATTAGTTCAAGGGGCGTTTCATTTACCGGATGACAGAAAAGTCCCTTAGTTTTCAGTGACCGCCTTTATCTGTCACAGGCGGTCAGTGGAGTGATCATCAGCCAATCTGGAGTCTCAGAGTCCCTAAAAATCTCTGAGGGCGAAAAACTTTAGGGGCCCCCTTCTGTTTTTCGACCCTGAACACTCCACTTCCTTCCTCTCGTCCTGTCAGATTGACGGCCAAGCTTTGCTTCCCTTTAAACCTCTCACTCCTTATCCAAACAAAAAAACAAAACTCCCCGACTTGGCAACACCGTCAAGCTCAACACCATTTGGTGGTCCTTTTTTCTAGTCTTGTCATTTTGAGCAACCTTTTTTTTTATCTTATTTAATAATACAACGCCTCAATGTCGTCTTCACCAATCCTCGGTCCGTCGCGCGACAACTGCAAATCACCCTACGATGAAGAACGCATGGAATGGGGCCCTTCAGTCCCCAAGAAGTACCTCCGATTGCCAAGGCTTGGTCGCTCCAACGTGATCCTCCTCCTCATCGATGTCTTCATTGTCACGGTCCTCGTCAACGCCTTCTGGCCGCTCATTACTCTGCTCCGCCGCAACGAGGAGCTCTTCGGCGCACGACTCACATTCTCGCTCAACGATACCTCGACGCCTACTTTGCCTGAGCAGCAGACGATACCAAGAATCTTTCATCAAACGAGCGCGAACGAAACTATCCGTCCGGCATGGGCGGATCTGGTGCAGAGCTGCAAGGCTACATACTCTGACTTTGAGTACATGGTGCGTTCAATAATTGGGATTGGGTACAATTGATCAGGCGGAAAGCTAATTCTTGACAGCACTGGACCGATGCGAAGGCTCGCGATTTTATCGCTGAAGAGTACCCTTGGTTCATCGACACTTGGGACAACTTCCCCTTCAACATTCAGCGCGCCGATGCTATTCGTTACTTCGTTCTTCACCACTACGGTGGTATCTACCTCGACATGGACACCATGTGCAACGCGACCATTCCTCTCGAGCAGATTGAAGCCAGCGGCGGCAAGCACCATGCCGTTTTCAAGTCTACAACTCCTACCGGCGTGTCCAACGACATGATGATCACCTCTCCCCGCCACCCAGCCTTCACCAAGGCTCTCTCGCGCATCCAACTCTACAACGACATCACCAAGCCTTGGAGGCACATCGTTCCCCACGTCGCAGTCATGGTGTCCGCCGGTCCTCTCTTCCTGACCATGGCACTAAAGAACTACCTCCTCGAACAGCCTTCTCTGCCCGAAAACACCGTACAAGTCATCAACGCGACATCGCTGGAGCCGTACCTTACAGATTTCGAGGGTGCGTCGTGGCACCACGGTGATACCAAGGCGCTGATGTGGGTTGGTGATCGACCCTGGGTTTGGTACATGCTCGGTGCGATTGGACTTGGCGCGGGGCTGTACGTTGTTAACTTGCTTATGATGAAGTGCTGGACGAGATTCTTTGAGAAGGCTCCTTTGAGCGATGAGGCTAAGGAGGGTATCAAGCTTACATAGGGGAATTTAATTGCGGTAATTATATACGATTAATATGGTAATGCCAGCGTATCTTTATTCTACATATATTTGATCTATTGTCTCTGTCCACGATTGTCGTAGTGTGTTCCCAGGTCTGCATCAATTACCGCTCATCTGGTGTTTCGCCCGCGACACGTCAGTGCCTCAAACCCAATCTCTGTGTAGACCAACCACCATCACCTCATGACTGTGTCAGCTTCGCTTTCGCAACACCTCGCTTAGCCTTCCTTAGTCTAAGATAAACTGCGCCGCGATAATGACGTCGAGGTGCTGTAGAGGGAGCCTATCGGTTTGATGACCCCGCATGTGATGGATGGGCTTGGCTGGATCTAGACTTGTGTGGAATCGTGACATGTAGCTTGCACGCCATTGGTGTTGAGCTTGCTAGGATAAATATGGATTGATAGCTTGGCTTTCAGATTGGGAGGATAATAATGGGCTCGTTGTGATAGGCATTTCTTGATTTTGGGCATGTAGGGACTTGTTCTTGGCTCGTTACAGGAATATCCACTGCAAAAGCAATAGGGTAAGCCAGTTGCAGTCATCATCTCTTCAATCAAACACAGCACCTAGTGAGCGTGGTATAAATACGAATTTTGCGACAAGCTTCGAGCAACTTGTAAGAGGTAATAAATTAAATCGAGATTGAAACAGGATCGTTGAAACTATATACGGGATTTAAACAATATTGTCAGAGCCACGTACCGCTTCCGTCTGACCACCTCCCTCACTATGCCACGGACTTCTTTCACCATCCCTCGATTCTCTTCCACTCCTCATCGAACCTCCCTCGCCCCTGGACCTTATTTTAACAAGTTCTATCTGCTCCTCAGTACGTTGCGCTTCTTCATTCTCATCATGAGACTCCCTTGCTAGCCTGTAGTCTTCCCACTTTTCCCTGACCTTGTCAGGGACTTCGAGCACACCATCCCTCAGAATCAGTGCGCGCTCCCAAGCCTTCCGGCAAGAGTTCCGAACAACATCCAGGTTTGTAACGCATATTATCAGTAACGCAGTAATTGCGAAAGCTGCAACAGCTGTGAGGACCATGTTTCCCAACGTCGAGCCCGAAGGCGCGCCACTCATACTGAACACACCCGTAGCGAAGCCCAGAGGCAGGAAGATGACTGTGACGTATGTAAATCGCCGGATATCAGCGTTTCGGTTTGCCTCGCGCACCCTGTCTTGTTTTTCGAGTTCTTTATCCAACCGTTCAAGCTTCCTCTCAAGTTCCTGGAGCATTCTATTGAGTTTCTCGATGAGGATCCGGAGGCTTGAATGGCTGCGTCTAAGATCTTGAATCGTGTGATCGTTCTGGTTGAGTAGCTTGATGATAATGCTACGATATTTCATCTCGTCGTTGAACGTCCAACGTGGTCTCTCGTTCTGGCGCTCGCGTTCTCTTTTCGACCACAGGTCTATCTGGGCAAAGTTCTCGACCATGTCTTGCTCGACAGTTTGGAGTCTTTGTTGGTGCTCCCGCAGGTGTTTCTGACAGATATTAATGCTGTACCGGATAGCATCATAGTCCCTGATATTAGGTCCGGAGTCGAAGTCGTTCGGGAAGATGTCGTCTTCCTTGGCAATTGATCTGGAATCCTCCATGATTTCGACGGTACTGTGGTGCATTCGATCCACCATTTCTTGGAACAGCAGAAGCTCGAGGATTCTACGTTGCCTCCAGTGATGCTTGTTGACATCTAGTCGGAGCCTGCCTGTCCCTCCTTGATTGTACAGTATCAGCCGGAGTGCAGACATGATCTCATCTCTAGCCTCGGGGAAATTCTGACTTCCAACCCACTGAGGGCTGCAGTCCAAGAAGTAACATGTCCAGTATCGGTCAAAGAAGTCACCGTCGAATCTTAAGCTCATCACCACTTGCCTAAGTCTTTTGCAGCCCACATCTGTGACAAGCGAGACGAGTCCCTTTAGTCCTTTCGTTTCACTTGTGGCGCGTTTGGCTGGCGAGCTTTCCTCCGATGTTGGCTGGTCCAAAGCATTAAAGGACAAATGAAGCTCTGTCGTCCATCTGTTCATCTCTGCTGCTGTATCCTCGGAGAAGTGCTTATTGTAAGATTTGTGCCTCTCGTAGAAGTTGAACATGGCATCTGCTTCAGGGATGGTGTGTGGATATGGCATATTGGCTTGAGGATCTGTAGAGAATAATACGCAGAATCTCTTCTTGGCTTTCCACGGCAGCCTTCTCTGCAGCATCAAACCTTTCAGTTCACCTCGCCAGGCATCTCTCGTCATGGCTTCCAGGTGTGGTAGCCTCTTGTTTCCAGCCTTCGACTTAGGAACATCGATTAGGACACCGTTGAGGCATACTTGGGGCCGGTGGGCAGCATTAATAACCTTATCAAGTTGCCAGCAATTGTCGTAACTAGTGTCGAAAAATTCATTACTTTTGAAGCAATCCAGTACATTATAGAGCCATTCATCAGAAAGCTCAACAATGTTGGTCTGATCCAGAACGTTATTCCATGGGAAGGTGCGTTTCATCGAGACAGAATTCGCGTGTTCCAGACTCTTTGCGCTCTTTTGGCACTCAATCAGAGCCTTTTGAGACCCTGAAAGCTCGGAATCCAGCTCTGGTTCTGCCACTGGAGGGAGAAGCGTCGACTTCCTCTCCCTGGGGTATTCGCCGTATTTCCAAAGTAGACACGGAATCTCAAACGCGTTGCTCCAATACTCATCTATCTTCAGATCTTCATCGTAGATAGCTGGTTCACCATCGATGTCTAGCTGCCCTGGGAACAGACCATTGGGCCACTTGCTTTGCAGTAAGGCATCCATGCTGCGCTTATGCATCTCTCTCGGCGAACGAGAGTTCATGGATTTGCCCTTGTAGGCCATGATGATTGACAAGGCGAAACGGATTGGTTCATCCCATGAATCATCTTCGTTATCCTCATGGAGAGGTTGACAGTTGACGAGACTTTTCCAAATGTCAATCTTGTTCTGCCACTCGTTCCCGCTATGGGTAAGCTTTGCTCCAGGCTTGTCGAAGAACTGAGAGTCCATCGCATGAAATAGCAAGGTGTCCCTAGTACGAAGGAGAAATTGAATATGACCAGGGCTTCGAGATACTGAAAGCATGCGTTTCTTTGAGGCTGGGTTCTCGGCGGTGAAGCGTTTGAGGATCTGGTTTTGAATTCTGCTAGGCAGATACTCTCTTTTCCTTGGCCTTTTCTGAAATCGGTCTTCCTCTTCATGTGAAATGTCCACAGAGAGTTCGGACTTTAGGCCCAGTAGTTCAACACACTTGGCGGTTCGCCAAATCAGGACGTGGTCAGTAAGGAAGAAGTTGTGAGTCGGTTCCTCCATGTCGCGAGGGAATGCATAGCAACCAAGCTTATTCTTCTGTTCAAGCTTCTCGACCCAGGTCCTGACAGCATGCTTGGCTGCCTTGGGGACTTCCCATCCATTGTCGTATTCCTTGTAATCTCCGGCTTTGATGAACTGAAATGGGGCATCAACAAGAGATTCATTGGAAAGATAAATGTCGTCTCGCCATCCGTCGATCTCATCGCCGTTGACCCAAGAATGGGGACAAGACGGATTTCTAGCAAGGTTTCTGTATTGCTCCCCGAAGGCCCATTTCAAGTGGCCCTTGAGAACGTTCCGAATGCGATTGATAAGTGAACATGCATCACAATTCACTGCTTCGGAATACTCATGTTCATCATGTCCAAGAGTTGACACGAAATGTTTGAGTGACATGAGGAGAAATTGGAAGCAGTGGCTAAGATGTGTCAATGAGTGTCCGATGAAGTGGCCCAATACTATTGGAAACCCACAAACTTGCCGCCATAACAATACGGTGGCCGTCGATATCACCACACGTCAAGGCAATAGCGAACTCCTTATCGTCATTTGCATCAGGATAGACAGGAATGCTGCAGACGGATAAGATATACTCCAAGTTGCGCCTCAAGGCGAAGTTTAGATCAGGATTCGTTGAAGTAAATATTCGTTTACTTGCATCCATCTTCGGAAATTCCGGTGCAGTAGTAAACTTGGGAGGTTCGGGAAGGGACTCGAGTTCTCCTTCTTCCAAGCTCAGGACGTAAATAAAAGTTACCTTGGTAGGTTGGGACACTCGGTCGTCATCCGATATTCTGTAATAGGTTTTCCCGTCATCGTCTTCTTCCGAATCACCACGATCCGCAGCGTCACTACCCGCATCACTGTCTTCGTCACTTTCTTCATCAATCCTCTCGGCTGCTTCACCCTCCTCTCTCACTCCCTGTTCTCCAACGACCGAATCTTCTTCGCTCGCCGCATCTTTGTGCTTCGTAAACTTTTCAAAAGTGAGAGCTGTATCGCCACTGAACGCAAAGACAGAAAGAGCCGCATGTTTGTTGTCATCTTGACCCAACTTGTGTAATCGTTTGATACATTTCCCTTCACTTAAGAGGTGAGTTTCGTACCCATTATCATAATCATCCTCCTCATCCTCATTGAATGCGTTGTCGTCATCAACAAAGTCCAGTTGACGAAGAAGCATATTGGACATAATAGTCATCGGTGGCCGGCCATTGGGAAAGCCAAACGTCTGATAGACGGCACCATGCGAGATAGAGTACTGTATTTCACAACTTCCATTCTCTCCATTGATGTGAAAGACCGGCCAGCGATCATTAGTGAAGTCCACTGAAGCGTTCTCTGCGTTGGAAAGCAGGCCTTTCTGATCAGGGTAGAATCCGATGTTGTGGTCTGGGTCGTTTGCTGAGGAAATGAATTCAGTGATGCGGTTGATAGCCATGTACGGCTCAGTAATATCCCAATGGTCCACGCAGTAGCCGAACTTCTCGCCTGGGAAATGTCGGCTGATTCGTAAGAGACGACCTGAAGGGCTTGCGGTGGCAGTGAGGCCGTCATCTCCGAAGGAATAGGTGCATGTTCTACCCGAATCTTCCATAGTGGTTGAGGGATAAATTGTGTAGATTTGAGTAATTTGCTGTGATTGTACGCCTTGAAGATTATGCCACTTGAAGAATTTGACGTAAGGTTTACTTGAGAAGAAAAAATACAAAAAGAACAAAACGAAAAACCTTAAGGAGCATAAACTTGAGAAGATGAATTAGATTTCATGGTCGGAAGCTGAAGAAATATAAAGGAAAGTACATTGGGGGCCGTTGGGGGCCAAAGTGGCAATCTGACCGGTCACTCTCAGCGTGCAAGGGAATCGGGTAGCTGGTGGTTGGCGAAAGTGCAAATATTGGCGCCAAGCCAACCTATGAGAGGATGTAAATTGGCGCTCTGACTTCATGTTGATTTGACTTATCACGCGAGTGGTTGATTACAAGGTAGCCGAGATGCTCAGCTCAAGATACTTTGGAAAAGAAAACTTGAATGAATTTCACTGAAGTGGTCTACGGCTCTAACAAACTGGAATGGGACATAAACAAGGGATTCGGACGATAGTCGACATGCTGAAAGCAAAAAGAATCATCATCTTCAGGGCAACTGAGGTTTATACCTCAATGCAAAGGGTAGACAGTAAGCTTACAGCACCCTGTAGAGACGGTCATTGCACGTGACTCAGTGCTCTGCCATCTACATCTAATCTTATCTGATCGATCCATGTCAATCAGAATGATACCGTAGAACATCATTCACAAGATTGATCTACCAATTTGGTCAATGACTACTATCGCGAGCTGAGCCGCTGACACATGCTGGTGAATTCCAGATATCCTCGGTTATTATGGCTCGTCTTCCGTTACCAGAGGCAAACCCATCTCAGCGGAACGTGCACGCGATAAGAAAAATCTAACATGAGGCTCCGCTATTCCGGTGTCATATGCCAGATATGCTCAAGACTCGGATCCACATGAAGCCATATCGGAGCAACAACTGTGGATCTTTAAGGGTTACCGAGGTTCTTGCCAAATTACTCTGCCATGTATAAGGTACTTGACGTCTGATCTTAGTTTGTATTTCAACTTTATTTTACATTTTGAAGCCCGTGGGGACCGCGTCGCGAAGCAGAGTACATTCTTTTAATCTACCATTACGCGCGCTGTGATTAGACTTTCTTTTCCTTCGTTTTACACCATTGTTGGAGTATTCTTAACATTATTGATAAAGATGGGTGTCATCGATCAACCACAGCCAAAAGGCCAAGAGTCAAAGCCGGGTGACTTCGCTGCCGTTCAGAAATCAATCATTGAACTTCTTAACCAGCCTGACTATGACGATGGAAGTGCCGGCCCCGTTCTCGTGCGTCTAGCTTGGTAAGTCTGCACACTACTCAAATATGCGATTCGAATACTAATCTGTTCCCAGGCACTCATCCGGCACATACGACAAAGTGACTGACACTGGCGGTTCCAATGGCGCCGGCATGCGATACGAAGCTGAAGGTGGAGATCCCGCCAATGCCGGCCTGCAGAATGCTCGTGTTTTTCTTGAGCCTGTCAAACGTCTCCATCCGTGGATAACATACTCTGACCTCTGGACCCTCGCTGGCGTGACGGCGATCCATGCCATGGGTGGGCCTGAAATTGACTGGCTGCCGGGACGAACCGACTTTGTCGACGATAGTAAGCTTCCGCCTCGTGGTCGTCTCCCAGATGCAGCGCAAGGAGCAGAACATATTCGCCACATCTTCTATCGAATGGGGTTCAACGATCGCGAGATCGTAGCACTTAGCGGTGCGCATAATCTTGGCCGTTGCCATACTGCGAACTCTGGCTTTGAAGGCAAATGGGTCAACAATCCCACCCGGTTCTCCAACCAGTACTTCCGTCTCCTACTATCAGAAAACTGGAAAGAAAAGACAATCCCCGAGTCTGGCGTACTCCAGTTCTCCTCAGTTGATGAAGATACAGAGGAAGAGTTGATGATGCTCCCAACTGATATGGCACTCACGACGGACCCCGAGTTCTCCAAGTACGTGCAAATTTACTCAAAGGACAAGGATGTATTTTTCGAAGATTTCAAGAAAGCTTTTGCGAAGTTGTTAGAGCTTGGTATAGCGCGAGATTCGGAAGGAAATGTTACCAACACTGATAACCAGAAGGGAGGTTATAGGAGTGCACCAAAGAAGAGTGATTCGGCACCCACTGCCTCAGGTCAATCAGGAGTAGCCAAGACAGGCGGATGTCCCGTGATGCACCACCGAGCAAAGCTATGAGTATTAGGATACAATTATTTACCCTGAATGGTTTGGAGTTTCAGAAATTCGTTTATTAGATATAGTATAGAGGTTAGATATAATTCAAATACAGTGCGTTTTTATAGAAAGCAAAGTTTTTAGATGAAGTCAAGGAGCGTTGCCACCAACTACGCTCTAATCCCCCATGCTAATTTCGCTCGTCATTTTCAAAACTCTAGGCTCTACTCGACGCTAGCACTACTTCTAGTATTCCACGTACCAAACCAGCTTGCCCCAGTCAATCACCGTGTGTGGGCGTGACTGCTTTCCACTTAACATGCATCATTTACTTACGCCAGCCTGGATTAGACTTTTAGCTATTCAAGCTAAGCCATCAGCCAACACCAAAAGCTGAATAAAGAGGTTTGCGGGGTACATTAGAAACGGGTAATCGATGATTCAGCAGTTGGTCAGAACATGAGCGCTACAGATTTCTTACATCACCAATGTCAGCTGGAAGCACCCCGCGCAAAAGTATTGGGTCAAAGCTGTAAGGTTGTTTACTTGGCAGGCCTCAGGTCATGTAGTCTATCGTATTGGGAGAATTGGTGCCGTCTCGCCCATTGTGCGACCAGAACAATAAGCGGATAATACGTATCCGTCAGCCATTGCATTGTTTAGTAAGGGCCGCGGAGAACCATGCACAGGTTAGTTCTATCTTGACAATCATTGCCGAATAAGATCAACTTAATTCCCCCTCGGATGCAATACGTAATTTGCCGTGCCGCAGATGCGAAAAATATGGAATCATTTCTCACGTAATGCATGCTGACATAACAGTGTGTGTCGTTTTAAGGGCGTTACAGTATTCGCAGAGGTATAAATAAGCGTAGAGAATTACCCTTCGAGAAACCCCAAACACATATATAAAAATAAAAAAAGCCATTGATCATCCTACAACGGACACCATATCCTTTCAATATGTCTTCTGATTCGCAAGTCGTGTACCACTACCTTGCCATTGGCAAGCTCGGCCGTGGTGAGGTTGTCAAGTAAGTCATCATTGCGGGGAACATGCCCAATTGGGAACCCGCATCTTCATCGAATCCTAGCTAAACTTCCATATCTAGGCTGTTTTTGAAAGATGCTGGCATTCCCTTCGAAGAAAAGAGATACCCCTACGACGATACCTGGAAGGAGACCAGCGCAAAGCTCAAGGAACAGGGCATTACCCGCACTGGACTACTGCCAGCCATTGAGTACAAGGGCCTCATTCTGAACCAGGTAATTATGCCACAAGAATTTATATCCATAGAAGATAACACAAATCTACAGCACATTCCAATCCTCCGATTTCTATCTCGTGAGCTTGGCAAATACGATGGCCAGACAAACCATGACAAGTATCTTGTTGATGCCGTATCAGACCTTTACATTGAATGGAGAGTAAGTCGATCCATCTCAACTTTCTGTATCGGATACTGACCAAAAGTAGGCTGGCTGGGTATCTAATCTGAAAAATGCATCAGAGGAATACAAGAACAATACAGTGCCCACTTTCCACGAACGTCTGGAGCAGTACTACTCTGATCGCGAGGGCCCTTATCTTCTTGGTAATGAAGTCAGCTATGCTGACTTTGCGGTGTACATGTCTATTGATAACGATACCAGGACGAAGTCCCTTCCGGTAAGACACTTCCTGTAACTGGTGGCGTTTTGACAGATACTAATAGCTCTACAGTCCAAGATTCCGGATGTTCTTCTCAAGTTGAAGGAAGAGTTTGAGAGACGTCCTAACATTGCCGAGTATATCAAGCAAGAATAGGCTGAAAGTGTTTTTGCTCGGAGTAGACAATTCTGGATTAGCGAAGTCGTATTTCTGGACCAAGAATGTAAGGAGTTCATGAAAGGGATTAACCCCATCCAGTCTTGTATTCTACATACAGATATAATTGACAACGTTGGGTCAGAAACAAACATCACTAAAGAAGCACCTGTCCCTCATAAGTCATGACCTCGCCTTGAACCTCGCCTTGAGCAGAAATACTCTCTATAGAAAAGTGCTATGTAAAATTATAAACAAGTATAATAACTCAACCGCTATGCTTTCAGTAAGTATCCTCATAGTCGTAGCACAGAACGCCCTTCTGGATATGCATAACGTCCTTGACCTTAGCCTTCAACTGGCGGGTCTCAAAGATAGTAATATGATGGTTGAGAGTGATGTTACCAGCAGCTTGGTTCGCGTAGTCAAAGTTGACAAGAGGACCGGAAACATCCTTCTCGCGCTTCTTGAGATCACGAAGTTGCCATGACCACCAAGCGCGGTCAACGTTGGCATGATGAACCCAGAAGAGAGGATCAGCGGCTGGAAGAGTCAGTATATGGTAATATGAGAAGGATGAGAATGACTTACGGCTTTGCCACTTGTCAGTCATAGTGCCGTACAAACCGCCAACACCCCAGTGACCACCAGAGTGGAAAGTACTCTCCGTAACACGATCAAAGAATCCAAAGTCCTTCTGACTCATTCCATCCTTGATAGCATCAGGACCAGACATATCCCTAAATGACAGCGGGGCAAAATCACGACGAATACAATTAGGATTATACGCCGTACCATTTCCAGGACCAAGGTTAGACTTCAACCCAGCAAATGGTCCCTTCTTGATACAGCCTCCACCAGAGCGATCAGGAACGTCCCAAGGAGGGTTAACAGGCAGGCCTGGCTCAGGGTTGGAGAAGTTTCCAGGGACCCAGTCTCCATTTCCACCGAAACCATGCTTGTTATCAAATATGGGAGAGTCGTAAAAGACGGATGTGTCGTTATCTGGGCCTGCGGCGTCAAGAGTCCAGTCCCAGTATGGAACGCCACCTTTCCAGCCGCACCTTTGAAGCTCTTGCTCATAGGCGTGCATGAGAAGGCGGTGGTAAGGGTAGAAGACGCCCTGTTTGCGTTAGACTTGAAATGAACAAGGAAGGAGGAGACTTACGACAAAGTGCACATCGTCTGCTCTGATGATATGTGTTCCTAGAAAATCATCCCAGCGATTTCTGGCGCCGGGAATGTCAGAAGGTGATGATTCGCTGGGTTTCTTCATGAGACACTTCTGGGCCTTGATGTAGAGATCTCTCTCTTTCAGACTGAGCGAGCGCCTGCAAGGAGTTAGTATATCCTCAGATGGGGTGTATGAATGGTTCATACCATTCTCGTCTAATGAGAGGCTTCTTGCATGCCTTGGACTCCACGAGAGCCATACCAGCGAGTAGGACAGCAGTCCACAAAGTCTTAATGGCAACCATTCTGTCAGATGTTGGCTTGATGCAGTGAATGTATCAGGGCTGCAGATTCTGTTTGAGGTGAGGTGATCGACAGGAATGGAAAACAAACCAGACGACTTCAGCCTCTTCTATACAAAAGTTTCCCCTGCATATGCAGGGTTCCAAAAAGAACACCGACGTCCACGCTAGCCAAGATAGCAATCACCTGTGGTTCCTGCATTGCGGTACTATTGCGAGGGGAAATTCAATTACTAGCCAGGTATGGAAAATGCGGAATGGAACTGCGACGTTGGACTGCGGCGAAGCAGCCGGGACTGAGCCTAGATTTCTCGCTGTTCGGCTCCCGGGGGTTCGGCTGGCTAGGTACCCTTGTTGTGAAGCAAGACCAACAAGTGAAGAGGATGATAATTAATGCGCATTCTCCCAGTGGTTTACTGCTGGATAATTGCAGAAAGATACCCTGGTCATCTGCATGGGAATGGATCCTTCAACGGTCGAAGTTCCTGATGATCTGATTTCCAGACAAGCATCTGTAACTCCACATGCCTCATTGGTCAAGCGCCATCTCTCGCGTATGCAAACTCCAGTCTGTTGGTTCAACGGATAAAATAAGAACGGTTAATTAGTCACTTCCAGTAAATAAGTCCTACACTGCATGGCTCGGCGAATAAACCCTGTCCATACTCCCCCTCTCATCCCAAGACCTTGTCCCAATATCTCTTTCCTCCGTCGTTCTCCCTTGATACGCTTTTAATTCCAACGGAATCGCATCCGCGCTATCTCCAGCTGCAAAAGGATCTTCATCTCCACCGTAGACATCCCGTCTCGAAGTAGTAGATTTGTTCGTCAAGATCCTTGACTGTCGCACACTCTGCCCGCGGTAATTATTCCCGTATCCTGAATGAGCAGCTGAAGTACCTGATAATGTCCAACCCATTTTATGTAAACCTGCTTGAACAAGCGGTTTGAGGAATGGTGCTGAGGATGCGATCATGATGAGGATTTGCTCGAGGGCAGTCCACGTTGCGATGGAGATAACCAGAGCCCAAGGGTCTTTTGTCGATCCGCCGAATTCTTTGACCAGGGTGGCTTTGACGATCGAAGCGACGCTTGCAAACATCCCCAGACCCATCAACGCACCAACCAATATCTTTTCCTTTAGCGGACGCTTCAATTTCCAGAGAAACAGCGTCGGCGCCAAGGAAAGTAACACATCTGTACCGATATTTATACCTGACCCGAGATTCGACATGATGAGAATGCCAATTTGAGGGAGACAGCTCGCCCCTTCGACAGTCTGCAGCACAGTAGGGTCCCATGATGCTTCAAGCGGTTGACATTGTAGAAGAATGAAGAATGTGTTTGCGACGCCGTAGGCTATCAAGAGAGTCATTATAAAGAAGCAAAATATTCGCCACCAGAGGACGTTGGGTTGGATTCGGAGCATCATCATTGCGATGCTGACTTTGATGAACATCATGGCAATGCCCCATATCGGAATCGCGAGAAAGCCGTATTTTCGTGCCCAGAGACTTTTTTCTTCGGTGATGAGGGTCGGTTGGGTGTACATCTGGGGTATTAAAAAGCCAAAGTCTACGCAAGCTGCGGCCTGGTCAATCACCAGTTAGTAATTATGGTGTTGTTGTTGGGCTTGGGACCTACCACTCCAATCGCCATACAATAATCCTCCCAACTTATCCTCCAAGGTCTCACTCTCAGCCATATCCTCGCCACAAACATGCCCAAGGCGATCGCAATCAGCGGAGTCGTCACACCGATGTGAACTCTGGCAAGGCTTGCCGATCTTTCGGAAATGGGGAAGTAAGGACTCCCATCTTTGGGAGGTGTTGGCGGCCCTGACATTGAACCGACGGGATCAACCACGTTCAAGATCAGACTCAAGGTTCAAAGTTCGCGAAAGGAAAAAGAAAGCAACAGGCAAGAACCAACAGTTCGGTTATGGGGACGCGCATATGCATATTTGTATCTAACTCGAACTACCGGGATTTAAAGTGATGAGACGTTTTTGTTACAGACTTCCCATCTTCTCTTTCCTTTTCCTGCACCTAAAACACTTTCTTCACGAAAGTTCTGCAGGATTCCCGTGCTGAGGCCTGCTCGTCACCCGAGTGGCTTGCAGGCGGATTGGACGAACCCCCCGAGCGGCGCACTTCCAGACCAAATCCTTCAATCAGGCTGTCATTGGTAACGACCGACATTGCAATACAAGCTTGTAATTTATGCAGCGTCAATCCAGAACTAAAGTGCCCTGCATCCTCCTGGTTCAGTGGCTGAAAGTATCACCGAATTGAAATGTCGTCGCTGCAAAACAAGCAGGGATTCCCTAGCTATGTCGCAACGCTAGCAAGCGAAGGGTCGAGCCGAGAGGGCCGCTCTTTTGTGATTCTCTAGCGGAAAATCTTCCTGAGACGATCCGGACACAACCGGCCGCGGAGCCGTCTCCAAATTTGGAGGCCTTGTTGTCCCTTCCCTCCACGCCGTATTGTCAAATACGATCTAACAGGCCTTTGCTCGTGTGGAAGCTCGTATTGCTAAATGTAATGACCAAAACTAGGTGTTTGCTATAGGTTGCCTTGTTATAGTATACATGATCTTGTTATGAACTGTTGGTTCCTGCGTCGAGTCCAGATTCTCGGATGCGGAAAGCGGGAACGAAAGTTCCAAGCGAGAAAGGATTTGTGGTTCCTGGATGAGGAAACAAGGCTAAGACATAAGAAGATCCGGCTACTCGGTTAAAGTATTGGTTAGGCCTGTAATATGTATCGACAAGCATGACGCTCCTACATCCGTTCTTAATAGCGGCGAGTATTATTCTGGTCGAGGCTCTTGACAATAATATTATTCCTACTGGTATGTGTGGATTCCTGCATTCTTCCCCTTGCATACTACTCTTTGCTTTTTCTAACTGACTACCCAAAGTTGGTGTTTCTCGCAACAGTCGACAATGAGTAATCACTGCAACAGTAAACGGTTCCGCACATCCCCGCTTGAAGAAACAGGCAGTTCTTGACGTTTCATTACGCCGCAATACTGCATTTATGAAATTCATGCAGACTTTGCAAGAACTTTTGCTCGAACCCGTCGGACACTCTTGCAACGATTCCTGCAGGGGCTTTGTGCAGGAGGAGATCTTGACAAACACCCATAAAGTGCTTGCTGCTCCCCTTTTCTGTAGCTGCAGCTGTCTGGATCTTCTCGACTTGGAAACAATCTTCGTTTGCCACTGCTTTCTGCTACATACAAGAGTCACTTGCGAAACAAAGGTCATGAAGATCTGATTTGAACAAAGTAATGGTATATCGCTACCTAAATGGCTTGCACACAAAGCCAGCGCTACTATAAAGAAAATACTAAAGAAATAGAGAAGATCAGGCGCAGAAATATCTATACGCCTTCTTCCAAAAAGGCCACGCTCCTCTAGCCTCCCTATCCTGATCACTCATCAAATGCACACGGTAGTACCGTCTACCAGTCTGGATATCAATATCATCCAACTTGACAAACCCAGTTCTGTACCAAAGCTTGTGTCCAAGGTACATGACCAACACAATAGGTACAGCCATCAGCCTAAGAAAAATATTCTGCACAACGTCGCCTGCGGTCGCATCCTTCTTCATCTCGACAGGCGAAACAGCTATCCAGACTTGAGATACTAAGATCAGGATGTATCCGACAAGAGCGAACCATGATCCGAATGTACCGGATCGTGCGCGGAAAGGAAGTTGTTCGAGAGTATGTGATGCGTGCGCCCAGGCGTTGCGGAAGCGGATGTGTGTGAGACAAATACTGCCCCATGTAAACAGCGTCGCGAGAGCACTGACGGATAGTAACCAATCGAAGATAATAGCATGCGCTTTCAGATCGACAATAAACGCTAACAGACCAACGCAGGAAGCAAAGATAATAGCAGCCAACGGCCGACCCTGCTTATCAACGTAGGAGAAAATCGCAGGAGCCATAGATTGATCCGCAAGAGCAGCCAGCGTTCTCGACGATCCGTAAACAGATGAATTTCCAACACTAATCACCGCAATGAGAATAACAGCGTTCATAACACTGGGCAAAACCGTCGTTCCCATTGTCTCGATAGCCACGACGAAAGGTGAAGCAGCAGAGTTGGAAGAGCTGGCGTCCAGGATTCGAGGGTCGTTGTGTGGAACGAGTAGACTGACGAGCATGAGGGATACAATGTAGAAGAGCGTTATGCGCCAGAAGACCTGCTTGATGGCGCTGGGTAGGGACTTGCGCGGGTTGGCTGTTTCGGCTGCTGCTAAACCGATGAGTTCTGTGCCGGTGAAGGAGAAGCATGATGTTACGAGCACGGAGCAGAAGCCTTTGAAGCCGTTGTTGAACAGGCCGGGGTCGACCCAATAGCGGCCTCCGATGTAGCTTCCCGTGGGCTCGCCGCCGATGTTGATGACAATTCCAAGAAGACTGGCGTTCGTTAGTTTAAGAACCTCAAAGGTAAGGGAGCACGTACATGAATGCTACGATTGCAGTGACCTTGATAGTCGAGAACACAAACTCAGCCTCACCATAAGCTTTGACACCAAACAAATTGATGACAAAAATAGCCGCAAGGAAAATAACCACAAAGACCGACTTGGTGATACCCTCATTCCAGTACGTAATGGTGAAAGCGCCCGCGATAATCTCAAGAGGAAGTGTAAACAACCACTGCAAGCAATAATTCCAACCCATGGCGAATCCCCAAGAAGGATCGAGAAATCGAGTCGAAAAGGCAGAGAATGAACCGGCGATGGGGAAAATGACGGCGAGTTCGGCGAGAGATTGCATGGTGCAGTATTGGAGGGCGCCGATGACCATGTAGGAGATGAGAACACTTCCGGGACCACCTTCGTGAAGAGCAGTACCCGACGTAACGAAAAGACCAGTACCTATGCATCATTAGCAATGCTCCCACTGCAGTGTATGGGATGACATACCGATAGCTCCACCAAAAGCAATCATCTGCAAATGCCTTCCCTTCAACTCCCTAGCCAAAGCACTCGTCGCAGTCTTTGCATTGGCAGCTCTAATGTCAAAGTAACGATTATCCCCGGGTATTTGCGGCGGCTGCTCAGAATGATACTGTCTATCCCAACCCTTCTTCATCGCTCGTCGATCAGCCCTTCGAAAGCCATCTAGCCAGTCATTCTGTTCTTTTGACTGCTCTTCGGAGCTTGGTACGGATACAGCCCATGTTGTGTCGTTGTTGGGTTGGTGCGTCGACATGTCGCTCATCTCGAAGGCTTCGACATCGCGGGCGAGGGCGACTTCGACTTTGATGTCGGTCGTTTTCTTGATGTCGTGTGACATCTTGTCTCAAATGTGGAAGAATGTCACTGTTGTGGATAGAGGTAGAAAAAAAGGAAGGTAATGAGGGTGAGTGCCAAGCTGTGGAGTTAAACGCAGGTAATTAAAGCTGGTCCGTGAGTCCACATGGCAAGTCGCGCGCAAAAAAGAAAGAAAGATGGGAAAGGATCAGCAGAGATCTAAACGGGAGAGGGGAAGATGTGCTGATAAGAATGAAAGAAACCGAGGGGGAATGGATTGAATTGAATTGGACTGGACTCGGCCTCTTCGGCCTGACCCTTGTTTAGCAAGTGGCCCGTGAAAGTCGCCCGCAGAAGGCTGAATTAGCGCAGCTAGTGGTGTCAGATTTAACACCTTGAGCCCCTGCATCGTCCCCTCGCTAGACTGTCTTGGGAGACAACCTCCTTGTGTGGCGTGCTTCTGTTTATCTGGCTGTCAAACTATCTTGGCAGGAGGTTAAAGGGCCTAGCCTCTTCAACGGTTTGAGGGAAATGCTTCAACCGGACAAGGAAGGTGTCGCGTGTTTGGCATGGGGGAGGGAGGCGAATTTGATCTCAGGGGTTTAGCCACTAGTGAGTCCAGACCCAGTGATTCCGCTGCAGGAGTGATAACGACAACTTTGCTCGACATGATTGGTGGCGGTTATTGAAGGATTGGGTACTTCAGTATTCGGCCAGATAGATCATAAATCACCGAGATGTAAATCATCGTGGAGAAATAATTATTATAGAGTCCAAAAGGATCAAGCTATCGAGACAATATTTCTTCTAGTCTCCGACACCGGCGTTAAACTTTTCTTAATGGCGCCATGGTTGGAGCTATGTAGACCAAGTTCCCCTTCTGGAATGACACCCGAACACCGCCAAGAAGTCTAATTCCGCCATATCTGGACCAATCTAGAATTACTGTAACAGATATTCATCACGTTAGTCATCGCCGTGGTCTACATTGAGTGTAGATGGCAATACAACTACTCAGCATTCCACTCGCACATATAACTCCTTCATCCCATTTTATCAATCCTGCAGCCGCTGATGACACTGTTATATCACACAAGCTAGAAAGTAACTGGAGTTTACTAGCTGTTTGGCGACTATATCACGTCAGCGTTGCAGTGGCGGGAGGGTAAGGTACTTACAACAGAGACTGCCTATCAGGTTCATCTTCGTCGCGTTTGGTATTTAATTGGTAGAAACAATACACCTGCGCAACAATCCCACAAACACCCGCAGCGAACCAAACCCGGTATGCGCGTCTTTCCAACGTCTTGGCGCCTTTCCAGGGGACGAAACCGATACTATTCAGAACGGTCGCATTATCGCACGTCATGTACACTGCCGTCAAAAGCTGGCGAATCACGGTGATGTAACCCAGAAAATGATCCTGATGTTTTTGGGAGAGTAAATTCTGAGCAGCGGATTTATACTGCTGTGTGAATTTGCCAACGCGTAAAAGTTTGGCGGTTAGGGAGAGTTGGCGCATGAGGAGTTGGAAGCGGGAGATGGTGGATGGTGAGGCATGTTTTTGGGTGAGGAGCCATGCGGCTAGACGGGAGGAAAAGACTAGGAATTTGAGGAGGACATCGCGTTGGGTGGTTGTGAAGCGGATGTTGCTGAGCTCAGAGAGGATCAGTGCTACATTCTTGTTCATTCTGGTGGCTTAGTCTCATGTTCAAGGTGAGTACTGTGAGGTGAAACAGGTGAGGCTTAGGTTTGCGGGCGGTGAGGGTCGCGAAAAACGTCATTGAAGCCGAAAAGCGGGTTCATTGCTGTGCCTCGGCTTGGGATCTGGGTCTGGGGAATGAGTTTTATTCCCGTTTGATGGGTGTTTGATGTGGTATTTCCACTGATAACGGGCCCTGGGATGCGGAATTGATTCCAGATCTGATTTGAAGACTTCATATCGCCGTGTTCTATAGATGCTTATGATTGATCTTGGGTTTCGTGTGGTACACGGATCTCTTGGGAGCTTTGACCTAAACCGTACATTGAGCAATTGGGAAGGGCAACGTTATCTATTAAGACCTGGGATGCAACGGACATGAGTTACTTTGTATGGAACGTCCAACATGATAAGGAAGCCATTGCAGAGCATTATTAATTGATGCAAGACTGGATCCCGGGTATGCCTATCCCATTGTGGTTGTCTTTTTCCGACCATCACACCTACCCTAAACTTGCCGGGAATAAATCCATTCTAAGGTGTCGCGCAACACAGGAAACCTTAATAACATCGTGGATCCAGGTCCCTGCGGACACGGAGTTCCATGTTTTCAAAACGAGGCCCATCGAGCGCTGCTAACTGAACGGTGCTGTCGATCAACCTTAAGTTTATCCGCTCGCACAATTAACCGTCGGCATTGACCAGGCCCTCCATCCTTCGTCGCATCTCACCCAAATCAAGATTTTGATGACCCCCAATGCTTCAGGTCACAAATGAAGCGATCGCATCTAACACGCATGTCCTCTCCAGCTCAATTGGCTATATTAAGATATGATGCATTTCGCACCAGGATCGTCACCAGCCACCAAGGCAGTGAACGTTAAACCGTTCGGGATCAACCACAAAATTACCAACTCCATAACAGTGCTTATTATCTGCGCCTTCAAAGTGGACCACAAGAAGGCTGAGAGCAACTCTAATCCCTTGGCGACCCAATCTTCCTCCCGTGTCGTTTCAGATACCAACCAATGACCGGTCTATTCCCATCATTAATCTCTCCAGAGTGGACATCCTAATTCAGCCCTACCCTGTCTAGTCTTGTTCAATATCCACCTCGGGCGGGCAACTCTTTTTACTCCCTTTCTCTCTTTCTTCATTGTTGATTGTTGACCCGAGTATATCGCGAGAATCCACCATGCCTACCCTCGAACCCGCCAAAGATCTGGACCCCAATGCGTGGTACCAGCTCTCGGAGCTCGCTGTCGATAATGGGGAAACGGTGTTTCATGGTATGCTGCAGCCTACGGCTCCAGGTGGTGATCTGCGAGTCTGGCCAGCGAACAAGAACTCGTACTGGCAATTCGTACGTCCCCTCACCCATCGCGGCATCTCTACATATTAACAAATGTAGCAAAAAATAGGCGATAAACCAGGTCGATACCAAATGCGATGCTCCGACACGACCGTCAAGAAACAGCTCTCAGTATGCTACCGACCCGACATCATAGACGAGAAACGCCGAACGAGACCATGTTTGATGGCAACCGATGATAGCGATGAACAACAATGGGATGTGTCGTTTTGGGGAGAGGACGATGCGTATAGGATAACGAATGTGCAGAATGGGACAAAGTGGAATCTGGATTGTATTCCTGATGGTCCTGTGTTTATGAGCTCGAATTTTGAGGGGGATCAGCCGAGGCAGAAGTGGTTAATGACGAGTGTGGGCGAGGTGAATAATCAGATGTACTCTACCATCTATAGTGCGGTAAGTTGTCCAAGGATACCTGTCTGGGATTGTTACTGATGGGATATAGCCACCCAAGTCAACGGGTGATAGCACCGCAACCACAGCAGGCACAACAGCCTCCGACGCAGAAACAACTTCGACTTCCACATCCGACCCATCGACCGGAAACTCCAACTCCAACTCCGACAGCAATAACGATAACGGAAGTAATGAACTATCATCCGGCGCAGTAGCAGGAATAGCAGTCGGCGCAACCCTCGCCGTCGTCGCGTTAGCTCTAGTAGGATTCTTCCTCTGGCGACGCAACAAGCGAAAATACAGTCCCGCCGGCACAGACCCATCAGACGAGAAACATAATAATGCACCTATCGTGGTGTCGCCTGGTGATGGGATGGGGGGTTATTACTCGCCTGCTAAGCAGGAAATGCCGCATGAGCAAGGTGTTGCGGAGTTGTCGAATGGGCAGCACCAGAGACATGAGATGGCTTAAAGTAGGTGGATTAAAGGGAGAGCATAAGCATTCGGTATATATGTTTTAACTGTTGCTATATAGCACATTAGCGACGCGTGTTCTGATATCAATTTTATCCATATTTTAATTAACATGACCATGCATGATCCATCTGCATAGCCATTGACCGTTGAAACTGATAAGCGCCTCCACACTGTGTCTTAGCAATTGAGTTCAATAACATACAAGTTAACTCAAGCGAAGGATTCATCTTACATCCATTTATCACAAACCTAACCCTGAATGCGAGAAATCCTTTGCGAGCAGACCAATAAAGCGAACTGCTTTGCAAACCTACGCTAAAATCTTACCACCACAACAGCGGCGCTTATACAGAATGGCGATCCCAAGTAAGCACTGCCGCGTTAGTGTGTTTTCGTACCTTGATATAAAGCCTGAGAAGCTGCCTCTATGTCAAGGTCGTGAGTCACTCCACTCAGGTTTCAACATGGCTGCCAATGTGACTACTAGCCCAGGTGGCATTCTCGGCTTCGTGGTCGAGGATGTCAAACAATCACCGGGAAACTATCTCATTGCTCTCGGTGTACTACTCGTTAGTGCATTGCTACACAAGCTATCAACACCATCCCTCGATCCTCGTGAACCTCCATTCCTCAAACCCGCTTTCCCCATCATTGGCCATTTCTATGGTATGATGAAATACCAAAACACTTACCTAAAACGCTTATAGTAAATCTTAACACTTCCATAACCATTCCAACTCTAACATGGGGACAGCGACAGACATCACAGACAAATCGCAACCCTACCAATCCTCGGCGGAAAGCTCTACGTCATTTTCGACCCAGCAATAATCCAATCCGCATATCGGAAAAAGACTCTATCCTTCCAACCATTCGCTGTAGAATTCGCGCAAAGAGAATTACTCATTACTGATGAAACGCACAAGAAGCTGAAAGAAACCGATCTTGTGCCGGATTTCTTTGCGGCGATTCATCCTGCTATGACGGGGGAGCATATTCATCGGATGAATGCTAATGCACTGAACTACATTGCCAAAGATATTAACAGTATTAAGAAGGGGAGTGCGCTGGAACATGGGAATGTGTGGCTTTGGTTGAGAGATGTTGTTACTATGGCTACTTCGGAGGCGTTGTATGGGCCCGAGAATCCTTTGAGGGAGGATCCTAGTTTGTTGGAAGATCTATGGTAAGTTGAACATGAGTTACCAACGTGGGTAAAACGCTAACTTCTGGTAGGACCTTTGAAGGCGGTCTTAACATACTGCTAGTCAACATTCTCCCAGCGATCACCGCTCCCAAAGCCCACCAAGCCAGAGCACGACTTCAAGCTGCACTAGGCAAATACTACGGCGCACAAAAGTACGAGCACGAAGATGCAGCAGAAATCGTCCGAGGTCGTGCATATCCTTTCGTCAAGCATAATGTCCCCGGTGAAGAAATTGGACACATCGAGCTTGCGCTTCTGCACGTTGGAACTTCGAATACGATTCCTACCCTTTACTGGTTCTTCGTCAACGTTTTCAGCAGACCTGATCTCGTTCAGCGGTTGAGGGATGAGGTTCTGCCGATTATCAAGAAGGATGGTGAAAAAGGTGTTGTCGATGTGACGATTCTGGATGACAAGTGTCCTCTACTTGTTTCTTGCTACCGCGAGGCAATTCGACTTAGCAATCAAGCTGGAAGTAATCGCCGTGTTCTGGAAGATACAACAGTAACAGACAGCAACGGCAACTCTTATCTCCTAAAGAAAGGCGAAAACCTCCAAATTTCCGCTTTGGTCTCTCACACCCTCGACACCTGGGGCGAAGACATCTCCATTTTCAAACCAGACCGGTTTATCGAGACAAAGGAGAATCTTGAAGCAGACAAAGCCAGACGAGCAGCTTTTATACCCTTCGGCGGCGGAAGACATCTCTGTCCTGGTCGTACTTTTGCTTTTGCTGAGAATCTGGGTCTTGTGGCTTGTTTGTTGGCAGGTTTTGATGTTGAACTACCTGATGGACCTGAGTTGCCGGCTGGTAAGGACTGTAGTTTCTCGCAGGCTGCGCTTCAGCCTGTGAATTATGGGGAGGGGTTTGGGGTGAAGATACAGAGGAGAGAGGGATGGGAGGAGGTTCAATGGTCGTTCAAGTCTTAGAGGGGGTTGCCTTTCTTCCTTGTAACGGGTTTTGCGCCGTTAGATATAATAGGTCGCGATACACAATCCTCAGGGTCTCAGAGGAAATGGCCGCTAAAAGCATAAGGGATGAAATAGTTTAGTTATTTTATGCCAGTTTAGGGCCGCTCTTAGGCTACTTTATTTTAGCAACCTAAGCCTTAGAGGACAATTCTTCTGTTACCCACCTGACAATTGAATAAACAAGAGATAAGTCACCAAGCATCGTGGAGAATCATGGTGATAAAAATGTACTCAAGATGTAAGAATGTACGTTAAAAGTATATACAGAAGATCGCAATTGCGTATGTACTAGAGAGGCCCCTCGCCAATCAATCTTGACTCACGAGATATTCTCAAAGTTGTTTTGTGTCCTTGTTGCCGACACTTCATAACCCCCAACAACTTCCCTTCGACTTCAAGCTCCCTTGACTTAATGCAGCATCCCTTAGATGTAAGTCTTGAGAAGAGAGTTGTAGTACTGGTAAGCAACACCGCTTGAAGGCTCAAAGCTGTACATGTAGTCACCCCACCAAGGACCAGCAGCCCACCAAGTAAAGCCCTTCCAGACATCAGTGTTCTTCTTCATAAAGTCAAGCATGTTCTTGACAGCAGTCTTGCAAGTCTCGTTAGGACCGCCGGCAAACTCTCCAATCATGCCGACCTTCTTGTTATCGCGGAGCCACTTGGTAGCAGCCTGGAGACGCTCGACACCAATGGTGGTAGAAACACAAGCAGGTGAAGTACCAGATGAGTCGGAGTCGAGGTACTGGTGCATCTCGTAGATGAGCTTGTTCTCTGGGTCGGTAAGAGCCTTCATGTTGTCGTTTACGTCGGGCCACGACCATGCGCCGGACCATTGGTTGCCTTCGACAAAGATGTACTGTGTTGCGCCAGCAGCTCGGATACCGTTGATGGCGGCTTGGTTGAGGTTCAGGACAAGGGTCTGGTCCATGGTGTGGTACTCGTTGTTGGTGTCGAACATGATACGGCTGTTGCTCTTGAACAGAGTGGCAAAGTTCTTCCACCAGGTCTGGAAGTCAGAGGTGGAGGTGATGATCTTGTCGAAGTAGCGGCCGTAGTTGTGGGGGTCGAGAAGAACGGTGGCGCCCTTGCCGGTGATGTGGTTGACGATGGAGGTGAGGTTTTTGATGTACGCCTGATCATAAGAGCCTGTCATTCCGCTGGGGTTTGAACGCTCCATCTTGAGCTGAACACGGAAAGTGTTGTAGCCCTGAGAGATGAGGGTCTGGCACATGTTAGTATCTGCCATGTAACTTCGCGGAGTGTACTTACATCAACAGCAGCAGGTTCAGGGAAAGTAAAGTGTGTTCCCCAAGTACCAGGAAGGTTCTTCTCTCCAAACTCAGCACCAGCCTCGTTTGTACCAACCCAGAGGAACTTCCCATCGGGAGTACCAGTGGGCTGGGAGCTGCCTGTGGTGGTCTTGAGGGTAGTGGAAGGAGGGTCACCGGAGCCGGGCTGGCATTGGTGATACCACTCGTTGACGACGGTGCACTTGTAGCCAGAGACGCAAGTCTTGTCACCGGAGAATCCTTGACCACCGCATTGGGCCCAGGCGGCGCTTTGGGCGACTGAGAGGCCGGTGAAGAGACCGAGGGCGAGGAAAGACTTCATGATGGAGGTTGATGAGGTTGTCGTGCTCAACTGAGGAGTTCAATTGATCGAGGGGATATAATGGACTTTATATTTTGTGACTCTGTAATAGTAAATGACTATATACCCCTGCAGAGTTCCATCTCCCGATGTGCCGTAGTATATTTGCTACGGAACCGATAGCGTAGCATCCGTGGACCATCACCAAAACACGGCAAGAACATCACAAAGAAACTACAAAGACATGGCAAAGAACAGCTAATAACAAAACCCGGCCCGCAATCCGCAAAGACCACGGGGAATTTGATCCGCAATAGCAAATGAAATCGTCCTGTTATTCCCCGGAAAGCATCTCCATCTGGACAATTTCGCTCTCAATGCCGAACCACAATTGACTACGGAGCAGTAGATTCCGTAGCAAGGGCAAATTCCAAGGCACATGATCAATTATAAAGGCATTGACCCATATTATATGGTTGCCGTATGAGGAATGGAACCATCGTGTGGAGAGCGGAGGTGTTTCCTCCGAGAGTTCTACTTTGAGCGCTGGAGCGACATTGGCATTGTCGGAGACAAGGGCCACAACTCCGCACTCATTACAGACTATAGACACAGAGACTGAATAGCGACTTAGTGCCAGATTCATGAGATAAGATATGCAAACAAGTAATGGGGTATATTAACCTTTCTAAACCATGTAACACCCGACTCCCCGCTATTCAGAGTGGGAACAAATCATGAAGCCCTCTTGGTCTATCACCTCCTGGGGCGCAATGTGATATTATGTTGATGCTATTGATCAATGAAAAGGGCAATGAAAAAGAATAGTGCAGATATCGAGTGTATTTAAGGAGACCTCGCTGATTAAATCCTCAAATGTCGGTAACCCGAGGAATTGATGAGGACCTTAGTAGGAAAGATGATGGGGAATACTTAAGATGTGAAGATGCCCGACCAAAACATTAGACACCTGAGCTATTGTGCTAACCATAAGTCAACAAAGAGGTACCGAAGATTAGACCATCATGGAGACATCCTGTCGTTTTGAAAGCTCATGCAGGGCTTTCAACTCGTCCCTGATCACCGAATGCAAGGTTACCCAGTTTTATTCGGCGAGGGATGATAGACCATTTATCAGTGAGATTCGATACAAACTGCTGGTCCGAGTGCATATCTGGGTATATAACCATCCGGATACATTAGGTTCATCATAAAAGATAACTGTCAAATGACAGTTCGTGTGATCGAAAGTGTTGTTTTATTAAGTACGCATTGCGGGCATCTTTATCACCAGATGTGTCACTAGCAGATCCCGAGTAGCCGGATAAATTATCTGCATGTTAACGCCTCCACAAGGACAATATATGGATAGGATAAGATATTGCCTGGAGATTAAGGATATCAGGTGTCCTGATCTTGGGAGTTTCTCTCGATCCATGACGCTGAACGAACCTAGTAAACCAAGAGTTTGTGTCTGAACTCGCTTTAATAGGCACCCTCAATCACTCCGCGTCGTCCTCATCCGAGCGAAGCGCATCGTCGGTCGGGGTCCAGGATCTTGGTTTTCTGCTGACGGAACTCTCCTTGCAGGCTCTATTATGGGCCACCAGTTTGGTTGTGTCCTGTTTTGAGAGATCGCTGCTCGAGTAGCGCTCGTGGCCTGCGACGCCAGCCTAGCATACAAGAGCGGGCATTGAAGTGTAGGGAAGATGGGTGGGATCTCTGCATGCTGTAGAAACACGTGAGTGCCATTCTGTGCATATGATGGCAGAGGCTCGATGCAAGTGAAAGACCTGACGGATTGAGACCATCCATGACAGAATTCTGTCAAATATGGTCAAAACACTGGTGGGACGTCGGGTCCCTGCTGGGAAACGACGAAGGGGGTCTGCAGTCAGTACGCTGATGTTGGATTTGTCCCCGAACTCGGCCCGAAGAATGTTCAGCATGAATTCTTTTTAACTTCCATAGCTTTCCATCACGCATAGATGAGCCGAGGAGAGACACACTTTAGGCACACAAACTTGGGCATTGCGCCCCAAGGAATTCACCCGGTGCGATATCCCATTCTCTCACAAGGTTGCCGAGATTTCGAGCACTTCCATTCTTGACGTACGACTTATTTGATAAGAATTGGAGTATAAACCTATGGTGACTGTACCGTATCGTAGAGGATCATCATTTACTTTTCTTCTACATCAGCTGATGGGGTCCAATTCTCAGGCTATCCTGGAGCCTGTCGCGGTGGGATGTCGTCCTTTAAGTTTCATCGAAACCGCTGAATTGGATTGGACGATAGCCCCTTGTGGGGAAATCGGGTGTTTTAAGCTCCCGATGAATTGAATCTTAACGGAGTCGTTTGCCTGACGATTGGGGTGGTGAGTTACCCAATACATTCTCACGCGCAAAGAAAGTTTTGTCGATGCGCGAACAAAACCCCGAGCGCAAAGAGAGTTCAATAGGGAACTGAACGGTCCTTATGAAAATTCAGCCCTATTTCGTAAAGCTTATTTGACTACACACCAAGGGGAGAAATACCTGTATGATCAACCACGCATGTTTTAACCGATAGATGAAGATGATCTTGGTTCATGAGTGTTTCAATGGCATTTCTCTAGTCCTTGCCAGTTTTCGCGTTGCGAGCAGACCAGTTTTGACCATTATCGTGAAGTATATGCAGCGCCATTCGCACCATTTACACAGCCCGCGACTCACTCCCAGTATAATCACCCGGTGTAAACACGCTTCTCCAACCACCCAGGCAGCGACAAATTGTTGCAAAATTCCATTCATTCCATGAAATATTTTGGTGCAAGAGGCTCAAGGTTATGAGTCTTCTGTCCTGTACCCCAGGTTTCTCAACTTACATGGCGAAAAGGTCTATTGTCTCCGATCTCTGCCCGACAGCCATTGTGATCACTTGTTTCTTAAGAGCAAGCTCCCGAATGAAGGTTTAAGTTTCGAATAGTCAAGCCGAAGATATGTGAAGTCAAATCGATAAAAATCCCTGCATTTTCTCCCCTCTATATAAGGAGGATTGCCCGCTCTCTTGGACACAATTGTTTCGTCACATACTTGTAAACATCGCACACACATTACCATCGCACATCAGCAATTCCCGCGGCCATCCTATTTGTAATTTACTTCTTCGCAACCCGATACACTGTCCTTTGAGGATAGATCATCGACATGCTCACCTTCGACCAACACTCTTACTAACACCATCCCAGTCTCACATCGCTATCAACATACAACGCGACACAATGGCTCCCACGGTACAAAAGGACGCCAGCGGCAACACTGTCTGCCGTAAGGATAGCCAGGGACGCAAGATAGCCTGTGCTAAATGCATAAAAGGACATCGCACGTCCATGTGTAAACCCTCCCATACTGGTAAATAGGATTCTTTTTACTCCTCGTATTGCTCAGAACTAACTATTTGACAGAGGGTGTGCAGATCATTGATGGTGTGGGACGCAAGCAAGGGACCAAGAACCGCCGCAGGAATGGTCGTACGTATCCCCAATCGTTTGATATAACTTTACCGAAACTAACTTGTTCTTAGGGTCGGCTGCGGATATGGTTCAGAGCCTCCTGGAACAGACCAAGGATGTGGCCCGGGTCTCGGATGACAAGATTAGCATGGCCAGCTTGCAAAGCCTCCCCCAGATGCAAGCGGGCTTTTCTTCCGGGGAAAGTACTCCCCATTCAGCGCAGGGGCCTCAGTTCCCGACACAGTTCCAGCCTCAGCCTAACTGGGTTGCTCCCGTGCCTGGGGTAGGTTCTTACCCACATATGCAGGTCAACCAGCCTGCTGGCAACTTCGGGGCGGCCCCTGGTCAGCCACAGCAAAAGGAGATGGCTCAGCAACTTGCTGAACTCGGCGTCTGGCATGATCCCATGCTTCAGATGCAGGCCTACCAGCATTTTGGCTACCCAGAGCCGGACTTTGGCCAGCTCATGCAGATGCAGGAGCCTCAGCCGCTTGCCGACATCCAGGGACGTGGCTTTACAGTCCAAGGCCAGTGGGTGACGCAGCCTCTCATTCCAAGCTCCGGTACTGCCATGAACGGTGTTCCCTCATACCAGAACATGGCTCCGAGCCAACATCCTGTCCAGCCTCCAGAGGTGGATTACCTGGCAGACCATGACAAATTCAATACGATATTCCCCTTAACCCAGGAAACACTGGATTGGGGTACAGGTTTATTACAAGAACTAGAACAAGAGAAGGGCCTCCAGTAGAAGAGGCTAAGGTTGGTCGGTGCTGATGTTTGTGGGATGGATCATTTGGCATGGTGTTTTTGGTATGGAATTTTTGGTTATGATACCCAAGGTGTGCATGGTCTGTGGGGTCGAGAACATATACCCCCCATCTGACAAGGCTTTTCTGACGACTTACAATTCCTTCGAACATATACCCCGAGTTTTATCTCTTTTGCGGAGTTGAGATACCCAATGGTGTTTTTAGAAGAGTCAATATACCCACTCGATGCTTTGTTGTTGAGAGTCTTCTCTAACTGTCATAACCATCAAGAGTCGAGTGTCCATCGGGATGTCCCAAGATTTGCCTTCACTATCTGGCCTTGGTAGTCGGGTAGCGACAAAGTCTTCAATGTGTCGTGTTGTTGACTATGTAATTCTTGGGACATCCTCTCTGCATGGGTGAGTCACCGTCAAAGGTTAAACAGGTGGCATCAAATCTGTTCGAGTCTGAGGATACCAGGAGAAATTGATGGTCCCAGACTTAGTCTATTCCTCTATTAATGTCTCTTTCAAAAACACCGAACCCAATAGTGATACTATACAAGTGCCCATAACCCATCAGCTCCATTCCCATCAAGACATAACAAGCGCGGCCGCCACTCCAGCAATAGACACCGCACCAAAGACCCGCGCAAAGCTCGACGAAGCGCCAGAAGTGGCCGTAGGTGTAGAGGCTTCCTCGTAAGAAGTTCCGGTAGCTGTAGAAGTTGCGCTAGCTTCGGCGACACCGGTGCGCTTGGCGTTGAGAATGTCCAAACCAGCAGTGATGGTAACAGGTGCGTACACAAGAGTGAGCTCGGCCAAATCTTCAGACGCGGTGAGGGTGGCAGTAGGATGGTCGTCATCATTACCGCCAATGTTAATCGTAGTACACTTCTTGGCAACGCTTCTCGACATGTCGCAGTGTAGAGAGAACCTCCAGTCGTCCTCCTCGTCTTCTGAGGGCATGGTGATGAAGATATCGAGATCGCCTGTGCTCGCAGCGCCGGGGGGTAGAGTTTTGCTGGCCCATGGACCGATAGTAACGGTGTTGTTGTATGTACCGCAATCGTTGCCGTCTGTGCCTGGGGGACAGTTCAAGACGTATGTCGTCGCGGTGGCGTCTGCGCCAATGACTTCGGCGACTAGGGACTGGGTACCGTACATGGGGAGACCCAGGGACGTGGAGAAGTGGGAGGTAGTCATGGTGAAGGTGTGATAGAGTAACCTGAGGGGATGCTGTAATAAATGCGATGCGATGTGATGCTGATGATTATTGAAAGAGCAATGTCGATGCCAAAACACGCGAATGAAGAAAAGAGGATGAAGATGGGAAATAAGAAAGGAGATGAGCAGCTAAAAGAAATTGGAAATAGCGACAAGCTACAGCTGCCAAGCCCATGTTTAGAGCAAGAGCGATCCTTCAGTGGGCTAGCCTGGCCGTTTGCTGGTCATCGTAGCGGGGCATTCAGGCACCCGCGCGCGTTTGCCAATGAATTGCACAGGGAAGGATGGTCACAGGGGACGTGCTTAGAATAAGGCGTTCAAGCGATTGCGCAAATCCGCGATATCCCCTCCGTGTTCCAGACCGAGTCAAGACAATAAAGTAGAGGGGAAATTGATGGCAGTATATAATAGGAACTTTGGGCTTTTCGTACAACAATAACTTGACCGGTCTGGTGGTCTAGTGGTATGATTCTCGCTTAGGGAAAACCCTATAGCATAGCTTGCGAGAGGTCCCGGGTTCAATCCCCGGCCAGACCCATTCTTTTGCTCCGCGTATGTCTTGCTTGATGTACTTCATTGTTTTTGCAATTCGTGACCAGAAAAACTTTCGTCAAACATAGGAGAGATAGCGACTCTTTTTCTTGCACGCATTGGCTCTGGTACTTGTGCATCCTCAGGCCGACGACTCTATCTTGTAATCGACACTCCTCGCGGTATCCTCCCACTCCCTACAAATCTGTAGCGTCTCTTGACACTTCGCCATAATCCTCTCCAAACAATCGGATCCCAACGGAACGCGCAAAGGCACTGTTTTCCCCTCCGCAAACCCTGTTCCCTTCACAAGCTCAATCATCCTGGAAACAGCGATCTCCGGATCACCAGGCGAATTAGCCGTGAAGCCAGATTCAGCCTGTAACACTGCGTCGTTGAACGGCGCGTACTCTGGCAGACTGCGCTCTACGTGCTGCACTTTGTCGAACACGGGAGTTCGGCAGTATCCTGGCTCAACCATGAGGAGTTTGATGGTTGGTGCGACTATCGCCAGTTCTTTGGCGAGACATTCCACGGTGCCTACGAGGTTAGCTTGGCGAGTGGACGGGGGAGGGTGAGTTACCTTCGAGGGCGAATTTGCTGGCGCAATAGCTCGATGCGCCGGGATCAGAATGCCATGCGGACTGGGAACTGACATAAAGCAACGTTCCAGAGCCTCTCTTCTTGAGCCACGGCAGAAAAGCACGGGTGATGTTCATAGGACCATGGAAATTGACTCCAAATGATCTCTCCATATCCTCCTGGCTGCCATTCCGTTAGTCGAATCCAGGATAGGAATTTTTAATACTAACGTCTGCTCTTCGACAGGGCCACTGAGAATGAATCCCGCGTTGTTAACGACAACGTCGATTCCGTCGTAGATACCCCAGGCTCGGTCAGCCACAGCCTTGATTTCTGCAACAGGTGCCGTGACATCGAGGTCGATAATTTCTGCTCCCGTGTCTTTTAGGTGAGCGAGCTTGGTATCAGCGTTGCGACCTGTTGCGATAACGTTGTCACCTGCGGCACGAAGTTGGCGAACTAAAGACTCGCCGAAGCCGCTAGAGCAGCCGGTGATGAACCACGTAAGAGGCATATTTTCAAACTTTGGTATTGGAGAGTCGAGTTTGGGAGTAACACAGGGATGGGTCATTCTTATAAAGATCTCTTCTGCAGGAATGCCTCGGAATGCCTCGCCTTGCATTGGTAGTAAGCACCTAGAGGGTCCATGTCAGCAATAGTGGAGATAATCTCACTACATCGTTTTAGTAGGAATCTTGGCGCATCAGGCATGGAGGAGCTAGTTTCTCATGATCGATTTTCACGCCTTCCTATTCTGGAATGCGGTGAACAGTAGAACAGCTGACAAAACAGACCAAACATCACCACGGACTAACACCATACACTCCCAAAACCTTTCCAACATCCCCATCCTTTTCTCCTTTAACAACACAAGCAACTCTTTCCCCTCCATCCTCTGGTTCAGCAGCCCCTCGGTTTCTGAGTGACTCAGCATCACCCGTAAAGTTCGTCGCACACAACCCCGGATCCGCACCAAACACCAAGAAACCCTCTGGCTTGAGCCTCGCGTAATACATCGCCATTAACATGTTCAGCCCAGCCTTGCTAGTCCGGTACTCTGTAGCAAGCGGACTGTAGTATGGTGAGTCTGGATCGGTAGCGTGGGTGATAGATCCTGTGCTTGATGTGACGAAGATGAGACGCGGTGGTTTGTGCTCTGCTTTGCGCAGAAGCGGGAGGAAAGCTTCGGTGACGCTCAATGCTCCTACGAGGTTGGTTTCGACAACGGTGCGGAATGCTTCGCGGGTTGGGGGGCTGGTGGTGGAGATCATGCCTGCGTTGTTGACGAGGATGTCGAGTCGACCCCATTCTGATGCTAGAGTGTGAGCTGCATCATCGACCGAAGTATCATCTGTTACGTCGAGCTGGATGCTTGACACTGTTCCTTTGATGTTGTCCAGTGATTGAAGAGATCGTGCTGCTGCTTCACCCTTGGCTTCGTCCCGACTACCAATAACAACATGATAGTCAACGGACGACAAGACCAAGTTTTTGGCTGTCTCGTAGCCGACGCCTTGATTGGCGCCTAGTGTATGGTCTCAATGGTAGGGTCTCAGTGTTCTCGTGGACATACTCACCGGTGATTAGAACGAGTTTCTTGTATTTCGACATCTCGGGTACAAGCTAACAGCGACTGGATTGAGAAAGTGGCTATGATAACCTTGTTTCTTGTCCAGGTATAAGTAGTGTTCTCTCTGCATAACCCCTTCTTCGCTGAGGTCGACGGAGTTAGCGGGAAGGCGAGGTTAAAATCCGCGCCTGGTTGCGGACCATGCATCGGTCGGTGATAGCAGCGCGGACTTACCCCACGTTTCATTAGATCGCTTATTATTCAATGGGGCTTCGTTCTCTAGATCTCTTGCACCATCAAGTGCCGTCAAGTTCATTGACATAACCGGTCCCATGCAGGGCCATGGAACCTAGCTTCGTTGGCATCTCTTAACGACACCATGTGTTGCGATGAACAAATTGGTCCAAAGAGGTACCAGTCCCTGTCTAGGGACTAAGTCAGGTGCAAAGCGGATCAATCGTTACATAAGTCAGACTGCTTTTATCTACTTTGTTTTTATTCCATTTTCTTTATGAAATAATATCCTGGAATCGTTCATTTATGCTTTCACTGATGAGGCTTATCGGACTATTTATTATGCATACCTTACTTCTTACCTAAGATGTCGAGGGTATTACTATTTATAAGAAGTCTATACTAACATACACATGATATACCAGATGTTAGAAATGGGAGTGAGTAGTTGCCTAATCATACGACACAACAGGACATGCATGGTGCATATTTGATTAGTAGCGCGGGTCTACAGGACTGCATAAGGTGTGCCGCACCTCAACCAGGATTAGCAGCCTTCCAAGCCAGAGACCAATTATAGGAGCCAAAACTTTCCAATGATCATGAGCTGAGGGGGTGGTGAAAAGCCTCATGCTGGAAAGTGCAGTCCAATTGATGCCTGAATGTTATTGATCCTATGTTATAAGAAAGGTTGTCCTCTGGCATTGTTTATTAAAGACATGCACAGGACCTGTATCGTCATCTCTACACGACAGGGACAATAGCAAAACAATACTCCAGACTTTATTAAACCGTTTACACATTGAGGCATTTGACCCTACAGCCTCAGTAGGACGCCATGGCAGATCTAAACGAATCCATCGCCCAAGGTCGAACCAATCTCCAACAGACCACAGCGGACCATCCAGAGCGATGGAGACGCCTCCAGCATCTATCTGTCTGGCTCTTCAATAGGTTTTCACAAACGAAAAGCCTATCCGATCTGGAAGAAGCCATCCAGTTGTCCCGACAGTCTTTGGAAATCGCCGGCAAAGACCATCCAAAACGGGCTCCCCTCATGTGCCACCTGGCATTGTTGCTAAATGGGAGGTATGAAGCAACAAACGTGACTCGCAATCTGGATGAAGTGATTCAACTATCACAAGAGGCCGCTGGCGCGGACGAAAGCGATGTCACGAACCAATTGACAGCTCTCAGTGTTCTCGCAAATTCGCTTCATGAACGATACCGAGTCAAAGGAAATGGATCCGACCTCGACAACGCTATACAAGTTCATCAGCGAGCCCTGAATACTATTGGAGACAATGATCCACGTCTCCCTGTGCTACTATGCAACATGGCCATCTCCTTGAACGACAGGTTTCTGGAGACGAACAACTCGGCCGACTTGGAACGTCTCACTATCGTGACACAAAAAGCAGTTGCGTGTGCCTCGCAAGAAACACGAGGCAAATCGAAGAATCTGCATGCGTGCTCTTTGAAAAACAAGTTTCATTTAACGGATGACCTTGACGATCTGGAGAAAGCTATCGAAATGGTCAAATCGGCTATCGAGGTCACTCCAAAAGATGACATCGAACTTCCGGTGTATCTAAACAATCTTGGGGTTATGCTGGGACTCAGGTCCGAGAAGCGAGGAGATTTGACCGACGCCGAAGAGGCCGTGAGAAGATCTCAACAAGCTGTCGATATGACACCCAAGGACGACCTAGAAATGTCCAAACGATTGCAAGATCTGATATATTGGCGTACGCATAGAGACTCGCTACTTGAACGGGAGTCTGGCGTCCGGCAGGCACTTTTGGGCCTGTTCAAGGTTGACCTGGACATGATAGCCACTCTTCAAAGTCTTGATAACGAGGAGCTGCGCGCTTTTGTGGAGCTCAATGATAGAAACGATTCAAACGACGAAGAGATTGAGCTATCAATTTGTTCCAGCTACCTCCTCTGGGAGCTATTACACACCATCGACGATTTACATGTCGCGATTTGTCGTCTTCAGGCATGGATTAACGAAACACCCGTTGATCAACAAGACCGATCCCGACGCTTCGAGATTTTCAACGCACTAGTGGCGGAGGAGATACGGTTGTCTTTTAAAGGAACCGATGTCTCTGCAAGAGGAGATATCTTTGTATGGCTCGACAATTTATATGAAAACTTCTTTTTGAAAGACGACATCAATACAGCTTCTGCGGCTGCAACGTCCGAACTTCAGAAGATTGGGTTGCACGAAGTAATGAGAGATAACAAGCACCTATCCATGGCCTTGAACCAAGAGGCACTATCCCTTGATGACACTATCAATGATACTGGCAATTCAAGCGACCTAGAAAAGGTCTTTCGCTATCACGCACTATCCTTGGAATCGGCTCCAAAAGGCAGCACGCAACATCTCGGCGCAACATACAACGTCGCCCTTCAACTTGCTCGTAAGGGCGAATCAACTGGAACCCTTGCGTACATCGATGCTGCCATAGAGTTTCACACCATAGTAACGCAACAAAGCTCCCCAGAGGATCCGTCGTATTGTCTGTACCTTCAAGCGCTGGGTAGTGCGTTTCGACTACACTTTGAGCTGACCGGTTCTCTGGACGACTTGAACAAGTCCGTCGAGACCTGCTCCAAGGCTGTGGAGTCCAGTTCTGCGGGGCATCAGGGACGGTCCGCCTGTTTGGGTGCCCTTTCTAATGCCTTTGGGAGACGGTTCCAGATACTGGGCTCACTAGAAGACATCAAATCCGCCGTGTACTACGGGAGGGCGAGTGCCCAGGTGTCAGACAAGGGAGCCTATATGGCCTGGACGAACCTCTCGTCGTGGCTAGCGGACCTTTCTGAACGATCTGGTTCAAGTGAAGACCTCCAGGAAGCAGTATCGGCCGCACATAAAGCGATAGATCTGTGCCCTGCAGCCGCCACTGAACGACACCAACCCTACGCCAACCTGGGCCGCTGCCACCTATTTCGCTTTCAAAGAACGGGGAAATTGTGTGCGTTGGATGAAGGCATCGAGGCCACATCCAAGGCAATAGAACTCGCCCCAAATACTAGTCCACAGCGGGAATATTGGCTGTCCAACCTCGGCATCATGTATCTCAAACGTTTCGAAGAGTCGCCTTCAGCAGAAGACATAGACAGGGCTATTGAAACCTTGAAGTCGGCGCTGAAAACTGCATCCTACACGAGTCGACACTGGACTTCGCTATGCTATAACCTCGGGCAGTGCTACAGGCTCCGTTCCGAATCCATAGAGGATCAAGATGCGGCTCTGACTTCATACACTGATGCTTTTAACAACGATCTAGGCCGGCCCCTGGAGCGTATCTTGTCAGCACAGCGGGCGAGTGACATCATGATCTTGCGAGAGGACTGGAAGCAAGCGCACTTCCTGCTCAAGGCGGCCGTTAAGCTACTAGGACTCGTCAGTCCACGGGCACTCGCGCATGTTGACAAGCAGCATATCCTGCGGCAGTTTTCTGGACTCGCGTCGACAGCTGCGGCGGTTTGTCTCAATGTAGGTGGCGAACCTGTGGAAGCCTTACAGCTCCTTGAGGCAGGACGAGGTATAATAACTACCCAGTTACTGGAAATGCGAAGCGGTGTGACAGATCTAGAGGAGCAGTACCCGGACTTGGCTGCACGGTTCATCGCTCTCCGAAGTCTTTTAGACGCCCCAAACGACCACTCAGTGAGCATAGATCACGCTAGTCCTCCTAGCTCTACCACAAGCCTTCATCTCAAGGCTGAGACGGAGCTTGGTCAGCTGCTGGAGGATATCCGATCAAAGCCAGACTTTAAACAATTTCTCCTGCCTCCATCCCAGGCAGAATTGGCTTCGGTTGCGAAAACAGGTCATATTGCCGTGGTAAACCTGAGTTCCGTTCGCTCCGATGCATTTATCATCAGCTCGTCTGGCGTTGCCCTCGTCCGACTTGAGAAGCTACACATGGTCGACGTGAAGCACTGGGTAAGCCACATTACCAAGTCTTCAAAGACAGGCCAGATGCTGCAGTGGTTGTGGGACACGATATGCTGTCCTATCTTGAATGCTATAGGGCTCCAGAACCCACCAGCAGACAACGACGAGCGGCCACGTTTATGGTGGGTCCCGACAGGTTTACTGAGTCGATTCCCATTGCACGCCGCCGGCTACCATGAGTTGCGATCTGGGATGTCTGTGCTAGATAGGGTCATGTCTTCCTACGCCTCGTCTGTGAGACCTTCACGTCACCGACGCAAAGAGATGGCGCATACACTTCAAAAGGACCGCGTGCTGGTCGTATCGATGCAGACCACACCGGGTCTTTCTGGCGGAACCCTTCCTTTCGTGACAAACGAGATGGACACACTCGCTAAGCTTTGGTCAACAGGAAAGTCAAAGCTAGAATTGTTGAATTTGCAACCGCGCAAGTCCGAGGTTCTCGGCCACCTATCAGGCTGCAAAATCTTCCACTTTGCCGGTCACGGTAGTTCAAATGCTTTAGAACCGTCCAAGAGCTGTCTCTTGCTTGAAGACTGGCAGACCGATCCCCTCACAGTCGGAGATCTGCGCGATCACAGTTTTCAAGACAATCCACCGTTTCTGGGGTATCTCTCAGCCTGTTCGACTAGCGCGAATAAAGTAGACGACCTGCTTGATGAAGGCATCCATCTCGTTGGAGCACTCCAGTTGGCAGGGTTCAGGAACGTCATCGGCACGCTCTGGCAAGTATCCGATTTACGTTGTGTCGACGTCGCGCGTGTGTTTTACGAGACAGTTGATGAGGAAGGGTTTACTGATACCGCGGTGTGTCGAGGATTGAATCGTGCCTTGCTTCAGGTGCGCGACTTGGAAATCTCCGAATCTAAGTCTGCAAGAGATGTCATCTTGGTGAGCGAAGATGCAAAAGATAACTCCGGTAACTGGCACTGGGTCCCTTTTGTTCATCATGGAAGTCTGTAGTTGAAAAGTATCCTCACAGTAGATGCCAAAAAGACAAAAAGAACATACAACAGCGGGGATTCGCTGGTCGTCACCGACCCAACTACTAATCCGCCCCTTACCAGCTTATCTATGGGAGAGCGGACGGGATCCCGAGTTCTCTGATAGGTATGGTCGTATGTGTTTGATGTAGCTGCAACTTGGGTAAAAATATGATGGTGTTGTTGTCAAGGTATCCCCGACAGATAAAGTGATTAGCCGCTTCGGTGATGCAGCCAAACGGCGAGCCAGCCATCGCCAAGACTGCAAAAAAAATCACGTTGTACATTGTTTGTACCTTCATAAAATGTCCAATTGATGTCTTGTAGTCGGCGATGGAAGGTATTAAAAATGTGGACGTTGGAACACATCTCGAATGGTTCAGCATCGAGTACACATACCCCCATGTTCTGGCAGTGTTGGTTGAACACACTTCCAAATAAACTTAGCATAAACGCATCTGACAACCAACAAGAATTGAGCTGTGAAAAGTCCCATAATCAAGAACTTTGCCACAATAATACACAAATGGATTCAATTGCGCTCTGTTGTTCACCTTTCATCCAAACGTCGCGCTGTCAAGGCTACCCTACGATGCCCGACCGGAGATAACGCCAGCGGCGCTCGACATAGTGGCTTGTGCGAGCCACTACATTCATCCAATTACCTTGCGGGTTTAGCTCAGTTGGGAGAGCGTCAGACTGAAGTCCACTTCAATCATATGATATCTGAAGGTCGTGTGTTCGATCCACACAAACCGCAAAACCTTTCTTTTTGCGTTTTCTAAGTCGATCTCAACATCAATTGGGAGTCGATCAAGCAGGATACTCCCTTTCTTGGAAGTTCTGTTTTGCATTTTTTTGAACATTGATCTCAGTGAATGATTCAGTGCGATTACTGGAATAGAGGCATTGTGTCGAGTGTATGCTCTGAAAGCTCAAGCTCTTTCTTCTTATTAACAAAATGAAAGAATGTATTGTGCGTTAATTATGCTTTGTAGTATACATCTTGATTTGACGGCCGAAAGACTGGAACTTCGGAGCGAACAGTCAGTAGATAACGACGCGCACTTAGCGAACTATCGAGCTTTACTCTTTGCTTGGCATCTGTATCTTTCCAAAGCGTTAGAGTAGCAGCTATCGAGTAAACGAGCAAGAAAAGCGCTCGCTGGCTTGATGAGAACATTGCCTTAGGTTAGAACAAAGAGAGTTCTCTGTTCACAAATCGGAGTCATGAGGCTTGAAGAATATAACTTTGTTCAGACAAAGCTTGACCGAACAAACCAAGGATAGCAACCTTTCACATGTTACTTTCAAGAATGAGCATCGCTGTTCTTGCTCGTAAAAATTTATATAAACCCCCTTCCTCGCGACTCTCTTTCTCGAACCTATCCTCATCGCAACTTTCTCTTTTACTATTAACATTTTCCTCTCCAAGGAAGCCACATTAACAACATCTTATACCACCCCAAGAACAACCACACCAACACCAGACAAGATGGATAACGAAACCCCAACCGCCACCAGCCTTTATCATCTCCCGATCGAGATGCGATACGCTGTATGGGAAGCTATAGCGCCCTCAGGTCATGATGCAATCATCGACTGCGGCCTTTCCCGTTATACCGACTGTCCTACCAAGTTTCTCACCATTCTTCACCATCCAGATGTTTTAGCCGCACGGCAAACCTGTCATGAAGCGTATACAGCCTGGGCAAGGCGACCATTGGCACTCTGCTCATGCCCCTCCGTCATTGGTCCCTTAAAACTCTTTCTAGGTTTAGTTTCGGCGTTGACTCGATTGCTACACTCTGGCCTAATCCCTCTACGCTTGAAGACCTCTATAAAGTTCTTCTTCATCGGTACCAGCTAGGCCGCAAGCCTGTAAAGACTCTCTACATTGGCATCTCTACTGTGGTTTGTAAGCCAACGGTCAGCCGAATTGCAAACAGTCAACTTGGCGAGTGCGGGTACCGTGTTTTCGATCTCGAAGACGAATTCCTCCCAAGCTTCTTAGAGAATTGCCATACCCCAGAAAAGAAGCATCATTCTGATGCATGCTATATCGCCTCTCTCCATGAATATTGGGACAACCACGAACAGGCTCAGAAGTTTCAACAGACCTGGGCGCGCCTCACGGCATCCCATGATGGAAAGGTTGACCCTGAACTGAAGCCAGTGGTGATCGGGTACGAGTCGGCATATCTAAGCAGGGAGCAAGCTCCCCCAAACTTCTTCTTTCATGTTAAAGAGGCCAAACTCGCTTATTCTCGTGAGAGCACCGGTCCCCCATTGAGATATTACCCGCGTCGCCCGGCCTACGTGCGTGCTCAGGCTCTGCGTGAGTGGCAATGCCCGAAATGTCGGCCAACCAGACGGTAGTATTTCGTAATACTCAATGTAGCATACCAAGTCAAAATACATTGGACGAATAGACTGGCTAACATGGCTTTGAGAAATCTTTAGGATCAATTTAGTGTCCTAATGCCACATGAATGTTATATTTGAATGGATGATACATTAGAACGCACCACACCTAGGAGTGCTTAGACTGAAACAAGATTTTGCGAAGAAACTACTTGGCCAGATGAAACAAATCGCGGGCCAATACTGGTCACATAGTCGTTAGATCGGAGTAGAATCGTTGAATTGCGTTTTCCTTTTACTTTTTTCCCTTGTCCCTATGTCGCAGGCGTGAAGTGTTCTTAGTATTAATTTCAGCGAGCGCGGAGAGAAAGCCCGGGGTTTCCTGCAGACAGATTTAACCGTATTGTAAATAGACAAATAGAAACTGCAATTAATTTGCGCCAAACCCTCAACTAAAGACTACACTTGATATCTGGCTCGCCCTCTTGACGAAGGGGAATGTTGTCAGAGACTCAAGCCGGAGTTGCATTGACCTTTATGGTCATACGTTTTATGTCAAATGGGAAATCTATTCGCTCAGCTGGGGTGATAACCGTCTAGTTCTGTAGATCTTGGTAGTTATATAGGCATGGCTGTTTCGAGGACATGGTATTTACAGTGAGATGACCTTCTTGTTGCTCACCTACTGTGACGATGGAACTTGGCTTTGATCTAGGTTTTCTTTCTCTTACTAGGTTGCTGATAAGGCCATGGTGGAATCCTTTCAGGGACTGACTGAAGACTCCGGAGGAAAGCGGACCCTTTGCAGCCAGATTCTCTGAGAACGCTCACAATGTTCCGAACAAGGTATGAAAATATTTTATCTATGAACGTGAGCGCTTGGTTAAACAATATTATACTACAAGTTTACCCCTTAGCTATGGAGAGACACTTGAACAATGCGAGTTCTAGGACAAAGACATTGTTCCCCATGTCTGTGTCGATACCTTAAAGCCTCCCGTCTTAGAGGCATAACGAAAGAAAGGAAATCGTTCGGCATTAGTGCTCCTGGCATGCATCTTAATTTGCCAACCGATTGTCTAGCAAAGTAGAGCTTCCCAGTGTACCAGCAGACGATGCGTATTCAACAAGCCCCCGAGACCTTGCTTTGTGGCATATATGTCTTCCCTAATCATCACAGTGGTGGTTCCTAAAAGATGCATAGGAGGAACTTAATGAACACTTCGTACTAGCTTAGAGCATAAGGGGTTCGCGTTCACCAGTTGAAGTCATAGTACTGGGAGTATAACTTTGTTACGATAAACCTTAACTCGAGGATGCCGACCGGCGTACGAGGCCTTTCGCGATGTTGGCACATAGCTATTGCGTCAAGTTCAAACAAAACGACATATATCCCTCCAAGAACAACCAAGTGTTCGGAACACCTCTGGCACGTTCAAGTGCGAGCATTGTTGTTGTGACCCGGTTTAGTGGGTTTGTTTGCGAAAGTCCAAGCTGCTCGCTGAAGCTAAAGGGCTGCCTGGCGAAAAAGGCTCCTCTATTCCTGCGAACACTCTGAGCTTTCTGGCACTCTCACAGATTGATCCCTCAGCTTTGGTACTCCAGAGATCACCCCAAACAAGATCGCAGCAGTGCCTGAGTAGTTTATAGTCCCCTCTCCGCCCGGGACTCTCCTTCTCGAACTCTTCTTCTCTACACCTCATCATCACCATCTTCTTCTCTCTAGAGATCACATTTATCACAACCTTCAACCTCTGATACCATCAATCAACCAGATCCTACTTCACCATTATCTCACCTCCGAACATCATTCGCCATTGCACCATCTTTCATCATGGCTAGTTCACCTAGCACCCCGGCCGATGACTCGTCCGCCAACATCTCAAACCTTACCGGCAGTCCATCTCCTATCATGATGCCATCTGCCATCATGTCCACTACATCCGTTGCCGCAGTCGACACTCCCAGCGGCAAGAAGCGGGACAAGTCCCTAAGCTTCTCCGATTTGCCCGAGGAGTTACGCCTCGACATCTGGGAAACAATGGCCCCAACTAAGCAAGACGCTCTAATGGGTGCTTGGATAACCTCGGACGGAGATGACAATGGTGTCGTTGACCATGGTAAAATCCTTTCTCCATTGCTGCAGCCTCATGTTCTCGCTGGCCGGGAGTCTTGCAAGGAAGCGCTAAAGACCTGGCGCAAAGCCAAGATCGCAACGCTTTTTATGCCCATTCGACACCAGTCACTCTCAGCACTCGATCACTTGAGTTTGAATGTCGATGCCATAGCATCTCTGTGGCCGGAACCCCGCATGCTTGGTGGCCTGTATTCGAGTTTGCAAATGCGACATGCTCGTCTTCATCTCGAACCAGTGAAGACCTTTTTCGTGGGAATGACTGCGATCGTATGTGATCCGGTCGTAAGTCCGGAGGCCTATAAGGAACTCGGCCCCATGAGGTTCAAGACATATACACTTGATGATCCAGCCCTTCTTGATCTTCTTGAGAAATGCAATGCGCCACGAAAACGTCATATGCACAACGGATGCTTCCTCGCAACACTCCAGAACTACTGGGAGAGTGATGAACGTAACGTGGAGCTGCGAGACACTTGGAGCGATCTCGTCAACGCCCCAAGAGGCGAACTCCTGCCGGAGTTAAAGCCTGCGGTTATTGCTGTCAGCTCTATGAACCATATCGAGCTTCGAGCGGCGATCGATTTCCGCACCCATTTGCAACACGCGAACGTACTTTACTCGCGGGAAACTGCTTGCATTATGGAAGCAGAGTTCTTTATCCCCCCTCACTTGCGCGCCCGCATGATTCGAGAATACCGCTGCGACCGATGCTGGCCTCCCATGCTTTAGGCAAATGACCGATCCTTTTAGCGACTGGATTCCACGCGAACGTTGTATTTGATTAGATGATATATTGGAGTCTGGCTTATTTGGAACTGGTGCGAAGAACGTTTTGAGCCAATTTGGCGGGACAGAAGAGTTACGAGGGAATCGTTTCCTGGATGTATTAACGCTGGACCCAGAGTATTATCATTGAGTTTTGTTTTGTCTTATTTCCTTTTTCCTAAGCTACGAGCGAGAGACATTTTTAGACTGATACCCCAATACCCACGAGCGCAGACGAGACATAGATAGCCTGGAAACTTGATGTTACTTGTTGTAGATGGACAGATACATAGATAGAAATAGGCAACAGGCTCCGCATTTGCTGCGAACACTATAAACTTTCTGGCACTCTTGTAGACAGGCCTTTTGACTTTGGCACTCCGGAGTACACTCTAAATAAATATAACCACTGTAGTGCCTTAACCGTTTATACTTCTCTCTCCTCTGTGCACCTCTCTTTCTTGAACTCTCCTTTTCCACACACCCTCAACTTTCATCATCAACATCCTTTCGCATTTTGACAGCAGCGTATTGATCACCACTTTTGCACCTCATCTCAAACATTCATTCTCACCTTGTCATTTCTTTTCATCTCATCTCTTCTGCGGTAACTAACACGATGGCAACTCAAATTCCCGATACGTTTATCATCGACACTCCTATCACCGACACCTCTACCAGCGACACGCCTACCCCCGACCACCCTACTACGATCACACTCATCGATCATCCTAGCAACCGCCCCGACACCCCGGATGTCCTCGATCCTTTTGAGTTTCCTGATCTCTTGGACAAGGCCGACCGCGAAAGTCCGACCATTCCGTATCCCGTTATGGACATAACCAAAACTTTCTCCAGCCTCCCTCCAGAGATGCGTGCAGCAATCTGGAAAGCCGTTTTCCCTTCAGGCCATGATGCGGTGATGGGACCATACCGTATTTCGGATGGCGACACCATTGACCACGGTGCATTTTCGAGTATCTTGTGCAATCCAGACATCCGAGTCGCGACACTGGTTTGCCGAGCAGCATTCGACGCGTGGGCCAACGCGAGCGTCGGCAAACTATACATGTCGCTTTACGATGGAGCACTTGACAGCCTAAAGGATTTACGATTCGATGTTGACTCCATTGTTACCCTCTTGCCCAAGACATTCAAGCTCAAGCAATTGTTCAATACCCTACTTCGTCGACATGAATGGGGATACAAACCCGTCGAGACCGTTTACATCGGCATCTCGGCGGTCGTCTGTGAGGCAAAGGTTAGTCCTATTGCGAACGATCAACTGGGTGCATCGAAGTTCCGTATCTTCGGTATTGACGATCCAAGCCTCCCCGACTTCCTTGATACCTGTAATGCCCCACGCCGCTTCCACCACACGAAGGACTGTTACATCACTTCCATCCAGGAATTCTGGGCCGACAACAGAACCCCCAAGCAGATGCGTCAGGTGTGGGAGGAGTGTATATCCTCCAACAACAACTTGATCACCCCGGAACTCAAGCCCGTCATCGTCGCTACCGAATCGGCTGACGAAATAGAGTACCGGGCGGACGTGGGCTGGCGCTCGGAGATGAAGGTCGAAAAGCTTGCTTGGTCGGTACAAACGACCGGCGGCGGTACGACAGAGTGGTTTGATAACTGGTCTATACACCTGGGGCATAGACTGTTGCGCCAGGCGAGATGTCGGAAGTGTTGGCCCGAAGATACCGGTTACTACGAAATGCTTGGTGCAGACAGTCCCAGCCAAGAAGCACTGGAGGACCGCACCGAGTAAAATGACTCGAGAGACTTGCGAAGAGAATTTTGCGCGGAGAAAGGATTGGGATGATTGGCTCACTGAACAGACAGGCGGTTGGGTAACGACATTATTGATAAGTTTTGTTTTCTTTTTTCCTATGTTGCAGTAAAGACATATTTTCTTGTACCGATACGGCGATATCATTATACCTACGAGCGCAGACGAGACTGGAAACTCAACGTTACTTGTTATAGATAGATAGATAGAAATGCAATCAACTTGCGCCAAACTATGACCTGACTTGGATGTGAAGTACGATGATCAGAAGAAACATGACGTAGAGTGAGTATGATCGAAGGATTCGTGGGATGAGGCTGAGTATCATGGACTGTCTTGGTTACACCATGTTTAGCGCTGGGCAAAGCTTTTCTTAGTGCTACAGCAGGAGCTGTAGTGGTAGGCGGAACTCAGAGCGCCGGTAATAAAGGATCCAAGACCATGCGTCGGACAAATTCTCTAAGTTGTCGCGAAGATGTTGTCCGTATGTAGCTAGTTCTGAACCAGACAATTAATTATTAACTGAAGTTCTTTTGCTACTCCCTAACTTACGGGGAGAGTCTGGAATGGTCCACTCTTACCGTTCAAGAATGCAGGGGCCGAAACTCAATATTGAAGATCGAATGAAACAAGGATAATAAGATGAGAGTAAGCACAGAAGTTCCTCAACTTTGCCCAATGCGATCAATATTATCATCCACAGGATAATGCGGATGAAATTCAGCTTCAATCGTCTGCCAAGCTTCCTTAAGGCTGAGTACAATCTGGGAATATTTCTCACCAAGTCTGGTTACGGTCTCATTCCTTCCAATTCGCCATCTCGGATTCCACTTTGTGACCGCAGCTCATGCTCGCAGAAACACCAATGACATGCTGTCTAGCAGGAAATTAAAGACCCGCTATCGCGCCGTTTCAACCTGGTTCTAGTGCTTATGGGGGATGAGGCGAAGTTGAGATGAACATTGCGTCCATCAACAATTGAACACGACAAGACAAGAACAATGAAGAACGACACAAGAGAGACAAGGTGCCAAGAACAAAGCCATAGAGGTTCGGCCCGCTCAAGTCATCTAGTCTCATGAACTTGTCTTGTCTAGACAATTGGACTTGACGATGGCATGCTGCTAAAACTTTGGCGGCAAAGACCCCTGGAATGCTCAGCCCAAAATACCCACCGCTAAACCAGACCCGACCAAGATCATTCCTTGAGCACGGTCTAGACGTCAATCCATCCGCAAATCCTACGATCCTTCCAGCAAAGCAATTTACAATAGCCTGTATATATAGGTAGTCTCGCCCGCCAAGTCAATTCACAATGCCATTGTCACCACCATCACATTCATCATGCATCTGACATCTTACCTCTCCGTCGCCGTAACCCTCCTGGGCCTTACCAGCGCCGCGCCCAAGGAGTGCGACAAGCGCTCTCCCGTTCCCAAGTTCGAAAAGGGTCACTACATCGTTGACCGCTCCACCAAATTCGCCAACAAAAAAGTCTGGACGTTCACCGGAAAGACTCTCCCCGAGGGTCTTTACGCTAGCAATTACCCTGTTGGAAAGACCCATGTTTTCACTCCCACTGGTGTCAAGCTTCGCAATGGATACCTAGAGCTCAATGTGCCCGGTGGACAGAAGGCTAAGCCTTATAAGTCCGCTGAGGTTGCGACTGAGATTGAGAATATTATGTATGCTTCTGTTAGAACGACGGCTATTCTTAGTGAACCTGCAGGTGTTTGCAACGGTACGTTCCACGACATTAATTAATCTTACAGAATGCTGATGGTTTTAGGAATGTTCTTTTACGAGTCCGACAGCCAAGAGACCGACATCGAGTGGCTCTCCGACCCCAAGTCCCAATCCAACGAAAACGGCGTTCGTCACTTGTGGTTCACCAACCAAGACAACGACGGCGACGGACAGCCCAGCCACAAGGCCGTCCTCCCTCCCTCCAACCCTACCACCACCGAGCACGAGTACCGAATTGACTGGACCAAGGGTCTTGTTCAGTTTTATGTTGATGGTGTTAAGATGTGGTCTACCAAGAAGGATGTTCCCAACGTGCCTGGTCCTTGGATCTGGAACAACTGGTCCAACGGTGATAAGGGTTGGAGTGCTGGACCTCCTAAGCAGAATGCTTCTTTCAAGATTAAGAAGATTGAGATGTACTACAACACTGCTTAGAGGGTGGTTGTTGGGGTTGCATTCTTGACTTTGGGTTGGTGTGGAGTCTGTATAGCTTTCAGAAGTATAATATAAGTTCAAATATTTTGTCGTATCATTGCCAAACTCGACAAACTGAGAAATTGTTCGTGCTGACATCATCATCGTTATCGTCATCCTAGTAAAGTTCCTACTCAACCGGACTCTCACGCCCTTGTCCCTCCTTTGGACCCTCAGGCTTCTGCCCATAAACACTAAACACATGTCCCACAGTCTGCGTCTTAAGATTCATAATCTCCCTCCTCATCTCCGCCGCAAAAAGTTGCATCTCCTCAGGACTCCACTTCAAAATCTCACAAAGCGGCAACTTGATAAATCCATCCAACGCCTGACTAAACGACAAGCCAACAAAAGTACCAATCTCCTTTTGTCTCTTGTCCTTGGGCCAGCGACCGACAGGGACCTTGTGCGTTTGGAAGGTTATGTTGCTAAAGTTTGCATTCTCGGCGAGGGCTTGGAGTTTGCCGTTGGAGAAGTTGAAGGTCCGGTTTATCTTTTCGCCGACGGATTCAAAGATCTTTGCCCAGCGGGTGTAGATGCTAGATCTGTCAATGGATAAGTTTGGGGAAGGGTAGGAGAGGCGTACTGCTCGTCGTCGACTTTTACGTCGGAGTTCTGGGAGTACATCTGTAGATCCGGCTCTATGTGCTGGAACCAACCACCCGGCTTAAGAAATTTGTATACTTGACCATAGAACTTATCCCAATCATCAATAGTACCCTGTAAATAACGAATGTGGATAAAGTCAAAGGATTCAGGCTCGAACGTCCAGTCCATTGTTGCATCATCGATTTGGAATTCAACATTTGGAGGGACGAAGTTGGGTTGACTTGGGGTGATGTCTGTGGCTATCACTTGGGCAGAGGGGAACTCATCGGCCATGTTGCTTGGAACGTTAGTAGTGGCTTTGAATCGGGTGGTTTGACTTACATGGCCCATATTCCTGATCCGGTTCCAATGTCTAGGACTTTCTATCATTTGTAAGTATGGTTGATGGAATTAGGTTGAGGTTGGTACCTGAGGGTTATCGCCGATAGGTGGAAGGAAGAGTTTATCATCCAGCATCAAGGTTAACCAATGATGACTGGAAAGTCAGTAACTGTCTTCGCTAGCATAATAAAGGGCAACATACATGAGGTCCAGAGCTTCAAGTTGCTCTTCATCATTTGGTGCCCTATCTCATCAGCAAAAGCCTGAGTCATCCAGTAACCAATCTTACCAATGCTTCCCATACTTGGGATTCGCATAGGATCTCCCTTGAAAATAATGGTTCTCGAAGATACTTGACGTGATAGAAGCAGTAGACTCAGTATCACTACCTAAATCAGCACACACATTCCCACATGCATCGAAATACGTACCTCTCGGCACTGATATCAGACTCATGCCCAACATCCAACGTGGGATCCTAGACACCGATCAGCACACTTCCGTCTTGGTATAGAACAAACATACAGCTTCAATCTGAACAGTCATTGTAACGCAAACAATCAGAGAAACATGTAGGTTCTGGGCAATGCGGGGTTGTTGGTCATCTTATGTATGTTGGCTGTTTCTTTGTTCTCATGTGTTTTGTGGCGCATCAGTTCCACGAACTGGGGATAGCTTGACCACTGACAGCTGGCGGGGCGCTCCGGAATGCAGATTTGAGTTGACAGGGGCTTGGTACGAGATGTTTGTTGGTAACGATACTGATTGCCTTCTGCAAGATTGATTGAGAGTACAGCTTCGTATATTTATCTGCAGGGTTTACGCGGTATTTTCTCAATCGTGGCATGGTGTCTGAGTAATGAATAAGAATTTTATAAAGCTTCGTTTCGTCTTGTCTCGGTAGCTTTTCGCGGGGAGAACTGCGCTAATGCGAGGACGGCAGAAGAATCCATGTTCTGCAACGTCAAGACAGGATTTACGACTTTTGTATCTCTCACCATTGGCTTAAGATCATAATGTTGGGGTCGTATTAGCAACCCCATCGTATTGTTGTCGCCCTACTTGTCCCTTCTCAACCCGGGTCTCCAATTTTGTTTCCTCGGCATCTAGAACCGTATGAAGTTGTTCCAATAATTCCAATCAAAGTCCCCAACGTTTAACTCCCATCCCTCAAGACCACCAGCATCAGTCGCTACTTCAGCACCCGCATTAGCAACCCGTCTCTTCGCCCAAAGCAACTCTATACAAGAAGGTATAGCATCCGCCTCCGTCAAAACCTTCCGTCTAGTTTCCCACGCTTCCAGGACCAAGTTCCCCAAAGCAGTGAACAAGGGACTCTCGGAATTGTCAATCAGCTCAGCATGATCAGCGTATAAGCCATCCACAAGTTTCCACGCCATAGCAATTCTTGGACCTGAATCTCGTTTGCGTAGTTCGCTAATGAGGTATATGTATGCGTCGATGTGATATGTTGAAGTAAGATGTGTAAACATTTGAGATGAGAATTTGCTTTTGAAACCGACGTCGACGTATTGGATGAATGACAGTGATGCGTTGAAGAGGAGGTCGCTTTCTTGACGTGTCATGTAAACCTCTTCGCAGGCTACTGCACGGCCTCGTGGATGATATAACATAAATCGCATACGTGCAAGGGCGAGATTCGCCATAGCATACGTGAGATCATGAAATGGGACACATCTATCCAACTTGGACAGATATTTCTCCGTGTAAATAGCTTCCAACTCATTAACTGCTTCAAATCCAAGATTCGTCGGCGTCTTTCCCTTCCAAAACCCAGGGGCCATACTCTCAAAGACTTTCGCTGCCCGCGGCGAAGATTTGACCCAGCTGGTGACTTCAAACTTGATCAGTACAATGATCATCTCCGTGGGACCGTTATGCTGGATAGGAGGTTCAAGCATATCTGGATGTAAGTCTGCGTCGTTTATGTTGAACGGTAATCTGATTTCTCCAAAGTCGCTTTTGGATAGCTTGATTCCAGGCGTTGATACAGCGCGAACTCTGGAGTCAAGACCTTTTATCTGCCACCAGAGTCTAATCCGCATTTCCTTATCGAAGAAGGATAATTTGCTGTCTTCGATTTTGTGAAGACCCATCATCTGTCCTGTTCGGATGGCGACTGCTGTGAGGGTAGTTGAAATTTCCGACTCGGGATTCGAGAAGACGAAAAGGACCATTGCCTGGAGGACTTCCAGTTCTTTCGTCGTCATAAAGTCCGCTTCCGTCAGAGCTCGCAGCGTTGCAGCTCGATAACGCGTGATTAAAACGCCTCTGTCTTGACCTAAAGACGACTGGCAATCTTCTGCCGATAGCGACGTAACAGAGAGTGTGTATATAGAGAACATGAGTGCTGCGAGTGATTTGTCGACGTGGGACAGATTCCAGGTCGCTTCCAGGATGCGCTTTTGTAGAGTTGGTACGTGAATAATTTTGATCAGTGGATTGACCGTTTCGACGAATGTTTGCCAAAGGAAGTAAATGTGCTTTGGTTCCGGGTGTAGTTCATAAATATTTTGGGGATTTTCTAATACAGTGCTGATTGATGGTGAAGGATGGAAGAAGGGGTCGTCTTTGTGACGAAGCATCATGGGAGGATATTTGAGCTAAACAGTCAGTCAGTTAAGCGATACAATGCAATCTGAACAACTTACTTCTGGACAAAGAGTTGACCAAAGACATCTATCAAATTTCATTAGCTTTCAATCCCATCGGCCGCCACAAGCCCTTTACTTACAATTCCGTCGGAGCAGATTCATCATCAATCTCAACCTTAGCTTCCAAACCCGACGATCTCCAAACATCAACATGCTGCGTAAAATCAACGCCATTTTTCTTCATCAACTCCTCATACAGCGCCAGCCTGGCCAACAAATCCTCATCCGCAGCTCTTTTCCTTGGCTTAGGCGGCGCAGGAGCTTCGTATGAGCATTGCGTCCCTGCTTTTTGACAATTTGAACAAGGATCTGTTTTATCGCATTTGACTTTTCGTCGTGCACAGATTGTGCAGGCGTGTTTTCGTATTTCGGACATTGTTAGGTGAACAAATAGGAGTATGGTAAAGGAGAGTTGGTAATAAGAGGGATATTCGGATGTCTCGGGGTTGAAAGAGGTTTAGTCTCGGAAGGGATCGTACCGAGCCAATGAGTTGTGGGGACCAAGTCCACTACGTAATTGGAATAGCTGATGATCAAACACTGAGGGTTCAAGAATCGATGTAACGATGGAGAGGCAAGGATTATTCATCATAATTAACTTTTAGACAATTTTCCAGAAACCTGGATGAACTTAATTCAATGATACGAAAAGATTGGTTATCGTACGATGCCATGAACTAAAAATTACTCCGAGCCGAGGCATGGAATGTTGACGGCGACTATTTGCGGGGCTTCATAAATGTACTTATCATCTCGGTTCTGCCCGTTGTTCATTTCTCTGCAAACTCTTTTACCATGGCTGAACAGAATATTTCGCTCGAGGCTGCTACTCGGCGGTATAAAGAGCCAATTTCTTGGTTTGCAGGTGTCGGATATGCCGTTGTTTATAATGCGCTGCACTACTTTATTGTGATCGCAAACAATGTTCTTGCGATCAAGGAACGGTTCATAAAGCCGAAGAACGGACCTACTTTTATCAAGAGATATCCCTGTCGATCAAAGCTTCCTCTCAGGTAAGTCTCTTATATCGAATTTGATGCATATTGCTAACTGATGTAGAATCTTTTACCCAAAGAACTTTGACGCAAAGGATGGGAAGAAACTCCCGACCATTCTCAACATCCATGGTGGCGGCTTCGTAGTGGGCAACCCTCGCGACGATGACCTGTTCAACTACACATTCGCCAACATGCACTCCGTTATCGTCATAGCCCTAAACTACACCAAAGCACCCCGCGCACGCTTCCCAGCACCCACCTATGACCTAGAACAGCTCGTCCTAGCGGTTTTGTCCGATTCATCTCTGCCCATCGATCACGACCGTGTTGCGCTCATGGGAGCATCAGCTGGCGGCAATTTAGCCCTTTCTGTGTCGATTCTGCCTAGTATGAACGGTACTGGCGATGGTGTGAGGAGAATCAAGACGGTTATTCCGTTATATCCTGTTGTGGACGTGTCTGTGACTCGGGATTTCAAGATACAGCACAGACAGTATAAGCCTTCTCTTGGTGGTTTCCGTGCGAATCCTGTGGACTATCTGTTGAGACTTTCGCCGGTTTTCGATGGGGCGTATACCCTACAAGGCCAAGACCTACAAGATCCTATTCTCAGCCCAATCTACGCTTCAAAAGAGCAACTGCCACCCAACATCTTCATGCTCGGTATTGAGCTAGACATGCTGGCTAATGAAGGCTGGAGAATGATCTGCGGTCTATCAGGCCGGGAGGTTGGAGATCAGACTGTTGGTCGAAATCATGTTCATCCTCATGGAAAGCTTGTGCTTGATGATGAGAGGTTCTCGTTCGAGGTGAAGAAGGATGGTGGGAATTATAGATGGCTATTGGTCCCTGATCAGATTCATGGGTATGATCATTATGATTCGTTGGAGTTGTTACACGGGGATAAGGAGCTGTCTAAAGATGCGGAGTTGAAGACCAAGGAGGCTCAGAGGGAGATTGGAACGTGGCTGTTTGAGGGGCCGTTTGCATAGATATGTTCTGGGCAATGATCTACGGGAGAACTTGACAGTATGTATAGTTAAATTTGTAACAAGAACTATTGTTATAGACTATAACCTTGTGTTCTTACAGAACTATCCCACTTGGATTAAGGAAAGTTAAAAGTAAAAGCCTTGTGGCTAATCTTTTTAACAACCCAAGTCTTTCCACCATCAGGCGAACTCAATCCAGAAGACGTAGCCTGGTTAAGACCAAGGGTTCTTCCAAACGTGGGATCGGCCCGGTCCAAAATGATAGTCGTATCGAGATAATCTACTCATGTTAGATCAACCCCACCATACCATGAGATGCAGACTTACCATGAGCAGCCATGGTACCGACACAAGCGGCATCTTGACATTCAACCGCAGTTCCCCAACCTTCGGCATGACCAGAAGCTGTTCTTGTTAGTTTTACTGTCATGAGTGCTTGGGCTAAGGATGCTTACTAGTGGAGAGGGTTGAGACGACCCTTCCATCGAGGGCAACGCTCTGGTCGTATTTCTTCGTCGCATCGTTGTAGACGTCTATACTCGAGTCAATACAGCTTTTCAAAGTTCAAGCAGGAATATTCCTACAATGGATCGTCATTCTAGCACCAGGACTAGCAGGAATCTTCCTCTCACCGCCTAACTGCGTGCCTTGCAAAGTCGAAGCAAAAGTACACCACTGTCCAGGCTGTCCACCGCATTCACTACCTTGATTAGCCAGGTTCCCATGACAGATCAAGTCTACTTACCGTCTAGGATCCGCAAAAGAAACTGCCAAAGCCTGGATCAACGAGCCAGCACTCGTGCCCATACCAGGCCATAGGGCCAATCTATCTTTCTGACCCGGAACCCGCGGAAGAACAAGGGTAGTTGTAGCTTCGCGGATCCATGACTTTGTTGGACCGAGGGAGAAGAAGGGACCGAAGTGCACGTTTGTTTGGGCGGCTGTCGTAGAGAGGAGGGAGAGGACACTTAGAGCTATGGAGAGCTGCATCTTGGCTGTGGCTCGAGTACTGTAAGAGGCGGAAGAAAGGGTGGTAGCAAGTGAAAGTTTCTAGTGCATGTGGATTATTATCCGTTTTTATGTTTATATTTCTATCTTATTACTACGATGTTTCTTATCTCGGAGGATTGGGTTTTTGTTCCACCTATTAGAGAAGTGAGCATGCATGAATGTTTCATTTCGTTGTGGACCTTCCTTGCTTGGTGAAGATTCCGGCTTACCGATGACCGTTGTTACTGTAACATCGTGCTTCATTGACATGCCACTTTGAGAAAAGAGGCCGGGAATTAATACGCAAGTATCTATCAAAGGGAACAATTACACCGATCAGTTTGCGGACATAATCATGCTTGTATCTTGGTTTATTTGGATTGGACGATAGCCGACACTTGATATAGCGAGCGATAAACAAATCCATGTATGAGCATATTCCCGGATCGTTCCCAGACGTTGTTAAGTCTGAGGCTCTTCCGACATTTCGTAGTTCGAGAAATCGTCCGGCATATGAACCAGCGACTCCCACATATCCTAGAGAACACGTAAGTCAGGAAGTATACCAATCTCATACAATTCAATCTTACCCAATCCACAGGTTCCGAGTTGTTAAGCATAGCTTCAAGACCCTGAAATTCACTCGAGAACGGCGTCTCACTCGGCGGAGGCATGTTCACATTCACTAGCCGCATTAACTTATACCCTTCCCAACAAGATTGAGCAACTTACCATGTCCATTCTGAGTAGCTGCCTTCTCATTACTGATCATCTTCTCCAACGAAGCTGCCGATGCCTTGTCGTTGACTGACACAGCGTTCAGCATTACTGTAAGCATATCATAAGCCTGTTTTGCTTCGGCAGACACAGCCTTGAGCGCTGCCCAGAATACTTGTGAAGTCTTGAGAGCCTGGATCATGTCCGCACGCGAATAACCCACGAGTTCAGGATTTTGCTGCTCAGGTGGCTTGCTAAGTTCAAGACAAACAACCATGGAAGCGAGCGAAAAGTCATGGCGTTCGAGAGATGTGAGGAACCAGCGATCCTTGTACAAAAGACCTCCGACTTGGACTTCCTTGAGAATGCTTGCTTGGTGTCCGAGAACAGTCATGGCTGAGTCGACGCAGGCTGTTCGGGAGTAATTGTACTTGGGGTCCTGGTACGCTTTCGTCATGTGATGGCGATGCAATGTACACCTCGCCTTTTGGAAGAGTAACTCCAGGTTATATCGTCGGATGAGGATGTACGGCGCAACCATGATGCAATCTTCTAGCTTGGCGATCTGGAAGCAAGGTGGCATAGACTGATGCATCTGATGAAGTTTGTGATCAAGAGCCATGATCTCCTCATAATTCTCCGTCTTACCAAGAGAAACTTGGTTAAAGATGGTTCGGTAGATAGTCATCATCCTGACTTTAACTCTGGTGTACAAAACAGGAGTCATGACCGTATCGGGTCTCGGTGGTGGAAGTCGAGTAGAATCAGGTCCGAAATCATCATCCGTGATATTTCTTGGCAGTCTCGTATCACACTGCGACTCTTGGATAAGAGAAGGAAGACCAAGTTGGCAAGAAGTCAGAATGTCAAGCTGTTGGATAACACCCCAGACCCTCCGACGCATTTCGCCATGGAACGGAGAAATGCGAGGATAATTATCCGGATCGCGGTGGTACCCCATTCTCATCGCCAGGCGGACGACAATACCGGTCAAGATCCAAACTCCAAGGTGAGCGTCGCGTCGACGGACGAATTCACCGTGGATGTTAAACAGAACCGTTTCAAGAGTATACTTACCCGGCGCAGTGGAGTACTTGGACAAGAACAGACAGTCTGTGCAGCGGCGGTGGAATCCTTCTGCTACTTCCATAGGTGCGCCTAGACCTTCGGGCAGTTCATCTTGGGAGCGGATGTAGAGGAATGTTCCTGTTGCGAGAACGCCGAAGAGCATGCCGATCCATTGGACTGAGACGGAATGAGGGTCGTTCCAGAAGCGCTTGTACTCAATCTCAAACTCTCCGGTGTGGGTGATCATAATAGATGGTTCAGTCGCGGTAAAGTATCGCGATACGAGTCTATCAGTGATGTGCTTGGGAGGCATATCTGCCAGAATCTCGTCGAGACTAGGTTGTACTCTTCCTGAGCCCAGAAGCATGGGGACTTGGCTTTGAGCCTGATCTGTGATACCCAGATCTGTAGACTCATTCGTCTCGTCAAGATGTTCACGAATAGAATCGACCTACAGCACGTTAATCCTGTTCTTTCCTAATAATGAATTTCTTACCTCATTGCAGATAGCAGACCAATGACTACTAGAAACATAAATCGTCTCATTCGGATTCGCCATCAATCGTCCAGGTTTAACCTCGGTGCTGTCTCTACTGCCACTAGAAGACGGCAGCGAATCCTGCAACGAACCATGCGGGATATAGGTGCTAGCAGGACTCTTAATACTGGGCGAATCAGAAGAAGGAGCCTGCTGCTGAGCAGGCAACTGATTGACAATAGATCCCAAAAGCTGTTCAAGATGACGAACACGATCATTCAGATCAGTCTGTCGATTATCCCTCCTCTGCTGCGCAGCCGCGCGTCCTCGTGGCCACGGGGCGTATTGGCAGGAAACATTTCTAGCGACACAATTGCTGCAAGGTTCATCGCGATCACATTTCAACCTTGCCAATTAGCTTTGTCTCCACATATGAAAGTAAGCACATACTTTCGTTGACGACAGGAACTACACGACAGAGTCGCTCGTACAGGTTGCTGCTGCTGCTGCATATTGAATATTGGTAAGAAAAGCACGGATAATTGAGTGAGAAATTAGAAGCTCATTAGTGCAGCATCGGGATATTTTAAGCTTATCTCCCGTTGATGCTCAAGCTTACGTCACGTGTAAACTATGACGATCTGGCTACTCTTTTGAACCGATTATACGCCTCTCATTTGTCTCCGGGTTATGTTACAAGCTTGGCAGGTGATATAATGGATAGTCTTGTTAGATTGCCCTGTGGTTCCGGTTGGTTCATCGGAGTAAGCGACACTGCAGGGGTCTCAGTTAGGCGTAGGGCTGACTGCTAGGGCTGAGTTCAGTCTGCCTGACCACGCTGGCCTCAAACAATTGGCGCGTAAAATCTCATCCTGTTTTCAGGATCCCACTTCTTCTTCAATCCCTTGAGCTTTTCGATGCGCCAAGACTCATGACCATACATATCCTCCAGCGATTCATCACCATGCGCATAATTAACATACGCACGTAAATGCTCCGGATCATCGCTAGCCTCTAGTAAAAGACCCCTCAATTTCCGCCCATGCTCCTGCGCCAATGCATCCAGCGTAGCATTCGGCTTATACAGGATAACCGACGTGATGAGAATCTCGTCATCACGGTGAGGAAATGCTGACTTGGCTGCATCGACTGCTTTAACGCCGTGGGTAGAGTAACCCTCCAGGAGAAAGAATGAGCCGGCAAGTTCGGGAACGTGATGGGATATTTCGGCGATGGAGTCATAGACTTTACGGACGGCGGGTGGATTGTAGTCTTTGAGACCGACGGGGTAGCGAAGACTTGTGGAACCTTTTGCGCAGGCGACTGTGTCTTCGCCCATGATGGTAACGTGAGCGAGTTCGGGCATTGGGACGGCGTCTGCGTTGACGTTTAGAGGACCTATGTCGTGAAGCGGTTTGGCGTATTCGCGTGCTTCCTCGACGGTGCCATCTGAGATGATTGCGTACCAGATAATGGGCTGTAAAGAATTAGCCCAGATCCCTCTTCTACCAACAACTTTCTTACCTTGTCTGGGTCAATCTCTGGGATGTTGACAATATAAATCCAATGGGTCATATGCGGTGGTTGAGTCTTCTTCATCTTGTTCGTCAACTCAAGAATCTCTTCAAGCTTATCACCTAAAAAGATAAATATCTCGTACGACCATTTTGGGTTTTTAACGTCGTAGATGCGGTATTGCCATTCTGTGACGATACCGAAGTTGTGTCCTGCTCCACGTAGACCCCAGAAGAGATCGGGATTGGAGTCTTCAGAAGCTGTCACGGCTTCACCATTAGGAAGGACTACGCGGGCGGATATGACTTGATCTGAAGCGACTCCATACTGGCCCTGCAGCCATCCGTGGCCTCCGCCGAGAATGGGTGCTGAGATGCCGACGCATTCGCAAATACCGGTCACTTATTCCTGTTAGCTTCGCCACTGAGACTAAGAGAAGAACTTGCCCGTTTGCTTGTTTGCTGCCCAAAGAGTATCAACGACCTTCTTGACACTGGCTCCTCCACTAATAGTCGCAGACTTTCCATCTTCAGCAAGCTTGATATCATTCATGCCGCGAATATCAACGATAATGACATCTTTGGCAAACTGCAGTGCCTCAGTTGCTCCATGGCCTCCCGATCGCGCAAGGAATGGAATTCCATGCTCATTCGCATAACGGATCTATCAAAGTCAGGAAGAAATCACACGACTTACTTGACCACTTACAGTCTCCTGCACATCAGCTTCTGTAAACGCCGCCACAACCGCTCCAACCTGAGGCGCATGCCAGTCTCGCCATCGACTGATAAGACCTCCGAACTCATCATTCTTGCGTAGTACTATCGATGCATTGGGCGACAGCTTGGATGATAGGTCCGACCAGGTGCTTTGTGCGACAAGAGATGCGAGGCCGAAGTTACCGAGCATCTTCTGAGGAGACGGTGCTTTGTTCAGCACCCAAGAAACGCCTGCTGCGATGACCTCCATGGTAAGTTTTGTCCAAGCAATATGAGAGTTATTAGAGACGGTGTCTTTATACGTCTTTCTATGAGGTTAAAAGACCGAAAGTTAAGCCCGTTCCGATGAATCCGGATGCGCTGCTGATGTGAGATTCGAAACTACGAGCACCAATGAACATAGATTTTGTCCGAAACGTTGAATGGTGATAAACACAGATCCTGTCCGCTTTAGAGCACTCAAGCGTATTTATGATTGCCAGATTAGGTGATGATTGGTTGTCGGTAAAACAGCATTGTCCGAAGGAGCCTGTTGAAGATTTCGTGCCACTTTTAATGCAGCAGTCATCCTTCAAGATGGGGAATATCGCATTCAATCATATATGATTGGGCAAACATAAGTAGTTGTAGTCATAACCGGATAGTTCTTTTCAAAATACTGAGGAGCTCTAGATGAAGGGTCAAAAGATCACAAGCTAGCAATATACTTGACCTATACGTCAGCGTCCTGTAAACACCGGAGATTACTGTAAGATCGCGTACACTCTCGTGAAAGCGAAAGTCTTTCTCTCACCCCATAGATAACCTGGCTTACATCTTATTCAAACCCAAAACCTCACTAATCTCATCAGTATCAGCATGATCTCTCGAATGCCTCATCCGATGACACCACGTAACAACCCTATCCTCGCCCTCTCCCTCAAAAAGAAACTCCCCACCCTGTAAATTCGGCGCACCAGAAGAAAACACTGGATATCCTTGCATGAATCTCCAGATCGCCAGCTTGATAGACCAGTACGCAGCATAAGCATACGAATGCGGCATGTAATTATTCGGCGGCCCATCCTTCCACGTCTTTATCATCCCAAGAGTACTGTATATCTTCTCGGAGGGCTCTGTGTAGATGGGATATTGCCAGCCTGTTTCTTGACGGTACATTTCTATTTGCTTTATATCGCCGTGGCCGACTATGATGATTGCTGTGTCGAGACTCTTGAGTTTTTCGGGTGTGGCGTTTTCGGTAAGCCATTTGGTGTAATGGACACACGACTGACAACCAAATTAGTTGGGAGGTGAGCGATTAGATGAGAGACTTGACTTACGCAACAGTAGAAATGGCGTAAAAACACGACGAGAACGCGCTTGGGCAAGTCTGGTCTGTTGTAGATGCCCTTGAAGGTATGTTTCTTGCCGTCCTCATCGTACAGCTCAATCGCGTCTGCGGCTTTTAGCGCACTTGCGCTTGGGGGGTCGTCGTTGACATTGTTATCGGAGTACTCCCGACCGGGAGAGACTTCACAGGAGTTACTCATGGTGTTAGTTGAGAGTTGATAATATTTTGCGATGAGCTGGATGACGAGGAGATGTGAGATAAGGTGGCACAGCATGACATCCAAGCGCTGATGGAACGTACTGACGTCAGCACTAATATCCCCAACTTAAAGGTCACATGGCGATTATCACTCTGAATTAATTGTCTCCTCTGCGATTAGAGACCTAAGATACCTTCTGTAAAAGAACAAAAACCACAATGCTAAGAACAATTACAGATCGTTGAACAATTATACGAGCTACTCTTCTTAATCAAGAACAATCTTAACATTCTCCTTCCAATCATTCCTCGGCATCTTCAACGAATTAATATGTTGCGACTTATTCTCAAACCCAATTCCCACCGTGCATAGAATATCCAGATTCTCATCAATACCCAACTCTCGTCTGATGATGTCAGGATATCCGGTCGGAGCAGCAGAAACTTGAGTGCCCAGGCCCTTCTCCGTTAAGAGCAAAAGAAGTGTCTGGAGGTAAATTCCAACAGATAGAATGTCGCCCTTGTTAAGTTCTTTGTCGATGGATATGACCGCAACTATCGGGGCGTTGTAGAAATTGAAATTGTCAATCAGAGTCTTCTTCATAGCCTCTGTATCTCCGCGGGGAATGTCATAACCATTAGTCCCATAGACATGGTGTCCCAGTTCAGAACGATAACGGCTATACGACTCAGGAATCGCATCAATCTTGAGTTCTTCGCCATTGTGGAAAGCTTCAACAAGAGCAGCCGAGAGACGTTTCAGCGGCGCACCAGAAGTCAATGTTACTCTCCAAGGTTGGATATTAGTCGAAGAAGGTGCATGCTGAGCGATGCTAAAACATTCTTCGATAATGTTCATGGGAACCTTTTGACCGGTGCAAAAGGCGCGAGTGCTGTGGCGGTCAAGAATGGTGTTTGCAACGGCGTTGTGAGCTGAGTGGATTTCATGGCGTTTCAAGGTCTGCTCTGTAGGCATTGTGGATTTGCGGTCTGAGTGGTCGTTTTGTGGACAGCCGAAGGCGTGCGGTCTTGCGTTTTTGAGACTGAGAGACATCTTGATCGAATCAGTCCTGATGATTTAAGCCGTTGGTAAAGTTTTCGCGACTCTATATATGCCCCAGTCTGCGGCGATATAATAACACCTTCGGACATAAATTGTTGACTTTCAGCTGGTCCCATTCCACACTGAGGATATTGCGAATATCTTTTCCTGGGTCAGCAAGGTCAAAGTGACATGGACGGGGGTTTCGGCCGAATCAACACAGTTTCAATTCGTCCGAGCCGGCATTTCTCATCTTCGCGTAAGCAGGATTCGGTTGTAACATCCGCTGACAAATGCAGCCATCTCAGATCAGATGTAAGCGAGAAGTTCACGAGTTAGATGTCGAGTTTCTCCCCAGAAATATAAGCTTATCTTACCGGCTATTGTAACGTAAGGGAGGTGTTGCGTAAGTCCGAAGTCACATGCTCGGAGTTAGTGATTGACCTTCATATGACAGGGTTGTTGAGATTCGTGATCATCTAAGCGAACAATGCTAAGAGACTTCAGGAATAGACTTTAGGAACAACAGCTACAAATATTAGTATATGGCTGTTAAACTGTTCTAGGAGATAGGAAATGCCATGAGAACAGTATGATACAAAGTATCGTAGGGAAAATCATAAAACCCAGATCGTTCGGAAGATCTATTCCACTAGTGTACGGAAGTTTCAGTAGCCGTATAGTTTGACCGAATAGACGGAGACAGACCCTTTATTCTTATCACAATCTAATCACGATACGTGCACTAACGTCGGTCGCGGGGGATGTCAATGGATGGGTGCCCAACCCAATACTGACTTTGGTCAGCCCTATTATCGGCGTGGTCCTGGCTCTCAAATTCCCTATACACTCCCGAGCTATCGTGCTATCGCTAGTATTACCGTGATTCGAAATGCCTACACGAATACTTTGGCAAAAGCAAGCAACTCAGGAATATTTCCAGACCCACTGATCTCAATGAACTTGCCGGATCAAACCTCCCGACTCGAGATTTATCATTGCTTCCTTTGCGTCATGAGATGAGGAACAACCGTCCCAATAGCTTGATTCTTATCAGAACTTATGACGTTGTCCACATGGATGAGACAAGGGCCGTCTATCACCATCGCTCATATTCTGCCAGATTCGAGGTATCCATCCAGAGCCTCCAGTCTGATGCCCAAGCCAAGATATTATCTGATTACGATTTCATCTCCATCTGGCATTTGCATGTCACCGGTAGACCCTTGCTACTTGCGTCATACATCCTACCGTGTATCCGCAACCGTGCCTGGCAGATGTCCCGGTGAACAAGCTTCGGTATTCCCCTTCAATCACCGATACCCATCATCGGGAAACCGCCAATAACAAAAGAATATCGAAGCCCAATAAAGAAAATTCTAGATGACTGACCAGGGCCAAGATCTGGGTCCACTGTATCAACGTAACATTCGGGGAGTTTCTTCAGCTCAGGAGCTAATAGCCCGGCCAGCAAAAATAAAACAAGGATGAAAACTCTGGTTCTCGCCCAAACAAGAGTCATTCAAGTACTTCTTTGGGAGACAATGTTCCTGAAAGAGTAGCCTGGATGAATATCACATCCTTTAAAAGGCGAATTTTCTCGATCTCAGAGATCACGGCCCGTTTTATCTGGCAGGTGGCGGTTCCACCATCAGAGATTTAGCCGCGCTAAACCTTGTAGCTGAGTCCACCAAGGGGAGAGAAACCTCCGGGCTTCAGTTCAGTGGGGATGAGTTAACGTCATGGTGATAAGGGTGTCGCCTGAAAGCAAGACGTATAAAACTGTTTTTGTCTGTGTTTTGTAGGAACAGTATTAACAATAACTCTCTTGGTTATCAATATGCCTGGACCTCAAGAGCAAAACCACGACTATTTCTCAAAACCAACTACCCCTTCAACTCCAGGCCAAGTCCATCTCGGCAATGTCGCAAATCGTATTCCCAGCACTATTTCGGACCGAGAAGGTACAGACCGCTCAAAATCAACAAATTCCAAACGTCATGTTCTTCATGGATTGCCTACAAGTTTCATGTCGCGTATGAGTCGACGACCAGCTGCTTCCAACAGAGGATTTTCAAGAATGTCTAGTGAAGGTACTGCCACTCGTCCCACAGCACCGCAACATTCTTCTCACCATCACACTTATGCGCCTGCGGAGGATGGATACTACCAAGAGAACCCTTGGTTCGGAGAGCAGGATAAGAAGCCTATCTTTAGTCTTGGAAAACCTCTTCCTCATAAAGTGAGGCGCAAGGTGTTGAAGCCGATTAAGCCTGATGGAAGGATTGATGAGGAGATGGCTATTGTGAAGGAGGAGCCTACGAATGAACCACATCCTGGATATACCTCGCGGACTAATTCTGGTCAACCTTACCGGATGCAAACACAAAGCAGTCTTCAGTCACGGGATATGCAAAGACAGCAGAGTCGGACGACAGCAGCAGGAGTTGCTCATAACGACAAACGAAATGATGCTGGTCAACCAGTATTTGACTACGTTCCCAGCGAAGCAGCGCCTACCCCTGGACACCGCGATCCTGCTTCAAGGGTAGAATCGAGGCAAGATCGTAACACCTCTCAGCCCGAGTACAAAGTCGATGGTGAACCATTAGGTCACCAGGAGAAACCTTCTGTGGAAGCTGGTGAGACAGATCCCAATGAGATGAGAAACTGGTGGGCAAGGATACGAGCGAAACATCCCGAACCACTAGCCGAGTTTCTTGCGACGGCAGTAGCTATCTTTCTCGGTCTCACAGGCACTCTATCCGTCAATCTATCCGCCAAACAATCACAGTCCTACGGTACATACGAGACATCATGCTGGGCATGGGGTTTCGCCTGGATGTTCGGTATCTATCTCGGCGGCGGTGTATCCGGCGCCCATATGAACCCAGCTATTTCTGTCTCCCTATCAATCTTTCGAGGCTTTCCCTGGAAGCAATGCGGTATCTACATAATTGCGCAATTCGTCGCAAGTATCGCCGCAGGTGCATTAGCTTATGCGATATACGCCGACTCAATCCACTACGTCGATCCTGACATGACAGGATTGTCCATGACATTCTTCTCAACACCTCGAGAATGGGTTACTCTAAAATCCGCCTTCTTCAATCAAGTCGTCGGCAGCGCAATTATGATGATCGCCGTCTTCGCTCTCGGAGACGATCAGAACAACCCACCTGGTGCTGGAATGCACGCTTTAGTCCTTGGTTTTCTTGTTACGACTCTCAAGTTTACTTTGGGCTACAACATTGGTTCTGCTCTGAACCCTGCGTCTGATTTTGGACCACGTGTTGTTGCGTATGCTGTTGGATATCGACAGGAAAACGTGTTTCATAGCGGATGGTGGTTTTATGGACCTTGGGCTGCGACACTGATAGGATCTGTGTTGGGATGTGCGCTTTATGATAGCTTTGTGTTTGTGGGAAGTGAGAGCCCTGTTAACTTTAGATTTGACAAGAGGGTTAAGAAGTTATTACAATAGACATAGACATATAGATTAGCGATTTAGAGCGCATTTTATTAGACCATCTTATCCTTTCACCTCCTTGAGCGCAGTGTCTTGCACTCACTCGCCAGTCGTAGCTTACTTATATGATCATGAAGTGATGAACACGCTAAGACAACACCAGCTATTCCTGACTGCAGAAGCAACAACGACTTTGCCAGCTCACCACCAACACTCACCCACGCAATATCTTTTCCGAAACTACTTGCCACGGTGATTAAACTGATAACTCCATCAACAGAGTACCACGTCACAGTTAGTGTCAGTAGCGCTGATTCGGATGTTTTAGCAACTTTCAGAGCTGTTCAACCAGTCAATTAGCTTTCCACGGATAGTCTCTTTCTAGACAAACTCACTCTTTCCGTACACCCATACCTTGACGAAGAATGCGACTGTAGATATCCACGCGCACCTGATTTCGTGTGTACCTCTGCTTTGCTGGAATCCGATAGCCGCGAGATTTTCACAAGCCATGTGCAGGCCCAGGCCTATTCGAGATGTCGCGAGAAAAAGGCAAAGTGCATCTTCCAGCATTGAAACTTTATAAGAATGGATGTTATTTTTGTGTAGACGTTTTGTAAGAAGTAACACTAGGAGTGTGATGGCATCAGTGAGTATGTTGTTGACGCTGTGCATGTCGTTTGTTGTAAAAGAAGATGGCATGGGGGCCCGTCGCTCAGCCACGATTAAAACGAGGAGCAGAATATTCGATACAAGACTAAGGGTTATCATCTTTATATCATTATCGAAGACCGATGGCGCTGGAAGCCCAGGTCTGTTCGCTGGTTGGTGTCCCATGTTACGAACTTGGAAGACAGATGAGGGCAATTTGAGAATGTTTTATCACTATGATGCCAATTCCTTTCACAAAATCATTTTTGTTCTCTTATGTAGCAAATCTCCCATCCGATTGTATCACCACATTCGTGTGAAGCTGCGCAATGGATGAGGCTGTGCAATGTTGGTCCTGCGGACTAAGACTTTACTCCATGCCAAGCACAAAAGTTCCGATCGCATTCGTACTCACACATCACAAAGGTTTTAACATTTGCGAATAGGCAAGACATCTCAAATTTCCAGGGATGTTCAAGTGCTTTACGGAATATCAGTGTTGAAGATCGTCGCTTGGGCACAGACCTCGTGCTGACTCATCCAATTCTTACCGCTCCAAATCTCCAGCCCCTCCCTTTTCATCATCATTCCACGATATCTCATCAATTCTCATCAATCATCATAACGTGTAAATATGTCGCCACCTCAATTAATCATCAATCCCCCTTTGCTCAACTCAGCGACGCCATGGGCCACCGATCTCAAAGATCTGATGGCAATCGCGCTATCTCCATCAACCGGCGCTATCACGACCCGCACATCCCTTATCAATGGCTTCAACCACCAGCATGAACACCATCAATACCTATTCTTCAATCCTGCTTCGATGGACCCAGATGGAGGTACTTCGTCTGATCAAACACCACCGAAAGATCCTGCGGCGGAGGCTACGGGTTATTTAGGGTTTGATGGCGACACATCTGAAGGTACCCGCAAAAAGTACTCTACTGGCAGCTTGAATACTCTGGGCTACAGTCCGATCCCTCTAGATGGATACCTTGATATGTTGACTGAGATATCGCGTCGGCTTCCGAATTTGCGAAAGACGTTTATCGTCAGCGTTACTGGATCACCCGAGGATATCCAAGAGAGCTTTCGGCGAATCGAACACGCTTCCAGAGGTGTTCCTTTTCCTTTGGCTATGGAGGTCAATTTGAGCTGTCCCAATATTCCTGGGGCGCCACCGCCCGCCTACGATGGCCCTTCTCTGGAAAGGTATCTTGCTCTGCTACCACAACGTCCTTCTCTGCCGATTGGAATAAAAACTCCACCTTACACACACCACGGACAGTTTGCGACCTTGATCCACACATTGCAGAAGGCGGCGTCCTCAATCAGCTTCATCACCGCCACAAACACTCTTGGCTCATGTCTCATTCTTCAAAATGACGGAAGTTCCCAACTACCTGGTACAGGCGTAGGTGGCATGGGTGGACCATCTCTGCATCCTCTCGCTCTCGGAAATGTGGACACTTTACGAAGAATGCTGGATCAGACGCCTGAACTGAGTCACGTACAGATCATCGGTGTTGGTGGAGTTCGCGATGGAGACGGGTGGCGAAGGATGAAAATGGTTGGGGCTTATGCTGTTGCAGTGGGGACGGGTCTGGGGAAGCAGGGGCCAGGCGTGTTTGAGAGGATTGAAAGGGATCTCCAAGGCAATGGGGATGTCACTGAGTCGAAGCTGTGAATGGTTGTTGTCAGGGACTCCCCATCCAGCAGAGATCGACTTCAATATGGCACTTCACAATCGTAGTGAGACTTGCATATTGATTGAACGTAGCAACGCTTGCATTAAACATTTCTAAATCTAACATCTAAACATTTATAATCTATACATATTCTCCTCTATTAACTCCCTTAAGTAGAGTTGGAGTTATCGGCGCAAGACCAAGCAGCAGATCCACCGCTGACAGCGTAAGAGTCGATGATTTCCTTGATAGAACCGTAGGTACCTCCGATCATGAGGAAGGTACCGAGAAGGATGACGAAGCCACACCAGACAACCATCATGGTCCAGCGGGTGGTGCGCTGAGACTTGTCCTTGGTCCAGTGGTCGTAGAGCCAGAGAGCACCGAAGAGCTGCATGCACTGCAGGGTTCCGAGAAGGGCACCGACGAGAGAGACGAGACCGCCGAAGACGGGGATACCACTGGCGATGACATAGGCGATGAGGGCCATGCCAAAGGTGCAGCTCAGCCAGACGGCCCAGTGGGTGAAGGAGTTGGAAGTGAGGTGCTTGGAGCCACGGAGAAGACGGACGAAGAAGTACTTGGCGGGGACCTATTCCAGACTGTTAGATATTGTTTGATGGTAAGATTGTGATGACCGAACTTACGTGAGTGTAGAGAGTGGCAGAGACAACCAGACCGGGAAGAGCGATACCGTAGCTGATCTTCTTGATGACCTTGCCAGCGGATCCAAGAGCGGGAGAAGCAACGTAGGTACCGCAGTAGTAGTAGACAACGATGCCGACAACAATGTAGACGATGGTAACGACAGTCTGGCAAAGGATAAGAGCCTTCTTGTAGTGCTTGGGCTCACGCATCTCAGCAGCAATGGGGAAGAAGACGGGAGTTCCGCAGTAGGCGAAGATGAATGCAGAGATAGCAGACATAGCTTGGGCGAAGGTAGGAGTGTTGAAGAGCTTGTAGTCAGAAACCCAGACACCATCTTGAGGAGCAAGGTCAGGGCGGTCCTGAATACCGACAGCGACGGTGACGATGAAGATGGAGACGATCAGGGTAACGAGACCGACCCAAGCGAGCCAAGAAACACGGTCCAGAGTTCGGATGGAAGCAGTAAGGAAAGCAACGACCATGGCAACAGCGACAAAGACGGCAGTGCAAGTTCCATGCTCAGACAGAGAGTTGAGAGCAATAGAGAGACCAAGCATAGCAGATCCAGCGATACAGATGGTGAGAAGCATGTAAGAGATACCGTAGAACTCCTTTCCGAAGCGACCAAAGACAAGACCAGCGGCGTCGTCGATACCGTAGACTTCAGGGTGACGTTGCTTGAACTTGCCGACGATGTAGTCGGACCAGGTGGTGATGACGGCGATGGTAAGCATGCAGATGATACCGGGGATAAGACCGAGGGCGTCGAAGGAGGCGGGGATGGACAGAACTCCGAGACCGATTTGGGACTTCATCATGAGGACTGATGTTCCGAGCCAGCCAACCTGTGCATGTTAGTTGACATTACAGTAATGGTGTTGTGGTAAACATACGTTACGGTAGTTGGGACCGTCTTCTGTGATGGTACCAAAAACAGCATCGTTGGTAACACCGGCTTCCTCGCCATGGTGCTTGGTAGGCTCAGGGGCCTGGTTCTCCGAGTCGTAGTGGCTCATGTTTGTATAGAGAATAAAGATGATGACTGGAGAAGCAAGACATTCATTCCGGGGGGATGGTTATATATACGTAAACAACGAGAATCTAGGCCATTCGCATCTGGGGTAGTCTAGCCCATTAGTCTTCTTTCTCTTCGGTTTACTACCGTACGTAAAAGAGTTTGGTTTGACGATCCTTTGCCCCCATACCCCAAACTGACTCGCATCTCCGTTGATGGATCCCCAGTGGAGAAGTTACCAGAGATACGCTGAAAAGGCCCCATGGGGGGAAAAGACTCACAGCATTGAATGCTCGGCGGGCCGAGTTCGTAGCTTATCTTACACGGCCTGCCCTTGTGTGAATAATGGGTCTTATCGCCCGTCGTGTTGGTAGCATCAAAAAGCTGAGCCGTCGAATGCCGGACGCAATCAAATTTTTCCTGCAGAGTTTGTCGCGCCTTAACCTGAAAGGGCAATACATCTAACCCAAATCAAGTCTAGAGGGTTCCCCTCGGCGGATCTTCTCCAACTCAGCTGGCGGCTATTCTCGCTCCAAAAGAAACGTCGAGACACTCCAACTCTCTGGGTCATGCTAAAGCTTAGTTTAAACTTGCCCCGAATCCATTCTCTGGAGGAATCGTTCCAGAGAATGAATCTCGGGGCCCCGGAGACTGTAGTTTTTCGTACGTAAAATCAACATGGGGAGTCGTGTCATGTTGACAAGAATCTGGAGAGTTGGGTAAGTCTGATGATTTTTCCCCAACTTTTGAAGTGCGGAGAAATTGTGCAGTGCATGTACATTTCTCCAAACTTGACGCCATATCCGCTCTTGGAGGCAGCGCGCTCTCGGCTCAGAGGAGGGGGGAAGCGACATGGGAGCAGAACGGCACTTGTCGCCGTCTCCACTTGCGTGTACGGTCGGCCCGAGTCTATGATGATTTTGATAATGATAGTGAACAGCAGTAGAAAGGACGGATTATCTATCATCACCAAGATATCAGAATGTTATCTCTAGACATAAACTCACATCATGTTTATCTCCCTTCATCCTTGAAACTCATCCACAAAAGCTTTGAACATTTCAGCTTCCACCACATGTTCAATCCCATGTTCCTCTTCCTTGCTGGTGGAGTACATAAACGAAGTGGGAATCACCGCGCACGTTGACCTTGACATCTAGACCCAACGGCGCCCTCCATGTCTCATCGACAGAATGTACGTAAAAGAAACCTCGCGAAACATAATAACGTTGACCACATGTTTTTCTTGGCGATAAAGAAGTCCCCATGGGGAAAATGTCAGGTCTCCATACTATAAACCTGTGATGATCATCTGTCTTGTGACATGTCTTCTTGCCGCCGTTAAACATGATGTTCAAAAAAAACCTGATTATCTGATGCTACTAACCGCGTCAAGATTAAGCTTGTAAATAAGAAAGGGATAAAAGGCTGCAAGCTAAAAGGATCTGCCTCACCCGAAGACAGCCAGCCGCGGTACGGTGCCGGTTACTCCAATTTCTTGTCTCCGACCTACCCAACAGCGTAATCACTCATTATCAGGCACAATACCTACCTGGGTACATTAGATGGGAGTATGCACCTGCCAAGAAAAGAATATTTCACTCATCCATCGCCTGATAATGGTCGGTCATACCGGTGCGCACGCGCCACTGCAAGTTCGGGTCCGCGCCTACAAATTCACTGCCACACCCACACTCACACTGTACCTCTACCTCAGACCTCTAGCACTTAGCGGCATCAAATTTTCCATCAGCCGCGCTAGTAATGCAATGCACCTTTTCTTCTAGAAGACCTGGATTTAATTGCTATTGGTCAAATAAAATATTGTTCCTTCGGGAAGACGCCGTGAGTAACTGCAATGGGAATTTTATCGTCGTCATCCATGCAAGGGCACGACGTCGAAGGCGGCCGCACGTGGAAAAAAAGATCAGCATTTATGTTTCTCTCTTCGGTTGGTAGAAGAGTGGTTGTGTTCGCTACGCGTCGGCTTTGGCGAGTTTTCATTTCCCTCCTGGAATGAGAAGTCAATCACGATTCAGGTTCATCAACACCGAGTTATTTCCTTCACCGGTGTAAAATCCGAAGCTATACCTCGTAAATACTGCCTGCACACTGACCATAAGGCTGATATAGCTAAGACTCCATGCCCAGAACCGACCACTCGTCTAGGCATGCAGTATTACGGAGTAGACGGATATCCGTCGTCTTGCACAGACTGTGGGGAGAAAAAGCATTGGTAATCAAAAAGAACAGATATCGAAGCGAAGCAGTGCTGAAGATCTAGACCATTTGGGCAGTTTTTGTGTCCATCCGCTCAGATAGTAGCAGTAAATGGGCCGATTTCACATGCTCCACTGCGCTCGTCCCTTTGGGCCGGGATACCCCCTTTTTCTACCCAAGATAAACGAGACGCGTTGATGACAGTTTGTTAATTGTTTGAGATAAATGTGAAGGAATATTGATTGGCAGTGTGACGCGACCTGAAACCGCGATGGCTTTGGAGGCTGGGTGGTGAGATTCCTGTGCAAGATGGATCAGATCTGGCTCATTCTAGAGATGTTCCTTTTGATGAGTTGGAGAAGTGTAGAAAATAATGACATTGCGACAGGTAACACTTGGTTGCGTACACAGCATTATTAGCAGTCTTTGTCATGTTCGGAGGCAATATTTGGTAGTAGGTTAATTGGAATCCGGACATGCGGCAGATGGGCCAACATTCAAAATGCCACCCGGCTATCTCGGAAAACACTTAAACTACAAGCAATTAAAAGTGAAACACGTACATATGGAAATTACATGCGATCCATTCCTCTCAGCTCAGATAATTTCCGTAGATGCGAACGCGTCGATCATCTAACTTTGCTCCTGGTCCTACCCTAAACCTTCTCACAAGCAAAGGATCGCCAACACTCTGAGATCTGGATGAGTAAGTAAAAAGTCGATCACATATTTGTTATGGGAATTGATCAGAATGCCATAGAATGCTTGGCTCAAGGTACGTAATTAATCTGATGGCATTATTGCAGAGTTGGCGACTCATCATGACGTCAATCATGCAAAACGTCAAACCGGTTGAGCCTCAACCGCCAAAAATAAGTGAAGATTGAACAGCAGAAGGTCATCATACTTCAACAAAAAAAGGAAACAAAAAAATGTCCGACGGTTTAACAAACCCCGCTGCAAAGCCAGTGCCAAGTGGCCACCGATGGATTCTCTTCGTCTCGGGTCCCACGGCTTCTGGCAAAACCTCAGTTGCGAAGTACCTCGCTGATGAGCTGAACCTCAAATTTGTAGAGGGTGATGATGTACGTTGACAGCAAACTTTTACCGAAACTATACACTAACCTTTCGAAAGTTCCATCCCAAATCAAATGTTGATAAAATGAGCCGTGGCGAAGGCCTCACCGACGAAGACCGCAAAGGTTGGTTGGAGGCGCTTCACGAGCACGCATTGCATCACCCCAAAGGCCCGGGCACCGAACATCTCGTCGTAACATGTTCCGCCCTGAAGCGTCAATACCGAGACGTTCTTCGCGAAGGATCTGAAAAAGCAGGTGATCTGCGCGTGCACTTTTTACACCTTGATGCGCCAGAGGAAGTGCTCACGAAGAGAGCTGCGGCGAGGAAGGGACATTTTGCTGGGCCGGCGTTGGTACATAGTCAATTTGAGGCATTGGAACGGCCAGGGAGCGATGAGACTGATGTTATAACTGTTAGTGTTGATCAACCTGTTGAGAAGGTGCAGAAGGAGGCTTTGGAGAGGGTTGCGGGGTTGTTGGATGAGGATCCTGAGTAATGGGAATAATGATAAGATGGTACAAAATCCAAAAGCGAAAACAGAAATACAACACTTTTCCAGAGAGAAAGCCATCATGCCAAGCAAAAAATGCCAAGCCAGGAACTAGAAATGGCAAAAACATACAACAGCGGGGATTCGCTGGTCGTCACCGACCCAACTACTAATCCGCCCCTTACCAGCTTGACTATGGGAGAGCGGACGGGATCCCGTATTTTCTGGTAGGTATGGTCGTATGTGAAAGGATAAGCTTGTAGAATGACCTATATTCCTGCTTACAGCAGGTCAGACTGTTACAGGTACGGCTCATAGCGAGTAAGTTGGCGACATCTTCATTCAGCATCTGTTCATCATAGAGGCGCAACGTTGCTTAGCAATATTAACCAGGGAAATAGTTTTGGCCAGAGGCTATCATTCGAGGTGCACTTGATTGCTCATTCCAAGATCTTGTCATCCAAGCCCATACCCGACGCTCCTGTCACCACGTCAAAGTAAAAGCTCCTCTAAAATCTTTTGTCCATCCCTGAACTTCTTCCTCGGATTATTGTTCGGGCTATCACGTAACCACAATACCCAACCCTTTTCACCCTGTCTACTCAAAAGATGCCCAGATTCTCCTTCTCCTCTTCAGTGAGGTCGTCTTCGTCGATCGTAGGTAGCTCAAGAGCCCAACCCGGGATTCCTCCCATACCGCCAATGCCGACGCTGAAGTCCTGGACCATATACAACTGCTCAAGTTAGCTCGACTCCATTAAGGTCCAGGAAGGTCTTTGAATGAGGTTGAAAAGCCAGCCAGACAATCCAACTTACCTGCTCACGGGTCAGACTGTTTCGCCACTTAATAATGGCCTCGGGACATTTCTGTGCCACAACGTCCTTGGTCTCACAGGTAATGCCGTCTTCATCAGCTGGGTATCCGACCCACTGAACGACCCAGTATCTCTTGGTTTCGTCCACAATCTTGAGAATACCATCCTTGCCAAGACCAGTGGTAGCACGGCCACCTTTCTGGGTCTAGTACTCGAGAACAAGCGGTTCGTCGATATCTTGAAGGTGCTTCTCGGAAATATCGGTGGCTTTCTGACCGGTGGCAGAGGTGTATTTGGCTGTAAAGATCACAGCTCGGTATTCCCTGGTAACGTAGTGATGCGTGATTTCGCGCTCATAGGCATCTGTCAAGGCTGTGGCTATTAGTTGACGCGACGAAGAGGGGAGGAGGACGAACCCTTGATAGTTCTGGCGACGGACATGGAAACGTGAGGAATTCCGGGCATGTTGAGAATGTTGTGTTCAGAATGCGGAGTGTGAAATTGAAGTTCCAGAGATGAAGATGTAGAAATTGATCCTGGTGGAAAAGAAGGGAATTTATAGATGAGAGGATCGAGCGGCAGGCAGCGACGAGAGCGACAAACAGAAAGAAATGTCAATGTTTGCCAGTTGACAAAGTAACGGCGCCAAACATAGAGCGACGTGTAGAAACAAAGGCAAGCTACATTTGGTGTAACTCCAAACAACTTGCACTGTCAAACACATATGTGGAGGAGTGAATTGCAGGTTACACACGATCCAGTGATTGCGAAATACGTCTTGTGATCCCCGGCTTACAAACAACTGTCTATTCTCGCGTCAGCTATACGCCGTCGCACATCCAATCTCGAAAGCCCTTTTCGACCGTACCCTACAGACTCGGAGTCGCCCCCAACAGCCCAACATCTGGCTCTGGCAGACATGGGGAGAGAGATTGAACCCTTACTGAATCCAGATCCAGTAAAGCCAAGTCCGCTGGGATCCTCCTCCCAATAGTCTCTATAACCGGCCGGAGATAGATCTTGGCACCAAGAGCCATGGCTGATCATCCAGCCAATCACAACTTCCAATCTACTCTTGCGCATTGCGTAGTATCGAAGCTAAGAACCCTCCAAATATAAAGTCCGACGGCGAAAAGAGCACTCTAATTCTCGCATTGCGTTTTCAGTGGAGATAGTCTCCGACTGTATTCAGAGTAAATTATAAATACTCAATGCTCAATTAACGGTATGAAATTCTAAAGAGTTGTTTAAAAGGCAATAATCAGTGCGAATGCGATGCCCAATCTCCCGAGCTTGATCGTGAAGTGAAGAAAGTATCGTCATCCAATCGCATCGGGACATTCCACTCTAATGCGAGTGCGAAGACACTAAGGTACCCACCAACTAACGTTAGCGCCGAATCACCACAGGGAGGCAGAAACTCCGTAGGGGGAAACGAGAAATGCAGTGCGAAAGCGAAAATGATGTTTAATCACCGTCTTGAATCAACTATATAACCACCAAGCCTCCCTCCTCTTCATCCTTACTTCCAAAATCAATACAACAGCATTCTTACCATCCAACAGCATTCTTATCGCTCCAACAACATCATCTATTATTCTTATCCTGCTTCAGCATGCCTACCCAAGGCTTCAAGGTCATCGTCGTCGGAGGCGGCCCAGTTGGCCTCACAGCCGCTCACGCCCTTTCACGCGCCAACATCGACTTTGTTCTTCTCGAACGCCGCTCAAGTCCCGTCATCGACGCCGGTTCAAACCTCGTGCTGAATCCCACGGGCCTTCGTGCACTTAACCAACTCGGTCTCGGACCTTCCCTTGAGGAAGTCAGTTCTTCGCTTAGTCTCATCAAGAGACAGGATCATCAAGGGAACGATATCGGCGATGCGTACTATTTTGAGCTCTTCAAGAAGCTGTAAGTTTCGTCCCTGGACAATAGTGTACGCTGCTAATAAGTATCAGTCTGGGAACGTACCCCCGTGTAATCAGTCGCCACGACCTCACCAAGGTTCTCTACGAATCACTACCATCTGCTACGAAGGCAAACATCTTCTCAGACAAGAAAGTGTCCGACATTGTCTCTACCGAAGCAGGCGTTCAAGTCTCATGCAACGATGGAACATCTTACGAGGGCTCCATCGTCATTGGAACAGACGGCGCACACAGCTTCGTCCGCGAGAAGATGCGTGAGCTCGCTCTCAAGGACGATCCCGCATCCGCAAACGAGGAGAAGCCTTTCCTGACTACCTTCCAAGGTCTCTGGCTACGTTTCCCGACAAAGTTTGCCGAGATCGAAGAGGGAGTCACTTGTGAGACTCATGGACCTGGCGCTGCGACACAGCTCTTTTCTGGAAAGGACTCCACTGTCATGGCTCTTTATGAGAAGGTGGATACACCTACACGAGACCGCATACGATACACTGAAGCAGACCAAGTTGCGCTTGTCGAGCGATGGGGTCACATCCCTCTCACCCCAGGCGGCAAGCTCAGCTTGAAGGAAGCCTTCAGCGCGCGCACCCAATCCGGTATCGTCAGTCTGGAAGAAGGCGTCGTAAAGAACTGGAGCTGGGGTGGTCGTGTCGTTCTCGCAGGCGACTCAGCGCACAAGTTCACCCCCAATCTCGGCGCAGGCTGCAACAACGGCATAATCGACGTTGTCGCGCTCGTCAATCAGCTCTACGGTCTTCGCCAGCAGACACCCTCGCCCACGCACGAGCAGCTCGCCGATGCTTTCCAAACCTACCAAGATTTGCGCATGGCGACTGTGACGGAAGCTTGCCAAAAGTCAGGCACTGCTACCACCACCGCAACATGGCAGTCTAGTGTTTACAAGTTCGTTGACAAGTATGTTATAGGGCTTCAGATGGTGCAGAATTATATTCTCGGCACGAGTGCGCCCAAGATGGCTCGGGCGCCGAGGTTGACTTGTATCGAGGGGCCGGAGAGGATTGCTGGAACTGTTCCTTGGGCTCCAACTGAGACGAAGGTCTATTGATCTATGATGACATTTGCGACGGTATTTGTGGTGAAAAAAGATCACTCTGGAGTTTGTAACCATAGTTTGCTTTCTGTTTTTACCTAGCGAGGCGTGATGGTCGATAGATCTGATTTGAGAACTAATCTCTGTATTTAATCAAGACACAACTTACACTATCCATTTGCAAACCGCAATCAGGTGATATGATCGCTATCAGGTTCACATAAAAAACAAATCCGTGGTAAAGGTCAAGTCAAGGGTCCCAGAAAGCTAAGCAATCGTCCTTCTCATCCCAACGATGCTGACATTCAAGAGCATTCGACCAATGGGTCAATGAGTGAGTATTGAAGTCGTACGGTCGCAGCGAGTCACCAAAGTGGGATTTCCATGCATGAAGCACGATGATTACAGAGGTGCAACGTTAAAGGAATGGCGCTATCGGATAAGCTTGATAATCTGACCCAGTTACTGCAATATCACCAAATCTCTTATCGCCACGCTTACATGACGTTATCTGTTAGTGCTACAGCTCGCTTCCATGCCCCGCAGACGTCATCAGAGCTGACAAATTGTGGGTTTCCTGACAAATGAATGATGGTGGGATAAATAAAGAAGCACGGAATTGTTACGCAACAAGCCGAATAAATAACCTCTTTAATCGAATATAAGGAAGGCTAACCCCATCTTACTTCCCCATTCTGTACCTTCGACTCCAACTTGAACTTGCATGTCTCGACTCTTCCTCAGATCAAGACCTCTATTCAACCCCGCTCAACTTCGACCTTTTCATCATACACCTACAAAAATGACTACTGGACTATTCAACTACATTGACCCAACGTCGAGTGTCGACGCTAGTGGTAACAAAGTCAAGCCATGGGCCAAGGTCGACGTTGATCAGACTTCCTTTGAGCGCAAGCAGGTCAAGCGTGAAGTTGTCGACATCCGCGCTGCTGCTAGCCTGAAGGCTTTTGACGTTGATCTCTCTGGCTTCGACGTCTTCAAATCGCCTGCCAAGGAAACAGAATTCACCGATGATGCGGCCGTGAGAAATGGTTACTACGGCGAGGTGGAAGCCCTGCTGAAGGAGAGAATCCCTGATATCAAGAAAGTCGTCATCTTTGACCACACCATCCGTCGTCGCGAAAAGTCTAGCCCCAGACAACCTGTCCAGCAGGTTCACGTTGATCAGACCCCCGGCGCAGCAGAGGCCCGTGTTCGCCGCCACACCGATCCTTCAGAAACAGAAGAACTCCTCAAAGGCCGCTACCAAATCATCAACGTCTGGCGCCCCATCCAAAACCCCGCGTCAGACTTTCCCCTCGCTGTAATCGACTACCGCAGCACCAAGCCCGAAGACATGATCAAGGTGGACCTTCTGTACCCCAACCGCAACGACAACGACGGCGATGATCGTGGCAAGGAGGTTCTGCCCGATGAATCAACGCTCAAGTCCACAGAGGGCTACACTGTTAAGGGCGAGACATACTCTGTTGCGCCGAATGATGAACACAAGTTTTACTATGCGAAGGATATGACGCCTGAGGAGGTTATGTTGATCAAGTGCTTTGATTCGAAGAGTGAGGTGCATGAAGGTGGGAAGCATGGCATTGCTGGGTATACGCCTCATACTGCGTTTGTCGATCCTGATACGCCCAAGGATGCTCCTGGACGACAGAGCATTGAGGTGCGATGCTTGGTATTTTACTAGAGAGAGATGGGGATGAAATAGTTTGTTAGCGTTATGAATTGATGAAGGATACTACCTATTTTTTGGAAGTTGATTGGAACCTTTGAGCGTAAGAGTGATACAGACAGAACCAAGACCTGGGATTTCTAGACATCAGACATCGTTGTCAATACTCTTGCGGGGACCTGTTCACCGAATCTCCGGTTCATGGTCTGTCCTTACAGTGCGCGACGAGGTGCCATACATTCATGTTCGTGAAATCGTTCCTGACGTCCAATCGGTGTCTGTCTGTCGGGCTCCGAACAACCGCGAACGTCTTGAACAAGGGAGCAAAAGCTTTGTCTATCTACACCTTCCGTGAGTGATACTCTCACAAGGGCATTTTGAAATGGACAAGTGAAGAACAACAGTTCAGTGTACGAACAGCACTGGCTGTATCAGAGCCATGAACATGAGTTCATCATAGTATAAATATGCCTGCACTTCCCACCTACACTGCATCAGCTCACCAGCAACTTCTCACATTTCCATCAACTCTTTGCTAAGATAAAAGTCTAAGACTCTATCGACTCACATCAACTACAACCAAACACTACCAGCGTACCAACCCAGACTCAGCAACCATGTCTTCGTCGCAAGGTCCATCTCAAGGTTGGATGCTGGTCCCTCAGGGTCAGTTTCTCACTCTGCTAAACCTCGACGATAGCGTCACACTGGCCAGCTTACCAGAGCAGTTCCAGCTCACCGATCCTGATAAATACATTCTGATGGAACGCATTCTCAACAATCCAGTCTACTGGCATCGCCTTTTGAACGGCTACATCAAACTCGGTGCCGAGCCTACTCTTGATTGGCTTACCCCAGTCCACAGGACTCAGGGACCAGGTTTCCAGACTGCTGTCGTCAAGTTCATCGAACGAGTTTATCAAAGCCCTCGTATGCCCTGTGAGGGAAACCAATTAATTGGTATGTTTAAGTGGTTTATCCAGAATCGGGAAAACGTTAACGCTCTATCAGCTTCTGATCTCAAACCCGTATCAGCTTCTGATGTCATGACAGATACCCCCATGTTTTATCAAACCCACTGCGCATGTCCCCGACCTCCTATTGATCATCTGACCGAAATGCTCAAGTGGCTGACATCAGGTCCTCGTCTGAACAGATATCATATCAGTGTCATCTGCAAGATGATTGACATGCTGGTTGCCAAGGGTGCTATCATCGACCTTCACCAAAACCGCTTCATCGAAGAATACCCCGAAGTCAACCCTGACGCAAAGAAAATCCCGGATAATGCAGTTGAGATAGCCATGATGCCGCAATGTCCAGTATCTTTCCTACAAACCTTCCTCTCGACTCAAACCCACGAGGAACAGCACTTTACTCACATGGGTCCAGTCTGGAGAGCATCCGGCCCCATTCTTCCTCGAGGTATGCACTTTGCTGTCACCAACATGGAATGCATCGTTACTCGCATTTTCCAGGATCTCTTTGACGAGAACAAATATATCGGGCCTTCTGTATGCATTAGACATCAGTACTTTCAAAAGCTTCTCCTCTTGCTCGACCCTGCCTGGACTGATTACACCGAGTTCAACGCCCTTACACGACTCGTTGAGGTAGTCCAGGAGATCGAACCTCTCTTTGAAGATAAACTCTCTGATCAACGGCGTCATTGGGACCCATTCGCGGCTCAAGTCTGGTTCAGACTCTGTCGTGCCGTCTCCGGCCTTGCGGACGACTTCTACCAGGACGATTGTGACCAATCAACTCGCGACTTTGGTAACAGAAGACATCGATTTGTCATCGACAAGTCATGGGATCCCCGCATTCAGTGGATGGAAGGTGAGTTTGAGAAACACATCTCGGACGCTGACTCAGGTCTTGTTGTGAACCGTGATTTGAAGAATGCCTGGAAGACTATGATCGTTGAGCGCGGCGACGATTGTCAATGGTGGGAGATTGAAGAGCAGGACAAGTGGTATGTTTCTATTGACGAGGTCAAGCAGCTTCTCGATCGTGACCCGCTGTATGGGGTTTTGATCTAAGTGGTTTCTTCAATGGGAGGAACTTTGGGTTTCTGGAAACTCAGACTTAGGTTGGATTGGGGAACGGTTGAGCTGGACTTGACCTGAAATCGCTGTTTGGTTTGGAAATTGGATATTGACGACAGTTCATTGTCGTTATGAAAGGTAACTTACATTGTTATTAGTTTTGATTTAAGCGTCTGTGTCTATTTGGATCCAGTAGAATTGTAGAACGAATTCACTGTGTTTTTGCGTCTCAATGTCCATAAATAAAAATGCAATAAGACTGCTTTGACCAATTAGGTATTATTCCAAATTCATGCTACTAATGTTTCATAATTGTGATTTGTGTATATTTTGATAAGGTCATTTCGGTATTGATCACTGGCTTCTCTTGTCGCCAAGGAAATCAAGGACACTTCTCAGCCATCTTGCAACAGCGATGTGGATGGGCTTGCGGTCTGCCACATGAATGGCATTGGCAACTCCACCCGCCAGAGTGAAAACCAGTTTCCGATGCGTCTCGTCAAGGTCGGTATTAAACGTATAGAAACAATGTAATAACTTTCGGCCTTCGTAGATGATTTGCTTCTTGCTCTAGCAGGACATCCATTGTATAAGTCGTGACAGTCCTTGGCCTCTACGTTAGACTCTTAATCTGCCTTAAATCAAGGTCGTTGCGTTTGATAAACTAACCGAGTGATGAATGGTACCTCTGTTGGCTGAAATCAGACAGGCTGAAGCCTTGAGTGTGTACATAGCTCGGATTTTCAAACCGCTTTTTTCTTAACCGCTTTTCTGGAATACATCTTTTGCTTTCCTCTTCTCTCTGATTATCCAGCTGCTCGATAGTTCGATGCACGCACTTTCCTAGTTGGTCAGCTCGTTTGGAGCCCCGCCAGCTTCTAACAGTAGTCTCGCTGTCTTAGCCTTCGTAGTCTCCTTGATTGCACGAGACACACGTCCTTCACACTCACCCCTTACTTTACCAAGGGGTCCTACGATAGCGGGTGTTCCCACATCTACAGTATAGAGATACTAGCTTCTATCGCGTTGTTCTCATCCCTGACCATGATAGTTAAGTAAGAATCAGCCCTGTGTTCCACCAGCAGACGAACTGTTTCCTTGTTCCAACAGCATTGAGCTTGAAAGAAATTAAGTCCTTGATCATGGAACATCAGTTCTGTCCATTCACTGTCCAGAGTTTCTCGAGATGCAATCCTTAATGGTGAACATAGAACAACGCATTGATAGACACTGGTTAGCTGTTCAGCTAAAGCGTCCGTGAGAAGCAATGGACAAGGTCAATGAAAGGGTCACGGGCCTAAGAACAGCTCATCGGTGCATAAACACCGGTTACTGTGTCACGAACATGAATAGGTACCTATCACTATATAAGGGATGCATTTCACGGTCAATTTATTCTGCATCAGCTCACCAGCAATCACCAAGCTTACCATCCACCCTTATCTCTGACACAACTCAATTACAGATAACAACACAACTTTAACACTACTACATTTCCATCAATCAGCAATCATGTCTCTCTCTACCCAGCGCAATGGACAGACTGGATTTGTCCAGTCCCTAGAGTACATCTTCAAGCGGTTTCGTACCACAGAACCTTCAGACCTCCGGCCCTCACTCGATCGTTATTGTGAGATACTCAAACAAGACGCACAAGCCGGAGGCGGTCATCCCCGACATGGTACCGGGGGGGTTATCCGCTTTTTGATGAAGAACCCTTTTAACGAAAGCGCTGTCGTCGGTCCTTATCGGGACCGCTTCATGAAACCAGAGAATGGAGTTGGGATTGCTATGATGCCACACTGCCCAGTCTCGTTTGTGGAAATCCTTTTTTCAGGTCCCATGCACGAGGATTACGAATTTACAGCTGAAAACCCATCTTGGAAGTCGTCAGGTGGTGGGGTTCATCTTGGTACGCATTATGCTACAACCGACTTGCGATGGATCGTCGAAAACATCTACGAGGCTTATTTCTGGCCCTTCTGGCACGGGGGGTGGAACTTTGGGAAAATGATCGTCTTTGATTTTGCAACAGAACTTGGTGCCAAGGTCAATTTCCTGCGCAGCGGCAGGTATACTGACAGCACTGAGCTCAAGGTTCTTGATAACCTTGTAGACGCAGTGTCACGGATCCAGAGTAACATTGACAACCTTCACAAGGATGAAGCCTTTCAAGCCAGGTATAAGAGCTGCGAGTATCATGCAGATTTCCACAAATTGTACTTGGAATCGACGCTCGGCATCTGGTTCGAACTATGCCGCGCAATCGCCCCTCTGGCTGACAAGGACTACAAGACGCAGTGTGAGGAGCGCAGCCAAGATTTTGGCCCCCGACGACATCGCTTTGTCGTTGACCCAGCATGGGATCCTCGAGCTGAGTGGCTGGAACGGGAGCTTGATAAGCAGATTCCTCTGTGCGTGGAGGAAGAAAGATGTCTTCCTCGATATGCCACACCCCTTCAACGGGTTATGCGCGATAACTTGAAGGTAGTCTACCGACAGGTGATGGCTGCTCGTGCTGGCGGGCGGGCTTGGTATGAGATTGAAGACGAGAATGAGTGGTATGTTACCCCTGAAGATGTCCAGAAGGCTCTTCAGGATAGACGATTGTAAGGGATTGTTATGATCGGTCTGTAACTTTCTTTTGTGAAGGTTTCTATTGTGACAGTGCTCTGGATAGCACTTGGTTTGCGATGGATCGGACAACAGTTGGGCTGGACCTAACCTAGAAACGCACTTTGCTTATTTTTGACTTAGAAGCAGTTTTCCTTTTTGTTTTTTGTTAAAGTCAATTTAGATTCTTTTGTCCAACTTAAATTCCCCTCTCTGTGAATGAACTAAACAGTGTGTGGTAATGACGATCGATCGATCGAACGGCCGTGTGTCGATGACTTCCAGTAATTTCCGCAGTCTTTTGCGATCAACTACTTCCTTTGTCGACGGCCAATTTGTTCCATAACTCTCTCGCAGGATCTCTTTGGTGTAGCCGTAGAGTCAACAGTGATTATGGCCTTCTCATCATCGGGGCGGCATGGATACATGAGCCACCTCTCAAACAATTCCCGTCCATTCTCTTCTTTCCTCCCCTCGGCAGCCTTAGGCGGGCGATCAACACCGGATCGCTGACACAGCATCGGCTCACGAGCACGCAGTCGCTGATCCAAAAGTTCAATGTCCATCACCCTACACTCGATGTACCAGTACGTATACCCGAACTCAGCCGCCAATGCCATTCCTTGGTGGAGGGTCTTGGGAAAGTTACAAGTGCTGTCGACGATGACTCTACAGACGCCCTGTTTGATGGCGTCGCGGGCAAGCGCCCATTGGAGGTCATAGGCTTGCTTTGCGGCTGTTTCGAAGCATGGGTTCTCTTGTTCGAGGAGAGAGGATCGGATAACGTCGTGGTCGATAACGATTCCGTTCTCGAGCTCTGTGCGGAGTTGGCGAGCGAGGGTGCTTTTGCCGGAGCCTGGCGCTCCGGACATTTGGATGAGGTGCTTGCGCGTCATTGTAGATTGGGTGTTCTGGCAAGATGTCGATGCGAGAGATAGGGTGCCGGGTTGAGAGTGATGAACAAGGGCCAAGGCAGTAGAGCAAGAAGTGGAAGGAAGGGTGAGGGGTAAATTGAGTTATACGGCATCAACATCGTATAAAAGGATGTCAGTGAATATCTCCAGGTGGCGAATTATTTGCCAGCATAACACGTTTACTGGTTTAACGGTGCTGACATTGGTGCATGGGCTTGTCAACCTGCGATACTACTGGACCCGACCATACACTCAAATCTTCTCACAGAATACTTGATAAGTTCATGAAACATGCTTCTCTATAACATTTTCTATCTTAGGGTATCATGTGACAAACTATCCCTCAATCTATAACTATAAAAAATCATGAAGCCCATTCAATCATTACTGGGCCTTTTTCTGCCTCCACATACTCTTAACAAAGTACAAAATACTAATGGCGAATCCGAGTCCAGCGAATCCAACAGCCATGTAAAAAGCCGAGCGGTATCCCTTGAGCAACTCTCCCTGTGACTCTCCGCCCTTGTTGATGTTGACCTCGACAGTGGCAGCGAAGCCAAGGCCGAGACTGATACTGTAGTTGACGATTGTGTTGACCAAGCTGGCCGCGATACCCTGGTGCTCTCGGGAGACGGAGTTGGAAAGGACCAGTGTCGCAGCAGGGAAGGACATGTCCATGCCGAATGTCATGATGATGAGACCAAAGAAGGATTGGAACCAGTATGATTGTTCGACGGGGGCTGTCATCATGAGGATGGTACCGGTGGTGAAGGAGGCGAGCGCGAGTAGCATGACAAGCGCAGGGTGGGCAACATGCAGAAGCCACGCTGTCGTCATGGCGGCGCAGGCTCCGGAGATAGCGACGGGACTCATCCAGGCAGCGGTAAGGAGAGGAGAGGCTCCGCGAATGAGCTGGAAGAATTGCCATGTGTAGTAAACCCAGATGCCGAAAGTTGCCCAACCACAGACGATGCAACCCAGGATATAAGCCACATCGCTAGTCAAAGCGTCGAAGGGAATGAGGGGATGAGAAGCGACGCGCAACTCAACGTAGAAAAAGACGGGGACCATGAGAACTCCAAGGACGAGGGTAACAATGACCCAGGGCTTGTCCCAGCCGTCAATGGGAGCTTGGTTCCAGGCAAAGTTGAAGAGAACAAGGGCAGTGATACCGGTGAAAGCACCAAGAAGGTCAAGCTGACCAAGGATCTCACCCCAACTCAAATCAGCAGAGGAAAGCTTGTGAGGAGGATCGGGAATGATGAAGTATGCCATGGCGGCAATAAAAGCCAGACCAATGGCGAAAGAGTAGAACGCCCAAGGCCACCAGCTAGGATCACCATGAACAAACAGTCCAGCAAACGCAGCAGCGAACACACAACCACCAGGTGCACAAGCGCCGAACAAAGCGAAAGCAACAGCCTTTCTACCACCAGGGTTATACGAAGCGCCCAGAATAGCAAGACCATTCGGCATAACAAGCGCAGGCCCAATACCCTGGAACACTCTTGCAAAGACGAAAAGAACATGGTTAGAGTAATTCGCCAACCCGCAAATCATAGACCAAACAGCAAACCAAGCAAAGCCAATGAGGAACATGCGCTTGTAACCAAAGATATCGCCAAGACGACCAGAGAAGAGGATAAAGGTTCCGACTGTGAGACTGTACCCTGCGATAAGCCAGCTTAGCTCGGCTGGGTTGCTGAGACCGAAGGAGTCGCCGATAACGTGAATAAGGTTGAGACAGTTTCCGAGAGCGCCTTGTGTCATGAATTGTGCCATGCAAATAATTGACACGAAGAGGATTTCGCGGGGGAGGGAGAAGGAGTCTGCTATTGAAGCTGATGTCTTTGTTCGTGAGAGCTCTTCTTCATCGCGGCCTGTGAGAGTGTTGTTGTCTGAAGTATCCCTTTCAGGATCAGGCATAAAGCCTTGTTCTGGAACAATTAGCATCTCGCCATGACTCTCAGAAATGAGTTTCTTACCTTTCTCAGCTTCTATCGCCATATTGATGAAGCTGTACCAAAAACCGTTTATCGTCTGTCTGTGGTTCAACCGATGACGAAGTGGACAAGAGCTAAGCTTTGTACCTCTATAAAAAACGGCCAGAGCTCCGTGGATCTGAGTATATCCGGATATCCGTACTTCCGGGCCAATAACTAAGCACAGCAGACACAGAGGATCCACGACGGCAATTGTAAGCGAGGTTTCGGGATTAGAAATCTGGATGGAGATCAGATCTGAAGAGAAAGGAGACGCTATTCGTATATCCGAGGGAAGGGATGAATGAGCTTATTTGTCTAGTGGAGGGACTAAGAGGGTGACTGTACATGACGCCGGTCTTGGTAAGGATTACGGATGTAGAGAGGGTTGTGGAGGAATGAAGTAATCACCGATAACGGCACTGTTGGGATGGGAAAACATTCACGCTGGCGGGTGTGAATCGTGCCGTCTTATTTTTATCTATTGCAAACCTTTATGGGAGGGACTGTTGGCGAAGCACTTTTCGGTTTAACAACTGCCGATTTCGCATTCGTGTGTGCTGGGCATGGGGTTTCAGTTGGCACGGGTGAAAACTCCAGCGGGAGAAATGCTCAAAGCGTCGCTGATCGCTGTTTCGCGGGGCATATTTGTCCATCAATTAGCCGGGTCAGTGGGATGCTTCAGGAGAGAACATTGTATGAACCGAACCTTGTATTGATCAAAAGAACTCGGACAATTTACTTTGTTTCATGAGTTCGATCTGGAAATTACGGTTGTGTTTGCATAACTGCTGTAGCACAATCAGAATTGTACCCCAAAGTCTATTCGGTGTAAACAGTGGGAGCAAAATCGGGATGACATGTGGGATGTTGCTCAACAAGGCGCTGTCAAGCATTTATTATCCACAACGCCAGCTGGAAAGGAACACAATATTTAGATTGTAAAACATGATATCTAAAAGTTTAACTCAAAGATTGAGGTTTCCAACATTTTGTTGCGTATGATACTCCGTAAATTCTAAATAATTCCATGTCGTGAGAGCTACCCTGCAGTGGCAAGTAAGGCCCGCTGTAAATTCTGCCACTTGAGACCGTTTTCGCCACTGAACCTGGTCAAGCTGTATCCCTTCGTCAATTCCAATCCAACCCCACGTAAATTTACCATCCCCACCATCACGACCCTTATCGATCAGACCATCAAAATGTCGAAAACAAAGTCCAAGAAGCGCAAGCAGAACGCCCAAGCGCAAGCCCAATCCGACAACCCTCGCAAGATCGCAAAGACAACAACTCCCTCGATACCGACGCCTCCTCCCGATGGCACCGCTACAACCTTCGAGCCAAAGAACCTCCACACTGTTGTGTCGGAAGAAGAACTCGAGATTGCAATTGACACACTCAATTCACTCGCTCAGTATCCTGGCTTGATCAAGTCGAAGCTGTGCAAGGATCTGAGAGTTGCGGTTTACGACTTCCGACAGGCTTGTACCACCGGTGTCAATGCTGCTGGCGCGAACCTTACGGCGCAGGTTACTGCTGCTCTGGCCGATCGGAAATATACTGAAGCGAGAGTTCTTCTTGCTGAGATGAAGATTCGGGGTGAGCAACCCAAGCTTGGTGCTCTGTGTCGATGGGTTCGAGATCTGGATGTCATCAGCGGTCTGTCGACTGTGCCGGATCAGCAGGGTCTCGTCAAGCGCTCAGAGAGGGAGGAGACTCTCATCAAGGTCATTGATGCTGTCTTGAGGGTCTGTGGTCATGAAGACCGAAACCCCAAGGCTGTGGAGCAACCCTCTTCAATTGCCCTGCAGGAGATCTGGGACCTTCGCCCCGACACACCCACAGAACAAGTCTACGCCACCGTGCTCGATGGCAGTCTCGTTGCTTCAGCTCCCGATTCCCTCAAGAAGAACCTCCGTATCATCGAGACAACACCCGGTCCCGAACGCAAGCCTCCCAATCACCACGACGCCATCCTATACGCCTCCACACCCGATGCTGTTCCGTTGTCTACCACGCCGCCACCGACTACACATACACCACACCCTGTTGTGTCTGGTCTCAGCGTAGCTACGCATGTTCTCTACCCCGAGGAGTGCAAGGCTATCATCGCTGCTGGTGAGAGTGTGAACTTCGTTCCCGATGCGCCGCTGCGCGAGGATGGAGATATTAGCATTCTTGCGCACAACTTCTATTGGGTCGTCGATCAGACTTTCCATGATACACTTTGGTCGCGCATTAAACCGTTTGTACCAGCGGTGATGAACGGTCGCTTAGCCAGAGGCGTGAACCGCCGTTTCCGAGTCTATCGCTAGTAAGTTCAATTGCTCGACGCCAATTGTGTTGGCATAACTAACGCTCTACAGTGTCCCGGGAGCAGAGTACCGAGCACACATCGACGGCGCATGGCCCCCGAGCGGCATCACCAAGGAAGACAAATACGTATACGATAACTCGCCCGCCGAAAAGAAACAGAGCTCGCTGTTCACCTTCCTGATCTACCTCAACCAAGATTTCGAGGGTGGCGAGACCACATACTTCCTACCAGCAGCCCGCGAAGGAGTGCTGAACGCATACCCTGTTCGTCCCATCATGGGCGGTGCAGCAATCTTCCCACACGGCGAGATCAACGCGACGCTGCACGAAGGTACTGGTGTACGAAGTGGAGCGAAATATGTCATTCGAACAGAGATTGAGTACGATGTTGAACCGTCGGAGGAGATCAAGGTCTAAGGCACAAACGAATTGGAACATTTTGGACAAAATTGCAAATAGGACGGCTGGACCGGGAAAAGTATTGATACGCTGTATACGTCTAATGAACAAAATAAACATCATATTTATGCTTCAGTTGCGGCTTCAGTTACTACCTCTCCATCAGCAGGCTTACGTCCCCAGACGATACGCTGGAGGTAATAAGCATGCGCCCGGTTCTTAGCCTTCAATTCCTTCCTCAATTGCGCACAGTAAAGGACAACCTGCTCCTTGGTCCAGCCCTCAAGCAGACTAGCCATGAAAGCGATGTGTCCTTCAACATCGGACAGAATGCTAAGGTTGGTGAAGCGACCAATTTCCTTGAGACGATCGTCCTTGGGCCAGTCGCCAACGGGCACCTTGATCGTCTTGGACTGGATGTCGACGAAACCAGCCTTCTTCATGCCCTCCTCTTGCAGGTTACCGGGAAGAGGCGAAAAGATGCGACCGAGCTTCTTTCCGCCCTCGTGGAAGAACTTGCCCCATTCCGCAATGGCGCTGCCGGGCTTGACGCTGTCGTCGTCGCTGAGACCCATGGGGTCGCCCTCGTGGGACTCGATCCAGCCGCCGGGCGCGGTTACTTGGAATGCGCGCTCGTACAGGGCGTTCCAGTCGGGGACGCTGCCGTAGAGGAAGCGCATGTGGACGAAGTCGGCCGAGTTGGGAGGGAATGTCCAGTCGAGGGTGAAGTCTTCGATCTCGAACTTGACGTTCGGGGGGACCCAGCTAGAGAGTGTTAGCTGCTGGTATTATAGTAGGTAGGGTATATTTACCTGGGCTGGATGGGAGAGATGTCTGTTCCTGTAACCTCGGCCTCGGGAAACTCGTCACCAAAGTCCATAGCCCAAATTCCAGTACCAGTACCAATGTCAAGCACCTTCTTAGGCGACTCAACAGGCGCAAAGTAAAGCTTTCCATCCATGATCAGCAGAGAGGTATGGTGGATGATATCGAGAGCCTCGGAGGCCTGGTTGTCGTTTGACGCCCAGTACTGAGCATCGCCTCGCTCGGCATGGTATGTTCGGCCGTTAATGGTACGGTAGTCGAGGATGCTCGAGTTGATAGAGGCGGTCGAACTGGCAGAGTCGTCGCCTAGCGAGGAGTCGTTGTCTGAGTTGTCGGCTTCGGCTTCGGCGGGTTCTTCGGCGGTGGTGTTCTAATTGAGTTAATTAACGAAACATCAGGCGAGTGGTGTCTTTTTACCTCCCAGTGCGTAGGAGCAAGCATCTCCTGCGCGCCACTCTGCGCAGTTTGCGCTTCTTCAGCAGGTGCAGCAGCCATCTTGACGAATACTCAGAAAAAGCGAGGCGGCGAGAAGAGAAGAGAGAGAGAACCAACATCCGCCGCCGCCCCTCTCGTTTGGGGTGTCGGTTGGTCCCAGCTCCCACAACTGCATGGTAGCATCGAGTTTTGATGTTCAAGGGTCTGATTAGGACGCTAGTTTCCGGGGAACGGCGGATGGATCCACTGTTTGGATCGGGAAGGGGAATTGGTCCGTAGGTGAGGTCTCCATCATGATCTGATTTCGGATATAATGGGCGGTTAAAGCGTCTTTGACAAGACAGACGTGGCAGGTTGGCCAAGATGGGTGACCGAGGTATGTGGCTGTTTGGGTGCTTGGTGGGAATGTTACGTGGCTGACTTGGTTCTTATCTTATCTCTACGATCGTGAAAGTCGTCAGGGTGTTAGAAGAATTGGCCGCCGAGAGCATAAGAGGCGAAGTAATTTAGTCACCTTGTGGTAACATTTGGCTACACTTAAAAGTCTCAAAGGACAATTTTTCCGTTACTCACGTAGCTCTGGATACTCGAGGGGTTGGTGGTTGAGTTTGACATTGAACAACGAGATACATGAGTTGTAAACAATGGCAGTATCCATCATGACTTTACCAACACAGACCAATGTTCTTGTTCCCAGCACCGTACAGTGAAGTAGAGTACATCAAGCGGAAGATGTCATGCTCTTGAACATGCTTAAGATTTAGGGAAGGTACAGATCGTGCAAGCCTTCGTATGCCTGGAGAGTGTCGTGTCAATGGCGACGAGACCTCCGAGAGAGCTCAGAGAAACTTTCCAAGAACTAGTCCGAATTGCCATGCCAGTTTCTATAACAAGAATACTTTCTGTTACTCTTGGTTGAAATGTCATGTTCCTGGCATTTGGACTCCAAGGTACCAGTCTCGGTGTGTTCACAGGAAGGAGCTTCTGAGCTAGCAGACCTGGCTGATATGATACGAAATAATTTCAGCACCGTGGGAAAACTTAGGCAGGCATTTAGGATAGGTAACTTCCTCAAGTGCCCTAAGCCTGTTGACGCAGAACCATCCATATCTCGCGCCTTGAGGCTTCCCGGACCTTTCCTCTCTTCATCATCAACAACATCATACACCACATCTTCAAGCCGCATCGTCTCAGACAACTTCACTTACCCATCAAGCATCATATCAGACGACCGAAGATGGCCAATCTTTTCGAATTGGTAGATTGGATGCCTGGCATCACTCATGAATCCATGGACGAAAGGATGGCGTATTTGTGTTTGCAGTAGGTCTTCAATCTGAAAGTGCCATGGCATATCGGCGTCTAACTTGCGACAGACGTGCAAACCAATCGACAGACTTCGCCTTTATTGGAAAACCCATTGGAGGCGCAACAGCCACCCTCCACTACGTCAACAAGTCAATTTTTCCTCTCGAATCTCCTGCCTTCGGAAGACTCGTCGCACGCATACCCCAGAGGATAATCAGGACCTTCGGTCTGTCCTGGTAGCTTGTGAATTTGATGCCATGGAAATGGCAGGGTGGTCTATAGATGACTGGTTAGAACAGACGGAGATGAGGTATCGCAACCAGGCATTCGAGGAAGATTCAAGACAACTGGCTGTGGATTTGTATAATGCTATGTACTAAGCATAGCCTCGTTGCCGCCGTTGGCTTCGTCAGGATTAACCCAAGGACTTCAGTCAGGTTACCGTTGTAGAGTATAGACAGTATCAGGGAGGAGCTACTTCAAGGTAGCATGGAATAAGATAATTGCCTTGTTCTCAAGTCTCCATTTCCAACTTCGCAGTCAACAACGGGACTTGGTGAGATCAAAAATGAATGACAACATCTGATCGAGGCAAAAAGCAAAGCTGTTAGGACCGAGCGTGGATCGAACACGCGACCTAGGGATCTGCAATCCCTCGCTCGTACCACTGAGCTATCGATCCTTGTAAGCTTTGGATGAAACAGTCGACAATAGTTACTGTCTATAGAGATAATGCGGCAGAATTGTTGTCTGTTCTACCCATCGTATATCGTGCAATTGGGGATGGTGGCAGATTGATGATAGTCGCTGTCAAAAAGCTCGGAGCATCTCAGCCCCGATCTTACAATAAGCGCCACTGATAGCGATAAGCTTCTCTACCTTGATGTCGGTTTGAGCTGCCGCATCAAGCCTAGAGTAAGCGGGGTACGATAATAAACACATCGCGACGCGAAAGACCTTTTGTACAATGCTACAATATTGCCCTCGTAAATTCGTCATCGTTAATCTGCTTATATAATCCCTGTCGTTTAATATGAAACGTGCCCAGCCTTTTTTCTAGATTCTGTAACATTCCTCATCAACAACCTCAACCATGGGAATCTTCAAGACTGCCATTCTGCTCGCTGGAGCCTCCCTTGGGGTCTTCGCGTCCCAAGTCCCTCTCGGTGAGGACTCAACACAAGCTTCGACTTTCCAGGTGTATTCAAGCTCTCTTCACCCTGAACACTCAATTCGCATCAAAGAGCAGGTCGATGACAAAATCTGTGACGCGCGAGTCAAGCAATACACAGGCTGGCTCGATATCGGCAATCAGCATCTGTTCTTCTGGTACTTTGAGAGCAAGAATGCGCCAGCTACTGACCCTCTGGCCTTGTGGTTGACGGGCGGCCCTGGAGGCTCATCAATGCTGGGACTGCTTCAGGAGCTGGGCCCTTGTCTTATCAACGAGTATGGCAATGGGACGGTTCACAATCCTTATGGATGGAATGCGAACGCGAATTACATCTTTGTTGATCAACCTGCTGGTGTTGGGTTTTCTTACTTGGATGAGGATGAGCCGATTCCTGGGAACTCGTTTCTCGCTGCTGATAGCATGCATAAGTTTATGCAGATCTTTACGACTGAGGTTTTCCCGGATCTTGCCGGAAGGCCATTCCACATCTCTGGAGAGAGCTATGGTGTAAGTGGCATCGGACGAATGTCTTGGCGGTGACTAATATCTGCAGGGCCACTACATCCCCATCCTGGGAGCTACAATCGTCGCTCAGAACAATCTTTACCCCAAACGTCCCCAGATCAACCTCGAGTCTGTCCTGATCGGCAATGCCTACATCTCACCTCTCGACACAGCCTTCGGATACTGGGAGACACTGTGCACTACTAACCCGGGCGTCAAAGAACCCGTCTTCAACAGCACCCGCTGCGACATCATGGCTGCTAACCTTCCAAGATGTCTCGAGCTCGCACGTGTCTGCTACGAACACCCCGACCACGCTATCTGCGGTGCCGCAGAGCAAGTCTGCTGGGACGGTGTCATAAAGTGGTACGACGGCGAGTCTGGCCCCAACGGTAACAGAAACAGATTCGACATCAGCTTCCCCTGCGAATCAGGAGATGACCTCTGCTACAAGGAAGCCGGACTCATCAACAAGTACCTAAACCTCCCCCATGTCTTTAAAGCCCTCGGTGTCCCGGATGCTTTGACAAACTACTCGATCTACTCGTATGACGTAGAACAAGCTTTCTCACTAGGCTTCGACGGAGGCATCAGCACTGAAAGCCAAATCCTGTATCTGCTCAACGCCAATGTCGATGTGCTCCTGTACCAAGGAAACTTGGATCTTGCATGTAATACTGCTGGAAACTTGAGATGGAGTAACAGCATGGAGTGGAAGGGACAGCCAGCCTATGTTGCTCAACGACCAAAGGCGTGGGGTGCTTGGGGTGAGGAGATTGGTTGGTACAAGGAGGTCAAGATTCAGATGGGCAAGTCTGATAAGAAGACTACTTTCTCGTTTGCTACTGTTGATGGGGCCGGGCACATGGTAAGTCATCAACTGGATCTTTGTTCGAGTTTGTGTTAACTGTTTTTAGGTTCCCCAAGGTAAGCCTATGGAGGCTTTGGAGTTGGTCAACCGGTGGTTGAAGAAGCGCAGCTTTGCTGGTTGAGCCACCTCAAGCTAAGATTGTATTCACGTCTGCTATCGGCGTGCAGAATTACTATAGCAAGGCACTTGGCAATGGCAAAAGCAATTCGTTCACTACGTCTTAATCGTCCAACCAACCTTGACCCATGCATGGCTAGGCTCTGCCCAGCTCAGAGAATGTGCAGCTATACTTTGCCTCACTACCTCTGAAGAACCACGCATTATGTGATAGTTCTAGGCATTGAGAGTAGCTAGATGTATGTACCGGCTAACTAACTTGCTATTGGGACTCTACACCAATGGTGTCTATGCACTGCAAAGGAGATGGAGCAATCGACTAGCTATGACTACACATATCGAAACCTAACACCTCCAAAAATGAGCATGAGTGGTTGTTGAAAGTTAGTACTTCCAGCAAACATCGCTTTGGCCTTGTGGACTGTCAACGCAGGACTTGCACTTATCAAGCCACTTAATCAAGCCACCATATCCTCCGACGCATTCGAAGTAGGAGTACCTGATCCAGTCCTCATTAATGGGATGCCCCCCGTCCGACAGAGCCTGCCTGATCTGGGCATCGTAGTTACCTGTGATGCATAAGTGGTTAAATACCACAACCCCCATTCTCAGTAGGGATACTTACCAACTTTCAAAAGGACATATCCACAGTATCTAAGACCTGTGGTGCAGTCCCTGGCTTCAGCAATGGGAGCAAGAAGCGCAACAGCGGCAACAGAAAGATTGAGGAGTTTAACCATCTTGAAGAGTAGGATCGGTTTGGTTTATGGAGCTGTAGTCTGTTCGGGGTAATTGAATGTGGTGAGTTGATCCAAGGTCTTGGTGGATTGGAGTATGGGTGTTATATTTATATTAAACTGACTTACCACGCTGTGAGTAGAGGTTGTACTACTGGGGAAATCACATTATGGGAAACGTCTAGCACATGGACCATTTCATCAAGATGACACACGGTTAACGTCCCTGGCGAAAGTCCCAGCCAAGATGATACCTATTTCGTATACGATTTGCTTTTGATATGAATAACACCGCTTTGGGCATTAGCAAGCTTTTATGATACCCGTTTAAGAAAGCTCTTAAACAAACACAACTAAAGTTACGCCGAGAAACCATACATAAGAGTACTGTGTCTAGTCCAGGAGAAAACCCTCCCAGTTAAGCTCATGCTTATGGCTCCCATATATCCTGTCGACGTGTAGAGTGGCCATGCTGGACAGACCAGTTACCCAGGCAGTTTCCAGCTTAAATATAAAAGAATTCGACATTTAACAGAATAAGTTGAACGTCCAATCATTTAACCCTCTTGCCGGGTGGTTTGCTATTAAATCCAGTATCCTTAATGTCAACAATCGATTTGTGCAGGGTGGTGGTTGGTCTGAAGGGTTGGTGTCTTTTTGGTTCAGGTAGAAGAAGGAAGAGAAAAGGACCGGAAGGGAGGAAGCAAGGCATCCCGTGCATCAGGGTTGTGTCAGGGTAGGGCAAAAAGCTCTCATGCAAGTGTTGGAGTCACGATGCTTCAGAATTGTAAATTCGAAAACTTTATCCGTACGTTAACATAACTACCTGCCTAATCAGGGCATATCATTATGTAGCCAAGGTGTCAGCTTACTGCAGCTCGCATAGGTGTATGTAAGCCTGAAATATATTATACTAGCACCGATGAAAGCTTAAAGCTCTACAAAGTACGAGCAACCACTAGAAATGCTACTTCTATAGAACTTAAAATACTTAGGAGGAAGCAATCGCATACAGCATTTAATACAGCTCAAAGTTGATGACGGGTTGTAACGATACAGAAGTTATCTGACGACAGAAGCCAGCCTGGTTACTCGCTTAGTCCTTGGCGCAGCAGGACCCCTCTTTATAGTTTCATTGCATACTCAGATACCACTTCACCTCATCCCTATCCTGCAGTTATCATATGGAATTCTCGTATCCAAGCTGCAGAGTTTACAGAAGAGGCATTAATCGCTCATTTATGGCTTCAGTAGACAGCTCAGGTGAGCTCTGGTGGGGGTTAGTAAGTCATCAGTTATTTCTCGCGATCAGAAGTTGAATAGTTCTTGGGTATATAAGGGAAATGATTCCTCGGACTGTTCCATGTAACTCAGCATCATCAATCACCTCTTAACTTGACTACAGTCTTCCATTTCGCAACAATGGTTCGCCCTATCCTCATCGCAAGTGCTCTTTTCGCCGCTATCACAATGGCAGCCCCAACTAGCCAAGTTGAAGAGTCTACTGTTGAGAAGACTCAAGCCACCGAGGATGACGCGCCCATTGAACTGTCGAGCTACCGCCAAAGTTGCCGTTCTTGCTATCTCACTACTTCAAACGGTCCAGCTCTTAGTTGTGAATGTGACAACGGCTCAGGTGGCTGGCCCAGAGACACGCTCAGGCTTAACCCTTGTCTTGGTAACGATAACGGTTGGCTCAGGTGGCAGACCAAGTATGACGCCCTTTGAGTAAAAGTATTTTGCTGATAACTAACAATTCATAGCGGAGGTTTCGGCGGATCGTGTAACAGACTGAGTCTAGATAGCGATAGTAGACTCAGCGTTAATTGTAAGACCATCAGTGGAAACTGGAATCCCTCCTCTGTTGTACTTAGTAAGTTGTTCTTAATTCGGTTGCAAAGTCTGTTGCTAATTCTACCACTAGACGAAAGGATCCATAACGATAGAGGTCGGCTGTGGTGTGGTATTTGATACACCTAGGAAGTTTAGATCATCAATTGGAATAAAAGGTCCGCCACAAAAATGGGACACTATCATTTCTCGCATTTTCCGGATATAAGCAAAGTGCAGAACTTTCCATCCTTACTAGTTTCTTATCTACGCGAGCTGATGTCGCGTTCGGGATAAATGTTTGTTAGTTTGCGGTAAGCTAGCTTTAGAGGGTCTAGAACTTCAATAGTTACTTTTTCGGACGTTGAAAAAGTCGATAGTTTCTTTATGCCCCTGACTACAGCCAGCCACAATGGCGTTTTTCCTAGCGCTAAAGCAGCACGATAAAATTAAGGAGAGAAATAGAACACGATATTTATTTCGTTGACTGCCACTATTGAACGCCAGTACGATCGTCGGTCTTTATTCAAGCCACTCGTTCTCAAAATTCGAACCAAGATGGTAGCTAAGAAGTTTGTCGCTGCTGTTTTTGCAGCTTATGTTGCTGCGGGGCCTTGTAAGCCCAAGAGTCTTCCCTCGGACATCTTCTCTTCTACCGCGTCTATTGATCCAACGACGCCAGTTGATACTACCACCTCTGGTCAAACTACCCAGTCAGAAGGCGCGTCTAGCACTGAATTGACCACTCTCGAGGCTTTGACCACAACCGCTTTTGAACAATCCACACAGACAACAGAAGCAGCCTCTACCACCACCTCTGTTGGACCCGCTGGTGAGGCCATTATTCTACAGATTAACCCGCAGCAACGCCGAGCGAAGCGAGACACAACTTTCATTGGAACCGACAACCCTACCTCTTGTGACCTCGCTACAACGTTTCGCATCAACGATGAGCAGCTTCAACAGGATGGAGTGCCTGTTTACTACGAAGGCGAGGCATATCAAGAATTGGCCACTCAGGATACGCCACCAGCAGATGCAGTTACCCGAGGCTTCTCAATCGATGGAGGCTATCTTTCATGGACGAACGACGCATTTGGAGACGCAAGATTCTGTCAAACTCCATCGGACGGAAAGGTCTACATCATCTTTACTTTAAAGCCCACAGGGTGCCAGGGGGTTACGCTTACAGCGTATAAACGTATGAGAAATCGCTCAATCTTAGGAATATAGCTAACGTCAGGACACAGAGAGTCAATGCCAGAACGGACAGATCATTGGCGAAGAGGTTTCTAGTGGCGAGAGCACTTCGGTCGAGGTCACCAGTTCCGTCGATGGAACTAGCTCTGCCGAGATCACAACATCCGCGGAGCAAACTACTTCTGCAGAGGCCGTCTCAATAGACACTTCGTCTACCGAGACGACTGGCGAAGAGATTACCTCTGCGGAAACAACACCCAGTGAGGCTACTACTTCGAATGGAGTAACTTCTGAGTCTGTTGAGGGGACTTCTTTGACCGAAGCCCCTACGACCACTCAAGAGGCCACTTCTTCTGAGACAACCTCTCAATCTGCTGGAATTACGTCTTCCGCGAACGTCTGTTTTGCAGGCCTGAGCGATCCAAACGGCCAACCAGACGTGGACAGTCGTATCAGCGACTGCTCAGCTTATAACACCGTGACAGTCAGCCCATTCGCCTCGTAAGAGCCCCCTACAATCCCCCTCGATACCAGTGCTAACCATTGTAGAACTACAACTGTTTTGAAGAAGCGGGTGTACTATCAGATTCCTACAGCTTGGGCCACTCCCCAGCCCAAGATCACCAAGCGCGCCGATGATCCCACCGATACAACCATTTTTCCAACTGAGATCCCCTCCTACGCTACCTACTGCGACTCTCCCGAGGAATACTTCGAGGCTTGTTCAGAGACTGGAGTCACTGCCTTCACAACTACACTAGATGAGCCTGAAACTTCAACTACTACATCGACCTCGGATGGCTGCGCACCTTTGTCTCTTGGAAAGAGGGGCCTTGAATATCTGGGATATACCGTGTCTGAAGATTGGGATCGTGCAATCTTTACTGGAGTTGTCTTGCATGAAAGGTTCCATGACTAGATTTAGTCGAAGTATTTTATAGAACATAGTTAGATACTTATTTCCTGCGACGTTACGGTCACCTTCAAGTTTACCCTTGCAACTGACGTATTTACAGTCCTGCTAAGTTATTTATCTACCCTTAACCAAGGCCGACCGACAGAGCATCATTACTATTCAATTTGTTTTGCTTTCTTTTACTTGTGAATCTGACATGGTTCTGCCTGCGCCGATGACGACTTGTGGCGAATGCTATCACGATGTAAGCAATATTACGTGGTTGGCGGGGCTGAGTAGCTGTTGCATCTCAGATAAATTTCACTTTACTGTTATCGCTCAACCCCAGCTTTTGCCACTATGAATAAAATCTTTGAAGGCACTGGTATCACTCCAGGCACATGAACAGGTAGGCTCTACCCTGCAAACAAATCACGAGTTCTTAAGTCCGATCCTAGACACACTCAACCTTGCATAGCCTCATGCAGCTACATCCCATTATATCAGCATTGCCGCCTTACCCTTCCTTATTAAAGAGAGGCTAGCCAACTTTATTCCTGGAAGACAAATGACCCTCATTCCGTCTCTGTTTCCGCTGTTGCATACCACTGACTATGTTCTTTTTGTAATTCAGACCCGACACAGGATTTCTGTTTTGGAGGACAAAAATGGACGACAGCTTCGTATTGGCGGGGCTTGACATCCAGCATAATACATTGTCATCTCAACTGCACGCAGATGGAACCGAGGATGCCATCTACAACCCCCAATTGCCTATTGCCAATGCCTAGTCATCGCACCCCTGATCCCGCTACCGACGCTGTACTGTTAAAGGCCTACTGGAACACCGCGTGGTTCGTCTGGGGCTTTGCCTGGGTGTTTACCATATCACTCATGGCCTATGTGTCTCTCAACCACAGCCGAGATGAGACTACTATACAGGCCTCGATCTCCCACATGCCTTACTACTACGCTTGGTTCTTTGTTGTATACCTGGTGATTACTGCGTGCGGCGGTGCTCGAATAAATAGATGGGCAGTGGGTCTCCTTCTGATTGGTACATTGCCGTTTATTGGGATGGTGATATTGGCCTTGAAAAGGGGAGACGATATTTATGATGGGGGACACAGTGCCGTATGGCTGACGTTATGGCGGACAGGAATATTACCAACCAGTCCTTCAGTCTGTGAACAGAGACTAGAGAAAAAACAGCACATTCTTCTTAGCACAGATTACTACAGTGCACAATTCGCCAGGGCCGTTATACACAATGCTTCCGGGGGACATCCTGCCTTTGTTTCTCATGCTTTCAATGAGACTCGGTTTTTAGAAGTTCACAACAACGCAGATATCTGTTATCAAGGCTTCGAGGGAAACCCAGACCTTTATGGACTGGGTGTCCGATTATGCATATATCTGCAATGGGTCGTTGCTCTGATCACGAATAACTTTCTGCCGCATGCGCGACAAACTTATCGGGCTGCATGGCTCATCTTCTCGACCGGCATGTGCATAGTTGCACTTGTGGCAAGCATTGCTGACTATTGCATTTTCGGTATCGAGATTGAGATCTTGTATTGGATGTACTGGGGCGGATTCGCCTAGCCCTATAAGGCTTGAAGGGCAAGCAAAGGGGGTTGGTTTCTTGGACTGGAAGACGGCGATTCTTTGTACCCTGCACATTTTGATGGCATACCATGGCGTGTGGTTCAGCTGGTGGGGATATGATCAGATCTTCGCACGAATGCCGTGCGGGACCTACCAATTTATATTTGCCAAGTTCCTAGACCCAAGCACCCCGTACTGCTATGCTAGGGACGTCTTATCGGTTGCTTTCAACATGATTGCAACACCCCTTCTCCTCGTTATCCCAGTAGCTCTCGTTATCATGGCTGTGGAGATCAAGGCCTCAGTGCAGGATTCAGCAGTCTATCATATGTTCTTTCGCACTAGAACAGGTCAGGTCCTGGGGAACTCAAGGCAAAGAATCCAAGGAAGGAATTATAGCATGTCCAGCGGGTATCAAAGTGAGCGTTTCGCCGCCATTCCCCTGTCAAGAGCGTGTGAGAGGTTCCTTAACATGGCCAGAATAGCATATTACTTCTTGAGGAGGTTGGCGGGTCTACCTCGACACAGGTTGGGTGGCATACGCCTGATTACACCAGTTGATGTGCAACACAGACGGTTCGCTGCCTTTTCCACTGGTCTCCATGTTGCTAAGCGCTGACAAAACTTTAGGTCCTATCGCATTTGCTGCCTCATTATGTGGCTAGCAAGCTTTTCCATCTCGGTGACAGCCATCGAAACAACCTTGTCATGGAACCGAGTAACGTCTGTTCACTCACTCACGTCACTCGGCCAGATATTATCCTTGGTCATAGGAACAGCAACATTAATGTCAGTCATCTGGGAGCTTTTTAAACAGGAATCGGTGAGTCTTCCCGTGGTTATACCATAGAAAGAATCTGACGGTATCGGAAGAAACGAAGACAGGATGCTAAGCGACGTAGGATCGCGGCTGACGACACATTGCCACCATTACCCCTGACCCTTTCTGGTGCTATCCGATCTGCCTTTCGTCAGCTTGATGAGCCATTCTTAACAAACGCCATTGCACTTCCAAGCTTGACGACGAATCCTCTGGGCTCTGATGCAGTATCCGATAACGATCCATACATGATGGGTGGGGATAATGAAACGGGAACGCAATCTATTGATACTACCTCAGCGATAGAATCGTCAACAGAAACGGACTGAGAGATGGCTTCTGAGAATGTATCAATAGTCTCCATTGTACCAATAGACATGGGGTCTGGGGAGGTCGGCAGGGACTAAACCGCAGAGACAACAATCCAAGTCCGATTTCGCTGATATTGCTAAATCAGAAATATCGGATCCTTCCATTAGTTCAGTACAGTTTATACTAGACCGAGCGGATAAGAATGTCACGATTGGACGAAGAATGTATGAAATTCAAATATGTAAATTAGAAGGAGTGTTCTCAGTAGATAATAAAGTTCAACCGCTCGAAAACAGCTGAAAGAAGCGAACAAGAAAATAATGCCGAATGAGTGGCTCTAGAGAAAATGCAAATGTCCCATGCCCAATGCCCAATGCCACAGATGTCCATCAAACTCCAAAGGAAATGTGAAGATCTAATAGCCTTCTTACTCCTTGCCAGGGTACTTTCCAGGGTACCACTTTCCGTCATCATAGGGAGTTCCCTTGCCCTCGTACTTTCCAGGGCGCCACTTGCCATCATCAGCGCGCTTTGTCTTTCCATACTTCTCAGGATCGTATGAGCCATCATCGACACCAGTGTCACCACCCTCGTACTTGCCAGGGTACCACTTTCCATCATCAGCACCAGTGTCGCCGCCCTCGTACTTTCCGGGGTACCAGCTACCATCATCCTCACGCTTGGCCTTGCCACCAGGGTACTTTCCGGGATACCACTTTCCATCGTCGTAGCCAGTTCCCTTGCCCTCGTACTTTCCGGGATACCATTTGCCATCATCATTGCGCTTGGCCTTTTCGCCGTGGTATTGACCATCATCGTAGCCAGTTCCCTTACCCTCGTACTTTCCGGGGTACCATTTGCCGTCGTCGTAGCCGGTGCCCTTGCCTTCATATTTGCCGGGATACCATTTGCCATCATCATTGCGCTTGGCCTTTTCGCCGTGGTATTGACCATCATCGTAGCCAGTTCCCTTACCCTCGTACTTTCCAGGGTACCACTTGCCGTCATCGTAGCCAGTGCCCTTGCCCTCGCTGAGATAGAGTTAGTATTGATATCTGATGGGCATGGGTGAGAGATGACTTACTACTTGCCAGGATACCACTTGCCATCGTCGTTGCGCTTGGCCTTTTCGCCGTGGTATTGACCATCATCGAAGCCAGTGTCGCCTCCCTCATACTTGCCGGGGGCCCACTTGCCATCATCGTAACCAGTGCCCTTGCCCTCATATTTTCCTGTGCATGTTAGTTACTGGATGGTTGAATCAGAGTGGAAGTTGCATACCAGGAGCCCAAGAGCCATCATCGGCAGGCTTGGCAGTGGGAAGAGCCAGAGCCATGGAGGCAAAGGCGAGGATAGTGTATGAGTAGCGCATATTGAAGTGTAGTTGTAAGAGTGAAAGAAAAGCTGCTGGAGAAAGCGAGAGATCAGAAGCTTAGAGAGAAGTGATTGAAGTTGAAGTTGAAGTTGAAGCGATCGAGAAGAAGATGTAGCGAAGGTGCTTGAGTTGTTGCAGTGAAGAGAGAAGAGAAGATGATGAGAATGATGAATTGAACTGAAATGAGGGAATCAAGCCAACCTTATATAGACAATTATCCTACTCTCATTCCAAGTGAAGCTCGCCATTTCCACGATGGTGGCCGGAGCAGCATAAGCCACGACTAACAAACTCATGTCTCCAACTTAGAAATCAATAAGGCTGAGCGACAAGCTTAACGAGCTGCATGCTCTACGTCAGTCTATTTTCGGGTGTCCCGAGCTCTCATCCCAAGCTGCTGCGCCCAGCCAAGATCAGCGCTAGCTTTTTCAAGAAAGTAAAGCTATACCGAATCTGACATCGGAAGGGCTGAGGCCACGATCGCGGCCCCTCTTCTCCGATGTGGTGGGGTCCAAAAGACGGACCATGGTACGGAACCTTACCCCGCAAGATTGTGACATCCGAAAAGTCGGCTCTGGGGCTGAGGAGCTAAGTATGGTGTAGTACGGACTGCGGTGCAGAGAAGGTCAGCTGTGCCACCGCCCTCATGCCACTTTCTGTGCTGGCATCAGGAATCTTGGCTTTCATCCTCCTCGTGTAAGCTTACAAAGTGGATGGTGAAAGTGCACGTGTTTGCGCGATATATGCGATGACAAACAACAAAATGCAATTAACAAGCGTCGAAAATTCAGCAGTGGGATCCGAAAGTACCAAATTCTGCGTAAGCCAAGCCGTCTCTTGACGGAGTCCAGCCCCCATGACCGGTTCTTCAGCCCAGTTCTGTTAGTCAGCTGCGCAACAACCAATTGAAGAAGCCAATTCAGGTGTGACAGAACTTTCATAGTGGCTTTTGGGGAAACACAATGTGGAAAGGTCTCGAGGAGGGGAAAAAAACGCCTGATGAAAAGGCGGAGCTGGACTTGGAGGAGCAAACAAGCCCAAGTCCAAGCCTCGATTCTGATGGTGTGGGCGGGACAGATGGTGAGAGATGGTGTTGAGGATACGAGCTTGACAACGGCACATTACCAATGTTTTAGAGTGTGATGTGCGATTGGGTCTAAGAATAGGCGCAAGTTTAGCTTGACCTTCGCACGCCATGTCAGTGATCAATTGTCTCACTCTATCAATAGTCTTCTTTCCTCGTTGTGACTCGACGCCGACTCGTCCCTTTGCCAAGATTTCTTCTTGTATTCGGGAAATCAGGTAGTATTGCACCACCAACTGAACTTGACAGCAGGCTCTCAGCCCTATCATCGTCAGCCCCCACCAACACCTCAAGGTAGGCTGACTGCAGAGATGCTACGTAGTATTTTTCAGTCGCCCAAACCGTTGACTAAGCTCAATGACGCGATCACTTCAGAGATTCGGTCGGGACTGTTGTCAACAGACTGTTGAAATCCGCTACTGCAAACTCCAGCCGTTGATAGTCACCATCAACCAAAGTCCCATCGGAAAGCTTTGTTTCATGATAAAGTTGCCCGACATTTTGAAACGGCTCGGGAACTAGCATCGGTATTTTAGATGCAGAATCAAAAATGCATTTTAATCTATGCTATTCGTTTACTCCTGGTGGCGGAACGAAATAAACTTTGGAAGTGGTGAAAAGTAAGCACTTATCTGGCCTTACAAGCCATACCCAAAGTTCCGGTTCCTCGGCAAGTTTAGGGTTATCTTGTCTCCCATCATCACCAAATTAAGTAAGCTCCGAGTCTCTTGCCAAGCACAGCCCACGTTGCAGGATGCTTACTACAACAGCGTTTCTTGCTAAGCTTTACGAGACTGACCATTCAGAATCAAATATTCTTCAGCTGTTAACAACGCTATAGGAGCAAAGCATCCTACACACATGGGGATTGGCGAAGTTTGGATACGCTATGAGATTTCTGCCCTTACTAGCGATAGGTCTCCAACCTAATGAAAACCAAACACGCTTCACCGATAGTATCGCCTCATCCTCAGCTTCTGCTACGCATTGCCGGGCATCTTGTCACCAGATGTCTCACTGGCAGACCCCGAGTAGCTCAGCTTCTGCTTATACCGTGCATAACGCTTGAGATAAGCCTTTCGTGTTTCAGCTGAGATATTGAAGGGTCCCTCCTATCTGGACGCACCAGAAATGGCGTCCTGTGATATTGTCCAGAGACCATATGAAATCGATGTCTGAATTGACTCTTACCAGCTCGGCGAACCAACCGCTCGGTGATTCTTGTAGACCAGGATGATACTGGTCTTGAGGTACAGAACTGAGCAAGTACCTGGACTCAATTTGTTACTTGAGCGGGCTTTCATCGGTAGGTTTTGGATGTATAATCGTACAGTGTTGAGTCCAGCCCGCACGCAATGCCTGGCGGAAGAATATCGAGAGCCAGGTAGGGGCCCTTATTCTGTGAGGATCGCACACTCACTTGGACCACACTAACGGACCGAACCGGAAGGCGGAATTCTGGATAATCATGATAAGTCGAAAGTGTTAACGCGCACTTCGGTGAGATGATTTGGGACACATAGTCTCAGTTGATGGCCTGGATGAGTTAGCATTCCAGTCTCGCATGAAATCGGCAATTTCACAGAATAAAGTAAACCCTCCAGTCGGCAGCTTCACCTGTGATATGTATAGTGACTTCCTGCATAACGCAAATGCAAGACCTGAGTTTGGTGTTTCCTTCCATAACCCCACCAATTTATGATTGGGTATTTTTGCATTGACTTTCATGTCTGCGATTGTATTTCATGTTATTTTTATTAATCTATAGCTGCCTAATGTTTCAAATTGTCTGCTTGTTTCCCTTTTCTTGCCGTGAATGCGAGCTGGTTGTGTAATGCGATGCCAAGTTTGTTGATCCGGAGACGGGCCCGGGTTTCGAGGGCACCGAGTGCGAAACGATTCTCACCACGTTCTCCAGGCGTTACTTCTCTGTCTATTTATATTACATGCCTCTATTTCATGGTTATAATATACTTTTCGTGACAGAATAATCTTTCTCATTCTTCTCATGATATAGGTAAGGTATGAGACGTATACGATTGCTGAATCATCAACCGAAGTGGGCCACGGAAGGTTAATCGCATGCCTGCGGTTGGTTGGCGGCGCTTTCCCGAGCTTTGACCGTCTGGGACAGGGAGCTTTGCCTCTCTTTTTATTTTCAATCAACGCGTCGCATCCCCTCCCTTCATCAATCACCACATCATCGCCATTTCATCATATCGCCGCCACACTCATTCATCACTGCGCCAAAAATACACTCTCTCACTACATTCGGAATTAATGTCGCCATCATGGTCCTTCCCAATGGATCTCCTCCTATCAAGATAGAGGGAGACGCTACATACCAAGCTCTGGAGAACGCTGCCCAGAAATCAGCCGCCCAGAAGATACAGCGACTCACCGGCGAATGGCCCTGGAATATCGTACCCAGTTGTTCTCGGACAAGATGGGATACGAGTTTGCTTGGCAAGTTGGTCACTCTTCTTATTGAATGTTTTCCAAAACGGGTCGGGCAATTAGGTCACATGGAAATGAGACGACTGCGAGCTGAGGTAAAGTCGCAACTCGACTCCAAGCCTTACAACGAACAAAAGGCTCTCTCAATTACAGACTTGGAAGCAGTTCGACGCGAGTTGCTTAAGAAGAGGAGCACACAAACGCCGAACGGCTCGTCAAAAATTACGAACATGACTACTCCAACGACTTCTGATAGTAGCAAGAAGCGCAGGGTGTCTGCTACAAGTGTTTCCGAGCCACAAACAACGAAACGAGTGCGAATCAATGAAAGTCCGCCTGCATCCGCTACGCGGTCCTCTGCACGATTGCGACGACAGAGTCAGAGCATAGATGCAAGGCCTGCCATGTCCGAGAGACCGGTGAATGGTCACACATCTCTCGGGTTCGCGTTGCCTAGTGACGACGAGAGCGATAAAGAGGATGAAGAGGAGCCAGAAGATGAAATCGAACCAATTCAAGGACCAGATGAAGAGACGGAGGACTCGGGCGAGACCAATCAAGAAAGTCATGAGGCAGAGGAAGATGACCCACCAACATCGTATCTCGACAATGAAGAACCGTTACCCGACCCAGTACCCCCCAGCGCCAACCGAAACTCAACACCCAGAACTAGCACCATACCGCGGCCAACCTCAACAACCAGGAAACCCCTTGTCGCCGAATTTTCCATGTCAGACACGCAGATCGTTGACTTACTCCGGAAGAACATCACCCTCATCGCTTCGAAAAAGCAATATACCAATAATCAGAAACTGAAGGACCTGCAAGCGGAAAGCCGTCGCTGCGAGCTGGCACATGAAAAGGCTGTCCAAGAAACAATAAAGATATTCGGCACATTGAACGCCCTCAAAAAGTCTTGCGAAGATGCCGACAAATATGTCCAGAAGGCGGAAATTATCCGCAACAAGACCGCCGAATCGCTGAAACCATACCAGGACCTCGTCAACGAGGGCGTGGGTGATGCTCAGCTTTTCACAATGCTGAAGAACAAAGTGATCCAGGCTGAAGCAGAACTCAAAAAGGAACAGAGAACACGAGATGCAATGAAAAGGAATCTCCAGGTCCTTGATAAGGAGGCCAAACGAAAATTGGCAGCAGCTGATCTGTGCAAGGACAAGTGGAACGAGGGTCGGCAACTCCAGAAAGCTCACGAACAGAATAACCCGGGTATTGGATGCACTCTTACTTTTAGAACTGATGCAAGAGACGATGAAGGTCAACTGTTTAAGGATATTTTCTTTGAATTCAAGGCTACCGTTAGGGAGCAGGACGATGGAGTAAATGGAGGACGGAATTGATTCGCGTGGTGTGTTGATCATTGATATCCATTACCAGATTCTGTGTAATGTCTTTCCTACTGTCAATTCGTTGACTTGGCGGTTGAGGAATATTATACCCCAGTTCTGTTGTCAAATAAAGAATAAGAGTTTCTGATAATGCCTTTATTGGGACCTTGTCAAGGTGTGTGTTTTATAATTGATGCAAACATATCTGATACTGGCTTAATATGAGATTGTCAAACAGCGAGGCGTCCTGGTAGATTATTAATCGTTCATGGTCGCGTACGCAGGCAACACGCCTGGCTACTGTTGGGCTCTATAACATTGGATATTAAATGTTTTCACACATGACTGGTCTGCTACAATTTGAGCTGTGGGTGTACTGGGTAATCAGTTTGCTATTGCTCCCTTGCTATACATGGGTGACACTCCAACTCCCAATTCTCAAAAGCAGCCGACCCTATTATCCTTGGCTCCCTATACCCATCACTTCCCCTCAAGCGATTCATCCTTTACTTTAGGCGACTCATTCTTTTCCTTAGGCAATCTATCCTTAACCTTAGGTTTAGAGTTATCCTCAACCTTAGGTAACTCTCTCCTAACCTTAGGTGCCTCGGATGTAGTAGTCGAGGACGGTGACCCAGTTGACCCACTTTCTACCTCCAGTGATTCCTCCTCTAGCGCAGGCACCTCGGATGGCGTCGGAGACGATGTGTCAGGCAACGATATAATAATCTCAGGGACAGTCGCATTTGGCGGGGGCCTTTCCACAACGAGATCGAATGCAAGCCGCCCATCTGATCCTTCAGGAGTAGCAGCCGAGTCAGGTTCCGGCTGACGGTCGGGAAGGTCTTGAATCGATGGGTCCGTGCTCGTGGAAGTCTTGCGGCGTATAGAGGGCCGAGGGTTTGGGTCTTCGGATGCTTCACGTTTGGGTTGATCGCTCATGATGATGCGGGGAGAATATGTCCTTCAAAGGCGATCTTGGTCGGGGTTTTGGGGCACGGAATACCAATGACGATTGCCGGTGGTTAAAGGTACTGTGAAAGGTACAGTGACCGGCGTTGATGATGAAGAGTAGAATTCTTGATATGATGGTTGAGTGATGTTGTAAGAGCTGAGACTCTACAGCAGAGACTTGAACAGAGGTTCTCTTTGAAGGCCCGCGATAATGTTAAAACACGGTAGGAGCAGACGGACTACTGATTGATACTAATTAATTTTAATTGATTGGTTGGCAGGTGTGCCTGCCTGTTGGCGCCACGACTGACTTGTATTCCATTGTGCTTTTGAGGAAGGGCGACCAGAATACCTACAGAGCCTTTCCTTTACGGCCTGATGGTCCAAAATAACGACCACTTACTACTTACGAATAAGTAACATATTCCACAGTCTAATCTCAAGACTCGCGCTCATGCATCACCTTCCATGCCTCTTGCATCAACCTTGCAGCCTTCGCCTTCTTGTTCTGCTCCTTCATTTTTCTCAACTTTGCTTCAATAGATATTACTTCATTCTGGATGTCTTCAGAATCTGTCGCATCAACGGTGAACTTTTGCGTCTGTACCTTGGCCAAGTTGGACATCGCCTCCAATTGTAGCATCCAGGCGTCTTCCTCGACTTTGCTGTACCAGATTGATCCTTCTTCGCCGAAAGGAATAAGGCCGATCTCCTCCGTCACCTGATTTGCTCGCTGGAGGGTTTCGGATACAGGACCTAGAGTTTCAAATAGTCGGCGACGTTTCACTGCTTTGTCAGCTTGTGTTTGGCGCTCATGCAGTAGCTTCTCGGTTTCTGCGATGGCTGCACTCAAGTCAATACCGCCGTTCGAGCGGCTCCATCTGTTCATCTGTGCAAAGAGTTGCGTCGAAGTTAATTCATGGTCAGTTGTATTAGGCTGTAAGGGGGTATCATTGACGTGAGTATTCTGTTCCAGGGTAGTCTGGCGGGAATTGGGGCTGCCAGTGTCTTGCCAAACGCATTGGTAGAAATCAGTGTTAGAGGGACTCTTGAATCCAGATGCATCAATAGAATCAGACTTGTCCAAATTCTTTGTGGCCGGAGTAAATTTAGGTTGCTTGAAATCGATATCAGCCAGTTTATCGATCGAAGCAGGTGAAGAAGCTGCGGAGAACTTTGGCGATGGAGTCCCGAGGCTGCCTTCCAGTGTAAAGGGCAAGTCCGGTGAGCAGCGGACGATCGGCTTATTTCGATTGTACTTGTTAGGCCGAGGCGAGCATGGGTCAATTCCAGCTTCTTCTAGCCTCACTAGAAAGTTGGATCGGACATTTCCAGAGAAGGAATAAGGTAGTGGTGCATCATTCAGCAGGTAGTTGAGATATATTGCCACATGCAGGCCACAGCTAGTCCCATCTCGCTGTTGCGGAACGTCCTATACGACCATTAGTCAATAACTGTCGAAGGTTTGGCTGGGACAGCTTACATAAGGACTCAATGTGAAAGGACGACTCTCACCAAGTTTCCTCGCCAGCGACGTCTTGATACGAGTATCTCGGTCATAGCTGTGCATTGAGTCATGATGCCAAGTCTCCTTGCTGTCGGATCGGAATTCGAGAATCTCCTTCCTGTGGGGTTGGAATTCGAGAAGGGACCAGTGCTTAGTCTTTCCCTCTACATGATGTAGTGGAACACAAACAGTAGAGGTCGACTCCCAAAACCTATGCAGGTCAACGGGGATGTGGTCGTCCTCGAGGTTCAACCATAACGGATCCATAACAGTAGCCTCGGGTGAATCGCTTGTTTGGCGGACGACCTTGAGAAGAAAGGTCAGTATTTCGTCCGTAAGCGGAGCTTTTGGATCTTGAAGCTGGGTTCTGGTCGCATCCCAGACCGCCTTGTTGTGTTTCGCAAGCGTTTCGGCGTCCTGGTCTTTGTCTTCGCGCGAAGTGTGGTTGACGGTAAGGTCTATCACTGGTGAGCTAACGAGCGGCGTATGTACGGCATCAACTACAAAGAACTAATGTTAGTATGTTCAACAAACTGACTCGGCCGTTACCACGACATGGATGATGCCATGCGTGAATTTGCAAAGCGATGCTCCGTCTTACCAGTATCTTCAAGCTCTAAATGTCTTGGGGACGATGGAAGGTGACACTCAATCTCGTTGTAAGGCGAGGACAGAGTTCCAATGGCATCTTTTTCAGAGTATTGATTGCGACTTTGTTCAGGCTCTGGTGATGGAGCTGGTGAGCCATTCTCATGAGGGGGTGTCGAAAGGGGTTCAGGCGCGTCGGCAAAATCGGGATTGGGATTTGAAGGCAACGGCCCAGTCGATCTTGACTCGGAGGCATCACGAGGGGAAGTCGGCATCCGTCGTCGGAAAAGATCCAGGGCAGCAGCGGCGGCTTCCCTGCTCAGGATACGTTTTCCAGTGCAGATGGTATCGAAAAGGGCACCGCCTCGCTGCCACAGCGTGCGTAGCGGAATATCATGTTCTAACGCCAGGTCGGTCAGGATCTTCAGCGGTCGGATCGTATTGTCGCTAGGCTTGTCCCCCAAGCGGACACGTAAAAGATCGGGTCGAGACCAGTTGCGCCGGCCATCCCATTGTTCGTCAAGGTACTCGATATACCTGTCTCGCTTCGCAGTCCGGGTGGAATTGAAGTTGCTTGCCTTATTTGCGCGAATAAGGGCCTTGAACTTGGGCTTTTGCTTCTCGATACCCGCGTATAACTGATCCCTCTGATCCGCTGGGAAGCTCTTGATGCCGTTCCTCACAATGGCTTTGTTGGTGACCGATTCCGTGGGCGATTGATCCAGCACCACGTCTAAGAGCTGTTTGACCTTGGATTGTTAGTACGTCTTTGGGCAGCCAAAGCATCTTGACCAAGACGTACTTGAACCGTGCCATTGCCTGAATCAGCGTTGGTGCTGTTCGATATGGGGTTGCCGGGGGGATTCATGCCGTATAGAGTCCAACGTGTGGACGTGACGGGTATTGAAGCGAGGCGGGAAGAGCATTCGTCGAGGGTGGTCTTTGGCTTCTTGTGAAGGCTTTGGTCGTGAAGGCAGATGGAGGAGGAAGATCGGATCGACGAGGGAGAAGCTCCGCGGATCTTGCGCTATGGTATAAGCTACCAGCTTGCGCCTTCTTCTTGAGGATTGGGTTGAGCTATTCCAGCTGCTCCTTCTTGACATCGCAGGCGCTTTCTTTAGGCAGCTAAGGAGTCGTCGAGAGAGAAAAGTTTCGGTAGCGTCGAGCGTATACGGGTATAACAACGAAAATAGCGACGTGGAAACTTCGAGGATAGTTCTATAGAATGAGAATTAGCATGGAAATTTACTGTGATTGGGTGGGAACTTGCTCACCAGGAGGGAGAGCGCACGGTGTGATGTGATCCGCACGTCAAAAATGACAAAGTCAAGGTGACAGAGTAGACTACCCCAACGCACAAAGAAGACTTAATACCGTAGAACACAAATGAATCAATTACCAATTGAACGGCAAGACAATTCCGCTTCGTTGCTGGCAATTCGGGCGGGATGTTGGTTGCTTGGATGAAACGATCACGTGTGCGTGTGTACGACAAATAGCACGACGCGTCAGGCGCGACGCACTGGATGAAGCTGGGAAGGAGCAAAAATGCCAAGGAGAAAACTCCAGAGGCAAATTGATTCAGCTCATTGCTTTTTTCCATTGTAGTGAAGTCGATGAATCATCAGACACGAACATGTTCAAAAGCCAACACTTTTCCCTCCCTTCTCATGATGCGTGACTCGGGCATTCACAATTACAATTGTCTCTCCCTTATACAGGCAAAATGAAATCATCCAATAGACTGCCTAGCGCCATATAACGCTACTCGGAACAGCCCAGACCTTGCCACAGCGAGGCATGAAACCAACACCACAGCTGCTCATAACCCTTGTCTTCTGCCGGCAACCGGCTCATTCCGATGAACTGATGGTGTAGGGTCGTTTCCCACAGCCTGGTAAATTGTCCTAGACTGTCTAGACCGTGAATGTTCTGATCTTTGGTTGTCCACACCAATGCATATTCCCGTGACACTCATGCACGCTATCGTGTTTTCGCGTTTGACTCGTGGCGAGCATGGGCTTATTGGATGGTTGTATGCAGGCGTATTCGGCGTTTTCTCTTTGCTGACATGTTACCCTGTATGACTGTTGCATGGGGCTCCTCCTCGACTTCATCAGCTTGGAGCTTGCTCCTGTAACTCAATTCTTCTCGTCTTGCGCCAATGCGATTTAAACCAGCACGGAAATGACCTCAACTTTCGAGCCTAGGAAAGCAAAGCAATGCCGACTATTGTACTATTATAGAATGTGTTCCCATGGCTAAAAGCCATGAGGAATCACCTTTTTCGGGTATGATATGGCACACGTGAGATGAAAAGATCAAACGTCGTATCAACCCACCACGACAGTTCAGCCTCTAGACCATCAACGATTGTCTTGGCTAGCTATATGATCGGCTGTAACGGCAATCCCAATCCCGCTGACATTTCCCATAAGCCTATTCTAAGCATAGATCCAAGGGTTTTTAGCCCCCTGGCAAAATACAAGATGGAGAGATGGGGAGATGGGTCCGGGGTTAGAGCAGCACGTGTGCGGGATTGCGGGTCGCCACCCCTCGGTCCCCCGGCCCGTCGAATCTCACGGCTCTAAAATGTCCCTTTATTCAATGGAGCTAACTACTAGCAGAACTTGCCCCTACACCCATACTCGGGGTAATAGGCTAGGATGTTTAGCCTATATGATTTAAGTTACTGGGGTAATCAGAGGTTCCGGTTAATAGGCTAATTTGGTATCTTGACACTTTTAGTTTTATATTTAAGAGATCGACTTGGCGCTCCGACTTGGCGCCCAGTGTTTTGTTTCTCCATCGCATCAAGCACCCTTGCACTCTTCCCACAAATTCAGTGCCACTTTTCACGATGCCTTTCGCTGTTGGTGCTTCGGTAACCAAGCAGGACCTTGCAGTCGCTCAGGCTGAGGCGCCTGCGCTTGCCAAGGTCAAATGGTGGGCCGACCCTGGAATGCGCGTGCTGTACTTTTACGCCGCGATTCTGTGTGTTTGCTCTGCGACCACTGGTTACGATGGGTAAGAATTTGCAAACAAGAATTGGAGAGAATGAGACTGATGGCAAATTCACAGTTCCATGTTGAACACCTCCCAGGCCATGGACGATTGGCAAGATTACTTTGGTCACCCCAAGGGATCCAAGCTTGGTATTCTCAACTCTATCTACCAGATTGGTAGCATTGCCAGTTTCCCGTTCGCGCCCTACATGGCCGATCATTTCGGTCGAAAGATCCCTATCGCTGTGGGATGTCTCATCATGATCCTCGGAGCTTTCCTCTCCGCATTCACTGATGGCTACGGCAGTATGTAAAGTCCCCACGTGGTTTGGAGCAAAAGCTGACCCTTGACAGTGTACCTTGGCGGTCGATTCCTTGTCGGTTTCGGAAACTCCTTGGCACAGCTTTCTTGCCCCGTTCTCCTTACCGAGATCTGCCATCCTCAGCATCGTGCCATCGTCTCGGCTATCTACAACTGCTTGTGGAACCTGGGTGCCACTCGTAAGTCTCCACCCCCGCCGAGATCAAGCTCCACCATCCATTTACTGACCTGCATCTTCTAGTCTGCGCTTTCATCGGTCTTGGCACGATCAACATCAACAGCAACTGGTCATGGCGATCCATCACCGTTATCCAAGCTGTCCCATCCCTGATCCAGATCAGCTTCATCTGGTGGATCCCCGAATCTCCACGATGGCTCATGGCCAACGAGCGTCACGAAGAGGCCCTCGACATCCTTGCCAAATACCACGCCAACGGCGACAAGAACAACCAGACTGTGCAGTTCGAGTACAAGGAGATCAAGGATACCATTTCTCTTGAGTACCAGGCTCAGAAGACCGGCAGCTACCTCGATTTCCTCCGAACCCGTGGTAACCGTTACCGTCTCATGCTTCTGGTCTCCTTGGGTATCATCTCGCAGTACTCTGGTAATGCATTGATCAGTAACTACTCCAACATTATCTACGAGGGTGCTGGTATCACGGACCAGGCCGCCAAGACAGGATTGAACGCTGGAGAGAACATGCTGAAGCTTTTCGTTGCTATCGGTTGCTCCATGGGAATTGATAAATTCGGTCGTCGCCCACTCTTCCTCACTGCCACTGTTGGTAAGTAAATTATCTTTTACCTACACATTCTTTGACTAACTTTGCGCGCTTAGGTATGCTTGTCTTCTTCTTCATCTGGACAATTGTCGCCGCTCGCTTCGAAGCCACCGGTGAAACCGAGATCAAGCGCCTGGGATACCCTCAGATTGCCCTCATCTGGCTCTTCGACGTCTGCTACTCCATTGCTTGGTCCGGTCTGATCGTCGCCTACGCTCTGGAAATCTGCCCCTTCAGACTCCGTGCTCGAGGTCTCATGATCATGAACTTCTTCATCCAGGTTGCTCTTACCATTGGTAACCAGACCAACCCCATTGCTCTCGAGAACCTTCCCAACAACTGGAACTTCTGGTGCTTCTACACTGTAAGTCTTGCATTCACTTTTCATTAAGTTCAATATGCTAATGAAAAATAGGTCTGGATCGCTGTCGAGCTCGTCTTCGTCTTCTTCTTCTACGTCGAAACCAAGGGCCCCACTCTCGAAGAGATCGCCAGAATTTTCGATGGTGATGATGCCAACGTTGCCACCGTCCAGCTCGAGGACACTGAGAAGCAGGCTGATATTGAGCATGTCCACGATAATGCTCAGCGCAAGGAACTTTGAGATGGGTTAGGAATTAATCATGACTTGTATCAGTTAGAGATACTCCCAAATTTGCCTTATCATACAGTATATAGATCTAAAGAAAGATCATAATTTGTCCAAAGACTATATGCCTGACACTTCGGCAATCGCATGACTTGCTTGTAATAAGTCCTTGGCTCATAAGGATCAACACTCTTCCAAGCAGGGACCCCAGACAATAATTAGGTATCAACAACAAACAAACAAAAGGAAGAAATGCCGCACAGATTCTTTTTTCTTTTTTCTTCTTTCTTCCATCTTTTTCACATGTAATATGGTGCTCTGGGACTGATCATTACCAATATGTGACGTGCCCCGATTGTATCATGCATGATATTTGACACAAGCGGTTTCGCACTAACCTCCAGCAACCTTGGGTTATACATCATCTCGAGTTAAGGAATTTCTTTCCTCTGCACATTTCTCCTGTCAATGATGAGATTGAAACATGTACTTCCATGGTTATGATCACAATGATTCAAGCTGTTTCCGACGTTACACCACACTGAGATATCCATTAATCTATTCAATGAAAGCAGGCAATATTTTGACCGTTTTTCTGACTCGCATTCACAGGTTCGGACGCGTCAAGAACGCGCATCATCAGTAGCCAATACACTTGGTCAAACCCAACAATCAAATGCAAACCATATGCCTTCTTTCGCTTCGTTCCACATGGTATCCGCTGTTGCTGTCTACATCGAAAATAGTCATAGATTCAAGAAGCTTGCCAAAAGATGTCCATATATCAGATTTTGCGCAATGACATCAGTTTACATAGTCGAGCTGGACGTCTTCTAGCAATGACCCCCAATCGAACATTCTCGTATCAGGCACGTTTGCCAAGAAGTCTGACCAAAGCCGGTGCGAATACATGTTATTGTAAGACATGATTTGATCCTCCACGGCGAGATCCTCCATTGGTGCTAGAGTCTTCCAAGGTTCTGGTACTTTAGCCTCCCTCATAGAATCATTCTTCACAAGATTATTCATGAATTTTGTCAGATTCTTCTCAACTCCCTTGACCAGGCTTGATGCATCGCTTCTTGACTGTTCAAGGGTCTGATATGCCTTCATGGCGCTCTGCCTCGATATCTCAGCTCCTGATTTATCTGGGTTCAGGGACGCGTCGAATGCGAGTGTCACCGCCGCTGTTGTGACATGCTGTAGAATAGCGCAGTACCGCTCAGCTTTGAATGTAGATCTTGTCTGGGGATTGTCCATCGTGCGTCGAATTTCGAGGACTTTATGCGCTGACGCAAGGCTCATGATGCGTGAGTAGAAATATTCCTTGTTTGCATATGACTCGATATGGTATGGCCGATTAAGTCGGCAGATGCGTGCGTGAAGACCGAGATGAAGGCTTGTTCTTTGCCAGTGGATATACGGCCTTTCTCTCCACATTTCTCTGTTAGGGGCCTTGCTCGGGTTGAGTTTGAAATAGTCTGGTAGGCCATGGCTGTAGTTTTGCAGTTTTTCACTGAGGGTGTATATCAGGTTGTAGTCCTGTTCGATGGTGTCCTCGGTCATGGATGGCAAAGCGTCGATGATCTCACGGCAGATTTCAGCCAGTCGTATTCTCTGCAGAAGAAAGGCGGTATCTGTGATCATATAGGCTGGGGGTCGATATAGCAAGTTCATACCTCCTGACGTGATGTCGTCCGCGTGGTCTGGTTTCTTAACGTTCATGAACTTTGGCATGATTGTGTAGACACCTTCTTGAGAACTTCCGGAGAAGGAGGTTAACCTGATATGATCAGTAAGATTGTTAGAGGTCGCACGTGTTTTTCTTACCAATCAGTAGCGACGAGGTGCCACCATACACGTCTTTGGACCTCGAGGTCAATAAGGTTAGGACTAACATTAGTATCGACCTTGTTCCTCTGCTCTTGCTCTGCTGGAGCGTCAAGGCGATGAATCATCATAGCTCGACACATGTAATAACAACGACTGCGAAGTGCAAGAGCTTTCATCAGGAAAACGTCATCGGAATTGATGGCAACATGAGATAGATTAGCAAGTGCTGTGACAGCTGTGACAGTCTGCGGCATTGGCTTTCGGGAATCATCCGCCATAGCCATTGCGAGATGGAAGTACTTGTCAAAGTCAGATATCACTTCTGCGTTGGTCACTTCCAGCTTGACTAGAAGCTCATCCGTCCATGCTATGCATGCTCCTGCGAAGATGCTAAAGAACAATAATAGCTCATCGGTTTGGGGAGTTCCTCGGTTGTTAGCCATGAGGCTGTACATGTTGTTGAGGTGGCGTCTTGTGGAAGCTATGTGGAGGACGCACAGCGTGGAATGTAGTGTGACTGCAAAGTGATCAAGTAAAATATTAGCCTTCGCAGGCGCTGGGAGCTGGGAGACCAAGTATTCGTGACTGTTGTTGGATGCTGCAGCATGAACAGGTGTAGGTTGAGCGAGCGCCGTTTGAACAGACGTCGCTTGAACAGATGTGGCTGACGGGGGCACATCATGAGGGAGGTTTTGGGCTATCGTTTCGGGCTGTATCGACTCCGTCTGTACCGGAAACATGGTATCCTCCAGCCTCTTGAGCCTTTCGAATATCTCCTTGTTTCTAGAAAATTTCAATCAGTATCAAGGCATACGTGAACTGGACGGAAGGGCCTCACATGGTGACCTGCTCGGCAGGAATCGACGATACAACACCATCCGCCTGTGCAGAACTACGAGACTCTTCCAGCGTTGAAGTGTTGGTATTTTCAGGGTCACCTCTCTGATAGGCGCACTCGAGTTTTCGCTGGGCACAGTTCGAACAGGGATTGTTGCGGTCGCAGCGCCGCTTCATTTTCCGGCATTCGCCGCACGACATGGGTTGTCGTACCGACCGTGAGATTGACATGATGGCCTCTCCTGGGCGATGGCGCTTCATTCTTGTGTCGGGTATTCTCGCAATGATTGATGGGATGGAAGAGACGCGTTGTAGACATGGATGGAGCGGAGATGTCAAAGGGAAGCCGCGGATCCGCGGAGCAGTCTTGCTAGGTTCGGTTAGGCGCCAGTGCTCTTTCCACCTTCCCGCGGGTTCTACTTCCCGTGGGTCCTACCCTATGGCATTTACAAAATCGTAGGAAAGGCATGATTGAGAGCTGACAATTGGAAAATTCATCATAATAAAGATTGGCTATCAAATTACCCTAAAATAGAAACGCTATCGCCGTTGCAAATTTCCATATCGCGCCTTTTTACATCGTTATTCTCTCAATCTAGTTTTCCCTGTCAAACTGTTAGCCTCGTGCACGACATCCCAAGATAAATGGTTGAGCAAAACTTACAAGACGGCCAACTCAAGATCACCTTGAATCTTGGCTTTGAGTTGCAACTCCATATCGAGATCCATGTCTAACCTCACACGAGGCGCACTGCTCTTTTGCTTCTTCTGTGGTTGCTGACCAGCTGGTTGCACGGGCTGTGTTTGTTGTGCATTACCCGACTGGTTGAGTTGATTGTTGTTTGAGCTTGTCATTTGCTTTGATTCATTGTCGCTTGAAGAGTCGGATTGTTGGTCGACTGAAGATGATCGAGCATGTTGGGCTGTCTTGCTTGGAGCCATTGTGAATGTATTGCTTATGAGATCCTATTTGGTGGATTTATTTCGGCAAGTGGTTGAATAAGTTTGAAGATAGATATATCAGTAACAGAAGTAAAACAAGATCAAATTTAAATAAAATTGATCTGGTTGGAGTGACGCATTATGAACTTTGGATGTGGCGATAGACAGGGGTTGGCAGCTACGTCGGGTATGACGCCAACGCCCCATAATCTATCAAGGAATCTTATGGCACGTGACTTCCATACACGTCAATCTCACCCCATCAAGTCAGACCGGATATCACTTCTTTCCAGATCTTTAGTTCATAGAATCGTCGAGAAGAAAGTCCATCTTTGAAATAACGATCTAGACTTGGTTGGTAGAACTCTCCACCTCCACACAAAACATACAACTCTGTCAGGGTACCCACCCCTCAGGGTATCAGAAGAGTTAGCCCTCGACCATAAGAGACGAAATAATTCGGTCACTTTATGTCAGCTTAAACCAGCACGTAGGCTATTTTATTTTAGTACCCGAAGTCTTGGAGGACATTTCATCTCATCATGACTCCGGCTCTCGATACCTTGCCGCCCGAGATTTTCCTCTGTATCCGCGATCAGCTTCCTCACGAAGACATCAAGTCCTTGAGTGTGGTCAACAAAAAGATCCACACCCAGCTGGTACCCCACCTTTTTCGGTACATTAGAGTCGACTGCCCTCTACCCCGAGACAGCGGTCTCTCATCTGTGATCAACAAGTACGGCGGGAACTACATCCTGGGTGTATGCCTATACGTTGTGTTTCAACCCAACCCTCCAAACTCCAAACTCGAGGGCACCAAGGTCGTCACCGATCATGAAAAAGAGAAATGGTACTGGGATGATTACCCAGACTCAGTGTGGGCCCGAGATGCTTCCGACATCCCTATCATGCACGACCTCATCCAATTCAAGGGAATGCCGAAATGCACTTCTCTCGGTATCCGCACAGATGGAGAGGAGGAATTTGAGATCGACGGGGGCTGGGATGAGAATGATCTCTGCGATATAAGTATCTACTTCTGTACCGAAGTGGAAAGTTGGGAAAGGGTCAAGGAAAAAGAAGAGATGTATGGTTGGAGGACGGCATGGAATGAGCTCTGGCGCGATGTGGCGAAATATTCGAAGACAGAGCGCCTTGATTTGTTTCATTTCCTACCGATCAAGGCTTCATCCTGGCTAGAGCCAGATTGGGCAGCTTTTGTGGGAAGGTTAAAGGAGCTAAATATTCGAGCCTACGGTAAACTTCAAAAGATCATGCTAAGATAACATATACAACTAACGCTCAACAGGTCAGGACAACGGAGCTGGGTGGGCAGCCAACACTCTGGAAGGTTTCTGCGCCTTCTTTCACGAAATGCCTGAATTCCTTTTCCAACATGCTACAAATCTAGAGCACCTTTATATAGCGGGTCACGAGGACGGACATCTCGGCGATAGTGCTCTGCGCTTTGAGCCCAACACCATGACACAGCTCAAATCGCTCCACCTAGAGACTATGAGTATCACAGAAAGTTTGAAAGACTTCCTGAGCGGAAGCAACCTCGAAAGTCTACGCCTGGAAAACGTTGGCGCCTGGGGTCACGTAGGCGTTACACCTACCTGGGCAGATTTCTGGAAGGCTGTTCGAGAAGGGAATCCCTCTTTGAAGGAGGTGACTTATCACTATCCTAAAAGCCCTCCGTTGACTGTGGAGGAGGCAATGAATGGGAATGACTCAGTTTCGCAGACGGATACCGAAGAGGAGGCTCAGGTACGGAAGATGGTCTCAGACGATGATAGCCTTATCATTTGGCCTTACATCATATCGGATGATAAGTACGGCGACGTTTTTGAAATGGAAGAAGAAAACAGGGAGGCTTTGGTGAAGGGTGATGATAATACAGAGTACAAGCTATTGATGGAAGACGTCCAAAAGAGACAGTAGTAGGGGGTAAGACACGAAATGTTCTCTAAGGCCTAGATCATTAAAATAAAGTAACCTAAAAGCCGGTCTAAGCTCGCATAAATTGATCAAATCATTTCGTCTCTTATGCTCTCAGCGGCTAATCCTTCTGGTACCCTGACAAGTAGGGCATTACAGCTGTCCTATAGAATTCGATTGAACTAAAGTTTGATCTGTATACTTGGGGACTTGCGCCTCAGAAAAACTCGAAAAAAAAAAAAGAAATTTAATAGATTGAACGAAAGAGATATTCCGATCAAGGTCGATCAAAACCACCAGCCCCAGGTCCCTCCTTCGCAAGATGGTGAAACGTAAAACTTCCTACAAAAATACCAGAATCGAGATACTTCTTCGCCCATTCCTTCACATGTTCCGAGCTAGTATGCGCTGCATACGCATCTCGACTCGTAAATCTAGACCTCGAGTTAGCATTGCCAGGCTTTTATTTGGGTTCTTACTTTTCCATGCAGACAAACTCGTCTTTGCCTTCGGTCTTGTAGAATCTGTATATCTTGGCACCGGGTTCTTTGAGGGTGGCTTCGGCGACTTCGGTCAGGCATGCATGGGCCTGGTTTGATGTTAATGAGGATGAGAGTGATGGATGGAGTAGGTATGATACCTCATCAATTCTATCCGGATGTACCGCGATGGTAGAGACCGAGAAGTACTCTTGCGGAGGGTCAAAGGCACGGTTGGCCATATCTATGAGTCCTTTGTTGGCTGGGCACATGATGAACAATATTGCGATCCAAAAGGCAAGTAGTTGTATAACCTCTTTGTCCGGTCTCGACAGTTTGCAATATGTCTTGTTGAAGTTCGTTGTTTGTCATGAGTGGCGTTGGGTGTAAGATCTAGGATGGAGCGGCACGGGGTGCTCGGATAAAGCATTATTGCTTACTATACCTTGTTGGCACAACAGATCGCGGGGCCGCGACGGGGTTGAGAGTGTCATATGATTCATGTGAGACATAGACATGCATCTCTCGTAAGCTTGCACGAATCTAGCCTAAATTCGGGGCCACAGAAGTTGCTTTTGCTTACACCGCTGAAGTCTTATCTCAACAGTTTTCATTATGCTGTCCTCAGCACAAATGCATGCATACCATAATCACAATTTATAGAGTTATGCTCGTGTTCATAAAATGTTGGTCATTATTCGTATACTCAATTAACCATTAGATAGTAATTATGTTAACTATACTCTTCTTCCTCAGTCGCTTCGCTCAAAGTCAAATTCAAATCCCTTTGATTACCCTTCCAGACATGCTGTTCACCCGTCATCTCCACCTCTTGCCCACGCGGTTCATTTTGAGCCGTCAAGCGTTGAAACTCCCCTGCTAGAGCCTCCATACCAATATCTCCCATATCCTCACTCACAGAATCCAGACTAATGGGATAAAGACTGCTATAAGCGCCACCCTGCACCAACGCCCCCGTTGCGGAGCGTATGTCTTCGATCATGCTGTTCTCAGCCCAGCCGTGACGTTTAAAAGTGCCGTTTTGCCATCCTATGGTCATTAGGCCCTCTGTTATGCCGCGGAGACCTTTGCACCATGATGCAATTGAGAGACAGCCGCGCGCGGAGAGGATGAACCAGAACTGGGCATCGGATGCGTCGGGGTTGCGGAAGACTTCGTTTATTAGGGTAATGAAGCCGGGTGTTATGAACATGGTCATGTGTGTTGAATCGAATCTTTTACGGTAGACATACAAAATCCGTTTGAGTTGTTGGACGGATGCTGTATGTGCGGCGTTGGCCGGTGAGTTTCTTGATGCGTATGCGTCTTGGTAACTCTCTAAGAAAGGGCGCCAGATGTCTATAATCGCTGTATGATACCAGATACTACAAACTGTTAGCATTGAATACTATTCGATGCTCCTATACTCACTGCAACACCAAGACGTGGTGGGGACAGTCATTACTCCGTTTGACTTCGTCTGGTAAGGCGGCCGCCCAATCAAGCAGTAATTGATACATCAGATGTGCGTGAGACATTGGCAAGCGACTGAAGCTATTAAAACCTTCGCCGAATATCTTGTGCGTTATCAACCAGAACTTGGATATCCATGTGAAGGTGCTTCCCATCTGGTCATTAAGAGGTGGTCCAAATATATCTCCGGGTATGGGTAATAATGGCGGATGGTCTATTCGATGCTTTGCGCGGAAGTTGACGGAGTGAAGGCTGAGTCGATTAGTATAGGGCTGTTAATGTATAGGCGATGACTGCTCACCTGTGCCAACCGAATGAGCCCCAAGCGGCATATGATGCTGCAGACTTTAGCTCCTCGTCATCGTCTATACCAGGCATCGTTACATCCTTATCGCCAAACAGACCGAGTCGTCGACCGATCTCAGCACTTGCATCAAGATAAAACAGCCCAACACGATCATTGCCATGCTGGTTGCAAGTCAAAGTCAAAAACATCGCAGAGGTTAATGTAGTAACAGAGTTATAATCTTGTAGATCCTGCCATCGCGCTTTTGCCTCTCTTAAAAAGGCAATGGATAGCGGATCTGCCCTTGGTTCGAATTGTGAATAAGAGGCCTGGATCTCATAAGCCAAGGTTCGAACCAAGGAGACTGAGTATAATAACTTACGCAGGACCAAGCAAGTAAGGAACTAACGAGAAGAGGTGAACAGAAACGACCCCCGGCTGATGTTAAGTCTCGGAGAAACAAATCGGCGTCGAAAAATGCAAGTACAGGGTGCTCGTTAGCAAGATAGAAAGAAATCGCTTGCTCAGCAAGGGTGTCTGGTATAGGAACTGAAGTCCACTGCCATATTTGAAGACCCTCCAGTCGATGGTCGATGTATTGCTGTTGTGGTGATTCTCCGCTGGTGTCACTCGGCGTCGAGAAGGACTCAGAACTCGTCGGTGTCGCCGACGTTTGACTCGCAAGGTCTATAGGGGAGTAGGTCGATGTTGAGGCTGTTGGCGACGTCAAGAGCTTCGACTTACGCTTGTCAAGGGCCAAGAGTCCGAGGTCTACATCCGTAATCTTAAGTGGTTCTAATGAAGGAAATGCGTTTGAGTAGCGCATATTGAGATCCAGCTCCAGTGGAGAGCTAGCCGAAGTCCCCGCGAGACTGGTTGCTAGCGGGTTCACGAGCGATGATGCACCCGCCGCGCCCGAGTCCGCCACGCCCGGGTCGACAGACTGAAGAAAGTCGGAGACTGAACCTCTGCTGCGAAGGTCCTGCAGCATGGCTGCGACGCTGTCCTCAGGCGCAGTCCTCAACAGCTCTAGTGCCTGGAATAGATCTTTCGAGCCCTTGCGCAGCTCGATCATCTTCTCCTGGGTGACCTCGGCGCGATATATACATTGCTGCCGCCGACTCGTACATGCTGAGCATGTGGGCTTACGACCGTCACACTACACGAGTTTATATGTTACCCCAAGATATACCAGAGACTGAATACATAGCATAAAAGAAATCCAAAAACAAATTAGACATAGACTAGGGTCGAACAAACCTTTGATTTCCTGACGCGGCAGTTGTTGCATGCAACAGATGTCAAGGCTGCCTTGGGAAGGTCGGAGACTTCGAGTGGCAAATACTGCTGGGGCGCCTCATGCTCGCCTTTGAGTGACTTCCTGGGGAGCAGTTGTCTATTAGTCTTTTGGTGTTCTTTTGCTCGAGTAGGTTTGTTTGGGTTGTTCATGGGAGGATATGCGACGACAAAACGAGGGACTTGAAGCTGATGAGCTGAGGTTGAGGATGGTAACAGTAGTTAAAGACTTTGCCATGTGAGGGGCAATAAGACGGCGGCGGGACGGTAACGAGATTTTGCTTGGTAACATGCCAGTCTCCAAGAGGAAAGGATAGACAGTAAAATTCTTGGCAGATTCTAGATCGCGGTGACTGGGGGATTGAGTCAGGAGAGTTGTCTCGTTGGGGTTACCGTATGTGTGTCGAATCGAATATGAGAAAGTGGGCTGAGTTGACTGGTCTTTTTTTCTCCCTGCCTCAGCCAAGGGATGAAGGAAGAAAACCCCTCCTGCTTTTTGCATTTGCTCCGGATGCATGTGATTGGTTCGATCACATGCACTATGGTTATATCCATAAGGCCTTTAGCGCAGTATCGTCTTTGATGCATGCTACCTAATACAGCGATATTTTTTTAGAAATTTTACAGAGACGTCAGCAGGATTCTTACGTCACAGTTCTCTCATAAAAAATCATGCGATTGTTGAAAGGTCAGAAATCAAGCTCTTGATTGAGATTTTTCCAGATTTGACACTTTCATCTTGCATGTTATGCTAGTTCATCTACGGAATAGTTTTGTGATAAGGCTGCAAGTCTTCTCCACTGGAATGACCTTGCGAAACACTGTAATTGGACGTATTACGATCTCAGCCCAATTAAATGTGCAAAACACTGGTACGAGGCTTACCTTCACTGGAACTCTTTTGGTACGAGATGACATAATTTCTGTTAGGGTGATTAATCCTGTATTGAACTACCGATTTCAAACCAGATAAACCGATTTCTTATTACCAACAAACATCTAAGCTTGAGACGGCTATCTCGTCTATTCCGACAAGTGGAAACCTCAACTCTGCAATCTCCGATCTTTCTTCGCTTATTACCGGCTCATGGTCTCTCGCATCAAAACCTTGTTGATGTGAATATTTTGTTCCTCCACAGTCTTTGGTTTCTTAGCCTTACGGGTCTTGGTCTTGTTCTCAATCTCGTGATCACCATGGTAAGATCTGTAGTCGCTGTACTCACTAGGCACGTTGCGTTTCTCGTTTCCCTCGGAACCACGAAGGCTGGCCCGTCCTAGATTCTCATAGGCTTTGCCCTTAGATGACGAAGACGAAGAAGATGAAGAAGTCTCAATCTCTCGCTGACACTGGTAGAAAAGCACAGCCATCTTGTCTTCAATGTCTTCCAACATGTTTTTGAGTACCTCGTACTTTGTCATCAGCTCTTTGAACTCAGATTCAAAAGACTTTCCAGTTAGAGCAGCAGGATGGGGCAGGCCCGAGATTGCAAGACCAACATCGGAAATCCAGTCTTGAATTGAGTCGGACTGCTCAGTAGAAGACTCAACAAAGCGGACTCTGTGCTCGCGAGTATCTTTTTGGCGGTGAGATGGCATCTTGTCTTGTTAGTGTAGGTGTGATTTGTGATAGAACTTGGGTTAGCAAGTGTGAGTTATTGGCAAGGGAAGTGGAATAAGAGTAGAACTGTGAATGAGCGAAACGTTATATGCCCCGGTGACTCTTTGACTTTGGAAGAACAGCGCTTCACTCATTTGTTCAATGCGCCAAAGGCAACATTATAACAGCAATGTCCAAGCCGTAATAAAGAATGTGTTCCTTTGTTCGGAAGCTCTTCATTGTTTAATCACAGATATTGAACAAATACCCAAACGACATCAACAAATTCTTTGATTCATATCAATTCGTCATGACAGCACGGTAACAGAGGCGCTTCTTCATTCATGCCGTTCCAGGTGAGAAGAATCTGTTCCGTGGTACTGATTGAAATCTTCAACAGCACTAGCATGGGTGAGATGGCCGAGTTGGTTATGGCGCCAGGTTAAGGTTAACCTTAACACCAATTTCCTGGTGGAGCAATCCTCCTGGGTTCGAGTCCCAGTCTCATCAAAGATTTCTTTTTTTGCTCATATTTACTCCGGTCAATGACTGTTATTCATGCTGGTATCTGTATTTTTGTTAGCAATTCGAAGCACAGGTGAGGGCGGAGGGAAATGCCGAGTCGCACATGCATCCATCATAACTCCGGCCAGCCGAGTAGTGCTCATTTTCACATGCATGAATATTGGCTTGGGGGTATCAAGACGTATATTCTATCAGGTATCTATTCTATGCTTCTAAATCATTATCCACGCAAGCACCCCGACAAAAACAACTAAAGGCGAACTATGAAATCCAAACCGCGCAGCCAGCGAAGAAGGTCGGGGCGAAGGCGAAGGCGAAGGCGTAGAAGGACTAGCATCACTCAAATAAGTCTTCTGATTCGGCGTCGCCTCATACTCGTCCTCATTGTACGTAGAATTTAACGAAATTTGTCCCACAACTTCCTTCGACTCAAGACGAATATGAGAGTCGATTTCGTAGTTCTTAAGACCTTCTTGAGAAACCACTATTTGTCGTCCACCTCGGATCCAGTCGCCGTAGCCTCCGTAGCCCGTGTGTTGGCCGTAGCAGAGGTTGATGCCGTTTCCTTCGAGGTCCATGTCGCCGACTTTGGAATCCCACTTGTAACACCATGAGTTGGCGTGATCGTGGCCGGAGAAGAGACCGATTACGCCGGGTGTTGAGATTAGGGCTTGCATGAGGGGCATGTCTTGGTCGCTGTAGTCGCAGCCTCCTTTCTCATCAGCGCACCAACCCGCACCTTGTTGGATAACGGTTTCGTCGTTAATTCCGGGTTGGTTGTTCTTGTGAATTCCAGAGTTTTTCTGGAGCTGAAGCGAAGCATAGACTGGGATGTGCGTGAATGCTAGCGAGGGAATCTCCTTGCCGTATTCCTCGACCAGATCAGCGTTGGTTTCGTTGAACCATTCCACCACCTTCTTGTCAACCCAATTAGGTTGAGCACTACTTTGGTAGTAAAAGCCACCGCGACTGTCAAAGAACCAAAGAATAAGTTCCGGCGTGCAGTTCGACCTGCAGTCCGATCCGTACACAGGCAGATAATAATTTGTTACTCCTGCGTCAGTTCCAGGGACCATAGAGTCTGTTCTTGATCCAGGCCACATATGTTCACGCGCCATCATTCCTGTGCCGTTGATGTTGCGGTTATGATCATGGTTACCGTATGTCGAAGCCCATGTCAAGTTTCGATCGACCATTGGAGCGACGATTTGGTCGATGTAGTGTGTGCTGTTGTGGGAGTATGTGGATTCGCCGTTGATCAGATCACCGTTTAGAACGACGAGGTCTGGTGATTCGGCGTCAAGGACGTCGGACATGACTTGGACGGACTTGGCGTCTTTCTCTGGTCCTATTGAAGAAGCATCTACCTTTGTCAATAATTGTCTTATCGTCGTGGAAGACCATGACAAACCTTGTGCGAAATGAAGATCTGAGAAGACACATATTTGGAAAGTGCCGTCTTCGTTGAAGCGTAGAGGATCGAGATTACTATTGTCGACATCATCACGTTGGGCAACAGCACGCAGCGTTTGTCCAGCAAGTATACTGGTAAGAGCAAGTGATCGCAACATGATGAATAGATAGAGATGGCTTAGATGGGCAAGAGGTATCGTGACTCTGGGACAATGGTGTAGTTAATAAATTCCCCGACACCTACGTCAACGGCTGGCCCCTTAAAAAGGGAACCATGATAGCTTTTAAACAAATCAATGCCAATCAGACTATGACGCGTTGAAAACATCGCCAAGCAGCTGGTGGGACAATCAGTTTCGGGCGCCGAGCGACGAATTACGCGGTCAGATGCACATGATTCGTTGTTTTCTGTCCGTCGCGAGGCTTGGGAAACCTAAACTCTAACCTTAGATCCCCTTGGCTCTTGGCACTACCACCTGCGCCAATGATTAGCTTCAAAACAGCCCCAATTAGTCGTCTTGGCAGAGTTGGAAACTTGGAGTTGTTACAGCTTCGCGGATTTATTGAGTGATGACTTCCATAAGTCCGATTCCCCTCATGATGATCTTTAACGGATTTGTGGATTGTATATCCGCTTTGTCACACGTGGGCCATTTCTCCAACTGTACCGCCTGTAAAGTGGTTCTACAGGCGGTGACTGACGAGGGGATCCGGGGTCTCCAGAACTTTATTGGAGGCTCTAATCTCAAACGTTTCATTCAATCTTAATCATTATCATTTTACTCGTATTCTATCTCAGTTTATTTGTCCATTGCCGACTTTTGAGGCCCGTGCCGAAGCATCCGAAGCTGACTCAGGTCATTTTCCATAAAATATCAGCAAGCTGCATGAAGGGAATCAATGACGCCAAATGCCAAGACTTGGCTTCCATTATCAATCATCCCACCACAAACCCGAAATCGCTAACCGACGCTTAGACATTTCGCCGCGTCACTCGCAATCTCCAATCAAAGATGTCATCATGCGAACCAATAGCGACCGTGCAATGAGTTCTTTGAGGTTGAACGATTAGCCGCTATCAGTATCCGTACTCTGTACTGACATGGAGAACCTAGTCTTGGCGTGCTGGGATGCACCAACAATTCGCCGAGCTTTATGGCGAAGTGGGAGAGGGTTGCGATATCCACTAAAGAGGGAACTTTTGATTATTTTCGAGGGGGCTATGTAATCGAAGCCGTTAACTCCAAACTACAGTAGGCTCATTATGCCATGTCACTGAGGCGAAAGAAGAGGCTACGTAATGTCTATGCGCCAGTCAAAATAGTTGCAGTGACTCGACCAAATAGGAGGTCGAATGAGAGTTTATGTCTTGTCATGAGTAGAAGTTTCGATATCAGACTTCCAACTCAGAGTCCAGATGATATCACCGAATGACCAAGTATGAGCACGTGCGGATACAAGTCGACCGACAGATATCGGGCTATCAGTAGGTCGGATGGAAAAAAGGCTGGGATGTCAAAGTCTTACATACTGAGCAGGTTTCAATTCAGATTAAAATTATAATGTGTACCAGGCATCACCAGCCATAGTACAAAGGGTATCGCCAAAATGTATACAACGAATATTATCCTCCCAATTAAACGCCACCCTCCTCAACGTCAAAGGGGAACAACCATCCATTCTCCTCATTATGCTCATCCTCAAAGGTAGTTCCATGAAGAGTCTCATAACGCTCCATATCAAACTCATCATCACCAGCATCTCCGTTAATGATCTTGCCAAGACGGTAACCGATGTAACGACCTTCCGTCCAGGCGCCGTGCAAGAAACCGAACATCTCAGCAGAGTTGGCCTCGCCGGCGAACCAAAGACGCTCGACGTTGGCGCGCATGTTTTGATGCTTCTCTAGTGTCATGCCGACGGGCCAGTTGCTGTAAGAGCCGTATGCCCAACTAAAAATGTTAGTTTTGATACAGAAATTGATTGTAATGGGTGACTTACGTTTCGGTGCTCCAGCGGGGGTATGCAAAGGCTGTAGGGTTGTGAACAGTCTTATTAGGAAACATGGTCTGGAGAACCTCAACCATCTGCTCCATGGTCTCCTCATCAGTCTGTCGCTCCACGCGCCAAGCCTGCTCGCCAGTAACAGTGCCGAAGAGAATGTTGGAACCCTCAGCGAAACCCTTGGCGTTCAGGGACTGGAAAAGAGGATAGCGACCACGCTCGAGAGGGTCGGCGTAGAGAAGGAACTGCGTCTCGTCGTCCCAGAATGATTCGTTGAACTGCATGAAGATCTTGGTGTAGGTTCCCATGGCGAATTGGTCAATGGCGCTCTGCTTCCAGCCTGGAAGAGCAGGCTTGAATTCAACGACATCGTGTTGCAGAACACCGACGGAGAAGGTGCAGATGGCGTAGTCGGCTTGGACGCAGTCGCCATCCTTGGTGGTGACCTTGACACCATCCTTGTTGTACTCAACACCCTCGACGGTGGTCTTGAGACGGAGGCGCTTGTCGTTCTTGCCGAGGAATTCCTTGGCTTCTTCCTGGATAATGATCGCATAACCACGCTGGTCCCAGACGAGGTTGCTCACATCACTGTAGTAGCCAAAGCTGGCGTTGCCTCCGGCAACACCGTAGATCAGACCGCTCTCATCAGGGGTCCAGGCGGACTCGAAATCCCATCCCCACCAGTCAGCGGCCTGAGCGTGCATATCATCCTTCTCCGGGCGCCAGCCTGCAGTGCGGAGAGCGGCACGTGCGGACGTATCCTGGATGTTGTTGATCAACATGTGACCCGCCTCGGCCGCAGCCTTGGCGTAGGCCTCATCGAACTCGTCGATCTTGTCGCTCCAGTCTGTCTCACCCTCGTGATCGAAGGTCTTGTATGCATCGTAGTCAGAAAATGTAGACTTGAGGTTGTGCTTCTTGGCTAGTAGCCAGATTGGGTTCTCGTTTGTTTCTTCAGATCCAATACCCTCGACCCAGTTGGCGCCGAATTCGATGGTGTAGGGCTTTCCCTCTTTGTTCTTTCCGAAGGATTGTTTTCGTAGACGGCCGCCGATGTAGTCGTTGTGTTCAAGGATCATGAAATCCTTAATGCCTGCAGCGGTGAGGTTCTGGGCGGCAGCGATACCAGCAGCACCAGCTCCGAGGATAGCGACCTTTGTTTTGACACAAGATCCATCCTTGCCTTTGTGAGAATCAGTAGGAGCGGCTGAAACTGTAGCGGAAAGGACTGTGAGCACAGCCGAGAGCTGTGTGAAGGAGGACCTCATGTTGGAAAGATTCTAGACGGACTAAAGAAGAATGTCAAGATCTAGATTTCACGAGGTGACAGAGATTCTTAAGGAAAGGGTCGATAGCAATCTGTCACTGCCTCGGGTGGCGCTTGACATTTTATATCCCCTTGCTAGCTTAATCCATCGCTGCAGAGATCACTCCTTGAAGCTGATCACTTGATTGTCACCTGTGATAAGGGGTGCATTCCTGCTGGTCCATTTACCCTAGCAATGGACCGGGATACGAGTATAAACGTCTTAGCTGAACTTGTCTCCGCAGCGATCAAAAGCTTATGCAGCAGGGCAACCAATGTTCATGAGACATCGAAAGGGAGCTTCCTGAACAGGTATCCATAACCCGCTGTTGAAGTTCTAGCCTTGTCAGCGCGACTCAGTACTAAAGCCGGGGGAGGGAGCGGAAAATCCCATGTATTGCCTAGACCAGGCAAAGTGCAGATTGAAGATCAAACTAGCCTAGCGCCGTCGTCTAAAATCCCTCAGGACCCTTGAGGAGCAGATCAACTGCTGCGATAAAAGGTCAATTGAGAGGGTCGCATTGTCTAGATCTAGCCATATCCTTGCTGCTTACTGGGCGGCTAGGTCAGATATCACCTGTTGGTTGTTAATCTTGTCTCAAATAAACACTATCTGACCAACGCATTAAACAGATTGTGGCTTATCGGACGGGCGAAATGGCCCGGCGCGAGACACATTAATCTTAACTGTGTCACAATTGGAATCCTTCAAGATTTCCATATGCAAGCCAGCGCCTGATCCAAGTGCCAAGCTTATGACTTCTTCATGTCTCCCAATTGGCGGCTGAAGGTCTAGCGTGCGGTGGCATCGATAGTGCGCTTCAGACACCGGGAGACGGATCCTGGGGTTTTTCTTAGGTCAGAACAATGCAAATCAATGACCCGATTCTATACGACCGAGACTAGGAAAATCCAAAATAGCTGAATTGCCGTGGTGACTTGGGTATGCACGTAAAACATCGGAACATTGGCTTCCCAACGGGGAAGGTTCCTGGAGACAGCAAGCCTCATTATGCATGTAATATCCGACGATGGTGATTGACAGGTCGACCGACAGTTGAGACTTATCCCATTTGGGGATCATTGGCTTTTCAGCTCGTATAACGGAGATGCTACATAGCTCATCTGTTCGAGAATATTGTCCTTTATTCTTACATGCTATTTTACACGATCCAAGAGTACTGACGCCTTCAAAGAGGCCGCTTCACAAGATCAACCTCATGGTGGCAATGTCGAGTTCATTGCATCCCGGCACGGCATAGCGTTTCTTCGACATCGACTTATTTTTCGCCCTGGACCATCTTCATGAAGACCTGTGAAACCAATTAGCTTATAACAAATGGCAATTCAAGATGGCAAACAAACATCAGGGTTGATCTCAACACCAGCATTCTGCATCTCAGTCGTCAACTGCAATCATCAGCACAATCCCATCAACACAATTCATAAAATTACCTCAGTAGAAGCATCTCGAAACTCCTTATCCATCATGAGCTTCATGAGATCCATCTTGCTAGGAGGCTTAGAAGTATCAAGACCTGGATTCAATCAGTTAGCCACAATCCTGAAACTGCTCCAGAAGCCATACCCTTGCTCTTGATCACCTCTCCCATCTTCTGCATGGCCGCGATGGCAGGGGGATGACGGCTCAGCTTCTCAAAAGTGTCGCGGATGAGAGGGTCATTCATCATTGTCTCGATCTCGCTCGCGTTGGGGGGTTGGTCGGCTGACGCGAAGCGACGGGGTGTCGTGTGCATCGGGCGCGTGGCGATTCGCATGAGGGGCATGGCCATGGGGCGCGCGATGATTCTTCGGAGGGCGAACATGATGAATGATGGTGATGATGGACTGGTGAGGGTGAGATTGAAGACTCTGAGATGAGGAAACAATTAGCAAATGACATCACGGATTGAGGCATAAAGTGTGGGGAGATGGGCATTATCTTATCTTATCGTCTTATCGTCCAGAGGTTGTTAACCTGGACCTAAACGCAAAATTGATGGTCTATTCAGGAAAGTCCCGAAGACATTAATATCTTCGAGATTTATGTAGAAACTATAATTTAACAATTGTCAAGTAAACGCTGACAGAAAGCTTGATTCCAAAGTTTATGTGGAGGGCATTGAAAACACGGCCACGTCGCCTTGAAGAAGGTTGGGTGGAACATGACGTATTTTATACAGAAGGCTGTTGATATGGTACCAACAAAAGAATCTAAGTTTTAACACTTTAAATTACACATACTAGATTACTTGGCAGAAACTTGTTTACTTCCCATATGAGAACCTTTATTCCAACCTGGTTGAATACTCCTGTAGTCCAATCTGATCACTTCGCCTCTTGCCCTTGCCCTTGCCGCTTCCTCTGTTCCTAACAAGACGACCCGGATGAATTACCGCAAAAAGAAGCATGACCAAGAACATCGGCAAAGCATCGAACAAGTATATGAACACCTCGTGAGATATCACAAAACCGCCCTGCCCTTGTAAATATTCGACCGCACGAACAATGCTTCGTACAATCATGATGCCAGTGACAGCCTCAATCGCTCTGAAGTACCGTCTCCATCGAACAAAAGATGAGTCCAAGAAAGGCCCAGTCTCTTGTGTAACTCGGATATACAGGTAGACCGAGGTGAGGATGAAGATGCTAAGAGCAACTAGTTGTACGACCAAGCCTGCGATCAAGATGATACGACCTTTGACAATGGCGTCGGCATCACCTGAAGCTGGTATGATTGCACCTATGAACTGACTTGCGATACAGCCAATGTCGATAAGAACATAAAGCTTCGTCATCCAACGGAGACTTAGGAACGAGAGATGCTCAGAGTCCAGCGCTGCGGCAACTCTTCGAAGACTCATGTATATAGTCGCGGCGAGGAAGGGCGTTCCGGCAAGGAGAAGAACGTTTTGAAGAATGAATGGGCCTGCAACATCAGGTTCATCGCTGGCTTGGAATCGGCCAAAGTAACCAAAGATTTCGCCTACGAAGGACTGTTAGATGCACATAATTCGGGACCGGAGAGAAGTGGGACATGCTTACAGATGCCACCAAGAATGAAGGGTATGAAGAACCAAGCTCGGTAGAGAATTAAAAGAATTAAATGAGCGACTGTGATAATGCCGAATAGAGTGACAAAGGAAATCGCTGCTGGTTTGTTTGGTAGGTACTCAAAGAAGACGATTTGAGTACCGTTCACCACAGGTCCGTAAGGTCCGTCTCCACTCATCTTGATACGAAAATGCGAGATGGGTTGTATGTGGTTTGGGCTGCAACGAACGCTTGAAGGAAACAAACGAATGGGTTTAGCTTAATATTGAATAAAAAGAATGTGAATGGAAGACAATGAAGAAGAAAAGAACAAGTCGAATCGATCAGGAGCAGCTTTTCTATCCGTAAAGAGAGGCTGTGGAGCTTGAAATTTCGCATTCTGAATGCGAAAATTATGGCGCTAGTGATGATGGCTTCATTGCGGCCCACCAATGTGACGCGGACAGTGGAACACTGGGTCTTATTCGAACCTATTGGCATGGGCTTGAGTGTCCTTGAGATTGTCTTGTTTCATGTAATTTTCAGAGTAGCTGTGATTGGCGACACTTTGTGAGGCGATGGCTGAAGCATTCAGTTCTGGAAGCCCGAGTGAGGGAACAATGGGGCTCGGACCTAATAATAAGATGGCTGAGTACTTGATATCATCACGAAGGGCGAAAAATCTGATGTAGGCTTAAGAATGTCACTTCTTGACTTTTCATGTCATTTCAATTGCCTATGTCCAGCCAAGGACGCTCTCGCCACGATTGATCCCACGCGATGCCCTTGTGTAGGCGTAGAAGCGAAAAAGAAATTGACACAGCACGTATCCAAGAACCGGACCAACGTCTGTTGCTCACAAAAAATGAATAAAAATGCAAAAAAAAAGGAACCACGATGTTTGCAATCGTTTTTATAGGAACAGCCCGATGCGGGGGTCGAACCCGCAACCTTGAGATCGCGTACTCGTAAGAGTCTCACGCTCTACCGATTGAGCTAACCGGGCGTGGCTCTGATTGGTTGAAAAACAACCTCCAGATCTAGCCTCAAGTTCTCCAGTCCCCTTGCCATGTATCCAGGGTAGAAAAAGAGGCAGAAAGAGAGACAGTATCGCCATGGTTCTGAAGTCCATAGGCTGAAGTTGACAAGATGTCCCTATAGAGATGAGTCCTCTTGAAGAATTGGTTCAATTACCTGTATGTACAATTGATGCTGGCTGAGCTGCCCGTGGCTGTTGTTGTTGCTGCGTAAATTGTCTCTCTTGATCATACGAGCAACTCGTCATGATATGATGGTGAATCACCCGAGTTCTAGATTGACAACCAGCAATAAGACATTAAGAGTATGCGATAGACATAAAGAGTAAGCAAAAGAGCTTGCATACAAAGAAACAAATTGTCATCAAGAGCATCTTGGTCTTCCTTGAGCAAAGACCGCCTTGACCAGTCCGAGATCACATGGTAGAATGCTCCTCGTCAAAGGAAAAGGAGCTTGACTGCACCTCGGTACTGCTAACCCGAAAGGGGCCAGCATCGGGGAACCGGAGCAGACCAGCATTTCCCCGAAGGTGATGCGAGTGGTTGGCGCTCCTTGAGCGAACCCACTCTTAGCGTGAGCCGATCCTTTGTTGATCTCCACAGTCGCGACAACCAACACGAGCCGAGACGTGACATGGAGTCCCTGGCATGATATAGATTCGGCATCTCAACAAATTGATGCTAATATCTTATCTCAAAGCGAGTTTTCCGCGTACTCGGATGTCGGACCAGTTGCAGTCTTCAAGGTCGACAGCATGGACCTCATCGTCTTCCAGACTTCGGGAGGATAGCTCCCATGAATCCAATAATCGCCGCTTGAAGTCCTTGATATCAGCGAATAATTTCTCGCGAGCATATTATTCGGACTGATGCATTTTATGTGGTAGTACACAGGATGGCCTGGAGATGATGCCCAGATATCTTTATCTTGAGACCCGGCTCTTTTTATGATAGCAGGGCTAAAATCGAGTGCTTCAGCGAGGTCAGCTTTGACGCTGGCAAAATGGATGGTGAACTGATTGGCGTCTCCAAATAAAGGCGGTACCCCAGAGAGTTCCAGAGCATCGCGCGTGAGGCGAGCCTGGGCGTGAATCGATGCCTCTATGGTCTGTTCTCGAATGCTGCCGCGCACTGCTGCGGCGATTGATCCTATGGTGCTGTCATCGCGATTGTGGATTGTATTTGCTGGTATGGTAGCCCAGCACGGGAACACGGCGTTCTGTATATATGCCCCCTGGTCGGGAAACAATGAAGGTGCGCGTCCTCGAAGGTCATAGGCATTGCCGATAGTTAATGGGCGATTCGAACCTTTTGGGAAGAGGGCTGAAGTGACCATGATGGCTAACCAGGCGACGATAGCGTCTGACTCACTTACGAAGAGGTCAGGATTGTCTTCACCGAGGGAGTCGAGAGCACTTCTGCGTAGTTGTTTGGCGTAGACTCCCGGTAGAAAGATCGCTTTGCTTTCAATAGTGCGCCACCAGATCAGACCGAAGATGTAGTAAATCGCGAATAAATAGATCCTCCAACCAGTGACCTGTTGTTCCTCCAGTGGATGCGACTGAGTAAAAGCAGGATCGGATCCAGCAGTCGCCATGGGATCATCACCTGTGGACAACATTGGTGGGATTTCTGACATACGTCCAGCTAGCGAAAGACTCCAAGCATGGCCAATATGACCAAGACTAATTCCATCGACAGCAATATGCGGCCAACAAATCGAGACCAGTGTCGCGTCGGTGAAAGAAACAACATGCAGCGTCAACTGTGGATGATCGGACTTGAGGTAATCATCTAGACAGCGTGGTGTACCAGGTGGGACCCCCAGAGTGGTGAACTCAGGATGTTGGTCTTGAATGGAAGGCTGTTCTGGAGTTGGCTTGGGGAGTTTGGCTGCCAAGGCATGCTCATCTATGCTGATGTCGAAGGTATCATGATGGAATCCAATAGCAGGCCGTTCTGAGTCGAATATTCGAGGAACATGAATTTCCAGTTTCCCTTTGTCCTAGTAAATATCAGAGAATATGTCGCCATTGATTTGCGGTTGTTTTAAGACTGACATTCATACGAACACGCCCACCGAGTTTCCTCCATCCAGGTAGAGCGATAACCCGAGCCAAAGATACTCGGAGCATCTCAACATCTAGAACATCATTGAATCTGAGTGTTGAGCACTGCACGTAGTTCCGCAATAGCGGAGTGTCATCGAAGTAGTAGACTGGTAAAATAGTGTCGGTCGGATTTGTGGGATAGCTGGAAGACTGGCGTGTTTGGCCTAGAACGAAGCGCCTGATAGTTTGTAGTGCCATCTTGACTCAGTTGAACGAGTTTTGGCAATTCGTGAAAATGGCACAATTATTTAGAAGGCGAAAGTGGAAAGAAGTGGAGGTTATCACGACCTGAATTAACCTGTGTAAGCAAGTGCTTACCATGATGGACGATACAGGCCAATGGCATCAAACTGATACGCCATCTCACTAGAGACGCTGACGTCCATGTAAGCTCAGCGACCACGACCATCTGAGGGGTAAAAGAACTACCACCGAGCTGATGGCCATGGTCTACCAAGCTACTGATGTGTGCGTACCAGGCAAGAGATTGACAAAACCTCGCTTACACTTTATCCTGACTATTCTTACCATATGGCCAGAAACTTAATAATAACTTCGGACGATTATCCTTTCCTAGGCTAAGAGATAATGAAGCTGTCGGACATTCGACGACCCAAAAGGCAGACAGGCCTAAACTGGTACAAAGGACGTTCTAAGCCAGTCGCGTCTTCCATCTGCCTTCCTCTTTGTGTACGATAAGAACAGCTTGACTTTCAGGACTGAACAGAACTTCGACACAATGAAAACAGTAGTTCAATTTATTGTTTCCTGTTGCTGAGCTTTGTTCACTTGAATGCAGTGGCCCGTATGCTTGTTCCTTTCCAGTGCCATGATCCTTTGTCTCTTTGTGTCCGTAAGCACATAACATGGCACTTCCAAGAACGCACAGTTATTGTCGAAGAACACAACGTACTGGTCTTTGAAGTGCCAGAGAGTGAAGCATCCATCTTGGTCTATAAAGTCATCGTGGATTCCTCCCATCTCTGGCACTACCATCAACACTACCACAACCTCCACTCACAACAACCTCAACTCACAACAACCTAACTCCTTCTACTCCTGGTGAGTAAACTATCCCATCAACCTACTAACTTCATCAAATATAAACAACTTCATTCCTATCATCTTACATCAATCAACATGGATAACAACAATAACAACATCTACAACGGCGAGCTCGTTGAGCAAGCCTTTGAGATTATTACCACCGTCGGCCGAGCCGATGGTGTTTACACCGACGAACAATGGGAACTTGTGATCAACGCTGGTGAGATGATCAGCGATCACATGGGTGGCGCCCATGGACTCACAATGGTAGAGTATAAGATCCTGGAGATGTTTGCCATGGGAATCGAACTACCTAACCAGCTGCCTTGGCTCGAGAGACAGTCTGATGCTATCCGACAGCGAGCTGATCGTCCTTTGACCCAGGGCGAAGAGCACTTCTTCCAACTTGTGGACGACATCGTTGCGACTTACGACGATATCATCCATGGTGAGGTAATGATGGCGAGACAGAGACAAGCAGAACAAGCCAATGCCCCGGAACCTCCGATGGTTGATGCCATTCCCCCAGGTGAGAATATTGATGCTCTTGTTGACCCTATGGCTGAAGCAATGGCTATACGCCTGCATGCAGCTGCTAACGCGCCTCCGGTTATCCATACTTCGGCCCCGATGCCCATCCAGTTGCTGAATGCACCTCTCGTGGCACCCCCGCCAATCCTGATGCCCGATTGGATTGCAAGTGCGGCTGTTACTAATGCTCAAATGCCTACTTCCTATCTGACCACTATTGCTGCAGATGGTACTGTGTTAGAACAGCGTGTCTTCCTTCCTACCGTGGCCCCAAACAACACCCCCGAGAACCCTGTCAATCAGTTTGATGCGATCAATATTGACCAGATTCCTCAGCAAGATGTGCTTGGTGCTATGAACTTGGACCCGGCTGCCATGAACTTGCAGCAGGCTGCTATCAACCAGCGAGCGCTCAACCAACAGGTCATGAGCTAACAAGCAATGGACCAGGCGATGAACCAGGCTCTTATCAGCCAGCAGGCCGCCAACCAGCAGGTTATTGACCTCCAGACAATGCAGCGGGTTGTTAATAACCAGCAGGCCATCCAGCAAGAAATGGACCTAGATATCCAGTACCACATCGCCAATGCCATGTTCGATAATGACATGAACCCCAACGCCCAGTACCACAACGGTGATAACAATGGCAATGGTAACGGTAACGGTATGTACTAAGTCGCCCGCAGTGAAGACAGGGGATTTCTAACGATCGGTAAGTATGAGTTGCTGATGTGTTCATCACACCAAGGTACATCAAGGAAGTTGCTGTACAATCCTAGGGATGGGAGAGAAGAGATGAGGGAAAAGCAAGTTAGCGACGGGCTGGACCTGACGCTTCTATAGACTTGGAGGATGTTTAGACAATCAATTGACTTTCATTGTAACAAAATTATTTCCCTATCTCAAAATGTAAAGTATTAAATTAAGATAGTCTTCAAGCTTAGCCATCACCATATCATGACATCACTGAAGTAACGTTAGATTAATCATAATATGTCTAAAACCTAAAAGACTTCTAAGACCTGCTTTCTAACTTACCAAGCCAACAAGTGATGGTGCCTTGACTATATACGACTTCTATTTGGCATCTAAACTGGAAGCATGGCCGCAGAGTCTTGGCTGTGGTTACTCCCACAACTCATTTTGGCTCGCCAAGTATCATGGGTCCTGAAACCAGATAAAGGTCGTATCCTTTCAATAGGCTAGCTGTATTTTACGCTTGTAGTTAGCGGAATTGATGTCGCTTCTAGTGTGGAATCTGAATGCATCCGCCAAGACATTCTTACCAAAAGCATCATATCTTGTCGCACCTACTACACCGCTACGGCCAATGACAGAAATCACAGGTGATATATTCCTACTGTTTCTTGTGTTACTAGAGTACTTGTTTATTGTTAAAAACCCAAGCACGTTGCTGTGGAGAACGTTGGGTCATGTATAAAGAAAGGTACCCTTGATATTCCTTGTCGATCTTAGACATCCATTCGCCACTCTTCTCTCCAATTCTTTCTTGAATTGCCTCAACTCTTCAGCCACTATGAAGTCTTTCACTATCTTTTCGACAGTAGCCTTTGCGACCACCGCTTTGGCCCTATTATACAAGCGCGATGAGTGTTCAGAAGCTTGTACCGACGCATACAACGCATGCACTCAAGAACCTGACGCCAGCCAGGCCTTTTGCGCGACTGAATATGCAAACTGTCTAGGCTTCAACCCTTTCCTGGGACAATCTTCTGTTCCTGAGCCGACTGCATGTTCCGCCGGAGCCACGGGTGCGACAGGTGAATCGCCTTCAAGCACATCTGCCTCAAGTGCATCAGATTCTAGTGCATCAGCTACTGTCACAGTGGCCACGACTAGCACACTCCTCATAACACCCATCTATACAGTCCCAACCGGCAATGGAGACGGAGAAGAAGAAACCCTAGCAACTGATACAGGAAGTCCCAGCACAACAGAGGGAACATATACCGTTCCTTACACATATGACTGCGTATCTGAGTGCAACAGCGACTACAACACCTGTCGCACAGCTCCCAATGCAAACAGGGCCACCTGCGCGTCCGAATATGCTGAGTGTCTCGGTTACAACCCCTTCAACAGCGAGGGATCGCTCGTTACGCCTACTGGATGTTCTGTCGCTTCTGATATCGTTGTACCTACTATGTCTGGCGCAAGTTCAGCGCAGTCGACGGCATTAGTGTCGCCGCCACCTATGCAGGACACGACTATGGAGATGGCTACTACCTTTCAGCAACCTATAGCTACTTGTGGTCCTAGCGAGTGCACTTATCCTACTGCGATGAATGACGTAGCTCCGCCGATGGGGAATGAGACACCTGTTGTTATTGTTGACGGTGCTGGAAGCCTTCAACCTCTGATGGTTTTGGTTGCAGCGGCAGCTGTGGTTGCACTATGATTCCTTTGTTATCGTCAAGAAGTATTTAATATGAACCCATATTGATCTATTTATTCAATCGAATTACAGCTGAGAGCAATGTATGTGTTGCAAAGGAGGAAATCCGCTCTGCACAGCGTGTTGTCTATTTCTAATACGGGTCGAAATCATGGCCTTGCTTGATATAGCAATACCGAACTGCTGCCCACTTTGGATCTTGCATATCATCCCTCACGTCTTGGATTAGTCCAGCCGCTGGTTTCTTAATACCTTTAACTGGACGCCCAGTGATAGCCCATCGTACATTACCGCATTTCTCTGGCGTCCAAGCATGTTTCTGCTTGAAGCAAGGGCATAGAAAAAGCACCGAGGCATCTCCTCGCCAGTGTACATCATCCAGAGTTAGCTTGTTAATGCCCACTCTAGTCATAAGATATTCAAGCAACTTTGTACCAAAATCCAAAAGAGACACAGCATCGCCTTTCCAGTCGATGGAGTCACTAAATGTCGGACGCCCATGTGGCCATTGGATCCAATATTCCAGGTTCTCCATAGCCTTGATAGCTTCTTTGTCGTCAACGCATAATGCAACAACAGGAGCCATGGTGTCAAGGACCTTTCTCATGATGTTGGTCCATTTGATATGAAATTGATTATAGCTGAGTCCGTTCCGTCCGGCCTCATCATACAATTCGTGGTACTCTTTTATGATGTTCTTCTTTATTTCTTTTTCTGGCAGGGTCATTGCCTTCTGCAGTACCCTTAGGAGCTGGCGCAGAGTGTGTTTCGACTTCCTCTTAAAAGAGTCGCCGTGCTTAATCATGGTGACCTTATCCATCACGCTTTTATAGATCTCGACAGGTACACTTGCCATGATGAGGCTTCACATGGCCTGTTCCTTTTGTGATCTCTCTCGGTAAAGCTCCATCTCGATCTCCGCCTCTTTACACAGTGAGCTATGCGGCATGATGATAGCATCCTCCGAAGGGGAAGTCCGATCTTCTCCACAGGCTTCCTTAATAATTCGGGTTCTCAAAGCGCTGTAGCTTTCAACCTCGGGAGGCACTGCTCTATCATCATCATAATCTTCTTCTGTGGGATCCATAGTGTGCCATATCTCAAGACCTCGCGCAATACTGCGCACAGCAGAGTACCAGTCTAGCCATTGCTCCGGAGATTCCAATTTTTGGATCTTTGGTATCTCAATAGTCGATCTTATAGTATTTGATGGTATAATCGTGGGCTTCATGGTGGTAATAAGGCTGAGTAAACAGAAAATAGCTCATGCTGTATGCAAATGCCAAATTGAAGTTTTTAGTGGTTAACTGATTACTGAGGCTAGTGAATTTCTCGCGAAGGTTTCGGGGCCAATCATGGAAGGTCCACGTTCCTACCTGTAGCACGACTTCGATAAACTGTCTCTATTTATTACATTATGTTTCGTTTGTAAATCTATAATCTATATAACTTGTATTAAATGTGAATGTAGAGTAAAATAGTCATCTTCACTGATCGGTATCTGCAACATCCTAGCCCTCAAACTGCTGGTTTCCGCGATCTTGGTTCTTGAGATCAATCTCATCAATAAACATGCAAGTCAACAATCCAACAGCGCCAAATCCAGTCATGGTGTAGAATATGGTTCGGAAAGAGGTGAGATACACACCCAGCACTCCACCAAGTGTCTCCTGTGAAACATTGAGCGAAGGAAGCTCTTTGATGAAGGAAACAGCCCTTGAAGCATCAGCGAGAGGTGCCAATGGCCCTTCAAGTTGCATCGAGCTTGATACGATGGTCTTTGCGAAGACGGTGTTGAAGATGGCAGACGCAATAGTCAACCCGATTAAGCCTCCGAACATGCGAATTGTGAAGAATTGGCCGATAGCGACGCCCGTATCTTCGACTTTCTTGACGCTGGCTTGCATTGGCAGTAGTTGGAGACGGAGCAAAGCAACACCAGTTCCCCAAATGACGGGAAGTCCAAATAACATGGATGAGGGTGATCCCACTTGGAAGAGAGCCAATATACCGGTTCCCAAGATCAACAGAGCCCAGGACAATCTCAAGAGCCAAGTGTATCCGCCAAACAAGGGAACCATCATCATAGAGAAGACTGCGATGACAACGCTGGTGATGGAAGTGGGTAACAAGAAAACAGCAGATTTGATAGCTGTTTCCAGATAGACTGCTTGGTAGATCAAGGGCAGGTATTGCAACAACGAGACAAGGATCGCGCCATGGATGAAGCCGCCAATCAATGTCATGTTCGCAGTCTTGGAGTGGAAAAGGCGATGGGGCATGATTGGCATCGCCGGCTTGGACTCGTACCAGACAAACACTGCAAGGACCAAGACACCCAACAACATCGGAACCAAAGTCTGCCACGAACTCCATGGGAACAGAGATCCCGCCCAACTGAGTGGTAAGACGACTACCGTGATGCCAGAAACGACCAAGCCCATACCAATCCAGTCGAGACGCTCGATATTGCTAGCATCGACTTTGATGGTTCTCAACTTCAGAAAGAAAAAGACCAAAGGTGCACCAAACCCAAGAATTGGAAGATTCACCCATCCAATCCATCGCCAGGTGGCATAAGTAGAGAACAGCGCGCCGACGGAAGGACCCAAGATATTGCCAACTGCATTCGGAATACCCATCAAGCCAAGATATGTCGCACGCTCCTCCAATGTTGTCATGTCAGTAAGAATGACCTGAACAAGAACATCAATACCTCCACCACCAAAGCCCTGGAGAACACGGCCAACGATGACAGTCTTCATGTTCTGCGCGACAGCGAACACGATTGACCCGATAAAGAACAAGCCGATACAGGCGTACAGTGGCGGTTTGCGACCGAAGGCATCAGATATGCTTGCCCATACTGGCTGCATTACTAGACCGCAGAGTGTGTAGGACAGGTTTGCCCAGAAGGACTCCAGACTTGAGCCGTTGAGCTCATTGGCTATGGACTGTGCGTGAGTTAATATGGTGGTGGTCAGATTGGGCTGAAAGGAGGTTTGCTTACTGGGAGGGCGATGCCAAGTGCTGTGGCATCAATTTGGAACACGAAGAGGATGGCAGCGAGGCCTATGAAGGACAATTTGAAGGCCAGCGATTTCTTCTGTTTAGGCTGGCTGTCATCATTTGGCGGTACCTCCAGATCGTTTGCTCGAGGCTTGGGTTCGGTGGCATTTTCTTCAGTCTTTGGGTGTGGACTCGTCGCCATTACAGACATCTCTACCTCATTATTTCCAGACATTTTGCGATGGGCAGAGTCAATGCGCCATCAATAATCGTAGTGTGAGCTGAGTTATGTTTTAATTGTGAACTGAGTTTTGTTCAAATTGCGGGTGTTCTTTACAGCGAGGCCTCCCTGAAAATTAACTGTAACGGGCTTAGTCTGTGGACTGTGGACACTGAACAAAAGGATCATTATCCCAGTAGACTGCGTGCCGTTATCCGCGATTTGTGCAGAGAGCAATTGACCAGCGGCCTACAATACGCGATAGTAGGCACTGAGAGAAATTGAGTCACTTGGGCGACGATTCGTAGGGGAATAGCAGGTGATGGGAGAAACTCTGCACGCTTTCACGGCCCGTACTCCAGTGTTTGCACAATTCAAGTGTGTTGATGTGCATGCATACCAGGTGGACCTAACCCAGTTCCATTGGCTCATGGGCTGCTTGCTGTGGGTACCTAGGCCTCGGTTATGCATTCTAGCATAACCCTTATGAAAGCGGATAAATTACAGCGATTAGCGCTTACTGCTTATTTCCTTCACGATGGCTGGCTTGACACAAGTCAAAAACTCAAAGATGACTTCAAATAGTACTGCGCTGGCGAAAAAGAAGACTAAGGCCAGCGCTCCGAGAAGGCGGACTGGGTGTCAAACATGCCGGTCAGTCAATATTTGATAATAGCCAGTGTATTAACGACTAACATCATAGTAGCAAAAGGAGGATCAAATGCGATGAGACGAGGCCATCCTGTACAAAATGTGTTCAGGCTGGATGGAAATGCGATGGCTACCCGTCAGAAATCGCTGTCCAAGTTAAATTGAGCAGTAGAAGTGTCTCGCTGCAACCGTCAGCGAAGCCTCTTTTGTCAATCAAAAGCTACTCAATCCCGTTCAAGGTCCCAGGAAGCCAACGGGACCGTCAACTGCTCCACTATTTCTGCGTCCAGGGCTCATCCGACATATCAGGCTTCATTGCCTCAGACTTCTGGTCTAGGGTCGTCCTCCAAGAGAGCCATCAAGATTCAGCAGTGCGACAAGCACTCGTTGCCATGAGCTCACTGCATCTCGACTACGTGACATCCGATTCAGCGGAAGGTCAAACAGCAAGCGTGGAAACGTTGACACATTACGGGAAGGCCATTCGTACAATACGAAAACGACTTTCGCAAACGACAAGTGATACTACTAAAGTTGCACTTGTTTGTTGTATCATCTTCTACTGCTGTGAAAGTGCGTTGGGTGGCTGGGATGCAGCGCTTCAGCATCTAAGCAACGGCCTTGAACTCTTGAAGAGCTACTCCAGGAGCGCCTCTTCGGGTACAGATGAGGGCATTGAAGAATTGAAAGCAGTTTTTGAGCGACTCGATATGCAGGCTAGCTTCTTCCAGGATGATCGTGTACCCCTCTTGAGCTTACCAGACTGGAAGGAATACATCACGGCGGTACCGGAGAAAGGCTTCTCTGATGCGCAAGAAGCTCATGGAACTCTTGTCAAGCTCCAGTCATGGCTCTATAGCTTCGTCAACAGACATGTCGAGCTTCATGAAGCGAGCGTTGAGCTTCTCAGTCCCCATATCTTGGATGAGAAAGATGCACTGGTACAGGCATACAATCGCTGGAGTCATGCGTTCGATGACCTGGAAGATGCTAAGAAAGAAGATGGACAGGATACACATGGCCTTCAAGTGCTACTCATCCACTTTCATATCTGTCAAATGATTTTGGAGTCCAAGTTCCCCGTCGATGAAGAAGTCTTCGGAGCTTCACCAAACCCCACTGCGCACAAGATATTGGACCTAGCAGAAACACTGCTTGACTATACGACAAAGCTCAATTCTTCACCAAGCGCAACGCAAACTCCACGTCGCAACTTTTCCCTGGAAAGTGGCGTTGTTGCTCCGCTATTTGCGTTGGCTCTCAAGTGCTTAGATGAGTCGGTAGCTACGAGAGCGGCAGGGATGCTGTCCTCGTCACACAGAAGGGAGGGCTTGTATGACGCGCAGACCATGGCACAGATTCTCACCCAGCTAAGAGTCTCGAGAGATGGTGAGCCCGGGATTAAGGAAGAAGTTCAGAGTGACAACGGGATTGTGAGTGCTTTGGAGTATCATATACCTGGAAGTTATGAGGGTGGCGGGATAGATAAGCTGCTCGCTTCAATGAGTATATAGAACGTCATAATCACAATGAGCAAGACAGCAAAACCAAGAAAATTCATCGATTTCAGCCATTTTCAAGGGTTTTGATACACGTTGGGAGTATAGCCAATAGTAAGAGTGGTTGAATAGCCTACTGTCTCAGTCAGCATTGATGCCTTAAAAACTCGAAACTCGGCTGAGAATCCCTTCCTGTTAACCATCTTCCTTTCCCCTCACCTCATCATATCATCCAAGCAAACATCTTTCCCACAATGGAATCCACAGAAAATGTGGACGAGATTCTTCGTGTGTGCACCTATCACAGGAGCGAGTACGATGACCTTTTGGTCAAGACGCCAAAGGGGAAACTCCAAGCTCCGTTCATACAAAACACGTTCGAGAAACCAGACTTTGCGAGTCTTGGCGACCTAGATCGTCTTCCACAAGAGCTCATACAAATGGCACTTGAAGAGTTGGACATCGTTTCCTATCTCAAATTTCGAGGCGTCAATCACCGCGCACGCAATCTAGCAACAGCTGGTCGTGACTACACTATCATTGTCAACCATGGCTTGGCGGGGTTGAAAGCACTTCTCAGAGTGCAGACAGCCCAGCGATTCACTCTATCCCATCTTTACCAAGCCCTCATTAATCCCAAGTGCAAATACTGCCGCAAATTTGGACCTTACCTGTCCCTATTCACCTGCAAGCGCGCCTGCTTCACATGCATCGAGATCTCAGCCCCGCTGGGCGCCATTGCTATCCCCGCACCCAAACACTTCTGCCAAACAGTCAAACTATCCAGAGCCCAAATTGAGCGCGTCTGTGAACCCAAGCTACGCGTTGTATCCGGCAGCCACTATGCTGTAGAGCCATGGCCAAAGGTTAGAAAGCCACGCTATGTCGTCCGTTGCAAAGATGCGTTTCCAAAACTGCGTGCTCTGAATCCCAAGATTAGGTCGAGGGATATGGAGTTGCCGCCACCACATCAAACTGTTCTGGATGTAGAGCACATGTACTCCTTACGGTACATGGCTTCCACTGCATTTCCGTGGTATGATCCTACTCGGGATAAGCTCGACAGTGGGAGGAGCTGCGCAGCATGTCAATTTCGAGTTGAGGACCATGAAAACGGGGCTCCGGTCTTTTCCGTCCCACCTTGGGGTTACAATGACAGGGATAGAATCTACACGGATGAGGAGTTTATGGAACATTATAGGTCGTGTACCTTTGCTAAGAAGCAGTGGGCTGACTTTGTGAAGGACAAGGATTTCCGAACTTCACAGTTTACGAGGGCCGGTGGCAGACATCCGAATCCATTTCTGCAATATGAGGATTACTGAGATGATGAACAGATTGAATTTGGAGATATAGTATTTCTTATCGCTTAATGTAAAGAAAACAGACAGATTAAACGACAACATTAGCGACCAGATCAAGCCTGTTTCAGTGCCTCGTTGATCTCCTTCTTGTATTTTGCGTTGATAGCCCGGCGATTCAGCTTTTGCGTCGCGGTAACAAGGCCCTATTTCCATCGTCAGCTAATGATCTTATTCAAGAATGAGGAGTATCAAAACTTACACTCGCAGGAGTCCATTCTTCAGGAGTGATAACCACTTCAGCGACAATCTCCATACTCGATAGACCTGCCTTTCTGCCCGTCGCTTGCAGATCCTTCAGCAGGGCTTGGCGTACTTTCTTGTCACTGTAGATACTGTGTTCGTCGACACCGAGATCTTTAGCCATGCTCGTAAGAACAGTCTCGTTGGGCATGACAACGACGATGGGTCGGGCGTGTAAAGAGTCGGCATACACCATGGCATTCATAACGCCCTGAGCACCGCGATAAATCGAGTCAAGCTTCTCTAGAGCGACGTATTCGCCGCTTAGGAGCTTAACGATGTTCTTGACACGATCAATAATTCGCAGATGACCATCCTTATCAAACTCTCCCACGTCACCTGTCTTGAACCAGCCGTCATCTGTGAAGCTTTTCTTGGTTTCTTCTTCATTTTCATAGTATCCCATCATGACACAAGTGCCTTTGATCCATATCTCTCCCTGCGGTGGTGTTGCCTCGGCTGAGTAACCGAATTCGGGATCTGATACAAGCTTGAGTTCCGCGGAGGCTGGGATTGTACCTATGGAATGCAGAGTAAACTCGAGAGGAGATCCTAGAGCTCCGGTTGCACAAGTCTCAGTAAGACCATAACCTGTGAACATAGGAGCAACAACCATAGACATAAAATGTTTCGTCGAAAGCGATATGGGACTTCCTCCATTGAAGAGGAATCGGATCTTTCCACCAGTCATCTCACGAATTTTACCAAAGACAATTCCGTCAAGGATGCATGCACCAGGGAGGTTATGCTTCACCATGAAGCTCTTGTACGCAAACGCACGCCAAAAGAGAGTCCTAAAAATGGCATTATCGTTCAGTCGTGTCATGATTCCCTTTCTGATCGTCTCATAGACCTGCGGTACGCCGGGCATGACCGTGGGCTTTAGAGCTCTCATGTCGCCCTCGCAGTTTCGAACAGAGGTGTCCGATAGAGTCCTAGGGTTTCCGTAGCCGATTGTGCCGCCGATAAAGAGGCCTAGGTTCTCAAGGGCCATTTCTAGGACGTGAGCGAGGGGAAGGTATCCGAGGAGAACTTCGTTGTGTGTAACGCAGTCCGCGACGCAGATGTATAGGCCGGCAACTAGGAGCCACAGGTTAGCGAGGATTGTTATTGAGGCCATGTCCACTCTTTACTTACCTCCTGCAACCAGGTTCTTATGAGCGATCCGCACACCTTTCGGGACACCGCCGGATCCCGAGGTGTACATGACACAGTACAAATCCTCTGGCTTAGGATAAACTGGTTCTACCATATTATTCTTCCCCAAATCACAGGCCTCATCAAAACTGATGACTTTGAACTTTGGATTCGCAGCCTTGAAAGATTCCAGAATGTCAAGACCGTCAAAGATGGATGCCTTGTTAACAATGATGGTGTGAACCTTTGACTTCTTCAACGGCTCGGTAGCAGTCTTTAGCAGATATGGGTCGATGTATAAGACCTCTGCTTGACTTTGAAGAAGACTGTGTTCTAAACCACTTTGCCCGAGAGAGTCGTAGGCTGTGACGATGGAGAGGGATTGTGTGGCGCAAGCATGAGAAGTAGCTATCCACTGCGCGCTAGTATCGTTAATATCAATACCCAAAGATTTCATAGGTTTACATACCTTGAAGATCCAAAAAGAAACAACTTATCCCCCGGCTCGAGCCCAAGCTTCCTCAATCCCGACCCAAGCTCCAAACAATGCTTCTCATACTCCTTATAAGTAAAAAACTCAAAAGGCGTCAATTCGAAAAAAGTCCAGTCTTTCTCCACGAGCTGTACTTTTCCATCAATCTTCTTCTCGATCTTTTTTGTTTCTTTATGGATCTTGATGAGCTTTCGCCATCCTACAGCCCTGGCATCGGGGTGTAATCGTGCGCTGCGACGGATAATGTCGAAGATTGTGTGGATGTCGTCAGATGGACGCTCGATAAGACCATCGCGGGCTTTAGGATGACGGCGGGGGAGGGTTTCGTCGGGCTTCTTTTCAGTGTTGGGTGATTCGATGGTGAAGGGTGGTTTGTATACTTGATACAGAGGTGTTACGCCTGAAGTATGCGCCATGGTGCCAGGTAAGCAGTGCAAAAGTTATTTATTCACGAGCGGGATTCAGTTCAGGAACCAGAAAGTGAGAAATAAATTTCGCTATCTGCGTCGCGATCGCGAAACGAAGGGGTAAATACTTTGAAGGTGGTTGTGTCAATTATGGGGCCTCGGCCTCATATGATAATAGTCAGCGCCCCAACAAAACGTAAGACGCGACCCCGGCGCGCTCACTTTATCAGACTTCACCTTCAACCAGCATGATAAAAAGCCCAACCAACAGATGTGCGGACTTCGGCGACATTACTGGCCACCGCACCCATAATAATGCGACATTGTTGAACGACCGAGACATCCGCTGGAGCTGATAAGCAAATCGGGAGCATCCACCTTGACATCAGAAGTAAGCTGACAGGCAGTCATTCAACCAATTGCCGGCATTGGGAGTTAATCCTACTACCGCTTTGGCTTACTTTGATTCAAATGTGGACGCATAACTTGGAAGCCAACGCACTTAATAGTTTCTTCGGAATGCATCTAAGCCAATAGTCTATCACAAGCTTACGATTACCCCAGGATAATCTGCGAATGGACGTCAGGTACTCTATTTCAGCCAAAGGTCTGTCTGCCGCTGACCTATTAGGCTGTTGCAAATCCGGTAGTTAAGTTCTTAAAATAATGCATAAGCACGGATCAACTCATGCCCTGTAAAATAAGTTGCAAACAGGCTGTCGGATTTACGGATTCTGAATACCGCTGTGTAGGTTACTTGCGAATTTGCGGAAGCTTCGGTTGTAACTTAGCTCCGTTTATAAGCACTCTGATAACTCCGGCCTTGAATGTCAGCTTACGTTCATATTGTATCACATGGTCAAAGAAGCTTATATTGGCTCCGGATTCAACATCGGCAGTGCGCTTTGGTGCCGAGTAGACACTGTTCAGATGATGATCGGACACTCGATAATTACCTACCACTGTTTCCAACTTCATACTCGTCGGGTCTATGTAAGAATTGATTAGGAATGATATGAACAAGATGTAAACATATCATCATGTAATGCTACACTGCAGCCTGCCATCTTCCATCACCAAACTCTCTACCCTTAAAAGAACTTCCTAACAATTTCCTTTCATGCTGCCAAGTTCGGTTACATGTATACATCAATGGCGAAGGCTGACAGCGCTCAAGTCGCCGCACAGGGTAAGACCCAGACCAAAGTTGTTGTCTTGGTTGGGGGTTATTCTGCGAATATAAAAAAGCATGGCAAAGTGCGACAAGTTACCTTCGCCAATTCAGTCTCTGATGATACCAAGCCCACCGGCCTTGTTCCTTCTATGAAGGATGATTTGCCTTGCCAAAATGGAAGTGGCCGGGCACAAGAGGTAGCTTTTGATGACTTGGATATAGTAAGCTTACTGTACATCCAGTGGGAAATGGTAAGTGACCACATGATGCAGACATTTCTACTTTCAGCGGGATTCATGACAATGATTCCCATTGGCAGGCTCACCCTGTATGTAGGCGCTGAATAACCCTTGCTGGCTGCACAAATATCCGGCGGGATTAATGTTAACGCGTAGCAGGCCCCTACGTAAGCAATGAGTAACAGCCTAAACAACATCATGCCATCAACACTGCCAGAAGTGATTTAACCTCATTTTATAAGCCTTGTTTTCTTGGTAGCTTGACATCAGAAAAATGGGTGGCGGCGATATCAATGATCCTTTCACGCCGGAACTTTCGGAATTTGTCACCAAGAATATTGACGAGTGGAAGGTTGCTGGCATCGCTATAGGAGTCATCGATGGAGACGACATTTTCTCAAAGGTTGGCTAAGTCACCATCTAGATAACACAGATCTAGCTAATGCTGTGTAGGGGTTCGGGTTCGCGACTCTGCCTAATGTTCCGGCTACACCAGAAACGCTCTGGTATGGTGGATCAACAACCAAGGCATTCGTGACAGCAACTCTGTCTCAAATGATCGAGAGCAAAAAGTACCCCGAACTGGCTGATGGCTGGAAGACTCGAGTCTCATCAATCATCCACGACGATTTCGTTACTCAAGATGAGTGGGCGACTAACAATATCACCCTCGAGGATCTAGCATGTCATCGCTCCGGCTTGCGCAATAATGATGTAGGAGTTCGAACACGCGACAAAGACGGCTCGCGGGACATTAGAGACATCGTACGCAATTTTAGACACCTTCCACTGGCATGGCAGCCTCGCACACAGTTTGACTATAATAACGAAGGGTATGCGACACTCTCTTATGTCGTTGAGACAATCACCGGGAGGTGGCTGGGTGATGTTCTCAAAGAGACTATCTGGGGTCCTCTCGAGATGACATCTACATATCTCGACTTGCAGCAGGCTAAAGAGGCACCTGGCCATTTGTCAACAGGCTACTATTGGAGTGATACAAAGCACAAGAAGGAGAAGTATGTGGCCATTCCTTACTTACCTACAGAAGTCAACAGTGGAGCTGGAGCAATCATCTCTACTGTCACGGACTATATGAAGTGGATCAAATGTCTGCTGCGCAAACAGGCGCCGCTGTCGAAGGAGGTACATGATGACATACGGAGACCACGAATCGTTGATAACCCGGAACCCTCTCGCGGAATGGATATCTCCATGTATGGACTCTCTTGGTGGCGTACATCTTACCATGGCCACGCCGTTTACTGGCACTCTGGGTCAGTGGCTTCACATGGTACTTTGATCTATTGGCTTCCGGATCTAGACTATGGAGTTGTCATCCTTTCAAACTATCCCAGCGATGTGAGAGACATTATCATGCGTCGACTGATCGATGATAAGCTCGGAATCCCAACGAGTGAGCGTTTTGACATTGTCAAAGAGTAAGTTCGACATTCTTTTACCTCAAGGCCTCGTCTAACCTGGCATATAGTTTGATAAGAGCACGAGAAGAAAGACAGAGAATCATCGCTAATGCAGCGACTACACTATTCCCAAATCTACCAGCCAAGCCTGAACCATCGCTCGTCGAAATCGACAATCTCCGTGGAAAGTACCACGCCCCGGGGTATGGAACTTTCGAGTTTCTGCGATATAAACTTCCACGGCAAAAGGAAGCGAGTAAGGATCTCGTTGCGGTACGTACAGACACGTTATGGAAGTGTCGTGCAACACTTCGTCACGCGTCTGGGAATTTCTGGGTGATGTTTATCTCGCTACTGGATGATCCATCGAGGGGGCCTGATGCGTTCTTGGGTGCTGAGTTTCGATATGGCGTCGATAATCTGCCTTGCGAGCTTGTTATTACGTTTCCGACTGGGGACTATAGCCGCGAAACTGTACTGAAGAGGGTTAGATGAGTCGCCCTTTCATGCGCTGGTGGGAAATACATCTTGACACTCTCGAGTCTGCAAAAACTCTTCTGATTATACTGCGGTCTATATTTCATGGTAAAATGTACTAAGAACTCCTAAGCCCAAACCGAAGTTCAGTGGGAGATATCTGCTAGAACCCAAGTCCCATGCTCAGGCTCATCAAGTCCTTTCCACATCGTCTTCGTAGCCTCATCTCAGTTAAGAAGAGTAAGTGAAGTCAACCTGAACAGGGTTGTGGTCAGAAAGAATGTTTCCATCAGGCTGAACAAAAAGCTGAGGAACATAGTTGAAAGAAGTAGCAGTAAGCTTAACAGAGCTGCCAGATCGGTAGCTACAAGACAGATTAGCACATGACTTCCAATCATCCTTCGAATTTAACTTACAAAACCTTGTCGACAATCTCACACTTGTTGTTCGCAGCGGGAACCTTGCAAGGGTCGGCAGCAGCTCCAGCAGCAGGGAACTTTCCTCCGTTGATCAACTGCACCCAAGCATCACTGAAACCAGCGTCTGTCAGCTTGTTAATGCTTCGGCCAGCATTTGTCCATCTGTCGTTGGTGTCGCCGCCGATAATGATGGCTCGGCCATTGGAGTTGGACTTGATGTACTCAAGAATCTGGTCAATGCCAGCTTCTCGGGCCTTGACATCGCCGTCGTCAGATCTATTGACCAGATTAGATTAGCCCACGATAGTCTTGCTGTAAGGCGACTTACCCAGCGTCTGCGTGGAGGTTGTAAAGATCGACTTCAACACCGCCAACCTTCATGCGCATGAAGCTGAAACCCTTGGGGGTCAAGCAATCTCCCGAGTTCAAGTTGCATTTGTTCCACTTCTTGCGAGTGAAGCCAGTCCATGGATAGTTGGCCACAGTGTTGAGACCATCACCGAAGGGAACACCGCCGGAAGTGGGAGTGCGCTCAGGATGGTTGTCAGTCGCGTAGATGTAGGCGTGGTAGTTGAAGTCCTCCTGCATATGAACAATGTCGAATTTCTGGACAGCAAGAGCGGTACCGATGAGGTTAGAGTTGGTCTTCTTGTCACCAGGAACATCGTTGCCGTTAAAGATGTCGGGCAGGCCAGCCACGTTGTAGGTCAGAAAGTTGAACTTTCCGGTCTTTTGGCCAAGACAGAGGCTGCTGAGGGCCAGGGTAGAGACCAGAAGCTGGCTGGGAACTGAGGGCATGTACATGATGACTTGACTTGAGATGAAGACGTGAGTAATCTGGTATTTTCACGAACTTCGTCGTCTATTTGAGGAGCGGTCTGCTTGCTACTATATCATGTTGGCCTATGTCAAAGCTTCCTTTGGCTCGTGCATGATGTAGCATCGCGATCAGCACAACCCCTTCCCATCAAGGGTCGAAAGCCGGACTTTACCGCGGGAAAACCCACCCTCGTCTACTAAAATGTACACACCATCCGATATCCAACTTCTCTTTTTAAACTACCGATACGAAAAGGTTTCGCATATGACGGTATAAACGTGCTGTTCAGGACACACGCAGATCTATACTGTTGTCTGACTGGATGAAGGTGCTTATCGACATAGCATTCCCAATTGGGCAATTCGCCCGTTATATGTCAAGGTTCATGGATTTCCACCAATGCATTGCATCACTGGTAATGCACGATGTTACCGAATAAGGTCACCCAACAACATGCACGTGCTTTAACATACCCCGGCCAAAAGCTAAATAGATGCCGGGGCATGGCATTTAAAGACTCAACGTGTGCGATAATGATGGCATTAACAAGTTCTAATGTCTGGGCAATTACTGAACAGGCAAGGTAATTTCCGGTGGATACTAGGGTGTAAACTGTACTTATATGCAATGTCCTCATGCTTCAACGTAGGATTTAGTAACTCAATTCAATCCAGAAAGACAAGATGAAGGCTCCTATCGTTGCAGTCGCTGTTCTCGGCTCTTGCTGCCATGCCCAATCTGGCAGCTCAATTGACCCCGTCCAACCTGTTCTCCTTCCGGATACAGCGGCAGCTAAGAACCCTCTGTCACACCTTGGCGGTAATGGCCCGTGGCATATAGGTAGGGAAACCCCGTGATAAATACAGTCTTGGTTATTAACAAGGTTAGGATCTGATATTACCGGCATTTCATCTGAGATTCCCGAGGGATGCACCGTTGACCAAGCTGCCTACGTATCACGTCATGGATCGCGATATCCTGATACTGGTGCTCACAATGGCTGGCTTGAGATGCAGCGCAAGGTATGAACGAAAAGATCTTGTGTAATGGTCTTGGCTAATACGGAAACCAGTTTCAAGAATCGGATTACAAGGCAACTGGACCTCTGAAGTTTCTCCATACTTGGAAGAGTCCTCTTACCAAGCCCGAGATCCAGATTGCCCAGCTGAGCAAGACTGGATACAAGGAACTGTTTGATATGGGATATACCATCCGAACTAGGTATGCCTATCTTACACCATTTTAGTAATTGATCGATTAACATATGCAGGTACCCGGATCTATACAACGAGGGTGAGGACTTTGTTGTGTGGGCCAACAACTACACACGCGTCATCCAAACCGCTCAGCTCTTCCTGCACGGTTTCTTGGGAACAAACTCTTCGCTTGGCACGGTCGTTTCCGTGACAGGCAAGGGAATGTCTGCTCATCTGGGCGACACCCTTGCTCCATCTGATATGTGTCCTACTTTCGTGGACGATAGCAGCAAGCAGACAGACGCATGGCGCTCCAAGTGGCTGCCCGCCTTCAAGAAGCGTCTGTCCCAGTACATCGAGGGTGATCTCGATCTCGAGGACGGTCAGTGGAATGACTTCCCTTACATCTGTGGCTTCGAGTCACAGATCACAGGCCGTCTTTCACCTTTCTGCAGCACCTTCAACCAGCAGGAGCTAGATCAGTATGAGTATCAGCAAGATCTCCGATACTACTACGGTGTCGGCCCTGCCACCAAGGTCGCCTCCAAGATGATGGTTCCCTTCCTTGATGCTTTGGTAGACCGCTTCGTCGCTGGACCTGACTCCACCGGCAAAGACTTCAACGGCAAGGACTTCAAGATCCCCAAGATCCTCATGAACTTCCTGAACGACGGTCAACTCAACGAACTCGCTGTTGCCACTGGCGTATACGACAACCAGAAGAAACTCCCCACTGACCGCATTGCCAAGGATCGTCTCTGGCGCAACTCCGATATTTCTCCCATGCGTGGTACCATTGCCTTTGAGCGTCTTACTTGCGGGACCACTAAGGGACGTTCTGCAAAGTACATGCGAATCCTCGTCAACGATATTGTCTACCCCGTTCCTTCGTGCAAGGACGGTCCTGGAAGATCTTGTGCTTTGGCAAAGTATTCTAAGATTACCAAGGATAGGCTCAGGAAGAATGGTAACTTTGCTAAGCTTTGTAACGCCACGGATCCTGCTACTCCTTCCAAGGTTCTTGGAGCTAGCTTCTTTACCAACTTGGCTCAGCCTCACTTGAAGCCTGTCAAGCCTTAGATGTCCCAGAATCGGAACGGGATTGATGAGAGTTAAGATAGAGTTAGAATCATACTAGCTAATTTGTAATACATTACTACTTCTATTCGCATACCCTCCAACGCTTCTGTCTTATGAATGGCTACAGAACATCCATCAGGCTCGTCCCATAGCAGCCTTAGCCTCATTGAGCTCTTGCTCAGAGGGCATATTGACAACCAATAAATACAAGACGTCCTATCATTAAGTCAGCAAACGTCAATCGAGTATCTACGTTATAAGGGAAACTTACCTTGCTCAAGAGCATCTTCTTCGCGTACTCACCTGGTGAGTACTCGAATACTGGCCCAGATCTAGAACCGCCTCTTCCGCTCATTCCACCCCTTCCTCCTCGACCTCCTCGGCCTGAGAACAAGCCACTTCGGCCTTGGCGAGCCTTGGTTGGGTCGACATGTCCTCCAGTTAGTAGTGAAATGATAGAGCCACTGTTCGACGGGTGAGATGGGTCAGCGTATCGCGAAGTGAACTCCGGCTTTTGCTGTTGGTTGGCCAAGACATTTTCTGGGCTCTTGTGCGCCTGTCATTAAGTCAGCACGAATTCTCACTTGACCTGGTGATTGAATACTTACAAACTCGGCCTGTCCTCTCTTATCAAAGTACTCTGCGACAAAGTTCTTCTTTTTAGCCACACTAGCCTTGAAGCCCTTGGACTCCTCGTTATCGGCAGCATCAAGTGTATCCAATGTTGGAAAGACAAGAGGTGCAGCCTCAGGAAGAGCGAAATCTCCGTACGTCTTGCCACTGGATCTCTTAAACTTGTCTGCGACTCCAGAGTCTTCAGGGCTCATTCCAGAAGCAATGGTCTTGGTTATGTCGACCATCTCATGGGGTCTTCCAGTATCTTCCCTCCACGTCATGACGAGGCAGCAGAGGCCTCTTGGGAAGAAGTACTCTTCGTTCATCTTGGCTAGGAACTTGTTTGTGCTTGAAAATAGTTAGCATTCGCAATTGTAAAGGGTATGGCAGTCATACTTCTGTCGACTATGCATATCCTTGGTGATCTCAATCGTCAAATATGTAGCTGCACTGATAGCAATACTCGGCGCGAATCCTACAAAAAAGCCACCAATCTCTGCAAAATTGAGAACCTGGATCCAAGGGGAAGCCATCGTCGCGGCATCAAACTTGTCAAGGAAATCAAGCCAAGTGGCTTCATCAATGCCTACATCCTCAAGGGCGGGAGCATATCCGCGAACAAACCCACGGGAGCGATTCTTGGGTCGTCTTTGAGCAAGAATAACTGGCATTTCCAACCGTTGGCCCGTAATGGGAGTTGAACCATGCTCTCGGATGAAAATGGTGGCGAGATCGGCATCGTCCTTTGCGGGCTGCGATGGTGAAGGTTCGCCTTGTGGGTTTGACAGAAGCTCGGTTTGTGTGTCGTCGAGTTCCCATTGTCTTTCTGTCGCGTCTTCTTGAAGACCCGATTGATGATACGAATCTCCCGGCAATTCCTGGACGGGAGCATCATTGCTTGAGCTTGCTTGAGGCTGCTGTGCTGGCGGCGCGTTCTTCTCACTCTTCTCAGCGGCCTTTTTCTCCTTGTAAGAGCTAACACTCTCTGAGACAAGCCCAATACCACCAGCGACACCACGAACAGCTGAACCAAGGATGCCGCCGCGACCACCACCACCTCCACGGCCACCTCGCGAGAATAGAAAACCACGACCACTTCCTCTGTTAGACATGTTTGAAGTGTAAGATGGAAAAGCCAAGTTTTTTGACAGGAAATAAGCTTATTATCACAACCCTGTGGAACGGCTATTCGGCAGATGAGCGGGGGAGAGCTTGTTGAAACAAGTTAGATTGTCGCAGATTGCAGGGCTCATCGTGGTTAGCGCTGTAATGCGCCCTGTAGCAGGCGACTGGGATTGGTTACCATGCGCCATAAGCTGCATTTTCAAGATTTTAAGGGTTCGAAGGATCAAATGCTGGCGCCTCGTGATTGATGATGATAAGGCAAATGAGGGAATGGCATTGTAATATGGGATGATACGCCGATCGGTAACTGCAAACGACTGCGATAATGATCGCCAATAATGCGAGCTGGCATCTTGGGAGGCTGGTACAGAAAAATGAGGGAGAGGATTTATTACACACGTGAATACGTTCACAACAGCCGTCAGACCTTGAACAGACGCAGAATATGTCTGCAAAGGATACAGGGTAATCTGATGAGCCAGCCCAAGAGACATGACAACCAAAGGCGCTAGCATATATCCTCTTCTGACGACCCAGAGTTATATACATCTATAGATTGATCGTCATCTTCGCCGGACATGGAACTATCGATGCTGAACGGGGGAAAGAAACTGGCAGGGGATGGCAGTGGAGCTGGTATCAGTCTCTCCGTACGCCATGACAGATACTCAATCTCGATAGACCGTAATTCTTTGATTGCTTTGGTTTCTGAACCACCGAGAACGGGACCAGAGGTCGACATTGCCTCCTGCCGACGGATAATCCTTTCTATGCTTTCGTCCGACCTCCCAATCTGAGAGGCATCGTGCTTAGGCCGCTTAGTATCGACAAATACCGTGAAGTGATCATCGGGTCGAACGCCACCAAGGCCGCAGGGTTCTAAGGGTTGATGCCTTATATACTGCTGGTCGTTATTCCAAATCAAATCCAGCTCGACATCGCTGCTGTGTTCACTCCCATCATTCGTCAGACCCTGTACTTGATTTTTATCACCTCCCACGGCTAAAGCCTTCTGACGCAGGTCTTGGCATTCGTCCGTTGATGGCATGTAACTGATGGAGGACCTGGATATTCGTCGAGGAGACCGAGCGAATTCTGATGGTTGCTGAGCGTCCTTCCTAGTTTGAACGTTTGAGGGCGTGCTAGTTGTCAGTGATGGATCAGCTGAATCACCCGCCAAGTCAGTGTAAAAACCTGCACCGCTGTAGTATGTGATGGCACCTTCGTGGCGTTGCCGTTTACCAGCCCATCCTGCGGAGTATTTCAAGCCCAAGCCCGACTCGCCACAATTTGTATTGGTCTCAACTACAGAAGAGCAAACTGACGCACCTCGTAAGGTATGCCCATCTGACGAATCCTGCAGAGCGAATAGTGGCTTATAGCGGAAGCTTTCAACTCGGGCGCGAAGGTGCGAATCAAATGCAGGCAGACCCTTACTTAAACTGCCAAGTTGGGATTCATTGGCAGTGAAATGGCTTGTTTTCTGGCGCTTGCCTTTCTTTTGCGAACCATCGACATTACTGTCCAGAGGGGTTTCTGGCGTGTTATAGCCACTGAACTTGGTATCTTCAGATCCACCTCGCCATAGAATTTTATGCCCGTCAGAGGATAGCTGCAGTCTCGTGCTGAGTTTAGATACGGCGGAGCGTACAAAGACTGGTGTCACATTGACCAAGTGGAGCTGAGCCAGATTGCATAGCAAATTCAAGGACACCCAGCCTCCAGTGTCTGGGTAAATGCCCTGGATACTCTGCTGAGTAGGCAATAACTCGGGCGGCAGTAGGTACAAATGCCGTATGTAGTTCAGATTCTCAGAAGAATTCTGAGCACGATCGGGATCCAAATCACAGGGCCGCGTGGGTCGCTGTTTTGACAAAGGCAAGGCTAGGGAGGGCAGCTTGCCGTCAGAAGCCAAGCCACCACCACCGCCCCTAGTCTCCATATTTTCCCTATTGGGATCAGGAGCCGACCCACAGTCACTTGAATGACAGTTGTTTCTCCAAGTGTGAGATCGTTGTTCTAGGGGAAGGATTCTGGCTTCCCGGATAGGCTCAGTAGCGTGAGTGAGTGGTTCGTGGGTGGATGATGAATCCGCCACCTGTGCCTCTGCTACAACGTGCGCCTTAATGAAGCTACCACCTGGCCGCCTAAAGGGAATCTTCGAGATACCGGCATCGTTACTTCTACCCGTGAATAGCTGTTCGAGACGGCAAACAACGAGACTCTTCCGCTCCTTGTCTGTCATGATTACGTGTCGTGGGTACAGGCCGTCCGGAACATCTCGTAAATAATCTTCGACCTTGCCCTTTGTTGGCCGGGCCGAAGTCAAAATGGGGAGGTTAACAGTGGTGCTTGGAGACACAGCACCGGCTGATATAGAGGCATAAGCTGAGTCAGGTGGCCGGAGGCTGGAACCTGGAGAGGAAGGAGCATGTTCTCGCATAACTCCAGATTTGGAGTATATGTGCTCGTTGTTATGGGGGGATGTTTTTGTCCTTTTTTGCAATGCTAACATCTCTGGAGACCCATCGGGATCAGTGGCAAAGTCTCTCAGTATGGCTTCGAGCTCTGTCCTTTTCTTCTGAGGAAGCCCATGAACCTTGGTCTCAAATAGCTTGTCTTTATGGAGTCGAGCCGGACCCCGTTGCTTATAACGCTTGAGCTCCTTCTTAAGCTGCTGAATCTCGACAGTTAAGTCGTCGATGACGCCGCGGTAGTCGTCAACACTACTGCTGTGCACCGTGGCAGGTATATGAGGGGCGACCTGGTATTGAGTATGTAGGGCTGACTTCTCCGGATTCCATATATAAGATTTTTCTTGGTGAAGCGAAATATTAACTAGAGCTTTATATCAGTTTCATCTAAACTACTATGAGTCGCCTATAGGTAGTGCATACCGTCTATGGCATTATCGGCGGTTGCGTTATGGCTCGAGCCATTATGCCGCTTTGGTGGGTCGCTTGGCGTTGTCTCATGACTTCCGGTGAGGGAATTGAGACTGAGAGAATAATCAGCTGGTGGTGGTGCGGTTCTATGTGAACCATTTGAATTTGAAGGCATCTTGGCCGCGTAACAATATGAGACGTCCAACAAGACCCAATATGACTGCTTAATTATCGACGTCGGAGCAATTTCGAGTATGCTTATCGTCAGGTTATATATGATGGTAAGATTTCCACTGTTCGATGGCAATGTAATACAGTCGGGAGACGTCTAGCAACAGTCGCCTGAGCCTAGCTTCCCATTCATTGAAACAGAGAGCTCGAGTCGCTGCGAGGTGATGCAGTAAGAGATGTGTTCGCCCCCAGAAACTCAATGAATTCAGCAGTCGATTAATTTGAAGATAGGCAAATCGCGTCGCGTGGAATGCTTCTTTGCAATTTGCCAAGTCCACCGTCCCGCCCAGAGGTCGCCAAAGCTGCTGCGGAGACAACGGAATGGTTTATATAACTAGGCGTTGAAGTCAGATAGTTGTATAGCGACGATTATGATTTAAAGAATAAGGCTGTGACGCTTGGTCGCAGTATTGCGTTGAAGAACGTATGAATACGGGAAAGATCTGAGGTTGGGGGCATGCCGAACACTGCCAGAAGCGGAGACGTCGGTCACTAGGTTACCAGTGTGGACTCATCAGCCGGTGGAGGTGTGGAGTAAGAGTGGAGGACCCTGAGGATGCGAGCCCGGGTCCGCGGGAGAGAGTGCAGAGACAGGACAAGGCGCTAGAGATGTTCTTTAGTTGAAGAGATACATACTTGATTGATGAAGAAAGGCGTTCAATGCCTGATTGGATAAAGAACCTGGAAGATATTGGGATATAATTATTATTAATAACGTTTGAAGCTGTGGCGAGGGCAGAAATGGGAACGTTACGGGCAGTTTAGTAATGCTGCATACTTTCAATACTTTCAATCAGGGATAGCAAATACACCAACAGAGCTTCCCTTTTGTTAAATTAATACTGCTTAGCCTGCAAGATCATCATTCTTTCTTTAAACCCCAACACTATGGGCGCTATGAAGGGTTTGAGGACGGATAGCGAGCGGCTACCACCCGGTACCAGCGCTTGTTGGGCCTCATTGGGCTCTTCGCTCCTTGTGCTACACAAAATGCAACAATCGCGAGGTATTTTAACTAACACCTAAGTTATGCGATTATAGCAATATTAACAGTTCTGATCATTGCAAATCGCTAAACCACAAATCGCATAACCGTGCTTTGCCAAGCGCCCGACCCTTTTGATCTTCTTTGCCCTTATTAGGAGCCCAAACATCCATGGTAGGCACCAGGTGAAGCTCCAGGCGTATGCATGTGGCGCTGCCATAGCGTTGAGGTAAGTTTCTAAGCCTATCAAAGGGCGACGGAGCCCACCTCCGTTAGTACTTCTGATTTAGCCATGTATGCTGCCAATACTGTTCCATCAACTACCACAGCCAGCCAGACATAACTGGCAGAAAAAAAAGACTTCTAGAAACAATTGTGCGGCAAGAAGTTGGTCCAAAAGTAACAAAAAGGCAAGGCATAGCGTGAGAGGCCAAGACCGGCAAAAACATACAACAGCGGGGATTCGCTGGTCGTCACCGACCCAACTACTAATCCGCCGGTTAGTGGCTTGACTATGGGAGAGCGGACGGGATCCCGTATTTTCCACTACCTTTGGTCGTATGTACTAGACACCAGAATAAAGCTGGTATATATTCGAATGCGCTGAAAATAGGAAGCCTCTTTCGTCGTTGCATGTCTTGGGCTAGCCGGCTTGATACTATCCTCAAACCATACATCTATTGAACTTCTCTTAAGATCCGCAAAATCTGAGCCGCCTAGAAATCGATGCTATAATAACATATTTTCCTGTCCCAATCGACCTGAGGACTATCAATTGCAAGTAGTGTGCATTCTCGTAAAGGTTGTCTCTACAACTTATGTGCCGACATTTTGAACCCATGATTACCCTGCACATGTTAGTACAGAATAGCGACAAAAGCCCTGGCACGCTATAATATCTCCGGTATAGGTTTCACCTTATAACTTTCTATTAGGGGCATCTAATCATAGCACGAATCATCTTCTTATGCTTTATCGGACGGTCATCAGATATGTCTTGGTGAGTTCTTTTATCCAGTCTTTGTGCCCTTGTTGTGACTATTTCTGGCAAGATTTCAAGACCATTCCATACTTCGGGTAAATCGAGACAAAGTTTTCCAGATCACCTTGATACCCACTTTCGAATTCAAGTACAGCTATAGAGACTCTTTTGTGACACAAAATAAAAATCCAGGCCAATGAGCTGCACTATCCCGGATATTCGGAGAAACGGAGATATAGTGGTAGCACGACGTTCAACTGCCCAAACCTTTACGAAGAAGGATTCTTTACTTACAGATACAGACACAAGCTTTACCAATCCTCCGCCTCCTCTGATGGGTCTTTAATGGCCACTAATAACATATTCAAGAAAGAAAGTAGATATTACGCTCAGGACCTATGAATCCTGTACAACAGCCTCTGCCTGAATCACAATAGAGACCCCAGCATCTATGACGAGAACGCCTTGCTCTGACCGTGTTCATTTGGTAAACTAGACTTCTTGAGCGATATGGTGGACCCGTTCCTGTCACCTTCAAGATGAGAGGGATGTCTGCCCGAGAAATTTGGCAATCTAGCTTACTTGCATATCGCATGTATGTATGTGAGCCTCAGGCATGCTTTCGATACTCAATCGTTGAGGCAATTGTTACTATAGGTTTTAACTTGTCTTCTTAAACCTCAACTATTATCAAGAATCCTCCTTAAACTTGACCTGAACCTACCAACACAATCATGATGAGCTCCGATATTATCCATATTAATAAAGATACTGCAACAAAACTATGCAGTAATTGCAAAGCTGTCGACTTTGATGCCATCCTCAGCCTCGGCCAAGGAAGCCTTAAATCTGGATATGACGTCCCCATTCCAAATGGCCGCAAGGTTGCAGATCTCGTTGGAAATCCGAACACATGGTCGTCAGCCGCATGTCCACTCTGCCGATTGTACGCGTTTACAACGTTGAACGCTAAACACGGCTCTGATGTTGATAACACGTCGTATTCTTTGGTAGCGCGGTCCACGGCCAAGATGCTTGAGAACAAAGATACATTTACGGGAGAAGTCAGAATGGCTGACGTGGCTACTATTCCTCAAGTCATATTGCAGGTCTTCCACGAACCCATCAATATGTTCAATCCTTGTCTTTATGTAGCAGACTATTACCTGTTTGATCAGGATTCTTTGGATCCAAAAGAAAACACGGTAATCAAAACGCAGCCTCATGTAAACGAGCTGGGCTATATTAATGCCAGTAACTTGAAATCATTTCTTGACTACTGCTGGGAGCACCACACGGATTCACTCATTTGTGGCACTGATCATCAACCGCAGGGTTTCGGTTTACCCTTGTTCAAGGTTATAGATGTGGAATCGCTCTGCATCGTCGACGCTGGTCAAGACCCGACATACACGGCGCTCAGCTACAGATGGGGCGACGAGGCATATGACCCGTCACGCCAGCCTTTTGACGATGAAGGACAGCTGAGAGATGCAAGTGCACTTCCCCTGATGATCTCGGATGCTCTCAAAGTTACCAAAGATCTTGGGTTCCGATATTGTTGGGTTGATCGATATTGCATCCCGCAAAATGACCCTCAGGCCATGGAGATTCAGTTCGGTCAAATGGATATGATCTACCGCCGTGCAGCTGTTACTATTATTGCAGACTCTTGCTCCCCTTTTTTACCAGGAGTGACACGGAAGTTGAAGACCATGGTCTCACCTGTACGAATTGGAGAGCGTAATATTGCAGCGGCGAATCTCAAATTCAAAAACATGGAGATAGGTATAAGTCACTCGCCTTGGGCAACTAGGGCATGGACATACCAAGAAGGGCTGTTCTCACGCCGGCGCCTGTTCTTTACAGACGTGGGAGTGTACTATGAGTGTGGCCGAATGGCGTCTGCAGAACAAGGCTTTGGCGCCCTCCAGCCTCGATGGAATTTGAAAGAGGGAGACAAGGCACCGTGGCTTTTATCTGCGACCTCATTTGAAAGAGAAAAAGCACTGCTTCTATGTATTGAAACATATAGCAAACGCGCATTAACCTTTGTCAAAGATCGGCTCTCTGCTGTGTTGGGTATACTGCATGCATTCGAAGCCCCTGGACAGTTGATGCGTCATTATCTCGGTACCCCGACACTTCAATTTGAATCGACGGAGACAAATTCAATGCCGGCGTTTATCCTTGGCTTTCTGAAAGGAATGCTTTGGCATGGAGGCATTGGAGGGTCGGATCGTTGCCATGATCTTCCATCTTGGTCTTGGGCAGGATGGACCGGGGAGATATTCTTTTTCAAGAAGGCCCTGGGTATCACATCGGCTCTCATTCCGTCGTCCCGGACGGCTATTCATATAAAGTCAGAACTGATGGACGGTAAACTCTTGCCATGGGATTCAGTTGAGAACATACAGCAGATCCGTACAACTCCGATATCCGCCATTTCCAGATTCATATATCTCGATGCTTTAACCGTTCAGATACCTATGGAACAGGGAGGACTTGAAGATTCTCACCCGTTGCATAATCCAGTCGAGTCTTACGTCCTCAATCTCGGCACGAAAGAACAAGAGGAAGCCGTGGATAAAGAGTTCCCATTTACTGAATTGCGTTACAGAATTATGGAAATTGCGGGACGTGGTCAAATCTATGTAGAAGTCGACATACAGCGATGGCCTAATGGCTATGGATTGAAGACGGGGATTGTCATCCTTTCAGATGAATCGAACAAGGAGCTGGTAATCGTCCTCGTGGAACCAACAAGCGATGGCAGTAATACAATGGAGCGCTGTGGTATTATCAGAATAGTCCCAGACACAGTCTTCTTCAGACCATTTCTGGGTCCCCAACGGAAATGGCTGGATAATTTAGGAGAGCAGGATAACCCTGACAAGTATTACGACTGGTTAGACACCTTGACGGAGGAGGAGCAATGTGAGGAGGCGGGGATGCCAACCTGGAAGGAGTTTCTGACAAGCTTTTGGGATACAATTCCAGCTAAGCGCCAATGCATTCGACTAGGGTAGTTGTTCTATATTGAGGGCATTGTTGAAGTTGTGACATGCGACCGTCGCTTTTGGAAAGCCATGCTGCCTGAAATGAAGGGTATCGTCGATTGCCCGAATACCGTGGTGACATTAAGCACTATCATGGCTATTTCCCGCTGCTGCTACCGGACAGGTCTTCATTGCTCACAAATACGACCAACACAGCAGCATACCTAAAATTCACAAGTCAGCTCGTTTCTGGTCGTCTTCGATCTCCAGTCGGTACTCACGCTGCACTCCCCGCAAAGATCTCAGCCCGTTTGGCGTTGGTCATTAGTCCCACGCTGAGCGCAAAGGCAACAGTAAAAGCACATATCATGCCCAGAATTGCTGTTCTTGAGTTCACAAAGGACATACTGGTGATAGGTCCTACTAGCAAAACAATTGCGACGACAATATTGATGAGAGCAACTGCTATTGGGATTGACCGCTCGTTAAACCGGGTGATGCGACTGAGGCCGTCTCTGGAAACCTCTTCCTGATTGTGTAAAAATGCAATAATCAGTCAAATAGCCCGAATCAATCATAAACGCGACGGCATTCGCTTACCTTTCCTGGCCATATGGCTCGGAGCATCCGGGATAAAGGATCGGTCTCTACTGGCGTTTTGAGGGAGACGAGATCATGTTCGGTATCCAGATAGTCTTTTGCTTTGCCTCCTACAATCGGATTCCGTTTGCGGCCATCTCCATCCAGTGGCCCTCCCCAAAGTTCGTTCTGGGCTACTCTAAAAACCCTCCTGTCGGGAGGGTGCAGTCGTGAGATCCTGCTCTGAAGATCCAAGGCTTCGTCTATTCACGAGTCAATGGGAGTAAAGTATAAAGATTATGGACTCACTTACGGTACTCCTTTATCTTGACCCTTAATTCTTTAACCAGTTCCATCATTTCGCGTGCCTCGGTCTTCTCGTCCTTGGCCTGCTCTACCATGACTTCCCATGTCTCAGCGGCCTCTTCTAAGTTCATGTCACCACTGCTCGAAATTTTCCTGTCGTACCTCTTCAGTCGCTCTTCTATCGATAGTAACTCGCACTGCATATAAAGAAGATTTCGCGCGCTTATCTCATCAAACTTACGGAAGATGAGGAGTTCCTGGTCGCCATCCGAGGCCATCAATGACGACAAGGCCGCGAACCCCAGAGGCTTCTGCTCAGAGCTGTGGTCTGCATGTTTCTCGACATCTTTGTTCTCGGGCATCGACGTGCGCTTTCCGATGCAGTTCAGAGTATCGAAGACACTATCTATTCTCTTACGATAGCAGATCTGGAAAGGAGGTCCGAAAAGGTGCAAAGGTGCAGATAACAAACTCTCACATTGAGGCTTGAAAATACAAACGTCACTTCGCTGATCAGGCAGCCCCGAAGTGTGGAAATCGCATGTGCAACCACTATGATAGGCTGCTAAGCCGCTGTGACGTGTCAACCTCAATGCCTCCAGTAAGGCACACATGCAGACAAGACTCCGCCACCCAACAAGGCAACCGTCATCTTATTCTACCAATATAACTTTTTGAGGTCCTGTCGAATCATATCTCTTTACAAGAATGATGGAAGATTAGAAGAGTCTGCACAAAACAATATCTAATACAGGATCTAGTATTCAAATCGCAAATGAAAGCTCTATGAATGTAAATAACTGAACTAATGGGTATCTATACGCTATTAAAACGCCCGCTAAAAAAAGAAAAGAGGAAAAATCATCCGCATCCTCTCTTGATCGATTCGTCTATTTGTCGTGTACCACGTTAGGCGTTGGGGACCTTCGCCCCTCGACGTATTGACCGCCCTTCAGACCACCATTCAAGCGTCCGCTCCCACCAGCGGGGCCTGAAATTGGACGAATCCTGACTTTCCACCTGTGGAAGGGTTTGCGCACTATATTGATAATGCCGATCCCATATCAGCCGTCGTTGTGATTCTGCCTCCCATGCCTCAGTTTGCTGCGCTACGTTAAGCGCGTTAATTGCGTCTCTGATCCGGTCGCGACGAACTCGCTCAGCTTTGCGGGCATGGGGAGAGCTCACTACCAATGCAATGTTAGAGGGCTATTCTGCTTTTTGAGGCGAGTGTGGTAGGTAGGTAGTTAGGTAGGGAGGAACTCACTGTCATTAACTGACTCATTTTCGAGCCTGGCTAGTTCTGCGCTGTACTTGCTAATCAACCTGACGTTATAGAATTCCGATAAGTCAGGCATTGAGTCAAGATTAACCATGAAATGGCTGAACTTGGAGAACACGTCAAGTTCGAAGATGAAGCTATTGCTGAGCACAACGTCCACAGAGAGGCTGTTGAGGACGTAAAGGTCGCAGGAGACGGACTGCGCTGAGTCACCAAATGTCCAAGTCGCGTTACGAACGACGCCTGTAGTGAAAACTCTTGATCCGTCCGCCAACTCAAGTTCGAGTCGGTTTTGAGAGCTGCTATCAATCCCCAGCTTGTTTTCCTTTGCCCACTCAGTTGACACCAACATGACATCGGACCCAGTGTCGGGCAGGGCGAGAGCAGGCCTTCCATTCAACGACCCGAAAATCCGCTGCCTCTCATTACCGAGAAGTCTAAGGCGAAGACACGTTTGTTTTGTCTGGCTTAGCGTCTCTTTAACTCGTTTCTTGAATTTAGTGAGAGTCTCCGTGGCACGTAGAAATGTCCCAGAAAGAATGAGATCACTTGTACAGCCTGGAATGATCCAACAGTCCAGCTGATATTCCTCCAGCTCCCTTGCAAATGAGAATGGAACCTTGACAGTGCCTGGTGATAAAACTTGTTTCCCTCCAGGTAGCTGAATTCTTCTAGAGTTCCGATCGTCGGGCACAAGGCCAACTTTCTTGACAAATTGGGCTGATATAAAGTTAGACTGAGCACCAGTATCAGCCAGCGCATTCACTTGATGGTTCCCAATACTTGATTGCACTCTGTAATCCTTGGGGCCCGAGAAGTCTGTACTGGGCCTCCATGCCCTGGCCGGTGTAGAGTCGTTGCGTACACGGCTATAGTTGACATTGACCCCCAGGTGGACGGTCCACGGAGTGGAAAATAGCCATTCTAGATATCGTTCATTATCATAAGATTCTAAATTTTCGAACGAAAATTCCGGAAAGGGTGACCGATCCTCCGTCCGACTGTCGGTCTCTATCTGTCCAACCCTATAATTGCGTAAGATAAGTCTATGTACAGTGCAGCGTACCAAAAAGATGGGAAGGCGGGCTCACCAGGCAAAGTAATCTAAAAAAGGATCTGGTCTCAATGGTATTTGTTGTGGGATATTCCTGGCACAAGCCCGTTTTTTCTTGGATACCATGGCAAGCTCGAAATAGATGATGGGTACAGGATCGCCAGTTTCTCTGGGGAGAGGGGTAAAGATTCGAATAAAAAGCTTTGCGGTAGAAAAGCTCGGTGGTAGAAAAGCTCGGTCAAACAGCTAGGAAGCTTAGGCACACAGCAAGAAACTACAAAGGCAGGCAGGCGCTAACAAAGGAAGGCAAACTGCTAATCAGGTCAAGCCACGACAGACTTGGGGGCTATGCTTATAGAGGCGCTCGTATTTTTTGCACAAATGCACGGTTTGTAATTGTGGCAGGGACGCCGCCTGGTCAGAGATTGAGGCTCTGCAGAGGGAAGTCAGTGACACCCCCCCCCCTCCCTCATTCTACACACCCATCAACCCATCCATCATTCATGGATACTTCTCCGCCAGGAGTGGAATCTATCAAAAGATTACAAGCTTTTCTTATCCAGCGGGCATATCAGCACCCGGAATGGCAAGTGATGAGTAAAATGCACATTGATGATTGAGCCCTGCCGCCTTCGACAATTCATTGTACTTGTTACGACACTACTGGCCAGTATAAAGTGGATTGTCTGCCCGAGCCAGCTTACAGAGAGCCTCCCTCATTGCACCCAAACAATTGCCGTTCCGAGGCGAGGGATATCTCATTGGCAGACAATCTAATCACCAAATTGCATTATGTATTTATATCTATCTATGGTAGGTAAATCGTGTAGTCTAAAACTCAGATTTACTTGAGAAGCAAAAATATTGCCTGGTCGAAGAGCAAAAGGAAAGGATTGCTTGCGGTTTGTGTGGATCGAACACACGACCTTCAGATTTCGGATGATTGAAGTTTGACTTCAGTCTGACGCTCTCCCAACTGAGCTAAACCCGCGACTTGCGATTATGTCAGCTAGTTAAACATTGAATTACAAGAACGCTGGCTGTTTGACACGTCTTGCAAGGTCGAAGCGCATGCTGTGGGCGGGTATCGTGCTCACGTCCGACATGAAAATATCGACCGCTACTCAACTGAAAGGCAAAAGACTCAAGCAATACATGCAAGGTGAAAAGTCCCTCTTGTCTGTCTACGGGGGATGATCAAGTCATGCCTCTATTGCCTAACAACATTGAAGAGCACTTCATGAAGGGAAACATGTTGTTTAGCAATTGCATATATAAGAATTTCGCTTCGACTAACTGATATGCTACATAACATCGTAATATTCCCAAGTCTATCGGTAAGTTTACTCGTTGTCCCTGACATCGATGACAGTAGACTTGAACTTCCTCGCAGGAACCTTGCGCTTGAACAGAATATCCGTCTCACGGTACGATCTATCCTTGAGCTCAGGGAGGAAGAAGTACGCAGACACGAAGCAAACTACCGCCGTACCACCCCAAACATAACCACACTTTCCAGCAAGGTTCCACCCCGTAGGGTTAAGTAGCTGAGACGCCAAGTAAATCATGGGGATCTCAGCAACGTAGTAAGCCGCACGACCAACACCAGTGCTCAGAGCACGGAGACGAACGGAGGATGTCTCGGCGATGATGGTGTATGAAATAGGTCCCAAACTTCCAGCGTAGACAAAGGAGATCAATATGCCGAGAACGGCTTGGGCGTAGTTCGTAGCGGTGTTTTGGTGGATGGAGGCTACGACGCCGAGGAGCATGAGGAAGGTTACGTTGGTGACTGTGCCCCAGAGGTAGATTGTTCGACGGCCGAACCAGCCTGCGATGGGGATGGAGATGATGTTGGCGACGAATTGGAGGCATGAGTTGACGAGGTTGAGTTGAAAAGCGCGCTCGGAAGAAACACCAGCCTCTGTTAAAGGTTAGTTTAACTCCCAGGTATAGAGTTGGAGATATGACTTACGTTCGAAGAAGAAAGTGGCCTGGTTGGCGATCAAGTTACCAGCAAAGTTCTGCGAGGCATAGATCAAACAAGTGATAATCGTTCGTCGCAGATCGGTACCCTTGAACAGGTCGAGAAGAGAAGGGTTACCACCGAGCTTCTCCTCGATCTCGACTGTTCGCTCCATCATGGCAAGCTTCTGCTGGGAGACTTCTTTATCTTTACTTCCGAGACGTTCGATGGAGCGAAGAGCTTCATCTTTGCGACCCTTGCGGATGAGCCACCAGGGAGATTCGGGCATGAGGAAGACGAGGATCAAGAGGGGTGTCTGGTACAGACGTTAGTTTGTGCTGCCGCAGAAATAATGGAAGAGACTTACGGGGAAGATCCACTGCAGAGCCAAGGGTACTCGCCACGCCCACTGGTCGTTACGCTTGTTGTAGGCATATGTAGCACCCGCGACGATGATGGATCCGATGGACCAACTCATTTGTAGTGTAGCTGTACAAGCACCTCGAAGGGAAAGAGGGACGATCTCACTGGCGTAAGCAGGAGAGTTGGCGATGAAGAAACCCCATGGGACACCTTCCAAGGCTTGTCCAACGACGAGGAGTTCAAGCGAGTCGGCCTGTAAAAGTACCCAGTTAGAAGAGCTTGGCAACGGCGGAAGTCTGGGGACGTACAAAAAATGAGATGAAGATAGTAGCGTTCATGAGCATCAACGCAAAGATAGTAGTCCATCGATAACCGAAGCGGTTGGTGATAGGTCCGGCAACAAAGACACCAACAAAAGCACCGCATTGACCAGCTTGGAAGAGAGCACTCTGCCACCTTGTAGGAATGGTCCAGCCATGCCCCTCAACGTGGACACCATAGTGTTTCTGGAAGGCGGGGAGGGCGACGAAGTTTCCGTTCAAGAACATATCGAAGGATTCCATGACCTACAAAAGAGTGTTAGCAATTGCCGGTACAAGGTTGTTTCGTTATGGTAACTTACGATAGTAAAGCACATCATAAATGCCCAGAAGCATGCCCAAGGATGAGCCTTGGCTGCTGCCCAGGCTCCTTGCTCATGTTCACGACGTTCAGCGTCAAAGGCATCGCTCATGAGATCAGGGTTGTGCAACACCTCAGCATGGTCAACGTCGCCGTGAGCAAGCTCATCTTTTGACTTGAGAACCGGAGAAGACATCTTGAGGACTTGCAATGTCAAGAAGATAGAGAAAAGATCCAGTATATTTCCTGGGGAATTTTAAGATTATTTATTAAAAACGGCCCTCTCCGCAATTCCACCCGTTCTCTAACGTCGAGGCGAATCTCTATTCTAGTCTACGATACGAAACAGCACTTACAACTTCTTTTCTTCAGTTGTGATAGGTGCGCATACGTTGGAAATACCGGCAACACGGCAAAGACGGCACAGAGGCACGTACCGGACTGATGCCCGTACTGGTTAGTGCACCTTGAGCGATGGGGTACTGGAGATTTGGGGATGGACGATCTCGGGGAACATAAAACGCAAGACATGAGCACCACAATTTAGCAGAGACAAGTCTGTGTTTTTCTTTCCATCGGGGGATGATCTTCTTCATCGTCAGCGTACGGGCCGAATGAATGGATCGGTCTTGGCTTTGAGAGGTTAGTCTCCGTGCGGAGCGAACCAGTCGGTGATGACAATGTTGGGGAAAATGTTGGAGAATCCACTATCCCCATGGGCATTGAGGAAATATCTCCACGAACCGAGGTAACGTAACATTGTATAATGGGGTTTTCCGTGGTCTCGCCTTGGTCTGATACAATTCATTGCAAGGGCAGTTCCTTGAATGTTAAGCTTGACTGGACCCCATGGGGGAAAACTGGAAAAGATTGGAGAACCGTGCGGGGGATTGAGGTAAATTCTTTTATCTCCACTCTGTGACTGTCACGGTTAGGCCGCTTCGGTCTTCTCTCCAGAATGTCACTGATGGTGCTTACTGACTCCTATGTTTAGACTGAACTTTACGCTGAATCTCAATCATTACGTAGGTAGATAAGTGCTGTTAAAAATACACTTCCAAGGTTTTCATCGGCTCTTAAACTCCTTCTTCTGAGCCTTGATCTCCCCCTTCATCCCCCTCATTATATCCTTGACCTCTGATTTGAGCGCTTTCTTATCCTCCTTGGAAAGTTTACCACTCTTTTTTGCAGTGTAAACTTCCTGCACAAAACTTGCTATGATGCTGACAGCGGCTTGAACGGTGCATTTGGCGCATTGGTCACCGTGCTTCAAGCTTTCAACGGCGTCGGCGAGGCCTTGAAGTTCGGCTTGGGAGCGAGATTGGAGAAGATGGTCGAGATGAGGGGTCTGTGAGAGACCGTGGATTGCGCAGTCGTTGGGGGCGTTGATTGACGTGGTGACAGGGGACTTGGAGTCCAATTGAATTGGCGTTGCAGTTGTGGTCATTTTGAAGGTTTTGTCTGAAGTGAGTATTGACTTCAATGAAGCAAACCTTGACTGGCATTTAAATACTCATTTTGTTGGCACTCTACAATGGCTTTTTGAAGCCTTTCTCGGTGTTTTTGGCGGCTTTGGAGTAAGATGCTGAAATGACCGGTTCGCCGACCGGGGAATTCTATAGCCCGGTCGGACAATACTCTTGGGGCAGCAAGTAATTCATCAAGCGCGCGATACATCAATCTTCTATGTCCAAGATGACATTCCTTGAGATTTATTGCGAAGCGTGCTTCAATCGTTCAGACGCTCTCCCTTCTGTCTGAGATTCTGGTGCCGTATAGCCGGTTGCTCTATTGAATGACGCACTTGATCCTTCAGGTCCTCCAACCAACTAACATGAACCCCTACGCTGTGCCCTACAGTGATGATAGCGCGGGCACCCGAGGACTATTCCCAGAGTCCGTTGTCCGCTTTATGTTTTCCATATTCCGGAATAAGTTACATTGTGATGTTTTTGTAGACAATAAAATAGAGCAAATGTCCAGCCGTAGTAATGATTCCCTATACGTCAATTCGTCTATTGTCTATTATCCACAGGGCCCAATGTCAGGCCTCAAAGTCCTCGTGTCGGGCGCGTCTATAGCGGGCCCAGCAACAGCATACTGGCTCGCCAAAGCAGGTGCCCAAGTCACCGTAATAGAGCGCTTCCCAGCTCTGCGAACAGGCGGACAAGCTGTCGACATTCGCACCGCTGGCGTTTCTGTCATGCGAAAAATGCCTGGCCTTGAAGCTGCTGTGAGAGCAAAGTCGACGCAGGAAGAGGGCATCAGTTTTGTCAATGAGGATGGAAAGCCGTATGGTGTTATCAGGCCTACTGGGAACCCCGACCAGCAGTCGCTCGTTTCTGAGTATGAGATTTTACGCGGTGATCTGTCAAAGATTCTTTACGATATCACTAAAGAACATAAAAATGTCGATTATATCTTTGATGAGCAGATTACTTCGATGAGCCAGAGCGAAAAGGTGGATGGGCCTGTGACGGTCACTTTTGCGAATGGCACAGCGACGTCGAAATTTGATCTGGTCATTGCCTGCGATGGAGCGACATCCAGAACTCGGGCTCTGGGTTTTGGAGGTCAAGTTCGAGATCCAATCATCTCTACCAACTGCTGGACAGCATACTTCTCAACATCCGAAGATCTTCTCAAAGGAAGCAAGATTGGACAAGGATACAGTGCTGTGGGTGGGCGCAACATCAGCATCGGTTCAGACGTCGCAGGCTTTAGTCGCGTCGTGCTCATGTGCATGAACCAGCCCCCCGAATCCGTCCAGGCCTTTCGAAAAGCCCAATCAGAAGGTGAAATCCCGCTTAAAAAGTACATCGCGCAGCATTACCAAGGCGTCGGCTGGAAAGCAGGCACAGCTCTCCGTGAAATGATGAACTCAACAGACTTCTACGCCAGCGAAATGGTCCAAGTCAAAACGCCCCATCTTTACCGCGGTCGCTTCGTTTTAGTGGGCGACGCAGGCTACGCAGCGGGTCTGACAGGCGCTGGGACGAGTCTCGCCCTTGCAGGTGCTTACATCTTAGCGGGCGAGTTGAAGAAGCACAACGGGAATATCGCTGCTGGTCTACGCGGTTATGAGACGCAGGTTAGGCCGTTGATTGATAAGATGCAGCCTATTCCGCCGTTAATTACTACTATTATTTCACCGCAGACTGCGTGGGGAATTTGGTTGAGGAACAACATCTTTGGGTTTATTGCGCGGTCGGGGCTTGTGGAGTTTTTTCAGAGGTTTCTTGGGGCTGGGTTTGGGAATGCTAAGGAGTTTCCCATCCCAAAGTACGACTGGGAGGATTAGTCCCAGGAGTTAATAATTCACATTTATTTAATACCTTTTCAATCTGCCTCTATAATTTATCGCAGCAAGTTTAGTAGAATCCATACATATCAGTCGATTGTGGCTCAATAAAGCTGAGTGCTGGGGGGCTTTACTGAGCCCGACAACGGGGACCTATAGTTCAGCGGCGTAATAAGACTTACACTTGAGTTTATACCGTGGCATTCACAACCATTCAATTTGGCTTTTTCACGAAAGTCAGATTCAAGTTAACAAATTTGATTGTATTCTTTGGTCTAAGCTGTGCTCTAGTTCCTTACAAAAAAGGAACACGATATCTATATATCAAAGGAATGTTTGCAACAAAGTGCATTGTGTATTAAATGAATGTTGAGGTTCAAGTGAAACCCAGACTCATGGAAGGCGAATTAGAGATATATGAAGTTTTTCTGTCGTAGCCTTTTGTAAAGATCTTGTTGCTTATTGATCGGCGCTGTCGTCAAAAGCAGGGTCATCCAAGGCAAGAGGAGCGTCAGCGCCAGCAGGAGGAGCATCAGGAACAGTAGTAGAAGAAGTGGCAGTAGAGGTGTCTGCAGTTGTTGAGCCAGTAGCGGTGGTAGTGGCCGTGTTGGGAGCGACAGTGCTAGAGCCAGTAGCAGTACCTGTGGCAGTAGCAGAAGCGGTCTTGGCCGAAGAAAGACAAGAAGTCTTCTTATCATCACAGGCAGCTGTGTCGCTAGGCTTCTCCCGGACACACATGTAGTGGTCATATCTGCACTTGCGACGGCTCTGCTCCTGTCCCCACCATGCCCTCGAACTACCAGTAGGCAGAGGAGGCCTGGAAAGAGTGTTTGTACCAGAGGGCGGGAGGGGCCTGGAGAGAGTGTTTGTACCGGAGGGAGCAGAGAGGGCTGACTTGGTACCCGTAGCGGTGGAGGCCGGAGCGGAGGGAGCGGAGGAACTGCCGGACTTGAGACAGGCTTGGTAGTCTGTGAGACAGGACTCATTTTGCGACTTGGAGTCCAGGCAGGCATTGAGGGAAGTGGTGCACTTGTTTTGGCTGGAGAAGAACCAACTTGGCATGAAGGGGAGGTTGGAGATGGCGGCTCGGGAGGGAGCTGCGGTGGTTGAGGTAGCTGACGCAGTGGTTGTGAGCGTGGTGCTGCCGGGCCTCTTGGGGGGACCCTGAGGGTGAGCGGCGGCTGAAGCTGCGAGAGCAGCAGTGAGGAATTGGATTGAGACCTTCATATCGTTGGTTTGTTGTTCTTAGGTGTAAGTGTTGGAGTGTATAGTTGTTAAAGGCAAAGGCTGTTGTTGCTCAAGTATGTCAAAGAACTTATGAGTTTGAGTGATGAGCCAGAAGCGTTACAGAGGAGTTGATGAGGGTTTATATAACCTGAGACTTCCCATTCATCTTGATGCAAACTTTTGCCTCCGGTCCAGACCTGACGATGCTTGACGTAGCGTCAATTCCCACGTTGCCTTCCCGGACAGCCAAGTCGTGGCTTGATTAACATCTGCATTCCCGTCGGGAAGCCACAGCGCCACTTGGTAGGAAGTAAATCATGACCCATTCAAGCCGATCCGGTGCCTGTCAGGGTCTCGATGTCGTAAGGATAAAGTTTAATTGTGTAGATCCAGGAACTGCAAGGGACTAGTGTAGCGATAAACTCTAACATGAATTCCACAACCAGGGACAATCACACTTTTCCGGCTGGCGGTTTTACAAATGATGGCAATGGGCCCTGGACCCCTCATTACAAGTGAGGGTCTCGATTGGATTTTGGCTGAGGTCATCGACGATTGGACGGAGATCTTGGGAAGGATTTGCGTTGAACTACATCATCGTGATCCATCGGACTCCGAAGCTTCTTGGTGTTGAACAGTTGACTTCAATCTTTGCCACTGTTGATCTGACAGCGTTATGTCATGGTGAACTAAACTTGTATTCTCAGTGCCTGCATCAGAGATCCTCTTGACCCTGCAGTAGTTCTTCCGCGAACGGGTATGATCACACAAACAACGCCACCTAGGGCCCAGGCAGTAAACGTGCCGAGTCTTGTCGGGAATATGAGATACCTGAGACATTCAGCCGGTGCCTGGGCCCTCCAGGTATTACCACTTCCGTCTTCCAGCTCTTGTCAGTTCCGAAATCGGTTTAGTCCCGATGTCCCCGTTTGTCTCGAACCTGTCTTGGTTGAAAGCTCCGAGATCATCATTGCTGAGCTTTAGTATGCGTACAGGATGTTCTTTTTTCCTAACTTCTTTCTATGCAGATCCCAAGATGTATTTTTGAGTAGGTAATGCACTGGTCTCGTGTCCAGCACTGAGACTCATGTGGCTCATCTATACAGTCAAGAGCGGGACCCGGTACCATGGGGTATTCCCGTAGATAGAGACGGCCCGAAGAGCTGTGACCAATTGATCAACTTCCTCTCGCAAATAGCTGACTGAATATACACGCTACATGACTCCAGCTATTAAGCATGGCTGAAATTAACTATCAAATATGAAGCTTGGTTACGCCACAACAGGAACAAGGCCGAGCATGTCCGGAGCTCCCCAGAGTGCTACGAAGCGCCACACGATCTAGCCCTCAAGTCTAACTTGGTATTGGAAACGGTGGGATTCATTCATTCATAAGCTAGTACAATTTGTCATATACACGAGTCAAGCCAATCTTTTCCTCTACTCGAGTCTCATCCTCTTCGAGTGCATGTACTCATAATCAGGCATGACATCCCTCACCCATTTCTCAATCTTCTTCGCCTCCCCCTCTCCAAACTCTTCCGTCCACTTCACGACCTCTTGATCAATATCGATATTCCCAGCAACCTTACTATTGTCAATCGCGGTGCTAGCGTTGATAGAGCTCAGCATCCGCTGCTCCATGTGGCTCAGCTTGTTCAGCTCTTCGCTCGGTGCCTTGTCCCAGGACCGGCGGACCTTGCTCTCATCAAGACCTGCCAGCTTTGCATACTTGCATACGATCTCAGGCTTCAACATGATATCATCGGCGTCGAGGACAATGGGCCAGACGCTGTCGTTGCCGAAGTGCTCGGCGTAGAACTCGTAAAGTGATCGATGCCAGCGCATGGTGACTTCCGTGCGACAAGGTTCCCTTCTAGGGCGGCTAATGCCTTTCAAATCAATCTTGGCAAGCGATGTTCGATAAAGAGAGGGAATCATCAAAGCTGGGTGACGGATGAGGAATGTTGGGTTCCAAGTCTTGAGAAACTCATCCGGGAAAAGGGTAAGATTATTCTTCGAACGTGTAGGCTCCGCGATACCTTTAACAGGCACAGGAGTCGCCTCAGTGATAGCACGCTTCTCCTTCGAACCATTTATATAATGATCCTCAACACGAGGATGATTCAGCATGATAGAATGTTCCTTGACGTAAAGCTTTTGTCCTTCCGCCTCAGCAGCAGCGATATGATCCTGGAAAGCTTGCGAGCATTGCTGAATGATTTCATCGATAGGTGCCTTTTCCTCTTCGGTCCATGTGTCCATAGGCTTTTGCTCGACGAGGAAATGCTTTTGGATGGCGGGCAGGAAGAAGTATCCTCCATGGTTGGCAGGACGAACACCTTGTTCGTCAAGGTTGAGCATCTTGACGAGAAGGTTGGAGGCAGTACGAGGGCATGTGAGAAGCCAGTAGCGGCCTCTCTGACGAGATTGTGCGCCTTGAGCCATTGTGAGAAAGTGTTGTGGTTGTGATGTTGCCAAGAGAGGATAGTAGAGTGCAGTGCTTGCTTTGAGCTTAGAAAGTTTGTTGAGAATTAGTAGAAAGCTACTGACGACCAAGGCTTTTAATAAGAGGGATAGAATAGGGCAGACTATGCATCTTTCCAAAGTATCCCTGGCCTGGGATGTAATGAATATGCCGACATAGTCCGGATGTCGGTCAATTCCATTGTCCGGATCGTCGCCCCGGCTCGTCGCCTAGCAGAAATAGCGGATATCTGCAGCGAATTACCAGGAATTACGATGAATCACAGTGCAATTCATGCGCGGACATGCGAGAATGTCCGGTACTTTTCATTTGTCAGCGGAAGTTTCACCTTCTTGTCTCTCCCTGTGTCGTACTCGCTTAAGCAGTGTCGTTATCTTGCTTGGTTTTACGGATACAACAACAAGAAGGTGACTCAAGCCGGCTGCATGCTTCAACGGGCCCTTTGTTAAAGAATTGAGCCTCAAAAGGAAAATCGTTAGCGCCGCGTGAGACCGCACCTGCAGGTACTTGTGAAACGATCGACACGTATGATCTAATGGTTACTCCACCAAGTGATTCATCTAGGACGCGAGATCCGAGATGTCCACAAAGAGCCGCCCGACTACCGATGTTACTTTATCGGCCTTTGTTGAAACGCCGACCACCGATGCATTTGCTCTGCAGAGTACACCGTCTTACTATTGGGGCGGAAGTTCGGGTTTTTTGTCCTGCCGCTTACTCAGCGCTGTCATGTCCTGATGGCTGCGGAGAGTTTTTAGACTTATCCTTCGGGGATGTAACCCTGGTCTATTCGAAGAGTCATTCACGATAGTGCCAAGGCTGGTCAATCTCGGTCTATCGGTACGAAAGTAATACGATTGCTGGGTTCCCGAGGGCTGACGTAATAATTGACCCCGTCACATCTGCAGAGTCATGTCTGGTTTGTAATCGCTGTCACAACTCGGACTATCGTCTCGGGCGCTGCGCGGGATAGAAAGTACAGTAAGAAAATAGTCTCATCCAGAATTATATTGCTTTCCCAGAGTGGTATCACAGTCAACGAGACAATGAGCCCAGGGCCCAAGACAGAAATATTTGTGCAAGTGGTTCGCTCATCCACGCTGGGCCTGAAGAGTCCACGATACTTCGAAGACTTGATTCTTCAAATATTTCTCATTTTCTAAGCACGCCAGTTATGCCTCAAAAGGCTCAGAAACCTTGAATATCATCAATAGCAACGTCAGTTAGAAGGTAGAGTTGGCTCATTGCCCAGCATCTCCAAGGAGGGTATGTAGCCAAGTCGTTTGTCATCGTCTTTTATTCTCTTTTTCGCATTGACAATTCCTTGTTTGAACAATATCTGCTTCAAGTCCGCTCGGTTCAGTCGCGCCGTGTGCCATTTGTCAGCTTGTCGTTGGGTGCATCTTTGAGAGTTAAAAACCAGTATCTCGAGCATTGCAATAGTTGTATGAAGATATTTCAGGGCTTTTATCCTGAATTCAATATTTTGCTAACCACTTACGTCTCGTTCAGGATATCGCAGTTACTGCTCAACAATGATCGGCATTATTCCAGACGAGATCATGGAGCGATGAACAGACTGCAAATCTTCAATCGTCGTGCTGGGATATTTCCGCATCGTCCTCAGGGTGTCAGAAGAATTGGCCCCCGAGCACAAGAGACGAAATAATTTGGTCACTTTATGCCGGATTAGACTAGCCATTAGACTACTTTGTTATAGTAGCCTAAGCCTTAGAGGACAGTTCTTCTATTACCCAGCTGATCGTTAACGGCGTTTGTTTATTTATATATCATTCTGACGCTTTCCAGAGATATAAATCCGCATAGCGCCAAGAATCGGCTGTATGACTGTTTGCCAACGACTTGTGGCTGATGGGACGGCGTCAATGACATAAAATGCGGGGAACTTGTCATTGACAAAACCACTCTACGCCCTTGAAATGTCATAAATGAGAAGCGCTATAAACCTCTGAACATCCTCATTCTACTATAAATGAGACATCGGGATGTTGATTGAAAGGCTCACTGCTTCATGACATTCGCCTGACTTCCAATGGACTCCTCACCCTTCCCAGACCAAGCGGAACAGCTAAATGCGATCAGCTCATCCTTCCAAGCCATCTTCGATCGCCTCCTTCAGACAACACAAAATGTCAGGAAGGATCCCATCTTGCGCTTGGCTGGACCAGAAGAAATCCTTCGGCTTAAAGAGATCAGCGCGCCAGGGACTGCGCATCCAGTACAAGACGCTATCGAAGATGCATTCACCATCTCAGATTTTCGCTTCCGGATGAATCATCCCAAGACTTTCGCGTTTATCCCAGCTCCTGTTTCTCCCTTTTCGTGGATAGGAGATTGTATTGCGCAGGCTTTCAATTCATTCGCTGGGTCGGCACTGCAAGGTCCGGGTGTAGCCATCGTCGAGCAAACATTGCTGCAATGGCTGGCTTCCAAGGTTGGAATGCCGGATACTGCAGGTGGTGTCTTTGTTTCTGGTGGCTCGATGGCTAATATGAGCGGCATGGTGTTGGCCAGAGAGTGTATCTTGGAAGATGGTACTGAAAGTTTGGGTATCGCATATCTTTCTGATCAAACTCATCATTCGGTCATAAAAGCGCTGCGCATCATTGGTATCAAGCGAAGCCAGATACGTCTAATACCCACAAACCCTTCCTTCCAAATGGACATAACTTCACTCAAAGCCACTATCAAAGCCGATCGAGAAGCAGGTCTCAAACCATTCGTCATCGTAGGAACATGCGGCACGACAAACACCGGCAGTATCGACCCATTAGCAGCCCTAGCTCGAGTCCGAGACGAGGAGAGGATATGGCTTCATATCGACGGTGCCTACGGAGCTTCAGCTGCCTTGGGTACTACAAGAAGCGGCGCTACCAACGGTCTTGGGCTCGCAGATAGTATCTCCTGGGACGCGCACAAATGGCTCTTCCAAACATACAGCTGCAGTCTAATCCTCGTCCGGAACAAACTCAACCTCGCAAAAGTATACGCCAACGACGGGGACTATCTTCGCGACGCTCTCGAGCACGATGAAATTCCTGACTTTTGGAACTTGGGCATGGAACTCACCCGACCATCACGCGCGATGAAACTCTGGTTTACACTACGAGTGCTCGGTGTAGAAACTGTTGGGAAGATGGTTGACCATGGTTTCGATCTTGCGGAGGTTGCTGAGGCTGAAGTGAAGAAGCTAGAGGATTGGGAGGTTACTAGTCCTGCGAGTATGGCGATAGTGACTTTTCGATATGCCCCTATGGGAAAGACGGATGAGGAGCTTGATGTTCTGAATGCAGCTATTTCGAAGCATTTTATGGATAACAATATTGCGGGGATGTTGACGACGAAGATCCGGGGAAGGGTTGTACTCAGGATATGTTCGATAAGTCCTGTACTGAGGCTTGAGGAGATGGTGGAAATCATTCAGAGAGTTGATCAAGTGGCTAAGCTCCTTACACAAAGACAAGAGACAGCAGCATAAGTAGCTTTCCACAAGCATTGAGTTTGCTGCATAGATTGCAAGACTGGCTTCATTCTTGCTTACTTGTTCGCGTGTGCCAAGGAGCACATATTTGTCAGCCTCAATAATGCCCTCCACTGAACTTCTTGATCGGTACTCGATATAGGTAGTCTTACCATGTGTTAATTGATTAAGATAGACATCAATTATCTTGATGTATTCGACAATCGACAAGTAAAGTAGCTTTCCGTCTGCTATCGGGAATGACGTGCTGTTAGATAAGACTGTTGCATTGATTACCAATAATTACTTCACCTTGTCCGGATCCGTCGGACAACACAGGGTTCACCAACACCGAGCCTATCACTCTCTTCGGTCCTGTCGCAGTTTCATGCCTCCATCGCGCGCGGTAATTCACCATACTTGAGGGCTTTTGTCAGCTTACCATACACCATAGCCTTTGGGGTCCCAGAGGCGGAATTATATAGATGTCCCATTCGTATGCAGTCAATTATTATTCCCTGTTCGTTTCAATAACAGTTCTCGCTTCTACTTTATCATGACAGTGTCAGCCTCCAAACCCATCCTCATCGCAGGCTCCGGCCTCGCATCCCTTCTCCTAGCCCAATCTCTCAAACAATCCAACATACCCTTCAAGATTTTTGAACGCGACACATCATTCGTCTTTCGCGCACAAGGATACAGACTCCGTCTTTCAGGCGAGGGTCTTGACGCAATTGAATCAGTTCTCGATAAAGCTACATGGAACCGCTTCTGGGAAGCCTGCGGCAAGACAGGCGGCAGCGGCTTCAAGGCCTTTGATGCCATCACTGGCGAAAATACAGAGAACGTCATCGGAGAAAGTTTGTCGTCGCGCGATGGCAAGATCGTTGGTATTGCGAGGGGCGATATGAGGAGGATTTTCGCCCAGGGCTGTGAGGACTATATTGAGTGGAACAAGAACGTTACAGACTACGAACTGACTGATTCCGGTGTCCGCGCTATTTTCTCAGATGGAAGCAAGTCTGTTGAAGGATCCATGCTTGTCGGAGGCGAGGGCATTTACTCGAAAACCGCGGTACGAGTCTCGGACGGAAAGCTCAAGGTCTACGATACTGGTGCAAGAGGTATTCACGGCCAGGCACCTACCACAGCATTCAAACAACTAGGCGAAGGCGTATTTCGAATCCGCGATGAATCTCATCCTGATGGAGCATCGTTTCTCATAACCAACGTCCGTTCTGGAGACATGGACAACCCTGATATCAAATTCGGCTGGACCATGGGCGGGACACCAGGTGTCATTCGTGCACCAAATGATAACTACACCATCGTAGGCAAACAAGCCGCCGACATCGCCAAATCCATCTCCAAGAACTGGAATTCCAAGTTTCGTCCTCTGTTCGAGCAGATGGATGAATCTGAAGCAGCGTTTTGGAAAATCACATGCTCAACACCATCGGGTGTACCGGAGTGGAAGAATGAACCTCGCGTGACGGTAATTGGCGATGCAGCGCATTCGATGACGCCCGCTGGTGGTCTTGGTGCGAATACAGCTGTTCAGGATTCTGCGCTGTTGGGAAGATTATTGCGCGAAGCTGGTGGGTGGAGTCCCGGAGTTACGGCTGCTTACGAGAAGGAGATGAGGGTTTATGGTAGTGAAGCTGTTGCGCAGAGTTATAGTATGGCTGTCGAGGGATTTGGAGGTCATATTGATGAAGAGACGAGTCCAGTTGTAAACGCTCGAGCGTGAGGGTTTTGTTTCACATGTCGATGATCAACAGGGTATTTTCTTCATAATACGAATCAACAAATGACATTCCCTCAACTTCCCTGTTAAAAATAACCGCCCGTCAGCTCTCACTGCCAATCACAATCAGGTGGGTTGTTTGTTTGGCGGCACAGCCCAGCCCGGGATTGCGTAATGTCATACAGATCACGTGATGCTGTGAGAGGAGAGTAGAGTTCAAGCTGTTGGGTTGGGTATGACATTGCATCCTTTCATTTCCCAACATCCTTTGAATCTGACTGTGAACAAAACACTCAATTTTACCCTCCAATTGCCTTGAAACGTTCGTTACCATGCTAAATTAGCGCCTGCGATTGACATTCAGCGGGGTTGCGCTTCTGAATCAGTGGCTGTCAAATTTGCGACAAATCATCCAATTTCCCGTCAATCTGACCTAAAATTCGACATATCAGCCCCGAATTATTACGATACAGCCATGCGCAGAGAGATTGTTTCATCAAAGCGACAATTCTTGACAAGACGTTGACCGAACAGACGTCAAACTCACTCACAATGTTTCGTCGGTCTTGGCGCGACGAAGTGGTAAAAGGCGCCACATTCGTCAGCGCCGTCTCCACGCGTCAACGCTTCATTAAAACCGTTGGCATCTTCATCGCCTTCATTTGTCTTCTCACGCTGTGGGAATTCTGGACCGATTTGTCTTTCGCGTATCAGAGAGTAACGTCATCGACAGCCTTGGCACCACCAAGCGAATCCGAATCCACTACGCCTCAATTCACTGGTCCGACTAATGAAACAACCGAGTTCTGGACGGATTTGCTGCAACGGTTTTATGAGGCTGAACCTCACGGGAAGAAGATTGCGCCGCCAAAGTCTCTTTCGCGCGATAAATTTGATCCGCATGGGAGTGAGCCGCAGACTGATACGGATTGGTTGGAGGTTGACGATAAGGAGGTTGAGTCTTTGAAGGAGAATCATGAGACTTTTGTTCAGAGTCTTCGACATCTTGCTCCGAGACTGCCATTTGAGCGCAGCACCAGGGGTATTGTTATTACTTCAAAGGGATCTGGAGTTGGTGTAGCAGGTACTGCTGTAATGATGCTGCGACATGCCGGATCACAACTACCAGTGCAGCTGTTTCTCGACTCGGCAACCGAAGAAGAGCATCAGAAATGCAACGACACGTTAACACATCTGGAAGTGCAGTGTCTGAACATGGACGACTTCTTGCGCCTACCAAACACGACATCGATTCGAAAACCAAAGATTAAATCTTATCAGTACAAAGTCCTGTCGATTATCTTCTCCAGCTTCCAGGACATATTGTTTCTCGACGCCGACGCTTTCCCTCTGAGAAACCCCGACTACCTCCTCGACGTGGAGCCCTACAAGAGTCGTGGACTTGTCACATGGCCCGACTTTTGGCTGCCCACGATATCTCCGCTGTTCTACCAGATCGCTGGAGCCAAGATGCCAAACGTGACGATTGATTCACGAAGTTCCGAGTCAGGAGTCATGCTATACAACAAAGCAAGGCACGCCGACAGTCTCTTGCTGGCAGCTTACTACAACTTTTATGGCCCAAGATTCTATTATCAGCTTCACTCGCAGGGTGCTTGGGGCTCGGGCGACAAGGAGACATTCATGCAGAGCGCATACGTCTTGGGTAATCCTTTTTACCAGGTCAAGAAATCTCCTGAGTTGGTCACTTCTGAGAAGATCAACTGGGGAAGTGGGATCTGGCAGGCCGATCCCGAACAGGACTTCAAGTTGGAGACAGAACGGAACAAGAACATCACTACTGCATCTACGAGAAAACGAAAGCAAAGACTCAATCAGGAAGAGGTCAGCATCACGAGTACAATGTTTGCTCATCTCAACAGAGTCAAATTCGACATAACACGTCCGATGGAGATATTGGAAGACCTGGCGCCTGAACATCCAGATGGGACGATAACGAGATTATGGGGAGATGACGTCGGCAAGGTCTCCTATGTGGCCGGCTATGACCTCGAAAAGGTTATCTGGGAGGAAGCCATGAAAGCCAACTGCGATCGAGGATTAATGGAGAAATGCAACAGGATTAGGAAATATTACGAGAAAACGTTTAGATAGGAGTGAACATTCACAGCGATAGAACAGTGTACTATAGAGTCGCAAACTTGTATATAGACTAATGTCCTAAAGTTACTCAGTTCTTGGGCGCGTACTTGATACCACTGTCCGGGCAAGATCCCTTGCTACCATCAGGCTCAGTAGCCACAAACTCACCCTCCTGCAACGAACCCTTGACATTGAAATGATACCACACTTCGCTCAACGTCTTTCCCTTACACCCGATCGTAACACGCGCACCATGCTGCCCCGCGAGCGCATCCTCAATCTCCTCGTAAGTGTACGTCTTGTCATCAGACGGCTCGATGCCCGCTTCAGCGAGCCACTTGTACGTGGGCAGCTCCTTGAACAGAGAGATGGTCTTCTTGATGTAATCAGCTGCCTCTTCGCCAGATTTGTATCCGGTGTAGCAGCTTGGCTCGAGGGTGCTGATGCAAGTGCCGTGCTTGTCCCACTCGTGCTGCCACAGAGATTCATCGTCGCCGTCTTGACTAACCCAGTACTTATCCATGTACGAGAGGGTAGCGTTGCCGAGGAACTTGGAAACAATAGATTTGATGTCGCTGTATTCGCGAGACTTGTCGCAGAACTGGGGGTATGTGCCGTCGCAGTAGTCGGGCCAGAGACCGTGAATGGTCCACGAGTCTGGTACAATCAGTATGCTGTCAGTGAAGAGGCGTGGGGTTGTACAAACCAGAGGGTCCGGCAGCGGGGTCAGAGTCCCAGAATTGAGTTTGGAGAAGTTGACCAGCGGGGATGAAGCAGCACGTATCCTCCACAGCAGTCGTGTTGCGACATGATAGCGGCAGATCACTTGGGCATGATGAGAATGCGTCGGCTTGCGCCTTGGCAAGGAAGAGCGCAAGCGGGATAAGAGCTTTAGTGAGGGCCATTGTAAGATGATTCCGATAGTCTATAAGAACATAAACAATGTCGGATTGAGAAGCCAAGCGATACTTATATCCTGACCTCCAAGCGCACGTGTTCGGCAGATAAACGGTATATCCCTTCTAGTCTCGGGGAGCATCGACAAATGAAGCAGTTGCAACGATAAGCTCTGCAATCTGTATCGTCCAAATCCCCACGTGCATTGTATCGCGAAAAATTACCAGGACCTTTTGTCGCTGGGTTTGTTGACCAATGGGATTACTCAATTGGGCATTGACGAGTGCTGATCGGCACTTTTGCGCGACCGAGACGTTACAAGCAGCAAATACCACAACCAATGCGATCTCAAGGCTATTCTAGCATAAAAGATCGCTGTTGGTATAATTTAGGACCATTCTGCCAATTAAATTGGAAGCAATGACTGGTGAACTGACAAAATGCTGCTTAGATTGATGGGAGGCGTTGGGGTTATGCCGATTTACCCGTTGACACCAGCGATGACCCGTTTTATCGCAACGGTATGATGAGGGATGTGCGCTATTTCTTATTTACATGCCTATCAAGGTTACTACCGAGATCTTGAATGGGTGATCTGCGACTGATTGTCCTCGCGAGCTTTGTTTCGCCGCCAATGAAAGACCAACGATGCAACACTATCATTGTCCCCGGCACTTTTGGGTACAGGATTGTTAGCGAGATATCAGACAGGAATTCCAAATTTGACGCTCGGGGCCGACCGACAAAATCTACGATACCTTATCTTATCTTATCTTATCACAGTGTTCAAGACAGTAAGGCTTTGTCTAACACTGTGATTTTCTTTATCTTATCTTGTATCTTATCACTGTAGCCAGTCTATACCTAATCCGGCGGCACGCTCTTCCCAGCCAATGGCAACAGAGCTTGCCCAGGTTAGCAAGAGTACGCCGAGCACTAACAGCTTTGGCGTCTGATCGCACAGTACAGTCTTAGTGTACAAGTTTCTATTCCTACAAGGCTCCATCTTGTTGCTGAAGCTCTTCGCATTTGACGAGTGAACAAAACATGTAGTTAACATCTTGAGATTGTTCACCCGAACGACGGCAATTATTTCTCCATTATATACAAATCGTCGAATATTTAGTTTTGTTAAATCGCGCCCGATTAGTGTCTTGAATTCCGTCATTATCGCCCAACTTACCATCGTGGAACGATTATGAAGGTGGTCTCCAGGGTAGATTCACGACCATCAATGGTAAGTGTTGAACCAAGGCAGGACCTATGTCAGGTTTCCCACAGTTCATGGCCCATCTTGACTCGTGACATGTCAACTGAGATCATCCCCAAAAGATGTTTCCTCCGTCCATTGCTCCCCGTTCCACATTCCCAGCCGTCAAAGAGCGATCGTCTCAGAATAGCGCCATCGCGACCAGCTTACCACTTCCGTTGAGATCCAAACTAATTCGTCCAGACATTTCTTTTTACAGTTTCCTCAACGGTCGCTTCATGCCTTGGCGACATAAATGATATGCATTGCTTTTTACAGTACACATGATCGATCACAAAACCGTTCTATCTACGGATATCAATGCCATTGTTTCTTGCGTGCATGAGGCGCCACAATTGAGGCACAGAGTGGCTGTGATTCGTCAATGACAAGGGATGCCAGTCAGGAGATTGCACGGTAACACTGCATCTCTTTGCTTTCTTTTTGCTTGCTAAAAATGCAAAGTCCACGAGTTCGAATCATACGATCGGGGTTTTTCTTTTCTTTTTGCCGTTTCATTCCGCATGAAGGCTGGCCAGCCCCCTTTCCCACGGCCAAGTGCGGCTAAGGAGTAAAAAGAGAACCGTGCGATAAGATAACGCTCTTAGCTCCTCCTGTCTGTTCCGGGCCAAGCGATAGCAAAACCCGACCCCACTACGCACAGGAAAAAATCTCCGAGGTTCATCACCAACACATCCATCCCTTTAGAGGAGTCACTGTTACGTCGCCTACCATGGGCTAATGCAGGCTCGTCCCAGGTCAGAAAACACGGACCTTCAGTCTGTGAGCGAGGACTGTCTGTTCTTGCGGGTAAACACCGAATATCCGCGGTCTCGATGTGGTGATTTCGCTACGATGCAAGTGCTCAGACCTTGGTAGCTTGAACAGGATAGGCGAAGCTCTATCAGTTCATCCACTGACTCGCCTTTTGACGGGACAGAGTCTAATCGATGGTGCCATGACCCATTCTTATTGCTCCTTGAGGTTAGTGAGATGGAAAGTTCCTGAAATCGTGATTCGAGGGATACGATCTTGTTGCTCGGTCAGTGATGATGACTTCTGTACGTTGTGATTGCATCAACAACAACAGTCAAAGCAATATGGAAGTATCCGGGCATGCTTTGATACTGTCTATTTTGGTATCTCAACACTCTGTAAATAATTTAGCTTTAATTACTGTCATTGTTTCTTTATTCTCGGTGTTACATTGTCACTCTCCAAGCTGATATCTTATGCCCATGGTACCAATTGATGCAGGTGATATACGACAAAATGCTTCCTTTAGGGTAAACCACGATGGATTGAAGATAACAAGGTTAGTCCAGGCTCTGAAGATGTGGATCACTCATCGCCAAAAGTGATTGAGCGTGATACGAATCGAGTAATCATAAGCTCGTCAACCCAAAATCCATAGTCTGTTTTACCATTTCAGGTGAATGATGTGCCACCAAGGTTGCCTGGGTGGCTTGCGGGCCGTGTCGTGCCCCATGCGCGAATGTTTCAATCCTTTTTGGGGAATGATACCGACCGAGCAATAAAAACGAAACGGATCGGCCGGGGGAAGTCCACTTTTCGTCGATCCGGCATTGGGTCAAGGGCATGGACGGCTCAGGTGGTGGCTTTTTCAGCTTAATGCTTTTAAGATTACGGGAGGGGGCACGACCTCAACTCAACACCTCAGTTTCTATACTGAGAAAATATTCACAGTTAACCTGAAACGAATCTTTCTGGAACCAGAGCTGAAACTAACTATACTCTTTACACATATGATTTGCGCGCTGTGGCCAACCTTCAACATGGATCTCGTTGCTTTAGCCCTGTCGCTTGATTTTCGCCGCATCTTTCGCCCCATGTCCCTCAGCTGAACGATGTTACGATGATGGACGATGCTGGATGATGATCCGACGTCTATTGTCGCAACATGAGATAATTCCACCAGTCTTCTAGAAGCACACTATTTGCACACTACAAGCTTCATGACACTGCTTTTCTGATGAGCAATCTCTTTTTGCTGCCGGATATAATCTCAACTCTGCAGTAGCTTAGCTCCTCTGCAAGCTACTGATCGTCAACTGACTCGAACCCCTGCCACGTCTAAATTTGGAAAAAGAAGAGGAAACAAAGCAAACGTCCAAGCCCTCCACCGTCACCACCAACATGCGGTAGAAGCTCCATGAAACGTCTGAGCGACGATCGGATTGACACTAGATCCAGGCACAGAGCAGGGACAGGCTCGCAACCTGCACCAACTTGACTGTCCGCCCCTGTGCCGAACAGGCCGAAGCTTGGCTGGACCCAGTTGAGAAGAGAGAATTGCTGCAGAGACAGAGTAAACGTTGAGCCGGGGGGCAAATTGTCAAGAGAGTCTAGTCTTTGACGTGAGCTTAGACTGAGCTTGATTTCTGCTTAAAAGGAAGCACATTCGCAGCTTCAATTGTTTCTTTCTTCTCACTCTCTATCAAACGTTCTATCTGATTTTCCTATCATTTTCTTTTTTGTTTCCTTAATTCTTTCGTTTAATCTAAGTGTTTACACTTAGTCCTTTCGCTACTTTCCATTAAGTCTTTCGCTATTACAATCGTATTATCACAATCGCTCGCTATTTCAGCAATAAAACAACAACAACAACCCACTCTCGTTTAACGCTATGCGTTTCTCAACTCAGATTCTCCCTGCTTTGGGAGCTCTTGCTTCGCTGGGCGAAGCTACACCCACTTTCATCGGAGGCGGTGCTAATGGCGGTGCTTCCGGCGAGATCGGTGGCCACCTTGGAGGTGGTGCCGGTGTTGGCGGAGGTGCTGGAGCTGGAGCCGGCGCTGGTGCTGGTGTAGGTGGTGGTGCTGAAGGCCACATTGGCGGTGGTGCTGGTGTCGGTGCCGGAGCTGGCGGAAATGCCGGAGCCGGTGCTGGTGTCGGTGCTGGTGTCGGAGGCGGTGCCTCTGGACACATTGGAGGAGGAGCCGGCGTTGGAGCTGGTGCCGGCGGTAAGGCTGGTGCTGGAGCCGGTGCTGGAGTCGGCGCTGGAGTCGGCGGCGGTGCTTCCGGACACATTGGAGGAGGTGCCGGCGTTGGAGCCGGAGCTGGTGGCAAGGCCGGTGCTGGTGCTGGTGCTGGTGTTGGTGGTGGCGCTGAGGGTCACCTTGGCGGTTCCATCGGCGGCGGTGCTGGAGTTGGTGCTGGAGCCGGCGGTAAGGCTGGTGCCGGAGCTGGTGCTGGTGTTGGTGGCGGCGCTGAGGGTCACCTTGGTGGTTCTATCGGCGGCGGTGCTGGTGTCGGTGCTGGAGCTGGCGGTAAGGCTGGTGCTGGAGCCGGTGCTGGTGTTGGTGGCGGCGCTGAGGGTCACCTTGGCGGTTCCATCGGCGGCGGTGCTGGTGTCGGTGCTGGAGCCGGCGGTAAGGCTGGTGCTGGCGCAGGTGCTGGTATCGGTGGTGGTGCTGAGGGCCACATTGGAGGAGGTGCCGGTGGCAAGATTGGAGGAGGTGCTGGCGCTGGTGTTGGAGCCGGCGCTGGTGGTAAGATTGGCGGCGGTGCTGAAGGTCATCTTGGCGGTGGTGCCGGCGTTGGTGCTGGTGCTGGCGGCAAGATTGGCGGCGGCGCTGAAGGCCACATCGGTGGTGGTGCCAAGGGCGGCCTCGAGGGAGGCGCTGGAGGCAAGGTTGGTGGTGGCCTCGGTGGTAAGATCGGTGCCGGTGCCGGTATTGGCGCTGGCCTTGGTGCTGGTGCTGGTCTCGGTGCTGGTCTCGGAGGTGGCCTTGGAGGTCACCTCGGAGGCGGTGCTGGCGGACACGCTGGTGCTGGTGCTGGTGGCCACCTTGAGGGCGACGTCAAGGGTGGTGCTGGCGGTAAGATCGGCGGTGGTCTTGGAGGCAAGCTCGGTGGTGGCCTCGGTCTCGGTGCTGGTCTGGGCGGTGGCCTTGGACTTGGTGCTGGACTCGGTGGCGGCCTCGGTCTCGGTGGCGGCCTCAACGGTGGTGCTGGTGTCGACCTTGGCTTCGGTGGCCTCGGTGGTCTCAAGGGCCTCCTCGGTGGCGGTATCAAGTGGGATGCCGGCGCTGAGGGTGACTGGCACACTGGTACTTCTTGCAGCATCGGAAACGCCTGGAAGGACCACATCCTCTTCCAGGGTATCTGCTCTCCCGAGACTTCTACCTCTCCCGCTGTCAACCTGGGTCTTAACCTCCCCAACTGCCAGATCTCTGGTGACATCGGTTTCGCTTGTGGAGCCGACTTCCTCAAGACTCCCAACGTTCGTGTCGGCCTCGGTGGCATCTCTGCTTACATCGAGATCGATCTCTCTGCTTCTGCTGCCGTCCACCAGTCCGTCGAACTCTTCGCTGCCCCCAAGCTCGGTGTTGCCATCCCTGGCCTCGACATCGATGCTGACGCTGAGCTGAAGGCTGCCATCGAGGCTGCCATCGCTCTTGATCTTATCGTCGGCTGTGGTAAGGCTGCTGATATCTCTGCTGGTGTCTACGTCAAGTTCCCTGCTTCCGCCTACGTCGACATTGACCTTATCACCAAGAAGGTCATCAAGGCTTCTCTCGAGGGTCTCGTCACCAAGGCTCTTCCCGTCGGTGTCGGTGCTGAGGTTGACCTCGGTGCTGGTATTGATCTCCAGATCGGTCTCCGACTCCGTTCTGAGCTTGCTATCCCTGGTGGTCTCGAAATCCCTGTCCTCGGTCTCTCTGGCAAGGCTGGCGCTGAGGCTGGCTTCGGTGCTGGTGTCTGGTTCTCTCTCCTCGACTACTCTGCTAAGATCGGTGGCTCGGCCGGTGCTGGTCTCGACATCACTGGCAAGTTCGACTGCAACCTTGGTCTCGCTGTTGACAAGAAGTGGGACTTCTCTGGCGGTTTCTTCAACCTCATCCCCAACCTGTCTATCGGTCTCGCCAAGGGTATCAAGTCCACCTTCTCCCAGAAGACCCGTGGTACTTGCGGTAGCTTCATTGGCAAGTTCAAGAAGGGTGGCTTCATCGGTGGTCCTTCCATCCCTGCTGGCGGTATGATCACTGCTACTGGCTCTGGCGACGCTACCATCTCTGTCCCCGCTGGTGTCACCAAGTCTGTCGAGTTCTCTGGTACCGTCGCTGTCCCTGATGAGGATCTCCCCGCCCCTACCACTGTCCCCGGCTCCCCTGATGCTGCCGACTCTGGTTCTTCCCCTGTTGCTACCTCTGCCCCTGCTGGTGACAACGAGACCTCTTACGGCCCTGGCGGTGACTCTCCTGCTACCTCTGGCGCTCCTGCTGGCGATGCTACCGAGTCTGGCTCTTCCCCTGCTGTCACCTCTGCCCCCGCTGTTCCCGATGAGAACACTCCCGTTGGCCCTGGCGGTGTCCCCAACCAGCCTATCACCAAGGGTGCTGGCGTCACTGATATCTTCGGCCCTGGCGAGACTGTCACCGTTTCCGGATCTGAGGGCTTCACCACCATCATCTCTGGCTCCGAGGGTTTCACTTCTTACATCACTGGTTCCGAGGGCTTCACCACTGTCTTCTCTGACTCTGAGGGTAGCTTCACCTCTTACTACTCTGGCTCTGAGGGTTTCACCACCATCATCTCCGGATCTGAGGGTGTCACCAAGGTCGTTCCCGGTACTCCTGGCTTCACCACTGTTGTCTCTGGCTCCGAGACCTTCACCCAGGTCGTTCCCGGTGCTGGCTTCACTTCCGTCTACACTGGCTCCGTTCCCGCTGCTACCGGTGGTGACTACGATCTCCCTCCTGCCCCTGGTGCTGATGCTACCTCTGCTGGCGATGTCGCTGAGTCTGGCTCTCTCCCTGCTGCCACCACTGCTCCCAACGGCGACAACGGTACTCCCGCTGATGTCACCACTGGTGCTGGCTCTGACGCTGAGATCACCTCTGCCCCCGCTCCCGACACCACTGAGGGTCCCGATGCTGATGGCATGATCACCTCCACCATCCGTGAGACTCATGTCTACACCATCACCTCTTGTGCTGCTTCCGTCATCAACTGCCCTGCTTCTTACACTCAGAAGATTGTCACTGCTACTGTCATCGAGCGCACCACTGTCTGCCCTGCTTCTGCTACTGCTGTCCCCGAGGTTCCCGCTGAGGGTTCTGACGAGTCTGGTGCTACTCCCTCTGCTCCTGTCGAGGGTGGCAACGCTTCTCACCAGGGTCCCGACGGCGAGACTCCTGATGCTCCCGCTGACGACGCTACTCCCTCTGCCCCTGTTGAGGGTGGCAACTCTTCCAACAAGGGTCCTGACGGTGAGAAGGGTGGTGACTACGCTCCTCCCGCTGACGGTGCTACTGGCTCTGGATCTCTCCCTGCTGCTACCACTGCTCCTGGCGCTCCCGCTAGCGATGCTCCTGCTCCCACCGCTCCTCCTGCTGCTGACAAGCCTACCATTGACATTGTCACCATCACCGAGGACGTCACCACCATCGTCCCCTGCACTGAGTTCGTTACCAGCACCTTCACTGCTCCCGCTACCATCAAGGCTCCTGACGCCCCTGCTGTCACCATCATTGACAACCACACCGGTCAGCTCCCTGCTGCTCCCGCTACTCAGCAGCCCACTGCTTTCACCACTATGACCCGAGTTATGGCCACTGCCACCGACTCTGGTGAGTACCCCGTCGCCACTGGTGGTGACTCTTCCGCTGCTACTCCTGAGGAGGGTGCCCCTGGTGCTCCCGCCACTCCTGGCGATGCTCCTGGTACCCCTGAGGCTGGCTCTCCTGCCGCCCCTGGTTACGACCTCCCCGGTGCTCAGCCCACCTACAAGGCTCCTTCCAACGGAACCATTCCTTCTCAGGTTCCCGTCGTTGCTGGTGCCTCTCTCACCAGCGTTGGCAGCATGTTGCTCGCCATCCCTATGGCTCTTGCCTTTGTCATGTAAATAACTTAATTACTGAAAGCCTTATTGCTTTCTATGCCCGCATCAGATAGAACGTTTATGTATACAGCATTTCTTTCATCTAACTTCTCCATTGCCTTGTGACTGTGACTCAATGTGTTCTAACTTTTATCTTAATAATTCTTCCTATCCTTACTACAACTGTCTTGCCTCTTCTATCTTAACTGATCTGCACTTCAATTGAATGTTCATACTTAAAAAAAGACTTTCTTATTCTTCATCTAAACTTTGCTGGCAACGTTTCTTCTAAGTTCGTGTTCTTAAGCCTAAGCAGATCTTGGTCCGTAGAAACTGGAGCACCATCTCTATCTTCAAGACTAATACAGCTCGCTCCATTACCAGCATTGGCTTATACTTTTGACATATTTGTTAGTGCTCGAACATCAAAAACAGCTTGGTACTGTGGTCTAGTTGGTCATGACATCTCGTTAACACCGAGAAGGTCCCCGGTTCGAGCCCGGGCAGAACCTCACTTTTTGGTCTCCAGAGAAATAGCAGCTGGAATATCTGGACATGCGTCGGTTGTATAGAAATCGTATCTTTTTTATAACTCACCTATCCTACATATATGTTCCCGCGTGGTCCAAAACTCTGGATCTATATTTAAGCGACTGCGATCTTGGACACAGACACATCGTATATTGAAAAGGTCTCTTTAAAACTTAAAACAAGTTTAAGACGACCGATGAGACTACAAACATCTTGATAGGTTTGGCTTGTGCGTTGCTGGGAATTCTTCACATGACAATGCCTAAGAGCATATAAGAGTATGAACTTGTTGTAAGACGTGTGCGCCATGCCTCTTGTCCTGGATCTCAGTCGCTACATCTGGTTCCTTCCTTCCACCTTTACTTGTATAGGTATATTCGACTTCAATCACTTGATCAGACCTGTTGTCCGTTGACACCCTTCTGAGTTATTTATATATGTCACCGGAGCTGCAAACATCATCTCATCAAGGCCTAGGCATGTAAACCTGACAAAGTATTTGCTTTTGAGTGATTTTGTAGTGGACACTGCGTAGCCCTTTCACTGGCGCGCCTCAGGGCTGGTTGCCCAGAAAGAGGATTGAAATCGTACTGACTCTTCTGGCCTGCATCTTAACCCTACGTATCCTGATGCCGAGCTCAGCATGAAGATATCACTTAATGAAGGTACATTAGGCGAATCGTGTCTCTCCTGGAACCAGGAACCTCCAAACTGTCGCACGACTGGGAACTTAGAGTGAGTCGAACTTATTAAAAAGCCTATGCCATAACTCAAATATGAATTCGACCTTTTTCGCCAAGGAGCAATCGAATCGGCTTAGAAGCATTGCGATAGAAGTTCTGTGTAACCTTGGCCTACTGTCGCAACAAGGTTCAAAAATAATAGACGGAGAATAGCGGGATTAATTCCAAACGCTGGAGCCCATGCATCGGATTATTTGATGTATCGAAGAGTCCAGGATACTGACCTATACATCCTAATAGGGCCAAATGAGCACATAACGCACAGATATGAGATTTTATGTATCTGTAATCAATTGATGAGGGTCAGTCTGGTGAGAAATTGAACGCTCAAAGAATGAGTTCTACTCACTTGACCAGCTGGCATCAAGCTGCCTGAGGCTTCTAGGCTCCGATAGCACGGAGAGATGAGAGCTATTCCGTGTTGTTGCCGACATAGTGTTGCGACTCGTGGTTGCACAGCATACAATCTTACGTACTGGAGGATGTCCAAACCTGCACTGTGACTCCTTGAGTAAAGAGAGAACTAGTTGTTGTTTCACAAATCTCCTGTTTTTTCACGATGGCTCGGTTGAGTGAGATGGGTGTGCCCGATGATGGTGTGGCGGCGACCAAGTGAGTGCACCAGCTACACTGATTTTGGACCATGATGATGATATGAGTCTCATCGTCGATTTCCATGACAAGAAACACTTTCTTTTTGTGTAAAAGGTCGTACACAAACATGTCCGATTCTCGGCCTTATCTAATTATGCCTTCATAAGCCAGGAATTGTTGCATCAGGTGAATGTCGTGATTGCAATTAGCACTCGATAATTAAAATGCAGCCAATTGCTCTGATCGTATGCGACACCCGAAAAGTCCATAGATTGGCGATCGATCCATTCAATCCATTTGGAGTAGTATTTGGAGGAGACCCGGCCTTACCGTGGCTGATAACCATTAAACCATTGATGAAGCTATCGCTATTGGGGTTTCAAGGTTCTGAGCATGATAAGCCACATCCATCGTCTCGGCGGTAAACTCAAATGCCCCGCAAAAAGGCTTGTTTATTTTTCGTATTGGTTGTGGCTGGATTGAGAACGGGAATCGGTTCTACCGCCGTGCTATTGCTCAAGCGGGAACTCACTTGTCCGATAGACATGACTAGTCTCTGTCATTTCTGGATCTGGGGGGACGATGGTGTGCTGGTTGCGATGTCGCTGTGCAACAATGACAGCCAACTGACTTCAATACATGACGTGGAAAGGCTGAGTGGACGACGTAGCGATTACTGCTTCATGTCCTGCTGATCATCAGCCGTGTATCTTTGTTGTCTCTGAAATGGAGGGATGTAACTGTAAGAATGGTTGGTGTGCTATCATAAACTCTAGACTTGAGTCTTCTGCTGGCTTGATCAGGAACAGCTATTGTGTGCCCTACTCTTTCTTGGGAGGGCAACACTCCAACAAATGATGCATGATTAGCGCTGCACACAAGCATTCCAACACGAATTGGGGGTTCGCGCAGTGCGAGGGTGTAGACTGATTGGTCCGTCTCGAGCCCTGGAGGAGGGGTTATCAGTACCCCAACCCATACCCAAGAATCCAAGACAATCTCGATTTAAGCTTTCGGTGATATCACCCCAGGACATTCTTGTCCGGCCTAGTCTTGGACTTGAACCTGAACCCGGCCTTTGTCGATCGGATGCCGGCTTATCACACGGTATCCCGGTCCGTTTCAGCCTCGCCTGGTGTGGAGGGCTTATCATTTGTGTGCATGCTAAGGTGAAGTTTCAAAGCTTGTTATCTCCTCACCGAGATCTCACCGCTTCTTTTTATTTTGCAACCTTTGCAGCCATCACCAGATCATGTCACAATGGGCATCAGGAAAGATAAAGTGTTTCTAAAGTATAGTTCTCAGTTTAATCTAGAGATACTTGCAGGATGCTATAGTAAACTAATTAGGCATCTGCCAAAAGTCATAATCTGTCGTAAGGTAAATCAAATGCAATCTTGTGTAGTAAAAAACATGAAAACTCGCTTTTGTCTTGTAAAATCCTCCAAATCAAGAGAAATCAGTAAATCATCATGAAGAAGTGCCCCAAAGCTCAAGCTTAGACAGCAATGGTCTTCTTGGCTGGCCTCAAGTCAATACCAGAGGAGTAGTTGGCGGTGCCGTTAATCTTGGTGTTGATGGTGGTTGTGGGAGCCTCCTGCTGAGCGGGCCAGATCTCCTTGCCGGCCTCCTGCTCCTTCTTGTGGTGCTCCTGGAGAGATGCGCGGACGCTCTGCTGGAAGAAGAGAGGGCCCTGCTCCATCTCGGGGTGCATCTCACCGTTGATGAAAACACCGGCGTTGACGTTCTTCTGGGCGTTGGCGCAGAGGTACTTGTCCTCAGACATGACACGCTTGTAGAGCTCGGTGATGAGAGTGAAGTCCTCATCGCTGGAGTGCTTGTTGCGGTAGAACTCGTAGCGCATTGTGGAGCGGGTAGGGCTGTGGGGGACGAAGCGCTGGATCATGAAGAAGTGAGGAGAGATGTTGGTGGAAGCATTGGGGAGGTAGTAAGTGACAGCAATGCGGAAGCCACGGTCGATCTGGTCCTGTCGCTGGGCACCAAAGTGCTGGATGTACTGCTTCTGAGTCTCGACCCAGTATGAGTTGAGGTCGGCAATGGTGGGGATGTCAGGGTGAGCGACCTTGCAGTGGTAGCACTCGTTGTAGTTGTCGGCGAGGATCTTCCAGTTGTAGTCACCCTCCATCTCCCAGACGTGGTCGAAGTTGTAGTCGTCAAAGTTGTAGTAGGAGAAGCGCTCATGGGTGTCAAGGTTGTCAAAGTCATCCTCCCAGGCGACCTCGGGGACCTTGGCGCCGTCCATGTTGATCCAGACGAAGCCGCGAGCATCAACCTTGACGTGAATGGGAAGAAGACCGTTCTGCTTCTGGTCGAAGCCAGTGCTGGCATCGCCGTTGTCACCCTGCTCAGGAGCGACGATGGGGAAGGCACCGAATCGGGTAATGTTGTGGAAAGCGTTGATGTTCTTGTCCTCATCCATGGCAATGACAAGCTCGAAGTTGGCGATGGTGTACTTGAGCCAGTCACCAGGGTTCTGAAGGCGGGCCTTGTGTGTGGTGAGGAGCCACTTCTTGGAGAAGATGGCGCGCTTCTCAAGCTCGTACATCTCAACTGAGGTGTACCATGAAGCGGGAAGAGCTCGGACAGCAGACTTCTCAGTAGAGCAAGAAGTGGGAGCAGTGGAAGTAGCAGAGGCGCCGAGGCCAAAGCATCGTTTCAAGAATGATTGAGCCATTGTATTGTGTGTGTGTGTAAGAGAGAAGAGGAAGTTGTTGTTGTGATGAGATGAAGAGGTAAAAGTCACAAGAGAAGATGGGACTTTGAAGTCTTATATAAAAGTTGTTGTTGTAGTTGTTGTGAGTGTAGAAGAGTGTTTGTTGATGATAATAAAATCTGTTTGAGGCTGGAACTAGACGTCTTCTAAATACTTCTTTTGCATCTGCCAAATCTGATACTAAGAATACCAAAGGGTGTGGCCTTACCCCATCGCCAATCTCAACACCCCTTGCCACCTGATACCTGATGCCGTCCATCTCGATAGATTGAGTTGCTGCTTGCTAGCCTGTCAATCAGGTGGCCCTCTGGCTCCGGTGTTGACGACCGGTCACATGATCGGAGAGGCTATCTTTGGGGCCCGGCTAGCATTGCTGCACCCCCAGGTACGCCCCTCTGAACAAGCCATGTCCGGCCTCAATTAGACCCTCCAAGAGTCATAGATGACGGTTTCTACGAGTCTTGTCTAGCGGCGTAGAGCAAGAACAGACCCCTAGACGTGATGCTTCGTGACATGTTCCCCCACGTTTGTGTTGTTTGGTGATGTTGGAATGGACCGTTCCGGACCTGCAGATGCCCAGACATGGACCGAAAGACGGACCTTGACTCTATCTCACTCTTCCTTACTCCGACCGAAGATCATGAATTTCTAGAAACCCGGCAGTTTCGTTTTTGTTATCAGCTGCATGAAATAATTGGAGTAATTCGGCTCAACTTGCTCCCATAGATTAACATGCTGCTATAGTTATCTCTGCCATTGTATCTCTGCATCTTCTAGAAAAATTGCAAGGCTGAGCGTAGAATCTTCCTATCGGTGTAAGTGTTCGCCTGATCGGGTGACGATCATTAGTCGATTACGAAACGCTGATGTCCCCATTGCCTCGTACTGATGGAGTTCAAATGCCGGAGCAGTGACCGCTTCAATGGTCATTCGGCCCCAGATTAAGAAGGGTCCAGACAGAATGATTTCGTAACAATATCTCAATCGCAGCAACAATATGCGAAGTTACTTTCAACAAAGGTGAGTCGAAACGACGTGAATCCACAAATGGTCTGACCTCGTTAATTGATTGAGAATGAATGCGGGTTTCTGATACGTGACCGAAAGGAATCGATAATGCCGTGGCTAACTGACAAGCTATGTCGGCGATAGTGTTAGTGTCGGTGCTGTAGATACTGATAGAGCACCCCTGAAATTGGACCCGGTCAGGGCGAGACGAGGGATTATCGACCAACAGCAAGTTTAGGCGAGAGTTGCAGTGATATGCAAGTCAGAGCCGCGCCGCCTAGCCTATATAGATAGCAGCGAGTGGTCTGTGCCGGTGAGTCCGGGGCCGAGCAAGCGCTTAAGTTGGGGTTGGGGTAAAACTAAACGTAAAAAGTCTGGGCCAAGACTCCATCAAAAAATGGACTCGCGACTCCATACGACTCCATCACGGAGTAAAGACATTGACGGTAAGATCAAGCGATGGCTCGTGTATGGGGTTGCCGCTGCATTTCCCCCATGGGGGAGTCGAGGGAGCCCCAGACCTTGAAGGTTTTTTCTCCGGCATTTAGTTCTCGAAAGTTTTGTTTACATTGTCGAGAGGTGAAGTAGAGAGATTGGAGGTGAAAACTCTGCAAGGATGGTTGTGGAAGAGTCGGCGGTGAGATTGTGTGTGAAAACTTCAACGGCGAACTTGACTTTAATATGTGAGAAGATGGCTACGATAAATCTCTAGGAGGTCAACAATATGTACAGTATCGTATGACAAGATCCAAAATCGTTCGTTTTGTATAATCCAGTGACATCAGACTCACTCAACAAACACAGATGTTCTCTGAATAGCATCTTCTTTTGAATAGACTTTCCTCTCAACCAAGGCAGATACGTTGTAGCTAATGACGATCGCTTCGTGTCAGAGGACGATAATGGCCATAATGAGAACGAGATCGTACGACATGACTGAATGAATCGTATGTTGTGAGACGGTCAGAACGTGTGTGCTGTCAGCGGCCTACTCATTCATATGTAATTGTGCCGCAACCACTTCATTTCGACCTTGTTTCGTCTCTTTGTTTCTCTCTGACTTGGCTCAACATAGACGGGCATACTCAAACTCGACATCTTATTTCAAAACAACGACGATATAGCAAGGCATCGAACCTCGATAGCGCAAAAAGCTCTACAGGACATCTGCGACAAAACCTTTTTCTCGATTGTTGTTAGAGTCACCCAGTTCAATTGAACCATTCAACAAAAGAAAATCGAAACCCTACCCTGTACATGATTACTCATGAAACGTTGATAAAGACGTTGCGCGTCACGATCTTCACCACTACAAGGATGACGGGAATTGAGCCTCAGAATGATCATCGCCAACCCCTTACCCTAGAACGAACATCTCGATTTAAGCTATATCGACATCAGGGCATGTTGCTCGCCTTCCTAACTACGTAACTGACGGGAAGCCCACTAGAAACTGCAAGGAACTGGGCGATTGACCTGGTATAGAACAAGTTTTGGAAGGGCAGAGAGATAGAGGTTGCTTGGCTGGATGTGTCATTTCGCAAACGATCTGCAGGTAGCCGCCCGACGGTGCAATCTGCACAGTACCGTGCCGAACTGCGGAGTCAAGATAAGAAACACCAAGCGAGATCTTAGAAGAAGACCGAAGTCGGTAATGTTCCAGCATTCTACGCATCCGTTGTGCATAATCATGGGATGACAGGTCTTCTCGAAGGCTTCATCATTATTGTCGACCCCTTGTCTCAACTTGACACACGTGGTAGCACATTCTTGGAAGCGAAGGCACGGTATACGGTGTGCACTCCGGGGTTGCGTATAGATAACGAAGAAACAGCATCAAAAGGTGAACAACCCGGGGATTGAGACCGCGTGGGCGTATCACATTGCATCACGATGGCTTCTATCCCTTGATATCTCGATGGTCAAATGATAGGATAAGAGCAGCGCTAGAGACGCAGAGACCAGGTCATGGTGCCTGGGGTACTTCCCCAGAAGGATGACGAGTGCCGGCATTGCCACGCCAGCCAACGTCTCGACCATGATGGATCTCTGACATGGGGAAGTGGGACGAGACGACAATGCTGAATCAAGATAAGCAGGAAGCGGAGTCGGTATTTTGTCAGAATCAGATTGTCTACTGCATGCTTGGCTGGTCTGGGAAAGTTTGGAGGCCCAGGTGCAGGAGACTCAAATGGTGTGAGGGATTGGGCAAGACAAGGCGAACACCCAAGATAAGCCTTGGCTGTAGCAGAGCCTAAAATGTCTTGGCTCCCATCTCGCATCTGGAGAAGGATAATCCCTGTCTTTTGTTCGATACCAAAGGAGGTTGGCGGAACGCAAATTGTGCATGAAGCTAGACCCAGAACGGAATTGGAGGGCTACGCGTTATCTGCGTGCGGAGAAAGGATTCCTTTTCCCTTTTAGCTAAGCTAAGGAAAAGAGAGGCTAATGATATCAATGATCTCCGGCTAGCCGTGTGCTTGCATACGTGCATGCCGAAGTCAAGTGAAATGCGGGGGAGGATCAAGCGAGGAGTACGTACAGTAAGGTGAGTTAAATCAAGACATGGAGATAAGACTTTCCCCGATGTGGGATTAGGGGAGCAACTCGTACATGAAGGGTTGGAGGAAGGCTGGAACTACGCCTTGTGGATATCTTCACACTCTCGCTTCATAGTCATCACTGTGAGATAATAGCTGGATAAGACCTACGTGCGTGTCGTTGGTCTGCTGACTTGGCACAAGGGACACACAAGTCCGGAGATGGAGGGAGGAGATGGGGATGACCTCAGACTAGACGAGTCTACTTGGTCAATGCGGTGATTGTAGACACCTTCAAGACCGACATCCCAAATAAGTTCACTCCATACAGCCCAATTGACATCAATCTCAAAATAATATCGTGACATTCCAAAAATGAAGTTATCGTGACTTCACAATCCTTAAAATGACAATCTCTTCATTTCCCCTCACTTTGCTCACGTGATCGGATATCCTCTTCTCCACACCCGGACTCCGGATCTCATGGCCGGAATTCCAGGTGAGGCACCGGAAAATGACTTTTGGTGAGAGCCGTCCGGAATACGGTGGCCACCGAGACCGGTCTCGTCTCCAAGCGGCGGTGATAAAAGGCCGTATGGACATGAACAATTCGTCTTGACTCTGGAGGTTATTATTCCATCTCAATTATACTCGTCCCTTTGCAGGTCAATTGGCAGACTCAATTCCTTCTCCACTATACTCCAAGTCTACCAATAATAACACAATGGCCTCTCAGTCATATCTCATCGTGGGAGGAGGCGTCTTTGGTGTCTCCACGGCCTACACTCTTATCCAAAAGTACCCCAATGCCTCCGTCACAATCGTGGACAGGGACCCTTACGATGGAGACAACCGTGTAGCTGCTTCTTGGGACTGGAACAAGGTCGTCCGCGCTGACTACGATGATCTCCTCTACTGCCGTCTCGCTCTCGAGGCCCAGGACATCTTCGAGTCTGACCCTCTCTGGAAGCCTCACTTCCACAAGGCTGGTGTCTTTTGGGTGTGCCGCAGCGACTACGCCCAGGACGTCATCAACAACTACAAGAAGCTGGGTCGCGAGCACGACATCCAGGTCTACACAATCGAGGAGGCTAAGAAGCTGTACGGTGGTCTTTACGAGGAGGCCAACTACGACGGCGCCAAGGAGGTGCTCGTCAACAGGAACAGTGGCTGGGGTGCTGCAGGCGACTCCCTGCGTGCAGTGACCCGCGAGGCTATGAAGCTCGGCGTCAAGTACGTCGTTGCCGATGTCGCTACTCTGCAGATTGAGAACGGCCGAGCCACTGGTATCCAGACCTCCAAGGGCGAGATCATCTCGGCCGATACCGTGATCCTCTCCACCGGAGCCTACACAGCCAAGCTTCTAGAATACAGCGCTGCGCGCCACAACCTGCCTGATCTGCGATCCGGTGATCGCATCACAGCTGCTGGTATCACCACAGGCATGGTCACTCTCGACGACGAGTCATACGGCAGGATGAAGGACATGCCTGTCGGATTCCAGGGTTACACCTACAAGCACAGTGAGTCTCCGTCTGCATGCAAGTCATTGAAGCAAACTGCTAACATCAGCGACAGAGTCTCCCTTCATTGGCAGTCTACCACCCACCAAGGATCGCGAGATCAAGTGGTGGGGTAAGAACATCTTCAGCAACACCCGTCAAGTGCTGCCAGGACGCTACGTCTCTGCGCCACCGGACGAGAAGGACTACGCTCAGTGGAAGGTGCCCAACGCGCTCAAAGAGGACATTGACACGCAGAACCGTCTGTTCTTTGGTAGCAAGGGAGCCCACTGGAAGTACGAGCACCACCGCATCTGCTGGGATGCCTTCACGTCGAGTGGAGACTTCATCATCTCCCCGCACGCAGGGGCCCAGGGTCTCTACGTAGCGACATGCGGCTCATTCCACGGGTACAAGTTCTTCCCCGTGCTGGGCAAGTACGTGGTGCAGATGCTCGAGGATAAGTTGGAGCCCGAGCTCAAGGAGAAGTGGGCTTGGGACCGCGAGCGTCCCGATGGAGCCTTCAACTGCGAGTTCCCCAACTCGGAGTTGAGAGACCTGCTCGACCCTGCTGCCAGGCTGTAAGCAGCCAAGGCGAGAAGAGTCAAAATAGAGTATAGTATGTCATTTAGAAGCATGTACGGAAGCATTCGGAAGATGTCAGAGCAAAGAAAGAACGCATGGAATGAACCATGGAAGGAACAAATGATGCATGGCAGTAAACTGTTGGAGGAAGGTCTCATCCTCTGAGGGGAATGCGGCTGCGGGGGAGCGACAAGGAATCTGCCAGGGATCAAAGGCACAGTTATGATTGGGCGTCTTAGCATAATGAAGAACCATAATGAACGAATTGAACATTTCTCTTTTATTATTACGGTCCCTTACCTCACCTCACATGAGATTTGCCAACTTTTTGGAGATTCACCAGTGCCCCAGCCATGATCGCCTTTGCCAAGAATAGAAGGAAAGATTAGGCCAAGCCAAGAATATCCGTCCCCGTCTGCAGCGTTGCGTTGTCGGAGTAAGACAAACCTTAGTTACGTAGTTTATCTCACTGTTCTCCCCGTTCCATTCCCTCTACCCATGTCTATTCTCCTCATCTCCACTCTTATCTGTCACCCTTGTTCTGTGCTTAGTAGATCACAGCAGGCATTCTCTCATCTTTTTCTCCACATCCGTTATCTCTTCCCGATGGATCTCCGGTGATCGGGGGCGAAAATGAATGGGAACGAGACAAGGTGTGATCTCGGTGAAGGAGATATGGATGGAGTTATTTCTGGAAGGTTTGATGGAAGGGTGTGGGTGTGGTGGAAACGGGTCTGAATTGGAGAAAAATGCTGTAATGTGATGCGATATGATGTACCGTGCTAGATAAGGAGCGCCCGGGAAAAAAAAAGAGAAAGCTTCTAGATGGAGTATCCAGATAGACATTCATCAAGATAGGTAATTCTACGGTGAAAAAGATTTGTTCTGTTTTTATTGCGTTGGTGGTTTTGGTCATGAGTCAATGGCAGCGGCAGCAAGCGAAACGTTTTGTTGTCAGCTGGTCACTGGGTTGGGAGCGACAAACAAAGCGCCTCTTTTTGTCGCTGTTGCTCTCGACGTTTCAGCATTGCCGTTGCATCCAGGGACTGTTTGCGCTGCAGGTGAATTGTCAAGTAATGTTATGCTATGCAATGCAATGCCGTGTACGGATACGGAACGGATGGAAAGGCATTGCCCTTCTCTCTGGCTTCGCTTTGGTGGGCCTCGTTTCTTTGGGGAGCTGATCAATTGGACACCATTAACCCACGCCCCCTTGGCCTTAGCTCTTGGCCTCCCCTTGTCGCTTGTCCCTTGACCCTTGTTCGTTCTCTCTCTCTCTCTGTAAGCTGTTACTGTACGATACCCAAGTACGGCAATGCACATTAGCACACTCACCAATTGTCTTAGTTCGCAGACTTATTTCACCTAAAAACGCAGCGAACGGACTGGCCTTTGGCCTGCACAGTACTAAAACCCCGCGTTATCATTTTCAGCAAGGACCAGTAGGCAGTGCGGGGTTTGTCAGTTCCTTAGTTCTCGTCCCCCCAGTGCTCTCTTCACTGTATGAGTATCCCTCTGTACAAGTCTGAAGCATAAAGTATTTAGTGGAAGCGGGCCCCTTTTGTCTGTGAACAAGGTTCACCAGTTTATCATTCCAACGCCTCTCGAGTTTTCTTTTTTGACCGTTGGCAATTGACATTCTCATTTCATTCTTCTCTCATCATCATATCCTCCCCATCTCACAAAATGTCAAGGTCATCAATGTCTCCCGCTGAGGAGAACAACACAACCAGCAATCCTACCACAAGCACCCGTGGCCGACGACGATCGCATCACGCATGTTTGACTTGCAGGTAAAAACAAAAATGAGTCTCTCAATACTTGTCTCAATACTAACACATTCCCCCGTCTCAGGCGCAAAAAGACTCGTTGCCCAGGCGAGAAACCGCAATGCTCGAGCTGTGTCCGTCTCAAGCAGTCGTGCTCTTATCCCCCAGCTATTAGGCCCTCTCAGAGCGGCCCTTCGGTACGTTGTGCATGCTTTGCACACGACTAAAATGCATGCATCTTAACAAGGAATTACTATAGGAGGAGAGATTGGCGCATTTGGAAGAGAAGCTTGACTTTTTACTCAACGGCAACTTGTAAGTTTATCTTGACTCTGTCTCTTTGTTTTGGCCTCTGTTTTCTTTTTTGGGGGCAAAATTATTTTTTTAGTGAGGGGACACCCGCTAACAACGCCCTGTAACTCTTAGGTCTACGTCACAACAGCAAAAACCTCTACCAAACGTACCGAACCCACCGAACCAGAACCAACAACAACAACAACAGCTCGAATCCCCTCAAGAAACAACAGATACCTCCGAAAAGTCCTACTCTGGTGTTAGAAACACCCGCGAACCCAGCTACCCTACGAGCCATCCCTCGGTCAAGTCCGAATCCGAAAACTCTTCGCTGCGGCCCAGCGTATCCGACATCGCAGTTGGGGTTGCACTCTACTTTGAGTACTGCCACCGACAGCCAATATGGTGCTTCGAGAGAGACGAGGTCAGCGACTTTGCTTCCATGCACGATGAGTTAGCTTGCAGTATTCTCGCCCTCACTCTGCGCTTTTCCGAGAATGCCGACCAGGCCAAGTTGTACGCCAACAATGCAAAGAGCCTTGTCATGCTGCGTATCGCCAACGGTACTGTGGATCTTGCGACGCTCGAGAGTCTTTGTTTGCTATCTTACTCGTCATTTATTGGTACGTCATAAATGTTCCCCAGTCTATCGCGCATCAATTCTAACACTTGGCAGATGGAAATGTGCATCTCGGTCAATTCCACCTCGGTCTGGCCCATCAATTATGTCGATCCGCAATGCTCGACGTCGAGTCTGTCTACGGCATTGAAGACCCCCAGACAGAGCGCAAGAAGCGATTATTCTGGAGTCTACAAATGCTTGAGCAATCCTACGGTCGCCAAGAAGGTCTTTTGAGCGTCCCTACAGAGATTTGGCGTCCCTCTTACTCTACAACAAGAGGTCCCCTGCCCGAGCATGACCCTCGAGCTCCCACACTACCTCGAGATGACCTCGGCTGCCAACACCAGAACGAACCTGGTATCTGGAATACCAGCGTACATCTCGGTTGGGTTTGGAGTCAAGTGAGAAAATATGTTTCCGATTGCGCGCACAACAACATTAAGGAGCCCTGGCGACATGACTCCATGTACGCAAAGGTCCTTGCAGACTTTATGGAGACGGAGAACAGAATACCCATGTGCCATCGCTACGACACAGTCAAATTCTACGAGCGCAAGGTTGAAGATTTGAAGATGCACCGCGATTACTGGGCGCCCTGGCTCAAGGAGCAGTTCACATACCACGTCATTCCTACCGTCCTCAACCATCCTTTCCTCTACATCGTCGGAGCACAGCACAACCCCAACCTCGCCATCCCCAACACCTTCTGGAGACGCTCTTCTGAACTCGCTCTACTACACTCGACATGGATCGTTCGAATGATCGACATGGTCGTTGACAAGCAAGTGCCCCTTGCAGATCCCTTCTTCGGACATGTCGCTGCTATTGCGGCGACGGTGCACCTGTACTACTGTTGCGCGGCGGCGGCCAGGCTAAAGCACAAGTCCAACGCCGACTTTGCCAAGTGTAGGCGGTTCCTGAAGAACTTTTTGCCTACCTCGGCAGCTTGCAGAGCATTGGTATGTTCCCACTTCAATTGACTATTTTTTACGATCGACAGCTAACAAATTCTTCAGGACCGCAACCTTGACAAGATGACTCGCATCGCTGCTGGTACATCTGACAGCATGGAGGTAGACGACTGGATGCCCTCCAAAATCTACCTTAGCGTTCCCCTCATGTGGAAGATCCTCCAGTTCAACACATTCGCAGACTCCCACGAGCTCCCCACTGCTGGACTCCTCAATCAATCTCTTGTGCCTAATTCTACACACGAAGGCGACAACGAAAACGTCACCTTGGAAATCATCGTCGCTAGCGCGCCGGAGATATCAATCAACACAGCTGACGGCGGCCAAGAGGCCCCAACTCTTTCGTACAAGGCCCCGCTGTCGTCGTCGCAGGGTCCAGACTCTGCCCGCGATACGGTTTACGACGAGATCCCCGTCGACGACAGCCTAACGCTGTGCACGACGCCTTGGCTCTACGCGGATTCGTCGCAGTTTGTTAATATTGCGGACATGGGCTGCGATGACCCGCAGCCTCCCATGAGCGAGAGCAGCCGAGGGCCCGCTTGGTGGGAAGGCGAAAACTTTAGTAATATCATGTTTAATCACTTTTAGGAGTAGTGGAATGTTTGGGGGTTGTAATTCTGGAAAGGCACGGGTTAAGGAATATTAGTGGATATGGATCACTACTGTACAGGCTTAGACAAAGATTCTTGTGGTTATTGTTAGGCGTTACAAAAAGAAAAGATGACCAGGAACAACTGGGATTCATTCCTCCGCAATACTTCTCCCGCTATTCCATGCATAAAGAGACTTGTAATGTCCTGTTTAGTTACAAGATGCATGTCATGGGTCTCTCCCCAAATATCCACTGTAAGATACAGTACAGTACAGTAGCCAGACTTGAGCAGGGCGAAGAGACGTCGCTCTGACATATCTCCATATTGAACTCCACCATGACAACGATGCGCATCTTGGTACAACTCCAAAAGAGTCATGATTGCGGAGCGTCGTCTCCTCCCCCGGAAAACGGGAAGCGGAAAACAAGCGTTATGGGACAATTGGTCCTTGCTCTCCGATGAACGTCTCGATTTGGAGCGGGATGAGGAGCCTGGGGAGGGAGGACCGGGGTAGCCGAAACCGGGGGAGGAGTAAACTTTGGTCTTGGTTTAGGTAAAAGAAAATAATAGTGAGGCGCTTAGGCTGGGCTTGGTTTAGAGATTTCCTGGGGTAAGAAGGGAAAAAGAGTGTAACACTGGTAATACGGCACTGCTACAGTGAATATGCGGGGAAGCGAAGAAAAGAGAAAGTGAACCCGGAGATGGAGAGATGGAGATTGATGCTAAACATGCACAATGTGTCCATCCCTAGCCCAGGTGAGTTGTTGTCGGGTGTTATGGACGGGAATCTACAGTGCCTCAATTAGAATAATCCATAGCTAGACTACAGGAGGGTATCTGTAACTCCAGGGCGCTTGGACTGCCCCGGAGAATGGAGACGATGCAGATATTCCCCTCCCCCAACTTGAACTTACGCATCTTGGGATAATTATGTGTCATGGTAAACTCGGACCAAGCGGAGGCGGAGACCAGTTCATGGGTTTCCCCCAATCTGGGGTAAAACGAAGCTATTCACGAATCTATGTGTCAAGAAATTGTCTACTTTTCCGGGGAAGTCGGGGTAGTGTTCTGAGGACCGAGAGGCGCATTGACGCTGTAAAGGTACCCAAGGTCAAGACGGGATTCAAGGTGAGGAGAGGAGGCGGGGGTGGATGGCTGACAGACAAGATTTGACTTGGCGATTTTAGGCGGTTGGCTTGCAACAAGGCGGGTCAGCTGGACTGTCTAGATTTTCTTTTTGTGTACGCGGATACTGATTCAATCAATCTCTGTGCCTCACACTGTCTTATCTTGGCACATCACTTGAGTCGTTCACCTCCCCGGTGAGACCCTGCCATCCCATCTTTTTTTGTTTCTGTTCCTGGCCTCCCCTCACCGCTCCACTGTTATGACCAAGACAGTCTGCCTGCATTACATTGCAGTAGGGGTGTCACTACATGGCGTAGGTACAGTAGCAGAGAGTCCATGTGAAGCCATTCACGATGCCCTTTTGAGCAATTCGCATAGCTGGTCGCTGTTCTAGACGTTAGTCGGCTGCAGGCTCGGCCGAGCACTAAAAAAAAGTCAATGATGGCGAATTGACACTCTATCAATTGAGGGGTCCAATTGATGGTTCAAAGCTGACGACGGGATTCTAACTGCGCGAGATGGACATTGAGATGGAGTCGTACGGCAACTCATGAACCGAAGAGATCAACCACCAACTTTAAAACTAATTTTACCAATCTGGGGACCGAAATTGAGTTTTTTGGCCGATCACTTGCCTGCCCGTTGATGAAGGGAAAGGTTATGCTGCGTACCTATTGCCGGTTAATTTCCCGCCCGGACATCAGTTGGCTGCCACACTCTCAGGCGGGCTAATCTTTTTGACAAGGCGACCCCGATGCGAAAGGGTTGCCGAAAAGACAACGCATATCGGATTGACAGCAGAATCAGCATGTCAATCTAACGGTCAGTCACAATCCAGACTAAAACAATACGATAACGAACAAATTCCCTCTAAAGTCAATTGGTGGTGGCGCTTGCGGGGGTCATCCCCAGCCTCAGGGTAAGGGAAACAAAGGTCTAAATTGAAGGCATCGTGAAATGTGACTCTGCCGCAAAAGGTCCCATGACCAGAAACTTACGGTGTTTTTGAAATGAGGCTTGCAAGGGTTCAAAAGATACCGTGGTCCTTGCCCTGACAACTGTCGTGTCCAGCTGATTCGTCTTTGCAATGTGCTGTACACTGTATCCCCCAACCGAGCGTCCTGCACTAGAATAGAAGCATTGGGCGCTTCGTTGCATAGCGATAGCGGCCGTTTACATTTGCTGCGACCTTGGTTCTATCTCGCTACGAGATGTCCGAAGCCGCGTGTATAATCATCACTCGCTACGTTATCACGCGTGTCCTATCGTCTCGGCACGGACTCTTCTGTGGAACTTGAGTCGTCGTCGGCACTTGAAGCCCGGTCGATAACCCAAATTCTAGATTTTGGATCTGCCCAGCGTTATCTCCCCGCATACTTGCTGGCTCGCAAACGCCCATTATCCACACACCCTCCCGGCGCCGTACCTACCAACTCCCGATCACGTGAGCGCGTCCGCAACCGGAGGTTCTCATGTTAGTTGCCTTATCGTAACCATGACATAGGACGGAGATAGTTGATGTGTTGATCTTGGTGGGCAAGACGGTGCGGTACGGCTACGGGTGCGGAGGAGAATGCGGAGTCGTAGATGCGCTCATGGAAAAGATATAACGAGACTAGAACCTTTGCCAATAGAAGCCATTGTGTTTGAAACCCATCTCTCATCTCTCTCTTCAATTGCATTGCTCGCCTCTCTACCACTACTTTGAGCTTTCTTCATCAACACAGAGACGACACAGACACAGCAATGGCACCCTCACCGCGGGTTCTCATCATCGGCGCTGGCATCGTCGGCGTCAACGTCGCTGATGAGCTGGTTCAGAGAGGATGGACCGACATTACGGTCCTAGAGCAGGGTCCTCTAGCTATGCCTGGTGGCTCAACCTCTCACGCTCCCGGTCTGGTCTTCCAGACAAACACATCAAAGACCCTCACCAAGATGGCCACTTACACAGTCGAGAAGCTCCTTTCACTAGGCTCCTTCAACCAAGTCGGTGGTTTGGAGATTGCCACTACTCCTGCGCGACTGGAGGAACTCAAGAGGAAACGGGGTTATGCTTACTCTTGGGGCGTCGAGGCCAACCTTGTCAGCCCTGAGAAGTGTCTCGAGATTTACCCCTTGTTGGACAAGTCCAAGGTCCTTGGTGGACTTCACATTCCTACCGACGGTCTAGCTCTCGCTCGCGATGCTCAAGCGAAGCTTATTGAGCGCACACGGGCTGCTGGTGTCAAGTACCACGAGCACACAGTGGTTCGATCCATTGACCACCACGACGGCCACGTTTCATCCGTCAACACTAACAACGGCAACTACACAGCCGACATCGTCATCTCCTGCGCTGGTCTATGGGGTGTCGAGGTTGGAGCCATGGTTGGCCTCCCCATTCCTCTCACCCCCATGGCTCACCAGTACGTCCACACAACATCCGTTCCTAGCCAGAAGGGCAAGAACGAAGAGCCCAACGGCGCTCAACTCCCTATTCTCCGACACCAAGATCAGGATCTTTACTACCGCGAGCACGGCGACCACTACGGTATTGGATATTACGGCCATCGCCCCATGCCCGTTGTCGCAGCCTCGCTGGGCGAGACACCTAAGGATATCGACTACAAGAACATGCCTTCTAGCTTGAAGTTCACCCCCAAGGATTTCGAGCCTGGCTGGAAGCTGTCGCAGGAGATTCTTCCTGCTCTCCGTGAGACCAAGGTCGACCACGGTTTCAACGGTATCATGTCTTTCACCCCCGACGGTGGTCCTCTTGTCGGTCAGGCCCCCAACTTCGATAACTTCTACGTCGCCGAGGCCGTCTGGGTGACACAATCCGCTGGTGTCGGTCGCGCCATGGCTGAGCTTCTTACTACCGGCACAGCTAACATCGATCTTTCCGAGTGCGAGCTGTCTCGATTCGAGCAGGTCCAGCTCTCCCCCGCCTACGTCGTCGAGACTGCTTCCACCCAATTCGTTGAGGTCTACGACATCCTCCACCCTCTTCAGCCCAAGGAGTCTCCCCGAAACCTCCGCGTCAGCCCCTTCCACCAGCGCCACCAAGAACTTGGTGCTTTCTTCCTCGAGGCTGGAGGCTGGGAACGTCCTCACTACTTCGAGTCCAACGAGAAGCTTCTCAAGGATCTGCCCGAGGCTTGGAAGCCTGTTGAGCGAGATGCTTGGTCATCCAGGTACTACTCTCCTGTGACTGCTGTCGAGGCTTGGAAGACACGAACCGGTGTTGCCTTGTACGATCAGACTCCTATTCGACGATTGGAGATTGCTGGCCCTGGTGCTGCTGAGCTTCTGCAGCGATTGACTACTGGTAACGTTGCTGGTGAGGTTGGCAAGGTCACATTCACACTTCTCCTCGACAACCACGGTGGTATCCGAAGTGACATCTTCGTCGCCAGGCTGGGCGAGGATCTCTTCCATCTCGGTGTCAACGGCCCTGTCGATCTTCACTACTTCACCCGCGAGGCCAAGGTGCAGACCAAGGCCAGCCCTCATCGAGCCGTCCAGGTTCGCGACATCACCGGTGGTCTTGCCAGCGTTGGTGTCTGGGGTCCCTTGGCCAACGATCTCATGAAGCTCGTCAGCAGGGAGAACTTCTCCGACCGAGCCTTCCCTTACCTCACAACCAAGAAGCTTGAGATCGCTGGTATTCCTGTGATTGCTACTCGCTTCTCATACATCGGCGAGGAGGGTTATGAGATCTACACAACTGCCGACAACGGTCTCCGACTCTGGGATGCTTTGTGGCAGGCTGGTCTTCCCTACGGCGTCATCGCCGCTGGTCGCAGCGCCTTCAACGCTCTGCGCATCGAGAAGGGCTTCCGATCATGGGGTTCCGACATGACCCAGGAGTACGATCCCTACGAGGCTGGTCTCGAGTTCGCTCTCCAGCCTGGCAAGGACGGCTACGTTGGTTACAACGCCCTCAAGGGTCGCTCAAGCGAGAAGGTCTCTCGCCGCATCCGCGGTCTCATCATTGACGATGGCAAGTCCGTCGTTCTGGGCAAGGAGCCTGTCTTCGTCAAGGGTCGCGCAGTCGGCTACGTGACAAGCTCAGCCTTCGGCTACAGCATCGGCAAGCCCATCGCCTACACATATCTCCCCAAGGAGGTTATCGAGGGCGACAAGGTCGAGATTGAGTACTTTGGCAAGCGAATCAAGGCTACCGTGACATCTCTTCCCTTCTACCAGCCCGAGAAGAGCGCCTACGGCCAGAACTCTTCTGCCAACTTCTCTGCTCGCCTGTAGATTATGATACTTTACGATTTCCTTTTTTATGATGTATCAGGGTGTTTTTTGCGAATGGGAAAGAAGCTGGGTATTCCTGTGGCACTCAAGAAGATGCCATTGAGTTGGGAAAAGTCTTGTATAAGACAGCTCACTTTGCATAACAAGCGATGATGTTTAATAGATGTTAATGAACCACATTTCAAAGTTATATGTTTGTCCTGTACTCTGCTATATGTGACTATTTTTTATCTTCTTTTATCTTCTGGTCTAAGCGTTCGTTGACTCCATCTGTCAGGATATACGGATATATCTAGATTCTGGGAGAAACAACAAGTGGAAACTGGATCCGCAACAAAAGATTCGTCACATAGTGGAGCAGATACCGTTTGCCAAGATGGCGAATTTTCATGACATAGTCGTCTGCTATTCATTCTTTCGATTCTTCAGTTTCTAGCAAGCAAAACTGAGTCCCAACTCATCACAATAAAAACAACAACGCCAAAAACCGAGTCTGTTACATCAACGATATAAAAATGGCTGCGATCGGTTCTATGCGAGCCTTTGTCACAGATGGCAAGGGTAGCGGATCAATTAAAAACATCCCTCGACCGGTTCCAGACCAAGGGGAGATACTTGTCAAGGTGCACTCTGTGGCCCTTAATCCAGCAGACTGGAAACTCGTCGAAGGCACAGTCCTAAACTCAGCGCCACCAGACCTTATCGTAGGTTTCGACTTTGCTGGAACCGTTGAAGAGTCCAATGGCACACATTGGAAGAAGGGCCAACGAGTCGGTGGTTGGGTTCATGGCGTAACTTACCCAGGTATTGGCTCCTTTGCCGAGTTTGTCGCCATCCAAGAATCTCTTGTCTTTGCGATCCCAGACAATACTAGCATCCAGCAAGCATCGACTATCTCACTTGCTTTCGCAACTGCTGCGCAGGCAGTGTGGCAGCACTTGAGCTTTCCGGAGCCGCACCAGCCTAAGCTCAATCAGGTTGACTTCCTCGTGTATGGTGCATCGACAAGTGTTGGATTGTATGCTGTACAACTTGGAAAGCTCAGTGGCGCTCGAGTCATTGCAGTGGCTTCGACCAAGAACCACGAGTTCCTCAAGAAGCTGAGAGCAGATGTCACTGTTGACTACCGCGACGAAGATTGGGTTGATCAAGTTAGAGATGTCACTGGCGGTGAATTGCCATTCGCTCTCGACTGTATCGCAGATGGAGAGTCAGCAAACAACACCGCCCGAGCCCTGATGTCCAAACAAGGAGCTCGTCTGATATCCCTGTCTTTCGTTGATAAGTCTTCAGTCCATGCTATGAACCCACATGTCAAGGTTGAAGCGATGATAGCCTTGACCGTCTTTGGCAGAGCCCTCCCAGAGGCATTCGGTGCATTCGACAACGCTGGCGGAGAAACACCGGAGGATAGACGCCTCTGGGAGAAGTGGCTGAAACTGGTTACCAAGTTGTTGGAGAATGGAGACTTGCAACCAAACCCAGTTAGAGAGGTGGGAAGTTTGGATGATACGCTTGAAGCTTTTCGACTCAGTAAGGAAGGGAAGCTTTCAGCTGAGAAAGCTGTACTGAATGTGGTGCAGGAGGAATGAAGCATGGATCACGTGGGCAGATAGAGTGACGTCCGTTGATCTTCAAAATAAGCATTAATTTAAGCTAAAATGTTGTTGACGTGAACGAGATATGCATCAAAGGTCGATCACAACGATGATTCCGCGGCCACGGAATATGAGCGGAAGACATTAGTATCATAACTGATACGAAAGATTGTCAGTGACGATAAGCTCGTATCTGTTAGTGCGCCATCTCTAGCGATTGCAGATCTGCTCGCTTAGCCTACGTCATTTTCGATGGTCGATTGTCCGACCGTTGATCAGAATGCACACGCGACACAGAAGAGGGTGGTCAACTAATGCAAGCCAAACCCATCAACGGCGTGTTCTTGCGTCATATTATGGTTCGAGAGTCATGTCTAAATGGAATTATGGACGTGTCATTTGAAGAACAAGGCGTTATCTCGAGGATAAACCGATCACAGCGACAATTCTTTGATGGCAGGGAATAACGCGTCTGGGTACAGGGCTTGTTACAGTGGAGATTACAGTGGCACTCTCCTAAGGATCCTTCGCATCGCTCATGAGCAAATGCAGGATCAGAAGGCTAATTGACTTAGACTTTGACCTGTCCAATCCAAGACGGTAAAAGCCGGTGACACGTTTCCGTTCAATTAACAGCTTCCTAATTGATCGTAAGTCAACAAGCCGAGGCTTTATTGAACCTGGTCGCAATGCCAAGTCGTGATCGCAGCGCCAAGCTGTCAACGCCTCTCACTCCCGCTGCCAAGAGATCAAATACGGCTTTAGTTGGGAAATATCCCGACGACTTCAACTTCATCCCATATCATGTATTAATCTACCTACTGTTGTATCTGTGTCGAATCATTTTACCTTCTTAATCTGATCTGCACCAGCACGACCTTTTGTCGCTCTGACAAAACTCTATTGATGATTGCATCCAGCAAGCGCCTCGGTCCTACCACAAATATCTCCCCATTCGTATCAGTGCATCACAGATAAACAAATCCTTCAATCATCTACGAACCGTCCAATCATACTGAGTACTCATCATACGTTAGCCAGGGATCGGCGGTTGATAAGACGGACCGGCTAGCTCGGCTCCGCGTCCAAAGCTGGAAGCACCAATGAACCAGGCGAGTCGTAATGTCACTGTGGAAATCAAGAAATCAAGGATTCTGGGGTAAATGAATCTATGACAAATAGATTGCTCAAGACATTGACTTACCCCAGATTGCATCGTATCCTTATGTCGACTGCAGACGTTATCGCCGTACAGACAGTCATTGTTTCAGTGTAATTTCACTCGGTTGCGTCTTGATTCTGGAAGAACTGTACTGGAAGAATGCCCTTCGGAGCCGAAGAAATGTCATGACGTAGAACAGAAACTAAACTTGAAATGCCTCAGCTATTGGCTCAGCTTTAAAGTGTCTGCCACCGATAAGAAGCACGCGAGTCCAAACGGGCGGGCTGACAGCTCCCCTCCTAAATTTGCCCCAGCTGAGCAAAAGTGCCGCTTTATCCGTAAGATTAAGACGTTGCCCGAAACGATCACCAACAACAATTGAAACCAACGCTGCAATGACAACCCCTAACGTTACGTATCTCCCACATCCCTTCCTTCTAAACCACCTTCCGCTTTTCATTTAGGGTCCCCTGTAAGCCATCTCCTTTGTTCTTGCCACATGTTGTGTAGTCTATATATAAACCGCCGAGTGATCCGCGCGTCTTTTTCCTTCACACTATATCGCACCCTCTTGACTTGATTGCCAAACGAAATCTTAAATAATCCCTCTTTTTTGAGGTGCTGCAACCATGGCTTCAGAAATTAATCCCAAGTCAGAAGCCTACGATGGCTCCCCACGATATGACGAGAAGCAGGGCACCACGGAGCCTATCGAGGCACCTAAGAAATCATGGGCTCTGCGCAATGGTCTCACCCCCGAGTCTTTCAAGCCCCATGAGGATCATGGCAAAGGCACCGTTGAGCTTGCGCGGGACATGAAGCCTCGTCATCTTAACATGATTGCGATTGGTGGCAGGTTAGTTTCCTTTTTCTGTCGTCATGGTGTAACGCCGTCTTATTACCGCAATGACGCACCCATTTCGATGTGATTTGCTGACTTGATTCTAGTATTGGTGCAGGTTTCTTCGTTGGTAGTGGTGCTGCACTCCAGACTGGTGGCCCTGGATCGCTGACCATTGGCTTCTTAATCATGGGTGTCATGATTTTCAACGTCGTCTACGCGCTTGGTGAACTCGCTGTCATGTACCCCGTTTCCGGTGGTTTCTATACGTGAGTGACCTACCTGGCCCTCTGTCATTGCGATAACACTAACAACTCATCAGCTATGCCAACCGCTTCGTGGATCCCTCTTGGGGTTTCGCCATGGGTTGGAATTATGTCATGCAATGGGCCTTTGTTCTTCCGCTCGAGCTGACAGTCTGCGGTACCGTCATCCAGTACTGGGCACCAAATACCAGTGTGGCTATCTGGGTCAGCGTAAGTCACCACCTTGCCATACTGATATTTGAACAACCACTCACCAATCGCAGGTCTTCCTTGCCGTCATCATCCTCGTCAACATCTTTGGAACTCTTGGATATGCGGAAGAAGAATTCTGGGCAGCGCTGCTCAAACTCTCCGCCACCGTTATCTTCATGATCATCGCTGTTGTGCTTGTCTGTGGTGGTGGTCCATCCGATGGTCTCTACAACGAGTACTGGGGCGCCCGTCTTTGGCATAACCCTGGCGCTTTTCAACATGGTTTCCGCGGATTTTGCGGTAAGTCTCGAGCATTTATATCCCTCTTGTTGTTCAGTGTCTAATATCAACAGGTGTCTTCGTCACTGCAGCTTTCTCCTTCAGTGGAACCGAACTCGTCGGTCTTGCCGCCGCAGAAGCCCAGAACCCCGCCAAGGCACTCCCCGGCGCCATTAAGCAAGTCTTCTGGCGAATCACTCTATTCTACGTCGTTGGTCTCCTTCTTGTCGGCTTCTTGGTCAGCTCTACCGATGAAAGACTGCTTAACTCTGGAAACAACGACCCAAGCGCATCTCCCTTTGTCATCGCCGCTGCCAACGCTAAACTTCACGGCTTCGATTCCTTCATGAACGTGATTATCCTGGTTTCCGTCCTGTCCATTGGCGTATCTTGTGTCTATGGTGGTAGCCGAACGCTGGTCGCCTTGTCCCAACAGGGATACGCTCCCAAGTTCTTTTCCTTCATCGACAAGTCGGGCCGACCTCTTCCCGCTGTTGTTTCCATCATCGCAATTGGTGCTCTCGGATACATCAGTGTCAACGGAGAAGGAAACACTGTTTTCGTCTGGTTGCAGGCTCTGTCTGGTCTGGCTGCCTTGTTCACTTGGGGCTCCATTTGCCTTTGCCATATCCGGTTCCGACAAGCCTGGAAGTACCACGGCCACACTCTTGACGAAATCCCCTTCAAGCACGTCTTTGGTGTTTATGGATCTTGGGTCGGACTTATCCTCATTGTCATCGTTCTCATTGCACAATTCTACACCGCTATGACAAACATCGATGGATCTCTCGGTACCGCTGAGGGCTTCTTCCAGTCTTACCTGGCCCTGCCTGTTGTCATCTTCTTCTATATCGTCGGATATATCTGGAAGCGAGAGGGTTGGAGGAAGGTCAGTGAGATCGATCTGGATACTGGTCGTCGTGAGCATGACTGGGTCACTATCAATGCTTACCGTGAGAAGCTGGCCAACGGCCCTGCTTGGAAGCGTGTCATGCATCACCTGTTTTAAGTAGTATATACATTATGTGAGCTGGGACCTCACACTGAACCTGCGTCAATACAAGCAGCTTTGCACTATAAACTCTCTACTGTCTCACCGACGTGTGCGAAGTGATTTCTGTATGGAAGCCACCCAGACCTCCCCATGAGAGCGCGAGTAGATTCGCGTATATGCTCCGAGGGAGAAGGTGGTGTATTGGTTCATGCCTGGAGACTATTATTGCTAACAAAAACCAGAGTATTGAAAGGGTACAAGCAATGAAGATAGATAGGCCTTTGGTGGGGTGGAAAGCTGTAGAGGAAGAAGCCTACATAACCATTGAGAATTATGTCTAAATGCCAAAACCACTGTAGACCAACAAATTTCATGACTATGTTCCCGAAGGTGGCCGGATCGACAGTGCAAGCTTTCTTCACACCTACTGCTTTACTTCTGCAAAGTTCCAGGAGATATGCCAAGTACCGTATCAAGTAGGATGTCCACGGATCAAGGCAGATCGCTTCTGACTAATATCGGGATATGCAATGCATATCACGGCACCATTTGCAATATGTTCTTTCCCATGATGTGTTACGTGAGCCCCATGCTAATTACAAACATTGCAGAAGCCCTCTGTATCAATTAGCACAATCAACTGTCGAGGCCAGCTTTGTGCATACCAAACAGAGAGCAACCGCATTCCTCGACGTTATTGCCTTCTCACCCTTGCAACTGGTGCTTTTCAGAATAGGCTAGGCGCAATTATCTCTAGAAAGCTGGACTTGCAGTCGCTATGTTTTCCCCGGCTGAAGGTCTTCGGCACCGGAATCCCCTTGAAAAGGTTCTTTGGAACTGCTCGCATAGTTCGTTCTTACTCCAGTTGACGGGTAACACATATGAATGGCGGCGTCGTCTGATAAGAAGCTTTCAATATGGAATTTAAATAAGGAAAAGCCGAGCGGAATAGTATCGTAATCGGCGATATCGTACATTGGACCGAAAGAATGATGTCTGCTAAACACCATAGTATCTAACACTCGGTTCCCTTGCATTCGTTCCTTTCATCCTCTCATCAGCATAAGAGAGTGCCCAGTCCTTGAACCCATTGAGTTCAATTTGCGGCACCCACCCTTGCCTCTGCATGGTACGTATAGCGTCTATAGCCCATGTAACACAGCTCTCTTGCGGATGCGTATTCTTGACTGGTAGAGGAACTGTCCCAAAGAACTTTTTGAGGTCAGCAGCCGAGATACCATCTGGTATTTGTCCAATAACGATACGCCCAATGAGCTTAGCGCTAAGGGCAGGATCAACGTTTCCTTTATGTCGCATCCACCAGGCCATGGTAGGGTTGTTCATGCGAAACGTGACAGGGTCGATCTCAGATGCATCAGTGGCTTCGAAGGCGTGGCAGTCTCGTCCGCGGCTTGTCTGGGGCGTAATGAGGATGCCCCAATGATAAGCCTCATAGCCAAAGGTTCTCCGGGCGTTCCCAAGGGAGAAATGATCCCGATGGTATAAAGCCAGAGCAACTAGTTGCACCATGGTGAAAGGCTAGCAAAAGGTCTATGAGCATTGTAATCGCTTTTTGTTGTCTCACCACTTACCGATTCGAGTGACAATTAAAATTGAAAAAGTTGCCTGTGTCAGGACAATAAGGGAAGTAGACTCAAGTGAAGATAATTAACGGACTTGCGATTACAGTGACTTCTTACCCTTTATAAACTTGATAGTTAAGGACGAGGTAAGGCATGATGGCTACATCGCTGTCCGAATTAGGACTACAAATCTTTGTTGGAACCAACAGCAGGATACATATTATAGTTTAACAAACCACAGTCCGTCTACTGCCGCCAACCAGTTTCTGTGACTAATGGCTTCTATAATTAACATCATAGCCGACAGGAGGTGTTTCAAGTACTGGTGATTGGACTTAACGTACAAGCATAATAGCCGCGCGATTTGTGAAACTAGATTTACAGGGGGCAAGCGCCTATAGTCAAAGCGGGATACGAGACAGTATCCACTACGCTTCTCTTGGGGGCTACCCTATTGAGTAATTACGCGATTTTGATGGTTGGGGTCATCTGAATATCATTCCTAGGATCTCTAACTTTCTTAATATCATGAAAAGAATAGAAGTCGCATTATGGACAAAACTGGAAGGTTCATCCCGAGGACAATGACAGGATGAAATCATGAGCGTAAACAATCGGCGTCAAGAGTCTTGTTAAAACAATGCAGTAGCTACTCAGGAGTCCAGCCTCTAGTTTCTTTAGACTTAATCTCAATCCCAAGTTTTCCCAAAAAGGAATTGGTTCCAAGGTGAAAGAATAATGAAGTCTCAATTGGTACACGTGCTCATTTGGTGCATCTACTTTCATTTACAAACACCATCAAGTTAGTATCCAAGCGTACCCAACTCAGCCATAGAATGTTATTGTAATGCATACGGTGGATAGTCCTGAGTTAAAACCGGTTACGACTGGAAGATCGACCAGATGCATCGTGGTAACGTCGTGGAAGGATAGTGCAGTATGCTATAAGTTGAGAAAAAAAGTGAGTTTTACGGAAAGCACATCACAGATACCACATTAAGTCAGCGAGGTTGCCCGATTTTGCACAGTGGTCAAGATCATCAATAAGATACAATGAGTTTTTCACTATATCCCCCAAGTGGCCATCTTGCCTACAGGACCAAAGACCACAAGTCTGTTAGCTGACGACCTGCTCTTTCACCCAGCCAAGTTGCCGAGGGATCAGAACCTGGACGTTCGACGCTGACTCCATCACGGTACGATGTAGCCGGGGTGCCCGGCTCCGGCAACCTCCTCCATAGAATTCGTTCTGCCGCAAGCTCCGTTTCGTAGGAGGGGAGAGCTAGACGGAGGTACTTCTCCCAATCTTCACCTGGGAAATAGTTGTAGTGCGCTTTGGTGAACTCCCAGTATTCGGGATACCAGCCCGAATATGCCCAGTCAAGTATCGCAGCGACGCGCCCATGCCTCACAATAATGTTTCTTGGGTTTAGATCTGCGTGTGTAAATTGAGTCTGATAGCGACTTGTGTGTACTTTGGCCACCTCTTGGCCAAGGAATTGTGCGACGTCTTCCATGCGTAAATGCCCCCGTGCCAAAGAATGGAACTCGGTATGGTTCATAGGGCCGAAAAATCGAGCTCCGATCCGGCAGTCATAACTGGGATTTGAAAGAGCGGACGAAACTGTGTTTTGTGCTGGAGGTTGGAGCTCGCGAAGACAAGAAAGATGCGTTTTGATATCGGCGAAGATGGCATCTCTTTCGCCTGTTGACAAGTGATCCCAGGCGCTATCTAGGCATTCGCCCTCAACATATGCCATTTCGATAAAAATACAGCCAGTCTTTTTTTCTGTGTGAATAGCGTGAATCCTAGGAATCGGAATGCGGGTATGCCGAGCGACAAATTGCATGGCCTCCACCTCCGGAGGGTCGCATGGTCCCTTGATGATGCGATGCCAGCTTACTCTTACTGTAGAATGACTAAGAGGACGAAAGAGCAAATTGCCGAGCCAGAGTCTCAGCCGTAATGGCAACAGTCGCAATGGCAACAGGGTCCCGATTGCTTGACCCATGAGTGTAGAAATTGGAGTTGGCCGAGATGGCCAGAGAAACGATGGGTTTACGGAAAGGTTTTATTGCTCAGGTGGCGTGACGTGCCATCCTCTGATTGGTCGTAATCCATCCCCAAGTCATAATGCGGGTCCTACGCGCCTTTTACGCGTCTCACCCCCTCCTCGCGCTTTTCTGGGCAAGACCAGCAAAAAACCAGTGCTTTGAGAAGGACTATTTCCACGGACTGCTATTTTCCTTTCGTCAGGCTGAGCACTGTCGGCTTCGGCGCATGTAGATAATGTGCTCCTACATTTTGTTGAGTACGATTTGTGGGCATCTTCAGATGTGTCACCGTTAAACCCTAGATAGTACTTGTTCTCCAACGCGCCCATGACATTATATAAGTCGGAGAGTAAACGAGGAATATATCTTTGGTGAGTGGTATTATCTTCTTCAGATATGAGTTCTGTGTCGTTTTTCCTATATTGTAATAAGAATCGACGTGCATCAAGTGACTCGAAGGGGGAAGGCTGAGATTTGAAACTCGGTGAATACCTTGGCCAGAATAATGACACCTGCTGTGGTACGTCGCCACCTTCGATAAGTACCAGCACTAGCATGCATGGTGAACGATTCACAAACTCGAAGGCTAGTTTCCGCCGTGCACCAAATAATTGTATCGTAGAAACTGGTAGGTAAGTCTAGTTAATCGCCAGCTGTTTCTTGCCACAGCCCCCAAAGCCAACCAGAGCAAACCTTATCGGTCTTCTGGGAGTATCACTTTCAAGCATTGCGATTATTTGTTTCATGCACTGTGGCCTTCAGTAGAATGGTCTGTTCTAGCGGCAAGTGATACGATGGTAGAACAGGAGGAGTTCAGTTCATCGGATGCTCGAACCGAGGATGATCTATGCTAAACACTTGGGTCTGGGTGGTGACACCGAGGTATTCGGGTAGGGCTGAACCAGTACTGTGTTCAAGGAAATTCATGCCATACTACCCAGGAAGCTAAGCAATAAGCACTAACTCGAGGGCCCTTGAGAGATCCTTGAACGGAAACTTTTGAGAAAGGTCGGACACATATCTCAAGAGCCGGACACATAAGCGCTCATCCCAGTGGAGACCAAACGCGAGAGAATATGTGTCATCATGCTTAACAGTGCCGTAGTGTAAGATAACCACGATATGAAGCTCTCTTCTTCTCCGTAACTCAAACTTGACATTCACTCACTTACAAGCATGACTTCAGACGACTTCGAATATCCCTGGGAGATCAGGAGTGAAGTAGAGCGCCTCCAGAAGCAATATGCTTGGATCCAGAAATGTATCAACAACAAACTAGTCTTCGCACCTGTGCAACTGGACAAAGACGGCCTTAGAGTTCTCGATGTAGGATGCGCTGATGGTAAGTCATATCGCCCTAATCTCGGATCCTTTGCTGAGACAGCTTTACCAGGAACTCTCCTTCGCAACCTAAGAAAGCAAGTCACCCCATCTGCCCAGCTCGTCGGTGTAGATGTCATCGAAGCCTTCTTGCCCCCTTCTGAGGAAGGACTGCGATATGAGCTTTATGATCTTTGCGAAGAGGCAAGAGGAGAGATGACTGGGGCTTTTGATCTGACGCATGTGAGGTTTGTCCTTCCTGGAGCTGCCAAGGTGGGATATCAGAAGGCAGTCGATCACCTTTCTGGTGAGTAACTGATATATTGGAGTTGGCCTACGATCACTATGCTAACGAGGAGCACAAAGCTACACTTGCGCCTGGAGGCTGGTTGCAAGTACACGAGATGGACTTTGATCTACAGGACAAGCCGAACGCTGGTCCAGCTTTGAAAGACGTCTGCAAGATCTTCTCCGGCGTATTCAAAGCTATGGGCATGACTCAAAACCTTGTTGCAGAACTCCCTGGTGCTTTCAAGACCGCAGGGCTTGAGCATGTATCTACCGAAATTGTTGAGCTTCCGATGGGCAAGCTTTTGGGTGATGGGGAAGCTACCGAGATGTCACTGCAACCTTTCCTTCTTACGATCCCTAGCTTAATGGAAGGTGCAAAGGGTAAGTTCTTCCTGCCACTTGGACTTATATTCGGCTAACAGATTTAGGCCTCAATGCCGATGTCCCAGCGTCGGTACTTGAGAATTTGCCGGCGAGGTTTGAGAAGGAGATCAGGGAGCAAGGTGGTGTCTTCTACACAAAGGTCATCATGGGTCAGAAGCCAGTCTAGGTTTGTATCTGAACTGGCGAATACTTAGAGGCGCGTTGAGCGAGCATTTTAACATCCATAGCATTATGTAGCTAGCCTCTTGTGAACCGTTAGTCAGATCAATATTAGCAAATGCGCGCATTATAAAGTTCCTTATAAATCTCACCGTAAGAATTACCTAAATCCATCAATGTCACCCGAAGTACCCGCACGAATAAGCATAACCCTCAACAATTCGATCATCATGAATGCCAAGCCTGTCAGGCTGAGAGTCGCCCTGCGATTCCCCGCAAACAGGTTCGCCAATATGAGGGGATACTCTACCGGCCCGAAATGCCGACGGCTAAAACGACCAGGGCATGGTAAGCGATCCAGCTTTTTGGAAACTTTATATACCTCGCAGTTTCTGACAGATAATTCTTAACGTTGTTTGTTAAGCATACTGAAAAAATGGCTGAGAAAGATTTTGTTGATGTTAAAGCTCTTTTGAGCCAGCTGACGCTGGGTGAGAAGGTGGATCTTCTTGCGGGACAGGGCTCATTTCGCATGACCGGGCTTGATAAGCATGGCATTCCGGCTCTCATAGTAAGTTATGAGATCAGTCGGTGAGGGAGAGAAAAAGCTGACAGAGCAGACTTCAGATGGTCCCCATGGAATTAGAGGGAAGCGATCATTTACACGCGTAAGCGACCCGGTACGCAATAATGAGCAGCGAATTAACAGACTACTAGATGCCGAGTCCCATGTTGCCGTCAGCTACGGGAATGGGCGCAACCTTCAACACCGAGCTTATTCATAAAATTGGTAGTCTTTTGGGCGAGGAGGCGAAACACCGTGGTGTCCACGTCTTGCTAGCACCCACCCTCTGTCTTCAACGCTCGCCTTTGATCGGACGTGGTTTTGAGGCCTTTGGTGAGGATCCTTTTCTCAGCGGTACTCTGGGCGCGCATTACATCAATGGTGTGCAAGAACAAGGCGTCGGAGTCAGTGTGAAGCATTATGCAGCCCACGATCAATCCGACAACAGTATCGAGGATAACGTGGTTATGACGGAAAGAACTCTCCGAGAGGCACACATGCTGCCATTCCAGCTTGCACTTCGAGGCTCAGACCCTTGGACCATCATGACTTCATATAACAAGATCAACGGCATTCACGTTAGTGAAGACCCTTTGCTGATGAAAGAGATTCTTCGTGAGGAGTGGGGATACAAGGGCCTTGTTATGAGTGATTGGTTTGGTACTTATAGCACATCAGAAGCTATCAACGCTGGCTTAGATCTCGAGATGCCCGGACCAACAGACTGGAGAGGAAAGCGCCTCAGCATCGCCGTCAACACACGAAAGGTCTCCCAAGCAACGGTCGATCAGTCAGTTGAGAACGTTTTGAACCTCGTCAACAAGTGCAAAGCTGGAGAGGTGTCCGGAAAGCCTCCTCAGTCTGACACACCGGAACAGCGAGCCTTGATTCGACAGCTTGTTGCTGAGTCAGTGGTGCTTTTGAAGAACGATAAGGAAAGGTTGCCGATCAAGAACCCCGAAAATTTGAAGTATGGACTTATTGGAGACCATGTGAAAAATCCTTCCCTTTGTGGTGGTGGAAGTGCTGAGGTCGAGCCTTATTATGGTATCACTCCGTATGAGGCCATCAAGGAGGTAGTCGGAGAGGAGAACATCACCTATACCCCAGGCTGCAACTGTAAGTTTAGATAGCCTCAGAGTCAGGATGAATCCGCTAACGGTGACTTAGCCTTCCGATTCAGCCCAATCATCAAGGGTCACAGAACTCCAGACGACAAGACAGAAGGTTGGCACGTCGACATCTTCGCGGAAGATCCAGAGGAGAACAGAGACACCAAAGCTATCGTCTCTGTTACCGCGGAGAAACAACTCGTCGATGTCCCTGAAAGCTACCACTCGACCATCCCTACAAAGTTCTATGTCAAGGCCAACTCAAAGTATACGATTCAAGAATCTGGAAGTCTCAAGTTCGGTTTCAGTACCTCCGGAAAGGGTAAATTTTACATCGACGGCAAAGAAGTCATCGACCAATGGACGAGCCAGCTCCCCAAGACGGACTCAACACCTTGCTTCAACCGCGTTTGTATGGAGAGATTCTACGAGGGAGAGTTTGAGAAGGGCCAGGTTCTTGACCTTCAGGTCGTTCAGGTCAATGAGAATGTGTCAGGAGGTGTTGGCACTGCGCAGACACTCGTTGGACGTGTCGGTATCTTTGAGGTCTACGATGAGGATCAAGGCATCAAGGACGCTGTCGAGCTCGCCAAGAACGTCGACGTGCCTATTGTGATCACCGGACTTTCTTCGGATTTTGAGTATGAGGGTAGTGACCGAAAACACTTGAGATTGCCTGGTCGGGTGGATGAACTGATTGGGTCCGTGTTGGAAGCCAATCCCAATGCCGTAAGCTGACAATCCTTCGCTCGAGGTCATAAAGGCAGTAGCACTGACACATTTCTTAGATCATCATTACCCAATCGGGACTTCCCATCGAGATGCCCTGGGTGTCACAGGCTTCGACACTTCTACATGCTTGGTTCGGTGGCCAAGAATGTGGTCACGGAATGGCGGATGTTCTCTTCGGCAAGGTTAACCCATCTGGACGACTATCTTTGACATTCCCCAAGTCTATCAAACACACACCAGCATACCTTACCTTCTCCAAGGCAGACTACGATATTGTCTATGGAGAAGGAGTTTTCATCGGTCACCGATACTACGAGATGATCGACCGAGAGCCTCTCTTCTTCTTCGGCCACGGACTTTCCTACTCTACCTTTGCTTACTCGAATCTCAACGTACCCAAGGAGTTCGAGTCCTCTGTTGACCATCAAATGCAAGTTAGCGTGGATGTTACAAACAAGGGTCAATACTCGGGACCCGAGGTTGTGCAGCTCTACATCCACCACGCCGATAGCTCTCTACAACGACCCATTAGGGAGCTGAAAGCATTTAACAAGGTGTATCTGGATGTCGATGAGACCAAGAAGGTGGATCTGACACTTGATAAGTACTCCGTATCGTTTTGGGATCAGGAAACACATAAGTGGAAGGCTGAGGCGGGAACATACACTGTTATCCTTGCTTCAAGCTCGAACCCGAAGGATGAGATTCAACGAGCGGATTTTGTGCTGAATGAGACTTTCTACTGGAAGGGCCTGTAGGCAATTAGACTTGTTACTTTAGAGTAGTAGTGGTGCGATAGACCTTCAACAAAATAACTATTATATATACAAAGAACGTGAATCTATCTAGGACTATACATGACTTCTGTCGTAGAGACTATCTCAATTCCATCTGGCTTACCCGACCTCTGAAACCTTGAATTGCTTCTTCCCATTCCAGCACCACCTGCTGGTCCACAGACCAGAACCTGGTGGTTGCCATTCGGGTTTCCATTGTCGAAGCTATTCTGCTGTTTTGGCCAGAGCGTAACCTCATCGTCATCCCCAACCTTTCTTCCGGATTCCGAGTCGTCGCCGGATTGAAGCTCGATAGCATCAGCCTGCTTCCGACTGAGTTGGCGCCTGCTATTGCCCAAAGCATGAGATCCGCCGGTGTTTCCTGAAGGACCGTAGCTGGCGCCGTGGCTGGTGAACAGTCGTGGGAGAATGCGCTTGAAGAACGGCTTGAGAGAGCTTGCAGAGGCGCAGATGACACAGCCTGTGAGCTCGGCGTACATCCAGCATAGTTCGTATGCTAAACCCCAGGTATAGTTCGGGCTGCTGAATAGCTTGACGGTGAGGATGCAGTTGTAGATAGCGACGATGATAACGCTAGAAACGTCAGTGACTTCATATGCTTGATGCAGGTTCGTTACTCACAAGCCACCAGTGGTGAAAAGAAACAGCAGTGACATCTTCTGTCGTCGAGGAATCTGTAATGGAATCACGATCCGTAGAGGGAGCAGTAGGATGACCAGATCCATAACAACATTGGCCACGGAAGCTGCCAAGAAGAACCCGAACTTGTCGATACATTTTCCTGTCGCCTGTGCCGCGAGATCCCAAGACGCCTTGATAGGCTGGCAACCAAACAGACTGATCATGGCGTAGATAAGTCCATATAGAGCGAAAAGGCTGATCAGAACGTATATTATCATTCGGAAGTTTCGTTCGGGCGAGAGGCGTAAATAGAAGAAGAGAAGTGAAATCTTGGCGAGATCGGATGAGAGCATGTAGAAGATGTTGACTGGGATCGTCCACTAGGTAATGTTAGATGTGGCGAGAGTGTTGGTTGATGGTCGAACACACCTTGAGCAGGGCCTCGTATTGGGATTGTCTGACTTGCCAGAAGTTGGTAGCGCAACCACCCTGAGCCACCACTGTTCATGTAAGTATAACGCTACGCATCGACGGTGGGTTGACTTACTGCCCATTGTGCAAGCGTAGAATGCCCAACATGCCACTAGCGAAGCGCCAGTAAGGACCGGTAGTAGTTAGTCTCGATGACATTCCTGGTCACAGAAGAATTAAACTCACGATCATCTAGACGAAGAGCATTCTTCTGTAGTCGCACCCTCGTCAAGATCCTCAGTCCGTAAACAACTGTTCCAAGCGTGAACAGACACGCTCCCAGAATAATCTGGACTGTAGCCCTACTCCCGGCATCCCATCTGTCCTGGTTGGCCGGCGGCTCCATCATAAATGGGTCGGTGTCCATGGCGAAAGATGCTCAAGCTGAGCCCAGCTAATTCGAGTATGGAGGCGTATATTGTTGAGGAGAGAACGCTACTTTGGGATGCTGCAGTTCGATATCAAAACAGACAAAAGGCCATCGACCTCCCCTTATTTTCCGTCGGGAGGGAGCCGTTAATTAAGTTACGGGACGAGATGGGAGATCTGCAAAGTCATGCCGTATTTGCTTTTCCACCATCATATCAGGAGCCGTTGTACATGCTTTTTTCTTGAACTCCACCTCATCAGGGATTGGCTTCCATTTGTACATCCCCGGTAATAGCAGTCCTGAAGAAGAGATTGGAAAGGTCTTGTCCGTAGCCGAGACTTATGCTTGCACTCTAGGACTGGGTACTATGTGCTGGCGTTAGAGAGTGAGACAAGAGGAACTTCTTTTCCAGAAGGGCACTTTTCTGCGTCTCAGAGTCTAACTCGTCAATGCAAATTTCTTTTCCCCATTCCAAATCCTTCGTGATTCGTCCGAACCGCCCAGTCGGTCCCCATGGACCTGCATGTTCTCTCTTCCTGATTCCAAGATCCACTATGGCCTGAGCCAAGACCGTAGGATTTCTGGCCCTGCGTTGAGTTAATGCGCCTCTCGGTTGTTGACGATTTCCGGAAATATTCTCCCAACGACGTCGATCCGTAACCGAACGTGGACCTGAGCCGTTATTGTGGGATGGGGCTTGCGTCAGGAACAGCAGGGCTGATGTTTATCCGGAGGATTGTTGGTTTCGCCCTCGGGGAAGCTTCGTAACCTTGTTACCAGCATGCCAGCATTCACATGTGCGTATCTACCAACATGCAGGATGCATGATCTATCACTACCGGTTTCTCACGACTCTCGCCACAGTGACAATCCGTTTGTTTCCTCTCCTGTCTCCTCGCAATATACAACTTGTTTTGAAAATTTCAGCTCATGCAGTAATCTTCATCTTTTCGACGATACATCACTTTCCTTGCTTTGTCCTCTGCACCTCGGAAATGACCTTCTTTGCTCTCATTTGTCCGGTTATACGGGCCCTGTTTCTACCGGAGGTAAGAGACGACAAGTGGTCCCCGCGTTGTGGGAATAGGATTCTTATCCTTGTCGAAAGACCCACCAAAATTCTTCTTCGTGTTCCATCAGGACGCCTTGGCTCCCGGGTGGTAACAAAGCTCAGACAACCACGGCCCGGAGCGCGTAAGTTTAAATGCGACCGTTGCGTTCTGCGTAACGCTAAGTCAGTTCGATGCAAGTGGTAGAAAACGCAACGGTCGATAAGATATCTTTTCCTCTATTTCCCCATCCAGTATGCAATTGAGAAAACAAGAGGGTACTGCAAACATTCGTGTCCCCCCTATGCAAGGCCCGCATCATACAAGCAAAGGCATTGGCCAAGATACCAAGTCCTTGTCACCCCCTGCAGCGTTCAGCTTCCTCCGTCCAGCGGAATGCAACTCTACAGCACCGGTAGGGATTAACTTGACCCGATACCAAGGAAAGGCTCCCTCCTTTTCGAAACGAAATCCGCTGCAGATGAGTCAAGCGAGATGCACTGACGCGCAAGAGTCTCTCCCATGGCACCGGAAGCGATTTCCCCTCGGGGAAAGAGACAACGTACCGACTCAGCATTCTCTCTGCTTCTGAAGATCTTGAGTCGAGATGACCGGGATTACTCGTATCCATACCAAGGGGATGGCTACCGTTGAAACCGTTGACGAACTCCCCATGCTTGTTCTGACCCTTATCAACGGAATTAACCATCGGACCACTAAAGCTTGGCTTGTCTGAAGGTAACATTGATTCGCCTATATAATCTCTACCAGAAAGTAAAGTCGTCCGATCCCAAAAAGTAGCATTCTTCCACAACAATTTTTAATACTCTAAAAATGGCAAACCCATACCCTTTCCAAGACAAGGTCATTGTCGTCTCTGGCGCCAGCCGAGGCTCTGGCTTGGCCCTTTCGCGATACCTCCTCACCCGTGGCGCCAAGGTGTCCATGGCAGCTACTTCTGAGGAGAACCTGAAAAAGGCCATCGCTGGTATCGAGCAGGACATCCCCGATGTTAAGGATCGTGTCATTTACTTCCCCACCGATGTCACCAAGCCTGATGATGTAAAGGCTTGGATCGAGGGCACAGTTGCCAAATGGGGAGAGCTGGACGGTGCCGCCAACGTCGCAGGTAAGATGAAACGTCCAGGAAATATTTAATTAAGGTTCTGACACATCATGCAGCCAAGATGAACAAGAGCATTCATCCCATCGAGGATCTTGATCTTGATGAATTGAAGGAAATGCTTGACGTCAACGTTGTCGGTACCTTTAACTGTATCAAGTATGAGATGAAGAACATGAAGCCTGGAGGTAGCATCGTCAACTGCGGTAGTCAACAGGTTAAGTATGCTTCCGGAAACATGGGAGCCTACGCCGCTTCCAAGAATGCTATTCGCGGCTTGAGTCAATGTGCTGCGTATGAAGGTGGCGCAAAGTACCCCAAGAACCCCATCCGAGTCAACCTTCTCTGCCCGTAAGTTATCCCATATAACACTTTCTGTTTCCATCCACTAACATCATCCAGTGGATGCATCGATACAGACATGATCAAACAGCCTCTTCACTTGCCCAACGGCACAACATGGACAATGACTGAGGATGACAACTTGACATCCATCATCAAACGATACTCCAAGCCTGAGGAGATTGCTGCTTCCATTGCTTTCTTGTTGGGAGACGAGAGCAAGTTTATGACCAAGCAGGAGATTTACGTTGATGGTGGTTGGATGGAGGCCAACTACGTTGGATAAATGTGCATAATATTAGCATAAGAAATTATAATTAGACAATCATTTATCGATAAGCGATAAGGAAGCCTTTAGTGCCGTTAAGCAAGTCTGCATAACTGTGGCATAAATGATTTTGTTTGTACAATCAGCATATCGATAAAAGTGATAAGAACTTTCGACTTGGACTAGCGTCAACCGCGGTGCAGCGCCATAGGGTAACTTGAGCAGCAATGGAAGTAAAGTAAATCCACGAGCAAGATCAGAACCAACACGCAGAGGTTGCATTTCTAATCCGATTATTATAAATCTCTCAAAAGTATTATTTCATCCAAAAAATGATGCGGTTGTGATTGAACGTCGGGCATTTAATATAGTGGAGCATAATGCCGTGTTTTAGCATCACCAACTTTGTTCTTACCGACATAGGCAACTGCACATCTTGGCAAATCGTATCACCTTCTTCACGTCAACCATAATTCACTACACACCATCTGAGCCTCAACTTATCTTCTTTGCTGTTACTCGATATGGAAACAGCATATCTTGGCACATGAATCAATCTTCAATATGATTGCTAAGCACTGTATCCTATCGTGATATTTAAGAAGCCCCCAACTCTGTTGGAACTGTTCTCAATATCCCAAACACTTTCAAATCATCTCTTCCCATATTCACAATCACCAAACATTCATAATGGAAAATAAGTCTACTATCAAAGTGATTCTCGGAGCTGCACCCGTAAGAATAACGACCCCAATGCAGAGTCGTCCAAGACTAACACAGGGATTACAGATTGGCGATAGCGCGGTCGACCCCATGGCACGCTTCTCTACCCCAGACGAAGTAAATGGCTTTCTCGATATCTTCGCTAAGCATGGTCACGACGAGATCGACACTGCTGCCGTTTACTCTCCCGGAGCTCCGTACAGTTCCGAGCCTAGAATCGGCGCCGTCTCTGCCGGTGACCGATTTAAGATCGACACCAAAGCCGACTGGTTCCAAGGTCACACGAAAGAGAGTGTCTCTCGCGACATTGATAACTCGCTCAAGAACCTGAATGTTGATCAAATCAATCTTTACTACCTTCAGCTTCCTGAGCGCAAGCACCCGCTTGAGCCTGTTCTTGAGACTCTCAACCAGGCGCACAAAGATGGCAAGATCAAGGCATGGGGTATCTCGAACTATCGCGCCGACGAAGTCCAAAAGACACTCGATATTTGCGAAGAGCACGGATTTATTAAGCCGAGCGTGTACCAAGGCCATTACAACCCAATTGTCCGTGGCGGCGAAAAGGAACTGTTTCCTCTCTTGCGCAAGCATGGTATCGCGTTTTATTGCTACAGCCCTGCCGCAGGTGGCTTTTTCGCTCAGAAGCACAAGAACCCCGACCCAGTGTCGCGATTTGCAGGCTTGGTAAGTACTGCGAAAAATCTTGCAGAGATAAAAGCTGACTATTACGCGTGTTAGACGCCTGTTGGAACCGTGTACGTTGGCATGTACGTCAAGCAGTCAATTGAAAGCGCTGTGGAGAAAGCGCTACAGGTAGCGGCCAGGTACGGCATCAAGGGCCACGCGGCGGCGCTTCGATGGACGGCTCATCACAGCATTTTGGAGGCGGAATATGGCGACGGTGTTGTTATCGGTGCGTCGAGCTTGGAACAGCTTGAGAGCAATCTCAGTACGATGGAAGAGGGTCCATTGCCTGACGAGGTAGCAGCTGCGATTGATCAAGTCTACGCCGAGGTTGGAGATGAGATCGCGTACCATCTGTAGACGAAAGAGCACATCCAATCATATGAGGACGAATGGATCTGTCATGGAAGACTAGGCTCAATAGAGTAGGAGCACCTCTTGGCAAAGGTGTTGGAGCTGACTCGACTCGACTTGAGCGCTGACAAATTGGCCTGAAGGATTGACGGCGATTGCGCATTTAATTTGGAAGAAGTAACCGTATTCACTACAATATCTACTCTCAATCAGTATTTTGAACGTTATTTTGAGCAGGTGTACTCATGGATTTTATTGTTGTGACGAATCCTAGCCAGCGTGCCTCAGCCAAGACAAACCGCCGAGTCCATGCCCATGCTGCTCGTGTCGCACATGCGAGAACACGGAGAAGACATATGGCCGAGTACAATCAGGCCGAGACTAATATTCAACAACGCGATACGAATGACCCAATCCGCAATAAATCAGGAACAATTACTATCCCAGCGGAATCGCAAAGTCCATTACCCCCAATCCCACGCACTGTAGCTGGGGATCTGCAGCCAGATGGCATCTCACGTTTCCGTCAGAATCTTTCACCGTTGGAACACTTCATCTTTGATCACTGTAGGTCAATCCAGGGTAACGATCTGATACCTGAGTTCACTAAGACGAGCCGTAGATATCCAAACTGTCCTACCCGCACAAATCTCTTACTGTCCCATAGTTATGGGTTTAAAAGAGAAAGTTATAGACATACGAAGTCACTGGATGTTTTTTATATCCAGTGATCCGATAATACTTCGAGGGTTCCTGCTCGCTGCTTGTCGCCATCTATCACTTGTCGAACTGCAAGATCAATACGCACCTATGGCTATCAAGTATAAGCTATCTTATCTGCAAGGACTACAAAGATGCATGTTCGTGGATAAACCGACGTCGCGTCGGGAAGCCGTGTCGATGACTACCGTCCTGGCCTTTGATGAGGTAAGTTAAGCTCATCAGGCTGACTTCATCGAGGATGGAAGAGATACTAATGCTGTACAGGTGATATGCGGAAATCACGCGCTGGCTGCAAAGCATGTATTGGGAGCTGTTAACATTATCGAACATGCTGGTGGTATAGAAGCTTTGGAATTGAACAGCGTGGTACGATACATCCTTTGCAGTCTTCTCTACGGCAAAGGACTTGTAGATCGTGATAGAGATCTGTATCTCACAACAAAGTCCTTGACGCCTGACTCCATATGGCCATAGCACAATATCATCACGAAATTAATCTCTCAAAATGAATTTGATGCATTCCCTGTATCCCTCAATCTATCGATCGAAATCATCGTGAATTTAGTTCAGGGTAAATTTCGTTGTGACGAGTTCGGCAGTTTGCGGATCTCGCCGCCCTCGGGATTGGTGGCGGCGAAATTTGCTGTGTAACACTAACAGCAATTTGGATCGGTATGCATTAAGCTAAGCGAATAAGGTACTCAAGGTTAAAAAAATTGCATAGTTGTTTATTTGCGAGACTGGGGTGGCGGTAAGACATTTCAGGGATCGTGCAAGACCTTTTGATATGCTTACTGAACCACAAATTACCGCGAGATCCTTGAGGAGGCGAGGAGCCGATCGATCTCCGAGGGACAAATCTGTCTCTTTCAAAGTGTTATTAAATTTGGTTATGTGGTTAGATCAACGGTTTCATGAATGTACTGTCTTGTATTGTCGGACTCAGACGGGTGACTTGGGGATGCAGACAAGCTTTGCTCGACCACTACAGAGGACTCACGAAGAAACAAGATCTCACGATAATCTAGCGGTCGGCAGTTTGAAATGAGATGGCTGGTTTCAAATTACCGTCTGGTCATTTTGTGCTGCCTGAAAGGGATGCAGGATTCTTTGTTTCAAACATGGGCAAAGCTTATACGCTGGACAAGTTCAGCCTGCAAGCCAAAGAGTCTGGGCATCAGCCTTCGGCAAGTCAAAATTGCCTCTAGGCATGAATTTGGATGAATCCAGAGAGTCTAATTGGACGTTTGCTGAGGGAAGGTTGTGACTAAGGCGAGGGTCCGAGACAATGTCTCATCCATCCCTTCAACTCAACGACTGACACCTATCCAGGACTTTGGCGGTGAATCGCCCTTTGGAAACTGACCTGAACCTCCGAGGCCAAGAAAAGGATCTCTTGGCTTCCTGTTATGAGTGAATCCAGTGTTCTGGATCATCCATTCATCCCTTCAAACACTGGTTTGCCAAGCCGGCTACCATAAAAATATCCGCTGCTAATTCCGCAACAATATTACCACATTCTTGACTCAAATACGAGGTCAGCTGTGACGCTAAACAAATATGCATAATTGAAACATTCTCGAGGGGCTTGTCTCTCCTGCGGTAAATGTGTTGTCAGTACCAGACCGCCTCCCTCAAGCGCCCTACAGGACACAGTTTGGTAGTCTGATCTGGAGCAATATCGAATTTCCCCAATTCCAAACCTCCCTTCCCCAGATTCCAGAACGGACTATCGTGCCTAGTCTGAGGAAAAAGGAGGGCCACAACGAACATTAGCTCCTTAGCATAGGAGCTGAAGGGGGTTTCTCAGATGGAAAATCGAGTATAAGAAGACGCTCAACTCCCACTCCAAATCAGTTCTTCAGCTCAACCAGCATCACTCTTTTACAGCTCGGTTGCACTCGCCACTCTTTACTAACCCACTACTCATTCACTCTTTAATTGTTTTTGTTTTTTATCCAACTTAATTCACTCTCTTTTTCCGTATCTGAATCTTTCAAGATGAGATACTCCAACACTCTGTCCGGTCTTCTGACCGTGGCCATGGGTTCTGGTGCTCTGGCCCAGATGACTCCTCCTGGAACCACCACTGACGACTTCACCACCACTGGTGGCATGAACGTGCCTACCTCGGTCGTCACCACTGTGTTCCCTGACACCGTCACCGACACCACCACCATGACCATGACCACCATGGTCAAGCCCACCAAGACCGCCAGCCCCGAGGTCTGCTGCTACGAGTGTACCACCGTTTATGACGAGTGTTGCGCCATCCCCGGCGCTGACATCACCATCTGCAAGGAGAAGTACACCGTCTGCCTTGGCTACAACCCCTTCGACGTCCACCCTTACGTCGAGCCCACCGTCTGCAAGCACGACTCCTACCCTCCCCACCACGGTGGTGGCTGCACCATCGGCAGCGGCAGCTGCTTCACTCCCGAGATCTGCAGTTGCGAATGTACCACTTTCTACGATGAGTGCTGCGCTGTCCCTGGTGCCGACATTGCCATCTGCAAGGAGAAGTACACTGTCTGCCTCGGATACAACCCTCACGACTCCAAGCCCTCCACCTGCAAGCACGACAAGCAATACTACATCGACTACGAGTACAAGCACAACGAGGACTACTTCTACAAGAAGTACAGCTCTTACTACGAGACTGGCCACTACTCTTCTTCTTCTTCTTCTTACCACGAGGGTTACTACACTGCCGAATACTGCTGCCTTGAGTGCACCACCATCTACGATGAGTGCTGCTCTTACCCTGGTGCCGATATCGCCATCTGCAAGGAGAAGTACACTGTCTGCCTCGGATACAACCCCTTCGATGTCCACCCTTGGGTTGAGCCTTCTGTCTGCAAGCACGAGGAGTCCTACTACAAGGAGTACGAGAGCAAGCACGGCGAGGACTACTACAACTCCAAGTACGACAGCTACAGCGAGAAGGAGGTCAAGTACACCGATGAGGAGTGCTGCTTTGAGTGCACAACTGTCTACGATGAGTGCTGCGCTATCCCTGGTGCTGATATCGCTATCTGCAAGGAGGAGTACACTGTCTGCCTTGGTTACAGCCCCTTCGATGTTACCCCCTACGTGAAGCCTACCGTTTGCAAGACCGGCGGCTCTGGCTACCACTCCAAGGGTAACAACAAGGGCGACTACCACAACGAGGGTGACTACTCCAAGCACGGTTCTGAGGAGGAGTGCTGTGTTGAGTGCACCACCGTCTACGATGAATGCTGCGCTATCCCCGGTGCTGACATCACCATCTGCAAGGAGGAGTACACTGTCTGCCTCGGCTACAGCCCCTTCGATGTCACCCCCTACGTCAAGCCTACTGTCTGCAAGCACGGAGACAACTACGGCCACGACTCCAAGGGTAACAACAAGGGTGACTACTCCAAGGACGGCGACTACTCCAAGGATGGTGACTACTCCAAGGACGGTCACAAGTCTGGCTCTGAGGAGGAGTGCTGTGTTCAGTGCACCACTGTCTACGACGAGTGCTGCTCCATTGACGGCCACGACATTGAGACCTGCAAGAGCGAGTACACTGTCTGCCTTGGCTACAACCCCTTCGATGTTACCCCCTACGTCAAGCCCACTGTCTGCAAGCACGGAGACAACTACGGATCTGACTCCAAGGGTAACAACAACAAGGGTGGCGACTACTCCAAGGATGGCGACTACTCCAAGACTGGCGGTGACTCCAAGGGCGATGACTACTCGAAGACCGGTGGTGACTCCAAGGGTAACAACAAGGGCGATGAGGAGTGCGCTGTTTCTTGCACCACTGTCTACAAGGCCTGCTGCGACGTTTCCGGTGCTATCATCGAGACTTGCAAGGAGGCTTACACTGTCTGCCTCGGCTACAACCCCTACGACTCTCACCCTTACGTCGAGCCCACTGTCTGCAAGCACGGCAAGCCCTCTGACGATGAGGTTGTCATCGTCTCTGGTGGTGAGCGTGTCCGCCCCGTCCTGGCTCTCCTTGCCATCGGTGCCTTCGCTCTGCTCTGTTAGTACACCCCCAATCTCAGCACTTAGATCTCTCACTAACAAGTCTACAGAAATGCATCGTGTCTAACTAGCGCACGCGCACTTTTCGCTTCGACCTTCTATTACCACTCCGTTGCTCTTGGGGCTACCCGCGACTTTCTCTTCTTACTTTCTCAGTGGGCTGTCTGTTCTGGGCCGTGGAGGTTTAATACTATTATCATTTGATGATCTTATGTTTTATGGGTGTTTTCGCCGGGTTATCTCTTGGCATAAAATAGTTCACGATAGACACGTATGTAATATCGACGACTGGATGGAGATTCTCTGGATGATGGGGGTTTTGGGGGGACTTTGGGGGACTAGTGCATGTATTCCATAGTTCGTTCTAGACTCTGTTTCCAGAGGTCAATTTACTTCTCTGTCAACTACTTGATTTGTGCAAATATGACGTGACTTTTGTTTCCTTTTAATTTCTAATGAAGATCTTCGGTCTATTTATGATTCAGAGTTTGTTAAATGTAACTTTAACGTTCAGCAAAGTCACAGGTCAGTTCTGGGTTTTGGCTTTCGACCAACGTACCTGGCCTTAATTTCCAGCGGCCCTGTAAGAAACAGTGGAGGAATTACGGCATTTGGAGGAGCATGAAACTTGTGTACCCCGGATTCACTGATGCGCATACGGAAAAGATTAATCCATCGAATGAAACGTCGCGTGCATGTTCTGGACCTGACATCAAATCGATCGATATAGGCCTGCTATGCTTATTTGAGTTACTGGGTCTGTGGAAACGGCAGATGACTTGAAACGGCTGAAACCAACAGCGGAGGTTTACCTTCCGGGGTAGTAGGCTAAGCTCAACACTAACAGACCATGGGCCCTTGCTTGAACGACCTCGTATTTTCAGAGACCAGGTTAATTCCACCAATCATTTGAACTAGACAGCAGCAGAGTTAAGGTTTAAGGCTGCAATGAATTTATGTATATGAAGCGATTCAAACATCAGGGGGCTTGATGGATATATAAGTACTGCACTGCAGGTATTCCCTATTGTCACCTTGGACTCACCATTGGCTTGTCTCAATCGTCCTTGATACGCACATCACCATGAAGCTTCTCGCAACATTGAACTTCGTCGCTGCGGCGCTGGCTGCTAGTCGAACAACCGCGCCCGCCGGATGTATCACCGTCAAGAAGGGCGGCCAATTCGGTACCATCCAGTCTGCTGTCAACTCTCTTTCCACCACTGCGACCGGAACGCAATGCATCTTCATCGACCAAGGCACCTACAATGAGCAGGTCCTTGTTCCTGCTCGCAAGGCCCAGCTGACCGTGTACGGATACACCACCGATACGAGTGGCTACGCTGGCAACAAAGTCACCATCACCGAGCGAAAGAGCCAGGCTGATGGTCTTAACAATGATGGAAGTGCCACGCTTCGTGTCAAGGCTGCCAACTTCAAGCTTTACAACGTCAACGTTGCAAACACTTATGGAAAGGGCAGCCAGGCTGTCGCCTTGAGCGCCTACGCCGACAGCGGTTACTAGTAAGTTGATTATAATAGGTGCTGAGGAGTATCGCTAATTATTTTGCAGCGGTGTTGCCCTCACTGGATTCCAAGATACCCTCCTCGCCAACGAGGGATACCAGCTGTACTCCAAGTGCATGATCGCTGGTGCTACCGACTTCATCTTTGGCCAGCGCGCTTCTGTCTGGTTCGAAAAGACCGACCTCCGCGTTGTCTCTGCGTCCGTCGGCTACATCACTGGTAAGTCCACTCCAGGCCCCAATTGACGAGCGTCTTGACTAACAAGCAACAGCCAACGGCCGTGACTCCGACTCCAACATGTCCAACTACGTCTTCAACAACTGCAACATCGCCGCTGCCGCCGGTAACAACGTTGCCAACGGTGCCTACTACCTCGGTAGACCCTGGAGAGAATATGCCCGCGTCACCTTCCAGAAGACCAGCATGAGCGCTGTCATTCATCCCGCCGGATGGTCCATCTGGAACAAGGGCGAGGAAAACACTGGCCATGTCCAGTTCAATGAGTTTGGCAACACCGGTGCTGGTTCTACTGGTCAGCGTGCCTCGTTCTCCAAGAAGCTTGGATCTGCTGTGTCTATCTCGTCTGTTTTGACTGGTAGCTACACTTCTAAGGGCTTCTATGATGGCTCTTACATGTAGAGCATGCGAAGGAGTGACGATGCGATTGATCTGTATCAAGAAGATGCTATTCGATGTATATATTGAAGCCAATTAAATATCCCTACTTTAACATTTCCGTCAGTCGGCGACAGATGAATGGTGATCTTGTGTTGGGCTACTGTCCGCTATGGAGGCTTTAGTGCACCTGTCAGGTCGCCCTAGCAGCAGCAGGCAATGTTCTATTAATTTGTATGGGACTCACAAGTCATGCGACAGTAATATGGACCTGCTAAGCTTGACTGGACTCGAAATCGTGACAGGTTCAAGGTGCACAAAAGTGTCTCTCTATGACATGGCCCACTTGGCTGTTCCACCAACATCTCCAACTCGGGTCAACTGTAACCGACGGCTAGCTCAATCGGCAAACGACCTGATGACTTCTTTTCTCCAAACAATGGATGGGGTCTTCCCCAGTTTAATTATTGTTAGGTTGGTATAAAGGATGGCACTCGACGGTCACCGTTAGTGAACTGAATTCTCTGTTCTTCTTGCAACTTTTGAACCTCCGTTATCATGTCTTTGCAAGTAATTGATGTGCGCTTCGAGCATTACCGTGACCCCAATACAGTGGGTGTCCATGAGACCAACCCGCGCATCTCATGGCGCCTCCAAAACGCTCCTCCCAAATTTGAACAGGAAGCCTACGAAATCCGAATCACCGACCAAGAAAAACAGAATACTTCCACCGTCCGCGTCGAATCCTCCGACTCTTATCTGGTCGCCTTGCCAGAGATTGAGCCTTTCAAGTCGCGCCAACGATACGCTGTCTCTGTCAGAGTGCGGGGCACAGGGCACCCTGACTTCACTGAGTGGAGCGAGGATGCCTCGCTAGAGACAGGCCTTTTACAGCGGGGTGACTGGCAGGCCAAGTTCATCTCAGCGCCTTGGGCAAACAAGGGCAACGATAAACCGAAACCAGAAGATCTTTTCCGCAAAACCTTCTCGCTCAAACAAAAAGTCGAGACGGCGCGATTGTACATCACCGCTCAAGGCGTGTATGAAGCTGAGATCAATGGACGTCGCGTCGGCGACTATTTCTTAGCGCCTGGCTGGACTTGCTACGATGACCGATTGAACTATCAGACATACGATGTCACTGAGCACATCAACGGAACAGACAACGATCATTGTCTAGGTGTTCGTTTGGCTGAGGGATGGTACACCGGTCGATTGAGCTTTGAAGGAGGTCGACGGAATGTGTATGGCGATCGAACAAGTTTACTCGCGCAGCTCGAGTTACGCTTCGCTGATGGCTCTGTCCAGACCATCCTGTCAGGTGACGACTGGACCGTGGCTCAGGGCCCGATCCGTCAAGCGGAGCTCTACGATGGAGAGAAGTATGATGCTACGGCCGAGTTGCCGGGTTGGTCCTCTGCAGGCGATGTGACCGGGCAATGGGAAAAAGTTGAAGAGCTGCCTTTCATACCTGAGAGCATTGATCTGGTGCCAGCTCTTGCCGAGCCTGCCCGTCGCATCGAGACAGTCCAACCTGTCAACAAAATCACAACCCCATCTGGAAAGACCATCATCGACTTCGGTCAGAACCTCGTAGGATATGTCCGCATCAAGCGCGTTCAAGGGCAACGTGGACACAAGGTCACACTGCGACACGCAGAGGTTCTCGAGGGCGGAGAGCTAGGCACAAGACCCCTTCGTCTCTGTGATGCTACGGATATTTATACACTCCGAGGAGACGTAGAACCCGAGACTTATAAACCGAGGTTCACCTACCATGGCTTCCGCTACGTCCAGGTTGAGAATTGGCCATCCTCAGACGATGTTTCGCAGGTTCTTGAGGCTGTCGTCTGCCACACCGACATGGAAGAGCAAGGAAAATTCGCATGCTCAAATGACAAGCTTAACCAGTTATTCAGCAACGTCCGCTGGAGTATGAGAGACAACTTCCTCTCAATCCCCACAGACTGTCCCCAACGCGACGAGCGTCTCGGATGGACCGGTGACCTGGCATTGTTTGCACCAACAGCGACCTTCATCTACGGCTGTTATCCCATCCTAAAGGATTGGCTCAAGGGTGTGTGGTACGACCAGCAACAGCGAGACGGCATTCCGCCAATGGTCTCGCCTAACATTTTGGACAAGTGCAAGATTTGGGGTCCTGTTTGGCCTTGCGCGATCTGGCACGATGTTGTGGTTCTGGCGCCTTGGGCTTTGTACCAGGAAACAGCCGATAAATCTATCCTTGCTGAACAATTTGAGTCTATGGAGACTTGGCTTAGGGTCATTCCGAAGAATAAAGATCGATTCACTCATCTATGGGACTTTAATGCTGATCAACTTGCGGTAAGTGCACATTCAGCTGAGGACTGACGTTTACTGACCTTTTAGGACTGGCTTGATCCAAGTGCGCCTCCTGAAGATGCCGCGAAAGCTACGACAGATCCCCCATTAGTCGCCAATGCATTTCTCATCCACTGTCTTGACATCATGGCAAACGTTTGCGATGTTCTTGATAAGACGGATGCAAGCGCCAATTACAAGACATGGGCGAAGAATGCACGCGCCGAATTTACACAAGAATATGTTTCCCCAAGCGGTCGTCTAATATCCGACACCCAGACGGCGTACTCCCTTGCCATTTGCTTCAACCTACTCAGCGAAGACCAACTTCCCCGAGCTGGGTCTCAACTAGCATCCGTTGTTCGACGGAATGGTTTCCGTATAGGCACCGGCTTTGCGGGTACGCCGTACGTGTGCGAAGCCCTTGTCCGCACAGGCCACAGCAATGTCGCCTACTCAATGCTTCTAAATGAGCAATGCCCGTCTTGGCTATACGCTATTTCCATGGGCGGCACAACAACATGGGAGCGCTGGGATAGTATGCTTCCCGACGGGTCAATTAACCCTGGAGACATGACTAGCTTTAATCACTACGCTTATGGTGCGGTGGCAAAGTTCATGGTTGAGAGGCTTGCTGGATTGCAACAGGTTGAGTCTGGATGGAAGAAGTCTAGAATGCAGCCTGAGATTGTGGGTGACTTTACGTGGGCTTCTGCATCGCATCTTACGCCTTATGGTATGGTGTCAAGTTCGTGGAAGATTGAGGAGGGTAAGGCAGGGGCGAAGGTGCTGTATGCGGATATCGAGGTACCAACCGGTACGACAATGGAGGTGGTCTTGCCTGAGGGTGAGGGAACAAAGGTTGAGACTGTTGAGTCGGGCAAATGGTCTTTTAAGACAGAGTATAAGAGGGACGTTGAGTGGCCTGTGAAGGAGATCAAGTTTATTCTAAACAGTATTTTTGAAGAGGCCGAGAAAGCTGCAAAAGACGGTGCTTCAGCATGAGGCCTTAGCAAGAAGAACTCAGATAGTTTATACAATTAGAGATTAACGTAAACTCAATGGATCCTTGCATGAAGCCATGATAGTTCCAGACTCTTAGAACATCACGCTCGCGACGTGACACCCAAAGTTTCATCCCTTCTTGGGTTCGTCTTCTGACTATTGAACGCCATCGGTGTGATGTCCTCCGTTGTCTCGGTCCATCAAGATGCGAAGATCGTGACCATTGACAAGATCTTTCAATCCTTGAGTCATGAAGTATTACTCCTCTTCTAATGTCTCGTTATACCCCAGATTAATCCACAACTCGGTGCATCAGATCCCGAGTAGCTGGGTCTGTTGGATCATTAAAGTGATGCATGACGGGTCTGGGTTGCATCGGAAATAGTTCGCCTTCGATACTACCAATAGGAAAACTCTAAAGCCGTAGCCTTGAAAAATTCGCGCCGGCTTTCAATACCTCTTATTGGTTACTGGTTTTCTACTCCGACGCTAGTATCATGTTCTCCGGCCAGACCGGCCTTCCCCAGGTTCCATTTGCGGGGCCCCAGAGGGGGAAATTGAGCGATTAGGTTGGCCGTGTCATGCGGAGAGATGGTACGATGCTATTCGTATCTATTTTGCCTTCTTGAATCCTTCTATAAACAGAGAGATCTGCTCTCCATCTTCCTTCTCCATTCTGTCTCCACAGCAGTCAATTCTTCTTATCTATCATCAACTCAATTGCTGAGGCTACACTCATACTGAATCATGGAGAAGCCAGAAGCAGCCGCTCACCTCGAGCAGTCCGAGTCCAGACCCAGCATCTCGCCCAACCACACCCGCGGCCATGCCATCCAACATCAAGAACATAACCGAACGTACCTCGAAACCCTCCGCAAAGATTCATGGCTGCTGCTATGGATTGGCGTCATGCTTTGGACTCTAATCGTCCGTGGCTTCGAAAACCAATCCTCCGGCTCTGTCATCAGTATCCCCGTATTCAAGAGACGATTCGGCGAGCCCAACGAGAAAGGCGAATACTTTATTGAGACAAGCTGGCAATCTGCACTTAGTGGTGGTTCCAACGCTGCTGCTATCTTTGGTGCTTGGGCCTCGTCCTATGCTGCTGACATCATTGGCTTCAAGCCCGTTATTCTGGCGGCTGCTGCTATTAACATTGGGTCTGTTGGAGTTGAGTTCGCATCTACATCCATCCAGATGTTCTTTGCTGGAAAGATGGTCAACTTCATTGCCATTGGAGCCTTTCAGAACCTCTGTACAGCTTATGTTGCTGACGTCTCACCACTGGCTATTCGTTCTACTGCCATTGGTTTCTGCAACCTTGCGCAGTGCATCGGCCCCTTCGTCTCGGCCATCATGTCCAACTTCAGTTCGCAGTGGGATAGCAACTGGTCCTGGCAGTCGCTGATTGTCGCGCAATGGGGCTTCGCAGCAGTTGCCCTAGTCGGTCAAGTCTCAATGCCCGAGTCGCCTGTCTTCCTTGTTCGCAAGGGTAAGATGGAGAAGGCTCGACGTGCCCTTGAGCGCATGTACTCAGACCCCGAGGATGCTTCTGGTCATCTCGAGCGTATCCAGTTGACATTGGAAGAGGCAGACTCGCAGAACCTTGGTTCCTACATGGATTGTTTCCGAGGAATCAACCTACGAAGAACCCTCATCGCCATTATGGTCTTCTTGTCTGAACCCATGTCTGGTCTGGGCTTTGTCTCTAACTATGGTGCTCTCATGTACCAGTATCTTGGTATCAGCGATAAGAAGTCTTTCGAGATCCAGGTCGGTGCTCAGATTCTCTCAATGTCCGGCGCAACTATTGCTTTCCTCGTCGGCGACTTCTGGGGCCGTCGACCTATGTACATCATCGGATGCATTGCCCTATCCTGCCTTCTCATATGCATGGGTATTTCCGGATCCGTCGATACAACAGCCGCCATCACAGCCTCTGTTGGATTTTACACAATGTACAACTTCTTCTACAACGTTGGAGTTGGCTCAACTGTGTACACACTCGCAGGTGAAGTTCCCACCTCTGCCCTACGAACCAAGACAATTGCCATCTCCATTTCCATTTCTTCGGCCGTCAATACCTTCTGGGCATTTGTTGCGCCTTACATCTTCAACCCCGAGTATGCCAACTTGAAGGCAAAGATTGGATTCATCTTTGGAGCGTTCATGGTCATATTCGCCGTCATGGCATACTTCTGGGTACCAGAGACTCGCATGAGGAGTTACGAGGAGTTGGATGAGCTGTTCCAGAACAAGGTTCCTGCCCCTCAATTCCGAAAGACAGTGACCTTGGCTGAACGCCGTGCTGAGGAAGCCTACGCGATTGAGAATGGAAGGAAGGATAAGATTCGAGAGGTTTAGGACATTGGTAGCATACTATTCGCGAACAAGAGTTGTTTATTGAGAATAATCGATCCATTCACTTGCTTAAGATAATTAAATTTCAAGTTTTCCACTACATTTAGAGCACCATCACTGTAATCCTTACATGAGATCTATCTAAACTTTACCCAAGGATAAATGCCCTTTTGTTTGCTATCTTGGTCGCTTTTTCTCTTCTACTAACACTAAAACCGGGCTGATATGACTATTACAGTCATGGTCAGTGATACAACTGCTTTCTTCCTTTTTACTCCGTTACTGAAGTTCAAAGGGACATGTTCGTCCAAGTTGTTTGGGCCGTTATTGCTTATTTTACAGTACAATATACACCACGAATTATTCAATTCAATACGCTCCAGTTTGCCGTTCAGAGTTGCCACTGTATATCCTCAATCATAGCTTGAGTAATTAGCCCTCGCTCAATATGATCATCTCCCAATGAAGGAATGGCATGGGGACTTGGCCAACTGTCATCTGCCTTCTCTTCAAGTGTCAGCGCATGAGCAATGAGAAATTTGACCATCCACTTGTCAAATCTGTATGATTCTGCGTTAATCGATTTGACACAGCTCTTCTGGAAAACTACCAGGCGATTGATCTAGGTCACGTTAGTACCAACATGCGCTAACAGAAACGGAGCTCTTACCATCCTCTCCACGCTTGGCCAATAACTTCGTAGCTGCACTAAAGACTCTAGATTCGATGCAAGTCGAGTCCGCGAGTCCTCTAACTCATATGGTTCCCCGAAGAGAAATGTGTGAAGCAGTACTGACGATGATACAATCGTGACGTGGCCCACGATGTTATACACTGCCTCGGCTCCAGTGACCTCTCGTGAAGCCTTCAGTACGTCGCAGACTATGGCAGCATGAGCTTTACAAGAATCTGAGTACTTTTTGCCGTTTTTTGTATGTGGTCGGCGGCGGTCCAAGCAGTGGTAGTATAGCAAAGTGTAGTAATGGTGGTAACCAAGATGGAAGGCGACAAAGACACGACCTAAACCACGTTCCACGAATGCTGCCAGATTCTCCCGAGAGAACTTGAGATTTGGACCTAGAACCTGCTCGAAGGCGCCAAGTTTATGTTCAAGACGTTGAACGGCGTCATCAATTAGACCTTCATTCCACTCGGCCGAATCCGCAAGGCTTTGCTGAAAGTTCTGTATCTCGGTGTATATCTCGACGGTGTTGACCATGTGACCCCATAGCCCAGATCTCCATTGGAAGTCAGGGATGTCCGCGTCTCCCGGTTTCATGTTGTAGAAGACATACTCGTCCATCGGCGCTCTAGGATGGTTGGCCTGTTGTCTAAACTGGCGTGAGACGTTGGATCCGCTGCTGGCCCAAGTGTCGATTATAAAACATGTCCAGTATATGCGTCTTTTAACTTCGCGTGTTGGTCCGTCATCATCTTCATTGCAGACTCCAAGATTCAAGAGCTGGGTCATTCGGCTAGCAAGACCTGGCGAAAGCATCAGTCATGGAGTCCAACCTGAGTGGATGAAAGACATGTATACCGAAGTACAATGATTCAACATCTGCATTGCCTTCGCCGAAGAAGTTATTGCCGATCAAGATACAAGCTTGGATATTCTCAAGACAAATGTTCTCGAGGTCTTCCTTCAACGCTGCACAGGCCTTGGCGCGATATATTGACCCACGAGCGACTATGTCAGGTTCCGTGGCGAATCTGAACCTGGGTTAGACCTGATTTGATTGCAAGACTATGAGACTCTTTATTACCTTGCCGACAGACCCATCATCGCGAGTAAAACAGGCTGAGATACGGTGCCCTCCACGACACGTGCTTTGAATGTAGGTTCGTGAAATAGACTGTGAGGCGAATCATGCATAAAACGAAAATATAAATCGACCAGGTACATTGGCTCATCCAACATATCGGATGATGGACTCTGGATGCTTGATGACTTCGGTATCTGTGTGCTCTTTGCAGCTGCTGAGCATTGTAGCCCTCGCTGCACGCACGGCAAACAAGCCTCGTCCACTGTTCGGTCGCATCTCCTCTTCCCCACCCTGCAGTTCAGGCATGCCGTTGAAGGCCTCATTTGTGTTGGTGTGATGGCTTGTCGGCTAGGAAGACGGGGACGTTGACAGTTCTTCCCATTACCGAGTGTGTACAAGGTTGCTGTTCGCGAATCTGTGGTGGAACATAAAATGTAGATCCCGCCCGGCTTGCGCTGTTTCCTGCTTCGCCCGAGAACTTAAGTAGTCGCCGCTTAACCTGAGTCAGTGGGGAGCTCACCCCCAAATACGTCCAGTGGGTCGGGCTGACGGTGCCACTAAAGTTCCGGGCTATACCTCCATTGACCCAAATTCAGAAGAAAGACATTTGACAGTACACTACACTCTCATTACACACCGAAATGAACATAGGGAACCCAGAGGGCTCGTTGAACCTCCTCATCAACGCAGGCAACTATATCTCTCCAAGACTTGCCTCCAATCTCTGCCTCATCTAGTACCAGACCCCTGTCCAAGTCTGTGACTGGGGATATCTGGTTAGGCCCAGCCGACAGTCCAAGCCAACGGTCCCGTAGCGCTCGAGTGGCCATATGGAGCCCATGGCATACCGATTCGTCAGTCATACCTTGATCTCGCATCCCTTCATAAGTGTGCCTTGCAATGTCCACACAATACCCATCATCTACCTCCCATAGTGTGCCAATTACATGTCGAAACCCTGCCATCTGAAATGCACTAATCAGATGGATGCCTTCATCCATAAACTTGTCGTTTTTGATCTGACCAGTGCCGCAAGCGGAAAGGTAAGCAAGAAAAGGCGGGCGGCTTTGAAGCTTCATTTCCATGAGTTCTCCCACGGTTAGTGGGCCATCTTCCAAAATCAAGCGGCTATTGGATGGCTTTTCCCTGTCTATATGGCCATGACCGGCGAAGTGAAATACACTACAGTCCCGTAAAAGTAACATGACATCGCTCTTGCGATGTCCAAGTACAGTCGGCTCTACTGCCATCGACTGCATAAGGTCCCGCAAGACGGCTATTTCTTGGCTTGCAAAAGGGAGGGGAGAACTTCCTGGCGTGTGTTCCATGGCTAGAAGCAATGCCTGTCCCGAGACTGAGTGTTGAGGCCTCTGACGACCGGAGATGATGGCCTTTATAGACGAGCTATATGAGGACATGACCCTGTCTAGTACTGATTCACAAGACTGTCTATAGTGGTATCCTGCTGCGTGGACGGGGAAGCGGCTTAGAGGACCAGTAGGAACCCACCATACATGCGGCCAATGGCCGTTAGATGGAGATTGAGTGTATCCAAGGGCCTCTAGAACCGGGTTTGCAATAACGTCCCACAGCCACTCCAGAGTCTTCGGGCTATCCAAGGCAGCTGTCTCCGTCTTGAGCTGGATTTCGCTCATATTGAGTAGGGGTAGATATAATGACCGGATTTGATGCTGTTCTACCAAGATTGCATCGCAGCGGAAGTCGCTGACATTAATGGCGACGATAGGTCCGAATCTCGAGGCGGCCCGCATTTCTTCTTCCGATGAAGCGAGGAGGAAGTTTTCCAACCCCGGCTGTGTTCGAATTTGGACGATAAGCTTATCGAGTTGACTGCCAATATATGACTGTTCCTCAGGAGTTTTAGGTGAGGCATCGAGCCCGCCTCGACTGTTCAAAGGAGAAGATATAATATGGAACATATCATTTTGCATTGTCTGAGTAAGGCCTGAGGTACTGGGAGCTTCCAGTTGCTTCTTCAGGCGGATGAAACTCTCACTAAGCGCAGGATGAATGGCGTGAAGCTTAGCCACATCTGCAGCTAACTCATAGAACAGCCCCGAGATAACACCACGCCCGATTTCGAGAAGTTGGAGCGCATCGAAAGCGCACCTTTTAGCAGTAAACGCAATTGCTGCAGCGTCTGAGGCTAGACCGGCATCTTGAGAGAGAATGCTCTGTTTATGCACAGCTCCGAGTAACCGCGGAACGACAGATGGAAGCAAATGTACAGCGATTTGTGCCAATCTGTGTGCTTCCCCCCAAGCCTCTAGCTCGGTATGGAGGTAGAATAGAACTTTGGCGGCCACGAGACGATCCGGGGTGGGTGATGGTGCATGGTTGAGAGCCTCTCGAAGTAACAGGATTGCTTTGTCACGATCGGAGCCGATAGAGCTTTCCTGATGCCTGTCGATGTACACAACTGCAAGATCATTAAGCCGCGTTGCTCGACTTGGATGGTCTTTGGGTGTCTGGTCGAGGAACTTCTCAAATAGGTAAATGGACTTATCAAGATCTTTTATGGAATCCTTTTTGAGATATCTCACGCGGTAGGCCGTTCCAAGACTGCTTATTCGAGAGGCCTGATCGTGAAGACATGCAGGACTACTCTCAATCGATTCTTCATAGAGCTGAATTGCCTTGTCCAAGTCTATCTCGTTGCTGGTTGCATTGTATAGGTCGTGGTATCCAGCTCCTAAGTCGTAGAGTCGAGATGCACGGTCAGGGTGACCCAACGACATTGCTTGAAGAGATTCTTGGAACAGGCCAATCGCAGTGTCCAAGTCTGTTTTCTTATTCAGTTCCTGGTATCTGCGATAGTGTGCCATTCCAAGAGCACACAGACAAGATGACTGGTGCGAAGTATCGTTAGATATTATGTCTCGACATTGTCCCAGGTAGCGAATTTCTGTGTTGATATCTCCCACGGATCCCGTTTCTTGATATCGAGCCTGGTATGTAGCCGCAAGTTGATAAAGTCGTAGTCTGCGGTCAGGATGGTCCTTTGGTGTCATATCAAGACATTGCCGCAACATTTCGGTCGCTCTGTCCAAGTACGCAGCTTCCCTCGTTGCAACATACTTTACATGAAAGCCAACTGCAAGGTTACCGACCCTGGGCATACGATCAGGGTGGTTCTCTGGCGTGTTGGCGATGGACTCTCGATACAGATGGAGCGCTCTATCAAGATGAGTGTGGTCAAGTGCAGGAACTGCTCTTGTGTCGAGGTACCTAACATGATATCCGGTTGCGAGAGTGTGAAGTCTAGCTGCCAGGTTAGATCCATCAACCATGGCTTCTGGATTTTCTGGGTATAGCTCCGAATACTTCGCTCTCAGTTCTGTAAGGTGAGACTTCGGGTCGGGAGGATGGCATGGTTTGTCCAAGGATTCTTGATATCGTTGGATCGCCTTTTCGAGATATAAGGTGGATCGTGTCCTCGTATACTGGTGGTAATATCCATCCCCTAGTCCGTCACTTAAAGATAGCCAGTCATTACTATCTCTTGGAGTTTTACTGAGGCCATTCTCGTATAGCCGAATTTCTGACTCCAAATGTTCCATAGCACCTGTTCTTGCATATTTGGCGTAATACTCGCCTCGAACAGAAGAGTCCCGGCCTGCATCTTCATTTGATGAACTCCCCATCGTGCTAGTATTTTCGGCCAGAGGCTTGTATTTATCCTGATCGCCGTGTGCTGTCATTGCAGTATCGTTTTCAAACATAGCGGTTCGTTGTAGCAAACCTCACTGCGCAAAATGTCGTCTCTGACATAGTGGGACGGCAAAGACCTTTCTTTGGCAATTGAGTGTTAGGCAGCTACGATAGCAGTAAGCACGCCACACATGAGGCTGTGCTCTGTCTAACCAGAGGGCAGATATCTGACTCCCATTAAGATAACCCTCATACCGCCCGGCCTCAGCAACATGCAGCGGGGTAGTAAGCTGGCATCACCTAAGCATGTGTACCTAACGTCATAGTCAGCCGCATCATTGCCATTCGTATATTCAAGAATAACCTCCTCGAGCAGTCATACCAATGATGCATATCGGGTCATTATTACCTCCATCAGCAAACTCCGACAAGTAACGTGTATCGAAATTGACATCGTGTCATGATGCGGTAGCTGACAAACCCATTCACTCTTCTCTGACCTATCTTCGGTCAAATTCACAATATGACGGGATTTCTCTGCTAACCTGGAACTATAGCCTTAAACAGAAGGTGTTGAACATGACAACTCTAGCCTCCGCCTTAACAAGACCAGACCCACTACGCCCAACCTCGACATCCGCCCTATCAAGACATAACACCAGCGACTCGAATTCTCTTAGTAAAAAGACATAGCTAGACGTGGGAACTTCCGAGGTAATCCTGCAAGCGAAAAGTTCGACATACTATTATATAATGGATATTTTATTTGAGCGTTTTTGACTCCACCATATTCGCCTTTCAACGACAACACGTCCAGTAGTCGTATGTTCGACACAGCATCGAGAGCGTTCGGATGTGAGTTACTAAATAGACTAGACATCCGAAATCGGACTGAAATGTATATAATAAAGTAAAGGGATCCTGTAGTCCCTGTGAACTTGTCCAGGATAGTATCTAAACTTATATCCACGATGTACAACACAATGGATCAAATCAAACCAGATCCTCAACCCGAGGCCGCCGAATCTGCCCCATCAACCAAATCCATTGAACAAAACCCTGAATCCGGAAATACAGAACTAGAAAGAGCCCTCCACGGCCGCCATCTTCAATTCATCGCCATTGGTGCCGCCGTAGGCACAGGCCTTTTCATCGGAACAGGAAACGCCCTTGCAAAAGCCGGCCCAGTTTCTCTCCTCATAGCCTTTATCTTTGTCGGAACTCTGTTGTTCTCTGTTATGACAGCGCTCGGCGAAATGGCAGCGTATATTCCTGTCGCAGGTGCTTTTACCACATACGCGACACGATTCCTTGACCCAACATTCGGCTTCGCGATGGGCTGGATTTATTGGTTTAGCTGGTCAATCACTTTTGCACTGGAGTTGACAGCAGCTGGATTAATTATCCAATATTGGGAGAAAAGTCTGAACATTGGAATTTGGATCGCTGTCTTTTGGGTTCTTTTCACAGCGGCCAATTTCATGCCTGTTCGCTGGTTCGGAGAATTCGAGATGTGGTTTTCGAGTATCAAAGTCATCACAATTATCGGATTTATCATCTTTTCAATCTGCGTGAATGCAGGCGTGGGCGACCAAGGATACCTCGGGTTCAAATACTGGAAAGATCCTGGTGCCTTCAATGAGCACATTGTGGAAGGCGATATTGGACGCTTTGTTGGCTTCTGGTCCGTCTTGATCACAGCGGGCTTCAGTTATCAAGGGTCTGAGCTAGTAGCAATCGGTGCAGGCGAAACCAAGGATCCTCGAAAGACAATTCCTTCTGCGATGCGATGGACCTTTTGGGGTGTCTTTTCCATCTTTATCGCGACGGTCTTTTTTCTCGGTCTCAATATTCCTTCAACGAACAAAGGCCTTCTCAGCGATGGTCACGACGCTTCAGCATCCCCTCTTGTTATTGTTGCTCAATTGGCGGGAGTTCCCATTCTGCCGTCAATTCTCAATGCGGTCTTGTTGACGGCTGTTTTGACTGCTGCCAACTCAGACGTGTATTCAAGCAGTCGGATTCTCATCTCCCTTGCTGACTCGGGCCATGCACCAGCCTTTCTCAAGAAGACGAACCGGTTTGGCACACCATACAATGCTGTCGCTGTCTGCGCGGCCGTTGGATTCCTTTCGTTCCTCAATCTGTCAAATAGTGGTACAGTCGTATTCAACTGGTTCCTGAGTATCACCTCGGTTGCCGGTTTCATTGCCTGGGCCATCATCTCGCTTTGTCACATCCGATTCGTGAAGGCTCTTTCGCTTCAGGGAATATCACGGGCCAGCCTTCCATATGTCGCACCTTTCCAGCCGTATTTATCCTGGTATGGTCTCTTCTTCAGCTCGTTGATTATCATTACCAGCGGCTTCGAAGTGTTCATCGAATGGGATACTAGCAAGTTCTTTACGAACTATATCAGCTTGATCTTGTTCCTCGTTATGGTTGTTGGCCATAAATTATTGTTCAAGACAAAGACGGTTCCACTGGATGAGATGGATCTTATAACCGGAACTGAGGTTTAGATTGGGAGGTAGTCCAGGTTAATAATTGGGTTGTGGCTTGTTACTTTCCCTAACTGTACGTTTAACAGCATAATTAAAATTAGCCTCATCCCTTTATTATTGATAATAGTTTTCATACGCTATGGCCCTTTTACGATATCTTTCTACGCATCATTAATTAGCATCTATTCTTATCCCTTCTAATCATCCCTGTCCATTAGTTTTACGAGAGTGGAGATCAACATACGGCATCACCAATGACGGAGGTCCATTACAGCCGAGGAGCCGTGCTTATTCAGCATCTTAGGCTCTAGAATCTTTCCCTCAGATCGGGCTTAGATCTGTTTGCTTCTTGACAACAAAGTCACAAACATCAAGAATCCTGCACGACAGGAGGGCCTTTAAGATGTTTGGTGTCACGTTCAGGAACTCGAGGCTACAGAAACAGCTTTTGCTGCTCAATGCAGTTACCGGCTTTGTTTCTGCAGCTTCGGATGCTTCGGCCCTGGATAGGTGTCCAGATTATGTCGCCAAGCACGGTGAGTTATATCGCGAATTCTTTGTCCACAAAATCTGATAAAATCTCGCAGCACCTTTGGTATGGCTTCACTCAGAGGATCGCTTCATGCCTAGTGATCTCGCAGCTCATGTCTCCAACACGATCCCCAAGTTGGATGAACAACCAATCAGCGGTCTTTCTTCAATTGAACTTGAGAATCTTGGATATCTCAATGAACACGGCGGTAATGCTGTTGCACTCACTTCCAAGGAGGATCCAATGACATATCCTAAGTGGATATTAGGCGAGGCACCAGATGATAGTGGACGAATACACGATTCTGTGCCTTGCGCTGTCATTCTGGTGGAAAAGAGCGAACTTGACGTAGATGCGTTCTACTTCTACTTCTATTCCTTTAATGAGGGGCCGAATATCACACAAGTTCTAGAACCGATCAACCATCTTATTGGAGATGAGCATCTGGGTTCTGGGATGCACTTTGGCAACCATGTTGGAGACTGGTGAGTTCATCGTGGAGAGGTTCAGAATGAAGCTAACGAAGTTTTCAAGGGAGCATAATATGGTCAGGTTCCACAATGGCACTCCTGTGGGTGTGTACTATAGCCAGCATGTTGATGGCGTTGGCTTCAAGTGGGATGACAAAAGAATCAACGTAACTGATGGAAGAGTATGAGAATCACTTTTGTGTGGCATCAAAACATTAACTAACTGAAATACAGCCAATCTCATACAGTGGCCTCGGCTCTCATGCCAACTATCCAGCAGGAGGGTAAGTTCTTCTCATCTGTTCCACAGCGTCTAATACTTACGTTTTTCAGACACCAACTTCACAACGCAGCAATGTTTGACTACTGTGACGAGGGCAAGATATGGGATCCCGTCCAGTCAGCGTACTTCTACCGCTTCAATCCAGACACAGTCACCATCACGCCAATTATCTCACCTCTTAAGCCATCCGAGACTGAACCTGCCCAGAACCTAACATCCTGGTTCGATTTCACTGGTCACTGGGGTGACAAGAGGTATCCCGACTCTGATCCACGTCAAGAAACCGTTCCACACTTTGGCCTCAAGCGCTTCAACACCGGTCCCAATGGTCCACGCTTCAAGCACCTTGTCCGCAAGGGTCTTGTGCGTGATCATGCTAGGAAGATGGGCTGGGAAGAATGGGGTGTCGGTATTTTTATGGCATGGTATCCCTGCTGCATCCGGGGCTGGAGACTGTGGAGATCAGCGGGTATACTGGTTGTTATGGTTTCAGCGTTCGTACTTGCTGTCATCTTTGGAATCAGGAAACTCAACAGTTGGAGGCAGAGGAAGGCTTACACAAAGCTTGGTGAGGATGATGTAGCGATGGATGATCTAAGAAGGCAGGAGGAGTCGTTGATATCGTCCGATTCTGATAGCGACGATGAGGATGATCATAGAAGAGATAGATATGAGGCTATGATGAGAGGATAGATAGACTGAACTATAGACCAAGGATTTTGTCTCGCAACCATTAAAGATATCAGGTCAAAAGTCACATGGCCCATGACTCTGGGCGGGTGTAAAAGTAAAAGTTTAGTTTTCCCTTGAGTTCTCGCCGGTCTTCATTTCTATGACGCTCCTATATCAGTGACAAAAGAAGTAAATCATAAAAGGCCCCCTGAGATCCGCAAGATCTATGGGAGTATCCCCTCCGGCTTGGTGGAGACGCTGTGCTTATGAGCCAAACAATTACCAGGTTTCTGAATATACAGTTTCGATCACTTCCCACGGGAACTCCCTTGCTATCGGGGGTGGATCAATGCCCAAAGTGCAAATGATACATCCGCAATTCAAAAACTGGAGCAAATAACGACGACTCAGCATTGGCATGCGGCGCCAAGACAGCCTTGGCGGTGCAGACAAGGCAAAATGGAATGGTTTTTAGGAGCCGGTAGAGCTGGTCGTCGCTTTTGAAAACCAAAGTTCCAAAAGACGCTGGGATCTCAATCCTTTTTGTTTAATCAATCTCGATGGAAGGTTCAAGGGGCGAGTGGACATAGATAATTAAACTTCTTATCACGAACGCTGAACATATTGACGTCACTGTACCGGTGGAAGGAATATGCCAAGCGTCTTGGTTATCTCGACGATAATAATTCAGTTTACTTGAGAGTTTTACGAGAGCATAGCGGCCGCCGTCAAGATAGACATTTAGCAGGGGATATTCTGGAAGAGGGTAGATTGGACGTACTACGAAATGCAGAGGCGTTATGTTCGCGAGGAAATAAGTATAAAAAGTCTGAAAGGCCTTCACATCTTAAAGTGGGAACCAGTCAGTCCTCGACACAAACAGTCATCACCATCAAAGTCTTTGTCACTTGACAGTATAACAGCCCTCCCAACACTTAGAGCATCTTTGTGCTAACCTGTTACCAGCCAGCCTGTCCTCACCATGATCTTCACCCAAGCTCTCAAAATCGCCTCCATGGCTCTCCTCTTCCCCTCTATGGTATCAGCCTGGGACGTACAGTGCTTCAGCGAAGAGAACTGCAACGGCGACGCGGGAACCCTGACCTACGCGCCAGATGATGATATCTCCATGCGAACCTTCTGTCTCAATGTTGAAGACCGAAAGTCCTGTCGGTTCTCTGGTATCGGGGGCAATTGGCAGATTGTGGGTAACTCTGTCCAAGGCGAATGTCTGGGCTTCGATTATCGTGGTAGCTGCGCCACCGGAACGTCCTGCATCAACATCCAGCACCCATACGGCGAATACCCTGAGCGTGCTTCTGTCGGTCACGCTTCTTTGACTCAATGCTGGACTGGCGGTTTAAAGAGGGAGGAGCTTCCTTGGAAGGCGTAGATGATGAGTTGGCAATTATATGCCGCAAGGTGCAGGACACAGATGGCTATGTCTCATAGAATGGCGATAGCCCGAGTTTCTCAACTTCAATACACAATGTATTAGTTAGCAACGCCCTAGGGATATAGGTCCATAGCTGCGACTGATAATACTGCCATATAGCTCATTGTGCCCAGACCAAGTTACTGCTATAGTTCGCCAATTGAGATCTCCCTGTCTATTAATCTTTACTAGAGCGCAGATTCAGTTACAAAAATAAAAGCTATTAATATATAATAGATATATTTCCTAAGAAATAAACTAGTTTATATTGAGTTTATATTAATAAATATATAAGATATAAATACTAAGTATTGCAAACTATTATATCTTTTAAAAGTAAGTAAAGTAAGTTAAGTATATTTAAATAAAAAAGCCTTATTTATTATTAATAATCTAAGTATACTATTTAGTGCTAATAAATATGTATATATATATAACTAAGCTTATAGTCTTATACTAAGCTTATAGTATAAGTTATAAGTTTATTTATAAGTTTTAATTATAAGCTATAAGTTATAGAGTTTAGTAGCTTATAGTTATTTTATAAAGTTATAAATACTAGTAAAGTTTAATAAGTAAAAGTTATAAAGTATATATAATATAACTATAGGGATTAAAATAAATCTTATCTATAAAAAAAAGCTTTATCTTTTATAAACTCTAAGATTACAAAAGCTTTATAAAGCTAGCTATTTTACTTTATTAAGCCCCTTAGCTTACCTTACAGCTCTTATAAAACTATAGTAGCTTTTCAATATAAAGATACCTATAAAGATACTATAAGAAGGTAAATTACAAGGTATAATACTACTATAAGAGCTTTCTATAAAGCTTTAGCTAATAAGCCTACCTAAAAGGTTTAGAGGCTCCTTTTAGCCTTATTTACTTTCTATAGCAACTACCTATAGTAGCTACTTACTTTATTTCCTTATCTTATTTTCTTACCTTTATACTCTATAGCTAGCTTTATTTCCCCTATCTTACCCTATACTACGTATAGCTCTATTTCCTTTCTTTTTTCCTATCTAATTCTCTTATAGCTATAGTTATCTCTTTTCCTTATATAGTCCTTAGAAAAGCAACTAAGCAGATAGCTTAAATAGGTTACTTAACCTTAATCTAAACCCTAAGGTCTTAAGCAGTATAATTAAAAGGGATTAAATAAATAATAAGGAATTTAAGAATAAAATAGTTTAATAAGTTAGATACCTTATATATGTAAAGGTTACATTTAACGTTATTAAGGCTAGTTAGGACCTTATAAGGTAAAAGACAATTATAGGCAAAATTAAGATTAGCTATATACGATTGTTAGATTAAGTTCACTTAACATAGTAAATAAACATTAATTATCATCTATTACTACCTATCTTCTATCTTCTATCTGCTCTGCTCCTTACGCTTTCCCTTTCCGGCTAGGATGTACTAGTGAAACCAATGTAAAATGATTCTGCCAGGCCTGCGGTAGAAACATTGAGATCAGTTAAACCGGCAAACGAGTATCGAGAAATTGCCAAATCAGCAAAGTTGCTGAAAGCTGGGGTATGTTCCCACTTATTCTGGGATGCTTGCTCCAATGTGCTCTCCAAAGTTTGCATTTTGCCAGCAACAACACCGGTTATTCCTGCTAGAGTCCCACTCCACTTAGCTACAGAACTCCAAAGATTAGCTCTTTTGATATTGACAGTTGTCTTTTCTAGCATCTTAGCGCCATCATCGCCTGCTTGTTCCACAAAGTTCTTTCTGGTTTGCGGATCGGAGAGGATCTTCTTGAAAGCGGCTTGTATGTCTTCTGCAGAAGCATCAGCAGTAAGCTGTCCGGCATCTTCTGCCGCGCCTTCTGCAGCTTTAGTGGCGATCTTACTCGCCACAGTACTTGCGAGGCCAACGACAGAAAGGGCGATGTTGAGATATCCGATGGCACTCTCAACCGTGTAATAGGTTTGGTTCATGACTGAGCTGACATCGATGTTACCTAGCTGATCTTGGGGAGGACTGAACCAAAGAGTCTTGTTGTTATTCGAGCCGCTGTTGAGGCCAAGGTTGAACTGTCCAACGAAATTGATATCGCTATGGCCGACCACCATGTCAAGTTCGTAGAGAGGGTAACTCAAGTTCGAGAATTGGATAGTCACACGGTCGGTTTGAACTGACATGGAAAAGTCGTTTGGCGCCACAGAAAGCGAGACAGGCGATTTGCCCTTCTGAAGTTCAACACTACCCCAAGTGACGGTGTTAGTATTGACAACGGACAGGTTCTTCAAATCGATGGTGAAATCTCCTTGACTGGCTCCAGTGAAAGCACTGTACGCGGCAGGGGCGAGCATGTTGGTAAGGAACATGGTTGGAGAAATGATGAGACTGCTGGTGCAACCAGTTGCAATCGCATTGGCGTCAACCTGTAGCGCGGCCTTGGGGTTGGTTCTTCCGTTCACCATAGACAATATACCGAAAACGCAAGTGTCATTCGTTGCGTTCTCCAGAGGTTCGACAACCGCGTATCCGTTGGTGGTCGGCTGTAGCCAACCCCAGAGTTCATTTGTAGCCAGCGACGTGACAACGTCGACAGTGGCAAAGATAAAGCGGAAGTCTTCCATGTGTTTATCAAGGTACTGGCTGACCAAGCCTTGGACAATAGAACCATCGATGCTTTCGATGCTTCCAACACTAACCACAGTGACGGGGGTAATTGCAGAGTTGGGGCAAACGATCAGAGTGTTGCTGTTGAATTGGTAGACTTCCAGGAGCGACACATCGCCGTTCGCTGACGTGACGCATACATAGAAGGACTTCCCAGATGATGGGTCAGTGATCTTCCAAGAGATGTTTGGGGTCATGACTGCTATGGTCGAGATTGCCGAGATCGGCGCATTGGCATTGGCGAATGCATCTAGAATGTTGGTAGTGACAGTTGTGTTACCGCCGAGGTCTTTCATGACATCCGCAAAATCTTGGGAAATAGTGAACTGAGTCACGTTCGGTTGAGGAACCCACTGGAGTTGCAGCGTAGCCGAAATGCTCTGACCTGTAAGATCGTAAGGGGTAGGGAGAATTCCTTGGAATGTTCCCGAAGTAATGGGAAGTTTAAGGCAGATGCTGTTGCCAGAACCGCCTTGAGTCACCTCCCATGGCCCCAAAGTCAAATTGGCACTGAATGTTTCAGTGCCCTCTTGAGTGGTTTCATCGACCTTGGAGAGGCTCGGTGCACTGGCAATCAGAGTTGGCCACTGTGCCGTAATCTCGGTGTTGACGTTGGTGTAGTTTGTGGCATAGACCAAGTCCCAGCCGTTGGTATCGATGGTAGCCATGATGGTTACTGTTGCGGGGGTTGAATGATAAGGTAGAGAGAAATGCTAACGTACTGCGGTTGTTGGAAGTGTTGGAGTGTTGGTTTTAATCAAGGATAATCAAGGAGGAGCAACACGGAACCATTTTATAATTAATTTTGACATGTCCGGAATACGATATCTGGATCCAGGCTCCGTATTCATCACTCTAGCAATTCTTAGTCTCACCTCGTCAACCAGGGTGGAAACAGATAGACTTGAAGTCCATTCCACCAAACAGCATGGGAACTGCCAAATCATGAGTTATGATGGAGCCTAAGGCATACTGAAGCTTATCAACAAGGTTGTGATTGGATTAAAAAAGCGAGATGAGGAATCTAGAATCCTGTTACAGCCACGATGTCCCCGAGTGACTGATAGACAGAGTAAACATGGAAATCTAGATTGCCTATCGAACTTAGACAATTTGATAGAATATGGATAGGGCCTAGAAAAATGACCACAAATGTCTCTGATTGACATTTCAGCTCAGTTATCACGCAGTGGCTGGGACATGTGAGCAAACGCAGGGGTCTGCATTGCTTTGGAGAGTGAGTCATTCCAACACCACGTTAACGAAACCTATAGGAACGACCGTTGAAGTTCCGGATTGGTATTTCAGCTGTGCTATCACTCCGTGGCTGATATAAATGGGCAGATTTGAGCATCTAGAGTTCTAGAGTGCTGATGAGGCTGAGACATCTTTCAGCTGGCAATAAATCACGGCTGGAACTATTGATCGGCAACGTCCCCCATTAGTCTAGAAGCCGAGATTTAGTGTACTAAGTCCGAAAAAGGTGGAAACTGAGACGCACTACCCCATTATATCCAATAAAAAGCTAGAAAACAGATATCAATTGCGGATACTCAACGCTTTGAACATTCCATGTACGTACACAGGACAGTATGTAGATGGATGTTCACGACATGTGTGGCTGCTGTACTTGGATGAAAGGGCGTTGCTGTACAGATACAGAGTAAGCACAACACATGCGACCGTATTATTTACCATATATAGAACGATGTCTGTTCAAGAGGAGGAATTCTTCACAAAAAAAATATATTCTTTCGCAAGAGACATATTCCAAGTACCAACATCATCAACACATTTGCCAATTTTCACATTCAATATGAACACCCTCAATATGAATGGATGGGACGTTGTCTCTCTCGTCACAGTCCCTTTTGCCAACGCTGCTATTGTTAGTCAAAATAGCTCACCTCCAAGCATGCAGGTGTCAACAGACAAATTGTCGGCACAGGCCACGTTTGGAGTATGGCAGATCACGACGGGAGGTACTTCTGACCTCATCGTATTCAGCATTCCGCTCAAAACTATCTCGGGATCTGTCAGTAGTGGTGGAAAAACCTTGAGCAATTTCAGCTATACCTCGCTCGTTGCACAGGTACAACTCACCTTGACATTCATTGATACTGGATCAAATGGTCAAAGCTTGGTAGTTGACAGCAGTCGGCCTCCTACTGCGATCCAATCCCTGCTAGATAACACTGGCAAGCCTTTAACGAATCAGTTTGACAACGATGCCATCAATCAAGTGTTGAATACCTGGTTGTCCAACAACTTGTCACAATTCAATCACGTCTTTGCCAGTGTCCAGCTAGATCCTAGCGTTGGTTCTGATACCCAATGGGCGTTTTGTCAGCCTTCCGTCGTGGCATATACCTTTCTTCAGCTTGTGGATGGTGGTCTTGCCAACAGCTATCTTGGCCTGATCTACAACACTGGAGGCAACACTACTCCGGGCTCGGTTCCGCAAATCAGCCCATCCTTTATCCCAGCAGACTGCCAGGCGGCGTTCATGATTTCTCCTGCTCTGTTCCTCAAAAACTTTCTGGCGACGGCAGCAAGTGACGAGTTCAACATTCCGTCACAGAACATGAACATTGACACGACGCTCCTCAGCATATCTCTTACAGCAGATACTACCATTCCTCAACCTCAGCTTGAGGTCGATATCCCTCACTCTGACGCGAGTTCCGTTGCTTCTGACCTCAACCAAGCGGCAGAGGTAGTCAAGTGGTTCTTCACTGGTGCTTCACCGTCACCGCCATCTATCACTACAATTCCCTATCTGCCGTTGTTGATAGAATTACGGATATCCGTTCAGGACAGTGTTATCTCTACGTTTGCAAAGACTTCGACCGTTGTCAAGGAAAGCGTATTGGGGACGGTCACGGCCTACAACACTTCTCAAAGTTGGATGACCCTAGCGTTCGATGCGTCCAGTCAGACTCTCAGCTATGAACCCAACAATCCACCCGTCAATGACCATACCATAGATCAATCGCAAGGTCTGAAGACCGCTGAAGAGATATTCCAAGATGCTGGGCTAGTTGCGGCAGCTGCTGGTACGGTCTTGACAGATGGGACAAGTCTATTACTGGTCGGAGCACTGGGTGGGATTGCAACAGGTGGCTTGCAGATTACCCAGAGCTCCTTTGACGCAGACAATCAGAACGATGCTCCAGAGATTACTGGATTGGTTTCTAACATATCATTACCAATTACTTGGTCGGGCTCATCTCCTTTTGCTGCTTCTCAAGCAGGTCTGTACCAAGGAGGGTTCTATCTGGCTGGTAATCTAAGGCCAACATCTTGAACTTGACTATAGATAACTGCAGAATATGTAGGACAAAGCTGACATGCTTTAACAAATGTCACAGAACGGAGTGTTAGATATCAGAAACAAGAACCAAGCTCATCATATTTGCATCCCACTGTAGGGAATTCAACTTCGGCCCTTTGGCCAAGTTACTATTAGGATTAATATAGCTGAGGAGATGAGATGTTAAATAGAGCGGAAGGTTGTACATTCTAGTCAGTCAGGTAGAAGGAAGTGTAGTAACTGGAAAATCGTATGTTGTATAAGTAGGTATAGGGTAACTAGACAAGGGTATTCCCTAGCTACTTAAGATAATTAAACTAGTATCTATTCTTACCTCTGTCTATCTATTAGTGTAACGGTTAGAGTTTCCCAAGGGATAAACTAGTCTATACTAGGTTTATGTTAGCAGATGCGTAGGGCATTAATACTAAGCATTGCAAAGTATTACATCTCTTAATAGTAAATAGAGTGGGTTAGGCGTATTTAGGTAAAGAAGTCTTATTAATAGCTAGTAAGCTAAGTGTTCTATCTAGTGCTAAAGGAATGTATATATATATAGTAGTCTTACTGTAGTAGTTGTAAGCCTTTAAGAAAGGCTTACGCTAACTCGGGTAAGCTTAATAGGCAAGTTTACAACTAGCATTGTAAGCTTAGGTAAAGCTTACGTAGGTATAGGTAAGCCTAACTTTAATTAGTGAAAAATGTAGGGTATATGTAATGTAACCGCAGGGATTATAATATAATCTTTTCCTTTCTATAGTCTTATCCTTAAGACCTATATAACTTATTTTTCTAATTATTTTTCCTAAGTAAGTCTAACTTAATTCTATATCTATTATATTAGAGCATTCTAATAAATAAAAGGTAGATTCCTTAGATACTGTTCTACTAACTTCTACCAAGAAGCGTTATAAAGCTACTAAAGGTATTATATAGTTTAGTTTTAAAGTTATACCTTATTCTTACTGTAGTAAGCGTAGTATAGCTTATAAGATAATTGCAAGAAAAAAGAAGTATAGTTTATATATTTCTCTTAGTTATCCTTGTAATATAATTAGTATACCTTTAAATTCTTATAAGTTCTTTGTGTTTCTTCCTGATTTTTGCTAATTTTAATTTTTCTAGTTATATATATTATAAATAAAGCAAAATATCTAGAGGAGCAAGAAGTAGCTGCTAAAGAGTTATTATCTTCTTGTTGTAAGGCGCTTTGTATTGCGCAGCGTAAATTAGATAAGTCTTTTTCTTAACTAGAGACTTATTATAAGCAAAAGAAAGAGCTAGTGTCTTATAGGGTTAAAATAACTTAATGTGGCCTAGATTTATTAGATAAACTTAAGGAGGCTAAGAAAGCTAAGTCTTTTAAGGAATAGTTAGTAATTAAGGATATTAACTTATTAGTATACTTAGATATACTTGATTTTAGCTTCTTTGATTTTTCTAGTGTTAATAGAAGTTCTTTAGGAGTTATTAGGTATTAATAAGGTTTTCTAGTAGTTCCTATGTATTTTTGTTTTCTAGGTAGTTTTTCTATTTTACTAAATACATTATTTACTTATTTTCTTTTTTTATATCTCTAATTACTTTTGCTTTGTAGACCTCTAGTCCTTTAATTTCTTTGGGTTTATTACTAACTTTAACTTATATTATATTAGCTATTGATTCAAGTAAGGAAATGTAAAAGATTAGGTAGAGCTTAACTTTTAGTAGTAGGTCTAGTTTATAGTTATTTTCTAAAATTTTCTTAATAATTTTATATAGTCTAAGGTACTTGTAGTCTAATTTCTATAAAGGTTGTTTTATTTGTATGTTTTTAGTAGCTAGGTAGACTATTTCTCCCTCTTTAAAGGTTAGTTCTCCTACCTTCTTTATGTTGTAGTATCTTTTTATTCTTTTTCTAATAAATTCTAGTTCTTCCTTTATTTTTTTATATAGATTTTTTAGTTCTTCTGCCTTTAGGATAGAGGTAGGGTTAATTGTTTGTGCATCTTGTTTATTGTAATAAGCGTCTGGGGTAAATCTAAAATTAGCGTAGGTAGGTATTAACTTTGTGCTTTTATTGTAAGCAGTATTATAAGCTAGTTATGCAATAGGTAGCTTTTTAACCTAGTTATTTTATCTGTAGTTAATATAGTATTGTAAGTATTGTTCTAAAACTTGGTTTATTTATTTAGTTTATCTATCTGTCTAGGGTCTAAAGGCTATTAATAGCTGGTAATTAAGTCCTAGGTGTAATATAAGGGCTTGCTAGAACTTAGCTGCAAATGTTAGTCCTCTGTTTAATAGGATCTTATTTAGTAGTCTGTGTATACTAACGATATATTAATAAAAGATATAGGAAAGTTCTTCTATATCTATAGCTTCTCTATAGGGTAAGTAATATAAGAATTTCATAAGTTAGTTAATAATAACCATAATGCTATTGTAAAAGATTTTAGTTAAGGGTTCTTCTAATAAGGGTAACTTAGTTATAAAGTCTATAGTAATCAAGTCCTAAGGGTATTATGCTATTAGTAAGGGTTATAGTTATCTATAGGGTTTATATTTCTAAGATTTTATTCTTATGTAGATATTACATTATTTAATTACCTTTTTTACTGTATTCTTTATATTCTCTATGTAGTATTTTTCTTTAAGTTATTTAAGTGTTTTTATTATACCTTAATAGCTATATAGGGGATATTTATATATATCCTATACTAGTTCTTCTCTAAGTTTATCTAGTATAACTTGTATTTATTGTATATATTGTTCTCCTAGACTAGGGCTTATCTCCTATATGTTTTAAGGTCTATTGCAATATTCTAATTATTCTTCTAGTGCTAGATTTTGCATAGTCTTTGCTATTTTCTTATCTTTAAGGTATTATTCTTTTCTAGTAGTAGTAATTATTCTTGCGGGGGTAGTAAACTAGTACTATCCCTTGTTGTTTTTCTTAAGTAGTTATTCCTGTAATTTAGATGTAACTCTGGTTTTAAAGTCTAGTCTGTAGCTAATAGTATCTGCGCATCTATTATTAGATCCTTTGCAGTATATAATTACGAAATTAAATTTGCATAGGTATTTAGTGTAGTATAGTTATTATTGATTTAGTTCTTATATTGTAGTAAAGTGTAATATATTTTAATAGTTAGTATAGACCTTAATTTAATAAAGACTTTCTATAAGGTAATATCTAAATTCCTTAAAGTAGTTAATAATAGCTAGGAATTCTTTATTATAGATAGGATAGTTAAGTTTTACTCTATATAGCTTATGTAAGTAGAAGGTAATTAGGTGTAGTATACCTTTATTATTTTATTAGCTAAATTATCCTCCTAGTGCAAAATCTAAGGAGTTAGTTTTAAGTTTAATTTCTTTCTTTAGGTTAAATATAACTAAAACTAGTTTACTAAGTATAGTATCTTGTAGTTTCTTGAATGCCTATTGCGCCTTATTGTACTATAAGAACTTAGTATCCTTCTTTGTAAGTTCTATAAGAGGGTTAGCTATTTTGCTAAAGTCTTTAATAAATTGTTAGTAGTAGTTAGTAAATCCTAAGAAGCTCTATACTTCTTTAACTGTAGTAGGTACTAGCTAATCCTATACTGCTAATATCTTCTTGTGGTCTATTTAGATCTCTCTTAGTAAGATAGTATATCCTAAGAAGTTAACTTCTGTAATGTAGAAGTAACTCTTTTTAGGTTCTACTAGAAGGTTTATATCTTATAATACTTTAAGGACCTTATAGATGTATTTTTTATATTCTTTTTTATTATCTAAGAAGATTAGAATATTATTAAGGTAGTATACTATAAATATATCTAGGTATTATTGTAGAATATTATTAATTATCTATTAAAATGTAGCTAGTGTATTTGTAAGTCTAAATGGTATAACTAAGTATTTAAATAGTTTAAATTTAGTTCTAAAGGCAGTTTTCTATTTATTGCCTTCCTTAATGTAGATTAGATTGTAGGTGCCCTTAAGGTTAAGTGTAGTAAAGATCTATTTTCCTTGCAGATAGTCCTTTAATTCTATAATAAGCAGAAGTAGGGTCCTATCCTTAATAGTAAGGTTATTTAATTATTAATAATCTACAATAAGTTGTAGTTTTCCGTTTTTCTTAGGTATAAATATAATAGGGAATCCCACTAAGGATATTAACTCTTATATATTACCTTTTTAGAGTTCTCCTTTTAGATAGTCTCTAAGCATAGTAAGTTCTAGCTTATTAAGATTATAAATTTTCTAGAATAGTAGATTGTTTAATTTAAGTATAATCTTATAGTCCTAGTAACTGTACTGTAGTACCTTTATATTTAATTCTTCTTTAAATAATTTCTTATAGCAATAGTACTCCTGTGGTATATTCTTAAGTTAGTCTTCTGTAAGTAGTATCTTTTGTATCTTTAGTTTCTTATTAAGGTTATATAGCTATGCGCTAAATATTGCAATTGTTTATTTAATATATTGGATCTTGCCTTTTTTGTATTTGTATTGTATTCCTCTTAGAGGTAGGTAAGTGTTTTTCTTATGTAGGACTTTACTAGCTACTTTAGTTAAAGTTTAAGATCTTTATTTATCTTTTGTTTTTAAATTATCCTTTAAGTTAAAGGGATTATCTATGTAGGTAATCTGGCTAGTCCTTTAATTAAATTATAGGTTATAGTAATATAGCTATAGGTATCCTAGTAGTAGGTTATAACCTAGTGTAGGGGTAATATTAAGGTTAACGTTATACCTGTAAGTTCCTATAAATACCTTTAAGTAATTAATCTCTTTAGTAACTTATCCTCTGTTGTAAGTTAATATTTCTTCTTCTAAGTTCCTTAGTAAGTAAGGCTAGGCCTTAGGTTGCTATAGTAGCTGTAACTTATTAACTGTGCAAGGGTTAATTACATTAATATTAGCTCTACTATCTATTAATGTAGTTAGCTATATTCCCTTAATTTATATTTGTATTTTTAGGTAAGTTCTTTGACTATTAGTAGTCCTTCTAAGAGCCTTTAAAAGCGTTGGCTTTATGTTAGAGCTTATCTGTGGCTCTAGTATAGTAAGCTATTGTCTTTTCTTGGTTAGTTTGGGTATTGTAGGTTATATTTACTATTATAGCAAAGTGTATTATTTAGGCATTTATTTTCTGCTTATCTAGCTTCTTAATCTTTATTGTACATTTGCTATTCTTCCTTTTCCTAGCTTTCCTATTATTATAGGGTTTTAGGGTCTAGTGTATCTCCTCTATTAGGATTACCTTCTGTGTTTTGTTGCCATTTCTTGGTAAGATGCTCGTCATCTTCTTCCCTGGTTAGCAGGTTAATTAGGGTAGTTAATTCTACTTTATGTTTCTATTAGTCAATAGTTTATTGATTTTAGATATATATAAGCATATATTCCCTAGTTTTAGTATAGGCTATAAACTTTATTACTTTGTTTTCTAGGTACTACTTAGATAGTTAGTATCCTATAGTATTAATAATAGTATATAGTCTTTAGTAAGTATAGTTCTTAATATTCAGTAGGAAGTAGTTATTACTTATTTTTTCTTATTAGTGCAGTATGCAATAATAAGCTATGCAGGATATCTATAAGATTTAGCTATACTTTGGGCTATTAGGGTACCTTTGCAGGTTATAGTAGGCTATAGGCTATTGCACTAAGCTAGTAGGTTATCTTTCTTATTTTGCAGTAATAGCCCTTATGTAGATGTTGTTATCCTGTACTATCTTAGCTTGTTCTTTTGCTTATTATACTGCTTTACTAGCTTATTCTTCCTATTAGTTATTGTAAAAGTGCTTTTGTTTCTATACTTATGCTTTTTAATGTTTTATAATAGTGGTTCTATACTATCTTTCAAGTTCTGCTTATATAGCGCTAGTGTAGTTTAGGTTGTAATAGTATTAGTTAGGTTATATTCTTTTAGTAGGGATATTGTTAATTATAGTTGCAATATTTGTCCTTTCTATTATTTCTTATAGGGTTTTAATAGTTCTATCTGTTTAAGGAAGATGTATTCCTAAGAATATTCTGTCTATAAGCTAATCTAGTCCTTATTGAATTTCTTTAGGTATAAGAGTACTTTCTATATTAGGGATAGTTTCTTTTCCTTTTTAAGTAACTGCAACTATATATCCTTCTATAGTTATTGTAATTACTTCTAGTACTAGCTGGAATTCTTCCTTAAGTTTTTAGGCTTCTTCCCTTCTCTTTTCTTATTGTTGTTTGTTAGCTCTAGCCTTGTTTTCTAGTTTACTATTGTATTCCTTTTTGGATTGTTTTTTACTTAGGGCCTTCTTTTGTAGGTATTTTTCTTCTATTTATTTACAGGCTTGTTTCTGTTTTCTGTACTTAATGGCTTCTTTAATGCGTTTTTTGTATACAATTTATTAAGTATAACTATTATCTTAGGTATCTGCATTGTAGCCTAATTGTATTATAGCTACTTATCTAGATATTTATATAGCTATTTGTAGTTTATCTACGTTAGTTTATTGTAAGTTCTTACCTTCTGGTACTAGTTTATACTTTTAGTTAGTTTTTACAGGGTTTCTATAATTCTATTCTTAATATCCTTTTTTGCTGCAGTTCTAGCAGGTAGGAGCTAGTTAGTCTATTTAAGTAGTATTTACATTTATAGGTCTGGCTTAGACCCTATATAAGGTATTAGTATAGTTTTATTGTCTTTGTCCCTGATTAGTATTATATTAAGGTTTATTATTTTGCCTTCCTCTGTTGTTATACTTAGAGTTGCAGGTTTTCTAGTTGAATTATTAATTGTTAATTTTAACCACTATGTTAATATAGTCTATAAGTTCCTTAGGTTAGTCTTCTTTATAGAGTTTAGCTTATATAGGTTCTTTTAGGGTATTAAAGAAGAGTAATATAAGTATATCTTAGTCCTAAGGTAGCTTAGAAGCAAGTTATAAGAATTCGGCTCTAAGTTCTAATATAGATTAGGTTTATTTAAGTGCCTTAATTCTTCTTTTAGCTTAACCTTTTTTATTAATAGTCCTAAAAGCCTATTATAGTACTTTCTTAAAAGCTAAATAGTTAGTATATATTATATATATTTATAGTGTAAGGTCCTTTATATCTCCCTTATTAGTTTAATCTTCTAGGATTAGCTAAAATCACTAGGTAGCTGTATCCTTAAGGTAGCTAGATATATATCTAGTTTTCTTATAATTAGTAGTAAATTAAGTAAGGTAGTAGGATATAAATACTTAATACTAAGTAAAGAATATTGTAAGTTTAGTAGGGCTTCCTCTATACATTTTAGGTAGATTAGGTCTAAGGATTTCTCTAGTATCCTTACTATTAGTAGTAGTATTAGCCAGAGTATATATTTCCTATAAGCTATTTTAGTTATTCTAACTCTGCTAATTTTAGATATTAATAGTATCCTAAAGGAGCTATTGGAGATTATCTATTTTAGTAGCTATAGTAGTAACCTGCTCCTAAAGCTATATAACTTTAGTGTTATTAGAGCTCTCTAAGGATTATTTATTTTATTCTATTTCCTAGGTAAGGTTTAGTATAGGAGTAGGGGTAATAGGGTTAGTAGTATTCTGCTAATTAGTGGGAGTAGTTAGGGCAGCTATTGCGTAAGTATTACTTAGCGTTAACGCAGTATAGTCTAAATAAGAGCTATTAATATATAATAGTTAGAGTTTCCTAAGGGATAAACTAGTTTATACTAGGTTTATGTTAGTAAATACGTAGGGTATTAATACTAAGTATTGCAAAGTATTATATCTCTTAATAGTAAATAAAGTAGGTTAAGTATATTTAGGTAAAGAAGTTTTATTAATAGCTAGTAAGCTAAGTGTTTTATCTAGTGCTAAAGGAATATATATATATATAGTAGTCTTACTGTGGTAATTGTAAGCCTTTAAGAAAGGCTTATGCTAACTTGGGTAAGCTTAATAGGTAAGTTTATAACTAGTATTGTAAGCTTAGGTGAGGCTTACGTAGGTGTAGGTAAGCCTAACTTTAATTAGTGAAAAATGTGGGGTATACGTAATGTAACCGCGGGGATCGTAACAATTAGCGGTATTAGCATAAGACCTACTGTATTAATTTACATATTATAGCTTTAGTAAAAGTTCTTATTTATCTCCTAGTATTAGCAGTTAGTAGTTATACTTATTTTAAGCTTACTATTAGTTTATTAATTAATTACTTAATATAATTTATATATTACTTAAATATTCTCTTAAGAATAAAGACTTCTTAGTATCTAGTAATCTAGTTGTCTTATACATCTATAGTAATTACTAAGAAACATATTTGATCTGCTTCTTGACCTTGATAAGATCACGAGGACATGCCATCATGTTAGTGGCTCGATTTGCAGCATGTGATGTTGTTGGCGTCTCCAATTGCCATTTCCCGTAATGGTGGCCCCAGTTAGCGAATAAGAATTTTGGAAGTTAGGTACTAAGATCCACAAAGCTTCTTCAAATTCATGAGCCTCTTTAACTCCGGACTGTTTGTATCACTTGACATGGCTGACATGTAAAAGGGCGTTGAAATGCGGGGTTTTAGCGGTTGGATATCGTCGGCTCGGGCTTCTTAAACGAGGTAAGCCGACTTGGACGCGATAAGCCGCGGGCGATCTATGACAAGAACCCCGCATGACGGTGGATTTTGGAGACTCTTATCAACGACTTCGGACTCTAGATTTGTTTCTTTCATCTTTCATCTACATATAATTACAGTATTTCTTATAGTAAGCACGAAGTTCGGTCTATATCTCTGTCTTAACTAATCATTTACTGCAGCATTATAGACTCAGTATTTACACAAAATGGCAGACTACAAAGCAACAGTATCGGCGGCCTTGCAACAACGGGACGTCGGCCTTACCAAGGTTGAGCCGAAGCTGGAAGGTCTCCCAAAAGAGCTACCTCTGAGCTCACAGGATCTCCCCAAAAGTGTTCTTACAGCACGAGAGATAGAGATCACCGAAAAGTACTCTGTCATTCAGCTTCTAGAAGTCCTTCGCAAGAGAGAAATCAAGGTCGAGGAAGTTACTCGTGCGTTCTTACGGAGAGCTGCGTTAGCTCAGGCTGCTGTGAGTGCTCTTCTCCCGTGATCCGGTGTGGTACGAATGGCTGACATTGGTAGACGAACTGCTTGGTCACTCTCATGTGGGATGAGGCCATCGAACGCGCAAGATATCTTGATTCACTACCCGAGCCCAAGGGTATGCTCTTTGGTCTACCAATCTCTACCAAGGAACACCATGGCATGGTGGGTGAGAAGGTCACGACTCACGCATCTTTCGTTGCATGGATTAACAAGGCGCACGGATCTAATCTTCTCTACGACAACTTGTATGATGAAGGCTGTGTCTTCTACGTACGGACTACACAGCCTCAGACTATCATGCATCTAGAGACCATCAGTACCATCTATGGAACAACTGTTAACCCTTTCAACCGTGATTTAACGGCTGGTGGCAGTAGTGGTGGTGAAGGAGCCCTAATCGGACTCCGAGGAAGTATTCTGGTAAGCGAACTTCCTCGTTGATCAGAGCCTCATACCTAACGTCGCCAGGGCATTGGTGGTGATATTGGCGGTAGTGTTCGTTGTCCGGCAGCTCACAACGGAATCTACGCCTTCAAGTAAGTTCATTAAAGGCTAGAGTTACCAGATATTAATACAATCTTAGGCCGACTCTCAAGCGAATCTCAGTTATGGGCGCCCGATCAGTCATGGTTGGCAAAGAAACCATCTCATCCACACCCGGCCCCATGACGACTGACCGCGAAACCCTCGAGCTCTTCATGAAAGTAGCCCTTGCATCCAAGCCATGGCTGATCGATCCTTCTCTCACCGCCAAGGAGTGGACGCCGTACAAATTCGACAGACCTCTCAAGATCGCTATTCAGTGGTGGGACGGTGTTGTGCAACCTCACCCACCCATGACAAGAGCTTTGAAAGAAGTCGCAGAGGCCTGTCGTAAAGCTGGCCATGAAGTTGTGGACTGGGATTGCGAGCCTTTGGATCATCGCAAAGGTTGGGAGATTTTGTCAGCGTTGTACTGGCCTGATGGCGGTAAAGAAGCGCTGGATCTTATGGAAGCGGCTGGAGAGCCTGTTCTTCCGTTGACTAAGTTTATCATTCAGGAGCAGCCCAGCGTGAAGAACTTGAACATGCACGAGCTTTGGGAGGTAAGTACATCTTTACGAGCAGATTTGGTAGTTTTCTGACTGGCTGTTTAGCTTTGCACCAAACGAGACGACTACCGCGCTGCGTACGCGCGAGCCTGGTCCTATACAAGCAAAGCAGACGGTCGAGAAGTCGATGTGATTCTATGCCCACCTTACTTCGGAGCTGCGTCTCCCCATGAGCAGTCGCGATACTGGGGATACACTGCTCACTGGAACCTTCTAGACTAGTAAGTCAATCCCATCTGACACTCACCAACCTCACTAACACCTTCACAGCCCCGCGGCAGTCTTTCCGGTAACAACAGTCGATCCCTTCAAAGATCCCAAGGACGTCAAGTACGTGCCAAAGAACGATGAGGATAAATTCGTATACGATCAGTACACTCCCGAGAAGTTTGCCGGTATGCCTATTTGTCTGCAGGTCGTTGGTCGAAGACAGTATGATGAGAAGGTTCTTGCTGCGCTCAAGGAGATTGAGCGTGCGATGGGTAGAGAGTAACTGAGTTTGACAACTTCTCTAGAGGATAGAATGTTGACTCGGGCTGGCTATTCTTGTATTTAGAAGACATCGTAGATTTCGACTCCACATAATTATCCCAGTCGGAAATTACGAGAAAGCCCGCTTCATGCGTGTCAGATCTAAAAGATGACATGAGACCAGCCCTACATCCACCACATAGCCAATCATATGGTCTTTAGTGGTTATTATCCGACTGAGAAGGATTCTTGCCTCCTTCCTCGATGGGGTAAATGCTCCTCTAATAAGGTGGAGTCCGAGCCCCAGCCACTTAAGTCCAACACGCCTTAGGTTTGTCAGCCTTTATCCTTTCCAATCATCGCATGCTGACATTGAGAAAGGCGGGCTGACCGGGATAGATAACATAAACCCTTGCATGAGATTATGCGTTGGTGAACACTAAGAGGCTAGGTATATAAAGAGTTCGTGTTGAACCTAAAAGCACCCTTATTCTATTCTCATCTGCACTTTTCTTGCCACAACATTTCCATACTCTCCATTAAACATGTCGGAACAAAGAAGTATCTTGATAACGGGCTGTTCAGATGGCAGCCTTGGTTCAGCTTTGGCACTTGCGCTTAAGAAGGAAGGATGGCGAGTGCTCGCAGCAAGCCGCAACCTCTCAAAGCTGAAGGCTGTTCAAGACGCCGGCATCGAGTGTATACAAATAGACGTCACCTCCACTGAATCAGTCTCACACGCCGCAGAGGAAGTCAAGAAGCTCACCGGCGGCTCCCTCGACGCCCTGGTTAACAATGCCGGCATTGGACACAGCATGCCCATTCTTGATGTTGACATCGATAAAGCCCACGATCTTTTCGAACTCAACGTTTTCTCTATCATTCGAGTAACCAAGATCTTTCTACCACTGTTGCGCAAGTCTTCCCACGGACCTCTTCTCATAAACAATACCTCAGCCGTCGGACTATTAGGTGCCGGTGTTCCGTTCCAGGGCGCCTATGCTGCTTCGAAAGCAGCAGCGGTCAGCTTGACCGAGAGTCTCAGACTTGAGCTTGATCCATTTGGTATTCGTGTCATTGACCTTCTCACCGGTGGTGTCAAGTCCACATTCTTTGTCAACGCTCCTCATGCAGAGCTACCAAAGGACTCGATATACAACCCCGCCAAGGAGGCGATTGAGTCATCGATGGCTGGTAATGAGCCGGGGCTTGTCAAGGAAGATATTACGACGTGGGCGAAGCATGTTGCCAGTGATCTCAGTCAGCGTAAGGTGCCATATCTGGTCTCTCGGGGCGGCACGGCGGGAACGGCGAGGCATCTCATTAGTCATTTGCCTACTGGTTTGTTGGACAGTATGATAAAGCCAGCGGGAGGCATCGATGTTTTGGAGCGCAAATTGAAGGAGCAGAAGGATAGTGTCAAGACTGATTAATTATCTAGAACAAGAATCTAAATGCTCGGGTATAGTCCAACTATATGCCAATGGCGTTTCTAAGCTTTGTTTCCGGACTCTCTTCTCAGTGCTCTTCGTGGTCATGATGGCTATGGTAGCCAAGTAGCTGGCAGCCCCCCCAAAAACGAGCCTGAGATAATTTGTCGTTCGTCCAATTTTTGTCTGGCGGTAAAGGTGTCGACATGTCCCATTTTTCCACCTCTGCTTCTTCTTCACCCCGGTACATAAACCAGTCCAAGCGGGCGATCTGAGCATGCAATACCTCGCTACGCTGGTCAAGTGCCATGCCAAACATCACACAGGGTTTCGCCTCGTAGCCCTGGCGCAGGACCTCTTCGACCCCTTCTATTTGATGCAACTTACGGCACACGAATGTCCAGTAAGCGAGGTATCTCACGGCGCTCTTCCTGTGGCACTCCCTATTTATGTCTTCGTTCATGTTCTTCGCGTGGCGTCTAAATGCCCTCTGCAAGTAAGTCAGAAGCCTTGGGTCGTCAAGCGGAACCGCAGCACTAGCAGAGTCGACGCATGGAGCCGCTCTGGGATTCTCGCCTGTGCTGTAGGGAAGCGGTATCCATATAACGCCACACAGGAATGTTGTGATGTTGTGGCTTCTTGGAGCGCTGTTAAGCTGGTGAACTATCCTGGGGAGCCAGATGTTATCGGGACCAAATTCAGCATAAAACTGAAAAGACTTTGGTATCCCACGAGGCCAATTGGTGGGTTTTGAGGATGGGATCATTGTGCGTATTGTTTTGTCGACTAACTTCAGTCTTCGTCTTCGTAGTGGTCGTGGGCGTGCAAAAAGCTCAGTCTCATACATCAGCAATGACATTCGTGAGAGAACAACGGCACGAGACTCATGACAAGTCCGCAGTAAGCCGAACGGTTGGTAACGAGCATCGATGTTGCTGGTGCTCTTACTCTCGTGTGTCTCACCGTGCCTGAAATACCAGAGGTTACACGCGCTGTGCTGGTCTATCGGTATGTCAGGGACGGCAGACTCCCAGATCATCAAGCGCATCTCGCATGGAAGTTCGGAAAAGCGAGTGAATGCTGATGGATTCCGCATCTCCCTCCACCACTTCACCATTTCCCTCCAACAGAGGTGCAGACCGCGTTCCAGACCGGTGATCATCGGGGAATAGTGTCTAATCGACATGAATAGGGCAGCTGTAAAAATCGGGTTAAAGGGAAGTAAGATTAGAATATCTAGGGCATGAGGGAAAAGAATAAGGAAGGAAGAAAGGCGCAAGGATTTCATGGTAACAATTTTTTTACATTTATTATTTAGGTTTAAAGATTTTTATTAACCATCTCGGGATATTTAAGCTTACATGGTTTAAACATAATGAGATATACTTCGGGCTACTCGGGGTCTGCTAGTGACTCATCTGGTGATAAAGATGCCCGCAATGCGTACTTAATAAAACATATACTTCGGTCATCACATCTGACAGACTGAAAATCGACTCTCTTGTCTTAGATATCAGGGTTAAAATTAAACTCCCATTGACCCAAAGCTTGGACTTCATACAAATGCCGCTGGTGGCTGTTGGGTCGGACAATTCTCTTTAAGCTTCTTGGTAACCCAAATTACTCATCTTACTCAACACCAGGGTGTCAGAAGGATTAGCAGTTGTAAGTATAAGAGACGAAATAGCCTAGTCACTTTATACAAGATAGCTTAGACAAGTACTTAGGCTACTTTATTCTGATGCTCTAAGTTTTAGAGGACAATTCTCCTGTTGCTCACCGGCTCGGTTAAGAAAAGTCACAAGAGGAAAAGGTTTGTTTTATACAAAGTATATTAAAAGGTCATTACATGAAGTTAATCTAATCTTGAATATCATTATTCATGGTAAATCGACAGAATGTCAGTCGAATTATCGTACTCAACGCCACACTTCTCAGAGAAGCCAGTGAACTTGTCGACACGGGCCTGGATATACTCCTCGAAGCTGTCTCGGGTGCAGCTAGTTCCGGGACCATCCTCACAAGCGGGCAGAGGCTGGGGTGCGCTGTTGACCAGGACGCGGTAGTACTCGCCATCCTCGTAGCCGTAGCTTCCGGTGCAGTTGAGGCGCTCGATGGCGATGTTGCTTAGGAAGGGGAGGATGTGGGAGCTCTTCCAGGCGCGGCGGTAATTGATCTTGTTGAGGGGCATGGTGTCGTTGATCTGGGACTCGCTGCCGCCGGGCTCGGAGTTGTTGAAGAGACCCATGGCGACGAGGACCATTGGTGGCAACTCCCTATGCGTAAAGCTAACGTAGAGATCTTCATCGGAATCGTCGTTCATGAGGAGGTCGGCGGTGGAGTTGAGCCAGGGCATGCCAACGTAACCAGAGACCTCGTTACCGTAGCCTGCATTGTAGTGGTATCGCACATCCTCAGAGTACTCCCAGCCAAGCCAATCATCAGGATTGAAGAGCTCAAGGTTGCAGAAAGGAGACTTGCCACGAACGACAGTCTCGTATCCACAGAGCTGCTGCATGCCGAAGATATCGTCGACAGTGAAGTTGAAGTCGGATGCGAGAGCGTTGAAGCGCTCGACGATGGGCTTGGCGTACTTCTCCTGGTACTCGGCAGACTCCTCGCTGCCAGTGGAGCCAGAGTAAGCAGGGCAAGCCTTGTAGGGGGTCAAGCTATCGGCTCCAGACTCCTCCGACTCGTAGATCTCCTCGACCTTGATGGAAGTGTCGTCGGCCTGAAGACCTCGAACGAAAGACTGGGCAGACTTGACTGTTCGCTCAGCAGTGGATGTCCACACCTTCTTGGGCTGCTTGAACTCAGGGTATCGGAACTCAAGGTCAACTCCCAGGCGAGTAGCCTCCAGACGACCAAGGTTGGTCAACAGGGAAACTTCAGCATCAGAGATGGGAGCCTCCCAGTCGGCAAGGAAGTTTAGGTAAGGAACCTTGCTCCAGTCCACGCCAGTCTTGTTTCCGAGCTTCTCAATGAAAGGCTCAATGTACTCCTCGAAGTCGAAATCGTTCGCGTAGATGGCAGCATGTCGCACCAAGTAAGCAGCACGCTCGGCCGTGCAGCCCTGGGGCGCATCAGGAGAAACGGGAGGATCTTGGGACTCGAAGTAAGGTGCGATTCCGGTAAGGTGGTGAAGGGGGTTGAAGCTGTAGTCGGAGTTGAGAGAAGCTGCAGAAGCCAATGGCAGCAGGCTCACAAGAGCCTTGCTCAGAGATGAAGTTTGACGAGGCATTGTGAGTGGATGGGAATGCACAAAGAGACGAGTCTGGACAGTCAACGTAAACTCAATTGACCATCTACATAGCTATCTATTATATCTCGGCAGTCTATTTACTTTTTTGTTTCCCCTATGAGATCATTAGTGTCGATGTTGAAGAAAGTCCCATGTTGATAGCCATGTCTTTGACGTCACAAGCATAAAACGATCCACGGCTAAACCTGTCTGGCCTGCGTTTGTTCCTTGCAGTTTGTCGATATGTTTCCCTCTGATTGGCCCCGGAGATTTGAGGCTCCATAATCAGCACGTTGGCGTGGCGCGTCAGCCGAGGCCGCATTATCCGAGCGTGTGGACTTGGCGACTCCAAAATCAAGAAAACAGCAACAAGATATTCCTTTTTTTCCCACTATCATCTCGATCTAAGAGGACGCGTATTGGGACTTCGTTCTTTGACGAATGCCCAGAGAGTAGCGAGTCATATGTTTCATGTTTGGCTGGTAGATCTTGAGGCTCTGTCTCCTCTGCATCATACTTAATCTCTTTTACTTGCTCGAGACCTGAATGCCGAGAAAGCGAAGCCTTTTCTGGTCCACTGATTGTGTCACACCTTATCCCTACATTCAGGCTTAAAAACCGGGCCATCATCGATTGAAGATTGAGTGTGGTTTAGTGCCATCGCCAATTCTTTCACTAACGCAATGGCACGCTACTGCATGATGTTGTAACAGTCAATCGATCCTACAGAGCTTCTTTTTATTTCTAAGTAGTGATAGTCAAGTTGGCAGTATCAGGGCAATTCATAACTACGCTCAGGAGCAATAAGAGTGAGCCGATTGATATGTATGCCTGTCAAGCGGGTCAAAGAAAAACCAAGACTTAGTTAAGGGTGTCATAAGGAGTAGGATAGTCTAATCTAAGCTTTAGTACCTAAACACAATTAAGTTATTTTGTCAACAGGCTTCTATGTCCTGGTTATTTTTCGGACCGCCTGCCTGTGTATTGTGACATGATCAGATGTGACATACGCTACTTGCCCATCTGTTCTTGCGCAAACCGATCCCAGTGCTTCTTCTGGTCCGCAAAGTTCACAAGGTATGCTTCAATATATATCCCAGCAAACCACCTCTGAGAGCTATCTTCAATCTCACACGTGATGTCAGTCCAGCCGCTTTCCACTCGGGACTGTACGCGCTTCACAACATCCAAACAGTGACCTGCCCACTTGCCACAGTACATATCCATAAAATAGGCACGCATATGTGCAATCTGGGATTCGCTAATTCTAGACCCATTTTTGAAAACAGCCTTTACCATATCGCTTGGCCTTCCTGTAGTTACTGCTTTTGGAGGTTCGCGCCTCTCTTGCCAGTTGATGAGCCACATTAGCAAGATATCCAGAGTAAGCCAGTGATTTCCTGTAACAGAAACAGTGGTCAACTCGGAGATCGTTAGATCGTTGACGAGTTCCATCCGTATGTATTGCTTGGTAGTCAAGTTGCGAAGGTACCATTGCCCTTCACAATCCAAGTCATGGAGGGCCAAGCATGACTTCAGCAGGTCGTGTAGACATTCTGGGATTCCACTCGATGATAAGAGACGAACGGTCTCTTCTCTTCGAGGACATTCAAACTCTGAGGGTGTCAAGGACGAGTAGCAATGTGTCGCGCTTTTTCTCCACGCAGACCACGACCCTTTTGATTCGTGGTGCGTACAAGGATTTCGCTGATCCATCATGTCGCAGTGGACGCTATGTTCTTCCATTGATTGATCTTTGACTTCATGGTACAACCCGTAGATGGCTGGTGGAAGAGTTGTCTTTCGAAAACCGGTAAGAAAGATTGGTGTGTCTACCCACGAATACGAACGGCGATCGTGGTGAATAGTGGTCACTGCTCGAATCCAAAGTCTTTGACTGCAAAGCCCAAGAGCAATGACATCGACAGGTTCCAGATACAGATAGATGCTTCTAATCAGCTCTGACGGCAGGCTTTCCAATGGAGATTCTGCATCGGGGCGATTAGGCTCCTTCAAAGCCTGGCCGAGCTGCACCAGGGCCTCGTTGTGCGCATTGATGGAAGGCCTATGTAGTCGATGAAACGCGTCGAAGGACTTGTTGGCGATGCAGAACAATTTCCGACTACTGAGGGCAGCATCACCACCTTCAATCTGCTCTAGGAAAAGTTCAAGCCAGTCATTTGTTTCCAGTGGTACTTGTTCTTTGCGCAACGGCGCCAAGATGGACATGGACCAAGACTCGACGCCGAGAAGGCCTTCACACATGATGTTGATGCTGTTTACTTTTGATGATATTTGGTAGACACAGCGTAAGCAGTCAGCTTTGGTGCGGAGAAGTCAAAGACATGTTGTGTGTTGGCGGCAAGGCGTAAGCAACAGCTGACTTTGGCTTGGCCCTGCTGGATGTGAGACATGGCGGCCTTGAGTAGACACTGCAATAGCCTATTGCGATGCATTCGCGCGCGACCGGTAAAGCAAAAGTGAATAAGCTTTTTGATGGACAGCTAATTGCAGATCGATGATCACGATTGCACTGCTAGGGCCGCCCAAGAGTGAGTAGGGGGTTGCTTCATCCCTTCATAGCTAGCCAGCCAGTCATTTATTATAGCCGTTGCATTTTGTACCCACCATCGGCATCGCGTTGCAGGTCGAGTAACGTTAGCACATGCGCTTTACAGTTTGGGAGCTTTTGATCCAGATAAATGACATTTGTGCCATTGTCTGATTCAATTGCGGAGCACTTGAGTTTCTGTCCATTTTGTGGCTTGCCCGCGCCCGTTTTTATGTCGTCATCCAAATGGTGTGGTGTAGGGTAATACAGTGCCGTAGTTGTTGAAAGCGCGTGGAAGCCAACACAACACATCCATATTTGACGGAACTTGCTGAAGGTCTCTTATTCATTTGTTGGGGGGCTTACGCGGCATATTCAGGCGCGATTATAATCCTCAAAGAGGGTGTGGGTGGAAATAAGGATGCAATATTTATGCTAACTTGACGTGTTCAACAGTCTGCTTGTCCAATCTTTGGTCTACCGACGGTTCAACATCCCACACCTGCGTCGGGGCAGGTAATCATAGCTACTTACATATTTGAGTAGTATCTTGCGATGATACCCATCAGTATCCGTTTTCGTCTATTAGGCTTCTGCTTAGGTAGCCAGGCAATTAGAGGTGTAAGATGTGCACCGCCGGAACGTCAACGCGACACGGTGGTGCGATAACCTGGACCCCAATGCAAAGCAATTGGCATTATTAAGGTACATGTGCTTTCTAAATCACTGTACAGTACTCTGTGTATAGAGTTTATTGTAGGGCTGATTTGGTGGATAGATATCGCTTGGCAAATCGTCTGTTCATCTCGTCCCATCTTGAATCCATTCTCCACTGATGTTTTTGTGTCGGTTGCAGACTTGGCGATGCGACCGCAGTGCTGGCGTCAGCTTTTAGGGGAGTCATGCACTGTCAGGTTCTCCGCAGTCTAGAAACCTGCTGTGCCACTCGACAAACTTGGCAGGATGGGATTTTTGGATCCGTAGTTGGGATTTGGAAGCACAACAATCAGGAACTGACAATGGCCCCACGTGCAAAACTAGCAGATTCTAAAACTCGCTGATCACTGAAATAAACAACTCATGAGATCAGTGGTTTCAGGACTTGATTGAAGCCAAGCTAAGCCGGTAAATGCCAGCCACTGCCGTTTGCATTACAGTTAGGCAGTGTCAGAGGCAGTTTTTAGAGCACTGGTGGGGTCATAGATCAATTGTGGCGCAGTTGGCCAGCTTCAACAGAGTGCATTGACCAACTAAATTTGGCGACACCCACTAGAAAACAGTAACTGGCCCTTGGACCTGGGCTAGAACCTTTTGGCGAGAAAGGCCCTGACCATTTGCCTGACAGAAGCCTGACTCTGAGGGCGCCTCCTCCCCCCACCCCTTAAAAAAAAAGTTAGGACAATCAATTCATGGATCGTGATTAGGGGGAGTCGGGATCCAACTCTGCTGCAACTTAACGCTTCCTTCCTTCCAATCCTTAGGTTCTTTCCTTGCTTTCTATCCGCTCTTTAACCGTTGGCTTTCTTTTCTTTTTGGCTCCTCCGCCTTTTTCTTTTCTTTGCTCGTCATTGCCAACTTCAATCCACTCGAGCAGCTGGATCGTGGCCCAGCGAAAACGAAACACGTCCTCTTCGTGTCACTCGATGTGAGGTCCTCGACCCTCCTCTACCTACCGCGACTTTGACTATCTTCCCCCGCCGAAGCGATCAACAGATCTTCAAGATGCGCATCTCCAACTTGCGTCTGCCCGACGGCATGCGCAACATGACCATGCGCCTGTCATCAAAGATTCCGCATCCTCACCCGAGGCGCATCATGCTCTACGTAACATTAACCGCCATGATGGTCGGCATGATTGTCACGTTTACGATGTACGACAGTCTCTTCTGGGGTGGCAAGCCCAAGAACACCGGCTTCGATCCTCTACTCTCCCGAACCAACGATTATCGCCTCCTCACGAGCAGGCGGAATAACCTGGGCTTCTACAACACCATCAATGTCAAGAAGACGGGCCAGAAGATTATGAATCCTACCCTCCTTGAACTGCCCAAGGGTAGCAAGCATGACTTCCTGGTCATCGCCCGCGCTCCTCACGTCGACCAAGATATCAAGGGCAAGAAGTACAGACGCGCCCAGCAAGTCGCCACCTTCGTTAGCCTTACCTGGGATGCGTTCGGCCGGCCCGAGCTCACTGCAGACAACGATTGGCACAAGATGCTCGTGGAGGACTTTACTGAAGAGCAAGGCCCCGAGCATCACTGCAAGCACCAGCCCGACATGGATAAATACATTGGTCCCGAGGATATGAAGCTCTTCTGGAGGAAGAACGGCACACCGATGCTTATCTTCACCCACCAGGTCAACGATGAGAACCTCTGCGAAGGCATGTACATCGTCGACGCCCGCGCTGCTGTTCCTGAGCTTGTGAAACAAATGGGCAAGCACGCAAAGGGAATCCCTCCCATCGAATTCGACAAACCCATCCTTCTCCGACGCGAGCCCCCCGAGGGCGAGGAGTCCGAAGCCCGATACCAACGCGAGAAGAACTGGGCTCCTGTCTACAACCCGTTTAGCGATGATGATGACGAGATGATGTTCATGGTTGAGCCTAGCCAGCTGTACCGCTTCAACTCATCAGACTCGCCTGTTGAAGACATGGAAGCCGACGCCGAGTCCGCTGTAGACGAGCCTTTCCCTCCCGATAATGAGGGCGAGACATGGCACTCTAGCAGCGCCACCTGCATGAACGACGTTATGCTCACCGACAAGCGAGTCCATCAATCGACGCCCATGCTGAGTCTGACTCTGTGCAATCGCGGAACGTGCGAGCCTGCGGCGAACAACACAGTCATTATGGGCATGGTACAGATGCGCTACGACCCTCCTCAATACACAAACACATGGTACGACCACCGAATCGTCGTTTACTCGCCCATTGCGCCTTTCAACATGATGAGCATCAGCAAGAAGCTCACCTATCATGGTGAGACCAACAGCAAGTACATCTGGACTGGAAGCATGGTGTACCACGGCGACCAGCCAGCGCAGCGCAGCCACGGCTTCCTGGACGACGAAATTTGGCTGAGCTTCGGCATCGGCGATTCTGCACCCGGGTGGCTGGACATCAAGGCAGAGGAGTTGGTGATGGACCACTATTTCTGCCAAAACGCGACATCGGATTACCGATCCAGCATCAAACAGCATTCATCATGACGAGACACGAACAATGTAATTGGTAATAGAGTGGCATCACATTAATTTTGGCAAAAGGAGTGTATTACATATAGGCATAGCACATTCACATTAGATATACTGAAAGAGATCAAGTGTATACCCTCCCACCTTTTTTGGGATATGGAGTTTGTGGGAACCACGGTAGAATACGTATAGAGAAGGGCATTCAATGAAATGAACACAATTGACAGATCTTCATGACCCAAACCCCTGAGATCTTCTATGAAACGCCGGAAGGGCCCTTTGTCGGAGCCCCGCCGGACTCTCAGTTAAGAATTAATTTCCAGATGCTTCTTGGCGAAGACCTTCTACCTTTAGCTTTGAGGGTCGATTCCGAGGCGACCAGGGTTCAGCTTGGCAACTGTGCTTCATTGGTAAAAGCGTAAATAACTTACGGGGCATGAACAGGGTTGCCAGTACGCGAAAGGGGGCGGCCGCTGTTATGGAGAGACAGAGATAGGGCTGAGATAAGAGATAAGAGCTTCATGATAAGATAAGACTGGTATCTTGCTGGACTTGGAGATCAACAGACCGTTCGTCTCTTAGACTTGTCACATGTTGCATTCCTTGATGAAACCATTTCGCTCTGGCAAAAAAAATAACAATTACTACATAGTAAGACGGTCGAACTTTTGATCACACCGACTGTCGCGTGATCAAGTAGGGGTCTAGATCCTTTGCTCGGAACCTCCCCATAGTAAGCATCGCTTAAGCGTACCCATAGCCAAGAAGCATTTCACGGATTTCGGTAGACGCAGCTCATTCCTTCAAGCTGTTAAAGGTTCCAGACTCCAGGGCTGACTGTCAACCTAGCAGTCTGCCTGAAGGAGCATTCTCGTATTTGTCGGATGACGACGAAAGTGTGGCGCAAGCTATAGCTTGGCAATTATCTGACATGTGTATTGCTCCGCATCCGACGGTCCTTACACTTTCAACCGACGACACGCGAACATGGTTAATCGTGGGGGACGAAGTAAAGCTTGTAAGACTTGCAAGCGCAGGCGAGTCAAATGCGGTATTTACAACGACTACCATTGTTGAGACCAGTGGCTGATTGTGATCGTAGATAATGGCAAACCACACTGTCAGCGGTGTGAAAAGGCTGGCTTGACGTGTGAAGGATATGTCACTTACGGAGAATTCGTTGATGAAACGGAGAGGTTTCGCAAGGACAAATTTCCTGCAAGATCTGGCCAGCATGAACTACAGTTGGTTCACAGGCCTTCAAACCCACCTCAACAAGAGCTCCCACTTCCAAGTCGACTTTTGATCAACGAAAATGATATAATACACACCCATCTCCTATCCAAGATGGTGGAAGTTCAACCCTTGATGACTGGCCTGGAATCGCTTCCTACCTCAACGCGGTCTCTTGCAGTGCGGGCACTAGCAGCTGTGTACTTTGGCAAAACCAACTCTCATAAACGTATCTTTGACTTGGGAACGAGAGAGTATGGAAAGGCCTTGAAGAAAGTGCATGAAGACTTGTCTAGTGACACTACTGTTTTGGAGTGGGAGACGTTGGTTAGTGTGCTTTGTTTGTGTATGTTTGAGAGTATCGCTTTTACGGATAAGAATGGGTGGTTGAGGCACTATGAGGGGATCTCTGAATTGGTATAGTAACTTGCAATAATGTGCTGATGTTCTGTTGACTGGTGGTGTGTAGGTCAAACTTAGAGGTCCATGGAGGCATCAGACCCCTTTGAACCGAGAGCTTCTGCGGCAGTGTCGCTTCGAGATTGTATGTCTGAATCCTTCCCCCTGTGGATATGACTCATTTCAAGTAGATCGTGTGTGCACTGATAAAACGCCGTCATTGCTATCTGGCTCTCTCCGAGTGGCAGACCGTCCCGTGGCCCGAGAGTGTACCAAAGACAGCCAGTGACACTATTCACGACATCTTTGCCTATGTTCCGGGTCAACTACATGACATGGATCGTGTAGAAAGAGGCGAAGTGGACGAAGACTTCAAGGACGATCTGCGACAACGCGTGGAAATGACTCTATCGAATCTTGAAGATTGGGGCCAGTTCTATCACCATCCACGACCCCTCTCTGGTTCATTACCAGACAGTGAAGTAACACACTCAGTCAGAGACAAAGCACTACTCGCGTTACAACGAGCCATAATTCTTTGCATGGTCAACCTCTGCGCACTTCTCAAAGTCCCCCTCGTCGCAGAGATCCCAACAGCCTTTGAGGATCAACAAGCAATACGGACATGCATTGCGATCGAGATATGCCAACTAGCCATATCATGTGTCGGTGATGAGTCCACAGGAACTGAACCATTGCTGTTCATATTTCCTTTGCAGATTGCGAGTATGAACTTGCAAGCGGGAAGTGCTGAAGAGAAGCTGGCTGAGCAGGTTATGAATGATGTTATTGCTGGCACACATGGGTTTGAGATTGGACGGAGAAGGGAATTGAGACCATCGAGAGTAACTAATGCTTAATGAATTAACGCCTTCTATATGATATCTACCCAAATACTATATGCAAATTTGTTTAAACGCTATAAATAATGAGCCATTCCAGCTTAGACACCTTCTTCTCATCCTTCTCTTCTCTCTTTTCAGACTTCTTCTCCAATTTAGCCATAGCCTTGTCGTGCTTCTCGACCAACTTCGCTCGGTCTTTTTCGACCTCCTCTATATCCTTCATTCGCCTCTTCTCAATCTCCTCCACCTTCTTACCACTCGCATGTTCAAGCTTTTCATCCGCCTTGGCGATGATGTCCAAGATCTTATACTCCAGACCAACGATCTTGGCTCCGAGCTTCAGACGATCTTCCGTGTCGGAGTCATAGCGCTCTTCAATGGATGCAATCGGGTAGCTGTACTTTGTAGCAGCCTCCTCTCGTTTGTGTAGCCGCTTGTCCTCCTTTTTCTGCTTCCTTTTCGCTTTCTTGGCTTGTTTCATGGACGCTTGCTTTGCGCTGATGCGATCTACCACATTGTTGTGTCTAGTTGGAGGCTCGACATCGAAAGATAACGGTTCAACGTAGGGGCTGAGCTCTTGCAGTCTTTGAAGCGGATCTAGACTCTTAGCTGTAGCGCCGAGTCGTTGCATAACCTTCGTATCCTTCACGATCTCCATCTTCAAACCCTTGGGCCCGAAGACATCCCGATTCGCACTGTCTAGCACAAGTTTTGATCTGATGATTGCAGATGCGGCTGTAGCGGTGCCCGCTGCAAGTCCAAGACCTAGAGAAACGCTTTGACAAATAGGGTCTGGCACAAAGCCTACACCATCGCTGGCGAGCTGTATTGCTTTGAGAGGTGCGGGCTCGGCGTGGGCGATGTTAAGAGAATCCACGATGGTCATGAACTCGGAGGAGGATACTCCGTATGAGCCAAGGATGGGAGGATATGCCCTGATGAATGGAGGTGTGGCTTCCAGACCACCTGTGATTGATGATGCGGGAAGGAGGATAGGACGGGTTGAAGTCATGGAGGTTTGTGAAGAAGTCGCCGGCATGAGTTCTTCGTAGGATGGAGGAGCACCTTGGTGGTCATAGCTGCCACGATGATGCATATCGCCTGGTAGTTCAACAAGCAATTGATGCTGCTGGGTGTTCTTTTCGTCGGAGTACATTGTTTCTGAAGGGATTGTGAATTATCTGAGGTTTGGATGATGAAGATACAAAAAGCGGTCTTCCTAGAGAGGATCCTCGACCTTTTATCTCGAACACAGCGATAGTCTATTACATCTTGTTCCATCACCAACTGCAGCGCTGAAATGAGGTTATTCCCAATTAGGATCATTGCTCGAGATCGACGCTTTCTGACAGCGTCGACAAAAGAGTGACGCTAAACCCAAGTAAGTTGATTGTGCGAGCAGGGCTGTGCCGTCTTACCACATATTTCCTGATAAGATTATTGGATAATTATCGACCTCTACCTTCTGATCAACGAGCATGTCTAGGTGGGTAACAGAAGAAATGTCCTCTAAGGCTTAGGCTACCAACATAAAGTAGTATAGATTCTCATCTAAATTAGCATAAAATGACTAAACTATTTCGTCTCTTATCCTTCTGACGACTAATTCTTCTGACATCCTGCGGCATGTTATGCGTGACCATGGGAGGCTATGCACAACGGAAATGCGGCTCATTGTTCCATCGGATTGAATACTCCATTCTGAGACAATGCCGTTAGTGGCCGATTCTGAAAGATATCAGGGGTTGATCAAAGGTGCTCACTACCATCACAGCCTCATTTTCAACCCACAGCCTGATTTCAATCTTCCACCATGATTTGCAAAGTTATCCCTTAACAACATCATCATAATGAACAAACTCATCGCCAAGTTCATGCTAGTCATGAAAGGAGTGCTGAAGACAGTATGGGACTTCCCTGCACTGGCATATCGCCGCATTGTCAACAGATGCTCAACGCTCCTACGCGCCGTCGGTCTTGGTATCGCAACAATCACCAGAGGCCCCGAAGAGCCCAAAAGGCTGTTTACAATGTCCAGAAAGGTTGCTCTCGCACGATGCGGAGTACACATACTTCCGTCTTGCGTGTCTTTAATTCTCATCACCATCAATCTGTTAAGCTACTTTATCGGTGCTGAGCTGCAGTCCTTCCAGAACAGCGACGACATGAAAATGGGTATACTGCAGATCTGCGCAAAAGTACAAGAGCTACTCGTGGTAGCGAGTCTCTCAACCGTCATATTCCACGTTTTGAGATCGGAGCTTGTCTTTGGCCCGGGTTTACCACTTGGTTTGCTGGGTGCAGGATTCAAGTTTACTTCTCTTAGGTAAAATAAATACCTCATGCTTCAGTGGCCTTGCTAATAAGTGGTAGTTTCTTTTGGTCTCAAGAGTTCTGGGGATCTACTCAATACGAAGAAGCCATGCTTCGAAAGGCCAGCATCTTTGGGCTGTTGATCATCTCAGGTATTTTGGCTGTCCTTGCTGGTCCGACAACTGCCGTGTTGATGATTCCTAGAGAGATTGAATGGAAGGCTGGAGGAGCTAACTTCTACCTGAATGGTGAGTAGGAGAAAGAAGATACATAGCTTGAGCTGATGGTGTCCAGGAACGAAGGAAGAGATGTGGCCTAACTTTCTCGACGTACCGACCGTGAACTGCAGTGGGTATAGCTGGCTTAACAACTCTCGATGTCTTGCAAATGGCTACCAATCAATCCACCAAACCTTTATCAACAGAAGAGGGAGAAGCCAAGAGGGACGGGTAGCTTTGCAGATATCCGATGGTGACCTTTACAAAACTGTTCATGCTCGAGTTCGAGAATCAACCACCTACATTGTCGAGACTTGGGCCTGTACAGCTCACGTCCCCACCGCCATCCTGCATGCGGCTTCCGTCAGTCTTTGGGTAGCAGCACTTAACTACCTGGTATCTATTGCCAGCCCAATCATGCACCCAAATCCCAAACTTCTCCGTTACGCCTCGAGCCGCACGGCCAGCGTCAAGACTGAGCTTCCTGCGGCAAGAGTATTCTGCAATGACCTGGCCGAGACTGTTGACCAGAAGAATACAACTACCATAGCCAGCTTCCCTATGCTTCCAGAGTATAGCCTGCAATCGCGGGAGGGCACACCTGGGGGAGAAGTTGTCTGGTTCCAAACATACGATGTGAGAAACATTGTGATTGGGATGATGAACACTCCAGCAAACACAAATATCATGGTGGAGCCAGTCGATCTACCACCAGTCCCAAACCAAGCAAGTTCTGTGGGGTTGCTGCTCCTCAGCTCCGATGGCGAAAATAATGGAAGGTGGAAGTTGCAAGGGTGTTCCATCGACGGGAGATGGGCCAAAGGAAAGACGAAGATTACAGAAGACCCTCTCAGCGTCAAGTATGACTTCAGCGCCGATCAACCTCGTTCTACAGTGGACAGCGAGGTCGATGTCGAGGCATATGGTTGGGGAAGATTTAGGCCTCCGAATGACGGGACCTGGAGACGCATCAACATTACTGCTGGGTGGCTCAGCGCGTTAAATGCCGAAATACCAGTGATCGGCCAGAATAATGGAACTCGACAACAGAAAACGATCGAGAGTATACTGGAAGCGGCTTCTGATGGCCCACTAGGTGATATCGACGCGAACTTAATGCGGGAGCTTGCTTTGGCGGTTACTGTCACTGATGGCCTTTCACGATCATCTAGTTGGCACACTACGAACTATAGTTCCATTTTCGAACCCCTCGTCTCAGCGCCATGGAATAAGACATCTGCCAGAACTCTAGTCACAATTGGTGGCCCAAAGAACACCCCCGACTCAGGAACTTCGGCCAAGAATGCCAAGCTCCATATGCAAATGGAACTACACGGTTATGCCATGTCCGCCGAGAGCTGGTTTGACTTTTTCTGTATTGCAGTCCTTCTAACTCATACTGTCATCGCGCTGAGCCATTCGGTCTGGGTGGTATGGCATCGAAGAACGAGTGACGCTTGGGAGAACATTACTGAAGTGCTTACTCTGGGTCTCAACTCGGACCGCCCTGGAGAGACTGGTGAAGATGGACTGGAGAATACTTCGGCGGGTATCAGAACTTGGGTTCCTACGAACCAGATTGGCTGGGTCGAGGCTATTGACGGTAACACGTCAACTTCAACAGCGTTAGATCGTCCCGAGGAGTTACAGCTAAGGTTTGGTCGGGGTAGACACATGAAGGGAGGTCGAAGAGATGATCAGTTCCAGGCCAAGGAGAACACAGACTATGGAACGATCTGAAACCTTGCTAACAGAAGCTATAATGATGCAGATAGCGTGGCACATCAGGTCTCCTTGATGCCCCGGCTGTGCACATCCCGCACCACTAACATCACGTCATCATAAATACTTAGACTTCTTAGTAAATTCTTAGGAAATCAAGCATCTGTTTTCATCTATTAGGCTTCTGATTAGCTAGGCAACTGAAGGTGCGGGATGTGCACGGCCGGGGTATCAAAGAGATACCCCAGACTGATAGAACCAGATGATTTCGTGGCATGCATGAAAGATCTGTATTGGCTATAAATCAACATATGGTATATTTACATAACAAAACTAGAGCATGGGTATCTCAGATAATCATGAATCGTATAAACAACATTCTCAAAGCATCAACCAAACCATCGCCGCCAAAGATCCTCCCAAAGCAAACTCTAAACAACTCGAAAGACCAAATGCACCACTCTCATCATCCGCATCATCCGACATATAGGTCATGGTATTCGGCGTGGCAGGGTAATAATTGTCGTTAAAAGTCGAGTTCAGCGTAACGTTACCCACTGCATCACCATCTTCGAGGCGGATATATGTTTGGACCTCGCTCTTCTCCAACATGTCCTCTGTAACGACGATTTCTCGTGCACCTCGGATCCAATCGCCGTAACCACCGTAGCCTGAGTGCTGTCCGTAGCAGAGGTGAATGCCGTTGCCTTCGATGTCCATTCCATCTAGCTTCTTGTCCCAGCGGTAGCACCATGTGTTTCCGTGGTCGTGGCCGTAGAACAGGCCGATGATTCCAGGAATGGTAACCAACGCTTCCATAAAAGGAATATCTTGGCCACCATATGGGCAGTCGTAAGTAGGGGTTCCGTCTGCGCACCATCCGTAACCCTGTTGGGGCACCGGAGGATCATCGTTGATGCCTGGCTGATAATTCTTGCGAATACCAAGCTCGGTCTGAAGAGCGACTGTCGCGTTGGGAGGTACGTGGACAAAAGCGAGTGAAGGAATGGTTTTGTTGTACTTGTCCGTCAAATCCGTGTTGGTCTCGTTGAACCAGTCCACAACACTCTGGTCAACCCAATTCTCCTGCCAGCTTCCCTGATAATAGTTTCCGCCACGGCTGTCGAAGAACCATAAGATAAGCTGAGGGCTGCAATCGGAAGTCTTCTTGCAGTCGGAAGCGTAGACGGGGAGATAATAGTTGGTTGTACCGGATTTCGTCGTGTTGACCATTTTCTGAGTACGCGCTCCAGGGAACATTTGCTCGCGTTCAAGAATTCCATCGCCAGCGATGTTGTAGTTGTGGTCGTGATTTCCATAGGTAGAGGCCCAGGTAAGACTGCGGTTTACCATGGGCTCAACAATCATGTCGACATAATGTGTACTGTTATGCTTCCACGTTGAGTCACCGTTGATAAGATCGCCATTGAGGACTACCAGATCTGGTTTATCGTAGTCCAGCACTTTGCTGATAACCTCCACTGAGTGACGATCCTGCTCAGGACCTGTTGATGATTCATCTATTCACATGTCAGCCGTATGTCAGCGGTGGCCAATTGAGGAAGCTCACATTGTCCAAAATGCATGTCAGAGAAGATGGCAATCTGGAAAGTGCCATCCTTCTTGAACTGCAACGGATCAAGCTTAGAATTGTCCACATCCGCGCCATAACCGAGCGCCACAAGGGAAGCTATAGTAATGATATGTCGTTTCATTGTAAATAAAGTGGCAATACCCACTGTAACAATTGTTGATAGTCGTGATGATCGTTCTGGGGATGAACATCCATCACGGCTCATCGCCTGTTTAAGAGCATGCAGAGTCAAGCATCAATGCGTCATCCCATGGAATTCCTGAATGAAGCCCAAAACTTCACGATGCCCAGAGAAGTTAGGCTTGCAGGTAAGGGGAGTTTAAAGAGGGGCATGGTAGCAGGTTTCGTGGACAGCGCGCGTAGGCGAGTCCGTGGCCAACAGGGCCATTAATTTCGTGGCACCTTTTCTTTTTTCCTCCGAATCTAAAAGCAATTATCTAACTCGTTAGCCTGTCTGAAAAGCAAGATGCGGGTAAAGCGGGAGTATAGTGTTTTAAAAAGACCTGGGGTAAGATGTCCCTAATGAGGTTTATAGATTTGAGTTTGTTGTAAAACTCCCGATATGAATTGATCTTGGCGATCTGCCTTACTTGCCATATCCCAACTGCAACTCTTGCAGACTCGTATTAATTGACCGATCGATTTCGGGTCCGAGCCGAAGGTGTGGGATGTGGGAGAATCCGAGACCTGAGACGGCCCGAGCACAAGCAGGAGTCGTCATCCCGTCAAACTAAGCTTCTGTAGCGCCAACTCAAAGCAACCAATGCCTTGGTCTGATCATTAATATTTGCTCAACTGCCGCGTCAGTGTCGGCGTCAACAATTAGCTAAGCAAATTGCTCTCGTACGAGTTTGTTGTTAGCTTGTCTGCTAGAGGTCATTGATGCTTGAAGGGGAAACAGAGCACGCGTGTAGATTCCCAGGTGGGCAATGGATTGATCCACTGATCCACGCGGCTGGGAAAGCTTGGCCTGTTCCTTAGTAGACTGACAATATTCGCTCTTTTTCGCACGTGAGAGATTTCTTCATTTGCAATGTCTCGTAATGGCACTGTAGCGGCTTGCAAAACACATCAGGGCTAGTGTTGCGTTAGGCAACATCGCTTTTGGTTTTGGGCAACGGTACTATGTAATTAACTTTCGGATAAATTACACAGAAAGCAGCAATGGACGTCTAGAGGGGTACTGCGATGATCTAGCTGAGACGGGGAGAGATGTGCACGGGAAGTATAACCTGCATAAGCCGAAAGCTAGCCCTGATTTGTTTTGGGAGACGGCACTTGCTTGGAATTTCGTACCTCCGCCAACACCTGACCAAGACATTGTTTCTCTCCATGGCAAATTGACCAGACGACCAGACGTCCGGGATATTAGAATTCCTCTTTCTAGCGACAAGCATACATATATAAACAAAAGCAGACCGCTATTCTGCTCGCCATGCTAAAATATGCAGTTTTACTCAAGCTATACATCTAGGCAATACCATGACCAGGCCAGCATCCGTGATTTTTCTATCTCTACTATCATCCATAACAGAGCACTGCATCTAGTAGGCGTTGATCTTCTTGGCATTATCTCCATGAGAATCCGTAGCGTTGATACCAATCAATCACCGCCATTGATGTTGAATATACATCGGCCCTGGATTCTATCTCCACAGAGGTGTTGCCACTTCCTTCTGTGTCTTACTGATGATGGAGTACTTCATGGTAGCTCCGTATTCTTGAAGATACATGTATCAGCTTGTCCTTTGAGTGAACAAAGGCGCGTGCAGCGTGATCAATGCGACAAGTCCGTGAATAGCTTTCAACGTTGCTGTACTTTCTTTATGACACCTACATATGCCCAGGGTGCCTTTATGAATAATAAGACCTCACGGAAAGTTAAGGTAGCGGAGAGATCTTCAAGAAAGGTAATGAACTTGGACGACGCGTGGTGGGTAATGAATATGAGACGTGATGTGGGAGGCGAGATAGAGTGAAGACGGAATTTTGATCGGAGGTGGGGGAAACGTTGTTGCACCAAGTTGTGTCTCTTCTTAGACTCTGCCTTACTTGATAGCCAACCCTCGCTTTCAAGAAAGGGGATTTGCAATCTCCATCGGGTCTCATCCAAGTAGTATTGTACCCGACCGGACCTGTCATCCGCTTCAAGAGGAAGTTGCGCCGAAAGTATCCTTAGTTTAAACTATCTCGGCTTTCTCATTTCTCCATTTCAATCTACGATTCTGCCGGAGCTAGAGAAAAGCCCCGATCACTGTTTTGGAAAGGTTGACCGGTCACGTAATAACTCTTGGTCCTATCAGTTGCCTTTCCCAATACAGGAACCTCGCATGCGACAGCTGATTAGACAGAACGCCAGGTAGGTAACAGAAAACTTGTTCTCTAAGGCTTAGGATACAATGACAAAGTAGCCTAGTTACTGATCTAGGCCAGTATAAAGTGACCAAATTGTTTCGTCCCTTATGCCTCCAGGGGCCAATTCTTCTGATACCCTGAGGAACGCATCCTTGGTTTGAGATAAGCTTCGGTTCTGGTTGAAGATCTATACCTCGATCTGCTATTTACAATAGAGTTCTCTTGTACCTAGCCTATCCTCCAATTAATATTCATTGAACACTCCGAGTCCCCGTATGTAGATCTTGGATACATCTTCAAATCAGATTCAATTGCCGATCTTGTGTGCAACGCTATACCCGAAATCGTGTAGAGCTGCAACCAGCGGTCCAACCCCGCGGCCCTACCCGCTCCAGCTGAAGGTGGCTGCTTATAGCGCGCAAGTAAGACAACAAGAAGCTCGAAACAGCAATTGATCGTGCGCGTCTTGCGAATCCCCGTGCTGAGGAAATAAAGGGTGTAACCAATAGCGCGAAGAGAGAGCATGTTGATGTCATGCAAAAAGTCTTGCCTTGATCTGCCGGTCTCGGGAATATGCAGTATGACTTGGTTCGCCGGGGATGAACAGCTAAGCAAGCTTAATACCCGAGTCTTAACGAGCGCCACTGTGTAGCTATGCAATTACTCTCTGTCATTATTAATACATCTGATGTTTCTGAATAAAGACCCTGTAAATTGCACAGCGTGATCCAGACCGACTCGATCAAGTGTTTCGGATCACAGAAGCACAAGACACAAGATCACAAACACTGCACACCGCTGTTGAAGTGAATTATTTTCGTAAACTGCTTCTTTTGTTCCTTATAAAGAACGCACTGGGCTAAACCCTGCTGTCACGATACCATCAAATACGCATTCACAATGTTGAGTGTTATGCCAACGTCGGTCGTGGAGGCCCACATGCCCTCCATCAAACATTATTCAAGTAAGTCGCAATCCACTATTGAGCCAAATTACTTAACTAACATGAAATGCAGCTGTGGAAGTAAAGGAAGCATATGAATACGACTACATCATCTTCTACAGATGGTTATCACCAGATCTCTACGAAAGAGGCAGGGTTATGGCACGTTTAGTAGCCGAGATGATTGAGAAGAAAACACGCCGTGTATGGCTTGACCAGCATCAAATGACAAGAAGCACCGAAGCTGGGGAAGTCACCAAGAGAATATCTCAGACATTCTTGTCAGTTTCTCAAATTATCATCTTGGCTGCACCTGGCGATTGGCATCGGTTTTCGAATATGGATGATATTCATCGTTGGGAGTGGGAGATGAGTCTCCGAAGTGGTGAGTTAGGACTTGAAATCCGAGACATTATGATGTTGATACTGACCGCCATCCAGACAAACAAATCTGGCTTCTGCAATACGGAACACCAGACAACGCACAGGCAGCCACAAAGGAGCAACTGGAAGCGGAGATGTCTACGCGCTGTCCAAGGCTAGCAAAGTTGTTTGTGGGTCGGGAGCTGCATATACGATCGCTTTCGATGGACAACATCGATGCGGTGCTAGGTGAAATTGCCGAGGCGCGGTAGGGACGGGGTTACAGCCGCTTCGACAATGCCCGATGTCGATCTTCAGGGTACACTGTAAGACCTCACTAGTTATGCAGTATTGCATTGGTGTTTCCTCAAGGTTTTGGCGGCGGGGCGGTATGATGTGGCGTTGGACGAAAACAGATCGACAATGCAGTGAGACAGTCACGGATAGGGTAGAGTGACTTAACGAGACATGCATAAAAGAAATTCAGTGACTCAAGGCTCAGCCATGCAAAGTGATTCAGTGACTTGAAGCCCAGCTGATTGTTACTTAATGCTCCTTCACCCCCAGACGCTCTCTTTAGACTCAATATTCCAAGCGTCTAAGCAAACATGTCTGCGATTACCACTAGTCCAAACCATGGCCTTCGTCTCGATGAGCCGATTATACCCAACAGTAACCTCCAATACGGGGACAACAGTATGTACTTTACCTCATTCAACCACTTTCTAATTCTCACGTTCTGGCAGCAAAAGAAGGTTTCGCAGACATACAGGATGCCTTCAAGGCTGGAAAAGAATACGTCGTCCCATGGACATCCCAAGAGGATGCACGTACCGAAAAAGCCATGAACGACCTTGGTTCTTACTTGACTGAGCTTGATCATTCTCTCTCTTATGAAGGAACGGACAAGAAGGTTGTATGGCGCAAGTCGTGCTGGTTCGCGAGTCATGGTATAGGCCATCCATTTCTAGACTCTGAGGATGACATCGCCAAGTTTGACGGTGATCTCAAGGATGGTCTTACTGGCCTTCAGGCATTACATGATACACGGATCCGAGACTCTATGCATTGTCTGAAGGCTTCCTTGGACAGTGCACTAGTAAAGACCAGTATGGCGGTTGGTATCGATGCAGCCATGGTGCAACGATGCACTGTTCGGTATCGCGCTATCAAGTATACGCCTCATGCTGGCGCTCCTGGAGGAATTGGCCTTCATCCTGATGGTAACCTCTTGTCTGCACTCATCACAAATGGACCTGGACTTCGTGTCTATGATCTCGACGGGACGGTTCGCTTCCCTGGCTACAAGGGCACGATTATGATGGGTGGCTCGACGCTTTATCGCTGGGCGAATGAGTTTCTCCCGACTTTTCATGATGTTGATATCAGTGGAGATGAGGTCAAAGTTTCCATCGTGGCGTTCTTCAACTTTCCCGATATGGAGACTATACCAAGAGGCTTGCGCACTGAAGGAGACGGCTTCTTCCACGATATTCGACGCATCAAGGAGGACGATAAGCTGCCTAATGGAGAGCTATCGGCATTGTGGGACATCATTATCGAGAACCATAACTTATCACTACCGCCAGTTCGCGCCAGTGGATGAGCTTGAGTAGGTTGAATCATGGGAGTGGTTTCAGTATTCTTATTTCTTGTTCTTAGATACTTAGTAATCAAAACAATCTATCTTTGCATGCAATTGTTAAAAGCCTGTATATGCGCTGGCCGCGGGGTGTCAGAAGAATTGACCGCCGAAAGCATAAGGGACGAAATAATTTGGTCACTTAGGCTAGCATTTAGGCTACTTTATTTCTGTAGCCTAAGTCGTAGAGGATATTTCTTCTGTTACCCACCTAGGCTGGCTATCAAAATAACCGTGTGCCCCTCAGCTTACTTCAACTTTGTTTTCCTTGACCAACCTCCCCCGTTGTTTTACTTTCCGTGAGCATGTCCTTCTTCCTCCTCTTCGGAACTTTCAGTCTCAATAGACTGTCGAAGCATTTCAACATCTTGCTCGTCAATCGACTGTCCCCTCGCCACATTCTCCTCTTGCGGAGCCTCATGACTGTGCAATCTCATGTTAATGAACATGAACCACAGTCCCAGGTCATACATGATTCGCAGCACACCGCCAACAACAAAGGCAATCCAAAACTTCCCACTCTCAGCAAGACCACCTGTCAGCGAAGGACCAGTAGCCATAGCCAAAGTTCGAAGTGTAGACGTGATACCCATGACGGCAGTGCGCTCTTCAGGTTTGACCACTGCCGCGATGAACGCAGATCTCGGTGCTTGGTCCATGTTGTTGAGACCCATGCGGATGAACAGCAGTATGACGGTGATGACGACACCACTTGGGAAAGGGAAGAACAGTACCGAGATTGAAGAAGGTAGATGAGTGAAAACCATGGTGTTGATGAGTCCCAGATGTCGAGCTAGAGGTCCAGCGAAGACGGTGGAAATTGTGGCTAGAATCTGAGCTGTTGAGAAGATATCGCCAAGTCTGGCTTTCGACAGCGAAAACTTGGTGTCGAGGAAGTACGTAGTCAAAGATTCCGATACCATGCCATCGGCCAAGGAATCGATAGTAAGGAGGAACCAAAGGCGGTACATGACAGATCTTGTGCCTGATGAGACACGCGAAAAGCGACTGGCGTGTTGTGGAGGGTTCGAAGCGGTAGATGTTCGACGACTAGTATCTTCGTCTTCGTCCATAGAGTCTCGAAGAAGTCCCTCAGCCAGCTCATCTGAAGCCTCCGAAGAATCATCATGATCCGCCTCAGTCTTGTTGCTCATGACAAAGGCAAACAGGACGTTCAATGCACCCATCAGGATGTATACCCAAAAGGTAGCATGGTACGCCGATACAAGGTTCCAGCCTTTGCTTTCAGTCATTGTCTCAACAAATCGACCTGCCAATGCTGTCCCTGCTGCAGCGCCGAGACTTGAACTGGTAACATACCAAGCCAAGACATCAGCTCGAGTTTTGGAGCTTGTAATGTGAGACAACATGGATTCCTCGATAGCTCGAAACGGACCGAAATCACTACCACTGGCACTGATAACTCCGACAACAGCAGCCAAAAGAAGAATCCAGAAATTCTCAAAGATAGAGAAAATCACACCCGAAAAAGCCATCAACACACCACCAGCAACAAGTACTCTCCGTCTCCCAAGTCCATCAGCCATGAGCGTAACAACCAACCCAAGAACAACATCACCCAAAAGCGTCAAACTCATAAACAACCCGATCCGAAAATCCGAAAAGCCCAACTCCGAAAAGAACTGCGCTATCGTGAGCGTAACGGCCTTGAAGGCAAACATGCGACATGTTCGCGAGAGGATGAGTAGCCATGCATCTTTGCCAGCGCCGTAGACGGCTGAGATGCCGGACTCGTGGTATAGCCAGCCAGCTGTTTTAGCAACAGAGGTTCGTTGCGTCGCCATTTGAAGATGAGAGGTGAGAAAATATTGATTGATGTGATCGCATGGTCAATTGCCTAATATCCGTCTAGTTTGCGGGGTGCGCCGATCGGAGGTATCGGTGCCGTCATCGGCATTATCTACACCGAGTTACCGTTTCGAGCATCATTGTTACAGTGGTTGTGAGCGTGAGTCAGAGGAGGAATAAGGCCTACAGAGTTGGGTCATGGAGTTCAGAATTAGAGCCGAGCTGCTCTGCAGTGAATGGAGTGTAGGTTTGCAGAGTGAACGTTACAGCCGTTAGCCTTATTCTTGCGTTTTAAGCTTAAAAATTCCAGAAGCATAATGCATTAGTAGTAATTATATATGTATAAGAAGTGATCCCAGTGAAGGCCATATAAGAGGATCAAACAATCAATTACAACGGCGGTCGGCCGGTAATCTGGCGACCGTAAGAGGAGTTTGGCTATCTGAGCGCAAATTGCTGAGCCACAATCAAAACCCAGTACCTTGTCCCCGAATAGCTCAGCTGGAAGAGCGTTCGACTGTAATTGTTATATGTCATCGAAAGGTCACTTGTTCGATCCAGGTTTCGGGGAACCGTCTCTCTTTTTGCATTTCTCAATAATTCATTTTATCATCATTTTTAACCACTCTCTTCACTTTTTATTGTTTGTTGTTTGCAGCCGGCTGATAAAACTACCGCCCATGAGCTGCATGACTCGTCTAGAAATTAACTTCTAAGCTTCTTCAAGCCCCGCATTCCAACTCTCAACTGCTAACGTCTTTATCCAAAGCAGACACAATGTCGACTTCTGCCCATCCACTACCCTCGTGGTATTATCGTCTTTCTCCTCATCTTAAGTCTCACGGCGTAGTTCTTCCATGGAATTTCGATGAAGACATCTCGGATCTCGATGAGGTGCGCTACAGTGAGGCTAGTGCTTATAATGGGCCTGACGCAGAGTGGTTTCACCAATTGAGAGAGAAACGAGAGGAGCGCAAGAGAGAACTCCAGAAGCGAGTCGATTTTGTTCAAAAGCAGAAGGAAAGGAACAGAGAAGATGAAGAGGACAAATTGAGAGAGGTACAGACTGCTTATCAAGCCTTGGAATGTGCGGGCCACACGAATGATCTTGGTGAACTGGATACCACATTTGAGCTCTTCTCTCTGGACTACTTTGACAACTTATACGATCCTAGTCCTGTCGGCAATCGGAAGAAATACTTGCGGTTCGAGAATGCGGATGAGCAAAACCCAAACGGTCTTCTGATGGGTGTCTTATGGCTCAATCCCGACGTCAAAAGCGAACTTATTCCATTTTACCCTCCAACGAATTCAAGTCTGAAACACTACAGACTCGACACGATCGATGGAAGATATGCCCTCATCGTGCAGTTTATCGACAGAAATCATCTGGTCCTCCGAGTAAGCCGAGACCTCGTTTTCATGGACAGGCCGCATCAAGCAACCGGGCCAGACACCTTCTTGTTCGGAGGTGTTCGAAATGATTGGGGGAAACAGCTGCAAACTTATGCAAAAAGCTTCCATGGGAGAGGATTTGGATTCTCATTCGACACAGCAGGTTGAAGCAGCCTCACGGTGGATCCACTTTGCGTGAAGGAGCATAAGATGGTGTGCTGCGCCCCATCCTACGAAAGTGCACGGAGGATATATATTTTAACGAGGCTCCGCTGTTCAGCAATATTCTAGTTTTCATGCCATATCATTTGTATCATCATGGGAGCCTCAGAGTCACTACCCGTCGTGAGCAAGTCACCGGAATATCTCTCGCTCAAAGATGGGACACTCTGCGCTTGGTGTGACGATGGACTGAAGCGCATCTCTGAGGATGGTGAACCGTACCGTACTCGGGCTGTGGCAGATCTTGTCGAGGCTTCGAAATACTGCCATTACTGTGCTATATGGATGGAAGGTTTGCGCCAATCAGGGCGTGAATTGAAAGAAGATGGACAAGTCACAGCTTTCAAGCAACATCCTCTAGCGCAGAACACAGTCGATCCAAAAGGCGTGAAACTTCAGTTCATCAACTATCATGATTGGCAGCTGGGGACCTCTACACAGTATATCTGTTGGCCTTTTCAAGGTCATATGTGGGCGAAGCTTGACGTGGTTCCAGCTGAACGTGAGTATGCCTTATCCTTATGTAACTATTTCATGACTAACCGTTCGTTCAGTTGCGACCATGATGAACACCGATCCATTGGCAGCTTCAGATAAGACAGATTTGATCAAGGAATGGTTGAGACGCTGCGAGAATGACCACAATGATTGCAAAGTCACGAAAGACCCATCCTGGAAGCCAAGTCGACTGTTGCATCTCAACAGCGAGTCCGAGTCCCTGGAGGTTCGTCTTGTCGATGGTGCCGATGTACCTAACAGAGTCGACTACCTGACAGTCACTCACAATGAGTCGTCTGCGGGACTGACGAAGGACAATCTCGAAAAATTCAAGAAGTCAATTCCTACAACCCATCTCCCCCGAAGCTTTATTTCAGCATGTGAAATGGTTAAGACTTTGGGTAAAGAGTATGTCTGGATCGCCTCTCTTTGCATCACTCAAGATGACCCCGAAGACAAAGCTAGCCGTATGGCATCTGCCTTGGAGAACTCTTGGCTCCATCTAGTAGTCCATAGCGCTTCAGATAACGGGAAACCTATTTCTGGCGCTCATTCGACGCGGGATGAGAATTCTTGGCTTCCGATATGGGTTCGCCGCGAATGGGGTGGCCCTTCATCCGGTGACTATTGCGTTTCGCGATACGACGACTGGTGGACCGCTGTGTCGCGCTCTTCAGTGAATAAGCAAGCTTCGACTGTCGAGGCACGTATCCTTGCGCCTCGGGTGTTACATCTAGGGCTAGAGCAACTCGTATTTGAGTGCGGTTCGATGAGAGTCTGTGAGAGGCTCCCACTTGGTGGGCCAACCTCTAGTTCTGATCCGGTCTCGGCGCTCAAGTCTTTCATCACGCAAGCGAGGAATCATGGTTTGGAACATCTTACCCGCGAGAGCCTATTTAAAGCTTGGGGCAATGTTGTTCGAGTGTATGGTCAAGCCCATGTCGCTGGCGAAATAGACAAGCTCGCAGCGCTCCGTGGGCTAGTTGATGCATTCTATTCCGCCTTCAAACACATAGCAGAGTCTGAGATCGAAGCAAACAAGCACGGCAAAGATTCGCGAGAGCAAGAGGCTGGTGACGATAAACAACAACATATCTCCATTGCCGGACTGTGGCGGCCCTGTCTGGAGATGCAGCTAGCATGGCGAGCGACATCAAACGTGCAGCGGTTCCAGCTGGATGGACTCGCCCCGCCGGCGTCTGGCAAGCGATATAATGACTACGTCGCTCCGAGCTGGTCATGGTGTTCCCTGAAGGATGCTCTCATCGAACCGCAAGGAGTGAGTCCTGTAGACATTTACTTTGCAACTGTTCTCGACGTCAAGACCATGCCGAATCCAGGCCATGGTTCTAAGGAGGCTCGTCGCTCCTCTATTTACATCGAAGGCTCTGTCATGCCAATCGCTGGACTCGGCAAAGGAAACGGGATGAAACTAATCAACTTCGATACTGTCAATAAGGACCCAGGTTCTGGCTGGCAGGGCAAGACGATCGACATTGATAGTAAGAACTATTGGGATGTAGACTTCGAGGAAGAGGCTGCCAGATGTCAAGGACCTTTTGCGATGCCCATCTTTGCTGATATGACAAGGATCACGAATCCTCTTCACTGCTTGGTTCTGGATAGACGAGATGATGAGAGGGGCATGTATGCTGTGCGCTTGGGAGCTTTTGTGTTGGATAATATGGATGATGTGAAGGTTTTTTGGAAAGGTTTGGAGGCGTTTGACAGTGTTTCTCCTGATGGTACGAAGAAGTGCAATGGTCTGTTTAGGTTCGCTGATACTGATGGGAGGGTAGAGTATAAGAAGACGGACGGGGTGTTGCAGCGGAGCTTTGAGGTTCGATAGGTTTTAATTTCCTATATTGTTCACCATATTTGCGGCTTATCCCTTCATGGGCGCGAACATAACACTTGCTTGAATCTGGGCCATATATTGGTATAGAAACTATATACACTGTTTAGTCAATATGAGAATATCTACGCGTCAACGTAGGGGTCGAATCCCTCAACGCCGCCATCACCAGCCGCATTCTTAAGCGAATCACCAAACTCATCATCCAACTTCGGTCCAACACCACCACTCCAGTTCTGGAGCATCTTGTCTCGAAGACCAACATCAGGCCAGTTGTCCCAGCCAACCAGAGGAGCCTTGAAGAAGGAACCGGTAGGGTTCTCAGGGTTTTTCCGATCATCATCATTGGCGAAGCGGAAGCAGTGTGTTCCAGGGCCGTCCTTGTGATACACAAGAAGAGGGCTTGTGCCGTCGATGGGGAACTCGTTGCTGGCTCCTCCGTAGCCGCCGTGGCATGAGGGGGCAACGCGGAGGACGGTGTCACCCTTTGCGAAGACGACGATGTTTTCCCAGTCGTGTCGGTGACCGCCAGCAAAGCTGCCTAGTGCACCTTGATCTTTCTCGTAGTATGTCTCATACCTGTAGTTCGACCATCAATACTTATGCTCAGATTATAGAATGGAAGGACTTACATGATAGCGCAAATACCATTGTTGCAACGCTTGCGAGAGTAGGTGTTGGAGTTCTCCAACTGATGAGGATCACGGCAGTCTCCCTGAGGCGTGCCAGTGGCTCCGTGGCCGGGATTTAAATTGCCGTCAGGGTCGATAGCAGCAGTCTGGTAGCAACCATCGCCGTCAAAGTCGAGAGAAGGTTGGAACTTGAGCTCAATCTCATCCGCGCCCTGGGGCAGGGCTGTGAGAACATCTCTCTTGACTTGCTTAGAGACGGGCGATGCCTGGACCGAGGCAATGGCACCGAGAAGGGCTGCGGCGGTAAAAAGCTTGTTCTGCATGTTGAAGGTTGACGAATGAGGTTGTGGTGGTGATGATGAGGTTGAGAACGGTTGGCATCTGTTCGGATATTTATAGTTCATTAAAGTTCTATCTAGTTATCTTCCTTCATATCAGAATCAATCTATGAACAGGTTAATTGAGCCTTACACTGCTGATCATTCAGCTCCAATGCACCACCCAGACAATTACGTTGCACGAACGCTGATCACAATATTTTCTCACCTTCCTAACTGGTTCCTCGTACGAGTTCCTTCACAATCTCACAGGACTTTCGCATGCCTTAATTCATTCTGCGAGGGATAGACCTTTTGCTAAGTGAATCCTTCGTTATGCATCGGGCCCAATTGACGTGGAGTGTCGTTTCAGCCATGAAACGTTACAGAGTCAATTGCATCATCGCCTTGCTTTTTATTGAACGGTGAATACTTTAATGCCCGGTGTTAACAAGGGATGAAGCGCTAAAAGAGATCGTCGCAGCGTCGTATAGCACGTGGGTCAATCGTGCAACTGTAAGGCTGTGTGAAGTCGGCGGTCTACAACTGTCGCTGTAACGCGACGCCTTACAAAACCATCTAGCTTCATTATACGCCATGAATATTCAATTTCGCTCGTGTTATAAGCAGAAGGCGACAGAATCAAAGGTGGTTACAGCACTGCTCTTCACCAACATTCTATCTGGGATCTAACTTGGAGTCCAGAGTAAGTTTGTGTTCCTGAGCATCGTGAGAACAGTGACATACCAGCTCAATATTCTCCGAGCAAATCTGCCTTACCAGATCCAACTTGACGTCAGAGACGAAAAGAAATGTTCAAATCGGGCAAGTCGTGTCTTCACTCGACTCCACTCACCAGCGATGATCCCAAGTCTGAAAGCCGCTTACTTCTACAGGGGTTCCTTTCATAACATCCCAGTCTAGTCTAAGCCATCACGGCAGTCAGTTGAAAGGTAGATGAGCTTATTTTTCGCTGTCACAGAAGGATTCTTATGTTTCATTCAAAAACTTGGTTATCACCCCTGATTGATCAACACTCAGCTGCACAGCCTTGTGGAATCTGTTTGGGATCGGCATGAGATTTCGGGACCGAAAAGTTCTTTTGATATCGCCCTGCATTGAGCGTGAAGATCAATTCGCAGCCGCGAATCGTCTGGCTGGCGCATTGATCGGATTATCGACCCTCAGAGTCGGTTGTAAAACGACATATGCCGACGTCTATCCAGGTTCCCCTCAGGCTAGGCCACCTTGATCGGCATCACCATTCGATCTAGGCACCAGCTTTGACCCCATCTTAGTACCAAATGGGGAAGGTGTGCGATATTGACGACCTGAGTGACTTTCACGGGAGGAAAGCCGTTGTCATGATGGTACAACTCGCTATGAACATGCCAGTAGGGTGTCAGAAGAATTATCCTCGAAGACTTAGGCTACAGAAATAAAGTAGCCTAATTGCTAGCCTAAGCTTGCATAAGATAACTGAATTGTTTCGTCTCTTATGCTCTTAGCGGCTAGCTCTTCTGATACCTTGACGTTACTGCACTCATGCCACGAAGCAGCACAGCCATCCCGATCCTTCGCTCCCTGATCAACTCAAAGAAGCCCCGGAAGCAGCAAGAGTTGCATAGAACAATTTCGTCCTGCCCATGATCACCATACGTCCCTGTCCTGCGAATTGGAAGTTCGCTGCATTCATGCCAGTGTAGATTTTCCCGATAAGCTTCCCTGATGGGTTCCAAATGTGGACACCATCACCACAGCCTGCATAAACATTGCCCTTCGAGTCGCAGTGGATGCCTAGAGAACAGTAACGCTTAGTAATTTTATGATGAGTCGAGGACTGCAGTAAAACGTACCATCAGGCAAACGGGCGTGCACGTATGCAAACGTCTTGCGGTTGTCCCAGGTTCCGTCTTTTTGAACATCAAAGCGATAGCTAAAACACAGTTAGAGAATATCTGGTATGATTTAGACGGGGACTTACATCGATGCAGGATTAATTGGGTTTGAACCGAATAGAGAGTTGCTCAGACCCGTATCTGTAATGTACGCGTGCAGCCCGTCGGGAGAGAACGTTATACCTGCTTCGTCAGTATCCATCCCACTTAGACCACTTCCCTTAGACCAACTCACCATTCGGGGCAGCAAAGCCGTCGGCTACGATAGTCAAAGTCCCAGTCTCGGGATCAAGACGATAAACTTGATTCCGCAGACCCGGCTCGGGACGGAAATGTTGCCAATAGCCATACATCGTGTCAGTGAAATAGATATGGCCGTTGCGTGGATTGACGGAGACGTCGTTGATGGAATTGAACTGCCTTCCGAAGTAGTTGTTTACCAGCACTAGGATATTCACATCAGCGATGGCATCTTTGCACGTTCTTCAACTGGAGTTTACCTGTTGTGTTGTGAGGCTTCTCGGGGTTCATCAGGTAAAGGGCTGAAGGAACGTTCTCTCCTTGACCCTCGCCTGCAAAGACGATCTGGCCTTTGTAGTTTGTTCCGCCTGCCATATAGTCAGTACATCAACATAAAAGGAGATTGTGGATGTACCATTTGGGTTCATGACTTGTGGCTCAGAGTCAACAATCGCTATCTCAACCTCACTTTGCGTATGCGAGCCATTCCTCATGGCTTCGGCGTCAGCCAAAGAAATCTTCTGGATAATAGAAGATTTGTCTAGGCCGGTTCCCGCATCTGGAGAGCCAGCTGACTGGACAAAGAACACTTCTTCAGTGGGCGGGTACCTGCATTGTTCGTGTCAGTCTGGCTTGTGAGATAGCTATATTGGAAGAGTTCACGAACCATACGACAGCCTCATGGAAGAGAGGGTCTTTCCCTGATGTGGCAAGCAGTGTTAAGCTTGGATCCTTCCCAATGATGTCCAGGAATTCTGCCTCATAGACATGAAAAGGTCGTTCTAGGAGGGACTCATGCGTGACACCCGGCCACAGAAACCTCTGTAACTCCATCAGTATTGGTTATGGGGGTTCTGAGTAAAGATGTTATACTGTTGTAGCATTGGCCACATTCGGTGGTGGAACGCGTTCCAGGACGTTGAAGCTTCTTTGGTTGATTATCTGGGCTTTATCTGGAAGCCCTCTCAGGTCGGTAACAATAGTCTTGGTTTGTGATCTATCGAAGAAACCCAACTTCCAAGGAGTCAGTGTCGCGATAGCAATAACTGCGACAGCCGCAGCGGTAGATATCGAGAATGGCTGTCTACCATTTGTTGGGTTGCTTTTGACTTGACGTCCAGAAGTCTTGGAAGTCGGCATACCCCGCTTCCGCGGCATTTCTGAGGTGTCGCTTGATATACTAATGACCGAGAAGCTCCTGGAGAATTCGGCTTCCTCGCACAATCGTTATGAAGGAAAGTTGATGCGCAAACCGTGTCTGTCTGGTAGCCTGGGTACTGGTTGGCATCGCCAAAATTTAGAGGTTGTTGAGAAAGTGCGGGGGTATGTTATCTTTCGGACCAAAGCTACCGAAGCAAGGCTCGGTTCGGGAATGCACTCCAGCTACAATGGCTTTACACAGGCATCGTGGTGTATGAATTCTAGTTTCTGCCTATAATTAATGCCGTTAATGTTTTCGTGAACAGGTCTCAACCCATATTTGATCAGAATGGTGAAGGCCAAGGGAAACGCGGACGCGACTGGGCAGGTTTCCAGCGACCGGTTCACTGTAATGCGCTATAACTCGACTGCTAGCCGGCGCACATGAGCTCGGGCAAAATGATCAATCGTACGCAGTATGACAGGACGCCCAATTAACCTGCGACCAGATATGTATTCTAATTGTTATCCTTAGCACAGCGGCTAGGATATGCTTCTTCTTCAACTACATTTAACTCGTGCTAGCAATTTGACACTGTTCTGGATGGATCCTGCCTTCGAGGGATAACCATCAGAGTGAGCTAGGGCTCGGACTGCTGTAACAGAGACCACCTAATTATGGAATGCTTGCTATCTTGACCACGACTTCTTCAAGGGTCGAGCATACTACTAACTTAGGGACGCTATTGTGAATAGATGTTTCCTTGAACAAAAAATAGCTCCGTTACTGACTTAAGAGTGACAGACAACGTTGGTTAATGAACTAAAAAGAAAGGTCTCGGAGGGAGTCGAACCCTCGCTGGCGGAATCAGAATCCGCAGTCATAACCGTTAGACCACGAAACCAACGCTTCTGATTTGATGGTTGAAACGGTTCAGAATTTCCATCAAAGAAATTTACAACGACGAAAACAAGCTGGGCCATTCTACGTCATGGAATCATTGAGTTCAATGTCCGAGTCTCAGGAAGATCATCTTTTGGTGCTCGAAAAGGGTCTTCCAACACCAGACATCTGTCCCCCCATGCGGCACAGTAGTGGAGAATCTCAACGATCCTTTCTGTCTCACGTCAGCTTCAACTATCATGCCTCGGCCATATCCCATTCTCTTATAAGTGAGGTCTTCTCTCAAATTTGTACGACAGACTTCGCTTCCCGTCTGAACTGTCCGGACCCATATCCATTTGAAGTTTAGTCCCATTGCCAAATCGCTCTACAACAATGTACGATCATATCATAGTAGGAGGCGGCCTTTCAGGTTGCGTTCTCGCTAGCCGCATGCGAGAATATGATTCAAACGCCAAAATCCTCCTCATAGAAGCTGGAAAGGACACTCGCGAACGTCCTGGGATTCGAGACATGCAAATTCTGAACTTTGGTGGCGACCTAGACTGGCGGTATGAGTCAGAACCTGTTGCTGCGCTGGGTGGTCGACGAATTACACTGAATGCTGGAAAAGGCCTTGGCGGCGGCTCATTGATCAACTCTGGTAAGTGAAGATTTGATGAGTTAAGGCTGTATGCTAATGAACTCCAGGTGGATGGACCCGTGGTGCATCAATAGAGTACGACGAATGGGCATCGCTCGTTGGCGATGACCGATACAGTTACAAAGGTCAACTTCCTTGGTTCAAGAAATCTGAACATTGGTTCGACAACACCAATCCTGATCAGCATGGTCAAGACGGACCGATGCGTATTACTTGCGCAAAGGCGTCAAATCGCGCATTTCCACTCGCTGAGCAGGCCGCTGCTGGTTGGGAAGAACTCGGTGTCTCTACGCTACCAGACGGTGATCAGAATACTGGGAATAACCTGGGTCGTGGATATATCTGTGAAGCCAGAGATCAAGGTAAACGTGAATGGGCGGCGAGTCAATACTCGCTTGAGGGAGTTGAGATTCTCTTTGAGACATCTGTTCGCAAGGTTGTGGTGCAGGAATCTGATGGAAAGGTCAAGGCAACAGGTGTTGAGCTGGCGGACGGCAGCGTCGTTGCTGGCGAGAACATCATCCTGTCTGCCGGAGCCTACCGTTCCCCTCAGATCCTCCAGCTTTCAGGTATCGGTCCAAACGCTCACCTTCGAGAAGTTGGAATTGAGCCAGTAATTGACCTGCCAGTGGGCGAGAACTTGACCGACCACATGATCTTCTTCCAGCACTGGCGCCTTCGCGATCCTTCAGCTGGCTACACCATTGGCTCATCGAATCCTCTCTTCCAACAACCCCAGTATGCACAAGGTACACCGTGCGATTGGATCTTCAACACGAGCATTGCAAGCGACGGCCTTGCTCAAGCTATTGAGAAGGATGGAGGTGAGCGACCTGATAGCTCTAGGCATTCTCTGCTCGCCAAGGAGCGAACGTTTCTGGAAAACATCATCATGTTTGCCAAGCTTCCATTCCCTGGCGTCCCGGTCGATGCAGAGCATATAACCACCGCTTTGGTAACATTTCTGCCAACGTCCAGAGGCTCCGTGTCGTTGAAGTCGGCGAAACCTGATGATCATCCAAAAGGTGATAAGTGCCGTCTTGCGAGAAGTTGAACCAGCTAACTCTTGACAGTGGACCTTAACTACCTAGCTACCGAGGTGGACAGACACGTCTTTCGTGAGGGACTGCGCCAACTAACAAAGTTCATGCTGGGATCCAAGTTCAGTGAGCACATCATCGGCGAATCAGTACCTGAGGGTCTGCCCGCGGATCCTCTTGCTCTGGACGACGATGACAAGAAGTTAGACCAGAGGATAGCGATGACCAGCGGCACATCATGGCATCCGACGGGAACTTGCTCTATGGGTAAAGTAGTAGATACAGAGTTCCGCGTCAAAGGGATTGAAGGCCTCAGAGTTGTCGACGCGTCGATTATTCCTGTGCCGCTGAGTGCGCATATCCAAGCGCCTCTGTACGCGCTTTCAGAGCAGGCCGCGGCGATAATCACTGGGAAAGCTCGAGTTGAAAGAGAGAACGAACAATACGGAGTGCATTTATCATAGAGCATAAAATTTAAGACGGGATGAGTGTGCTAGCTGGAATTACAAACAATTGCGAGGTCTCCCACAACTTAACGCGCCAAGGGTTGTCCTGCAAGCCTAAGCGCGTCGCGTCACATCGACCTGGGCGCGAGAACACATCAACGTACAGCCAACTCCTAGAATCTATCTATGTCTTCTTCATACTCAAGCATCAAGCCCAAGATACAATGAAAACAGTGTTAAATCAAAAATTCCGCCCCCTATGGCCCCGAAGGACAATAGAGCATGGAAACGACTCCGCGATGTGCAATGCAGGCCTTCCATACTGAGGAAGCCAATTCATGAGCTGGCCTCCTCGGAACAAGGTAAGTATGAAGAAGAAAAGAAAAGACGAACAGAAGGGCGAGGGAAACACAAACTTTTATAGCTGATGGAAGGTCAATGCTGGCGTTATCGATATCGTGTTCGAGATATTAAAACTGGGCCTCATTTCCGCTGTGGATCGGACTTGTTGCTGTGACGCGTTTTCGTCGATGATCGGGTATGTTTGGTGATTCACTGACAAGACCCAATAAAGCCAAACAGAGACTGTTAGTATGCGAGTTGTGGTCAAGACAGTTATGCTAAAAAGTAAAGGTGTCGGCCCTGTAAGGTTGCGATGAGAGCACTTATGAGAAGTGACCAGAAAGAAAGCCACGTCCTTACCTCAAAACGTAAGAGAAAATGGATGCAATTTAAACCACACTTAAGAAGAAACTCCAATGCCATGATAATTAATCCTCACATTCAACAAATACTTGTCCAATGTCCTTCGCAATAAATTAATGCTTCGTTTTAAGCGGTCTTACCCTATATGTCTCTGACATTTCGTTTTCACTCAGCGAGCTGCAAGGTGGGGAGGACAAGGGTCATAAACAGAGAGGCTGGGAGCGAACAAACCGCGTATTCGGAGGCATTCCACGCTGAGGATCGCGATCTGTACAGAAAAAACCCAGGAATCCAGCAAGTGTACAGATACAGAGTATGGGAACCGTTTCCAACCGTTTACATTTTCCTTCTACATAAACAAACTATAACGATATGCTATCTGTTACAAACTGGTTGAAATTGTAATTACAGCTCCCTGCTAAGCACAGACGGGTATATAAGCCCCTGTAGCAACCACTTTTAGATGTAGTTCAGTACTTATAGTTGGTGCATGTCTCTTCTTGTGCTGGTCTATGGGTCCACCTGCTGTGCGAAGGTTCGATCCCCCGTTCGCGCATGAGTAAGTGGCTAAGACGTTAGCTACCAGAAAATGCACGAACGTAGGCGTATACCTGTCGTCGCGATAGGCATTTAGGCTCACAAGGCGGAAAAGCCTTGGGGGTTGACATCAGCTGGCGTCACGGTCGCTTCAGTGATTCGGCTTAAAGAAAAGACCGGTAGTAGTTTAGAACTTGTCGGCTATCAAGCACCTATAGGATAAAGTTGGTGAGGGGGCAGTGAGATCGAGTGGCTGAATGGCCGGCTCTCTCACTGATCAATCTTTTTGTATTTTTATCCTATAGATCCTGAATTCCCTAATAGCGCTGGATCTTTGTTTTACTGCATTTAATAATTTTTGCAGCCCTACCGTCTTTATGCCTTGTATTAACTCTGATGCGCCTGAGATAGCTTTTCCGTAGCTTGTTCTCTTTACCACTGACAGATACAGTTTTTGTTTGCAATTGGCACATCACGCGACAGTGTTGTAAAAATATCTCCGTGAGAGCCGTGGTGCCATCCTTGTCTTCGCGTAAATTACTCGCTTACCTGCCCTACCATCAGACAAGTCCTTATTTGATGCAAGTATGTTAGTCAAGCAGGTTAGACCGCGCATCGGAACATACACGTACTCTAACCAGTATTAAATCCGACGTTGTGTGACATGCAAATTGATCCTTGCAATGACACCTCGGAAGTATGAAAGGTGAAGAAACAGCAAGCGCCTGAGTGGGGGAAGATCTTCACCATTCCCTTCTTTTCTACAGGGCTGTGAGTCTTTTTTTCTTAGCGCTTACCACACGTTTGTGACATGAATCCTACGATACCTTGCGGGTACCACGCTGTCGCTCGTGATGGCAGTTTATTAATCATCGAGTGACATTTACGAGTAAAGTACCCCTGTTTAAGGCTGTGTTGCAGAAACTCTGGATCGTCTCATTGGCGGTTTAAGTATCCCTGGATGTAAGCCGAGGGCCTGTCACTTTTTCAGCCCCCACGACGATAATGGTTGCATGCGGGAAAAGCAGGCAGTCGATTGATAATAAATGTCCGTTATGTCCACTTTGTGTTTGCTTTACCAGATAACAAGATATTATGTGAAAGTGAAGCTGTAGCCATGACTGGAGGAATTGCTTCAAGCACCCAGCCGCGGTATGAGCCCGTCAATTCAGACGAACATGCTTCGCTTGATCCCTCGCACCATGACGATACTCCACTTACCACGTTAAGAGCGCACAACGGAAAGGATGATGTCGCGGTTTTTGCCCAGGAGAGCCAGAGTACGAAGATAAAACCAGCAGGTTGGCGCCTTAAGACAATCCTCAAGAAATGGCGTATGCAAATCCTCCAAGCATCGGCACGCAAAAAGAACCATCAAGTACCGATTGTCAAAGACCGCTTCACCGCAGTCCTCGCAGCTCTGGTGCACCTGCCAGCTATCGCTGGCATCATCACACTAAGTTTCTATATCTTCAAGAATTACTACATCGGCAAAGAGCTTGAAGGGAAGCCGGATTACGATGTTGAGAAGAAATTGGGCATCCAACTTGCAGCGAAGCTGATGGAGATGTTCATCGTACTGTCTCTGAATGCTATTGTCTTCTCTATGATTCGGCATGAGTTTACCATTGGCCAGTCTGTGCCGTATGGTGCTTTGGTAGCTGGGCAACAAATATCTGAGATTAGCTTCTTGTGGTCTGAGGAGTTTCTCAGTATCCTGAAGGGAAAGTTCTCACAATCATGGAAGAAGATTGGTTTCATTATTACGGTCTTCGTCTGTACTATCATGGCACTGGGAGCCTCTTCTCTTAGTGCCGTTGCGATGATGCCACAGGAAGGTGACTGGAGAGCTGGCGGAAGCTTCGTGTACTTCAACGGTACCCGAGACGAAATGTTCCCGTCCGTGTTGACAGAAAACCACACAATTGGTTCAGTCTGTAACGTTACTGGAAACGAGTTATGTCCCTCTTGGCAATGGGATGTCATCAACAGCCAGCTGATCTCCAAACTCCGGCTATCAGGCGAAGTGAACAATGGGTTATTCGTCAGACGACCACCAAGCGAGATCATGCTAGCTGGCCATTCTTCGACACTGGTCAATCTAGTGGTTGATGTCAGAGAGAAGTGGTTCAACTTGAACAGTCCCAATCACACAGTTGCTAGGATGCCACATCTTGGACCGGCCGAGGCTTGTGTTACGACGTCGCTGCATTGGGAACAGGCGGCTGATGATTCCGCTAAGAGACGTCAAACGAGGTTCAATAATTTCCAGAAGCTCTCGCATAAACTCAGCGCACCTATTCCTATCACCAACACTAGGTGCGAGCTGACGTCCGTAAGCGACAACAAGACGAAGACAATACTATTTCCTGACTTGGTCACCTTTCCTCCCACAACCTTGAAGGTCGAAAGAGACTTCCTCAGTGATTGGCTATCGGAAGTCCTTCCTGACTTGAAGAAACCTGAAGTATTATGGTTTGACTCTGGGCCCGTTATTGCGAACACTTCTGTCGGCGTGGTAGTAGCTGTGCCTTCCAACAAGTCAAGTCAAGCAGCTGAAATCTACGGATGCATGATTGATGCAAGATGGATCACTACAGACTTGAGCGGCGATGCAGTCGCGCTTACCAGCAAGGGCTACCCGCCGTTCTCAGGTGCCATCGCAACAGCACTTGGAGGTTCATGGATCGGTAGCCCGGGATATGGACAGCGTGTTCATCTTGCACCTAGCTTTGCCAAGTATCTCAACCCGTTGGATGAAAGAAGCAATAGAACTGTCATTCATGAAATGCTTCTCAACAGCGGTGTGTGGACATCCGACGGCAAAGGATCAAATTCTACGGCACATTTGGAGGCGATTCTTGGCGGACTGGCAGCTAATGGCTTAGCACGATCAAGCCCCAACATTACTGCTGTCACCGCGCTTGCTGACCCAGATGGCGAGTGGTGGAAGAGCTTCATGCCCCAGGATGGCAAAGTGTTTGGTCCAGGCGGAAGTCCCTATGCCGTGTCGAATGAAGATAAAGAGCGATTCTTCAAGACTGAAATGGAGACGTGGGTGACTGGATTTGCTTTTGCTGATAACAGCCTGACCATGCGAGGAGCCATGGCCGTTTTCTACGTCTATGCGCTTCTCGTCATAGCATACTCTATATGGTCCATCTGGTCGGGCATAACATCATCTTCATGGGAATCTGTGCCTGATCTTTTGGCTCTTGCACTTGCAGATACAAAGTCAGGGTCCGATGTAACAAATTCGGAAGGTGGAGGCGTGGGTGTGATGGAAAAGAACTTTTGCATTTCGGCAGATGGAAGTACTCTGAGACTCAGGGCGACTAACGGGATGATCCCTCCTGGAGATCGGGTTATGCCCAACGTGGCTTACGATTGATTGGTTAACAGTCATACCACGCATAAAAAGAGAGAAGAGGGACTGTGAGATATGAGTTAACCACTTAAGGTAGCTTTGATGATGGGAATGTACTGTAAATATTGCATAATCCGCTATTAGACGTCACATCTACGTCGACACTCCGAAGCCTCCGATTGGATAAAAGCATATCGCGGGGCTTTACTATCCCTTATAATCATCCTGCAACCGTGTCTGTCATTTTCACCGACAACTACCCAGATACTTATAGCTAGCGACATCTAGTACGTTATTGCCATACTCAATTCGGTTACTTGGGGCGAAGAACGCGACAAGACTGCTGCAACCAATGGCCGACAATCAAACGCCACCATCAGCTGCAGGCCCTTCAAGACCAGCACGTCGTCTTCTACCGGCGCACCCAAGGCCTGCTTTAGTTTCGAGGCCGATACTTTCTAGGCCGAGACTGAATCCTGTACTTGCGGCTTGTGAAGTATGTCGGAAGCATAAAGTCAAGGTATGGATCCTGATCCACGTGGAGTTACGCCGTTCTTGAGGGGAAACTAATTACTTTATGTTAGTGTTCCGGTGAAAGACCGATATGTCGTCGCTGTCACGATCGCAATCTTACATGTAGCTACGTGACCAAGCCCGGAGAAACTAGGTCTCAAGCTCTCCATCGCGGTTCAAGCAACTACGAAAAAGAGGATCCAAATATCTATGAAGAGCTTGTTGGTCTGCTGAAAAGTCTGCCTGACCAAGGTGCTCAAGATGTTTTGAAAAGAATCAGGACGGGGTCAGATGTTGGCTCAATTCTTCAGCAGGCTAAAGCTGGAGATGTTCTGCTCCAAATGGCTGTTGTACCCGAAACCCGATATCGATATGAGTTTCCTTACAAAGCAGGTATGCCAAGGGAATATCATATCGACAATCCTTATTTGAAGTCTATGCTATACGAGACAGCTTCGATTTACTCCTATAAGGGAGGTCCGGAGTTAGTAACACCAAGTGGTCTCACCGAACTTACTTCCGAAGAACAAAAGAGCCTTTACTTGAAGCCCTTCCATGCAGCACGAGTCGTCGAACCACTTCTCACTGACGCGAAAATATCGAAGTGGACAACCGTCTGTAAGGACGATGAACTGATGAGGGATTTGCTACGTGTACTGTTTCGCTGCGAATATCAATTCACAGCAGCATTCCACAAGGACCTCTTCTTGCAAGATCTATCAGCGGGACGCAAGAGCTTTTGCTCTTCCCTTCTCGTCAACGTTCTTCTTGCTTATGCTTGTGTAAGGAGATCATTGTCGACACTTGAGGTTCTAATCATTGACATGCTAACCAGGTCTGCTATCCGCAACTTTCCAACCGCGTTGAGTACTGGAATCCCAATAATTTGATATATCGCTTCATGGCTGAGGCAAAGAGGTTGTGGGAGCTGGAAGCAACCGTGCCACGCATCACGACTATCCAAGCGGGCATGCTGTTTGCTGTATATCATAACCTTTGCGGTTTAGATGAGATCGGACAGGCTTACAGAGTACAAGCTGTGGCGCTGGCTCGCCAACTTCGTATCTTTGACACGCCTGTGGTGGGTCAGAGTGAGAGACTGCAGAGGGGCAGAGAGTATACTGCATGGGCTCTGTACAACTGGGAAACGTGAGTGCCCTCACCTGAAGACTTCTGATTGTATATTGACATTCACAGCCTATCTGCATTTTCGTTCATGTTTGCTCCACTCGTCAAAGAGCCCCCTAGATGGAAATTACCAGATCCCTCAAAAGACTCATTCTGGTATGGCGAAGTATGGGTAAACTACCCCTTGAACCATGGCCTTTCTCCCCTATATCTGGGCGAAGTTCTTCGGGCGAGGAGCCATTTCCGGATCATCATGAACGAATTTTCCGATATAGCCTACTCGGAAGGCTCCAAGGTAGATCTGTACCTTGCTCATCATTTCCGCAGGCGATTGGAAGATTGGTACAACAATCTTCCAGAATCCCTGACACCGAAAAGAATTGTCCTACCGGGACAGCTACAGATACAGTGAGTTATCTAACGCCGTAAGAGAAGCCAACTAATGGGATCCAGCATGTTCTACTACCAGCTGCTTTTGACGATGTTCGAACCTCTACTCGATGTAGAGACAAACGAGGACCCATCACCACGTCAGATTGTAGCTAGCGCAAAGAGAAATCTTCAAACCCTTGTTAGACTCTACTTTCTCCGGCACGGTTTCGAAGCAATGGATCTTTTCATTGTCATACCACTCATGATCATCGGCTACGACTCCCTAGGTGCCATCAACGGCGACACTCCACCCTCAGAGATCGAGTCCCTCCGAGCGGTACTTATCCTCGTAGCTCAAGGTCTATACCACCAACGTCGAAACCATTACCTAGCCCAGGCGCTATTTCGAGTTATTCGAGGAAGCATGCGTCCGCAAGAGATTGGACTGTTGAAGTCTTCCATGGCTTTGGAGGCTGGTGATATTGACCAAGAGCCGGAATTGGCCGTTGCTATACGAAGTCAATGGCCAGTCAGTGTGGTGAAGAGGAAAGAGGATATAAACTCCCACGTGTTGACCAATCTTGTTGAGAACTTGGGTGATATGAGTGTGGAGGAGACATAAAAGTACCCAGAAATATGAATGACAGACAAGGGTACACAAAAGATAGAAGTAAAACGTCACTTTATTATTAGATATACACAATACACGCCAATAGTTGACGGTATTCTGATAAACCTTCATCAGGATTAGGTTTGTAGTTGTGTTATTATTCGTTGTGTTGATTTGAAGTATACGACTTGAAAACTGACATTCAATAAACTCAAATAGACGATATTCTGACCTTACAGATAATACAAGATCAGCCAAGTGCAGACTTGATAACATCCTCCAACTTCTCTTCCTCAAGTCCAAGCTCATGCAGCTTCTTGAACTCATTGTCATCAACCTTGCTTCTCAGATCACCACCATTACCCTCCTGAAAATGCGTCAGCATGAACTTGCTCAACGGAGCCATGGCATCTCCTTGTTCAATCTTGGCATTGCAGTCCTTCAGCGCCTCCTCTATATCATGATTCTCAACACTCCAATCCTTCTCCGTCGTCCCCGTCGCTCTCTGCGCAGCCTCAAAGAACTCTGGCTGCGTAAAGTGAAGTGCGGGCGTGTAAACTGCGTTGTTCTTGTACCTGGACAGACTTCCCTCTGGAAGAGTAAGAACTGCTGCTACTGCTTGACCCGTATGCTTGGTATCAGTGCCGCTGACTGTGCCGACGCTGCCATTCCACAGGGTTGCTTTGCGGTTCTCAAAGTCAAAACCCCAGAGACCTGAGCCGACATGCATGTCGATGAACGGGCCGACGGTTACCGAAACCCAGCTGCTTACGCCAAGCTCCTCGATTAAGTCGCGGGTCCTCTTCTTGTTCTGCAAAAGCTCATTCTGCTCAATGAGCCGTTGGGCGAATGGGTCGGGACCATACTCAGCGGGAAGGACGTATGGGATGCCGGCCTTGGCAGCCGCGCGGACAGCTGGTTCTTGCACGCTGATCATTTGTGTAAACGGCGGCATCAGGGCGACTACATCCTGTCCTTTGAAGGCGTCCGCCAGGAAAGATTCGTCTTGTAAATCGCCGATCTTGACGATGACCTCGGAAGGGAACGTGCTGGTAGCTTCAACACGCTGGACAGCGGTGATGGTGTGAACTTGCTGGGCAAGAAGGGCTTTGATAGTAGGGTATCCGACTTGGCCACTTCCGCCGATAATGGCTACCTTGCGACCTTGTTTCTGGGGAGCCATGGTGTGTGAAATTGAGATGGTGCTTAGGACAGTACTCAGTAGAATAAGTTGACAGGAAGTGAAAGGCGGGGGGCTTGTCGTTGTCTTTTATATCCCTTTTCGTTTCCTGCTTACTGGGGACTTTATGCTGGCGGGTCAAAAATGGGCCTCGCGCCTCGGAAACTTATGCCTGTTATTGGGTCATATGGGAAGTAAGCCCATGTATGTAAGCATTTATGAAAGAAGCTAACGTTATTGATGGAGTTATTTCAAGTTAGGAATTATCTTTCGAAGCAGCTCTAATAGAGACGAAGCTATTAGGGGAAGTTTGGGGGTGGGTGGGTGAATCATCAAAGGGTCCCATACGTCATTGAATCATTACGTTAACAAGCCTCTTAGTGTCAACATGGAACACTAACTGCATCTTAGACCTACAATACTTTCAAACACTTCAATAAACATTTCAAATGAGCATTATGGAAATGTACCAATATGAACCACTTGTTACCTTCTGGTGATTAAATACTGGCGAAGATTTGAGTCGCAATTGGCTCTACGCTACATAATAACTTGAGCTATCATGCGAAACATGAGGCGTCGAAAACGAACCACCTGCTGAAAGACAGAATCTGACTATACGCAATTCATCATTACCTCTTTCTTTTTTTATTCCCATCATTTGTTATCTTTGATTGCATTCTCTACCTGCTGCTCATTTACTCAGCCACATTTTGCGCCGCAGACACCTGAGGTCCGCTCCTTCCTCAACTTGCCGGTACCGACAATATCGGCACCGACCTCTAGGCAGGGTTCCACAAGCTTTGGTTCCCAATCCTTCCGGGAGGTTGCGTACTGTCCTCAATCTGCAAATCTTCCCTTTCGCTGTCTCAGTTGCAACTTTCTCTCGGATTACTTGTCTTAAGTTTACTACAATGGAAGATATTCCAGCATCGAGTGACGACAACACTGAGCTCGCTTGGCCCGATGATCTCCCAGATGCTCCTGAGTTCCAAGACATGGATGAAACTCCTGGCTCTTTGAACGAAACAAAGTCCGAGACTCGAAACTGTTAGTATGGTCTACTCAAAGCATATTTCTTTTGTTACTAACTTATACTAAAGGGATTGACGTCCTTGAAGAGCAAGATCAGCGACTCTCTGCCATCCAAGCTGAACATCGAAAGCCTAATTTGGCGCATTTGTTCAGTCATCTACCTAATTCAGAACTTGATTGGAATCTGAAAAGGTCATTGGTGTGCCGTGGCCAAGGCGTGTCCTGTCATGGTTAAAACGCTAAGTGTGAAACGAAACTCATTGCGCACTTGGCGACTGAAAAACATCGAGTAAGTACTGCTCTGGTGACTATCTTAACGATCAAGTTTTAAATATTACACGAACATGATGCATCCCTTGCTCCGTCTACTTCAGCTCCGGAGCCTACTCCAGTTATCAACACGGAGAATGGGATTCTGTGGGCTCAGGAACCAAAGTTCAAGCACATCACCGATGATACCACTGGCTATAATATCACAATGGGAGGTTCAGTTGAGCCGCTAAGGAATGTTAATATTCAGGTGGGTGACAGAAGAATTATCTTCTGAGGTTTAGGCTACTATAATAAAGTAGCCTAAGTGCTAGTCTAAGCTAGCATAAAGTGACCAAATTATTTCGTCTCTTATGCTTTTGGGGGCCAATTCTTCTGATACTCTTCAGATACTGAATGTTAGCGGGGACCCGAATCTGGGCCCCATTCGCTAACGTTGACTAACAAAATCATCGCCCCGCATTGACTGTAACCACTTATGGCGGCGATTACGTATCGACAGCCCGGTAAGTCCGAATTGATACCTTTAAAGAAACCGATAACGTCACGGACTCAGAGAGTCACGACCCATACAGAACCTGCTAAGAACCATCACATTATCTGAATTCAAAATGTCTCCCACAGACGTCTTCTCCTCAGGCTCTACCGCCTTGATCACCGGAGCCGGTGCAGGCATCGGCCTTGCCATTGCAAAGATATGCCGAAGCAAGGGCATGCGAGTACTCCTCGTCGACAATGACGAAGAAGCCCTCGAGAATTTGAACAAGCAGCACTTTCCAGATGACTCCGACGTCGTCACTTCGAAAGTGGATGTCACATCAACTTCGGACTGGCAGGCTTTGAAGAAGCTCGCCCAGGACAAGTTTGGCACCATCGAGCTTCTGGTCTTGAACGCAGGACGAGGAATGAAGGGCACCTGGGGCGATGAGAGCTATTTTAGAGATGTGAGTGCGACAGAACATCTGCCCTTCGGCTGAGACTAACGAAACAAGACCTTGGAGACCAACCTTTTCGGTGTCATCCACGGCATCAACACTTTCCTTCCTGTCGTTCAGGAGGCTGCGAAATCAAAGCCAACGAGCATCGTCATCACTGGAAGCAAGCAGGGTATCACCAACCCTCCCGGTAACGCAGCATACAACGCCTCAAAGGCAGCGGTCAAGACTTTAGCCGAGCACTTGAGCTACGATCTCAAGGACCAAAGCACAAGCGTGCATCTTCTCGTCCCTGGCTGGACCTTTACCAACCTTGTAAGTTCAGTGGTTCAAATTCCGAAGCTTCCGACTGACTTCATCGTAGGCTGGTGCAAAGGTGTTCAAAGAGAAGCCAGACGGAGCTTGGACACCTGAGCAAGTTGCAGAGTATCTCTATGAGAAGATGGGCAAGAATGAATTCTACATTATTTGTCCCGATAACGATGTCGATGAGGAGACGGATAAGAAGCGCATGACGTGGACTATGGGTGATGTGGTGCAGAGACGACCACCACTGACACGATGGCGTGAGGAGTGGAAGCAGGAGGCAGAGGAAACCATGGCTAAGATGGATGTTTAAGTCCATGTCAATTTCCTTCGGAGAGGCTGATAAATGGATGGTTCAATTATGTACTGAGAGGGTGCCTAATGCATCAAAGGCTGCTGTGTAACCACAAGCGATCCACATCGAGATATCAGCTGTAACATCGAAATCAACGACAATCGTTGCAAATAAGAAGCCCATTACAGTTAATTATGAGATTGTTGCTTGAGATTTATTTGCCAATTCAGGAAAAGCCAGAGTCTGGTAAGCCGATGAGCACGTTGGCTGCAGTGATAGAAAATAAACTAGTCAAAAATTATACCGTGACCCAGATCCTGCAACCTCAAAAAAAGATCATGACGCTGATCAGAATTGATCAACTGAACTATCGATACACCAGGGACTCGAACCCTGAGCCTTAGTCTTAGGAGGACTACGCGCTACCATTGCGCCAGCGCACCGTGTTGTTATTGGATAAGTCTTAGACTTTGCGTATATATAGTTAGACCTGTCGACTCACTCGCATGGCTGCAAAGTCAAAGTATCGCTTTGATCATGAAATAAGCATCTTTCATCGTACTTTGCGTTTCAGAAAGACTTTCAATGTTTGGCGGTCAGTGGGGTCACGGACGATTGTGGGTAGAGAATGATGGCATTCTCCACAAGACTCTTGAAACCATGATTCCACAAGAACACCTCCGACGACATATTGCTTGCAGATTCATGTTTTCTCAAGCCATCATGCAATCTCTAATACAAGTAACAACCATTGCAATTAGGTCAAAGGGTTACAAGAGTTGTACTATTTTTGTCTCAGCAGACGTAAACTCGGGTTGGGCCCCACGAAACATAACAATGCCGACCCTCCTGTAAGCCGTACCCTCAGAATCAACAGGTACCAGTATCAAACATGTTTCTTGAGATCGATGCATAAGAAAATCGCGAGTCTTCAGTGTAACCGATCGTACAAGGAGACAGGTAAACAGATTGTCATCCCTATCGTCCTCTACATCGAACATGCCTGAGCACCGCCAAGGCATTGGGCCCTCTCTAAAATCAGGCTCCTCATCGTTGACGTTAAAGTATCGTGGATTGAACCTCTTAGATCTGGGGTCTAGACGGAGTCTCATTTCTCGAGTTGGCCCTTCGATGATCATGGTGCTCGATGAGATGTCTGAGACCATGGGCTCTCCTGTCCATGTGATATCAGCCTCCACGATATTTATATGGTCTTCTATATCACAAGGCTCATTGCCCATGGAACGGGACCAAAAGCTAAGATCGAGAGTTCCAACACGTGTAAGCCATGACCAAGATGGCACGGAAGTAAGAGTATTCGAGGGATTAGTCGTCTCTCCAAATCTAATCCATAGCAATTCGTCGATAAGCGTTTCGTGCCAACAACCCAACAAGTGTTTGAACCCAGTCCTGTCACGAAAGTACTGCACCATTCCTGCGAGAGCCGCAAGCCTGTCTCTCGTAACGGTGAGGTTTCGTTTCGAATAATCGGTTATCCACTCAAGCCACAGCTTCTTCATGTCTTCTATAGAAGCATCATGCGGAAAGAACTTCCATGAGAAGGATCTGAACCTTTCAGCTTCAAACGTAACCTGAGACTCTGAATGATAACTGTGGTGGCAGTTCCAGTGGATTTCGGGCTGCATGCAGTGTATCACTCGATGAGACAGTAGCTGCTCTTGTAGCGTCCACCCTCTGGTACTTAAGTTCGCGAACTTGGTGCGGCGCCTGATATCGCCTTGATGGAGTCGAATCAAGACGTTCTGGTCCTTGAAGCGTGCGCCCACCTGTTCGAACGCCACACCGTGACCTTCCCAGAGATTCAAGTCCAAATCAGTAAAGCAACCCTGTGTGCTGTCTTGTGCATCTGAAGCCGAGATGGTAACTGAACTTCCTGCGTATACGTCTTTCATGCATGCAGCTTCCCTACGCCAATCTTCAAGATCATCTTGTACGATACAAAGACTATCGATCCATATGTATCGGAGTCCAAGTTCCCATATTATATCAATGGCGTCGTGAAAAGTCTGAGGAAGAGATTCTCTTGGTATGCTTTGAAGGAAAGAACCGATGTTGCCTTTGGTGCTTACAAATGGACGTGATGCCCCCCAGCAGTAGCTCAGAGTGGCGTACTCGGGACGTTCCTCGGGCTTTATAAGCGTATCTACCAGACGGATGTTTTCTTTTTCCGGTCCTATCTGAACGAGACGTCTGGGATACCCATGGGAAGACGGTTTACATTCAGCATGCTGAGACACACACTTCGTGTACCAGGACTTTATAGTCTTGATCTTGTCTTCTTTGGAGGGTTCTCTCCAATCCCAAATCGGACTCTCACTAGCCTTGCCTGTCCAATTTGTCAGTATCCACACGAATAATTGCGGGAGATTAATTCATACTGCCAACACGACAAGTCGTGATCGTCACCTTGAAGCTATCCGCAAAAGCATACCACGGCACAATGATATCCCCGCCGAGAAAGTTACAAGATACATGATCAGCAGCAGACACAGCGTTGGTCAGTTTGAACTCCAGCTCAAGTAATTTGTAGTCTTCTTCTCTTATGTCGGGATAGCGTTTGAGAAGCTTTGGCAGTGACCAAGAATGCCGAATGAAATCACAGAGAAGACAGGTCTCTGCAGAGTCAATGAGCTCTTGAACATATTTGTGATGCCTCACCGGCGCATAGGCGTCGATGGAGTGAAGGCGGTCGTCTTCGAATACTTCTGGATCTGTCTGTAGCGAAACAATAATCGCGCAATACCGGCAGAGCTTGCCCATGGTGCGTAGCGACCTTTGCCGCAAGCCGGTCTCTCCGTTATAGTGGCCGTCGAAGGCCGATACGGTCTCGAATATTCTCAGACCAGCGACAGCAATAAAGTTGCGGGATGTTTTTGTGATAGCAATGCTTTTCCGTATTGTTGAGTTTCAAAGTGGAGAAAGGTAAGGCGTTCTACTGGACGGCGAAGTATTGCTGACCTTTGTTGTCATAAGCACGTCAAGGGCTTTGATACGTTAGCTCACAAGCTAGTTAGATCGTAGACTACCAAATATGCTTTATTGATCTTACTATCATTGTTCAATTACAGTCGCTCTTCATAGTCTCGGTCCAATTACTGCAGAAGGTCAATATTCCATATAACCATAACAAACACGTTCGACGTCGGACATGGCTAACAACATCTTCCTAGCTAGACTTTGAGATACTGTTTTTCTTCACTTCTCAAACATGGATTCAAAAAAGAAACATTCGTAATCACTGAGAGGGAGTCTTGTGCTAATCGGTCAGAGCCACAACTTATTCAATTCAACGTTTCTTGCGTTAAGCAAGTAGCTATTCTTGATCCGAGACGCAACCATGGTCACTCTCTGATCTAGCACGAAAGAGCGGGCGCGTCCCGGATCTAATGACCGGCACGATGATCTACAGACTCCACGCAACATCTCTAACATCGAGCAAGGAAGGTAGCTAGTGATATGCTTCAAACTTGGATCATTCTGGTATCATTTCTGCTCTAGCACTTCCCTTGTAAGGTTAGAAAAGTTCCGTGCATAAAACAACAGAGGACCAGGACATTCATTGCCATAACGTAGTTTTTAAAGCATGAACAGCTGAGATTGGAAGGATACTTGTCGGCTAACGGCTAGGAGCATTACCATAGCATCTATTTAAACCCTATTTAGAGCAGACAATACCCTGCATTCGATGTTTTGCAGGCAGATGCCGGTCTCCAGCCCCTAGCCTTTGTGGCGAGATTGCCCAAAGACTATTCGCCTCAAAAGCTCATCAATTCCAGATCTCTGGTGACGCAAGAGCCCGTTTTGTCTAAACCTTGCTAATGGTCGGTTAAAACTTCACCACATTCATCATTAAAGAGGAGGACACGGGACAGATCTGGGCTAGTGCACGTCAATTGGGGAAACAGCGAGTAGAAAAAGGGTAAAAAGTTCAATTGGCTTTCGGTCAAAGCCTTAGACTCAGTAAATTCGCGGGACAGATTGGGCTTGCATTAGTCTCAGGCTTGGCCTTGTCAAGTTTGTTGAAGGGTACTTCATCCTCTCTTCCGAGATCTTGTGTCTAATTTCCGACGCTCAGAAGCTGTTGATGAAGAATCACGCCATCCATCTACCGCCAATTCAATAGTCTGACGATTTGAAACGAACTACGGAGAGAAAGGATGGCGCCTGTACAAGGCTCAAACTGCAGTTCAGTGCGATCAGAAATAGAGTTCAAAGCTACTTGACGCCACAATCTTGGTAACAAATGAGATGCTTCTAAATAAGTGACAAAGCTTCTACAACGAAACGCTGTATTTCTGTGTTGGTAGAGCGCACTGGCCATCGTCTTCAGGCTCAGCCCTGCTTCAACGCCCTGAAGATTGAACGGTCCTCTCACTGATCACCGCGTTGATCTTGTGCTCCCGGATACTCGGAGTCTTTATTGAGGCTAAATTGCATGAAACGATTTCCTTCTTGATTGCCCAAATACTGCCTAGCCTCTGGTTGGATCTTGATAATGCGGATGCTTGGTGGCGGTTTGTTAGGCTCTGGGCTTGCAGATGTCCAGATCTCTGAGGCATGAGGCTCATTATCGATTGGACTATTCCTGAATTAACGTGCACTAATTTGACGAATATGCGTGAGGGTTGCATGTGCAGCCTTAATCCCGACCTGTCTAGGCCAAGGTCGAGGCTCTCGTCATCCCATGCCCAGCCGCATGAACGATCTACAGCCTTTCTCGGCGAGCGTATAACATCCCAGCGTGGTCCCACTCTCTTCCCGACCGGTAGATCGCTGGTCTTGTAAATCATATTTGCTTTATTTTGTCTTTGTGCTTCTTAATACTATCTATTATAATGCGTTCTTTACAGCCTGATCTATGGGCTGCTGAGTTCATTACCTTCCCAGCCGCAACTATCTGTCTCATCCTACGACTTTCCAGCCGAAGAATAACAAGAGTCAAGCTCTGGTGGGATGACTACTTTGCGATACTTTGCTATGTACGTTAGCCATCCAATCTACAACTCGGGACGCTTTGTTAACAGTGAATAGGCCACTGCGGTAGCCTGGGCCACCATGCTTCCAATATGTACGTTTGATCGTCATCCCTGTGCTTCACCATACTGACAACTCTAGGGATAAATCATGGCTTCGGCTTACACTCGGACGATGTCGATGGTATGAGCACTGAGAATGCCAGCTACAGTACCAAATGGTACCTGTTCATCATAGAACATCTTTACGCCTTCACACTCTTCTTTGGAAAGATCTCCATCTTGTCCTTCTACTGGCGCATGTTCCGCGTCGCTAATATCCAATTTGCCGTCTCAATTCTGTTGACCTGTTCTATTCTCTGGATCATTATCCGTGTAAGTCGTCGTGGTTACTGCCCAACACCAACTCAAGCTTACATATGTCTTCTAGATCTTCCTCACCACCTTCCACTGCTATCCCGTCAGAGCTTTCTGGGACCCGAACGTCAAGGACTTTGTATGTCCTATCAAGAGTGCAGACTTTTTCTTTGGTACTGTCCTCGCACACGTTCTAATAGATGTCGGTATCTTGATTCTGCCTATTGTTCAAATCCAGAAGCTTCAGCTCCCTGGTCTTCAAAAGTTGGCGATCTGCCTCTTGTTCACGTTTGGTGCTCTGTAAGCTGTCTCTACAGGCTTCCTCAGCTCCCATCTAACATATCAATAGTGTGTGTGTTGCTGGTATAGTCATTATCACCGTGGCTACCCGCTTTAACAACAAATCGGAGGATATGACTTACCAACTGGCGCCCATCATCATATGGGCCTCGGTCGAGGTCAACTTGGTAACAATATCCAGTAAGTTCTTCTCCCGGACGATGTTCCATTCACATCATACTAACTACGCGTTACACAGCCTGTCTACCGATCATTCGACCAGCCTGTCTATATCTGTTCACATGCACGAACCCAGCATCAACTATTGACTCCCAATCCAACGAATACCGTCGAAACTACCCCCGGAGCATTCAAACAAAGCATTCAATCCGTCTCGGAACAATGCCCAAAGACGGAACTAGCTCTACACAGGAGCTCACCGAATTCGAACCAAGCGCGAATGAATCAATGGCTTCAGTGGCCGAAAGCGAGGGCTGTAGGCGTCATGGACATACGGCCTCGGTGACCATCCCGAGTCCCTCAATTGCCGCGGCCTACACAGGTGTTGGTCGTATTATGGTCAAGAATGAAACAATCGTGCATGTATCAGACTCCAGGAGTCCTTGCTGAACAGGGTGGTCTGTTACTTTTCAGTACGATGGCGTTGTTGGTAATATTGACTATTTTTTATATAATAATGAAGCAATTCGCAATCTTTTCATGCCGATCGGCTTCTATGAAGTGAACCTTGCTTTACTTGAACCTTCTGGATGATATGCATAACACCTTGTCAAAAATCGCGTGATTTCATTGCACAGACATGTGATATAAATAGGATCAGGTAAAAAGAAGCTCTATAAGGTGACTAAGTATGATGTGGAGAACCCCGGATCAATCGCTCCAGAAAATCTTCGAGGATATTCGATGTAGCTTGGCAAAGCTGAAACGTAGAGCGAAAATACGAATGGCTTGCTAGAAAAAGTTGGCCTGGTAACAGCGCTTACTTTTTCTTTCAGCTTACGTGCGACGGCGCCACGCATGGACGCGCTCACCAGTCAGCCACCGTTAATTGAATTTGACCTCGGCCAACCTCTCACCTGAGCTCATCTCATATCATATCATCGCATCATATTATCTCAACGACCAGCCTCTCTTTTACAGCACGACCGTCAATTGAACGCGTAGACTCTCTCATTTTCTTGGCTCAATTGACTGGACTCATTCCTCCCGGTCGCGCGATGAGAATCTTCAGCCAGGATCCCTAATTTTAATCTCAATAAAGGGAGACAACAAACCCTAACAAAATGCCTCACAACATTCGACGCGTGGCCGTCATAGGAGCCGGACCGGCCGGCGCAATCGCCACAGACGCTCTCGTCAAAGAAGGAGCTTTTGACACGATCCGCGTCTTCGATCGCAGAGTTATAGTCGGAGGAACATGGTATGATACCACTCCTTTTCCCCCTTGATAGGAACCTCAATTGAACTTAAAAAAGGGTCTACACACCACATCTACCGCCCAAAGTCCCCTCGCTAGAAGCGCTGGTTACTGGCAATGTGGATGAGCCTGTGCCTATACCGGAGTACTTACCAGCCGTGACGCCAATTGATGAGAAGATCAACAGTCACCAGCAGAGATACTCTGATTCGCCACTTCATGAGAATCTGCACAGTAACATTGCGCCTGAGATTATGGCCTATACTGAGGAGCCGTTACCAAATCGACTATCGCAGCAAACCTTGAAAGAGTATGGGCCAGGTGCGCCTTACCGGCATCACACAGTCATCCGACAATGGATCGAGGATATTTTTATCCGTGGTGGGCACGATAGCTTGCTTGAGTTGAGAACTTCAGTGGAACTTGTTGTGAAGGTAAAGGACGAGTGGGAGGTTACTCTGCGAAAGGTTGTTAATGGCAGTAATTACTGGTGGAAAGAGACTTTTGATGCTGTGGTTGTTGCATCGGGCCATTACAACGTGCCTTGGTTTCCAGTTGTTGAAGGCTTCTTGGAGTATAATCAGAGATTCCCCGGTGCAATCTTACACAGTAAGCATTTCAGAGCAGGTCGAAATTACAAGGGAAAGGTACGATTCCATTCCAAGCTATCAACGAGGCATCTCATACTGACAACCCGCAGCGTGTTGTCGTGGTGGGAGCTTCAGTCTCCTCCGTCGAAATAATGTACGAAGTCCTCGACCATGTCGAAGGTCCAGTCTACGCTTCCGTCCGAGACGAGCCCATCGAGTTCTACGGATGGGTTCCCTTGGAACATCCCAAGATATCCGTCAAACCAGCCATCGAGCGCCTGGACCCAAGAACTGGACGTGTCTTCTTCACCGATGGGTCTTACCTTGACGATATAGACCACATCATCTACGGAACTGGTTACACATTCAGTTTCCCCTTCCTCCCTGCTGTTCAAGAGCGTGTCAAGAATTCTTACCGTCGATTGCCGGGAGTTTATCAACATACTTGGGATATCGAGGATCCGACATTGACTTTCGTTGGAATGGTAAGACACCCCGAATCTACAGTTTTACGGTATAGCTAACAACCTCAGATCGGCAGTTTCACATTCAAAGCCTATGAATGGCAAGCCGTAGCCGTGGCCCGCTTCCTAGCAGGCCGCTCCAAGCCCCTCCCAGGTATCGAAGAGCAATATGAATGGGAGCGCAAACGCGTTGAAGAAAGAAGAGGAGGAAAAGAGTACTACACCATTGGTCCCGACTACGAAGCATTCTTCGAATGGTTCAGGGAAATGGCTCAAGAGCCTGTCAAGGGCACAACGGGACGTATTTTGCCACCATTTAACCCGCGGTGGTTGGTGATTTGGAGTAACATGTTTCTTCCCAAATTAGATCGTTGGAGGTGGAAGAGGCAGGAAGCTGAGTGGAAGCAGGAGTTCAAGGCTAAGCTTTCGCGGATATAATGTCGGAGTCGCCTCGTGCTTGATGGAGAAGGACGTTGGAAAGACCTAGCAGACTTGGGAAGAAAAGAATTAATATGTAATACGGGCTATCAACAATCTTCAAATTTTTCAGAATCAAACCATGTCTTAACTGTGCATGATTTGCATGAACCATCCTGCCATGAGTGATGATAATGTATCTGGAGACAACTCACACAAGGGTGCACAGCACATTAGACAAGACACGAGAGAGTTCAGAATGTACAATATGGATTAGATTAAGAATCCGAAAACAATCTACCTATGTAGTAACGCCAGTATGTAAAAGTTCGTGGCAGTGGCACACCGAATATTAATACAAAACCCCTTCTTAATATTCGTCCCGTATCTCCCAACCCTAAAAGAAGAAATCACACCGGATTTTCCCGTGCAACCCATGAATGTAATAAAAATGTAATTCGTTAAGACATTGACAAGCAAGGGTTTCCTCTTGCTCCAGACTTTTTTTATCGCCGAGAAATGCAGCACATGATACCGGTTCGTCCAATGAACCAGAGGAAACCAATGAAGCGGACAATAGACAGCACACCTGTCGCGTAGAGGAGGAAGCGGAAGTACATGGGTGTGCGGACATCTGCGGCTTTCTGTGATGGCTGTTAGCATGTGTTGGATATGGGGATTGGGATTAAGGTAACTTACAGAAACGCCGAGAGTGATGAAATCGTCTGTTGTGACAAAGACGATGAGAACAATGTTGCAAAGCAGCCAGAGAATGACCAGACCCGTTCGAAAAGACTTATAGGAATCTTCGACGTCCTTCTTCTCCGGCTGCTCTTCCATCATTTCGCTCATGGGTGCGAGGGCTCGCCACACGACCTTTTCGAACTTGCTGTCAATATCTGTCTGTTCTTGCTCGATTTCTTCAACCACAGCTTCCTTGCCCTTTTCATCCTTGATGATGGTGGCTGACGGCAGGGCTTCAGCGGAATCGGAACCCTTGGTACCCCAGGATACGTCGTGCCAGTTGTTGAAGGCGTACACCATCAGGATGTTGATGTAAGTTGACATGAGGACGAGATACTGGGGGAATGAGTGGAACATGTGCCACGGGTCGAGGTAGAGGAAGGACGCAATGTAGTTGAGACCGTAGATGGTGATCAGGGCGATGATGATCAGACCTGCGACACCCGTATCGCCTCCGAAGAAACTATTGAAGAAGGCTTGTCCGGACTCGAAAGAGATCTGCTCCTCAATTGGCGTTCCAGTAAAGGCTCGGTAGACGAGGTAACCGGTCAATACGAGAAGATAGAGCTGGATCAAACCGAAGACCATGAAGGAGAGAACGTAGGTGTATTGCGCGCCCTTGGGTCTGTTACCAAGCGCAAGGACGAATTGCAAGACGAGGAAGGCGATGTAGATGTATTTGACGAGGACGTTGACAATTGGCGTGGCTGTGTCGCCAAACGGCCAACCATGGTACTCGGACAAGACCTGCGGATTTCCGACAAGCTTCATGATGATGGTGGTCGTGAGGTAGAAAGCGGCGAGCGAGAACCAAGAGAAGAGGACGTTAAGCAAGTTATACACGAATTGGATGTGGAGGAAAAAGAGTCGAATGAGGTTGTGGCCAGAGCCGTACATTCGGCCAAAATGCATAAGAGAATAGAGAGACATGGCAAAAGATCCGTTGAGCCATCGTCGTCGCTGGCCGATAAACTCAGCGGCGGCTTCAGGCACATCGGTCTCGCCCTTGGACGCCTTGATGTAGCTCAGATGCCATTTTTGACTCGCCTTAGCGACTAATTCGAAGCAGAGAATTCGGTCCTCGGCAAGGAACATGTTCTTCTTGAAGATGTTCATTCCGTCAATACCCTTCTTGCCTAGTGTTTTGGAAAGCGTGTGGTCTCCGTGGAAGTACTGTTCCAAGGGTCGTCCCATGATAGCACGGAAGCGGTACGCTGAAAAGGCACCGGGAAGGACACTGACGTATCCAAATGCACTTTCCAGTGGCTTATCGAGGACGTTGGAAATCTTGTACTCAAAGTTCTGCACCGCGACAAGCGGGTTGAGAAGCATCTTTCCTCCTTTGCCCAACATGACGTGGATCTCTCCACAGGCACCGCCCAGGTCACGATCGTTGTAGAAGCCTTCCCAGAGGGACAAGAGGGCGCGCGGGCCAGGTTTCGTTCCGGCGTCGATGAGGATGGCGACTTCTGGGTTCAGAATGCGGCCAAAGGCGTTGAACAGCCAGCGATGCGAATTGATCTTCTTGCTGTTCTTCTGCTTGAGACAGAAAATGAACTGCACTGGGGGCAGGTTGCGGTGCGGCTTGTCGGGATCGGGGCGGACGAGTTGTTGGTCGGGCGTTACGGAGATCTGACTAGTATACTCGAAAATGTGGGCGACCGTTTCCTTGCCGTTGACGTCCTTCTTCAGAACACCATCCTGGTAGATACCGACAGTCGCGAGAACATCAAAGACGTTCTTATCGACCTTATCGATACCGTCAAAGACGAGACACACCACGATCTTCTGCCAGGCTGGGCCTCCTTTGTTCCAGAACTTGGATCGCTTCAGGTTCACAATGTCCTGAATGTTCTTCATCGTATGGTGGAGGGTACGCGCGAGGAGGACCTTGTCTTCGTTGTAATAGGTGATGGCGATGAGGAGCTCGGTGTGACGGTTGTACATTCGCGGGCGGAGGTTGAAGCCGTTACGCAAGGTGAAGTCGTTAGGGTCGCAGGTAGCAGCTGTGTAGCGCATCTTGGTGAATTCCTCCTCCATGCTTCCAGGACCGTTGCGGTACCTGGGCTCGATGGCATTCTTGACAGCGCTGGGAACGGGGTAGTCGATGCTGAGGACGGAGCCCTGGACAAGCTTGATCTTACGGGTCTTTGAGCGACCGAGACCGCCAGCGCCAACCTGTGCTTGTTGCTGTCGCATCATCCAGCTCTCGTCGACGTCGAATTCCTGGTATGTCGAGTCTGGGCGGCCGCCGCGGGCAAAGTCAGGAGGGACAGACAGCGCTTCGCCATTCTGATCCCATTCCTGCATCGTAGGCGCCCGGTGCATGACCGAAAGGCGCGACTCGGCGAGACGTGAAGCTTCCACATCGTATTCAGGCTCTGGGTACTCGTAGCCCGGCGAGCCAGGAATGCGACCGTGCTGATCGGGAGGATAATGGCCGAAAGCGCCAACACCATAGCTGTTGTGGCCGAAGCTACCTTGGTCGAAGCTGGCCTGGCCTATACTGCCGTGGTAGGAATTGTGCAGAAGATCGCGGCTCGACTCGTTTTGCTCGGGGACGGGACGCTGGGCGCCCAGCATGGGAGGGGGAGACAATTGGTCATAGTCGGGTTCGTATGGGTTGCTCGGGTTGCTCACGGGCGATCTGTTGGAGACATTTGCGTCGTCGGATTCGCGAAAGTGGTACTGCAAGAAAAAACTGTCAGAAACGGTCGTGAAAATTGATTGCGACAGTTGAGGCAGCTGCAGGGCTGTTGCTGGAGCAGCTGCTCTGTAACCGCCGCTGTAACTGTTGGAGGCTTAACTGTAACTTACTGCCTGGCCAGCGGGTAGATCTTGCATCTCGCGGGGCGCATCATAGTTTGGGCCTTTCCCTTGGCCATGTTCGTTAAAAACCATCTTGTCTGTCGTTTTGCGCTCTCCTTGGAGTCAGAAACGCTTCAAATATATTGTATCGATCCTTCTTCTTTATTTCCAGAAAACCCCAGGTCTAGCCGATGGTGGACATGCGATTCGCGATATCGGGAGTGCCGGCACAAAAAAACGAATGGGTGATGCAATGGGGCGCCAAAATAAAAAGGTGAATTAAACGAGGGACAATAAAGATTATGGGGAATTAGGTAGATGAGTAGAGCAGAGTTGGAAGAAACCTTCTTTTTCACAAGAATGGCTCTGTACTTTCTCTTGAGGAAAAACGAGAGGTAACAACAAAACAGCTACTTCTGTCTGTGATGGGGAAAAGGAAGAGAAGAGTGTGGAAAAAGTCACGCGAAAAATGGAACGGAAGCTTTCAGATGGATGGGATTGTGGGCTGGTGCGAGCTTGGTCACTTTGTGCTTGTGCTACTATGGATGGACAGTCTATGGAATCAGGTACAATACGGTACGGTATTGTCAGGCTGTCTGTGTCTGCTCTTCTTGTTTTCCGATCCATCGCATCAGAAGCTGTAGCCAACACAGTGAGAGAAAACTGTTATAATAACTGGGTAAAGTATCCATCCCATTCACTGCTGATCGCCCATCGCCGCGTAAACTAGCGTCTCCAGTTTATGCCAGCTCAGGGCGGATTTGGTTGGTGAGAGGGTGACGTAGAGTCCTTTGGCATGGTCAGGATGGTCTAATCCTGTCAGCCAAAAAAGCACAGTTACTATTTTTGGTCGAGGGAAGGGGAACAAAGCCTCGTATACGCGCAATACTTGCTGCGTGTACCCAGACCCAGAAAACAAAAACTCAATCCATCCATATCATGGGAACATATAACACAACGCATACTGTAGCATATGACTGTTGCTGTGGCTGACCATGCCATAATGAACCGTTGAGGACCCGTTACGTCAAGGAAAACAGGGCGTTCATTTCATGTTACAAGTAAAGACACCAATTCTTATGTGGCCCCACTCCTTAATCCCTAGAATAAATTGATTCATCAGGTACCGTACAGTATTAGACTCTACAGTATCTACAGTATAACCCCACGGACGGACAGCCGACAAGGACCAAGCATGTCACTTGCATCGCGCATCTCACAAAAATAGTATCAGTGAGTGTTCCCACGGACTTGCACGGGTAATGCAGATAGAGTAGAGCAGATCAACGTTACCCCGAGATCAGCCCTCTTTTTTAAAGTCTCTTTCAATGCGATTATCCCTTCTCTCAAAGACTCGATGCTGAAGAGAGAGAGACAGCAGCCAAGACACATCAGTTATAGCCCCTCCCCATGTCTAGTGCACTGACGCCATCACAATTCCTGATTTTTCCCCTGCATGCAATTTGACATTTGCATAAAAACACGAGAAACGAGAAAACAGGGAAAACTACACACACAAAACGATGCCGAATGTAACTTTCTCTCGTCTGTTTCATTTCGCTACCAACCATCGGGTTCGGCTCCCCCCATCAAAGTTTGAATGCGAGAAGAAGACGAAAGGAAAAAAACTCGCACTCTGCCATAATGACGCCATTTCCAGCACCTCGGAGCATTTGCCTAGACGCTAACTCAGGACAACAACACCACCAGAAAAGAACACGACACTTTATTCTAGAAGGCAACTAACGTTTGACTTTTTTTCTGCTCGGTCTGCCCGTCTCGTCTCATTCCGTCCGGTGTTTTTTCTCCCTCTGCACGGATATTTCAGCCAGTCCCTGGAATGTCGCACGGTTCATTCTACAGCGAAGACCAGACCCATGGCGAAAATGTCAGCCTTAGCTTCTAACTTAGTGGCCGGTCGCAGATCGCAAAACGGTGCTAATTAATAATTTAGCATGGGAAATAAACGAACAGTAAGCTGCTAGGACCACAAAGTGCGTTGTTTTTTTTGCTTCTCAAGGCGAACAGACAGTGAGTGAGTGGATTGGCATCCATCCTTTTCCATTCTTCGGACGCGCTCCGATGGATGGTAAGTCACGTGCCGAATTCAATCCACTGCGTTCTGCTGTGCAATGTCGCTTCACGCGGATCTCGGAACATCTTCAGCTGGAGGGTCCCTTCAGTGCACGTCCTGTCAATGTTTTATGCAAGGCTACGCAATCTGACAGTCTTCGAATGGTGAAACAATAATGTCGGAGGAAGCGTAAGACTATTTTCTCAGCTGAATGAAGCCCCGAAAGAAAGAACGAAAGTCCACATAAGACAAAACATTGGGGACATCTTGATTCGGTCACTTATCCCTTGCCCCAACAAACTGAACTATCTCTCTGGCTACTTGGTGTTTTCGTGATACATGACATAATTCCGCGTGGAAGAAGGCTCATGATGGATAGTGTACAACGCAAACGTGAGACAGAAAAACACCCTGATAAATTCCTAGCCTTTCATGCCATATGTAACACCTTCCTAGAGACAACCAGCACAAGACACATGCTTAGAGTTAAGCTAGATTTAACTGACCGACAATGTACTCCATTCGTGTAACTCCAGATGACTGATAACCCCTACGATCGCAAAGTCCTCATCACCATCTCAAACAGCAAACACGGCATACAGAGTTGGACAACACTCATCAGTCATCTTTTTCCTTACAAGCCTTTTTGAACTCCTTCAAAATAGCCTGAAGAGCGTTAGTAAAGCTCAAATGGAGGTATAAAGCAACTCACATCAAAATCCTGATCCGCCATCGACATAAATGCCTTCGTTTTGTCAAGCTTGAGCTTCCCAACACGAGGACTCTTGATGCCAAATGCGATTCTCGCCAGGAATCGCGCATCATCGCGGACATCTGTCGCCGCGAGCACCTGAGCAACTGCCGCCCTATCGACCTTCTTGGGCGACGCTGGTGGCAGCGCAACCCGTTGACCTTGATAACAGAACGTGCAGTGGCCGCACTTCTTCGCCTTGTTGGGAAGTTCCATGCCAAAATGCTCTGCAATAGCGACGCCAAAGCATTTGGGGGATGTGACAAAGTTGACGACTTCTTTCAGACGGTCTAGAGCTTGCTTCTCGCGCCTCTTAAGGTCTTCGTAGAGCTCGTCCGTCAGTTTATCGATTGCGCTGTCAGTCTTGGGCAATTTGGCTAGGACTTTGTACTTTTGTTCCACGCCGCCGACGGTGAGGACAATAGCGCCATTGTTGTTCAAATCATTGAGCAGATTGACAAGATCATTTCGTCGCAGACCCTCTGTGTTCGCTACCTGGGTCAGATCGATAGTATGGAACTTCTTAGCCTTCTTGGCATGTTGAAGAATGGCTTTGCTCTCGGGTGTGTTGAGAGCCTTGAGACGAGGGAAGTAACTCGACGTTGCCTCGAATTTGTACGAGCTGTACTCCGGCGTCGTAGCACGAATAAGACTGAACTTCAACTCAAGCGCCGCATAGATGACACTAAGAGGACTCATGCGAATGTCGAATTTCGTAGACTGCTGATAGTGGCTGACCTTGAAAGTCTCACCCTGGGCAAGATTAACAACATCGCCGTCGAAGATATCCTTAAGAAGCTCGCGTAGTGATTGACGGGAGGGGAGATCGCCACGGGCAAAGTTCTCACGGATCCAGAAGTCCTCTCGGCAGAGATACAGCATGCAGTAGCTCTGTTTACCGTCACGGCCCGCGCGGCCTACTTGTTGACAGTATTCTTCGATGGTGCTTGGGACATCCCAGTGGATGATGTTGCGGATGTCTGCAGATGTTAGTCTTGCACTGTGAGGTGACGTGCTGACATACCTGGCTTATCAATGCCCATACCAAAGGCGATTGTCGCAACAACCTAGACCACCATCAGTGCCACTCATCACACCATCCCAGTCAAACTCACCGTTTGGATTTTAGATGTCATGAACTCATCCTGAATCATCTTCTTTTCCTCGATTTTCATGCCCGCATGGAAGTGAGCAGCAGGAAATCCCTTCTTGGTGAGATGTTCCGCCAACTCTTCGGCTTGCTGAGTCACATGTCAGCGTCGGGGTGATACAGAGAGTCAGAAAGAGGTAACAACCTTCTGGAGGGTAGCATAGATCAAAGTTGACCCAGGATGTGTTTTCAAGAACTCATACAGAAGTTTGTACTTGTCATCCTTGGCTTCGACAGCCTCTGCTTCCAGTCGTAGGCTAAGGTCAAGTCAGCGTAGCTCAGAATAGCTCATAAGACTGCGGGCGCTTACTTTGGTCGATACACTGATGTTCTAAAAACACCATCTTCGGTAATATCAAAAGCTTTGCAAATGTCGTCGATGACAGGTGGTGTGGCAGTGGCAGTGAGGCAGATGACGCGCTCTGCTTGAATCTCTCTGACGAATCGTGCAACTGTGTCGAGTCAGCTTATGTCGAAGGGTGAGCGTGGGCGACGGGTGTAAACCTTTTAGGTAGTCCGGACGAAATGAGTGTCCCCACTGGATAAGAGTCAGTCAGATTCCAAAGATAGATGAAACAGAGAAACATACCTCTGAGATACAGTGCGCTTCATCCACACCAATCAATCTGACTCCTCCTTTGACGTGCTTCATCATGCCGACGAATCCCTCGTTGTTGAGCCTCTCCGGGGCGCAGTACAATATACGCAGGTTACCCTCGCGGAGATCTTTGTTGATCTGTCGGAGTTCATCCCAGGTCTTTGTCGAGTCCATACACTCCGCTGCGATGCCCTTTCGCTTGAGTGCGTCGACTTGATCTTTCATCAAAGCAATCAGTGGGGAGACGACAATGGTGATGCCCGAATCGTCAGCATGTCGCTCTTTGGTCAGTTTATCCATTTCTGGAAAAGCGATGGCAGGAATCTGAATGAGTGTTAGCCAGAAGGCCTTGGAAATGCGTTGTGATGCATACCTGGTAACAGAGAGACTTTCCAGCTCCAGTGGGAAACACGACGAGCGCACTGTCTCCATTGAGAAGTCTGCTGATGGCAGCTTCTTGCTCATGTCGAAACGACTTGTAGCGGAAGTTGTCTGCCAATATTCTCTGCGCGATCTGGAGTCGTTGTGTCTCGCCAAGCTTGCCGTTGGTCGTGCCCACAGAACCAACTCGTGCTTTCTTGGCAGGTGCATTGTCGTTCTCTTTGCCTCGGTTGTGCTTTCCAGGTGTCTTGCCGATCAGATCACCGACTAGATCCTCTTCTTCGACACCGTCGAAAATGAGGTCATCTTCATCCACATCTTCAAAGAGCGCGTCTCCGGAATCGAAGTCGTCATCGGGGATTCCCATTTTGCTGTCGGATGAACGAAAAATTGAAAGGTATGTTTTAATCAATTGAACAGACGATATGCGACAATATTTGAGACAATTGGGGTGATGGGGAAGGCGAATATTGGATCTTTGCGAATGGCAATGACAGGCTACCAGGCTCCCACCTTGGTTCCTTCCGCATGGCGGAACGCGTTGAGTGTCTCGTGGCAGACGCCAGATCACGTGGCGATAAGATTATCGATCGTAGGGGGTACAGCGATTGAACAGTCGACAGGCCTGAGAAGTTAGTTCCTTAGCAGACTTTCGTGACTTGACCCCCGCATTATGTTAAGGCATCATCGTCAATTGTCTTTTTCTGTCGGTCGCCTACCCTACGGTCATTTACTCTTTTTGCCTTGTGATGTCTTTCCCTTCATTTCCTATATCATTACAATGGATAAAATATAGAGATCATTGCTACAAGTACTTATCTTTTCCTTTTACCTTTTGTTTCCGTTTTAGTTGCCAGGTGGGTGACAACCATTAACGCTTCTGTGTCAATTTGTTCAAATTGATGTGAACTCACGATCCAACAACCGTCCCACTTGGATGAAGCCTTTAATGATAATTCTACTAGGTGACAAAAGGTCTCGTAATATTTTAATATAAACATGTTTCTGCCTGTTCATCTTCCATGCACATTCCAGATAATAAATGCCAGCATTAATTTGTCTGGCGACTCTTGCTTCCCGCGTCCCTTTGCCTCTGCCCCCGCCCCCATACGGAGCTGACGTGTTTGTCGCGCCGCCCCAGGCAGTTATTTGCGGAACACAACGCACAATCAGCAGACTGTACATAATCGCAACGAGATATAGCCCCAACACATGCTATATGCCAGCGTTTTGTCGTAATGTGCATAGTATCCCGATCCCAACCCTACTGAAATGTGCATGCCTCTCACAATCCGTTTCGTCGGTTCGGAAATGTCTTCTCTCATCTCGCTACAGCGGGGCAGCGAAGCGAGGTGACAGGCGGTGATCTTCTACGTCATCGGCATCCAACCTCTCAGCAAGCGCCAGTGACAACGCCGTCGATCATGTCCACAGCCAATGCCCTTTCACCACCTCGCGATCTTCGATATCATTATGCTTTACCTATGATCGCATTTTGTATGGCATAAAAATGCCCCTGCATTTGATACACACGAAACATCCATGACGTTTATCATTCCTCACCTCATTCGTCCCTGAGCCATATAAATATAGCCCCAAACACGCCAAGAATTACTTTATTTCCAACTCTATATTGTTAAACAAACTACCATTATCTTTATCATCAGTAAACATATCTCTTCGTTCACCATGTCTACGGGCGGCACTGGAGTCTATCAGAACAAACACGGCCAAGGGATGTCCCATGCGACAGGCCCCTCCAAGGTCCCTGAGGGTATCGCACGACTGGTTCCCAAGGGTCTAGAAGAAAGCCTCCCCAACTCTGTATGTCAAACATCCCCAAATCGTCATATTTGTACAATTCTGACAAAACAGATTCACCCCACTGGCACCGATATGGGCCAGTCACCCAACAAAACACACGCCAAAGACGGCGGTAATGCTTCTGCGGTTCCCCAGAAGTTGCAGGAGAAACTACCAGAAGGCATTGAGAGGGCTGCACCAAATGCCATTCACGATACTGGTGACACCAACGGAGCGCACCGGAAGCATTAGCTGGGGCTTGGATTCGTATATGAATAATCAATATTGATTGGAAATTAATTGATACAATTTGAAATCGTTTTCGTGATGCAATGCCGAACGTGAATGCAAATGATGAATCATGGAGAGTCGAGACATGAAGATGTTGTTACAGAACCTGTGCATCCACCACTAAAGAACCGACTCACAGATAGAGGAAGAGACCAGTCGCGAGGATAAGGACACCAGTTACAGCATGGCTGATACTGGCCCGGGTAGCCTTTTCCTCACTTTCTCCTTGAACATAATCCTTATTCGCGAATTGCCGCACGATAACAGCATCGCCAATCCCGACAAAAGTTCCACACATGAAGCAGATACCCATGCATTTCTTGGTGATTGCAGCTGCCAACGGGCTAACCTGACAAATAGGCGAGAATTGCCAGAACGCGTACAAGCCAAGTGTGCTGAGACCCGTGCCAATATTTCGCAAACCAGATGCGTAGATGAGAGATTTCTGAAAAGCCTCAGAATGCGAAGAGGTGGCAGTCTTTTCGGTAGTCGAATTCTGAAGACCGAAGAGACGAATTGCGTTGTATGGCGACACGAAGCTGTAGATGCCAATGCTCGTGCCGGTGACTCCGAAGAGCAGAGGAAGTGCCGAGACTATGGTTGAGGGCGAGAAGTCCGTGTTCATGGTGAATGGGTTCATTGAGTTTGGGCTGCACTTCTTGATGAATTGAGGGTTTGCAATAATTGAGAGAACAAAACCGGTGAAGAGTAGTTGGAGTTGAGGCTCAGGTCAGTGACGCAAGAAGCTGGGGTCAAAGAGGCTAGAGTCTAGGCGAGCCCTCATACATGCATATGCTGCGTAAGTTCGTAGGTTAGACTCCGCAAACGACGGTCGCTGCGGTAAGCGCTATTTGACTTCGTCATAATGTCTTGGATTATTTAGCTGAATATGGTAACAGAGCACGTTGGCGCGACATCATATCGTGAGTTTTTGAACCATGCTAACAACTTTGAACACAGACAATTGATAGACCGTTGCTGAAGTCTGGCCCTGTCTCTTATTGATAATCACGCAAATTAATTACACTAAAAGGAACCCGAATTGAAATTCCATGCTTTGACCCAGATGGGCGCGTCTAGTCAATTCCGATGTCATAATGACGGAAAGTCCGCCCTACAGTCCATCCTCAAGGAAACCGATCACTGCAGCACGAGCCTGAAGCGCCTCCGGTATGATTGGATCTCAATTAAAAACATGCCACATCCCTTCCGACACCAAAAGCTCTACCCTCACACCAGCGTCTCTCAACTTCCAATAGAAACGTATTCCATGACTGAGAGCAAAATCCCGCGTCCCAACTGTTCTGACCGTCCGTGGGAATGTCTCATCTCACTCAGCGTAGATTGGAGAGTAAAGAGGATCTGTTAGATCAATGCCCTCAGGAGCATAATTCTGGGATACCATACCTGTGAGAAGACCGACAGGCAAGACATCGCGACCCTACAGACTGTCCAGTGGCCTCAGCGTCCATGTTGGGCTTTACGGACGACTGTCATGGGCGAAGTCCCACCACGGTATGGAATCCAGATAGGAGCCATCGCAAATTGATCTCAATGGCTCTTGAGAGCGTATATCCATTGTGTTGGTTTGGACTGTACGACTTAAAAGACTGATCTTCAAAAAACTCACATAGAGAGTCTATATCATTGAACGTCCGCTCAAGAATATCTGTCCATCGGAGATTGCATTGGCTGTGGTCCACGTTGTAGGTAGAAGAGCTGAAGTTAGAAACTGTTTTTACTGCATTCTATAAGATTAAGTATTATTTTGGACGTAATCTCAAGAATATCTGTCCATTAGAGATTGTATTTTGTTGTGATCCACGTTATAGGCAGAAGCGCTCAAGTTTTCATTGTGAATGTATGTGGAAATGTTCTAGCAGCGCAGCCTCAATCTTAAATTGAGTAAAGCAATAATGGTAGTTGTTCAATCGTTGAACCACAGTGTGTGGAAAGTGTTCACATAAACTTGAAAGGTGCTCTAGATGCATGTCTCTAGAGTGGTAAGAAATGTGCAGCTCCTTTTCCCAGTAGACCAACAAGCAGCTAAAATTTATTATTATCCCAGTTAGCACCGCTCAGCCTAATAACTAAGAAACATTTCAAATAAGAAAGCTGGCAAGATACAATGCATTATGTGTAAACTATTAACTCACTCAGTTAACTTTAGATTCCACGCCATAAGCGATATTCAATGTACCTAGAGTATTCCCTAAGACTAAACTGAATTGGATGGGATATGTATTACACTCTCCCCTCTTGACAGGAAGTGTCTTGATATCTCAAGCATTACAAGAGCTATACTACTTGCAACAATTGCGAAAGCATTACATCAGGAGTTAATTTCTCTACATTCTGTACTTTAGATGTCTAGTCTCGGGTTATTTATCGCATCAGAAGAACATTAATAAAAGAAAGAAAAATAATTCCAAGAACAATTACAAGAGGAAATTGCCATTGTACTGAGAGTTAAGGCAGTTATGGAGACCAAATCTTAAAAGAATCAGAACATAGTCTAGATAGTGGATACTACTGGACAACTGAAATGTTTCTGGATATCTCTAATTAATAATCGTGGATATTTAGATAGATTGGAACTCCTGTGCTTTCCATTACTTGGAAAAAGGACAAGTAACTTTCTTAGGATTAACAATAGCCAGGTTCTACCCCATCTTAGTCCTTAATGCACTTGCCTAGAATATGTCTGAATCTTGTCTTTAAATCTGTGCTTAAGTTGATGAAGGTGGTAAACACGCTAGTAAGAAGCTACAGTTCTAGCTGGGAACTGAGTAGATATTGAGCTAGAACTTTAGTTAGTAATAATGTTGGTGCAGGCTACTAGTAAGTTAGGATTGTATCTAGGAACTAAGCGCACAGTGAGTTAGAACTCAGGTCAGTGGATGAGTTTAAAGACAGATAGCTAGTGACTTAGATATTAAGCCAACAATAAGTTGGGGACTCAGATGGTGGATAAGTTTCAAGGTGGACTGTTACTGTGCTGAAAGTTGAGCCAGCAGTGCTGAGGGTTTAGTTGGGAGGTGAGTTTGAAGTTGAATAAGTTTGGAGGTGGACTGGTAGTGAAATAGAAACTGAGCTAACTGTGCTGAACTTTCAGCTGGGAGGCGAGTTTGGAGTTTAGCTGGTAAGATGGAATAAGTATAAGCGGGAGTCTGGATGGAGGCTGGTAGTAAGTCTGGATGGAAGCTGGTAGTAAGTCTGGATGGAGGCTGGCAGTAAGTCTAGGTGGAGGCTGGTATTTACTTCGCAATCAAGCTTTGAGCTAAAAATGTGGACTACATGTTGTAAGACACAGCTGGAATGGTGAGGCAGTCAATTTTGGCGGGGAATTGAAAATCTAAGGGGTATCCCTTGAAAATCCACTTCTACACCAAAAGTCAGATCATAACAGCAGTGGTACAGAAATCCCAGATTTCAGAGCAGAACAGAGCCATGGATTTCAAGATAGTCAAATTCAGCAACCATTATCATTTACCTACCTTGTCGCATCTTATACTTCATCCCACTCATCTACAATTGATCCTCATCTCATTCCTCAAGCTCACGGTTCTGCTTAGCAAGATTGTAAAAGAGTTCTGCAATGTCCGTGTAGTGCTAAATATAATATAGTTTGTCTGGGCACCCAATAGTTCTCCCCCATTCCTCCTTCATCCTTCATTCTCATATTCAACCTTCACTTTTATCTTCATCTTCACTCCCAACCTCAAGAACATCGCCAAATTCAGCTACTTCATCTCCCTGAAGTTCCGCAATGATATCTCCTACACGGCCGCCGAATGGCTCTGGTATCGCGATAGAGGTGATTTGTTTCTCAACAGATACTGTCCGGTGAAAGGCAAGCTTGCGATGTGGTCCAGTCGGGAAATATGAAAATCGAGATCCAGTCAGCAATGGAGGATCAGTCCCCCAAGCCTCCCGCGCAACATTCATCGGAGTAAATGTGCATGGACGATTCATTTCAGAGCATGGTTTGCACACTCATACATCAGTACGACGCGTACCTCTTTCGCGACGAATTGACCCTCTCCTTCTGCTGGTGTATTTGCAGAAGTCACATCGAATGTGTTTCGCATTTTGCCGATCAACATGACCGAGCCAGAAATCATCACCTAGAAGGGGTTGCTGGCGACAAATAACAGTGCCCCCATGCCCGAACCGATTGGCCATCAGTAGAACGTTGTCTTCCCAAGTTGCTAGAGTAGGAGCAGGAAGAACTTTTCCTTGTTGCGGAACACACTGACATGTTTGCTGCAAATGATCGGTGGTGAGCTTTAAAACTCTTCTAGAGTCAAAGTTCGGAGATCGCCAAAGACTATCAAGAGGACTGTTGAGGGGGCCTGACCAAGTAACACCTTTTAAAAATTGAATGAAAGTAAGTACTTTCTTCCATCCCCAGAGTAAGCCGGCCAATGACCTGGCTTTTGAGGACCTTGACGAAATTGGCACCGTCAACCATTCATTTCTTGTCTCGTCAAACCACTCGATGCAAATACCCAGAGCAGACACTTGATCAAAGTTCTTGAATGGTCCAACACTGAGACACCCAAAATATGGATTATCATGAGGCTGATCATTATCCACAATCTCGAAGATGATTAAACCTGACTTAGGCGCCCAGCGTTCGAACTGATTAGGCGTCAGGGTGTCAGAAGAATTAGCCGCTGAAATTATAAGAAATGAAATAAGCTATTCACTTTATGCTAGCTTAGAATAGCTCTTAGGCTACTTTATTATGGTAGCCTAAGCCTTAGGGGACATTTCTTCTGTTACCTACCTGCCAAGGCCCATAGTATGCGGGTTAACTTGCAGCCGATTCATCAACATGGTGATATTAAATAGTCAACGAGTATGAACCTAGACAGATATAAAGAGCCTCTTTTTTTCTGTATAAATTTTGTTTCTTGATAAGATCAAATTTCTAAAGACGATCTATTTGTATTCATCCCTTCTCCAACTTCATCATGTCTTCTCAGCTTGGCTACGTTCAAGACCTTCTCACAGGACCGCCGCTCACGAGTATGGGCTATAACAGACTTGGAAAATCTGCGCTGAAAGTCTCGAAGATTATCCTTGGAGCCATGTCATACGGGAGCAAAGACTGGCAGAAGTGGGTGTTGGAGGAAGCTACTCGGGGTCTGCTAGTGACTCATCTGGTGATAAAGATGCCCGCAATACGTACTTAATAAAACAACACTTTTGATCATACGAACGGCGGGATGGTTCATTGCAATCCTACAAAGTATTATCTGCGCTCTTGGTGTTTGGATCATTGTTCAACTTAGAGCTTCAAACAGTGGATTCCTCTCCGGAGATTCTGAGGATACCTGGGGATTTGGCCAAACACTCTCTGTTGTCTTGGCTGCTAGCAACATAACAGCCTGTTGTCAGGAGTATGACAGTGAGTTTCTCTCCTTTCTTCCTCAATTTAAAACAGTTACTGAATTAATTGTCTAAAGGTTATCGGAAGGCTGTAGGTGCTCGCTCTAGATAATTAATAATATAAGAATAAAAAGCATCTCTACATTATCTGACTAAGAAGAAGTCGAAAGTGCCCCCATTGTAACTGTTGAGCAAGGTGCATCGTAAACTGATGGCTTAACGAAGTCGACCTGTGCCTTGGTACCCTTACCCAACTCAATCAGCGTCTTCCGCTTCGGATCAAACTTGGGCCAACCAAGCTTTGATAGGCCAGACGAAGGGTTGTTGCTAAAAGAGAACCATGCGTGCTGCATTGTTTTGGTAAGCTTCTTCTGGTTCTCTGATGGTGCGATTCCGCTGACGTCGCCAGATGCCCCAAAGATCATGTGCAAGTCCACTCCATGATATGCACCGCTTGTCGGGTACAGGCGTGTGTTGTCCCAATCTGCCATGTATCGATATGCCCATGATGCTACGCCGTGATCTTTTCGTGCCTGAGCTTGGTATGAAACAGGGCAAGTGAAAGACTCGAGAAGGAATGACTTGACTTGTGCGTCGGTAGGGGTGACTCCGTTGCCGTATGCTGGGACTCGGTAGTAGCCATCTTCGTTGTGATTGTGGCCGAAGAGAACAGGAACTTTGGCAAAGTCTCCAGCTTTGGTTCGGCTCACGTAGTCGGAGAAAACGATCTCCCCATCAGGTTTGGGGTAGAATGGGGGGATGGAGCGAAGAACACTGGAACTTGAAGCGGGCCTGATACCAGCAGCCGCCTTCTTGATATCTTCCCAGTCAACCTCTCGCATGCAGGCCATCACATCACTGGCAGCATCGCAACCAACAGCAGAGACTACCGAGTTCCAGTTCTTCTCTTGAACCTCAGCAGTGTTGACAGGAAAGCTAAACGCGTTTCCAGACGGAGCAATGATGCCGTTCACGATAGGGTCCTTCCTATAAGCATACGTCCAGTAATCGACCGCGACGCCTCCGGAAGACTGCCCGGCAATGGTGATCTTGGAAGGGTCACCGCCAAACTTCCGGATATTATCGCGGACCCATTCGACAGCAGCTCTCTGATCACGCAGACCCAGGTTTTGCGTTTCACCAGGAGCACCGGGAAAGCCAAAGATATTGATGCGGTAGTTGACAGTAATGACCACGATGTCCTCAGCATCAGCAAAGTATTTGCCAGTGTAGAAAGGGCTGTTGGTGTTTCCAATAGCAAATCCTGTATGGTCAGCCTAATCTCTGACGTAAGACCCAGCAGTAAACTTACGACCGCCGTAGAAGAACACCAGCACTGGCTTGTTCGCCTTGGCAGAGTTGCCCGTCGCTTTCGACCAAATATTAAGAGTCAAACAATCCTCACTCTGCGGAGTTCCCGCAGCGCTGGCAAATAAGGAAATAATCTGTTGAGCCTGAGGTGTCATATCAGGATAGTCGACCTTCTTGCTCGGCGACAAGGGGCAATCGAAGCCATATTTCTCCGCTTTGAAAGGCTTCTTCGACTTAGAAGTGATGCGTTGAGGAGGGGCGAATCTCAGTTTGTCGACAGGGGGCTTCGCATAAGGAATGCCGAGGTATTCGACGACACATGCTGAGTTGTCTGCCAGATGTCCAGCGACAGGCCCATTGGATGTATCAACAGTCAAGTAACGGGATGAGTTACATTTGGGAGCAGCAGAGACAAGGGCTGCCCAAAAGACGATCGTACATGTCAATTTGACCATTGTATCGGAGTGTTGCAGGGTGAAAGAGACCGGATAACAACTACAGTATCCTGAGCGATCATCTACCTTTATCAAGTATGCTGAACCAACCATAGACAAACGGGAAAATTAGAGTCATCCTGCCGAGTACAAGGTTGTTCATCTAGTACCCGCAATATTCCTATTCTTGACTTCAATCGCCGTCTTCAAGGATGATTAACCAACGCCATCATGCGCCGCACCCCTGCATAAATTGACGAACAAGCGATCTTTGCCATCTTTGGAAGCTGTCATTTCGTGTTTGCACGCTATCGCTAAGACAGGATGGTCGCTACGCGTAAAGGTTGTTGGATGCAGCTTGTTGCTTATTGATGTTCGTGTTGATACCACCGGCTTCTTCGGAACATCATGTACCCTGTCATCAACATTGTTGGCTTCGGCTTTGCTGGGCTGGTCAGCCTGGTTATCTGTTGGTTGTGTTCATTTAATCTACATGTGCCTGTAATTAAGCGACGGCGGATATTAATACCTAACATACGTACTTGTAGTTTCTAATAATTAAGCTTTTCTCCCCACTGTCGAAGAATGTCACAACGACAATGGTTGACAGAGGTATGGGATACCCCACCGACGGGGTCGACAACCAGGGCTGGAAGCTCTACATCACGTCTTTGGTAATGATCATTGCTGCAGGACTATTTGTCATTGCGCGATGCCTCGCACGTTTTACAATTCACAAATTTGGATCCGACGACATCGCAATCGTCGCGTCTCTGGTAAGACCTTTGGCCCTGTTTTTGCGTTGTTTGACTGAAGTCGTAGCTATCGTCCATTCTTCTCTCGACATACATACAATTGGCAATCCATAACGGTTATGGAATGCACAAACACGACCTTGAGAAGCCCGAACTTCGAATGGCCTTGAAGATGTTCTTCATTGCCCAGACACCATACAAAGCAACTGTCTGCCTCAACAAAGTCGCCGCGATTCTATTGTATCTACGTCTGTTTGTTACGAGGTCGTTCCGCGTTTGGGCATACATAGTGATGGGGATCGTGGTAGGATATGGTATTGGTGGCATCGGCGCGACGATATGGCAGTGTGTGCCTATTGCTGGTGCTTGGAACAAGAGTATTAACGCGACTTGTATCGACTCGAACAAATTCTGGGTGGCCTATGCTACTCTAAATGTCGTGACAGATGTCATGGTACTAGCGCTACCTATACTCCCCATCGTGCGACTGCAGACGAATGTACGAGAGAAGATACTCCTCGGTGGCATCTTTCTTCTAGGGTCCTTGTAAGTGATAGTCACCAGATGATTTACTGCTGAGATTAACCAGAAGGGAAGTGTGACTTTAACATCGATCCTACGAGTGACTTCGGTTTCGAACTCCCTCAAAAATAAGGAAGACATAACATACAACTTTATCGAACGCGGCATATGGACTCTGATCGAAGCAAATCTTGGCATCATCACAGCTTGTCTACCGGTATTGAGGCAGCCCTTAGGAAGGTTGTTCCCCCGCATATTTGGCACGACGAAAGAAAGATCTGCATATTTGGGAGGTGTAGTCAATGGCTCTAAAGGGTACAAATTGTCTAACCTCTCAGCTCGTACCTCAAACCTTCGTCTTTGGCGGGGTGCTGGATCGAAATCTAGCGAGGTTATCTCCATCACTGGAATAGAGGCTAACGCTAATGGGGAGCGGAAGAGTGATGAGGAACGCATAATTACTGGTTCGGTTGAGAGTGGTGACGTCAAGGTATATAGTCATGGGTAGTCAATTGTGAAGAGGCATTGTCGTCAGTTTAGACAAAAAGGCAGTTGAGTTGGTTAGTTTCTCACATGATATATATTGAAGTCAAATGTCTCGTACTCGGATGATATAAACCCGAAGTCACAGTGACTCCAAAACCGAGACATTTGTTATCATTACGGGGCGTCGCGAACCTTAGCACAGCTTAGTTCGGGTGGTCGGGTGGTGGGCCAAACTATATTCCCACTAGCACCAGGGGAATAAGCGACATTCCGTGCGATGTAGTAGCTGAGCTGTTGCCAAGAAGCTGAGACATGATGACGTGGAAATAAAGCGATAGTTCGAGTGTAGTTTTTATAAATTGTTGCCCTCGACCCTTTCGCAACTTTCTCACAATTGCAAGGATACAATGGAAACAAAGAACCCCTACGCCTTTCCCTTGAATCCGGAGCAATATGCTCCTGCTCCGGTACCTTCTTTGGCAGAGTGGAAGCAGCTCTGGGATGTCTGGGATCTCGTCACTACAAAGATGATTTGGCCGGAGGCATTGATGGAGCAGCCGATTCCTTTACGAAACCCGTTATTATTCTACCTTGGTCATATACCGACATTGTTAGTATTCATCGTCTCAGCGTAGCCTTCAACTAACGTAATGGCTAGTGAAGATATTCACTTAACGCGAGCTACCAAAGGTAGACCTACCGATCCAGCCTATTATCACCGGATCTTTGAGCGTGGTATTGATCCCGATGTTGATGACCCGTCCAAGTGCCACGACCATAGTGAGCTTCCAGATGTCTTCCCGAAATTAAAGGATATTATTCTGTACCGAGAGCGTGTGAAATGGCGAATAACGTCGCTCTATGAGAGCGGGAAGGCTTACTCGGATCGTTGCATCGGACGGGCTCTCTGGATAGGTTTCGAACATGAGGGTAAGTCCTAATGATCTAACATGTGAAGCCATCCTCTAACTTGCCTAGGCCTGCATGCTGAAACATTTCTCTTCATGACAATCCAGAGCTCGAACATTCTACCTCCTCCTGGAATACCTCAACCGGATTTTGCGAAGCTCGCCAAAGAAGCAGCTTCGAAACGGATCCAAAACCCATGGATCAGAATTCCGGCGCAGAACTTCACCATAGGCTTCCACGACCCTGAAAGTGACGAGGGACCAGATCGATTCTTTGCGTGGGACAACGAGCGTGAGCCATATGATGTACAGGTACCACAATTCGTGGCACAAGGTCGACCGGTGAGTAACGGCGAGTACGCAAAGTATCTTGTGGGCGTCAATTATCCACAAATCCCTGCAACATGGGAGAGGATACGCAGTGCAGGCAATGGTGAAGACTTTACCATGTTCATTGCTCGTCACAGCGTCAAGACAGTCTGGGGCCCAGTTCCTTTGATTCAAGCTCTCGATTGGCCTGTGATGGCTTCTTTTGACGAGGTTGAGCGATATACTGAGTGGGCCGGTGCTCGCTTACCGACTCTTCACGAATTACGAAGTATCCACGAATATGTCGAGCGTGGGCGAAAGGTACCAGACGGCAAAGCCAACCACCAATTCCATACGGATCCTAATGCTATTTTTGTCGATTTATCCGGAACCAACTCGGGCTTTCGCAATTTCCATCCTACTGGCGTTACACACAAGGATTATCTTTGCGGATTGGGCGATACGGGAGGTGCTGCTGAATGGACACGGTCTCTGTTTACGCCGCAACCTGGGTTCAAGCCTATGGATATTTATCCAGGCTATAGTGGTAAGTTGCCGTCTTCGTTCTTTCAGAATATATCAACTAAGCCCTGTTCAGCGGATTTCATGGATGAAAAGCATCTGGCTGTTGTTGGTGGAAGTTGGGCGTTGCATCCCCGCATTGCTGGCCGAAAGAGTTTGTGAGTTTTATCTCTTGGCCTTGAGATCACGAGTTCGTGCTAATTCCTCTAGCTTGAACTGGTGGCAGACCAAATATCTGTGGCCATGGGTGACTTTCCGTCTAGTCAGGGGCATTGAATGAAGCTTCACACCGCCAGTACAATCACCTCTGAGGCCATTCGGTTGTGTCCTACCGAGACTCACTGCCGACAAGAGGCCATGGCGAAATATGCGGTGGATTTGTGGATGCTTTTCTAGTCTCGTGTGACATCATACGACTACAATTGAGTTTATGCCGAAACCTTGACCAGATCGAATTTTCGGATATACAATTTGTGAGATCTGATTCGATTTCGGAGCCGCTTTTAGTGGAAATTTCCCGTCCGCTCGATCCGAGGGAATGGATGATGATGTGACAACTATCACCAGAATCAAGCCACCTGCGCGACGTGACTTTTTAATTTAGTTGTGTATAAAAGCTGGCCGAGAGCCGCAACAAATCCTACAGCCTCAATCATTCAGCATTTAATCATTTAATAACACATAATCATAATGTCGCTGCCACGATATCAAACAAACACTCCTCTCCATCCTACCTTCAAGGATGATATCCTCAACACCCATCTTGTCTACGACTACGACGCCACAGACGCAGACGGCAACCCAGAAAAATGGCGCTATGAAATCTGGTTCTTCTCTGACGACCGCGTCGTCTACGCCATTCACGGCGGTCCCATGGCTGGCCGCATCAACTACCAGACCGTAGCCTACCAATGTGTCCGCCCAGGCGAGTTATGGCAGATCAACTGGTTGGAGGAGACTGGAACTATCGTTTCACTGGTTTACGACATCACCAACAAGACCATCAGCGGCATGCTGGGCTTTTCCAAGGGCCATTGGGAGCATGCGGAGGATGCGCATGGTGATAAGAGGAATCCTGAGGATTTTAATAGGTGGAAGGAACTTGCTTCGATTGGAAAGCAGACTGATAGATTTATCTTGACGGAGCAGGCGCATATTCTTGAGGTTTTCAAGGGACAGGGTAATCTGAAACCTATCAAGGCGTCAGATCCTACGTTCTGATCTTGCGGTGTGAAAGGGAATGGTTTAGACGATTAGACGAGGTACACAATTAGACGGTTTGAATAGAAGTTCTATTTTTATCACTTCGCTCCTGATGCTGCGGGAAATCCCGCAAGGTCCAGAGTCGAGATATTTGGGGAACGACACAAGGAAATATGGAGCAATATTTGATAAAAACACGACGATGCTTAAGATCTCGCTTCTTTCCTTGGCTGTATATCTTCACCCTATCCTGATCGCGAATCTGGGGAGATCTGGTGCTGGTCCTTCTTGGCGTATCTGCCTGGGTCACAGCTTGGCAGAGAGCCCTGGTCTACCAAGAAGTCGCTAAGCATGGTGGAGCCAGTCGCAGCCAGATGACGGGAGAGGAAACGATGCTGTACTAACAGATATGTTTCAATCAGCCGCTGGCAATCGCTTATCTGTTAGCCGATAATCTAGCCCTGAAAGCAGTGAATCTGTCGAGCATCGTGAACATTCGACTATCATCGACAGTTTGGATTGTAGTTGTCAACATTTTTTTGCAATTACAAGGCAACTGATATAGTTAAACCATCATTTATATAGGAAATAACGCTGTGTAATGACTACATTGCAATTCATTCACACTCAAACAGTCGTGTGGTTGGTATCGACCCTACGTGCCATTGCCATTACCCTACAACAAACGATTTTCGATTAGTCGCTTTCACAGACTCAAACAATTTGCAGTACCTACCATGGTACAGCAGAGATCAATCATATGTAGCATGGGATAAAACCAACCTCAGAGTGCCATTGCTTTCACTACTGGACTCTGCAATCAGATGAGGACAAAATCACAATCCATAGAAGAGGGAGACGCTGCAGTTCACTTCCTCTCAGAACTCGACTTTCTCTTGGCAACTCTGAAGTGGCGAATACAGTACAGTCAGTAAGTGCCAAGGCCTTATTACGGGGTTGATCACCATGTTGCATGTGCATGCTTCACCAGTATTGTGGCGATCGTCTTGCAGAGTCTCACTTGAGCAGGACCACGTCGAGATCGACGCGGCAAAGTCGCAGCCACGAAGTTAGCACTGAGACAAGCTCATGCCCAGTCAATGCAAGCATGGTATGATCTCTTGTCAGGAGCTTCACTGCCAAAATATTGTGGTGATCTTGCATTCATTACTTTGCAAGGGTCGCAACTGAACAGAGACGTTTGCTCGTTATCACCAGATAGCCTCTACAAACTGGGCTGGATGACATAAAGTGCTGACATTGGTACACAAGTAGATCTAGACTGATATGGAAAGATGAACATGTGATGGCCGTGTTATGTGTGGGTGTTCAAGGACTGATGACAACGCCTCGAAGCAGCCAGACTCGCCGCTTTCAACGATCGAGACTAGAGTCTTCGGAAGGGACCGAAATAAATGAAGAGCTTGCAGTGGAGGCATGGATCAACGATCATCTGGGACTGACCATAACAGAAATTTCATGCCTGAAGGCTGACAGGACCCGCTCATCGCGTGATCCGAAATGTTGACGACAGGAAAATGCCTTCCTAAACGAGCTCAACAAGACCTGAAGACCCATAGGCCACATACAGAATCGGCCAAGAGAGGTACGCCCCACGGGATATCGGCCCAGACTCTGGGCGGGCATGGACAGCCGTAGTGTTGGACTGTCAACAGTTTTCAACCCTAACCCACGACCAACATCTCCGAATTAATTACACTGACAGCTGCTAGTCTGATTGGAAGCTGTGTCCCAAGAGACGGAATCGTCTTCCTTACCGCCGGCGGCCACTGACTCGTCTTGTGCACGCCGCAACTGCTGGCCAAAGGCGCTGCTGCCAAACAAGATTCCTCAGCCGCAGGAGGATTAGCCACATTGAGTGGTCGGTTCCAAAATCTCTCCGGCTCGCCAAGAGGCTGGTCATATTATTCCTCAGCGGGTTTCGGCAATCACAGCTTGGCGACTGTCACTGCTGTACCCCAGATGGGGAAAGAGAGGGTCGCAAGAATCCCGCTTTTTCCGCAACTTTGTTTTTTCTCTTATTTCGTATGTGCAAGGGAGCTTTTGGATCTCTTGCAGTCTGGGGCGGAGATTTCGGGGTGCTGATCCGGAAGCGAGGGCGCTATTCGTGGAGAATTGGGTTCTGGGGATGCGGGGGAGTAAGCTTGTCTAGACCCCGACCATCTTTAATTAAGGGAGGGTAGTACGTACTTCATCCAAGAGACCAGAGAATGGAGAGATCAACTCTTGGTGGATATTATGGAGTATCGTTCTCAAAGTAAATATTGTCTGAAGCTATCTCCATAATGGATGCACTCTTCAATGAGTACGATACCGTTGTTGAATACTCGTAAAGCTCTGCTTACTCTCAATCTGTCCCGGGACACTTTCCCCTCCTGAGAGACACACGGATTCCAACCAATCGTCTTACGGTTCCCCGGCCCGTAAATCTCATTAGCACAAAGCAACCAGCTCCCCCTTACGGTGCTACCTCGTCCTTACTAGCAAAGCACACAAGGTAGCATCACATCTCGCGGCCGCGCCTAACGAGCGTCAGCATGTTAAAATAGAGTGATCGATCGGCTGGTCGCATGATGAGCCGATAAAGTCTGCACTAAAAGAGATGGGCGGACCAGGAAGCCGAACAAAGAGTCAGGCTTTATCGGGAGACTCGAGTTAAGCGCCGCTGGTCGACCTGACGCTCTGTGACCAATCAGTCAAACAAACGTTTTGTGCTGTCCGTTCTGTCGGGCTCAGACCGAATTCTCGATTCCCCATACCACTCTATCATGTGCATACGAGCTCGCCGTTTCTTGTCAAATCAGTCCAAGACCGCTCGATTGGTCACTCACATCAGCTTTCGGAAGCTTGGCCGTCGATCCGTCCCGGCGAACAGCGAGGCTTTCTCCTCACCAGCGAAGGGACTGGCCTGTTTGAGATCTCTGTGGTTGTGTCGGATGCGGAGACCGCGTTCCATCCACCATCCCATATGCAGTAGTGGCACGGAGCTTGACACAGCTAAACCATCACCACCCTAGAACGTCGCAGCTGTCTTGAAGTTTTTATATATATCCCCATTCCATCTCGAATTCAAGAAGTTTTGTTTCCAGCCCAGACCATCAGCCAAGTAAGCAACCAAACAATCAGCTCGACAGTCCACAGCTCCAGCGCTGAAACATTATCATCATGGCGGTTGACTCCATCAACGAGAAGGACGTACGTCTTTACCTCCACCAAACAGCTCAATTGAGCATCGCTAACACTTTAACTTAGCCCAAGCATGAAGTCGTCATTGTCAAGACGGCCATTGGAGATGAAGCCTTCCAGCAGGCTATGATCAAGGAGCCCCCGCCCAAGATCGCCGCTCCTCTTCTCATCTTCGCCAGCATGGTCGCCTTCTGCTGCTCTACTGCCAACGGTTACGATGGTTCGCTTTTCGGAACTCTCCTCTCTACCGACGACTTCAAGGCGTTCTTTGGTGTCGACAACAAGGGTATTGAAGCTGGTATGTCTTCCCAATCCAGCCATTTGCCTTGGCTCCAATGCTGACATGTGATAGGTATCGTCACTTCTATGTATCAAATCGGTTCCGTCGTCGCTATCCCTCTTGTTGGACCCAGTATCGATACTTGGGGTCGCCGTGCTGGTATGACCATCGGAGCTTGGATCATCATCGTCGGTGTCGTTATTCAGCTCGCTTGCTACACAAACGCCAGCGTTGGACAGTTCATGGCTGGTCGCTTCTTCCTCGGTTTCGGTGTCTCCATCGCCGCCGCTGCCGGTCCTACCTACGTCGTCGAAGTCTCCCACCCCGCCCACCGTGGTATCATCACTGGTCTCTACAACGTCATGTGGCCCGTCGGTGCCCTTGTTGCTAGCAGTGCTGTCCGTGGTGGCTGGAACTACCAGGGAAGCAACGCCTCTTGGATGATCCCTGTTGGTCTTCAGCTCATGTTCCCTTGTGTCATTGGCTTCTGCGCCATGCTTCTCCCCGAGTCTCCTCGATGGCTGTACACCCACGGAAAGCAGCAGCTTGCCAAGGAGAACCTCACCAGACTCCACGGTCACGGTAACCCTGAGAGTGAGTGGGTCAAGCTCCAGCTCCACGAGTACGAGGAGCATCTTGAGCTGGACGGTAGTGACAAGCGATGGTGGGACTACCGTGCTCTCTTCGCCACCCGTGCTTCCTTCTACCGTCTCACCTGCAACTGTCTCGTCTCTCTCTTCGGTCAGTGGGCTGGTAACAGTATCGTCTCTTACTACCTCAGCGCTTTCCTCGACACTGCTGGTATCAAGGACGGTCGCCAGCAAAACGATGTCGCCATGGGAATGAACGCTGTTCAGATCGCCTTTGCCGCCCTCGGTGCCACATTCACTGACACTGTCGGTCGTCGTCCCATGCTTCTCATCGTCAACGTTGTCTGTGCTTTCTGCTGGATTGGTGTTACTGTCCCTGCCTCCATTGCCAACATCACCGATCTTGACAACAAGGAACAGATTGATGCTGTTACTCCCCCAGTCAGCAAGGCTATCCTGGCCTGGGTCTACCTCTTCCAGATCTTCTACTCTGTTGGCTGGACTCCCCTCCAGGCTCTCTACCCCGTCGAGGTTCTCAGCTACGAGATGCGAGCCAAGGGTATGGCCTTCAGCTCTCTCTTCACCAACGCTGCTATGCTTGTCATGCAGTTCGGTATCCCCGTCGCTCTGAAGAACATTGCCTGGAAGACCTACATTGTCTTCTGCATCTGGTGTGTCATCCAGTCCATCATTCTTTACTTCCTTGTCCCCGAGACCAAGAACCGAACTGTAAGTTACCACGAATATCCTCTCACTGTGAACTTTGCTAATCGATATTTCTATAGCTCGAGGAACTTGACTTTATCTTCTCTTCTCCCAGCCCTGTCAAGGCTTCCAAGCAGAAGAAGGTCTTTGAGGCTGATGCCAACGCCAACATTGTCCACATCGAGCCTGCGACTGCTTCGCCCTCTGCTGCTTAAGCCTTTTACGTCTTGATTTGCATTTGCATATGCTTGGATACCACGGGGACTCAGATGCCCCTTCGAAGTTGTGAGAGTTGAAGTTCAGATTGGATGGTGGAGGATGTCAGCAACCTATAACAAGATTGTGTGCTCAGATGTTGGATCTTAATACTACACTCTTTGTGAATAATAATACAATCTTGAGCCTAACTTCCCTGTGCTTCTTCCTCATATGGAGATATGAGTATATTACAGTAATAGTCTTATTATCTTGCTGTAGGCTATCCCGCAAATACTCTTTAGTCTCTTAACGAAGTGCAATACGGTGTTCCAAACTTGGCCTTCATATCTAGCTTCGCTATTCAGCCGTACCTTAGCTTTCACGGCATGCTCTTTTCATAAAATTTCTATCGAAACTGGCTATATAGTTGAATTTGACTGTTTAGACTACCCGCGATTCCACCCACCTTCTTTCTCGAAGATGCTACCAACAGCCTCGCACACTTTGAGCAAATGTCGATCACGAAGTCTCGCCGCAACAAGCGAAACGCCAACGGGCATATCGTTCTTACCTTGAAATCCAGGGATGTTCACCACTGGTACATGTAAAGCCTATAGTAGTCAGCAAAGGTTTCGGGGGCGTGTTGAGTTCACATTCACTTACAGTCCAAGGAGATGCAAACACCGGATCACCGGTATTACCCAGTCCCTGCGGTGCTTCATCGAGCACACTTGGCGCAAGGACGGCTACATACTCATCCGCAATCTTGTCAAAGCGAGGTCGTAAGGATGCGAGTCCATCATATGCCTCCAACTGGGCCTTGCGAGAAATTCTTCTTCTTTCCTCCACTCCCTTGGCCAATGTTGGGTCCATCTGCTCTTTGGCTTGTAGGTACTCGGGCACGAGGCTTGTCGCGCCTTCGAGTTTTACAATTAGATTGTGCCACTCCACAACTTTCTCAAAGTCAGGACCGAGATCGAGTTCTTCAACTTGGGCACCATGAGCTCGCAGTAGCTCAATAGCTTTCTCCATCGCAGCTATGGTTCCTTCGCCAGCCATATCCCAGTGAACTGGCTTACAGATAGCAAATCTAGCCCCCTTGACTTCGCTGAAGGAAGACTCTTCCCAATCATTTACAGCAAAGGCATCGGCCAATAGTTCAAAATCCGCAACACTACGTGCGAAGAAGCCGATCGTATCAACGCTAGGAGAACAAAACTTCTGTCCCTCGCGCGTAATTGACTGCCAGGTAGGTTTAAAGCCATAAACACCATTGAACGCAGCTGGTCGAACGATGGAGCCTTTGGTCTGTGATCCTAATGCTATAGGGATCTGGAAATCGGCTACTGCTGCAGCAGATCCAGCAGAAGAACCTCCTGGCGTGTGATTGACGCTATGAGCGTTGCGAGTAGCTGGGCCAATGAAAGAGAAAGCAAACTCTGTTGTGGTTGTCTTACCTGCGAGGCTGTGAGCGGACTACTTGAAGATTTGAGGGTGAACGCCTACCAAAGATGAGGCATCCTGCATGCCGAAGGACCATTACAGAGCCAGCATCAATTTCGGGATGGTCGTTTTTGTATATCTTGGACCCATGCCCAGTTGGCATATCTACAAGAACGTCAACAACACCATACTTCTGCCATATTTGCTAGTTCTTACCCTTGGTCAAGATAATGTCCTTGATCCCGACTGGCAGACCATGCAACGGTCCACGCTGTTCAAATGGAACTTTATCCAGAGCTCTGGCTTGTTCCAGCACAGTTTCGGGATTGAGGTACGCCCACGCCTTGACATGGTCGTCGCGTTGCTTTATCCGCTCAAGAAGTGAGGCTGCGTACTGTTCAATCGTAAGCTCGCGAGATCGGAGCTTCTGCAGAGCTTCAGTAGCTGACCAAGACCGGGGCACCGTGTCTGTTTCTTTATCCATCTTCTTGGCCTCTTGAGCTTCTATATATCGATGCCGATGAAGCTGAATTGATTGAGCGTCCGGGCTACTTTGGCATAGGTAGTTGTCGCTCTGAGCTTCCCCGCTTTCTTTGTTACACTGGCTCAGGTCCACTAAGAGGGGTTCGGCTATGAAATCAGGAACTTTGCCATTGAATGAACATTCTACTACAGAACCACCAACAATTAAGTCATAAGATAATCCGAGCTTGGTAAAAGTTGCTCAGGGATCACTGCACCATCCTCCATCAACGACATAAGAGCTACCTGTAACAGCACTAGCTTCATCACTGCCCAAAAACACAATGACCTTAGCGACCTCCTCTGGCTCTAAGTCCCGTTGTAAGCTCTGGCCCCGCATCACCTCCTCCCGGTACTCGGGCGTAAGGACCTCGTCTCTCTGTCGTTGCGTCGCGATAGCGCCCGGCATGACGCTGTTGATTCGTATGTTGTACTTGCCGAATTCTTTGCTTTGGACACGAGTGAGGCCCATAATAGCCGCTTTGCAGGCGCCGTAGACTTGGGTATGTTAGCGATTGAGTGCCGTGAAGAGGGGTGCTGGCATTACCTGGTGTGCCTTGTGCGGGAATGCGCCAGGTGATTGAACCAAGATTGATGATACTCCCACTTTGCGCCTCTCTCATAGCTGGTATCACAGCTTGAGTGAGGAAGAAGACATGTCGAAGATTAGTGTTAACATTAAAGTCCCAATCATCCCCCGTAACATTCTCCGTGACGAGCCTGGCTCTATTCCCAGCGGCTGCCGCATTGTTCACCAAAACATGTATCGCACCATGTTTTGACTGGACATTCTTCACAGTCTCCTGCAATTCTGGTAGATTTGCGACGCTGCACTTGTAAAAAATGGGCGATTTGGCTTCCGTATTGCTGTCTTTGGCTCGAGCGACAGCCCGATCAATTGTCTTTTGGGCTGACTCTTCGGCAATGTCGAGAAAAATGACCTGGGAGCCCTGGAGTGTGAAGAGCTCCACTGTAGCAGCGCCTATGCCTTCTGCGCCGCCTGTAATGAGCACTGTCTTGTCCCGCAGGCTTGGGTAGATGGCATGAGCTGTAGGCATTGTTGATGGAAGCGACAATAAGGATGAAGTTGAAGTCAATTCTAGGTTAACAGACTGATACTTCAACCCCTCACTCAATTTATATCGTCAAAGTCAGGCTGTGCAGTTAACGTTACAATCCAATGCTTGGTGACGTTTTGACTGTTGGTTTGGCATGTGGAGGGTGCTGCAGCAGAAGACTGGGATTATTGGTCTTCCTATAGTGGCGTCCAGCATTATCATTCAGTTCCCTACCCATTCTATGATATAATACTCGATATGATTGGACAATTGAAACGCCAATTGAAGACACTTGAAGCAACTCGGCGAATACTGCTTTCGCAGAGCAGAATACACGATACTCAACCTCTGCGCTGAGCTGGGCATGCTAAAGCCGCTAAACTTGTCGAGGTTAGCGAGCACTTCCGTTCACGTGCTTACCGGCTCCGAGAACTCTCACATCCGCTTCCGTCCCCATTTTCATCTCACATCTCCAATCACAGTCATCTTCATCCTCTTTCTGGGTCATCCAATAATACCTCCAGAAACAAGCCATGGAAGCACGAAGTAAGCAAGCATGTGAACCATGCCGGTAAGTCCATAAGGCTATATACAATTGTTCGAATTCTAGGCTGAACTTTTGAATGAAGGAGAAAGAAGACCAAGTGCCCTGGAGAACAGCCGATATGCTCGTTCTGTCGTCGGCTGAACCAAACATGCACTTATAGAGAGATTGAGCCAACGAGAACACCTGCAAGAAGAAGCAACAGGGTCTCAAAAAGGCAGGTATATCCAAGAGTAGGGTATGAAGATTACTGACCTTATTAGTGCCAATAAGACTGACCTGCATGGCCGTTTCCAAGCCTTGGAGTCGCATGTCAAGAATATCTATCAGCTGCTGCAGTATGTCCATAGTAGTTCTCATGGAACATTCAGACCCTGACTTTTAAGGCCACAAACAGAAATCGCTTCCTCGTCGTCTCCCGGTACATCCATGAGAGCTGCCTCGATGGGCTTGCTCGATGAGATTGGAAGTGCCAGCCCTGGTATGATGTCGGAGACCATCGCCGAAACAACATTCAGTACCACAAAGTATGTCATAGCCTTCCAACGCGGGCATCGTCAGCATCAGCTAACTCTCAAGTCCGCACCCTCCGTCTGATGTTCTCGATCACCTTATCGACATATATCGCATCAGACATCATCTTCAACCACTGCAACTCTTTAAGCTTCCCGACTTGAAACGATACCTTGCTTCGGCTCCTCGATTTCTTTTCGAGAGCTTTCTTGCTCTGACTGTACGATATAGTACACATGACTTCTATCGAGGTCAAGAGCTCCAAGCTGTAGAGCACTACGCATCTTCAGCGCAGCAGACAGTTACATCCATTGCCTCCCAGGGCATCCCAAAGCTGGAAGTTGTTCAGGCTCTTTGCTTACTTGTTTTGGTTGACGTCGCAGGTAAGTCCATATAAAGCCATGCTTAATACGAGAAGTACGTGCAAAGGCTCACTTCAGTGTCAAGCCTGTAAGCCAGGTCGAGCCTGGATGACCATCGGCACCCTTTCTCGCCTTGAGGCTCTACGCAAGATCTCACAGCAAGTATTCATCGAGTCATCGACAGATCCTGAAGCCTCTCTGCGCTGCCATTGGACTGTGTTTCTTCTGGAACAGACTTTTATGCCGCAGGAGCGCACTTCTGTGCACGACGATGATCAACCCAAATACCCAGCGAGTGCCCCCATACCGCCGTCTTTACCACCCATCACAGATGGTGAATACCCATCTGATCTTTACTCAGACGAGGCAGCGGAGGACTTGGGAATAACCGCATATTATATCAAGATCCTAGGGATCTGGGGCCATATGTCATCATACATGCATCAAATTCGTATCGGTAAAGCACAGACTGCTTGGTCCCCTGGATCGATGCATTATGAACTCTGCGCTCAGCTTTACGAGTACGATGCTAAGACGCCGCACATACATCTCCTACGAAGTGTCCACTTTACCAAACGCCAGTCGTCCGAACTCATCGAGCGGCGTGAGTATTGGATACCGTGGGTTCTGCAGCAAGTTACATCCCACGCTACGACTGCAATCGTAAATCACCCATTCGTTCACCTTGTGGCTATGAGGGACCGTTTACACGGACTTCCGCCACGGCAATTCCTCCAGCAGACTGTCGATCTTGCTATGTATCACTCCGCCTGGGTCTTCAAGTTTCTGCGTTTCTGCGAAGAGCAGAACTTTGGCATATACGACCCTCTTGTTGGGCACTTGGTGGCTGTTGTTGCAACCATACCGTGGCTATTCCAGTGTGCCATTGATCCGAAGATTGCTCAGAAAGCGAGAGATGACTTGACCTGGTGCAAGGGATTTCTGGAGAGGCTTTCAGCAACATGGCCCCATATTGCACATAAAGTAAGTTCGAGATTGTTGATGCGAGCACTAATCTGACATCTCGCAGCTTGAACTACTGAACAGCTTGAACACCACAGCGGAGAATAACCCCCAATCTCCAAGTGCAAAAGGCGTATCGATCGTCTTCCATCCCTCTCTATTCTGGGCATTAGTCGATCCCAAGATAAGTCAAATGACACCTTCATTGCCACATAACCACGGCCCTAATCGCTTCCAAGATGGTACTATAAGGGTTTCGACACATTATATCCAGCCGCTGGTAGAAAGCCAAGTTGAACAGTCTCATCAGATTGGCGACTTGTACGATCCATTTTCATTGGACATCGGGGCTTTGGAACATATCAACCTAGATGATGTTTTTGCTAGTTTCCTGCCAACTTTGGATGAAACACATTAGCTATACGTTAACCCAATCTATACGAGTATCTTATCTCTTTTTGCCACTGGTTAAAGCCCTTGGAATAGGTGTAGCTAGGTGGGCAACAGAAGAAACATCCTCTAAGACTTAGGCTACAGAAATAAAGTAGCCTAGATACTAGCCTAAGCTGGCAAAAGATGATTAAATTATTTCGTCTCTTATGCTTTTGGCGGTTAATTCTTCTGATACCCTGCGGTGTGGGCATGAAATGTCAAGAAGCTAATCACAGGATCCGCCCACGTGCACGGGTGATGACCACTTTTCTATTCGTCCGTCCATCCAAGATCCGGGCCCATCAAAGCTTTAAGTTCATAAATAATGTGCAATCCATCGCTCTAGCATAAAAGTAATCTCACCAAGATATTCTCCCATTATAGACATTATGGATCCTAACAGCAAAATCGTAATTATTGGCGCAGGCCTTTTTGGTTTAACAACCGCCAAGCAGCTCGTCTTGGAAGGTCACAAGAATATCACTGTGATTGACAGGCATATGCCCCCGGTCAGCACCCCGTTCTTCATTGGCTACTGGTCCAAAATGCTAATTGATGTGACAGGTTCCTGATGGTTCGAGCTCAGATATCTCTCGGATAATCCGGTTTGACTATGGCGACGGCGACTACTGCTCTCTTGCATACAAAGCCTACCAAAGATGGTCGCAAAATCCCAAGTACAAGGGTATCTTCTATCCAACCGATTACATCATCGCTGGTTCGCGAAAGACTGCGGAGAAATCATGGACGGATAAGACGAGAGCTCGACTTGAGGAGCGAAATCTACCTTATACTATACTTCCCGATGCAGCGGCTGCGAAGCAAATGTTTCCCATTCTGACCGGAGACCTTGCTCAGCCAAATTGGGAGGGCTATCATAACAAGTCTGGTGGTTGGGCTGATGCTAACAAGGCTATTAAGCAACTACGCGATGAGTGCCTTGAGCTTGGTATCTCTTTCATTTCCGGCCGAGCCGGGACTGTTGTTGGTTTTGACAGTGACGCCGAGGGTGTCATTAAGAGTGTTCGCACACTTGGGGGTACTCCGATCACCGGAGACCACTTTATTCTTGCAACAGGCGCTTGGTCCTCCGGTCTAGTCCCTACATACAACTCGACCCTTTCCACAGCTCAAGCATTGGGTTTTCTTCGCTTGACAGACGATGAGATGATCAAGTACAAGGATCTTCCTATCTACGTGAACTACTCTACTGGGTGGTTTAATTTTCCTCCTCATGAGGATACCAAGATGCTCAAGTTTGCCGTCCATGGTTGGGGATATACTCGAGCACCGTCGAAGGGCGATAACAACAACGTCAAGTCCAACATCTCAGTCCCGCCTCCGGTATCACGGGAGCGCAAGAACTTTGTCCCAGCTGATGCTGAGCAACGTCTTCGAGATGGACTACGTGAGATCTTACCCGAGCTTGGAGATCGGAAACTAGAGAGGGCTGCGCTGTGTTGGTACACTGATACACCTACTGGTGACTTCATCATGGACTACCATCCGGATTACAAGAACCTTTTCGTCGGCGGAGGTGGAAGTGGACAGTAAGTCAAGATTCGAAGCTGAGAAGAACCAGTCTGACCTTTGTAGTGCGTTCAAATTCCTTCCTGTTCTAGGCGAATGCATGACAGCGGCTATCAAGAAGACTCTCCCCAGTCATTTGGCAGAGAAGTGGCGCTTTCATACTGAGTACGAGCATCGTCAGGACACGTTCTTGGGTGATGGCAGTCGCGGGGGTCCTGCTAGGCGAGAACTAAATGCTGCAGAGAAAGCAAGATTGGACGGGGAGGAAAGGTCGAAGTTGTAGTAGTTGCATTTACCGCTGTTAGAGATGAGCATCCTGGCTTAATCCTTGTCATTATCCCAGCATTTGCTCGAATCCTTCAAAGGAGAACCAATCACATCAAAATTACTCAAAACGGAAATTCGCTTAGTGCTGACTGTCTGCCAAGATGCGACGTGCGATACTTATCCAAGCCTGTCATCTTTCCTTTCTGCATTTTCCTTATGTGATACATGCCATTGTCACAACAAAGCACTTTTTATCCATTTCTCGTGTTACCTTTTATCGCCGATCAGATCACTATGGATGCAACGTCAAAGCCCAGTAAGGCACGTCTCAATGTGTTGGTGCAGAGACAGAAACATCGTGGCACCTCGTTCGTTAATACTACGACCACCACGACCGTCAAAGCGGCCTGTTATACAAATTCATCTACCTCCGGCATACGGTTTAAGCCACAGAAGAAGCTACAGAGCCGGACTACGTCAAAGCCAATCAGAAACAGTGATCTCCGGGCTGTCCAGAAAGGTAGTCACAAAAGAATAGCTCCGAAATCCCGTCAAAGCTCTCGGGCCTGTGGCTCTGCAGTAGTCCCCTACCAGGATGTCATTGACTTAGACACTAATATCTCATTCTCATTCGAACTTATCAAGTACTGGGCCAGGGAAAATGAAATGCAGAACAATTACCTCCCCTCGCCCACAGGTCCAGTCATTCCAGATTGGGCTCTGCATGGACTACCCCCAGGTATCCCTGATGAAGGCAAGCAATGTTTTCATGCTTACCTCTTCTCATGCCCCATAAGGCAATACCCCCTTGAGCAACTACGTATCGTCGCGTGGCAGCCCTTGGCAATGGATCAGTCTCGATTTGAGAGACTTATGCTGCAGCCATTGACACTTCGGTGTACATTAAGCATGGGCGCGTTGTTTCTGTTAATCAAGAATGAAAAGGCACCCCATGCAGGGCTAGCTTCTCATTCCGCAACGTTGTGTCGTCTGGTCAATAGTCTAGTGGGTCTGAGACAGAGGTCTTTAGATGAGACGGTTGTATTGATCCAGTCCATTGCAAACCTGGCCCTCTTGGCGGTACGTCCCATTGTCACGGGCTTCTCTATCAAGCTGACACTCAGCATTAGTCATACCTCGGTCTTTACAGTGACTGGTACACCCACCTAAAGGGTTTGAAGCAATTGGTGGACCTATCTGGGGGTCTTGAGTATCTCCCGACACCCGTTCAGCTCTTGATAGCGAAGTACGTCCGTCTCACGTATCCTTGTTCGCCCAAGCTGACATACATCCACTAGAGCGGATCTAAAAGGAGCATGCGAACTTCTCACAACGCCCAAAATAGTCTCCAACTCATTCCAGCAAAGGGCCTCCAATATTTTGCCGTCTTGTCAGCGCACCCTCCTGTTGGCTGCTGTCGAGACAGCTATCTACAACGAAGAATGCAGTGACTATGAGGATTGTCTTTGCGATTCTGTGAAGTCATTGGCCATTTTTGTCGGAATGGTTAATTATGCACAATCACAATGTGGTAAGGTTTTTCTTGATCCTCTTGATCTGATGGAGGAGTATCACTTTATTGAGTACAAGCTTTTAACCCTTCCCCATCCTATACAATCGCATACAGCTGCTTTGGAGAGTCGCGACTACCTTTCTCCGGCGTCTATGGACTCTGATTGTCCTTCTGACAACGGACGAGACATCGTTCAACACGCAAAGATACACATACAGATGTCTCTACGTATCGCAGGGTTGTTCTATCTACGACTCGTAAAGGGCGGCACATCTGAGTCACTCCATGGTCCCGTCCATATGTTGCGGACATTGCTCCAACATCTTGATCGTATCGCCCATTTACCAGCACAGACGTCCTCCAGTACTGTTCATGGTTACTCGAGAAGTGCCTTGATATGGACATGCCTGGTGGCAGACTTGATGTTATGGGCTAGTATCAATGAAGGATGGAAGTTTCATGAGCGCAAATGGGGTTCGTATGCTTGCCATGACTTCCTACTTTGGGCACTTGGCAGCGACGACATAAAAATGGTTACGGATCGCGACTTGGCTTTGTGCCGAATCTTAGATCTCGGGAATTTTAGAACAGGCACACGAGATCCTCGGACATACATTCAACGCATTCTCGCGATGTAGCATCACAGAGAGTCAATTGACATACGTGATCAATCGCCCCCAAGATGAGAATTCTTGACAGGACTGGACAAATAGCTAGGTACACAGTCCTCTGCATTAACATTAGTCAGACAAATCATTATGATTACCGACCGCGATTCGCGTAACTCCAATTCCTCCTCGATGGGTCTAGTGGCTGATGCTCGACGCTCACTACAGTAATGAAGGTCCTTACTCCAACTGGACTTGATCAGATGACGCATGTCACATACTAAGCCAAGCTCTTTCCCCTCAATCAATGAGAACCTTACCATTTCAAATCATCAAAAACAAAGCAAATTCTTTTCATGTCAATAAAATGAAGACGTCGCCGTTTACTTTCGACACCCGCGCAGATACTGTACTCATTTTACGAAATCCCAACACGGCGCAACGAGGAGAATGTGAGATTCAAACTGACTCGGAGCCCGAGTACGAGCGCCTAAATGAGGCGGGGTCCGGAGAGTTGAGCAAGACACGGCGCGACTCGCCGATGACTCTGGACAATGACCAAAAATATCCGAGAGGGTCCTTGGAAGACACGCAAGTTGAGTTTCGCGTGTCGTCAAGACATATGAGTCTAGCTTCACCTGTTTTTCGAGCTATGCTGGAAAGCAAATTCAAGGAATCTCAGCTCAATAAGCAAGGTCTCTATGAGGTCCAAGCCTCGGAGTGGGATGCCGAGGCTTTCGTCATACTTCTCGATATTATCCACGGACACCATCGGGACGTGCCGAAGCGAATATCTGTGGAGATTTTGTCGAATATTGCCATTATTGTTGATTATTATGGCTGCCATGAGATAATGGAGTTTGTTTTGACGGCATGGCTGACCTATTTGGGAGAACCGGAGGAGTTCGTGAAGGAGGATCCGTTGCGTTGGTTATTTATTTCTTGGGTCTTTCGGCAAGAAGCTTTGTTTACGGTTGCGACAAAGATGCTTTTGTTATATGATAATGGCGAATATGTGGTTGACTTGCCTATACCACAACCAATATTAGGTAACTCGGCCTCCTTCCAAGTCTCTTCCTGTCCATTGCTTACCAAATTCTTCCTAGACAAGGTCGACGACAAACGACAATACGTACTCAACACACTCTTCGGTCATCTTTACAGTTACCAACAAGACCTTCTTACAGGAGTAGCCGGTTGCTCTGAAACGTGTTGCAGTATGCTACTAGGCTCTTTAATGAAGCAGATGCGGCTCCATGGTCTAGCGACAGCCAGACCTCACGAACCATTCGATGGATGGACAGTAGAGAAGGCGAGGAAAACGATTCTTGGTTTGGCAGTGCCGCCTTGGCGTGTACCTGGCAGATCTACGGATCATCCGTGCACTTTAAACAAGGTGTTGGCTCCGAGGGTTAGTCAGGTACTTCAGCATGCTCAAGGACTCAGGTTGAAGGACTTTGAAGGTAGTCCTTGTGTCATGTTTATGTCTATGAGTTCATGACAAATATTTTATGTGTATTTATAGGCGTTTGTTTTAAAGGAACCATAGCACAGAATGAACAGAAACATCATATTCTACAATCAGAAACATTATAGCTTTTAAAAGGAAAACATCCTTTATTTGAGTTAACTAGAAAGCTATCGCTTGGCCATTATCAAAACGCCGACTGCCATCACCCTTCAACGCTCACTGCTAAGTCCAGCTTAGCAAGAGAAACCACAGTCCATCTCAAGAGTCTGAGTAGTAGAAAGCCAAGCAGGGCCATCCCAAGCTCCAACAGAGCAACGAGGCTGCTCCTTAGAATCCCAAGACTGGTCATCACCATAGGTGAAAGTAGCCTTTGTTCAAATGTTAGCCAAATGCCCAGAATAGAAATCGTTGAAGGTTAACTTACAAGCGCGTTGCTACCGAATGTGTTAATGTTGAGCTCAGCAGGGAGACCCTCGCTCTTGGCCATGAGGAGGCCATCACCCCAGATGCTCTCCTGAGACCAGACCATCTGCTGCTTGCCGTCGTAGACGAAGACGTTCATCTCGTGGCTGCCCTTGGGGTTTTCACCCAGGAAGAGGTGGATGTGAACACCGCACCAGCCGCCGTTGAAGCGCTTGGTGAGAGACTTTTCGGCCTCGGGGGTGGGAGCGGCCATGGCGAGGCCGGTGAAAAGAAGGATTGACTTGAAGGAAACCATTGTTGCGGTTGATTTGTTGGTAGAAAAGTTGAAAGAGTGAAGTAGTTGGAGTTGAAAGTGTAATGAGTGTGAAGTGAATGATGGACTGTTGAGCTGATGAAGATTAGAAAGTACTGGGCGTCTTATTCTGTATCTTATATACCTCTTTTTTGTCTTTGGGTATAGTCGTGTAATATCTCCATCTCTCAACTGCAATATCGTCTGGTGTTCCTTTCAGTGGAGATGGTGCATCCTACCACCCGTGCTTTGCACCGCCCATATGGTCAGTGCCCACCATTAGCTACTGGAGGATCGGGACACCAGCCCGATAGATGTCCAAGCTTCATCGCGAACAGGTACGTAGGATTGTTTATGGATAATAGTGAAACGGAGGATCGAAGCTGTCGGGAGTCACCGTAGAATCAGAAACAATTGTGGCAGTGCTTGGCATTGATGACAGAGCCTTCAGAGGGTTTCGCATTGAAGTCGCTAACTTGGTAATTTAGATAATGATTGTTAGCATATTTATTTCTAGGTCTTATCAATCCTTTCAGGAATAATAGTTTCGGGGCCGACAGTAGGGATTGATATTGGAAAATCCGTTAGCCAGACGCGTTGATGAAGGCCGAGCGCGAACGTCAATCTCAGCGTCCGACTTCACTTAATCACAACTGCTACTGACAGCACATGGTCTCTGCTTGTAAACAATCAATATTTCAAACAAGATATTCCCACGACCGATCGCCCGGACTTAGGATGTTCCATCGTCTATTTAGTGTTACCTCCAAGTAAACAAAAAGCAGCGTAGCAATGTAGTAGGTCTTATTCTTTGAAGTTTTATAGGACTATACCTGAATACCATATCTGAATTCTATTGTGACTTTCTCGCTTCCCTTATGGAGACTTGTTATTGTTATTAATAAAAATAAAAATAAAAAGTATACTTAGTTATTGTTAAGTATAAATTGAAAGTGTTTAGAGGTTTCCTATCGGTTAGCTAACGCGACGGGATGAACTATTTTCAGTGAGAGGGATTTTTATTGGAATGAATGATCTCGTGACAGACGCGCGACAATTACCGCGACCAATCCTCAATTACTGCCAGAAGCTCATATCCTAAGCCACGGAAAATTTAATCTACGCCTCAAATACAATCGCCTGCTACCTCACAATAACACGAATGCCAGGAAAGTCTTATTGCTGGGGTTTTCCTGGCTTTTGAGAAAAATAGGTTTGACTGTAGGGTAATCGTTTTACGGCAAGCGGTAGCGTCATGGAAGGACTCAATTGAAGAGGGTGGATGTGACGGTGGAAACTGTCGTTGGTTAATTTCGCCTCCTCCGAGAAATAGCTGAGATCTTTCGATCCACTCTCCAAAGGCAGGACCGGCCTAGACCGGCTTGTTTTGTTGTTTCTTCACGTCGACAATCTTCACGGTTTGTTGGGACAGCCCAATCGCCTAGGCGGACAAAAACGGATGATTGCTTGCTTACGTACGGCTTGAGCACGAGATACGATTGGCCATTTGCTACGTCAGCGCAGGAATGGAAGGAGCGAACAAAAGAAAAAGAAAAAAAAGTGACCAATCGATTCAGACATCACGCGGCATGTCAGAATGTAACAGCTTGGCTTGGGCTGGTTTGTGCAAATTGGCAGTGAATGTTATCTCTGACGTGTTCAGATGCCAATTTTTGTTTGAAGAAGAAAAGCAATTTCTGGATGATGAAGATCCAGATGAAAACAAGGGAGTCCCGACTGTCCCGTAATCGATGATCGGAACAATCCAATCACGAGACAGAATACTAGACACTAGTAGGCTGGGTGGGTCTTAGATTGCTGCTAAGGCACTCCCCCTACTCCTTAACTAGAAACTGAGCTGATGCCACAACAGTTTCCATATCGGTTTGGGCGTAAATTTTGCATTTGCAGACTCATCTCATTCGCGTCAAAGCATCCATTCCTATCTAATCTTAATTCTCACTTTGTGCGCGTTGCTACTATCATCTACATATCTCGCCTAATCAAGTGATTGGCGCGATTGAGAAGCGAGCATATACGCCCGCGTCGCGACTGCTTCGACGCGTTCTGGATTATGACGATGCGCTAGCTGAGCAGCCTAGTTCACGGTCACTTGAGAAGGAAGGCGACAAACGCTCTGCCAAAATGAATCAACCAACGGCTCAGGATATTTTCGACAACTTCGAGGCGATACAGTCCGTTGTTTTCAACTATGGAGAGATCTTGAGAAGCAAAAAAGCCCCTAGCGTCATTTACGAGGAGAACCGGACGAAGTTGCGGACGAGATTCGCCAATGCAATGGCTCTTTTCCAAGCAGCACAAACCGAGCTCCAACATTTGTCCCAGGAGGAGCTTATGGTTCAGCTAGGTGGACAGATCAGAGACTTGGATAAAGATTTCAAGGATCATTGCGTCACATACAACAGAAACTGGGAGCTGACGCTTAAAGAGGTCATGGATGAGCTCCGTTCTCAGCTTGCGCCGTTATTACATCTACCAAACCCATTGCAAAATCAAAATACTACTGGCGTAGAAGCTGGGACTCAGACGGAGCAAAGGACACATGATAGCGAAGCTGGGACCCAGACAGAGGAAAGGGAAAATGACAGCGATGCAGTTGAAGAGACAGCTGGCGGAAACACATCGAATGACCCTCAACCTGATCAACACGAAACTACCATGGACGAATCTGTTGAAGGGAATCCTCCTGACAACCCAGTACTCGAACCCTCGCCTCTGGCAGAGATTGAAGTGGAACAAGGTCCGACTTTCGATGATGCAGAGGATGATATGGAGGCAAACGGCGCGGATCACGATACAAGCCACACTGCGGAAGATGTCACAGTCAATCGCGGAGACGCCACAAACCCCGAGGAGGACCATGACGAGACTATGAGAGATGCGCAGGCGGAGAATGACAATGAGTCCAGTTCTTCTGACAGCTCTGATAGCTCTGACAGCGACGATGAGCCTATAGTGTCACAGCCACCGAGTAGACAGCAAGTATCAAGCCGTACAGCCGGCGGTAGTATTGAGGTGCTTCAGACTCCTGTACGCCAGACTCGTTCATCTATGGCTCGCATGTCCAGTCCACGAGCAACTAGATCATCAAAGCAGAAAGAGCCCCTGCAAAACAAACGGAGGGCTTCGAATGCGTCTCCGCCTCCTACAAGGAGCAAAAGACTGAGGGGCGGAGCTGAAACTGCAAAGAAGACAAACGAAAGTCCTCGACAAGCGCGACCTACTCCGAGAGAGTCGAACAAACCTACAGAATCTCCTGCAGGAGGGCCATCACGCAACACGACAAGGGAGCTCCCACAAAAACGAGGAAATAAACCTGTAGAGTCTTCAACGAGGGCCCCGCGACGACGCAGCCAGAGATACATCGTTGAATCAGGAGAGAACGGGGAGTTCGAAGGCGTCCTAAAGCCAATTCCTGGAAAGGTTTACGCAACCTACTGGGAGAAAATCAAGTCATTCCTCGCCGTTATCGCGCTCCCCATGGGCGATTTCTCCAGCATAGGATTCGAAGGGTCCATCGACTCGTGTGATTTGACAGAAAACCCCTGTTACACCAAGAATCGGAAAGGAGAATACACTTTGGCGAGAGGATACAGAGATGGCGAGGAGCTGGAGAAGGAGCGTATCTTCCCTATCCTGTACTTTGACGGGAATCCTTTTCCCCATCACAGTGCGATCGGGTGGTGTGCAGGTAAAGACTTGCGCGAGTTTAAGGATGAGCATCAGTTAGTGCCGTATATGAAAACGGTCCGCCAGTACCTTCAATCGAGGGGCTTCACAGAGGACACGCAAGATTCAGAGGCAGAACCCGCCAGAACTAGATTAGTGGCGCAGGAAGAGTCAGAGGCAGAACCCGCCAGATCTGAATCAGTGGCGCGTGAAATTCAAGTGGCTGGATCTGATGACGATTATGCTGAACCCAGCGACCCCGATACCGATCCCGAAGACCTTGATGCTACTGATGATGCGGAGGAAGATGTTGACATGGCCGATGGGATAACCGAAGAGCCTTCGAACAGTGAGGATATCCTGAACCCTCAATACTTGCGGTGGTAACTAACCAATACCAGCGAGACAACGGAATCAACAGAAAAGGGCGGATCGAAGAGAAGAAGACAGACCAGACAATGGTAAGTATATGCTGCCGTCGTCCTTCCTTTACCATCACGCGACTAAATGAGAAATAGAAACCTCAGAGCATGAAAGACCTGCAGAGCCAGCAGAGACACCGGCAAGTAAGTCTTATGCAGAACCGCCACGACCATCGTCATCTAATGTTCGGCCAGCAACATGTCCCTCTGATGAACCGCTTACTGAGGCATCTACCTTGGATGAGCCCCTCGTCAGCGAGCATGTGAATTTTCCTTGCATCAACGAACGTGTCCGGGATGTACCTCGTACCGAGCAGAGAGAGGCGAGACCCTCTACCAAGGAAGAAAAAATCGTCGTCATACTCTCCGACTCAGAGGATGAAGATGATAGAAAACCAGCTTCAAACGCAGAACATCATAGCACCGGCCGGAGACCCCTTTCGCACGTATTTCCCTTCGAGACACCAGACCGTGCCTCATATCCTCCTATAGGGACCTTTCGTCATACTTCGATGGCCGCGTCGCCAGGACAAGCGGCGCCTCCTTCACAAGCTCGGCAAGAGCCATCACAAGGGCGACCCCAACGGCCGCGTTCACAAGTCCACCAACTACTAAACACTCCTCAACCATCACATGATGGGCGATCCGAACAGGTGACTTCCGCACAAGCTCAACGACAAATATCCAACCACCAACCAAGTCCATCCGCAAGAGCAGTGCCCTCACGGCGAGACACTACTCGCATTCGACTTTATGATATTCTCTCACCAGAATCTTCTTCAGAAGCTAGCGGCAGCGGACAACACGCACAACGCGAGAGACCACCATCTACGCTTCAGGAGACGGCTGTTCAAGCTGTTAAGGAGTCGGGTGGGAGCCGACACAGAAAGGCTTGCGAGGAATGTAGGAGGACGAAGAATCGCTGCGATCCGAGCCACTGGTCATCAGATCCCATCCCTCGGTCAGTAACGGCAATCTTTGCATCTTCTCAGCCAGCTGCGCACTCTAGGTCTGGCTCAGCTCAACACCCTCTAACACCGTCGACCTCGCCTTCTGTAAACCCAAATCACGACCACCAACTCCCACGAGGGACCTCGAGCGCTGCCACTCCAAACTCTTCGGGGAACTCAGTAGATCACAAACAAGCATCGCAATCAACACGGTTCGAAGCCTGGCTTCAAGGCGACCAAACATCGCAATCGCCTTCCCCAAATTCCCACCTCCAAAGGCGGCCCACACAAGCTGTGGCTCCTTCTCAAGCTGGTCCATCCCAAGCTCAGAATGACCAAGGTCGCAGCAACGAGGACGTGTACTCCAGGTCTAATCGAGATAAGGACCACCCCCCTCCAGAAACGTTTGACGAATTCATCTACCAACAAAGAGGCCACCTCCCGCCCGACCATATGTGCTTCCAAGTAATCATGCCTCTCGTCAAACCTCGAGAGTTTCCACGACTGAACCGCTCGTCGAAATGTCCTCCAGGCCTTACACGATATCTTAGGAAGCTACCGCAGGCGAATCGCTTACCGAGGCACGATATTTTCGTTGAGGACAGCTTTCTATTGGTTGATGACAACGGGCTCAGCAGAGGGCACCGGTGTCCTTTCTGCGAGGCCTGTGGTTGTCACCGCAATACTACTTATCTGGAACGGGCGAATTTCGTGGCGCATTTAATTACTCATTGGAAGAGGGCTGGTGGGGGCCAGGATTGAAGGGTGGGACGTCTGAAGATGTCCCCAAAGGGGTACTCAACATGGTCACTTTTGATGACGCAGCCGGGAACGGCCATCTATTTCCAATAGTATTCGCTTTAGTTAATCATGAAATATGTTAAGATCAATGGTGGAAGTCCTTTCACGAGCTTAATTATATACAAGAATGACATTATGAAAGTTGGATATTCTGCGCAACTCACAAATGACGGTGATACAGGAAGCACATTTATATATTTAGCCTTGGGCGATAACAGTTCCGGATAGGATTTTGGCAAACGCGTACTTGAAGCAGCACATGTATAATGGACCCAGGAGACTGATCACTCAGCGCGGAAGCATACCTTCGTAAGAGCCACATCATCCAACCCAATAATAATCGTGTTAAAGCTGCCACCGCACTCAACAGTGAATGTAAGCGTCGCTGGGCCATTACTCTCCAGATCAAAGTATGTTTGGTGATATCTGAAGCCATATGGACCGCTGTCAGTCAATGTTGCGGAGTGGGGAAGTTGCCGACTATTGATGCTGGGTGTAACCATGCAGTTAAAACCGCGCCCCTGGATAGCTGTCTGCAAGTTGAAGAAGTATTCGAGGCGGTAGGTGAAACCTGTAACGCCGTCGAAACTTTGGGAAATAGTGGAGGTCTTTCTGGCCTGGGTGAAAGTGTTGTATCTGCGGAGTATGGTCAGTGATCTTAATATCATTGGTAGGGACGGAGGGGTTTTACATGAAGGATGGAGCTGAGCGGGGATTTATGTAAGAAACAGAGGCACCGGCGCCGAGAACCCAAGGCGAGGCGTTGCTGTTGTCGTCGAAGCTAGGATTGGCGAGAACCTGGGTTTCTACACAGACAGGTGGCTGCACAGCGGCGGTTGTAGTGGTAGGCTCAGCAGTGGTGGCCTCCTCAGTAGCGACAGTGCTAGTCAGCAAGGCTGTGACATCGTCAGCCGTGACGGTTGGTTCGACAGTGGCCGTAGTATCGGTAGCCGTCTCAGTAATAGTCGTTTCAAAGACGTCGGTCGTACCAGTAGAAACTGCGGATTCAGTGATGGTGGTTTCCAGGACGTCAGTAGTGTCTGTAGATGCCGCAGTCTCGGTGACGGTAGTATCGAGAACATCGGTGGTATCAGTGATATCCGCTGTCATCGTGGAAGAAACAGTTTCCTGGAATACTGTGGTAGACCCCAGGCTAATGGTTGAAGACAAAACGGCCGAAGAGTGAGGCTTGCATGGACTGGCGTTGACAGTAACACCCAGAGCAGCGACAGCCAGGATGGCTGCGAGACGTTGAAGAGCCATGGTAGAAGCGAGTGGACAGTGCTTAGCACAAAAATTACAAACAAGAGAGAGTAAGAAGCGATGGCATGGGAACAGGGACGAAGGATATCATCCCATTTATCGCTTAAATAATTGATACTGCATCTTAAAGGAGAGACTTGAACCAACGCATGAACCGGCATACCCATGTTACGCTACAGCTGAACTATTGCCTGTAGTATTGGATTTTTCAGCGGCTGAGCAGCCTGAGCCGGGATTCTGGAGGGCAAAGCAACGGATTTCTAGGGTTTCCTCAGCTGTGATTTGATCTGGTCCGGGGTATAGGAGCGCTAGGAGAAGGAGAACCCAGGAAGGAAGGCTATGATTGCTTTTTGCAATGGACATGGTAGAGACGAGGGCTATTTTTTCGAACTGATAATGTTGTCGAAGATTCATGATTGGATTATGTGTTGGTTAGCGACTCATCGACCCGAATTCAATCACCTCTCATGGCCAAAGAAAGTCACGACTCACAAGAGTCTTGACCAAATGAGCTCAGCATGGGCAGATGGAGAAGGTGTAAGCGGAAATAATCCTAAAAATAGATCAGAGTGACTTGATGAATGTTGATGTGATGTATTAATTGTTTGGTCATTTAATGAAGGTCAAATGAAGGCTGTCACGGCTGTGACCATGAGATTGAGTGAGTGTCCTTAAGCGCCTGAGTGAGATTTCGCTCATCGCCACTCATAAAGCGACAAGTCAGCATTGAGAAGCATGGGCCAAGTCTTTAGTTCAGTCAAAACAAAAACAGTAAAGTAAACAAACATTGATGGAAAGCATCAAATGATACTGTCTTCCTTCCAAGAATAATTGATCGATGCATCGATCGGATTTCAAGACATCTTTAATGTTGTAGACCTGCATTATCGCGTACCTGCCCGTGGTGTAGTGGCGCGACAAGGCAGTTACAGGCGGTTGTTTTAGTGGGTTGTCCCCGCAACAGCAACTAGCCCAACTAAAGGACGCGTCGCGTGCCGTACCGGGAGAGAAATGATCCGTCAATGCATCCCGATTTTTCATGCAACGGGCCACGAAACAAACAGAACAAACAAGGAGAAGGAGGCAAGAGAAGAGACAACAACACCACCATAACCCACGATATCACTACCAACATCTATCGTACAAGACACAGAATACCACTGTATCTTTCGAGTCTACCATTTCTTGCCCAGGAACGCTCAAACTCAAACTTTATTCCTCCCTTTCCACGTTGAGGTTGAGCCTCATTCACTCCGCCTCATCTCACCTTATTTTGTCTCCACCCAATCAAGCCCAAGCCCAACATGGATAACTATCAGAGAATAGAAAAAGTCGGAGAAGGTTTTACTCGCTCATCTCTCATTTGCTGCCCGTCACTAACAACTGTCAGGTACTTATGGTGTCGTCTACAAAGCCCGCGATCTGGGTCACAACGGTCGCATCGTCGCCCTCAAAAAGATCCGTCTCGAGACCGAAGACGAGGGCGTCCCCAGCACCGCCATCCGCGAGATTTCCGTCCTGAGAGAGCTCAACCACCCAAATGTAGTCAGTCTGCTTAATATTGTTCACGCAGACGGCCACAAGCTCTACCTCGTCATGGAATTCCTCGACCTGGATCTCAAAAAGTACATGGACTCCCTTCCTGTTACTGACGGAGGACGCGGGAAGCCCCTTCCCACTGGAACTGCCACCACCGTGCGCAACTTGGGAATGAGCGAGAAGGTGGTCCAAAAGTTCATGCTGCATCTTTGCGAGGGTATCAAGTATTGTCACTCGCGCCGAATATTGCATCGTGACTTGAAGCCCCAAAACTTGCTAATTGACAAGGATGGAAACCTCAAGTTGGCTGATTTCGGTCTGGCTAGAGCCTTTGGTGTTCCTTTGAGAAGCTATACCCACGAGGTCGTCACCCTTTGGTACCGTGCTCCAGAGGTCTTGCTCGGTGGAAGACAATACTCCACTGGCGTTGACATGTGGTCTGTCGGTACCATCTTTGCTGAGATGTGTTCTCGAAAGCCCCTTTTTCCTGGTGACTCCGAGATTGACGAGATTTTCAAGATCTTCCGGTATGTGCTTCTTCCTCTGCTACGACAACACCTGTACTGACTCAACCAGAACCCTTGGAACACCCGACGAAGACGCCTGGCCTGGTGTCACCACGTACCCTGACTTCAAACCCTCCTTCCCTAAGTGGCAGCGAGATTTCTCCACCCCTCTGTGCCCGAACCTGGACGAGCAAGGTCTAGAGCTACTCGACTACCTGTTGATTTGCGATCCCGTGACTCGTATCTCGGCCAAGGCAGCTCTCAACCACCCTTACTTTGACGAGATCCTGTAAGTATTCGACCATACTGTGAAGAGCGGAGCATGGCTAATGTGTGCGCGATTTAGGGGACGTACCCAATCAGAGCAAGAATGATGGAGACAAGTAATTGGAAGCCAAGCGGCACTGTAAAAACAGGATGCATGCATATGAATGAGTTGTAACATGATGGAATGAGTGAGACGGATGCGGTTGTTTTAGTGAAGCATATGAAGGAGTCAATTCATTGTTTAGCTGTTGATTTTCGGTGCATGAATAGTGAGCCTGCAATGAGATAACGACTGATGCCTCGTCCAGAACGATGTTTAATTCACAGTATCTTATCAACTCGAAGCGACTATTGGGTCTACCATACTAGACCTTGGCCTTGGTGGTAGCGCCAATGGCAGCACCAGAAGCAGGAACCAAGAAATCACTAGCCTTAACACGCCCATCCGATCCACGCGCTCCCTTCAAGGCCGACGCGTCAGTGCTCTTGAAAGCAGCATCATTCCAAGTCTCCTTTCCATCCCAGGAGTTTCCAGAGGCGGAAACCTTGCTGATAAGATCAACCTGCTTGCCTGTGTTGTTGGCTGCAATGTTCTTGGTCATCTTGGATGAAGAGCTGCGCATGTGGAAGCCAACGTTGCTGTTCTTCCACGCCGTGTTGCGATCAAACGTCAAAGACCCAGGGTTACCATTGTCGATAAAGCCCTTCTGAGCATTCTGGAAGGCAATGCAGTTCTTGACAATATGGTCGGCAGGAGGATTGTTCGTGATGCCCAGCTTGAAACCATTACCGTCACCTTCGAACTCGGTAAAGTCCCAGCGGTTGAAACCGTTGCCCCAGGCATATACCTCCTCGAGAGTGACAGGTGAGCCGAACATGTACAGATCGAGGCCATCATCGACGTTATCCCACAGACGCGCGTTGCGGAGCACGTTGCCCGTGCCTGAACCTTCCTTGCAAGCGAAACCATCGGCACTCTCGCCGTTTTTGCGAGGGTCGCGGTTGCGGTAGGAGTCTAAGTTTACAACTACGTTGTTGGACGATGCGCCTTCCAATTGAAACCCGGTCTCGTAGTTGTCGTGGGTTGAGAGGCCTTCGTAGTAATTGTTTGAGGCGTCTCGGGCATAGATGCCGTAGGGTCCGTTGATGATCCTATTTTATGTGAGAACATGGACTTGGCAAGGTGAATGAACGGATATGCATACTCGAGATTGTAGAATGACCAGTACTCTGCGTTCTGGATGTGGAACACGCCTCGCTCGGCATTGGGAAGTGACTCCCCTAGAGCCTTGGGGGTACTGTATCATGTTAGAGTGGATTCTTCGTCGATTGCTCAATCGCGACTTACCCAGGCATATTCTCTCCATCGATGATAACCTTCTCGTCCTGGTAAGGCTTCACAGTGATGGGACTACCCTTGGCACCGTTGGTCTTGACCTGGATGTTCTTAGACGGAGCATATGTGCCTTTTCGAAGGTAAATGATATCGCCGGCTTTAGCAGCATCAACCGCAGATTGGATAGAGCCGTATGGTGATGCAAGTGTGCCTGAGCCGGTACCCGTTGGAGCGACAAAAATGTCTTTGGCAGTGGCACCCACCACGAAGGCGAGGATAGTCGGAGTAAGCTTAATTAGAAGCATATTTGCAGAATTGCTTATTCACTGGAGTATCGTTTAATTCGTCGTCTCTTCGCAGCCTCTTATATGATGTTTTGAAACATGTCTAATTTCCTAAATTGGACAGGGAGCACTCCATCCGCAGGGAATATACTGTTTCCACCAATAGGCTTACGATGGCATGTCTTTGGGAACCGTGCTTCCAATGGTCAACCCTCGAACTGTTACATTCGGAGTGGCATTGGGGGCATTTATTGAATGAGATTGGGGGGCATTACGATGTCAAATTGCGGGAGGCTTGGCCGGACACCTCGGACTACAATCTGCCGAAGCGGTGTAAGTCATCATCGCGTTCTTCCTCGTATCCATCAAGTACCGTTGACGGACAATTTTGATACCATACTATCACGGAATGATCGGATCCGTAGCCTCCTTTGTGTCCAATACTCGTATCGTATACCGCCCAATTGAAGCTTAGGTATCGTCTTTATGGTAGCGCTGTCTAAACTAGTGGCTACGAATACAGTACTTTTCCGTCGAATGGTTAATTTTGAAAATCAGGTCTCACGTGAGAAAAGCGCCTCAAACTCTACGTTTAGACTGGAGTCTGGACCATTATTGATCACAGCAAGTTACCGTCTTAGGTAAGAAGCGTCAGCTGAGCAGCGGGCCTCTCTCCAGCTTCAAAAACACTGCAACGTCATCGTGATTAAATCAACAACAGCCCGCCCACTACTGACTGATCGATATAAAAGCGAGCTGAAGGTCTTGGCAATATCCTCAATCCTCGAACGTTTTGTCAAGAAAATTGGTGAGAAACAAAGTGTACAGCAAAACACGATGGGTAAGTTGCTAAGTTGGTATCTACCCCTCATCTGACCTTACGGCTGACACCAACAGCCAACGAGAAGAACATCCGAGTTCTGAGCTATGAAGCCGGCGAAATTAAAGCCGAAGGAGCTTTCGTCGCCGAGATCCTGATAACCGCCCGTGTCGGATTGCAGGATGTTTGGCATGGCCAGTATCAGGGCTCTCAGGTAATGGCGAAGCGCGAAGGCATGTATATCAAGTATATGCCCACCAAGTACCATCCGATCAACGGTAACATGATTACCGGAGGATCTTACCTATTCAATACCATGGAGAATGCCAAAAAGTACGAAGATTGGACTACCAATGATTTCAAAGTCGGCGATCCGGAAACCACGTATTGGAAACAGCCTTTGTTCACGTCCGTCAACTCCTGGACTTGGAAAGTCATCGGTGCGCACAACTTTACGCCTGTGGAGGATCATGCTATCGGCCGCTGGCAGCGCTGGACTTACCACCATGTGGGCGTTGGAGATATCCTGACACAGCTGTATCCGGTTCTGAAAGATGCAGCTGAGAAGAGGGGAGCTGGATCATTCTGGCTACTGCACCGACCTGAGGATAAGATGATTGGGGTTCAAATGTCGTTCCCCAAGCCGGAAGAGAGCGGAGATGAAGCCCTTCTCCAGGAGGTTGAAGCTGTTGCTGGGGAGAAGTCTGTTGCGGGTGTTTTCCCTGATGCTCTTGAGGCGGAAGTTCTTATGGACTCGACATGTGCGTATTTTGCAGTTTGGAAGCCAATGGAGGAGAATGCGAATGGTGTGACGGTCGCGTGTCCTAACTTCCCTCATCTTACGGGCGACAAGGCTTAGGCGGTTACAATTTTCATAAAGGATGTATGGTGTACTCAGTTGAAAACACGCTTTTGTCTTTACTCTCTACTTAATCCAATAAAGCCTTCTTAACTTCCTCCACCTCCTCTGAAGTGCCGCATACCAAACCAGCCCTATCATCACAGCCCTTCAAGCTAATATCAAATATCCTTGATCCAGTAGCAGGATCAATGGCCTGACCACCAGCACACTCAATAACAAGCGCCACAGGCAACAGCTCGTAGTACTTTCGCAGCTTGGCCTTGCTCACGGCCGTCACAGGTGAAATGTAAACACCATGTCCCTTGACAAGAGCGTGATAAACGTCTGGGATGAGACCACCGGAGTATCGTAGTGTGTACTTGTCGGTGATGAACTTGGAGACCAAGCTCATGTACTTTTCGTTCTCGGCGGCAGCGCGTAGGTTGGCAGGGGCGAAGTAACGTGTTTTGAAGGGAGCTTCAGCGAAGCGAAGCTCGGGACGGGCCACGATAAAATTTTGGGAGTTGTTGAGGCTGACTTCGAAGCACACGGGGTCAGAGCCAGGGACGCGAAGAGCGACGACGGCAAGGGTTCGTGGACCAAAGACTCCCAGAATAGATCCGATTTGCTTCTCGGGTGGTTGCTCAATAGCTGTAACACCGTCCCAAATTCCGACAATAGTTCCAACAGACCAGTTAGGTCCAATGATAGAGCTACCATCGAGAGGATCGAATCCAATAGTATACTGCTCCTCATCACTAACAGGCTGCACAGTCTCCCCTTCACGAGCAGGCTTCTCAACAGGATCCTCCTCACTGCTAGCAGTCTTGATCGCAGGAACCTTAGCACATCTATCCCGGATAATATTCTCCGCCGCAACATCAACGTTTAACTGCTCATCTCCAAAGGCATTTTCGGTGCCTACAATGGAGACATCATATGATCTTCTGAGTTCCTCGCCAATGGCAGAAACGGCGTCAAGGAGCTGTGGAATGACGGATTCGCGGAGAGAAGATCTGTCTCCTTGAGGGAGGACAGTCTTGAGGAATTGGGTCAACTCGAGTTCTGGTTTCGACATTTTTGGTGGTTATTTTTTGATGTTGAGATTGAAGAAACTGCCAAGTTGGAATGGAAATTGTAGGTTTGTTATCGGAAGTTGCGTCACACAAATTGACGCAATGGGTGGTTCGCTTTACCTAACATGGTTTAGACTCTGGCCTTCAACGGCCCGATAAGGGGCGATAAGAAGCGATAAGGATGAAGTCTCCCCATTGACATCATATCATGGCTGGTGTTTCCATTCTTCCATATTCCAATTGAGTCTCTTGGTTGATTAAAGCCACCAACAAGATCTGGAACGTTATTTTCTGAAAACTGGGATTTGAACATCATGTTAAGAATATTTTATAAATAAAAGGACTGCCAGAATCTGGCCCATATCCCGAGCGCTCAGCTTCCTTCTTGGGTGGTCTTTTACCAAGGTGATGATTTTATAGAGATCATGTATCACCCGACTCCCATGCCTGGAAAGGTCAAGGAGAGGTCATCTTAGGCTAATCTATCAGGAGCTGAAACCTCCGAGCTTATCGGACCGTACTAAGCGTATCACTAAGCGATCGTATCACTCTGCGCCCCAGTGGAACGTGTGAGACGAAGACAATCACGATATGTTCAACTGTCCCTAAGTAATCTGTCGCTACCATGCTTCAAACTGTTTAATCACAAGGGACCGTGGTATCCAATTGTGCTGTTAGCATCGGATGGCCGCATGCACCCATCAGTACAGCTTCATGTTGCACGAGGTTTCTGGAGGCTCATGGCTTTTACATTCTCTTGCTTCACACCATCTCAAGTATCACTAGACAGTCTACAACTGTGACCTTGAATACCTTATTTAGTGCTGGGCGATAATGATGTCCAAATCTTGTTATAAATATCCAAATCACTCAACATCCATCCTCAGAGTTTGGAAAGGCTATCACAAAAGTCAGATGCAGTTGTTGGTATCATATAGTTAGTGTGTATTCTTACGCAGAAGCGACATTCTCACGGGCAACAACAGGACCCTTGAGAAGCATCGGCTCTCCCTGGTAAAAGTTCGTGATATCCCCAAAGATCTCCTTAGCAACCTCGTTGGCAGCAGCCTTATCAAAAGCCTCAACGCTGTCCCACTCAAGCGTAGCCTGAACCTGATAAGCCTGGCCCTCATGGAAGTTCAAGATATCGTAGTTCTTGAGACCCAAAGGACCCCACTTTCTGTAGGACACTCAGTAATCGTACCAGGCTGACTGTTGGTGACTTACGATGCGACAAGAGGCATGTGCGTCTTGAGGTAGTAGTCCATGTCAAACGAAGGACCCGAAGGGTAGACAACCAGAACTTGAGCCATTTTGACGGTGAGATATGGGATGATTTGAGTGCGTACTGTGATTTTTGAGCAACAGCTGAATGGAGGGGTAGAGGCACAGCTTTATATACCGCGGTAGCGGGGTGGACGAGCGGATCAACCGAACTAATCAGCGTGTTGCAATCGATGGACCCTTGATTTTTCTCATGCGATTACTCAGCCTGCATGTTTGTCTTTGGCGTTGATCATCGTTAAAATTGTCTCGAATGCAAAAGCCTACAACCGTTGAGCGGTCAACACCAGCTAATGCAGCCATGTATCACTGCCATTGGCTTTGATCAAATCTTTTGGTCAGATGATTCACTGTTGTGCTACCTGCACGACAACTGTCACCTCCGATCTGACATGTGTATCGCATGCCGTAAAGCCAGCTCAACTCACTGGTGTCACGACAGAAGATAAGCGATCGAATTCTGTAGAAAGCCTAAGTACCAAGATTGGCTTGGCAGGCTTGCTTCCGCACCCGTGATTGGCATGACCCGACACAAAGGGCTGTCAGTCACTGGCCTCAAACATTAACAGTGAGCACAGGGTCTCATGCTTGCACCTGTTGTTTCAAACTTGGTGAGTTTGTACAGCACTTATTGCGCATCTAGTCCAACCATACCACGGTGTTGTATGTCGGGCATAGGTCTTGATGCTACCTGGTGAGACATTCACGCGTGGAAAGGTAAGTTTTAACCAAGGATCAAGCACTGTGTGAGTAGTTAGAATCAATAAATGCCAATATGAATTCTTTCTACGAATTTAGACATTATTTCACTGAGTGGACTGGCCAGAAATGCGATCTTTCTGAAGGCCTTAACGGTGCTGTAAATAGCGAACCGAGACGGATATAGCATGCACAGTTGTCACGTGGATCGCAATAAACCATTGACTAGATGACTCTTTCCTTATGCGATAGCATATCTAGATGATCATATGGAGCCTCTCATACCTTTCATACATTTAATACTTCATTAAAGACAATTGAAATCTGTGGTGTATTCCCGGAGTGAGCAGCTGCTTCGGGCTACCTTGTCAGCGCAAAGTCTCGGTGGTAGCATATCGGACCGTACAGTTCAACCCTTTGAAAAATAGAGATATATCTGCCACGCGAATTCTAATTCCAACTCGTTAATAGAGACCAATTTACAAATAGAGCTATTTTTAGTGGTATCGCCACTTTGGGAGACGATGATCTTCAGAGCCAATGGAAGATCAACAGCGGGCCGCCTCAAGCCTAGAATAGAGCCAATCCGCTACGTCGACTTATGCATTCATATAGTGCAACTTTAAGCGATGAAGTTTAAGAGCGGAGTTTTAATTCGGTGGTCTCAGTGTTGCGCAATGCGGAGAGGGGAGAGTTTTGTTGAGGCTCAATGCTGTAGCGATGACGGCATGATGATGTCAGCCAGGAACAGCTCAAGTCAACAACGTCACCATAAAGCTGTCCGACATTAAAACAACAACAGCTCTTATTTCCAGCTTCTATACTCAATTGAACACAAGAAGAATCTCTGAAGAACTACTGTGCGTGGTTGATTGAACTGCCCTCCACACGATTGCATTGCTGACAACACGGAACAGAAACTCAACACCCCCCCTCAAATCAGTCAAGATGGTGCACAACATCCGAACGTAAGCTTCCCCGCAATATTCAGCAATCACCACTTACTAATAGCCAAACAGCAAGGACGAGTTCCAGGACACTATCAAGACCTACCCCGTCGTCGTCGTAGACTTCTACTCTACCCACGCCACTGAGTCCAAGGCCATTGCACCCACATTCGCCCAGTAAGTGCTCCATCCATATATCCCAATCCGCCCACTGACCAATTCTAGCGCCAACGAGCTGGACCGGTTCAAGGAATTCCGATTCTGTAAGGTCGATATTGAGGACCTCAAGGGTCTAGCGGAGGAGGTTGGTGTCTCGAAGCCTGCCACTTTCCACATGTACAAGAACGGCGAGAAGATCAACACCCTCCAGAGCGCTGAGGTGGAGGATCTTATGCAGTTCCTAGAAACTGGCCTGTAGAGGATGTTGTATTAGTTAATGAGTAACGTCGTGAATTAATTGTTCTAGAAGGAAGCCAGTCGTGAACAAAAATACGAGAGTCCAGACTTTTTAACATATAATATTGCTATAAGCTGTCCATGAAGCCCAGTGCTGAATCCAGACTACCTAGCGGGCTCCCCCCTGTTTCCAAAAGGGCTTGTACAATGTTGTAGTTATTGAATGATGTCCTGAAAAATATAGTATTATAATCAAGAGTTAGACAGGTGTTTCAGTGATGACCATTCGTGACTCCATTGGTCAGTCCATTCACTGTCCCATTCATTCCATTCTCAACCCCGTTTGCGAGAGTTTTCGTCTTGAGGCTCGCAGGTTGTGACCTCAAGAGTTCGTCGACCATCAGTTGACAGCAACCGAGGTATTGTGTTGGATCGACCAATGACGTCAGCTGGTCATTGTTCAAATGTTGTGTGACTTGCTCAACCTTTTGTAGTGATTCGATCAAGGACAAGTCTCCTTCCACGGCAGACACACACGCACCGTAGACAATCTCGTGAGCCTCTTGTCGTCCTACAAACTCAGCCAATTTCATCATAACAGCCTCCGCAACGATCAGTCCCCGCGTCGACTCAAGGTTGGCCTTCATTGCACCTGCATTGACCTGTAGGCCCGACAGTGCAAAGTTGGCTTGGTGAAGGGAGCCGACAGCCGAGATGAATGCGACTGGGAGGGCAGCCCATTCCAAGTGCCAGGGCCCCGAGGCGCGCTCAAAGTCTGACACCATTCCATCCAAAACCAGGCTCGCTTGTGCGCGAAGGATCTTGCTTTGTGCTAAGATGATCTCGCTCGAAATAGGGTTTCGCTTCTGGGGCATTGTTGATGATGCTCCTCGATGAGGCACGAAAGGCTCGGCAACCTAGAAATCGATCCCTAGTCAGTTCACATCCATTAAAACAAGACCATGGTGTTTATTTACCTCATTGAGCTCGTTAGACGACATGATCATCAAATCCAGGGCAATCTTGCCCAAAGATCCCCCCACCAACGCCAAAAAGTTGACAACCTCAGCAACGGTGTCTCGCGCGACATGCCATGTAATAATAGGATCCTTGAGACCAAGGATAGCAGCCAACCTCTTTCGTACCCGAATGCCGTTATCTGAGCTTCCCAGCGAAGCCAATGTGCCGGCAGCGCCGCCAAATTGTACAAGCAGACAACGTTCTTTGATCTGCTGTAGACGCTCAGCGTGTCGTCGAAGCCCAGAGAGCCACACGCCGCATTTGTAGCCGAATGTGATTGGGAGAGCGTGCTGTAGATGCGTTCGGCCGGCCATTGGTGTGTCGCGGTATCTGGAAGACATGGACTCGAGGGTCTTTATTGTTTCGTCCAAGTGGCGCTCCACTACTGCGATGCCGCTCTTGATCTGTAGTTGCGAAGCCAAGTCCATGATGTCTTGTGTTGTAGCACCCCAGTGGATGTATCCAGCTTATCTTATCAGCTAAAACTTCAATTGGGATAGTGGTTATGCACTTACACTGCTGATGAGGAACCCAAGAAGCCATTTGCTCGACGAGACCAAGGATGGGATAGCCCACAATCTCTGCCCTCTTCGCGAGCAGAGGCCAATCAATTTTTGATACATGGGAGTGCTCACGAATGACTTTGGCAGTTCCCAAAGGAATCACACCTTGGTCTTCTTCAGCTTGAGCCAAGGCGCATTCTGCCTCAATCAGTTTCGAGACATATGATCTCTCAGAGAAGCAATCTCGGATCTCTTCGGTTCCGAAAGTGTCTCTGAACAAAGTAGTGTCATGAACAGTAGCAGCAGCCATTGTTGCGTGTTGGATAAGCTTCTAAAATGCTTTGAGGCTAGGAAGGAACAAGTATGGACACAGGGTCTCATGCGAAAGGACGTCGAGGTTTATGTATGCACTCGTTCATCATGACAGGTCCACAGCAAGACCGGCATAGTGGCACCTAAGATCCATCGCCCGTTCGATTATACCAATCATTATTCCTATCCCGAAGAAGTTGTCCCCGATTTCCAAGAATTGTGGGACACGGAATACGGCGTTGGGCTCGCTTAGAGCGGGATAAGCATGAATCGCGCAGGCGGGATAACGGAATAGCGGGATAACGGCGTTAAAGTATAACCCATGATCAACATAGATCAAATGTCTAACGGCTTGCTGTCGCGCCTCTCCGCAATCTCCCCACAATCAATGTTTCTTTCTCCATGGGGTATGTAGCTTGACAGTTAAGCTTGGTGGCTTGGCCATAAGGCGGCTCGAGGGAGTATATAAGAATGTGATCACGACTCCGATTTGACGTCCATTCTCGTGCTCTCCAGCCTTCAGTTCAAGTTTCAGATTCATCTCCATCTTGATCTACTCACAGCACATCATTCTTATCGACAATTCTTTGATAATCTCTCCAACGCAGCCATGACTGCTCCTGTTGAACCGAGAATGCCCGTCTCTTCAAAGGACTTGAAGCCTGCCGATGATTACGAAGCCGTTCATGATGAAAAGGTGCTCGAGCAGAACGGAGCCGAAGACCTCCGCGGAGACTACTCTGGTGCCGCAGACAAGACAGACCCTGCTGAGATTGCCTTGGTTCGCAAGCTTGACCGAATGATCATGGTAAGTCTTGATCCAAGCATCTCGATTGTTTCCGTGCGCAATTGCTTACTGTTCAAGCCGATCCTTTGGGCAATGTACTTCCTTAACTACCTCGATCGAAACGCTCTACCTCAAGCCCGACTGAACACCCTCGAAAAAGACCTGAACCTCAAAGGCGTTCAATACAATACCGCTATCTCGATCTTGTTCGTTGGTTATCTCTTGATGCAAAGTATGCTTCACAGACCCAACTCCATGGTCATTGACCCTAGCTCTGACAAATCCAGTCCCCTCGAACATGTTCATGACGCGAACCCGACCATCTATCTACCTGTCCTGCTGCATGATTGGCTGGGCCGCAGTATCAGCCAGTACCGCCGCCGTTACGAGTTACTCAGGCCTGATAGCCTGTCGATTCTTCTTGGGTTTTGTTGAGGCTGTAAGCCATTAGTGTCTTTTATCCTTGACATAGCGATTCTGACTCTACAATCATAGCCATTCTATCCGGGCGCTCTCTATCTGCTATCGATCTACTACACACGAAAAGAACTCGCTACACGCATCTCGCTGCTCTACACTGGGCAGGTTGTGAGCACCGGATGCTCGGGACTTATTGCTGCAGCTACATTCTCTACGCTTGACCAGGTCAAGGGAATTGCTGGTTGGCAATGGTATGCGAACTCTGTTTCTAGTCAGTTGTTGCGCTTGGTTGCTGACTAGTACAATCTAGGCTTTTTATCATCGAAGGCTCAGTCACCGCTCTTGTCGCAGTATTTGGCTTCTTCTTGTTGCCCGATGACCCTTCGGAGACTCGTTGGCTCACTCCCGAAGAGCGAGAGCTTTGCATCAAGCGAATTAGTCGAGACACCGTCGGCCAACAGGTTCGAGGCACAACCTTGGAAGGCCTCAAGCAGGCTTGCAAGGACCCTCGAACATGGCTGTTCTGTCTCATGCAGAACCTCCACATCAGGTTTGTGATGCTACGACCCCGACTGTATTGATGAGTAATGCTAATTGAATCATAGTGCATGCTCTTTCAACAACTTCTTCCCGACCATCGTCCGTGCCATGGGCTTCAAGTCCACCACGGCCCTTCTTCTCACCGCACCCCCATACTTTGTCTCGGGCATTCTTGGCATCCCATTTGCGTGGTCATCTGGTCACTTCAATGAACGCACCTGGCATATCACCGCAGGCCTATCTCTGGCCGTCATTGGCTTCGTCATATCCTGCTCCTCACTCAACGTAGCAGCGCGATATACAGCGACCTTCCTCTACGCTACCGGTGCTTACTCAGTTGGATCTGTCATTCTCGGCTGGGTCAGTAATGCTTTGTCGCAGACTCCCGAGAAGAAGTCAGTTGCGTATGCTCTGGTCAATGTTACGGCAAACCTGGCTTACATTTACTGCGCCTACCTTTGGCCTTCTTCAGATGGTCCGGAGTATCTTATGGGCTTCTCAACTATGGTAGCTTTTGCTGCCACTAGCATCATGTGTGCTTGGGCCATGAGGTTCTGGTTGAAGAGGGACAACCGTAAAATTCTTGAGTCAGAGAATGAGGCAGTTGCTCTTTATGCTTACTAGATATTCTCCTCCATGGGCTTAGCCCTACCTTCAGGACTAACTTGGAGGGTTCGAGCTATATGAGAATGCCGTGTTCCTGACAGAGGATATAAGAGACTAGCTACAGCAACTGCAATATATACAGCCTCCAGGTCTAAATATTACCCAAAGTCTCGCACTTTAATAGGTTTTGAAAGCCGCAGTTACGTGAATCCTGATATACTTTCATATAAAAGAACTCCGTTCTGTAAATTACTCCTTCTGTTGAAACTTGGTGTGTCGTCCTTTTAGCATATTGATCCAAGTGACGAAATGTCCAGAAAGGTTAGAGTGAGCGATTTGAGTTCTGGCTTCCGATCTCGCTTTATCAACCCCGCACGTGCCAGTGGAACAGGTTTTCGTCATTCTCGGCCAGTTCCGCTGTATCTGTGTCTTCATAACCTTTATGATGACCTCGACTATCAACGAAGCCCCCTCGAGCTTATCAAGTGGCAGAGTTCCAGGTCAAGTATGGTATGTTGAAACCAAGTCTTTCCATTGATACTACTCCCTGAGGGGCTTTCTACTAACATTAGTCATACAGTGATCGCTGTCGACGGTATGTCCTATCTCCAAGACTTGAGCCCATAACAGACTATCTCAACGCGAATACTCTGATTCGCAGTCGACGTTCCCCACTAATGCAGCTCTTAGAAGGAAGATCCGATGTCACGGCCAAGACAATGATGTAAGCAACATGCACCATGTGTTGATCAAAGGTTGCTGACCCCCTTTCTCAGTGCTTACCTTGTCAACAAGCTAATATCATCTGTGTTACGACCGCCAAGTTGAAAAGGAACAGGAAGCGGAAAAGGTAAGAAGTCTTCCTCACGATATGTAGTTGATCGTCTTCTAATACATCATAGTTTCTACGAAGCCGAAGGTATTGAGCAGCGCCGCGACACGCCATCGGATGCCGCCCAACATGCCCCAGGTACTGGCTTCCTCCTGCATGATGCGGCGGCCACAATCTCTTCGGCGAGTAACACCACCTCCCGGCCGTTGTCTTTTCCTCAGACTGCCCAAGGGACGACCGTACCTACTTTGCCCAGCTCTTCTACCCATCAGCTGAGTGCGACGCCGGCCGCCTCTCAGTCTATCTCTATCAACCGGGTGCAGGAGCCTGTCATTGGTCACATGGGGCGTCTCGTAGCCGATGATCGACAAGCTTCCATGTTTGGTGGCTCTACTACAGGCGTCCACTTCATTAGCCAAGCCGAACAACAGCTTCAACTCCTTCAAATGCACAAAGATGCACTCCCCAGTTGCGCCTATGGTTTATACCTACATAGTCCTTGGGGATCTTCTATTCAAAGCTTTGGCTCACCTTTAGTCGACATCATCGCTCAACTTCCGCCTAGCACTATCCAAATTGTGGAAGCGACCATAGACCGTTGGACGCCATTATATCCCATTGTTCACAAATCTTCGACTATAGACGCTATTCAAAAGCTACTTAGCTCGTACCAGGTCACAAGTTCTGATGTTGCCATTCTATACCAAACGATTGGCCTCCTTGCATTGGGGACGATTGGTCAGAAAGGAGATTGCCTACAGCAGCATGATCACTTTCTATGTGTTTCTGAACCTTTTTACATGATCTCCGCAAGTCTCTTAGACAGAGTCATCGGACAGCCGAGCCTACAAAGCTTGCAGGGTCTTGTCATTACAGAGATATATCTCCAATTATCTGGACGTTACTCAACAGCATCTCATATATCAGGTGTCGCCACTCGGTTGGCTCAGACTCTGGGGCTCCATAGACATTCTGGTCGGTTCAAATTCGACCCTCTTGAGACAGAACTGAGAAGACGGGCATGGTGGTGCCAATACTCGTTGGACGCGTATGTGCACCCTTTTATTCTTCTTCTGTTCCACTATTGTTGACTTGAATCCTAGGTTCTCGAGCGCCTATCACGGGATGCCCCGTCTGATCCGCGACCAAGACGTTGACACCGACCTCCCGACGAGCGTCGACCATGACCTACTATCGCGAACACACGTCGAATTCCCTTTACCAGGAGAGCGATCACAAGTAGACACAGCCATCAGCCTGTTCAAGCTTGCTAGGATCATTGGCCGTACTCTCGAAGATCTTTACACAACCACCCGACGCCGCGGGGGCGTAGCCAAGATTGCGCGTCTACAGGCTGAGCTCAATATGTGGGAGCGGGTTGTCCTTGAGCCAGATATTGATCCCGATTTAGCTACACCGGCGACCAGCAAGTCGTTGGAGTCCATGTTCTTGAGAGTTGCTCACTGCGTAGCTACGATCCATATACATCGACCAGCTTTATCATTCACAACTGCTGATGCTCAATTCGTTTCATCTCTGAAAGCTTGTGGGCAGGCCTCCGCTAATCTTGTTGAGCTGTTATTCTCCAGCTTAGATATGATGGGAGCCAATGTTGGAACAAGTTCGACTATGATGGGTGACTGGCCAGAGAGTTTGCTTGCCACCCTTCTTTACCCCAATGGAATACATATGCTCTGGCAAGCAGGCTTAACAATCCTCTTCACGGGCTGGAAAGGATATCCCGTGACAGTCGACCAGGATCAGACCATTATACGGTCATGTATTGAAACGCTACGGTGGTTTCACAGACACACAGATGATATTGGGAATCATATAGGTCAATGCGCGGATGTCTTAGACCTGCTGCGCAAGAAGATCTTCTCGGATTTTCAAACACCGCCTGATTTCGAGCAGCTCCAATGGAACGTCTGGGAATGGCCCATAGCATCAGCACTGGAGCTTGCAAATACTCTTGATACAGCACCATTAGATCTAAATTCAGAACTGCACAGATGGGTATAGGCGGTATTGAATGTTGAGTATTTAATCCTAGTACTTTACAAACTGCCCCCGGGTATGGGAAAGATGCAAGTGTAATAAGAGATCTCTATTTAGATTTATGTTATATCAATAACTTAGTGTTACAATGATAGATGGTGACCGCTGCGCCAATGACCCAAAAGCAGTAATGCCCTCTACAACAGCTTAAATACCCTTCTGTAGCTTACAGCTACAGCGGTCGTAACACCTAGATAGATAAAGTAAGGGGGGACGTAGGTTAAGTAGTAGTTAACTTCTTTAAGTTACTTCAATATTGCATTAGTAAGCCTACCTATTTAATTATAAGAAATCACAGAGAAATAAGGGACGTTTTTGAGTTTTAAATGTTGATTCAGCCGTAAGGTATCATACAGTCATTATAAACAGAATTAAGAATACACAGGTATCATAACCTCCCACCAACTCTCCACCTTTCTCGTAGTACCTCGAGAATACATTCCACTATACATTACACCATTAGTTTAAACCATCTGCTCACCGCGAGCACCGTGTCCGACATCGTTTCCGACAGGACGTCGGGGAATGGAGCCGTTGTTGTAACCAGCTCCGTGCATGTGCTCAGAACCATCGTTGAATCCACTGGTACCGTGCATACCGTTGCCGTGCATACCGTTGCCATGCATTCCATGTCCAGCGTGGTCACCCTTCATTCCATGGCCCATACCGTGAGAGCTACCACCGTGGGTTCCCCAGCCAGCCTTGTGAGTGAAGACGGCATCGACGAGCTCAGCACCAGACATGTTGTACTGGAAGGGAGCGTGGCGGTTGAGGGGAATGTGGTTGAACCGGAAGTCCCAAACGGAGGCGAAGGTCATTCGGTAGGCGGAGAAAGCGAAGACGGTACCAATGATGGCGCCAGCGAGGACATCGTGGAAGTGGTGGTACTTGTCGATGGTAAGGGCACCACCAATCAAGACAGCACCGAGGATGGGGGCGTAAGTAGCGATGAGCTTCCACATGGAGGGGTGGTAGTTGGAGAAGACCTTGAGCTTGGCGTTGAGGTACAGGTACAGGTAGACAAAGCCAGCGAAAGCAGCAGTGGTGTGACCACTGGGCATAGACTCCAGAGCATCGTTGATCTCGGCCTTGTCACCAGTGCAGATATCGGGGGTGAAGTAGAGCTGGAGGTAGCCCTGGTTGTTGTATCCGCCCATGGTTCGAGCACGCTCCATATCAGGCTTGCAGACGACGAGGAAGTGAGGTCGGAAACCACCGATGAGCCACTTGATGAAGACCTGGAAGACAGCGGCGGTGATGAGGGAGTAGAGAAGACCGATGGTAGCGTTGTTGAAGTCCCAGAAGCTGCGGATGCGGATCTGCATGCAAGCGAAGATGAAGATGGGGACCAGAGCAGCAAGCATGGCGGCAGCCCAGATGGGAACGATCTCGCCTCGGAAGGGGTATCCATACTCGGGCCAGACAATTTCGCCGTCGTCGAAGGTAACAGGGAAGGATCGCATAGGTGCAGGCTTGGCGAAGTAGACCTAGGGAATTATTAGACTCTGAATGAGGATTGGAAGTGAATGTGACTTACACCGAGGCCAATAGCACCCATGACGGCCATGGTGACAATGTCGAACCATGTGTGCTTGATCCACTGTCCGAAGGAGGGCTTGCGAGACATGGGAAGAGGATCGTGGTGAGCCTTCTGGCGACGACCCATCTTGGACTCGTGCCTATCCCCGTGGGGAGTCTTTTCCTTGCGAGAGAAGATACCCATGTTGTCGGTAGTCTATTCAACGATATTGGTGAATGTTGATGATGATGATGATGGTGTTGAAGGCTGAAATGAAAGCCAACCACGAACTGAGTGGCTTTACACCTGAGATTAAGGTGATGAAGGAGCTTTGCTGGTTCCTGTCCTGATGATAGCAAAAAAAAGTCAATTGAAGCTGGAAGGTTGCCCTTCTATAAATCAGTGAAACGCGACACCATAGCTCTTGACGTCACTGCACGTTCCCCCTAAAATACAGTAACAGTCAAGCTTAAACAGGCATTCAACTCAAAATTGTGACATGACAGGTGACAGCAACACAAAAATCGCTACGTAAAGCCACAATCTCTCGACGTCATTGTATTTGATCCTGGAAATGAAGGCCTTGGCAGCTTGGACGGCATCAATCTGCCGAGTTCGACGCCAATGGTCGACCAATCAGGGCACCGCATTTGCTGAGTGAGACGGCAATTTCGTTCCGTATAACCAATCAGATTGAGGTTGGGTGCAGGGAAGCGTCTTGGCTGACCACTGAAGAAGAACAAGTGTGGCTTGATCTTTTTGCTAACGACACGGGAACTAACTCCCTAGGCTTGATCGACGGGGCCAAGATGCGATGAAACCTGCTGTGACCAGCCTCTGCGATTGAATGATTCAGTGGTTATCTCATCATAGTAACGGAGCAGCGCATGACTCTAGGGTTGATCCTTTAGGCAAATTACAGCTGCTACGATTCAGGCCGTGTGCAACAGTCATTCTCTGGATCAGTATGATATACGACTTCCAGTAGAGGATTTAAAAAAAGCTTCAATAGCCTCAGAATAAGTACCTCATGCACCAGATTAAACTAAAATTCCAGCCTTAAATGCATCAAGCTTATCTCTACAAAGTTGACTATGAAACAAGCGTGGAGGTTGTCCGGAGCAAACTGACCGTGGCTTACCATTGTGGCTGAACGGATCTGACAACCGAGAAAAGAAAATACGCTTTTGCCCAGAGCGGGAACAAGATTACACAAGCCGTTAATTTCCAGTGACGATCGGCCTAAGAAAAGAGTCTCGATTCTTTTCAATCGGCGATTTTCAGAGTGTCTTGGCATGCTTGGTACTTGGCATACTGAATCTGAAGTCTGGGCATACGACAGTTGACCCACCTGAGCCGTACCTTATCATGATGCAATGGGGTTACGCGTCACGATCCTTTCGCGATGGTTCTGGCATATTCGGAAAGGAAAGCGAATTTCAAGATTGCATGAAAACAGAAGACTCAATTGTCATTGTGCTGATGCTATTATGACAAGAACGAATAAGTTGAGATATCCAGCTACTGGCTATGTACAAACTGATAGAGATCTCCACAACTTCGATTTGCATTATCTGGGCAATAAAAAGATCCACAAGCTTAATAGTAAACCTCCGATAACGAAGAAACTCTAGGGCTTCTTGCAAAACCCAGCTTTGATGCTTGCTTCATTCTTGCAAGTATTGCACTTGATAACATTTCCACTGCCCTTGCTCAAGTTCTGAATATCATTGTCGTTATTGTTAAGAGTATTGCGAATGACGACGTTGTTCTTGGCCTTGATCGGCTTTCCGAGGACGATACAAAAAAGGGACAAAGGCATCGTTGGCGTAGCGACACATGGATCATCGTAGATACGAATACCTGCTCCTGATCCATCACTGGCCTTCTGTCCCTCAATAGTGTTGTCCCGAACAATAACACCAATCGAACTACCGAGGAAAATGCCGCCTGCGTTCTTGTCACAGATGGCAGGATTTGGGCCAATGTAGTTGTGAGCGATCTTGGCGTTCTTTACACCAGGATCGACAAAGATACCGTAGCAGTTATCGGTAAGCTTGTTGTACTCAATCACTGCGCCATCGGTCTGGACGCAGAGGCCAACAGCATGGTTAGAGATATCGTTCTTCTTGGCAAAGACGTCAGACTTGTTGTCCATGCAAATAGCGATGTATGCGCCTTTAGTTGATGTGACGACATTATCGTGGAAGACAGTCTTGATGGAGCCAAGTGTGAGACCACCGTAAGCTGGGGCATCAACGAGTTTGTTTTTGAAGATGCGTGTGTCCTTGGCACCGATTATAGCGATGTTGATGCCGGAGAATCCTTGAACAGTGAAGCCTGTGACAGATACACCTTTGACGAATCTTCCTACAGATTCGACTCTCTTGTGATCAGCAATGAACGCGGTGGTCTTGACATTGTGTCCAGTGATACAGATACCGGTCTGGAGCTCGTTCTTCTGCGGATCTTGGGTCAGGCCTGTGCAGGCGTTCTTCTTGATCTTAGCTGGATCTGGTTGTTTGAGGATGGCGCCGCGACCTTCAAGTTGAATGCCGTCCTTGTCAATAACAAGCTGTTCAGAGTAGGTACCAGCTGGAACAATGATACGATCGCCAGGAGAGGCACGGTTGATGGCATGTTGAATACTCTTTCCGGACTTGACGTGAATGGTGCGACCATAGCCGTAGTAGTGCTTGTGCTCAGGTGTGGATGGGTAAGATTCGTAGATATCTGGGAAGGAGCACTTTCCACCTCGTGCTTTGAGTCTTTGTCAGTACGTATTCCACATCGTGGTTGTACAAGGTAACTCACCCATAAGACCACCAGAGGTATCATGCTCGGTGAAGGGCGAAGCCACAGCAAGGCCAACAAGACCTGCCAAGGTCACAATGAACTTCATGGCTAACAGGTAGGTTGGGTCTTTTTGAGATGTGATAGAAGTGGTATCGAAGAGAAATCCAACCGATACAGTACCGCAGCGTATCGAGGCATTATATACTACCGACGTCCTCCTATTCCATAAGAACTGACATCCTGGTAGAAAGTTCGATAGACCTGGAGTCTCGACCTCAAATGCAGCCACTTGATCTCGAATTCGCTTGCTGCTGCCGTAAATGGCAAGCTGATACAAAAGGTAACGGGAGGCGTCAAATAGCGATGCAGCCACTTGGGTTTGGTGTAAGGGGTGAGGCACTGATAGGTTCTGATTTAGGAAGGGAATGATTCAACGTTGACGACAGCACTCTAGACTAAACTGCACAAAAGCAATAATAAATGCCGCTCAGACTCTACCTAGTTACGAGCATGACTGTCTTTAGGCAACATGTCTCTTTGGTGCCTCAACCGAAACTTAATCTTAGGGCAAGGCAAAGCAAAAAAAGGTCCTGTGTGAACATTGGAGCCATAGTGCTTGAAAGGTGTAATTCATGATGGAAACCTTATCTTCAGGTCTCTTTGGTGCAGTATATGGCTGCTCACACAACAGTGATCCCATCAAACTTTGACGTTCTACGCCGAAAATTCATGTAGATTATGACCTAGCAACTATCTAGTAGATTTCTTTGCCTCAGATGGCAACAGGAGTCAAGATGATCTCTACTAGAATGTCACACAAATGAAGTCCAGTCCTGCAATGGCAACCAGTGCGACGCCACAACTCAACAACTATTACCATTTGGACACATTTCTTCCCCATCGCCACCACACCTCACTGCGTTGGCAGAAGCAAGATGTCCTCTTTCTCAATCAAACGGAGTTTGCCGTCTGTGTGGCTTCACCTTGTGCCTGAAGTAGGGCGCCAAATATCGAACTAAACTTCAGCCGCAGCGAGGCCCAAGCGACCGGTTCACGTCAATCTCCTTTATAAAACGGAGATCGCCAAGATCTTGTGCGGTCTTATTCGTGCGGTGTGTCACTTGACCATTGGCTTCTGTGTGCTATGTTTCGCAATGATAGGAGGATGTCCACAGGGCTGAACAAGCTGAAAGTCTGGGCGCGACTTGGCATGGTTTGCCACGTTTTTGACGAATCTTGTGCTCTGGGGATGAGCTTGTGGCTTTTTCTGATCGCCAAGCTTAATTCCAGACCTTTTCAGTCCAGAGCCAATGCTGCATCTCCTCATTTTTCTTGGGACCATGGCCGGCAAAATCGGCTAGACGTTGAGGTCGTGAGATTGTCTGCAAGATGTGGCAGCATCGTGGTTTCTTCTTCGGTGTTGTTTGCTTCCTAGAACGGTCAATCCTTGCAATTCTTCTCACAGGCCCGCCCTCCTTGTCGCTCTCCGCACCCTACCTGCGGCGTCCATGCGGGGTTGATGTTACGTGAAGACCGTTGGGAAGGGCATCGCTTTTACGAATTAGCGATCAGACATGCCTGTCAAGATCGTCGACCTATAGAAGGCACGATCTTTTCCTTCAATGGCATCGGGCTGGGTCACGTTGTGAAGCCGGCAAAATGAAGAAAGATGTCCACACTTCAACAAATCGCAACGTTTGCCGTGTACTGTTAGTCTTGGGTGGAATTGCGTCGCAAACCGACCAGTCTTGAAGAGCTAGCCAACTGCATAGAATTTGTATTTGCAGGGATATCAAGTCGAGAAACATTGATCCGGGTCATCTGGGATTTTATGCAGATCAAAATCCTAATGGCGACTTGTTTTCCTTTTACTTTGCTGACCTTTCGGGTCTCTAGCTCAGATAGGAAAGGTCATCTTTAACGGCTGGTACGTTGGTTCTGTGGTCGACGTCTCCTCGTTACATTCACGAACCTCACGTGTCAATGGACCCTTGCCTCGGCACGCAAGTTCCTATCCAACTTCCTCAATGGGCACAAGCGAATTCCCTCAAATTTTGACAGATCAATTGCATCTTTCTATTAGGCTACTCGACAACTCAACATCTCATAAAACATTAAAATCTCTGCTAAAAATGGTCCATCCAAGAAGGGTAATAACATCGTCGTCGTTGCCGTCTCTAATCACTCATAACTCATTCCATCAATTCCATCTCTAGCCTCGTAGACTGCTATACTTTTTGATAGCCTTTGCAAAGCTGTCGTCGATTCCTTGTACTAGCGCCTTTGCCTTTTCTTGCAGATCGACGGGGACCTTGGCGATGACCGCTTCGGAGAAATCGGCACTTAGGGCCCGCTGTAGTTGAAGGTTGAGGAGAATGACAGGGCTGACTTGGATCTTGTCGAACTTGGGCTTGGCGGCAATGACGATGTCGATTGTTTCGCTAACATCCTGGCTCAACTCAGAAGTGGCCTTGGCAACTTGAAGAGTCTCTTCGACTGATAGAGGCTCAGAGTGACGAGCGGCAAGAGTGCCTTGGTGGATCGCGGCTAGAAGCAGCGTCGACTTTGTGGTGATGGGGATTGTTCCGACCAGAGTCTGAGGCCAGTGTGTAATGCTGTGGCCCAGAGCAATAGTGGCATTGGAGATGTTATCAATGGCTGTGGAGATTGTATCTCCAGTTGCGAAGGCAGAGCCAGCGAGGGCGATCAAGGGGAGAAGGCTGAGACGCATATTGTCTGAGAACTTGAGTCAACGAGTAATCGATTGGTCAATTGAGAATGCAAGGTCTGCCAAGATGAAACTTTTCGTCTTTCAGGAGTTCCCCCGTCTTAATATACTGACTTTCTTGACTACAATTCACATGAAAAATCTTCTTCGCAAATGCTGTGCCTTTCGGAAGGCTGAGGTGACCTCGTGTAATCCCAACCAGTGTCCCCGCATCTATCCTCAATCAGGAACTCTGCCCCGTGCAACAATCATGAATCTATCTCCCCATGGGGAAATCGACAGGCGAGTCTTGGTCCCTTTGCCATAGTGGCTGATCTTAACTTGGCGAATCTGTGATCAGTATGTCACTTGCGGGGATTCTTACCAAGGATTGCGGCATCGTAGGCCGCGGCTTTCACAAGGGAAGAGCTGCATGTGTGCGAGTTTGGGTAGTGACGAAATGGTCTTTGAGGGATTATGACGATTTAAGTGACGGAAGAGGCAGGCTGTTGGTTGAAGGATTCTTCAACATTGGACCAAGACCTGCGGCGCGGTGTTGGTTGTGCGTATTTATGAACTGTCAATCTCGATCAGCCAGTCGGGTGCGACATAAAGTATTTATCAAGCGGATATTGCTTTACACATGCATCATGTGCTTCTTGTAATGGAGGGTATCAAGCTCTTATACAAAGTATAAGTAGTTATGCTTACCCTTATGCAGGTACAACACGTTATGGAAGCTTGTCAACACAAGCTTTTCAGCTGATATTATCCGGGTGGCTGGTGGTGCTGACCGTCATCTCATTCAAATAAGGGACTACCAAACTCAGTTTGGCAACAAGACACCTCAGTCAAAGCTTACATTGTCATGGTTGGGTGAGATGCCAATAGTTCAGCGCAGACTGGTCAAGGCGAACCGAGCCAGTTCAACCGATACAGCCAACCAAGACTTATACTCGCCTTTGAATTAGAGCACAAGTCACATGTTGGTAAGGATGCAATCTTTGGATAGTATTCAAAAGCTCTATGCCTTGTTGCCGACACTTCCATGTTCATTTCCTGGGGGCAAATCTCACTGGAGACGCTTGATGGTGTCAGGCTGAGTACCAGACGACTCAAGTCACGTATTGATGAGATTGTATCTGGAACAATAAATACAAGTTCCGATTAACATGTATTAATTAAGGTCAACGGCCTCTTCCGCAGCTGACGAGGGGCTCATATTGCGTACTTCGGCCAACTTCCGTACACACCATGAATCCTTTCCATATACCTTCCCATAAGACAATTGATCGTCGACGTCGTCCATGGACTCTCTAGCTTCGATCTTTGCGTTTCTCCCACCAGGTCATTTCGCAGTCAGCCTAGGGAACAATAAGTGTACACTGGACATCTCTTGGTACGTCAGATGACGAACCCTCGAGCCTGACTGACGAGTAGGCTTGTTGGGTTGGATCGGTTGGGAGTTGAAGTTTGAAGAGATTACCTTACGTATATCTCGGTATCAGTTGTAGAATGTATTCATTGGCATTGGAGTGTATCAGATGATGTAATTTGTAAGTCCAACATATTGAGATTTGACTTGACCAGAGGGTGTTATAATTAATTATAACATAAGGGGAATCTACCTTAGGCTTAGAGCTAGAAGAGGAAGTAAAGTACACGGGATACAATTTGGCCGTCCTCACGATAGAGTTCCTCATTTAATGCATGTGTCCAGAAATAAGATGACCGGACTGATGTGAAACTTGGAGGAACCTGTTCACTTCGAGGAGATTTATCAGAACCTAGAGACCAATAAGAAGCCAGGTTCAGATGCACCATACTTTTTATATAGTAATACTCTATGCCACTATATCCTCAATGGTGTAGAACTCAAAGTGCTTAGGTTTCACACGAACAAAGTAACATTTCTCGCACGTCATCAGCAGACCCAATACCATCTATGTCATTCTCTCTCGCTTGGCATACCAACACCTAAGGCTTCATCAACGAAGTCACCTATTTAAACGTTATACTCAAGGGCTTTTGTGAGGAGCCATCATTGTTATTGCCAATCGTCAGTGTACATCTTCATGATGTGCTATCCACCTTGTTTTGGGTCGCGGTTTGATCAGGCACTGATTCTATGAGGTCTTAATCTCTGCTGGCGCATCATAAGATGGAGGCTGTGATTACAACAAGATTCTAGACGTCTCGCTGCCGATTTGGTATGTACCCTATCTAGATTTCGACAATCACCCATCCGTAGATATCTGCAAAGGCGTACTCGGTAATATGCCAGTCTTGATCACACAGATTTGGCATGTACTTGTGTTAGTATTTCCCCATCAAGAGACTTTACCGAGTCAAGAGCAACCTTAAAGACTACTACTCAGATTTTCGACGGTGTTGACATTGAGGCCCTCTGAGGTATATTGAACACGAAACTTTCTTGAGACTTTTATATGAGCTATGCTGCAATGTATAACAAGCCTCAAGTACCTAGCTAACCTGTAGTGGCATTGTCGTAGAGTTGCTTCCCAGAAGTAGCGGTGCTAAACTACAAACTCACAAGAGGCAGTACCTTCCATGCCTATTGGGTTTTAAACTGGCTGAGAAGATCTTAGACCTATATCTTCAACTCAGTAGTTTTATTTGAGAGCAAACATCTCATACAAACGCGAGGCTTCGAGTGAATTTGAGCTGTCACTAAGCTATGGTAAGAAACAGCTTTGTAACTCGAGTCAAAGAGGCCAGCCGTTCGTCTTCTATATCTTCCAGCTACGGGTATATGCACAGCCAGTAAATCCAGTGTCACTATCTCTCATTTCAGACACAAAGAAACTATAGAAGTTGTTGATGTGGCTGGGTACTCTCTCGGTCCTGAGTCTTCTGATCATGTGACTGATGTCTGCCAGATAACTCACGACTCACGAGTCGCGACAAAAAGCTACCGACGTCAATCTTACAGTGCAAACAAACGAGATCCTTCAGTGGGTCAGTTCCGAACTGACACAAAATCCCTGATAAGATCTAAAATCTCACTGAATCCTTCATCACCAAAGGTCCAAACTGCTACAAAACTCACAGACGCTACCCACAGAACAGCCTCTCGCTTTGGCGCAGCACTGTCGCTAGATGCGGTCATTAGAAACGAGCTAAGACATGGCCTGTTGATAAACCTCCAATGATTACGATCGTTGCATGTCACTCCCTCACACGTAATAGTGATCGTCCTTCAGACCCACGAAGTTACGCGTCGCAATGTGGGGAATGTTTTGAGATGCAGTTACCCTACACCAGAACATGATGTGATTCTCAACGCCAAAATTCCAGCATGTCAGCTAACTAACGTTGTTGCTATTTCCGTAATACGAGAAGGCTTATTTTATGCTTATGTGTCGCCTGTGGAGGAGCAAGCCAGATCTTAGATTCGTTGACTAATGCAGCCACAATCAAGAGCTGAGAAAGTTTCTCGAAAAAACAGTAAACAACGCTCATTCTCAAGATTAATGATTGGGTACAGTTTGAAGATGCAAGCATCATGTACACGCGTACGGAGAAAGTCCGTCAACTGAATCTCTCGGCAAATCACTGACGTCGAAACGAAAGCTACCAGCCTTTTGTTTCCTGGACGGGCGGATGCATGCCAATTGATCTTCATTCCGTCTCGGCGCCTCTGCAAAACCCAGCCAGCCGCTTGGAAGCAAAATGGTTAGCGATCGGCTGGCAGTCAGGGCAGTATCCCGGTCGACAGAACCAGCCGACAGCATCTTCACCTCGGCAGTTAACGAAGGAAGACTCATGGACGCTAGACGCGGCAATTATTTAACCGTCAAGAAGAAAGAAGGTTAAGCTAGATAAACAAATGCGCATTAGGCTATCAATCAGAAGCATCACCAGAAGAAACTTTAATATCGCCAAGCTTTGTGGTGGTTCAATTGCCAAGCAAAACCGTTTGATGGGTTCCGTTGAATCGAGCGCCGAGTCCGTCAATCGGAAGTCCGACTCTCCCCCCAGCACAGGACCATTTGTTCCCAGTTCCCCTACCGTTTGGAAAAGATTAATCTTGAGTTTGAAATTGATTCTCCATTGTTTTCGAGGATCAGTTGTTGGTCTGAGTGAAAAACCGGATTGTCGCACGATCGACGGAGAAATTATAGCCACTCGATTGGAGGTTAGTGGAGAGAACAGCCGAGAGTGCGGTTTCAGGATGGGAACGACATTTATTATCAGCTGGTGATTGTTTGTAGCTGACCAAAGGATCGGTAAACCTGTCAAAAGTCATACTCACCGGAAGTAAGCAGCATTTAATTACATCCCTGGGCATCGTGAAGAAACAACATGATAAACTGTCAAAATAAGGCCCTGCCAAGCAGCCAAGGGCATCTTCACAGTTTTCGCTCCCACCCCTTGCAAGGGGCTGCTCTGGTTCCAGGGGGAAGCTCTGGCCACAACGGCCAGAGTCCGCCCCATGAAAAGCAATGAAGGGCTTGAGAAATGACGCAAGGACTGATTAAGACACTCGTCCGCGGTCATGGGGTAGGCCTGGTTGCGGCAGCTTGCCTTGTTTGGGGCTAGAGACCTCTGTAACCTTATTTCCTTCAAGCTTTTGCTGGCCTATTTTGCAGACCAACGAACAAAACATCGCAACAAAGATAACAATAGAATACGGATAATTGTCATCAATACGAAGAAGAAAACCTCGTGAAAGAAATGCATTCTCATCACCCGCCGCACGCATGCATGCATGCCAATAACATTCCTTCTCACGATAAGAAGGAACAGGAAACAAGGGGCACTGGAATCTTAGTGGTCAGCCACCCCGGTTCTTAGCGGACAGGCCAAGAGATTAAGTCACCCAGGGCCTAAATTAGCATTCTTTGCACTGTAAGGGGGAGGCGAGCGTCGAGTCTAGATTGGTGCGATGCGCTTCAATAGTCAGATCGTGGTCGGTTGCTTAAAAACACTTGGCATGAAGAGGCCCCCGCAACCTTAAAGGTCCAACACGAGACCTTATTTTTAAGACCGTATTGATGACAGCAGGAACGAGGCAGATGCAGTGAATGATGGGTGTTTTGGGAATACGGAGTCTGGATCTATCAGACTCAATCTTTTCGTTTCTGGGCATAATCCTGTGCCTCTTTTCACTCTTTGCCGCTGATCCTTCCACTGAGCAGTGGAGTCAGTCACACCTTGACATGGCCTCTTCCATGGTCCGTCTTCAGCGCTCTGCATTTTTCTGTGGACCCTTGAATTGCGAGGGTCATGCCAGTCAAGCGCTCGCTCCGCCGATCAGGGGGGTGATGGGGGGGTTTTAGCCACTGTAATTGATCACTGTAGGGCAATAGCAATTGGAACTCCATGTTTCGCAACCAGGTGGTCTTACGCGTTCCGTTACCTCATATACTATTAGAGGTAACACTTTCTTCTTTTTTCTCTTCTTGTTCCCGAGTGATCGTCTGTTTTGCCTTGTTTGTTGTGTTTTTTTCCCGCCCGCCCGTTGCGACAAACCAGCCCTCCATTTCGAACAAGTCCCTCTTTACGCTTGTCTCGACACCATTTCTGTTTATTGTCTCAGAAACTTTGCCCTCGCATTTCTGAACAAAAAACTCCATTCCTCCCTTGCCGATGGGTTTTTGGTCTTTGTAAACGGGGTTTCTTTTCTCTTTCTCTTTCGTCACTCGCTCGACATAGCGCTGAAGCGCCCCATCGCAATCGTTTATACAACACCACCAACAAATATCCTACCTACGATAAAGATATAGGATCGGATTAAATACACAATCGCTGTCACAATGGCCGCAACGATACCAACTTCGGGCGTTGCGCTCAACAGAATGCTTGCCCTCGGCCTGACGCTGGTCGTCATCCTGGGCATCGCCATTAACCAGCTTCAATTCGGCGACGACCCATATCGCTGCAAGGCTTTGCTAAATGATGGCAACTGGCTTGATACACCCGCGGAAAATGGAAGTAGAGCGCCGTTCAACAACTGGCAGCCTCAAGGATGCATGCTGCACAAGTACAAGAAGGAGGAGATTGAGCAGTGCATGGAGGGACGACACATGCTGTTTGTTGGTGACTCTACGACTCGACAGGTCTTTTATGGCATGGCTCGTCTGGTAAGTTCAGTTTGAATGCAGTAAAATACTCCAATCGGTAGCTAACTCAGTTGTAGCTCGACGCTGAAAAGGCTGAGCAAGTCCGCGCCAAGAGCAAGAAGCACGAGAGCCACGACGAAGAATTCGCCGGCATCCGCCTCAAGGAAATCTGGGATCCCTTTGGCAACGAGTCCGACATCGTCCGCGACGAACTCACCCTCTACCACCAAGAGAAGCTCAACCAAGTCCCCGTCGAGAAGCAAAAGGGCCCAGCCGTCGCCTTTGTCGGCATGGGTGTCTGGTTTGCCGCCCGCTTTGAGAAGGAAGAGTCTCTTCCCAAGTTCCAGTCCGCATTCGCCAACATCTCCGAGCTCGTCTCCCATAAGGACTTTGCGCCTTTCGGTAACCGACCTATTGATCCCCGCGATGGTGTTGGCAATGAGATGTTCTTTGCGCCCGTCGCTCCACCTTTTTACGATGAGCTCCCTGAGTATCGCAAGACTGGTGTCGCTTCGGTGCCTGGTGAGGTTGAGGCTATTGATGAGTTCCTCAAGACACAGGAGGAGGAGTCTGGTATTCCTATGCTGTGGTCTTACCCTGCTCTCCAGTATGAGCAGAAGGATGCTATCGGCGACCATGAGAATGGCTTCCATGTTACTGACAAGGTCGCTGAGATGAAGGCCCAGATCCTTCTCAATCTTCGATGCAACGCCAAGCTCGACATGCAGAACTCTTACCCCTACGACCGCACCTGCTGCACTAACTACGGCCAGAAGTCCTGGGTCCAGATCGTTCTCGTCACTCTCGGTGTCATGTACGTCGGCGGTGCTGCCATCACCGAGATCTTCGCCCTCCGATCCAGCGAGGCTCCCAAGATTGCCATCTTCAACCTCGACGTCGCTACCTTCATCACCGGCCTTCTTGCCTGCTACTGGGCCGACCGAACCCAGTCCTTCGCCAAGGGCTCCAAGGAGTACAACATGTTTGACTTTAACCTCATGTCTGCCCTTTGCTTCATCATCGGCTTTGCTCTCATGACCAAGTCCAAGCCTCCTCCTCCCCGACCTGGCGCTGCCGCCGCCGCTGCTGCCCCCGCGACTCTCGACGATGCGAAGCCTTTGTCGCGTGATCAGACTGATGAGTGGAAGGGATGGATGCAGGCTCTCATCCTCGTGTATCACTGGACCGGTGCCTCTCGCGACTTGAACATCTACGTCGGTATCCGTCTCTTAGTCGCTGCGTATCTCTTCCAGACTGGTTTCGGCCATGGTGTTTTCTTCAGCTCCAAGAAGGACTTCTCTTTTAAGCGTGTCGCTGCTGTGCTCCTCCGTCTCAACCTTCTCAGCTGCGCTCTGCCTTTCTTCATGAACACTGACTACATGTTCTACTACTTCGCTCCTCTTGTCAGCTTCTGGTTCCTCATCATCTATGCCCTATTCGCCATCTGCCCCAAGTACAACGACAACACATGGGCCCTCATGGCCAAGATCGGTATCTCTGCTGCTATCTGCCCCGGCGCTATGCTCTGGACTCCTGTCCTTCAATGGGTCTTTGACGCCTTGAACATCGTCTTCCGAATTGAGTGGGATCTCCACGAGTGGCAGTTCCGTCTCGGACTTGACGGTCTTATCGTCTATGTCGGTATCATCATGGGCATTGCTTCCGTCCGTACCAAGATGTACAACAAGATCCTCACTCAGTCTTACGGTCTGGCCGGTATCGCTGGTATCCTGTCCATCCCTCTATACTGGTGGATCGCTGTTAGCAAGGCCGAGAAGAAGCAGGACTACACTGCTCTGCACCCCATCTTCTCCTTCATCCCCATCATGGGCTTCATCGCCGCCCGTAACATGTTCCCCGCCGCCCGAACCTGGTACTCTCGATCATTCGCCTGGATTGGTCGCTGCTCGCTCGAGACCTTCACCCTCCAGTTCCACATCCTTCTCGCCGCCGATACCAAGGGTCTTCTGTTGCTCGACATCTTCAAGGGCGACGGTAGCCTTCTCTGCGACCGCTGGAGGTCTTTGATCATCATTGTCCCTGTCTTCCTGTGGCTCAGCTCTCGCGTCGCTGATGCGACCGGTGGTCTGGTCAAGCTCTTGACCATTGACTGGGTCTCCGAGGACCAAGAAGAGCAGTACGATGTTGAGGCCAAGGCTGATGCTGAGCCTCTGATGGGTGGTAGCATGCTATCGCCATTCACCCGCCACATGCCTTCTACATCATCGTGGGCCAACAACCTTAAGCTTCGCATGGTTGGCCTACTTGTCCTCCTCTGGGCATTGAACTTGGTAAGCTTCCTCACCTGATCCTCTATTTCACTTCAATTACTAACATCCTCAAGTTCTACTAGACATTTCATTCATCGCATGGCATTACAACGAGGCGTTTGGAGTAGCGATTTTGCATAAGCAAGTGAGCTAGGCTCTGGCATCATTCATTACAACAATTGTTGACATTTATCTTTTTTCTTTACCTGTTCACGGGCGCATTTACCCGAATTATATATCATGACACCATACACATTCTCAAAGCTTTGCATAAGCTTATACGGCACGACATAACTAGATTTTATATCGTAATGATAGATTTTACATATGATAACCCCTCCATCCATCTTGATGATCTGCCTTGGTGTTGTGCTTTGACCTCGCGTCAGCACGGCCTAGTTCCATGTTTCACATCCATCTACAGCGCATAAACCAAGGCGACAGTTCGTGTATGAGAATTGTCAGAGCTCTGTTGCGGGTGTATTAATAGGTTGTTTCATCTAGACTTTTCATCCACCACTAGTAAGTTTGGACTTGGCGATCTTCTTGGGATGATGCTAGTGAATCTCACAGATGTTTCGACAGTGAACCCATGCACTCCCCAGTTCCAGTGAAGCCCGCTAGAACGCCTTGAGCGCGTTCTGCAAATAGAGCTAATAATGACAAACTTCATGACAAGGCTAAATGTTGCCGCCAGATTTAGTATTCACCGCTGACTTATCCCAATTGACACTTACGTCGCATGGGTAGTCTAAACGTTCTCTCACAGGAAGACGGTGCAGCCTTACTGCTTGACATTGAACATTCTTAATTAAGCCTTCAGTATACTAGCCTGGGGCATTGAAGCTGATATACCAGCCTTACTCCCGGCTACTATGAGTCTTTCGAGTAACATACTCCTCACCCTGACCTTCATTCGTATTTGATCCTCTGTTGCTGTGCGCAGCACGAGCTTCATACTCCTCTTGGTCCATCTGCTGCTTCCACTCGCTCTTCTCAGTGTGATGCTCCATCTTCTTTCCTGGCATGCTGTCTGTCTTCTCTCTCTTCTTTGCCATCATCTCGGCATCTTCTTGTGCAAGTTCGGCGTCGATCTGGGCGCCTCTAGAGGGCTGGTTGCCGTGCATGGTGGCCTAGAGGGAGTCGGAATATTAGAGAGGCCTCTATAAAGGTGTGATGTCTGTTGAAGTACTTACTGCAAAGCCAGGTTGGTGCTTCATCTTATCATCAATCTCTCGTTGTGTCTGTTCCGCTCGTCAATTGATGTCTGTTTGTGCCGAACATAGAACTTACATCGCTCGCCTGGAGCTCATTCATGATGCTATTCTTGTTGACTGCTACATGTTAGATACCCGTCTTCTGATGTTGAGGTAAAGCCTACGGTAGCCCTCTGTGTTGACACCATGTGTGCGACCCTCTTCACGAACAGCCTCTTTGCTGTAGTGGCGCTGGTCACCACCCTCGTAGGTAGAAGGATATCCGACGTTTGACATTTTGAAGATTTGTTTTATTCGATTTGAACAGAGATTGTATAATGCTTGCTGGAGACAATGGGTGACGTCTTCGCTTGAAGGTATATATATACTGGCTGAGGATCATAGCTCTCATGTCAGCGTCATTGAAGGAGAGCTATCCTAGAGCTACCGGAGCTTATGCTTACACAAAACGTCATAAAAGCACGATGTACGACTCGATATTAGTTATTAAGGTGGTGATCATCGAATAGTATTTGATCAGATGTAATTGAGTTGTCATGTCGCACGACTTGACGACATGGCATCCGTCACCATGACATCTAAAGATGTAACTTAGAAGCTGGTGATATGATGTGGGGTAAAAGTCAAAGGAAAATGGTTCGATAAAATGTTTAATTTTACAATTAATCTGTAACCGATATCCATATCTACATACGTCCATACGTTATACAAAGAGAATAGCAAGTCGATATGATCTTCTGTGATGATGATGCAGGGTAGAGATTCTGAGCATGATAAGGTAATAGATAACGATAAGACCAACGATAAGATACGCAGGTTGAGATAAGACAAGACAACCGAGATCGGACTCTCACGTGATCATGAATCTTCGCGCACCGCGTTAGAATTTCAACAATTCACGCGTAAAGAGGTAACTCAATTGCACGATAGGTCCTCCAAAGGTCGTCAATTTCCGCTTTGCACCCTGCCTGGGCTTCAGGAGTCGCCATGTCTTCTGATACAACCGTGCAAGATGTATTGCCGAGGGATCTAATGGAGCTTCAGCTCGGCCAGATTGACCTCCTCATGGCCATGTATTCCTCCGATGACGCAATTTCTATGGACTCAGCGTCCACTGAGACGATAGAAAGACTAAGAGACTGGTGTGAGAGTGAAGGTGGGGCCATGCCAAAGGTTCCTGAGATGGGAATCTACCTTCTTCTAAAACTTGACGATTTGGGAGAAGATGATTCTTCGGCTCATTCATTACAGCTCACACTTAACGTCCCTTTGACGTGCCAAGAAGGCGAAACGTTAACTGAGCCACCGTCCATCAAAACCAGGATACAACAGCCTGATTGGATGAGCAAAGGGGACGTAGCGAAGCTGAATACGGAGCTTCCAGACGAGGATATCCTTTCTGTCATTGAACACATCAAAGAAGCCGCCAGCCAGCACTTGACCAACCAAAAGCAAGCTGAAGTAGCCAATGCCCCAAGTCAAGATACATCACTAGTCCGTGTGTGGTTCTACTTCCCCTCCATCAGCACAAGAGCCAAACGAGACGATTTCATAAACTACGCTCCGACATATGGGCTTACAGGCTTCCTGCTGGCTGGCAAGCCAGGCATTCTGTGTCTTGAGGGAGGATCAATCGCGGTTGATGATTTTATGAAGTGGATCAAAACGGAAAGCTGGGGTGATATTCCCGCTCACCACAAGAAGGTTAGTAAAGTACTATGGCGAGACTGGAGAGAACTGACTTTGAATGCAGGTTAGCGAGAGATATCGGGAAGAAGAGGCGGATCTGAAGCGTGCTTTTGCCGATATGCAAGAGATTACAGACATGATTGAGAAGAGAGGTGCAAGGGGAAACCGAGGAGATATGAAGGCCTTGGAAGCATGGCTGATAGAATGTGGACTTGGAGACGCCTTTGGCAAAATTTTGATGTAACCAAGAAAATGCATCGAAATAAAAGTATTGAAATTTGACCATATCATGCATGATTGCTAACTATCCAGTAGTGGCTCTAGTTCTAATGATGACCAACGCCGGCTATGACAAAGAAAATATGCAAAAGGTAAATATGAAAGCTGCATCACCACCGTTTAAACACTCTCAGCATAGTCGGCCTCCTTAGCCGGCTGCTGCTTCTGCTTCTTGGTGAACAGCTTCTCTCCAACCTTATCTGTCATCTGATCCGCCTTGTCACCCAAGAAGGTCTTGAGGCAGCCATACACACCAGAGACAAGCCACAAGATCGCGTTGACGAGGTCGATCCAGACAGCGGTCTTCATGGCACCAGTGCTGGCACCCTTGTACTTGTCGTCGCTGTCGCGGGGGAGGAAGATACCGGCGAAGATGCCGAAGACAACGAGCCATGTGATGAAGAGAATAAGATCCCAAGCGAATGCGCGGTAGGTCTTGAGGAACTTGATTCTGCTGCCGATGACGGGGAGAGAGCCGAGGGGTGTGATGGCGACAAAAATGAGGGAAGTTGCGGCAGCGAGACCGGCGATTGTGAGGGCGAAGTACCACTCTGGTGAGAAGCCATAGTTGTAGTCGTCATCGCCCGCTTTGTTAACGCGATGGCCATAGAAACCGACCGCAATGAGGGCGAAAATGAATTGAAGACCGCGGCAGATGAGACGAGGGACTGTTTCGAAGGTCTTGAGCCAGGTCTTGCCCATGGTCTTGCCTGTTTCGGCGCCTTCATTGAAAGCACTGCGTCCAGCCTGTCGGCCCATGTCTTCAACCTGACGACCCATCTCCTTCTTATCCGCGGTGCGGAACTGGTTGGCGTGGCCAGCGAAGGTATTCGCGGTCTGGCCGAGTTCAATGACGGTTTGACCAGCCTTGATAGCGTTGTTGAGTCTGCTCATTTTGAAAGAGGGTGGAGTGTATGATGGGAGGGTATCGTAGTGAGTGTTTGAGATATAAGCCCAAGTAGAGTATTAACTGCACAGCAGTAAGTGACAAAAGGAAATAATTAGATGGTAAAGATGAAGCGATTGATAGTGATGATGTGAATGCCAAAGAGTCTCACCATCACGTCTTTATAAAACACAGTGATCAACATCGTCAAATAGACGCTGATGGGCCATTCTCACAATGAGAAACTGATAGCCAATCGAGCCGACAATGAAACAAAGGCCTTTGGCTTGTAGGCCGCAATTGCTTGGGCCCCAATCGTTTGTTGTTTTGGCGCTGTGGTCAGGCGCTTAGCGAAACTGGGCCTTTGTTACGCGCCGCCAAGGAGAGCCAATCGTGGATTTTCTGGTAGGGAATAAAGAAACGAGAATAGAACATTGCGAACAAGTGGTATTGAACATGGTCAAATTGACGCGCGTGAAGTAAAAATAAAGATTTACGATTTCAGGTTGAACAGAGGCTACTATTGGCTTTATTTGAGTCTTTGTTGCATTTTGGAAGACGCCTGTGGATGCTCACTACCCAGGCGTGTTTGGGCGCCCACTGAAGCAGGGTCCTAGGGGCTGCTTTCACTACAGTTTTAGCGACCATGACTGCGTCTAAACGGGCAGATCAGATCTTCAACACAAGCCCCATTCAACTACCCCGAAAAAGTAAGTCGAAGACGGGAGGGGATTTGTCGCGTCCGCGTGTAACATTTGTTCCCGCCTTGACCTTCCCAAACAGAGCTAGCTTCGTCAAAAGACGAGCATGTTTGGCTGGTTCGTAAGGACAACTCGTACGGGTTCATCCAAACGAGTAAGCAAACAACACCTTCAGCACTTACAAAACAGCTTTCAAGCATCGGTCGACATTCCTATTAGCAACAAGCTTGGAACCCGAGGCGCAGCAGATCCTTCATAGTATAGAAGTCCGAATATTCGGCGGAACATTGTCAAATTGACCCCATCAAATGTTGCCTACGGCTTACTTATCGCATTACAAAAGAGGGGACTTACCAATCACGGTAACGCTAAACCACGCTATGTCCGCATAGGAGCCTCGGTATCTGCAAGAACTAATCACATCTAATGGATATCTGTTATATATAAATTGAGGGGATATCCCAAGATCAACCTTTTACTCGAACACTTCCTATTCATATCTTCAGCTTCACATCATCCACAATGGAGAACCCCACGCTCGTCATCGTTACCGGCTCTTTTGCCCCAGCCCACATGTACGATGGCTTTGTCGAGAGCCTTAACCGTCAAAACGTCAAAGCAACTGTCATCTCTGCTCCTTCAGTGGGCCGAAAGGAGGGCCGTCCTCCAGCTACTATGAGCGACGACGCCGAAGAGATCACCAACGTTGTTTCCAAGCTTCTTGATGAGGGAAAGCGAGTCGTCTTAATGACACACTCCTATGGGGGCATTCCAGGAACTGAGTCTCTCAAGAACATCTCAAGAAAGGCCCGCGAGGCACAAGGCAAAGAGGGAGGAGTTGACAAGATTATTTACCTTACTTCAGTGGTGGTGCAGCCTGGTACAAGCAATTTTGATGCCTTTGGAGGAGCGTTTCCTGACTCCTTAACCATTGAGGTAAATGAAAAACGGCGAAACATGCTAAGGGCGCGCTGACACACTTATCAGGACGACTACATGACCCTTGATCCAGCCGGCAACGCCCCGGTCAACTTCTCAGACCTTCCTGCCGAACAAGGGTTGGAGCTGGCCAAGAGAATGGTGGACCATTCTACGCCCAGCTTCAAAGAGAAGCTGACATACCCCGGATACAACGATGTGGAGGTTCACTATATTCTCTGTGAACAGGATAAGATTATTCCTGCCCAATTCCAGACTGCCATGATTGAAGGTGTCAAGGCGTCAACTGGAAGGGATGTCACTATCCACATTATTGACAGTGGTCATGTTCCTATCGCTAGTCAGCCCGACAACCTGGCGAAGATCGTTGAGAAGGCTATCAAGGCCTGATTATGTCTAATTATAGAAGCTGAAGTACCAATACAACCAGAATATTCCTGACTATGTACAGTCCCTTTGAAACCTCGTGTCTAGAATATCTTGGCCAGGATCCTGTCCTTGAGATTCTGCGGTCCTGCCTCCCGCTCATGACGATAGTGTTCAGTGAGAGCATCAAAGAAGTATAGATGCGAGACCAAGTCTACTTCCGATGCACGGTGAAATCGGGTTTTCTTGAATAGCTTCCAGCCGAGACCAATGCTGCCAGCCAGTGCGATCTAGCCCAATGTCAGTGCCATGTAAGGGGACCTTGATGAAGATACACTTACGATGCCGTAGTTGAAGATAAAAGTCGCTGTGTTCCAGTTACCGGAGAGGAACACAGCGTAACCTTGAACCCTACAAGAACCTGTGAGTGGGCTGTCGGGTACGGCGAGGCTCGACTTACCAGAGGAAGACGAAAGCGCAACAGAGTGCCCAGTAGCCGGCATAGGGTTGAAAGCGCGACTTGACGGGCAAGAAGGTATCGCGGTCGATGCCTTGAGCCTTCATGGCAGCGTTGAAGCGGATCCAAGTAGCCGCCATGACTGTCCAGTTCCTACTCCAATTAGTTGCGCGACGAGATATATATAACGGTCAATACTTACAGCATTGTAGCGGCGGTACAGAAGCTGGCAGTAGTACGTTAGAGGATGGTCTTCTGTTCATTGGTAGGAGTACTGACTTGAGAATCCAATTGAGAACCTTTGCGCTGGTAGAGCCCAACGCCAAGAAGGCGAGACAACCTAGTAGCATTACAACAATGACAGCCACGTATGGGACACCCCTACAAGCTCAGTCAGTAGCGTGCGGTCATCCTGCATGGAAGCTCACTTACTTGCTATTCAGGCGCCGCAGGAACTTTGGCGCTTGACCTTCGAGTGCTAGCGCATGCAAACTTCGAGATGCATTGAAGGTATAAGCGTTACCTGCTGAGACGATGGTCGTGATGAGGACGGCGGTTACGATAGAAGGAAGAACAGGGATCTTCAGACGTTCCATGGAGATGACACTGGGCACTGTCAACATTGTCATGGGGGATGAGAATGCTAAGACTCACTAGGGAGAGGCTCCGCTGTATGTGTCGGCGCCGCCCGTAAGGCTGGATGCGAACGTCAGCGAGTTCATCATTATTGTGCAGTTGGAGGTTCTCACGTCTCATCGTTATATGGCACAAGAACCTGGATCTGATATCAGAAGCTGCATCAGAACACTGTTAGAGCTCACTTACACCAACACAAAGACATCCGCCGATGAAGAAGATCATCAATCGGTGAATGATGGTCTTGAAAGCTCGGGGAACTGTGCGGCGGGGGTCTCGGGCTTCACCAGCAATCACTGCAGACGTGTTAGACTTAATAGAACTGAAACTCCAAAGATGCCCGTACTCGAGATGTACTCTGGACCTCCCATAACGAAGCCAGCGACGTTGACCGCATTGACGAAGGACTGCAGTCCGCCACTCGCATCGTTGCCTGCCCAGATACCAGGGTCTTTCCAGTACCGGAACACGAAGCGACTGTTGACAGAATGTTAGAAACATGCTGGCTTGGCAGACGAAGAGGTCTTACTCATTTAGAGGGTTGCCTCCAAGCATAGCTACAAGAGTGTACAGGATCAAGCCAGCTGCAAGCAGAACTTTACCAAGTGCCAACCAGACTGACAAAGAAGGTTAGTGAAGGGACACCTAGTTGGATTGGAGGACTTACACTCGACCTCACCGAACAGGTCCGCTCTCCACACATTGATTGCAAGATAAAAGGCCAGAGAGACTTTCAAGGTGTTAGAATGACATCGATGCCTTTTGCTTATTGTATGGAACCTACCAGAGATGAGAATAGCGGGCGACTGGTCGTATCCCCAGTATTCGACAAGAGTATTGATGATGGTAGCTTCAAATATGACATACGACGTTTGGGCAAACTAGGCAGGGTAGATATCGTCAGCTAGAGTTCTATATTTGCAGAGTGGTTGACCTACAAAATGATTCCATCCAACAGCTACACCAAGGGCTGGATCAACCATACGACCAGCGAGACGAATGAAAGATCCATCTAAGGGGAAGAGAGTGACGATTTCCATCTCTTTAAGAAAGCATTAGCTCTGAATCTAGTAAGTGAATATGGAAGAGGCTTACGACACTGGGCGATGGAGAATACGACTGTGACCCAGAACATGAAGGCCAAGAGCAGACATAGTGGTCCAGAAAGGACGCCTTTTCCGATGGCGACGAATAGAGCACTGTACCGTGTCAGTACTTTTCAGGTAATGTTTGGAAGATCGACGAACGCTCCGATAGAGCCGGCGAAAGCTGTAAGCTGGATGTGTCGGGGGTTGAGACGGCGATGGTTGACGGATTCTTGGATGGCAGCTATCAAGGCCGCGCCTTCGAGTTCGGGAATATCGTCTTTCGTCTGTCGCAGACCTGTTAGAGACGCTCAGGTTCAGTACGGGAAGAGATTACTGACCAGACTAACTCCTCCAATCCCCAGAGAGTTGACTCGCTCTACATCACCAGTGCCCTTTTTCGGGTGCTCTTGGGTAGTGTCGGAAGGATTCATTGTAACGAATATTTTACCAGTACGAACCGAGACGAATCAAGAGGCCATGAATCTGCCAGAAGAGAGCACCGTGAAGCATGGAATTCATGTCATATTTCAACGTGGAAAGGGGACTCATCGAGACCAGCACTGCCCGCGTGGCGCTAGACTAGCTATCAAGCACTTGTCCATGGATCCTGGTTTAGTTACAATTCGCCGCATCCTCAACCGAAAAGCGAGGGAGTCAAGCGAGATCGGACAATCAATTCTACAATAGTTGGTATACAGTTATCATTTACCGAAACGACTTACATGCATCGTTGAGCCAAGGGTTGCATCACCAGATGAAATCCCCCGCACGCTAACCCCCGCGATCAAAGATAAACATGGAGTACGAAGGAAGGTACAGGCGTGCGACTGTTATCAGGCCCAACCAACACCGCATCTATATCCCCTTTCCGGAAAACGATCGACAAGGATAACGGGGTATCATCCTTCGTTCCCTAGACTATCGAGCTTTTGGCAAGAAACAAGACCATCGGGAATAAGGATGTCGCTTAGGTTCCGGCCAACTGGTATCAGCTTATCAATTGCAGTCACAGGATAGGCTTTGAGGGGAACCTTGTCCATTGAGATAGGTCTTCGAACTTGGTTTACCGATCCTGGCTGGCTGAGACGTTTATCTCGCTAGGACCTTCCTCAAGCTGGCCGAGCCTAGCCGGTATCAAATGAGGAGGGGCTGAAGGATTCGCGGTTGGACGTGGTAGGTCGATGCTACCCGTGTTCCCCTTCATCATGTGCATCATCGTGACCGGAGTCGGGCATGAATAGAATTACTATAAACTGGCGATACCACATAAGTCATTCCGCACGTATCAACCGCGGACTCCTCACATATCATTTACGTAGGACATTAATATCGTTGAAGAATTGATATGATGGCACCTTCACTCGTCACCATCGACGCCTCTGAGCCTCTTGATAAGATCCTCAAGATCATTGAAAAAGATGGCGGAGTCATAGTCTCCAACTTCCTGTCACCTGAGCTATTGAAGGAATCTATGGCAGCCAGTAAGTAATAACTGACACATTCTAGTCATGTTTACGACTGACAACAACCCCTACAGTTGAACCTCACTTTGCTGGTCGCAACCTATACACCTCGACCTCTACGCACGATGAGCTCGGTGCCGATTTCTTCCCCGAAGGCTCTCAACGAGTTTACGTTAGTGATCGCGTTATAAGGTGGAAGTGCATAGCTGACAAAATCAGGGACTGTTGGGCAAGATGCCTGAACAAATCATCAAGATCATGCGTCTTCCAGTTTGGCAGGGCATCATGGCACATTTCTTGAAGTAACCAGAACTGAACCTCTTACCTGTGTATCACTACTGACAATTTCTGCTCAGCGATGAGTTCTCGTCATACACAGGCGATAAGCTGGTTCCGCAAAAGAGTGGCTATGTGTTGGCTTCCACAGCTGCACTACGTCTGGTTCCAGGTGCAAAGCCACAGCCCCTCCATAGAGTCAGTACTGCGTCTCGAGTAGCTGAGCTTTGCCACTGACCGTGAAACAATCAGGACCAAATCGCGTACCAGACTCGACCAGACCCAAGCAATCCACTCTTCACTCCTATCTTTGGTTGTTTGATCGCTGGGTCTAAGTGTACATACAAAAACGGTGTAGGTGACACGATGTCTCTTGGAGTCTTGGACTGACAACCACTAGGCCACTGCTGTCATCCCTGGAAGTCATCTCTGGGGCTCTGATCGGGCCCCGAAGCCCGAAGAGTGCACGTATGCTGAGATGGAGCCAGGCTCGGCGCTATTCACTCTGGGATGTAAGTGTTTGACGCTCTTACTTCTCACAGACAAATCCTTACTAAAATTGTTGATAGCTACCTATCATGGTGCCGGTGAGAACAAGTGTGACAGGTCTGACCCTGATGCGTTACGCACTCTGTTCGCATGCTTTGCGTAAGCCCACGATGTCTCGTAATTGTACTCCACTAACGATCATGATAGCCAGCGCGATTACTACCGTCTAGACCAGAACGAAGTCCTCAGTACACCTCTCGAAATTGCACGAACGCTCCCTGATGATATTCTTAGACTGGCGGGATACTGTAAGTTGAGACGGAAAAACCCTGATTCCGATGTGAATGCTGAAACTCTTTATGAACAGACAAGGCAGTTAGTGGTGTTGGTTATGTTGAGGATCACCAGAACCCCGTCGAGTTCATGCAGAGAGATGAGAATGGTATTGGCAAGTTTGGATCAGCCAGCAAGAACCTGGCAGTCTGAGGTGGTTGGACAAGCATGCAAGAATGTTCCCAGAGGATTTTGTTTATAGTACCGATTGTGATATCGACTACACCCTCAAATCTATAAGCCAATAACTTCAAGTGACCACTGGGATTTAAGTGCGAAGTAAGATATGAAATTGACTGAAATTCCATAGTCTAACAGGCATAGTGCCAGGCTAACTAAATAGGCGTCGGCATAGGCTTCCTAATCCTAACGCACTGTCCATCGACACACTCGCGATGCCAGTTCTTGGGACAAACGTAAAGCTTCCTGTAGGCAAAGACCACTTTAGTAGCTGTCAGCACAACTTCTGGATGGCAGGAGTGTGGAGTAGAAAGAATAGAATGTGGTACTTACGTTTGTGTCCACCGCCATGGGGGAAGGATGGCAGACACTTCATCTGTGACGCGGGTTTGTCAGCAATTGCATGATGAGCTGGAAGGGACGGCTTCATACGATATGTTTTCCATTGCACTCGCATTTGTTTGGATCACCTGGCTTGCATTTATCCCACGTGTTGGCGCATGCGCAAAGGGCTTCAGAGGATAGAGCCACGACGGCGACGAGAATGGCGAGCTTCATTACTGATGAGATGGAGGTTTTAGAGCCTTTCGAAGATGAGTGTTCTCGGAGTTGTTCTAGTAGCTCGAATGTGTGTCTCGTCTGTTGAATGGTCATCGACCTTCTATCCACTCGAGTTGGTGAGTGGACTTTATATCTCCAGCCTTTTCTTGTTAGAGTACGAATAGACGTTGGTAATAGGCTTAGATGCAAACATATACTGACTCGCGGTAATATCCGAAGTGAATAAAAACATGGTAAATGGTTTAACACGACCCAACCGTCCTTGGAAAGTAGGAGTTTGAACCGGTTCTCTTGAAACTGCGTCACCACGTTGAAGGTTGGTGGTCGGGGAGCTCAGCTGATACAAGGTTCTATTGTCTGAGAATATCGACTTGCATTTGCTCTCAAAATCGTCACCGATAATCTGTATCAAGCAGTTGTAGTACAGTTGGCCTTCTAGATGCGGTCCTGAGTCAGGTCTCAGGGCCTGACAGGCAGATCCCATCAAGTGATATGCCGTCAGGGTGTCAGAGGAATTGGCCGCTGAGACCATAAGAGATAAAATAATTTATTAACTTATGCGAGCTTAGACTAGCATTTAGGCTACCTTATTTCGGCACCCCAAGCTTTAAGGGTAAATTCTTCTGACACCCACCTGTATGTTTCACATAGCTACATTCATGATTTCAGTGTCGCGAGAACCCTCATTGAGGTCTCGATTTTGTCTGTCACGCAAGCACAACACATGAGCAAAGGAATAAGATCCAGGAACGCCCAATGCCATCTGTCACATCGATTCGTGGGACCAATGGATTATGCAGCACTGACAACAAATAATACTATGATTTAAAATATGTACTGAAATACTGAACCCTAACAGAAAGCATGGTATATGGCATAATGACGGAGTGATGCGAATGCGAAAAGTTCTTGACATGAAGCAACAGCTTCCCTCCCTTTACAAAGTATATCTGAAATCTGGTCGAACATCACCACTGATCCACTTTTGCTCGTCTGTCATGGCAGCATACTTAGCATCCAAAGAACCCCTAGCACGACGACGGTTCTCCAAGCGTAGTGCGAAGTGCATGAAAATGGAACCACCGAGGAGGAAGATGATCTGATAGGCCAGAACCATGCCGTGGCCGGTGAAGTAGCGAGGTTTCTGGGTCTCACGATAGATGTTGGATGAGACAACACCATTCATATTACCCCATCCGACGACCATGCCAAGAACGATAGCACGTTTCAGCGAACCCTCGATGTTGTTGTTTACCCAGGATACTGTGTTGGAGACGGTGGGATAGATGCCTTATCACGGTTAGTAAAAGTCTAAGAGATGAAGGTGGTTACACTTACCCATTGCACCAAGGAAGACAGCGCCGTATTGAACATGAGGATCGGCAGAACCCAACAGCATGGCGAAGCCAATAATACCAACAAGAACAGTAACAATGTTACAGTAACCTCTCCACTTGGTACGATCTCCCACAAAACCTACAACAACAGTGGCTGCAGCAGCACAAGCATATGGCGGAACCGAAAGCAGCTGCGCCTTGGTACCCACGTGGCCCATACCTCGCAGAATGGTGGGCAAGAAAAGGGAGAAAGCGTACAAAGGCATCAGGCAGCCCATGTAGATTACCATGTACCCATACGTCTTCCAATCCTTGAGCGCAGCCCAAATGTGGCGCTTATCAAAGTCCTCAGCCGTCTTCCCCTGTCGATCCATGATGAGGCGGCGTTGAACACGAACGCGCTCCTCCGGAGTCAGGAAACGGGCGGTGTCGGGCCAATCAAAGACCATCCACCAGCAGAAAGCTCCAACGGCGACTGTGGCGAGACCTTCGAGGATGAAGATCCATGCCCAGCCTGGTCGTCCACCTACACCGTCCATTTGGGCAATTGCGGCAGCGAGAAGACCACCGAATGAACCGGCGAGAGCGGCAGCCGAGAAGAAGATGGCAGCTCGGGCACCGATTTCGGAAGACTTGTACCAGCAGCCGAGGTAGTAGTTGACGCCGGGATACAGACCGGCTTCGGCCACACCGAGGAAGAAGCGTGCAGCGAGGAGACCTTCGTAGTTGTGGCAGAGTCCCATCAGGGTCATCACAGCTCCCCAGGCAATAATGATTCCAGTGAAAAAGATGCGTGGGGTCAAGCGCTTGAGAAGACCATTGGTGATGGGCTCGAAGAAAGCATAACTGACGAAGAAGATTGTCAGGGCCACGTTATAGTCGCCCGGTCCCATGCCTAGGTCCTCCTCCATGCCTGCGAGACGAGCATTGCCAATATTGGTTCGGTCCAAGAAAGAGAGAAGGTAAAGAAGAGACAGCCATGGAATGAGCCAGATGTCGACTTTCCACATCAGCTTCTTATCCTGTCAAACTGTTAGAGCGCCGTTATGACAGGATCCATGGAACGACTTACAATGGCACGACGCTCCTCTTCTGTCTTTCCCTCATCAGGATCAGGCAGCGCAGCTAGAAGCGCATTGCGCTCAGCATCAAGCCCAGAAGTAGGCGATTCCTTGTAGGAAGGAGCATTCTCAATATCAACAGCGGTAGGCTTTTCCGACTCATTCGGCGGTGTGCCGCTGCTATCAGTCGTCATCGGCATGATGCAGAAGGAAGCTTATCTTATACGTCCAATATACGTCCAATGCACACGCAGAGGACGTTGTATCGCAGAACACGTGTAGTGCAAGGTCAAAGTAAAGTGACTCCGCGGAAGAGATCTGGGACAGGAAAGTCAAGTGAGGGGGAAGATGGGAAAAGGGCTTTCCTTTTTGTTTCCTCTCGGTGTGATTGACTCCCGCCGTGTACGTCAACGCCCGCAGCAAGCCATCCCACCAACAAGACAATGCGGGGGGACGACACAAACGGGAGGGCCATTTGAAGATCTGCGATGCGCGGACTAGGCGTTTCCGGGAAGGTCGACAGATTATCAAGACAAGCTTTATTGCCCAGACCTTGGCTTTAATTGGACGACCAGGGCTCTCTTGCGATTGCCGATCAGCTACCTATTGTCTCGGAAAACAGGGAATGGGGGAGTTGACAAAATGCTCCGAGTCAGCGTGAGAAACAAGACCGAATGCAACCCCCAGGTCACGTATCAGCCTGAATAGCTGCTGTGACCCCGAATCTGACATGAATAAAGCCGATCCTCATGTCCACAAAGTCTGCGGCGTCGTCGAAAAGCAGTCTGTGCGACTTGTGGCTTGACCAGCCCTTTTGTTTGTCGTAGATCACGAGAATAGCAACATATCACCCAGTAAAAAGCCTTTCCAGTGCCGGGACATCGGAAGAAATGTCGAGTGACAAGGTAAGATTCAGTGTGGGATCCCCTCTTCTTCCATCCCATGCTTCTGTTTCTTTGCGTTACATCACTAATTGAAGTTATCAGTAGAAATGCGTCAGCACGTCCTCTTCCCCGCAAAGCATCATCGACAGCTTTGACTTGTCATCGGACCTTAAAACTAGTGCTGATGTAGTTTCGGGAGTCACTACTCAAAAGAGAAGCGTAATTGAACAAGTGATTCTGGTCTTGGCTGACACAATGTAACGCCCATCCTTTGCTACTCGCGGTTGGCGCAGGGGCATAAGCTCAGAACGGGGTGCTAAGGTTGGTGGCTAAGCTTAACTCTGCTCTGGGAGGTTGGTGTAGGGAGGGATGGCTGAGTGGCTGCATGAGGAGTCGGGGATTCCTCACCGGGAATTGCGAAGCGAGACGGATTTGTCCGGTTGCTATCGTATTCGCATCATTCATTCTGGGGGACAAGTGAATGTTATGATAAGAGATAACATGGGATGAAGTGTTATTTAATTTTGTTGCGCTTGAGCTTTAACGGTGGACATTTACTTCAATATTCACACAAGAACCATTACGGCATTGATCTTAGAAACAAAAGCGCCATCGACGTAGTGAATGCTGAGCGTAAGCTGACCAAGCTTTGTGCATTATCCACGTGGCAAACAGTCAATCGGGAGGGTTGCCCACGGATCTGATTATCCAGCAATTGCAGAATGGGTGGTGATCTCGAGAGAGAATGCTCTAGCATTTTGAGGGTTGCATAAAAATTAACAGAAAGAATTCCCTGTTGGTTGGCTTTTCTGAGTGCCCGAAACCCCGGACAAGTGGATGCGACACTGACCAGCTCCTTCTTGTACTGCTGACTGGGAGACCCGATGCTACTCTACAGCGCCATCGGACCTTTTGCACGACAGGCCTGATGTTGTGTTTGTGCAGGCGAAACATTGAAGTGCTGATGTTTGTAGCGCTTTGAAACGTCAGACAAACTGTCAATCGCCTTTGTTCCGTTACATCCGGTAGGTTAATTAGATTTCTGGGATCTTTGCTGCCTTCAGTACTTTTGTATCTATTTTAGACGCAGCAGTTAGACCCCGGCGTTGTTTGCTCTCTCTTTTAGCGACAGCCAAAACTCTGTTTCTCGGGGCCTTCCGCTATGCGGGGTAGTTACTACATGATGCAGACACTCAGTAAGGAATGTCTCTGTCACAACATTCTGTAAAAGTCGCTCTGGTTCAATTTGTCGTTGAACAGATGTCGTTGAATCTACCGCTTTCGAGAATGCTCGGCGCCAAGGTGCTCCATCATTCGACGACCCACGATGCCAAGTGCCAAGGTGCGACACATTTCGGCACTTGAGTAACCACCACTAATTGCCGAAACCCGCGCTACAAACACAGTGAGGAAAGAATTCGGTAGAAGGGCATAGCGCTTTGCTATATACCTGATACTATACCTATGAGCCATGTTGAATATCATGTTGCGGGACAAAGAAAGAATGTGATAGAAAGGAATTTGTTTATTCCTTGCGATATATGTAGAACACCTATCGAATGCAATGTCTCTTCAATTGATTCCTCTGCCACAAAGTCTTCTGTTCGCTGTGCCCATACAACTCCACTCATGCATATTGATACATGTAAACTCCAAGCCGACACCAGTCTAATATTCCCCATAGAAAGTTAAATCAGAGTTATCATTACCGCAGTCATGAGATCGTAATGCATATAAAGGATAGTCATGAAAAGAAAGGAAACACTCCCGCCTGCCTCTATGTCTTGAGGATGTTGGCAGCAACAACAATACCACGAGCAGTCTTGCCAACCCACTCCTGAGCGATAGTGAAGTTACCATCCTTAGCATACTGAACACCCTCAGTGATACCAGGGAAAGTAACAGCGGCGTAACCGGTGTCGAGACCGGGTGCGTTGACAACGTGCTTGTAGAAATCACGGTCAGGAAGACCATCTTGGGAGATGAAACCACGCTGGAAGTCACGGTACTTGTGGTTGACAACCTTCTTCAGATCTTCATCGTCGGACTCTCTGGCCTTCTCCTCCAGAGCCTTGACTTCGTCGGCAGCTTCCTTGAAAGTCTCGATGGCTTCGTCAAGCTCTTCAAGGTCAAGATCGGCGTCTTCGCCCTCAGCGTACTCTACGAGATCTTCGTAGTATGCGCGAAGCTCCTTGGCGTAGTTCTGGGTGTCAAAGGGGAGGATATCGTCGGTGGCCAAGTGGTAGGCGAGAAGAGAGAGGTATTGTCCCTGTGAGGTATGGAGGTGGAAACCTGGGTCACCAAAGTTGGACATCCAGTTGTAGGTGTCGTAGTTGGAGTGGTAGTGCCAGATAGGATCGCCAGCACCGCCGCTACTTCCGGTGTCGAGAGAGCTGATACCGCGGTGGAAGAAGGCAGTGTAGTCAGAACCGGAGCCCAGGACTTCAATGTCACCATCGCTGGCATCATGCCAAGCGTCGTAAAGAGACTTGTTGAAACCACCGAAGTTGGGGTGAACAATCTTCTTCATGGTCTCGGTAGCGAAGGTGCTAAGCTCAGGCGAAGCACCAAGGTTGGGTCGAGGACCGCTGACGGCAACATCAATGTTGAGGTAAGTGACAGCCGTGTCGGTGAGCCAGTTGACGTGCTCCTCAACCCACTCGGTAGAGCCGATGATACCCCATTCTTCAGCGTCCCAAGAGGCGAGAACAATGTTGCGCTTGGGCTTCCAGCCAGAGTCTGTGAGCTTCTTGAAAGCGCGAGAGAGCTCAATGAGGATGGCAGAGCCAGAGTTGGGGTCACCGTTACCACCCTGAGTAATTAGTACGGACCTTTTTAGAAGATTTTGAAGGGCAGACTTACCACCATCCAGGTATCGCGATGGTTACCAATAATGATTGTCTCATCGGCATTAGTTCCGTTGATGACACCAATGACATTGTGCACAGGCGCAATCAAGTCGCGGGTCTCAGTGCTAAGATGAAGCTTGACGCCAGGAGCAGGACCAGAGCTGTAATCAGCATCAAGACCACCTGACCAAGAAGTGCGGTTGACCTCATCAGCTGAAACACCGTGGCCGTTGAGAGCCTTCAGCAGAGGCTCGGCGGCGGAGTATGAAATGGGGATAGCTGGGATCTTAGCGATGACCTCGGAGATATCAGCTCGAGGGGAGTCCTTCTTAGAGGGGTATCCTGGAGTCGTGGGATCGCCTTGCGATTTAAATTAGCATGAGCATGTCAAGAGCTGGGAAAATAATCGTACCTGTGCGTGTAGAGAGGAAGAGCGTGGAGCCCTTTTGAACAGCGCTGGGGTTTCTGGCAGGACCGTCTGAGATTGAGTTAGCATGTGCACTTCTGATATGAGCTTTTCGGAGGAGTAGGTCCTGCAAAGTATACAAACGTGCACTTCAAGACCTGATATGATGATCGTACCTGGATAGGCCTCGACACCCTTGGCAACGGTCACATTTCCATCATCACCAGGGTCGAGAAAGATGACAGCACCAATAGCACCATGATCCTGAGCGTTCTTGACCTTGAGACCGCGGAACAGACCGCCGTACTTGATCAGGGCGATCTTGCCCTCGATTTCGACACCGAGCTCGACGAGTCGGTCAAAGTCATCAATTGAGCCGCGACTGGTTTGCAGAGTCAGCAAAAGCTATGAGCAAGGGTTTATGGCCAAACGTACCCGGCGTAAACATATTCCGCGGAAGCATTGCCTCCAGGCGCATAAGCCAGGAAGGTCTGCTGAGAGATCTCAGTGCGGTTCGTCACATCATCCTCAGGAAGCACCTCTTCCCTGATGTTGATCTCGTTCTTCGTGCCATTGGGCCCCGAAACGTGAAGAGATGAAGAGACGGGATATCTTAAGAACACATGGTATTCAGCGAGATGCGACTCGAAGCCATTCTCGCTCCATTTGTCCGCAGTCCATTGAGCAGCCTCTTTACCTTCACCAGCTAGCTTGTTCTGGTGACCGTAGTAGTCAGACCACTCGTCAATGGAGGAGTTATCGAAGGCATTGACGAGAATGGTTTCTTGGTCCGTCAGCACTGGGGGCCAGTTGGTGTCGCTGCGCTTGGCGAGAGGCTGGCGATGGGTATGGCGTTTGTGCATGACCAGATCACGCTGGCAGGCGGATGCGCCGGCAGCAAGAGCTGCAATCGCAGAAAGCTTTCGAAAATGCATGATGGATTAATTGTTAACTCCAATTGCACCCGAAGCTTCCACTTTAGAGGGGTAGCTACGAAGAAAAAGATGGGCAATGCCGGATATAAATGCATCTCGTCTACAAAAGTTCCCAGGATCACGCATGCGGTGCCATGTCACCATGCAATGGCACCATCACATCGAGACGTCAATTAGATCCTTGGTATTACCCAACAAACCGGCTTCACGTCTAATACCAAGAAAAACCCATGATTTGTTATCACGATGGAAGTATGGGTTTCCCGGGTAAGATTCCCTTCCTAGCCAGTCAGCTTACAACGGTGAGCTTGTTTATATGTCGTCATATGTTGCCGAGATAGACCAATGTAACCAAGTTGGGAAGCTCTCCAGAACTGGCCAATCTTGGCTGCTTGGCTATACTGCGGGGTTGATCCAGGAGGGGAATCGGTAGAGTATTGACCTGCCTGATGGGGACTGGTAGGTAGAGATACTTGCGTAACCGTTTGCTTGGACAATGGAAGAGATAAGCTTAGTTGTTTTTGACTCTTCGTGTCATCAAGTTTAAAGTTGTTCCGAATGTTCCCCGCTTTCTAGAATCGTCATGTCAAGTCGGCTTTTGCATGGAGGCCATATTTTCATTCATCTGTACAAGGATCGTCTTGGTCATATTTTGGCTGTTCAAGAAAGAGAGAATTATAAAGCTTATTGTGCTTTTTGAGCAAAGGACGTTCTAGAAAAGTCCGCATGATGGCTTTGTGTAAATTAAAGTAGGAGCTAGTGGCCTAGCTTGCCTCTAAAGCGAAGCCATTGATCCCAATTGAGCCAGAAAGTTTCTCGAGTCAGTAACTGGAAAAAGAACTCTTGCGACATGACAATCCAATCATGAGAAAAAGTTTTAAGTCAAAGAATGATGGACTTAAGCAAATTTCTGATGCGGAGGCAGCCTATCTGGGGTGGTGGCGGCTACGGCGGCTATCTAAACAATTTCGTTGTCGCCGTGTTTTTGCCTACTCTTACTCCTGTCTGTCTTCAAGTCTTATGAAATTTTTCGAGCGCCCAGACGACCTTTTCAAACACCTTGGAATTTTAAGAAATACACTGTGTAAAATGGAAAAAATATCAGATCATATTCTAGCCGCCAGGATTGTTGTGTCTTGCGGGAGTATTTCCTATTGGTCTAGACCAAAAAACTTGTTGGTTCCGAACCAACAACACATCAAGGCACTGCCTACTAGATAGCAGTTTTTGTTAATCTTGGAGGAAATATCTTGGTGAAAAAAAGTGAGATTTTGGTAAGAAAAGCTAAAGTAGAAAAGTGAACATGAAAATTAACTAAGTCAAGTCCCCAGGCTCATATTTTGCTTCGTCTTCCTAGAGTGATCACAGAACATGGCCGATTTCAAGGCCTAGAAATTCTTAAAGCTCGTTTCACTTCATGCAATGTTTATAGTTAGCCTTACAAGGTGTTGATACAAGGCAGACCACATTTTACAGCCAGGCAGAGGCCTCCTCTTGAGGAAAGTTGTCATCGCTGCCATTTCCTTCGACTTTCCTATAAATAGTCCATAACCTCTCATCTTACCTGTTGTTACACTTCACATTCACCAGGAACCTAACCTTGTACCACAAGGCCACAGCTTTCAATCAACAAGGCCTTTGCCAGAGTTCAGATCTGATACTTCCGATACTGCCGGGTCTTCGCGATATTCAAGGCACACATCCTATCTTGCGACGGACATAGGCCTCTTGATAATGCCCCCGAGGGCCAGAGGCAGAGGTGTCGCTAAAATCAGCGAGGTCCGAATTAAGCTGGGGTTTGGTAATAGTCGAAACCCTCCTGCTCAGAAAGCATGCAAGGCGTTTCTCGACAAATATCGGCCCAGTCTCGATACGCCTGCCTGTTACTTTACAAACTGGCAGGACGAAGTTCACAAACGGGAAGTTATTATAATGGCGGAGAAGTTTCTGATAGAGGAGGGTGGCGGAGCTAGGTACTGGCCCGCCGATGGTAGCTCATCAAACCTTCCCCGCTGGGGGGTCAATCCTGAAACTGATGAAATGTAAGTCTGAACTAACAGCCGGCGGTGACGCAATTTCTAGGTATGTTTTTGACTTCTGAAGCAGCCTCAAAATGTTGGTGGCCCAGCTGTTGTGCAATCTGAACAAGAAGACCCAGAAGAGGTTGGCCGCTTCCGCTTCCGCTTCCGAGAACGACAGACGCGAAGCCAGGGCAGGATCCTATCGCTCGGAAACCGTGGGCCGCAGGTGAACTTTCCTTCCAATGAAGGGAAATACAGGCTAACGTTAGACACTAGAGACCAAAGTCCTATCAGTGTAAACTCTGATTCAGATGAAGAGGATAGTCACTGGTTAGATCAAGAGGACAATCCGGAGCCACCACCGCATATCTCGGAGCCTTCAGAAGATCCCTTCAGCCCCAGCCCCGGTCATGTTCATGTAAGTGGTCCGGTTTCCGCCCCTGCCACTCGGCCTAGGGAGATCACTGAAGGGTGAGCATACGGAATAATTGACAAGCACAGACGTCTCCAGGTCCATCAAACCGAACGGTTGATATGCCACGACATGAGTCTGATATGGAAGCAAACTCTTTGGACAGAGACAGGACACCCGGGGCACCGGCAGCGCCAGTTGCTCAGATGACAGATATGGAGGATTTAATTGGGCTTACCTCGCCCCGTCGGAGGCGAAGGCCTGTGGATCATCAAGGCTACCTCTCACTTTCAGATGATGATCTGTACCTCTTACGACCCCCAACTCCAAGTGAGCCTGCCACTTCAGTCCGTGCGGCCAGCCTGGAGCTTGGTGTCATGGATTACAGTATGACAACTGGGCCAGTGCCCGATGATATACCCAGTCCTGGACTCAATACCGGATACATTGGAGATATTCTGGACGAGGATTCGGAGCACATCTTGCCAGACTCTGATGTCGGACCGGAAGAGCAGCCTCTCCCATCAACGGAGAACGTCACGCCCCAGCCAGAGCCCGTCACCATGCTTACATCAGAGTCAGTTGCAACGCCAGAGCCAGAGGTAGATGAAGACCGTAGGGCAATGCCTCCACCTCCCCTACCTCTACCCCCGCGTCAACCAATAGCTCAGGCTACGAGGAGAGAACCAAGATACAGATGCAAGTGGAATATTCAAACCGCTCCACGCAATTACAGGTTATGGGGTCTCTATGGAACCTCTGGGCCACGGTCTATGGCAGAGCTTCTTGAAGCTCCAGCTTTTGAAGGGGTCAATTCAGTGCAGTTCAGACTTGAGGGTCAAGGTATGAGCTGGCAAGATGCAGTGCCAAAGGATGATGAAGAAGCGTTTGAAGATATGAAAATCCGATTTGAAGATAGAATCAAAGACGATCTGAGAAGAGTGTCTGGGACTAGAGATTCTATTATCTATGAGATAATTATGGTCCCAGGTCGGTATATGGACTGTGATGAAGCGTTTGCTTGATAGGAAACTGTGTCTTATGGACTTGATGCGCATAACGATTTCACGAGAGAACGATAATAGATTGGCCAACGAAGTATGAATTTTTATTTTGTAGCGTAACTCAGTATATAGTACCTTTGCTTTATTGATGTTAACGTTCATTCCCAATATCAACCGTATAAGATCGATTTTTCACTAACAAATATCGTGGAACTATCCTCAAAGCTCTCCATCTTTAACAAGTTGACGAATAGTGTTAATCGAGCCATCAACAGCTCCCTTGGCCATCTAAGAGTCAGGTTGTTAGTTTATTCCTTGGAGTAGTCCAGGAGCAAATCTCACCTTCGAGTACTTTTCCCGTAACTGCTTGACCTTTTCGCTCCCTTGATCCAGCTCCGGGTGTCGCCACTCAAAAGCATAAGTCATGACCAAATTGCCATCCTGATCAACACTGACGACGTTGAAGATGTTGCTTCCATCGGGTTGTCGAAAGTCGACCCGGCTTGGTGCAAACTCGTGGACTACCTCCTTGACAGCGGCATCGTCATCACCACGCACAGCCTTGTCGAACGTTACTTGGCGCGTGACTCTTGTTCCAGTCTCAGTCTGCTCCTCGCTGAGAACTTCGCACTTGAGGATTGGTGCGACGAATTCGTGTGCTTTGCGGACTTTGCGCTGGAGGCCTTTCCATACTTGGTCTTCAGTGAGGACGGGCGACGCACCGCTTGGGTTGATTGGCGCGCTATATGCCAAATTTATGACGACCATCTTTGGCTATTTTTGTGAAACTGAGTTCTCGATATAGTAATTAGAGTTTGTGAAGATTGTGATGGTATTAGCGGATGGCTCTGAGTTCTGAAGATATATGGAAGCTTCGGATATCCGAGCTATGGAGTCATTATAAATCACGACTCCACTGTTTTGTGTCACGATCATCGATTTGGGTGACGTAACATTTTGCTTCAACGCTTTTACATACTGAACTAACACTAGCTAAGACTAGCTAAAAGCCTTGGCTCGGACCACACTTCTTTGGGTATCTACTGCTTATCAAATTCCTCAATCTTCTCCTCCTTGACTGCCTTTCCTTGAATCTCTTCTGTCTCATCTTTGCTTCCCATACCAAACATACCCTTAGTAACACGGGCAATAGACTGTCTGCCTTCCCAGAGAGGGAACAGACCGACGGCAATGGAACTACAGAATAGCCAGATGATGCCGACGACGACCCAGCCGGTGAAGAAGGGCTTGGAGAAGACGTAGGATGTTCCGTACATGGGCATCGGCCAGAGGATGAGGAACGCGATCGTCATACAGACGGTCATTGTCTTGGCGATCTTTGATGCCTTGTTGAGTTTGGCCATATCCTCCTCAGGTGCCATAGCAAAGCTGGTCACAACAGCCGTCTCGGAATCAACATTAGAGTCACTGACGTCATCAGCTTGCTTGATAGCTGCCATGGAGGCCCAATCGTAGTTATCGGAGCCGAAGCCGAAGGTGAAGGCAGGCACGAAGATCAAAGGACTCAAAAGCGCGACGACGTTCCCTGCAAGCATGGGGTTGTTGGTGCCGAGATTATCGACACTGAGAACACCGTCGAACTCCTTGGAGCAGGTAACACACCAAGCGATAAGGGCGCAGATTAGACCAAGGACTGGGGAGAGTGCGGCGGCGATCCAGTTCTGGCGCTTCCAGAGAAGCGTAAGAGTAGCTGGGATGACGGCTGCAGAGATCATCACACCCATCCACAGATACAGCCAGCCCATGGAAATTCCAGCGTAGTGAAGACCGACACTGAAACTGGCCATGATGATACCGTATAACACGACCGTGGTGTGGGAGACAGCAATAAGTCGGCTGCCAGAGGCTCGAGGATTGATATAGGTCCTGAAAGAATGTTAATCGAATCCAGAGATAACAGGTCATCAGGACTTACTGGTAAACATCGTAGGTAAAGATAGAAGACACAGCAATGAGCTGAGCAGAAGTAGCAGACGTAACAGCCATAAAGATCATGATCAAGGTACAGATAGCACCAGACTTTCCAAGCAACCCAACAGCAGCGTATGGCAGAACAAGACCAGCCGAAACATCAGCGGGGTCCATACGGTTGGGATACGTAGGGAAAGAAGGACTGGTCTCAAGGGCGAGAGCACTAAGACCCATGGTCGTCGCGCAAAGCCAAGGAATAGCGAACCAGGAGAGACCTCCGATGATGTATCCAGGAAGTGCAGCAACAGGGTGAGCAGCAATGGCCTTGTTATAGTATCCATTGTCCATGAAGACAGTGCCAAAGTTACCGACAATGTTGATGACGAAGAAGATGATACCCTCGCGAGATCGCATGGTGAGGTATGAACCTTCGGCATTTCCTTCGACGGGGTGAGTAGCTGCGGCTTTAGTGAGAGCATCGTAAACTTCGCCGGGGGATCCCAGCTCAGTGCCGGTTGCGTAGGCAGTGAGTGCGAAGATGAGGATGATGACGAGAATGATGACTGTGTGAACATAGTCTGTCAAGAAGGTGGCCTTGATACTAATGCAATTGTTAGAAATGTCACCTCTAGAGTCCTTCGGGTCAAGCTTACCCTCCAAACATGGTGTACAGGACGACACCAAGAGGAAGCAGGAAACAAGCAGCCGCGGTGTGCATGCCGGTAAGAGATGTGACCACAGCAGAGCCACCAGTGAGCAACATGGCGGTAACAAGAATGTTGGTGAAAAGACCAAAGCAGATATACACGCAATGCGTAATGCGACCATATCGAGCTCGAATAACCTCAAGGAAAGTATGAGCGTTTGGTGCTCTTCTCTTCAACTCAATAGCAATTGTCGCGAAGAGAATAATTTGAACTGTCGCACCAGAGGCATACTATGAACCGTCATTAGTCACACGACAACAATTACAACTCCCAATGAATTACATACCCAGAATGGTCCAGAGACACCATATCGGTACGCAACACCAGATGATTGAAGAAGGGTAGCAGCCCATGTCCAACTGGAAACAACAGCTGAAGCCACAAGACCGGACTTGACTGTTCGTCCGGCCGTGTTGAACATTTCTGACGTTTGCTTCTCATAGTTGTACTTTTTCAAAACATATGTAGTGAAGATCATGCCCAGGGCGAAAAGAAACCCAAGACCCACGACAATGCCATAGCCGTAGGCCTGGCTCAGAGGAGGCTCTACTGTGCCAGAGGAAGGACCGCCGCCACCAGCCATTGTGATTTATTTTCAAGGATTATTAAGCTTATGAGGGTATCACAGCGACATTCAGCAGGAATTCTGTTTCATTCTAAGATAGCTCATGGTTATATATATCATTCTCATCTCGACTCACATGTGCATCATCTCTGTAACCTTGAGATACCAACCCTTGGATTCCCGGCGGGCGTAGATAAGCATCTCCCGCGATAAGAAAGTTCCCCATGGGGGCATAAATGATAAGGAACATGCGCCAGGCGCTGATTGGCTAGACGCTGCAGCGAACCCCAGCCTCAAAAGCGCCCTTATCAGTTGCGAACCCGGAGCGAGTGAATAAGAAGCCCTTTATGACTGGCTGGTAGCTGAAGATATGCACATGCAGTGCAGTATCGAGATAAGAATTGTGCAGGTTTAATTATTCATTTCTTGACACATCGATGAGCACGCATTTCTTTACTCTATCTGGCGTTCCACCGCGGAGGTGCACTCTTCACGTTTCAAACCCTGCATAAAAGGTCTCGGCCGTAAAAGATTCAGCCTCTCTCCGATGTGTATCTCTTGCTCCAAACGGCAGAAGGTTTACAAGATAATCTAAAAGCGTTGGATTATTCCGATGCACATGATTTGTTCTTATGCGAGTCAATTGAATGCTACCCCACGAACTGCCGTCGCATGGATAAGGTTATCAGTTGAAAGACGTTTAACGTCATCAATGAAGATAATCGAGATCTTAACTACCGGTTCTATGATCCCCAGAGCTAGTAAAGGGTTTTAATTGATGAACTGATAAGCTTGCTTCTTCATTTTCCAGCCTTTCAGATCTGCAGGTAGCATCGCAGCCTCGGTACATATCCGAGAGAGGAACCTTGCTTCCTCTGGTGAACAATTCAATTCCCCTCTTCTTGCTTTGAACGGGAAATGGATAAGATTTGTTACGATAACTGCGTTACACTCGATCTTTTCAATAATGAGCACTGACTACAATGGCGGATAATTGATGATGTTCAGATTTAAGTTAACAGGACCACCAAATTATAGCCAGCGGAAGGCTTAGGCTTAGACACGACGAAAACCGGGAACCCCAGGGTAAAACTTAGTATCGCCCAAGATTGATTGCATACATATAGAATCCATTGATTCCCTGACTACCCCATGAATAAGTGAAGCCACAGTTCAAGTCGCGACTCCATCACGAGATGTTACCCTACAGTGGCTCGTCTTGTTTTGGGAGTGGGAACTGCTAAGGTGGGTTCTTTTAAGCAGCATCGCTTACATCTCGGATCCACATACCGATCTTGATCTAGCTTTACAACAACAAATTTCGGGACATGCTCTTCTCTGTGTTCCGGATACTTTATCTGTTGGGAGCGTTGCGTCCGAGTTTAGATCGAGTTTAGATTCGATGTTTAGACCCTGGATGGAGCGGAATGTATCATGAACTGTGATAGGAGGACGACGGGCCTGAGCAGCGTCATTACCCCTCAATGCCCAGTGATCGTCATAGCCGTATAGTCCTCGGTAGTTGGACAGGAGATCCAGAAATTGACTGATGATTGAACTGAGCTTCACATCGCCCCCAAATCTATCGTGAAACTTGATAAACCGAATTGATCACATACTATCACGGTCTTAACATTCCATCATGCCAAAACGGATTTTATGCTCCTATGGTGTGGACATCGACGCAGTACCCGGCTGGCTGGGTTCATACGGCGGCCAGGACTCTCCCAGCGACATCTCACAAGGTCTATTCGCCAGAACCCACAGTGTTCGCCGCATACTCAAGCTTTTCAAGAAGTATAATATAAAGGCAACATGGTTTATTCCTAGCCACAGTCTTAAGACCTTCCCAGAAGAATACGCAATGGTTTGCGACGCTGGTTATAAGATCGGACTTTATGGTTAGCTCCAAGTAGCCCTCCAGTGTTCGAAGAGATGGTTAACAACTATAGAGGCTACTCTCACAAAAACCCATTAGACATAACCCTTAAGCAGCAGCGCGATGTTTTAGACAAGACGCATAAAATGCTAACCAAATTCTGTAGAAAACCTTCTCGAGGATCAGTTGTGCCTTGGTGGGAGACTAGTAAAGAGGGCGTGGATTTAATGCTTAGCTACAGCATAGAATACGATTATTTTATGTCGCACGATGATTGCTATATGTATTGGCTGCGAACAAACGATAGCTGGACTAAGATAGATTATACGCAAAAAGCTGAGACGTGGATGAAGCCGCTGGTCAAGGGTTAGGAAACAGGTCTTGTGGAAATTCCGGCAAACTGGTATCTGGATGAGGTAAGTTCCATTATTCGTTGGTTGGGCTTTAGCTGACTTTGAACGCAGTATGTTGTAACTACCTTTTACCATTGCTTAAAACACTGACGAATGTCATAGCCTTCCACCGATGATGTTCGTCAAGAAGAGCCCCAACAGCCACGGCTGGGTCAACCCTCGCGATGTCGAGGAGTTATGGAGAGATCACTTCGACTACTTCTATCGAGAGTATGCAGACGACCCGGACGAGATCTGTGTCTTTCCCATAACAGTCCATCCTGATGTGTCTGGTCGACCACACGTCCTTCTGATGCATGAGAGGTTTGTGGTGCTCTTTCCCGGATGACTTATGGTTGCTGATATGAACAGGCTGATTGAGTATATCAACAAACACGAAGGCGTCGAGTGGGTGACTATGGAAGAGATGTGTGATGGGTTCAAGAAGAAGAACAAGCCGCCCAAGGGAGCTGTGATGCCTAAGGCTTAGAAATAGAGTTAGACCTGCCAGTCTCTAGTGTTAGCCAGGAGTTTGAGTAATCCGGCGATTCGTGGAGGAAGCGAAATCTCTGTCATTAGTGTCCACAAATGACACTGGACGTGTTTACAAGATCTCATCGCCGATTGAAATGAGCTTTTCGGGCTATGGTACAAGTTCTCTGTTGCACGACCTCAAGCAATGGAACGTCCCCTTCACGGTCAGTGAAAATCTCATGACTCCCGAGCAGATCCTGTTTCGCAGGTACTCAAAGGGCGTCATCCATTTCTACAGGTGGCTTGACACTTCACGAGCCATGTTGTCTGGCGGTCACACTGCAGCAAGAATCACGTTCGTACATGACGTTCCAGATGTTCGGTTCTTTTGCTTCAAGAATAGCAGCGACTGCGTATAGGAAAACATTTGCCATATCGTTGTGATCCCGGGATCGATGAAATGCCAGAGCAAATGGGCCTCGGAGGTTTGTGATGTTGCCTGTAGTAGTACCAAGATACTGTGAATTACTTTGCCTATGGCTAACACTCGAGAGCGACTGCCTCTACCACCAACCGTGACAAGCTCTGTGACTGAGTTCCTCAAAGTAATTGGACCAATGAAGGCAAGGCGAATGTCTGCCTGACGCCTTTGCGATTGCGCTGGTGAATATTGCTAATTTATTGTCGAGGCATCCAGTTGCTGGCATAACCGTGACAGAAAGGATGGATAAATGGAAGAATGAAGCTTTGATTGGTTAATCTATACAGAAAAGCTAGATTGCATCGCGCGAATCATAGGCGCTGGAGAAATCGGCATGATTCGAAGATGGGCTGGAACGTTGGTGCGGGGCTAACGTTGTGACGGATTGAAGCTATTCAGACTTTAGCTGCCACAAAATCCCACGTGCTGAGATCATTCGTAAAAAGCGAGTCAGATACTCTCAAAAGTCCGAAACAGAACCAAATACTTGCTTTCAATTGCTGACGCACAAATACGAGATGTCTCAACACCACAAGCAACCCTTGTGGCAATAAATGAACCATCTAGAATGCAAACAATGATGGCATGCTTCAACGTTTATGCAGTGTCACCCGAAAGCAGAAATGTCGTGATCTTATCTCGGGGCATATCTCCCGGGCGGCAAAGATTCAAGCCACCCTGAACCTTGATGTGGCCAGCCAATCTATGTCATAATTGCACAATTCTAGCTTGCTTAGGCTACCAAAATAAAGTAGCCTAACTGGTAGTCTAAGCTAGCATAAAGTGACTAAATTATTTCGTCTCTTATGCTCTAGCGGCCAATTGTTCTGACACCCTGACGGTTGAGGGTGTGCGGGTGGTTGTTTGTGCGCCCACCTTGGTCCATTCACTGGTGAGCCTCTTATCAATTGACATCAGACCGACTTTATTAGAGCACCTTTAAGAATGTTGGAGGGAACGTCATTGTGCTCTTTCGTGATGATATACATATGTGCGTAGAGCAGGTCGTTGTTGTTTCACTGCACAGCACTGTTTTGTTCCAGACTTGCAGCCATGTCTCTCCCCACGACTTCACCCTTCCTTCCCGACGGGGAGCAAAGAGGAAGGCGTCACTCCATCTTTGCAGACTTTATTCCGGATGACCTAACATTCCCGCCGGCATTTATCGACCCGACTCCAAATGTGGACGAGATTTTGAACAGAGATATTGACGAGTGCTCCTCTGGCGATGAACATCGCGATGAAGAAGCCGTAGAGGACCCGCGCTACGTCAATGAGAGTGACCTGCAGCTTGCATTCCATCCTAACGGGGTGGCATACGGTTCAGGGTTCTCGACTGTTCCGCCTACTGGTATTGACATCCCCCCGCCGAACCCGCACGATTTCGAACAATCCTACCGCGCAGAAGTATCGCTCCTACGTGACAATGACTTCATCCCACCAAAGCACCCACCGACAGGACGCGGGACATTCTGGGGACGTTTGTACCGCCATCTCTTCAGCACGCGCGTGCACGACCACGATAAACCGCTATTCGGAGCCGAAGACTCGGGCGAGACGACGCCGCTTCTGCGTGAGAGGGTCGTTCGGTTCGATGGTATACCACCGACGCCTGGACCGGATGAGGTCCACAAGAGATGGGAGGAGGCGCTTGCTTCGCAGAAGCTTGAGACGACGTGGCAGCGCGAAACCAAGACGTTGATCCAATATGCGTTGCCTTTGATCGTTACGTTCTTGCTGCATTATTCCGTTACTGTTGCAAGTGTGTTGACTGTCGGGCGATTGGGCATGGAGGAACTGGCTGCTGTCAATTGTGAGTATCGCCTTCAGCAATGAGATGGCAAGTACTGTACTAATGTTATTTAGTGGCTACTATGACAGCGAGCATCACATACTACGTCCCCGTCCAAGGTCTAGCGACATGTCTCGATACCCTCTGCGCTCAAGCTTACGGTTCGGGCCACAAGCACCTGGTCGGCCTCCAAGCGCAGCGCATGACATGGCTTCTTTGGCTACTCATGCTCCCCATCGCTGTCCTGTGGTGGTTTTCCGAGCCAATCCTCGCAGCAGCTGTCGGACCAGGACGTACGACGGCATTGGCAGCCATGTACATGCGCATTCTAATCATCGGCATGCCTGGCGTCTCAGCATTCGAAAGCGCAAAACGCTTTGTTCAATCACAGGGCCTTTTCCATGCGACAACTTATACCCTACTCATCGGCGCACCTCTGAGCTTCCTTCAGAACTGGCTGTTCGTGTTCAAGCTTGGCTGGGGCTTCAACGGTGCCGCAATCGCCATGGCCGTTACGCATAACCTGCTGCCTCTTCTTCTCATTTTATACGTGCGTCTCTTTGAGGGATCAGAATGCTGGAAGGGCTTTTCTCGCAAGGCGTTCAGCAATTGGGGACCAATGATTAAATTGGCTTTGCCAGGAATGATCATGATTGAAGCTCAATTCTCCGTCTTGGAGATCTTAACTATAGCTGCTGGTCGGTTCGGCGTCGCACAGCTTGCTGCCCAGGGCGTTCTGGTGACCATAACGTCGACGTCGTTCAACATTCCCTTCCCTTTGGCTATCGCGACATCGACTCGTGTAGCTAACCTCATCGGCGCAAACTTGAGTAAAGCCGCGCGCGTCACAGCGAAAGTGGTACGTATCTCCAACCCGCTCTGTCGCTACGTGTATTGACTCTGTAGGCCATCTTCGCCGCGCTCTTCGTTGGTCTGTTCAACTTGACCATCTTTATCACTCTCCGCAGACAGCTACCAGAGGTCTTCACAGATGATGCTCAAGTCATCGACATTGCATCCAACGTCATTCTCGTATGCGCCGTCATGCAAATATTTGACGCGCTAGCAGCTGTGTCGCATGGTCTTCTCCGAGGTATTGGTCGCCAGGCAATTGGAGGCTACGCCAACCTGTTCTCATACTACGTTATCGCTCTACCAATTGCGCTCGGTACCAGCTTTGGCCTGGACTGGAAGTTAGCTGGTCTTTGGGTTGGATTGACAGCCGGTCTTGCTGTGTAAGTTCTGTCTGGTCGCAAACATGCAGCCACCCGCTAATTAACTGCCATAGCGTGTCGGGCCTTGAAGCCATTTATTTGTATTTTACGGATTGGGAGGCCGCTGTCGCGCAAGCTGAAGCGAGAATGAGAACGGAGACTCATAGGAGACGTTCTTCGCTTTCGGCGCGATCGCAATAAGCAAGCGAGAGTACGTTGATCGTGATGAAAAATGGTGCTTGATTGAGAACAGCGCTGGCGTTTGCAGGTTTGGAGGACCCTTGAAGCGAAAGGTGGGACATCAATTTGACACGATTCGGCAATAAACGAGACGATATGATAACCGGGAAGCGGAAGGATTTAATGGCGCATACTTAGTTAAACAGTTAGTTGTATTACTCAGCTTCAATTATTACTTCTCATAGTGAAGATCCCAAGACTTTGTCAACCTGTTTGTTGTGATTGTCAGGAACATGTGTCCCACCAGAAAAACCCTGCCCAGCCTGACAAGCGGGACTCATCAAAGCTTGACCCTGATTTTCTTCATGCTAAGCCTGATTTTCTTGAGCCAAGCTCTCCTAAGCTTCAACCCTTTATGCATTAGACACCACGCGACGGGTAGCTAAGAAATGGCCAAAGTGTCAGGTCCCTCTCTTAATCTTGGAAATGCCCAAAAACAAGCTTATTGTCTTCATTCCCCTCAAACAACAACGCGTAAGCAATCCGATGTCTTATCTGCAAACATCCAATATTTCTCTCAAACAAGTCTAGTCAAAGCCACTTTCTTCATTTCTTGGCCTGTTTTCGAGGTTGCACAGGCTGCGGGGTTCATGATGTCAGATACCCGAGATGACGTCGTGTAGATCTTACGATATTAAGGGTAGTGTTCAGGGTCTCGACAGGATGACGCTCTTATTTTAAAACAATTATGTTGTTACAACGTAATCCCTCCCGCATCTAAGGGTCCAAACTTTACAACATTTTATTATTTCCGAGAGATCATGGCAACCACTACCGACGTGGTTCAGGGGACTCCTGTTCTCGATACTCCCGCTTACGACTCGGGCTACCAAGACCAGGATTCCGAGTTCAGCTCGGACGATGAACAGAACTTCCACGTCGATGAGCGCAAGGGAAGATCATGGCCTAGCAAGTTGGTTCAAACTTTTATAAAGCCTGTTAAACCAAAATTAGTTGAGGTCGGGCAGGTTTCTTCTGCTGATCCCACGAGATGCAAGCCTTCAAGGGGAGCGCGCAAGAGATGCGATGTGGAGGAGAAGCTGGTTGAGGGAGTTTGGACCTATGAGTTGAAGCCAAAGTCATCGGAGAATGGGTCAGCGAATGGTTATGCGAGGAGGATATTATACTTTGCCGGTGGAGGGTGGCAGGCACCTCCTACAGGCCAGCATTGGACGTTTTGCGCCGAGATTGTTCATCAACTGCAGGATACCAGACTTACCATCGTCAGGTACGCTCACCGAATTCCTCTCATTGAAACAATACTGACTCCATACAGTTACCCTCTTGCACCCAAAGACCCAGTACAGGATAGCTTCCCAGCAATTATCCAGACATATCTTGCTTTGATGCGGGAGTCAACAGAACTCGGCGAGCGAGTTATCGTTGCTGGAGACAGTTCCGGCGGCAACATTTCCCTCGCTCTCGTACTATGGACATTGAGAGATCAAGATGTACGAGTCATCAAACCACCATCTGCAATCTTGGCCATCACTCCGACAACAGATTTGAGTCACAATAACCCCGACATCGACGAAGTGGATGGAGTAGACCCCATCTTGACCAAAGCCGCTATCAAAGACACAGCCAGCAAATGGGCCCCCGGTCCCTCAAACGTCGATCAACAAGACACCACCGAGAGCCCAAAGCTCAAAGGCCGACCAGGCGAACGTTTAGACTGGAGCGTCAAAGACCCACGCGTATCGCCCATTCAGGCTGATCTTACACCGTGTATCAAGAATAACGTCAAGATCCATGGTATCACCGCGTCCAACGACGTTCTCGGTCCCGAAGCTGTTGAATTCAGAGAGAGGTGCAGGAAGGAAGGCGTTGATGGCGAGTGGCTTTCCTGGGATAACCAGATGCATTGTTTCCCGTTGGCATACAAGTATGGATTGAAGGAGAGCAAGGAGGGGTTGGAGTGGATTATTGATGTGCTTAAGAGGTGTTGAGCGGAATATACCCTGTATGTACACGTTTATTGAGGTATTAGTAATTGGAGTTAGTGGTGTCTTTGCATATGTTTTGACCGTATTTTGTGATAAATGAAGCTGTGTCGGCCATGTTGTTTGCTTGTCTCTTGAGTCCTGACGTCCAGATGTTAAATATCGGTTGTGGAGACTGAGGAGGCTTTGCAAGCGGAATGACCTAAAACACTGCAACGCCAGCAGAACATCAGATCAATCTTCAATTCCCCCACAAGGAGTTCTCAGAGTTATTGTCAAGCGGGAAGAAATATTTATATCTTAATTACTTGCAGCAGCAGCACTGCAGGAACACGACTTCTGACTCGTGAGGATCAACGTCTCGCATACCCTAAACCCGGTGAGAAAAGTTACGCGACAGGGATCCAGCGCTTTCCTTGTTTCCTCCCCTGCCGTTCAATTACCGAACAGTCAAACAAAGATGAAGATCACTTTTGAGAGAAAAACTTGGCCGATGGGACTGCATCTCGGCGAAACCGCACCGCGGAATGTATTCAGCCATGTATGTCGGCTGCCAACGCCGAGCTATCGGCCAAGGCATTTATTCCCGAGTGCCGAAATTTAGCTTCATGGTCAGCGGAATTAAAGCGTCGCGATATCGGCTCCGAGTAGCCCGAGACGACCACACTCGGCCGTTGACGGGAATGGCGTCGGGCAATTGAGCTTGAAGATGACGATTGTCTGGTTACTGAGTTCCCACCTACCATCGCTTGACCTTGAATCACTTTCGTGGTAACTGCTCCGACTCAATTGCTTGCGATCGCTCACGGTAAATAATCTTTCAGCGATGGTCTCAGCATTTTGAGCTGAATTCTTGGACAATCTTGCCCTTCCAAGACGGATGTCATAGCGGCATCGCCCGGCAAAAATCTCCTTTTCCCCCATGGGCGCTTGCTTGGTGGGTCTCGTGGAACACTCTCCAGACAAATTGAGCATTCTGCAGACACATGATCAGGCGATGGACCATTAAATGACTCGATGTCAACCCCAAAGTTGCAACAGCACGAGATCGGATCCGCTTTGCTTTAAACTGCTGCCTGGGAAGAGAAGCACAAGTTCAAATGCGACTCAATTCCAGGGAATCCTCCGCTTAGGCCCGCTGTAAAAGCGAGAGGTGAGATTTCGATTGGTGCGCATAATGGGAGAGTCTAAGGTGACCCACCAACCTCCAAATCATCTCCAACCTGGGGAAGGCATCGACAGATGCAGATCACCCGCTGGAGATGAGATCTCAAGAAACAACTGATGAAGGAATGGTATTCACATTGGAGAAATAGTGAAAAAGAATACGTAAAAAGGATTGGGATTACAACACTTTGCCTACGTATCACTCGAGAAAAACAATTGTGATAACTCCCCCAGGCAAAAGACGAGAGCCTCGCGGAAACAAACAGAGTGAGACGGCCTTGTTTCCGCCATGGTAATGTAGCCGCGCTAAATAACAAGCTCTGTTAATGCTCACACACATGTGGAGAGCCGTTGTCTGATCGTCCGCTCAACTACCGTCTGCAGCCAAGTATAAATACAACTCCCACTCACCATCGTGACCTTTTGCTCAACCTACCAAGCCTAATCACTGCTTGCGATCATGGAGCGCCTTCCAGGTTTTAATGTGGCCAACCACTTTGAGAAGCGCCAGCTTCTCATCGCCATCAACTGTGTCGCTGCTCTCTCCATCTTCTTCTTTGGGTACATCATCCGGTATTTCGTCAATGAGTGAGGCTAATAAGTGTCTAGTTATGATCAGGGTATGATGGGCGGAGTGAACAACTCGAAAGATTACATCGACTTAATGGGCTTTGGTTACGTTGATGAAGAGACTGGCGAACCTGTCGTCACAGACAGTCTTCTCCAAGGTGGCATCGTCTCCGTTTACTATCTCGGCACCCTCTTCGGCTGTCTATTCGGAGGATGGATCGGAGATAAACTTGGACGAATTAAGACCATTGCCATTGGGTCCGTTTGGGCTATTTTTGGTGCTGCGTTGCAGTGCTCTGCTCAGAACCATGACTGGATGATCTGCTCCCGTGCAGTTAACGGTATCGGAACGGGTATCCTGAACGCTATTGTTCCTGTCTGGGCTACAGAGACCGCAGAGCATACTTCTCGTGGTCAGTTCATTGCTATTGAGTTTACGCTTAACATCTTTGGTGTTGTTGTTGCCTACTGGCTTGAGTTTGGTCTATCTTACATCGACAACAACGGTTCTCAATTCGGATGGCGATTCCCTATTGCTTTCCAAATTTTTCCACTCCTTGTTCTTCTGGGATGCGTTTGGTTCTTCCCTGAGTCACCTCGATGGCTTGTCAAGGTTGGTCGCGATGACGAGGCGCAGTATATCCTACAACGACTCCGTGGCTCAAGTGAATTCGACCGGGCTCGTGCTCACGCCGAATACACTGACATCAAGAACATTGTCCAGCTCGAGAACAAAGAGTCTTCAAAGAACTCGTACCTTCACATGTTCTTTGGTATCGGATCAGGTGAACTCTATACCGGCCGACGCGTTCAGCTTGTTATTTGGGTAAGTCTATTCTTCGCGATATCATTGTTGCCAATGCTAATACCGAAAAGCTTCAAATCATGCAAGAATGGGTAGGAATTGCTGGAGTAACAGTTTACGCCCCAACAATCTTCCGAATCGCTGGCTTCGACACGCGAAAGAGCCAATGGATCTCTGGTCTCAACAACATCTTCTATATGTTCGCCACACTGATATGCGTCTACACCCTTGATCGCATTGGCAGAAGATGGACTCTGTACTGGGGCGCTGTAGGCCAGGGAATCGCCATGTTCCTCGCCGCTGCCTTCTCTAGGCTCGGCCAGGACGCCAGAGATGCCGGAGATCTGGACAAGGCTAACTCATATGGTGCTGCTGCTGCTTCCTTCGTGTTCATCTTCACCTTCGTCTTCGGCGCTACATGGCTGACCGTCCCCTGGCTGTATCCCGCCGAGATCTTCCCCCTTCAAGTTCGAGCCAAGGGTAACGCGTTTGGCGTTTTCGGATGGTCTATTGGTAACGGTTGGCTAACTCTTCTCTGCCCCGTAATGTTCTCCAAGATCGGCGAGAACACGCTTCACATCTTTGGCGCCGCCAATTTGATTGCTATCCCAATGGTCTGGGCTCTGTACCCCGAGAGTAACCAGCGTACACTGGAGGAGATGGATCTTTTGTTCGCTGCTGATACACCTTGGGTTTGGGACGCTGAGAAGAAGTTCAAGGAGTTGAAGGAGAGCCAGCCTGGACTTGTTACTGCTGCAGCCCATAATCGGGATGTTATGGATGTTGAGACTGGTGCTAAGTCTAGCGATGATGTTAACATGAGTGCATGAGCCTGTAGAAGAGAGGGAATTGATGGGATTGCAAACGCGTCTGTCAGTTCAGAAGTGTAAATACTGGTGGGGATCAAATTTGGTCTAGATAAATGGAAGAGGTAGACCTCCTTCCGAGACTATATACAAAACATCACAAATTATGTAACTAACCTTGTCACGATCCTATTTGATAGGTTAATGGGAAATTTAAGTTCTTTATTCAATCTAGTCTACCAACGTGCCCACAAATATCTATCCATTGGAACTCATTAAGCTTTTTTCATCAATCGAAATTTTGTACGCCAGCCCATGCACCTTTCTATATATAATATGCAATGCTCTCATTCTCTATCATTGAGCAACGGCTCATCCTCTTGAGTGCCAGTTTGTCCTTCCTCCTCTTCGTCATCGTCTTTCTCAATCAAGGTGCCTCCAAGAGGTGGAAAGTTAGAAAACAGCAGAACTGCCATACCAATCATTGCAATAGCCTGTCCACCAGTCAGCAACCGAAAACCCGCTTACGATCAAAGTTTACATACCGCGTTACAGAAAAAGGTAGCATAAGCCTTGCCAACCTGGGCCAAGCTTGCGAAAATGAAGCCAAACAAACCCTGTGTAGCAAGTCTTGCTATATTCTCTACTAACGTGACAGCATTGAGAGCATCAGCACGTTGGGAATCTGGACACATTTGAGTTACGACTCCTTTGGCTGCAGGCGCGGTTCCTGAGCCGAAAGGAAGAAGAAAGGCGGCTGCTTAATTAGTAAAGCCTCCAGTCTTGCCAGAATACTTCTACTCACCGAGATAAATGTGCCATCGCTGCGTTGCGAACCCTGAAACTGTGGTGAGAATGCCATCCACGACTAAGCTATATCGCAAGAAAACAAGATCAAATCGAGTTCCTTCATCTTCCTTGTTGGAGCTGACAGCACGATAAGGCTCATGATCCGCTTGCTCACCCACAGTCGCATCAAACTCCCCAGCAGTCGTCGGAATATGCTGAGTGGCCGTCTCATCCACTTCTTCCTCCGAACTGGTCTCGGATCTAACATACCAACCACGTCCCCATGCAATGATACGAGGAAACAGAAAGATCAAGAAGAAGCTTCTCATGATAGCAAACTCGGACATGAGCCAACCGTTGTCTCCCTGAGTGAAGCTGAACGCTGCCGTTGCATACATTTGGATCAGAAGAGGAGCATAGTCTGTCGCTAGCACACCAAGGAAGATACCAGCACAGAGGAACACCACGCCAAGGTGCTTCTTCGTCTTTCCGTCTGCGAGGCGCAGTTTCTGAGGCGTTAGAATCTTCAAAGGGGTGAGGAATCCAGTTGGACGCTTTTCGCCATTGGTCATAGACTCTGGGGAAATGTACGGCAGTGCGATCCATACGTAGATGCCTGAGAGGATAAAGCAACAGAAAGAAGTTTCGAAAGGTGCTTTTATGTCAATGTCGCCCAGCATTCCACCGGCTGATTTGATTAGTTCACTTCTCAAATCTGATGAGGATGAATTGACATACTGAGATAACCAACGCCTTGTCCCAACATGATAGCACCCTGAAGCCTTCCAAAAACTGCTGTTCGTCTTATCGGCTCGACGACTTCGCCTGCGATAATATTGATCACGAGACTAGTATATGATAAGCGCCTATGCAATTATTGGTCAACTGGAGGTCTCACATGTAACCGGCTGGGCCTCCGAGAATGGTGATCAATTGGGTAGCTTGAATGATCAACATTCCCTCCCGCTTGCCCGTCAGAACACCAAGAATTTGCGTTACCACTCGGATGGCTGGGATAAAGATCTGCACCAGCAGAGCAGCACGGGGACCGAACTTTTTAGCTGTCCACCCCGCAAGGAAAAGGTTCATTGTCCCTGTAAAAACACATCAGCATCAAGGGAGCGCAACATGTTACTCAGATGATTGACTCACCGCAGAATGTTGTGCTCATTCCCAGTATACTGAATTGAGTAGCGGTCCCAGCCGCTATCTCATCCCGACTACACCGATCGCCCGGACCATCATACGGCGGATGCGAATCATAGAAGGTATCACATGTCATCAAATGGAAAACATAGAACAATCTTCAAAAAGTCAGTTCGGCACTCGTATGCCTTATCTCGGGAATACTCACGGAACTTGTGTAAAACTGAAAGCCAACGTGATAAGAAATCCCGCAAGTAAAATTCGATGTTCAACATGGAAAACTCTTCGGAGCCAGCTGTTCTTCTTCCCTTCACCCTTATTGGGAAGAAGGGGTGTTGTTTCGTCGCCTGCCATGGTCGGAAAAAAATGCAGTACTAAGTTAACGGCACAGCGAATGAGGCGAGGAAAAAAGTCTTGAATGATAAATACGGCTGCAAAATCGCGTCAATCAATCGGTGAGAGGGGCAATCGAGTTGCCTTATTTAGTATAGCTTGTCGGGGTTGTACGGATATAGCATGGGTTTACTGCGGGGTGCAGACACAAGCACAGGCTGTTATCAGCAGATACTGGATGAGAAACTCAACAATTTCACGATGGATCGGCTGAAGCAATTGTTAAGAAATGAATAGGATTGGCTGTAGATGAGTGAAACCAGCATGCATTCGTAATTGGCCTTCCCTGCTGACTCAAGCCAATGGGTAATGTCAAGATCAGCACAGAGGTCTCATCTAAACTTATTGTAGGGAGGCACAATCGGGTCCCCAGCATCTTCTAGGCCCGACCAACTCATTTCCCTTCCTCCAACGCCGAAAATGATAATACCTGGCTTCTGTTTGGGTAGCAGCATGTATAATAAAGAAAAGAAAAAGGAAAAGGGAAGTGGAGGAAAGTAGAGGAGAGGGAGGAGTAGAGGATAGGGAGCAGAGGGTTGATGTTAGTGAAAGGATTCCATGCTTGTTGAGAACTGAAATTAGGGCACTGCCCCAGAAATGCAGTCTTATACGGCTCTCTCTCGTGGTTACAAGGTGTAACTCCATCGAGCGATGCTAAGATTCAGGCGGAGAGGTATGTTGTTGTTTAACTGGCATCGCCTTGATATAAGGGAAAGAGACTTACAGGAAGAGAACAAACAACACATAAGTAACTGGTATGAAGCGTTTGTCAGGGTCGGGTAGAAGTGAAAATCAGGTCTTGTCTACGCACCAGAGAAATATCACTCAGCCTGTGTAACTCAGTTAGCGAAAGCCTATACAGAAAAAAAGAATACTTATCGTGAGGTTAATCTACGTATTAAACATCTAATTATGCTTTCGTGGGTTAGATTTGGAGATCGAGGACAGCGGGGATGGATACCTGGAGCGGGGGCGTCGAGAAGGGCAGTCCTTTTTCTTTATTTACTTTCTAGACAATCGAGGTGGCTGGTCGGTAGGTAACTAAGAAGTAGATAGGTAAAAAAGTGCAAAATACCTCCTCCTGTTACTCCACCGACCAAACCACCAAGAATGTCCATCTCATCTTAAAGTCCTCCGGTGGAAGGTCAGGGTCTGCGTGCACCCTGTACCGCTTGATTGGCGTGCGTATCTTGCGTCGAAGAAGGATTCTCTGGAGCTTTGAAAGCAAGACGTTTAGTTGGTTCCCGCTTGAGGCAGCCCTGCAGAATCCTGGGAGCGCCATCGGGGGCATCCATGCTGTAATCCCTTCTGACAGTAGTCTTCGGGCTCCAAAAGTGAAGATTGAAGAACTGAAGGGGTATCATCGACTCTTAGTAGAGGGGTGCAGGAACAAAAGAACGGGCAGAAGAAACAGAACGAAAATATATCTGCTTCAGTCTAGGACACTCTCTTGATAGCAAGTCTAGGTCCTCCTCCTTGGCACGTCCCTTGATCTCCACGTAGAAGTGGTGCAACTTTTTGGCCTTCGCCAGATGCTTGAGAAACTTTGGGTCTACCGGGCAATCGTATTCCAGATGCAGGGACTCCAAAGTCGGGTGCACAGCGTCAATCAGCTTCACAAGAGCATCGCCTATTGGCGGCAGGCCCGGTGTGAGCATCGGGTGAGTGCGACTCTCCAGGGAAATGTTCCGAAGGCGCAGAGGAGTTGAGCGAGCGTAGTGTGCGATAGCTTCAATATCCGACCGCGTGATCTGACGCTCTGTGCGTATAGAAAGCTCTTCTAGATGGGGAAGCAGAGGCAGGAGTTGACTGATGGGGTTTGGGATGGTGTCATTGATGCGCACCCTAAGAGAACGAAGGGTCGGTCCCCACACCTTGCAGGCCTCCTGTAGGGAGGGCAAGTCAAGCAGCGTAACACCCCAATCCAACGTTCGTAGAGAAGGGCACGTCTTGCTAACCTCGAGGAGAAGCCTGTCGCTATGCCGACGGTATGGCTGTCGATCGAGACATTGTTCCAAGCGGAAGTACTTCAAATCGGGGAGATAGTGACTTGAAAGGGTGGCCATCAGGTCGCTGGCTGGTGCAGCTGCCGTGAAGCTAGTCAGCCCTTCGTAAAACTCCGAACAGCTACGACTGGCCTCTTCTACCTGACCCGGCTTCTCATCATCGTATTTAACGAATGTGAAATGCCGCACCTTATTTGAGCATGAGCCGAGTAACCGCGCTACACCTCTTGCCTGTTCTTCCAGACCTTTGGGAAGCGTCTTAGGCGACCATTCAAGTGACAAGTGACTGAGATTTGGGCACGCTTGGACTGTCTGGATCAACTGTTCGATGTTAGAACAGTATCCAGAATACGTGAGCCCCAGGTTTCGGACTACGTCGGCGCGAGAAGGCCTGGCAGAGAGTGCGAAAAGGAACACATTGACGGCTTGATCCAGGTTGCGACCGTACATAGATTCATTCCATCGACAGAAACAGGGATGTCTGTAGATGTGCTTCTCAACAATATCCTGCAACAATTGAGAAGTGCAGGCCAGGGACAGTAATGTCTTGTTCCATACAGACTGCGACCCATCGCGCTGCTTTCCATACTTCACCACGTGGTCGACGATCGTGAGGTATATATCGCTGTGTAGAGTGACTTGTTGTTTAGGCCGGTGCGCCGGGTCAGGTGAAACAGGGTCATCCTGGGACGGCACACTCTGCTCTCCTTGTATACTGTCGATCGCCGATTCCGGAGGGTGGATCATGGTACGCGAACGTTTGGGGGACCTTGGTGGTGAAGTGCCAGGATCCCATGGCGGAGAGGCCATTTGAGAAACTTGACGTTTGGGACCATGCGGGACATTCTCTTGTCCCTGCCTGCCGGGATTCACTTCCGGCTTTGGCATTGTGAAGTCTTTGTTCTTGTCAATGGCTATTACCCATGTAGAGAGGTATGGAAGTCGACTTACAAAGGAAAAGGCCTTTCTTCATTAGGTAGTAGTAAATGTAGTAAATGTAGTAAATGTAGAAAAAGAAGAACATGGTGAAGAAGGGGAAAGGGGGGAGGGGAGTTAACTCATTTTGTATTCGGTCATAAATTATTTATTTTTTCTGATTGAAGGATAAAAGAGAACCTAACGCAATATGTTCAGCTTCTGAGTTGATCATAAGAAAAAATTACTATCAATCTGCGTACTCACCAAAGTTTGCTGTACATGGACCCATCCATATCCCTTGAACTTGATGGGCCTTGACAGGTGCGTACTTCGAAACGAGCATCATTGGCTAACCTGATGCGTCAGCCGCTACCGTTCTGTTTTCTTTTTCTTCTTTTATTTCATAATACAGCCACTGTCGTAATTGTGTAGTTAGCTGCCTAGTGAGTATTGAAAGGTCGTATTCGAAGAAGTAGAATAATGAAAATAAAGAGCATGAATAACAATGTGGGCTTGTTGAAGGTAAGTTTTGAAATTTCAATAGCCCGGTGCTGAAATATTGGATGATGTAGCCAGGCAAGAGCGGACGAGAAATTATTAAAGTCATGGAAGGGCGAGGTTGGCGAAGGTTAGTTGGGAATATAATTTTCTTTATATGCGATTTACGGGGTTTGTGGCTCTTAGCTCTTAAATGTAAAATATTGATGAATTAAAATTCGACCTGCTATCTGATGGATTGTTCAGAAACTCACATGGCCAAACTCTTTCTGCCAACTGAGTTTTTCTCTTGTCCAGGTGTCACCTGTGCCCACCCCTACCATCTCCTGGAAGCCAGACTGCACACTCATTACGAGACCTCGAAATGCTGGCATCGTCGTACCTCCTGGCCCTTCTGGGCCTCGTATGTCCGGCATTGGTCGGCACTCAGGTGCTAACAAATCACCAAGAACTTGTGAACACCACTCTCGCCGCCCTCGGAGGGGTTGGCCCTCTCAGCCAGCTCAAAGGAGTCACTTTCCAGGCGGAAAGGTTAGACACCAGGTGAATTTAACGTAAATAGCAATACTGAAAATTCCAGAATCTACCGGTCACGTTCCCTCATGCAAAGCTACCAACCCATGAGGGCTGATACCTCAGTCATGTCCTCTGGATCACAGAATGTTTCGTATAAGCTCGACGGGGAACATTTGCAGCAGAGGATTGATCGCCACGCTACTCCTTCTAGTAGGTTCAGGCATCAGCTCGAAAGTGATGGAGACTGACCTTTGGATCAGGCAACTGGCAATGGGGCTCGACTCAGCTCAAGCCGCTTGACTTTTCGTTGGTTGTTCGTGATGGAGACGATGGCTTCGCTTGTTACGTCAAGGGAAACAACATGATTCACCTTGACAGCAATGTCACCTCTGGCTATACCGACTGTGCGTAACCCCTCCCGACCCGCCGAAGACTCGATAAATACTGACATCGACAGCTGCACTGGCGCATAATCTCGTAACGGAAGCCAGGATGCTGTCCCCCCATCTCTTATACCAGGTAAGTGTCGTGGCGCTGGCAACAGCGTTATGTCCAATTGGCGCTAACGGGTGTCTAGATGAGGAACGCGACCGTTTCCATAACCGACGTCGAGATCAATGGTGTTATCTTCCAAGGCAGTAGGTGTCCCTCAATGCTACCCCATAACACCGCTTACAATTCGAAGTCCACAACGTTCAACAGGGCATCACGGTAATCCTCGACCGGCAGACGAAACTGCCATATATCATCCGCCGAACCGAAAGCCATCCCATCTACGGAATAGCGTACAAGGACCTGTATCTCTCGTTCTACAAGGATGTTCAAGGGATTAAGTTCCCTCATGCCATCCAGACCGTCTACAGTGCCCAAAACCAACACATCAGCGCAGTCCTGGAAGACTTTGTGATTGATCAAGTCGACATCAACCCAGACTTCCCAGCCGACTTCTTCGATGGTATCCCTGAGAACGAGAGCATGGGGCTCAAGAGTGCACCAGCTCCATCCTCTGTTGTCCCCAATGGTCTCGTTACCGATTACAGCTCCAGTATGCTGGGATCAGGAGTCCCCACAGGGGCTCGGGAGATCAAGGAAGCTCATAACCCAGTTCAGGGTCTTTCGCAAGTTCATTGGCTGGTCCTAAACAACAATGACGCACTTGGCTTTAAGCTGGTTGTGATTGAGTTCGAGAAAGAGGTTATACTTTGTGACGCGCCCCCTGAGTGGAGCGAAACAATCACGAAGTGGGTGGCAGACAACCTGAGAAAGCCCATCAAATACATCGCGGTACGTCAAACATATCGACTGCGTCACGACAAAAGCTAATCCAGGTAGCCATCGCATCATCATCGTGATCACTCGGGTGGTGTGCCTGACTTCGTCAAAGCGGGTGCTACCTTGATCATTCCCGAAGTTGCAGTTGACTACTGGTCCAGCATTCCCAACGCCAAGTTTATCACCTTCAAGTGAGTCACACCGACGCTGCCTAAAGGCATGATCTAACAATCACGCAGTCAAACGCATCCTTACGTCCACCGTGACGGCAACATCTCGGCCTGGTTCAACTGGGAGAACCAGGCAGCACATGCAGCTGACTGGACCTACGTCGTCATCACCCAGCGATGTGCTACCCCTGACTCACCAGTGGTAGCCTTTGAGGCTGATTCCTGGGAGGCTGGTATTAACATTGAGCGTTCAAGCATAGGGCAAATGAGACAGTGGTTGGATCAGATCGTCCTTGATGGTCTACCCAAGCACACAGTGTACGTGACATTGCTTTCCCTATTCCAGGATCATGCTGACGATCTTCCAGTGTCTTTCCTTCGCACGGCGATATTGCTCCGTTGAGGCAGCTCATTGATAACACCGCCTATCCGTACCCTGAGTATGATGTCTCGCATTGGAGGAAGGGGGCAGCTATCTGCAAGTAGAGTGCTTAACATCCGACATTGGTCGATGCGCGATTCCATAGAAGAAGAGTGGATATATTCTGTCTAAGATTTGGTCTTCAGTTTTAAAAGTCCAGGTTGAAAATGTTAAAGTCATTAACGTTCTATACCACGACTGATCTCTGGATGAATAATGATAGAGTTTAAGGCCTAACACCTTGTACAAACGTCAGGCAGAACGGACGCTAGTGGCAGTTAAGGCTTCCAACAACGTTTACATTTGAGCCATCATAACTCCAATATTGACCTCGCGGCATACCAGGATGTCTATTGCCATCGTTATGTGAGTCATACCGTCAACGTTATCGAGGTTCATTTACAAAGGCTTATCTACTCAGGCCAGAAAAGTGAATGGAATTAAATATTTTCCTGCTAGGTTTACGAAATGCTTCATTTCTCAGCAGCTGTCTCTTGGAAGTGGGTCATGATGGTATGTGTTGTGTTGTTAAGTGTAAGGTTTGGCTTCGATTTCAACCAAGGTCAGTTACTATGACTTCGATGCTTAAAGGATATTCGATTTCGGTGTAATCTTTGCCAGACCGAAGGTTGTGAGTCACGATGTTTGCCTCAACATAAGGTTTTCTCCAGTTATAAAAGGCCTTGCTGTGCCCTACTCTTGCCATCGTTTCTCCTTCTCTTCACCATCTTGTTTCCATCGACGCCTTCCTTCCTCCAACAAATCCTTGTTACCACTGTGTTTTGGCTAACAGTAAACGATGGCCTCTCGCGACATGATGTACACAATCACAGTCTAGACGATCAGTCTAGTCACTGTTGTATAGCTCAGGCCGGACTTTGTGGACTCTATTGTGGGAAATTATTACCCTTTGTGACCAGCAAGGGCAGAGTAAATACTATTATGAGGTGTTGTGTAGGTTTCAGATTCATTTTCTTTGATGTGTGATTTTTCTGAGAAGGTTTACACAAAAAACATCCCCCCATCACTAGCATATTCCTTTTTCCAACGCCAGTACCACACTAGTCACGCCGTAAGGAGATATTGGCTGGTCATTGTCGATGTTAAGTTTCTGAGTCGCGTTAAAATAGGGATACGCAGAGAGGAACCTGATAGTTGTAGTTGTCCGGTGCAGTGGTCTTTGTTAGGGTTGTGGGAGATGGATCATGAACCCTCGGCCACTAGAGGCGTCAACCATTATGCTTACTTCTGTCCATCCCGAGCTCTTGGTGTGAACACCATGTTCAGCTTGGGCAATTCCAAAGTGAAGCAATCACGCAGGCCATCGATGAATGTCTCCGGCTTGGTACCAGGTGCGAGCGAGATATCGTAGTTAGAAAGAATCTCGGTCAGCACATAACGCATCTCCATGAGGCCCAGTTGCTTTCCAGCGCATGCGCCACGGCCTGTTTGTGTTAGAGACAGTTGTGACAAGGAGATGTGTGCTTCTTACCAGTGGAGAAGGGAGCGTAGACGGACGAATCAATGGTTAACTCGGGCTTGGTGGTCCATCTCTCAGGAATAAACTCGTTGGGGCGCGCAAAGCATCGCTCGTCTGCGGCTGTTAGCAGTCGGCTAGACACGGGCTGGAATATCCCTACCCCGATACATCGTATAAGAAGGAGCATGGAAGATTGTATCTCCGGGGATAAACACATCATCCAATTGCATCCCTTCGGGGGGCGTCATTCTCTGAAGTCCAGACATGAGAACAGGAGTAAGTCGAAGTGACTCATCAATGCAAGCCTGTAAATACTTAAGCTTGCTCATGGAGAAGTGATCTGACTCCTCATGGTTGGTTCTGTAATCATCGATCTCAGCTTGGAGCTTCTTGCAGATCTCAGGGTGGAGAGCGAGTTGGTGGAGCAGACATGATGTTGCTGCAGACGTCGTGTCACTATCCAGAATTAGCATTGCGTTAGGTCGACGGTCATATAGAATAGATTCACCTTCCGGCAACTGCGATGAGATGAGCGTCACCGCAAAGCCTCATGTAGTCATCCTTCGTAGGATTCTCAATAGCATCATAATCCTCCAAAATGAAGGAAAACACATCCGGTTGCGCTGGCTTGTTCTACAAGATGTTAGACAAATCACACATCTCAGAATGCACTCACGTTTCGTCTAATCTCCACCTTTTCCTTCAACCAGGACTGGAAAGACAACCACGAATTGTTGAGAAAGGGAGTTTCTTTAAAAACACTAAATAGCCAAGTGACTTGTCGGAAGGCTCCCATGAGAGCTTGACTCTCGTGTGAATCTTCCAGGAACTTGTCTCTTTTCCCTTTGACGAGATAGTCGAAGCTAGTGCCGAAGGCGAGATCGCCGACTATGTCGAAGGTATAAAAGTTGATCCAAGCTGAGACGTTCATTGGTTCACCGTTGGTCTTTGTGATTTGCTCGGTTAGTTGCTTGGTGTATTTGACAACTCGTGGTTCGTAGTCTCGCAGAGCTATCACGAGTTAGTGTTAGAAACTCATATATGTGATTGGCGCGTCCATACCTTTGGCCGTAAAAGCCTTGTCCCACGTCTTGCGTCGAATGGCATGACGCTTTCTGTTTCTATCCGCGAGCAGATTAACCCATGGGTGTGCGACATTATAAAATGGGCCTTTGACAATCGGTGAGTTGTTCGCATGCATAATACGAAAAGCGCTTGGTGTCGCGATTGAGAGCTCCATGGGTCCTTGATATTCTGTTAGATATCCACTGTAGCATCACAATGACCAACATACCAATCCTGACGATATCTCCATATTTCTTATGCAACTCCTGGACTTCCAAATACATGTGCTCTTCCTTGATAGCTAGCCAAGTAGCGTATAAGTTCGTGAGTCGAGCGATGAAAGGACCGGGGAACCTGTTCAGACGATGGAAGAAAGCTCGGTAGGTCAAGATGCTGATTGTCATGCCGGATATGAATGAGAAAAGCAGCTTATTAGCGGTGAACATGGCATCAAAGTAAGCCATAGACCGAAATTGGATAAGAGCGCATGGCACGACGGCTTCGTAGGTTATCCATGCATAAATAAATGTCATCGTCCAGAGATCCCATTCACCTTTTCGTAGAGCAGAGACATGACTTAGAACACCAAGACCGAAGAGACCCGCCAAGGTCTCCCAAGAGACAGGAGAAAGCCCCAGAGAATTCATAGTGGGCGACAAGAGGTTTCACATGCTTCAAAGAGTTCCTACGTTTTGGGGGCCGTCGCTGGCTTCTTATACGTAAATCCTCCTCGGGCACCACAAATACGAGTAAAATGCAGTGAAGACCGTTTCTAGAAATCATGGTCACACAGCATGAATATTATTCCTGTGTGCGTGCCCGAAGCGGGTTGAGGTCCGCTCATGCAGGACATGTCCTCGGCGATTGGTTGGTGTTGACGTTTTCATGCGGCTCTACAACCCTTCATTCTTCAGCCAGGTGACTAATAACATCTGTAAGCATGTGATTTATGCTGCTGTCGCATTGTATAGTCACCATCAGACCATTTTGCCGATGCATGCGAGCGGCAAGGGAGCGCAGATCCGGGACAAAAAGGGACACAGGGGGAAGGAGAGATGGCATTATGCACTTATATGTACTTTTGTCACGGTTACGGTTACGGTAGCCGTTTGCATTATTATTCGGGCTTTGTGATGCAGTCGGCGGAGTTATCATTCATCGGGTCTCAGACATAGATTGGGCTATGCGCGACCCTCATCACTGAATAGAGAGTGGATCGCCAAATATCAACACCAAAGAAAGGTTGATAAAAGTATCCCCATTTTATTGGCCAGGATGGAGTGGATATTTTTGTCACGGAGCGAAAAAGCTTTGTCATTCCTGTCTCGCGGCCTATCATTGGTCAGAGGGTTGAGAGACGAATCAAATGGGTCGAATGTGCCTGCTAAATAAATCCGATATCAACTGTTGGTTCCTGCATATAGCCTCGAGTAGGGCCTCTGATGAGAGTTTCTATTGTACCTAGGTATGCAACGCTCTCACAGGAAATTGTTCGACTCATTGCAAAATACCGCCGTCTCGCTTCTTCGTGGGGTTTTTTATGTGGAATAGGTCACGTGACTTGGGCTCGAGGACGGATGCATGAACTCAGACCCTTTTCTCAAAACTGGTCTCAAAGAGCACCTTGCTCCCATATATGTTATCGCCCATTTCGGATACAGTACCAACTTGTAAACCAGTTATCTTCTCAGGGGTAGAATCTAATCAAGATCATTATCTTACCCGCTTGCTCGTTTAACAATGTACCCACAGGCAGGGATAAAAGGCCCGGAAAGATGAATACTTGAGATACCAAACTTGCATCCACACGTTCAGGCCTCAGCATCGCCTCTTCCATCAGCGGTACACTGTAAAGTCTAACCCAGCTTGGAGTGAAATGGGTTATTCTAATAGGTAAACTTCGTCACATCATCGTTGAAAGCATCCAGATATGTTCAATTCAAAAAGCCCATCCCCACAAGAAGGACTCCAGGGTATGTCACGACTTGGCATGGTCGCTCACTATCGAATCAAAGCTCCCGCATTTCCCCGCAGATTCTGTGCATTCCAGTCAGACGCGGCATAAAAACATCGGCCAAGTTCGTTTATCAGCGGATCGAGTCGTAGCTGTTGATCGAGACGCGACGCATCAAGTCTTTCTGACGACATTTGTACTCACATTAATGAGAACAAGGTTCCCGCACAGACTGACAGAGTGCCACAGCGGGAGATCCGGTAATTAGCAACGGCTATCAACCCAAGCACTCGGTGTTGTGCAGTTGGAAAATCAGCAAGTCTTGTCCTCGATGGGAATGGTTTATCAATTGAGTTTGAAGTTTATCAAGCGGGCAACAGTCTTAGCATTCGCACTAGACAAGGGTTGGACTGTCACGAGACCCACGGCGAAGATAGCGATTTATGAGGAGGCCGGACCATCACGGCTCGGTCTCCGATGTTACTGAGAGGGGGTTCTTATCCACGGTGAGCTTGGCACCCAATTGAAGAGGTAAACGTCAAGCCACAATGCAATGGATAAAAGCCGCAGACACCCTGACATCGTGAGTCTGTCATTTATATAGCTTCGAAAAGTCTAGACCTCTCTAATTATTAACGAATTCGCCTTGATGCAAAATGTCATCGGTTTCACACCCGATGTGAGCTAAACCTCGTTCAATGTTAACCCCGTCTTCCATCCATTTTAGGCCCTAAACCCCGGATTTTCGCTCCACGACGGATACCACGTTAGACTGAAATCTTGGTCGGAGGGTCGGCGTTGGCTCTTGTCTCGAGGAAAAAACTGCGCAGGAGCCATTTTCATTAATGCTGACCATTCCCCTCCCTTCATTTTTGTTTCTGCCTTGCCCCGCGACCTTGCCTTGCGGGACTTCAACAGACCGAGGCATCTCCTCTTTTATCCTGCTTCACTCTCCAGATCAATTGAAGGATTGAATTGAAACAGGCTGTCGATACAGCCTCTGTTTCTCATCAAAATGCTCGTTGCGGACTCTCGTGCAACTTTATAGCCCGAACCTCAACGTCATGGCCGGGCTTCAGCCCGATATCTACGCAGCGATCAGCATCACTTGGATCGCGGCGTTTGTAGCGCTGATTCTGCGACTCAAGGCTCGGGGGATGATGAAGACGAAGTTGTGGTATGATGATTATTTCGCCATTGTCGCATTGGTATGTTCCCTGGGTGATCAATTGCGCACGTGCTCACCGTTTGACTGTAGTTCTTCATCACGAGTTATTGTTCCGTCACCATTTACTGTATGCACGACATTACCGAGAATACCCACCTTTACCTCAATCGCTTACGTTTCTAGGGACCCATAGCTTCAAGCTCGGACAGTCAATCACCACCGTAACAGACCCAACCGAAGCCGACTTCGTCCAAGGCCGATCGCGATTATTACTCTGGATCTGCGAACTCCTCTACGCTTCCTCGATCGCCTTCTGCAAACTCGCCATCCTATTCTTTTACTGGCGCGTCTTTCAGTATACCTCGATTCGATATGCGATTGTTGGCCTGCTCGTTGCCGTGAGCATATGGATCACCATCCGGACGTTCATGGTGATCTTCCAATGCGTCCCGGTCCAGGCATATTGGGATAAGAGCATCACAGGGGCAAGATGTCCATTCAACGAAGCCAATTTCTTCTTCGCCACGATTCTCGTACACACAACTATGGACTGTATCATCTTGATTTTGCCGGTTATTGAAGTCATGAAGATGACGTTGCCTTTATCGCAAAAACTTGCTGTGGTAGGACTGTTCACCTCTGGAACTGTGTTAGTCTGCTCCTCCAATATGATGAAATTTTGGCTAACGGTTGCGAAGTGTCTGCGTTGCGTCGGTGTTTGTGCTGGTACATTCGAAACACTATAACCCTCGAACCGACGATATTCCCAGAGACATGGCTCAAAATATGATGTGGGCTGCCGTTGAGATCAACATGGCAGTCTTCTCAGGTAAGCACGAATGCGATGCTTGATGGACACCAACACTAACAGATGTCGTACATAGCCTGTCTCCCTATGCTTCGACCCATTTTTCGCCACTTTGTGCCCGGCCTCTCGACAACAGAAGAATCAGCTCGGGCACCTATAAGTCTAAGCAACGTCCATTCGCACCCTATGAGTCCTATGCACCGGACCAGTACACAGTTGAAAAAGCACGAGCATCGAAGATCTGGTCGATCCAATCTACATGACCCAGAGCTAGGTGTATTTCATGGGTTCTCGGATATATCGAGTATCAGAAGCGTGGGTTCCAGATCAGAGAGCAACACCACATAGACTTTTGAGTAATATTTAATGAACGAACTTTAACGAAGACACCGATGTATACTATGTTTCGATGATATGTGATAATTTTTATTCTGGATGAAATGCTGCACGAGCCTCAGCCCGGAAAATTTCATTTAACGTTTATTAATCATTGACATTATTATTGCAGTCTTACGGTATATCCTTCTAGCTATCCTGCTCAGGACACCTAGTAAGGTATCCGCCACATTCTGACACCTGTCCCGGGATTGAAACCAGGAAGCCGACCTATGTATTCGAGTATTCGACGTCTGGAGGTGTTGAACCAAGGTTTAAACAAAAGTGTAAGGCTTTCCACACCCCATATAAAGGGAAGAGACTTAGAAATCGGCATGTGCAGGACGCATGATGAATTGAGCCCGGTTGTCTTAGGGCCATTGAAGGATGAAGGATATTCCACCACACCCTTCCTATGGGCATAACCATGATAATGACGAATGCCGAATGTGCCATATCGAACCCATCATCCTAAAATGTTGGAAATTGCGTATAGATGCATTTGAGTTTCAATATGCTGAGTATCTACCTCTTCTCGGCAGGCATATTCTTGATAGGTGTTGTGTTCAGCTTGCAGGAAAAGAGTATAAATTCGTTAATGTCGTAACGGTAGCCGATGGTGATAGAAGTTCCAATCGATATCGGATAGCAGTTGATCCGAGACGTCAAATGTCGTTGGAAAAAGTTCCAATCGGCAGTAAGCTTCGCGAAGTCTGGTCGTAGTAGCATCCGCACCTGTTGCTGGTAGCGTGGCCCATCATCCTAGGCAGCGGGCCATCCCCAAGGTATGAAGGAAAGCAGTTCGAGATAGCCATTTCTACTATTCGAAGGCATTTCCCATGCCTCTAAATCGCTTTCTTTGCCTTGCCCCTCATCGCTAAAAGACTTGCTTGGGGTATATGGAAAGTCGCCTGTAGTCCAGTTCGACTCTGATATCGAGAGTTACTGGGTGAGAACCTGACTCGATGATTGATAAGACGGCAGGAAGAAGAGAGCGTAAAGGTGTATTGAGATGCCGAGGAGAACAAGAACACACATGACGACCATGATGCTCTTGCGTGAGCCAAGTCGGTCAAAAGATTGAGTCTCCATCTTGTCCATCTTGAAGTCCATCTTGAAGTGAGGTAAGAGGCGTTGAGATGTTGCAATGGTGATCGAGTCGAGTATAGTGCCGTACGAAAGCTTCCGGCCGGAGAGACGAGTTTGAAGAGAACGGTCGGCCGAGTCAAGCTGTCAGACGAAACAAGCGGCTATAGCTCCCTTTTCTATTACCCTTCACGACCGGGAAATTACACCAAGTCAGATGGAGTCTTTCATCACGGAGGCACAGTCGCCTGGACACACATAAAGTAAGACCCCCAAGACCCCCAATGAACTATTTGGACTAGTTGGACCTGTTGGTTGAACATGGTGGGTTCTGAGTGGAGGCTCATTGGACTCTTCGTATTACAAGGGTCTATGCAGGGCTGAGTGGTGGTCAGACCGCGACAACTTCACCGACGATCCTTCTGTTGCTTGTCGCTTATTCCTCTTATACCACCGGTATAAGATACGAACTCGCTTCCTGATGATGAAAATACCCCGAGTCAAATCGTTGTCGATCCAAATGGTAAAAACTCCCGTAGCGAGTGAAGCGGACCCTGAGTTGTTGGTTGGCCCCTGCAAGCAGACCTGAATAATGCGATCAGACCACCTTTTTTCTCGGCGTCTTTAACCGACCCTGTCAGCTCTGTTGGTTCAGTGTGGCACAGTCCCTTTTTAAGACAAAATCCACCATATTGGGAGTTCAATTTCCAGGACGAGAAACGTTACACTGGAGCCAAGAATGGGGCTGTGACATTCACTTTCACATGATGACTTCAGTGGCTGGATATTGGGATTTGGACCCCTGGAAATCACAATTGGTATTACAAACAAGGAAACAAAATGCGAACGCGTCAAGAATCACTTTAGCCTTTTTATTCATGACGCGACTTGTACTCTGAGGACCAAATCTAGTACCTGCAGCACAGCCGGACAGCGAACAAAAAGCCCCTTGCCCCTGCATCATGCTCAGCCAAAGACTCCATATCTTACGTAGCTGTTTGAACATCGCTGACCCATTTCGAGATCTAGAACCTTGGCTGCAGGTCCACCACATCTGGAAACCGCCGAGGAAATTTCCACGTGCTGTGATAAGCGAGCATGTCGGTCCGTCCAGCATATCCTCTTTATTAATTGAGTAACGGACCAACACGACCGAGTTCTCAATGCCCCGAATCAACACTGAATGCCAAGCCAGGAAGGATCTCAATGCTGTTTGGACTGCCGTGTTTACCGAGCAGAGTTAAGTGAAGTTTGCGTCCGTCGTCTTGGCCTTTCTTTAACTCGACGCGGTGCTTTCCTGCCTTTGATCCTGAGTGAACAATGAAGGGCCACGTCCCGTCTTTCGTTGTGAAGTCGTGGATGCCATTGTAGACTTTTGTAAGGGTCTCTTGCTCTCGCTGAGGGACTGCGATGGAAACAGATGAGACACCAATAACTCCAGATGGATGCTTGGTGTATTCAGGTTGAGATCCGTCTTCCTCTTTGTATGGTACTCGTAAGCGTCTCAGCGTACGATCGAGACACCAGAACGGTGCTTTCCCGGGGTATAGAGCACGACCAGCAGCGGCATAAGCTGACGCGACAGACCACTTCAATTCGACACCGTCAGGTCTGAGACGGCCTCCAGGAACCGGATTGTGGTAGACGATTTCGGAGTTGGCCTTTTTGACGCGCTCTTGGATGACATCGAAATTCTTCTCATGAGGAAGAGTATATGCCCAATCGATGACGGTATTCTCCTCTAGGTTTCCCCATCTATGCGCCCGTCGCTTCTCAGGATCAAGACCATCCTGGAATGCTATAAGTTCGATATAGACGCCATCAGTGAACTCAATGAGCTTGTTGACCGTTCGACCGTCTGCATGTGCGCCGCCGTCGATCACGATGAGGTCATTTTCCAAGCGCTTAGGGAGCTCTTGTAACGTCTTATATGAGACGAGAACGACTATATGGTCGAGTATAGGCTTTACGTCGTCGCTTTCTGACATGTCGATGAGTTTGTTTACGGAATGATGCCATTTTGGAGTGAGGGGAAAGGCTCATCATGCAGAATATGGCGTAGCTCTGGACTGACTAATCATGCGTGGACTTGCGTCAACAAAGGCCAAAATCGCATCATGGCTTTGACATGGAATAGGAAAAAAGCCTTTAAAAATCGCATTTTGCTTTGAGAGTGATCTTTTAAAAAAGGGTTTAATTATTGCGTAGTGCCTATTTTCCTTATCACATATGCCACCCTTGAAGTTTCAAGAGGTCATGACTGATCCAGTTTGTCTAAGCTTGCCGCAAGTGATGAAAGATAAGCAGTTTCCTTTTGTGAGATGCATCTTGTGGCTGTTGTATATGCCGGCTGTTGTGATGGTTCGAGTGGTTTTGTGATGTGTTGATGTCGGGGGAGGGAAGAGGAAAAACAAAACAGGATAGAAGCAATGCATTTATGCTCAGCCGAAACATGATATTGGGCAAGGGAAGGCAAAAAAGTCACGTGTAAGCATTGGAGTCATCGTGCTTGAAAAGTCTTTTCATGACGAAACCTTATCTTTAGGCAGTTTCTCTTATTACTCTTCATCCAGGTCTAAAGCTTCGTTATCCCAAGATGGGTTCCAGACGTGTGGGTTCGTGCGCCGATGCCAAACAAGGAGACTTGCATAATAGGCTGTATGCCAACTTGATGTGATGGGATTAAGAATCTCAGCTATGTTACAGTATACTCGGTTGGTGGACAGTTCAACGTGGTTTCGTCTCGACTCGGCAGCGTGGTGTGTTGTCAGATCGCTCATCTTCCATGAGATATCAATTAGCAAGTAAGCATGAGAAGATATCAGAATCGTTCAAAGTCCCAGTAGTGAAGATGAGAGAATCTGTACACGAACTTTGCTTCTGTGTTAGCTATCGAAAGCTTAGTCTGGTTGATTCTAAGTAATGATATTCTCGGAAAAGTCTTTGCCCGGATTGGCGTCGACGGAGACAAATGCCACTACCCACCGAAGTTTATTACGACGACACATTGCCAATGGGCCTCGCAGCTGAGGGTTAAATACCAAGTTAATGCTATAGTCTGTCAGATAAGGAGTGGTCGAGTGGGATCCTCTACCTAATATCCTAAGAACTCTAAAACTCTCTACCTATAAACTCTCTCTCCCTGCTTGACCACTCCTTATCTTTTTGTCATTTCTTCAACTTGACAGGTATGATTATTTCTCAGAGTCTATAGGGCTGGGAAAATCCCGTGTCAAGACTTGAGTATAGACAGCCGCTAGTGTCTACCTCTTTCTCTTTAGCGTTCGTGTTACCCTCGAGTAGGGGGATCATCTTTTTCTCAACTTCGAACCCCTTTCAGCTAGGGTATATATACTAAAATAACCTTGATATCCTTCAGGTGAGGCGTGGTCGAGCGGGATCCTCCTACCTATAACCTAAGAATTCTTCTCTCCGAACCTAAAATCCCTTTCTCCTCGCTCAGCCACGCCTCATCTTTTTGTAATTTCTTCCGAATTCGAACCCTCTGGGGTTTGATTATTTAAGGTTGACCACTCCAGGCAGGTGAAATTTGGCTCGACTCAATCGGAATCGCCCACAGCAACTCACCTGGGGTTTAAATACTAAGATTGACCTTCTTTCTTCCAAGATGAGGGGTGGCCGAGTGGGATTCTCTCTACCTATAACCTAAGAATTCTTCTATCCGAACCTAAAACCTCTCTCTCCCCGCTTGGCCGCGCCTCATCTTTTTGTCATTCTTGACTGCGACCCATCCCTCTTGCATTTTCGAACCCCCTCGCAGCCATGAGTATCCATTTGCTTCTGTACTTATCGACATTCAACATACACAGAAGGATCAAGTGAGTTTATCAAATCTCAGTCTTGCTTAGATGGCAGACCATTATTGAAGATTTATCTATCATCGTTAAGCTCTCCATTAGTTCCATTGTAGCTGAAAGTACTCCAGGTTTCGCTTGGGATGTTACTTAAAGAAGATTACAGGCCAGTCTATAGGGGCATTAAAGCATTTCTGCGAATATACAAGGCACAGGAGAATATGCTATGACAAACCAGCAAAACCACTTCGGTCCACTGCCTGATCCTCCCCGATCCAAGAGTTAGACCTTAGCCATCCGGATGCCCCCTTGCCAGTCTTAATAGAACGGATGACTAAAAATAAGGTTTTCATGAATTACACTTTTCAAGGGCTATGACCCCAATGCTCACACGAGACCTTCTTTTACCTTGTCCTGCCCTAATATTATAGAATGGATGCAGCAGACACGCAACTGTGTGATAGATAAGAGCATACAGTGAACTATCACCTGACTCCATTCTCCAGCCTTAAAATGTGGAAGAGGTCAAAGCCAGTAACTTCAGCTGCCAAATCATTGACCCACGTCGTGAGTAGGAACTCGTCAGTGGAACTCCACGTATAATCATGAAGACATGGGATATACGAAATACCATGGTTTACACACTGCAGGTGAACTAGCCTCTGTCGCACCTGTCAGATAGGTTGTACAGGGCGAACCGACAACTCGGAATCCGGCATGGTGGAACTGCGTCGATTGCAAGATTTGTGTACCTCGAGACCACCGAATAATCATGACACAGGCATATGCCATGATGGGAAAACTACATATCCTGACAGGAGCTACACGAAGGGAATATAAAAAGAGGTGCAGAGAACAACCAAGCGGAAGAAAGAGTTCTATCAACAAAAAGGCACGATAGCCTATCTTGCGAGCTTTCTAGTCTTCTCTAGACTTCACTACCTCAACAGACCCTCTCCAGTCTACCCTAATCATGTAGACGATCTCGATAGCAGCAATGACGGCAGACCCTCCTATGAGTCCAGACCATACGCCGTTCAACCCCAACTGGAGTGGTCCGAGTTCAAGCCAGACAGCAATAGGAACAGCGGCGAGGTAGTTGACGATCAAGACAACCCAAGCAGCAACGCCTTGCTTTGCTAACCCTCTCAGAACACCGTTGCATCCGCATATGATGGAGTCGACTATTTGGAACGCGGCGACGACAAACATGGTGTTTGCCACAATGCGACGAACAGCGTCGTCGTTGGTGTAGAAGGGGCCGATGTAGTTTCTAAGTGATAGTAAGACTGTGCCATTGAAGACTCCAAGTGCGACGAACAAGATGCCGTAGAGAATGGTGATACGGCGCGCAGCTGCTACATGTCCACCACCGATTAGGTGTCCAATCCTTGTACTGACTGCAACACCAAGTGAGAATGGGATGTGCCACATCACGATTGAAGTTGTAGTCAAGATCGTCTGAGCGGCGAGATGTATGGTACTGATGTATGATGTGCTAACAGTGATGATCTCGAAAGCTGCCCATTCCGCCAATGTTACAGCCGAACCAGCGACAGAAAGTCTTACCATTGGACCCCAACCCTGTAGAGCGCGACGGGTGAAGCCTGGCCAGCACTCATGGGTGGACTTCTTGAAGAAGATACATATAAGAAGGAGGGTAGGTCGAAGCGTGTTTGCGACAGCAGCACCAAGAGCGGCACCTTCAAGGCCCATGTTGAGAGGGAAAGCGAAAAGCCAGCTGAGTAGGGCATTTATGGGAGCACAAACCACCAAGACAGCCATGCCAGTGTTGAAGTCGCCTTGTGCTTGCAGGAACCGCTTTAGAGCTTCAAAGGAAGCATAGCCGGGAATACCGAGGATACTGACCCGTAGAAATGAACCGGCCTTGATCGCGAGGTCATGTTGTCGTAGAATGAGACTTAAGAAGGCAGGCGATGATAGCCAAATGGCGGCGACAGGGATAGTAACGATGGCCATAAGATACAGCATGCGCTGCACGTGCAAACCAACACCAGTTATATTCCCGGATCCATAAGCCTGGGCGCAAAGAGTGTCGAGAGCAGTAGCCATTCCCTCATACAGAGCAAGGCCACAAATGCTCTGCGTCGTAACAGCAATTGCAGCGGCCGCGAGATCATCGGGGCTTAAATGACCGGCTACTGTAGTCGAGATAACACTGAAGGAGTACTGCAGCAGGTAGGTCGCCACTAGAGGGATGGTGTAGCGCGCAATGAGCGCCAACTCAGTCCACCAGTCATTCGCGGGCCATTCTGCGGTATCTCGGTCGGGCAGCAGTGGTTCAGCTTCATTGCGATCGGGTTCAATTATGTCGCTCATCGCGAAATTAATTAATTGATAAAACTGATTGACGAGGGTAAGGGAATACGACACAGCGGGAGATTGACGGTCACGAAATGGTGAGTATCATGCACTGAATCACTGCGGAGAAAGAGAGGACACTTTGAGGAAGCGGAGACAGTGGCTGGGATTGCAACAAAGTTTGCGATAACCAAAGTTTGCCTGCCCCCTGGAACAAAGACCCGCTGGAAAAGTTAGAAGTCATGCCATTCTTGTTTTTTCGCATGCATTTCCTTGATGAGAAGTGACAGACCAACAGCACGGGTCAAGTTCCCCTTCTATTGTCCTCCAGAAGCCGAGTCTCGCTGTGGCTGTTTGAAGGATCAAGCCATGGTGGAGTCGGCTCCCGGGTCATTTCTGATCGACGTACCAACTGAGAAATGGCGCAGAACATCTTCTTTTCAACAGTTGAAGGCCTGTGAATTGTCTGTCACTGATCCACCTCCCTTACGCCCGGAAACAAAGTCGCAGATAAAGAGGAACCAATTGATACGAGAACGAAAAAATAGCGTTCGGCAGTCAAACCCAATTAAACTCTATCCGTTATCACGATGTAACATGAAACAATTTTCTCTCATCATAAGAGACAACATCTCTATCATTTATCTCAGATGCCATATCATTTTTTTGTTGTTTGTTTTCAGCTGGAGCTGCATTAGTTGAAGCAAGCCACACCGTCTACCAATTCATTCTTCAGTGGGTAGAATTTAGAATGCCCCGACCGGAACTAGGGACCCGGCCCGAGTGGCTTTTAACGGGTGGAGCGGAAATAATCTCTTAACGACTGAGAAGCCAGAGATGGCAGATGGCATTCACAACCCCTGGGAGAGACATCCAGTGTGTGGGGTTACCGAGCGATAATTTCTTCCATTATCCCGGGGCTTTTTCTTTCTTTTACGTCTGGTCCAGCCGAGATCCTCGAAATGCAGTCGTGATCGGCTGTGCCACAGAGGTCGAGGCCACGACCATGGTCTTGGTACGGCTGGAACCAACAGATCGGCCAACAGCACACCCTCAGTTGAGGACCATAAGCTAAACACGGCACGATCTTGGCACGTTTGACGTTTGAGGCTGAACCCCGTGGATCATATTATATACGTAAAATTAACTATCGCTAAAAAGGAATCAACTCTGCATACGATATGCCGCTTCTGTCGAACCCATGGAATCAGCCCGTGAAGCATGTCGCTCATCGTAACAAACTTCAAAATCCGTATTCACCATGACACCCTCTGTCAAATTGCGTACACTGTCGCTTCCACTTGCAATCTCTGTTCGCATTTCCGTCGTCATGTCGTGTCGCCACATGTGCTGCTGGCTCTGTCGCACTTTGGAGCTCTTTCGCAATCCACTGCCCATGCCACTTCCTTGCTTTGAGGTTTGTCGGTTGCGTGAATCTGAGAGGGCTGTCATCTCCAGACCTGTTCCATTGCCGCTGTCTTTGAGCTCGTAGGGTGTGTTGAGTGCCGCGACTGCTGTTGAGCCCATCAAAGAGTCGATAACTCCCTTCAAACTTGGAATGCAGACAGTTAGAACAGCCAGACCCAATGCAATCTGTCCCCAGATCATGGTCCATATAGCTCGCCATGTCACGTCATCCGAACCCTCAAACATGTAACTCGCGTGCGTAACTTCGGGTATCGTCATGATCGGCACAATCAACCTTGTGCAAAACAAGCCCACCACGATCATCTTTCTTCGAATCGATGTTTGAACCTCCCACATCATCGCGACAGGTAGAAGACATAATGCGACATCTGTCAAGATGATCATGATTCCATTGTAGACAAATATCGGACCCTGTGCGGGGCATTCGACGCTGTTGTTGAAAAGCCATGGCTGAGGCATCGGGCAGGCGAAGGCGGTTGTCAAGACACCAGAGACAGCCCACGCAATGACCAGTCCACAAAGTATCATATTCGCAACATTGAGTCCGCCTTGCCTATCGATCTGTCGAATGAGTAGACCAAGTGCTATTTTCGTCGTAGCATGAACGAGTATTCCGAAGATTCGTGATGCGTACATCAACTACCAATGCATTAGCAGGGTTACGCCTCAACGGACCAACAGAACAATGCTTACCTTGCTAAAACGAGCGAACTCATCGTCAGAAAGCGCATCGCGGTGTTCACCCAAGCCTTTGCTGCATGCAGCAATGACACAGGCTGTTTGGATGAAGTATATGACAGCAGAGACCAGTAAGGCTATGTCGAAATCTCGCATAGAAGTAATATTGAGCCGGATGATCATTTTACCAATGATGCCGAGTAGGGCATAGATGTAGAAAACGATCGATGCAACCACCACAAGCGCAGCATGGTTAGTGTCTGTCAATGGATAAAACGGTGGAGCCGCCTCAGCGGCGATGTCCATTGTAGAAAGAGGAAGAAGGACCACAATAGGTAAAGGCTCGTCGTCTGAGTAGTATTCGGATTACTTCTCTCCCACGTTTCAAATAACCACCGAAGACGGATCTTTCATTAATAAATATCGCATGAAAGGGACCGACACGTTGGTCTTTAAACGGCCAGAGATGAACAAGGGCGGACCAAGCAGACGGGGCAACAAATGTCACATTCGGAACACAAAGCGGGATATGTCAATCAAACAAAGGCGACACCGCAGTTACATCAATGGTACTCTGGACTCGGAACAAGCCACAGCATGAAGTCGTGTAATTAATTGTGAAATTTGAGACATACATACCGTAGGATCTGGACTCGTCGCATGTTTTCTCAGTTGAAGAAAGTTTGTACCGACGAAGTGGCTTGACGGTTGTCCTCTCATGTAAAAGAAAGCAAGGATTTGATACTCTACTTGTTACCAACACCTCTACCCATGTTTCAAGCTTCTTCACCAACTGTCAAGGTGGAGGTCAAGGCGGCGAGGGATCTACAGTGCAGCGTTGGTGATTGCAATTAACAATCCCTGTGTGATAGGCCGTTTTACCACTAACGCTTACTCGGAGAGAACATGACAGATCGATTGCCACGTTCTGTACGCTACACGATTTTTGGCAGTTTGTGGCTTGTTTTCTCACCAGCTCATTGTGAAAAGAAAAAAGAAAAAAGAAAAAAAGATTGAACTGTCTGTTGGTACAACAAAGCTGGTCCCTGTCTGCAGACAGCCTCAGCGAACAGACATCATATCATAAATGGGAAATGATCAGCGACCAGGGATTCGGTTCCCAAGAAATTCCTCTTTTCGCACACAGACTTTTCGGACCGTTCCATCTTGCATCGTGCGGTAATCTCTCTCGTCCCTTTCCTCCCCCTCTTTGTTGTCTCGCCTAATCCGCTCACTGTTACAATGTCTCTCACTTTTTGCCCTGTCACTCGTAAAAAGAACCCACGTTACAGACGTCGCATTCAATGTGGGTGGTTGAATTCCCCGATGTTTCCTTGGTCCACAGGGCTCTGGCACTCTTTTAAGCCTGAGGATCTGCTGTTTGCGTTCGTCCCCTTCCTATACAGATACCCCAAGTCCCATACCAATTGACTGTTTGCGTTTCTGCATGTTGGTATTGCCCGCATAATCTGTTACATTTGTTGCTTCTTCCTTTCATCGTCGTGATCCAACATGTCCCACGACAGTGCTAGCATTGAGTTGGAGCCTTCGGGCAAGCATCATGCTGTTCCTGTCAGCGTCGATGCATCGGCCAGACCGGCTGAAGAGAGTGGTATCTACAGTGTTACCAGAACCCGAAAGGTATTCTCGGGCTCCCAATTGTTTGCCTTCTCATTGACGTATATGGCACTATGGGAGGGCATGTGCACGTAAGTCTGCACTACATCTAGAAACCATCATCGCATACTAATCCTTCCAGAAACATGTACTTTGCTCTCTTCAACGGTGGACCCCAAACCTTCCTCTTCAGCTTCATGATCGTCTTCTGCGGTGCCATCTGTCAGGCGGCCTCTCTGGGAGAAATGGCTTCCATCCAGCCCGTGGCTGGTGCTCAATATCACTGGACATATTACATGGCTCCCGCCTCGGTCAAGCGATTCGCTACTTGGATCCAAGGATGGGCGACATGGTTCGGTTACGTATCTCTCCTCGCTGCCATTGCCAACGTCACCATTATCCTTCTCGAGTCAATGATTACCATCAACCATCCTGACTACGTCGCTGGCGGGTGGCATACCTCAGTGCTTGTCATCGCCATGTGTGTCGTTCACGGCCTGATGAATATCTATGCTTTCAAGCTCATTCCCTGGGTCGAGATGGTCGCTGGTGTTCTGCACATATGCCTCTTCGTCATATTCGTCGTTGTCCTCGTTGTCATGGGTCCTCGCAACCCATCTTCATTCTGGTTGGAGCGCAATATCTCCTCTGGATGGGAGAAGAACGAGTATGTTTCTTGGAACTTGGGCATGCTGACCTGTGTCTGGAGTTTTACTGGTAAGATATATGTACCCAATCTTTTCGCATTGGCTAACCGTCTTTAGGCTTCGACAGTGCTCTCCACATGTCTGAGGAGACCCGCAAGGCCAAAAGCGCTGTCCCCCGGGCAATGTTCTGGAGTATCTTCATGAACGGAATGCTCGGTTTCATCATGGTTAATGTCCTTATCTCCTCTATGGGTTCCGTTGAAGATATGCTGTCCCAAACGAGTCAAATCCAAGCCATCCTCCTCAACGTCACCGGTTCTACCAAGGCCACTACTGCTATGCTTGCAGGCATTTTTGTCATCTCATTCAGTAGCAACTTGGCCAACATCGCCTCAGTGTCTCGTTTGACGTGGGCTTGGTCCCGAGATGGTGGCATGCCAGCATACTTTGCCTATGTCAGCCCTAAGCATCGTGTCCCCATCCGGTCGGTTGTCTTCACAGTCTTTCTTGTCTGCGCTCTGAACCTCCTCAATATCGGTAACACGTCATATGTTGCTTTCGGTGCCATCACTTCCCTGTCATCCTTGGCCCTCTACATCAGCTATGCCATCGCCATTGCAAGCATCATCTATGTCCGCATGTCTGGCTCAACTTTAAAGCTTGGAGAGTGGAACCTTGGTCGATTCGGCTTCGCCATCAACATCTTCGCGCTGGTGTATACCCTTTATGTGATCATCTTCCTTCCATTCCCATCAACACTTCCCGTAACGGGTGAGAACATGAATTACTGTGGACCAGTCATGGTTGCGGTCCTGGCTATCGCGGTCGGACTTTGGTTCACCGGTGCCAGGAAGAACTGGACAGGACCCAACTTGACCATCCTTGAGTTTGTTGTTGCGAACGCAAATGAGTAAAGGATGAAATGTCGAAGCAAGTAAAATAATGAATCTTTATACAATATGCAACAACTAGATGTGTATGTTTTGTCACTTCGCGCCTTATTTACCGTGAAACGATGATTTGTTTCTATAATCGCAGTTCTGGCTACCATTGAAGTCCAAAGCCTGAGGTCATTCCTGTCGGCAAATTAACCGACGCCTATCGGGGTCTTTCTTGTCGTCGGAAAGTTTTTACTTGGTATCTTCAAGGTCCGTGACGTAGTTATTGGTAGCCTTCTACCCAGATGAGTAAAGTCTACGAGGTTAGCGCTGACTGTGAGTCGATCAGAGCCAACGAGCATTCAAGATGTGAATCCTTTGAGATCCTACAGATTATTCCGGATATATAGCGATCCTACTATCAATTCAATGGTTTATTTAAAGATGCCATTGTTTTCTTATCTGCAATTCTATCGTCTTACAGTCAAAGCCACCCATCACTGAAGCAAATCTTCAACTTTTTAACCCTTCTTATCCAAGCGTCATCTAGCCTCAACCCACTTTCGCAATGCCACAGATCACCGAAGAAACTGTTCGGCAATTTGCCAATAGTCAGGCCAGAAGTATCCAAGCCAAAGACCCAAAGCTCGTGTCAGCTATTCTAGCCAACAACTGCCGTCGCTTCATCGCACCCGCATCATTCATGAAATCCATGGGCCTTCCAGACGAGCTTGCCAAACAAGGCTCTTCCAACGAGATGTACGAGCAACAATTCTCTATACAAATTCCATTCGTTGAGTCGACTTCATGTGATGTACATGACATCGCACTTGACCAACAAAAGATGAAAGCGACAGTTCATCTTACCCATCGGATCAAGCCAGTTGGAGTTGAGGAAGAATTCCTCATCGAGAATATGATTCTTCTTGATTTTGATAAGGAGGGTGGAAAGATTGAGAAGATTGTTGAGTTTACGGATGTTGCGGAGAGTATGAAGTACATGCAGGCACTTCAGAGGTTAGCGGCTGGCAAGTCGGAGTGACGATGTGCTTCATGGCTTTTGGCCCAATTTGGCAAACGATATTGTCATCATGTCTGACAATTTAAAAGAAGAAGCAATATAAATTGATCGAATGGCCCTTCCCCAATTCTCCGAGCTATTCAACCTTGGATGATAGAGAGTGAAAAGAGAACGATGGAAAACCAAGAATTTAGTGTCCTACCCTGATCCTTCGATCCCTTGTCACAGGGGCTGTGCCGTAAGGCTGATGCCTCACTCCTTCACTGCAATTGGCGCGTGTGACAATCAGATTTACCACCACCAATGAACAGAAAGTCTTTGCACGCCATCTTGATTGACCCCGCAGCTTTGATAGTGAAGATGGAATTGATTGACAGAAATGGCGTAGTTTTTGGTTTGTACTCCAATCCACCATGTCACTACATTGAGGCGCAGCTAGCGGCGAGGCATTCAACCACCTTGCACGCCATCTCCCAAAAGAGGCCTCCGCAAAATGGTGGTTTAATACCACCAGGTTGCGACAGTAAATTTGCTTCTCGCTGTACTCGTATACCACTATTACCTAACACATTTTCTCACGATGACTTCACCACAACCTCCCTATTGGCAACAAGGCGGCGCGCCTCAGCAGGGCTACCCAGGCCAGCAGCAACCTGGCCAGGGCTACTACCAGCCCCCACCCGGACAACCTCAACAACAGCCTTACGGCTACCCTCAACAAGGCCAGCCTGGACCCCAGCAAAATCAGCAGTATCCATACCAAAGTCCTCCAGGTCAACAGCAGTACCCTCCTCAGGGCCATCAAGGTCAATACCAGCAACCGCCCCAGGGTTACCCACAACAGCCTCCCTACGGCCAACAGCCGCCAGGTCCCCAAGCACCGTATGGACAGCAACAACCTCCAGCTCCTTACGGCCAAGGCCAATACCCTCCTCAGTCTAACTACCCGCCTCAACAGTACGGCGCTCCCCAGCCAGGCCAACCACCGCATCCGGATCAGCAATGGCACCAGCAAGCAGGTCAACAGCAATATGGAGCACCGCAATTTCAAGTCGCGCCAACACCAGCTTCACCAGGCTATGATCCGGCTCAAAAGGCTTGGGTACAACCTGTAGATACAGCATCTGACGTCGAGGCTCTTCGCAAGGCAATGAAGGGTATGGGCTGCGATGAAAAAGCCTTGATTCGTGTCCTTGTCAATCCCAAGTACGCCAACCCTTGGACTATGGCACAGCTCGTCCGCGACTACAACAGCCGTTTCATGCGCGACCTTGCCAAAGACATTGAGAGTGAAACCCGGGGCGACTTTGAGACATGTCTTCTGGCATTGATCCGCGGGCCGCTTGAGAATGACGCTCAGAATCTATCGAAAGCTCTGAACCGAGCCGGCACAGATGAGGATGCATTGAATGATGTTCTTCTTTGTCGTTCGAACGCGGATATTCGCGCCATCTATACCGAGTACAGGCGTCTTCGTGGCAAGGAACTTCACGTTGATGTGAAGGACGATGTGGACGACACTCTGTACAGGCTCTACAGCATGGTTCTATCCGCTACTCGCGCCGAAGAAAGCGCGCCTGTGATTCCCCAAGAAATTGATCAGAAGGTTACAGAGCTTCAAAGAGCTACTGAAGGAACAATCGGTGCCAACGCTGTCGCTGTCGCCCAGATCTTCACCAGCAGCAACGACGCTCAAATCCGTGCTATTAACGAACAGTATCAATACAAATATCATCGTAGTCTCGAAAGCGTTATCGAGAAGGAGTTCCGGGGTGACATGGAAGATGCATTGTTGCGAATTCTCTTCCATGCTCTGGATAGGGCTAGATCTGATGCTGGAAGATTGCAGAGGCCTTTGAACAAGACCTTTGGCAAGAATCGTCTGTTTATCAACAGGCTTGTCAGTCTTTACTGGGATCAGGGACGTTTGCATCAAACGAAGATGGCTTATAAGCCTGTGACGGGGTCAACGTTGGCGGGACACATGAAGTCTGAGTTGAGTGGTGACTTTGAACATTTTGCTTTGGCGATTATCGGAGAGAAGTAGTGGTTTGGATGTTGCAAATCTTAATTAGGACAATATATCCCAGGTGCAACAGATCTCGTGATACTCCATGTGCTCTGGGCGCTTTATGATTGATGGTTGTTTTCCCATTAAGGTTAGTTGATTGTTCCTGCATTGAAGCCAAGCAATCTCATTTTCCTATTAAGGGAAATTCTGGGGCTGATCTCCATCTCATCGCTAAGGCTCCACCCCTTTTGTGAGGATGGTTTTACGACACCATGAATCTCATTTTCCTTTTTCATCTTCTTCTATGGATTATCGTCTTGTTATCAATAAGCACTGATCATGCCGTCATCGTTCACTTTCGTCAATGTCAGCAATGCGCCTGGGCTGGGTCCGCAAGAGGCCAAGCAAATGAGAGGCCATATTACCAAAACGAACTTTGCCAAACGCAGACAGAGATTGGCTAGGGCTTCGAGTGTCAAAAAAGTAAATACATCCACGGGCCCGAGCATTTCAGATCCTGACAGGCGTATTGTACCAATCCGAAAAGATCATCTCCCTACCCTTGACCTAAACTGCGACAGGCTCCTGATGGTGGATTCTACGGACTCTTCAATCGGCTTTCGTAAGTGAACTTAACTTACTTCTTATACAACCAGCTGATTGTCTCAAGTACTCTGCAAGTTCCGCCCTTTTAGCTTCGGTGCAGATGATATAGGAGGCTCCAGTCGAGAAGCGGAATGGATCAACCTTGTCCGATCCGAGCCAGCACTTGTGGAAGCATCAGTTTCCATTGCTCTCCAACAGTGCCCAGGAAATACCGATACGAAAAGTCTACAACGAGCGGTCGTACATAAAGGTCGTGCGATACAGCTGATAAATCGAAAGCTGGGCACACCGAGCGGTTTGGCCGACGGTCTGCTAAGTGCAGTTTTCACGCTTACATACGCCGAGGTCAGTACTGCTGGTATATAAAGATAATGCCACTGACTGTTCAAGCTACGTGAAAGTGATATGGAGGCAAGGAATATCCATATGCAAGGACTAGCTCAGATGATTCGTTTGAGACAATCATCTCGTAATGCACCTTTGACCTCATGGTTCCGTGATTTTCTTCTTTAGTAAAGCCCACTTATCATACCGCAAATCCAGATACTGACAGCTGCAATAGTGACTCGCTAAGTCATGCCATGCTGACGGCCGGTTATTCGTACCAGCCACTTATTGATGCTCTACTGAGTGAAGATAGTCCGAAGCAAATGGACATCGCGGGAATCCGCCAAGACATAAACACCCTTGGCCTGATAATCGATAACTATCACGACTCATTGACACCACATCCAGATACTGCCCTGTCCATCAATCTCGGAATTCAACGTCTGCAGGTGGAGATCAACACATTTTTGGGTAGCCAAGAGAACTACGTCCGCTCACTACACGATTCTCTCCAGGCATACCTTCTACTTCTCTGGCCAACTGAGACTCCCGAGCACTTGAGTACTCTAGCCGAGGAACTGAGGCATCTTCTGCTCCATCCCCATCCGAGGCTCTGTTCTTCGACAAAGATGCTGATATGGCAATTGTTTGTCGGCGCGGTTGCAGCAGGGCCGTCAACTGGGCTGAGATCTTGGTATATAATATCACTGAGGGAGGTGTTGACTTCAAGAAGTGATATGGGTCTGGAAGTGACGATGTGTTGTCTCACGCAAGCTTTTACACCTGATGCGCGGCTTATGATAAGATTCCAGGCTATATGGCACGAAATCTTTGATAGATAGTTGGAGTGTAACATTGGTTACGACCTCGTCCAATACAATTTTCATTAAGCGGTAGGAACAAAATCAAACTATTTCGGAAAACGGGTTTCTCTATTCTTTCTGTCTATAATCCAGACCTTGAACTCTCAAGGCAGGATCCACTATGAAAGCAAAGCTCGACCATGAGTGGTCAGCATCACGTGGAAGCGCCTCCAAAGACAATCAGAACCAATCGGGCTATTTCAACTTTGACTTTATCCATCATCAACTCCTAATCTTGACACTCATGTTCTGATCATGGATACAGTCCCGACTACAAATAACCTACCAAATGATGACAGCAAAGGCCAATTTGATACTTTGGTATTCACAGGCCAGGTTGTCTCGTCACAAAATGCGCCATTAACGCCGATCTACCAACTGAATAGGGAACTCACATGCGCACGACAAAGGAACATGGCGATGATATTCGAAAGCGTCCACTTCACCGAACTAAGAAATCCAGATAATACAACTCGGAGGCGACGGACCAGTCAGGATCTATACTATTTAGTTCACCCACTAAACCCAGACCGTCAATTTGATCTACCAGAGTACTATGTCACCGCAGCATCGCCAGGAACTTTGGGAAATATCCAGCTTGACAAAATCGTCACCATGTCACAAACTACTCAGTTCAAGGCGATGTTGAATGCAGATAAATCAGCAGAAGACGCCTTGCTTTTCAACCGCGATACTCAAGAATTGCTATTCGATATCAAGCCGAAGCTGAAAGGCGGCCAATATGAGTGGGTTGGCGTGGACGGTCAAAAGATTGGATATGAGTCTTCGGAGGGCGAAGAGGATAAGTTGCATTTCGAAATATCAATATCGCAACAGAAGAAAGATGCATTGGTGGCGTTTTGGATATTGAGGCTTTGGCACGATGCCGTCGAGAAAGAAGCAAATCAAAAAGGTGAGTTGACGTCTGGGGAATTGACATGAGGCTAATATATCGAAGGATCGTCCTGAAAGGAGATATATCACGGGGCCGTTCATTATACTCTTGTACGATAGCCGGGTTTGGAACAAAGTTATTTTATCAAAGGGTATATACAAAATACAATACGCAACCATATTCCCACTTAGGGATGGCTTATCGAACGGCCTCATCGGAGGTGTGCACCTGAAACTCGACAGTTTTACTAATCCCAATCTGTTTGGAGTCCATTTCATCCATGCTAATATCCGATGATGGGTGCCTGTGGTCTCTTCGGCTGATGATACGTTCTTGTGAACTTGTTCTGTTATCGCTTGCTTCTCCACCTCGGACTTCAACAATGTTCTCGCCTTGCTGTGTGGTGAGAACAATATCGCGACCGGTGCCGCCGAAACGTTGACGAGCGTAATTAGGAGGTTGGTTTCGGCTATGACCGGACGAACCGTAGACTTGGTTGTGGAAGACAACTTTAGAAGCAAGGATATCGATACTGTGGTCTATTAGTATGAATGGAGAGACTGATTGAAAGCTGAACCTACATCATCATAACTGGGAACATGCATTCCATCGCATACGCAAACCGGTCAATCTGAGAAGCAAGATTTGTCGCCATCTGCTGGTCGTTCTGGAAGGAGTATGTGATAGCTCGCATCACACCAAGCACAGCAAGAAGTGCGAGCCGGACTTCGGTGCTTCGCATAAGATATCGGAACAAACCAGCCTTGATGGCAGCGCTAAGAGACGTCGACTTGGCTGATCCAAAGACTCGAAGGAGGAAGAAGGAGCTTAGGCATTCCAAGAGGGCGATGAGGATAAAGTAGCCCATGTGAAGGTGATTTATAAGCGACTGATCTTCATTGATACCTTGAAGTATACGACGGGCTCGAATGATGGCGATGACGACTCTGATGGCTGTGACGGAGACGATCATAGACCAGTATGAAGTCGCAAAGATTATCCATGGTCGACCGCGTAGAACTCGGCTAAGGATGATATAACTGTAAAATGACAAGCCGGCTTCTTGTATCTAGCGACGAGACCCATTAGCAAAATGCCTTGTGGACAGACGTGTATACTCACCAGCCAAAGAATGTCGGCAAATATCGAAGCCACAGCTTGGGCGGTAGGACCATTCGTCGGATCGTAGAAAGCATAATAGCAAAGCCCGTTAGCTATCGCTCCAGCCGCACTCGTAACAATAGGAACAATAGAAACAGGACCAAAGCTGGTGATACCAGCGACCATAAGACCGAACAAGGTATTAGCGATGCCGATGGTGCTGAGGATCGACCAGCTCAGCTCATAGTAAACGATTCCGGCCATTTTGAAAGTGCGATCGTCGTGGTACACTCAACATTGCATTTGGGAGGGAAATCCTTGCAGTAAAGAACGAAAAAGAAAGGACGAATTTGGGGGGCTAAGCTTAATATTACGAGTGCGCATGTGCATGCCTGCTTACCCCATGGAGACACTTTTCCGGGGTAGACGGGACCTGGGTGTTGGTGATCATTGTTAATGAGGGGGAATACCCCAGAGTGGACTGATCCTCCATAAGCGAGCTAAAAGGGGGGTTGCTTTGGGGGTAAAGTGACAGGATACGTGGAACATGGTCGAGAATGCATGTCGTCCAATGCTGGGGGGTTATTAAAGGGTGCTGCTTCACACCAACCGCTCAGCTGTGGCAACAGCTTAACCCCATGGGAAAGACGCATCTTCGGGGAACGGGACACCTGCCAAGCAGAGGATCGAAACGCTAAAAGGACAGGGGAAGGCACACCAGTTCATCAGAAACGGTAACTCAGCCGTTGGAATCGCGTTCTTCCAGCTAGCTTCGCTGAAGTTGCTAAAGAAAGCAATTGTTGGTTAATGTGAGAGGAATAATAATTAGCATTTCTCCACCTCTGTGGTGTTGGGTTGGTTGCTGTGCCCCCAGAATGTGACATCCCTTGTCTAGCTTCAAAAATCCTTCTGGTCTGTTTCATTTGCTTAGCCCGGCTTGATTCCGATGCGTAAAAGATCCTGACACCGGGTGGTTTGGTTTGTCTACCCGCTGAAGAGTGGCGGGCGCAATAATTAAGGACAATTACTTGCGACCAACGGACTGCCTTTCCAGACTTGTTCGTTGGTTGCTGAACGAACCTTGCATTGCTAAATTAAATCCCCGTTGGATGTGGCGTAAGCCATTTAATTAATGTCGTGACAAAGTTCATGACAATCAATGTTGAGGCTTTTCAGCCTCGACGTCGATCTTCTGTTTGTGCTGAAGATCAAAAAGCAAGCAGATACTCTTCATATTGATACATCACCGTTCAAGACTGGAGCTGAGAAAAGCCAAGTTTACCGCCCGTTATCCTTTGTGCATTGATGATATCCATGTCAGTTCTGCAACAATAAATACGAACCGAATAAAGCTTAACCGCCAAGACAAAGGATTTTCCTCTCTGACCGGTGTCCCTCGTCGGAGATTAATATGCCGAAACATGAAGCATCTCTTATCAACCTCGGTTATCGATAACCCAGGCGATCCGGAGTAGGCCCTCCGGCTTCCGAGCTCCGGTCTTCTTCCCGGGCCGAACCAGAAATGGAGACACCTCAGATCATTCCTATTTCCATGTTACCCCCGGACAGTCACAAATTTTCGACTCCATTCTGCCTTATCACGAATCGCTCATTCGTGAACAATGACGCAAAGATGTCTGGTTCACGGCGAAATTGTGGGCGGTGATTTCGGTAAAGCGGCAGTTGGGGTCCACAAGCCTCTATGACGAGTACCTAATTCCCCGAGATATAATCTCAGAGACTGCTTTCTTCGTTTCTTCTTCATTTTGGTTTGGAAAGGCGAAAAATGCAGTCGCTGTTGCAGTATCGACGCGCTGGAGCTGCGGCTCAAGCGCAGATCGATAGAGATGTCGGCAAGGCGCGACAACATATGGCACCACCTGACCACAACCCCGATGTCGAAGCAGGAGGTCGAAATCCTTCAGAAGAGAAGGAGCAGCAGACCGCGAGACGTCTGCTGTCGCGCATCAGTGAAGGACAGTCTGTTGATGAAGATACTCAAGATGAACCGATGCAACGAAGTGTCACAGCTGCGACCATTCGGCAATACATGTCTGGAGGTGCAGCCCTGGGTCAAGTCCTCACAGGTATCCAGGTACGACCTCACAATAATGCCGAGGGGAAAGAGGGAAAGGTTTTCGTGGTTAACTGGGAAGGCCCTGACGATCCATTGGACCCTCACAATTGGTCGGTTGGGAGACGTATTGGAGTTACGCTGCAGATATCCATCATTGCTCTCTTCGTCGGCGCAGCGTCTGGAATTGACGCCACAGTTCTTCCTCAGGCTTCCAAATCACTTGGCGTCAGCGAGGTTGCCGAATCTCTAGCTACAGGTATGTTCATTATTCTCTCCATTAATAGTTATTGACTAACGTTCTCAGGCCTCTATCTGGTCGGCATGGGTCTCGGTTCACTGGTAGCAGGTCCTTTCTCTGAAACATTCGGCAGAAACGCAGTCTACATCTTCTCCATGGCCATCTTCGCCATCTGGATAATGGCATCTGCCCTTGCACCTAACTTTGGTGCACAAATCGTGTTCCGATTTCTTGCCGGCTGCTCAGCTTCCACGCCACTCGTATGCTCTGGAGGTTCTATCGCAGACATGTACAACAGCCTCGAAAAGACCTGGAGTTTTCCTCTTTATGCTGTCGCTGGCTTTGGTGGACCGATGTTGGGTGCTGTCATGGGCGCTTATATCGGCCCTTCAGACGCACTGAGCTGGCGCTGGGCTGAGTGGATAATGCTCATCGCTTCAGGACTCGTTCTTGTCTTGGTCATTCTGTTTATGCCTGAGACGTATGGACCTCTTTTACTTCAGTGGAAAGCGGCGCATTATCGACGAATCACTGGTGATGACCGGTTCCGATGCGAGCATGAGATTGCAGGCGCTAGCTTGTTCAGTCGTCTCAAGGTTAGCATGACGAGGCCGTTCCTCATGTTGACAGAGCCCATAATCATCGCTATGACTCTGTACCTCAGTGTTTTGTACATTGTCCTCTTCACGTTCCTTGTCGGTTGGCCATACATTTTTGAGAAGACATATGGTATCAGTCAGGGCCTTTCCAACATCATCTTCGTGGCCATGTTCCTCGGCACTCAGCTCAACTTCCTATTCGTTCCCATTGTGTACCGCAAAACAGTTCGGGCTTCGAAGGCAGGAGGCCACTTCAAGCCGGAAATTCGCCTCTGGTATGCCATGCTGGGTGCTGCAGTTGCTATTCCGATATCCCTGTTCTGGCTCGGCTGGACCAACTATTCCCACATCAGCATCTGGTCGGCCATTATCGCCGTGGTATTCTTTGGCTACGGCGTGACAGGCGTTTTCATTTGTACCTACATGTACATCATTGATTCATACGAGATCTACTCAGCCTCAGCTCTCACTTTCGTTGCTTTGACTCGATACATCATCGCCGGAGGAATGACTGTGGTTGGCATCCCTTTCTACGAGAACATGGGAACACACTACACTCTGACAATCATGGCATGCTTTGCGGTTCTGCTGGCAGCGATTCCTTATATACTTTACATCTACGGACATAAGATTCGGGCAAAGAGTAAATACGCATTCACACATTAGAGACAGACTATATAGACATTAAGACTAGAACAAGACAGCTATCCCTTACTCCTTTGCCATCTTTTCCAACATTTCATGCGCCTTCTGAGCTACAAAATCAGGGTTGTTGACCTGGATAAAATGACCTGCCCCAGGAACCTGAGTAGGTCCATCACTCTTCTCCGCCATCGTGAGCAGAGCAAGTCCCTCGTTGTAATAATGCCAGTATGGATTCAGGTAAGCGTTCACGACTTCGGGCGGGGTGTTGTAATCCGTTCCCGTTCTCTCCGCAAAGAACTCAAAGTCGTGGCCGAGGACAGTAACGTAGGGGTCTTTACCGTCGACCTTTGGTAGAGCAGGTAAGTCTGCTTTGGGAAGAAGCTGGGTCAGATTTTTGCGGGTCAGTCCCTCTTTGGATCCAATGCTGGGATGGAACCGCTTTCTGGTTTCTTCTCGAGCGGTGCGGAGATCGTCGGGCGAGACACCTAAAGGCAAAATGTCTGCATTGAATCCCTCTGCGTCGGGGTCAGGGAAGATAGAGACAAAGTCCGTGTTAGTCAAGACGCTGTCAAGAAACATGATGCCTGATACGGTTCCGGGGTATTCGGCAGCATAAAGGCGACTGAAAGCGCATCCAATAGAGTTGCCAATGAGCAGGAGCCGAGCCGTATCAGTGTTCTCAACGCCCATCTTCTCCTTCAGAACTTGGACGATAAGCTGGTGGGCATCGTGAATAACATCCATGGCGTCATGTGCGTGCGTCGGATCTGCAGCCCCCTCGTCGTTTGGGTCACGGTCAGTAGTCTGACCCTGTCCAAAGCGGTCAAAGGTCAAGATAGCTGGAAGACCCTGGGGAGAAAGCTTCTTCAATTTGGTGATCGTCGGAACCCATGATGTTTGCGGGGCAATCATGCCATTGAAGAAGACAATGAGACTCGGGTTGGTAACCCCAGAGACTGTGGGAGCCGTGAAGCTGTAGCTAAGCTGTGCGCTTGGCTTAGTGTCCAAGCGCATGAATTTATATTGAGGAAGTGTTTGTTCAGCCATTTTGAAGTTATTGAATGGTGAGGTGTTGTGTTGAGAGTCGTAAGCAGGGTAATCACATGTATATATCCGCAGCTGTCAGCGCCGCTTACGTGATCATGATAAAAGGTGCTATCTTTATAGAGGCACCGCGCGGGATTTCGGATTGATTGAAAACCGCCGCGCGGTTGTACGATCTACTTCGAGCGAGATGTACTGTATCTCGAAATACTCGAGGGGGGCGAGTCTGAACAACGCCACGAGAACTGGTCACTCTGTTGATAAGAAAGTTTCTCTTTTCCTGGTGCGTATTCACAAGCCAGCCAGGCATTTGAAGATTCCCATTATTAATTCGAATGATTATTGTATCAATTCCAGTTGGTATCATACTAATCGCTATGCCTGCCTATCGCAGACTCTCCATAACATCCATCGACGCCTGCTCAGGAAGAGGTCAACCAAAACGCCTAAACCCATCAATCCTCATGCCTCATTGTTCCTCATATACTGGAGGAGCTCCGCGTAGTCCATCATAACGTGGCAAAGGCTCCTCCACTACTTGGTCTGACAGTCTTGCATGATCGCTCAACACAACGCGATGCTCAGAGCGAAGTATTCTCCCAACTCCTTTCCTTGTTGCCAAATCTGGTCTTCCTTTTGGATGAACCTCTTTCATCATCTGCAACTCTAGAACCAGTGCGTGGGAGACTGATGTGTCGGCCAAGTCCCCGGTATCTTGCGCATAATGGCTCAAGCCTTTTCTGATGGAGAACCAGAAATCCATGCTCATTATTCCCGCATCGTCGTCGGTCGTCCATCCGCTGAAGAATGTCGAGTCGCCCAGTATCAACCTTTTCTGCTGCTCGCGATACCCTTCGCCTTTGTCTTGGGTAGAATGTGCAGGACATGCTGGAGCTGATGCCTTGACGATCTCTTCCAAGATCCACGTCCCACTGCACACCTTCCAAAGATGAACTTCTTCGCCATTGCCAGGACTGCTTCGAAGACCACTTAGGGTCAGTGTCGCTTTGCTCTTGCTAGTAGGATTTATAACTGTGCCATAGGTGCAGTTGATCTCTAATCCTGCTGCTTGATAGATCCTCTTTGAAGATGTCTGTGTGTCGGGAATAGGCATTGATCGTGTAACGGGAAGTAATCGGTTCAAGGTGATGACCTCTGGGGTAGATGGCTGTCCAGCTCGTCGTATGGATGCTGTAGCCTCGAACTTATAGGTGACTGATACCATCGATGTATCCATAGAGGGAGGCACATAGCTGGGGACCCGATAAGAAAGAGGGTATGTGTGTGTGCCCTTGTTCAAAGCGATCGTGGTTTCGATGAGTTCACATCTCTTGAGCTCGGTGAACTGGTGTTTGCAGTCCTTGCAACCCTTCTTGAATGGCTTCTTGTAGGTCACATTAACTGCGAGTACAGCCTGTAGACTATGTAGTTCAACCGTGTCTTCGGTAACTTCGAATAGTAGGGATCCAGAGATCGTAGTGTCGTCATTATCGCCGTCATGTTGGATGACAATCGGCAGAGTATCCATTTGGCAATCTAAAGAAGCCGGCGGTGTGTTTGATGTGTTCTTTTGTCGTTTTGCGAATATTGAAGAGGTCTTTTGCAGCCTGATCAACTGCAGTATACCCGTCATGATGCGACATACAAATTCTGGCTGTTGCTATAATTCGGGTATATGTGATAAAGTACAAAAGTAAGGAATATTGAGTTAAACTCAGAAATAACAGGGAAGACTTGGATGAAGCAATTCGTATAATTTTATTGCACCCTTTGGTCGTACGACGTGATATGAAAAATAATGCGATCATTTCGACGGTGTTGGACTCGGCTTGAATTGCCAAGAAAAGACATGGCTATTCCCGATCTTGGGTTGGAGCTGACCCTGAGCTAAACCATTCGTAGTAACTCACAGCGGTCTCTCCATGCTCTGCCATGTCGGGGTTTGTTATTGGCCGGTTGCTTCACTTGTGTCCACATTCAGCTGCTTGGGATGAAAGGGCGTAACTTGTCGTCAAATCAAGCATTCAGGATAATTACCTGTCAGCATCGTCACCGGCGCGATCCGTCCCTCGCTCACTAATTAAAGCGGTACGAGAGATTATCAAGCATTTAAACAACGTTATCCTGGACCATATCAACAGGAGGTGAAGTTAGCGTAGACGAGATCACGTCACGCCTTTCCTAATCAGGCTATCTATCGCGGTCTCACCCAACCCTCGCTTCCTCAACCCCAAACCAAGAACTCCTTCTTTCCATCACATGCATTCTCTTCCCAGCACGCGATGCCTGGTTCACCTGACAGGACCGCATCAGGCAAACCACGCAAGCCCCGAAATAAGAGCTTCTCAGGCTGTTGGACCTGTCGCGCAAAGCACGTCAAATGTGACGAGGCTAAGCCGGCGTGTAATCGCTGCCAAAATGCCGGTGTTGAATGTGAGGGATATGGAGTCAGGATCTCTTGGGCTTCGGTGAGGAATCCGACTACTTTTAAGAGGGGAAGTAGAAGGAAGTCATCACGTCGAACCTCGGAGCGATTGCGTCAGTCGAGGCTGGAGGCTGTTGGTGAAGATCCGTCTGAGGAGCCTGCGGATGGCTCGGCTGAGGGTGACTATGGTGAGGGGCCTTGTAATGATGAGACGGCAGATCTTTCATCAGAAAGTCATTCAACCACAACTCCTTTGAATCACAATCAACAGTCTGGCTTTGATTTGGACTTTTTAACAGACCATTTGAATACTCGTATCTTCAACTCATATGAGCTCCTACGTCAAGGCCTAACGACAGGTCCTCCATACGCTACTCTCCCAACCCTACAACCCCAGCTCCCGTTATTACAACTCGATCAAACCTTCGATCAGAGTCCCATCGCTCAGAATGACATCGGCACGTCAACGCCCATTAGCATAGCTGCGCTTAGCGGTGGCTCACTATCCCTCCCCGAAGTACCAGATTCATCGACTCCTACATCATCATCACCAGCCAATACACAGAATCGGCCACGAAAGATTACACGACACATCGATATTCTTCCCAACCCAGGTCTGCATTGCGAACTGGTCCAGCACTGGGCGCTCAACCTCTGCGACTCTCTGAACCCCGTTCCCGGCGTGCACAACCCGATGCGAACAGCGATGATGCCCATTGCCTTGGAGGGAAGCCGTACTGACTCAGAAACTTCGACCGGCGCAACGAGTCTGTTTCACTTTATATGTTCAGCTTCAGCATTTCACCTTTCAAAGAAACGAGACACAGAAAAGGCAAGACGTGAGCTTGAGAATGTAGCCCTTGAGCATCATAATCTTGCCATCACTCATCTCGCGCAGAATATCCGACATTCCAAGGATGGTGCTCATTGCGTGGCGCTGTTGGCAGCTATCATTATCTGCATCATGAATGAAGCAGTCACTTTACCAACTTCGTTCTGGCGATTACACTTTCGCGGTGCCGTTGACTGGGTGAATCATATCGATCCGCAAGTCTGGCATCGAAATGAAGCAGCCACCAGTATATACTACATGTTTCTGGGCATGGCTACAGTCGTCCAGACTCAGTTATTATTTGACGGCCACGAGACTTCTTACTGGGAGTTTACGAAGGATCTTGGACCACAACCGGAACCTTATACGCTATACACAGCGTTTGGTCTCTCCCAACCACTACTTCACGGCTTACGAGCAATGAACACCCTCGAAATGCGCCGCAAATCGCCCACCGAGACCAACCCCTCCCCCGAAGAACTCGACCGTCTTGAACTTGAACTCTACCTCTCCGTACCCACCAAACCCGACACGAAGGAATCCGCCGACCTAATCTACCACCACGGCTGCACCTTCTACTACTCAGCCCTAATCCACATGAAGCGCACTCTAAAAGGCTTTCCGCTAGCGGAGGTGCAGCCTCTTATTGAGAAAGCCCTTCCCCATCTCGAGGCTATGCCCACCTGTACCACTCAACGCTTTTCGCCAATGATTTGGCCTATAGCAATAATATCTTTTGAGATTGCTGATGGGGCGATGCAGCAGCGGATGTTGAAGTGTTTGGCGGATTTTGAGGAGAGGTCTGAGTTGGCAATTTGGACGCAGATCATGCATCTTGTTAAGGAGCTCTGGGCGTTGAGGAGGAGGGAGGGGAGTAATATTAAGTGGTATCATACTGCACTGGGATCAATGAGTGATAGCTTCATGTTGCTGTGATAGCCCTACGAAAATCAACGTTTGTTCCACGGGCTGATTTCTCTTTATTCGCCTTATCAAATCGTGTCAATAATGGGCAGATGATACTGTTAGAGTTTCTTCCTCGCGTATAATCGACCGTGAGTCGTCAGTTCCCCCATGACACCCGATTCACGACAGAGGGGGTAGAGTTTCGGTACAATAAGAACCGAGTTGGTAAGCCACTCGTCTCAACAACTCAATCACAAAATCACCAGGGATAATGCCACGTATTTGTAAGAAAACGCCATTTACAATCACAAAAGCCAAGCTTCTGGCCTGTGACGATCGGCAGATCTCCCACGTTGGGGAATCTGTCGTGGTAAGTTGCCAAATGGGGCCAAGCAAGTTCCTGCGCTAAATGGGTCTGATGGGTCCACGACTCCATTCAAGCAACCAAGCAGCGATAACGGCGGCAAAGGGTTGACGTCAAATGCTCATCAAGTTATTTTTTTTTTCCTTGGCAACTATAAAAATAACTGTCCAACTAGAATTTCTGGGGAAATATTTCTTCATAAATTACATCACCTCTTTACATCAAACTTGAGTGTAAAATACAGCTATCAAGATGGGCCGTGTCATCATCCATTGCGTTCGCCATGCTCAAGGCTATCACAATCTCGGAGAAGAGTTCTTCAACCTTCTAGACCCCGCGCTAACACCATTCGGACAACAACAATGTATTGAACGTCGCAAGGCCTCGTTTCAGGACCAGTCCAAATTCAGACTCATCGCTTCTTCGCCCATGACGAGAACGATACATACCGCTTGTCTCATCTTCAAAGATGCCCTTCAGACACAGGAAATTCTTGCTATTCCCGAAGCCCAGGAGATTTCTGATCACAACTGCGATATAGGAAGCGATCCTCCAATTCTCGCTGAGCTATGCGCACAGAACGATTGGCCCGTTGACTTGAGTCTTGTATCCAACGGTTGGAATAACAAGGACCTCTATGGACCAAACAGTCCCGTCACAGGTGCTTGTGCAGCACGTGCTCGAACAGTGAGAAGAATTCTCAGAGAAAAGGGCGCAGAGCTAAGCAGAAATACCGACGATGACGTCCACATCGCTCTGGTTGCTCATGGAAGCTTCCTCCACTACTTCAGCAACGACTGGGAAGGCAGCACATTAGGATGCGGTACAGGCTGGAAGAACTGCGAAACAAGACGCTATGTCTTCCAGAACGACGACGCCGACGAGGATGCCTGGGTGATGGAGACCGCGGAAAGCCGACGTGCCCGGGGTCTAACGGGCCCTGCACCTTCAGCAGAGGAACAACGGGAGTTGTATGAGCAGACAATGGTTGGATGGGTTGAACAAGGGCTTCCTGATATCAGATACCTGGCCACAGCTTCGGCGCACCCGAGACACGAGGATCAGGCCAAGTTGTAGGGTGGGTTACACTGCGGAGTTTATGGTTTGGAATCGCGTCGTAATTGGAGATCGGAAAATTTAGAATTCTGACGAAAAGGTTGTTTCAGCTCAAGACCTATCAAGGTTATACTCGGAGTGGGGGTATGTTTAGGTTGTATCAACGGAAGAAAGTCTCTTCCCCTGTTTCTGATTATCGGAGATCTTCCACGGGATAGAAATAGATCTGGTAACGAAACACGGTATCACTCAGCGAGAATCAGACTGAAAAAGACGCTAGAAATAATATGTACGTAACGTCGTGTCTAAGTTTGTTTGTTTTTAACCCTATTATACACATGAAATTAAACGCAGTATGAGCCTCAGTTCCTTCGAGGCGGTGGTGGTGACAATCCCTGTTGTGCATAACCCTCCTGTTCAACAGCAAGTCCAACGCCTGGATGCATCATATCAAAGCTCCTCGTGCTCTTGCCCGACTCACTAGCCGGTCCCAGCGGCCAACTATCATCCCTCGTAAACTTATGATCCGGTGGCGCTCTAGCCTCTTCGATATCAGGTGAAGGCACACGGTTTTTATCCCAAAAGTCGAATTCTTGAGGTTCGTTCTCCTCGGGAATGTTGCGCAGCTCCATGCCGTCTGGGTTGTTGTTGGCGACGACGGGGAGGGGTCCGGTGGAGATGTGCTTGCTGCTGCGTGTCCAGGTCCAGCCGGAGCCTTTTCTTTCGCCGGTGGAGGATTCGAGTTTGCGGGATGTAAAGGATGTGTGAATATTTCGGAGGATGGGGCGGAGAATGGGGATGCATTGCACCATGATTGTTCCAGCAACTTCTGATGAGTACCAAATTTGTGACATGCCGTTGCGCCCTGGTTGTTGTTAGTTTGGGTTGTGATGGCGGGTGAGATGGGAAACGTACAGATGTAGTAGGCGTCGCGGCCGTTTCCTTGGTCCTTCCAACCAACTCGGATAGCAGAGACGATAGCGACACTATTATTTGTTAGAGAGATATCTTGCCAAGATCAGATTGTCCAACTTACATCATTCCGAGACTCATTGTCAAGCAAAGGCCAACCTTCTCGGCCCTCTTCATCTCCAGTCCTCGAACAATGAGCCAAGGGAAGCAGGCAAATACAAAGTCCATAATGATATTGTAGACTGCGAACCACGTTAGCACTATCCAGCCTCGAAGCCATGCATCAATACTCACTGTTTCCTCCCTCCTTAAAATCGTCCCTAAACTTCTTATCCAAGCAAAAGTCCAGTCTGTACCAGTTGTCGTATGTGTCCTTGCCGCACACCTTGGCCCACTGCAATATGACCTTGGTGACCATGTAGCCGTTCATGGTGAAGATACAGAACCAGAGTATCCATTTCTGCCAGTAGTTGCTCATCCGTAGTAGCGTAACTGCAAACGCTGTCTTTGTCAAGGCCTGCCCGATCAATGTCCCGCATGATGAAATAGTGATCATTATGTGCATTTTGTCATCCCATTTTTTCGATGAGTCCTCGAGGACGTAGCCGTTGCCGAATTCGTATACGATAAGACTGTTGTTTGCGAGGAGGATGATCTAGTTGTGTCGTCAGTATAGACCTTCCATAGGTTGACATTCCCACTACTCACCCATGACACGATGAGGATATAATCATCGTACCACATCCCATGCCGCCTCGTAATCTTAACCCATAACCTCGCCCATAGAAAAATAGATGCTCCAGCAAACAGCGACCATAACCCAATGTTCAACTCGGTATAAGGATTGATGAACTTGTGGACAGGCTCGTCCTTGTCGGCGCGGAACTGTAGCCTCATCGCCACATTCTTTGGTGGTTGGTTGACTAAAACGAAAGGTACCGTGTTTCGTTTTAACGAGGTGGAAAAAAGGATAAATGAAAGAAACACCAACAGCCAAAACCAACAACCAAACAAGTCAAGAAACGGAAGGGGGACGGGGGATAAGTGAATAGAAAAAGAGGATTTGGACTTTGAGATCACCCCTGACCCCGCAGGTTACATGGATGGATGCAGTCGAGAAGATTGAAGAACAAGCCTGGATCCTGTGATAATGCCTGTCTGCTCACATACCCTTGCAAGACGGGTATACCTTAATCGGACACTGGGGCCGTTCTGAGCAGGTCCCGAAAATGAGCATCCAACGTGCCAGGGAAGATAACGTGCATGAGACTAAGAGAGTAATCTAGCTTGCCACTGCACCATCCCGCTCGGAGTAGTTCTTGAACATGGAAATGGGCCTCGTATTATAACCACTGGCCATGACGCGATCTTCTTCCACCCTAGAAAGTGGCTTAGAATAACTTAAAACAAGGGAAAAGAAAAGAAGGTTTTCGTACGCATCACGCACAGATAATTGTTTGGTTGAAAAGCAAAGTCCCGTATACCTGACACGATTTGCACGAAAACACCGTTTCAACACCAATGTCGGTACCCGATGGAATCAGTCTTGTCCATCCAATTAGAGGGACCGTCATTGAGGCAAGCCCTGCGTGTGCAAAATGGGCTTGGAAAAGTGAAACGATTTTGCAGATTGCTACCCTTGTCGCGGGAACGAATCGACGCTTCCTATACGTGGCTTAACTGTCAGACACCCCTGTATCAAAGCTACTGTACTGTAGCGTAACCCCCCTTTGGGGATCTGGCACGCGGACGCTTGGACGATTCTGCCATGTGGGTGGTAGCCGAACAGAGAGAGAACTTTTTTTATCTTAGTCTAGAGGAGAATTGGATTGGGTAATGGTCTAGTTGCCTCCGTGACCGTTGAAGTGTCATCCCGATGTGGGCAATGAAAAAGAAAAAAGAAGGACGTTCCATCGGCAGATTCTACCTTGGCACCGGGGTTGGAGTGAGCTGTATGGGTCCCCCCTTCAGCTAAATTACGCTGTGCTTGCAAAATTAAGGGAGCATTATAAGCTGAGATATATGTACTGTTGGTAGCTGTGACACACAGACAGTGATCAAAAGAGCTTGCATACGAAAAAGCATTTACTCTTTCCGATTTAATATATTTGCTCCGGTATGCGCATCATTCACACATTGCTTTTTGTGGCTTGCCATGGGCGACGTCGATGATGCCCAACCTCGAGTCCTGAGCCTTTAATAAAGTTAAAGCTCCATGCTCATGCTCGCCTCACCACAATGAGAAACACCCCGCCGTTTGACCTCAGCTCCTCAGCAACAGTAACATCGTACCCAGGATAATGGTTCTTGGGTTCTCGGCTGTTCCTGTTGGAGTTCCTCTTTTTTTAGCGCGTAGGCAATCTTGATGAAACACTGAGACCCGTAGCGATTCCCAATAATGTCGTGATTTTCTTTGGTGGAGTCTCGGGGTACGAGAGCAAGCAAGCAAGCCTCGTTTGTTCGCGGTCGGCAGGCGAATGACTAGCAGGGGATGATGAACCGGGACAAAACACGCGGTTATAGATCAAGGATTGGCGATATATGTATGTGTCTACTTTTTACAGATATGTATGTGATGAATAAACGTTGCCAAGAATGCGACGATCTTGCTCGGAAATCACTCGATATATCATAATTGAACCCAGGTAATAGCATTGTGTCAAATGCCAACCTAGCCCAGTCCAGTCCAGATTCAAGGCGTCTTGCTCTTTGTGCGAGCGACGACGACCACTGCTCTCACAACGCGGGTCTTGTCAAACCAATTGAACAACCTCCCTGCCAATTTGAAGCCACCCATTGACACGCCGTATTCTGCCAGCAACTGGTCTTGGCGATCTAGAAACTTGACCAGCCCAGAAAACACATCATCTGTGATTTCCCTAACCGTGATCTCGTTGCGGTCGTACCCGCACTCCACCAGCTGATCTCTGTACTCCGTCTCCGAGAGGAACGTTTTTAGCGGGCAGCCCATCATCTTGCCAATCAATCGCGCTCGCCAGATATCAGCCGTAGATGCCTTCTCGTTAAGGAGCAGATCAAATGCCATGAACCCCGCGTCTAGCTCTTTCGCTGCGTGTTTGAGCACGGGCTTTCGCGAGGGTGAAAAGTGATACATGCAATCGAGCGCGAGAAGCCATCGCTCAGAATACTTCTCATCAGCGACAGAATAAACAGCCTCGGTAACTTGACTACTCCACGTCTCAGGTTTCGCAGCATTGGCGCAAAACAGGCTGAACGAGTCTACGTCAAAGCCAACGGTGCCTATCTCGCGGTAGATCTTGCGGCGCGACGTCTGGACCTGTGCGTCATTGAGGGTAAGCCCAACATAGCGAAAATCCCTCCATCCTCGGGCGTCTGCGAGCTTAGCGAGTTGCCAAGTTTGGTCACCGCAGCCGAAACCCAGATCGAGAATCGCAAGACCGGAGTTGTTCTCGGTGTCGTCCAGTAATCCGGCGGCGCGGACAACCTGCTCGAGAAGGGCAGAGCAAGCCTCGGGAAATTTCTCAATTGGCGCGCCTTGGGGGGTTTTCCTGGGGAGAGGGAGCGCGTGAGAACAGAGTTTGTCTTTGCTTCAGGGTACGAGAGTTTGTGTGTGTGACGACTTACCAGTATCCCACGTTCATCCACATGGATGTGGGATGCGACGTAATGTTGAGCTTCCAATGCCCCAACCCGTAGATATCACTCATTCTCATCACCACGAAGGCGATGACCGCAGCAATAGCCAAGGCGGTGACCAAGCCGGCAGCAAAGCCCGCGCCGAAACTGTCTCCCTTGAATGGCATGATAAAATGAAAATAAGCATTCAGTTAATTAATTCGAGAACGGACCGCGCCGTGTTCAGCGGCAGCTAACGGGATGTTGAAGATGTCCAGTGAAAAATAGACCAAAACTTAACCTAAAGCTGCACCAAAGTCTGGGCGTTGCATCCACTGACAGTTTCGCTAAATGACCTGATTAAGTGCATATTTAGAGTCTTGGGCGCTGTTTATGCTTAAATCAGAGATAATCACGGCATTGTCAGATTAGATGCTAGAGAAATTGTTTAATCATTTATCTCGTGGCTCATTATTCCTTCTCCCAGGGAATGGCTACTCCAAAGTCTAAAGCTACGCGCATGGCCGATACAATGCATCCCTCCAGCAGAACCAGGCCATCCCAGCACCATGCCCCGGAGATCCAGATATTATCCTGACCATTGACCCAACCAGCCTTACGGTCATCAGCTTTCTTATCTACCAAAGTCCCTCTCATCAGCTCTTGAACCAGGGCCTTACCCTCCACGCTGCGCAGTGTTCTGGTGAATTTGGCCTTTTTAATTGCATCTGGCTGCGCCGCCTCGTGTAAGGGACAAGTGCTGACCACGACTCCACTGGGCATGGCATGCAGTGCTTCGGTGCGAGGGCTGCCCATGTCAGGGAACGCAGTCCTCAGGGTCATGGTCTGGGCGGCCGAGGGATCTCTGGTGTGGTGCATGCACGCGAACGATTGACGGACGTTGTCGGGTTTAACGACGCTGATTCCCGACGCTTCGGGCTTGAGCACAGAGCTCTCGACCTGGCGCGTAGGGAGTTGCTCCAATGTAGACCGTAAGGGTTTGTAGATTCGGCCCGCGACGTCGGGGGAGACGGAGAGTACGACACGGTCGAAGACTTGCTCCAGGATGCGACCGGAGGGGTCGAGGGTTGATTGCCATCGCACCATGACCGTTCCATCGACTTGGGGCACAGCTTCAATCACGCGGCTGTTAAGCTTAACGTCCTGCAGCTCTCGTGTCAATCTGCTCTGCACCTGCGAGACGCCCCCGCATACAGCGTAATGCTGCTGCCCATGCGAAAGCTTCTTGTAATTCACCACATCGCTCGCAGGGAACTGCAGCATCTCCTCATGTGTACACGTCGCCACACCGCTCAGCAGCGGAAGCAGGTAATGTGATATATATCGTCTCGGTAACCGTATGCGATCAAAGTATTCGGCGAGGCTCTCGCTGTATCCGGTCGAGGAAGTGTCGAGGGGCGCGACGAGGAAGCATGCAATCGTGAACCAGAATTGGCACACAATCAGGTATAGAATCTCGGTAAGATGAGCGATCAGCCCACGGTTACCAGGCCACGGCGGCGGCGTCTGATGCAGATTTGAGGCATGGATAAAGTAGCTCTCGTTGTCGCTGCCCTTGTGCGAGACTGTTCCATCGGCCGTCGGCGTTGCTTTCGCGAAGACGAAGAGAAATTTGATCGGGTGAAGGGGAATTCGTAGGTGTTCGTACATGCGCATCAGGTTGTGGTAATACCCTCCAGCGCTTGCGCGCATGGGCAGATCAATTCGTTCCGCATCATTCGTCGTTTCGTTTTTGATGGTTACAGAAGCCGAGTCGAAGGAAAGTCGATCAGCCTAGAAGAAACGTCATTGTTAGATCACCACCGTTTGAAGGTTTGAAGGTTTGAAGGTTTGAAGGTTTGGACGCGGGAAGGATTCGAGCGCCTGTAACTTTTGGCGAGTCGGGTACCTTACCTGCTCAAATAGCGTAACATTATAGCGCTCATCGCCCTGTAATAAGTAGCCAGTGGTAAGGCCCGCGAGACCAGTCCCAATGACAGCTACACGCTTCGATATACTTATACTTTGAGCCTCCATTTGAATAGCCTCATATCTCAAACGTCAAAAAAACTCAATCCTTTTTTGAGAAGCTGGTGGCTGTACCTAGCAATTATGGTTAATTTTTCTTACTCTTCCAAACCCACCGACGACGACATCTAATTGGGTAGATCGCGACTCAACAAACCCACGGGCCTGGGGATCAAGCCGAGGCCTGTACGATCGACTTTGCTGTGTCTCGGAAGCTTGAGTGTTTTTAGTTTGCTTTTTTGACGGCAATGGGCCGATCAATGGGCGGTGTACGTTGAAGTCTACGACATTGCCCATGGTATAGAGTTTCGGCAGTTGGACATGGTCTCTCGATCGACTGAATCCCATTAAACAATCTCAACAATCTGTTTGCTTGTGATTGTGATTCTGGACTGGATAATTGGACGCTTCTCATTGAACCATCTTCTCAGCGACCCACGTCAAACAGCGGGCCAAGATCTCAAAGTGGGATGATGCAGCGCGAGCTAAGACAAGAATGAAGTGAGTGACAATCTGACAAAGATTTTGTCGCAACGCTTATACTACTTAGCCTGAAATCACTGTTATCACTTTAACAGGAAGCCTTGTTTTTCTTACCTTTGGCGCCGTCGTTCGTCATCACGACAGATCAGATCCGGCCGTACCGACTTCGTTATTGGAAATCCACCATGTTGGACCTCTCGAATGCCCGCCCGATTGGCATCCTCGTAGGATACCTAACAGCCTGCGCTGCTCTGGCAGCTATCAGCATCACCTCCATCTACCGAAAAGCCGCTTCCTCAAATGCTCTATCGCGTCGTTCGCACTCCATCGTCGTGTTTAGCGCTTTGGCAGCCCTGAGCCTTGCCACGACTTGGTATCACATGTTTCGCTTTTTCCAATGGTCCTATCAGCAATGGGCATCTGCGCACCCAGAAAGTCTTGATGGAATGCTTCATTTGGGAGAATGGCTACGCGACACAACTCTGTTCAAACAGGCTTGGGTGTCGACTCTTGAGGAGCCAACAAGATTGTGCTGGTCACTGCAGATATTCGCGCATTGTGCGAATTGGAGCGTCATGTTGGCATCTTACGGTAAGACAATAGTCAAGTAAGTTTGTGTGAACGAATATTAAATGTCCCTTTAGACAAGAAGATGAAAATACCGCACCTCTGGGTCTTTATGCTCTTGGGTCAAATCGTGGCTATTTCCTTCGCCTTAAATTTATCTTTGCTGGCATTCCTTGTTTTTGAAGACACGGATCCGACAGGAAAAGCAACAAGGGAGGCCGAGCAGCAGCCACCCATAGCAGAAACCCATTCCGGTCTACGCAAGTCATGGCTTGCCATCCTGGCAGTCACAACTGGTTGCGCACTCTCTATCCCATGGCAGCTCGACCACCCCAAGTTCATGTATCTTCTTCTCGCTCCCCACGTTCTAGCCTTTGTTCCCCTGCTGTTGAACAGACTCATCAGCGGTTCAGAACGCGCGGTCATGGACCAACAGCCACCGCCAGATGTTCGCCGCAATGTCAGGGGTATCATTGTTGCAGCAGCCATCTACAATCTACCATTCAATGCTGGATCTGGAGCTCAGTGGAGAGATGTTATGAGGGCTCTGTATGAGCATCCGGCCGTGAGCAGTGTTGGTTGGGATGTTATCTGTTGCTGGATCAGCCTTTCTGCGTGGCATTTGGTTTGCTGGGCTGATCATTTTGAGGAGAAGCAAGGCATACGCCCTCTTCAATGGGAACATATACGGAATTACTATTTGAATAAGGTGTATGATATACGGGACTACGTGGTTCGACGCTTTATGTAAATGAACCTCCTTTTTAGTGAGTGTTTAAGGAAAGTAAAAACTTCTTATATACTTAGACTTACGATCTGGCTGTAGACCCGGTTATTTAACTATGTGCCTCTGATCGATCTGAACTTGAAGTGAGTTTATCAAGTAAATGGTGAACGCCTCTTGCTAAAACTATATTTCATGTCATCACGATCATCGTTCTCAGGATGTAGGACTAGGATGCACATATGCCAGATATGATAACCCGCACTCAGAGTGTTAGAAGAGATGGCCCCCGAATGTCTAGGAGACGAAACTTTACTTTAACAATCCAAGTCTTAGAGGACAATCCTTCTTCTACCCACCTGCCCGCAACTCAGCAATTCGCGAAAATAGCCCTTGCTCCCGTTCTATACTACTCCCGTGTACATACATCGGATATGCCGTTGCTGCCGGACCGTTGTGGAGTTTCGCTATGAAGATCATTGCCGACTTCTTCACAGGTTATAGCCGAACAACCAGATCTCCATCTCGGTCTGAAGACATGAAACCTCTGAATCGTCAAAGCGCAGCTTTACCTTCCGGATCCGAAGTCGATAGCATTAGTTCTAACCTCCAGGTCTAGCTCCGCCTGTTGGTTTCGCATGGCTTTGCCAAGAGCCAAGGATCCCCTACGTAAAAAAGCAAACAACCGAGACCTGTCGTTTTCTTCAACTGCAAGTCATCCTAAACTAGAAATCTTCTCCGCGTGCCGCCGAAGGATTCGAGATCCGGGATTAACCTTGTTGCTTTTGGATTAATTCCCGTCAGATTGCTTTTTTATGGCATGATTTCCGAGTTCGACGTTGGTTCGAGCAGGTCCGTTGCTACATGAGGTCATTTGTTCTCTGTTCGATTAGTCGTCTTTTATGGCGATCTTAAGATGTAGATATAGCTTGTTGGCTCTTCTCATTTGATTGCGTACGACCGGTGCTATGCAACAAATCTGTTGGTCTTGACTGGAAGCATGGCGATCTTGGACAGAATGGAGGCCTGGTACCAAGCCCTTTTGACGATTCGCAGCATACAGTTCAGGCAGTATACACAGTGACAAGACCAAATAGCGGAAAGAATAAATTGACTAGTCCATAAATTCATAATGCGTAAGTGAATGTAAGGTAGTAATAATACATGAGTGTCGGTTGATGTCAAACGACAAATGAATGAAAGAGGGTATCAGGTCAGACTTCTCGAAAACCATCGTCATCTCTTTCCCAACTGCCCCAGGCAGCTACATCAGATCCATTTTCGCCATTCTGTTCTTCTTAATAAGGCTTCTTGCCAACAACGTTGCCAGCAGCAGTGTATCGAGCAACTGTGTACCAAGCGCCCTTCTTGTCCTTGGCGGTAGCGATACCGATTTTGGTGGACTTGTTCCAGACAGCTTGAGCTGATACTGTGTTAGTTCTGAGTCGGAAGTAAGATGAAATGGAAAACATACTGTAGTGGCCATATGTAGAGAAGTTGCCCTTGGGAATGACCTCTCCGTTGTAGTTCTTCTTCTCGTTGAGCCTGTAACATTCGTCAGCAATCTTTAAGGGATTATGAGAAAGGGAACATACCAGCCCTTGGCTCCAGCAGTGATGGGGTTCTTAAATCCATTACTAGCCCAAGCGTACGCAAGGTTCTCACCCTGTCCGGGGCGGTCCTTACCCGCAGAGTGAGTCATCTTGCCAGCCTTTGCAATCTTCTTCGCGTAGGCGAGAGCATCGGCCTCAAGATCGGTATCCCACTTGAGTGCGCTGACCTTGACCTTCTTGCGAGCATCATTGTGAAGCTTCAGTGCCGCCGCCTGATCATCAGTAAGGGCTCTAGCGAACAGCTGATGCAAGACACTGCGCTTTTCATTGCTGGCGTCTTCATCGTCATCATCACCATCATCAGCATCGTCCTTGTCTGCATGGAAGACAACTGGGTCGACACCAAGTTGAGTGACGCTGGTGTCGGCGACTAGGATATGATAATTGGGCTGTTTCTCGCCGGGGACCTTGAAGTCATTGTCGACACTGATCTTGGCCTTGGTGCTCTTCGCAGGATGAGCATCATATTCGCCATCCCTGTCGTAGGTAAGATCGATGTTGTCCTTAGCTGGTGCAGCTACTACTCCAGACAGGGAGTGAAGCACTAGAAGAAGCGAAGGAACAGATAGAAGCATCGTGATATGTTGTTCAAATGAGGTATGAGATTTGAGTCAAGCTTAGTGTTACTAGTTCAAACCTCTTTCCCCTCTGCTTCTCAACCTTTATATATTCGTTGAGTAATAAGCTTTCGTGGCCAACGGCGATGTTTGAGTTATCGTTCTGACGTCTGTGAGTGGCGTTGAGTTGCGGAAAGATCAGAAGCCGTGAGATCGGCGGCCCTGAGGACCCCTACTTCAGCTCAAACTTAAATATCCAGGAACAAGGTCCGCGTCACTCTAATTCTGACGTATTTTGGCGGCTCTTCTAGATTCGCGGCCTGGTGGTCTAGAGTTATGCATTCAGCGCCTTTTGGCGTTGTGGGCTTGGGTACGAAATTCCGGAGAATGTCTCAGCTGTTCGCAACTATTGAATTTTCGGTACCTGATCACATTCAATATTCAATATTTGGGCACTGGTCACTGCTAGTGCTTAAGGGAGCGTTTTACATAATTCTTCCCGTTCTCCGCAGTTTTTAGTCGATTGCGGATGGGAAGTGGAAAAGTGAATCTCACCACTTCGTTGAGCTAAGACTGTCACATCACGGACCAGTGGCGACCGAAAGACCCTAGGTCTACGGGATCACCCTCTATTTCGTAGCATTTACATCATTCGCCTTTATTTGACAGCTGTCAAAGTCGATTCAGAGCAGTGGGAGTCAGCCCTACACAGAGGATGCTGACAATCTTGGCCGTTCACGGCAGTGATGCATTCCATCACTGAGCCGTCCTGGTTTCCACAAATGAAACATCAAAATCCATTACGAAGCGAGAGTTCGATTCCTCTTATGACAGTATGCTGAATTCCAGGAGATCTGTTCTACCAACGGGAGCTGTCCGCATGTCACTGACATATCTGAGACATCCCAATATTGCCTTTGGCATTACTGCATTTGGCTATGGCACCTACCACACCGCCAATAAGGAATGCTATCCAAACCTTAAGCCGCACAAGCTCCAGAATTTGGCCGAAAACGGGTATTTGCCTCAGGGTCGTAGCCGTTCGGTCTAAAGGTCTTGACGCAGGGGAATTCCAGGTAGACGGAGTGTGTCTCGTGACGTTAGTTGCTGATCTTGGTGGTGCGTGCCGACTCTAACGGATAAATGGATAAAGTGAGACAGTGCAGTGCTGCGGCCGTTGCATTAAGAACGCGTAATGAATATCGAATTGCCACCAGATATCTAAGATTCAGAGAGGAATCTGGGGAAAAGCCAATCCTTACACGAATCATCCTGCCATTGAAGGTTTCTTTCCTCTATTTCCTGAACGTCAACTTATTTTAATGCTAACATCTATCCCAAATTCTGCTAACTAGTGCTGATGCCAAAGAGAAAAGTTCGTTGCCCATTCGTTCTATAGTTGCGAGACTTTGCTGTTACACGTCGTGAAGGCCAATCTATACCTTTTGAAGGTACAAATTGTCGATCTTAGAATAGGCGCCTTTGAGCTGTCCTTCAGGTGGGCGCTCAAGAAATCTCAAGGCAACATCATAGTATCCTTCTGCTGTCTCAGGAACGTCGAAGCCGGCTTGAAGCGGAACCACAATTGTTCCCGCTGCAGCCACGACCTTTGAGCCTCCAAACTTGGGACTTATCGTTGTTTCTGTGGCGTGATTGACAAGTTCGTATCGTACTACCTTTTCCCAGTAGGCGGAGATAAGAGGAAACTTGGTAGGCGGCGCATGCAATCCTATCTGGTAGCTGCCTGCTTCAAGGTAGACGGGCTTAACTTGACGTAGAATACCAAGTTCACCTGCTGCATCATACACTGAGTACATCCACTGATTTTGAGGGGCGCCAAGTTTGTAAAAGTCTCCCTTCCACGAGTCGGGGGACAATTTCCAACCAGTCGAGTCACCAGTCTCAAAGTCGCCATTAATAAGACGATTTACTTGGGTCGGAAGGACAGTAATTGTGGATGTACCGCCGGTAGTGACCGTGAAAACTGTCTCCCATGATGTAACTGTAGCGCGAGGTGTGGTGATGATGGTGTTGATCTGCAGTGAATTGTTAACAAGCAACTCTTCGCGTCAGCATATCTGACTTACCTCCGTGATCGTTTCCGTGCTGACAACATGAGTGACGCTAACAGTCGAGGCCGGCACACTGATGCAAGAACATGCCGACGTGATCCTGCTAGCAGGGTATGTGACACCGTTCGTCATACATTTTGTTGGGTTTGCGGCCACTTGACGTTTGACAGCATCAGCAGCATCAGCAGCATCAGCAGCACCAGCTGTCACAACTGTTGTGGCTGTAGGAATAGTTTCCGTGAAGACAGTTGTTTTGTGGGTCTCAGTGACCTCAACTGCGTCGGCAGTAGTAGTAGATTCTATAGTTGTAGTTCTGATATTATTAGCTGTGTGATCCGTAAATTGCACGTAATATTTGGGTTTACTTACATGGTTGCAATTGAAGTTGCAACGGTTGCTGTGAAGGGTACAAGTTCCGCACAAAAGTCGCTGGCCTGACTCGAATAACGCTGGTCGATGAAGCATCGGAATAAATTATCACGATTGCATGCTGCACGTTTGTTGAGATGATCGGGTACTTGTGCCAAGGCTCCTAGACCGGAGGCCCCAGTAAGCAGGATGTTGGCGACTCTCATTTTTCTTGACTGGAGTCGGGCTGACAACCAAAAGAAGCTCAACAACTGTATTTGACTTCATCTACATATATATCCCAAGTTGATTCGGACCCTTTTGTCCTGCAATGTTTTGTTGTCAGGTCATACAGTGGAGCTGAAGCTGAGTCGAGACCCGTGCTCTAACCACGAGGAGAGACCTGCGTCAATAGCTCTTCAATAGCCATCTCGTTTAATTGTTCAGCCGCCCACATCATCCCTTCAGCCCGCCACCAAATCCCTGCTTCACTCCTGTGGATAGCTGGACCTCAGTTTTATTTCGTGCTGGTCGGCTGAAGCGGTTGTGATGGAGTTGTCAAACAAGTCCTGTGGAGGTTTTTTGTCAGCGTCTTGTGCCATTGATTGGTTGCTTGGGTTATAACACGGCTTGAGGGGGGTCCTCATGTGCTGAATTCTACCTTCATTAAGTGATTCTTATCTGCGTAAAACGTCTTCGTTTGATCGAGACGGCATTTTTGGACCTTCTGTCGCTCAAGTCGTCTCACAGTAGAAGGAAGCTTTGAACACTGTATTATATTATCTTATCAGTGACAAGATAACTTATCAGGGCAAGAAAGAGCCCGGACTATCAATAATCCGACAGACAAAACGGCCATTGCAATCCTCACACTGGCTTGAAACAAGCTGGATCAACTGTAGGGTACGGGCGAAGTCATGGAGTGAATTATCCTTCAATTTGTCCAGGGGACATTTAGACTTAATGAATATCATTTTCTTCTTCAAAGATGAATCCAAAATCAACATCAAATATCCTTTTGTGAAACTTGCTACTTTGTCTATTCATTAGGTGCCCACCCGCTCATTGGTTAAACACGGAAAGGAACGCTGACATTGATCGTACTTTCTTTTTACCGCTATCATGTATGGTACTACAGCTTGTCATAATCGTACCGCATCAACCACAATGCAACATGCAGCCCCCAATTTACGCACTTGATGCCTTTATTTGCCGGGTATATGTACATTTCAACTCGAAAAACCCCCATTTCTCTGAATTTCATCAGTATTGGGTCCACATATCATAGCTGCCCAATCATTGCGTCACGTCTGCATCGGCATTGATCAGTTCCGTCACTGTCATAGAAAACCCATCAACTCCACAAGCCATGTCATGACCCTGCCACGCAGCCAATCATGAGTGCCACTTCTCAACAACCGGGTCTTGGTCTCGGGAATGAAACGGCATAACGTCGCAATTTTGAATGATTTCAAAGCAGATCCATTCTTCAAGCTATTTCTAGAAGACCCTATAATAACTCCAGACCGCATCCTTTCAAACCATCCATCTCCAATCACTGCAATCAACTCACAGCAATCAAAATGTCGTCTATCAAGCCTCTTACTCTACACGCCCATCACACCGGCCCCAACCCCTTCAAGGTGGCCATCCTCCTCGAGGCTCTCAAGATCCCCTACAATGTCAAGCTCTGGCAATTCGGCGAGGGCTCCAACGGCCTAAAGGGCCCCAACTTCCTTGCCATCAACCCCAATGGCCGTGTTCCCGCCCTTGAGGACCCCAACACCAACGTCACAAGCTGGGAAAGCTTGGCATGCGTCAACTACGTCCTCCGCGTCTACGACACCGAGAACAAGTTCGGCCACCGTGAGGAGGCCGGCGAGCAGGGCAGAGTCGATGTCGAGAAGTGGGTTAGCTTCTTGATTACCACCATGGGTCCCATGATGGGACAGTGCAACTGGTTCCGCCACTACCACGACGTCAAGAACGATAACGCGTATGAGCGATACTACGCTCAGGCTTGCCGATGCTTTGCGGTTTTGGAGGAGCAGCTTAAGTCTCACAATGGAGATTGGATTCTTGCGGGCGAGAAACCTAATGTTGTGGACTTCCACTTTGAGCCTTGGGTGCGACAGTATGAGTATGCTGGTTTGACCATGAAGGAGTATCCTAATGTTAAGGCGTGGCTGGATCGTGTCCAGGCTCTGCCTATGGTTAAGCAAGCTTATGAGAAGGTCAAGGCTGGAGAGGAAGTTCAGTAAGGGAGACACCGATTAGATCCCGAACAGGAATAATATGACGAATTATGCTGAATCAACTTCCATGCAATAGCAAAAAATATGATGGTGACATGACGCGTTGAAGTGATTGCGTGGTGTAGCTCGGGTACTCATGGTAGAAGGCTTTCATACCATGATATCGGGCACTAAATAATCCGAAAAGAGCCTTCAAGCTTGACGACGAAAATATCTTACTTGATTCATTTGCAATCTTGGATTAGAAGACTACGTAGCTAATTCCTACAAGTTTCCATTCAAAAGACATGAGACAACATCGGAGCCGACATTTTAGGACCGCTGCGGCCCCATCTCCGCAAACTAGCGCTAGCTAGGATTCTAAAACTCATGATTTGGGGAAAAGGTCGAAAGGAAAGTCAAAAAGCGCAAGATCGGCATCGACCCCGCATTCTAATGGCTGTGCAAGTTCCAGCATGAATAAAAAAATCGAATGAAAGCAGTGTCTGGAGATGGAGTTCCGGCTTTGAGGCACGGTTAGAGTGCGGAGACTGGTTAAAGGATCGTGGCTTTGTTGGTTGCCAACAACGTAAGGTTCCAGTGGGTCAGTGAGCTGACAATTATCATGTGAGGAGTCAGTTAACTTGGCATATATAAAACAGTCAGGAGCCGCACCTTCCGTTGCGCATGAGAAAGAAATCTCTCAGTATGCCAAGATTACCAACTGCTTCATTTACAAAACTCTTCACTCAAAACCTCCGTGGCCCTGCTCCTAGGGCTATACATCGCTCATTCTATAGCACGATGATGCGCGCAGCGAGATATTATGGCATAGAAGACATTCGTGTCGAGCAAGTACCCCAACCATCCGTGAAACAAGGACAAGTCAAGGTATACCTCAAAATATGTGGTCGCTTCCAGAAACTAAAGGCGTGAATAGGTCTCTCCGCGCTTTGTCGGCATTTGCGGCACCGACCTGCACGAGTATCTAGGAGGCCCGAATTTCTGTCCCACGACACCTCATCCTCTCACCAAGGAAGCCATCCCCGTCACTCTCGGCCACGAATTCTCAGGCGTCATCACCGAAATCGGCCCTGATGTCGAAGGCTTCAAAGTAGGCCAGCCTTGCGCTATCCAACCGACGCTTTTCTGCGGCCACTGTGCAGCTTGTCACAACCACGCCGAGAATGTCTGTCACACGGGCGGCTTTGTCGGATTGAGTGGAGGCGGCGGAGGCCTAAGCGAGTCTGTCTGCGTGAACGCCACACATGTCCATCCTCTGCCTGAGGATCTACCTCTCGAAATTGGAGCCCTGGTCGAGCCGCTGTCTGTTTCATGGCATGCCATGACTGCCGCGCCTGAGATTGGACCGGGTGCAAGAGTTGTCATTCTCGGAGGTGGACCTATCGGTTTGGCCATGATCCTCTGTCTCAAGGCGAAGGGCGTGAGTGAAATCATTCTTTCAGAGGTTGCGACTTCGCGACAAAACTTTGCGAAGGAGTTCGGTGCGACGCGTGTTGTGAATCCGATTGAGGAGAACCTTAACGAGGTCGTGCTCGGTTTGACTGATGGCAGAGGTGCTGATGTCGTTTTCGATTGCGCCGGTGTGCCAATAAGGTAACGACCTTCGACCGAGGAGAAAAAGCAAAGCTGACATCCTTGTAGCATCAAGAGCGCGTGCGAAGTCGTCAGGACGAAGGGTACAGTCGTCAACCTCGCGATTTGGGAGAAGGAAGTTCCCTTCAACCCAAACTGGATCACGATGAAGGAGAGCTCATACAAATCGGTGCTCGGCTATGCCCACGAAGACTTCCAGGCTGTGATTGCAAACCTGGCCTCAGGTAAGTTCTCCAATACTCTTCATGGGACCAAGGCTGACATATCTCAAGGCGCGATAAAACCTAGTCAGATGATCACAAGGAAGATCAAGCTCGAGAATATTGTAGAGGATGGAATCAAGGCACTGATCAATGATAAGAACAACCAGGTCAAGATATTGGTGGATATAAATGATAAGTAACTGTCAAGGTTAATAAGAATCGGCCAAAGCGCAATTAGCCCCGAGACAGCAGTAACCTAATACGCACTTGCCAACCCCTTGCTAGACACCCGCGATTCAAAACACTCAAGGACTGCATTTAGATCTTCTACTCTTGTCTGGTAGGCGAATTTCAGAGTGACAAGGTCGTTCCTTATCGCTCCTTGATAGCCAGCTCAAACCTTTCTCAGCTTAGTGCATTGGGGAAACTGATATCGCAGATCGCTCCACCAATAAACCCCAGGCTTCATCTCCGCGTTTTCGTCACTAGCGTAGCACCAAAGATAAGGGCGCAGCCAAGTACCGAAAACCACTACCCCTTGTTTGAAGCTGGGTTCCAGGCGATTTATCGTCCATTCTGGATTTTGTTGGTATTCCAACAAGTGGTGCCACGTAGGGTAGATTTAGAGGTATAGGCTACCAGAAAGTTCATCTCAAAGGGATGGTATTTTATCTTTTTCCCTTCAGCCATCACTTCCACCACTATGGCGAAGCTGTGCAACAGCATGAAGACGCGTCGCTGTCTCGGTCGCCGTTGACCCTTTATCTTACTGTCGATCCCTGGATCCTACCAACCACAAGCCGGTGCCTAGAGATAAGCATTTACGCCACATCTTGCAAGCCGACGTTATCTTCACTCATCACCTCTTATCTCGCATGTCTTCGCCGGAAATGGAAAAAAGACCCAGAAGAAGTAGTGATACCCATTTCTTGGCAGAATACTACAGCCATGTCTAAGATATCGAGATCCTGGGCTTCAGTTGCTGCACATTTAAATATGAGGTGCATGCGGGTCCTCGACATGATGAACGGCAATCGCGACCAAGTCAACTTGCTGCAGTATGGCCGAATCTTCAATTACCCCGGTCACCGAGTGGCCTGACTACGCTGTCGACCCTACTGGTGGAAATCCCGTCACTCATGACTTGAATGCTCCGTATGACAAGGTACCAATTACCACGACCGTGTATGATCCTCTCTGACAATGCATAGGGAGATTTGGCTTGGATGCTGGTATGCACGATTCTATGCTGGCAGATCACACCCGCGATCGGCTTCCTGGTACGCCATCTACTGAACACACTCGCAACACATCTAATCTCAGCAGTATGCCGGTATGCATCGCCGAAAAGCTGCATTGACCATGGTCCTGCAGTCACTCTTCTGCGCCTGCGCCGTCGGTATCCAATATTGGATCTACGGTTATTCTCTCTACCAAAGTCGCACCACGAACCCCATTCTCGGCGACCTATCACTAACGGCTTTCCATAATGTCCTCGCCCAGCCATCGATGGCGAACGGAGATATCCCCGAGATTCTATACGCTGTCTTTGGTGTGACCTTTGTGACAGCTACCGCGATGATCTTGGCTGGAGCTATGCTGGAGCGAGGGAGGCTCTGGCCGAGCATGGTCTTTCTGCTTTGTTGGACGACCTTTGTCTACTACATGTATGTTTCTTCAGCACTCCAGTGTAAGTTAGGATGAAGCTGACCGCCTTGATAGTCTTGCATACTGGGAATGGAACCCAAGCGGATGGCTCTATAACCTCGGACTCTACGACTTTGCCGGCTCTGGCCCTGTCCACATCGCCTCAGGCTTCGGAGCTCTAGCCTGGTCGATGATGCTAGGACCTCGAATCCCCGATGCCACTATCACCGATCGAAAGCGCGCAGTGCATTATAAGCCTCACAACCCACTTCTCATGTGCTTCGGAACCGTACTCATTTGGTTCGGCTGGTTCGCATTCAACGGCGGTAGTACAGCCAACCTCAGTCTGCGATCGATCTACGTCGTTGTCAATACAAATATGTCGGCGTGTGCTGGCGGCATTGGTTGGGTTTTGCTTGGCTATCTCCATACTCGCAAGTTCAGTCTGGTCGGTTTCTGCTCTGGTATCATCGCCGGACTCGTCGGCATCACACCCTGCGCAGGCTTCACTCCCATCTATGTCGCGCCCGTTATCGGCTTGGTCACTACGGTCGGCTGTTTTTACACTGTCAAGTATAAGTACCTCCTCTCCATCGACGACGGTCTGGATATCTTCGCCATCCATGGAATCGGTGGTGTCATTGGCGACATCCTGACTGGTCTTTTCGCAGCCCAATGGGTGCCTGCTCTGGACGGTGTCTCAGGAGACACATATGATGGAGGATGGTGGGAGGGCAACTACAAGCAACTCGGCTACCAAATCGCCGGCGCTCTCACCTGCGCCGCATGGTCCTTTGTCGTGTCGTGTCTGTTACTATTTGTCATCAACAAGATTCCTGGTCTCCACCTGAGAGCGAGCGAGGAGCATGAGATTCGAGGTCTGGATTACAAGTACCTCAGCGATGTTGACTGGGAGGATCATTATATGAACGGTGGTGTCACACCTGTCATGGATGGTACACCAGTGCGAGTGGCTACGCCTCAGCAAACGGTGGAGCCGAAGAGTGATGAACGAAAAGTCGACTGAAGTGTTTGGGGAGGATGTTTTGTTTTTGTCTAGCTAGAGCGATACAAATATTATGAAGATTAATAGATGTACAAAATGTTCCAAAGTCTGTTGCATGCATTCTACGTGTCAGATAGAGACGAGGACGATGACTCCACTAGCATAGCTCCTCATTAGCAGTCGAGGTAGACAGCTGTAAACCCATTAGTAAAAGATCCATTATCAGTTGCTGGAGCTAGGAGACTTACCACTGGCATACAAGCTGTACGAATCAGCATTGTAAAGACAAGACAAAGGATCCAAAGCAGTTGCGTTCTCGTAACCATACGCATAGTCCTGTGTCGAAACCTCTTGTTCATAAACGGCCCTAGCATGGGTCATTTCGTGAATCATCGTGGTAGCGTGATCCTGCTTGTGGCACTGTGTTGGCAGAGGTCCCTGCCATGTATAGAAAAGAGGGCACATGACGATGTAACCGTTAACCCAACTCGTGTAAGCAATCAAGGGACCAGCACTTTCGCAGTAGCCGGCATCGTCTTTGCAGAAGACCCTCGTATTTTCGCTCTTGGAATCGGCGCACTCTTCGGCAACGGCCAAGAGACGACCCGAGACGTGGTTTCGGGATTCTGTGTCGTTGGCCTTGAAGTACTCCACGAATCGGGCGGATTGTGGATCGGCGGCATCGGCAGCGGCAGCTTTAGCCAGAGACACACAGTTCTTTACGGCGTTCTGATTGGCCTCGAGCTTATCGGCTTCGCATCCCTCTGATTCAATGATGGCTCGCTTGGACAGCGTTGCCTTAGCTGCAGAGGCCTTGCTGACCTTGACGGAGATGGGTGATGACCTGAGCTTGATGGATGTCGACTTCTTGTCTTCACCGGAAACTGCGGGAAGATTGCCATCGACAAACACAGAATAGGTTCCGGGCTTCAAGTCGTGGGCAACAGAGAGATCCACAGTTCGGGAGATAGAGGATCCAGCAGCCAAATGTTCGTAGTCCTTGGTCTTGAGTCCATCATAGTAGATGCTCAAGCTGATACCCATGAAAGGAACATCATCACCTGTATACAATTAGCTTCGTATAGCAAAACCGTTTTAGCTATACGTACCGTTCTCATCAGTCACAGTCAGCTTCTTGACAGGTCGCTCATCGAGGATAGTGCCAATCTTCAAAAGACTCAAATCAGAGTCTCCATTGTTGGTGATAGTGGCCTTAACCTCGCTTGGCTTTCCAGGAACTTGAGCGAGAGAGACACTCAAGTCGTTCGACTCTTGAGCACGTCGATAAGGGTTATGCGACTGCACACCGACGGTCAGATGGGCAATTAATGTCAAAACTTGGAAGAACTTCATGTTGGCGATTTAAGACTAAAGCTTACCATTCCGTCGCAGAATAGTCAGGAAGCACGTCTATCTATACAAATACAAATTCATGCGTTTAGGCTGGAAAAGGGGACCGGCAATGGTGAAACTGCCGGACAAGCTGCCAATCCAAGCAATTTCCCCCGCTGCCAAGAGTCTTTATACGAAGCAATCCCTGCAATGCTCTATTTTCACGTCTCGAACAGATCAACGAGCCCACTATTTGCCGCACTTGGATGGTCAAACTGGTGCTTGGACACCGTCAAGGTCACATGTGCCTGAGCGATGATCTAAATACGAGGAGTTGGCCTGCTCAGTTAAATAGTCCGTGCTGATAACTGCTATGAGTTCTTGTCAATTCTTAACTGTGTTATGCTTAATTAGGTTTGGCCTCTTTGTATATTGTTTCTCATAAGTTGCATATCATGTCACGTTCGATAGAATGCAAAAAGGCTGGCTTTATCAATTCATGCCAATCCTGTTATTCTGTCTAGGAATCTGCTTTCGACTCTTAATCTTGGTTTGGTCTACGCAACTTGCACACGAAAAAGGGGAGTAGTATCGTAAGTACAGCATCAACGAAACATTTAACAACGTTCCAACGTGTGCATCTTACTATCAACTGTCAAAACGTGTAGCTGTTGACCAACAAATGTCCCCATTTAAATAGAGAGGGTCAGTTGTCGATCTCTATCAGGGCTTCAGAAAGATTAGCCGTCGACAGCATAAAAGACGAAATAATTTGCTGACTTTACGATAGCTTAGATAAATACTTATACTATGGTGCCTAAAGCCTTAGAGGAAAATCTGTTGTATACCACCTGGTCCCTTCCCATACCGTTATTTAGATCAACGACTTCCTTCCCATACCATTGGTAAGGTCAATGGCTCCTTCCCAAACTGCAGCCATGGACGTGAACTTGTTTATTACCTATCTTGATGGTATCATCTAGGCTTTTCCTCTTCAACCATCACAGCAACCGTACCAGCAGCAGCAGCAGCAGCACCAACAACAGCAGCACCAGCAACAACAACAGCAACAGCAGAACCAGCACCAGCACCCCCAGAACCACCACCGTCGCCGCCGCCATGGTTTCCTGTTTCGCCGTTTGTGACTACATCACCAAGACCGTTGCCACCATCGGCGGCGTGGTCGTGATGGTGGAGAAGGGGGTGGCGTGGATCCAGAAATGGATGAAGAGGGAGAAGCAGGACGGTAATTCAGATCGATCTTTGGACTTATAAATACTGACATCAGTTAGGATCTCCGGAGGAGTTGGGCTTGGGTGGGGGTTGGGAGCTGACTGCCAAGCGGTTGGCCAAGGAGAACAAGAAGCTGCGGGAGCAAATGAATGTGCTCCAGGAGACCGTTGACGGTCTCCAAGACCGGTTTGGAGCACGGCTCCCGTCAGCGAGGGTCGAAGGGATCCGGCTTCGTACCGCCGTTACCACCGCTGGCAGCTTCAACCCCCGGCTCAATTAAAGCCACCGCGTGTTGAAGGAGTGAAATCACGAAAAAACAACCCGTGGGCGGGACAACCACGTAAAAAACCCTTAACAAAAGGAAGAGGAGGCATCGAACTAGCCCAGGCATCTACCCCACAACAGTGTAAGTCCTGGGCTAGCCCGGTCCGCGGGTCTGTAGGTCAGGCGCTTTTCTCGATCACTGGTCTCTCAATCAATCATTCACCATGGCCATATCGATCAAGTGCACCTTGTCCGGGTCCAGTAGCCAGCACATCTCCCCATCGATTGCCGGTGAAGCTAAAGCAGCCCCATTATCGAGTTGTTCCCACAAAAAAAACAAAAAAACAAACACCAAACACCAAACAAACACCAAACAACATCTCGATATAAAAACGATGCCTCCGCCGTACTCTCACACCTCAATATCTCGACGCTCCTCTTCAAACATCTCCCCACGTCTTCGAGCCGTCAACGAGTACACCTTCCTTTTGTTCCATCCTCCATCTGTTACGAATCCTCAAATTCTTCGTTGCCTCGAAAACACCAGTCCTGGCTTCCGCAACTGGAGTCTTTCCGCTCCAACCATACACAATTCTTTCGACGCGGGACGGCAACCGATCCAGTGACGCTAAAGGAGGATGGCAAGTATGAACACGCACAAGCCCGTCAAACGATCACGACTTACGGCCATCATGAGACACGTCTATGTTCCCATACGCCAGTGATGACATACATCGTGTTGTTTTATCATGTAAGTGTTGACGAGCCACACGGAAACTTTCAATAGGCAGACACCAACTAACAGAACCGAACCAGACGAACGCCATGCCTGACAGCCTCAGCTTGAAGGTTGATATACATTCTACGGGTCGCGCTGCGCTTAAGCAAGATACAACTGTGAAGCTGGCGGCTCAGGATGCCAAATTCGACACAATGAGCGGAAGGATATCTGTCGCATTACGCAGCCCCTCATCGGTCAGACAGGCACCAACAGCATTCCGATCTGGATCACCTGCCATGATCCCCTACCAACATCGACATTCGAAAAAACCAACCACATTACCCTTTGACGGATCTACCTGCTCTCATGGATTGACTGCACCGATAGCGACGATCCTCGAAGTACATCCATGGCCAAATGAATCATCTTCGTTTGCGTACTCTGGCGCTATTCTGTTTGACTAGTGGACCGCAGCTGACTTCATGTCTGGCAATAAGGTCACCCTTTCGAGAAATGCTGCAGAGTCAGGAGTTTCAGGAATGTACCCGCGACATTACCACCCAAGGAGGCCCTAACTGGTCAAGACTCTCTATCTGGCGTCATTGATCCAGGTCACACGATGGAAGACAACAATCCGCACCGTCACTGATACATTCTTTTCCATCTTTGTATTATCTTTTCACTGTTCAATCAGAGCACTTCGATGACGTCTCGGATGTCAGTGATCCATATGTCGGATCGGTTACGCAGCCACGACATCAGCAAGATGCCAGCTCCGTACAATTGGGACTCCTGAGTTCCGACATCCTTTAGTCACGTACGCCCAAGTATGTTGAGAATACGCATTCCCATATAATACTGACGAATGGTAAACAGAAACCACACCGAATTTGGATGTCACTTCCAAATGTTCTCCGAGTCGACGCCCCTCTCTCTATTTGAGTTTTTTTCCCAATCGCGGGCCCTGAAGTATACAGAGTCGACGCCTCTTACAAAGTCTCACACGTCGGGAACGCTTACACCACCCAAGTCTCAGCCACCATCCTCGAGTGCTCGACGTTCCGCATGTCACTATTTGCGCGGGGAAGAGCTTTCAAGCCACGAAACATGACGCTGGAATAACGGCTTTCCCCTGAGCGACATCGGAAAAAGTCTTTTTTATTCGTGTTGCAAGCTCTTGACGAATTACGCATCACGATCTTAGTCCGGAAAGTACCGAGAGTCATACGACCCTATCATGGTGCAGAGCCTTCCCACCATGACACAAATGGAGCAAAACCCGAAGCCAAACCTTGCTCTACGCCGGCGTCGCTGTCAGACTTCACGATATCACTCGTCGTTGAGGTGCCAGGTACGTGACCCTCTAGGTGGGTAACAAGAAGAAATGTCCTCTAAGAAACTTAGGCTACAGAAATAAAGTAACCTAAATGCTGGCCTAAGCCGGCGTAAGGTGACCACATTATTTCGTCTATTATGCTTCCGGCGGTTATATCTTCTGACACCCCGCGGATGTTTTAGGGGCAAAAGGATCGTCAAAATAATACACGGCAACGTTTTTGCCAATCTCTGACTTGTTTCTCTCCAGGGATTGCGACTACTGCGGCGGCAGCATCGCCGCCCTCGCTGACAACGGTGGCGGCAGACTTACCATTTTTGAGACAATGGATACCATGTCAGGCATTTGGCCAAGTAACCAAAGTATGTACTTCTGAACTGTCTGAATGCTTTGCTACCTACTGACCTTCCCCGTTTTCACGCCAGCAGCGAAGCAACAACATGATGCCTTCCTCTTCTTCTGGGATTGTCAGTCATTTACGTGTCTCAAGCAGGCTTAGTTTATTGATGTTGATTTGGATTTGCGATGGCTCTGGTTGACTAGAGGGCTGTTGTGTGTGTGGTTGATGTTGGTGGAAGAAAGGAAAAAAGGAAAAACTCGAAAGAGGCAAGCAAAGCACTTTGTGCAGTGGCGTCAACCCCATGTCAGGGTGGGATAAGAAGGAGAAGGGTCTTTTGCAAGCATTAGGGTTCAAATGTTTTAAATATACAACTTTTCAAGGAAAACCTTAAAGCTTCATCACCCCGAGCGAGCATGGCTAAGCAGGCTAAGTAATTGGCTGGGCTGAGTCATGTCCATCTCAACGGCGGCGGCAGCGGCAGTATTTATATCACAGACCTTTGCTAAGCTTTGGTGATACCAATAGCTTCAAGTTGATACCCCGCTAGACTTTTGGGGAGTTTAAGAATCTGCGTTATGGGGAACCTTGAGACGTAGCTTTCTGCCACATGAAGCTTTATTCATATCACAAGGAAACTCTACTGCCGCAAGATTGCTATATCTCAATTTTAAGCTTTCTATTTTGCAGATCAGGCCACATTATCGCACATATAACAATGACATGACCCATGTTGCTTTCCTTCGTTCTCGCACCCGCTCATTCTTTTCTCTACCGCACTTCACCTCGGCCCAAATCTCTCTCAGGATCGTCAAAATGCGTCGCTTCAAAGTGAAACCACAAACTCCGCAGTTTTCACCATCGTTCGCTCAACGCTTGGTAGACTATTTCAAGCCCAGAAAGAGCACTTATCGCATTCCCGTCCTGGGAGCCGATGAAAGCAAAATCTCCCAGCTAGACACACCCGTACCGGAAGATGCTGGTCTTCCAGTGTCCCATTTAGACACACCAGTACCAGAAGATGGCGGTCTTCCAGAGCCGCTTAAGCCCAAGACGCTAGAACATCGAAAGAACTCGGAGTCTGGACTATTGCAATTCCCACCTAAGCTGTTGATCTATGCCATGTGCTTTTTACCGCATAGCTCCCTCTATATGGTCCGTCAAACCTGCCAGGCCCTGCGCAATCTGGCCGACGACTCTCAGTTCGACGATTTCCATTGGGAGATTCTGCATCATGAGAAGCCGCGCTGCTACGTTACCATGCCTTTATGCGAAGAACTACGCAGCATCAAATGGATCTTCCTGCGACGGTCGTTATGCAAACCATGTAGTACGCTGTTCGACTCCGGTGAATTGGAAGCAAGATTGGGAAAACTCTGGCAACCCGTTCACTGCAAAGGATGCCAAGTCTCACACCCAGAACTTCTTTTTCCTCAGGGCGGCAGAGAACATGATATCTGCGTGGGACTACTAGGCGAATACGCCCTGTGCAAGCATGTCCAAGTCACGGGCAAGATCGAGGTGCATAACGAAGGGAATTCCCGCTTTCGTTGCTTAGACCCCGAGCACTTTCCTGAGAACAGCATGGACTCAAAAGAACGATTAGCCTTCCAAAGATATCGCCCAGAAGTCGGGAACTACTCGTCTATGGACGGCTGTGTGGTGTACTCCAGAGCCTTTCCTCTGTTAAAGATTGCTCCTCAGCAATACCCTGGAATGCAAGCGTTGAAGTCGCGGCTATTGAAACAACTAAAGGAAATCCATCACGATGGACTTTGCCAGCACGCTTCAACTCAACTTGAATCCATCGTTTCGTCTTTACCATCAGACAAATGCGATTGTTTCCCAGCCTCCGGTCCGCCAGTCTACCAGTCCCTCCTTGCAGGTAGGGACTTCCATCGGTGTCAGAACCACGATTATGATTGTCGCCATTGCGGAGCACTTTACTATTGGTTCTTCGAGAACAATTATGTCGTCCTTCAAGTCACAATTGATTTAGCTACCAATGGTGCGGACGGCATGAACTGGCTTGCGAACATTACATTTCCAACAGATCGGTACCCTAACCATCCCATCTTGAACGAAAGCACCAAGGGTGTTCTCTGGTGCAGCGATCCGTCATGCGGCACGGGCTGCGGAAATCGTTGGCTTTTTATGGTGGAGATCATGAAAGGGCTTTTATATCGTGAGCATGGGGGGTTATTCGGGCTTCCTCAGCGGGACCGTTCTTTTGCAGCCAATACGCCTTACACGCTCGAATATCAAGTGTTTCAGAATGCAGCAGACTGGATGACAGAGCCAAATATGCTAAGCATGGACCTTCTTGTCCCAAAAACAACGAAGTTTAACACTCAAGCGTACTGACTACCGCCAAGATAGAAATATGTAAATGGTTAGGGAAGAGGTAGGCTTCTTCAAAACTGTTTATGGTAACATCCAATGGCTTTATTGGTCAGGTTGACCCGAAGATCACACGAAGTCGATCGACGTTATACTTAGCACTGGAATAGATTCTCCTATCTTTGTCAATCGACTCTTTCCTTCTATCAGACTACTGAATGCCATAGGCAGAAGCACTTCCGTGTAAATTGGGATACTTGGGAACAATAATAGAGAAATATTATTGCAATTACAATATTAACTGAACATGTAACAAGATTTAAACAAGACCAATTACTGACTTCCATATCCGTGCTTCAAAAAGACTGCCGGGTATCATCAGACCAAGGTTAATACGTGACCTCTGTCAATCCATCAAAGGAAAAGGCAAGGTTCTCCCCAAACGACCTTGGACGTTGCCTACTAACATTATCGTTTCAATGATTATCATCGCCTGTGCCAGACCCTGTTACAAGTCTACACCTTCAGCCTGAGGTTCAGCTTAAGCACTGGTGGAAGCTTCGGGAACATTGACAGCGCCGTTGTTGGCAGTTCCTTGCTGTCTGGGCTTGACATTGGGACCCTCGGGCAGGACACGCTCATCAACATCCCGAATTCGGAGTCCAAGGCGAGCAGGGTCGATGTTGCGATGGCCGAAGAGGAGCAGCGCACCAAAGACAGGCTTCGCGATAAGGTCGAGGATACCGTAGAAGATAGCCTCAGAGTCAGGGGAGATGATGTTGCCGCCCTCACAGACACCCCAGGCAATGGGGTACAGGATCCAGACGACAGCTGTCAAGCTACCGCACGTTACAAATACCTTGCCAACATCCTGGCCAACGTGATAGGCGTGCTTGCGGGCTTCCCAGGCGAGTTGATAGACGATATAGACAAGGGCGACGCAGCCTACAGCATGTTAGTGTGGGTTTCAATTGTGAGGACCGAGCATTGAACTGACCAAAAGTAAAGTATCCCCATTTGTAGGAGCTCTTGACCAAAGCGCCAACAAGACCAGTAACAATCATGATCTCGTCAACGAGAATGACGTACAGGACTGTAGGCCAAGGCATGCCAGCGGTGAGGAGAAGGTCCATGAGAAGCAGAGGAGTAGTGATGAACCAGTCGATATAGCGAACGTAGAAGATCTCGCGATAATTGCCCGCAACGAGATGGCTTCCACGATGAAACTCAACCATGATAGGAGCCCAGCCCAGGTTGGCACCCATAGTGAAGTATGCAATGGCGGCGACCATGGTGATAGAGGCGGTGATGTAGTGGAAAATACGATGGGTTCGTGGCTTTCGCAGTCCGAGTCCGACGAAGACGATGGAGGAAACTGTCATGACAGCGCAGACGGTAAAGTACCAGTCGGAACCCCGAGGGGTGATGTTTATCTGACTGCGCTGGCCATTCAGGGAGTCGCCTATTGGAGTCAATTAGTGGTATTCAGGGGTACCCGGACTCGAGAAAGACCTACCATTGACGTTCAGCGCATTGTTGCGAGTAAAGAGACCTTCAACCATCATGACGATCAGCTTGGACGAAGAGACGTTAATTGTACTGTTTCTCGTGTCACTGGCAATAGTTCTACAGCGTTATTGAGTAGAGCCAAGAGGATGTGTAGCCAAGCTCTATTAAACCCTTAAATGCAATCGTGCATGGCCAAGATTCTTCAAACAATGTGTCAAACTAACCATCCATGACTTCATACCGAACCTCCCGTGCCTTCACGGCAAGTAACTGCCGAGTGCTCGTCATGAAGACTGTATTCAAGAGTCAATGCGACTTTGATGTTAGGATGCTGATAAAGTCAATGACGTTGACGTAGGAGTTGGCCCACACCCTCACGTTTTTACCACGCGATCTAGACGTAGACGCGAGAAAGTTGCCGGTAACCGTAGCGTCGATCACTTAAACGGGATTCTCGGAGGGTGCATGGGAATCTCCGCTAAAGATGTTTGAGAGTCGAGAATCATGAGGCTGATCGATGATTTGTGCCAAGATGACGACATGGATATCAGGCGGTAATAGCCGTGGGATTAACTTGTATCGGCACGTAGCATTTATTATATCACTGATTAATCTGATAATGCAACCTTGATGGCCGAATAATATCCGATTTAGCTCATGTCGTGTATCTTTATTTTCTAGACTAACACGACTTCAGAGGTCCAGTGGCTCAAGTGAATAGAAGAGTGTATTATTCTATGGTTTTTAACTACCAGTTCCCAACAAAATGAAGATATCGGTATCAAAAGATCGCTAATTAGCAGCAATGGCAAGATAGTAATAAGCCAACAGCATTGCAACGAGAGCAGCCAAGAAGGCGTGAAAGAGTGTAAGGGATGAATCGTGAAGCTTGTCAAGTCCACTCTTGGGAGACTTGGAGGTATCCTGTGCCCAAGGGATCTGACTCTTCTTGTATCCTGAGTCCTTGAGAATCTGCTCGGCGACAATCTTGCTACCGGCAATACAAACAGGAACACCAGTGCCAGGGTGTGTGCTGGCGCCAGCAAAGTAGAGGTTCTTGTACTTGGAGTGCTGAGTACCAGGTCGGAAGGCAAGGACATTCATGATGGAATGGCTAAGGCCCAGAATAGCACCCTTGTCGAGGTTGAACTTCTCCTGCCATGTGTAAGGAGTGTTGATAATCTCGTTCTCGATAAGAGGAGCAAGATCAACTCCTATTCTGGCCTTCATGGTCTTGATGACAGTGTCGCGAGCAAGAGAAATCATCTTGTCCCAATCCTGACCAGATTCAAGAAGATTAGAGTTTCCAGACTTGGACAGACCCCGATGTGTTCCAGCGGAGTCTGATAGAAGATGACCAACAGGAACCAAGACAACAACGGCATCCTTTCCATCAGGAGCAGCTGAAGGATCAATACGCGAAGGAACGTTAACATAGAAGGAAGGTTCTGTAGGAATGAGGTGCTCCTTGAAGATGCTGTCAAAGGACTCCTGGTACTCGTCGGCAAGGAAAATGTTGTGGGCGTTGAGCTCGGGAATAATCTTGGAGGCGGACCAGTAGAAGGAGATACTACTGCATGATGTCTCGCGTTTTGATAGTGAGTCGGCGTAACTTGTCTTGGGGAGGAGGTTGTTGTATGTGTAGACGAGGTCTGCATTTGAAATGACAATGTCTGAGGAAAGATGGGTGCCGTTCTCCAGGACAACGCCATTAGCCTTGCCGGTTGCTTGGTCGATGGAGATGGATTTGACACCAGTTGAAAGACGGTATTCTACGCCAAGACGTTGACCAACGTTGACTAGTGCCTCGACGACCTGGAATGTTGTTAGTATGAAAACGGTCACTGACAACATGAAGCAAGCTTACCTTGTGGAATCCGCCTCTGGGGTACAGAATGCCCTCTGCAAGCTCAGTGTATTGAAGCAAGCTGTATGTTCCGGGTGCATCGAAAGGACTCATACCCATGTACATACTTCCGAAGGTAAACACCCTTCTAAGCCTCTCAGTCCAGAAATACTTGCTCGCTCGTGTCCAAATACTCTCAAGAGGATGAATGTTGAACAGATTGAACAGAACCTCAGGACGAGCCAGACTCAAAATGCTGGGAAAGTTCCTTCGTAGGACAGACTCGACACTGACTTCGTAGTGACGGTGCGACTCCTGAAGGAATCCGAGATATCGCTCAAAACCATCAATGCCCTCGACGGCTTCAATGGCCTTCTTCATCTTGGTAAGATCAGTGGACATCTCGAAAGATGAGCCATCTCCGAACCAGATGTTGTAGTTGGGCTCACACTTCAATAGTTCGACTCCCTCGGATTCAAGAGATGTTCCTAGATCTTGGAAGATCTCGTGGAAGAAGCGAGGGAGTAGAAGCAGTGAAGGACCCTGATCAAAGCGCTGCGAGATGTTAGAATAGGCTCAACACAACAATGGTAGCATGCGAAACTCACGTAGCCATCTTTATGGATCAAAGAACATCTTCCACCGGTAAAATCGTTCTTTTCAACGATAGTAACTTTGAAACCAGCCTTGGCGAGTCGCGCAGCGGTCGAAACGCCTCCAACGCCAGCACCTAGGGATTCATTAGCTCCAGTGATCGACAAACGAGTAAGTAACCATACCTATCACAATAACCGACTTTTGCTGTTGACTCATTTTGAATATTAGATAGTGAGGGATGATTGATGTGAGAATATTACACAATTCACCCGCTCAACGACTTTTGATGTGCTGAGTATAGAGTCAATGACGTCTTCCATTTCAGATATACCCACTTTTTAATCAAATTGGTTCGGACTCGGACTCGCTTTATTTTCCATGTGAAAAAGCTACCCTGGAATTCCATCGGGGCGCAGTTCTTTTACCCTGGATTGTGAGTCATTTTATTAATTCATCCTGGTGGCTTGGATAACGGGTCTTGAAGATGTTGTCGAGGCTATTTGATGGACTGTTGATCATTAACTGGATTGGTTTGGGCTGCTTTAGTGCCGAGAAAGCGTGTTCTGCCATTGGTTACTTCGGGTAGAAGGGTCTTCAACGATCTGGCTTTTTTACAACTTCACTTTTGCAACTTGGCGACACGTATGCATCATCTTGGCAGGACATCAAGGTAGCTCATTGAAAAATTCAAAGTAAAGTTGAAAGATGTTGAAGTTGAATTGTGATGAGATTACAGCTCAACTAATGAGCCAAATTGAGAGGTGTGAAATGAATAATCTATGAATATCTAAAATACCTTCTACCACATATTAAGTCCAACAATGCACCGCTATTGATTCAATGCAGACCAAGCAACCCGAATTCGTCGACTCTTAGGAACAGTAGCCCGTCCCTTCTTCAGAACAGGTCCTGTTTCTCTAAGAACACGTCCTATCTCCATGTAACTCTCAACAGCAACTCGAATAGGGCCCTTTCCTTCTGCAGGAAGTTTTTCGATGGCTATCTTTGCAGTGTTGTACTTTTCAAAAGCACGGTCAAGCAGTTTTTGCCGCAGACCCTCGATGGTAGGACCGTAAGGCGCCTTGATCACATCTTCAGGTGTGAGAGAGGCTTCCTTGAGCCAGGCGAGAGGAAGGTAGACGCGGTCGATTTCCGCGTCGACTTTGATATCGCGGGCGATGTTGACGTACTGTAGTGCGATGCCCATTTCTTGCCCAGAAGCTACAACTTCGCGTTGAACTTCGGGGGATATCGTCTCAGGAGTGTGGTAAAGAATAAGGTGGTTGCAGAGCTCAGCGACTGTTCCAGCTACACGACTACCGTAGACATCCAGGTCCTCGGTAGTTTCAATAGGGAACTTGCCGGCCTTGCGGTCGAAAAGAAGATCAGTGTCAAACCCCTTGAGCAAATCATCGAGAGGATGCTTGGGCAGATAAAAGGTAGGTAGTTGTAGAAGAGCCATATGAAACATCTTGGGAAAGTTGGAGGTGACGAATTCACGGAGTCGGGGCGAGATATCTTCCTCGTTCTCCTCATAGGCGATGTTCAGAAACTGCCTCAACTTTGCAATCGAGGCTCTCGACTCATCAACAGAAGGAGCCTCATCGACAAGATCGTCGGCGGCTCTGCAGAAAGCGTAAAGCCGGATCAGGTCGATTCGAAGTCTTCCTTCAAAGGCGCCACTCGCGAGATAAAAGCTGCGGCTCTTCTTTCTGAGAAGGTCAACCGCGCTGACAAGCCCGGAAATACGTTCTTGGTCATATTTCTCTTGTGGTAAGAGAAGAGCGCGGACAACTAATCCAAGAGTTGGGAGACCCTTGTTCTTGGGGAAATGTTCAGGAAATGTATCCAGAATGGCCAAAGTGTTGTCGTTTGCAATAAGACCAAAGACAATCAGGGTATTAGTAAGAAGGAAGAAAACAGCTTCCCTAATAATTGTTAGCGAGTGCTCGCCTTACAGCAGAATTATCAGCTTACTCGATATCGAGGCCATCCCAAAGAACGACACCGTATTTGGTGCCTGACGTGATACTCCACGTTCCCCGTCGCAACGCAAAAGTGTCAACCACCCACAAATAAACTGTTGGCAGAGCAATTGGTAGCAGAGTATTGGTCCACGGCAAATTCACAATAAACTGGTATGAAATGGTCCTGCGATAGGTTAGCAAATTGTGCCAAGTGAAACAAAAGACTGGAAGCGCGCATTACCATAGAAACAGGAGGAATGGACACGCCCAAATCAGGATAAGGCCCATGTACATGCCCTCACCACCGCGCGAAACATGTACCCAGCCGAAAATGATGGCGGAGGTGAAGAGAAGTTGACCGGCAATCTTACCCCAAGTGCTCGCTTTGTTGAGATAAATGGGGTGGAAGGTTGCTTTGCTGAGGAGCATGTAGAGAAGAGACGTGTTGAGCGTTTGGATCACAAAGAAAAATAGTTCCTCAGCGGGAATATCCCACGCGGTCAGTCCACAAACAACACCAGGTGGATAAGTCCATATCCGATTTCTGATGAGATAAGAGTCCCAAGGGCTTTTCTGATGTCAGCATAGAGAAGAGGGGATGCGCGAAGCGCACATACATTGTAGACACAACAGCTGTCTAGATAAGAATTAGTTTTCAAGACCTTCAATCGAGGGGGAATAGTCCTTACTGTTATCATAAACGCAAGCTTAAAGATATCCAATTTTGACAACAACGGTCTGTACACGGCGAACAGCACAAGGCCGAACGGTATCGTGTACTTTAAATGCCTATGAGAATGGTAAGCCAAAGACGAGGTGACGGTGAAAAAGAAAGTACGTACACTTGGGCATATTCCCATCCCATTGTGACTGACTGTATGTGGTGATGGTCGAGAAAACAAACGACGTCAATCAAGGATTTACTCTCGAGTCATAAAAAAAGGAGAGTAGAGTTTTGTTAGGGAAGAATTGACATTGGAATTCCATTTCGACACTAACAATTAAAAAGCCCGCAATATTTTTGGTGTAGAGGTCTTGTACCCCTGCCGTGTTAGGTAAACGTTGACGTCAAGACTTTTGCTTCGCCTTCTTAGTTTAGTCTACTTGTCATTAACTTTTCTACACACCAAAAAAAGGACCCCTGTTTTATTTTTACGGCCTTCGGTCTTTTGGACTTTGCCGTGTTATCCTGCACCGATTGAGACGATGAGATCTCGTGGTTTGAAGCTACCGTTACCTGCTTTTGACGTCTGTTCTGTGATCGATGGACATCTCCATTTTATTGGATGCCGAAGTATCCGACGGTTTAGCATATATCAGGATTTCCCGTAGGAAGTAGCCGTTAATGAGACTTGGTGGTAGTTCTTAATATGATGCCTTTCTGGATGCTGCTGCTTTGCCTCATGTCTTGATTGATCCTGCGATGCTCTACTCCCAATTGCCATATACAACTCTTCATGGTTTCGCATGACGAAAATAAAAACCAACATCAGCCTCATAACATCGTCATGAATTCATTCCAGCAGGCTGCTCCCGCAACGGGTGCAGTGTCTCACTCAGATGAGCCACAACCACTTCGTCATCCGTCAGTTTGTCTCACGCATTTGTAGCAAACATACTCACCTCTCACAGTTATCTTATCGGTAATTTTGCACCGATTCACAAAACCACAAATCTTACACCGTGTACCTTCAGCGGATGTATTCCTTCGGAGCTTACGGGAGGACAGTATGTTCGCAACGGTGGGAATCCAGTTAGCCATGAAGATCTCGGTCGAGATGCGCATTGGTTTGACGGTGATGGGATGCTTTCTGGGGTGCTGTTCAGAAAGGCTTCGTCAAATGGAGAGATCGTTCCGGAATTCGTCAATCAGTACATCCTCACTGATTTATACTTGTCTCGAAAGACTACGTCGGTCATGTCACCTATCATGCCGAGTATCACAACTCTCGTCAACCCTCTATCATCATTTCTGAAGATCATGCTTGCGACATTCAGGACAATGTTTCTAGTATTTCTCTCAAATCTCCCAGGATCACAACAATCTTTGAAGCGCACCAGCGTCGCCAACACAGCCATTTTATATCATGATGGCCGAGCGTTAGCAACATGCGAAAGTGGTCCACCTATGCGCATACAGCTTCCTTCGTTGGATACCGTTGGCTGGTACGATGGTCTCCAGGCTGAAGGTGAGCCCGAGCAGAATCTGTCAGAAGAGAAGGGCGAGCCATTTGGCGGAGCAGGTCTTTTCAAGTCCATGAAAGAGTGGACAACAGGACATCCCAAGGTCGACCCCATCTCAGGAGAAATGGTTCTCTACCACAACACATTCCTACCGCCATATGTGCACTACTCAGTCCTCCCCAAGACTGATGTCGATGCTCTTAGAAGGCGAAGACTTGTCAACCAAGCTGTACCTGGTGTGTCGGGCGCGAAGATGATGCACGACTTTGGAGCATCGCGCGCCCATACAGTCATCATGGACCTTCCATTGACTCTTGATCCTTTGAACCTAGCGAGGAACAAGGAGGTGGTAGCATACGACCCTTCGAAACCCTCGCGCTTTGGTGTCTTTCCACGCCATGAACCTTCAGGTGTGAGATGGTTTGAGACAGCGCCTTGCTGCATCTTTCATACGGCGAATACTTGGGATACCAAGACTGGTAGCAAGACGAGGTCTGTCAATCTTTTGGCTTGCCGCATGACTTCCTCTACGGTGGTATACACAGCTGGAAACATCCTGCCTCCAGTGAAATCGAAGCGCTCGAACACTCAGCCTGCCGGGGAGTTTGAGCGCCAATGGGATGAGAAGGATATCTGTCGATTCGAGCAAGCACCCATGCTGGAATCCCCTAGCGAGAAGAAGGTCCTAGGTGGTGATTACTTCTCATCTGTCGACGAAGCCGATGACTACAGCCAATGTCGACTGTACTACTACGAATTCAACATGTCTATCAAGTCCACCAACAAGGTCACGAACCAATGGGCCCTCTCATCCATCCCCTTCGAATTCCCCTCCGTTCGCCCTGATCGAGAGATGCAAGACGCTCGTTACATCTACGGCTGCAGCACATCGACATCCTGCTTCGGCGTAGCACTCGGAAGAGCCGACAAGGTCGATCTTATTGTGAAGATGGACGCCAGGACTCTAGTTGAGCGGGGTAAGAAGATGAACACCAGACCGGTGACCGGCTGTATCGACAGAAGGACCGTCAAGGAGATTCTTGGTTCGCAAGCCGAGAATGATCCTATCAAGATCTTCCGTCTTCCTCCGAAGCACTTCGCCCAAGAGCCACGCTTCGTGCCCCGAGCCGGAGCTACGGAGGAAGATGCTGGCTATCTACTCTTCTATGTCTTCGACGAATCTCAAATCTTGCCCAACGGGGACTGTCCACCTACCTCTATGTCGGAACTGTGGATCGTCGACGCTAAGAACATGTGTGACGTCGTAGCCAAGGTCAGGCTTCCACAACGTGTGCCATACGGTCTGCACGGAACGTGGTTTTCGGCTCGAGATATCGAGGAGCAGAGAGCTGTCGAGACACTGAGAAGTTTGGACGCTGTGGAGAGGAAGAAGCAGGATTGGGTTAATGGTGGAAGTGTGGCCAGGTCGTGGATGGCACTGAGGGAGAAGTTGGAGAGAGCTGTAGGGTGATTATGATCTTTCAGACTTGCGTAGATACCGATACCCTGTCGCGGTCTTTACTGGTGTTTGGGATAGGCTTATAGTATATTAATAATTTAATAATAAGCTCCAGTTATTGACCATCCTGCCTTGATCGATATCCAGGGAGACATTGGCATAAGGTTCAAAGTAAAAAAGAAAAGCCATCATCCTCCTTCTTGGACAACCTCGTAGTGCAGTGACCCGGTAGCTGAAAGGCTGAAACCACTGGGCAGCATGGCGAACGAACCCAACAACAAACGCTATCAATAAAATCACAAAGCTTGCAAAATGACTCCTCAATGAAGCTTTAGCTTCGATAAGAAGTCTTTCTGAAAGCCTTGTGATTCTATTGAGAGAGTTTGTTGTTGAACTGGTTCTGCTTCTTCCTTCCTTCTCTTTTTTATTTGAACCTCATGCGAACATCTGCCAGGAAATCGATCAAGGTTCTCCGTTAGCATGCTAAATAATCCGCAGCAGCTTACTTTTCCATTCCGCAAATGACAAGGACTCCCCAATACCCCTGTCCTCTCTACCAGATATCATGCTCCATCATTGTATGCGATACCCACTCCGTATCGCTGTTTGCAATCGAATTCGCCATGTCAATCATTTGGGCAGTCGTGAACCAAGCATCCATACCCAGGTCATCCATCCCAGGGAGCATAGAAGCCATCGTCTCATTGTCATCATTCGGATCTTGCAAAGCACCATCATTATCATCAGGTATCGTCCCTCCAATGATCTGACCATCGATCGGTATCGGCGTGGTATCATTGTGTTCGCGAGATAGACAACTCAGCATATCATCAAGCTGCTGAAGCTCCGACCTCCGAAACACAGCGATGAGATTCCCCTTGTTAACCATCTCATTAAAGATGATTGAGGTCTTATGCCGAAACGTCGCATCATATTCAGAGAATCTCGGATCCAGAACCGGTGCGATAAGCAGGTTGAAGCTTGACACAAACAGCGACTCAAGATCAAACGGTAGAAACGCTTCTGCAAACAGTCAGTAAGAGCTTCAAAGCGAGATAAATCTCAAGTGGTTTTACCAAGCAGACCTTGACTTTGCAAACAGCCAAGAATGTTGATCATCTGGTATGAAGAGTCGATGCACATCTTGATCAGGTTCCAGACAGTTTGAGATGAGTTTAGTGCCTCTGTTATGGCGTCTGGTGTTTCGAAGCGTATCTTGAGGAAGCAGAGGAGCAAGGGTCTTGTTGCGAGCACGATGCATTGGTGGTAAAGGGTGTGTAGGTAGCCTGCTACTCGTGAGACACCGTTGATGGCTTTGTCGACGCCGAGAGGAAATTGTTGTTGTAGCTCGTCTGCGAGGCCGGCGATGTTTTCGAGGACTTTCTTGGTGCTGAGGAGGAACTTTTTGTTGAGCCGACCGTTTGCTCCGTATACTCCTGGACAATGTATTAGCATAGACTAAGTGCATTATTGGGGTCATCATACCTCTTCCGACAGAAGCAATACTCCGACACAGCCGAATCTGCATATGTAAAGCTGCCACCCGTTGCGTCGACCCTCCGTAGTGCGGAAGTGCCGGATGAATATCGTCATCGTGAACGGACTGAGGCAAGCCCATGAGAGATGTCATCTCGCGGTCGAGCACGTATACAGTCCACCATATCCTCCGACTTCGTTCAACGATGCGTTCGCCAAGTTGGTCTACAGGCATGTCTGTGTGCATACCTTGCCCCAACGCGACTCGCATTGCTTGTCCGATCTATGTGAAGTTAGCAGGCTGTTTCTGGCATCGGCGACTAACATACAAATCCGTGCGATGAGTGGCGATAGTCGAGCGACTCAAAGTACAACGCTATACAACAGAGTATCTCGGTCGATATGAGCGGTTCGTAAACAAGGATGTGAATACTTGGTAGCAATCGAAGTGCAGTGACGAAATAATCAGCACCAGGCGGTCTTTTAGACTGGTAATTATTGTTCTCGGCAAAGGCTTTGCCAAAGGCCAAGATGAGTAAAAGGTGGATGTAACGGAGGTCTGCAGCTGCGATATGAGTCGTCGGATCATTATAAAACTCATGCAGGTAACCCATAAATGTTTCCTCGTCGAAGAGGTGAAACAATTGGCCGCAATGGAATTTCACCGTGTTGACGAGAAATAGCGCATGGTCGAGGCTAGGCATGATGGGAGGATCGGGTGCTGGTGCGATACGAGAGCCATCCCACCCGAGATCGTAGGCTAGACCATCGAAGAGAAGGTTATCGGCGGCGATTGGGCTTTGGTGGATGTATTCGTGGGTGAGACTGAGGACGCGACGGGTGAAGGACCAATTCGATGATGTGCCGAGGTAAACTGCCATGTTAATTGAGGCTCATGAGTTTGGGGCTTTAAACTCACATTCGCGACCTTGCGCAGAGGCCATAAACTTGGACTGCCCTGCGGATAGAGGGTTCACGAGAGCGGAAGCAATTGGGTCCAGCCCTTTGCTACCACTATTCGTACTGCTCCGACTATCGAGTAGGGAATCATCTGGAGGAAGCGATACCGATACATCCCCTCCTGGCGACAACATATGAGGCGGCGCCTCTGCTATCCCAATGTCAACGATGGACCAAGTTCGATGAACTCCAGACTCACCATGATCAGACGGCCCGCCGACATTGATGTTCGTATCCAATGAGCCAGGCGTTACATACTCAGCAGTGCCTGTACGAGATTGACTGGTCGTAGCGCGTTGTTGTAAATCGAGAATGAAGCTGTAAAGGCGTGAGCGTAGGCTCTGATTGAGGCGGGGATAAGACTTACCCACGAGTGACGAGGATCTTCTGGTCGCGCTGATCAAATTCGCATGAGAGCTTGCGCTTCTTGCACGCGTCGCAAGGATGAGAACCTGAGCATTTTATCTTTTGTTTCCGACATCGTGAACAGCTATTTGTCTTTGCGTCAGTCGGAGAAATTAATTGAGAAAGAGCTTCACTGAGATGACCAGGTGAGGGGGCAAGCAAGGACAGGGTTCATCCAGACTCACGCGTTATCCGATCTCTTCGAGACCCTCCCTCCTCCCGCTCTTCCAACAGAATCTGTAGTCCCCGATGATTTGCGCGCGTGCGATGATGCACTCGGAGCCATGTTTTACATCAAACAAAGGATGAAAAGGCAATTGATGCAGAGGACAATTGAAGGAAAAAGACGTTTGCGGGGATGGATTTTAGGTTCGGGGGTTAGCGTAGCCTCACTGAGTGAGTCGCTGTAAAATTTGGGGTTAGTGCAGCCGCTCGCTGTGGAGGTCACGAGATGCGCTGGTTGGGGTGACGTAAAAGGTATCACAACACGAAAAGAAGCGACAAAGAAGGGAGATAAAGAACAACTGATGAATATGCGGGGTTCTAGCTTGCTATATTTATTTCTAGAGGCTCTTTTCTTGTAACAGATGAGAACCGGGTGTTCACTCCTCGTCACCGGGTGGAGGCGACTTTTTAGCGTCGCTGTTGATAACGCGGGCTGGTGGAGATGACCCCGGTTTCGCTCTCATTTTCTGTTGATAGCTGCAACATCCCCGGTCAATTGAGTTGAGCTAGAACATCCAGAAGACGATGATCGGAGCTCCGTGCATTTGAACATGACCTGCCGAGACAGGATTAAGGCAATGCAATGCAGTCCGGAAGATGCATGCAGAGGAATGGACGCATCGAAGGTCATGAGAAGGGCGGTTGCATGTTCTATCGAGATTCCATGACCGTCAAAGAATCGGACACCGAGATCCTAAGAGACGAAATAATTTGGTTATCTTATGTTATCTTAGGCCAGTATTTAGATGACTTTATTTTGGCGCCCTAAAGTTTAGAACCTGCCTGCATGGTTAGCCATGGCTACGATCTTCATTCTGGCACCTTGAGCGATCAAAAAACACCACACGGCGACGTCCATTATTTCATGCTTCAAGACTTTTTTATCTTCATTGTTCTTCTATATGCACATGCCATCCAATTTACTTATTACTTTAGTTCAATCGACCCTTGACGCGATCAGTCCACGTCTTCAGCAACTCCTCTTCCTTCTCACCCGCCTCCTTCATGATACTCTGCACACTCTGCTTCACCGCATCACCAACAGGCTCATAGGGATGGCGGGGCGCCAGCTTCTCCTCTGCACCCTCAATTCCAGCTAACCTGGCAGAGTAAACAGCAACAGCGTATTTTGTCGACGCGACACCAGCCTTGCAGGGTCTCTCCGCTAGAGCGGCAACCTGCTGCAGCTTGAACGCCTCCTCATACTTGCCCTCCTTGTACAGAGCGTAGATCTTGGCTGTGAGAGTAGGGAAGACATTCGCGAAAGCAGCAACGCATCCAACGCTGCCAGCAGCGAGGCCACCGATGAGGAAATCGGATTGACCGCCGTATGTAGAGAACTCTGACGAGGGGATCTGGGCTGCTAGACGGGTGATCTTGCCCACGGAACCACATGTAAGCTTCACGCCGACAATGTTGGACTTTCCGCTAGGATGCGACTTCTTGCTCTCCTCATAGATCTGAACAATGGTCTCAGAATCAAGATCAACACCGTTCGTAACACCAGGGAAGTTATAAATGACAATTGGGATAGGCGACTTGGCAGCAACCTCCTTGAAAAAGCGCTTCACCACGTTCATGGTAGTCGCCTTGCCAAAGTACGCGGGCGGCAGAACAAGTAGGTAATTGGCGCCAGCCTTGGCCGCATCCTCAGCAAGTTGGAGAGTCTGCTTTGTAGAATGCGCACCGACGCCAGCCATGAGGGGAAAGTCAGGACCGATGGTCTTGCGGGCGAGAGCGATGAGCTCAGAGCGCTCTTCGCGGGTGAGGAGGAAAGCCTCTGCGTTTGAGCCCATGACGATAAGGCCGTTCAGGCCAGAGTTGGCCAGATGCTTGAAGTATTTAGCTTGAGCATCATGGTCGACTGTGTCATCTGCATGGTTGAAGAATGTGATTGATGGTGCCCATACTCCCGGGCTGTGAGGAGTCAGTATCTCGCTGATGATGGTGAGTTTGGAGGGGCTTACCTGGGGACGTGGGGTAGCTGAGATTGGGGGTTGAGGGAGCCCATTGTGAATGGTTATTGACAAATACGAGACTAATCGATAGGAGTTACAGTTCGAAATGATAATGTCTCAATCAATTGATGCAAAATATCTCAACCTCGTTCTTCTTTAAGCAATTGACTCCTCATCAAGAAGTGGGGTTTGCATCGCGTATCTGTCCCGACACGTCAAACCCTCCTCCGAACATGGGGAAGCTTTGAGTGGACGTCGCCCTCCAAATCTCCAGGTCGGGACCCCATCCGATCCCACCGGTAGGGTACCCGGGAAAAAGAATGGGGTGTGTGCTTTGTCTCGGCCAATTGACTACCCTACAACTTCGGTCGGGTTCGCCGGAGGTCTTCTTCGGCGTGAAACTTCCTGATTACGGCGTCGGAGATGGAGGAATTGCTGGAGAAATGGGCCGAAGCAGAGTGATGCTTTTTTGGCAATGTATTACAAGAGCTTTTGGAATGGTGTAAAGCTCCGGTAATCAGTTTTGTCCCGGTATGGCTTGGCCAGGAATTTACAAAATCAACATTTGAACACCAACCGAAAAGCGTGTGGAGGTACGCATTGTTTAACCCCAACACATATTCTGACAATTCTTTTTGGAATTGAGATGTATGGCACTAACGCAATGTTCCCTCCGGATTTATTCAATACAGGATGCTTATCTGACCTTGGGGAAACAGCAAAGGTAAAACCGAGACTGGATTGAAGATAATATTCGGAGCCGAGATAACACTCTCGGCCGAATTTGGTAAGACATGATAAGATAAGAAGGCTTAAAGTGTTCGAGGTCTAGACACTATCCAATGCACTGTAGAGGTGATAAGATAGTAGATAAGATAAGTGAGATTACAGTGCGTCAATCGTCGAAATTGTCCTAGGGACTGTGCAGCGATAAGATATGGGATAAGATAACAACAACAAAGAAACATCATCTTCACATCACTCAAGTGTGGACATGAAGTCACTGCAAGCGAAGAACATATTTGAAAGAAAAAAATTGATCTATGAAAGCAAAAGTGAAAAGCAAAAACTAGAGACAGCCCAATAGGGTGGGTGAAGCGCTTTTGAGTCTTAAACAACACGACTTGAGATCAGAACACCAAAGACGTGAAAATATTTCTCACTTTGATGTTCGAGACCTACTTTGCAAATCTGGAGAGGCTCTGGGTACTTTCTTTGTCAAGATCGTCCTGGAGCTCGGTCTGGATCTTGTCGAGCTCTTCCAACAGCAGCTGAACCTGTCTGCGGAAATCCTTGATGCCAAGCTTTCCCGTAGGAATCTTTGAAACGTCAGTACACATCAGCTTCGTATGAAGTTCCTCGTTGATGGCATCCATCCGTTCGATCTTCTGGGCAGATCGCATGTTAAACTCGTTCTCTCGGCCCTCCATGGCTTGATTGCACTCCTTCATGGCTTGCTTGTAATTCTTCCTGGCTTGAGCGTACTTAGCATTGGTGTTGAGAGCAGGCTCGTTGGAAGAAGTTTGAGTAGCAGCAGGTGCGGGGCTCTTGGCCTGGGAACTCTCGTATGCGTTAGTGGAAGACATGGTTTATGTTTGTGATAGAATGTTATAGGTGATGGTTAGGATTTGCTTAGTGATCTGGTTGGTGAGTTGGTTGATTGTTCTTTGTGTGGATATGCAGTTGTGTGTGAATGTCAAAAGCAGTTTTACAAGCAGGAAACTGGAGCTTATATGTCAAATCAGGTGCAGGGGATGGATTCGTGTTCATTGTTTCATCTGATGTGAATATAGAACGTGGATACATTGGCAAGCGAATGGTGTAGTTGCGGTCGCTGAACAGTGGCTTTCTTGGAACAAGTGGCATATCAAGCATACCAAGAAGCATCGTGGCTTGTTCCTCCGCTCATATTCAGCTTCTGTTCGTGTGACTTCCTCAACCGCATAACCGTTGGAGTATCCGTGCTTAAGCTGAGTCTTTGACCACGGTCCAACTTTTTGTTGTCAGAACCGTGATCCCTTTCATCTTTCGGACGTTCATCTGCGTCCTTACCCGAGGGCTCTTTCAGAGAGTCAGAATGTCCCGAGAGCCCCCGGCGAGCAAACTCAGAGAAAGAATGTCTGACGCTCGGATTGGTGACGAACCAAGCACCCAGGTAGATAATAATAGACACTGCAAGTGCAACGAGGACTAAGTAAAATTAGCAATAATGCTTTGATAGATGAATTACTGATCCGAACTCACAGATCACAGCAAAGACCCAGCTTGGGGTTTTCTGAAAGGAATCCGCATCCAACGCGAACAAAGAAGAAAGGAATGACAAAGGTAACTGATTGGTCAGTGTTTAGTACCCAGAATAGCAATATCGAACTTACGAAGAGAAGCGTGGCAAAGGTAAAAGTCATGAGGACCTTGTTCTGATTCGCTGAAATCTGTGCTTGCTCGTTCGCGATTTCACTTTGTTGTAGCGATAACGTCGTGTTCAGCTGGTAGATACAGTAGTCAGCAAACAGTCATTCTCTATACTAAATTCTCTTGAACTTACTGCTGACTGTATCCTGCTGGCAACCTCGTCCATCTCTCTGATATCATTCTCGACATAGTCTGCTGAGATGTCTAAATTTCTTTTACCCCTTGCAAGATTCCTCTGAACCACCCGCTGAAAGCGAGCAGCTGACTTCAGGATGTTTAGTTCGTCGCGGACATCTTTAATGTCGCAAAAAAGCTTCTTGGCCTTCTCAATCGACTTTCTCATTGCTTCCTCGCTCCATGGCTTGTTTGTACTCTTCCAGAATGCGAGTGAGCTTTGGCGTCGGCGGGATAGGCTGTGCGGTTCCTGGCCCTGTGTGTCTTGCCGCCCCCGTGACGTATCTGGAGCGGAACGGCTAAGGGTATTGAAGATCTCGGTCTCGTCTCGGCCCTTTAGCCTAGTTAGCTATGTGATACTTAGAGCGAAGAGAGTACTTGCAATGCTGTTCATATAGTTCGAAAATATCTGACTGATAGACATCCTGGCCTTTGACTTGGGCTTTCTGTCGTAAGAGCCCACACAGTAATCGACGATGATCTTGGCCATCGCGTCCGCGGACTCTGGCTGCGAGCGATTGCCTCCGTACTCGGCCTGTTTATTGAGTTGGTCAAGTACACCTTCTACCAAGTTGTCATGATTGTCATCGAGTGAGCAGGAGGAAGCACTCAGTATCCATTCTACAACACCCTCAGTTAGTGCAAAAACATCAACAGTGTCCAGGACGTACTGTTTCCAACGACCCATATCCATATTTGGTTGACTCTCAACAAGGTGAAGTGGTCCTCATCGTCGGCTCTTTCTAACTCTTTCAAGAACTTGGTAACGACCTGATCCTCGTTACGGTTGATTCGGTCAGCATTCGCCTTGCTGTCCAAATCTGGTCCATATTGTTCGTTGTAAAAGTTGTAGTACCATTCGTCGAGAGTCGGCGATTCGTGAATGACTGAGCTAGAGTAGGCTCTTAACAGAGAATGGTAGTTTTCGAAGCCGGGTGGCTTAGCCTGTGGTTTTGTGCTTTCCCTGTAGTGTGTTGAGAAGCAAAGGTAAGGCATCTGCAGACAACAAGTGAGTATGGTAACAGAAAGCTGGCAGTAGCTAGGAACTTACATATAAGGCAGACGCTGGCATAATCTTAGAAGAGCTCTTCTCAGGTTGGAATTCTTCCACCTTGGGCAGCTCCTCACTTCCATCCGGCTTGTTTGTCCCTTTCTCAGACTGGGCTCCGTCAGACCCTGGGTCTTGCTTTTGTTCCGAATGTGTACTCTCCACCTTCGCAGTATTGTCGTTCGTAGACCTAACCGATCCCGGTCGTGATTCTTTTTGTTCCTCTTCTGTGGTATCCTCTCGCCCTTCCAAGTCATGGCTCGAAGTATCAGTTCCATCCTTGAAGGGGTTCCCTGCTTGCCTCTCACCGGTGTCTTCGCTTTCAGAATCATTAATCTGTCGCGCATCGTTCACGTCTCTGATCACAGCACGTGGCTTCATCATTCGTGATGGAGTTTCACCATCAGGTACCTGGATCCAGCTGTCTTGGAAAAATGACTTCAGTTCATAGTACTCTTCCGGACCGCATCCGTGCTCAATCGTGATTCTTTTAAGCAGGTCCTATTTGATGCATTAGCACCTCACCTGTGAACTGGAATACAGCCTTTGTTGTGAATACCTTCATCCATACAATCTGCGTGTCTGTCAGTGATAATCAAGAATGTATCTTCGAGTTCGGCACTCACGTTCGTCGCTGGCAGATGAATCCACCTAAATCTTGGTTCTTCACCGTCGTTCATGACATGATCCTTTGGCAGGAGACCCTTACTTCTCATAGCCTCTAAGTCGCGCATAGCGCCCCGCATGACATCGGTTGGCCCCTCTCCGTATATAATTTCCTTGACTGATCGGTATCTTCGAATCACTCCTGACTGGCCCCTGTTCTTGTATAGTTGGACGACAATGGCGTCGTAGTTGTCTAGGATGTCATCCAAACCCTCACCAGCCTTTGGCTCCTTGTACTGACTGTAATCGTCTGCATGAAGCTGCGAATAAGGTGGGTCTCGTAGAATATCACATACCAGGCGCAGACTGTCGGGAACACTCTCCTCGTAAGCCTCCATCGGGTTATTCTTCTGTTCAGAACTGAGGTCCAGGCCTGCGATATTCATGATTGGTTGGTCCTTCCCATGACGCGCAGGCGTACTTGTATCTGCCTTCAAGTTCTTCTGAGGTTTCTTCATTGGGTGTCGATTTGTCTGCTGGGAGTTCATTTTCTTGAGTGAAGCTAGAACGGCTTGGCACCTGTCAGAAAGCAACCTGTCGCGATCTGATGCGGCAAGGAGGAGCCATATCACAGAGGGAAGGTGGTGAGATAGACGTGGCTGACTCCAGCTTTGGATGATGTCCAGAACCATATACCGGGCTAATCGTAAGGTATCCTCAGCCTGGTCGCTCCGAGGTGACTGTCGTATAAGTTTCGAGAGGAGTGAGGCGAATTCCTGCCTTTCCAGCATATCCTCCAACTTAAGCTGTCTGACAGCCTGATGTTCCTGGGCGTTTTGCTTCAAAGCTTTACCCCTGCATATATGACTTAAAAGCCCACAAAATCGGGTTGGGTCCTTATGGCCCATGATGAGGTCCATGGGTGTCTTCTCTTTATCGTTCTTGATGTGCGGGTCTGCGCCGTGGTCCATTAGTAGGCTGATAACCTCGCCTCGTTGGATATGCTTGAGGTTTGAAGAGTCCTCATTGCCAGAATCGTCCGGCTCATAGTCCCCTTCCTCACTTTCGTAGTGCCCGTACCACACACGTGCGTCACTAGCCAGATGTAGAGCAGTACTGCTGTCCGTCCCCCTGACATTCACTATCGCACCTCGATCAAGCAACAGCTGTAACACACCCATGTTACCCCGTTTACTTGCGATGTGTAAGGGTGTAAGCCCCCCTTTGTCTTGATGATGGATAGCCTCGCCCTTTACATTCAGCAAGCCGCTGGCGGTGGCCGCATCTGAATACCGAGCCGCGAAGTGCAGTGAAGTCCAATCATCATTATCGCGAATGTCTACCTTAGCGCCGTATGCTAGTAGCTCGGGAATGATCGCTTCATTGTGGTATGTCATGGCAAAGTGAAGTGCCGTGCAGCCATCTCTATTTTGGATGTTTGGGTCTACTGTTTCCTTGAGAAGTAGCGATAATACCTGTCCATGTCCTTTCCAAATGGCATGATGCAGTGGGCTCCAACCATCAACGTCCGTACAGTTAAGGTCGGCCCCTGCTTTAATCAGTTCAGAGGCCATCTCAGTCTGACCCCAGGTAGCCGCTGCGATCAGAGGTACATAGCCATACTTGTTATCACTCTGGTTGATGTTTGACTTGTCGCTGTCCAAGAGATGCTGGAATATCGTTTTGTAACCGCCAGAGATTGCCAAATGCAATGGTGACCAGCCATCTTCATCGCCAACTGTCGCCTTCGCACCTTTAGACAGTAGCAACTCAACGATGTCGGTATATCCTAACCAAGAGGCAACATACAGTGCTGTTCGTCCCTTATCATCCTGTGCTCCATGATCAGCTCCATTGTCAAGCAGAAGCTCAACAATAGCTCTGTAACCTTCGGAAGCCGCCAAGTGCAGAGACTGGGTCTTGCCTTCGGTTTCAGCGTGAACGTCAGCCCCATATTTAATCAGCTCTGGAATGGCTTCATCAATGCCATTTACAACGGCAAGTTGAAGAGCAGTTTCATTATGCTCGCTCTTGGCATCTACATTCGAATTATCCTTTCGAAGATAAGTACGTAGCTTGTGTAGAGCTACACCTCTGGCAATTTGAGATTCCATTGCCATTTCTACAACGATTCGGTGAAAGATCAACTCATCGCGCCGGATCCTGTCTGCGCTTATGTTTTCTTCGGCGCGCTCGATACCCAAATTGGAGGCGACATATTCCGCGTGGGTAAGTGGACCAGCCGTCTTTGCCTCACCAGACTCTGTATCCTGTAGTACTGGGATAGGTATTTCCTCTGACATGTTTGAGGGAGCAAGAAGGAAGAAAGGGAGTTAGATCAGATGAGGTGCACCGGAAGAGGTATTGATCGAGTCTTGAAATGTAGCAGGCGGGGGCATTCCTGTATTTCAGATCTTTGACCCCCCCGGAAAGTAATACGGAAAGTCATCTTTCGTAAGACTTGCCGCTGATGCTTCTATCTCTATTGGGAAGACCTGTGCTGTAATTGGATGGTTTTCTGTATATCCCTCAACCATGCAGGAGCTGAGTAGAAGTCTGACCTCTGACAAGAATCTCACGGGGTGATTGGTGGCCTGATTTTGGCAGTCGATAAATTGGGAAAACAGGTGTGGGATCACTGAAAACCCTTGTAATCCCGACATATCACCTCAGTTGGGGTGCGAGCTTTGCTGCTGACAGTCACTTAGTGGGACCTTATGTCGAATGGCGGTATTGTTGAAGCACTGATACACCTGCACACCACTTTGACAGACTACCACACATTATCCAGGCCTGCTGTACGGAGGGATTGAGAAAACTTGTTGAGGGCTGATTTGTTCGGGTATGAGATGCATGAGAGCCAAGACAGAAGTTTTGAGGCCATACAACGCCACCAACAGCTTTTTCGTCGCTGGCCATAAGCGTAGTGAATCCAGGTTGCATTTAAGATGCCATACTTTCCCACTTTCCCAAGTTCCATTCTTAATCCACGATCACCCAGTCATCCTTGTGCCTAGTTCATGATGGCTGACGATTCAAAAGTCCAACAGTCCTGGGGGTTACCCGACCGCAGTGGCCAAAATATCACAACTTGGACAGAACCCCCCTCTCTCAATGGTCTACAAATCGTCTCTACAGCTCCGTTGAGTAAGAAGGATAAGAAGAAAATGAAGAAAATCAAAGAAAGGTCCAAAAACCCGGAGGTAATCCAACAGCCAGAGGCAATTACCGAGCCTAGCCCTGAGAACGATCAAATCATCCCGAAGGAGGAACCTCCTGTGGAGGCACTATTCCCTGACCCTGAAGAACCTGAAGAACCCGAAGAACCTGAAGAACCTACCGAACCTGAGGAACCTGCCGAGCCTGAGGAACCTGCCGAGCCTGCCGAACCCGAGGAACCTAAGGAACCTATCTACGTCCCGGAGCCGAACATTGAAAAATTTCAAACCCCCGAGGAGGATGGTGTTGGGAAGCCGTTCAATTCCTGCCAGGCCAATGACGCCCCACGTCCCATCTATCTCAATTTTAATGCGCAGCACAGACTCATGGTCTTCCTTCAACAGAAGCTGGAAGAGATGTGCTTTGTATTTTGTCAGCACCACATGCCTCAAACACTCCTAGACAATGGCTGGGACTGCCCCGAGAGCGCAGAGCTGCAGAACTGGGTGGCAGCTTTAAAGAAAGAGCTTCTATCGACTCTTCGACCCAAAGAACGCAGAGCTTTTACAAGTTCTATGTCCAAGATTCGTGACATTGCTGTCAGTCGCACCCGCATCAACAACTTTCAGCTGGAGGAGCTATTGTCCGATGCCTTGAAGCTAGCCATGCTTCTAGAACAGGATCAATATGTGAATACGATCAAGAGAGTTCGGGAAGGCATAGAAGAGACCCATAGATATCTGGATGAGGAAAGGAAGCAGCTAGAAAAGAGTTGCAACTTCAAGCTGGGAGAGATAACGGCTGCTCGCGCCAAACTCGATGACTTGGAAAGGGCTACAAAAGCGGCATATGATAAGAGCTTACTCACCCGTCACAACAAAGCCCGATCGATGGTCTTACAGTCTGTCCAAAACGCTGAAGCGCTCGAACACAAGATGGACCCTGACGATCGATCAGTCACGATGTCGAGTCTGGATCTGGTGAATGATTTGGAAAACAGTCTAACGCTTGACGAAGATGGTGGAAAGTTGTTCTAGGGACATCCATCGCGCTGCATCTAGTCTATCTAGGAGCTGGAGTAGTAGAGAAGCGGGTCAATCTAAGGCCACATTCTATTGTTATTCATGAGGGAAGTGAGTTGGGGTTGCATTTAAGATACAACCAAGATTAGTGCTACCACTACCCTCTGTAGCCCAAACCTGAATCTGAGTGCGGAATAGCTGTGGGTTACTAGTATCCATGAACCCGATCGATATTGTCTTCCTTCAATTGCATTGCTTTTTACTGTCATCTCTCCCCTCCTGCGCGCTGTTCCGCTTGCGTTTGTCGGAAGAACTGGAGTCTTCCACTCCGGCAATGACCTGCGCAAGCTCCCGTAAATAGTCCAATTGCGTTAATAGGCCGGCCTTACAGGCAGTCTTTTGTTGCGCAAGGTCTTGCTCAAGTTGACCCATTCTGTTAGCAAACTCCTCCACGGTCTTGTTGTGGATTTGGCCTAAGCCGTCAAGGTCGTTTGTGACCTTTGCCAGAGCCGTCTTGGTATTCTCGTGTTCTCGCTTCGTGATCTGTTGCTCCTCGCGCAAAGCTGTAAGATCTTTGTCCAGACAAGCGATCTGATTGTCAAAGGACCTTCTCTGCGCTGCCAACTCGTTTTGGACAGCTTGTACCACGCGACGCTGAAAAGAGGCAAAGTCGGCTTCTTCTTCCTGTTCCAGTGTCTTGGTAATGTTCAGAGAAGGCTGAACAGCCTTGGACTTTCGACTGACCGGAATGAAGTTCCAAGCGGTATAAATCTTCATTTGATAAGGAGTCACCTTCTCAGATGTCGTAGGGTCGATGGTAGCTGTTCTCTCAGTATCCTATTATGATTAGAATAAAGATATCGATACCATATGGCATGATTACTTACAAGCTTTTGTTGCTCACTATCATTCGTGTTCTTGGAATGGGATTCTTTCTGGTATTGCGCGAAAGACTCGCAGAACGTTGCCTGTTCTGTTCGGCAATCCATTCCGGCGGGGTAGAACACGGCATCGGCTGGGAACTGTACACCCCAGTGACGAGATACCTAAACTCGGAATGGCTCGAGCTGGCAGTTCCCAGATCCGTAGATACAGGATAAGTAGAACCAATCAGGATAGCTAATGCTTGCCGATGCAGGAGTCCTCTTCGACAATCGTTTGTAGAGGAGACAATCGCCAATGTCATCCACCGCGGCGGGACTCAGTACATCGAGGTACCACAGAGTTTGCTCAGCAACATGATCAGCAAGATTGGGGGCGATGTTCTTCTGGATGGCGATGAAACCATTCTGAATGCGGTCAAGGGCTTTGCTCATGGTGTCATTTTGCCAATGGAACTCTTCACGCAGGTCAGCCAACGACGCTGTGAAGGCCTTTGCTGCCCCAGGGAAGAGGTTGACGGGCGCAATATCATCCATGATCTATCGCGATGAGTTACAAACATGAGTGGAAAGGGATCTTGTCAATCTACATACGTAAACCCTTTCTGTCACAATCGGCCAAGAGAAAGATCTCCCCAAGGAAGCCTCATAAGGGAGCGAGATTGAATGATAAAGTGCTGCAGTTCTGCCATCCGGTAGATGAGAGAAGAGGCTTTGTATGACTGGACACAAAGTCTAACAGCGAGCAGAAAGAAGAGTTTCACGATGTCCAAGAGGGACGGTGGAGTGAGAGGCGGAGGGTAAAGGTTGTTGGGCCTGAGAGGGAGCAATGATGAGGAAGAGAAGAGTGCGTTGAGATTTAGGGCTTGTCAATTCAGAAGCGAAATGAAAGCATACTGCTGCCGCCTAATAACTGCAGCTGGGAAAAGAACAATAAGATGATCAATATGCAGGCAGTGCAGGTGGGTGTCAAAAGAATTGTCGTCTAAGGCTTAGGATACAGAAATAAAATAACCTAAATTCTGGCCTAAACTTGCATAAGGTGACTAATTCCTTTCGTCTCTTATGCTCTCTGGTCAACTGTTTTGACCCTGGGTGGGCTCTAGTACAATAAATTCCTTCTCCGAATGTTTCCTCCTAACAAACTGGTAGTTCATTTACCGGACGGATGGCTTTGGCTTTCTGTTCAACTTATCTTGACAGGTTTGAAGCAATATAATTAGTTGAAAAGTGTGCACGCAGTTTGCATCAACGGACGCCTAGAGCTTAGAATGGCCAGCAGGTTGAATATCAACAAGCTCCTTCGAGTTACCCAGCCTCCAACTTACAGCACCACCCCAGTCACCTTGCTTCTCATCCGTCTTTGGGTTCTTCCATCTCCATCTTGCAACCGGCTGCTCGCCTTTATCCGACTCTAGAAGATCTTTGACCCATTCTCCAAAGATGGGGAAGAATTTGAACCCATGGCCGCTATCGCCGGATAGGAAGAGCACCGAAGATGATGTATTGGGCACATAGTCGATGATAAAGTCGGAGCCTACAGTATCGGCGAACCAACAAAGGTTCTTCTTGACAAATGGTCGGTCGGAAAATTGTGGAAGAGTCTGTCGTACAAGCTCACGAAGCTGCTTGTCATCATCCCCAGGCAGAAAAGCGCTTTGTTTGAGATCTGTAGGGGCATGGGAAACTCCCGTCTTGGGGTCGGTGTTGATGAAGCCACCACCCATGGGACAGAGCTTCAATAGGTTGGTCTTCGGATCAGGCTCGAAGAAGAAACCCAGGTCACGAGCGTAGGTTACTGGGATACCGCGTAGCGCAGCCGTTTCGTCATCAGTCAGATGAAGATGGGCGACGGACCATGACTTCGCCACGAGTTGCTTTCCGATCTCAGGTACGAGCTTGGCACCCGCTGCGCCAACTGATATGACGACAAATTTAGAAGGGTAGAACAGGCCACCTGTAGTCTTGGCACCCTTTGCCTTCCTTCCGGAAGAGGTGTTCTCGTAAACGATCTCGGATACAACTCCAGCAGTGCCGAGGATGTACTTCACGCCCTGTGCCTTGGTAGCCTGGTAGATAGAGCGTAATGCCGAACCAGAATTAGCGTATCCATCGAATCTGTTAAAGTAGCCGGTCCAGCCAGGGAACGAGCTTTCGTTGTATTGCCATGCTGCGTCTGCAATATCCTTCTGTGAGTTGAGAGGAGTCAAATGGGGCTTGAGACGAGGATCTCGTTCAGCAGCGGCACGGAAGCGGTTGAGGGTATCATGGGCTTCTTTGGGTGCATTGCCTGAGACACAATGAAGGAAGCCGACTTGATGGAAATGAGGTGCGAAGAAGGGAGTCTGCCAAGCCCTGATGGCTTTCTAAACCGACATGCATTAGCCTAGTTCCGTGAAGCCACCCGGAGCATCGATGTTGCTACTACTAACCACGGTAAGGTCCTGGTATAAAGGGTCTTCATATTCAGCTCTGACAATCTTGTTGAGGTCATTGGCAGCAGACCACCGAGAAGGGATCTCATCATCTTTGTCAAGCACAGTGATGTCCTTGTATCCAGCCTTGAGAAGATGGACGACAGTCGAAAGACCAAATGCGCCACCTCCGACGATGAGGATAGGTTCGGATTTGGCGACACTCATGGCGTATATGGGATGTAATTTAAGCTATAGTCAAGACAAATGGTATGGGCGAAAGTAGTTGACATTGGCGTCTGTATCTATACACCATCCCTCATGCAAGAGTCGGTCTCACGATGGGTCGATTATGGGCTTCATTTGTCCAGACTTCCCCAGAAAAGGTAAAAATAGACCGAGTCATGTGGGGGTGACGACGCCATTCGCAAGCCCAAGCCGAGAATAGGTGATATCGGGAAAGCTGCCGATACTGAGATCGGCTTCCAAAAACCCCATGATAAGTGTTAGTGGCGATTTAGTGGAGCTGTCGATGAAATCCGGGGTTAGCGTAGCCGCCAAAATGACGGGTGTTATCACTCGTATCACTTATCGCCCTGTACTATCTAAAGTACAATTATGAGCACCAAAGCCTCACTCTTCTTGAAGCAAGATAAGAAACTTGTCGTAAGTGATAAGTTACAGCGCTATTAAATGAGAAATACAATTCATTTAGTAACGATGACCGAAGAGCTGATATGAAAAAGAAAAGGGCTATGTTTCGAACAGCATAAATGAGGCATGCTGTTTCATTGTGGTGGCAGTGTTCAGCCTTGCGTGGTGAAAGGCAAAGCTAAATGGGTGGCAAGAGAAGAAGGGAGTTAAAATAAAATAAAAAAAGACACAAGGAGTGGGCAGTCGGATGGGTAGAGGGGGCCAGGAGGAGAGGATAGGACCGGGGTAGGTGATTGGGGGGTTTAGGTTTTTCTTGGCCTTTATTCTTTTGTTTCTTTTTGTCTTTTTTTCCTTGCTGTTTTTTGTGTCCGCTCTTTTGCTCTTTCGCTTTTTTCTAAACATCGGTTCTATGATGGATCCCACTGCACCACTCCTTGTTGAAGGTAGATAGAGTTAACTCATTATATAAAGGGGGGCCAGGAAGGCAATCGAGCGATAAGACTTTTTGGAATTTCTTGCATTCGAACGGATGAGCAAAAAGGAGAGTGGCGCAGCGGTTGAAAGGAGTTTTAGGTTTGGAGATAGAGAGAGTTATAGGTTCTAGGTAGGATTCCGCTGCACCACTCTCCTTGAAGGCATAGTAAGTTATTTCAGTATAAGATGGACAGATAGACTGGCCAGCCCACATCAAACGTCACGGGATCAGAATGAATCCACTGTCCGGAGCAAACTCAATAACCCCCTTAATGAGGCTGATACATTTATCATGCTCGAATTCAATTATCCATACGATATGTCTACGGAATATATATACATACGTTACTTGATCCAGGATAGGCCCTCTCTATCGAGTTCAACTAAAACTTGAGAACCAAGTCCTTGAGCTTTCCAAAGTTGGGTGTGCCATATCCAGTGACGGGATCCCAACCGGCAGTAGCATTCCATCTCGCGCCAGGAACAACCCCAGATCCCTTGGGCTCAGGCTTGCCAGTCTGAGTGTTGTTGCCATCGCATCCAATCGCATAACCGCCAGTGATATCAGTCAGAACCTTGGATCCATGCTTGTAGATAAGGGGGTTCAACCATCCCAAGCTTGGCTTACCAGCTCTGAAACGAGCATCGTTCAGCAGACCAACGATGGCAGCCCAAACGGGAGCAGCAGCACTGGTACCTCCACTGCCACTCTGCTTGCCAGCGTAGATAACCTCGTAATCAGGCGAGACACTGTGGCCGGCAACATCAGGGAAACCTCGGCCTTCCCAGTTGGTGTAGGGACCGTAGTACTTCTTTGTCTGCTTGGAGACAGTCTTCATGTATGTCTTGACAGCCTTGTCCTGGTAGCTAGGACGGGAGAAGTACTTGCTGAAACCTCCAGAAGAGCCCTCCCAGGCGATCTCGGGAGTCACATCGACAGTACCGCCAACGGAGGTGAGGTATGGGCAGGTAGCTGGGAAGATGGCGTTGAACTCGACGGTTTTGTAATCGGGAGCGAGACATCCAGAACCAACACCAACGTCACCAGATGAGAAGATGACACTGATACCTCGAAGGCCGAGAAGACCAATCAGGTTGCAGGTAAGAGTAGCATACTCACGAGGAACGCTCTGTTGTAGTGTCAGATGAGGTAAGAATACAGGGAAAGATGTGAACTTACGTCTTCCTCATCACCATACGAGGTGGAGACGACGGCAGGGAGGTCCTTCTGAGACAGAAGATAACGGAAGAAGGGCACATAAGGCTCATTCTGGTTGTCAGCAGCAGTGGGCTGGTCGATATTGGGAACGAAAGGACTGAAAATTGTTAGTCATCTGAAGTTTTTAGACGATCAAGGCCGACATACGGTGCACCGCCAGTGATATACTGAGTGAAAGGAAGAGGGTGGGCAATGCCAACAATGTTCTCAGCATCGAGATCAGCCTCGCCATAGGCCTTGTTAGCAGGGTTCTGGTCATCAGTGCCATTGTTGATGAGCACAGTTGTGAAGTTCTGCTCAGGAATGCCAAACTTCTCTTCAAACGCGAAGACATCGGAGTAAAGAGCGGATTGGCCGAGGAAGCTGCTGAAACCAATGGTGCTTCCAGAGTCAGCCTTAGGAGCGTAGTCGCCGATGTTGTACATCTGCTTCAGGCAAGAAGGGGTGATGCTCGTTTGGCACGAAGCATCAACAGAGCTCTTGGTAGGCTTGTCCTTGCGCTCGGTGATGGTTCGAGCTGGATGAGGGACAGGGTTGAAAGCAACCGTGCCACCAAAGTTGGTGCTGGGATCGACGAACTGAACGTGTTCCGCAACCTCATCAGGGATGGAGTAAGACAGAGTTCGGAGCTTGGTCTGTCCCTCTTTGGTGTAGAACTGATAGTCGCCACCGAGCAACTTGTTGGCTCCCTTGACGTCAAGAGCAAAGTCGATGAAACCACCGTTGACCTTGTAGTGCTTGACACCATTTGACTTGAGCCACTTGGTCACTGAAGAAACGGCTTCCTTGGAGGGAGAAAAGGCGTTTGTGACTTCATCCTGGGAAAGCCATTGGCCGTAGTTCTTGCTGTCGGGGCTGGAGAGGTCAAGAAGCTTGGACTCGAGCTGATCGACACCTTGCATGGTCAGTGCAATACTGAAGACCTGCTGCTTTCCGGAGGAAGCAACTCGAGCAGTCTCGTGGACCTGCCAGCCTTGAGGGACTTCGGCATGGTGAGAGAACGATTTGCCAAAGGTTGTAGGAAGAGCAGATAATGCCAGCACGAGGCACTGGGATGAAGAGATATACATGATGGTGGTTGGATGTCACTGAAGACCCCGGATAAGCGAAAGTAAAGACTGGATAGAGACAGGATACTACAACAAGAACAAAGTAAATATTCGAAGGAACTTCTCTCATTCTTATCTATTTCTCCCAAATGGCTATCATCGTCAATGCCATCATCCACGCGACTCTGGATAACACGGCATCGCAATGGAGATATCATCCAACAAAGGCCCTTTGTAAATACAAAAGGGCTCCGGGGTTCTTGGCACGAGCTTCTCAATTGGGACAATTTTCCGTTTCGCGTTGTGCAGATCATGATGGCACTTAGCCTCTCTGGGAAGTTATGCAGGGGCAACCTGTGGAGACATCTACGGCTCAACGGCATCGGTAGATGGATATGGCGACATTTAATCCTAGAACGTGAACTGATAGGGTGATGGCGATGACAAAAGTGCTTGGAGTTAAGATTAGGTGATGACTGAAACGGGCGCGATACTAACGTTAGTAGCCAATTGATAGTAGCATCATAAGGGACGAAATAGTTTAATAACTTTATGCAAGTTTAGACCAGCTTTTAGGCCTTTCTTTCTTTAGCTGCTCTAAAGCTTAGGGTACCTGGTCTAATACAATTTAGAGCATTTATGAAAAGAGATGCTAACTTTGTCTGAATGTCCGGACGCTTTGTTCAAGTCACCCCGAACGCACCTTTACCATCTGGGCCACCGAAAATGTCATATCACGCTGCAAAAGGGAAACTCGGGGTTAGCGGCCAAACGTGAAGCCAATCACTTTCTAGACTCATGATTCACCCTGACTGGAGTTGAACGAATGGATTTGGACTGATCCTGTAGAGGCTGGTCGAATGTCAAGGTCGGATGAGCTGCACCGTCCTGACAATATCGCACCAAAACCTGCTCCGAAGATAGGACATTGAAGCCTTGTCGAGCTTCATATGCCTCAATCAAGGGCGAACCATGCCTCATATCGTCAGGGGATCTGCGCGTGTGCCTAGGTGCAGCAAATAGTTTACTAAGGACATGCCTGCCTTGGTCAAAAAAAGCACACTTCCTCGCCATCTCGTCCTTGGCTTCCTGGATTCTAAAGTTCAACTGGTTGATCCGTCCTTGGACATTGATGATACCACCACGGAGCCTACAGTCGCAAAATAGGATTACCTCAAACAATCGCGGAGGACGGACACGAGAGGCGGTATTTGGAGCAATACTCACCGGTACTGGAATTTACTTCCCCATGGTATGGTACGTTTTCATAGGAAAGTTCATTGTCAAAAGCGATGGTGGCTCGGCCGTTTTTGATGAGGATGGAGGAGTCGTTGGACTGGTGTTTACTAGACACAAGATCAACAAATCCTGCGATGATGGATGAGGCTTATCATTCCCATCGAGCTTATCCTTTAAGCCATTATATCATTTTCAAGGGCGCCTTTGAAGCGGTCCGGGTGGCGCAAAATCGTGGAACCCATTCCCATCGCCTGCAAAATAGCACACGTTGAAACGTGTTAGCGAGCATCGTCAAAATCAATAATACGGTTTGCTTACGCGAGTTTAGTCTGTCCCTCTGTGGCATGTCGTGATATTGTTGATGCTAAGCTTTTGAAATGCTTCCAAATGTTAGGTCACTCGAGAAAGTTTGCGTCATGCGACCTATGAGTTAAAGTCAAACAATCTTTGGCTTTCCGCAGGCCGCGGTCTGAGTCATTCCCCACCCTCATGATGATTACAGTTCAGCTGCAATTCTAAAATTCTATAAATACACGATGAGTTCCCCTGCTGTCTTCACCTTCATTCAACATCAATACAATTCTCGCTAGGTACGAGATCCCCCATTCTATCACCATGAGGCACTATAAAGGGAGAAAGCAGCTCTTCCAGTTTCACTGAGAGGCAGGGCTTTTGGTAACAATACTTTCTTCCAACTTACTCATTGCCTTTCCGAACACCATTCCTCCGCCCCAGCGCTAACCCACTAAGATCCTAACAGTCATGGAGTCCAAGAAGGATTCAGCATCCCATTCTGGGTCTGGTTCCCAGAAGCAAGGGTCGATACCATCCACAGTCGAAAGCTCTAGAACAACACAGCCACGATTCGATGTCATAACTGCTAGGTACCGTGCAGCCTGGCCAGAGCTCCTTTCAAACCGCGGCGTCGAAGTGAGTAAAACCTCGCTGCCATCGTTCATCGTCCCCCACGTAAGCACCATCGAAGAAAAGGCCAGAGAAATCCTCTCCCGATACCAAATCAAGTTCGAGGATGAAGATGAAGATGAGGTGGAGATCCAGCTTGTGGATCAAGGTCATTACACCGAAAGCATTCCCACTCTTCGAATTACGGCGCCTTGGTCTGTAGACAAGCAGGAGGACTGGAAGAACGCTGTCCACGACATGGTGGAGGCCATATATAACATCTCTCAAGGGGCCAAGTTCGATCATACGACAGTCCACGTCGACATGAAGGATCCCAGGCTTACAAAGAGGATATACTGCCATCCGGTCGAGGAATCGTTCTGTGACGATGCCGAATGGGACACCATTAGAAAGGTCGTACGCCAGCGACTCAACGCTTACAATGCAACAAGGGGGGAGGTGTCGGTTATTACGCTATTTCGCTATGGTGTACATGAGCAGAGAGAAGCAAATCCTGTTACTATTTCCATCGGCTGTTTCGAGGATTCAGACGAAATAGGGTGGCTTGAAGTTATTGACGACATCCAGATGAATATTGCCGAGCATGGGTGGAAAGATGTCTACATTCATATGGAACATAGCTGGGCCGAGTGCTATGCTGGCTTATACGACTGATGAGTATAATCGCAGTATGTAATGTATTAATCTGACAGTATCTGGTCATGGTTTGGGGAGATCTGGGGGCAGCCAACTTTATCACAGGTGCGGACTATCTGAGGGTGTTTGGAATGGCACCTACTGAGACATGGAAACCCTCGCCAGCTGTTCTACACCTCTGATTACCTTCCATGGCTTTTTTCTTATGTCTGACGGTCAGGTTCTTGCGGATGGAGAAACAGAGAGAGGCAAACGGCACGAACATCAGGAACCCTACGACGAGGCTAAAAAGCTGAGGAGTTCAGGTACTTCATACGGTCTTAGACTACCCTTCATCCATTCCATCTAAATTACTCTACAGCTTGGAGATCATTGTAGTCTAGTGACCTAAAGTAGAAGCAAAATATGATGCGTTCACTTGCTAGCCAGTTTATACCACGGTGCTCGATATGGTCATTAACGTTTTATTAAATCATTCCTAAACTTTTGTACAGATCTAGATGCTTGTGCTAAGTCTATTGAGTGTTGGAAGGGTACAGGTACTCGTTCAGCTCAAAGAACTCCTCCTTAACCAGACGAGGAGACACGAAGCGTCGGAGCATGTCGGGGCTACCAGCTCGGTCGTTGGTACCGGAGCTTCGGGCACCACCGAAGGATTGCTGGCCAATGAGGGCAGCTGTGGTCTTACAGTCTAAGAGAGATGTTAGTAAATTGCACGAGATAATTGTTAATTGGCGGAGACTTACTGAGGTAGAAGTTACCAGCAGAGTAGCGGAGGGCGTCCTCAGCTTCACGGAGAGCAGCACGGTCTTGAGCAAAGACAGCACCAGTCAGGGCAAGACCACCACCGTTCTGGTCGATGTTCTTGAGAAGAGGAGAGAACTCAGAGTCCTTGTAAACATGGACAGCGAGGACAGGACCGAAGATCTCCTCGTTGAAGAGGCGGTGATCGGGAGAGTCAACCTGGTAGACAGTAGGCTTGACGAAGTAACCAACTGAGCCGTCGTACTCTCCACCAGCAATGAGCTTGACCTGAGGGTCCTTGTTGCTCTCGTCAATGATCTTCTTGATCTTCTCGAAGGAGCGGCCGTGGATAACGGGGCCCATGAAGGCTTCAAAGTCCTTGTCGGGGCTACCCTGGGTAATGTTCTTCATCTTCTGAGTCATGAGAGAGAAGAACTCCTTGGCGCGCGACTCGGGGACGTAAGCGCGGGATGTAGCAGAGCATTTCTGGCCCTGGTACTCGAAGGCGCCACGGATGGTGTGGTTAACGACGTTGTTGATGTCGGCTGAGGGGTGGACGAGGTGGAAGTTCTTGCCGGAAGTTTCGCCGACGACGCGGGGGAAATCGCGGTATCGCTTCTCAGCAATACCCTGGCCGATCTTGCCGTAGATGGAGCGGAAGACATCAGAAGAACCGACGAAGTTGAGACCAGCGAATTCGCGATGCTGGAGGACAATGTCGGTGATTTCGGCGGCGTCACCGGGGACGAATTGGATGACATCCTTGGGAAGACCAGCTTCCTGAAGGATCTTGTAGATGATGGTGCTGGGGTGGATGTTGTACTGAGAAGGCTTCCAGAGGACAACGTTTCCGAGGATAGCGGGCGCAATCAGGTTACCACCGATGGCGGAGAAGTTGAAAGGCGAAACGGCGTAGATGAATCCCTCGAGAGGTCGGTAGTCAATGCGCGTCCAGATACCATCTGTACCACGCTCGGGCTGCTTGCTCATGATCTCAGCGGCGTAGTGACCCGCCAGTCTGAAGAAATCCGCCAACTCAGCAGCAGCATCAATCTCGCCCTGCCAAACATTCTTGCCCTGGCCAAGCATAGTAGAAGCAATCAACTCATAGCGGTACTTTGTTGTCGCCAACTCGGCGGCGCGCTGGAAGATGGCCGCTCGATCAACGAACGGTGTGTTCTGCCAATCCTTCTTCGCCTTGAGGGCGGACTCGATAGCAGCGCTGACCTGCTCTTTGCTGGCGAGAGGGTAGTTTGTGAAAGTGGTGGCATGCTCTGCGGGGAGGACTTGGTCCTCGTTGGCGTGGATCTTTTGGGAGACGCCGTTGAAGATGATCTCGCTCTTGACAGGGAGTTCAGAGCGGAGCTTCTTTAGGGCGGCTTCCACCTTTGCTCTCTCGGGGGAGTTCTTTGTGTATGTGGGCTGTCCAGGGCGTCAGTCAATTGATTATCAGAGTGTCGCTCTGTTTTACTTACGTTGGGCTCATTGCGAGCAGCGGGAAGTCTGAAGGGAACAATCGTAGCATTGCCGCGTTTTTGAACGGAGAGCGCAGGTGCTGAAGCTCGCACTCGGCAGAGAGGAGTCAATCGTCCCTTGGACGTCAATGCTCGGACGGAAGAGGCCATTTTGTGTGATGCAGGTAGTTTGAGTGAGATGGAAACTCGTACTGCTTCAAGCCAGAGATGATTAGAAGAATGATTTGTTAACAGTGGAAAGAGCGAATGGCTTTTTTTATGCTGCTTGACATCACAACATTTCACACGCTGAAGTTTACAGCTGTCGGGGCACCTGCCGAAGGTTTTAGTGGGCGTTTTGGCGTGCCTTACCCCGCTGAGGCTTGGGGTACCCCGCTGGAGTGAAAGATAGTGGGTGACCGGGCAATGATCCGACTGCAGAGGCGCTATCACGAGACCCAGATCTGAACCCCGCGTCCTGTAAAGGGAAATTCTGGGCGTGAATGAATGACCCGGGATCTGCCCCGATGGCTAGATTGGCGATTGTGCTTGTCTTGTTGTCGGTGTGGGGTCCCGGGTTTGTGCGTCGGGATTGCCATGCGATGATGGTGTAGCGTCGTAGCGTTGCTGTCAGTGTCACCGGCAGTTAGGAGGGTCAGCTGGGGAGTGAATGGAGAGATGGCTAGAAGAGATTGCTTGAAGCCGCAAGGAAGCGCATCCGATTTGGAGCAGCCCGAATTGGTAGAGGCTTGGGTGGTACCCTTGGTTGCCCTTCTTTGCAGTATGCTCAGGATGCCGGCATTCTTCAGTTGAAGCATTCACTATACTGATCTCACGAATTCTGAGCCTCATTATTACTTTGCAGTCACTATTGTTCATAATATGGAAAAGCATCAAGAGAAGCATGAAGATGTCGTCCAAAACACATTCAGTCGCAACCATCTATGGAAGCCCGTACTGGGCGACCTAGCAGCAGCAGCAATATCCGCAACATTAATAACACCAGTCATCACAGTCATCGACCAGTAAGCCTCACTCACTCACCAAAATCCCATGATACCCTCACTAACCAATCACCAGGTCAATGGTTGAAAAAGTCTCTTTCAATAGACCACTAGCATCCGGGATGAAGCTCAACAGCCTACACGCTCTCAAACATCCGGGGCGCTTCATCTTTGGTCGCGCCTTCGGCTACGTCTGGGCCCTTTATGCAGCTACATACGCTGTGTCAAACTCATCAGATACACTAGCTCATGAGTTTCATAGAGCGGCTGTTGGGACAATTACTTTCGTCAACACGATGATCATCAATGTTCCTCTCGGTGTGTTGAAAGACGTGCGCTTTGCTCAAATGTTCAGCGCCTCTTCTACACCAACCCCTAAAACTGCACCTGTTGCAAAGCCAGGCGTACCAAAAGCTGCGACGCTTGCATTCCTTGGAAGAGATGCTATTACCATCTTTGGCTCTTTTACCATGGCTCCTTGGCTCTCTGCGCTTATACCAGATAGCCTGTCGTCGAGTCCGCACTCTAAGGCTGTCATATCTCAGTTGACAGTGCCTATTTTCTCGCAGTTCTTTGCCACGCCAGTGCACCTGCTGGGGTTGGACCTGTACTCTAGGCCACGCGGTATACCGTGGGTTGAGCGTTCGGCGCAGATCCGAAGGGACTTGTTCTCGGCGACTATCCTCCGGTCGCTGAGAATTATCCCGGCGTTTGGGGTTGGGTGTGTTGCTAACATGGAAGCTCGGTCGCGGTTCCATAAGATGTTCCAGAAGATCTAGAAGGGCGCTCTGGGAAGGAGAAGGACAGTGATGGCTGCAGGGAGTGGCAAGGTATGGGTGTATCAAAATGGCTAGTGTAGTAGATAAGACATAGTTGGCATGGTTGTAAATTGTATGAACATGGTGGCGGACAGGTTGTTTAGTACATAATGAATGCTTCCTTTCTTCTACCGTACCTGACTAAGTCTATGAAGTAGGGCGTGTATCGTTCACATGAGTAGTGGTTTCCATCAACCGCGCCGTAGTGACAGCCTCCCTTAGTGCCCGTCCAAGATGGCCCCTGACGCCAGCCTCTTCCAGAACCATGATTCCTCCAATGGTGCACCCCTCAGGCGACGTACCCTGATCTCTCAGATCTCCTGGCTGCAATCCACTCTGCAGCATAGCCGCTGAGCCCTTCATGGATTGATAGATCATTGTCTGAGCGTCGGCGCGGGGAACACCTACCGCTACGGACGCATCAATGAAGGCGTCGCAGATGACAGCCCAGAATGCAGGGGTTGAGCCTCCGACTGCGGTTGTGGCATTCATCAGACGTGGGGGCACTTCAACGGTCTCGCCGATGGTTGTGAAAAGAGCTTTAGTGAGATCACGATGCTCTTTTGGGACTTCTGGCTCCGAAGGCGACTTCTCGATGGCGATTAAGCCTTCTGAGACCATGCATGCGATGTTGGGCAGTGTACGGATGACCCATGCTCGACCAGAGCTGTTCTCCTTATTGGTTTCGCTGCCATAGATGGTGGACTCGATTTTCTCTTTTGTCCAGCCTGCGGCTACACTGATGAGGAGCTTTCCAGATAGAGCATCTCGAATGCCATCTTGAGTGAGAACACTCTCGATATCGGCAGGATCGACACCCAGGATGACCACGTCGGCTTGTTGAACAGCCTTAACATTCTCGCCGCGTGATACAGTCAAGGTGCTGCTGTACTCTGAGAATTGCTCATTGAGCTTTTTCTCTGAACCCTCTGAGCGCACACAAGCGATGATCTTGGTGAAGGGTAGATCTGTCTTGCCATTCTTGAAAGCAGGCAACAGATTCTTCACAATGGGCTTTGTGATGTTTCCTGAGAGATTCAGTCAGAGTGTGACGCTTCAATTGATTGGTCGGAGTAACGTACCTGTTCCCAGGATGGTGAGTGTGGCATTGCTCAAGCCCATGATTGCGTTTGATGTTTGTTGCAGTGATACGGTTTGATACGGCAGAAGAGATGCGCAATTTTATTTGTCGGTAGATAAAAACAATTGATGAGCAAAGAACATGTGGACAAATAAATTGATCTTGCGACACAATAGACCAAACCTTGGAAGGAAAAACGTCGACAAGTCGTGCAGAATGCAGATGCAGCTGCCCTTTGTTATCTCTGTGAGGGGTCGACGGGAGGGCTACCGATGGTGATGTCGTCTACTGTGGAGCGCTAAACGTGGGGAAGAAACCCTCCGCGGGGTAGAGCTACGGGATTGATACCGGCGCCACTATCAACGCTACAGGTGCATTGGAAGCCTGCCTGACAGGAGATGAGATATGACATGAGAATTAAGTCAGGGCGGAAAGATCTTGTGACACTTGCTTGGCAAATTAGAACTGCAGAAGTATCATGTTTGGTGGTTGGGGAAAGTTTGAGACATTCTAGCGTTATCAGTGGAATGCGGTGAAGCAATTGAGTTTACGGGCAGACAGGTCACCAAGCAGAAGTCAGCCATGAGATAACACATTTCATCACAATCGAGGTCAAGATGCAAGTAGCAGTTTAACAATATTCCAATTTTAATAGCTAACCAGATATTACTATCAATTCAATTGCTTTTCTTAGGCTCTCCAAAAAGTAAGCCGTCTCCAAGCCTCATTCTTCAGCGCCGTGTACTCATCCAACGTTCTCGAAGCCGCATCCCGGTTTTCCATAGCGCGTCTCGTCAAATAAGCCATGCACTCCCCCAAGGTTCCCCACGTAGTGCACTTGTACACTTCAGGAGCAACACCCTTGTCGTCCTTTAGCTTGAGCAGGCCAAAGCTGACCTCATCTGACATGCCGTGTAGCTGGGCAAACTTGACGGGTACTGTGGGGAGGTTGGCCCTAGTGCGCTGTTGGTGCATCTCGTGCGCTTTGACGAGGGAGTCTTTGTTATGGCTGGCCAGGAGGAGTTGGGCGGAGGGGAAGGGTTTGGCGTTTGAGCCGCCGAAGCCAAGGAATTCTTGACGGAGTACGCCTTGGGCGATTTGATCGTAGTTTTGGTCTGTGTGCTCCTTTGTGTCGTGAATGAGAGAGCGAGGGTCAGAGGCCATGTAAGCACCACGAACAACCTTGACACCAAGAGTGAAACCCTTATCAGCGGCAATCTGGAGATGCTTCTTGAGGGTGTCTTGTGTGCTCTTGAGGTAAGCCTGGTATGTGTTGTAGAGAACGACGTTGCCGTTGGTGTTGAACTTTTCTTGGAGCTGCATGCCAAGACGGAAGATGCCCCATTGGTAGTGCTGGGATTCGGCGTCAATGAGGATGTATGCACCCCGGTCCTTGGCTGCTTGGGAGATTTCGTGGCATGCGTCGACGAATTGCTTGGGGAGCTGTGTGTCGTTGTGGAGTGCTTCGCAGACACCAGGTCCAGCACCAGTGAGTCTAAAAGTTGTTAGTCAATGGCAGCAGTACAATGAAGCTACCGTAACTTACTTGGTGGCCAATTGATCTCCCTCTCGGAGTAGCTCAACCGTCTTCAATGTTCCATCCCTCCATGCCGCGATGTTCTCACACCATTGACAATCATTGTCCTTCGAAACCTCAATTCCAAGGCCTTGCTCTTTTCCAGTCTTGCAATCAAACACAGTCTCTTTCGCAAATGTGAGAATTGTTCCCTTGAATCCCATATCCTGCAATGACTTCATGGTAGCCTGTGTCTCAGCCGGCGTCTCACCAGCGCAGAATTGTTTGTAGAAACTGTGCTTAAGAAAATACTTCAGCAGCGGGTTGCGAGAGACATTGAAAAGGTATGGGTTGCTGGCGTGGGAGAGTCTTTGAAGAATGTGGAGAGAAGGAATGAGGAGCCATGGTCTTGATGAAACGGCGTTGATGAGGAGGGATCTGTAGAGAACCAGAGGAGGGAGTTCTGATAGAGGTGTCTCAGCACCCTTCACGACTGGTGGGTTGGTGCGCGTCGCTTCAAGCGCAGCGGCAGCGTTGGTGGTGGCTGTAGAAGAGCATCGCAGAAGAGGAACGATACTGCCTCTGCGCACTCGAGGTCCGAGTGTGAGACTCAAGTTCCGGGCTGCCCGGGACTTGGTAGAGATGTTGCCCGAAAGCGCGGTTGTCATGTCAGGCGTAGTAAGTGAATTGGTGATTCCAATGTTCAATTGATGGTGTCTATGAAGATGAAGATGAAGAGATGACAGATGATGTCGACAAAGAGGGGGGCATTCTTATTCTACGATAGCCTTATCATCATACATCCCTTTAGACTTTCAGTCTACCCTCTCATAGCTTGCTAACTTACACCGGCACCCCAACCGACACTCTTTTTTTGTTCTATGATAACGCGGGGAGCGGGGTAAGGGGTCACACGGACATGGCTTGATACGGTATCACCAAACTCAATCAGACCGTCATTTTTTGTTTGTCTAAGGTAAGTTAGGTATCAGTCTAGACCCCAAACCCCAGAGCGGGAGGGTTTCCCGATGGTCACTCAACCCCACATTCGTGACTTATCACGAAGCCATGACCTCTTCTTAAGTCGGGAATGGCACCGTTGCTTTCTTCTAGTGGGATCTCGTTTAATTGCGTTGGTGGGTTAAACTGGATGCGGTAGTTCGGTGGCGGCGTCGTGCATCGGCTTCTCGAAGCGAGGGCAGGGGTTGGGCGTCTTTCCGTTGCTTACCTCGCGCTAGAAGTATCATGCATATTGGAGACGAGTTGCAGTATCATCGGGGATGAAGATAAGCATCGCTTTGTCCTGAAAGGGATTTTGTGGCGTAGTGTTGGGCGGCTACGAACGGGCGTCTCTATATGGTAATGGTCTTTTGTCATTGACACGCGTGTGGAACATGGCGTTTTCTTCCGTGGGGGATCTAGATCTACTTCTCTTCATCGATCAAGGGCAAGTTCAGCCGAGTCTTGTTTAGAAAGCCCTGGTACCTTTGCGGTGATACCGAAGAAGCCAATCACAAACGTGATTCAAGCAGCTGATAAGTCGCAATCTGAACATGAAGTTACAAGCTCAAAGATACTGGTCTGGCAGTTAAGTCTCCATCATTGTGCATGGCTTCAACGGATCCGCTTCTTTTCACAAGAGTGTCCATGTACCAAGTCTTCGTATCCTGAGTCTCGAATGGCATTTTGGTTCGCAATCTGTGATTGTCATTGTGATGTTTTATCTGTATACTTTGCAGAACCTGTTCCTCAGAAAAGCTCAAAAGAGTCTCGAGAAGTAATCACGAACTTCGTAACAGCCTCGTCGCTAGTGGACCAATCGTCTATACATTCATAAATTTTTGGTTCCATTTCTCTAAGACTGGACACTTCTAACCACTTCATCCAATGCCTTGGCTACATACTCAACATTGTGTTCGTTCAAACCCGCTAGACTAATCCTTGAAGTATCCGCCATGTAAATGTGATATTTCTCTGCGATTCTGTTAGCTTTGGTGGTGACAAATACGGCATCCTACTGACCTTCAAGACGTTCAATTTGGGCTTTGCTGATCCCAGTGTACCCAAACATGCCAGTCTGATTCACAATATGCGACCAATCGCCCGGCGTCTCAAGTCTCACTAGCCCATCGTAAAGTTTCTTCCTCATAGATCTGATCCTCGATGACATAGTCACCAGATCTTTCTGCCACTGCTTCATCGTTTCAGGATTGCTGAGGACAGTAGCCGCGATTCGAGCACCATATACAGGTGGGTTCGAAACAGTCTGTCTTTGCGCGTTTTGCAGAAGTGAGAAGACTGTGCGCTTTGGCTCTTCAGACTTTGTCACGATCGCTGTCAAACCGACGCGTTCACCGTACAATCCCATGTTCTTGGCAAATGACATACAGATTGCAGCTTCGAGACCGAGATCTTCGATGAGATACTTGATAGCCCAGGCATCTTCGTCGTAGTTACCCGAGTTAAAGCCAAGATAAGCTGAGTCGATGATAGGGAAGATCTCGTTCTCTTTGATCACCGCAGCAATTTGCTTCCACTGGTCGCGAGTCGGGTCGCAACCGGTTGGGTTGTGAGCACATGCATGAAGAACAACAGCTGATCGCTTGTCTGCTGCTTTGAGAGCTTGGATGTAGCCATCAAAGTCAAAGGCTCGATCCTTGTAGTAAGGCGCTTTGACAACATTGAAGCCAATCTCTTTGAAGAGTAAATCGTGGTTCGACCATGTTGGGTCAGTAATGATGATATTCTCAATGCCCGAGTTTGCCTTCCGAAGGACCAGACCAGCTAGGAGCAATGATCCCGTTCCAGAGATGGATTGGCAGGTTGCGATCTTCACGCATAAGTCAGTGGGCTCATGTACTCCTTGATCGTCTGGACACTTACTCTATTCTCTTGATAGGCGCTAGTATCATGAAACAGTAGCTTACTCGCCTCATCGCGAAAGCTCTGGAGACCCTCGATAGGCAGATACTCATGCCCAGGATTGACGACCAACTTCTCAGCCTCCCTCACAGACGGCAAAACCCATGGCTTGGCATTCTCATCTCGGTATGTACCTTGACCGAGATTCACTTTGTGGGGGTCTTGGTCTGCATTGAAACGCTTCGTGACTTCAAAGATGGGGTCGGGTGGGATGTATTGTGCCGCGCCGAATGCGGAGTGCTGTTGGACACCCATGATGTGCTGGGATTTGGGGAAATTTTGGCTTAGAGTAGTAAGTGCTAGTGAAATGAATCGGGCTCACGGAGCGACTTCTCTTCCTTTTTGTTTCGGTGTCGGCGATAGGGATTGTCGTCGGATTATGAGTCCCGGTGTGGGGTTCGGTGGCATTGGCCGATGGCTGCTTTTGGTGGCCGGAAGGCATCCGACTTTGTCGAACACCAGCCCGGGTGCGACCCGTACTTCAATTCTGTTATCTAATCAGTCTGCATACAGCTTTATGTGGTTAGTCGTCATCTTGCGACAACCGCCGTTTCGCTACGGACATTATATGGTATTAACGTGCTGAGTATGTGGTTCAAAGGCTATCGTTTCAGAACTGTACTGTACTTCAATACCATTATGAAGTTCCTCCAATCTGGCGATCTTATTCCCGCTGACATTCCAGAATCAATCATGTCAGGACTCAATATGAGATACTCCCTTGGACCAATAATTGCCGATTCGAGACAGTCTCATGGTAGCTACGCCACTCCTCCGTGCTCCTCCATCATGCGCTCAAGGTCAACCATGGCGCAACAGCATACCGAATTCGAATTCACCGTAATCAAGCATACCACATCCTATCCTGTGAATGGCTATAAAAATCGTCAGCCCAGCCCAAAACTGGAAATGGTCCTGCGAAGCTGACATGAGATGACCCCAAGCTCACTGCTTACGTAGGATTGGTGGTGCAGTCTCAGCTCTTAAGCCACTGACTTGCCATTACGACAGTCAGATTTGCTTCCTGCGATAGCATCAACCAACATGGCTTCTCTCGACACCCTGCCTAATGAGATTCTCTTCCAAATCTTGCGCGACAGCTCGCCGCAAGAGCTATGTCGCCTCAGTTATACATGTCGAAAGATGGGAGCTATAGCGAGTGTTTGTTTGTGGTCTGATATCGAATTTCATGAGGAGGGATACCATGAGTCGAGTGCGGAGGTTAGTGAGCCACCACCTTGGAGAACAAGTAGGAGGCCATACAACAGTTCGACGAGAGATGGTTGGCAGAGCGACATCTGCAAAAGAGCAGAGAAATTCTTTACTTTGCTACAGAGTCTACATCGCCATGATCAAGCTCGACTGAGACAGCTTTCGAGTCGAGTGAGAAGTCTCTGTACTGTGATAGAGCCAGGCTGGGGCACCGGCGGAAGAACGGTTGAGAATGCAGTATCGATATGGTGTCTTCTCCCCTACTTCACCAACCTTAGAGCGCTGGAGTTCCACGGTGGATCCAGCACTTCTCCGAACGACGTCTCTGGCTCGTGTCTTCTCAATGCGCCTCATCTGGCCAGTCTTGCATTCGCGAAGCTTTTCGCCTACATACCCCGAGAAGTCGCCACATACGTCCTTCGGTCTAGTCCAACTCTGAAACGTCTCGAGCTCGGGATGCTAAACGATCCAATGTCCATACATTCTGGCATAGACCTAGACGACAACGCGAATCGCATGGAAGGTCGAACGAGCCTCGGCGGGGTTATTCCTCGACCATTGGGTGGCTTCCTGCCTGGGCATTTCACATCATTTCCAAGACTGAAGCATCTGTATTTATGTCAACCGTGCAACAGTCGAGGGGATCACTTCAACCAGATGAACTTTTGGTCAAAACAGGCCGAACAAGATAGTCTGGAGTCTTGGAAAAGTATCATATTGGCATCAAGCCAGACGCTGGAGACCCTCGTGCTGGACCAAAGGCCAGGTGCAGGCGTGGAAGAGAACGAAGGGTTTTCAGAGGAAGAGTTTCTCAACACTGGCGTCACAGGCGCAGGCAACAAAGCTCTTGTTGAAGCATTTAGAAACATGATCAGCAGCGATACAGCCCTTCCCAGTCTGAAGCAGGTGTATCTGTATGGGTTCATTGTTAGGTCTCGTCTTCGGAGGGGCCTGTCTGGTGAAACACCTGCAGACAGACTTTTAGATGGACTGGAAGGTCGAGGGGTGAAATGCGAAGCGCGACGAGGAAAGTGGTGTCTTTTTGATCAAGATACGGGCACGACTTCATGGGCGAAATGGGATGGGGATGGGTGTTCTAATCTCCATGACATGTATATGGGGGTCAGGTGGTATACTCTTTTAACCAAAGTATGACTGGTGGTCAGGGCGACTTTTTCTGGTCTAGTGTGAGCCTACAAGCAAAAGCACAAGTTGAATGGGGAAAATAATTGGTGCAAAAGCAAAAAGTTAATTCTGATGAACCGATCATGGTTCTTGAAATGCTTGCCTCAACACGGGATCGAACCGTGGACCTTGTCATTACTAGTGACACGCTCTACCACTGAGCCATTAAGGCGAGTACTTATTGTTGAAGACGGACGACGAATTGTGCACTAGGTTCTACGCTAGCATAATTTGTTGGTTGAGGAAAATTGTCAATCCTGGCAAAACTCTGGGACTTCAAGGGAGAAAGCGAAACTTTGAGGGTGCATATTGAACATGTTATTTTCATCCAAACTTCGTATACCAATCTATCTACTCAGAACCGATCATTAACTCCTACCCATCCCAATCAATACATGATTACACCATCTGCCTAGGCTCTTGGTTTGTGTTGGGGTTGGAGTACGACTGCGCATTGTAAGGATGCGACATCAATGAATCATCAGAGTTATATCCAGTCATCGCGACAGGTGTTCCAGGAGCCGCATCCCTCTTGCTGCGCTGGAAGATAAACAAGATCGCCTTCAATGAGTCGGAAGGGTTAAGCATGGCGAGCCAGGCATAGATACCGAAGGGACCGCCCTGGTAAGATTGCTCGTGTCCGTTGGCTGCCTCCAACTTGGCAAAGGTACCGCGACCGTAGCCGTGGACGTACACCTTCCAAGGGTAGGCGAACATGAAGAAGAATGACAGGGGAACCATCAAGCAACAAGTGACCAAGTTGGGGATGCCGATGTGAACGTCGGCGTAGGTGAGTTGGTCTGTGGTTTCGAGAACACCTTGGTCCTCAAGGATCCAGAAGATGATCTATGACGGTTAGCCATGCATTCCTTGTAGTAGTTTGTCGGGAATAGCTTACCTCTTGGAGCAGAGTCAAACCGACAACGATCTTGAATGCAGTGAGCTTGAGCATTGGGTTGTGGTGCGCAAGATCCTTCTTCAGAAGCATGTACATCTGAAGAATGGAGGCGATGGAGACAATAAGCGAAATAGTCATGATGACGCGCAGGTAAATGTTGGCGAACTCTCGTGAGTTGCTCTCCGCGCAAAAGACACCAGCGGCTTCAGTGATGTCCGTGGCGATAGCGACAACGATAGCAACGATAGGCATCTGGAAGATCATGACCCAGCGAGTCTTGAACCATTTCATGCCATTCTTCTTCTTGGTCGCAAAAAACACATCGCGCTGATCACGATGGGGAGAAACGTAGTCGCAGAGGAGCAAGAAGAAGGAGCCGAGGGCGAAACCTTCAAAGACGTGGAGCCAAGGCTGGATGTAGACTTCGGCTGAGGGGAAACAGATGGAGAGGAAGCAGATGACGGCGAATGCTGAGATGAGGTTGCCGACTCGCATGATTCTGAATAATTGTTAGCGCTGGATGGTTTGGTGCTGGGGATGGATGACTTACTTGATCTGCTCTGAGGGATTTGACAGATGCGTCGCGTGCATTTGTTTGGTGGTAAACATGACGATCATAGAAAGAGCAGAGCATGAACCAGCAATGATCATGCTCAGCTCATAGAAGCTGAGGTTGCCGGCGAAGTTTTGCTTAGCATCTACTACACGTTAGCGTTCATGTCAAACATCGTGGATGGATCTCTCGTACTTTGAGCTAGTGAATGAGAAGGACAAGTGACAGGTGTGTCGTCTTCATCGTTGCCTCTAAAGATACCCATTGTGGTATGGATGGGATGGGGTCAATTGAATGGACTGTGGATTGCTTGGTGATGGAGAAATGGTGATGAGAATTTTCGTAACTGAGTGCCGACAATGGCAGATATATAACTACAAAGAGGATCACTTCCATCCATGGCAGACCCTGCACAATGAAACCCAAAACTTGTTGTCTAAACGCGATTAACACAGCCATGGGCACAATGTGCATCAAGCATGTCAGCCCTACCAGGTAGCCCAGGGCCAGTGGGGACCAAAATACCCTCCAAACGGTTGGTGATTCGAGGGATCGTCTCAAAATCGCATCTTTGAAGACATGGGTATCTGGCGGCTGGGGCCAATCGTGCACAGCCCAGCAACGGTTTTGTCCGCGGCTTGACCGGAGAGGGACGGAGATCAGCATTGAGACTCTGGTGCTACGCTGACGATCGAGGGCTTAGCTAAGGTGATAAGGTATGGGAGCTTCTAATATGCGCCAATACGTTGGAAATAGCTGTTGGTCTTACGGATGCTGCAGCGACGATCGAGTCTCGTATTTTGGATGTTGTGATTGGTGAATAGAGGGAGCTTTCTCAGCTGTTCTTTTGCTTGTATGTCAGATTGAGCTTGGCGACCCTCAGCTTAATTTCCAGACCCACTTTATCTCGCAATTCTTCATCGTTAATTGGCTATGTAGCTCTGTCAGCAAAGGTCCGCTTTCTAAATTTTCTTCCCCCGTCTTCAATCTCACAAGAGATGACTTCAATGCAACTGTTTGAACACCTGTTCGAGTTGCGGCCTCCATGGCTATGTCTGATCGACATGTTGAACTTCGAATGGCTTGCCAAAAACCGTGTTTGCATTCGACTGTGGCTTGGAATTGGTGACGAACACGGTTATTTCGGCATGTTCCTCCCTGATCGAATCGTATGCTGGAAGTGGTTAGACAGATCTTTGAGGTTGCACTCAAGCATTTAATACTCCACTTTATTCGTTTAGATAAGATAAGGAGTCGGGGATCGGCGTCTGCAGGTTCCGTCTGTCGGTTGATCATATCCGACATTTCTCGGATCATCAATTGAGCTGTCGTTGCACTGAATCCTGCAGGATCACTAGTCAGACTTCTATTTCCGCTTTGATCTGAATAAACGACTGCCGAAACTTCAAAACCTAGAAGAGCCAGTTACACGCAGTCTCTTCCCCACACTCTAGTACTCCAGGGCAACGATAAGCTACCCTAAAGGCATGTGAATAATCAGCGATCTTGCCTAACGCAAGCGGTATACACGCAAACAAACTTCGTCTTTGTTGGACATTGAGTGGGGTGTTCAATCCATATTTCTACATGATGGCTCGTGCAATTTGTGAGGGTGGAAAGTCAGCCAGTTGTGATGCTAACTGACTTCAACATGTGTCGACAAGGACCGCAAGTTCACTCCACATCGCATATACTCCAATGCTACAATACTCAAAACATCCAGCCTAACCACCATTCTTGCACACATCACAACTTTTCCAAGGCTTCATAAAGTGAGTCACCTCGTATCCTCCTAGGCGACCTCTAAATATCCGGCTCCTTCCAGAGACGAATCTGTCTGACCATCGAGACTCGCTTCTCGCTTCTCATTCGTTCTGACCCCACTATTCTCCCTTGGCCAGCTTCCTTATCCAGATAAGCGTCTGGAATGTTTGCCAAGGCGCAGCAGACGCGATTTGCATGAATTTGTGCGGCGCGTAAATTGAGGGTTCACCAAAAACTAAGGAACCCCCTTTTTGTATAGAAACTTGTAGATCTTTAAAAGCCACTCGTTGAACACATTCGTTTTAGTCATTCGTTATAGATATTCAAAATGGTTCGCTTCTCTGACTCCCTTATGCTAATTGGCATGCTGGCTACTGGCCTTGCTGTCGCTGTTCCTGAATTCGATGAGGCGGCTGAGCTCCGCAGATCAAACTGCGACGTAAGTAATCTCAGCGAAGATTCGAGGATATCTGACTGATCTTTTTTGCAGAATGATTGTTTTTTTGAGTCGTTTCCCGGTGGTTCATGTACCGACAATCCAGCCTGCCATTGTACCGAAAAGAAATATCGCGAGGCGTACTATTGCTGTATAGCCAAGAACTGCGAGCCCCTCGTGTTGACTAGTAAGTATTGGTGAGATGTCTTTGTGTTGGAGTAGCTAACAGATTGCGCGTAGGATCTATTGAGCGCCACCATGATGGGTGTATAGCTAGAAACCTTGACTTCACCTTTGATGTTGAGGAAGCTTGCGGTATCAAGTTGGAGGCTACTTCCTCAGCGGTGTCAGCAAAGGCTACTGCTACCAGTGCTGCTTCAGAGACCTCTTCCACGGCGACAGAAACAACTGAAACGGAAAGCACGAAGACAGCGGATAAGAGTGTGGAAGGAACCGCCGAGGCATCATCTACTGGAAGTTCTGTTCCTGTGACAGACGGTGTCGCAGCACTGCAGCCTGCAATGGATGGTCTCGCCCTGTTCATGGCGATTGCTCTTCTCTTCCTTTAGCGGACACTTGCATGGGTTGATTGGCGAATGATACTGGGATGGAAATGAGATAACTCATTCCCTTAATGATTCACTTAGCAAAGAGGGCAATTTAGACCATAGGGTACTAGATAGAGCTTTTGACAATAATTAATAATGTATAATCTGCAAATACAAGACTTTTATGGTACTGCCGTACGTTACATCAAGTGTTCTGCGATACGTCAAAGGCAGCGCCTTTCCGAAGGATCTGGGCTTGATAAGCAAGATATCCGGCAAGGATCAACAAGTCCGGCTTGTTTACCCATCTATCCAAGAGTCAGCTTCCCCGCTTCAACATCTCATCAATACACCGACGCAAAAGTTCAAAATGACAGACGCAGTGTACTCAACGCCTGAGTGGTATCGTCAAGCTCGAGATAAGGATGTGAGCAGCGATATAGGTCGACTGACCGTACATCACTTCGGATTCAAGCAAGCGGCAGGCGGGACCCTGGTATTTGCGCCAGTTGACTTTGCCAGCGAGTCCCGAGCCATTCTTGATGTCGGGACTGCAGATGGTCTCTGGATGCGCGAGGTGCAATCATCTGTCGCCTCACCAGTGCAAGGCGAGCACAAGTTTCTCGGTACGGATATCAATACTGCTTTCTTCCCAACTACACCAGAGAGTGGCATCACATTCGTGAAGCAAAACATCCAGGATCTGCCACCTCGAGAAATGCAAAACCATTTCGATCTCATCAACCTTCGCATGATTCTCATAGCTGCCGGTTCCGGTGAGGCACAGCGCGCTGCAGTCAATCGGCACATTGAACTTCTCAAGCCAGGCGGTTGGATCCAGATTGGCGACTGCGATCGAGTTTGTCCTACTTCGGAAGAGGAGAATCCTCGTTACCACGACATGTTTGCTTGTATCCGAGCAGTGTGCCAAGCCTCTGGACTGGACCCTCAAGAAGCACCGAAGATGAAAGGTTGGTTGGAAGAAGCCGGGCTTGAAAAGGTTGAAGAAAGGACGGCAATGCGTGCTGTTGGGAAGCGCAATACAGATGCTGAGCTTGGCCGTCTGGGGATCGAAGCAGATCTTATTATCGCGAAAGGATTTGCAGTTGGTGCTAAATGTAAGTCTTACCTGGAGTCAAAGGGGAGGGGAGTCACATGCTGATCGAGTGTAGCACTACCCCCATCTTCGAAACCGTTATCAGATGAGCGACTGAATTCACTAGTGCAAGACCTGGAGGCGGAGCTGACCAACACCGGAGCATACTTCCCGATGCGTTTCATTTGGGGCAGAAAACCATTGTAAACATAAGAGACGAAATAATTTAGTCACTTTATGGCTGCTTAGACTAGCACTAAGGCTACTCTATTTTAGTAGCCTAACCCTTAGAGGACATTTCTTCTGTCATCCACCCAGAAACTCCAGTCCTAGTATTGCAGAGACATGCTGTTGCGTTCCTGAACCAACTAGTCCTTTCAATCGCACCCCTGCCAAGGAACCTTCAGTGAACTCGAGCTTCACTGTAAAGGTTTCTTACCGTATGTCGAGTATCTACACATGTTAGCTCAATGTGCTTTCAAGAAAACTATGCGACTTACACGGGCCAGTAAGCATGAATCGCCTTGTTACCAAGATCCTTCCTAACCTTCGCCAAAAAGACCGTCACCTCTTCCAGGCTCCAACCAAGCACCCGGGTCAAAACAGCCATGGAGATAGCCTCAAGCCCCTTGAAGTGATCCATATTCAAGTTGTTCCACTGACCAACCTCTTTGTGCTTTTTGTCCTTCGGCCATGAGTTGTTGGGCCACTTCAAAACTGTCTCAACAATATTCACGAAGCCGGCGTCCTGCAGAATACCTTTGTTCTTCTTGTTATCCTGGAAGGGACGCCCAATCTTTGTGGAAGCTTCATCAAGAAGGTGGAGAAGCTTGGAAAACTCGCTGTCCTCGGTTAGGGTGTTATCATCGGAGTTGGCAAAGAGGTCGACTTCAAGGAGTTCTACATAACCTCCGGGGACGAGATTCCTAAAATTATGAGACAGATTCTCTTCTTATGACTGGTGGACGTACTTGTAAATGTTACTAGCTAGCTCGGGCCAACTTCTGATGCTGAAGGTCATCATTCGACTGTGGACGTAGTCAAAGGGCTCAGAGAAAGTCCAAGGCTCCTCAATGTCATCAACGAAGAACTCCACGTTCGGAGGTACACTGGCCATCATGATTAGCCATTAGTATCGTAGAAGGCGTGGAGAGGAAACTGTACAAGCCAGGCTGTATAGGAGATAGGTCGACTCCAATGACCTTTGCATCAGGATGTTCGTCGGCATAGTCAATCGCCCAGATCCCTGTGCCCGTGCCTACATCAAGGACGCGCTTAACCTTGGAATCGGGATCATTCGGAGGCGCCAAGCCCAGTCTGTTATCCAAAGTCAAGATGAACAAGTTATGCTGGAGATCTAATTGCAAGGCATTAGCAGCCGGGAAATCTGGAAAGGAATATCCATACCTAATCTCTGTTTCTCGATGTCATCGTTGGGGAGGTTGTATTCTGCTGTGATTAGCGTTCGCCAAAAAGATAAAGATGGTAGTAATGATTACTTCCGTCCTTGTATCGATGATAAGTCCGGCCATTCTCTCTGCGATAGTCCAGGATAGAGCTTCTCAAGCTTTCGAATGTCGATGCATTGATCTGAGAACACGGTCAATATTAGCGTGGCTTGTGAAAGGAGTCTACCAGAGTGACGCACAGAACCAATCGAAGAGTCGTGGTCGTCTTCAAACTACATCCATGTCAATTCATGGTACGCTGCGGCCTATCGAACAGACCAACCTCTTCATCTGGCAAGATGACAGTCTCGCGATTGATAGTCGGCTCACCCATTTTGTTCTGGCGATAATCGTATGCGTATATTGATGAGTGAAATAAAAATCGACTTCCCCTCACCGAACAGATCATGTTTGTTTTATCATGCTTTTACCCTTGTTACCATCTGCATGTTGGTTGTGTTGACGGTGGATAAAGTGGTCAAGGATCCTATCATACGATGGCAGAATCGGATATATGCCATATCCATAATAAAGCAGATTTGCCGAGTGCAACCGTACAGGGCACGGGAAGAATTATGAGAGCAGACTCTGAGTGTCTGCGAATGACAAGGCTCCAGCCGAGACATATGGAGTGTAACGATATGTATCCTCGTCGGTATCTCGAAGCTGTGAATCGGTTTCGTGGAATGGTAGAAATGAGACTATACATTCTGTAGTACAATAGGATTAAACGATTGTAGTCGGAATATGGCTAAAATTGTTTCAAGTTCTTTGGACAGCCCTAATACCTTCCCATCATGCCTTGGGCGGACAATATGTTGAATTATGGAACTTTAATGGCCATGACAACTCCGCCGCTTCAGCAGCCTAAGTTTCCAAGTCAGCTGAAAGCAAAAGCTTATCCGTCGGACAATAGCAAGGATATAAATAAACGAAAAATGAAGAAGGCGCTGATGATTGACAAGCTGACAATGGAGAATACACATGTGGCAGGAACCCGGTGAGCACTAGGTGCTGAGTCAAACACCATTGTATGCTTCGGAACATAACGATCCCCATTGCCACTACCAGAAATGAAATACTCACGATACAGTGGTGAGATGGAAGATGAGCCACCATCAGAACAGGGTGTCAGAAGAATTGACCGTCATAAGCATAAGAGACGAAATAGTTTAGTCATCTTATGCCAGTTTAGATGGGATTTTAGGTTACTTTATTTTAGTAGTATAAGCCTCAGAGGAAAACTCTTCTGTTGCCCACCTAGGCTATCAGAATACTCGGCTTTGTAGTGAAAGTCGGGACCGGAAATTACTGGCGCCATCAGCCTCACAACACGTGTGAGAGTCTCTGGAAACAAAAAAGTCCCCTTATAGCTCCCAGCCAGCAGCATTTACACAGTTGGGTATAGTCGCTTATGCTAAGCGACACATTTGGCAATCTGGCCATCAAGCGCATTGGTCCAGCTGGCGACGATGATGAGCTTCGGTGACGCCGATCTACTAGTGGCTGAGTCACCATGAGAAGACGGTCTGTAAATGGGGATCTCACCATACAGCCTCTACATGTAAGAGGGGCTTGGAATTGACCGATGAAGACATATGGGGAAATAGATGGGACGATTTATGGCGTAGTTGGCAGGTCTCGGAATTGTTTTGGACAGATTGGCGAGAAACAGGGAGGCTGAGCTGCGTTATATCATGGCGGCGCGTAAGACTCATTCGAGTAATAAAAACACCGATCACTGTGGAGATACAAGAATGTTAGGCTTTTTATTGTGCGGGTCGCGCTTATCTGTCAGATTTGGGCTGTATAGACCGCTGATTTATCTCCGCTGACGTCGTTGCAGTGAGATTCGATCATTGCCAAGTAGGGACGTGGCACGGTTTCAAGTTATTCCCAGATCGTTGATAGCAATTACATGGAGTCGGGGAGATTTGAAATCCCTTGTGGCGATCACGGTGAGTTGTAATCCGAAAAGGGACACCATGGCGAATTGCTCTCAATAACTCGACATAGAACTCTAGATGCCTAACTCGAGTATTATCACCTTATTTGGAATGCGAAATCTTCCAAATATTCGTCTGATCTTTGTCAGATCCTTATCCAGTCTAGCGGACCAAATCAGATAATCATTGATTCCACAAGATGTTAACTAAGCCCCAGCAAGGCTATGATTCCAAGCACCGTCGGCATCCACTTAGCCAAGAGGCTCAGGACCCTTGTGTAAGCTGACAGTGGGCATCGCTGTCTCTATCATGCAACCATTGCAGCTTAGTCTGACGTAGTGGTAATAGCCAACACACCCTCTCGCTTGACGATTCGCGAGCAAGGCGGTAACACAGAGCCTGTATATATGTACCGCGTCTATCAATCTTAGATCTATGTTTCAGACCATCGATTCATTAGTCTTTTCACAAGCGCCATCTTTCACATCATGTCTGAATCTCATGGACTCATGAGGGACCCTCAACCAGGACAGGAAGGGTATCCAGGAAATCCTGGGTTCCCTGGATTTCCTGACTACACGCGGTACAGTGGTGCTACACAGTATGAAGGACATTCGTTCGAGTCGAACCGATCTGGTCAAATTGAGAAGGGTCCTACACCACGGGGCTCGATGGACGGTCGTCCGACGAAAGAGCTGGACTGGGATGGAGAGGAAGACCCCGAGAACCCTATGAACTGGGCTTTGTGGAAGAAAGTTATTCACACTGCCATACCGGCGATATACACATTCGGCTTGTATGTACACTCGTGGCTGCTTGGGAAATAGCTACTGACATCAATGAAGAACAACAGGTATCTCGACGCTTGTCGCTGGTCTACCAGGAATTATGGAACAGTTCGGCGAGACAAGCCGAAACATCGCACTACTTCCCATCACGCTATACACCATCGGTTTCGTCTTCGGTCCTTGCATCGCTGCCCCAATCTCCGATCTCCACGGCCGTCTCGTCGTATACAAGATCAACATAATAATCCTGATAATCTGCAATGCCATCGCCGTGGCATCAGACAACTTTGCGGTCCTTGTCATCTTCAGATTCTTCGCATCACTAGGAGGAAGCGGAGTTATGGCCGTAGGCGCGGGAACCATGGCCGATCTCTGGCTGCCAAGTCAAGTCAGTCGTGTTGGTGTCGCATATCTGCTTGCGCCCTTCCTTGGTCCCAGTATGGGTCCGTTGATCGGCTCGTATGCTATTGAACAGTATGGTGGTGATTGGAAATGGGGGATCTGGGTTGTTCTTTGCATCCTGACTCCTGTTGCTATCGCTATCTTCTTCTCTTCTGAGACGTCCAAGAAACAGATCCTTGCTGCACGGGCTAAGAGACGTGGCAGCCATCCCCAGGGCCAAGGCTTTAGTCAAGAGTTGCGAAAGATTGGAAGGGCTATGCTCAAGCCGTGGCATATGTGTATCTTCGAGGTGAGTAATTATTTCCCTATGTTATCTTCGTGAGTACTGACAACTGTGTAGCCTGTGTCACTGGTTCTTGGTCTCTACACTGGCTTCTCCTTCGCCATGATCTTCTCGTTCTTTGGCTCTTACACCTACGTATACTCCACCGTCTACCAATTTGACGCTCGGCAAATAGGCCTTTGCTACATCGGTCTCATCATCGGTAAGTCAGCCCGACACCTCATTTGCTTTAGGCGCAGCTAACCATTTTAGGTATTCTTTTGGGCCTTGTGACATTCGCAGTCTTCGATGCAACGATCTATCAGAAGCAAGTAGCTAGAACCGGCGACAGAGTGCCCCCCGAGCATCGGCTATACGCAGCTTTAGTCGGAAGTATACTCGTCCCAATCGGATTATTCTGGTATGCATGGGCCCCTGATCCATCGGTACATTGGATCGTCCCTGTCATGGCTGGCGTGCCTTTTGCGTGGGGAACAATGGCCAGCTTCCTATCGTGTCTAGCCTATTTGGCCAGCGCATTCAAGCCCACAGATCTGTCTTCAGCTGTCGCGGCAAACGGAATTTTCCGCTTTGCCCTCGGTGCTGCGTTCCCCAATTTTGTGTTCCAGATGTATCAGGAGATGGGCATCAATTGGGCTGGTAGCGTGTTTGCGTTTATCAGTCTGGCATTTATTCCCGTTCCGTGGCTGTTCTTCTGGAAGGGCAAGATGCTTCGACAGAAGAGTTCATATGAACTGAGCAAGTATTAGCGTATCTGTCACTGACAGGCTCTGATTGGGAATGTATTAATGCGTTAATGAGTCGAAGGTTATGCGCTTGTATTTGTTTGGTCCGGATGTATCAGCGATGCAATACCCAATTGTTTGGTTAAGCTATAGAATAATACTACCTCATTGCAGCACACTCAAAGCCCTTGACCCTGGAAAATAAAGTCTCGTGCCTGATGAGCCTCACCGTCAAAACCTTATTTGCTGTCTCAAACCGAGGCTACCGAAAGTTGACAAGGGTCCAATTCCGCTGTGTATCGCCGACAAGGACCAGATTCAACCACATTGATCAAGCTGCTGATCTCGGTCTCTTAGTTACCGAATTGCCAAACCTTTTTGCTCCTATCACGATTTACCGTTTTTCATCCCCGCCCGGAGTAAACATCCAGATCCTTGCTGGACTACCGACGAACCCCGGTGATCTTTTGGCGCTGATTGGCGCGCGTCTCCTTGTCTCCGGTCAACTTAATTCGCGCTCCAATCAATCCCCAGATTCCCCAGATTAATTACGACGCGACCCCAGACTCTGGAGCGCAGTTTCTCCGCGTCAGATGCTTGACTATACTAGTATACTCAACGGCGATGACGATGTTACGTGAAATGACATGACATGCGGGGCTGGTGTTGTTATGCGATGGAGGTTGAAGGCTGGGCGAGTATATAAGAGCCGGCTCTCGCCGCATCTCCATCACCTTCATCGGCTTCAGCATCAACACAGACAAGTCTCATCATGCGTTTCGCCGCTATCGCCTCCCTCTTGCTGCCCCTTGTGGCAGCGAAGCCTTCGCCAAAGGGAAAGACCTTCAGCAACGTTGAGATCTTTGATCCTCCTACCAACTACCGAGACCCTCAGGTCCTCTACGCTCGTCCTCTTGAGCTGTCTGATGGTACCCTTCTGGGCACTTGGGAGAATTATTCCCCTGAGCCTCCCAATGTTTGGTTCCCTATTGTGAAGAGCACCAACGGCGGAAAGACTTGGAAGGAGATTTCCAAGGTCAAAGACACTCAGAACAACTGGGGTCTGCGATACCAGCCTCAGCTCTATGAGCTTCCTCGTGCCTTTGGCAAGTACCCCAAGGGCACCGTCTTGATTGCCGGCAGCAGCATTCCCTCCGATCTGAGCCAGACTCAAATTGAGGTCTACGCTAGTCGCGATAAGGGATACACTTGGGAGTTCGTTAGCCATGTTGCTCTTGGTGGCGAAGCTCTGCCCAATCCTGGGTAAGTAAAACATCAGAAAATGACAATGCCAGAGAACTAACGAATGATCAGTCTTACACCCGTCTGGGAGCCCTTCCTGTTGACCTACAAGGAGAAGCTCATCATCTACTATGCCGACCAGCGTGAGAACGCCACTCACTCTCAGAAGCTTAGCCACCAGACCACCACCGACCTCAAGAAGTGGTCGAAGCCTGTTGACGACACCAAGTACGCCGACTACTACGCTCGCCCAGGAATGCCTACTGTCGCCAAGCTTCCCAACGGCGAGTACATGTACGTCTACGAGTATGGCGGTGGTCCCAACCCTCCCGCTGGCAGCGATTACTGGTTCCCTGTCTACTACCGTCTTTCCAAGGACCCCCAGAAGTTCATCAACAAGGAGCACCACCAGATCATCTCCGACAAAGGAGGTAAGCCTGCTGGCTCTCCCTACGTCATCTGGACTCCCTGGGGTGGAAAGAACGGTACCATTGTTGTTAGCTCCGGCACTATGCGTGAGATCTTCACCAACCAGGCTCTTGGCGATGCTTCTGCTTGGAAGCAATGGGATGTCCCCCAGCCTATCGCGTACACACGCTCTCTCTTGACCTTCAAGAAGGACCCTGATCTGCTCATGATTATGGGCGCTGGTATCCTGCCCCCTGCTGGCGGTAACAACACTGTTAGCACCAGCGTTGTTCGTCTTTCTGAGATCATGAAGGCCTAAAGGGATTTTGCAAGCGATATGTCATTACATAGATAGAGTACAATAATGAAATCATGTGCAATGAAATTTTGTCCTTTTGACTACCTGAACCGTGAGATGCTTGAAAGCAAAATGAGACTGAGCAATTTTATTTCTCCAGGGAACTTGACGTACCAAGATTGCTCCCCTCCTTTTGCTTTGCCTGAACCTTGATCACCATCCAATCATGCATGTTGGGAATTTTCCAGAATTCTTGACGCACTGTTGAGGGAAAGCTCAAGCGTCCCCTCAATCCTTCCTTCAAGCTTCCAATCGATTGGCGGCCGTGATGTTAGAATTTTCCCAGTTCTTCTTGTGACAGCTTGTGACTTCAGTGACGTGCAAGATAATTGGGCCATGCAGTTAATATACTTCTGCCAAGGTGAAAGCTACCACGGAACGTGCAACAAGTGTTCTTTGAGGCTTGCAATCTGGATATTACAGTTCACAGGGCTCACAAAGATGCGTTTAAATAAAGAACTTCCCCTCTTTACCACCCATCCATTAAGCTGAATCACAAACACACAACGACAATCTCGAATCCCGACATCCGACATCATTCACAATGACACCGACCAAGAGACTGCAAGTCATAAAGCTCGGGCAACCCCACGGCTGGCGAGTCGACACCTACGTCAGTGTTGACGTGCGGAACGAAATTGCTTGCCGTCACTGCAAGACCCAGACAGAACATCGCTATCCGTCGACCAAGAACGTGCTTGAAACCTACGCTGAGAATGGAAAGGTCTTTCTCTGTCCAAAATACCTCTCCAAGATGGGACTTGATCATCTCGGTGATAGAACCTGGGTCCTTAAGTACATCGCCTACGACAAGTTCACCTACGACAAGTTCACACCCGAACAGCACAAAATCCGACCACCAACAGCCCCCTTTGGCACTCAGAAGACCGAGATCAAGCTCCAGCGGGAAAGAGTCCAAGAACAAATTGAGAAGCTCCAAGCAGATCAAGAAGTCCTTCTCTGTCAACGTACATATTGGGAGACGTCGGTTGCCGAGAAGCAAATGACAGATCTTCGCCAAGTAGAGAAGTCCTTGAGTGACAAGCAGAGGCAGATATTCCGTCTGTGGGTGATAAAGAACGAGCTGGATGGTAGGCTCAAATATCTACGCAAGCAGGGTAAGTACACAGATTTCCCACCAGCATCTTTCACTTCTAACCTGTCGACAGCGTGGCGTGAGTTCTTCAGCAAGTGGCTACCCGTCGAATCACCCGCCAATGTTTAAGGAGGGGTCGACGCTTTCGACTTTGTACCTGACGTTACCTTGGTGGAGATACGACATATTCTGATCTGTCCTGGCTATAACACTGGAACGTCTGAGGCCCAAACATGCTGGGATGAACATAAAAAAAAGGCTTTCTTGGACGAGGAGGTGACCCTTTTATGGTTGATAAAAGATAGACTTATTAAGAAACAAACTTTTCTCTAGTGGCATCAACTGAACTAAAATACCAGTAAACTGACTCTTGCGTTCTATACTTCGCCTACACTGAGACCTTTCCATTCTATAAATACCTTGCCTTCCAGTGAAACTATTCCCATCCATTGCACACTTCCACCAACCAACACAACATCGCATCTCAAAATGAATTACTCACGCCGTGCCGATAGCATGACCAGCAAGATCTCAGGATCGAGGGCACCATCAATCCAGGTCAACGGTCGTACCCGGCCTCTCGCATTTCCACTAACAGCCCAACCATCTCATCTCAAAATAAATTGGCGACGCATCGAAACCATGACCCGCATGATCTCAGGATCGCGGACATCATCTAGCTTGGTGAACGGTCGTAGCCTACAACCAGAATTCACCAGCGCAAGGCACGCATCACATCCTCACGCGGCTATGCCAGCATCTACACACTACCCTCGACCGCCGCAACCTACAAATAGCTACCCGCAAAAGATCGAATATGTTTACGTCTACTCGATGGAGATGAAGCAGGAGCTTCGAAGGATTACGGCCGACGCAGAAGCTGTCAAGGCTGATCTCAGACTCAAAGAATGCGGAAATGCAGCGGGATATCGCGCATATGAGGTTGCAGATTGATCATATGCGACGTCAACAAGCTCAGAAGGCTGCCCCGGCCAGTAAGTCACGTCTAACTGGTGTCATGAATGTGTCTGATTGTTAATAGAGGAGGTTAGAAGAGTTGGTTTCTATACCGGCTAGAAGTCCTATCCCGTGGAGACTATGGGATCCACGAAGATACATGTTTCCTATACGAGGATGATTACGCAGACAGCATTTTTCCTGGCGTTTACAAAACCCTCGTGATTTCATTCAAGGTAGAATTTGTGCGAAGGCCATCACACTGAGTTTTACGGAAGGCGATGAGTCATATTGGTATTTAAGTTTGTGAGAAATTGTCTTCAATTGGAAGAAAGCTATGTACAGAAGAGTGTTTATGAGTCAGTAAGATACAAAAATAGATCATTACTAGTCTTGACAAAAGAAAGGTTCGAAATATGGCTCTAAGCCTTGGGTTTGTAAACCTCAAGAGCATCCCTAGCCAGGGCGAGGTTCTGAATCACCGCCAATCCATACTGCGCGACATCGTTTGTGGAAACCCACGGCGCCTCATTTCCAGGGATCAAACCCTCATGATCAGGAATAGGTGTAGTTTGGAAGGTAGCGTTGGGTGCCTTGAAGCCATCGCTATTAAAGAACTTGTCCCACGCAATATTTGCCATCGTCTCGTTCTTCTGCTGGTGCGCAGCATAAGCTGTAAGACGCGAGTGACCTTGGTACAAGTTCAACTTTCCAAAGTCCTTGCCATAACGAGCCGCTTGCTCAGCTGGTGTTGCTTCGAAGTAGTAGCAGTATTCAAGCCAAGCTTGCTTGAACTCCTTGGGGAGCTCGTCACCGGCGTACTCGATCAGTTCGGATACGACTTCTGGTAGACCAAAGACGGCTGCGAGATGGGAGACATCGACGTGGCCCTTGTTGTCAGGGTCGGCGGGGGGAGGACCAAGAGTCCAGTTCTGGAGACTGTAGAGGCCATTGCCTGTGACGAAACCATACTTGAGGTTTGCGATACTCTTAGCTGTGCTGATGAGCTTTTCCTTCGACTCTTCCCATCGAGGACTGCGGCGCTCCCAGTCAATCAGCCAACCACCGGCGAGCGCACCCCAGTCCGTACCAAGACCGAAAGCAACCGTAGAGTTGGGCGTGGGTACCCAACCATCCTTTCGGACCTTTCGTTGCGGGTCAAGAACACCGTAAGTCTTGTCAGTGTCGAGAAGCTCCTCGAAGAGCTCGCCGATACGCTCGTCACCACCGGAGAGGTAGTAGAAGTACTTCCTGTATTGAGGCTGTGAGATACGAGCTTGCTTGGCACTATCGCTGAAGTGCTGAACACCATGTCGTGTACCAAGACCTTTCCAGTTGCCGATGTGGTAAACGTCCACTTCGCCGGTGTGTCGTGTAAGAGCCTCAGCAAAGCGGTAAATATCCTCGCGGCCGGTGCGGAGGAAGTACTGCCAAAAGAACAGGTCGGGCGAGAGCTCCGAGTTGTCCCAGGCGTAGCCACCGATATCGTATCGCCACTCGTGTCTATCTGGATCGTATGTGTGCATAAAATCACCAAAGTCCAAGAATCCGTACCATCGACGGTGCTCGACTTCGTACTGGTAGAACTTGGCGAGGAAGTCGATGTTGGCCTCGAGCTTCTGGGACGCGGCGGTCGAGTTATCCGCAGGGGCCCAGTATGAGCCCAGAGCCTTGGTCTTGCTGATGTATTCGCCCTCGGCGATAAGAACTGGAGGGTTGTTGATCTGAGAAACGTGGCTGGCGAGAGTGTCGTGCGAGGGAGTCTTGTCGAATGCGATGAGATATAGTTCGCTAGTTCTAGCAATGCCGAAGGGCGTGTCGAAGTCCTCCTCCCAGTCTTCGTAGGTAATCTCAAGAGCATCGAGCTGGTCGGTGTAGTTCTTCTGGCCAAGTCCGTCGTGGTATGGACGAAGGTCGAGCGGCTCGGCCGATGGGCTGTAAAGCCAAAGGGTGATGGAACCGGTGTCGGATGCAGCGTTGGAGATATCGAAGCCGGTAGGGAATCTCTTCCAGAAGTCGCGAAGGCCGACTGCCAAGCCTCCTACAGTAGCTCCGCCAAGGTAGGCAAGGCCTTCGGCACGAGTGCCTCCAGGAATAGTAACCCAGCTTTGGCCAGCCTTGGTTCGCTTCTTGAGGGTGAAGCCATCGGAGGATAGCTGGCTCAGGCTGTAGTCATTCCATGGGGGAATCCAGTGCATGCGACTAGAGACACGGACATCCCAAGTAGACTTATCGGGAAGCTCTTTGCCGTCAAACTGGTCCGCTCGAACATTAGCACCAGGGTCTCTTCGAAGACCAGTGATGCCCTGCACAGCTTCACTAAGAAGGCCACCGTCGACACCAGCGATTCGCACATGACGGTTGTAAAGCTCCTCTCCCTCAAGTGGGACATCGAATCGAAGACCAACGCCAGAGATAAAGTCCTTCTCCGCATCTCCGTCGAAGACTAAGCTGTGGATAATCTTGATCGATTCGGAACCAGAGTAAAGGTAAAAGCGAAGAACAAACGGCAACCAGGCGTCGTGGCCGGACTTGTCAGCCGCCGCGTGCTTTCCGTGGACTGTGACGAGAGCTCGTGCTGAGTTTTGATCGCTGACAGTGATGTTTTCGATGTTACTTTGGAAGCGAAGAGTCTTGAAGGATTCGGCATCATCATCCCCAGCGTGAGAGACACCAGACTTAGATTGCAGGACAAGTCTTCCGTTCTGGGCGATACGCTTGCCATTGGTCTGGATCTCTTTCACAATGACCGAGCCTTTTTTCGGGAAGGTCGCTGTTACCTTTCCTGTATCGACTTTGATGTCGTCAGAGGATTGAGTAACAGAAATGCCACCGTCACTCTTTCCGCTCGAGACAGTGGAGTTGATGCCACTGCCGGCAGTGACAGCCTTGACGACATACTCGTCCAGCACATCTTCCGATGCAGGGATCGCATGCCCAGTCCACTTCACCGAGCCATCGGCCCAATATCCAGTGACCCAAGACTGAAGATCAATGTCCTGTCCAGAAGCACCAGAAGCCGTGAATTTTGTGTTTTTGGGAAAGTGCTTAGACTGAGGCCACGGGACACCAAAGGTCGTTCCAGAAGTGAAGTCGGGCTTCTCGCCGAGCCATTTGACCTTGGCGGATGAGGATGAATTGCTGGGAGCTGCAGCGGTCTGGCCTGCCAACAAGGCAAGCAGGAAGGAGTGGACGGCTTGTCGCAGCATTTTGCAACGACTACCAAATGAAGTTAAAGACTCAGGATGATGTTGAAGAATTAGTTGTACTAATTCTTGCTGGTCTTATAAATATTGCACCCATGTAGTGACGCCATAGAGAGTAACAATGAGAATATGTATTTAATCTCGGTTCATATACCCCGTTCAGGTCATTCTACATATAAAGACTCAATAACGACATTCGCCCGCTGCATCTCGCGATTCGGTATAAATTATGCCGAGCAGCTGCCCTTCTGGATTTGTATTAACCTTTGGGTGACGGCTTTTTAGTAGACGAATTGATGATCAATGCCAAAACAGGGGTTGGGGGTTCTGCCAATCTCCGCTAAACATGGTTCCCCGCAAACTTGACTCTGACTCGTTCTGTTGAACAGACGGGAAAATGAATGTTTGGGGATTCGAGTTTTAAATACGTTAATTCTTTGCGGATATGGTAAGGGGTTACGGGGACAACGCTTGGCGTTGGGGGTTGGAGCTCGAGGCGAGGCTGTGGCATTTGCGTGGGGCATTTGCGAGCTCGTTCTCATACCATCTACCGGAGAAGTGGATTAGTAAGTGATCAATAACCTGTTCAAGGCTGTTTCTGATTGTCAGCTTAACAATTACTGTGTCCCAATTGGTCTTCCTATCGTTCGAAAAGTCCTTGACATCCATGATTGTCTCAGGGTTTGAATCCTTCCCGTATTAATGACCAACAAAGGATTCCAAAAACATTCGGCACCGTGAAGGTCGCGCTGGTTTTCTACAGCAGCGGTCAATTTGCCGGAAGCCCTGCTACCCCTTGTTTATTCCCATTGCCTCTATCTGTCGTCATATGATAGATAAATCCGCGACTGGCTGATCACCTACTACATTTGCTGTTGAGATGGAACTCAAAAAATGCGTGGTAGATTTACCCTACACTTTCCTCTATCTTTAGTGACGTCACTTAACCAAGCCTCAAGAACAAAGATACCGAGATTTAGAGAAATAATTCGCAAACAGGAAGGAACAAAAGTCCCTCCGAACTCCTTCATGACGAGGCTTTATATATGCGAATTACGCGGCCGAACTGCACAGCCTCATCCTCTCACAGCACGGATTTCGGGATTTTACACGTGACTGAAGTCCCCATTATCATGTTATCTTTTCCCGCCCGGGCAGATCTTTGCGAAAAAAGAAAAACCGTACTATTTCCACCTCTAATTTTAAGCTTAACAGGCGTTTCACTATGAGTAAAGATCGCTCCTCGCCTATGCCGCTGTTGAAAACGTGTCAGACATGTTTTCATCTCAAAATTCGGTGTGAGAAGACGCAGGATTCTGATTTGTGCGACCGGTGTTTACGGCTGGGTAAGACGTGTGTTTTTAATCAGGCGAGGAGACGACAGAATGTGAACCGTCAACGGTGAGCTTTGACAATTTTTGTCAACTAATGTGTGCTGATGGTGGCTGTTGCAGGGAAAGGTTGGGCGCGAAAAGTGCTTCAAGATCACCAGGAAATCCACAAGCTCGGACCGTCGAGGGAAACCACGATATTCTCAACAAAGATGTGTCGCTTGACCCTTTTGAGCAGGGTTTTTTAGATTTCGAAACGGGAAGACAACTTCTGCACATTTTCAGATCACGGTTGATACCGTACTTCCCATTTGTTCTTTTTCCCATTGAAAGTTCGATCGAGGAGCTGAACCAGGAACATCCCTGCGCTTGTCTAGCGATGCTAGTCGCTGCTTCATATTCTGATGTTACCCTTCAAGTGGCACTTGGAAACTTGTTCAAGCAGATAGTTGCAGTTAGGATGGTCGAGGGTGATTTCAACCAGCTGGATCTGTTGCAAGGACTGCTGATACATGTCGCATGGTATGTCGATCTTTCGGAAGAGCACTGCATTCGCTAAAAAGACTACAGGGCCCACTACCAACCTAAGCCTAAAAGATATATTCAACATCTTCATCTTGTTACAAGCATAATCAGCGATCTACGTCTTGATAGACCTAGGAAGCCGAAGCTGTGGAGCGCTGAAGGGGGTAGATATCAGAATCAGCCCGAATGGCAGCCTGATGAGATGCGAGCCCTTGCTGGTGCATATTATTTGTCCTCGAGGTAAGCCAATCAGAAATCACTTGTGACTCACTGCTAATGAAGATCAAGCTCTTCCATTATTCTGCAAAAGTCGCGCCAAGTCTTCAACACGACCTATCTCTCGGCATGTTGCGAGCACCTTGCATCGCTGAATCAGTATCCCACGGACAGGTTTCTGCCGTATATAATACAAACACAGACTCTTATTGAGAATATCGAAGATCTTGTCTGCAAAACGGCGCCGACGGATAATGGTTTGCAATTCTTTACCGAGTGTCAGGAGATTACGCAGAAATGTGGGATGATCAAAACAACACTTCCTTTTCCACTTAGCGAAAGCCGTAAGTAGATTTCTGATGTTTTATGTTTAGTTACTAATCATCATGCAGCACCTTTACTTCTTCAAATACACATCCTCGAACTTATGCTCAGCCAATCTTCACCACGAGGAACAGCCTTTGGTCTCGACAAATTCCAAAATCCATTCGAAGATGAAACTACACTAAACGAATGGTTATCTACGAGCATGTCAGCCACTCGATCTCTAATCGGCGTGATTCTAGTTATGCCACAGGGAGAAGAAGTAGCTATGTCAAACATGGGCTGGATCATGATGAACTGCGCCCTCAACTTAGCTGTCCGTCTAGATCTCATAGCTGCTCGCGGTAGTCTATCCGGCTTCACCCAACATCTCCGTCGCTTTCTAGACATGAAGCATACCCTCCGTCAACTCGTGCTCAGGTTCCAAGGTGTACCCGGACCAGATGCTCCACCAGACCATCCCTTCCACAGCATCGTAAAACGCATACGTCGTCTGGAGAACTGGTATTTATCGCAAATCGCTCAGCAAACTGCCGCGTCGACCTCATCAATAAGTCCATCTTCTGGTCCTCAACCTTCAATATCAATCAGCGATCATTCGGGTGGTATGCCAGTCGGCGTACCGCTGCCGTACCAGAACACTGGGTCATGGAATATGGGTGGGTCTGAATGGTACCAAAATCCCGACTTGGATATAAGCACGTTTCTTTTCGCAGATCCGATTGATTTTCCAATTCATTTCGGATGGGGGAGTTAGATATATGTATCTTTACATAAAAATAGATTTTCTTTCTTGTTCAAGAGCGCGTGTTAGGCCGAGTCGGAGTATGATGTTTTGTACGGACTAAGATACGGACTAAGCTTAGACCGTACGGAGTAAGTCGGACTAACGTCCGGCGTAAGAGCACAATCGTTGTATGTCATTTGTAAAATACTATTCGGCTTACAGTTTGTAGTTCTAGTCCACTGAAAGGTCCACTGTAACCCTGGTAATCGTGTATCTAAGCCTCCGTTAAGATTAAATAATGGTATTGATGGCGTAAGATGTGAACGTGGATCACCATGAGGGTCCAATATTGAAGGAGTGAGACCGAGTATAAAGAGGAGAGCATGTCACTGTCGGTTCTCTTCTATTCATCATCACCACTCTACTACAACACAACATCCTAATCACATCTTCGAAGATCAATCACCATGCGTTCGTCCATCTTGCCCTCGATCCTGGGTGCCATGTCGATGGTAACTCTAGCTCAAACCGCCTGTATCGAGGAAAACATTTCCTACTTCGGGTGCGCACCGCTAGGAGCTGACTATCCTGCACCTACCATCAACAAAACCTCCAAACCGATCAAGAATCTCGTTTCAGGTTTCACCGAGATGTTTGACAATCTTATCAAGAACGGCGGCAGTGAGAAATACGGGCCCATCAATGTTAACACTACATCCTTCTCGGTCATCATATTCGGTGGAGATGAGAAGCTTCGAGAGGATCCTATCTTCTTTGAGTATCACTACACATCTCCTGAGGACCAGGTATCCAACGAGAACATTACTCTGGCTACCAAGTTTCCGGTTGGGGATGTGAGTATGGTATTCACTGTCTATGCTTGGCTTGCCAAGATGGACGAGCAGTGGGAGACACCTATCACCAAGTTTCTGCCCGAGCTGGCTGAAGTCAAGGCGCCATTTGCACCTGTTTGGGAGGATATCACTATTGGAGCCTTGGCTGGTCAGGTTTCCGGACTTAGCCGCGAATGTAAGTCGTGCCAAATCGGATATTGCGAGCCTTTTACTAATACTGAACATAGCCAAGGCGTGTGCTATCGGCGAGCCGTGTGACTGGGAGTGTAAGTGGTTCACCCGCAAGCCGGATTCATCACACTAACCAACCCACAGCCTTCAAGGAGGCCTTCGCTACCAAGTCGCCCTACTTCCTCCCGGACACTACTCCCGTTGTTTCTTACGCAGCATGGCAACTCCTCGTCTTCGCAATGCAAAAGGAAAGTGGCGATGAGTGGTCTTCCATCATTGAAGAGACCCTTCTTAACCCTCTGAACATGACCTCCAGCGGTGTCCTGGGCCATGATATCAAGGATATCTTTGCAATGGAGAGCCTCAATACCTCAATCATTGGCGAGCCTGGGTAGGCTCATCAAAACCATGATCAAGATTCTTACTAACCCATCGTAGTGCACTATCATTCGTCAGCTCCATGGAAGACCTCGCTCGGGCTGGCCACTCCATGCTTGCTTCCGATATCCTTCCACCAGCTATCACCCGTCGCTGGCTCAAGTCCCACGCTGATACATCAAACCTGCGCAACGGCGTCGGTCGTCCTTGGGAAGTCTACCGTGCCGGCAACAGTATCCGTCCTATCATGGATGCTCTAACCAAGGCCGGTGCCATCGGCAAATACGCTAGCTACTTCGGCCTCACCACCGACTTCAACGCTGGTTTTGCTATCCTGGCTCATGACAGCACTGTCGAAGATCGAAAGCTTGATCTTAATGTTCATGCTGATATTGTTAGTGAGGTCCTTGGTCACCTCCTCCAGATTGCAGCTGCCGAGACTGAGGATCGGTATGCTGGCGATTTCAAGGGTGAGAACTCACAGGCCTTTTTCAACCGTACCGATAACGGTCATGGTCTGGTCGTGCAGAAGCTGGTCATCGATGGAGTCAACGTCAAGGACCGCACTGCTCAGAAGCTTGGTATCGAAGCCAAGGATCTCGACTTCAGGATTTACCCTACCAATGTCAAGACTGAGAACCAGCATCAATTCGTCGCTGTTTTCCAAGACAGAAGTGCTCTCATTGACATGGGGACTCCTACGTGCATCACCTGGCAGGAAATTGGTGCGGATGCTGAGATTTATGTTCGATTCGACATGGATAAAGATGGGAAGGTCATTGGCTTTGAGATTCCTCAATTGGATGTGAAGATGGCGCGAGCTGCTTGAACTGGTCTGGTGTTTCAGGGACCTGACATGAGCAACTCACTTGATTGGCTCTGGTGTTAGCTTGATGGAACTTCAAGACATTAGTTATTCTTATAGCGGGGTGGTTGCCTAGAGATGTAAGCAAATTCACAGTTCCTTGTCTTGCATGAACAGACACCATCTTCCTAAAATATTCCTGCCACGAAATAAGTAATAAAGTTGACGTTCTTTGACAAAATGGCCTCTTCAGCACCCAAAGTAGCGCCTCCCGAGCGACGCGATGCACCAGAGGCCATCGACCAACAGGCGGACAAGCTTGTCGCCCTGATCAAGAACAGCAAGCATTTTATCGTGTTCACGGGTGCAGGTGTCTCCACTTCAGCTGGTACATAAATAACAACCTCCATATCTAAGCCAATTGATTGATCGTCTAGGTATCCCCGACTTTCGTGGACCCGAGGGCGCGTGGACTTTGAGGGCTCAAGGAAGATCACGTACGGGCAAGGCGACTAACACTTTGCAAGCTATCCCCACGCCGACTCACATGGCTTTGGTGGAGCTTCAGCGTCAAGGAGTTATGAAGTATCTCATTAGTCAGAATTGTGATGGCTTGCATCGAAGGAGTGGAATTACAAGAGTACAAAACTCTGACCTACCACTTCAATCTGAGCGCTAACTGACGTAGGATGGCATATCTGAGTTACATGGCAACAGCAACCGCGAATGCTGTAAAGACTGTGGAAAAGAGTTCATACGAGGTAAGTTAGCCTTCACAGTTATCTAATGGTTACTTATCAAGGGAAAGATTTCCGAGCCGTCGCAACATACGAGAAAACAGTACATGATCACCGAACAGGCCGTAAGTGCACTCAATGTGGAGGAAATCTCCACGACACCATCATCAACTTTGGCGAATTCCTTCCAGAAGAACCACTTAAACTTGCCCGAAGCCATGCTAAGAAAGCTGACCTGTGTCTTGTTCTTGGTTCATCGCTAAGCGTACCCCCCGCAAGTGGCATTCCCGAAACAGTGGGCAAAAGCAAGAAGGGAAAGATGATCATCTGCAATCTGCAAGATACTTTCATGGAGAATCTGGCCTCGATGCATATTTGGTCCGAATCTGACTTGCTCATGACGAAGGTTATGGATAAACTTGGCTATACCATTCCGACCTTCATTCTCAAGCGAAGACTCGTCATTAAGATCGAGAAGGATGCGCATGGGCGCCAGTTAATTGTCTTAACCGGTGTCGACAACGATGGCATACCAGTGTCATATCTGATGTCTGTTAAGCTCGAGAACAGCAGACGAGTCATAAGAGCTGAGCCATTCTCGTTTACCTTTCGGGAGACGCTGGATGCTGGAACTAATCTTGAATTCGTGCTTGAGTTTATGGGCCATTATAATGAGCCAAATGTTGTTGTTGGCTTCGCCGTTCCAGAAGAAGTCGGCGTCGAGACGGTGTTTGACATGCATTATGATCCAAGCACACGAGAATGGATTACAATGCGATCATAACCTTGTATGGCGAGAAGTACGATCAAAGAGCATTCTTCTTTTCTACCGGCTGCTGGGAAAAAGCCTTATTAGACTAAAAGCGTACGTGCCTCCCGGTGACCCGTGAGTCTGGAATGACTCAGTGTATATGATACGCATGAAATTTTGCAACCAACAGGTGGATACCAACAGCAGTGAGGCGTCCTCTGAGGAGCGGTCTAAATGGCACAAATAGAGCTCTGAGTGCCTTCATATTCCTGATTCGTCAGTCCTCTTTTGCCTTTATCTTTCCAGCTGCCTTTTTTTGCCCACCTCTTAGATGTCTATCCAAATTCCATCATACGAAGAAAGACGCGGGAGCTTTCAGTTCCCAATGCATACTGAAGCTACCAAAAAGCTGTTGTGGTATTTCGACGAGTCTTTGGAAGATAGCATATTTGTGCTGGATAACAAATGGGACCCTTCAGGACCAAGACAGCCATATGCGCAACGTTCGCCATCCGGAGATATTGTTTGGCATCCTATCTCTGAGGAGCCTTTAACAGATCCGACTATATCATGTATAGACGTCAGGTCCAGTGAGTTGTACTGGTGGCCAGATGATTGGTCGGAGAGCCACCGGCACGCAGATCCAGATTTCGACTGGTGTGTCTTTGAATTTGCAGAAGAGGGTGTCAGAGGCAGACTTCTGGAATGCTGCGGTGAAGTCCGCCCCCAGGATCATGTGCCATTACGAGTGGAGGCCTCGACGAGGCCATATGTCACAGTTCACGACTATCTCGCTGCTGTTCATCCATGGATCTTGAACTTGAGAGAAAAGATCTTGTCAGTCACGTGGTCGGCACTTCCCCCAGACGATGGCTCAAGGGTGGTACTCAACTATAATGGCATTGATTCTGTGAGTCTCACAAGTGAGAAGTCCTGGAATTTCCTGAAACACCCAGTCCCCTACACCTTGCCTGAGCCTGATCCGAATGGTCCGTGGTGGAGTGGCATGTTTTAAGTAGCGAATGGCGACAAGGAGTGAGGTAAATTCATCCAGCTGAGTTGCGCACGGGGCTCGAAACATTGAACTGGGTAGCGCTTTAGGCGCGTATGTGAAATTATCTTGTAAGAGCAGATTTAGTTCAAACCGGGTCCTTGAGAAGCCACCCAACCAACGAGCCATCCATTCATTCAACATTCCAAGTTTGTAGTGCCCAGCTGAGTTCAGTTTCCAATCGTTTACACAATGTCTGCCGAAATTCCTTCATTCGAAGAGCGTTGCCGCAACAATCAACGCCCGCTTGCCAGTGACGCAACTAGAAGACTGCTATGGTACATTCAAGGACCTTCTTTTGAGGATCAGGTTTTTGTTCTGGACGATAGCACTGCTGCTCAGTCAGCATATATTACTAGCTAGGTCAATTTCGATATTCTCCGCGTGTTTCTATGTCTGGAGACGATTGAAGCTTTGGATTGTGATCGGGTTCATTGCGTTACCTGCATCTCGGGGAAACTAGCCTGATCGACCCATAAACATCAATTTGTGGTTCAATCATACAGTTACAATAAACTCACTTCATGGATCTATTATCTTTACTGGAGCGGTTTAAGCATACTCCACACTTTTAGCAACTGCGGAGGTTGAAGTCCCGATGCAAGATGTAACCCGGGGAAGACAGGGGCATGCATGATATAATTGGATCGCATCAACGCTGTCGGCACATGATCGACAAGTCAATCCGCGTATTACATAGCGCACTGGCGGGATAACAGGTCATTCGTGGTTTTACTGCCCGAGCTTAAGCTTTAAAGGAAGGTTACTTGAACAAGATTAGCGTTGCTACTGTAAGAATAATTTACACCAGTTCTACACATGCTATCTGGAAATGATAAAAGGTTGAACAAAGCCCACAAGTTTTATCAGATCAACAAACAGGATCTCTCCAGCATCTACGATCATGGTTTCTTGGAACAATATCTTCACTTTGGCTCTTGGTCTTGTCGGTTCCGTTGGTGCTTACACTAACCCCATCCGTAATCCAGGCGGTGGTGATCCCCAGATCACTTACACTGGCGGTTACTACTACCTTATCTCGACTGAGTGGACCAACCTGCAACTTTCCCGTGCTACTACCATCGAGGGATTGAAGACAGCCACCCCCAAGGTTATCTACACCGACTCCAACCCTACACGATCATCCAACGTTTGGGCGCCTGAACTCCATCTTCTCGGCGGTAAATGGTACATTTACTACACTGCCGGAAAGTCTGAGGACCTTACAGGGCAGCATTCTCATGTTCTCAAGGGTCAGTATCAATGTCCACACTTCCGGCGAGAAGACAACTAACACATGAGACTAGGTGGTGTCACACCTTGGGACAGCTGGTCATACGGAGCCAAGCTCCATGACGATTGGGGCCTGGATGGAACGATTTTGCGAACTAATCAGTTCGGTAACTATTTTGTGTACTCCTGTATGACCGGAGTTCAATACCAGTCCACCTGTGTGCGCAAGTTGGGCTCGGACTTCATGTCTCTGGGTGCTTTGAGCATCATTTCCCAACCCGACCAATCCTGGGAAAAGAGCGGCACTCCCGTCCAAGAAGGACCCAACGCCCTCTACTTCGGAGGCAAAACCTACATTGCTTACAGCGCTAACTATTGCTGGACGCCTGATTATTGTGTTGCTTTACTCGAATGGGATGGTCGTACTGATCCTGCCAAGGCCTCAGCTTGGAAGAAATCGAACGGCTGTGTCCTCAAGAGTGCCAACGGAAGCTACGGAACTGGCCACAACAGTTTCTTCCAGAGCCCTGATGGAAAGCAGACCTTTATCACTTTCCATGCTACCTCTAACAAGAATGGTGCTTGTGATGATACGAGATATGCTATGACTCAGCCTTTGACTGCCAATGCTGATGGCACACCCAACTTTGGACAGGTTCAGCCTTTCTCTCATCAGTTCGCTGAGCCTTCTAAGTAAACATCAAGAGGAATGGATTGGGTTATTGGCTTGTATATAGTCTCGGGTTATTAGTTGACTTACCACAAATTGTAAGATGTTATAGACCTCCACCGCGCTTGCAAAATTGATCTGTGTTATACGGAGAAATCATTTTTCAAATAGCAAGAGAGACATGATTTAAGCTTGATCTTTTTCGAAGAGAAGTGAGCCAAAGAGGCCATGATGTTTAATCATGCTTATCTGGTAATCGATAAGCAGATAAGCTTATCTACGCGTCGAGCCAGGAACAGACGCGTTCCTTGCCGGTCTCATGTTCCAATTAACGGCCCGTTCATGACATAGCAATTGAACCACAATTAGCTGACTTTTGGATGCGCAGTCGGCCCATATCATGCATAGTCACGAGTTGACGCGTGCAAATCGCGGTCCAGGCGTAGTTCATCAGCCCAGTCAAGCTCTGGGCCGACGCGTATGGATCGTGTTTTCCGAGGGCATCTGATGGATTGTTTTGCGATAGTCTCATGATGGGAATGAATTGAGTCACTGCTATCATGCCAGCGGGTGGATTATGGGTCGGTGGTTCGGCAATGGCAATGAGTATAGAAGCGCAAATGTATATATGCCGTAACCGCTCGAGCAGTTGAATTGATTCTATACCAGTCGATCTTGCATCCCAACTCAAGATCGCAAATACCTCGTCACGGTTTGCCTTAGTGTCTTCTTCCTGCTTCTTTGCTTATAATCTTCGATTACGTCGCTATGTCCTCCAACATCAATCTTGTCGACGAGTACCTCGCCAAAGGAACATGGAAGACTGCCGAAAATGCCAACTCGACCTACTCCCACCAAGGCCTAATGCAATACGTCTCGAACCAAATCATCTCTCAGTATTGGCTCGAAAAGATATACACTCCCGAGATCCGCCAGTATGACGCCGAGAATCGCTTTCATATCCACGATCTCGGCTTCCTAAGCGCGTACTGCTCTGGCTGGAGCATCGAGGACATCCTCCTTCAAGGCTTTGGCGGCGTCGAGAACAAGATTCAATGTCGACCCGCGAAGCACCTCAACACTGCTCTCAATCAGATTGTGAACTTTCTGTTCACGTTGCAGGGAGAACTTGCTGGTGCACAGGCTCTGTCGAGCTTTGACACGTACCTCGCACCTTTTATCCGCAGCGACGATTTGTCTTATACAGAGGTCTTCAAATGTGTGCAGAGTTTTGTCTACTCTCTCAATGTTCCGACACGAAGTGGCTTTCAGGCTCCTTTCACCAATCTGTCCCTGGACTTGATATGCCCCAAGCGCCTAGGCGACCAATACGTTATCATTGGCGGCGAATTGCGAGAGGAGTGGGTGTACAGTGACTTCCAGCAAGAGATGGACGTACTCAACAAAGCTTTCGCTGAGGTCATGATGCAAGGCGACGGGAACGGCAACATCTTTTCCTTCCCGATTCCTACCTACAACGTCTCTGATGGGATCGATTGGGAGTCACCTCGGTGGCAGTCCATCTGGGAGATGACGGCTAAGTATGGTGTCCCATACTTTGCAAATTTCATCAACAGCGATCTTGATCCTGAGGACTTCAGATCAATGTGCTGCCGACTGAGACTTGATCTTAGCAAACTTCACTGCAGAGTTGGTGGCCAATATGGCGCAAGTCCCTTGACTGGTTCTATTGGAGTCGTCACTCTCAATCTACCCAATCTCGCCTACCGTTCGAAGGGCTCCAAGGAAGTGTTCATGTCTGAGCTAGCCATGACACTACGCGTAGCGAAAGACTCGCTGGAGATCAAGAGGAAGCTCGTCGACGCCCACTCAACTCTATACCCCTATGCTGCCCATTATCTTTCTGCCACAAAGCACCGCACAGGCTCTTACTGGACGAATCATTTCAGCACAATCGGAGTTAACGGCATGAACGAAGCGTTAGTCGCCCTATTGGGAGAAGGCATCAGTGAAGAAAAGGACTTTGCCCTTGAAGTCCTCGAGTTCATCAAACACCAACTCCAAGATTTTCAGAAGGAAACTGGTAATCTGTACAACCTGGAAGCCAGTCCAGCAGAAAGTACGTGCTACAAATTCGCCAAACGAGACAAGGAGCTCTTCCCAAACCAAGATATCCCCACGTTCTACACCAACTCCACTATGCTACCCGTCGACACTACAGAAGATCTCTTCGAAGCAATGGGCCATCAAGAGGCGCTTCAGTGTTCGTACACTGGTGGAACCGTCTTCCATGCTTTCTTGGGTGAACAGCTACCGAATTGGAAGTTGGCCCGAGATTTGATCAAGACGCTGACTGCAAAGTTCCGAATTCCTTACATAACACTTACTCCCACGTTCAGTATTTGTCCTACACACGGGTACCGTGTTGGTGAGCAGCCTGAGTGCACAGCGTGCGGGGAGCTGACGTTAGTTTACTCTCGCATTGTGGGGTATTTTCGTCCTACGCGGGATTGGAATAGAGGAAAGTCGAAGGAGTTCGTCCAACGGAAGGTGTACAAGTACGAGACCGGTCTTGGGTCAGACAACGACGCTAAGCTTCAAGAGCTGGAGAAACAGGTCGCTGCGATCCAAGATCTCCCGGTGGCTAGCTACGTCAAGAGCACTTTGTGCGATTATCCTGGCAAGACACAAGCGTCCATCATGTTCACCTCTCGTTGCAACTTGGCTTGTCCATGGTGTCACAACGGTCCACTTGTACAAGGCGAATGTGACGATGTGACCCTACTGGATATCTTTCGGCATATTGTCTCTACGTCTCACAAGTGTCTCGTTGTTTCAGGCGGTGAGCCCACGATACACAAAGGGTTACTCCCATTTTTGAGAATTCTCAAAGGTGCGGGGATAAGTGTCAAGCTTGACTCAAATGGCACGTCGCCCGATGTATTGAAGCAAGTCTTTGAGGAGAAGCTCGTCAATTTTGTAGCGATGGACATCAAGTGTGCGTTGGAGAATTACAAACGCGTCACAGGCAAGAAGGTCAAGCCGAAGCTTTTGGAAGCCAGCATTGAGCTGATCAAAAATAGTGGGGTGCCTTATGAGTTCCGTACGACGGTTGTACCGGAGCTTGTGGATGTGGAGGATCTATTCGAGGCGAAGCGTTTGTCTGGCAAGAAGTTGACGATGCAGCGGTTTAGGAATGGTGATACCCTTTTGAATGAGAAGTTTAGAACTTTTCAGGAGCACACAGAGGAGGAATTCGATCAGTTGGTTAGTCAGGTAGCATGAACAGAGTACCTACTTTGTGCTCTTAGAGTGATATGTCAATTTCAGTCTCGCTACACGAGTGCCCAAAGTGTTTTTACGTTTCCCCTCTGCAAATTTCCAAAAGCTCAACTATTCGCTACCATGGCATAGCGTATCCTTTCCTCATAGCTTGGCAAGAATTACTTCTTGGTAGGACTACTTTTTCACGGCCGATATCATAAGATATTTAGGCACGTCCATCCCATACCAACCATGCAACTCCAGAACCTTCGCAGGGCTCAAATAACCCTCGTCGAACCCTGTGATCTCGAATCCAGCTCTAAGCAGTATATTGATATAGCTGGCCATAGTTCGGTGCTGCTTCTGAAAGCCCTTCACCAGCCAATCTGTCTGTCGTACACCCTCTTCCTGGTACCCTTCGAGCGGCCAGCGTTGCTTCCCAGTCTTCTCGTCGTTGAAGGGTTCTGCATTGGATGGTGCAGTGAAGATAGGATGTTCGGTGCAAAACACAAATGAGCCTCCAGGTACCAGGACGCGATGTATCTGATTGACAAGCCTCTCGAGGTTGACAACGTAGTGAAGCACCAGAGAGCTGAAGACCAAGCTGTACGTATCTTCCTCCTCTTTCTCGAATGTGATGGTTTCCAGATCAGCTTTTTCGTACCCGATGCCGCTGTTGTTCGTCATTTCGCGAGCTTTGTTGAGCATGTTCTCGGAGCCATCTATGGCTCTAACTGATGCAGCCCCTTCTTCCATGGCCCATCGTGAAAACCAGCCAAAGCCGCATCCGATATCCATCACTCTTATGCCCGTTGGGCGGGGGAGGAGAGCGCGCAAGGGAGGCCATTCTTCTGCGTATTCTAGGCCTTTCTTCTGTTTGCTAAAGGAGGAGTACTCCGCAAAGAAGTCGGGCGTGTCGTAGATGGTTTTGGTCATGGTTGGTCTTAAGGATGACCTGGATCTCGTTTTTAGCTCAGATGCTATTTATCATCGACGCTGCCGTGACACAAGTCCAAAACAAACTCCATGGTTACTAAAGCTCAGGCGAGACGCGTCAGCTTGTAACACTTGGTGAAGCTTTTGTCCGTCTCACGACATTCACTGCTTCTTTTGCTATGCAGCGGCCTTTATGAGTTAATTGTCAATTCATCTTGATCAGAAATGCGGGGCGTGATACAGAACTTGAGTAACCCTTTGAGTCAAGCTTACTTGAAATGCAACGATACACTCTGTTTGTCATACGTAATTCGGATCACGACATTTCGGGCTCTCGAGGCATCAGAGAGAAGCTACACACGATCCGATTGACTCTACTCCAAGGCAGAATTGGGTATTCATAAAGACGTGACCTCATCAGAAAGACGCTGCGAGAATTATCTGACCATTTCAGTATGGAGACTTATCAGCTTGATCAGACTTGTCCAAGGAATAGGAAGGAGATATACTAGAAAACGCCGAGAATACTCCCAAGATCCACCCATGCAGTTGACGTACCATGGCAGTGGCTACACAACTTGACCCCGCCCAGCCAAGAGAAACAAAAGGTCCCTGGGTTGATCCATCTCACAAAGCAACAACCCCATGAAAATACTTACCGCTTGGCATACGAGACCGTGGCGTTGTCAAAAAGCTATGACGCGGCTACCAAGCTCTTGATAAGCACCGTAAAAATCTCATCAGCGGGGTTAAGATAAAGGGAATTTACACACATCAGGCAGCTCAATTATTATGCATATTTTAGTGACCTCTTGGCATGTTGCAATGCCAATTACCGACCTTCCCAATCCGACTCGGATCTTCGCTTGATGGGCGGACTAGTTTCCAAAAGCTTGACGACACCTCCGCGATATCTCGACTTGCGGGGCAAATGGCGTGAATGAACCTTGGAATTGCAAAGATGCAGGAACTTATGTGATGGAAAATTGAGTGGCCAGTATTTAAGCTGTCGGATGCCCACAGATAGAATCTTGTTTCTTCAGTTGTGAACGTTTAACTTGGCTATTCACAATGAAGTACACTACAGCGGCTTCTCTCTTGGCGATTTCGCCTTTGGCTGATGCTACCAAGCCGCCTCTTAGCTCCGAGAAGCTACAGAAGCTCATCACTGAGGATGGGTAGGTGATTTCAATTGGTTTCCTTTGCAGATATTAATTGTCCTAGGTTGATGAAGAACTTGGAGAAGCTCAATGAAATCGCTTACGCCAACGGTGGAAACCGTGCTTTCGGTCTTCCCGGTTACGCCGCTTCAGTCGACTTCATCTACGAGGAGATTTCCAAGCTTGAGGGCTTCAAGACCTGGAAGCAAGATTTCCCTGCCAATTTCACTCAAACTCTGGCCGCTGAGGTTACTGTTGATGATGAGACCTTCCGAACTGTCGCTTTGACATACACACCCAGCACTTCTGAGGAGGGTGTCACCGCTGAGCTCGTTCATGCCCCAGAGGGCACGGCTGCCTGTGATGTCGCAAATTACGAAGGCATTGATGTGAAGGATAAGATTGTCCTTGTCGAGCGTGGTCTCTGTCCTGATCAGACTACTTTCGCTGGAAAGGTTAGGCCTGCTGCAGCTGCAGGTGCAGCCGTTGTTGTTATCTACAACTCTGACGAGGCCAAGTTGACTGCTGGTACTCTGTCTGCACAAAGCCCAGATTATGTGCCTACCGCATTAATCGATCAGGAGCCTGGCAAGGCACTCAAGGCTCGTCTTGACGCCGGCGAGAAGATCGAGGCTTTTGCCAAGGTTATCCAGACTATCGAGACACGCATTACTCAGAACGTCTTTGCTGAGACCAAGGGTGGCGACGAAAAGAACGTGGTTATGCTCGGAGCCCATTTGGACTCTGTGCAGGCTGGTCCTGGTATCAACGACGATGGTGAGTCGATCGAAGAACCCGCGCCGTCTCCCGGCGAGTACTCGCCCAACATTACTAACACTCCTAGGATCCGGCACATCGCTCATTCTTGAGAACGCTAAGGCTCTGCAGCACTTCTCTCACAAGTTGAAGGTCAGATTCGGATGGTGGGGAGCTGAGGAGAACGGTCTTGTCGGATCTCGCTACTACGTCAACAACCTGAAGAAGAACGACGTCGACAACCTCCTCGCTTACCTCAACTTCGACATGGTTTCGCGCGGTTTCTTCGGTGTTTTCGACGGCACCGGTAAGAAGAAGGGTCCCGGTGGACCTCCTGGCTCTGATGTTATTGAGGATCTCTTCCGTGAGCATTTCAAGTCTAAGGATATCGAGGTTACACCCGCTGGTCTCACCGGCGGAACCGACTACGTTGCATTCCTCGAGGTCCTCAAGAAGCCCGTCGGTGGTCTCTTCACAGGAACTGGTCTCGAGCAGGATGCTTGCTACCATCAAGCTTGTGACAACATCACCAACCCCGTTCCCGACACTATTTACAAGAATGCCCAAGCTGCTGCTCATGTTCTTAGCAAGCTTGCCATCGATGGTGTTGAGCTTCTTCCCAAAACACCTTCCAACGCTACGGTCGGATCTATCAAGAGAGTCAGAGATGATGCTTCGTTGCATTTCCATGACGTTTTGACCGGTGTGGAGGGCAAGCCTTGTGACCATGACATTGTTTAGAGAATGGATGGAGAGTTATGTTGATGTGTGTATGAGGAATGAAGTATATAAAATGAGCACTGGTAGTCTTACCTTGATCTCAATGATTGAGACATAAAACATTATACATGATTTCACCGTTCTGCTGCTGTACAAGTGAGTCTCCGGACAAGATGTTCCGGTCCGCCCGGTGAAGCTCAACTGACATCTCTACTTCTAACAATCACCAGGCAAAAGAATGTCAAATAGCAATCATCAACCATAATATTATCCACTATGAGGTATTCGATTACCAGTTTCCGTTCTGGTTTCCATACTGGTTCAGCTGCTCCATGGCATGTCGCTCGCCGTGCCTCTTAGCTTCTTCCTTGTCAATGAAGTCCAAGCCCCGTGTCTCAACCTCACGATCAACAAAAGCCCCGATAGCACCTGCTATGAACTCTTTAGCCTTGGCATGGCTGTCAGGTTCTCCTAAGATTATTGTTAGCCTGTGATCACGTGCGTTGTGTTGCGGATCTCCTCGACAGATCTGATATCACAACACCAACACCACCATCACAACATGCTTACCATTTCGTTCACAGTGTTCTTCATATGCTTTAGCCGCTTCGAAAGCCGCAGCTCCTCCGATGAGCTCGTGACTCCATTTGGCCTCATGTGGACGGTCGCGGACCTGCTCGTATGATTGCGCGACGTCGCTGTCGTCTGCGAGATGTTAGTACAGAGTCAACAAGCACCAAAGCCATGGATACTTACTACTGAACCAACCCATGATGAAAGTGTGTTATAAAGATAAAGAAAAGATTTATGCTTAATTGTTTGTCAAGTTGTCGAAGAGTTGTGAGTGTTGAGATTTGTTGAGAGATTGTAGAACACCAAGAGCTAGCACTTTATACTTTAAAGGGTCCAGGTACATGATCTAAACTTGGAAACAAGCGGTACTCCCGTAAACTTTCTTGAACCAGCCTCCCTCCGGGGTGAAAGAAAACAACAGAATCGCTTACGCCAACGATAGCCGATCTGCCACCAAACCGATTTCGCTGTTTTCTTTCCCTCCTAGAACAGGTGCTAACAATGACACTTTCCATCCAGTAACTTGGGCATATCGGATCTCACGGCTCGCTCCATAATGCATTATTGCATTAGTTTCGGCAATGGCTGCCGTGTCTCGGATAACCGGCGCCCACGGAGTACGTAATGCCAGAGGCTGACGCTACAACTCCACTGCAATTGCGATAGACACTCAATTCGTCTTGGGTATAGCATCATGCATTGTTTCAGCTCCAGATATCTATTGCCGTGTTTGCCGGCTGTCTGGAACGCTGACCTGTCAGCTTGGCTTGATGCTGGAGTAAGCTAATTGCCACAGGCTGAACTGACCCAATAAACCGGGAATACCTCCGGAAGTGACGAATCTACACAGGCAGTGAGTCCAATCCATCTTCAATGTGCCTTTGTTGGAACTGTCTGACTGGAATTGACAGTCTTGAAAGGTTGCCAACCCCGCGGAGACATCGAAACCTAAGTTCGCTCCCAGCTCGCGCGTCGCGAAATTCGGGGTCTCCAGGCGCCACGCCGAGCTGAGATGACCTAAAATTATCACCATGACATAGCTGGCGCCGGCAGCATCCGCGTCCACGGTCTAGGCTCAAGTCAAATGTTGTTCTGCACAATCTCTACTCGTCCGAACAGCATTAAATACTCTCGAAACTGGTGACTTGTACTTGACGAAGATGGGTGGTTTCTTTCCAATGGGCGCATTTGCTTGTTATCGATAAAGCGAGCATCACTCAGCTCACTCATGTCGTCATAGGCCAGAGGCTTCCATCTTCACAGGTACCCATTGCCCTCTACAAGTGGCATTTGACAGTACAGCAGACAATGAACTATATATTCAATGCTACGACTTACTTGCTAAGACCTACATCTTTTTGATGCTACAGTGGTGACATTGAGCGTTCCTGGATAGTCAGGTTGCGAGTGTGATGATATCACCATCCCACAAATCGTGGTTGGTGAATATCCGTCATTGAGGCCAACGAACTATCGACGAGGAACGAGCAAGACCCAAAAAGAACTGGTGATTCCTTAAAAACTGACCGCACCTCCATCGAATTAAGCGTTATCTTATCTGATTGCTCCAATTGATCAGCTATTGGGTGGGCGCTGGACAGGCGAAGCAAGTAGACTAAAACTTCTAGATGGACGCAGATCAAGAAGCTTAGGATCAACAGTGTCTGGAAGCTAACCAGAGCATGTCCAATTGTTCAGGATATCAGCCAGTCTCTCCTTCAGTTTATGTATTTATTTGTGGTGCATAATTGGAGATACAGTGAGGCAGACAGACACTGATAGCGTCATTGGAAGCATCACTACGTCGTCACAATGGAGCTCAATCTGTCGGTAATCGTCATAACGAGCCAACACTGAGGCCCAAGGAAGAAGCGCTCACAGTCCCATGGTTCAAAGTGTCGTAACGCTACAACTTACGAATTAAACCTGTGCCTTGTACTCAAAGAAATTACCCCAAATCGCAAGCAACGCATCATTCACGACAGTCATCATGGCAGCTTGGTTCGACGGTACGCTCCTACGCTACTTGCGATGTTACCTTTCTAACTCCCTGTAGACAGCTCAGAACAGGCCAAGGCCCACGCGTCCGTCACAAAGAAAGACGCCCTGTTATCGGACGAGGATGTTGCCAACGCTGGTGCATACGAGGCCGACAAGAAATGGCACGAGCAAGTGGGCGAGAGTGGTAAGCTCGAACCGATACAACAGTAGTTGCGGATGCTAATGGGCGGAGCAGGTAAGCCAACAAGCCATATCGACGCGATGGAAATCTTGAAGGGATTCAGCCATCCCTTCATTGATCAGGAGAGCCACTTGGTGCCCTCAATCGACGCGGATAATGCGAAGAAGATTTGCGAGCGGATATTGGAGAAGGCTGTTGCGCAGGAGTATTAGGCAATTTTAATTCAACCATGTTCAATTGATGGACGCATTGTGTCAGGTATCGAGGTGTTCAAAGATTGCAACCAGGGCCCGTCGCTCAAGAGCATTCCGAATGGAGGCCGAAACGTGATTGTAATCCGCAGCTGCAGCGCGGCGTCGATCTACCGAATGGCAAATACAGCAGGAGCACCAAGCGACATCTCGCGCACCATTACGCTCGTATAGTTTATTCGATTCGCAGCGACGAGGTTCCGTGTGCTCGTAGACGATCGATCGCGGTAAACCCCGATATCATGTACCGAAGGTGCTGTCTGCCTCCACCAAACACTCGTCGTCAACCGAAAGTTTCAGGACGGCAAATCGGACCATCACCAACGCTGTGGCTTATAGATTGGCAATACCGAGCGCCTCACTGGGTGGGAACGGCAATAGGGCTGCTGGCTGGGAGGGTTCGTCGGTCGGCTCGATAAACCATGGGGACAGACGATGTACGTCTCGTTGGTCGCTTCAGGTATTTCATGAGGGGTCGCGGTGAGTATTGAAGTGAACGTAGAGGGCGATCGGACTCGATGCGGTGGCCTGGTAGTAGAGGCCTGCGAGCTATGCCAAAGGGTTAGCAATTGTCCTAGTAATATATGGACTCTCGCGAACCTACCGATCAGCCTCATCGACAGTCGCTCTACTGGGTCGGAGGATCAAGATAAAGGCAAACAAGCAGGGAGGTCCCAGAAGCTTCAGACTTGCCCATTCATAGACAATCAACCGCAGGTTCGAGAATAGGCCGGGCTCTTGGTTGAGATCCGAGTCGTCGCGGCGAACTGAGCAGCTGAGGTCTTTGTCCTCGTGCGTAGCACCCACATTACGTCGGCTTATTCTCACCGCTGCTTCGTCTTGTATGTTCGCCATGCTGTTGACATCGAGAATGCCTCGTCCATGACTGTACCACCATAACTTGGTGCGTCTCAGCCAATGCAAATGGAAAGCCCGATGAGCCAGCAGCGCGTGAACCAAAGCTGTGCAACAGAGTCACTGCTGCTGATTCTATTCGCGGTATATACGCGCCCGAGCTGTTGTAGTCCGGTCATGGAAGAGGCTTCTAGTCGTGGAGAGTGTTGGGTTGAAGCGCTGGGATCGCTCGGTTGCGGGGCATTGGCATCGTGGTAAATCAGCGCGTTGGTAGCATGTCTACAGCCGTGTCGACATACCGAGCCGTTCGCGATTTCAGTCGCGTGTTTAATGTTCTTGGCTCCAGTACTTTGCGACTTCTTGAAGCCGTCTTAGCGATGAAGCGCTGGGCAGACCTGCTCACAACGAAAAGCTTTGGCGGGAGGCGCGACAGCCACCTCGCTAGGTAGCCACAACATGCGCCACAGTTGAGTTACCCTATACCCAAGCGTTGAAGACGGATTAATCACGGCCTGGTGGGCTTGCTGTATGATTAACAAAAATAGTGAGATGGATAAATTCTCACGAGAGTCATGCAGTGCTTTAAGTGTGTTAAGAGTTACTGGTTTGTGTTGTTGACGCTGAGATGCACTTTTGAAGTGAGACGCCGTTAAGATGGAATAACAGACACTACACCATTTCTCCTTTATTTCGACATTTAAGCACTCGACCATCCATCACATGAGGAACAATGCAATTCTACAATCAATGGGAATGTTCTGAAAACTAAAAACAGTGCAATCATTACCCCTAAGAAGAAAAACGACGGTTATTCGTCAATTCCAAAGGACGCTCACTGAGGATAAGCTCACGGCATCATTCACAAGATGAGCCTTGGGAACTTCAATAATACCGGGCACGGGCAATTAACATGCTCAGCCCCCTCCCCACGCGCCTTAACCGTCCACATTCCCCTAAACGCGTACTACGTCATTGTTTTTTAACGCCGATCCAGACGCGACATGTTTCCGTCTTAGCGAGAGTGAGAAGGAAAAAGATGCCGAGACACGCCTTCCTCATCAATTTATCGGGCTCACAGGGCGAGGAGGACGCGCGCGACAGTTACTATTGCTCTACGACAATTGAAGAATCCTGATTCGTGTCATTAAAGCTTGTATAGCACATTGGTCGCTAAACAGGCCAAGGAAGAGGAGAATTTTAGATGGGAATGGCCAAAGCGAGGAGGTCAGTGAGCGGAATGAAGAGCATGAGCGGGTGAATGAAGGGTCATGGCTGTCATCCGAGGTCACAAACCTAGACAGAGAGTTAAACAACGAAGTGAACTTTACGACACTCGCGTGAGGGAAGAGTTTAGGTGACATTGGAAAACAATGGTCCTCTCAAGTTTTGCTCGTATCGGATGCTATAAATGAATGAAGAGGCTGGCGATACGAGCTACGCGCAAATCGTATCTACAGAGAGTGTTTAGCGACTTTAGCGTTGAGATCCACTAACTCGACGCCTCTGAGTCGATCTTCAGGGTCCATGACGTAGAGGTTCTAGACCAGTTTTCCAGTGACACGTAAGCTGTTGTACGATCTTCGCTTGTATGGCAAAATGCAAGAGGATAAGTTCCAGTCTCTGCAAGGTACAGGAGAAAGTTTGGCGTTCTGTGAATAAAGCATTGATCCAACAGTGGCTGAGATTGTGGTTGCGTTGCCCTTACAACAGCCTCAAAGTCTGAACACAGCCGCTATAAGGCGTTACAGGGAGCCCCTGCCAAGTTAATTGAACACATTAAACAACATCATTATGAGGTTGAATACATTCATGGGCAGTGCCTTTACGATACTACTAGGTGTCGCATTGGGTCAATCCGATCAAAAAGGCACAGTTTGCGGTAATGAGAGATTTGGTGAATTGAACGACTCTCTCTCCTGTCAGTTCCATCGCTCCGCAACCCCAGATCTTGTACTGACGCTGGAAGCAGATTTCCCTAATGCCTGGAATAAGAAGTCTCCCAAGAGCGGCTTTGTTTGTTTAAAAGTCGATAATAGCACACCGGCATTCGACGCGACATGGAACTGGGACAAGAACATCGCGGATGTCCATTCATTTCCTTATGTTCGCTTCAACCACCCCGATTTACCGATGCGACTAAGCGATCTTGAGTCAATTCGCCTTGCGACAAAATGGATGTATACAGCAGGAAGTCCTAGCCAAATAACGAGAGACTTCAGCCAGAAGAAGTGGCAGGAGAATAAGGCTAAGCTGGGGAGTGAAGGTGTGCAGGCCAATGCGGCCTGGGACTTCTTTCTCGATGATGATCGGAATAGAACCCTTTACCCGCAGGTTGCTGCGGTTGAGTTTATGGTTTGGTTGGGACGAGTAGGTGATCCGTGGTGGCTTGGAAGACAGAATAATAGCATTTTGTCGACGGTGAAGCTTGGTGAGACGGAGTTGTAAGTATCACCCCATGCTCTACATACCCTGACTGTCTACTGACCGCACCAGTTCATTATTTTACGGACGCAACTCGGGTGGAACGCACGTCTTCACAGCTGTCACTGAAGACAACGCCGACATCTTGTCATTCGACGAGGACTTCTACCCGCTCTTTAAGTACATCCTTGAACAAGCGCGCAAAAACATCGATAACCCAGACGATCTACCGAAGGATCCTTGGTTAGGCATCGTTGAGTTTGGAACAGAGACGTGGCTGTCGAATGGCAACGTCACATTCACTGCTGCCGACTTTTCAATGAACTTGAAAGGGAACGCGACCAGCAGTGATCGCAACTCAACGGGAGGGGGCGGAGGCGGTAATAGCGGTGACAATAGAGGAGATCAAGGGAACGGTAATGGCGGTGGTAATAATGACGGGGACGACTCGACCAGCAGTGGTGATGAAGAGGATGATGCTAGAAGGTTGATGAGTCGGTCTGTCTTGGGCTATGTTGTGGCAGCAGCTCTGGTAATCAGTGCCATTCTATCATGAGAGCTATTGGCTACGAATAGTGTAAACAGTAATGATAATGAGATCTCTAGCTTACGGAAGAATACCTACAGTTAAGCGCTTCCTAAAATATTCAGGCATAAGCAACCCAGCTATCAAATCATGTTGTCATACCCCTCTCCCTCCTCCGTCTCTCGAACTTCCCCAGGCTGAAAACTCCCGCTTGCGACCATAGTATCATCAGCAGTCTTCATATAGACCGTTGTAGAAAGAATCTGATCCTGTTCATCCCGGACCATCAAACCCGTGACATAAATCTGGTCTCCTGCAGTTGCCAGAAAGGAGCTTTCGACAGCAAGTCCTACGCGACCATTCGCAACGCATCGTCCCGTAGCCAGTAATGCTATGCGTCCAATTGCATCGAATAATGCGGCTAGCACAGCGTTGTGAACCATACCGCAAGAATTGATGTGCTTCTTGGCCAGAGTGAACTTGGCAGTGATACTTGAGGTGAAATTGGCTTCGTCGAAGGTAGCTGTTGAGATAGACAGGTTCTTTGGGAAGAGTTCTGCGGATGGAAATTTGGTGCTTAGGAAGTTGTACAGCTCCTTGACACGGTCGAATGTGTCTTTGTTGGAAGGGTTTGCTTGAGTCAGCGTGGCTGCCGGGGTCACCTTTTCCCAGATATATCGTCGGAACTCTTTCTTCCAGGTAATAATGTCACTCCTCTCGTCGACAGGGTCCCAATTTTCATCTTCACCGTCTGGTACCTTCTTCTTAGCTTCTTTAGCTTTCTTAGGGACCAACGAGGCTAGAATCTGAGCATCAAGCGGACTGAAGTTGAGTCTGTTGACCTCGAAGTTGGCGTCAGAATACTGATGAATGATCTGACTGAGTGTGTTGTACAGCCTCTTCACCCGCTCTCCAACATCCGTTTGGTTCGCCAAGAGGTCAATAGCGTCATGATCATCATCCTTGTCATCGGTTCGAGAAAGGTGATACTTCAGAAGATTAGCAAATGGACTCGGTTCCCGTCCTTCACTGCCCTCCCACGCCCCTTTGCGATTCTCCTTGTAAGCTCTGAATATCTGCTTTACAGCTTCCAACCAGAACTCTTGCCACTTTTCAACCTCTTTCATTCTATCCCAGCGTGAAGCCCTTTTGACTTCATCTGATTTGCTGCTCGCTGCGGCTAACCATTGATCTCGAACACCGAGAGGGAGATGCTCCATCAGATGTCGAAATTGCAAGGCGGTAATGACTTGTTGTTGCTTCTGTATCTGGACCTGATATTTCTCGAGACGCGCCAGCATGACGTTTACAGCTGGCCCCTCGTTGTTGATAACGGCTTTCAGATCTGGTATTATATAATACCGTGGTGTATTACGTTCAGAGAGCTGTCGAGGTACGTCGGCTCCCACACGTAGGCCGAGGCGACAGAGATTCTTTCCAATAGTAGCCCAACGTTTAGAAAGGTACATGAAGTTCGTCTTGTTTGGGACTGTGGTTAAAATAACTGTCAAAGGAATAGTGCACCCGAAGGTCATCCGCTCAGCTTGAAGATTATCAAGGTAGCTCATATAGGCCTCCACTTCTTCGATCAACAAGTCCGTATCCGTTGAAGTTTCTATCTTTAAGCCGACAAAATGATCCCTGCTTTTTTATGTTAGTATAAAAATTGTACCAGATTAGTGTCCACTTACTCTTTCTTGACGGTTTCGTACAGTTGGGACAGATGTTCAATCTCGGCAAATTGCCCCCCATCCCAATTTCCCTCCACCCGGTCTTTAAGAACGGAACGTCGCATGCTGGAGCTCGTCCTAAGGACTGGAGTCAGCCTAATAAAGCCTCTATAACACTCGACTTACCTTGGACTCGCGGAATTGCAGTACCGATTCCGAATCGCTTCAATGCAGCTCCGATCAAGTAACCCGCTACCTTTAAAATCATTAAATGCTTCTGCGAAGGGTTGACTCGCCGGTTCAGTCACGTCATCCCCAAGAGAATCACACAAACCCCTGTAGAGTAGGTGCATCAACACAGGCATATGGGCAACTGAACGTGTGCATATATGTGCAACGAATTCCTGCCATTTGACTGCGTTAAGGAATTCGATTACAGTGGACATAAATTTGTGACCATCTGTGAGGAAGGCATTGCGAAGTATGACAAGATCGGAGTCGGAAAGATCCTTGTCAATTCCCTCTAACCACTCGTTGCCATCTTGTAACTGTTTAAAGCGGTCGTCCCAGTTTTGGATGGAGTTGATGAAGTCGCGAGGGATATATATTTCTTCCATTGTATGCAGGTTAAACCGGCCGCTAACAAACCAAAACTTCTCTGAGGCTTAGACTGCCAAAACAAAGTAGCCTAAAAGCCGGTCCAAGGTTGCACAAGATGACCAAAATATTTTGTCTCTTATGCTCTCGGCGGCAAATTCTTCTGACACCCTGACGCGTCAGATATGGGACGGGATGAGATGCTTTTAAATACCCAAACCGCCACCAGGCTCCGAGAAATCGATGTGACGTGTCGTTATTTCACTTAGGCTATCCGGCGCAAACCTGACCAAAACACCGCCATAGTGCATAAAAGTGCATTTCTCAGGCCTATCAAAGACCCAGGTTTCAGCTGTTTCAAGCCACTCATCATTGATACGGTCTGGCTTGCAGCAGTAGTTCGAATGTAACTGGGCTGCCAGTTCCGCTGATTTCAAAGGCTGAGACAATTGTCATCATCAACTGTACCATCAAGTTTCAAGGTGCAACTCCGTGTATGGCAGGACATCGCGGGACCCTTTTAGTGAGCACCCGGTTTCAACTTTGATGATAAGTCTCTTTTGCGGTAGCTGATTTAGAGATGATGGAAGTCAATGATAACCCTTATACGGTTTAGCTAGGATCGCAATCCTTCTGCAGGTGGTTGTCGGGACGACTACCGCTTACATTGCCGCCAGGGTCCATGACAAACATATAATCTAACTAACTACAAAATCACTCATTTCACGATGTTTCTCTGACCAACATCCACAGTCTCAATCAGAATGCGGTCCCCACCTCCACCACCAAGAGAAAGCCGTCTCCGACGTGCCCTTTACGCACTTCCATTCCTCGCCATAACAGCTCTCATGACACGAGCATTTGGCATGGCCGAATCCATCGGCCCTATCATTGAAGAAAGGGTACAAAGTTCTGTTTTCAAAGCCCCGGAAGTCAATGTGCCACTTATCAAGAACTTCTATGGTGTTCCGGGGTTGGACGACATTTTCAACGTGGTCACGGTTGCTTTTACCAACTTACAGTTCTTTTTCGACAAGAAAGCTTACTGGCAGTCGTTGGTGTTCTTGACGGACTTTGCGGGGATGTATGCTGTTATAATGGTTGAGTCTTTTAGACCGGGGAATACATTTCTGGTCGCCAAATAGTAAGTGCAGGACTCTGTTGGCGATACATGCTGACTCTAAACTAGTCCTGTTTTCTTCTTGTTACTATCTCAGATAATCGCCATCGGATGCACTGCGCCTATCTTCTTCTTTCTAGCCTATGTCTTTGCACCAGAGCACAAGCTCCCTGCACTAACCCTGGGACGTCTCGGTGCTGGAAGTTACCGGGCCTTGTTGCCGGTGCTTGTATTGAGCTACTATCTTCCTCACTTTCCATCCTACTTCAGCGCTTCTCTCGAAAAAAGAAACTGGTGGAACTGGATCTGGCAATTGTATCCAGTTTGGGGGTCCGGTCTCATGTTTTTGCTGTCCAGAGCCCTTGGTTATGAGAACAAGGTCCCGAAAGCAGACCGAAACAAGCTCAGAATAGACATGGGGCTGTGTAGTTTTATCAGCATGTTAACATGGTGGTATACCGTCGCATCCATGAAGGACTCCATTTTTGAGGTCTTTGTGCCACAGTACCTGATCACCTTCCCCCAAGACCCCGATGTTGGACTGCGCACCGTCATTCAGTTTGACTACATTTGTTCTTTCACAGCAGGCTACTTGTGGTTGGCGTACCACTTCCGAGACCTGGAAAAAGTTGGAATCTGCAGAGTGCCGTGGTTGACAGCTATTGGTGTTTGTGTTGTCTTGGGGTTTTTGGTCGGACCGGGGACACTATTTCCCATTCTGTGGTTGTTGAGAAAGGAGCTACTGATTACGGCGGAAAAAAGGACTAAAGAGTCGGAGGATTGAGTGCAAGGTTGTAAGGGTCATTCTTGCGATGAGGAATATTCCGTTGTCAGCTCACATAAGATGTCAAATGGTAGGTAGTTTTATGCCCCGAACAGGCTAGGCAAGTGTCTGCCACAATGGACATAATCGGCACGATTAGCCCCCGGATAAAATAGATCTCGACCAAGTTAACCTTCAATCCTTTCATATGTAATCCACGGACTATCTTGGTGCCTTGAGTGGCGCGTCGTTGAGCCCGAGTACCTAACGACGTTCAGAAGCAAATGCCGTTGACTCCACTATAAGTCCTGTTATTAATAGTGAATGTAGCATTGGACATCGGCGGAAAGCGAAGATCCCGACAGTGCACCTACCATGAGTCAGTGAGCTGTCATCGGTTTACGGTATCATCCAATGCATGGCATCTCATGTTTGATGGTCCTGTCATATTCCATCAACCGTATGCTGTCGGATACCGGATGGTCCTAGCGTGGGTGGATTTACGCCCAAGCCAATTGAGTCTTCGAATCTTGAGACTAGAACGAGTTTAATCCCGGTGGCGATGATCCATAATCTGAGTCACCCCCTGGCCGATTGGCTGCACCGAATAACTGAGCCACATTTGACAGAGCCAAGCATCTAGAACGGGGCGCAACATTTACGATGATCCATGGCAGATACACAGGGCTGAGATGATGAGTATATAACCATCTTGTCTGTCACTCATGACCAACTATTCATTCACTTTTCACTCATCTTCCTCTCACCTGCAGGCCATCATGCCGTCAATTCTCCAGGCCTCAAACGCCCTCCACTATGGAGCTGGCCTCGTTGCCACCACCTTTTACGGCTTCTATACTATTGCCATTCTTGGACGCGAAAAACCTAGCAAAACTTCTTCAGCTCGCCTTTACGACCGTCTAGCTGGTGGACTGATAGTTCTCGGCTATACAGGAGAGGGTATCGTCACAATTCTTCAAAGAACTGGCTTAAATAAAGAAGCACCGACTATCCATCTCGTTCTCCTGATCACTGTTTGGTCGCTTATTTGGACGCAAAGAAATGCACTCCAACGTCTGATCCTTGGAACATCACTCATAACCCTGGCTTTTGAGATTCCACTACTGGTATTCACTGCCCTCGGAAACTTGGATACTACACTCTCCCAGGCACGACTTGCCTCCCAATCACTCAGACTTATTCCTCTTCTTTTCCTCGCCATTTACTATCTCACCCATCGCGGGGATGACCTCAACGACCTTTTTGACGACGATGAAGAGTCAGAACCTTTTCTCAACGCCAGTGGCAACAGCGATTGCCCAAGCTACGGAACTCACCCCAACAGAGACTCTGAATACGACAGCGATGAATTCTCTGTAGGCAGCCAAGAGGATGATGACGTTATCGACATCAAACGCGAGCGCGCAAAGCGACTCAAGGAGAAGGGCGGCTGGTGGGGATACATCTCCGACTTTTCCCTTTTCCTACCCTTCTTGATTCCCAAGAAGGATCGCAAGGTCCAGCTTTGTATCGTCATCTGCCTGCTCTGCATTGTTGCTACTCGAGCTTTCAACGTCCTGATCCCCCGCCAACTCGGTGTCGTGGCGGACCAGCTGCTCGCCAAGCAAAACCCCTTCAAGGCCCTCTTCATCTGGCTCACCTTGAGCATTCTAGGTCACGATTGTGTCATCGGATTAATCGAGGGTCTTTGCAAGATCCCCATCAAGCAGTATTCTTACCGCACTCTCGCCAATGCTGCATTCAACCACGTCTTGTCTCTACCCATGGAATTCCACTCCGAGCGCGACTCCGCCGAGGTTATGAAGGCCATCGAACAGGGTGAAGCACTGACAAACGTCCTTGACACACTTGTCATCGAACTGCTCCCCACCTTTGTCGACTTGATGATCGCTTTCATCTTCCTGTACTGGAAGTTCAACAGCTACGTCGCTCTCGCCATGGCTTTCGCCGCCACCATGTTCATCACCTTGGAAGTCTACGCGACCAGCTGGAACCTGGATAACCGACGAGAGTCTTCCAAGTCCAAGCGAGAGGAAACTCGTGTCATGCACCAAGCTGTTCAGGGCTGGCAAACCGTTACTTACTTCAACATGTTCAACTTCGAGAAGCATCGCTTTGGAGGCGCTGTTGATAAGTCGCTGTCTGCTGCTAGAAACTGGGAGAAGCGAGATGCTTGCATTCAGGCTTTGCTCGATGGTATTGTGCCCTGCACATTCTTCACACTGGCCACTCTTGTTATCTGGGACATTTACTCAGGAGGATCCACCCCTGGTGATTTTGTCTTCTTCATCCAATACTGGGAGTACTTGATCTGGCCCCTCAAGTTCCTGTCTCACCAATACCGTTATCTCATGTCTGATCTGGTCGATGCTGAGCGTCTTCTTTTCCTACTCCAAACAAAGCCTAGCATCACCGACAAGGAAGGTGCCAAGGAACTAGAGAAGGTTCAGGGCCGTGTCGAGTTCAAGAATGTCAACTTCTCCTACGATCCTCGCAAGAGCACCGTCCAGAACCTTTCGCTCGCAGTTGAGCAGGGTCAGACTGTCGCCTTGGTCGGCGAGACTGGTGCTGGCAAGTCATCTATCATGAAGCTCCTTCTCCGATTCTACGATATCAACACTGGTTCCATCACCATCGACGACCACGACATTCGCGACATCACTCTCAGCTCCTTGAGAACCGCCCTTGGTGTCGTTCCTCAAGACCCTCTTCTCTTCAACGCCTCTGTCATGGAAAACATGCGTTACGCCCGACCTACCGCCACCGATGAGGAGATTTACGAAGCCTGCCGCAAGGCCGCCATCCACGATAAGATCCTCAGCATGGTCGACGGGTACAACACCGAAGTCGGTGAGCAAGGCGTCAAGCTATCCGGAGGTGAGATCCAAAGACTAGCAATCGCTCGAGTTTTCTTGAAGAACCCTGCCATTCTCATCTTCGACGAGGCAACAAGTGCAGTTGACACAAACACCGAGTCTTTCATCCAAAGCGCACTTGACGAGCTCAAGCGCGATAGATCGACTTTCATTATTGCGCATCGACTTTCCACTGTTGTCAATGCGGATAAGATTCTAGTTATTCACGACGGACAGGTCATTGAGTCTGGTACTCATGCCGAATTGATCTCAATAGATGGAAGATATAGACAATTGTGGAACAAACAGGTTGGGGGCAAATAGATATGCTTTTAGGCTTTAGGTGTTTAGGATGGGCATTTAATATGGAGTTATAGGTATTATGAATTCTTTAGACTAAAAGGTCTTTTTTGGTTCTATCAACAATCCGAAACTGATATATCTATGTCATTCTATTATTTGTAAATCTTAATCGTATACTGAAGCTTTCGACCACTTCGACCGAGCCCGGATTCGCTTGCCGTAGGTGTAAAAAATAAATGGAACAGGAATCAAAAGGGCTGCAAAACCACCAGTAATACTAGATCCTGGACCGACACCAATGTTATGGTACAGCGGTCCCACGACGAGTGGAAATGCAGCCGCAAACATTGATCTCAGGAACGTGTTGGCAGCAACAGCGGAGGCAGCATACATAGTGAATGTGTCGACAAGGTAGTTGAGAGCTGCCTGGAAGATGGTAAAGAAACCAGTTCCCAGTAAAACAAGACCTATGCAAGGGACGATCCAATGAATATTCGTATTCCCACCTGTCCATGCGATGACGAACTGTCCACCGCTGAAGATAACAGAGCCAACCATCATAGGTGGAAGACGCTTCTCAGGAACAGCTCTGTCGCCAGCTGCATGATAAGCCTTGTTGTAAAGCAACTGGTTATACACGTTCGCCGTACACCCAAGAATAGCTCCAAGGAGAATGCAGGTGAAAGGCAGCGCAGAAACCAAAGTGCCCCAACCTCTGATCTCGCGGAAGATGATAGGAATAGCGCCAAGTTGCATGTAAAGAATACCGTAGCAGAAACTAGCGTACAAAGCAACAAGGAAGCAGATTGGTGTCAGAAGAAGTTGAACAGGACGGACAAGAAACTTTCGTGCGAGTTCACCGATGCTGACGTCCCATTCTTCGAATTTGGCGTGGAGAGCCCAGTTTCCTGTTTCGTGACGAAGGCGTCGGGCTTTATAGATGAGGAGTTTTGGTGGGTAGCTTTCATCGACGAAGATGACTGCTAGTGTCAGGAAGATGATTTGAACGATACCAGTCAGATACTCCGTCCACCTCCAACCTAAGCTAGGTTCTTGCACGACAGCAGCTGAGACGATAGGTCCCAAAACTGGTCCGCCGACGACTGCCATCGCATATCCGGCCATAGCAATGCCCCTTTCTGTTGGAGAAAACAAATCGCCCAAAACACCACCGGTATTCGTAACAGGTGCTGAAGCAAAGAAAGCGCAGAAGAATCGGGTGATCATAAGAGTTTGTAGATCCTTTGCAACTGCACTTCCGAAGCTGAAGCACAGAGCAATAAACATGGGAATAAGAACAGCCTGTCGTCGTCCATAAACCTCACTCAGCGGTGCCCATAGAAGAGGTCCAATACCGAAACCAACCAGGAAGAGTGTCGTTCCTAGTGTCGCGACCTGGGTCCCAACGTGGAAATGTTGAGCAACTTGGCCTGTTCCTGAAGAGTAAGATGACGAAGCCCAGGTTGCACTCATGGTGACAAGACCGTAGAGCATGGTTGTGACGACTTTTTTCTTAGTCGGCCAATTCATCGGTCGATAGGGATCATCAGGTCCATCAAAATCGACAAGTTGATCCTCAGTAGTTTTGACGTGAGCTAGAGGATGAGTGAACTGCGGTACTGGTCGAGATCGAATTCGAGATAAAGCTGACTCTCGTCGTGAAACAGTCCGAGTCATGGACATGCCATTGGCAGGTGTTCTGATGCTTTCCCAGTCATTGTCGCCGAGAGAATATGTATTCGAATTGGTTCTATTGTTGCGGTTCGCAGGTTGATGAGAAGATGACGATATTGAAGATTCTTCGTCGCTTGTATGATTCGTCGAAGAAGTAGATTGACGTCTGGGGTCATGCCCATTGCCGTTATGCAAATCTTCAGTTTTCTCCATGTTGATCCATGAAGCTAAGAAAAACCGTTACCCCAGAAAATGAAAATCGTGGGAGGAAGTCCAAGTGTTTTTATCTAAAACGGTCCAGTCATCGGCGACTTTTCCTAACGCCGAAGGTGGTTCTCTAATGACCAGTCCTTTCTAGTGGCGACGGCCAACAGGGTCTTTGGCCGTTGGACTTGACGTCATTTTCTGTAAGTTTTGACGATTTTTTCTACAGAGACTGTGGAGACGGTGATCTCGCCTATTCGCGTTGGCTCGATTGTTTGCGCGTCGCGAAGAATGGCAACGGGAATAACATGTGAATAACTTCACCGGCAACAATTTGCCGATTACGGTCCGGGACAGCATAAGCACGGAGAAAATTAATGAAGTTATTCCCATCACACTCGATGATCGACATTATCTCCGAGCAATGCATGCAATTAATTCTATTTGCTTATCTCTTCGCATTCGCGAGTTGGCTCTAAAGCCGAGTCGTGTCGGATTCCCCTCGTGCGGGCTTCCATTCAAAGTGATGCTCGCCTTTAACCGGATCGCCCTTGTGTTCCTCCTTGAGATCGAACTTGTGGTTGCCGAAATAGTCCAATTCCGCTTCTGTTAGTTGTGTCGGCAGTTCCACTGATGTTGTGTACTTCCAGTATTCCAAGCTCGAACTGATGGTTGGAATCACCATGTCTGCTTCCAGTGCTGCAATGACGGATCGTTTGACGGATGGCAGGAGACTTGCCAATGTCTTCGCTAGGTCGGGGTTTGATAGCAGGTTTTCTTTTGATGAGGACGATTGACTGTAGACGTTTTTGAGAAGGTCCATGATACCGCCTGCTTGGATGATCGAACCAGCACTCCAGACGTGAAGCAATTCAGGATAGTTGATGTGCCACTCTCGCTGGTGGTCCATTTCGCGAATGACCTGCAGTCCCTGAACGAAACACAACAAGAGACAGAAGTAGGTAGCCTTGCGCAGATCCTCAATAAACTCCTCCTGAGCCGCGATCTGCATTGGCGTCGGCTTGATCGGATATCCCGAAGCTTCTGCATCAGCAACTCGCTTCTTGAGTTCTGCCGAAGTGCACCTAAACATATGGGCACTAAGAATGTTTGCAGCAGGGACGTGCAGTCTGACCGCTTCTTCGCAGGACCAAGTACCTGTTCCTTCAGTATTGTCGACGTCTTGGACCACCTTGTCTTGGACATGGCCTAGAACGTGTCGGCCTTCCGAGTCTCGAGTCCGGTTTATGTCAACTGCAATGTAGATGAGGAATGTGCTATAGAGCTCATCTGATCTGTTCCATTTGGCAAAGACTTCTGCAGCGTTGTCGTAGCTGAGTTGTAGGCCTTTGGTAAGGATGTACCAGACTTCGGAGATGACGGACATCATTCCTTGTTCGATACCATTGTGAATCATCTTCACATAATGACCAGAACCACCAGGGCCAATGGGGCACGTTCGTGGTTTTCCATCACCATTTTTTGCCGCGACAGATCTCAGCAGTGGCATTAGAATATCTAATGCTTTCGGGTCCCCTCCAGGTGACATAGACGGTCCAGATCGTGCACTTTGATAACCACCCGAGACGCCACATCCAACATAGTAGATACCGTCTCTGCTGAGGTCGATCTGTCGGCTTTCGGTATTGACGTAGTATTCGTTGGAGCAGTCAAGAATAATATCACCTTTCTCCAAATGTGGTCGAAGTTCCTTGACGCATTGATCACCTGGGTTACCATGGGGAATACTAAGGATAATGACTCTTGGATGGCAATCAGATTTTACTTCATCGCACAGTTGAGCGTAGCTTTGTTGACGATGAATTCGAGATTCTTTGTCGACGTTCTTGACCATTTTCTCTTCAACCCTCATATTGTTCTCACCTGTCAGACCTCATTAGTAAGGTTCGTGATATTGGAGTCGTGGCACATACTGATATCGAAGTAGTACACATGGCAGCCTTTCTCTGCAAAAAGAAGGGACATCATGCTACCCATGCTCCCCACGCCGACCATTCCCACCTACGGATTCGAAAGTCAGGAGGCTTGAACGATGTGAGAGGACCGATCTGTCCTACCTTTCCGATCGTGTTTTCCGACATCGTGGCGATTGTAAAAATATGGATGGTTGAGCAGTCGTTGTGCTTGAATTACTGCTTGGATATATCGCAACAACAATATGTGAATAATGATAAGGATGAAATTTAATGGGTTCACGATTCTCGTTTCAAAAGATTTTCTAATGATAAGAAAGCATGGTTATCTGTTAGAAGATGATGTCCAAAATAATTCTCGGCGCGTGTTCAAATCTGATATCAATTTGACGTCAGAGTGAACAACAAGCAACCCCGACCCAGTGTTTTTCGACCCCTGGTTTTCGACCCTCTTATCGAATGTAACTGAACATTCTAGAATACTGGGCTATTGCTGACCACCACGTGTTGACATTACGTAGGCGACAAGGTATTGAAGCATATCCGGATCTTGTTAATCAGTGATAAGTTAAAGCTTATATATTGTATGTATTAAGAGTAGTCAATCAGACCCAGGAAGTCAGCCACTACTATGCGAATTAAACTATTTAAGCAGACTTGGCAGCCTTGACGATGACATCGCTAGCCTTCTCAGCAACGATGTAAAGAGGCAAAGCGATATAGAAGCCAGGAATCTTGGGGAAAACACTGGCATCTACAACTCTCAAGCCTTCAACACCCCGAACTCTGAACTGAGAATCCAAAACAGCCATAGGATCATCGTCAGCACCGATAGGGCAAGTGCAAGAAGCGTGGTGGCCCCAAGCCTCATTCTTGATGTACTGCTTGATATCCTCCTTCTTGGTAACATTTCTTCCGGGCCAGACTTCGTCAAAGTCTCCGTCAAGAGGGATTAGCTTATCAAAGGCCTTGCGGCCCCACTGGAATCCTTCGTAGGTTGCTTGAAGATCCTTGTCGCCTTCGCCATTCGCGTTGACGCCGGTGTCGTAGTAGTTGAAGTTGATAAGAGGCATATCCTGTGGGTCCTTGGACTTCAAGGTGACAGTTCCGGCGTTGTTGCGGCTGTGAGCCTTGAGAATGATCCAAGACCAGTGCTTAGCATCAGCAAGTGCCTCACGGGAGTAACCGTGGAAGTATCCTGTGAACTTGGCAGGGCCACCAGAAATGAGCAGGTCAGGTTCGCCCTCAGCGACAGAGGACTTCATGACAGCAGCAAGAGCAATTCCGTTGGTAGCGTAGACGCCTTTTCCAATAGGTGTCTTACCTTTCTTGTATTCCTCCAGACAAGGATCAGGGTCAGTTGTCATGAAGGTGCATTTGGATGTAATCGTGAAGTCCGTCTCACTCTTTCCAATGACAGTAGCCTCGTAACGGTCCTGCAGGTTGGTGCCGACACCGGGGAGGTCAACCACGACAGGAATGTCGAAAGACTCGAGCTCCTTCTTAGGTCCGACGCCGCTGAGCTTGAGCAGTTGAGGGGTGTTGAAGGCACCAGCAGAGATGATGACTTCGCGCTTAGCATTGACGCTGCCAGTATCGGTGGACTTGCCGGAGGTAGAGCGAGGGTCAGCGCTGTAGAGGCTGGGACCTTCGAGATAGTCTACTCCAGCAGCACGAGGCTTGGAGCCGCTCTTGTCGAAACGAATCTTGGAGACCTGCAAGATTGTTAACGAGATAATACGATATCAGTATTACAAGACTTACGAGAGTGTTGAGCTTGATGTCAAGGTGGTACTTGCGAGAACCATCCTTGTTGACAGCATTGGCAGTATCAAGGATCAATTCACGAGGACTGCTTCGAACAGAATCAGACATCGCAAGAGGGACCTGGTAGAGACCAGGTCGGCTTGCCTGACCAGGGGCGTTGATGTCGGCAAGCAAGATGTTGCCAAGTCCAGTGACAGTGTGGAGAAGGAGTCCAAGAAGGTTCTTACCCATGGCAGTAGCAGCAGAGATGACCAAAGAGAGGAACTTGAGATCCTCGACGACCAAGTGCAGAGACGTCAAAGATGTACCGAGCCAACCGTTGAAGCCATGGCCAATGATGCTGCTAGGCAAGTATCTGTTCCTCTCCAGCTTCTTGAAGTAAGACTGCATGTTCTTGGGACTCCAAGAGCTATCGCCAGTGAGAGTAGCAATGTTGGTCCAGTCGGAATCGTGAGGAAGGATCGAGATGAGTGCATTGTGTCGTGTACATCCACCAAGAGTACCACTGCGAGGATACAAGATACCCAAAGCCTTAGCATCCTTGGACGGCTCGGCGCCAATGTACAAGCTACCATCAGAATTCTCGTATGTCATCTTCGAATCCCGTTTCTGCTGCTCAAGGTCGGAGTAGTGGTTGACGAAGTAGTTCCAGCGGGTCTTCTCGAATTCTGAAGACGCGAGGTTCAAGGCGGGGACTCTTTCGACCAAGTCATCTCCAGCATCGCCTCCAGCGTCAATTAAAAGGACTTTGTAACCGGCGATGGCGAGGTTAGCGGCAACAGGGCCACCTCCTGCGCCTGATCCGACAACTACATAGTCATATTCTGTAGAGTCGGCACGCTTGGCGATGAAGGGGTTGTGGGCCTTTGGGATCGAGCTGCTGGAGTTAGTAGAATGCCTATAGGAAGACAGAACTCTACTTACGAACCGACCACCGACTCCGATAGTACAGCGATAGCTGCGAAAATGAGCGACAGACGCATCTTGAAAGGATGCAGAAAAAAGGAACGTGGTGTAGAAAGAACGAGAGTTAGGGGTAAAGAGCCAAGAGCGAAGGGCTGAGCACAGTCTTAAAGACGAGAACCCTACGATCTGCAAGTTCGTGGCCCCGAAACCAACGACGAACTGGAAACAGAAATAGCTTCTGTTTTAGTTCAGGCTAACGGTCACTAACCAGGAGTAGAGTTGTAGAAGTGCGTTGCAGCGGCGACACGAAGTGGGGCTGATACGACGATCCCTCATCTTATCACGCAGCATTTTATGCGCCGATAAATTACATGTAACGCTAGTACTACCTGTTTACGAGTCAAGGTTACAATGTTGGGAGAGAATGTTGTACCTATCTAGACATCTGCCGAGATAAAAAGGGTAGGTCGGCGGATCTGCAAAGATTTATTGTTCAAGGGACGGATTTGGGCCTTGTCACCCTTCCGAGGGCATGTGTCTTGAATTCTGTATGTCTCACTTTCATCGAATGCAACATCGAATCTGTACCCTTAATCCGTCAATTATCATCACGGGTCTGCTGTAGGGCTGTCAGCCTTATTGACCAAATACCATTCAGGGGCTCAGTTTTGGTCATTGAGATCCACAAGGTTCAATATCAAGAGGTTCGTGCTAGTGTGAAAATGGTAGTTCCCCGGATTATCCTGGAGCTGAAACAGGGGTGTATTGGCTGCCTGCCGGGACTGGATAAAAGTTGCCGCGATAAGAGCCCTAGCTTGCTGCTAAAGAAGTTCTGACTCGTGAATACAAGTCTGCATAGCATAACTCTGTCATGTGTAAGCTTGCACAAAGATATTCACTTATGACCCAACGGGCCAAGGCGGTTCCAGGTTCTCGCTTGGTAAATTCCCTCGTTAAAGTGGATCCGTGATGCTTAAGCGCCGGTGCAATTGCTGCCCCGCCATGACAGAAAAGTATCCGTAGCCTAAACAATATCGTGGCTTGTAGGATTGCTGGAGGAGGTACTGTGATGGCTGGCAAATTCATGACGGATGGCTTTTCGATTATTTTCTAGGGCCCAATTTTCTTCCCTTCTTTCTGATTTCATCAAGTCTAGCCTTCCCTTATCCAGCCCTGGCTGACATCACGCTAACCGTAATGTATCTTCAAGACGTTGCTATATCACCTCCAGTCAAGTCAGCTCTAACATCTTTGCCAACAAGTGCTCCTACTCTATTGAGCCTAGTCTACCATAATAAATCTATTTACCATTATATGATTGATTAGGGGTTTTTATCTACAGTAGGTATGCAATCTTACCTTTGACTTCGGCGTAAACTTGGTCAATTGTAACTGCTACCTCATCAGGAAATGGACCCTACCTTTACTTACAGACCATACTATTGAAACCTTGAAATATACGCAGATTTTACGTTCGTTGTTGAGCTTCATAAGTTGTAGAGATGTTCATATAAAATTCGGATCGGAAGAAAGAAAAAAAGAAGAAGAAAAAGCGTAGAATAGGGTAACCAACAAGCAAGGGTGCCTTGCTTGCATCGTCAGCTTCAAAAATGCCTTACGGTCAAATAGAACGTTCGATTGCTGACATATTCTCGTATCTCCATTGAGTGGCCACGTAAGTCGCTCGGACTTTTGAAGAAGGTCTTGCTCAGCCCAGTTGCTGTGCCGCATCCTTCACCTGTCTTCAGCTACGTCAACATATCATGAAACATAGTTGTTTCTTAAGAACTTTCCATGATGTGATCAGTCGCGTGGCCACTTATCTCTCAATTGCACTAGTTAAATGAAAAACTTACACATCTAAATATTTGAGAGTGGCTATATTCTAGGGTAGCTAACAAGAGCAAAAGTTTCGTAGTCTACATTTTCATTTGTATCATCTATAGCTTTGTTCCACTTCTCAATATCTCCAAAGTCCCATTTACGAAAAACATCAAATGTGAGGTGCCTGGTTTCAATACGGTAGTCGGCGTTTTCCTATTTCGTATGGCCGCTATACGTACCTCCAAATCCTTTCGTCTTGGCAACGACAATGTCACTGGTCGAGGTGGAGAACGAGGGAGTGAGAAAAATGTGATTGGCTATGCTTACTGGGAATGACAGATTTGGCTAACCTCCTCGTTTCTTGATGTGGAGTATCGTGGCCATATCCTCCTGCGGTGTAAGTGAGTCTCGAACAGATATATAAGACGACAAAGGTCGCCGTCTAACTTCCAGAAATCATCACCCACAACTCAATCAACTCACCAACTTAACAACCCTTTTCTTAACCCAACCATCAACATGCGTTTCTCATCTGCCGCTACTCTTGGCTTCGCTGCTACCGCCCTCGCGGCCAAGGAGACCGTCACCGTCTCCAAGCTCAAGATTCACAGCGTCGGAAACCCCATCAGCACCAACCTCGAGAGCATCTCCTTCACTCTCAACGGGGCCGATGCTAAGGACCTCAAGTGCTCTGCTAAGAACGTCGCCTACCCCGACCCCGAGGAGATTCTTCCTTGCGGTGACTCTGACTACTCTTTCATCATCTGGGAGGGCAAGAAGGAGCAGTTCGGCATCATGATCTACCATGACGTCGGTGACTCGTAGGTTCAGCCTGGTTCAGGTTTCTGGTATTCCTGCTAACTATCTTTTAGTCACGCCGACCTTCGAGGTGGCCGTGATATCAAGACCAACTGCGACAACAGCCAGGGCAGTGGCCCTGCTGATGAGATTTGCACTCAGGGCAAGCATGTCACCTTCAAGATCGAGGGCCCTGTTGGCATCACCCCCAACTAAGGTTCTACTTGATACACTTCGTTTCAGAGCTTGAAATCGGGAAACATACCATGCAAGCTCCACCAGAGATGTTCTGATTTACACACTCATTAGTTAAACTGGGGATGATAGAAAACCGACGGAAAGGGCAAAAAGCTTCAACAAGCCAGTTAGCAGGAGCTCCTTTAGTAAGAATAAACCCTTTTCTGACAAATATGTATCTCTACTATGTGAAGTATGCTTCCCTCCGAGTCTCTTCGGGAATCTGTGTCCTTTTGTTAGCGCTTTAGCTCCTTCGATCCTTTGAGGCTTTGCATGCAGGTCCCCTTGCTGGCAACCCCTGCTACCGAATGCAACTCCAAGGGTCGTCCATCCAAGGTGGAGAAGTCTGCGTCTGATGATATTAGGATATCTTGACTACTGTGTAGCAAGGGACTTATCCTTTAAGGCATAACTCCTTTAGGCTAATGGCGCCAATCCTTCTAAGACCCTGTCGCTTGGGAGCTTTACTTGACTCAGCACTTCCAGAAGCACACCATAAATAGTAATAGGTCACCCAGAGTCCAATACGTTAAATAGCACAAGAAGCAGAAATTAACTCCCTGGACTGCTACAGTGAAGCCTGGGAATAATGTTGCTTTCTCTGGTAGGCTTACCCGCTGCAGACATGAATGTTGATGAAAACTGTAGAACGAACTTCGAAATACATTAAGAACTAAGAAAATAAAGCCTAGGGATGAACTTCGCCGCCCCTGTCCCTAAATCCCTAGCACATTATTTACAGCCACTGCTTGTTACCAAAGTGAGACACGAAAGAGCCACCACTGCCACCGTCAATGCTCGCCTTGTTTATAACAGAAAGCACATGAGTAACCGACTCCTCAGGAGTAATCGGTCCGGTAAAATGTGGCGCATAAACCTGGAAAGCAGAAACCATATCACGGAATCCCTGCAGCTCCTCCTCAGTAACTATACCAGGTTAGTAAACGAGACCAGCAGCTGATACGATAGACTTACCGTTTGACATGTCTTGGGTGGCAACAAGACCGGGAGAGACTGCCATGAACAAGATTCCCTCCTTTCTGTACTGAGCATCAAACTTCGCGATTGCAATGTTGAGTGCACCCTTGCTTATGCTGTACGGCGCGCCGTCGACGATGGAGAACTGAGTGATGAAGTCGGGGTCTGCCATGCCTGATGAAATGGCGATGACCTTCTTGGCTTGACCCTTACGGATCAATGGGAGTGCCAGGTTGAAGAGATGAACGTTGCCGAGCGTGTTGATCTTGAAGGACTGGAGCATATCTTCCTCCAATTGCTCTGGGTTGGCACCCCTAAGGCTTTTCAGTTCTGAAATTCTTTAGACAGAAATTCATTCCACTTACAAGGTACCAATTGGGTTGTGAGCCGACCAGTCAGACTGCAGGGCCGCATTTGCGATGATGTAGTCGAGACTGCCGCCAGTAATCTTGGCGGTTTCCTCAATGAGGTTCTGTTGGAATTAGTCAACGAAAATATTATTGGGTGTCGTAAGGATTTGTAAGTACCTTGACAGAAGAAAGTTTCTCAATCTCTCCTTCGATTGTATGGATATTGGATCTGCCGCTTAGTTCACGCTGGACCTTCTCATCAGTAGCTTTCTTGTTGCGAGCAAAGCCAATGATGGTGTTGTTTGGGTCGGCGGAGAGTTGTCGAACGAACTCGAACTATTGGGTTGTAAGAAAATATACATCGTTCCCAGTAGGTAGGAAAACACTTACTCCGAGTCCTCGAGAAGTTCCTGTGATCAAGTAAGAAGGCATCTTGAGATGGTAAGTAAGGTATGTTGTTGTTATGGATGAGGAGTGTGTTTGTATGTTGGAATGATCCCTTTTCTCAAACGAGACATCTCCATCTTTATATATGCCATTCTCTGATGATAACCTTGTTCCCGAATATTGGTTTCAAAGATCATTTGTAATTCAAGTGGCTTCTGTCGCTGACGCACCAGACTCAATCGGGCGATTTCGATGTGGGGCCTCGCAAATTCTTGCCTACTTTCCTGGCAGTGAGTAAGCATCACGGCAAGTGGATTTCGGATATTCATTTCACCTGCATTATTAATTGGATGAATGGAACCAGCATTCTTAGCGTAACCTCAGGCACGAGTGAAATGCAATATCCACTTTTACGGTACGATAATGTTTTGTGCCTCAGTAGATGTACGACGATAGCTTCAATTAGAATGCTTGATTATAAATGGTTACTAAATAAATGCAGGAACAGATCGGTAAGTAGAGCTAAGAATAACGCCAAGCTTATGGACATAATCTAGGTGGTCGACCGATAGATCCTCCTGTACCCAAGCAAGCCCAAGAATCTTCTTCACGGTTGCGATGTTTCTGTATGTTCCATCCTCCATTGTCCTATCCATAAGATCGAGCGTAATCGCTCGTTTCTCATCTTCTTGGGCTTCGAGGCCAAAGATGAGCAACGGCAAGGGCCATTGACAGGTTGGTAGATGGGCAAGTAACTCGAAAGCCTGCTCGACCCAATCATTGAAACTCTGATCCAGTTTCAGAATTCCGGCGGACGCACGCCTAAGATATATCAAAGTGGATAGCCGATGGAGCTCAACTGCTATGTTAAAGGCAGGCTGTCCGTCGAATTCATCGACTTTGCCTTTGTGGTGGTCACTGATATTCCGTAACTTCCAGTCAAGTATTTGAAGACAAGTCCTATATTCTTCTGTGCCATGCTTTGGGTCCGAAGACACTGTTACGGTATTGAAGGTTTCGGAAAGCAGGTATAGTATCTCGTGTGGGATCCCTGAAAGGATTGGCTAAAAAGTGTTAGTGAATCCATTTTCCCGTTGAAGGCTAGAATATCAAATACCGGTCCCCCATCACAAACGGCTGGATGAAAAGTATCGAAGTCAATACTAGCCGCACTATCTGCTTCCAAAGTGAAGTCTGGTTTCCAGTGGCGTAAGCCAAACTTGGCTATGGTATTGATATAGTGAACCCATCCCACTAGGGCCGTTAAGTCCCGGTCTATTTGCATCTCATCTAGAGCAGATGCCTTGATGATCTTGGCAGCGCCACAAGCATACCACAACCAGTGGCTTGTCTTGGTTGCGTTTTGCTGAATCTGGCGGTGATGTTAGTATCTCAGTAGCTGAAGCAGCGATATGGTCACACCTCCAGAGTACATAGTATAATCCCGGCAGCGATATGGCATGCTGACTCTGTTATACCAATAAGTCCTTGCGTAGACTCGGACAATGCTCGTAGAGCAGCAGCTTTTGGTCGGGTTATTGAGTTTGCCGTATTGTCGCGATGAAAAGATGCTAAAGCGATGACGGACTTTAGTACGGCTGCAGATGATAGTGTTACATCGGAGAGAGCCATGCGAGTGACAATCTCAGGGACCCTTTGCGCATCCTGTCCGAAACCACTAATGGAATAAGAAGCTCTCTCTATAACTGCTTGGTGTGAGCTAAATCAGTTGAGGTTGGGAAAGACGACACACAATACTGGACCGAGCTGGCATCTGATGAGCTCAACTGCGCAATAGCTCCTACGCTAGGAGACTTGAGCAATAATAATAATCCTTCTTGTTTCTCCGAATAACCGGAACTGAGAGACTCCGGAAACGCTTCATGCATCATATCGGCTGTGAATCCAAGAATGTGATCTAAAGTCGACATTTGATCATGCAGCTTCATATCTCTGGATTCCGTATTGATCCATCGATGATCAGATAACATACCCTTCGATCGTGCTGCTTTAGGATTAGGTCCAACTATGGCCCGTCGTCGATCATTTGGACGTGGCCAAGACAAGCGCAACCCATAGCCCTGACACTTCACTCCCAACTTGACGCAGCGGTTGCATTTCGGCAGTGTTTGATCACAGCGGACCTTTCGAGCTAACGTGGTCGTTAGCAGAGCCAATCAACGGTTTCTCATAGGGCAGACCTCGACAGTTTCCACATCCAGCGGATGGCATTTCTAGGAGTGGTAGAGGCTGAGTTAAGGTAGCTCGCAGAAAGTTGCCAGGAATGACTTCGAACCCTTAGCAGGCATGGCCGATGACAAGGTGAGATTCCCAGCTGCCTACTTGGATCTAGTAAGCAGCCACAAGTGGGGCAATAGCGAGTAAGCAGGCGGCGGAGCGACTTTTCCGAGCCAGTCAGGATGGACAAAGGAACAGGGCAGTGCATCCACCAGAGTAGCCGTAGGGTAGCCAGAAAAGAAATGAAACTATGAAATGGATCACAAAACCGACGTTATAAGGTGAATATTCGCAGTCGTGTGGGAATGGCTGCTAAGTTCCAGAAAGATTAATGGAGCTTCGTAGGCTGAACGCTAGATCTTCTTGCACACAAGGACCGTGGTCCGGGATAGTGTTTATGGTGAATAGTAGAGTTTTTGAAAATAGAGAAGGTGATCGGAACCTACACATTCCTGATAACCAGTAAAAGATTTATATTTTAGAGCCAGGAATAACTAAAATACTAGTAGTTTAATATTGAAATTGAGAAAAGATTTTTCATTAAAAGTCCTCTCAAGCTTACTGCATTAGGTCTTAATTAGGCTAATTAACAGATAGAGTATAAGCAGAGGTTTTAAAGACGCAGTTCGAGCCTATAACTGTTAGAATCAAGTTTGTAGAAGAAATAGGGATGTCAGGCTAAAAGGAAGTAACTTACCAACGAAGGGCTCGGTGCCGGCTTGGAAACTGGTGGCAACATAAGTGCTAGGAACGCCCTGGTTCTTTGTCAAGTAGGTCAGGAAGGGGAGTAGATCAGCTTTGAAATTGCCAATGTTAGAGGGTGCGACAAAAGAAAAGACAGTCGTGTCCCCGTTAGGACCCTTGAACAGGCTCCAGGTAGTACCGGCAATAGTAGGCTTTGCGATAGCAGGTTTGTTCTGTTCAGAGATAGGCCCAGCGCCACCATAAGATCCAAGCCAAATCATAATCTCGTATTTATTAGCAGCTCCAACAGAGGGCGCCAGCCAAAGATCATAGGAGACATCTGAAACCATGCCGGTACCAGTGTATCTTGTAAGTAGGTCAGTGAGGTTAAAAAATGCAACGACTGGATATTTCTTACCGCCAGGTCCATGTAGTAGGGACCGACTTGATATCAGAGATCTTTTTGTTGATATTCTCAAGTGCGACATTAGAGTAAGACTTAACCTTGGTTGGGCCTCCAGCCCATGACCAGGTAGAGGTCCAAGCAAAGTTCTTGTTTTTAACAGAGTTCAAGGTTGTGCACTGAGAGCCCGAAGTAGCGTCACCCTTTCCCCAGTTGTTGTGGTAAAAGGTATAACCCTGAGTGGCAACAGAACCGAAAGCATCACACCAGGTTGTGGCTCGCTTTTCAATGGTCTTGGAAGGAGAGGTTGGTGTCGCTGCCGCGAGTGTGGCGACAAATGCGGTCAGTGGGATGCAAAACTTCATTCTTATGGTATTGGTGACGAATAGATAGTAGTGTCGGTTGATAATGGTGAGATTGGTGTGAAATGGACTGGAGAGGCCAGGTAAGCGGGGGTATATATAGATAACTAAATGTTCCTACTCCGGGTCTAGAATCTATTTCGGTTGGACGATAATTACGACACCTACGGATAAACTAACCTGAAACCACTTGTTTGTCTAGTTTGTTGGATACGCGTATTTTAAGTTAGTGCAGGGATGGCCCTGTCCCAGCTACGAGGCGGATAATTACAGCTCTCCTCCCTCTCCTCCTCTTCTTTAAGTATTCTTGCTCACAACGTGCCGCGTTTTCCGTCCTAGTGTCCCGTGCCATCCCTGTAGAAGTGAATTAGCCTCTGGCTCATCTGGATTCTCCTTTCCAGCTAGTGATTCCACATCAACTGGTTAAGAATGATGCCAGACAACGAGTATTCTACTTACACAAGGCTTTACAGCCAACTCTCGTCAGAAATACTTGCCGAGCTTGATTGCATTGGCCTGCACCTCAACTCGCCCGGATTTGCTATCATCTGTAAGCAATGTGGCTATGCTATAACGGCAAATAAGGATCGCGTGTCTCGGCATCTCGGGGAAATCCACAACGTCGATAAAGCAGCCGGCAGGGAATTGAACAAGTTGATTCGTTCCTTGAATCTAACGGACGGTCCGGACCCGAGGAGTCTCTACTTGCGACCTGATGGTAGCGCACCTCATCCTTACCTGAAAAGTCTAACGGGTGAAAGCTCTTGCAGGCATTGCGGTCGGCGATCAGCCAGCGATGTTGTTCTTCAAATACATCTCAGAGACACCCAACCAGCGGAAATAGAGCTTACTAGAAAATCAGGGCGATATTGGTTACGAGAGCACATTAAGACGGGGCCAACCCTCTAGAGTTGGACCATACTGCCTGCATCGTCGTTTTCCGGCATGCCACCTGCTCCAGTATGATAATACTCATCCACAATAGCTTTGCTTCTTATTACACTCTTCCACTGTACAGGAATAGTGTTATGAAGCTGGGTTCGTTACATGGATTATAGATTATGGAGCTAATACCATTGTTACCCTGCTCTTGTCTTCCAAGACCAGGTACGAAACTTGTATCCAGACGCTTCCCGAACTGTTCCGGGCCACCCATAAACTTGATCAGTGTGACCATATCGTAAGGATCGTACCCGTCGAGAGCCGTACCTTTGGGTTGTAGAGGAGCGAGAAACCCGGTAAGATTGTGAGACGTTGCATCTTTCTTCCACATACGTTGCCATCCGCTGGACCTCGTTAGACAATCTACGCTGTATGGTCAGGGTCATTGTAACTCACGTTGACCGATTCAAGTACTTCGTGACCTCATCTGGAGCCTCGCCTTTGGCGACTTGCAACAAGGCAAAGTCATTCAACGAGTACTCGGCAGTCTTGCTCACGCTTCTCCCATAGTTTGTGCTGACATAGCCATACTTCTTCCAATCATCCAACGCGCTTCTTCCCTCCTTTGTACTCCCTGTCGGGTCATTAAAGTCGAAGTTATTGTATGGCTGGAGCTCGGCATTGGTTCGCATAGCAGCATAGCCATCTGTCCAACTGACGAGATTGTCTGTGTCCAGTTTCTTAAAGTAGGCGTCTGCAAGAATGTTGTCTGCATTGGAGCCACCTTGAACATGGCCGTTGTGGTTATGGCTACGGCCTTCAGGCATGAAACGCTCATATCGCCAGATGTCAATCATGCTTCGAACTAAGTGATTTCAGCATATAATCGTGACTATAACAAGAGAATACTAACTCATTTCGATCTGACGATTAGGTAAAATAAGAGACACCAGCGTATGGGTACATCTGTCTAATTCTAGCTGCAGAATGTACTGTTTGCCTATGGCTAGTAGCAGAGCTGGCTCTTTGACAGTAGAGTTGTTGTCCCCATTGCCCAGGAGCAAAAGACGAATTACGTAGCAAAAACAACATGTAAGACACGAATTACTTTTTCTCATTTAAATTAATGTCTTCTAGTTTGCAGTCTGTTAGAAACAGAAAATCAAGATACAACTATTGACTCGTCTGTGTTAGATTCGCCTTCGTCCAAGGTCTTGTTTAGAAGCCCATCACGTTAAGAATAGACTTCTTCACTGACATGCCATCTTTATCTTCATAAATCATCCATCCGGAAACGGGCTGGATTCCAGGAAACCCAAGATTCTTCTTCCCATCAGAACCACCCTCCTGCTTTTCCTCCAATGCGCCATCTTCTTTCTCGTCTCTGCCTTCGCTTAGTCTTTTAAGCAGCTGTTGCCGTTCATCATCAAAGTACTCGCCTCGAGCCTCATAATAAGCCTTGGCAGCCGTGGGGTCATAGTCATAGTCTGGCAGTGCTTGGATGCCGATTGACCCTGCTAGCATTCTGCAACTGTACACTTTGCCGTGATCGTTGACTTTGACAGGAACGGTGACGAAACCACCTGGAATGTCCTGGGTTTCAACGCTGGGATACGATAGTCCGTCAAGCTCACAACCCCACCCACCATTTTGTGCTTTTCCCTCATCGTTCCAGAAACAGAATGCGGTGATCCAGCCGGTCAACGTGGTTGCACCCGACATTTCATGCATATCTGCGATTGAGTTCCAGAAATTCTTGACCTCCGGGTTGGTTGGCTCCTCAAAAGAGAGGATCATCTTTTGAACAACAGGCCTCAATAATTCAGCGAAACGAGTGGGTTCTTCGCCCATTTTCTCCAACTTATCAAGGCGGGATAAAATATCCTCATAGTCAGTGACTTCTCCGAGAAGCGTGACAGACGGGAGGCCACACGTTAGCATACATGTGTACGAAAAGTATTGTTGCATTGCGCCCATCAAGAGCACAGAGCCAACAGCTCGATCAACATCGGTGGTGGTAGAGAATGAAGGCAGAACCCAATCACGTAGTGTAGGGTCCTTAAAATTTACCATTTCCTTCGTTATGTTTTGAACAAATGCTCCATAGTTGGCCGTGTGTAAAAATCCGGCTTGCTTGATGATGAGTTCTTTTTTGCCTTTATGACTAACAAAGAGATGGCGGAGTTTCTCTGCGTTTGCATTGATGTAAGAACTGAGTTGAGTTATAATAGCGAACCAGACATCCTCGGGGCGGATCGTCAGATGATGATGGTTGCTATAGGCATTAAAGGCTGCCCAGACCAAGCCATTCTTGGAGCCGGACACAAATTTGTCTTCAATTGATCCATCGATTGAAAACACGCTTTGAATGACCTGCTTGCAGCGAGTGAACTCTTTGTTATTGGTCGCTTTGAGAATTTCCTCGACGCTGCTTGCTTTATCTTGACCCCATGGCCTAGCTGGGTGGTCAACAACAGATACGGTGACGGGCATGATGATGTTGGTGTGGGTTTTCTAAATTGATGCGCGAGTGATGTAGAAGTGGAAAACAAGATGTTATAAAAATTTGAAGATAACGGCGATTACAAGCAACTTATATAATTAATCTTGATCAGCTGAAATCATTACGCATGGGACTACTTAGTGGCTGTCAATAACTAAACAGGACACCACTAAGATCGCTACACGTAAGCATAAGCACCATTATGACGTGGCCCAATTTCAAGCTGTGTTGATTCGAAGTGCCTGGTCATGAAAAGACTGTTGCCTACGAGATCTAGATTGAGATAGGATAAATTCCATGCTTCCAGGTTTGTAGTTATGGATTAAATTCAGGGTTTTCCTCAACAAGAAGACTAAAAAACATAAGAATCACACACTGTATTCTAGCCAGCTTGGTAGTTTGTAGTTGATTGTGTTATAGGATTAGAGTCTTACACAGGTTGTAAACTAAAAGTCTAGTGTATCAAGACAATCGACCTGCAATGACATATCTGGCATATAGGCTCTCGTACAAAAGCATCTCAGCGTCTCGTTTCTGTCGATAGGCAGATGTGAGTTATGCCGCATCTTTCCTGAACATGATAGAACCACCATTCCAGTGCCCCAGCTCTCCCACATTGGCCCTCTCGACTGTCACAAATCCGTGTCGTTCATAAAATCTATCAATACCCTCAAGACCAATTAACCAACCAGCTACGTCGGCCTTGTCAACCCTTTCCAACCCATGGTTCAAGAGCATGCTTCCCAAGCCATTGCCCTGAAGTGACGGCTCAACGGCCAGTGTGGAGAGGTACCAGGCATCGCGGCGCCGTGAGGTTGTTCGCAACTTGGGTTCAATATCCGTAAAGACACGTGCAAAAGTTTCAGCTGCGTGCTGATCCAGATTCGGGATGGGGAAGAGTTTGTTGCGAAGCCAGTACCAAGCGTGAACGATGGGCGAGGCCCAGGCAGCTAAAATGATAATTAGTGTTATTACATGGTGGTAGAGAATGTTATACATACAAGGAGATATCCAGCGTTCGTAGATTGACAGTTGAGAGTCGGGTCGCTTCCACCATGTGAGGCCCACAGGCTTATCGTCAGTCGTCGATACAAGAACGTGCAAGTCATAGTTAGGAGTCCAGTAGCGCGAATAGAAGAGGCGCGTGATTTGAGCTAACAGCAACTCTGGATGGGTTTGTCGACCCGGAAATAGAATATCCATGAGTTGGTCTTTAGCAAACGCAGCATTCCAGACCTTGACGACCTCACTCACGTCTGAGTAAAGGCCAGGCCGTACGCGGTATGTGCATATCGCCGGTCTTTTCTCCATTGTTCCTATCAATCAAGAATTATTGAGGTATCGTTTACTTTTAAAACTCGCGGTTGGTGCGTTATTAGCGAACGATGTGGCGGGGGATGCTATAATCTGACAAATTACAAAATGTCCCATCCAGTTGAGCCAATCAGGATGGCCAACGGAGGGGGCGCTGTGCAATACGGACTAGCTGCAGTAGGGGTAGATGACAGAAAGAGTATACAAACGGTCAGGATGCCAAAATAAAGCAGATCAACTGTCATACTAGTCTGGTGATGAAAAACTAGATTATTGTGTCTCTTATGCTCCGCACCGCCGAATTTTTCCCCCGCCCGATACGCCCACAACGCGATGTTCCAGCTGCTCAACAGACGGATGAGAACTCTCCGGAATGAACAACGAAAAGAAAGAACTTTCAGAGCAGTTCTGGAACTGCAAATATATAGCTTGACAGCCAGCTGTTATAAGGATGCATTTTGTAACTGTTGATAGCTTCATTGCTATTCGGCCAGGGCATGACGGACGTACGCGGTATCGCTTGCGAAAGAACGGTTGGTTTGTGTTAAAGAAGTTAAAGATGATAAGTAGGCATAGACTCAAGTCCTAGGTAGGTAGTATTATTTGTTTAGAAATCCCATGTTTTTCCTACAATGTATCGGCATAAGGCCCTGATGATATTGTGTGTTTATCCTTACCATACCGCTGTTGGCAGAATATGAGTCAACTACAAGCTAGACAGGGAAACTTCTGAGCTCAGTATCACTGAAAGCCAACTTCTTCTGAAGGGTCGTACACCAAAGAAACCTCCGCCAAAAACCTCCAGAGCAAAGAATACACCGTTCGTCATTGTATGTGCCCTTCGTTTTGTCCCCTGCAACTCCCAAGCGCACAAGCAAGAGTATCAAAGATGATGCGGCTGGTTCTGTTGATAGACATAACGGGTGTGATGCAGACGCTGATGCTGATGATGAATGGTGAAGATTTAAGTTCAGTGCTGGGTCGCAAGCGAGTCTCTTATGAGTCGGAGCCCGAATGTTTCACAAGATTTACTTGCGTGTAGAATGTCACCCTGAAAGTGAATGGAGTCTCTTGTTAGATGATGTCTCTTGTTTCCTGCTCTCCATTCCAGCTTATCTCCTTATAGGATATAGCACTTTCCCTTCAATAACACTCAAGACAGCGCAAAATCGTTTTCAACGAAGACGACGAGAACCAAGAGAGGGGAAGTAAAAAGGGTCTCGGAACGCAGACAACGATGAGGGAGGCTAAGGGAGGCAGTCATTTCTGTCTCACTCATCTGACTTCTTCAAGGAGCCGGTCGTTTCACGCATACGAACAAATCAACAGATTGACCCGAAGATTGTTCTTTTCTGTCTGAAATATACGATAGGACAGACATCAATGACATTTTGGGTCCTTGTTAAATTAATCCATTATATATTTATACTCGCTTAATAATGCTTCTGCATTAAAGTTATCCTATATGGACCCATATCCTACATTTTCAACATCGTTAAGCCGTTGTGATTCCATGCCTTTTTGCGTTATCAGTGTTCTACTTGCCTCTACATATAATCTTTTCCCAGGCCAACTTGCATACGCTGCTGCCTAATTTTGAGTCCAGTGCATGCGCGGTTGTAGAGTAGGGTACGGAGAAGGGGATCCGGCACTGGCCGTGCCCTTGTAACCTCATGGTTCGATTACTTAAGTTAAGAATCCAAATGCCCCAAAAGAGCAAAAAGAGACATCCCCCTTCTAGGATTCGAACCTAGGTCTAGACCTCCCCACGAGCGGTAAACTGATACCCCCTCCCTAAAGAGTGAGTCAAGGGGAGCGCGCTGACCACTGCGCCAAAGGGGGTTGCTTGTGTTTGTTGTTACCTGCTCTCGGAATTTCAGGCATCATAGGCCTTTGGCTGGTTCCCTCATCTAGCTTATTAGCACGTCAAAAGAGCAAAAAGAGATATCCCCCTTCCAGGATTCGAACCTGGGTCCCTTCCCCAGATTGTGAACACGTATGAACACACATAAACCGTCCCGCTAAGGGGCCGGTAACTAGGGGGCGCGCTGACCACTGCGCCAAAGGGGGTTGGTTGCGTTTCATGTTACCGACTCTCGGACTTTTGGGCATCATAGAGCTTTGGCCGGTCCCTTATCTTAGCCTGGGAACATATCAAAGAGGCAAAAAGGAAGGATAACCCCTCTTCCAGGATTCGAACCTGGGTCTCTCCCACTCACGTTAAACGCGGCTATAGATAGGAACTACCTCCCGAGGGAAGCAGGACGGAGTGTGCTACCACTGCACCAAAAAGGGTTGTTTTTGTGTTGCCGGATCTTAGGTCATTAGGCATCATAGCCTTGTACCTGGCTAGGAAATGCAGCATCGAAATAGTTCAAAGGGGCAAAAAAGAGACCCCCCTTCCAGGACTCGAACCTGGGTCAAGACCTCCGACTCACATCCGCATCCCTTTCGGGCCTGGTTGGTGGGAGCGCGCTGCCACTGTGCCAAAGGGGGATTGCATTTGTTGTTACTGGTTGTCACATCTCTGGGCATCATAGACCTATGGCTGGTCAACGAGCCCTTGCCAAGCTGCTTGATATCTGACAACTACACTGCCACAGCCTTCATTCTTTCCCGACTGGCATCATATATGACATCCAAGTGTTTACTGATTCATTCACTGTGGTACAGAGAAGGGGACACAGCTCTCCGATACATGCATTCCCTTTGTTTAGTGTCGGATGGTAACGTTCTGCACATTGCTATTTGGCCTCGACTCAGTCCACAACGAGGAAAACAGCTGGTACCATATTCGGATGATGGGGAATGGAGAACGGAAAACGCGCATAATGTTCCGTGTATCGCGCACTTGCAGAGTCGCTTTGTTTACTTACGCGTTACCCGGGAAGGTGCGGCCGGTAGGCCACTCAAACTGCAGCTCAGTTGTTTGCCAGGTGGCGGTCAGTGACAACGTCCAAGCCTCAGCTGCACTCAAAAATAGAACCTTTTACCACAGAGCATTAAAGCCATTGGCACTTTGCATGAAATGTAATTCTTCTTCTTTGCTGCCCCTAGACTAGGCTTATCCAATCCCATTCCGTAGCCTCGTTAATCATCTCCCCATCCATCATCTTGTAGACGTAAGCTTGCCCGATGTATTGGTAAGCGACATCCCCCTCATCTCTCTGAACTTCCCTAAGGATGAATGGCATGTTGCCCCCTTTGAAGACACATATACTGTCCCCGACTTCTATATCTGGGTGTCCAACTCCGATAATGCCCTTTTCTGCCATGAACCCTTTGCATCCATGAGCACTAAGGTAATATCCCTCTCCATCCCTTGCCAAAGCTTCAACGAATAGCGCCTGAGGATCTTCATCGCTCTTAATTCGCCTGCGCCTACCGAAAGATTGACAGATATCAGTCATTATTGTATGGAACGCGGCTTCAAAGTACGTCCCACCCCCTGGATAGACGCTGTTAACATTGTTTTGCCAAATGGCTACCATCTCTGTCTTGTCCTTGCCAGTTTCGAGGACTGGCCCTGTGTCAACTACTCTATCAATAACGAACCCTTGTAAGTCCAAAGCATCTTTTGAGAATGAGTTTCTGGTCTCAGCCTTCGTCTGGCCGGCTGCCCTGAACATGGAATAAGAGTAAATCCACTCTATCTCCTGGAAGAGGCGTTCCTGATTGATATCGGCGCCCCAGTCAGGGACCCAGGTTGGCAGAGTCGGCGACCGGCCACTTTCAGAGACTCTTAGCAGAATATCCAATGTTCCAAACCTCTCGATCAGAGCACGACTAGTATGCTTGAAAGCCTCCTCACGAGGCAAGGTATAGTCCGCTGAAACCTCCCCATCAACGAGACCCAGATAAGCATATATCTTATCTCTCGGATCAGATGCTCCCCTGTTTCTAAGCAAGTTGATAATTTCGCTTGCTATGGGCAGTTCCTTGTGGTTCCGTTGAGTCTCCCTAAGCCCATTTAATGTTTGGTAAAAGGAGAGAAGGAGTCGATGGCCTTCATGACAGCAACCAGAGTAATCGTGATGGAGTGCATTATCATATGCCTCTGTAAATCTCACGAACGATAGCTCAGCACTCCCGCAGGCTATGACAGCGTCTTTGGGAAGAATGGCTTCCTGTACAGTCCACGCTCGATTCCACCACGGAAGTAGAAGTAGGCGAGCCAGAGATACGAACTGCTCCTCAGTTGGACCATCATTTTCGCCACCATCAACGGGGTTATAGTGTTTATCATCAGCCAAGTACTCAACTAGGTCCAAAGCGACCTTCGCTGTTTCCTCAGGAATAACATTTGGCCATGCGTCCTTGTCTCCGGAGAAGTCCCCTATCCAGAGTAACGCTCTGTTTGTCCACGAATAGATCTTGCTCATGAGATTGACCTGGTGAGACTTCTCGGTATTATCGTCCTGATTGATGCAGATAGCATCAACCCAGAGGTGCCGTTCGTCATGTGGTAACCTCAGCCTTCTCAGGGCATTGAAGAGATTGACTGTGACATCCTTTACCATCCCGTCCACCTCAATGGCTCGGCAAATTTGTGGGTCTCCCCAATTGTACGATAGAGCCTCGTAGTCAGAGGTTTCATCAAGCGTTATTGTATGCAGAGTACAACAGATGGGATCATCTTCATTCCCTGGGAGTAGTCGCAAGATTCGGATTTCTTGGCGTTGCGAGTCAAGCGACCGATAATGAAGGGGCTTTGAACCACCATCTGAAACCCTCGGTTCAGGTTGAACATCGTGTTCGGCAGTCGACATTGCCCTGCAAAGTACCCCACGGGTCTGGTTCGAATCAAGCGACGTCGGCGGTGATGAATGCTTAGTTAATGACTGCAGATTGATGCTTGAGCTTACGACAGTCCTCATACGAGCGGGGTAAAGTTGTCGGTGGGGTTGTAACTACGCTTGCTTATGCCTTTATCTGACATGCCGGGGATGGGAAAATCACCTCGAGCCATGCTCTGAGTCCAATACGAGATGGCACTTTGTCTTCTCACTTTAATTACAAACACATTCAACTATTTCTGGTATTCTGTTGAAACAGACCTTTCCCACAACTCTTGTATAAACCCGCTTCTATCGCGAGTAATCGGCCACGTAACCTCGGTCAGAACCTTGATCGCTTGCGACCAACATGAAATACCCATCTCCTTACTTTGTCGCCTGACAGCCGTCTGGAAAAACAGGGTACTAGGGTGGATTGTCAGGTCCTCGTCATCCCTAGACGATGTATGGCAGCCAACCAATCCCATAACGTATAGCCAAAGGATGAATGCTGGATTGCTAGGCGTCCTGCTCTCGGAGAAATACAAAGCCATATCCTGGTGAAACAGAGTGACGGTGTATTTATGCAGGCGAGGGTCAACAGGCTCAGTCACACAGAGTATGGTTTGCGAGTATATGACAAACGCAGTGACTACAGCACCCCAAGGAGCCTCAAAGGTATCTTTCTGTGGCCTGCGCCTTTCCAACTCCCCTTTCTTCACTGAGATGGACTCCAGGTGTGTACGCACAAATGCTCCCAACATACGAGACGCGGACCCTACTCTCCAGAAGGTGTCGAAGCCATCATCGGCGGATTGAGCGCCTGTAGACAAATTGTCGATCCCGGCTGTGAACTGGCGAAGGGGTTGAATGAGGTTATATGCGTTAGCGTTGTTTAGGGTCGCCCCATGTGGCAATGGGGCTATGAAGGAAGGAAACTCTCGAATTCCCTCAAGTTTCGATATCCAAGACTGTAGTGCTTCGCATTTATGCCATCTGTAGGACATTTGAACGAGCTCTTTGCCCGTATAGTCTTTCAGACTAGCGTCGCCTTTCCCATAACGACAAATACCGATTAAAAGGCTCTTGAGACCACAAATATAGGTATACGCCCTAACGAAGGTTATTGAGATGGTCGAGAGGTAGAGAGAATACAGTCTTACATGATAAAGTAGCGATTCGTTAACTCTTCGTCTGTTGAACGAGGTCTGAGAGAAAATAGTTCCTCCCCTTTGGCCCTGTTTGTACTTTCAATGATTGCTAAAATGCCACTAACATGGGTTTCCGCCGATAGAATTTGACCGTTGCAAAGCTGTTACAATTAATGAGATTTGAAGTCGTAGAAACACGGGGAAGATTTTACCTCTGTAAAGGATAACGTAACCATTTGTCGAATGATACGCGGATCACATTTTGGGCTGCCATCCGAAATCCATTTATTAATGTATTTGATCACTTGAACCCTATGGTAGAAAAAGGTTGATTCGAAGGGTTCAAGGTTGCCATACTGGAAGCAGAAGTGCATTCCAGCCAATAGTATGGTACTGCGTAATCCAAAGGCGTCGTCTGTCAATCGCGTCAAGCTTTTTTATGTTAATACGTAGGACTTCCACTGATGAGAGTAGAATAACACAAACCCGTTGGTAGTAGGTACATTCAAACTATTTTTAGGCCCTTGTGCACTATTGAATACTATTCGGAGTCAGACTAGCTTTCCAATAATGATGTTACAACATTAACTTACAATAATGAAAGAGTTCATGGGATCTCAGAGGCATTTCACAAGCCAGTCTATTATACCCTCTATCATGATTCATGTGCCCTAACAGGGCAGGTATCGACGTCTTTTTGGAGGATGTTGTTTGTTGTGATGGCTTTCCAACTTGCCAAGAAGGCTTCTGATCCCATGGTTGGACTTCCTTTTGCTGCGCTCTTCGCTCTCTCAGCGGCAATTGGACTGGCTCGTAAGAGCATATCCTGCCTGAGCTGACACAGCTATCACTACGCAACTGGTTAGTATACACGCCAAGACAGTTTTAATGAGAAAGGGATACCATATAGGACGCTGTTCACCGCATCTCTTCCGACGGCTTCGACAGCTTGAACAACCTGTCCTACTGCGTGTATGATATCGACGCACGCGAGTGGGTTTGTTAGTCAGCCTATCACACAGCTCTTCGTCTTCAGCCATTTTTCATTGAGCTGGAAAAAAGACTCGAGTGATTGAGGTCAGGATGCAAGCCGCGCTACGCCTCGACGCCGGATCGTGTCAGCACAACGTCACATTTCATGCTGACTCACCCATTACACTGTAAAATAACCAATGAAACACAGCACTGTAATCTTATCGCGCTGATAAAACACAAACAGGGATGTAATTGCAAACAAATCATGATATTAAAAGAAGGCTAGTCCTAATGCACTCGTATATACGATGCGATTTTTATGTTCGTGCATTATCATTCTGTTGTTTTATCGGTATCTGTATACTCTGCAGAACTCGCTCCTCAGAAAACCCGGAACTAGTTATGTTTGTGCTTCCAGCATCATCAAAACCCGGTTGGCTTCACCTTGTAAATGGCATTCTCCACTGCTACAGAACCATCCTCATCAATCAGCCATCGAAGCTCACCTACAAATTCTGATCGCTCAACCCATTTGAAATCAGGGTGACTGGTCTCCAAGACCGGCGCACTCAACCAGTAGTTCTCACCAAAGTCAAGAGTTCGAGCCTTTGGTCCTCCGGTAAAGACCTCCATCCATTTTTCGTCGATTTGCAAGACACCCTTGAAGTATACATAGAAGCCATGGCCTTCTTGAGATCGAAATTGCACTCGAACATCTAGATGTCCTGTGTTTGTCTCTGGGTCGCGCTGGGTCTGTCAGTATAGTAAGTGGTAGTTGCGAGGTCTACATACCAGAATCCAGTCAGCACCTCCGGGTTGGAGCTCCGCCTCGAATCCACTGCCTTTGATGTGGCCATGTGTCAAGAAGGCTATGATTCGATGGTTGTTTCCTTTAGCTTCCGGAATTACTAGGGCTTTTGAAGGTGATGTGTACAGCCGCATGGTGAAAACGTGTTCCAAAGAGGGTGCCATGGTGGAGTCGAGGGTTCAAGTATGAAGCTTCTGGTTGATGGGAGAGCCTTCTCGACTGTACGATACCTTATATATATTACTATTTAAGCTCTTTAGCGGTCTCACTGATGATGGACAACGCGCCGAATGTGATTACTTTGCCAACCCGCCTCTATGTGGTAACTGAAACAATTTTCTAAATGCATCTCAGACCTGATTGGACGATCGCCTCAATCGGTTCTTTGGCAATTACTGTTGGAGTTTGTATGGACGGCTAGGGTCACTAATCCGCATACGCCAATCGGCGTCGAGGTCACTTGCGATAATTCGATATGATGCCATAGATAAGGGAAGACAGTGAGCTTGTCATTTGCTGGCGCTATAAACAATTGACAAAAGCAAGACGATCAGTTGAATTTCTGGGGGTTACAGTGGTGCGATGCCCACGGGCTTTCTCGTAAGCTGCCGATTATGAGCATCAGTAATCATGTCCGACTGGCGCCACAACGCAGCGGCCAATGAGATAACAACCCCTGCAATGATACAAAAATACGCTGATGACCAATGAAGAGTTAAATTGTTCCAATTTCTAAGCAGATATCGGATGTTCTTGAAGGTTGGAGGCAGTAATTGACAGACATCGGTGATGCATTTCACCAGCAGTAAGAACCATATATGAGTCAAAGAAACCTGTGTGGTCTCGACAGTAGCCATATCCCATAAACGGCCGAATTATTCTATCAATCGCATAACTCAATTTTGTTTTTCTCTATCTGCGTATCCGAGAGGTAGAGCATTCAGGATGCCTAGCCAAAGATCTTCAAAACTCTTTGATCCAATCCAAGTCGGCGCTTTCAACCTCCAGCATCGGGTTGTGCTTGCTCCCTTGACAAGAGGTCGCGCAGACGCTGCTTCGATCCCAGCGCCTTACACAACTGATTATTATGCCCAGCGCGCGACGCGTAAGATGATTAAACCATCTAAAATGGTCCCTGAGATCGAACTAACAATGTGTAGCTGGCGGTTTACTGATCACGGAAGGAACCTTTATCCATCCTGAGGGAGCTGGAAGACTGTACTCGCCAGGTAGGTATTTACTTACAGCAATGCAGTGTGCCATCCTAACAAAAAGCAGGTATCTACTCAAAGGAACAAATCGAGGCGTGGAAATGTGTCACTTCCGCGGTCCATGCTAAAGGCGGATTGATCGTAGTTCAGTTATGGGCTTTGGGGTGAACCTCAAATAAATACTCCACTGGGAGACCAATGCTAACCATTGTCAGACGAATTGCGGAACCTGACCTGGTCTCGGCAGTATACAGTCCAGGTATGAAGCCATATTTCGACAATGATGACACTTCACGAAAGACGCCAGATAAGGCTGCTGTAATCGAGAAGTTTACTACAATGGCAGAAGCCGACATTGATCGTTTTGTTGAACATTATCGCCAAGCTGCCTTGAATGCTATGGAGGCAGGTTTTGATGGTGTTGAGTTGCACGGAGCAAATGGATACGTAAGTCTTTCTCGAATACTAGCTAGGCTGTATCTTCAACTAACCTTTGCCGTAGCTCATCGATCAGTTTGTAAGTGAACATCTGATTCAACACTACGAAGTCAGTCTCTAACCGCACCTTAGCTTCAATCCACAAGTAACGATCGACAAGACCAATATGGCGGTAACGTTGAGAACCGGATTAAATTCCCACTCCGCGTGGTGAACGCGATCAGCGAGGCCATTGGAGCTGAGCGTGTGGGAGTCCGGATGTCACCGTTTACCCGCTTTCAGGGCATGAGAGAAGCAGACCCATTGAGCCTATTCGTCCCATGGGCACAAGCTATCGTCAATGCCCATCCGTCTATCGCTTACATTCACGCTATCGAACCTCGCGCTGATGGCGCAGCTGATACACTAGACCACGTTCAAAAAGAAGTCGAGTCTTTGGATCCCATTCGAGAAGTCGCCACACGGGCTGGTGTCAACTTTATCGCAGCTGGAGGATTTACACCAGAGTCAGCTCTGGAACATGCAAGTGAAACGGACGATCTCGTAGGTTTTGGTCGACATTTTATTCGTAAGCGACTTCGTTGCCCACCCATCGATCTCTTTAAGAAACTGACACTTTATTTCTTAGCGAACCCTGATCTGCCAGCTCGTATCAAGAACGGGTGGACGCTCACCAAGTACGATCGTTCGACATTCTACAAAACGAATGAAGTCGGCTATAGCGAGTATGTTGACCCAAGCCATATATGGAAACTGAGAACTAACATTCTGGTTATAGCTATACTGCCTATACTGCGGATAAGGTTGCGGCTTAGATAGGCTTTTTGAGCAAATGATGGTAGCTGTTAATTAGAAATGCGCCTTAGATAGAGTACAAATTGTTTTTCGGTATCAACTTTCGCATAAATTAACAGATATCGTTTTCTATCTGGAATCTACACTAAGCTCTCGTGAAATTGAGATATTTTGGTGAAAGTCCAGTATTGCTCTTGCACAGCTATTTTGAGATTCTTCCCAAGCGCAGGCCCTGAAGTATACAGATGAGCTGCCAACTTGGAGCGACTGCCACGTTAGCAAGGTGGGCAACAGAAGGATTCTCCTCTAAGACTTAGCTTACCGAAATAAAGTAGCCTAAGTGTTAGTTTAAACTAGCATAAGATAACTAAACTATGTTCTCTCTTATGCTTATGACAGCTAATTCCTCTGATACCGTGCGAGTTGGCTACAAAATGGATTCTCAAAAGGGTCTTTCATCGCTAAGCCAAGGCATCTCAATTGATCCTACGCAAATGGAATAACTTTGGCTTAGCTTTTGAGCGATGGCCAGCCAAAAAGGCGATCTGGAAGCATGTGTCACCACCAATCGGCGGGCGAATAAGCTGAGTGTCGGGAAGATTACTCGTAACTCCGCTCAGTAAGCATCCCGACCCAAATAACACCAACACCACAATTGATATTTAGAATGATATGTATATATACATCTCCAATATTTTCTAGAAGATAGGTTTTTTATCGTTTCTCCACTGCACACACAAACCTATCATCTCAATCAATTGTCACACTCACAATGTCCACCCAACAAACAGCCAAGACGCAGTACGTCCAGTCCTCCAATGGCGCCAAGTTTGCCTACCGACAAATTGGCGCTGCTTTGGGCACACCTCTCGTCGTCCTAACCCACTTCCGTGGCACAATGGACAAGTGGGACCCCCTCGTAATCAACACTCTGGCTACTAAACGTCGGATCATCACCGTCGACTATGCAGGCGTTGGTTTAAGCACTGGCGAAGTAGCCAACTCCATTCGGCAATCCGCAGCCGATATCTCACAGTTCATCGGACTCATCAAGGAGCCCGAGGTTGACCTTCTGGGCTTTAGTATCGGGGGATATGTCGCCCAGATGGTTGCACTCAACTCTGATCCCAACAAAGTCAAGATCCGCAAGCTGATCCTCGCTGGCACTGGCACCAGCCATGGAAAAGACCTAGCCCTGTCTCCCAACGACGATGTCGGCGCTGTGGCAGGTGTGAAGGATGTCAACATTGACGTCTTCAAGACTCTGTTCTTCCACAAGAACCCTGAAGGTGACGCTGCCGCAGAGGCGTGGTGGGGTCGTATCCATGAGCGGAAAGAGTCTACTTGTGGTGAAGAGGTTTCCGAGTGGCTCAGCAGTGGGTACAAAGATCAAGGAAAGGGTATTAAGGGCCAAGCGACACAGGGTCATACCTTTACGATGAGCGCCGACACTAGCCGGGGTGAAGAGGGAGCTTATGATCGACTATCAGAGATCAAGATTCCCGTCTTGGTAGCAAATGGCAACGTAAGTACCCTCTCTTGATACATAACTGGTCATATGTACTAACGAATGAAGAACGATTATATGATTCCAACATCAAACAGCTATCTCATCTATCAAAGAGTACCCAACGGCCAACTGATTCTCTACCCCAACAGTGGACATGGATTTCTCTTCCAGTATGCAAGCACTTTCGCCAAGCACGTTGAGCTGTTTCTGCAGATTTAGGCTCCAAGTTCGGATATGATGCTGTTTAGTCTATAGATTGTGGTATATCTATAGAAATCTTTCTTCTTATCCGTGGCTGCATACATTCTGGTGGCATGTAAACTTCAACCGATATGTTTGGGTCATAGCACCTAGGCTAGCCGTACGTTCCCTGGATTTCACTCCTACTTTCATTCTGACCTCGATCTCTTGTGTTACCTCCGCTCGATCCATATTTCACATTTCAAAAAGATATAAAATCAATCCTCGTCGACCAAGGACATCTTCAAAGCCTTTCGGATATCCTTGGGTCTGACCGCAGGCGTTCTTCCCAAGCAAACAGTCGCGTTACAGAGGCCTATTGAACAAAAGTCAGTCAAAGAAGGATCAAAGGTGCCGTCCACTCACATGTTATCAGACGTTCCACATCGACCTTCACTTTTGTGTCTCTTTTTGTGGGCGTTTTCCACTGCTCTTGTGGTTGTGGCTTTGGGGGCGGCGGCATCGCTCCCATGGCCATACCCATCAATCCAGTGGGACAATGCAAGGATAACGGGTCAGCACTAAGGGCTTCTTCATCTTGATCTAGAATGTTAGTTGCGTCGTTGGAGGCATCTGGTGGGGTTACTGGTCCATCGTTCTGAACTTCTGCAATCCCTCTCGCCTCTGCTCGTTCAAACATCCCCATGTCGATATAGGCAGTTACAAAATCTTTGTTGGCTGGTATAGTCACGCCATATCCTCTCAAACATATTTCAATCTCATCTGCATCAAAGAAGTCCCCGTCATAGTTAGGATCAATGATTCGTAATTGAGGGTTCAGGCGAAGATCTCGAGTCTGCTCAATGGACGGGCCAAAAGGTCCCATTGAGAATCCTGACATCTCTGAAGGCATGTATGCCTCGTTCTGCATGTAACGGTTCCCGATGGGTAAATCATCAGTTCCATTTCCGTGCTCAGGGTAGAATAGACCAGCGCCTCCGACGTTGGTGAAAGGAAATCTCCAGTTGTTCAGTGTTGCATCCCGAGATTTACTGACTGTTTCACCTATGCGCTTGCTGATCTCCTCTCTAGTTTCGAAGTGCATACAGAATCCGAACACCTTCTTGTACCAGGAGGGTGGAGAGTGACGCATGGAAGCGAGGAGGAAGGCAGCTTCTTGAGATGCTCTTTGGTACCGTCTACCAAAAGTTGCTTCTTGGGACGCATAGGATCGAGGGCAGCAGAGCGAAGAGTCCCAGCTAGCGCCTGGGAGTTGATACATGTTGTACTGCGGGGTTTGGTTGATTGGCATCTGACAGTAGGAGCTTGTGTCGAAAGCTGAAGGTGTGGAGTTGTACTCCGGTATTGGTGTAGGCTCCGTGTTGGTAGTATATCCGTAGTCAACCAGGTTATCAAAATCGAGCTGGGGTACATAATCCATCATTGGAAAGTCAAGGGCGTTGATTTGGTCGGTCGACAAGACATAATCAGTTGACACTTCAGCCGGCGTGTCATCGATAGTCGTAATTGGATCCGGGTCTTCATTGTCCGGTGAGTTCGGTCCATCATTCTCGACCTCTCGAGCACTAGTAAGAATACTAATGGTAGACTTCTTAATATGCTCAACAATGTCAGGATTGTTCTTGAGAGTATCCTGTTCAAGAATAACGTTCGTAAAGTTGAGAAACTCTTTACCCATATTCTCCTTCGATTTCTCCAGCTCTTCAACCTTCTGTTTCAAGACATCAATGGCGGACTCTTTCCGCTGTCGGTAGGCACGCTGAGCCATGCGATTCTGCATACGCCTCCTCTAATTAGCCAGTTAGACACGCAACCTCTGGGATGGACATGATCGACATGTTCCCAGGGCAGCTCAGAAAAATGCGCCAAGTAAATGGAAGGGTATAGAACACATACGTTACTAATTGGTTCACCAGTGGGCGTTTCCACGGGGCGCCTCCCCCTTCTGGTCCCCAAGGCCGACACTCCCCCTTCATCAGTACTACTGGTGGCCCTGGTGGTGGAATCTGTACTAGATATAGGACTCATCTTTCTGAATTGATCTTAAAAATAATTGAGGTCGTAAAGGATGAGTAAAGACGATCGGGATGCTTATTGCTCGGTCTGATGACGTTGAAATACGAGTCAGTGAAACATGCGGAAATGGGAAATAGCAGTCAAGAATGCTAATCATGAGAACATATACATCATGCTACGATCGTGGCCGTAGGGATCGCGGCCCGTTGAATGAAGGGTCCAGACTTTCGCCAACGCCTCAGCTGAAGAATCATCCAATGAGCCTCTTTGAACTTTGTGACTAATTGATGACACAGCAGTTTTGTTTGTTGTTCCAAGACGCCGGCGCTCCACCAAGACACCGGCATACATATCACGACACACTAGCGATTGCGAGAATTGAGGGGCATATATGGTGAAATGGTCAATGCATATCACGATAAACGTCGCATACCGGTCGCGAATCAATTTTCCACCTGTCAATCTATCATCCTGTGGCTTACTACCCCACAAACATCCTTATCGCACACATTAACATGCTGGTTAATTATCGTGGAGGTTTCATTTTGGGAGCCACTTCTCGGGGACCTCAAGTCGTCTTACGTCAGATTTTAAAGTGCATTTACTGCAAGTGTGGCGCCATGGCTCACCGGCGTCTCGTAAACGTTCTGCCGGTGTCTTGCTCTAACAACTCAAGTAGAAGGATTCTGTAAGTTGTTGTGTGCACAACATCAAGCAATGTATAGCTTCAACCATCAACTATTTTATGATTTGCTTGTGTCCTTATCACAAAGGTGAAAGCACTGTGGTGGGACCTCGTGTTGAGGAGTTAATGCTCCTTGGGGTTTAGTATGGACCGGTCTGGACCTCTGTGCAACAGTATTTGTTGCAAGCCGATAGCACCGTACCTTGGGCGATGGAGCACATGTCAGGTTGTCAAGTGAGACTGAGTTGAGATATTCTGATCAACCTTACGATACTTTAGGCATGGATTTAAGTTACCTTATCTCGATAGTCTAAGGCTTGAAGAATGACATTACTACTGCTTAGGATAGTTGGACCCTTGGACCCCTACTCTCTGCCCTCCTTTGCCGACATCCGACTTCTTGGCGTAAAACACGTAAGCCCATAATTGGTACTTGGGATCAACTATCATTGCTCGTGTTAACGGCAATTCAAACGTCTTCATTTGGGTAGAGAATCTTGACAGCGATCAACTATGTTACGTATATAGTCAGAGAAGGATGCCTAAGCAAAGCTGCGACCTATCCCGGCGCAGGCCAAATCACCTCATTGCGACATCTCCAGTACAGCTCTGTACCGCATCTTGTTCTGCTCGACCAACTCAAAAACCGTCTTGATAGTCTCAGCCCCCTCATGCTTGAAAATCTGAACCATCGGCTTAATGCCATGACGACTTGAGAATTCAAGCATTTCATCGTGAATATTACGAGAACCGACTAGGCTTGAAAAGACATGGTAGCCTTGGAAGAACATGGCTCCAGCACTGGTGGTCTATTAGCCTTATATAGTAGTAACGGGAAGCATGGTACTTACGGCAAGCTTAATGGCCCATGGACAGGTGCAGCTAATGGAACGATGACCCCATCCCTAGCCAGGAATTCCTTTGTCATAACTCTTCAAGGTTCTCGTTAGTAATCGGCTTATGATTGGAAATCAAGTACTTGCCGGTCCCAATCAGGGTACTTGGTGCCACAGACCACTAGAACATCAATGGGCGCCTTGACCTCGTCGAACATTTTCTCGATCAAGTGAAACTCTTTCGCACCGAGCTCTCGTGCCTCAGCTTCCTTGCTGGCGCTTGTGCTGTAAATAACAACATCCGCACCCATTTTGTTTGCATACTGGATGGCGAGATGTCCCAATCCACCGATACCCAGAATACCAACCCTCTTCTCTGAAGTGACGGTAGCCTTCAAAGCGGCGTAGACAGTCGCACCGGCACATTGAAGAGGGGCCGCATGCTCACTAGCAAGACCATCGGGAATCTTGTGCAGGAAGGTCTCTTTTCCGATGTAGTAAGAGCCAAAGGTGCCGTTGTCGAAATCGCCTTCGCCGAAGATGACACGATCGTAGCAGTAGATATCCTTACCAGACAAGCAATACTTGCAGTGACCACAGGCACCTCGGTGGAAGCCACCACCAGCACGATCGCCAATCTTGAATTGGGTGACGAGAAATCCAACTGCTTCAACGATACCGACGCCTTCATGACCAAGGGCTATCGGAGCTCCCATCTGGCAGAATACGATGTCTGTATGACAGACACCACTGTGTGTGACGCGCACCAGGATATCATGGGGGCCGAGATCTGGTATCTTGACTGAAGTTGGAGTGAAGCCTCCGTTGCCATCACCGGAGCGGTAGATGGTGTATTCGGTTCCAGAAAGGTTTCGTGACATTTTAGCGAAGCGATTAACTATACTGCATCTGACTGATGGTTTGTTATAAGGCGGATGATAGCGGCTAAAGAAGAGTGATATTATTATGAAAGGTGTATCTTTTCGTGGATATGATGTACGTGGGGATCATGGAATTTATCATTAAATTGGAATAGCATGACAGCCATTTTGTATAACTACACCTGATTACCATCTCGTACGGTCTGAATTTGTCGTTGGCACCATCGGTTGATGTTAGTAATCGTTCCCAGGCCGGGAAATTTAAATACAGGGTGCAGCGTTCCAGACTCTTATTGGTCTAGTGGCATCGGATGTATATACTAATCAAACCCTTTCGCAGTAGGTTGCCCGGTCCCTCGATCCCGGCCTGTCTGCCTTTGTCTAGTACTCACTAGATAGAAGTCCCTCCCCCTCGACGGTGTCTTCCCTCGGCCTCGGTGGCAGATCCCACCATGGAGCATTATCGGATATCATCACAGACATGCCACATGTGCATGGAAGTAAACACCAGATCAATGTGTACATGCCAAACCTCTTCACCTTGACGTGCGCTGGGAAAGGATGTCAGCTGTGGAACGTTGGCACGGAAACAAACACCAAGAACGAACCGTATTTTACATAATACTTAGTCCAATCAAAAATAGTTGGTTTGGCCATTTGGTAATGAATGCCGTATAAGCATTGGTGTATAAAGGCTGAGAGCAATGGAGGATCTCAGAAAGTGGAATATAACAAACTAGTACGTCCTATGTGAAGGTAAATGGTGACGGACAAAGACCCGGAGTTGAGGGTCGCGAGTTACGTTGACTGCACTGACGTCATTGTTCCTTCAGATTTACGACCCCGCAGTCGCGTCAGATATACGTAGGGGCCGTTTTTGGACCTGAATAAGTGACGAATTAAGCCTGTCAGCTGTATGTTGAGGTGCTTTGCTACGAATTTGAGAGGCTTATTTTGTCATCCAACCATTGTGGAGAAGAGCTAACAGTGCGGCCGATATGTCCTACTCCGTCCAACGGCTAATGCTCGTAATTATCTCCTGGTCGGGAGAATTACAAAGGTTGCAGCTATGCAAGGTGCGGCGCGCGGAACATAATCCCCTCTCCTGACCTAGTGCCGGTGGGCATACTAATCATGCCCGTCCACAATATTCAGTAATTTGTTCCGAACCAATGAGACGCGAAGTTCTGCTTACGTTGCATTACATCTAATGAGACACATGTCCGAATATTGACTGGTGTGGAACTTGTGTAAGCAGGCTTGGCAAGCCATCGTTGGAAGTGCTCAGTAAGCTTCATGCATCGTCAAAAGATGTCTATCGTCGGGTTATACAGAGACGCGATAGATATATATGTGAGTTGAAAGTCAAATTATGAAAACACTTTTCATCATAAACTATCTGAAACGATCCTCAATTAGACCACTTTCACATTTCACAAGTATGACTTCGCCATTCAAAAACATCCTCATTGTCGGGGCCACTGGATCAATTGGCGCCATCATGCTCGATGCCCTGGTCAAGGAGCCCTCGTTCAACGTCACAGCTCTCCAACGCTCATCATCCAAAGGAAAGCTTCCATCAAACGTCCGTGTCATTACCATCGACGATTCATACCCCTCCGAAGCACTTGTCTCAGCATTCTCTGGCCAAGATGCCATCGTCAACTGCATGACTTCCCTTGCCGTCAGTGATCAGCTCCGTTTCGTCGACGCTGCAGTCGATGCCAAAGTCAGACGCTACGTTGCTTCTGAGTATGGTCTCAATAACAACAAGCCTGAAGCAAGAGCGCTCAACTCGGTCTTCCGTGAGAAAGGCGAAGTCCAAGACTATCTCAGATCCAAAGAGTCCACCGGCTTGGAGTGGATGGCTATTGCTTGTGGCATGTGGATCAAGTGGAGTGCACTCCATGACTTTTTGGGAATGCACATCAAAGAGAAGAAGTTCGTGGTCTGGGACGATGGCGAGGGCTGGTTCAGCACGACGACTGAAGACAATACAGCTCTTGCCATGGTTAATGCTTTGACCAAGAAGTGGGAGGAGACCAAGAACAGGATTGTCTGGTTGAGTGATTTTGCCATCACACAGAATATGCTGCTTGAGGCCATTGAGCGTCTGAGTGGAGAGAGGTTCACTATCGAAAAGGTCAACACTGATGAGCTCATCAAGGACAAGCAGGCTGCAGTTGCAGCCGGCGACCCGTATGCCATATATTCCTTGATTGAGACTGGATTCGTTACTGGCAGGTTTGGAGGTCATCTGGAGAAGGAAGGGAAAATCATGAACGAGGATTTGGGTCTGCCTAAGAAGAACTTCGATGAGGTTGTTAAAGCGGCCTTGAAGGCTGTTTCTGAGTCTTGATTGTAAAACGAGAACCGAAGGGCCTAGACATGGAAACGCAAATTGCAATTAGAGTATACTTCATTAAGCTAATCTCTTAATTAACAAGACTCGCCATTTGATCATTCGAGTCAACATACTTAATCTTCAATTTACCACTTTAGCGAGCATGAAGGAAGATCCCAGGCTCATCCAACGCCGCTAAGCCGGCTTCGTGATACCTAGACCGAAGAAACTCATCGTCTAATGCTTCAAACTCCACATTTGAATCAGCTGTGTAGTCGCCTTCGCCAAGTGTTAGATCTCCGAGATCAAAGAATCCCGACAGAGTTGATATGTCGTTGGGAAAGTCGAAGAGGTTCATATCCTCTTGTAATAAAGCAGGGGTCGGAATATATGACCTAGGACTAGGGTTCAGTCGAGCTCGGATAGCTCCCAGAAGTCTCCCTTGGGCTGCCATTGTTACTGATACGCGGCTAGGTGGTGACCCTTCTGGATTGCCCATCGCTGCGAGGTATTTCGAGGCTACTCGGTCAAGGATTTCAGTCGCCTGCTGTTTCCACATAGTATCGCCCTCGGTGCTCCATGCGATCACTTTTGGAATGAGCATTGCAGCATATGCGGTCATGGAATGAGCTTGGTTCCAAAGATAGCGCAAGCCAGCCATTTCCCCAATACGGTATGTCTGCTCTAGTATGCCCAAAGCATTCGACAAGCAGGCGTGTACTGCCGTCTGATGGTGGGGGCCATAGTCTAGCAACCGAATGTTAAAGTACAGGCATGTGTAATCGCGGTACAGGACCATGATGGCCACTTGTAAGGGTTCTGAGTCGAAACAAATCAGTTTGAGAACTAGACGACTCACGCATTATGTATCACTCACCTCTTGAACGGTTACCCCAGTGGTGTTCCCATCTATTGAGGCTGTCAATAACGCTGTTCACGATCTGCGTGAGTATCTCTTCGCTGATGAGCCCCAACTCGGTAGGGTCTTGTGTTGTCGGCATATTGGCAGTTACCTCCATGCTGGGTTGCTGTCTGTACGGCCGATGTTAGTGGGAAGAAAAAAGAGACATCGGACGGGGTTAAGGAATAAAGGAGACTTGATAATTCAGTTTAAAGCTTGTATCAGGACGAAAAAAGAAAAAGGCTTCGTGCAAGCATTGGAGTCATGATGCTTCAAAGGTGTAGACTCAGTAAGAAAACCATATCACTCACATATCGAAACCATTGGTCAGTGTGATATCAGGTGAACCTTCTATGTCGAGGGCGGTGTCTAACGCACCCGGTGTGAAAGATGATTGCTCAGATCTTGGAGACACTGAGTATGACCCAGAAGCTCTAGACTCCAGACCAGGCCTCTGGATCTGGAGCACGAGATCACCGTGGTCACCTACCGCATTCTCTAGAGGCGGATGCTGCCACTCTGCTCTAAAAATTGCAAGGCAACGTCAACGACCAAAGTCTCCTGTCTCGAGTTCATCTTGACATACTTTCTCCCCGTATGATCCCTGCGCCATTGCCCTCGCCGATGTAACTCATAGACACAATTTCTGTGCAGTCTTTGGCATCTATTGCAGGTCGTGGTTTCTGGATCCGAGCTGACACATTTCATTTTGCTGCGACGACAAGGAGTGCAGGCAACTCCAACAGGCCTACTCCAAAGTACTGGTCAGCACTACATTTTCAAGATTGTCTGAAGAATCACGAACCGTTGCTGTGGCTGTGGACTGGCATCATCCGCCATGACTGAATGTGATATCTGAGTATTCCATTCTCGAGATGAATTTTCGTATTGGCGAGTCGCATTATTAAAGACTCCATCGCTCCAAGCCACTGCAACATAGACGCGCCATCACGACTCAAGTTGAAGCCTGAGCGCGGCAAAAACGATTATTAAACTTTCGCCGCTTTCGCCGCAAGCCACTCGAGATGCCGCTACCGTTGAAACGCCTGGCAAGGCTGGATTTAACTCGTGATGCCTTCCTTCGTTGTTGCTTGATCAGTAATCGCTGTCGCGTAAATGGGAGGTGACGTCATTGTGTAGCGCGACTGCCCCGGTCATCTTCGTAAAGACTCCGAACAATACGAAAATTGAGTGATGAGATTTGTCATTACCCGAGCCGAAGTATAATCGTTATTTAAGGATACACTATTATTGAGAAGATGCCTCGGACGAGTTATTGAAGGGCGCCGACAAAGATAGCCGATTGTTTCTCTGTAATGAAGCCGATAACAGATCTTATCCTGTCCTTTATCTTATCTCCAGCACAGTCCCCTGTAGCAATATTTCGTGATCGCGCACTGTAATTCCTCTTATCTTATCTCGCTCGCTTGATGCTTATCTTATCGGCATAGGGTAGACGAGCAGTAAATTGTTATCACTATCATCGATTCAGCAGCAGGCATTGATATATTATTGAGGTATTGCTATCCTGATACTTGAATTCATGTACTTCAGATAATTCATGAGTTTTTGTAACTGTAATCGTAGCATAGGTGGTTTATACCGAATCCATCACTTTTCCCTGCAATAATGGACACTGGCAAGAAAATTGGTCTTACGAGACGTCAACACTCGACATTGTTCTTGAAAGGCTCAATTAATACAAGCGCTATGACATCAGACAGCCCCCTCAAGCTTTTCTCTCCACTCCTCCCACCATTTAGAATTACACCACGGCCAGGAACGCGCTGTTTGCGCCTCCTCATCAGCAAGTAGCGCGTCTATGTTGATACATCTATAGAATAGACCTTTGGTAAACCTTCTTCTGGTCACACGGTCAGGCTCGCCTTCTTCACCGTTCTCATCGATTGTCCAGCATGCGTTGATTCTTTTCTCTTCGGGAATGTTAGATGGTGCATCCATTTTGGGATCTTCGCTTCTCAACAGATTTAAAGAAGCTCTGTCAAAGCTTCCTTCTTCTCTCCTAATGATGGTTTGAATTATTGAGCCCTCTGTGTCGGCGCACCATGGACCTTCCTTTCCAGAACGAAGAATCAAGCCGAGGGCCTTGCGACGCCAGAACGCATTGCGGTATTTCTTGGCAGTGAAGTATAATGGATGAATGATCCCCATCTCCGGGATAAACGATGGTAAAGCGCCGAACGTGTCACCCGAAAGACCAGCGCGCAGGTCCCTGCCAACTAACAAAGCCTCGATCGTCGTAATAATCTCTTCAAACTCAGGACCGTAGCAGTCAAAAGCCTTTTCACGAGGCTCAAGAATATTTGAAGTATTGATGAGTGCAGTGAGGCATTGAGCACGAAGAACTACCAGAGGCTCATAAGACTCTGCATCCCAGTTTTCAGGAAGCTCATTGTGCGATAGCCATTGTTTCAAAATCGCGAGTTGACGACCTTGTTCAATGAGCATCTCAGGCGGAACCAATCGGCGACTAGTGTACTTGTACTGGACAGCACGGGCATTAAAGTGGAAGCATGAATGAAGAATCTTAAAAAGTGCCTCATCGGGCGGGTAAGATTCGACGATGTTTTTGGCAACTGGTGGCAATGGAGGCAATTCGGGGGGATGGCATACGCCATACGTTGGGACATGGAGGTCGAGTTTTTGCAAAAGTAATGATAGACTCTTGGTATCCACGTCCGCCAATAGTTTCTTGTTCGTCTGGGAGAGCATCACTGAAAATGCTCCAAGAAGATGCGTGAGCCCTGTGCTCAACTTTTGTTGCATGGCTTCGGAGAATGCGAGGAACAGACAAGCGATGATACATGGAACGGGTCCGTATGGCAGAGTGGCCAGGTCATGCTGTACAAGTCTCAGAGCCTGTGTATACCGCTTTGTTGTTTCCAGACCTGAACTCGGAGAATCTGCCTTCAGAGCATATTCGTTGTAAGATGCACCAAAAGCTTCAACGGCAGCTCGTACTGAAGGAATGGCATGTGCTAGCTGAGGCACTGTCCGGGACCAGAACGTTTGCTCCACGTCATTCCTGCCGCGTCGAGGACTCTGAACAAGAACACTGCAAGCGATATCGATAAAAGGATTTGAGAGATGATAAGGGTCGAAACCCAGTACAGTTATAGGTGAATTGGGTCTTGATGAGTTTGGTGTCAAGATTATTGGTGACGAAGATGAGGCCGACAGGGGGACTAGCGAGCTCGTTGATGGAGTTTCAGGCGGTGAATCGGGATAGGCTCCTTTGGGATAACCTTTGCACTCTCGCTTTGATGCCCGACATCGTTGGCATGTAGGTTTGGCCTCATCACATTTGACGCGTCGAGTTCTGATCGTTTGTGTTAGCTCGATGTCATTGACAAGTTCTTCCAGATTGAGATCGTACTTGCATGTGAAGCAGCCAAATTTAGACTGCTTTACGTTAGTCCTCGTTCGCTTGGACTTTTCGGTGTTTGCTGTCATTGTAGGCTTGTCAAAGGAGATGCAAAATGAGAAGAAAGACCGAGTAGTCTAAAGACCGAGAGCTGAAGATAAATGAGGTCTCATGTTGAAGCCTGAACCGCGATGGAATGCCCCGCAGGGCTGATTGTTGCTCTCGGGGTACCTGTACTTTGGAACAGGCGAAAATCTGGTGAGTGTGCAAGTACTCGAAACCTGTCAGCATCGGACAGTTTCGCCCACAGTGGAGCCGTGACCTCCAGAATGATCTTAGCATAAACTCAAAGACCGAGCAAAGAAGTGGGACACTTCTGGAAATTAACCAATCTATTGGTCAGTTAGTTCGTCCCTCCCTACGACTCCAGGAGGCGGAGCAAAGACCGAGCAGAAGGATCGCCAGTGAAACCTCGTTCCTGAATGAATTGACGAATGACAACGGACTGATCTGAATGGCTCAAAGATCTCGCACGATTTCAATGTAGGTACCTGGTAATTTGTTTCAAGATTGATCTATCAATAGAAACAGGACGCATAAGCACCTCGGTGTTTAAACCAATTACAAGCTTGGGGTAGAAGATGCACTGCCTGGTTTCAAAGACCGAGATGAATGGAATATGTTACGGAAGAAATATTGTATGTACATCTATCATATATATAATGGAAATAGACACCAGAATTCATATCAATCAAACTCACCTCTGAAGAACTAACAAACCGACAACTCAAACTTCCCGCAACCGATTCACCTTCACAATGTCATCCAAACCCCTAGTTTGTACAGAAATCTCCGACCGGTGCCCAATCGAATACACAGTCTACGGATACCGTCCAACCCTCTGGGTAAACTCTCTCCTAGTAGCCCTCTTCACAATCGCCTTCTTCGCCAACATCTACCTCGGCATCCGCTTTCGTATCCGCGCCTATGCCGTCGTTCTAGCCCTAGGCTGCCTCGCCCAAGTCATAGGCTACGGCGGACGAATTGGAATGTACTTCCTACCATTCAACGTGATCCCCTTCCAAGTCCAGGTCTGCTGTCTCATCATTGGTCCGGCCTTCAACAGCGCAGCAGTCTATCTCATGCTTAAATACATCGTGGCACTCTTCGGACCCGACTGGTCGCTGCTCAAGCCGAAGCTGTACACCATCATCTTTATCGGTGCGGATATCGTATCATTGGCTCTTCAGGCTGCAGGTGGTGGTATCGCAGCGACATCTAGACCCGGTGATCTGGATGTGTTGAATGTAGGTAATGATATTATGATGACTGGTATCGCCTTCCAAGTGGTCACACTATCTGTGTTTGTGATCCTGGCTACGACATTCTGTGTCCGACGAACGCTAGGTGCCAAAACATTTCCCCTGGCTGGTAATGCACTTCAGACATGGCAGAGTGCGCGATTCCGTTGGTTCATCGCTGGTCTTTCTACTGCGTTCCTGACGATCTACATTCGCTGTGTGTACCGCATAGCTGAGATGCGAGGTGGTTGGGGTAACGAGATGATGAAGGAACAAATTCCCTTCATTCTTCTCGAGGGAGTGTGAGTATCAGTCCGCGTTGACGTCCGTAGTCGCTAACCATTGGAACTAGTATGATTCTAATCGCCACAGCAGCACAGACTGTTCTTCACCCCGGATATTTCTTTCCTCAATTCATGAACGAAAAGCTTCAACAAGAGGGTATGATATCTATCTCCCGCATACCTGATCCAGTGGCTAACATTTTGAAGATTCATCGGACTCGTACACTGAACTGCATGCCACACCAAAGTACACGGTTTGAGGAACACGCGGGGATCAGCGCAAGACCTGGTGCCTGCCCTAAGGCACGTGAGATTGAGGTTCAGATTGAGGTTCTAATTGAGGATGATAGGCGTATGCAGCTAGATAGAAATCATATGAGAACTTGGCATTAGAGCGCTACTGCACAACATCTACTAGTGGAAAGTTAGATAAGGGCACAGAGACAAACAGGAACGAGAGTCCCGGATGACTATTGCCTCATCCGTGTGAACCAGGGTATGCTTACTCAGGTCTGGAACGTTTAATCCGATGTTTTTGTTATTGTTTCGCATTGACCCCGTCACACAATCTGCGCCTTTTCACGAGCCAGACTGTCGGGCTCACCGTATTTACCAGAGTTGGTGTTACAAGTAGTTGGAATAATCTATTAAAAGCATATCGCTTGAGCCGCACTATTATCTCTTATCATGTCGGAAAATTGGTGAGTCAGAACTTAGACAAATCTGAAGGCGTCCTTAGTCCAACAACGCTTTATCAGTGACACTCCCACGCGTTTCCTGTGGCTGCCTTGATATCGTATAAACAGGTCAAGCTCGTATGTGTGGATTCAGAATAACGTGATGCACACCAAAGGCTGGCTCCCGAACCAGTTGATAGCTCCAGGTAGCACAAGCGTCGGAAAGTGGAAGCACCCGAGACCAAGACCTGAAAAATCATTCAGTGGCTTGCAAAATACGGAGCTTGTGCTGTACATGCGTTGTTCAATTGGTTACACAATTAGTGGATGGCCTCGATGATCCCTCAGACGTTCACTCTGCGTTGTCAAAGATCGTCGTGCCAATGTGCATCTCACGGCAGAATCGTCTAGACCTACTTAGCCAAGTGAATTATCGTCTCATCCATGTTGGGATGGTAATTATCGCAATCGGGCATGAGTGGCGTTCTGGTCTGACCAAGATACTTTGACAACGGTTCATGGCGGCGCCACGGCCGAAAGTATTTCTGAGCTTATTATAATGATATCCTAATAATTTGCCCGGACCACGTTATATAAGCGTGCATACCTAGTCTGACATAACAGCAGTGGCAGAAGCACCTCGCCCGATAAGTGATATGCAATACTACCTCGGCAGTGACGGATATTGGATCCTTCAATTCACGCCGGCCAGTCATATATGATGTGCTTCAATGTTTGCTCCAATGTTTTCTCTCAATTTCTGAAAAGTGCAGAGGAACGCTAGGCTGACCAGAATCACAGCTTCAAGTAAAGGCCGGGGCGAATTTCGGCCTTCATTTCATAAGGCCGTTTCACACCAATATGCACTACTAATGCAGTGAGGACGCCTCTTTGTACAATTCAGCCAAGCACAGAACGAAAGCTGGGAACCACAAAGATTCCACTGCAAGCTAAGGGCAACTCGAGCTCTGTTCTGGCCGTTGTAAAGCCGCTATGTATGCAGACTATTGGTACCAAATTTAGATCTAGAGCGCCTTAGCCGGAGGCTACACGATGATAGCGGAGATAGATAAACTTTGTTTCATAGATCTAACATCCAAGATCCATTATCACGACTTTGGCGAGTATGTCCGGCTTGGCCGGCGAGCTTGTTCATCCTTTGCCAACAAAGCTAATGCAATTTCTTACATCCATACTGATTCGATAGTTAGTCAATTGATCCATGTAAAGCTTGGTTTTCATGGATTACTCGCAATGGTGCCTTGTCTTGGCGTCATCGGTCTCGATCATCATAGTGATGAGGTTTGTGGAGACAAATGCACAGAAACGGTGAACCAATCGGGGAGCCCTTCCCAATTGCGCAATTTTTCCACCGTCAACTACTAACGACCAAGGCCCATAACAGACTGTCAATACTGGTTGTTTATTGGTGATCGTTCAATTGAACGCGGGGCTGGACCTGTTCGGCTGTAGACTTGTCCTGTAGCTGCAAGGTAAGCCCAGCCCTGGCCTGTCTGGGCATCAAGACCGGTCAACAATATCCGGAGGATTGGGCTTACTGTAAGGCTGGATCATCCCGGTAAAGTCCCAAATCAAGCTTCAGTCTGACAGCAAACATGCTCGCGACTCTTACCATGACAAGCTGACCGCCAAGAAGCAATCGCAGATCATGTTGGGATACCGGGGCTGCGGGGACAAAGTAAGGTTGTGTTATGATCTTTTTCCGTGTCCCCACTATCAAAATGCTAAGCTTCTGTGCCTGGAAATCCCCCGCAAAACCGGTAAAACCGGTAAAACTTCCAGTTATGCATAGAGACGTTTAAAGCTTAGTTTATTTGGACTCTCATATGATGATTCATGATCTGACCTAACAATTGACGGTGCTGCTTGTAAGCGTTGCAACCTCCCATCCGATCACGCGATTTATGATGCAACGCACGTTAGTAAATAAAAGCTGCTGCCAGGTTGGAGGAGAATTAACGCGAGATGAATCTATCCAATAGCATAGCTTGGTGTGGCACCTAAATATGCAGAGCGACGCTGGGCCTTTTGTACTCTCACTGGTAAGCTTACTTACAAGGTGGTGTCACTTTATATGCCCTAAAACTGGTCCCGACCTGCATCAATAATGGCTGCCGACCTGCATTAATATTGCATAGACACGAGCTAGATGGCAGATACGAGCTTATGGCTTAAGGCTTGTGTTGCCATTGGTAGTTGGGTTTGTCCGACGTGTAAATATTGTGCTAACCGAGTTACTCTCAACCACCATCGTAGGTCTGAAGGCTCAAGCCAACAGCTCTACTCACGTTACGCTGTGAGACTACATGCTCAGGTAAAGCGTGAACTATGATGCGATCCAAGTTGTATCTCATAGCCTGATGGGTCTGGAGGGCTGGTCTAAAGGGCTGGGAGTGATCTAGAGCCGGCTTCATCAATTTGTATAAAGATCACGTAGATTCCCCTCAATCTCAAAATTCATCCAAGCTTCAATCCACTGGCTCAGACTTCCTCACCACTCTTTCAAGAACTCCCATTCATCCCTTGGACTCAAGACTTTCGCTTCAGCCGACAACATGAAGTTCTCCGCTGTGATTGCCGCTATTGCCCTGCCTCTGGCCTTGGCCACCCCAGGAGGTTACGGTGACGACCACAAGACCAAGACCATCACCAAGACAGTGACCTCAACTGTCATCAAGCCCATCTACAAGCCCCCGATCACCAAGACTGAGACCGTCACCAAGAAGTACCCAGTCTACAAGACAGAGACTGTCACCAAGTATAAGCCCGTCTACAAAACTGAGTATGTCACAAAGTGGAAGCCTCCCGTGACCAAGTACCACACCGTCACCAAGACCGACACAAAGTACATCCACAAGCCTCCCGTCACCAAGACCGAGACCAAGTGGAAGCCTCCTGTCACCAAGACCGAGTACAAGTACAAGACGGAAACCAAGTACATCCACAAGCCTCCCGTCACCAAGACCGAGTACAAGACTATCACCAAGAAGTACCCCGTCACCGTCACCAAGACCGAGACCGTCACCAAGACCAAGGACCACTACCCCAAGCCTACATACCACAAGCCTGGCTACGGCGATGGTGGCCACAAGAAGGAGTACAAGGCTTAAGAGCTGAAACTTGTTACTCTGGAGGTCGAAGCTTGTCACTTCGCCTGATGGACAGAACTTTACGGATTATGAGACGACATGACGCTCCTTCTAATGTTTTAATGTCTTTTGTATGGAACCCGCTGCATCTGAGCTAGTGGAAATAAAGTGTGGTGACTTGGTCGCAATAGCGATGGAGTAAAAATGGTGGTAATCTTCTTCGACACATTCTTTATATAGGGGACATAGTTGTGCATGCCGCGACTAGAGTTATCTATAGATTTGACATAGCTTCAATTTTACTATGTTTGGCTGAACCAATGATATGTCTTGAATGTGAATTGTAGTGTTGAGTAGACATCTGGAACTAAGGCTGAGGATCACAATCATCAGAATTGCAGGTTGCTTGGTGCCACAACGTACCAGAATGTGTGGCACAGATCTGTCAGAGACAGTTAGGCACTTAACGTTGGGTCAGCCGCTAGGGAACAAATTCAGGGGTCTGACCACTAGCGCAACGCTGAATGCTTGAGGCGGGAATAACGAGAGCTTAAATGAAGGAAGCTCCAACTAACAATCAAGGGATAGTCTCCCTTACCGTATACTTGTTGGGTGACTGGTCAGCATTCCCAACAACAGCCATTGCATTAATGGAATTCCTATCAAGGGCGCGGCGAGATAAGCCAAAACTGTGCGCCATACCTTTCAGCTCGTGCAAGGGATAAAAAGTCGCCCTTGTTGATAACTTCCTTTCAGGGTACTGAGACATTCTGCCCTATCAGAAAATCCGGACCTTCCCTTTGAGACATTCCAAGCCCGCCACCTTCCCCCTCGGAAAAGGCTGGGATGTGTCCTTTGAGCACAAATCCCCTTCGAGTCCCCAACTGAAAGCTATTTCCCATCAACCCGTTTCTAATCTTTGATTCACGAGACATCTTTCCCTGAATCGAAGCTATTCATTTCGCTCATCATGGGGCATATTCGGGCAAAATCGAACGTGACTGCGCCGGCTGTTGTCAGGACGCCGCGAGGTTACAGAATCATGGCCATTGTTTTCGCCTTATGGCTATGTTTCCGCTCGCTATCCCAGTATGACTGGTCCGTCCCTCACTGGAAACCGCCGAAAGGCGACTCAGAGTGGCCTGAAGAGCCAGTAGTCAAGAATCGCCGAATGGCCTTGGTTATACCCATCAACATACCCAGTCCCAATGTTTGCAAGACGATACTCTCCGCGACAGTACTGGGATACCCTGCGCCTATCATTCTCAACTGGAAAGAGAACCATCAGGATATCAGCCATTGGGAACTCGGCAGGTGTCTCCCCAAGATTCCCGGTATGGTACATTACCTTGATACCGTGATGCATCCCAACGCCACCGACTTGGAGAAGCTAGAGGAAGATGATCTTGTTCTCATGGTTGACGGTCGCGATGTTTGGTTCCAGCTACCGGTCGAAGTTGTCATTAGCCGTTACCACGAGATCAACAGGAGAGCCAATGAGAGACTGCGCAAGCAGTGGAAGGGGAAGGGCCCGATGCCTATGAAGCAGACGATTGTCGCGGCTTCTGAGAGGAATTGCTATCCGAATGATCCTGAACTGTTTGGCGTTGATTTACGATGCGATATATGGCCAGAGAGTCCATTGAGACCAGACCTCTATGGCCCGGAGACAGACAAGAACATTTCCAACTTCCAACATACCAGACCACGATGGATCAATGGAGGAATGTATATCGGACCGGCAGGGGATATGAGACGATTCTTCCGCCGGGCCATGGAGAAGATGGACGCCTATATCGGTGAAGCATTTCCTCTCCGAAGCGAGCAGGGCATGTTCGGTTATCTGATGGGCCAACAAGAGGTATGGCGCCAGCATCAAAGAGAAAACCACATGAAGGACCTCGATTTGAAGGACCTTGTTGAGGAAAATCTCGAATGGCATGCCGGCCTCGACTATGGGATGGAAATAGCCAATCAGGTTGCCTACAGTGACATCGACAAAAGTTTGAATCTCTACCACGCAGACTTTGCGTTGCTAGGTGACAAGGAGCGTACACAACGACAATCCGAGGCTAGAGGCATATCACCAACCCGTCTCAATGGAGTACCTGAGGACATCATGGCGTCGCGAAATCCACTGACCAAGTTTGAGAAGTCTGCAAATTGGAGCAACATGCCCCTCTACGCCGACTTTGCCATTGGAACCGTGCCAGCCATCATCCACCACAACGGATACAAGGAACGACGCCAGACATGGTGGGATCAGCCGTGGTATCACCAGAAGCTAAGAAAGCTCTATCCCTCCAAGGTCAAGTTTCGCCCATTTGACGAATCGCTAGCAACGGTTGAAACGGAGGATGGTCTCGTCCGATACTGGGCTCCGTTGGCTGAAGCAAGAGACAGATATCCCCGAAAGGTCAATGAAACTGCGAATGCAAGATTTCCCAAGATGGAGTTTGAGGAGCTTTGTCATTGGGAGGAGAAGCCGTTGAAGGACGCCAGGACGAATTGGTGGGATGAGGTCATGCGTGATGGTGGTGTGAAGTTTAGCTAGAGCCAAGATGAAATTTCCTTGTACAGAACTAAATTGATCTTATGTAGGCCGAGAGTGTCTGTGCTTGTTGTGGGGTGTCAACAAACCATGATAGATAGTTGAATTACGGTACATTAAATAGAATTCGATGGCTGAACATTGGAGGCTGCATCATAACGTACTGGTGAAAGTAATAAGAGTGAAAACCCGCCAGACCTTTGAGCCAATGAACAACTTACCTGACATCGGGATTATGGCAAAGTATAGATCCGCCAAGAGAGGTTTTATCACGTAAGGAGAATACAGCACTAGAGTTTCCTTCAAATCTCTACCTCGTTCACACGCCAATGGACATTAATCAGTTCGAATCAGCTCGGTATAAGTAACAGATTGAATACAAGGTAAAAGCGATAGTTTATCCATGAACCATTAAATCGAACTATTAAAACAGTAGAGCCGAAAAAGAAGAAAGTCGCACACATGAACTAGACCGCGTTGTGGCTGAGATACCAATCAACAAACTTCACAATACCCTGGTTGATCTTCGTCTTGGGCTTGTATCCAAGCAAAGCATCCGCCTTGGAGATGTCCGCGTACGTCACAGGCATATCACCAGGCTGATCCCCACGCCAGTCAATAAGAGCCTTGATGCCCAAAGTTCCTTCCATCACGCTGATGAGGTCTATCAGCTTGATCGTCTGCGACTCTCCAAGGTTGATGGCCTCAAAGATGGAGTCTTTGTAGTTGATAGCGCCGAAGATACCGCTGATGATGTCGTCGACGTAGGTGTAGTCTCGGAGCGAAGAGCCATCTCCGAAGAGAGGAATGGGCTTGCCTTGGTGGATGAGCCTTGTGAACTTGTGGATGGCAAGGTCTGGGCGTTGACGGGGTCCGTAGACGGTGAAGAATCGGAGGCAGACACAACGGATCTGGTAAAGGTGGGAGTATGTATGGCAGAGAAGCTCAGCTGCTGACTTTGACGCAGCGTAGGGGGAGATCGGCTGCTGGGCCTTGTAGCTCTCGGAGAAGGGAGCCTTAGCACCCAGACCGTAAACACTGGATGATGATCCAAAGACAAATTGCTCGACGCCAAACTCCTTGCAACAGTTGAGGAGGTTCAGCGTGCCAGTGACGTTTACGTCAAAGTATAGGTTTGGGTATTTCAGGGAAGGTAGAACACCAGCGCGAGCAGCCAGATGAGCGACAGCGACAAAGTCGTTGGCGGCAAAGATATCCCGCATAGCCTCAACATCTTGGATGTCAGCCTCGTAAACTGTGAGGTCCGGGTTTCGCATGTGGGGAGCGAGGTTGGCGCGCTTGATGGCAGGGTCGTAGAAGTCGTCAAAGTTGTCGACGACAACGACCTTCCAGCATCCCTCAGCCAGGAGCGCCTCGACGAGATGGCCGCCGATGAAGCCCGCACCGCCGGTGACGAGGATTGACCGTCTCGGTCTGGAGTTGCGGAGAGTTGTGATGATTGTCATTTTGGTATTGGTAGTATCGTATTGTAGTGGAGTGAAGGAGAAATTTTGGGCTTACTTTTGGGGATTAAAGTACGAGATGGGGAACTCCTCCCTTGGGTCGCTGTGAGGGAAGGGGGCCCTGAAACACTATCCCGCCACCATATCTCGCTACAATTGCCCCTTCCTAAAATCCCAGCCGCTGTGTCTCAGTGAAATGAGCTTCTCGAGACTAGAAGCCAATTGTTCGTCAATCGAGATATGCTATAGCCAAGATGGCGGAGCGGGAATGGCTATAAGTCGACGCCACCAAAAAAGGGTGAAGTGATATTCAGGCAACAATTCCTTGGCCTATTTATGTACTACCAATCAAGTCCATATCAATGTTTATAATACCAGAAAACAAGTGATAAACAAACCCCTTCATATCTTTGGCAGTAGATAAGACATCTTACAATTAGACACCAGGAAATGCAGCAATCAATGTTTTTTTGCCTTAATCAGGAGTCATGCTTGGCAAGTTTCGCCAATGCATGTGACTCCCAGATGTTTTGAAGTAAACACAAGTTTTAATCAGTGTCATGTGAGCAGGTAGAGGTGATCATTCTTAATCCACGACCCTTTCTTTGCGTCTGTCTGAATGGTCAACATCTGGAACACCGATAGAAGCACGCGATAGCATAAGTGTTGGAAGCAGCCAAACTGATATATATCTTACATTTCAATTTTTCTTCCATGTACTATACTATTTAGTTCAATGTATGGGCGCATATGCTGCTGCTATTTGTAGTCATCAACAAAACCCGGTAGGATCAAACTGAAGGGGACCTCTAGGTCTCCGTGCTCACGACTTATTCAAGCGTCGTTTCCCAGAGTCGTTTCGATCATGAAAGAGTAAGCTTCTACACAACATTGTAAACTCATGTGCTATGGGGGCTGTTATTATAGCAATTACCAATCTATCTTGAGTCTCCACGATCGAATGGGGAAAAGATAAGGTCCCCCGCAAATCCCCGCATTCTCAAACATGATAAACGCCGTGACGGGCGAATATACCAATCGCACGATAGCTACGGCCGTGGTTTACGGAGTAAAAGAGCAGGGACCCCTCATTAGCGTCATCGCCGTTATCGTCAGCCGTCGGGCGATATGGCGCTAACCATTACACAAGGTCCTCCGTCGCGATGTATCGTATATAGGCGTTAGCCATCGCCTGCACATCTCGAATTTATCATCATCTAAGCGTTCATCATTTTATCAGCGTCGTTCCTTTTCTTGTTCACGATACTCTGACATCGACGACAGCCGGTCGTTGGCAAAATGAAGCACAATGACGATGCCCGCGACGCCGACGCCGCACAGCTGGCTGCACTAGGCCACAAGCAAGAACTCGAACGGAACTTCTCATTTATCTCCATGCTCGGTCTTGCATTTTCCATTCTCAATTCCTGGACCGCCCTCGCATCGAGTCTATCGGTCGGTCTCCCCAGTGGAGGTCCTACTGCTGTTATATGGGGTCTTGTAACGGCTGGCGTTGGCAGCTTGTCTCTAGCAGCCTCCAATGCCGAGTTCCTTTCGTGCTACCCTACGAGTGCTGGCCAGTATCATTGGGCAGCCATTATATCTCCTCCAAAATGGGTTGCTATCGTTTCTTGGGTCACTGGCTGGGTCAACGTCAGTGGATGGGTTGCCCTTAGTGCTTCAGGAGGTGTCCTTGGAGGCCAGTTGTTCTTGGGCATTATCACCATGTATAACCCAGACTTTGTACCGTCACAGTGGCAGTACTTTCTCATCTTCCTGTTGTACACGTTCCTCGGCCTCTGCTTGAACTTGTTCCTGGCTTCTGGACTTCCTTTCATGACAAAGCTCGCTCTTATCTGGTCCGTGTGCGGCCTCCTTGCAACCTTCATAACAGTGTTGGCAACCAGCGCCCCCGACTTTCAACCAGCCAGCTTTGTCTTCGCCGAGTTCATCAACTCAACTGGTTGGCCCGGGGGTGTCGCATTCCTCCTAGGTCTGTTGCAAGGCGGCCTTGGCCTCACCGGGTTCGATGCTGTCGCACACATGATTGAAGAGATTCCTCAACCTTGTATTCGTGGACCTCGTATCATGATTGCTTGTGTTGCCATGGGTCTTGTTACAGGGTTCATTTTTCTCGTCTGTCTTCTCTTCGTCATCAAGGACGTAGATGCAGTCGTCGCGTCGCCATCAGGTCCTCTGGTTGCCATTTACCTACAGGCTACCAACAGTAAGGCCGGCACTGTCTGTCTGCTACTTTTCCCCATGGTTTGCCTCGTCTTTGGTACACTTGGTATCATGGCTACTAGCAATCGTATCGTGTACGCCTTTGCTCGCGATGGAGGCTTGCCTTTCTCTAGAGTGTTCGCTAAAGTCGACCAGCGTTGGGGCATCCCAGTCAATGCACTCTTACTTACCAATGCAATCGTCATCATTTTTGGCCTTATCTATCTCGGGTCAACGAGTGCTCTGAACGCAATTTTGTCTGCGGCCGTCATTGCCCTATCTATTTCTTACGCTGTCGCCCCGGCCATCAACTGTTTGCAAGGCCGAAACGGACTGTTAGATAACAGGCCTTTCGCGCTGCCAAAATGGCTCGGCTGGGTCTGTAACCTTGTAAGTACTTTTAACGACTCACTTGTCACATCACGGATTGACTGACTTACAATTACAGGTTGGCATTGCTTACACGATTGTAATCACAATCTTTCTCCTTTTCCCTCCCTCTAGCGATGTCACAGCCTCAAACATGAACTATGCCATAGTTGCATTTGCTGTGCTGATACTCATTTCCGCAATCCAATGGTTTGTCGATGGAAGGCATAATTTCAAGGGACCTTCATTTGATGAAGATGCATTTTTGGTCACTGGGGTCGAAGAAGCGGATGTGGGGAAATCTGGGGAGTACGAGAACAATCCCAAGGTGGATAAATCAACTGTATAGTACTAACTTCAGCAATCACGTTCTAGATAGGTGTATATAAATGCAAATTCCACTCGGTAGTTGATGGTACTAATAACTGCTAAAGGAATCTGCTCTAGCCTGCCAGGTGGGTAACAGAAGAATTATCTTCTAAGGCTTAGGCTACTATAATAAAGTAGCCTAATTGCTAGTCTAAGCTAGCATAAAGTAGCCAAATTATTTTGTCTCTTATGCCTCTAGTGGCCAGTTCTTCTGATACCCTAAGGCCTGTATCCATGTCAATAGCACTAATGCAGCGGTTACACGCCGCTCACCGCTCGATGATCAAAACATCACGAGGTATTCCTTGAAGTAGTTAAACTTATTTATACCTGTTTGGATCATTTTCTCCATGCTGAACTCGGTGTAAATAGTTGTTGCCAACCACAGCCAAGTTCTTCCTGCGCGAAATTTCGACCAAGACAGCGGGAAATCGTTATCATGAAGGTGGAACAGCCGATTTCGATCTCAAGATAAGCTGCATCTTCTGAGAAGGCGTTTTATGGGGTCATTTCTATCGCTCAGACCTGCCTGTTAAGGCTTAGTGGCTAAGTCTAGTCCTAGACCGGCTAGCTTTTGCCGTCGGCCGTCGGCGGTTGAAGGTTAGCGAGATAACGTGGCTCAAGACACCCGACAGCTACCGGGACACCAGAAGAGACGACGATTTGAAGTCAATGGGGCATGTACCGTATTAGAATGAGATGAGATAACGCGAAGAGAGGGGATCAATTTTCTTGCTGATGTTGGTATAGTTCTCCTAGTCTGTTAGTTTTTCGTTGCAATTCGCAAAGACAAAGAAGAACTAAAGACGTTTTAGTTCTACAGTTAACCAATATTGCGACAACAGTTGGCAAAAGAAAGTTGGACCAGCACAGATTCAAAATACTGTCCCCATTATTCTTAGAAGATTAAATGTAAAGGTTAACTCGCTTCTGACAGTAAATACAAATCATCATCCTCCGCTTTTGTGCACCAAATAGTTGATTACAAATGAGGCTTGCTGTCAGCGCAGCACGAGGTTTCTCCTCCAACCTTCTCACCGTCTGTCAGCTGCGAGGTGAAATTTTTCCTTCCTGGTACATCGATAGCTGGGTTAGCCGTGAAGAAATCGGCAGGCTTGATATGAAGATCCAGAATCTCGACCGGCCTAGATCTTGTTAGTGACTGATCACTGCTTTTGTCACACGAGGGGTATTCCACTTACATGACGGGCCAATCTTCCACTCTTGGGTTATGTGTAAGACCGAAAACACTCCATAGCACGATATCCTGTTGATACACATCGTCATTTCTGGCGGCGGCTTCGGCAACACCCTCTCTTTCTTCAACTGACTGCAACGTGTAGCGTCCACCAGCATAGAACTCGTTGTCCTTGTGCTTTGTCACCCAGATGTGGCGTTGCGCGAACCTGGCTCTCTTTGCTTGTGTAGAGTTAGGATCTGCCAGAAGAGGTCGGGTTACTGGTGCCAGGATCTTGTAACCAACAGGCTGGCCGCTGATGGGATTAGGCTTGTCCAGATTTTGCACCTTGAAGGTTCGATCAGTGAAGGGGTTCGCGTCTAGTCCAGCAGACGACGTGATTGGTGTTGTGACAACCTGGTAGGCGTTGCCGTTGGGGTTGGTGCGCGCATTCATTTGCATAGGTAGAGATTCTGTTTGGACAAGTGTGTTATTGTGTCCATCGATACTTGGGTCAATTCGAACACAGAAGATATGCTGGTGGTTTTGTGCGAGGATACCCGGGCTAACAACATTGCCCCAAGGTGCGGTTTTGCCTTCCTCGATGAGAACAGACGAGACGATGCCTGTCGCGCGAGCTTGAACAGTGATGGCACCTGCCTGATCGAAGATGTACTGGATGTCGTGTTAGCTGCTGAGTTCCTGTACTACTTCCTTCACGACAGACTCACGTTGAAGATGTATTCATAGTTGGCCAGAGTAATGATGAACTGAACCACCAGCTCTCGTCTGCGGGTGACAACTGCTCGGCCAGTGCGCCAGTTGGTGTGCTTCCAGTTGATGCCGTTGTCTTGTTCATGTAGACAGATAACATTCTTGGTCGGACGTGCGGTACCGCTGTGGTCAGTCAAAACACCATCAAAGTACTATTGCTCAGTCAGTATACTAGATAACAAGCTCAAAACTCCCGAGTCTGCTTACCTTGATGACTCCCAGACAGTCGCATCCAAGCTGCAAGTTATTGCAAGCATCACCCAGAGTTCCATCACCAAAGTCAAAAGCTTGCTTACGGTGAAATGGAGGTCGAGGGTCTGCGTAAGGAACGGTCATGTCGCTGATGGACAGTCTGTACAAGACACTTCGGCCATCGAAGCGGACATCATGCAGCACAGCACCTTCGCGGGGGTTGAAGGTCACTCGCATACTCCACTTCTGCCAATTGATGACGTTCGAGTCCTCAACGTTGAAGCTAGGACCCGAAGGCTGCACCACGTTGAGCTCCTTGAGATCCCTGCGCAGACCGCCTGGCAGAAGCTCAGGAACATACTCGGATGGTGACAGGTGATCAATGTTCACGTTGGCGTATTCGCCTTCCGCGAAAGTGTGAGGGTCGTTGCCTCCGCCAGTGGCCACTTCGTGAATGCGGATGATCTCGCGGGTGTGAGCGTCAATGACAGGAATGATGGGCAAAGGGTATCCCCAGAAGTTGGCTTCCCGATTCTTGCTGTTAGCAGCATAGATGAGAGCTTGCATATGTCGGCGGTCGGGGTTATCAGCTGCGTCAAGACCGCCATATGGCCATGGCTCAACGACAACTTCGAATCCCTCAGGAAGATTGAATTTGGCAACTCGTTCCTGGAAGACTGACGAGTCTCGGCAGATGTCGCGGACATCATCAAGTTCCTCGCTGTCGGGGTTTGTTAGCGGACATTGAGTGAGGCCATGTCTCTGACGTACATTGTGAAAGCTGCCTGGGCGTCCGCACGGATGGACTCAATATTTGTTATCTCTCTCTTACCGAGGTCGACAATGGCCTCATGAGATTGTGGAGGCTTGCCACCGTGCGCTGTGTCGAAATGGACTCGAGCCTGACGAGGAGGTCGAGGAGTTGTACTGGTGACCTTGCCAGCATGTTCAAGGTCGAGATAAGGCGCAAGTAGCGCCTTAGAAGGCTCCTCTAAGAAGATGACCCGGAACTTGAGGATATTCTGGGGATGAGCAGCACGAATGACATCGCGAGCCAAGTTTGTCTCTTCAACCGAGAGAGGAATGAGAGGATGTGGTTGTACCATTTTGAATTGATGTAGTTGATGTTGACGATAGAAGAGAATATGAAGGAGGTGACTGGGGATTTTAAACCACTTCCTTTAGCTTGAGACCAGAGAGCTATCAGCCTCCATTGTGATAGGACTCGCCCGTCGGCGACGGATCCGGTTTCTAGTGCCGGTCTGGCACATCTCCACTGGCGGTGGGTTAGTGGGCCACCTCAGACCGGGGTAAGGACTAGCTGTATTTGGCAGTTATTTTGCAGGAAAAAGACTCCTTCCTGATTGCCAGAGGAATGATTTTCATGAAGTCCTGGGGTAACCAATAAATGCGATGGATGTTGTGCTGAAAGTTTAACCCGAACACTATCTAGGAAGTATCATGTGCACCGTTGCGTTAAACGCCCGGCTACAATTGCTCTATTGGGCTTGCCGGCCAAGGTCAGTGATAAGAAAGAAGTGGTTGGAAGGGCCTTTTGACTGTGCATCTACATTGTGAGCGCAAGTCAAACACGTTGAAAGCGGGTAGCTTTGTGCCTAGAACTGCCGGCTGTGTCTTGCATGGGATGATAGATTTAGCATTAGGGTCTTGTGGTTGAAGAAATGTCCGAAGGCCCGCTTGTGGAGTTGAGGGAGGACATTCGGTGTCCGAAAGTCCGAAGGGCCTCAATCCACTTACTAGACTAATTAGTTATGTAAATGGAAAATGCTATTGGCTTGAGATGATGCAGGCATGGAGAAGATCGCTTTGTCTAGTGGACTTGGGCTTGTATTATAGTTTCCAAAATTCTAAACCTAATTCGACTTCTATATCCTATCTATCTAGGTAGTGTGTGTTCTATCAGAGAGGTTGTAAAATCCTGCAGTGCCTACAGTCATGCATATCCGTATCCCAACATGAATCAATGGTCATTGAAATCCTCGTCCCTTGTGCAAGTTAGCAGAGTCCAGAGACTGACGTTGAGGGCTTCGTAACTTACCTTCCAGTGTACATGATATCCTGTTTGATCACTGCCCGGATGTGGTTGTAGAGGACATAGAAGTAGGTGATGATCAACACGATGCTCATACCCGTACCCATCCACTTGACGGGCTCACTTTCCATGGCATTACCGATAGTGATAGTAGCAAGGATCCAGCCAGTATTCGGGAACACCATTGCCCACCACCCCAAGTGGAAATAAACGGGAGGTGACTGGAGAACAGCCACGATGGCAATACCCCACCACCAAGCGGCGAGGGCCCATAGGCTGATGCCAGAGATAAGAGCCATTGTACGGATAATACCAGCATCCATGGTGATTCCATCCATGTCCGGATCAATATGGTTCGGCAGCCCATTAGCCATGCCTATGAGAGCAAGAGCTGTGAAGGAAGGCGGACCGACGTTCATGAATAGTCCCTAGACGATAAATTAGTAAGGAATCTGAAGTCTGGGAATAGCTACTTACAGGGCGATGTTCACGGTTTGGTAGCCCTGCTGACATCAAACGGCCGACCATGTGGGAGTACATGAGGATGGCAACGGACAGTCCAAGACCCTGGCACGTCAGACCAGCCACGATGATAGGAATGGCCGCGATATCGGGCTGGGTATCAGCGATAACAGAAGCAATGGTTCCAGACAACATAATGGGGAAGATAGGAAGAATCCAAGTCGGCATCATAGTTTGTAGGCCAAAGTTATGCTTAGCAAAAACGAAGCTATACTGGCCGATAGCAAGCAGAAGCGTCAGGATAACATATCCCCAAAATGCAACCTGGATAGCCCATGCCAGCGTTGTATCGTTATCTGGAATGGCGTATCGCTCGGTGCTAGTTATAAGAGTCGCGATCGAGAGGAAGAAGGTAGGGAAGAAGAAGCCTTCGCGTTCGTGGGTGATTGACTTGGACATGTCGCCTGGGTTGAAGAAGAAGCGTAGCAGCATAGTCGAGCAAATAGCAGTGAAGAGGATGATATTGATGACGTAGACAGCCATCCCTATCTCAAATAGTCCAGGGAACTGATGGGGCTGGGCAAAGATGAGGAGAGACAAACCACCCGTGCTCATTGGGAAGGTATACCAAGCCCACGTGAAATGGTGAAGGCGGTCTTTCAGGGCCATCTTGGGTCGGTTCGGGTCGAACATATCGTGATGCTTCTTGAGGTCGTCTTCTTCGTCTTCCTCTTCATCGTTGTCGTGAAATGGGTGAACGCCTTTCTCCACGGCCGGAGTAATGGAATTGTTGTAGATGCTTCTAACATGATCAGTGCTACCAGGCTTGGTATCCACTCTCACACTCAGACGATCGGGGACAGCAGGGCTTCGTCCCAACGACTGCCACTCCTCTGAAGGCCTGCGAGTTGACACAACGGAGTCAGTCCACGCCGATTCATGTCCTGATCTAGCCATGACTGAAGGTTGCGAAAGTAAAAGTAGAAAGAAATAGAAGGACAAAGGAAAAAGCCCGAAGGGAAAAAGAGAAGAGAAGAAGAGAAAAGGAAAAGTCGAGTTTAACAATAGGATTCCAGCTCCCTGACTTTTGCACTGATGATTTGTTGGATGAGAGGTGGCTATATATACCTATTCTCTTTGGAGCAACAGCGGCACTGATGGAGTGGAACTTTCAGTCCGGTAGTTGTTTGACTGTAGTGGACCTCGATAATGACTACCCATGGGGATCAGTATCGCCCTGGAAAAACGAAACAACGCTTTGGGACTGCTACAGTCAAAGTGGCACTCATCTTTGGTGTTGAGGCTCTGTCGATCGCAAGGGGGCTGCCATAATTAGCCGGAAGATAAAAGTCTTGGCAACATGAATCGTCTCAGATGGCTAGGGTGGGTCTTGTTGCTACGCTGGAGATAAGATCCAGAAGGTATGAAACACCATATACATACAAACGATCGGCGCAATGGTGTCGCATCATTTCTATTGGACACAGGGGTCCGGGCGCTAAACAGTTTTATGCTCGGATTGAGCCTGAAAGTTTCCAGGTCCACGTGGGTGAAACGGAATGCGTGTTTTACAGCTCCGTTCCGGTTATTCCCTATCAAGCCTGTCTGGAGAAGCACACAAGAATAGAAACGTCATTCTCCATGCTGCTGTGTGATGTAGTATTTTTCTTATTTTAGATGAAGACTGTGGAAGAAAAATGATATCCTTCTGGAGTCACTACCCGTCATCTAGAGTAAGAAATATAACACACTCCCCATCTGACACATTGTGCCTCACTCACCAAAAGTGATTACCGTACAGAACAATAAGCAATCATAATGACTCTTGTTTTGACTTTCCCTCACAAGTAGAGATAAGGTCCGACCCATCTCGAAGCGTTGAATAGACCGGAGGGGGACCGTGTACTGGAGACTTGTGAAGTTTTAGGGAACAAGCTTTACAACAAGCTTCCCAAATTCCCACCAGCCTTAGCCAATCAATGTTTCTATGCATCAGTTTCGTGGTTGTTAGCGCCCCTCGTATCTCTGCCCGTGCGTTATTTATGTGCTATAAACAGTTAAGAAGAGGCCAGAGCGCCAAGCGTGGAACAACCAACCCCGGAGAACCCACTTCTTGTATCAAGTCTCTATCTTTCATATTTTATTTTGGATGGATCTATAGTTGACCTCATATCTGCAATCTATATATATCTTTGCCGTAAAGTATTCTAAAAATGTGTCGCTGGTATCTTGATGAGATCAAACCCTGTAGTAATAGCCAAGCCATGTTGATCTACGTCCCTCTACACTGGGCTCTTATCTCTTGAGTGAAGACTTTAGGACCTTAGCGTCTTACCAAGAGGAATATACAAATAGATCTATATGTATGAGATGGTTACAGCATGTGACGGGTACGCCAGGGTGCCAGAAGAATTAACCGCCAAGATTATAAGAGACGGAATAAGTAGATTACATTATGCTAACTTAGAGTAGATCTTAGATTACCTTATTTTAGTAGCCTAAGCCTTAGAGGATATTTCTACTGTCGCCCACCTGAGGTGGTATGCTTGTAGGAACTAGTGCTGCCGAAACCGATTCTTCCTGGTGATTAAGTATGACGAACACTCAGCGGTCTTTGGATGACGGCATGTTATCGAACACGGGACTTGATACTCTATTCGTGTCAATCTGTGTCAAGGAGCAATTTCCATAGTGTAATTTCTGTAGGTCTGGAATGAAAGCAAAGTCCGTTGAGATCTCCCAACGAGAATGTGTAGCTGTTGGAAGTGAATATGACGCTGTATCAATCTCTACACAATTGACAAAGTTGGTTGTGTCGTGTAGTAGGACTGGATTTCAGCTTTTGATCTTTCCAAGTTTACAATGATTCTAAAGTATTCAACTTTTGCTTACTGTAGGAGGCTTAGATAAGGTGCGCTGTGTTGAATCTTTGTTGTGATGTTGACACCTTCAGCTCTGACGGTACAACTACCCTGTAGGTATAACACAACAGATTGATATAACACGCAGCCGTTAATACCAGTACAGGTATAAGATCGCACACCTGGCATCTGTTTGACACGCGCTATTATCCAGAATGAAATTAAATATTCATCGGATGCATGTCTCTCTTTTTTGGCCTGCGTACTTCACAAAACAACACATTCAAGATTGCTCAGCACATGCATTGGACGCGTCGCGTCGTCCCCAGATTCGAGGTCCACATATTTAACAGCCGAGCCGAGGTAGACCCACCTGAACCGAGCTCAATGATGCCGTAGTCACGATGTCAGGGGCCATCTCAAAAGACCAGCATTTCCCTTCATTGACATTTACAACTTCACATTTCCAACTTTAATTAAAATGGCGCCGACTCTCGCAGATCAGGTCGCTGTAGACCAAGTCAGCCAAGGAGAATATGTCTCCCGCCTCAACCCCATCCGCATGGGCAACGCCGCCCCAATCGCCTACGGAGGTTGTACAGCAGGCGTAGCTGTTAATGCAGCATGTCAAACAGCGCCTCCTACAATGTCCCTCTACTCAGTCGTCGGTCATTTCCACGGCCCTGCATCAACAGATCAAAAATTGCACTGCAGTGTAACCAACACTAGAGACACAAGGTCTTTTGCCACGCGCAGAGTTCAGGTCAAGCAGCAGCAGCCCAATGGCAAGTTTCGCGTCTGCATGGAGATCTTGGCCGACTTTCACGTTAGAGAGACATCGGATTGGGAGTACTCTGAGGCCACGTGCTCAAAGTGGCCCAGAGCTGAGGACTGTCCGAATGTGCAGACTTTGGTGAAGGATCTCTTGGAGAAGGGAAATATCACTGCGGACCAAGGTCAGGCTTTTATAAAGACTTTCGCTGCAAATGCCGACTTTTTTGAGACGCGATACTGCACGGACGGCGTTTCGGCCCAGAACCTGTCCGGCGCTGGCAAAGCAACCATGACAACACAAGAAGACCGCTCCATCACCGACAAAGTATCCGCAGAATGGCAGCGCACTCACGAACCGCTTGGCAATCAGATCGAAAACATGAGTGCACTAGCTTTTCTAATGGACGGCGCGCTTTCCTTTTTACCACTTACGCATAACCACATGTGGTTTGACGACACGACTGCTTGCTCGACGCTGGACTTTGCGCTGCGCATTTTCGTGCCGGAGATTAACATGAGTGAGTGGTATCTCAAGGAGCGCAAGACGTCAAGGGGTGGAGGAAATAGGACTTATTCCGAGGGGAAGTTGTTTGATAAGTATGGAAATTTGATTGCATCAAATACGCAGCAATCCATTATGAGATTGAGGCCGGATGTTAGTGTGGCGAAGTTGTAATTGTATTTGTTAGGCCTAGACGATTTTGATAGAGCATCAAGTTTAAATTGATCATTGTACGACCTATGCATGTTGCTATTAATGAATGGCTTTTCTAGTTTTCTCACACCCGGTTCTTTTCCTGGCCACTAAAGGCATCAATGCGCCGTCCCATCCTACCCCGTTGCACAGATGCCGTACCTGACGAACCTCTAGCGGCGTCGTGGCATAAAATGTGATAGCATTCTTCCTCCCCTCTTGGCCAATCGGTTTCTGTCCCGATTCACATCAGCTTTTGGGCCAGTGGGTGGCCTACCATCTCTCGTGCCAGTGGATGGCGTGGCAATTGATGAAGTCGCTTCTGGGATCTGTCGAAGCCCATTCGGGGTTGGTCCCATTGGGGCATACTGTGCTCTAGGAGTTGGCGGAACGGAAGAGTCATGGTGATTCCATTCCCCCTCAAGCCCCAGGCCCGAATCACGACGCACTGTCTCGCTTCGACGCTTCGGCTCGCGCCAAGACTCGTAGGGCCAGTTGTTGATCTCTTCCCTCGCATTCCTGGGTTCGGGCGAGTAGTGATCATTGCTTCGACGATGAACTCGTGGTTTGGTGGGCGGCTTCTCGTCAACCGCACGAGTGCGCTCTTGATCGGTCGACATGGTTTTCTGTTTCGTCGGACGGGCATTGAGCTCGGGAGAAGGGACTTTGGCGGGCGCAGTGATATCTGGCTTCGCGGTCTCCTGTTCGAGGTGCTCCGCGATCTCACCCTCTGACCCGCAAAGTGAATCATGCTTCGAAGCAAGGGTATTGTCATCGACGAACAAACCAGATCGTTCAACCTCGGGAGAAGTGTGATTTGTGTCATCGGATCCATCGGGGAGGGTATCATCGTTTGAGTCAGTAGTTCGAGTGAGACCGGCTTGATAGTTCTTGTAATTGAGCAAGAATTCATCAACCTGGCGCTTGTGGGGGATACTGCTATCACTAGGATCGTATTCGCACATCTCAGTGACGGGGACCCATCCGTAATTGCACTTCCACGGGTACTCGACCGCATCGAAGTACATAATTGGATACTCTCGCTGAGCTGCCTGGGTCCCGCCAAACTGGTAAGCATCCGCGAACCCCACGACACCAGTGCAAGGATCGTACTCGCAGGACGCTGGGATTTCATCAGGGAACTTCAAATGTGGTGTATCCTCCAGCGACGACCCTTCCCATCCTGGAATTCCCAATGGGCGAAAACTACCCCAAGGAAGGATTAGGATAGCGTGGTAACGTTTATCCTTCGGCCAAAAGGCAGTGTATACCTCCCCAGGCTGTGGATCAACTTGAGGGTTAAGGAGACTCTGGGAATACCGAGTTTGTGGAGAATTGAACGGATCATCTGTTAGATCCTCTGGCGGACAAAATTCACTGTCCGGATGACCCTGCTCGTCGTACGAAGGCCTGAAGGCCACTGAATTGTTCAATTCCACGAGGCCGTCGTTGCAGCCAAGCACCACCCTTCCGAACAATCTGATGGCAGTCTCGGTTGTAGGGGATGAATCCGGGTGCGACGAACCGTTAAGGTGACTTCGGGCCCCGTTCAAAGGACTCTTAGTCGCGAACACCTTGTTATGCTGTTCGCACTCCACGATGTAATAGTCACCCTTATAGAACTCGATGACGTATTTCTTCGTGGCTCTACCATGCTGATATACTTCATCAAATTCGATCGTCCTGTCGGTCAAGGACACAGAAGACTCGGGGCGTCTGCGCTTGTTTGTCATAGGCTGCTCAGGGTTTGGCGACATGGCTCGCTTTTGTGGTTTCAAGTCTTGCTTGGTCTCGCCTCCTCTGATCGGAACAACCTCGATCGACTGATTTACTTCGTCCGCGCGGTGAGGAGATAGGGGCGTCGTAGTTGTGTCTGACAGATGTGATTGCTGATCCTCGCTAGACAAGAGGGAGGACTGTATGTCGGATTCGATATTGGCAGGAGGAGGCTCATCGTCAACCGGCTCCAGAGCAGGAGTTGGCAAAGCTGGCTGCTCAGCCAGCCACTCGGTGATAAGACGTTTCGCGACGAGCCGGCCAAATGTGTCCAAGAGATCCTGTACCATGAACTTCTCAACGTCTCTGTACTTCTGCTGGTATTCAATCTCTTGTTGATCCACAACCCCCTTCTGATCTTTGAGCTTTTTGAGATCCCCTCCACAAGCAAGCATATGATCTAGTCCAGCTGTTGATGGGCTTTCGATACCTTCCATTTCCCATGTGCGATATGCGTCTCTGTGACGTTTGTCTGCATCATTGAGCTTTATCAAATAGCTCTCTTTCGGGGATTGGGGTGGGTGTGCTTTGGATATCCAACGTTCGCAGAAGTTGTTGAGTTGAGAAATTATCTCGGCCGGCTTGGGATCGTTCATGTCGAATTAGCTAGCAAGCGGATCACTGAAGAACAGGGCTACAGGTCAGGCCATGAATATACGACGTTTGATAGATAACGGGCGTTTTGAGTAACAGAGCTTCGCTGCAAAACACAAAATTTCCATGAAAGCAGTTATGAGTCTTGGGTAGAGAAACGGTTGTCTTATTAAGATGGGAGACTGATATCACCCAGGCGGGTAACAGAAGGATCATCCTCCAAGATTAAGGCTACCATAATAAAGTAGCCTAAATGCCAGTCTACTCTGGCATAAAGTGACGAAATTATTTCGTCTCTTCTGCTCTTGGCAGCTAGTTCTTTTAACATCTTGACGGGCGGGAGACTGATGCCGCGATTGACGCCGGGGGGAGGAATAAAAAAGAAGCCAAAAGAATGTTGTTACTGTTTGCGTGAATGCAGCATGTAGCTATCCGTCTTGCCGCGTGTGTATACATACAGCAAGCAGCCAGACCTTCCGTCTCGTCCAATCATGACTTCTAGTAGAAACCGGGGTATAAGGATTGCTGGTTGCACAAGACGAAGGAAAGAGCAGCTGGATCGAATAACCAGGGCTTTGGACGTTAACTTGAGTTGAGGAAAAGGAGATAAGGGGGAAGAGAGAATGGAAAAAAGAAAGAGACGTCAGGGTATCAAAAAGCTAGTTGACCGTTAAAACTATAGTAGACGAAGTGACCAAGTTTCTTCAAGTGAGCTTTGACATCACAAACATCTACAGTATTTTCTTGGCACACTAATCATTTGGAGAAAACCTTCCACCTTGTAGTAGAGAGACAACCTAGACTTCCGCTTCTTCCAACGTACCTATCTTCTGCAAACTCTTGACAGGCATCTACTCTTCACCGCTACACCTTGCTGTAACCGATCAAGAGCATGGACCAATAAAATGTTCTAACTGAAGCCTCTTCCTATCCACTCAAGTACCGTGAATACCAATGGAGCTGGAATTGACGCGGCTGCTGGCACCAGGGTAATAACAACAAGACTTAATGGTCAGTCCTCTGCGGCTGTTTGATTCATATCACCATAGCCCCGCTTGTAGCAGGGACAAGGACAGACAAACAACTTGGCAAGCCAGTTGGGAAATCACAAGGCTAGGATAAAGGTGCAAATTTCCTGGGAAATCAGTTTGTTTTATGCACTCTCCCCACTTTGTTATCAACAACCAACCAAACCCTACATAACGAAACACTCGATGACAAACGACAGCATTTCCCCTTCTGTCCAATCATGTAATTCGAGAGGCTGGTGAGGGCATTGGAAAGAGGCCAAGGTTGAGAAGCGCCGCCGTCGCAAATGTACTGCCAATTGACCAGGGTATCGGAGTTATGCATGTTTCAGAGGCAGCTCTCACCGGGGAAAGAGAAAACACCTCTCGATCATCGCCAGGTTTTGCTCAAGTGGCGCAGCCTGGTTTCTTTTGCCCTTGGCTCATTGGACATCCACATCTTGAACAAGGGCATCGGGCATAACGTTTTGAACATGGGTATCGGACGTAATATTTTGGACATGGGTATCGGACATACCAATTTGAACAGGGGTATCGGAGGTCTGCTGTTCGACCAATTACCAAAGACGCCACGATCAAGCAGAGTATGATCACTACCAAACTGAGCTTCTTACATATCTGTGGCTTGCTTCAGAGATATTAGTGTAGTTGTCTCTTCTCTACGCGAGGTAAGGCAAAAGAAGGCAAATGTCTCAGTATTTAAATGCGACTCAGCAGCCACCCGAACGAAGATGCGGCTCTTACAGGTTCTCCTCTGAGTTGGCCCACTTCTCCCTCAGTACTGTACACTCAATCTTGACATAGCAGGGACTGGTTTCTTTACTGTCCTGAGTTAAGAGTCCAGATCTTTGAACTGCTTACTCATCTGGTTTTACCTTGTCGCTGGACGGATGCTCACGTACTGTCCTGTCCTGGCTTGGCGACAGAGGTTGGAACCACTCTTCCCAATGACAAACGAACTCGGTCCTTACCACAAGGTAAAAAGGTGATTACGAGCATAGGTAATGTGCTTAGGATCCGTGAAGAATTTTGTAGCTTTAGTAATGCTGTTTTCCTCTGGTTCTAGGTTGTCGGCCGGTACATTTGCCCACGGAACTCCACGGCGCTGCGACCCATTTATTCCACGGACGAACGTTTCCACTATTTCGATGGTCTTCTCGGTGTTATGGTCCACTTGGTATCTGGCTTACTGTCTGTGGTCCAATCACCTACAAAGGCTGAGGTTTGGACTTACACGATCGAAATGAATGGCCTTCGACAATATTTCTCATCTTAAGCTATAAAGCTTCTGGAGTCGTAGCTTGTCAGATGTATACTTATCAATAGCAATATTTACTCGTCAATCTCTCCAATGACTTCCGAAATCACCAAGAAAGAAGCCCCCGGCTGGCCCATCGATGGAGGCCACCGCGCCTGGCTCTCGACCTTCGGGGCCTGGTGGGCCATGTTCATCACCTTCGGCTGGGTAAATTCCCTAGGAGTCTTCCAATCCTACTACGAACAAAACCTCCTCCAACAATACTCGTCGTCCGAAATCGCATGGATAGCCTCGGTTCAACAGTGCTTGACGTACAGCGCCGGCATCTTTCTCGGCAAGGTCTTTGACGACTATGGTCCGAGATGGCTTCTCATCATGGGTGGCTTTGCACAGGTCTTTGGTCTGATGATGACTTCCATTTCAAGAGAGTACTATCAGGTCTTCTTGTCGCAAGCGATTTGCAGTGCGCTGGGGGCCAGTGCTGTTATGTACGGTACCGTCGGGTCCTTAGCAACTTGGTGGAAGGTTCGAAGAGCGACAGCGTATGGCATTGCGATCTCCGGCTCATCGATTGGTGGCATCATTTTCCCGATTATGGTCAACCGATTGATGCCCAGGGTTGGTTTTGGATGGACGATGCGTGCGGTCGCATTTATCATTCTTGTCGGCGTGCTTGCGGCGGTCGCAACAATTCGTTCTAACAAAGCCCATGCTCGTACACCGTTCAAAATAACATCGTACATCACACCAATGAAGGAAGTCAAATTCGCACTTCTCTGTCTTGCGATGACTATTTTCGGCTTTGGACTCTTTCTTCCCTTCAACTTCATTCCCCTAGAGGCACAAGCCATGGGTATGTCTTGGGAAATGTCCATCTACTCAATCGTTATCCTCAACGCCGTGAGCGTCTTTGGCCGGATCCTCCCCGGATTCTTGGCCGACAAATTCGGTCGATTCAACATGATGATGATCTGCACAACCATGTCGGCCATTTTGACCTTAGCTGTCTGGCTTCCTGGAAGATCCAATGCGGCGTCACTCTGCTTCTCGGCATTCTTCGGTTTCTTTTCAGGCAGCTACATCTCGTTGACCCCAGCACTTGTTGTAGAGGTTTCGCCCCTGTCGGAAATTGGACATCGGACAGGAATGTTGTACTTCTGCATTTCCGCCGGTGTATTGGCGGGTAGTCCTATTGCTGGTGCGCTCGTGGAAGCAAATGATGGTGATTACACATATCTCAAGGTGTTTGCTGGAGTGACCATGCTTATCGGTGCTATTCTGATTGCTGTATTGAGATTTTATATCCATCAATTGGCGAAGAACGCAGTAGCTGAGTCCGATGATGGCAATGTGGAAATCGAGGGAGAGAAAGCATAAGTGGGTGCATGCCGACAAGTACGGGATGTAGGGTCGAGTTTCTGAAGTTCGGAAACATGTATGACATTCCGACCGCGTCTTTATAGCTATGTAAAACACGTCAAATAGCGAGACAGGAAAATCTCCGGTGAGCTTAAGTTTTAAGATGATTTTTAATACAAAGTTCGCGACACGATTGGAACCGCAATGGAAGCTCGTGCAGAGCAATGTCTGAAAACAATCGTCCTACCCTATTGTTATCGATAACACGTGCCGGCTTTAACACGGTGATGATCTAGAGTCTCCACAAGGGATCCGGTGCGGCCTCCATAACAGAACGATGCGACTGAGAAAGACAAGGAAAAAACCTCTCTGCCCGGAACTGTAGATATAATATCGGCTGAAGATGGGATATTCTCATCTTCAGCCGGGATAACCGCTTTAATGCTTGCAATTGTCTGACGCAGCGGAATCTCGGAATCTCTCGGCCGATGGTCAGCGGAGCCTTTCCGCTTCCGTGCCCCGCGTCATCCCCCGCATCTCGGCCTTAGTCCCTGCTGCATCGGCTTCCCACGGCTCCATAAAGTATACAAGACAGAAAACAATTGACGTCGCCGTTTTCATCATCATAATCTTTCATTCACTCAAGTTGCCAAGATGTCGTGGCTATCTATCCCCTCAGAGTCTCACTTCTCTATCGCCAATATCCCATTTGGCATCATCTCCACATCATCTGATTCTACACCCAGACCTGCCGTCGCTATCGGCGATCATGTTCTTGATCTGAAGGCTTTTGCAAAGGGTGATGGTTTCTCTGGTAGCTCGGATGTTCAGAAGCATATCGATGTCTTTTCTCAATCGTCTTTGAACGCCTTTGCTGCTCTTGGACGGCCTGTTCACCGCGCTGTGAGAAGCTACCTCCAAGACGTTCTGTCAAAGGACACCAAGCATCCCCAGATCCTCAAGGATAACCAAACACTCCAAGAAACTGCTCTGCTCAAGCGCTCAGATGTTAAGAACCATCTTCCTCTCGCCATTGGAGATTACACCGACTTTTATGCTGGAAAGCATCACGCTTACAACGTTGGCTGCCTTTTCCGTGGGCCTGATAATGCGCTGCAACCCAACTACACACATCTCCCAGTCGCGTACCACGGACGTGCAAGCAGCGTTGTCGTTTCTGGCACACCGATTCATCGACCATGGGGTCAAATCCTGCGTCCCGGAAACAAAGTTCCTGATCTTGCGCCTTGTGAGAGGCTGGATATCGAGCTTGAGATGGGCATGTTCATCTGTCGCGAGAATCAGATGGGACACCCCGTTCCTGTCGATGAGGCTGATGACCACATCTTCGGCTATGTTCTCATGAACGACTGGAGTGCGCGAGATATTCAGGCATGGGAGTATGTCCCTCTTGGTCCTTTCACTGCCAAGAACTTGGGCACGAGTATTAGTCCTTGGGTCGTTCTCGCTGATGCACTTGATGGCGCGAAAGCCGCTGGTATTAAGAATGACAACGAAATTCTACCATACCTGAAGGAGAAGAAGGAGAACAATATGTTGGATATTGATCTCGAAGTGGAAATTACCAGTAAGTGCCAATTCCTCGACTTCATGATACCCTTGCTAACATCCCAAAGCTGCCGCTGGAAATAAGAATGCTCTCAGCAAGACCACCTCTCGTAACCTGCTCTGGTCCTGGCCGCAGATGATTGCTCACCACACTATCACCGGCTGCAACTTGCGACCGGGCGATCTTCTCGGATCAGGCACTATCTCTGGCCCTGACTCAGGTACCGAAGGAAGTATGCTAGAGCAGACGAAGGGTGGAAAGGTGGCTATCCAGCTTAGCAACGGCGAGGAGCGTAAGTTCATTCAAAATGGTGACACTTTGGTGCTGAGGGGATCTTGGGGTAGTGGTGATTCTAAGGTTGGCTTTGGCGAGGTCACTGGAACCATTCTTGAGCCTCTTCCCTTGTTCAAGTAAAAATAGAGATGGTATGGGGGTTTAAAAACTAAATAGACTCTTTACATCTAAGCCTTGAGATTATCCGGTGTATCAGGCTGATTCTGCCAATGTGCCTTCACAACAGCAGGATGATCCTTCAAATTCTCCGCAATTCTCTGGAGTGTCGGAAAAGCCGACAAGTCAACACCAAACCTCTCCGCATTCCACCAGGCAGGCATGAAACAAGCATCAGCCATTGTAAGCTCATCTCCAAAAGAGCATTTTCCAGCTGTATCCTTCGCCACCTCCTCATAAGCCCTCAATCCATTCGTCATGAGCTGGCAGTTCCACTCTTCTGCGTTACCACCTAGTTCTCGTACGCGACGCATGATGCGAAGGTTTGTCACAGGCTGGACGTCCGCGCTGATGATGTTAACGAGCGTTCGCACGATTGCTCGCCCCTCCGGATCAGACGTAGGAGGAAGAAGAGGATGCTCAGGGTGCTTTTCTTCGAGATATTCTAGAGCTGCTACGGATTGGCATATGCGGAAGGGTTTGGAGTTTGAAGTTGGTGGGATGAGAACGGGAACTGATCCTGAGGGGTTGAGAGCTTTGTGGTCATCTGAAAGATGGTCGTTTTTGAGAAGATTGACGGGTGTCAAGTCGTAAGAAATCCCCTTGGCGTTCATGGCAATCCGGAGACGGGCTGCGCATGAGGAGCGAAAGTATGTGTAGAGAGTATAATTGGAGTCAGACATCTCAACGAAGTGCCCTGACAGCGTTCAGTTATCTGTAGTATTCAAGCTGTAAAGACGAGAGGAGCTGGGGACTGAACATTCCTGAGCAGAGCCACGCCCTTCTTATGTCTCGGCGTAGTCATTGTGTAAGTAAGCAGCTTGGCTGTCTACTTCACCATTGTACTTATTAAAGCTACCCGCTGCTAACCTCCCGCTGCCGAAGGTGTATGGGTGTCACATGTCGTTGATTCGCGGGATGATTCCGACTTCCGAGCGAATGCGGGGGTGGAGAGTCGCCAATCCGGGGGATCAACCACCTACCATGGAGAGATGAAGAAAGAGCATATTGATTTTCATCATTGTATCGATGTCTACACTTCTTTTCCGGAGTCTGAATCTATAATCAACGCTTTTGAAGGACGCCTCATTTCTACCAACTCAATATCACTTGCATCGGTGCAATGTTCCTTTCCAGTATCCGACGCTCTCTCAACTTCAAACGAGAAGGAAGGAACCCGCATGCTCTGTCTTCCATCATAATTCGGCGAACCTTCTTCGTCATGCTGCTTGTAGTTGTCTCGCATAGATTCAAGACCAAGCCTTGAATTCCTTCGTATCCAATTTCCACTTGTGTCATTGGGAGATGAATACTCAGATTTGTGTCGTGATCCAAAGTATGGTCGTAGCGAAGGCAGACACGCGATTACAAGACCAATATCTACATCCAGCGCACTCCAAAGAACTGTTATATGTTAGTGTTTATCCTCCATATTAAAGGGAGTAGTACCAATTTCAGCAAGTGATATGGTAGAGTCGGCGCCTGCCTTGAAGATTGTGACGAAACGGCCGAGGCTGACTGCCATATTGATACTTCCAAGTAAGAAGGTAAAGTAAATACCAATTCTGAGCGATCTCTTGACATTCAGCGCTGGCACAATAAGCCAGGGAAGAATGAAGACTGTATCAACGTCAGTCTTTCAGCTTATAAGCACCCAAGTCTACGTACCGAGCAGATCACCGAGGAACGATAGTCCCCAGCCAACATTAAATGTAACAGCATAGGTCCAAGGCGAACACGTTCTATGAATTCTCAAGTCCCTATGGTTGAGTTAGCCGTGGTAACCGAATGCAATAGAGTGACTTACCAGTGTCTGTCGAGCGGGAGACAGACGCAAAAGATGACGAGGATGGTTACGAAATAGCTGGCTATCGTAGTCCATATCGTAACCCAAAGAAATATTCGTCTCTTGACCATAAAGTCGGGAAAAGCTTGTAAATAGACTGACAAAAGAGCCGCTTTGCAAAGATAAAGAGTCGTGTAAAATGGGAAGTTGGAAGCAAAGAGCAACTGATAGTCACAGTCGTCAATTATGCACCCCAAAGGCTAGTTCAGCGGCGGTTCTCACCTTCAACACCAGCCTGAGATTGGTAGTTCCACCGCTATATCCTTCCAGCGTTGAGTGCACATTGGGCTCAAACGCACCAAGAGCTGCAAACGCGGGACCGAAAGCACCAGCAATGACACCTGAAACACATGCTGCGACCATCAACTTATCGCTGAGAAGGAGTTTTCGCTTTTGTATTCGGAGACGGAGGTTGAGGCGAGCTGCAACGAGGGCTATCGCGACGAAGACAAGGATTTGGGAAGCCTAGGGAAAGTTAGTTCCAAAGCAGCGAGGGTTGAATGTTACATACGAGGATGTCCTTGGCATCTGGATTACGCATCGCGCTTTAGTGATTTAAGACCCCCAAGACTGTCATTGAGACCTCAGCATTGAGGTTTGGAAGGTTGATGCAAATGGTGTGCGTGCATCGGAGGGGGCTCCTTGACTTGGGAGTGGACAGAGCAGCCTCCCTTCCTTTAAACCCCCTCATTATACTACCGAATTAGTAAAGACTCGACACCAGGGCTGAAGTTAAGTTTTCGCCTTGGCATCGTTATCCGTCTTTGGCGTCGTTGGCCACATACCTACCAGCACGCTAGGACAAAAACGTCAAGGCTTTGAGACAGGTTCGCCGACGGTAACAGTCAATCTTTCATACGCCTTGGCTGTTTCGGGGTTGCATAAGGTCTTGGCATTACACGGAAATGATGTTGGTGATGGAAGTGGTGGCTTTGCATTGACGGATGGGTTTGGGGTTGGCTGATCATATACGTAGACATCAGTAGATCATGAAGCAGGACATGAGCAATGGGGATGTAGAAGTTCACTTGATTAATATTCTGGGTAAACTATTGCATTCTGCTTAGTATAGTGCCACTATGCAGCGTGTTGCCAGATGCAGGGCTCGCAGCGCCCCATGTGCGCTCGTCTAACGACCCTCCTGCAGCCGCATGAGCAACTACATAATGGGACAGCGTGCTGTCTCTCACCATGATCGGATAAAGTAGGGAATAGAGGAGAGCCTTCAGCTGGAATGCTGGGTAAAGCGGGAGGACTCATTTCAACGCTAGGTTGCATGAGGTTGAGGTCGAGGTTGTTGGAGTAAGGCATGTCTACCTCCTTGCCCGACCCGACATCACTTCCACCATTTACTAAGAATGACAATCCTCGACGCTCATCTTTCTCGAACAGAGCCTCCAGATTACCTTCGCCATCACAGTTTTGAAGAGTGACTAAGGAACAGACATCTTTACAAGGGCCGCACAGCTGCGAGGACCTATCCTGGACGATTCTTTTGCAGACGCAAGGGCATTGGCATCGAGGGTTAGCTGCTTCCAGGATATCACCGGGCGATTTGACGTTGAGGTTGAGGCTGTTGTAATAAGGCATGGCTGTTGATTATGTTTATTTCTAAGGGGTTGCTTGATTCTGGAATTATGGAAAGGCAAGTGTTTAGGCACGAGAAGGTTCCTGTTTATATGTATGAACAGCCCTTGTGTGCATCACTGTTGCTAGTGTGCATCTTCACAAAGTCGTCTGGTTCCACGACTGGAATAACTTGTAGCAGGCAAGAGTAGAACCCTTTATTTGTGCTTCAGTGCATTCTACACAAAGACTCTCTATCTATGTTTTCCACACCCAACCCATTCCCTTGCCCAACCCCAACCTCTACCGTCCACTCAGAAGGGCAATCCTCGACACTATCTCCCGCGATCAGAGCCTCCAAGTTACCTTCATTTGAGTTCTGGAGATTAGTCAGAGGACAGCGCTCGAGACAGACATTGCACCGCATCAAGTATCTATCCTGGACGACTCTTCTGCAATTGCAATAGCATTGGCATCGAGGGTTGGCTGCTTCCGAGATACCGCCAGGCAAGTTAACCGCCTGAATAAGGGAAGTGGGTGGGGTAAGGTTATCCTGATGAGACATGGTTCTTGGTGATCTGTATTTGAGATTTCTTTCGGTTTGTTTTCTTCTTGGGGCGCTGTGTGATTTTACTGACCCCGTGGTTGTAGGTATGACCTGGTCTTATATACATGGCTGCGAGCACTGCTTCACAAGGCCAATTGAACTCTGACCATGAATCAACGCCAACAAAGTATTCGTTTACCTTCACTCCAATAAGTGAAACTCTGTGTGTACGCCTATCCCATCCTCCTATGCCTATCCACCCATGAACTATCCCCGAATCCATGCCGTTTCCACCACCAAATCAGGCGACAGCCATCGCCAAGGTCACTCCTAATTAGCCTCCCTGTTGCTCTTTATCCTTGATCATACTATCTGGGGTCGGTATGACAGGCATAGGATGTATCTCAATGCAGCGATTACACCGACCATAGTACCTCTGCTGAATGATATTCTTGCAGCCACAATAACACCAGCATCGACCATTGGCGAACTGTCTGGCACAATCACAAGGGCCTCTGCTCGGTAGACTTCGAAGGGTAGTGAGTATTGCAACGTTTGTCTGAGACATTGTAGTAACTTTTAAGAATGATATCGGCGACGTATAGGGATTTTACTTGATTTTAATCATTATGCAAAAGGCAAGTTCTATCCGTGTCTTTGGAGAGAGATAATCAAGGCTTTATAATCAAGAACACATGTTACGCGTGTTTGTGTGCGACTTCAAACAATGCTTGTGTCTGGATACAGTCGAGCAAGCGTTTTTGACGGCTTTTGAGAGAATTCCTGGATCAAGCATTATTGTGCTACGTAACGAGTTGTCTCGGTGACCCCGATAACATGATGATCGTATTTGATCACACCTTTCAATCTTCAATGCTTTCAGACTACAGTGCCTTCAGACGTAATTACCAAGAAGAACCCGTGAATCAGCAGGGAAGCCTATACCTTGGTCCCAGATCCATTTCAGAATAACTGGTAAGTGGTTGAAGTGGTGGTACATGCATCACAAGCGAAATATGGAGACTCTACTAGTGTGAATGTTTTACAATAACTTAATAATTACAACGATGCATGTTTTTGACATTACGGAGGACCCCTTGCTCGCTTACACGCGTAATCGTCCCAAGGCAGCTTAGCGCCAACTGTCAGCATCACCCACCCCAGGGATTTCGTCTGACGAGACATAATCTGCCGTTCACATTATCCCCTACCACGAATTACAAGCTGTTCTCGTTACACCACTGTTATCATGGTTGTTTCAGCTGGAGTCGCTGCCAAGAAGCCGAAACAGAAACAGTACTACACCCGCAGCCGAACGGGGTGTCTGACATGCAGACAGCGTCACCAAAAATGCGATGAGGTGCGTCCAATCTGGTTAGTAAAATACGCCCCGGCACACACGCATGCTTGTAACTGTCAGAGAGCTGGCTGACTTTCTGATTCAGTGGAAATTGCATATTAGTGCAGCGGCAATGCGAATATCCCTCTGCAGTCTTGCCGCTTCGCGAGCGCAGGAAGAAATGTCTTCCAGGGGAGCAGCAGCCTTGGACTGATGCAGTGACTATGCCGAAAGTCATTGGATCGTGCACATCTGTTGCGACACGGCCTATACCAATGGCCTATCGGTCTGATGAGCTGTTTCATTACTGTAAGCTGGCTAGACCTGTCAAGATTTGGGGTACTGACGAAGGAAAGTTTATCAACTAGAAGACCCGTTCGACGTTGTACCAAAAGGGAAACGCCAAGACTTGTAAGTATTGTGATTCACAATTTTCTCGTGATTAGTCCTGACATCTTAGACTGAAATCTGTCTCACACAGCAGTGATGCACTGCGCAACACCATGCTCATTGCTGGACTCCACTATGCTTGGAACGCCGGCCAGCTTCAGTCCTTTGAACCCACTTTCTTGTTCCACAAGATTCAGACAATGAGTGACGTGAATAAGTTTCTTAACAAATCAGAAAGGAAATATGCAGTTTGCGTGAGAAACATTTCCACTTTGTGTTTCTCCGAGGTAATAGGCCTACATTCGCTGTTCTTTTTGAGACGGACATCGGTTGACGGTTTTAGTGTGCACTTGGAAATATCGTGGCAGCCGAAACACATATGGATGGTCTGATGAGGTTCATGGACCTTCATAGACCACCTCATATTACGGCACCGATAGAGCATGGCCTGGATGATGAACTGGCGAACCGATGCGTTCTATTGTTCGTCACCCCCCATGTCCCCTCGTACGCCACTAACAGGACCCAAGTGCATACAATTTCATCCACGGCTTCAAAAGCAGAGTCGAAGACGCCCTCGTCAATGGCAGCGTCACGGAATCAAGCCAAAAGCCCCCACCAGCTCTAGTCGAAAAGCTCATGCACGAGTGGCACAAACATGAAATGCAAGGTCTCGATATTCGACTCAAGGCTTTGAAGATGCTACCCTTCTTCTTCAGTGAACTCCCCCCAGGTTCAACGTTTGTTGATATCGATGGCACGGAGATTGTGGAATGCCTGGCTACCCTTACGGCCACGTCTCGCATGAGAGCACAGGCGATGGACTTTGATGATCAACAGATGATGTGGCAGGAGGGCGCTGCTACGAGACTACTTCTACTCGTTGTTGGATCACATATTGAGTCAATCTCAAGTGTTAAGAAAACAACTACGTCTGCTGGATCTCGTTCTTCTTTGAACTCGTCATGGTCTGGATTGAATGCAGCGGCAGGTCTCTACCTCCATACTATCCTCAGATTCTGGAACGCTGGTGATCCAATCGAGCCACATCTTCATCGCCGCGTCTTGTTTATTCTCTATCAGGACCTTGAGTTTGATCGAAGGCGCTCCAGAGTCCTGTCGGACCTCTGGCTCTGGAAAGTGTTTGTTGGTGCGATGAGCCTTGACCGAGCGGCTGCTTCCGCTGGTGGGACCTTGGACGAGATGCAGGTGATTTTTGAAGGGTTCGTTAGAGGGTGGAGTGTCGGGACTAGAATCACAGATTGGGAGATTGCGAGACTGGCATTGAGTGCAGTTGTTTGGCCAGAGGTGTTCCAATATGAGGATATGGCGCGAGAACTGTGGTATAGCTGTATTCTGTAACACTAAGTCACAAGACACTCATTGAAGCCTTGGAACGTATCTTGTGAGCATATCATGTCTCTCACAACCTGCCATCCAATACTCTGCTGCTGAATCTTCTCATAATCCTTCCCCATGACCATGCACCACTTGTCCAGGAACCACGGCGCAGCCTCCCAACTCTTCATGTCCCAGGGTGGGTAGCTATCCTTCGACTTCTCTCCCATCCCAGAACCTAACCTCCACGTTGTCAACCCTCCTCTCGCGTATATATCAAGCTTCATCTCCCAAATGTTAAAAGTCGAAGGTAAGGCAGCAGATGCCATGATAGCGCGCTCGCGCAGAAACGGAAGAGGAACCAAATCTAAGCTTATGTGATGAGGTATGAGAATCTGCGCCATGGTAGGGCGCAGGTGCACGGGGACGTTGGTGTTATTGAAGGAAGAGATAAAGGCTGAGCCAAGAGCCCTACAGTTCGGGGTTCCAGAGATGCTGGGTTGGAAGAATGGAGATACATTGTCAGCGTTGCAATTTGCGACGACGTCAAGGTCGAAGCCCAGTGATGTTGCATTGGCGAGACAGGATCCGAAGAAGGCAGTTGGAAAAAATTGAAGCATGTTGAGATAGACATCTGGGAAGTTCGATTCATTGCTTGACTCGGTCGTGCTTGGCGACACGGGCTCGATAAACTTGGTAAGTTGGCCGGGGCTCTTGTCTTCCTCTCGCACTGGTGCGTCGCGCTTCAAAAGTGGCCGAGGCCGCGGATTATCTTTTGCTCGAGACCTTTTATCTTTTAATATTTTCCTCTTTTCTTTTTGTCTTTCCCCTACGAGTAATTTAGTTAGGGACAAGCAGTTATGGCTATTCAGTACTCATCAACTCACTATATGCCTTTTGCGCCAGCCTGTTTTGCTCCCTTCTGGCAGGGGTTAAGACGCGACGCTTAGCGGATGGCTGAGCAGCATCTTGGCCGCCCCCGCCACTCCGCTTCATAGTATTGACCTTGGTTGTATCAATGGCAGTCATTTCTCTGCAGTCGCTCGGACGAACAGAAGATGCACGAGAATGGATGAGGCGATTGTTCTGTCAGCAAGTGAATCCTGATTACGGATTTGCATGGTGGTCAAGCCCAAGATGGAGTGGGGCGGTCTGGCTTACGGTTTTTGAACCAATCAGCGCTCGACTGCTTTGGCTATGATGCCAATCTTCAGTGGCTTACTGCTGGAGGTCCAATCGGACGGCGGTTGAGGTTATCGCCGAACTGTCGCTTGCAGTAATAAGAGAGCATCATGAGGAAAGTGCAAACTGGTATAAATATCACAAGAGAGAACACTGAAGATGAATACTTAAGCCATTGTAAGTCATTCCAGTTGTACACTGAATCTTGACAATTACTTGATCCATATCCACCAAACACCAAAAATGTCCACCAAAACCATCGCTGTTGTCGGCGGAACGGGCACCCAAGGCGGTTCTGTCGCCAGAACCTTTCTCAACCTCCCCAACTGGCACGTCCGCGCTCTCACGCGCAGCTCGGCATCACCCAAAGCACAAACCCTGAGAGACCTTGGAGCCGAGATCGTTGAAGCAGACATGAACGATGTCGAGTCGTTAGTCCATGCTTTCAAAGGCGCACATGCCATCTTCATCAACACAGACTTCTGGGCACCTTACGTATCTGCCCTAGCGGACGGGAAAGATCAGCCTACCAGTCAACGTATCGGGTATGAGACCGAAGATCGACATGTCAGGAATGCGACATACGCTGCGTCCAAGACCGAGACCCTTGAGAAGTGCATCTACTCTGCCCTTGGACCCATGAAGGAGGTTTCAGAAGGAAAGTTTTCTCACTGTCATCACTGGGAGACTAAGGCTGCGGCTGTGAAGTATATCGAAAATGAGGTGCCTGAGCTTGCCCAGAAGACATCTTATATCTACGTGGGAGCCTACGCGACCAACGCCTTCCTGTACCCCAAGATGGATGATGAGACCGGCGAATATGTCTTAGAGATCCCAGCCTCTGGGAACCTGCGAATGCCCATTATCGACACCGCCAAGTCAACTGGCATATTCGTCCAAGCTCTAGTGGAATCCGAGCCTGCTAGAACAAAACTGCTGGCATACGACAGCGAGCTCTCCATGACTGAGGTGGTCGAAACTTGGAGCAAGGTCACGGGAAAGAAGGCTACTTTGAAGACTATGACCGAGGATGAGATGTTTAAGAAAACTGGTCTTCCTTATGAAGTTCTTGACGGACCTGCTTACTTGGATGAGTATGGATATACCGAAGGGATCGAAGGTGTTATCACGCCTGACCAGCTTAAGAAGCCTGTCAAGACAGATAGCCTTGAGGAGTACCTGAGGAAGCAAGACGCCGAGTCTCTGCTATCGTTCAAGTATGGTCTTCCAGAGCCTCCAAAGAGAAGCTGAGAGTTTCCTGCACCTTGGTGTGGATAGTCATTGACTGATAGTTACAACATAAAATCGTATTGATTCTCGTATTCATTCTCGAGTCTATGCCAATGAATTGACATAGATACACAAATGACCAGGCCTTGACACATCCGTCTTCATTCCAACGCGTTGAACAGCCCTTTGATACTAGACACGCTCCTCTGCTGAAACATGATGCCAAACTGCGGAGGCTTACTTAGAGTGACACTCATGAAGTCCCAATTTCCGACCAAACAGTTGCGATGTAACAATCCTACTCAGTCGGAGACTCAGCAGCCCCGGAATTCCCATCCTTCAAAGCCCTCAAAGGTCGTCGTCCAATTCGCCCCCCAAGATCCTTCCGAATCCACATAAACTTCTTCTTGAGTCGACCATTTACCATAAACACCTCGGGCATACCGGCGACTTCTCCTTTTCCAGCAAGAGGACCATCTTGAAAGATACCACCAGAGTTGCGGATGCTGGCCGGAATGGACTGCCACATCTTGCGGGCGCGAGCTGTGTCGGCATCAGATAGCCCGTTTCGGTCAGGCTCGAGATCGAAGTTCGTGGTCTAGGAAGGAGTGTCAGTACAGTCTCCAGGATGGGACATAACGAGGTTTTACTTCGAGTTCGGCGATTGTCGCGTGTCTCTCAACGTGACGCTTTAGTGCATTGTTGCGGTTGACGATGATTGCCTTGCAAATGGGACATTCCTTCGAGCCGCGATACAGTCGCACTTGACTTTTGGTGGCACTCCTCGTAATGGGAGTATGAGAGGGCGATGAGGCAGTGGTAGATGAAGCCGGCGAGGTAGGGGTTGGAGAGGAAGGGATTGGAGGGGAAGGGGTGGGGGAGGAAGAGCGCAACTTTCGTTTTATGATGATGCGCGCCATTCCAAGTTGTTTTGTGATAATTTCGATAGATGTTTAAGAAAGACTGAATGGTGCTGAATGGAGAGTAGAAACTAGATGTTTGGGGAGAAAGGATTTTGCATTAAGAAGTTATCTACTCACCTTGGTGGGCATTTGCAAGCAAGTGTAAGGTCATCCGTCAGCTGCTGGCAGTTGGCAGCTGTCGGGCAGTGACAGACCCATGAGCAGGTGCCATGATCTAGTACTAGCGATCACCAGGATATCGCGAAGGGCGACAATGTTTGTTAGTGAGAATCGAACGAGGCCATGTTTATCAGAGTAATTGGGGTTAGTAATGAGAGTATATAGAATAGGCTAGACTCACTCAAGAGTCAGCGAACTCGTCACCACATGGCCGGTAACTATCAGAACACAAGCGGAAACATTTCCTTGTTCGATTGCATCAATTGCCATGACTTTTGTATTGGGATATCTTGATCGTCACCTGATGAACGCCTCGCTTTCTTAATCAACCCCACAGAGCTTTATCCCCATTCTTCGCAGATACCGTGGCTCGCATCGAAAGCCCAGCCAGAAACCCAAACCACCGTAGAATGCCCAGGCAAGACAACCTCGAAGATTAGTTGCGCCTACGCTTGCCTTCGACTTCACTGTCTGAGATCTCAACTCTCTGCTTAGGCCTTGCCAGAAGCCTTGTCCATCTTTCTGTGGTACTCTTCTTTGGAAGCTTGGCTCTGAGCATCCAGTTCAAGAATCTTTCTGTACAACTCATAGGAGGCGTCTCCATTCCAAAATTTCGAAAGGTTCGCGGTGTTGACAGCGATGTTCTCGAGCAAATTCTCTTTAGGCAAAATCAATATATGTCATCCGTAAAAGGTTGGTTGTAATGCTTACGAGCATAAATGGCAACATCCTTGTAGGCCTCCAGTTTTTCGACTTGTCTCTCAAGCTCTTCAACTTGCCGTCCAAGCTCGTCGATTATCTCTCCTTCATTCTCCGACAGAGCGGCCGAGGCGAGTTCCCCAGCCTCGTCTGTAGCTTGAGTGAGGCCAGCCTCGACACCGCGCTCGTACCACTTCTTGCCGTATTCCTCGACAGAGAAAAGAGTTTGGCCAGAGATGGCATAGGCGTCCGACTTGATCTCGGGAATCCCATCGCCGGAGTAGTCCTCGGATGAAGTCATCTTGATGCAATGATTGAATGCGGGTGGAGTAAGCGGCAGTGAAGGAAAGATGGAGATACTGGTGAAAGAGGATGTTAAGGGGGAAAGGCGAGCTAGATGGGAGAAGCAGAACGAACCACTGTTTGTGTAGCGTTGATAGCAATTGCTTCACGATGGCACTAGTGGATCCGGTTGTTGGATCAGTGACTGGGATGCGCTTTCAGGCAGCAACTCTGAGATGGTTACTCTTCATCATCACTTTGACCTGGAGTGCCGCTTTCCATAAATTTATCAGCGAGGTGGGCCGCTGTCCTTGGGTACCTAAACAAAAACTATGTCTCACTCCAAGATGGAACGATAGCCCTTTGAAATGCAATCTAGTTCTAGACTCAGAGATATGGATCTTTAAAAGCGATATCTGTGATTGATTGATTCATAAATAAAGACAGTGTTGTTCTAACTGATTATTTCCTATATCCATCCGTATTATCTTAAGAATATCTCGACATAGACAGGATCGATGATATTCAAGCCTTTTACTACCAAGGGTTATATCGTGAGTTTTACAAAGTGGAATCACGATGAGTACCATAAAGGCTTTCCTTCTTCCAAGCCGTTACCAGCCGAACATTTACCTGTTAGCAGTAAATTCCTTCCTCATCAAAAGTGTTTGACTACTAACATCTGGGGGGAGGACAGCTTTTATAGTACTCATCGTGATGTTAACTTTGTATGAGAACCTGCATCTCGAAAAACCTAGAATAGTGAGAAGCAATACTTACAACTCACCATCCTTCCAATCAAGTTCATCATCGTCCTCTACATAGTCCTGCAGCCTCTCCTTAAGCTCCTCAACGCTAATCTCACCATCCACACTATCAGGGTGCTCACCCTTCCTGTGAGGAGGAATAGGGATAGTTCGAGGAACATGAATAACACCATTCTTGCCAACGGCATCATTGAACCCAACGACAACATGTCCATTCAAAACAATAGTAGTCCAACTCTTGAAGGTATGAACGTCAACACCAACGCTCCTCTCTAAAAGCGTAGGCAGCTCAATGTGGAAATCATCACCATGTCCAAAGAGTTTCTTGGATGTCTGCTTCTCATCGCCGTAATAGACTTCATCACTGTAGAGCGTGATATTGGGAACGATCTGGTACTTGAGCAAAGCACGGAGATACTTCTTGCCGGTTTCGGTGTTGAAGAGGAAGGCGTTGGCGCGAGGGCCAAGACGTGACCACGCCTCGTTGGAGGGCGCGAAGACGGTGCTGCCCACCATAGGGACGTCGTGGATGTATTTGACAAAGTCGGTCTTTTCGTAGGCGAGGAGGAGGGTGGAGAATTGGGCAGGGAAGAGGCTGATCTCCTTGCCGATGTAGGGAGGGGGGACGAGAATTCTGTTGACAGCGTGGATGATACCGTTCTTGGTTTTCTATAGAGTGTTAGTCCAGACCAAGGTGTGGAAGCTCGCCGGAATACTCACAAAGTTAACGGCAATGACCTTGCTATACAGGTTGACCCTCACACCAGAAAGCCCAACACTAGTTCTAAGGCGCTGGGGCTTATCACCAAGCAACTTCTCCTTCAGCGTAGTAGGAACAGTATGTGTGAAAAGAATCCTCGAAGCGGGATACTCTCCAACACCGAGGTGGTAGTTGAGAACGTCTTCGACAAACTCATCGCTAGGCTTGTGCTTCTTGTCATGGGGGATATGCTCAAACGCCTCATCAGTAGGAACGAAGAGAGTATAGTTCTGATCAGTGCTGTTAAGCAATTTTCCGAATTTCTCGTGCTCCTTCACGAGCTTGAAGAACTTCTTGGTGTAGTTGCTCTTGGCGATGAGCTCGTAGGTAGTATGGTCTGTAAAGTCACCACCTGTTCGACCAAAGATGGAGGCGAACTCTTCAGTGTTGGTCTCTTCGTCGTCGGCTAACTCGTTGAAGAAGGCATCTTCGTCTTGGAGCTTGTGGTGCAGAGCGGAAGAGATCTCATTGCCGAGCTGATCGGTCGCCTCATCAAGAGACTTGCGGATACGGACGGGGATATCCTCAAGCGTCTGCTTAATATCATCCTTGAAAGCGTTCAGACTATCAAGAGACTCTGGGAGGACGAAAGCGGAAGTGGCCGTGGCCAAAGTGAGAGTCAGAAGAGACCTCATTGTGATAGTAAAAAATAGTATTGACTATCAAAAAGTGAAGATGGAGGAGAAGGAAAGAGGCACAAAAGAGGAAAAGGTTTTAGTCAGGGCCAGGGGCTGATATGTATAACTTCTGTGATGAACAACGGTCAATGATGCCCAGACGCTGAGACAGTGAGTGGAGATGACGCTGTCAAAGGGCAAGCGGATGTTGGCGTCATCAGTGAATTTAACCCGCTTGGAAAGGGTGTCACAAAAGGTGACGTGAGCTTTCAGCCTGAAGGTGTCGGGCTTATTCTGTCGTCACGGCTCGGATTCTTCGGGTGCATACCAGTCGATCTGACGTGAGGCGACAGTCATTGGTCCGCGGACGCGTGTCAGCTTATCAATTGAGCTAGGGGAGTTGTACGCGTATACCCGCCGGCCCAATCCATGCTCCGCGTATATAAACATGCCGTTTCAGAGACGGATACGGGCTAAACGGGCATTTGGAAGAGCCTAAAATTATGGGTACGATATGTCCAATGAAGAGGTGTAAAACCCGAACTCGAGGCTGGGCCATGTATCAAGTCAATTGGGTTGTTTTCCTGTTTAGTGGGGGAAAATGCTTAATGGATTCCTATAGCCTACGCTCAACAGCCTAACTACCGGCGACGTTCTCCTGATCGGCCTTACCAGCATCATCAACCGGAGACAAGTTACCCTTTGAGGGTCCCATAACACAAATACCCTCTCGAGAGAATCGACTGCCATGAACAGGACAATCAAAACTCTTCTCGGTAGTGTTCCAGCACACGACACCCTTCATGTGCGGACACAGAGCGCTGTACTGCTTGACATTACCCTCCTCGTCCTTGTACACCGCAATGGGCTTGGATCCGGGCTGGGAAGGTTAGTCTGTGCTCGGGAATCAGTAGATTGAGTGCTTACCTGGTTCAATACACCACCCATACCGCGACCAAGATCCTCGATATCAGTGATATCAGATTCCAAGAATCGCTTATATTGCGCGTTGATTTGCAGATCATGCGAGATCATACTTGGAAGGGACTTGAGCATGGAAGCAATACGCTTGGGGGAGTAAACCTCAGCCCATGGGTTCTTGATATCATCAATCTCATCTGCGATCAGACGGCCAGCCAACACTCCGTGTGTCAAACCGTCGCCAGAGTCTCCGGTAATGATATAAATGTGGTCGTTGCCCTGGTTCTTGCCGATGAACTGCATGAAGTCAACAGGTTCAAAGACCTGACCGCTCCATTTGTAGTCAACGGAGCCAACCTGGGAGAAGCGCTCGCGAGTCCAGTTTTCGAGCTCTTGAAACTCAGTGGTGGTATCTTCCTGGCCGACCTTGTGGTCGCAGCCTCCAACGACTAGGTAATCGTGCTGATCATCACAAGCCGTAAGGCGAACGTATTTGTACTCCTCAGCCTGGTCATATAGCAGACAATCCTCGATGGCACCCTTTGGTACCTTGGCAGCAATACAGTATGTTCGCATATACTCCATTTGAGCAATGACACTGAGCTTCTGCAGAGGAACGCATGTAGCTTCGACAGCATTGTTGCACTTCACCGTCTTTCCATCCGATGTCTGGATGATAACGGATTTGTTACCAATTCCAAAAAGTTCAATACCCTTCTCTTCAACAGACATAACTCGTGTTTGGTCGAAGCATTGGAAGTTGGGCTGAGACTTGAGCCACTTCAGGACGCCATTGAGATACTTTGTTGGATGGAAGGTAGCTTGGTCCTTGACGATGAGGCCTCCTCGCTGGTCGATGGCTCCATCCCAACCTTTGACGGCTAATGTTTCCTGGACTAAGAGTTAGTGGAAGTCATTTTGCGACATTCTGCCGCAGATCTCAGATGATAGCTGTCGTGGGTACTCACATCAAATCTGGAATCGATGCCATACTTCCGTTGCGCTGCTTCTTCCTTACGCAGTTCGTTCATTTCTTCCTCATGCTCCTTCTTCTCCTTGGTTGAGTATTGGGAAATCTCGTAGGCCGGGAGCTTGCGATATTCACACTCGATGCCTAGCATCTGTGAAATTTCGCCAACGCGATCTCTTCCCCAGGCATGACTCTCCGCAGCAGCTTTAGCACCCGCATCACCGTGCTTCTTAGCGATCTCGGTATAGCCATCGTCCAGGTCGTTAGTCAGATGTCCACTGGTGCGACCGGTCTCTCCTGACAGAACCTGTCGAGCTTCAAGAAGAACAACTTCGCGTCCTCGCTTGACAAGTTCAAATGCCGTGGAAATACCTCCAATACCAGCACCGATGACACACACATCAGTTTCGATATCCTGGTTCAGCTTCGTAAATGACGGCCTGTTGGATACGGGGTCTTGATGCACCCAGACCGAGTCAGTCACGCCCGAAGTATGAAAGAACTGCTGTGATTTGGAAGTTGCCATGGTGGACTGATAAGCTCTGAAAGATAGTTGAACTGTGCAGCGACGAGAGATGCGAGAAACTCTGAAAGCAGCCGAAGTCACAGAGAAGAGCATTCTAGGCTGTGAAGCTATGATTCAAAAGAAGAGTGCTTGTGTAGAAAGATCAAGCTGCGCGTGATGGAGCTCTCTTAATCATGAGAGCTATTGCGGGGGAGCTGTCAATGAGCCGTACAATGCGCATGATTGACAAATGAGAATAAACTGATTGGCAAGAGCTCATGCCATCTGCAAGGGAAACACATATTGAAGTGCGTCAGTATTTGCGGTTTCACATCACATCGTCGTCACTATTTGTACAGCATTCCCGGCGGGTTTTTATGAGGCCCGGAAGAATTGGTCCTCCCTGTAGAGAGCAGCGGCCAATTACAGTGGGGGTTATTCTGCTGTCAGCGCTTGGCACTAGTACAAACGTCACCATGATGGACGGCATAACATATTCCATACTGACAGCTACAGAAACAGCTTGTTGTAGCAGTAATCTTACAACATCTGTCGGTCGCCATTCAGTTACATTCAATTAATTAATTCGGGAGCAACAATTGGACATTTTAATAGTTCATTGAATTAATTATAGGCCGGTAAAATTAAGCCTTCTTCTCTCCACCCATGTTGTTCTGGACTGTTCCTCCAATGCTTCCATCTGCCGTAAACTGCTTGCCAATTACACCATCCTTATCGAAAGGTCCTCCAATCTTTTGCGCAGTACCTCCAATGGCTCCTTGCTCTGCGAAACCGGTCAGATATCTTATAACAAGAAACGTCGTGCTTTCTTACCAGTGAACTGCTTGCCAATGCTTCCTTGCTCGTCCATAGCCTTGGGCATGGTGCCAGTGAGGTTGGTGGTGGGCTTGTCAGACATGGTGATGTATATGATGTTTCGTTTGTTGATGTTTGTGCAAAAGAGATGTGATTTAGGAAATGTGATTTAGGAGATCGGTAGCAGATAATTGGTATTTTATAGGTGATGACGACACATCTATGATCGCATCACTGATGCATTCGTGATATCATGAGATCATTGGCATGAGCTTGCATGCACATGGGATCGACGAACTGGGCTTACTGTGCTGAAGCCACCCCGCACAAGATCAAGATCGCCCTGGTTCAATTAAACGTTGATCTGATGGAGGAAGATGCTTTGGGGCTTTGGGATATTCCTAAGTTTAGGTACAGGTCCAAGCGTTCGCCATTTGGTGTGAATCTGGCGGAGCTGTTGATGGCTTCTTTTTTAAAGTGCATGTGCTGGAGCCTCTGATCCTAAGACATGATGTTTTTGTCACAGAAAGACATGAGAAGTGGGAATTTTGTAGGCGAGGTCCACCTCTTCCTTCAGAGCTTCTCCGTCTTTAATACAACCCAATACCTGAGAAGTACTCGAAGTGTAGGTAGTCAAAATAAAGTTCCTTGATCGATTGACCAGCAGACCAGGAACGCTTCTTTATGAATGACAATGCACATTGCCGTGTTAGTTTAAGGCATTCGGCCTGTAATCATGCGCCGACGGTCCGGGCGCTCAAGCTCCCACTATCCTGGCGGGTCATAGTCAAAAACTCCATGTAAAAACGCAAGAGCTGGCCTTCGGTACATAAGCTCAGCCGAAGGCATACATTGTGGTGCCCGTGGCCGCCGGTAAATTTAGTGGGCGTCTGTCTGTCTCTAAGTACCTTTTTCAGCGATGTAAGTACCCCTGCCCCACGGTCGCGGCTGCCCGATTGACTCACAGCGTCGTCCCTGTCATTCCGGCTTCGGGGCGTAATGCAGCATTTTGATCGCGCCAGAGCACAGCTCTCAATCGCAGCTCACAATTCGCATCGTTCGCTATCTAGAACTGGAAGGCTTGAGAACCGATTAGGTTCGTCACTGCTAAAACGCAGCTCCCACTATGGACGATCCTCCTTTCACCTCCCCAGGCCTCTCACTCAAAAGAGCTGAGGCTGCCGATATACCCTCCATCCAGTCCATCATCAATGAAGCATACTCAAAATACATTACACGCATGAACAAACCACCAGCTCCAATGTCAACGGACTACCAAGCCCTTCTCACATCGCCCACATATACAATCTTTGTCCTCCGATCAAGCGACGATGATATAGTCGGTGCATTCGTCCTTTACCAGGAGGAAAATGCGGGGGACCTCCGAATCAATAATATGGTCGTTGATCCAAAGGCACAAGGTCGCGGATATGGAAGAGTATTAATGCAGTATGCTGAAGACGTTGCAAAATGGCGGGGGTGTACTGCCTTGACGCTGTATACTAATGTGGCTATGGTCGAGAACCTGGTGTTGTATCCTAAGATGGGCTTTGTGGAGATTGAGAGGCGGACAGAGGATGGGTTTAAACGTGTTTATTTTCGCAAAGAGCTTGTATAAATACTGAATCACAAAGTTGAATAGTCTGTTCTAGTGGGAACTTGGTGATGTAGAATTGGGTATTTTATGGACTGGGACTATATTCTAGGCTTCAAGTTTAATTTGACTTTTTTGTTCAATGGCGTTTGGGGAGCCTGCTCCTTCTATCCGTCTGCCAATCGTTTCTCGCATGCAGATCGTTGTGTTGTAAATGCGGTCTATCTCCATTCCTCGATGCTATTCGTGGGGGTTATGTACAGCGATTTGTATCTGTCGATGGCAAGTCCGTCGGAATTGTGCTGGTGAATGGCGCGTCGCAATATGATCGTATCGCTCGTGAATAGAGCATCGTTTCAACGGCGTCAACATCATGTAATCCAGAGATCAGCGCCGGTCGATCAATCGCGCGCGCCTTGCAACCTCTCGAAGCTAAAGTTCCACACCTCAGCTCTCCGAGGGCCATCTGAAGACTCCACCAACCCAACATGTTGCATCACGCTCGGATCAAGCGCCCACTTAGTCAACTGATGATCGCGCGCATAATCCTCCATGATCATATCGCCTGGGAACTGATACGGTGGCTCGCGGAGGAAGTCTTGTAAAGCGCCCAAGTGGTGGTTTGGGAAGACGAGACCTTGCGCACAGCATCCGTAGCGCGGCATTTCGCGGACGGTTGGTGTTTGCGTGAAGAGGCGATGCAGCGAGATGCGGCCTGTCACGAATGCTAGTGCGAGGCAGGCAGGGATCCAGAGACCGAGGAGCAAAGCGACTGTTTGTGCGAAGTCTTTGGACGCAAAGGATCCTGCGTGACGGCGCTGACGACATCGCAGAGCGAGAAGCAGACAACCGATGAGGCCTGTGTAGCCCAAGATCACGACCTTGAGATAGTCGAAGATCTCCTCGTTATTCCAACCCATGAAGATCTCCGAGTAGAACAAGCGTAGGTACATCCAATCGTGATGCGCATCAGTCGCTCGCTGCTCAACCTCAATCACGCCCTTCTTGAACCGCGTGAACCAGTCTGGCGAAGCTATTATATCGTCTTCGATGAGGGCAAAGTACGTGGGGTCTCGTTGTCGGCATGCTTCGAAGAGAACGGAGTGGTCTAGACGGATATTCTCGACTCGATCGTCGCTGCGTCCCATGCCACGAATGTCGTGCGGGAGAACCTTGTAATCGAGGTCTGGTCCGGCATTCGCATCGCTGCTGTCATTGGAGTACACAAGTACGTCGTCCGCAAGTCCGAATAGCCAATCTTGGCCGTAAGCAAAGTGCTTTTTGGGGTCCTTATCCGCGAGCAGCACCACAATGTGTATCTGATTGCGCTCATTCGGCGTCAACGTATCAACGAGGCTGCCGACCGTGTGCGCGAGAAAGGCCGATGTGGTGCGATTGATGCTCGGGATACCGATGCATAGAAACTCATTGTCAACCTGCACTTCGGTGCGCTGCTTGTGCTTAACGGGGTATATTTCGCGCTCGAGGTAATCGTCAACCTGGATCTCGCGGGCTGCGGAGAAGCGACGATCGAAGGCAATTCGGCTCTTGTAGAAGAAGGAAGAGGGGTCATCGTAGCCGTTGCGGTAGCTCCATAGCAGAGCGATGAACCATATTAGCCAGAAGCCAATGTTTGCGTGAGAAGGTCGCATGACTTCATTGCAGATGAGGCATGCTTGAATTGAGAAGAGAGGAGAGAAAGAGGCGCAAGCAGCTGTCAAAAATGTCACACAGCCAAGCCATCCAACGGGTCACAAAATAAACGGGCTGGTCTTGGCTGACCAACACTGAAATTGGATGACATCGCACTCGTTTGAGTCTGCTGCTTTCTTTCCAGGGCCTAGGCTCACTGTATTCGGGGCATGCTCCGGTAAACTAGAGTCGCTAACCCGCCAAATGCAAGGAACTATTTGGTGTGATTGGCGTGGCTCCGCTATCTCCAGATCGTGCCCGCTAAGCCTTACAGTCTGATTGGTGAGATTACCCCACGTGCTGAAACCCATGTTGATTTGGACGGGCATTTTGAGACCAAGATGGAAGGTGGACGCGTGTATGTGAGCAGAGGTTCTAGGGTAGACAGACAGACGTCTTTGCCTGGCTGCCCTGTCTTCGATCGCGACATACAAAGACTCTGGGGTTAAGTGATATGTCGCAAGGATGAATATTTACGTAGGGCTGCTAGTACGCTCAATTTTTATGACGATTGATCGTCAATTGAAGCACACCACGCGACATTCTGAGACGTGACTGCAACAGTTTCTGGTGTCGGAACCTTGGATCCCGGCGACCGCCTTATCATGAGGGTATGTTTTGACCGATGTAGGAGACAACATCCAGCAAATGGATTATAAGACCTCTGTGAATTGTAAAAAGGCGACAGATTCTCGATCAGATGTAGAGTATTTCGCTTACAATAATATGTTGCATCGCGAGCTTGAGTGCGAAGATGATGGGCGACCCCTCAGGGCCAATTGCAGTGGAGAAACACGTGCAGCGACTTGCGCTCAATACATTAGCGACATCAACTGAACCGAACAGTCCATCGCGTTTGAACTTCCAATTGTAGTTTGAAGGTGTTAATTAAACTCATTCGGTCTATTCAGAGTGAATTCCCCGCGACTCGCTCTTTTGCCAAAGAGATGCCGAACCGAATGCCGGATTCTGGAAGAAGCCGATCTCGGCAAGCACATTCGGATGTCCGGCAAAGCGTACATCCGGCGGAGACCCCATAGATTGATAAGATGGCTGTAGATAAATAAAAGACCCTTTACATCCCTGTAGAATTATATCTGTCGCTTTCTATTATTCATTATTCTGTTAACCTATTGATCAATATGACTGCTGGACTGAAGAATGTCATTGTTGTCGGCGGCTCCTTTGTTGGGCTTGTGAGAGTACCCATGTCCCTGCAAGTCATAGCTACTGACGATGTGTAGGCCGCTGTGAAAGAACTTGCTGCACTTCTACCTGTCACCCACAGAGTAAGTTTAGAAACTCTGTTTTAGCTTCCAACTTCGAGATATTAACATTCTTGCAGGTCCTGTTGATAGAACCACACAGTCATTTTCACCATCTATTCGCCTTTGTGAGTATGCAGCCAGCCCAACCCCAGCATATACTGACTCTTCAGCCCCGATTCGCCATCGTTCCAGAACATGAACACAAAGCTTTCATCCCATACACCGGCTTCTTCTCTTCTTTACCAAATGCCACCAACCATGCCATAGTGAGAGCCAGAGCCGTCACTCTACAAAAGAACCAAATCACACTTGACCGGCCATGGCAAGGCTCAACAGAGATCCCTTTCGACTACGCAGTTGTTGCTACCGGAACACGTCTCCAGTCTCCGAGTAACATGCAGCACGATGACAAGAAGCCCTCAGTAGATTACTTCAAGACATATCAGCAAGGCATCAAGAATGCTGAGTCGATTGTCATTGTTGGCGGTGGAGCGGTCGGCGTGCAGATGGCTACTGATCTAGGGGAGGTATATCCTGGAAAGAAGGTTACTTTGGTACATTCGAGAGACCGACTTATGCAGCTTTACCATCCGAAGATGGATGCGATCATTCGCGATCGTCTGCAAGAGCTCGGTGTAGAGTAAGTCAGCCTGATGTTCGTTCTTCATACACCACTAACAAATGTTCCACAATAGCGTGGTTACTGGCACACGAGCCTTCATCCCAGACAAAGGTTTCCCAACAGACGGCTCAAGTTTTGAACTCGAATTAAAAGACGGCCGCAAGATACCAACAAATCTTGTCATTCCAGCAACGGGACAAACGCCGAACAACCAGTTTCTACAAGACTTGCAACTCACCCCAGGACATGAGATCCTCAACCAAACTAATGGGTTCATCAAAGTTTCGCCAACTTTGCAATTCGCTGATCCCGCCTACCCAAACTTGTACGCATGCGGCGATATTGCCGATAGCGGAGCTCACAAGGCAGCTCGACCTGGTGCAGCACAGGCGGCAGTCGTAGCGCAGAACATCGCTGCTATGGTTCAGGGTGGATCACCTACGAATAATATCACTGTTGACCCTCCAGCCATCCATCTGTCGTTGGGATTGGTATGTGTACCTTGCTTGACGGAGAGGGAATCTTGACTCTGACATTTTTACAGACAAAGAACATGGTATTTAGAAACCCTCCTAAAGGTCAGACTGAGCCCATGATTATCTGGAGAGATGAGTAAGTAAATGACCAGCCACGTTTGAAGGAGAGAACTGACATAGATTAGCGGCGCGCGGGATATGAAGATCGAGGGCGTGTGGGAACGACGAGGCATGAGAGTTGCTCGTCTGGATGACTATCATCTATGAAGAAGACTTCACTTGACTTGACTTCACGCATATTATACTCAGGGTTGTCGTCATGACAACGTTTTCCTCTCATAATAGGTATATCTTAAGAATACAGGCCAGTTGCGTGGAGGAGCTTGTCGCATTAATTTAAAGCTTAATAAAGCAATGTCGAAACGTTGATCTGACTTCTGATAACATGAAACTTCAATAAGAATGTTTATCGCCGAATATATTGATCCTCATGCTTGAGCTTTCAACAATTCCCTTCCACGCTCAACGATCCGTCTATTCTGGACCAAGAACGTCCCCTCAGGCTCGCTCTCCTCATTAACAGCCAGCCAAGTAAAGTATGCACCCAGCTCTTTGTTCAGCACTACCCAGTCGTCGCCCAAAATCATTTTCACAACACAGCCAAGAACCATATTTCTTTGCGTGATGACGCCCGCAGGTCGGAGCATAAAGGTTCGCCATACGGAAGCATGTTCTTTTGCAAGCTCTTGAGACCGGACTTCGTATAGACCCTGTGTATGAAAATTAGATATTTTCTAGAAGACTAACGTGGAGGGAACTTACCTTTAACTTTCGAGGGTAGTCGTTAACCCAAAGTTTAGCATCTTGATCTTGAATAACGAACGCGCCGCTGAGATGAATGAAGCGGAATCGAGATCTTTTCGGCTGCTTCTCCAGAAGAGGCGCAAAGGCGAATTGGAATGCAAGAGGGTATTCCATATCTGCATTCACATTTCCTCTATACGACCCCATAGCACTACACGTGTTAGTCTCTAGCCCATGTTATCTCTTCAAAAGGCCTACCATATCATAGCAGCAGCGTCAACGTGCGGTAGAAGGACATCTTCCGGCCACACCGCAAAGTCTTTTATTATAACTGTCTGAAGCTTTGGGTTGCTTGAGACGTCGGAAGGGAGTTGGCGACGGACAAAGCAGACTACTGAGGTGACCTTTGGGTGAGCGAGGCATTGGCGGAGAGCTTCCCCTCCGATGGAACCTGTTGCGCCGATGAAAAGAATCTTCATGATGATTTGATGATTTGATGGAGTAAACGTTGGGATGATTTGGGTTGAGAGTGGTATGCAATGCTTTTTCGAGGAGATGCGAACGCGGTTATAAAGTATGAAGAAGTATTGACGGATGCGGCTTACAAGCGGAGTTACAGGGGGTAAAAGTCCGCCGCTCCTTTGGACTCCGATTCTCGTTTACAATACGGAAAAGTGTTTTAAAAAAGTGCTTATTAGTATTTGGGATAGTGGAAGGTGGTTTTGTTAGCCAATAGAATAACGGACTGCGATATTTGACGTTGGCTTATTTGCTGGCTCACGTTTTTTCCCTTGTTCCGACAGGTAAGCCATTCGCTATTCTGCTGCGGAAGAGAGTGAAGTGGCTCACATCAGCCAATTCACCTGTGGGGCACTGAATCCTTCAGGAACAGGCACATTCGAAAGGATTAATTTTTATCGGAGTTATTTGTTCCAGTTCCGAAGCATTTACCACCAAGTGATTTGGTAGTTGGGCAATTGGTGCATAATCTGCTCGAATTGAGGCTCTCCGCGATGTGCTGCTCTCCACTTGCGAAACTGTACCTGCTAGCCCCTGGTCATTTATCTCTACAACCACGATTCACGTGTAGCCTCTTTTCTTTTTCTCTTTCTTTCTTTTTCGGAGTCTAGTAGCGACTGGTTTGGATTTGTGCTATATTCACAGCAGTTTCCAATCCTGCAGTCGTGGTATCCTCGAGTCGCGGCATCTTTATGGTGAAGCGTCATTTCACGTCCAAATTATTATCAGATCAGAACATTAGCACCTTAGTCGCCTGCATCAGACGACCGAGTCATGCAAGGCTGAAAGAATCTCGATTGACTCATTAGAAAACCGACAACGAAAAAAGACTACGTCGTGCCCAAAAAGTCATAGGCGTCATTAAACCTCCCAACGTCCATGACCTCACCAAAAGCTCCACCACGACTCCATCGTAAAAACTCCCTACCAAACCACTCTCAGAGTTCTCAGGCGCATCATTGGTTAGACTTTATAGCACGGCTCGACCCGATCTAGATCTACCAACGATGATCGATCCCTGTTGCTTCCTGCACTTCCGAATCTCTCATCAGTAGAGAAAAGACGAAAGGCTCTGTGCGTAGACCCAATTTAGTGATCCATGACTTATACTACCGTGCCTTTCTATGACACGATGATCATGACGACACACAAGGGACGTTGCTCCTATAGAATGGACACCTCAAATCCCAAATTGGGTTTCTTGGCCTCTCATTCTGGTTAATCCATCTTGGCGTTCAACATGAAGGAGTTGCTTCGCGATACTATTTTCAGCCATATCCTGCGTCTGCTGACGGGTGGAAGAGTGTTCAAGTATCCTGAGGAGGAAGACCCGTCGCTATGGAAGAAATACGTGCACGTTGAGAAGTCGGCGAATATGGCGAGGTATGGTCAACTGCATGCTCCTGAGGGTGAGAGGAGAGAGCAGACGAGGTCTGATTCTTCGGATACGGCTGTTTCTGAAGGAGAGGGGAGAACGGTGAATGAAGTCAGTGGGCGTGTTGTTGACAAGGAGAAGGGAAAGGATGTTCATGTCGTGGACTGGTATGGTCCTGATGATTCTGAAGTAAGTCCTTTGTCTTGATGGCGCTACTATATACTGACAAATATAGAACCCCAGGAACTGGTCACGCATTAAGCGGTTCTTCATCACCTTCGAGATCTGCCTCCTCACTTTCTCCGTTTACATCGGTTCAGCCATCTACACGGCCGGTTTACAAGATGTGATGCAAGAATTTGGCGTCTCCCAAGTCGCTGCCACTCTCGGTCTCACGCTCTTCGTGGCTGGGTATGGTCTCGGTCCCATGGTCTGGTCTCCGCTGTCCGAAATCCCACAGATCGGCCGAAACCCTGTATACATCATCACATTGGCGTTGTTCGTCGTTCTTCAAGTGCCTACCGCCCTTGCTACGAACTTCGGTATGCTTCTCGCCTTCCGATTCATCACGGGCTTCATTGGGTCTCCGTCACTCGCAACAGGTGGAGCGTCGATTGGCGATATGTACAAGCCAGCTAAGCGAACCTATGGCCTGGCTGTCTGGGGTGTCGGAGCCATCTGTGGTCCTACCCTTGGTCCTCTCGTCGGAGGCTTTGCTGCTGAAGCAAGAGGTTGGAGGTGGACTATCTGGGAACTTATGTGGTTATCAGGTGCCTCACTCGTGCTCTTCTTCTTTTTCCTCCCCGAGACATCCCCTGCGAACATTCTTTACCGCCGAAGTCGTCGCCTGCGAAAGCTCACTGGCAACGACAAGCTCGTGTGTGAGGCTGAGCTCGCCACGCATGATATGTCCATGAAGGATATCGCGTTAATGACTCTGGTGCGACCTTTCCAGCTGAGTCTGGGTGAGCCTATCGTGTTCGTTCTCAACCTCTATATCGCTCTCATCTACGGTCTGCTATACATCTGGTTTGAGTCTTTCCCTCTTGTCTTTGGTGAGATTTACGGCTTCTCTCTGGGTATCCAAGGTCTTGCCTATCTCGGCATCTTGGTTGCTGTCTTTGTTGTTCTACCTCCATTTGTCTGGTACCAACACAAGTATATTGAGCCAAAGTTCAATGAAGATGGAGAACTCAAGCCAGAATGGAGACTGCCTCCCTCATTTGTTGGTGCCTTTGCGATTCCTATCTGCCTCTTCTGGTTCGGTTGGGCGTCGCGTGCGGATATTCACTGGATCGTCCCGATCATCGGCACAGGTTGGTTCTCTATCGGAGCATTCCTACTGTTCAACTCCGTATTGAACTACCTGAGCGACGCGTATCCCGAGTATGCAGCTTCAGTTCTCGCTGGCAACGATTTCTTCCGAAGTTCATTCGGTGCTGGTTTCGTAAGTTGATACTATTACTATAGGGTATACGGATAACCTGCTAACAATTAATAGCCTCTATTCGCATCGGCTATGTACAAGAAACTAGGTGTCGGCTGGGCTAGCTCGACCTTGGCATTCATCTCCATAGCCTTTATCCCCATCCCGTTCGTCCTATTCAAGTACGGAGAAAAGATTAGGCATAAGAGTAAGCATGCTCGTCACGACCTGTAACCTTCAAGGAGCATGAACATTGGGGGTTGTATTGGGGGCGGGATACTCGGGAAGTGGATAAAGAAAGATAGAACGTGATTAGAAGGGTCGCCATAATCTTAATAGCGTAACTTAAAAGTTAGTTCATAGGTGGATTAAATACAGTTGCGGATGTCATCGAATCAACTTCGACTTCTTTCGACTTCTCGTATGCGCGTATCGTCTGCAGGCGACTACAACAAAGAACATCAGACAATCGAAAGGGATACCCAATTGAGCCTAACGCGCAGATAAACACCATAAGATCGTCTACTATGGCAGCAGATCTGGTCCCAACATCAGATGAATATATGCCGTAGGGTAGCATACTGTAACACTATGTCCAGCCAAGCCGCAGTACGCTTAAAACGGCTTCTGCAAAAGCGGAAGACATGGTCTTTTCAGGCAAAAGAGCATCTCTGCATGACTGTTGGTCACGATCGCAATTCAACGGTCGCCAATGCAGGGGTGTTATCCACTTCATGCAGATCCTGGGGTCCCCTGCCCAAGCTGAAACGATCCGCTTGGTGGAAAGCCGTTCTTCCTTCAGGGTCTGTTCCCCGGCGATACTACCTAAGACGGTAATTGTGAGCTATAAAAAGTGGCAAAGGAGAGAAAGAAATTTGATATGGTTGCATTATTGCCTGCTTGTCAAATGTCACGGATGAACCATCGTCCTAATCTAAAATGAACAAACATGGATGTAGTGGATCGTGCTCACGCCATGTTAACTTAATCGAAATGAATAAATACTTTAAAATGCCCGCCTGGATGTCACTGGAGATTTTAGACTATCGATCTCGAGTCGACAACTTCTTCACTCTCGTTCTTTGTCTCTTCTCGCCATGAAGTTCCAGTCTATCTGCCTCGCCCTGGCTTCGGCCAATGTCGCCTTCGGCAACAACTTGTTGGCCAACCTGGCCGACTCTTGGATCCGCAACAACCACGAGACCCAGCGTGCCTACTGGTACGGTCGTGCCGTCGTCTTCGAGGGTTACGAGGCTGCCATCGAGTTGACCAAGAACCAGACCCTGGTTGACTGGTACCGCGACCAGATGGACTTGGTGGTCGCCGACAACGGAACCATCATCGATTTCGACTTGAAGAAGTACTCGCTTGATAACTACCGTATTGGCATGAACTTGCTCTGGTGGTACAAGCGCACTGGCGAGGAGAAGTACAAGAAGGCTGCCGACTTCATCCGTGACAGGATCAACCAGCACCCCAGAACTCCCACTGGTGGTTTCTGGCACCGTGAGCCTACATACCCCGACCAGATGTGGCTCGACGGTATTTTCATGGCTGATTCTTTCTACGCCACCTGGACCAAGGAGTTCGATGCTAAGAACACCACCGCCTGGGACGACATTGTTCTCCAGTGGGACAAGATCCAGGAGGTCACCATCGACAAGGAGACCGGTCTTCCCGTCCACGGTTTCGACGAGAGCAAGACCGCCGTCTGGGCCAACCCCAAGAACGGTGCTTCTCCCCTCGTCTGGTCCCGCGCTGTCGGTTGGTACTTCTGGTCCCTGATCGAGGTCCTCGACGTCTTCCCCAAGTCTCACCCCGGCTACAAGCGTCTCCGCACTTACTACAAGGATCTCGCCTCCGCTCTTCTCCGCGCCCAGGGCCACGAGAGCCACCTCTGGGAGATTGTCATGAACAAGGAGTACGAGGGTGCTGAGGGCAACTACGTCGAGAGTTCCGCTTCTGCCATGTTCACCTACGGCTGGTTGGCTGGTCTTCGCCGTGGTTTCCTCGAGGAGGAGATCTACACCAAGCCTGCTAAGCAAGCCTACAAGCGCCTCTACCGTGACTTTGTCACCAAGCACAAGAACGGTACTCTGACCTGGGAGGGCACCGTCGAGGTTGGATCTCTTAACAGCGATGCTTCTTTCGAGGTAAGTCAACTTTTACAATGCTATATATGATCCATGCTAACAGTTTGCAGTACTACACTGAGGTTGAGGTCGTTCCCAACGATACCCGAGGCCATGGACCTTACATGATGGCCGTTTACGAGTGGGAGGTTCGCAACAAATAAGCGAAACGCGTATATATGTATGAGTGAATGATATGAGTGTATTGCGATCATCATTAGACCATATAGATGTTAGACTGGGGAGTTGAGCCATGTTTGAGCCGACTTGACCTTAGTATTATCTAATTCTACGTGCTGCCCTGCACGGCACATTTGTCGCAATTGCGGCACTTCCGACAATGATTTTTCCCCAAACCGTTATGTGAGACGGCACCCACTGTTTCCACGGTGTTCCCTTGTTGCTATGAGGAAATTGGTGTTGAGGTCGGGTTGATTGACGCGACGTGACGCGAATTGCAGGTCTGACGTCAGAGTGTCCAGCTGATAGCGTTAGCTAGCATTAGTCCAGGAACCGCAGCCAAAAGACCCAACGCAAAACAGTGACAAGCTTTTGGTAAACAAACCCAATCTCCCTTGAATTCCCGACGCAATAATTACCTCTGGCTTATTGAGCAAACTCAATCAATTCTCATTTCCGTCGCATTACATTCCAATGGGAGTCGAGTTACGTCATTGAGGCCCGCTTCCGGCTTTACGTCATGTCTCAGTCGTCACTGTCAGCTCCGATCCTCAACTTCACCCTTGGACCTTCTTATATCCGACCTGACTGTTGAACAACGAACAAACACCAAGACCTATCGTCCAATTCCAGACCAAACAAACTCACAACCACAATGGCAGAAGTCGCAGCAGGTGTAATCGCTGCTGAGCAGGTCGTCTCAACAGGCCTCGAGGTCGGCGCAGCAGCTACGGTCGCGAAGCCTACACAACCTCTCGAGGCTGTCCTGAGCCAGATTGCTTCAACTCCAGAGAAGGACAACTCGTAAGACTACCTGGAATCTTGACAAGATTTGATGCTGATGCTGACTTAGACACAGGCTCTCCCTCGCTCGCTCCCACCACACAGTCACCGTGATCGACGGTAAGGCCTACATCTTCGGCGGCAAGAAGGACGACGGCAAGCTCTGCAACAATGACATCCATGGAGTCGCTATACTAGGCGAACAAAGAGTCGAGGGCGATAGCGAGTACGCTTGTTACCCAGCTGTCGGTGACGAGGGACATATCCCACCTCCACGAGTCAACCATGCCGCCTGTGCACGTCGCAACACGATGATTGTCTTTGGTGGACAGAATGCAGAGGGCCATGCAGCTGACGATGAGTTCACACTCTGGGAATGGGAGCCCACAGCTGTTCGATGGGCGGCGATAGACGCAGCTGGAAAGGCACCCCAGTCTCGACACAGCCATCAGATCTTCTACAATGCTAAGAAGGATAATCTGATTTTGCACGGTGGCTATGAGAACGATCAGCCATCAACAGGCACCTGGCTGTTCGATTTCACAACACGTTTGTGGCATGTCCTACCAGATGCACCAGCCGCACCCCTTGCTTCGCAATTCGTCGAAGGAACTCTGTACTCCATCAGCGCCGAATCCGATATCCATGGCTCAATCCACTACATCAAGCCCGGTTCTATCCAGGATGAGTCCCTCGACCAACTTCCAGAGTGGACAACTGTCGACTTCCCTTCCAATCCCATCGTCCCTGGCCCTCGACCCCGCGTAGGAAGCGCTTTGATCCCCGTCACGACCGGCCTCGGTCGTCGCTATTTGCTCTACCTCCTCGGCAGCCGCCAAGACGCCGAGATCGCATCCACGGACAAGGCATACACTGAAGACCACCCGTTCTACTCTGACATGTGGACTTTGCAGCTACCCTCCGACGGCTATAGCGCTACGCGCGTGAAGGACGCCATCCGTGGTGCTATTCCCGGTGTCGAGTCTGGTGCGTTCAGCTGGCATGAACTTGAGATCGCTCCAGCGGAGATGACCCAGGAGTCTGGAAAAGTTCATCCTGGACCGAGAGGGTTCTTTGGTGCGGATACATGCTTGAATGGGAAGGGTATCTTGATGTGGGGTGGTGTTAATGCGAAGGGTGAGACTGAGGCTGATGGCTGGTTGCTGAAGGTTTCTTAGAAGTTAAATCGTCTAAGCTGGCGCAGAATAGTGTATTATGAGCGGTGCGCAAATGGTAAGGGAAAATGTTAGTTATGCTGAATCAGCGCAAATAGTCAGGCCACAATAATTACATCGATATTGAGATTCTTAGGAACACGGAAGAATGTCAGTATACGTGAACGAAGATCTCATGGCGATGAATGACTGAATTATGCTGTCACGATAACATCCGTCAATGACGTATGGCCTTAGTCAGCATAAATTTCATCATGACACCCATCGTGGTCAATTCTCTTCATTTCACCCATTTCACTCATCAAACAATCTGGAATTTGCTGAAAGAACATGAATCGCACTATTTTCACAAAAGGCCTAAGGGCCGCAGCCCCTAGAAGACCAATCCACACTCCCTCTCCTCGCGCTCTGTCCAATACTACAAAACCCGAGCCTCAATCTCAAGCTACGACCCAGACACAGTCAAAGCAGCAGGAATCTACAACGACAAAAGACACAACAAAGATGGCGCCTCATAAGAAGAAGACAATGGCACAGTTGGATCAGGAACTACGAGAGAAGCTCGAAGGCCTTTCGGGAGAGGGCGGTGGTGCTGGAGTTGAATATGAGGGTGGAAAGGCAGAAGGGCTTAAGAGGGGTGTCAAGTCGAACATGTTTAGGGTGATATGAAGATGTCGGTTTGCTGTGAGTTACAAGAGGACTTTCCATTGCCAATGGAGTTTTGGAATTTCAACTTAATACAAGCTGCATAATATTGTACATTGGAGTTGTGGCACAAATATCCTAACTAGAAAGAGAAGAAATCTTTCAATACAGAACACCCTTAAACTAAAGATTCTCGGTTTTCGCGTCTTGAACAGTCTCTCTCACCATGACTGGCTCAACTTCCTCAGCAGCCTTATTCTCATCTATCTTTGCCTCATCGACCTTGGCCAAATCGACTGTCTTGAGGGCAAACATGACGATAAGCATAGGCGCAAGCGCACATGTCGCAGCGATGGCAAGAAGCCTCTGCGTCTCGCGGTACGACTGGTCAATGGCCGCTCGAACAGGTGTACCTTTTGCGAACTTCTGGGCGACAACAATGGATTTGTAGATCTTGAAGGCGTTGGGTTTGGCTTTTTCGGGGAGGTAAGTTGTGAGTTTCTTCGGGAGCATATTGTTCCAAATTGCGCCTCCAACACTGGAAGGGTCAGTAAACTGTTGGGCGGAAGGATAAAGGAGGGGAGCGTACCTAGTACCAACAGCAGCACCAAAGTTCATTGCTGCATAGTAAACGCCCGTAACAACAGGGACATCTTCTTTTGCAACAAGAGCCTGGATGGAGACTTGGGCAGCTGTTTGGTAGAACGCCCGACCGACTCCTACAAGAGTCTTTGCGGTAATGAAAGAAGCTTCGTTGGCGTGATCCCCGTTCATGTTTACCAGATAAATCATCAGGCCTTGTCCAAGCACACACAAAGGAACACCGATGAAGACGAAGATTTGACTGCGCTTGGTATACTTCATGAGTACGCCTACAAGGACGGAGGCAATCTGGAATGCCACACGGAGAGCATTGCTAGACAATTGAGTTAGTGGCATTTATAGTTCTGTTTGTTCTGTGGACTTACTCGATGCGAGTAGCGTGACCAGGGCTGAAGCCTCCAGCAACCTGAAGATAACTAGGGAAGAAGAGTGTGAAGCAAGAGTAGTGAAAGAAGTCGAGCATAGACAAGACACAAGCTGCCACAACTGTGCGTTCTTTGACCATTCGGAAGGGAACAAATGGGACCTTTGCAAACTTTGTATCCCAAACAAGAAAGCCAGCAATCACCGCGACTCCGATGACAAGCATGGCGATATAGCTACCTTGGTCCCAACGGTCACTATTCCTAGCACCAGTAAGTGATAGTGGAATAAGAGTCAAACCAAGGCCAACGACGAGCAGTAGAGCGCCGGCGATGTCGAGGTCAATCCACACAAGATTAACAACACGCTTTCTCAAGGACGTAGTCTTATCTGCCGCATCCCAAGCGCCCTTCCGTCTATATCCAGCCTTTCGAGCCTTTCTTTGTAGGATATAAAGGGTGATGATCAGAGGCGCAGCGCAGAAAGGAAGAATGGCAGCCCACATTCCATAACCCCATCGCCAAGTTGAGTGCTTGAGAACACTATCTGCTACGATAGAACCCAGATAGAGTGTTGGGATTGAGGCGATCGATTCGGGGAGAGAAGTCCAGAGACCACGATTGATGAGGCTTGTTGTGTCTGCGATGAAGACTTGTTGCATTATTACGTAGCCTGTGTCGCCGATGGACTCGAAGATGCCTCCAGCCTAGATGTCGTCAGTAGTGATCATTCAGAAGTGGGATAACCGAGACTTACGATATAGGTTGCGATGTTCTGGCATGCTGCGTACATGATTTGTGAGATAATAAGGAAGAGGATAGAGAAGGTAAGACCCTCAGCTCGACCAAAGACCTGTATTATGTTAGTTCATGCCCATATTCTCTAGGAAGTGAGTGCTTGCGTTGGAGAACTTGGCCATGATGGGATACGTAACCAACCCAATGATCGTCCCCACTACATTCGCAGTAGCGAGAGCTGAGTGCCTCTGAAAGGCTGATGTTGCGTACGCATCGTAGACTTTGGTGGCATATTTGAGGAACGAGGTGATGAACGTCGTGGCAAATAGTCTACCTGGGTCAGTTTAGTGTTGAGAAATAGGAAGTAAGAAACATACCCAGTGAAAGCAATGATCAAGGCCTTCTTGGACCATGACTCTCTTAGGATGTCGGTATTGTTGGGAACATGTTTCTCGTGTGTCAAAGTCGCTTCCTTGCGCGCAGCTTCGACATCGCCTGAGCTGCGATGCTCTGAACTGTTGTCAACCGCCATTTCAATAGCACATATGAAACAGGATAATATTTCTCGACTGGATGAGCCGCAATCACCAGTTTATATCTGTTCATCACCCACGGAGCAATTCCGCCCACCCACAACCCGTCAGACCACTACCCATGTCGTGGATCCATCTAATCTTATCAGATCCGCACTTGATGTTCCCGCCATTGGCTACCAAACCCCGGAAGTAAATCGTATGGGCCGACAGGTGATGCAAAAAAGCCTCATATTTGCAAGACCTCCTCGAGGCTTGACTGACTTGGGGATAGTTCTTGGATCTTTCACGTTGGTTGCCACCTACTCGCTTCAGAGACGAATAAGGGCCCCTGATCAGAGAGTTTCGGAGTTGAAGTTCTGGAAAATATCGGATTGTCCGCCTACTGTAACGGTTTCTTGGCGATATTCGGATGACAGGTGATCGATCTACTGTATCCGTAATTGCGATGAGTTTGCCACTAGCTTGACAAGGTACTTTGTATGATCACCCGATGCTCATCTTATCAGATCATCGTGATCAATGAGATCAGCCAAGTGAGCTCATGATCTTGGTCCCGAACTTACTTGGGGGAGAGAACGAGTTCCATCTCTTACCAAGTAACTGCTGGATTACCAACATCTACCATTGAAGTGTTTGCTGAACGGGAAGAGAAGAGATGCCGTTTACCTGAGGCTGAAAGGTGTTGCAGGGCTGGTCCATTGCTTAGGGTCAGATCCACGCTAGAATCCAGCTTAGACGAGTTGCCGGATACGGACAAGAGGCCCAAGTCACATGGGAGGACTAACTCGGCAAGTGATTCTTCATACGAAAGGTGTTGAACTTTTGATGAAAGGAATTCTATGATGATAGGTATGATAACCTTCTAATTACAATTTTTCATATCTCGGAAAGGTCGTCTAGACCAGTGATCTAAACAAAATGGCATCCAACACCTGCAATGCATGCTCCTTGACACACTCCAATATTTCAACGCGCTCTCGAGGGAAAAAACCCGGTCTATTCAAGGTTGTTGGGACTCTTTGCTCGAATCTTGGGGCCATACAAGCAGAATATGACTGGCACGGGCACGAGCACCAGAGCCAGGAAAGCCAGTATACTGTTACCCCAGCCAAGGCCAAGGTCATCATACATGGACAAACCAGCTAGAGGAAGCAGGGCGCCGGCCAGAGATCGAAGGACAGTCATGGCAGCAACTACTGAAGCCGCGTACTGGATGTAGGCGTCGACGAGGTATGTTTGCAGGCACATCTGTTTTTGTTAGCAATCATAGAAGACAGTTGGTAAAGCTGAAACTTACCATAATACCCATGAGTCCAAAGCAGAAAAGGGCAACACCAATCATAGGCACAATCCAATGTGTGTGCTGATCTGTCGACCAACCGTACCAGAACAAAGAAGCAACAATGAGCAAACCAGAAGGTAGCGTCATCCAGATAGGCAATCTGTCCTCAGGCACTGTCTTTCCGTTCTTGGCAATCTTCTTCTTAACAACAATATCCGTCAAGACTCCAAAGGTCATTGTGCCGAAAAGCATACCAATACCGGTAGGAAGGTAGGCTAGGCCAACTGTTCCGGTGCCGAAGCCGTACTGCATGGCGAATACGAAGGTGAAGGTACTGAACATAAGGTATAGCACGCCGTAGACGATGGCGACGTAAAGTGAGAGGATGAAGACCGGAAGGTGAGTTACTAGAAGCTTCATGGGGCGAATAATGGCGCCGCGGAAGCGCTGTTTGGCTGTGACGCCAACGGTGTCAAGTACAGAGTAGAGATCCTGATTGCCTGTCTCCTTCTGGAGCTTCTTCGCCTTTTTGCGGAGAAGAATAGGTGCATATGTCTCTGGTGCAACGAAGTAGCAGAGGACCATGACAACACCAGTCTACAATGTTATCAGCACAAGCATTTCTCCATTCGAATTAGACAACTTACAAAAATAGCAATCACCCAGAACACCCATCGCCATCCAATAGCCTGAACCATGTAACCACCTGCAAGCGGTCCGATACACGGTCCCAGCAAAGGTCCCATAGCCCAAACAGCCATGGCCTTACCTCTCTCCTGTACGGGAAAGATATCGGAGATAGTACCACTACCGTTGGTGATGGGCGTTGAACCAAAGAAGCCCATCAGGAAACGGAAGACGATTAGCATGGGCATGTTCTGGCTCAGGGCTGTAGCGACGGTCATGATGAGGAAGAGTACGTTGGCGACGTTGAAGACGATGGCACGGCCGTATGTTTCGCTGAGGGGAGCGGCCAAGAGAGGACCGAAAGCGAAGCCGAGGACGTAGACGGACACGACGAAGGTAGCAATGTTGCGGTTTGAGGTTTCGAATTCTCGCATGATATCTGGAACGCCGGGTGCGAACATCGATGAGCCCTGTACATGTTAGACATATGCATACATCTCTGAGTGTCGGTACATACGAGTGGTCTGAATTTTGTTAGCCAACCGGTATACAACCAGGCGAAGACGGGTCTCAACTTACGTTAGAAGGGTCATAACCGACAAAGCACCAATACAAGACCATTTCTTCTTTCCAGACCAGTTCATGGGGTTGTCAGGATCATCAGGTCCATCCCATCCAACAGCGTTGGGATCTTGCGGCTGCACAACATCCTGCTCCTTAGGTGCCTCTTCGTCTTGCATCTTGCCTGTCACACTGACATTATCCGAGGGCGTAAGCGTACGCTGACTTCCAGGTCGAACATCCTCCATCTCGATACTCTTTGAAGAAACGTTCGTAGCCATGGTGTCTCGAAAACCAAGAATATGATCAAGCCAAGATAGACAAGCCAAGTAGGGTTGCAAGGGAAAGATATCTATTTAAGTGCACCACGTTTGACAACGATGCAAGCCACTAACCCATGATCAAAGCGAGAACGACCAACAAAACGAGACCAACAGCCAATCAGAATACCAATATGCAAGGTATCGGAGATGATCAAGAACCCGATGCGAATAGGATATGCGACGGTTTTATGCGGTGCCCCACCCGGGAATCAGATCTGCCGGTCCGTTAGTTATGCATTTTCGCCGACTTTGTGCAGAGTTATGCAGCTTTCGGCCGGAACGCCCCTATTTTCTGTTCCGGGCCACAGACCCCTATGCAAATGGAGGGAATTTTTTATTCGGGGTTTCAGGTCTTTTAAGACCCGCGGACTGAGGTCCTCAGGTGGGTAACAGAAGAATTGACCCCTAAGGCTTGGATTGAATGACTCGTGAATAATGTTATCTACTTCGCTTCGAGAGTTGCCGGTGCAAGTAGGCAATGCAACGGCTGAAATGTCTCACAAATGTGCAGAAAACCTGGTAATAATTCGAGCCGTCGGCGGTTTTGCTCCGGATACAACCGTGGCGTGGCATTAGATTAGGTATATAGGCTATCCCGATGAGACACATTGATCATCTGAAGTACCCGGTCGCGTACTCTCGATCTTCGGACGTCTTTAACCGCAATCACGACAATGGTCATGTCAAATAATGAGTGATAACGTCGTGTATTAAATCGTGTGTAATTAATATTATTAGTCTGACCGAAGTATCCAATTTGCCATATCCACTCTAAGACTTTCGCTTTTGCATAACCTTCTTCAGCGGGTTCTTACCCCGGAATCGCAGCCATGTGGCGAAATAAACAACAGCATAATTAAACGCGATAAAGGCGCAGAAGATGCCGAAATCGCGCCAGATGTGTCGGTAGTATACACTAAAGCTAGCGCCGAATTCATCACCGGTCGCATACTGGCAGAACTCGCAGATGCCATCCTCACCAGTGCGAACGTAGCCACCGGCGCGCTCAATGAATGACTGAGTGTACTCGGAGCACGATTGGCCTGAAGGAGGCTCAAAGCGCGCAAACTCACCCTCCTCGCAGCGAACAGGCTGGTCATGGATCGCGGCGGCGAGGAAAGCTTCGAGGAGGTAGTGGAAGGGCGTGAGCCAGTACATCCACTCACGCCAGAAGGTAGGCAGGCCTTGGGGTGGGACAACAACACCACAGAAGGACACAACGAAGAGGAAGAAAAGCGGGACTAGAAGGGAGGCGAGGAGTTCGTTGGGAGCGAATGCAGCAATGGCTTGTCCGAAACTGGTGTAGTACAACTCGAAGAGTAAGACAAGCAGGAACGCGAAGCCTGAGATGAAGCTTGGTGCGCGCCAGCCAAAGACACCCCACCACCAACAATTGAAGTAGATGCCACCTGCGACAATACGGTAAGGAATCTCAACGACAATGGCAGCGGTGGTCCAGGCGAACCAGCTGTAGATCTTGGCGTTGTTCTCACGCCACTGGAAGATCTGGCGAGACTTGAGGAAAACAGGTTGTAGCTGCTGGATGAGCGGCGGGCTGATGGTAAGCGTCATGAAGATAGAGAACAGTCTGTTCTGGTAATCAATTGATGCAAAGCCAACCTTGTAAAAGGTGAAGCAGTTGAAGAGACCAGTAGCGACGTGCAGCATCATGTTACCAAAGATGTAGTCGGGCGATCGCCAGTAGGAGATGAAGCTGCGACGAACAACGGCCCATGTTTGAGTGGAATAAGGCATGGCATACTCGCGATCGTCCTTGAGACTCTTGGAAGGCTCGACGTTGCGACGGCGCTCAATCATCTCTTCAATCTCCTGCGCACGCTTCTCGCGCTCAGAAGAGTTGGTCCAGATGTCGCCCCAGTCCTGCCCATCGTAGTCGGGGTTACCAGCGCCAATGGCATCAAGCATGTACTCGGCAGGGTTTGCATGGGGAGGACATTTAGGACCGCCGTTGGACTCAAAGTAATTGATGAGGTTCTCGGAGTCGTGTCCAAGAGGACCGTGGAACACTACGCGACCACCCGACTTGAGAAGAAGAAGCTCGTCAAAGTTCTCGAAGAGGACAGCGGAAGGTTGATGGATTGTGCACAGAACGGCTTGGCCTGCGTCGGCAAGCTTGCGAAGGAAGCGGACAATGTTGAAGGCAGCACCGGAGTCGAGACCGGAGGTAGGCTCGTCAAGGAACATCAGAAGTTCAGGCTTGGAAGCCAACTCGACACCAATAGTCAATCGCTTTCGCTGCTCGGCGTTGAGACCTTGACCGACCGTGCCAATGATAGCGCCAGCGATCTCGCGCATTTCCAGAAGATCGATAATTGTTTCGCAGTAGGCCATCTTCTCCTTTCGTGGAACTTCCTTGGGTTGACGCAGAAGGGCGGAGAATTGAAGCGCTTCACGGACTGTAGCGGTCGGTTCGTGGATGTCCATCTGTTCAGCGAAGCCGGTCGCGCGCTGGAAGGACTTGGGAAGAGGTCGGCCGTCGACGAGGAAGTCACCAGTGATGGTACCAAAGTTGAGACGCTGGGCTAAACCGTTGAGAAGAGTTGTCTTTCCGGCACCTAGAAACGTTAGCTAGTGAAGATGAGGTGCTATTAGGCAACGTACCTGAAGCGCCCATAAGGGCAGTGAGTTTGCCTGGGCGAACATAGCCTTGGACATCCTGAAGAAGCTTCCTTTCGCCCTTCTCGAAGGGGATTGTGTAGTTGATGTTCTGGAACGTGAAGACGGTCTCGTTCTTGGCTACTTCCTGGGTGATCTCCTCGTCGCTCTTGGTGCGCTCAGCGCCAGCAGTCGCGGCAGGGTCGCGTCGGCCAGACTCCTCATCGTTGTTATCACCCTTGGCTCGGCCTCCAGTAGCGATCGACTCCTCGACTTTCTTGGGAACTTGGCCACGCTTGAAGACAGTAATGGCACCACCGCCAACATTTGGCTTCATGCGCTCCATACCTAGAGCAGTGAGGAAAACAAAGAAGAAGAAGAAAGCCCACAGGAAGCCGAAGTTGCGCCAGAGATGGGAACGGGTGTAGGTGAATGACTGTTGGATGTAGTCGGCACCGGACACAGTGGTCGATCCGGGCTGTGAGCCTGCCAGTGCACAACCTTGGTTCTGAGATGAGATACCAGGACCTTGTGGGACGAGGTATTGACCTTCGCAAGTGAGCTCAAGATTGTAAAACTCGTTTGCCATGAGACACTCAAAACCGTACTGAATCCAATTGATCCATCGCAACCATCCGAACCAAGGATGCATCGAGTCCGGCGGGATCAGATAACCGGTGTACACAACAAGGATCTGAATAGCAACACCAGTAAATCTCGTCGCAACATCAAGTGTTCCACACCAAGCAGAGATAGCACGGAAGAAAGCATAAGTCACCATAGTGACAAGCCAGAGGATGAGACACGAGATGAAGAACTGGGACGCAGTACGAGCCAGGTTCGCCATGAAGTAGATAAGCACGTTGAAGATAATGACCTGGATAAACACAAGCGGTACATCTACCACCGTCTGCGCAATAGCAAATGCCGCGGGTCGGTAGAAGGAGAAGGACTTGTGCTTGAGAAGAATTGGCTTTGACTCGAACGCAGCTGTCTGCTCAGCCAGGGCAAGAAGGGCGTTGAACAAAAGGAGGAAGAACAGAGCACCGCCACGAGGGAATGCGCCAGCAGCTGTGTCAGGGAGATTGAAGAAAAGCGATCCGACGATGAGACCTTGGAACAGAAGACCACCCCATTTACCGAAGAGAGAGGCTTTGTCGCCGAACATGACGAGGAATTGGCGGTGCGTGCAGGCTATGACCTGCTTTTGGAAGGAAATCTCGTAGTTCTTCTTCTTGCTCTTCTCCGACTCATGCGCACGACGCTCCTCGGCGAGAGTCTGCAATTCGCCCTCGAACTCCTCAATGTCGCGGAGGTTCTTCTGGTAATCTTCACTTCGGCGGTAGGCATCGGAGAACTCCTCAGGCGTGCGTGGGATACGGTTCTCCCAGCCCTTGCGGATACTACGCTCGTGGTCATCCGTGACCGAGGTGAGGAAATCGGCGGTCGTCCATCTCTCAGGACAATCGAAGCCAAGATCGAGGAAGTACTTCTTCGCGTCTTCAGAGCGACCAAAGTAGAGACACTTGCCTTGATCGATCAGCAGAACCTTATCGACGAGGTCGTATAGAGTTTCACCGGCTTGGTAAAGAGAGACAGCGGTGGAAGTGTCGGCCATGTTGGTCATTGCGCGAATTGACTTGACGTACTCGACAGCTGTGCTGGCGTCCAGACCTTTACTGGAGTTATCCCATCCCTGCACTGAAGCACGAGTGATCATTGCCTCTGCAATAGATACACGCTTGCGTTCGCCGCCTGATACACCCCGAATGAACTCATTGCCTACTTTTGTACCGAGCGTGTGCTCAATCCAGAAGAGCTTGGTAACGACTCGAAGGAACTCGCGAACGTAGTCCTGGCGGGTCTCACCTTCGAGACGAGACTCCTTTCCGGGCGTACGAGTCTGCAGGGCGAATGTGAGTGTTCGCTTGACTGACAGTGTAGCATAATGCAAGTCATCCTCTGGGTTATAAATGATCTCGCCTCGAAAATCTTTGGCCATAGTCGAAGCGTCCGTTCCACCGTAGGTAACATCTCCCTCGACAGACTCAAAACCTGAACGCTGGTTACAGAAGGTCTTGAGGAAGGTACTACATCCAGCTCCAGGACGGCCGAGCACAAGAAGAAGCTCACCAGGTCTCACACAACCGTCAAAGTTGCTGATGAGATCGCGAACTGGCGGTTTCGCAAGAGCAGCCTTGGGGCCTTGGGTGAACAGCTTGCCAAGCTTGCGTGGGAGACTCATGAAGAAATCACCCACGGTAGGCTGAAGACTGGAACCCAGACCGACACCACGAACAGTCAATCCGCGGAAGATGACACCGCTATGGCGGGTCTTTTCCTCCTCGCTCTGCTGCTGGCGCTTCTGGCCGAAGATGCGCGACATGAGTCTGTCCAGCTCTTCATTGTCCTCGTGCTCATCTTCCTTCTCGGCCGGGGTACTCGCATTCGTCTTGCGGCGCGACAGGACGCGGAAAAGGTCTTCTTCAGTGCGATGCGACTTGCGCTTCTCGAGAGGTGGTTTTTCGGGGTGTTCCTTTTCGTTCGTGTTGGACCTTATGGGTGCGAAGACGGGCTCGTCGGGGGAAGAGGAGTCATCGTTGACGATGGTGCTGTTCTTTCGCTTTCCATCTGTGGATGCATCGCGGGGTGCAAGAATTGTGCTCGAAGATGAGTGTCGACCAGAAAGTGGTGGTGCAATGTCGCGATTAAAGTCGGATGTTTCTTGTGCTGGGACGTTGTTGTTTTCGTGGTGGTGTTGTGAAGCCAAGTAACCCCCGGCAGCAGCCCCTGCGGCAGATGCGCCAAGTGCCGCTGAAGTGCCGTTGTGGTGGTTATCGTTACTGTTACTGGGGCTGTAACTGTAATTGTCCTGCCCAGAAGTGACACTGTCATAGGTCGACGCTCCCGTATTGCGATCTGGGGCTCCTAAACCAGCCTCAAGTCTATCGGCGGTATCGACAGTGGGCGTCAATTGGTTCAATGAATTGACACTGGGCGTCACAGGGAAACCGCCTGGGATATCCTCATCCCGAGGCGTAGGTCTCTCGTCAGCCATTGCAAGAAACTGTAGACTGACTGTGACAGGCCTACGATCTCATTATTTTCTAACTATCTTTATTTTCTGGGTAATGTTTTCTATAATAAACAAGGCTTTCTCTAGTAAATGATTTATCTATGACGACACTGGATCTACCGCAATCGGCATTTCGGACAACTTTCTGAGCGCGACGGCTTTAGTGAATTGGTGAGAGGATGCTTTTGGTGGAGTTGTCGCGTCATAGACTTTAAGCTTAATTGGGTGGATTTTCCTGCTACCCTAGAGGCTCTCCGTAGCTTCCGAGAGTTTTAATAGCATCAGCATTGGAAAGAGCTTTCCCACATGTTAATTGCGTTGCTTGCGCTACTAATGACGTTTCGATCGTGAAAGAGCGGTCTTTTAAACTGTCCGACGCCGATTCGGTGGTTGGAGGTTGTCGTCAGCTGGGATAAACGAAACCAGAGCCAAGGCTGCGGGAAGATCTTCAGCTCTAAGGACGGGTCATACATTGACATTCAAGGGTAACCTTATCTGATCAAATTACCCCCTACTGCTTGAGAAGTTCCTGAAAATCTATGCCTGTGTTAATTATACTTTTATCGGTCCCGAGACGATCAGAGTGCGTCGGCTTAGGGCTTCAGGCTTCAGTTGGCCGTTTGATGATCTGACATTCCTTTGCGTACACCGTCCTGTCGCATTGCAGCGTTGCTGCATCGAAGACATTGTGGCGACGCAGGTAAGATAGTAATTATCTCGTGTAACACGAAACGCCAAAAGCTGAACCGTGTGGCAGAATTGGGCAAAAATTGCGAGTTACAGCAGCGACATTCGAAAAGTGCAATTACAATGCAATGTGCCCCGCCGGGCATCATTCATTTTTCAACGTGGAATCAAATGCTGTTGGGCGCGTGTCTCACGTACAGTAGGTAGTCTGGAGACACCACGCTTGATCGCCATGGTTTCCTGCACATGCTTCAATCGAGCACCATCACTTTGCTAAAACCCAAGCTCATTGCACTAAATACGACGAGTCAAGCTAAACATTCCGATTACCAGGGATTCTCGTTTATTTCAAGGAAGACATACCAGCTACCTGGATAGGGCACAACACATTCAGCTTCTTTCGCAGTAGCTCATGTCACATTCATTCCTCCGATGATCTTCGGATCAGGCTGACATTAAACAATCCAGAAGCAGCGTCTTGCATCTTTACCCTGAGGTTTGTCTCAGGTAGATTTTCTTTTCCATCGGCGGAAAACCGCCGAGCCTGTAAGATCTCGAGATGTAGAGAGGAAGAGAAGCATGCAGCTGAAGAAATTGCAAAAGGTGACCATGCATATTGACCACCCACACATGGAAATAGTCTAGGATGTGGTAAATCATTCGATGTTTGAGTTGCGGGTACAGTACCAAAAAAAAAGAAAAAAAGGAAATAAACGTAGAGGAGAATTGTGCTAACGTGACGCGATCTTTTCGCTTCCATTTCTTGGTGTTGATGGTCCCTTGTTTGGCTACCCTAAGGCATTGTGTTTGTTGTAGCTGGGGTCTATCGAGATTGCCAGATGGGATTTTCAGTTGATCATGCACAACTGATTTGTCCATTCGAGCAATTCGCCCCCTCAATTGATGCAGATACGCCGCGGAAATGAGACTGATAAACAACTTGCAACCTCACTGTGAGTCGACCCCTCCTTAGGTACATTTCCCCATCGTCGATGCTGTACCAGCTTCATCCTTGTACGGACGTCAGGCCTCTGTCTGTCTTGCCCAAAGCCAAGAAGCAAAAATACACAACCAACAGCGTCTGTCGCGCCAATCATTTCCTAGGGAGAGCACTCCGAAGCTTCTCAACGAATAATGATTCAAGGGAGCGAATCAGCATTGTGCTCCCCACCAACGCCTTGTGTTACACAAGCTCCAAGGGCATTCGACAGCGATGCATGCACTTACAGTAAAACCATCAGTAGAGATCCTCCACGCCGAAAGGTGGCAGAGACATGCACCGGCAGGCAGTTGAGGGCATGCGCGCGGTTACGGTTAGCACGGATATGTGTCTGTGATGAAGGAATTGCTTCTGCTTGAACGTATGCTTGTACCCGTTAATGTTGTTGACCGGGGCAGTCGAGAGATTAGGTTCACTGGGGAAGGCGAAAGACTCGGAGAACTGAAAAACTATATGAAGAAGAGACTCCCCAGGACGAAAAAGTCAAGGCAACTCGTTCAAACCAAATCCTTCAAGCCAAATTACTCTTTCTTGCAATCATGTGCCAAAAGCCTGGAGCCAACAAGCGTCAAAAGAAGGGCGACAGCCATCAGCAACAAGACAGCTCCTGTACAGAAGCTTCATGTGCACAAGGCGACATTGACCCTCAATACATCGAAACGTTTCACGTGCCCGCTTCCCAAGGGCCCCTTACACAGGACTATGATCATCGGTCAATGATCACCATCCAATCCCAGAATCAATCCCCACAGGACATCTGGTTTGTGAGTCCTACACAACGTGTCCTCTATCAGCCCATGCAATGGTGGGATACGGCCGCGCCTGAAGGTCCATCACCGGGAGCAACTCCAACCGAGAATGCAGAGCCAAAGGCGAATGGAAATACGACCAAGGGCTCTCCAACGTGAAGGACTTGGTCAAACAGGAGACCAACAACTCAATGCATGAATGACACGATACACGATTGTAATATACGAGGATAAGGCGCATTATGGCGAACACGAACACACATCTTTTCAGGGAATGTCATACGTATATACATGGATTGGCATTTATAGGCATTTCACGAAAGGGAAACAAGGCTTTTTCACGTCTGTATAGGAGTTGAAATCGAGGTTCACTGTACTAGCATTAGCGAACACGATCTAAAAATAACCATCCCGTTTTTGTTTGGACTTAGCACTCAAACCTCCATTTAACGTCTTCCCACCCTTGCCTTCTCTTGATCTTCGCACCTAGCCCAGTGCCATACTTCTCGGGGCGGACCGTTCCGCCCGCAAGCTGAGGGCCGAGCATCTTCATGTCGCCAAAGCCCATACCCGTAGCTTCAATGTCGAAACCGAGGAGCAGGGAAGAGACAAAGCCAATGATCTCAGCGAAGGCAAAGTTGCGACCGGGGCACAGGTGGCGTCCTCCGCCGAAGGGTATGTACGCTGCTTTGCGTCTCCGCTCTTCATCGGAGGTACGCTTGGATGACGGGAGGAAGCGCTCCGGATCGAAAGCATTTGCGTCCAATCCCCAGACACTTTCCTCGTAGTGCGCCACACCAGCAGGGAGCTGCATGTCTGTACCCTTCTTAAGGAGATATGTTCCTTCGGGGGTCGTGACGTTTATATCCTCCAATATGCGACGTATGCTGACGGATTGATTGACGAGCCGCATCGTTTCGCGATAGCAGCTGACAAGCAAAGGAAGCTTGGTGTCAAATTCGGCAATGTCAAACGTAATTATCTTCCTTCCATTATCGTGCACCACCACAGCTGCGGCCTCGGCTTCGGCTCGAATGCGTGTGAGAAGTTCGGGTCGATCGAGGATATAGAGCAGAAGCCAGTACATCGTAGGCACGGCATTGAGCGTCGCGACGTTAGGCAGAATGACCTCAATCTTTCCAATTTCGGATCCAGTGAGGCCAGCTTTGCGGAGGGCGCCGGCGCGGTTGCGGACGAGGGATGATACGGAGGGATCGGTGACATCGTGGTCTTCTGAGTACCACTTGCAAGTGACGGCTTGGAGGGTAGAGCGCGCTTTGTAGGCTTTTGGCATCGTGATCGAAGGGAAGAGAGAGAGCAGAAAGTACGGGACAGATTCTTCGAAGCACCTGTATGAACGTCTGTCAGCGATCGTGTTGAGGGAATGCTGGCTTGACTTACCACATGTCTTCGATCAGTGATGGCTTGGACGCGAAAGGATCGGTGTCGCCGTACAGAGCTTTGGTAGTAGCAAGCGACATAACATCGCGACACCAAAGATAGAGATTCTCGACCTCTATACCTCCACCTATGACCTGCTCTTTGCCATGCGTGTCTTCGTGCGCGCGCAGCGTTCCATTGCTCATAGAATCCAGGGTCGCCGAGACACAGCCCAAGAACTGGACATTCATCTGATGCAGGCTCGCAGTCTGGAAGCTTGCGTGTATCGCATCGGTGAATTCATCGTAAACGCCTGGCGCCTTGACTTTCTGGAACTCTTCCTGTGTCAGGTCGAATGTTTTCTTAGCGTAATCGATCGAGAAGGGTTCGGGCGACGCGGTTTTGTTGCGGAGAAGGGATTGAAGAAGATTTGGATCGAAAACGAGGTAGAGCTTGCCATTTAGCATGGGCAGCGTCGCGATTGGATGCTTAGGGTTCGCATTGCTGAATATGCTGTCAGTGTTTGGGAACCTGTGATGAGAAAGAAGGAGACGAACTGAACGATTCTGCCGTAATCTGCTTGGTGACGAATGATGCCGACAATATGTCCTATCCATGGAATTGTCGGTTTGACTGTTGGCGGTTCACGTGGGTTGAGACGTGGGGTCAACAAATAATTTAGCAGGGACAGAGCCACTGCCGTCGCTAAAACCGCTGTGGTCCACGCTGGAGAAAAGCTGAAGTTCCCACTGCGAAGGCCCAAGTACGTCTGGAACAAGAAGCTGCTCGATTGAGAATCCATTGTGCATGTACAAGAGAGAGAAGATTAGATAGAATCGTGGTTACATTTATCGTATTGTGCCTGCGCGCTTGGATCCTTTCTCAAGAGCTATAAATAATTAGTGCTGATGTGAGGTAAGACTTCGAAAATTGGAACCGGAATAGGTCGGTCAGACAATCCAATTAAGGAACGAAAACTCGTGATGGTGGTTTGCCGACGCTCGACTTTCAAGCAGAGTTAGGATGATGCTGACTATGATACGACCATTTGGCTATCGGAGAATGACTCATTGATATTATTTATTCACTTAAGTGAGACTCATGGCGCATCTCGTTTCGTAGCCCGGAGCTCAATATAGCTTCCCGCCTGTGAATCGGGACCATCACTTGGCATACAGATAGCCCGACTGAGAACACAAGAGACGAAATAATTTGGTACGTTGCCTTATGCAAGCTTAGACTATTACTTAGGCTACTTTACTTTCGCGCCCTAAGCCTTAGAGGATAATTGTTCTGACACTTACATGAGAGTACGGTCAATGATCCATTATACACCGACTCATGAGTCACACCTAAAGCTTCGCAACTGGCTTCTCTGCAATGACCTTCGCCTTCAAAATCCGTCTCAGAATCTTCCCACTCGGAGACTTGGGCACGATATCCAGTATTCTCACACCACCCTTCAACCACTTGTGCCTCGCCTTATGCTCCTCAACATGCTTATGCACCGCTTTCACGACATCGGCGTCAGAAACACCCTGTGCTTCTTTGCTCTTGACGATAAAGGCCAAGGGTACTTCTCCTGCGCGCTCGTCCACGATGCCAATTACTGCGCTGTCGGAGACGTAGGGATGGTCGAGAAGATGAGCCTCCAATTCCGCTGGCGCAACTTGATGGCCCTACAGTAATTAGTATGTGATCGAATGAGGCATTTTATGGATGGACATACCTTGACTTTAATAAGCTCCTTGATGCGGTCCACCACAAAGAAATGCTCGAAGCCACGCTCTGATTTCCTCACGAGTACTTCATCGCCTGTTCTTAACCATCGACCATCTTCGCGCCACACAAATGTCTCAGCGTTGGCCTTCTCATTGTGTAAATAGCCTAGAACCACGTTTGGCCCTTGTACGTATAGTTCGCCTGGTGTTTCGTATTCGGTGACCTCGTTGCCGTTTTGGTCGATGATCTTGACGATAGCGCCGGGGAGCAAAGACCCTGATGAGCCAAGGAGGGGGTCTGCTTCGCTCGTGTGAAAGACTGATGGTGAGGATTCCGTCAATCCTATTTACCGTCAGTATACTTCAATTCCCATTTGTGGGTGCGTGGGACATACCGTAGCCTTGACTGATTCGCCACTTGGGATAAAGCTCCAACAGCTTCTGGATCGTCTCACTTCCCAACGGCGCAGCGCCCGAGAAGATCAGCCTTACAGAACTGAGATCATACTTTCGACATTTATCCTGACTGCTTAGGAGTTGTACAATAATAGGTGGTACCACACTGAGTTGCTGAATGCGGAACTTCTGGATGGCTGCTAGTAGCTGATCGAGCTGGAAGCGCTGCATAACGACTATCTCGTCACCTCGGTACTGCGCAATGTGCGCGATTGTGACAAGACCATAGATGTGGCTGAAGGGGAGTAAACCGAGGGCAACTTGTGTGTCGATACCATCTTGTTGTCGAGTACTCGTCTCGTATGTGTGGATCATGAGGGTGCATGCGATAACGTTGTAGTGAGAGATCATAACTGCTTTCTACATTGTGTCAGACAGAAATCCGCCAAGAGAACGACTTTACTTACGGGGAGACCAGACGTGCCACTTGAGTAGCAAAGATACGCAACTTGTCTCTTACCCTGTCCTGGGACCCATGCGGGGATGGACAAAGGCGGAAGATCTTGACCCTCGGAGATGAGGTCTTCAATTGACTTGAAGGATGCATCTGGAGATGTCTCTGGTAGAGGAAGCAGGAAAATGTGCTTATCGAGAATTCCAACAGCCTTGGCTGCCTTAAGGGCAGTGTCGAGTAGAGGCGCGCAAGTAAAGAGCGCTTTCGCACCGGATGATCGAAGCTGGTGTTCAAGCTCGGACGGCGAATGCGCCGAGCTAGCAGGCGTAACAATACCATCTACACGATGAATGGCGTGCGTGACAGGGATGTAATCAATCTGTCCATTTCGTTAGCATAGATCACCAAATTCAGTAATGGGCTACTTACTGTGTTGAGAGCGTAGATGGCTACGACTCTATCCCACGCTGTTCCATCGTGAGCATCAAACGCGACGTTCTTGGCCAAACCCCGCGCCAGAAAGTCAACCCGCTGAGCGACTTCAGCGGCAGAGCGCGATTGACCGGTTACACCGCATGTATAAGGGCTTCTTGAACTAGAGAAGTCTTTTCTGCCTGCTTTGTCTGTGTTGATGAAATCTGCGACACTGATTGAGTCGGGAATGTCTGTCTTTGTTAGATGATTGTGGCATTGAATTGAGTTTAGAGGGGTACGTACTTGGGAGCTGGGGAGCCCAAGAGGGAGGATGGAACGCCATTCTGACAATTAAAATTGGATATGAACAAAAAGAGGTCGGTTTAGTGATTTGGTTTTAACTAAGATCTAAACAAGACTAGATGATTGCGATGTAGAATAATTTGTAGTTGTCCGTCTTCTGCTTACCTCGGCATGCTTCCGCGGCATTAATACCGAGTTAAATGGCGATCAACGAGGCCCCTATTTTGGGGCAACACCAATTGAAACGGGGGAAGATGAGGCTGACGTCCACAAATCTGGGGAAGCGAATGATTCAGGAAAGGTCTTGGGGAAATACAACGGAAACTACTCAGTAGATGTACCTCGGGCTTGTAGGTAAGTTGGCGCTATACTCTACAGTCGCGGGAATAATTATTCTTCTATGCATGATCTATCTTCACATTTTAAACTTCCTCTTCGCACCAGATAAGACCTCAGCACACCGTCTCGCACTATCTGACTTCTTGCCCAAAATCCACAACGCCCGGATGCACTCCTCCGCCTGCGCCAACTTCTCACCCACCTCCCCACTATCCTCAAACACCTTCAAATCATTTGCCTCACCCATCCAATAAATCGCCGTTTTAGAAAAAGCACGTATCAGAATTATGGTCCACGGCTCAGTCAGGATCATACTCTCGTTCAGAGCATGGTGAAATTCGCTTGGTAGGGGTGTACTGGGTGTTGTTACGCGCGCGAGGTCAGAGAGTTCTTTGGCGCTGCGCTCGCGGATACGCAGAATCCATTTGCTGTTTGTCCGGGATTGGCTTTGTGCTGGGAGGCCAAGGGAGTTGGTGTCGATATGTTCTACTAAATCGGCGAGGAGGAGGACGCCGAGGTGCATGTGGGCGGAGATGCAGAGAAACCAGCTTTGGATGCGCCCAGGGATGGAGTCGTAGTTTTCGAGGAGCTCCCTGAAGAAAGTGCCACTACACATGGATGTTAGGTATGGTCAGTGCTGATAGGGGCAGTTGGACTTACTGAGTCATGTTCCAATAACGATAGACTCGCACAGACCTCTCGATAACTTCCTCAATCTTCTCTGCGCTTTCGCCCTGCCTCAACACGGTTTGAAGATACGCAACATGCCTGAACATTAAAACTTTGACAGGCGCAGATCTAGTCACTGCTTCAGCGGCTTCCTCATAGGAACAAGGCCAGTGGACAACCAATTTAGGCTTGTCCAAGCTATCCTGTATGAAGAGCGGGACGTTCCAATCCGTGTCACCACGCGCATCGTCATGCTGGCTATTTGCATCGACCACGACAACGGGCCTCTCAGCCATGGACGAGCTGACCGTGTCGAACATCACCGTAAGCCAGTAGATGAGACTGACTGTGCTTTGGTCTTCGGTACTCATTAGCGACAGAGTTACTGGTCTTTTCTTCTTGCTGGTTTTGGTGATCCCCCTTCGCTCAGCATCATAACGATACTTCAAGGTGTGCATTTTCCGAGCTGCGCGTTCCATGTAGGTCGGCGGGCCGTCGTTCTCAATGATGTCCGAAATCTCCTCGGTGATTGCTTCCGCGTCGTAAGTACCGGTAGAGGTGCCTATCTCATCGTATGTCGAATCGTCTGGTGAGAGCGGTTTCTGGGTAAGCCCAAAGATCATCTCGGCGCAGACAACTCGAAATGACTCGACGTCAGCAACGTCATCAAGTGCTCTTCGAGCCTGGTCCCACAGGTTTCTCTGAAGATGGCGATCAAATTCCTCAGTCATCTCATCCATGTACTCATTTAGCGGGTTGTCCATTTCTGCCATGGAAGGATATCGCTCCCGTTGACGACGTGACCCTTGAGCCCACTGTGTTGCAAATGCCATGATAGATAGGTGAAGAGCCTTTGCAACTGCCGATTCACGCTGTTTTGATACATGGATGAGTTGTGCTGACTGGGCCCCACGGTCAAGGTTTAGTGTTCGTCGTAGGACTCTATTCGTCCAAGAAGAACCCCATTCTGCGAATGAGCTTGGTTTGTTGAGGTCTTTGGAGCCTCCGAAAGGACATGTGACCTCGTTCAGCCAGCATGACAGATTATGCTCTAGGACGTCGTGGTATATTTGTAACAGATTTGTCGATATTAACTGGTTGTTCGACCGCATCATCATGGACTGGTCGACCGAGAAGGACGATAGTGAGCTGTATTGCGTATCGCTCCAGGTATTCGAGACACGGCGGCGCTTCGCCCGTGAGTGTGTCTCATTCTCGTTGACTGTTCCGTTTGGACTGGATGATGACATGATGGATTGCTCGCTGAAGTTGACCTCGGGAAGTTGTGTAAGTGAGAATACGTCGAACTGGTCTGGTGAGGGTTGTGTTGGTTGCTCATCGAAGAACTCCAATGGCTCGCACAAGATGTCCAATGGCGGATTGAGATCTTTGAACCCAAGTCCATAGAGGCTAGCATCCAGTGGGTCGCTGTCTTGAGGTTTGAAGTCGAAAGGTAATGTATCAAGAGAGTCGCTAAGAAACGAGGGGGCATTAAGATCTTGTACTCCAGAGCCCATATCCGAGAACTCGAAAACGGGAGGGAGGGATTGAGAAACATAGGAAGCCGCGGTCGATTCCGCATCGAGACTTGAATCGTCGGCACCCACAGAAGCCGTCGGTGAACGGCTTTTCACTGATGATTGTCTTCTCGAAGGGACTATGCACTCGATGCCCGCCTCTCCACGAGCAGCAGCGGCCAGGGCGTATGACACCTGGATCTGAGTCCAGGCCCAGTTCATAGTGCATTTCTTGTTAGTCTTGATACAATAAGAGCAAGGCGAAGATTGAACTAGTGGTGCTGCAGCGTGTTAACCAACGAATCGGAGTGCGGAGACATGACGTACGCTTCTCCCCGACAATCATCTTGCCATCGCGAAGAGGATCCATGTTCTTGGGCAACTCCAGCTGCGGCGCATCGCAACCCCGCTTCGATCTTCTGCATTGGTCGCAGGCGTATTGTTGTCTCTTCATTGCGTCGACCTTGAATGTATATGAATATTAATGAGTTATTAATGAAGATTGAAGACGAGATTACAGAGAGAAGATATGCACAAGGAAGAAAAGAGTGGGTGGCTGCCCAGTTATCAGTTCCTGATTTCTACCCCAGTTGTGTGTCCCCCACTTCGACCATTTAGTTCCGGATCCCCGGATTAGACGATGTTGGGGCTTGCGAAGTTTCCCCGCGTTCTTTGCTATTTTGGTTTAGTTGGTGTGTCGATTTTGAGAGACGGTGTACTGAGTCACGATGGGTTCAAGACAGGTAGTTACGGTAATCAATTTGCCGGGTCTATGGCTTCTAATTCTAGCTACAAGATTGACTTATAAATCTCAGTCTCAACATTTGCCCAAAGATCCAACACCTTACCATCAGCAAATGGTAGAATTTGAGTGCACACAATACCAGCAATACCATGTTCGCGATCCGCCCACCACCATAAATTCGCGAGTCCCGCCCACTGGACAGTGGACTTGGAACGCCCAGACGAGCCACCGTTGGTGAGCATAAAGGTCAACCCCCAGCCCTTTGACGAGTTAGTGAGTATCGACAAGATGGGGAGGAACTTACCTGGGGGGGATCACCCTCGACGTGATACAGCTCCTTGATTGGGTTGGTAAGATCAGGTTTAGCGGCAGGAATACCTTGACGGGAAAAGTTGGGGAACTTTTCGATGCTGTTACTGAACATGAGATCGATCGTTTCTTCACGAAGAACTCGGTTTCCTGTCTTTGGGCATGCTCCTCCGTTCAGAAGCATACTCAGTATCTCTGTTGAGATTAGCGATATTCCTCATGGATGCATGTCCGACGTACTTCCATACTCTTGCGGCTGCGCAAACATGCCGGCTCCACCGCTGTTGAAGATAGAAGCAACTTCCTCTTTATTATCTGGATCGATAACTAAGGGAAGGCGCTGCAGATGATCTCGAATTCGAAGTGTGCCGTCTTGTTCTCTCTGGTGCATGTAGGCTAGTTTGGAACGCATAGCCTTGTCTGGGAACATGCTCATGTTTTTGATACCGAGGGGTTGGAACACATGTTTCTGGAGATAATCGTTCAGAGTTAGACCGCTGGTGCGTTCAACAGCTATACCCGCCCAATCGATTCCAGTCTGAACAGGTCAGTAAATGCTTGATGAACGAACTAGGTGACCTACGCCGTACTCCCAGCCTTCGCCAGGTTGGAAGAGAAGAGGCAGAGAAATGAGATCCTCAATCCTGCCGGAGAACTCATCCACACCCGCTGGTTGAGTCCAATCTCGAAGCCGCTCGTTGAAGAAAGTATACCCGAAGCCAGCAGTATGCGTCAACAACATTCGCAAAGTGATCAGATTCTTCTTCTCTTCAAAACACCCATCGGGCTTCAGAACTTTCATCGTCTTCAGCTCCGGTAGGAGATTCTCACAATGTTCACCGTCATCGAGTTTGAGTTTCCCTTGCTCGACGAGTTGCATGCAGGCAATACCTGCAAGCATCTTCGTGCAAGAAGCGATCCAGAAGATATTGTCCAAAGTCATCGGTTCATTCGTTCCGATACCCCTCGTTCCTGATGAGTGAGCGAATATCTCGCCATTGCGATCGACGGCTACGATGGTGGTGCCGGGTATACCGGTCTTTGGATCGGCGCAGGCATCGTCAATTATCGCTTTGACCTTGGCCGTTGCTTGGGCATCGAGAGGCATGATCGCTGTACGAATTTCACAATAAACTTGGAAAGATAGAAAGTTCTTCAAGCTTAATTGAACATAGTAAGAGACTATTTATGGCTGTATGACTTCAATGCAACTTTCCATGTGACTGCGAACAGACACCCACGATGTAACGCATTTTTGAGCTTATGCAGGTTACCGGCAGGCAAACCAAACTTGCCAAGTTACAATCAACTTCCTAAACAGCAATTTGCTTCTGTTATTCTGTCAACCATATCGGCACAGGCCTCTCACAACCCCGCATCAACCGCCAACCCTTTTCTGTAAGTGCCGATCCCTTCCTCTTCGACTGCGGAGCCGTGACCGCAACTCCAAAGAGTGGCTGTGCGCAGACTTCATCCCTGATGATTGCGGGGTAAGTCAGATTGACAGTCTGAGTAAGAGATTCAGGGTTCAGGCTCGATGAAGTTTGTACGATGGGCCGCTAGATAAGGGGAACTTTCCTGTTGTCCGTACGTACAGTCTGCCATTTGTGGGAGCTAGTAAAAAAACCGGATTTAGAATGAGGGCCTGTTCGCGGCTTAGTGGGCGCTTATCCGCAAGAACCATGGTGGACGTCACAAAAGTGAATGAGAAGCCATACTTTGATTGTCAAACAGCTATATAGGCACAAAATACAGCTCAAATAAGCACATACGACCAAAGGTAGTGGAAAATACGGGATCCCGTCCGCTCTCCCATAGTCAAGCCACTAACCGGCGGATTAGTAGTTGGGTCGGTGACGACCAGCGAATCCCCGCTGTTGTATGTTTTTGCCTTTTTGATATACCCAGTACATCTCCAGCTCCTACTTACTGGTTGATCAATCAATCCAAAGTCTTTTTTTTATTTCCAATACATACATGCACATATGTATGCTCAAACCTTGGTTGCCATTTCCACAGACACTGTGCTGGAAGCAGTTGTCATTGATACGCGCAAGTCCAGAACTTCACTATGGTTATATGGCATTGCTTTTTAAATGTGAGTTAGACAAAAGCAGTGGAAGAATGACGTACTCGTGTTACAACCTATGCCTTTTGACCTTTTCAATCACTGAGGTTCATACATAGGAAGCAGCATGGTTATCATGTCACTTTATAATTTTCACTTCAGGGTTCTGTTTAAAGTTGGGGGAAATTTGCTTTATTCACAAGATAGCTATCTAATCATTTTGTATACTCAAATTCCTATTCAGGCCGGATAATTCACCCGACGATCAGCTTCAAAGTAGTCTCCAGGCACCAAGCCGAGACAATTGTTCCTACATCCCAAAAAGTTCGGTCAAGGGCGACAGGAATCGTACCATCACACCGATTATCCCACCTACTTACTTGTCAGAAGCGTTGATGAGGTACTGGCGCATGCCAGAGTTTTGGGCCTTGCCGAGGGTCTCAATACCAAGGCCGACAGAGATCGTCAACTCGTGGATCTCAGTCTCATCGCGCTTCCAGGACTTGAACATCTGGTAAACAGTACCAGCAGGGACATTGATGCGGAACTTACGGCAGTATATGTTCTTGTTAGCGGTCACATCGAAGTAGTGCATAGCCTTGTTGAGCTTGCTCCGGACATCCCAATCAATCAGGGGGTTAACACCCTTGATACCAGCATGATCCTGGAGACTCTGCAGGTAGTTGATGAAGAAAGCATCATACTCCTTGGTGAGGTAGGCAGCATGAATCGTGGTGGCATCGGCGCCGGGACTGTCCTGGCCGACGATGAGACGGTCATCAGCAGTGAGATGACCCTTGAATTCGACACAACGATCCTTGGCCATCCCGTCTGGGGCGTTGAAAAAGATGGAACCGAGAGAAAGAAAAAGGCGAGCAGTAGGACGAGTCTGCTTGAAGTAGACATCACCCTGTTCGAAGCTTCCCCAAAGACCAATGCACTTCACTTCGGGGAAGGCAGCCTTGGCTTTAGCGAGATGCTCGACGAGAGAGGGGTGGGAAAGGTCAAGGGCGACGTAGACACATTCCTTACCTTGATTGATGAAAGCACGGACATAAGGCATGAACTTACGACTGTTTGCAGCACCTAGATCGATGATATGAGTCCCGAACTTGAGGCCCTGGACCACGTTGTCGGCGGTAGCCTTGATGATGGACATCTCATCCTTGGTCTGGTAAGACTTGTTTGCAATGGTGTTCCACTTGTCCATGCCCGTAGTGTATGCTACTTCCTTAGGGAAATCTCCCTTTCCAGCAAAGGCCTTGGGAAGTTGATCGTCAACGAAAGTGAGGTTGATGAGAGAGCCACCGATGTCGATAATCTCGCCATCGAGAGGGTAAGCAGTAGAGCGAAGGGAAGACATGTTGGCTGACTTAGCTGATTTGTCTGTCAGGTGAAGTAGGTAGAGTGTTGTTGTAGAGGTTTTGTGAAAGTAGTTGTTAATTGAGTGTAAGCAAGATGGTGGTGATGGTAAGAAAGATTCGAGGTTGAAGAAGCGGAGGGGGAGATACTTAAACTAGGGAAAACGGCGAACACAGAGGCTGTTCTAGTTCTGTATGTGTTCATGCCAGTGCCATCTATTCCAAAGAGCAAAATGATGTTCGTTATGTTCATGCCAGTGCCAGCTGTTCCAAAGAGCAAGCAGGTCGCTATGTGCAAAAGGTGGACCTTCGAAATAAAGCTTTGTTCCCACGAATAGAGAGTGGAAACAAAGGAATAGCACATAAATAATTTCGAACAATGAGAGCGGACGATGTTACATTCAACTATATCTGTTGAACACTGCAAGCTGACGGATGTTCACCTACCAGGCAACCCTTTGCAGGATTCTCTCCGAGTCGTGCGATGTTCAGAGTGGCTGGACCAAGGCAAGAAGAGAATATGTCACAATCAGTATCTCTCGGTCTCTCCAGAGTCCATGGTATTAGTAGTCAAGAATGAAAGTTAACAGCGAAGGGCTGGGTCATATGAAATCCCAGAGTAGAGACACCTCTAGCAACCTCCCCCTAAAGCGTGGCTCGTAGAGAGTAGAGACTACAGAACTCTATTTCTAATCATCACCAAAACGTATAATGCTATTGTAATTGTTCCTGAATTAACCTTTGCCAGGGTTGAATTGCTTGATGCATTGCTTGAAACCTACGCAACCGACTTGATCGAGAGGTGAGAAAGTTGCGTCTGGAGTCCCTGGACGCTTGGGTCTGTTGTTGTTCTAGTCCTTCTTTGCTAGAGACAAGTGGAGGATGACGTTGCTCCCCATAGTACACGGTAGGGACAAGCAAGACATGCTTGAAAGCTGTGCTCAGTCAAACCATGCTATCGCTCCCTCAACTACACTGTGATGCAGGCTTTCTTCGCAGCTGATATATCTCTGGGACCATTGGTAATAAAGCCTTGTGAAGGTCTTCAGAAGTCCCAAGGTACGGGGAAATGCCACCTTACACAAGCCGAGATATTTGGTCGCCGTCGGCCTCTATCTCAGCGATTTCAAGTGGCTTTTGTGCCCTTTGCTACCTCCCTTGAAGCACACTCTGGGCGTTGAGCGCTCAGCTATGATGCACCTTTTGTGGTCTAAGGGCCTCTTGGACCAATTGGAATGTAATGTGACGGTTGTTTGATGTGCCCTAAAATCGCCTTGTCTTAGGAGACTGTGCTACAATTGTTCAGTGATCTCAACAGGTTACGAGGCGTACGGGGGTAGACAAACTATTTTCGAGACAGGAACCTGGCTGTTGACATGCCTGTGACAATGATCTTGCAGATCGAGAGGTTTGGGAGAATGAGAGACATAAATGGTAGTGAGTCAGCCCATGGCAGTCCCCAGGGCGTCAGATTAATTGGCCGCTGGAAGCAAAGGCATCAGTCAGTTGGCTTCTGCTATTAGATCGACCTCTTTGGTTCTTCATTTCTGTCGGGTCTAAGCTTGAAGGACTATGGCGCCGGTGTCGCATACAAACCTTTCGGGAATGCCTGGCACCTTAGTGACCAATTATCGGCTTCGGAGCTTGATACTGATGTATCTTATTGTTCTTTGCTCTATACACCTTGTCAAGAGTCAAGGATGTGATTAAGCTCGGACTGGAATATTGAGAGTAACACGGTCTAATAGTGACTGGTGGTGCGCCCACGTGAGGAGAGAAATAGTGCTATTTGAACAGTTCTTCGTCCAGAATCCTCAATTCATCAATAATGGCGTTTATGAGGAGAGCTCAGGTGAAACATGGCGCTAGGTCTGGAGCGGTCGAGCGCTGATACTGCCAGACTAGCGCTAGACTATCGACTCGAAAACGGTCTTATCCTCGAACTACCAAAGTCGAGAACAGAGGGAATTGCCGCATTTGGGACTTTGCATGCAATATACTGGCAGACCGTATATTCATGCTTCAGCTGAACACAAGGAATGATGAGCCATTGGAAGTCATGGCTGGCTGACCTTTGACAGGAGACAGAATAGCAGTTCATCAGAGTGATCGTAGTAACTCATGTCCTGCAATTTATCTATATAAAGGGACAACTCCTCTCTCTTCCAATGTTCATCTCCATCTCCATCATCACATACTCGATTACCAATCCTCTTTCCTCACAACGCTTACACGAGCTCATCTTGCCACTTCAACCCAAGTCACCACCTTCTCACAGAGAAACCAGAAACAATGGCTGCTCGCAAAATCAAGATTTTGTTCCAAAACAACACCCAACAAACCCTCAACTGGGTTGACTCCGGAGTTGAACACGGCGAACGAAGTGTCGTTGCCCCGGATCAAATCAACTCTCGCGATACCGGAAACTGGGCGTTGGAGTCTGATGGGTTCATGACAGGATGCGAGGGCTGGATGACATGGAGAATTGGGGACAATGGGCCAACCGTGACTTTGGAATATTCCAACCCGTATGCTGGGGAGAACTCTTATTCATGCAATGTCGACTCCAATGCTTTTACTGTTGACTGGAATGGTGGGAGCAATGATTGGGCCGAAGTCAGGTTCTTCGTGAACCAGAAGTAAACGCCTCAGGACGACGATGACGACTCTTGCTAGGTGTGAATCTGAGGGCAGTTATGGAACGATAGGAGAACATGTTAGCCGTTGGTGGCTTTAGCTAGTGCCCGATCAGGGTTATAGTGAGAGCAATACATATCACCTACCACCTGTGAAATTGACTCTCGCTAGGAGTGTGTCAGGTTCCGAACCACTAGATTGACATTTCCTATCCTTTGATTGGTATTTGTCCTGTCGTGTCTCTCTTGTCCCTTAGTATCTCGCGGATATTTCGAAAGGACTCACAGCCATCCCATATACCTTATCTCGCCATGATTCAACAAAAGGCCATTCGTGGTGGTAAAGCACTGTGTAATAGCTCGACATCATTTCCGTTTTGTGTAATCTGATATATGAGCACAACTGTCGTACCAGACCCGGATCAATGCTCCTGTGCCATCCGGTGTTGCTGTACAAGGTTGTTCTATGATAAAATCATATGATACTTTAACAGGCACAGCGATTCGTGGCAGTGACGTCACATATGCCGAAAGGGTGAAAGGGGCAGCCTTTCTGCTTGTTGCTTAGTGTTGAGCTGTCACTCTGTATGAACAAAAAGGAGCGTCATACCGTCGTAACGTTTTGCCTGTTTGGGCAAAAAGCAATTCGAATCCTGAGTCTCACATACAGTAACAAAACAAATCATTTTGTACAGTTTGCCGACAAATGAGGTTTCCCAAAGAGCGAAAACCAGCGTCATAATGACCATTAACAGCCCCTGCTGTCACGTCAATCCCCCAACGCCTGTTAATTGATCATCGGAGCATTCCTTCCAAGGGAATATGACATCGAGTGATAATCAATTCATGGAGACATTTAACTGATATATATAAGTGTACCTTGACATAAAGGTTAAACCTTTTTACCTCTGCCCAACCCCATTTCTTCAGGTGACACAACTTACACCATGGATAAAGCACTACAAACTGGCCTCTCAGCAGGCATGTCGGCCGTCTCTGGATTTCACTCTAGCAAACCAAAGTGGGCTGATCCCGAAGTCGCTGGCGACAACGTTCTCCCTACATGCTACTGTCCAACAGCCCTGTCCCACGTAGAATTCCCGACCGCACAAAAACCTGTCTCTGCATCTAACATCTGCGTTGGAGCCTGGTCATGGGGCGACAAAGCAACTTGGCAGTACGATGAAACTCAATTACCAGATATCATCAGAGCTTGGAAAACTCTGTACGAAGCAGGCATCAATTTCATCGATACAGCCGAGGCGTACGGTAATGGAGAAAGTGAGAGGATTGTCGGGGAACTCGTCAGGGATTTGCCTCGCGATAGCTTTGTTGTACAGACGAAGTATTTCAGCACACCTCTTAAGGCAGCCAACTTCATTCATCCTACTGATGCGCCCATCAAGAGTCTAAAGGGCAGTCTTGAGCGCATGGGCCTCGATTACGTGGATATTTATCTTGTCCATGGACCTATTCACACACAAAGCATCGCTCAAATCGCGGAAGGCATGGCACAATGTGTGGAACAAGGTCTAGCTCATTGTATCGGAGTGGCCAACTACGACGTCGAGGATGTTCAGAAAATCAACGATGAGCTTGCCAAGTTTAACATCCCTCTCGCCACAAATCAATGCGAGTTCAACATCTTGCGACGGTATCCCGAGCTCAGCGGAAATATCAAGAAATGCCAAGACAGCGGCATGATCTTTCAGTCATATTCTTCTCTTGCGCAGGGTCGCTTGACGGGGAAGTACAGCAAGGACAATCCGCCGCCCAAGACGCATCGCTTCAGTAGTTACAAGATGGAGGACTTGGAGCCCGTATTGGAAACATTGCAGACCGTTGCTGAGAGACGAGGGAAGAGCGTTGCGGCCGTGGCTCTGAATTACAATATCAGCAAGGGCGTTCTGCCGGTTGTCGGGATCAGGAATGTTGAGCAAGCCAAATGCGCTATTGAGGCACTTGGATGGAGGCTTACAGATACAGAGATGAGGGAGATCGACAAGGTGAGCATTGTGGGTGACAAGACGGTATTTTGGCAGCAGGGATAAGTCGTAATATCGAACAATTGGATAGTATCAACTTGTGGTACAGGATGATAGACTAATAAAGAAACTTTCCATTATCTACATAAGACATGAGCTGGCTTCGGACTATCGCACTTAGTTAAAGGAGCCACCATTCTGTAACCAGTTGGCACACTCCTCTCCAAGCTCCTCTCTCGCTTTCTCCAGATACCTCTTATTATCCTCCTCAGATAAAACGTCCATCCAGCGTCCGTTCGTTCCCTTGTACACAAAGTCTTGAGCGCCATTCTTCCATGCGATCTCAGCCTGAGGTGGCGACGCAAGCGCGGCATGCTCCTTCATCCAAGCGAAAGTGCAATGCTCAACGACTTCCTTGAACTTGTCCTCAGGCATATCAGGCGTCTCAAGAAACTTGGCAATCTTGCGAATCTCACCATCAAGATCCTTCTTAAGATCATTGAAGTGGATGAGCATCATATTGGGCTGATGGCGCGCTTCCCACCATCCTCGGATGTGGCTCCAGAAAGGCCAGCAGATGGAAGGACGCGTGTCATCCTCGACAAGATCAATGAACATATCTCTAGGATTCTCGGAAGGTCGCTGAGGACCTGGTCCTTCAAAGCCAGTGTTCTCAAAAAAGCTATAAAAAGCTGGTGTGGCGGTATAGAAATGATTGTGCATGCTCCAGACCATATCACGACCGTCGCGTGCGATGAAAATGTACTTGACTTCGGGCTTCCAGACCATAGCGTCGATGGGCAAATGTGTCTTCATGAAGCGTCTGCCCGTCTGGCCTTCGACCATGCCGAGCATGACGTCTCGAGGGACAATGCGGAGGTCAACCCACGGTGAGAGGGCACCTGCTGGGACGGTCGGGTCACCTTGGTGGATGAGCTGGGATACGATTTGTTGCACCCACTAGAGAAAGGCATTGATGAGCAATTATTCCTGGTTCTGGGAGAGGTAGGGGCATACCGTTGTGCCCGACTTCGAGTGAGTAGCAATGATGATATCGTCTGGTCTGAACTTCACCGAGTTCCATACTGTTGAGTCCATGTGATTGTTGTTTACCTCGCGGGTCTTTTGAGGCATCTTGCCAGCGTTGCCGTTCGTAGTAGCCATATTGTTATGTGATGAAAAGGACTGATAGTGAGGGGGATTTGTTGGAGGAAGTCTTGATGGGTTTTATATCTTTGCTTTCTATCTAACCTGATATCACTCTCTCAGCTGATCTTAATTCTGCACGTCAGACTGTAGGATCCGACGGTCCGACACCCTGCAACAACACGGATCTCGGAAGGAGTTTCCACTATTTTCGGAACTCGCTGACGTGAATCCACTATCATAGGTCCGTGAGACGCTTAAACGACCAGGAAGGGTAAAGATGACCGAAGTTTGCACGAAGGATGGAACTTTCGATACTGGATGCGTGGGCCTGGAAGGAATTACCTCAGCCCTACCAGTCACTAATCCAGGATTGACGGTTAGGGCGAAATGACCTGTGAGCTTAATGACACTTTTGTGCTGGAGAGCGGATGGTGGTACTGCATTAAGACGGATAGGCCGTGGTCAGCCAGTCATCCACACCAGAACAGCATGAGCCTGGATGATCTGAAATACAAGAAACTAAATCATGACCGACGGACCGATGGTCAGATGAGTCAGCGAATAAGACGGCTTGGAGAAGCGAAAATTGACAGTTTAGTGCAGTTTACAAGTCAAAAAGGGTCAGCGCTAGTAGGTGCTGACCGTGACCTAATCTTGGATACCTACCTACGGTCCTATGGGGTAGGATAATCAGCACTACTGGCCCCCACCAGAACCAGAAAGCCAGGGTCTTTCTATCACGATTTAAAATTAGCATGAAGTTACTCGTTGGCTAGTTGAGAAGGGGTGCCAACCAAATCAACTTCGTTACGCTAATGCAGTGGCGAACATGGTTAAGGCTGATTCAACCAGGGCCTTTTCGAGCGTTCGATTTCACCCTGAGGCTTTGGTGGAGACATGGAAGCTACATGTTACTGACACAGCATCGTTCTTTTGCGATGTGAAGGGAAGGATAAGATTCGCTCAAGGTATTGTGAATACTTATAAAAGAAGCACAAAGAGAACGGATAGTGTGGGATATTTACAAGTTAAGATTTGGGGATTATTGCGGCTCTAAGTTTGTAGTACAAGACAAAAGAAATAGTCTAAGGCACTGAATGAATGAGCAGAAAGAAAGGGCGAGAGAGCGTTAAATTCTGTTTGCTGTCTGGTAATATTTTAGAAAACAAAATCAGTTGGAGATATTTCTGATAAGTCATGTCGACTGACTATTGGCTTTGTTTTATGTTTTAGTGTAGATCAGTGTTATATCGCTTTGTCGCTAAATTCCTGCGCCTACAAAGACGAAAGAGGATGCGCTATCTGAAAAGAAAAAGAAGAATATACACTATGTAGATCTCTTATCTTTGTTCGTGCTTGAACTCCACAAGGTAAGGCTGTCATGCTCTGACAGCCGCTTTGTGAAGTTGAGTAATTCTGGCCTCACGCAGCGGTCTCTGGAGTTTACAAATTCCCGAATACCCTAAAATGAACAAAGCCAAAGTAAACAAGAATTTTATACAACAGTTGTAGCAAAGGAAAGACGAATATGGCTTTGTGGCTGGCAAGTGAAAGGGCTTGTGGCACAATTGAAAGGGTCGTTTTTTTTTTTTTTTTTTTTTTTTGGAACACTGACTGGCACCTGCCAGACAGCCAGAAACAACCATTGTATGAACTAATCCGCCCACGGCCACCCGAAGTTCTCTGCTACATCAAAACATTCCGATAGCCAGCCTACAAAAGTCGAAGCAACACAAAAACTACGCCTGCTATTGACACACGCCCTCGCTCCCCGCACTGCAATCATGTCTTCTCCGCGAGCAACCACGGTCAGCTCTGTGGTCTTCAGTCTAAAACCATGCAATCGACATGCACAGAACCTCATATCTGATTTAGCAAACCAGTCGTTTGTCCGAAGTCATGACGGCTGCGACATGATAGATGTCGACTTCATTCCCGATCGTTGCGATGGTCTTTACCCAGCTACCATAGGCAAAAAAGGCCATATCAAGATCGATCGTAACTTCATCGCTAAGATCCAGGTTTCCTTCGAGCTCCATAAAGAGACCGGCGAGATCATGCTGGTTGACCGCTCCCCGAGCCAGAATTGCTACGTGTACTACGTGCAGAGCGATCACGAAATCCTTGACTTTTACAAATTCGGTGCTCTGGTACTTAACCCTGCCGCCCACGAAATTGTGATCACCTTTGGCGGATCCATCAAGTATGAATTCGAGGTGAAATGGCGCATGAGAGACTGGATCGACCTGGAAGCTTGGAAGAGTTTGGAGACCAGGACTGGGCAGGTCCAGACGCTCAGAAGTCTCCCACCGACCAAACGCGTGGAGGAAGGTGTTGAAGGACCGCTCCACGAGCTCCGGTTTTTGTTGCAAACGAAAATTGCTTGCAATTTCTGTACGCGCACAACGATTCACAAATGTATCGACTTACGGACCGGGCATTGTGTTGCGGTCAAGCATGTCGTGGATCTCATAAAGGGACGCTACAGAGAAGAGGGAGAGGCGTGCAAAGAGATAACTACGGATCTCAGTCATGTGGGTTTACCAATCTGCCTTTTTAGATCCGTGAACTAACTTTTGAAGCCTCATATAATTGAGTTTTTCCAGGTTGAAATTCTGCCGGATAGCTTTAATCTTGTGATGGAACTGCAAGACGGCGATTTAAGTGGCCTTGTATGCACCCGTGAGTTCAGAGAACCTCAGCAGCTTTTTACCGACGCAGATACTGTTGGACGTCCCATACTACTACAGATGTTGAAAGCGCTAGACTATCTAGCTTTCAAGGATATCATCCATCGGGATGTTAAGCCGCATAACATTCTCTATCGACGCATTAACGGCGCCTACCACTACTGACTCGCTGACTTTGGCATTGCAACAGTCGCTCCTCACGAAAGAATTCGCTGCGGGACCAAAACGTTCATGGCCCCGGAGGTGGAGGACAGAGACTCTGACTTCCTTCATACTACACGCATCGATGTCTGGGGGCTCGCTGCATCTGTCTGCTGGACCTTCGGATTTGAACTCAAGGGAAATGAGAGATCGTCTATTGACGTTGGACATCATGTCATTTGTCCCATTTAGACCGGCATCTTGGGACAAATGCTTGACCAGAATCCCTTTGAACGACCTTCGGCGGGCGAGGTGTTGACGCTGATGTTTGATGGAGAGGGTCGGATTACTGATGAGTGATGGATATTGCTTGGACATATTGGCGTGCTCGATTTGCAATTTGTTGCGGATATCTTTCATCGTGTATGGCCAGCGTACAGGTAAATGTGAATGCAATGCTCGTTTTGTTGGAGTTTGATTTGATACATGGAAAAGGATCGGAAACGGAAGACGCGGCTCGCAGATAGACTAAAGAATTGTTGCTTTGAGCTTGTAAGGGAATCTCTTGTCCTTTATTGTATACAAACCTGTTTGCTTTCGAGATATTTGCCTTCCTCTGCTTGCTGACTTCGCTGTCACTCAAGAGCTCCGTGTTGATAACAGTTGTTCTTTATCCATTCGTTCAACCAACAGCTCGTAGATCATACCAGAAGTTTTGAAAGTATTGAGATCGCACCCTCAAGATAATTAATGTGGGTGTGGAGCAAATGCAGATAATCCATCATGTCTCATGTTGAGCCGCCGGGTCGGATAAATATTGGTCCTCTCCTCAAGACCCAGAAAGGCAATGGTGTAACATTGATCTGCTGTCTAAGCAACCAATCAGATTTACACGAGTGCGCGAGGCCCCGCAATCCTCACGATGACCGGGATGAGATGTTGAAGATGGCGCAGAACGTCAGATTTGATATTGGCCCTTTCGGCATGTCCCCGGTTTGAATTACTATCTATAAGTATGTCAACATTCCCCTGTGGAAGAATGGACTTTCCAAACTTTCTCTTCTTTGCAGATATCCATCACCATGAACGTCTCCTCCATTCTATACACCGGCGCCCTCGCCCTGCTGGTCTACATCATCTTCAAACACATCCAACATCGCCGCAAAGGTCCATTACCACCCGGTCCCAGAGGGATTCCCCTTCTTGGCAACATTCTCGATCTTCCTCCTCCAGGGACAGTCGAGTGGAAACACTGGCAGAAGCATGGGGACGAGTATGGCCCGATTTCTTCTGTTTCAGTCCTAGGCCAACTATTTGTCATTTTGCATGACAAGCAGGCTGTCGTTGATCTCCTGGAAGCTCGTTCAATGAAGAGCTCGTCGAGACCCAAGTTGACCTTTGCAGGGGATGTGTATGTATTACCCCTACCCACTCCTTCCATCACTGACCTTTCTCTTTATCTAGGGTCGGATACGATAGTATCATGGGCATGATGCCCTACGATCGCACCTTCCGGTTGCATCGAAAGCTCACAGCGACCCAAGTCAGCAGCAAGTCTATCGGTAGATTTGAGCCCATCCAGGAACTCGAGATCCTACGGCTACTGAAGCGCCTCTATCAAGACCCCGACAGCAAGAACCTTCCTGATCATCTAAACCAGTAAGTTACCTCCAACATCCCAAACACGGTATCTAACCATCGCTTAGGGTTTCTGGTTCTATCATGCTCCGCATCCTTTATAACTACGAAACGGACCCCAGCAAGAACGACCACATCGTCTCCATGGCCAACACAGTAATGGAAGAGTTCTCTCACTCGACTAGCCCAGGCGCGTGGATGGTAGACTTGATCCCTTGGCTTAAGTACCTCCCCGAGTGGATGCCTGGTGCAGGCTTTAAGAAGACAGCCAGTGTCTACCGAGAGCATTTACTACAGAACGTCAAAGATCCCTATGACTATGTCAGGGATCAAATGGCGCGTGGCAACGATGATGTCTCGTATGTCGCTGGCTTGGTCAAGGATATCCACCGTAAGATTGACTCCGAAGAGGAGAGCGTGATTCAATGGACAGCTGCTTCCATGATGAATGCTGGCACGGACACTACTGGTGCGACGCTACTCTCCTTTTTCGCAGCTATGGTCATCTACCCCGACGTCCAGAAGCGAGCCCAAGAAGAAATCGACCGTGTTGTGGGAAATTCTCGTCTACCTTCTTTCTCGGACAAAGCGAATCTTCCCTACATCAACGCCATCATCCAGGAAGCGCTTCGCTGGCATACTTTAGCACCTATGGGCTTCCCGCACATGACGACAGAAGACGACACTTACAACGGCTTCTTCATCCCTAAAAACACTCTCTTGTTCCCAGCAGTATCATCTATCACCCACGATCCCGAAGTTCACCACGACCCGATGGAGTTCAAACCCGAGAGGTACTCAGAGCCGTATAACGAGCCTCTGCCGTCAGATGTAGTGTTTGGATTCGGGCGTAGGGCATGTCCTGGGAAGTGGATTGCTGAGCAAACAATGTTCTTGACTATCGCACAAATGTTGGCTGTTTTCACAATTGGAAAGGCGGTTGATGAGGAAGGGAAGGAGATTGATGTTGCGTATGTGCAACTGCCGGGTGTTATCGCTAGGGTGAAGCCCTTTCCGCAACGAATCATGCTTAGGAACGAGGCTTATGGACGTTCCGTCATGTAGATGTATCAATTTATTTCGTTTCCTGTTAGAGGGTTTTGGTAGTGAGGTAAACCTGGATATGTATGGTTGATATTGGGCCACAAAATGCAAGGTACCAAGGGTGCAGGTCGTAAGGCCTAAAGCTCCGTTATGGAGGATTGGATCTGTCCGGTAACGGTTGTGAGCAGAGTTGTTGGGAAAGGCTTCGGTCAGTAGAGTTGTCGGTTGTTGCGTGGTTGATGGTGGTGTAAAAAGGAGAAAGACTCCACGGGGAAGAGATCAATGAACAGGTTTGTGACCAGACTCAACCTTTTGTTAGGCAAAGAAAAAATATGAGCGTTACCTACAGGATCTACGAGGAGACAAATTCCACAATATGAGAGCAACCTCGAAATCACAGGACTTTGACTGACAGTTCCGGGCTGCTAACTCCTGACATGAGCCCGCCAATCAGGATTGTCCGTCGTACCACAAGTTCCCAGCCCCTGTAACCAAGTTGCTGCCTTGCACCCTCATATCCTTTCGCGGACAAAGAAAGGCAGAAGCAGTGGAGGACTTGGTAAGTGGGGCACTCCAGCGCACACATAATCCAAGCTCACCCGTAGCTCATCTCTCATCTCAACATCGACTCTCATAAACAAAACAGAACAAAACCTCTCCATGGCCGATGACTGCGTTATCTGCGGAGGTTCCTTCAGCGGCTCTGGTGGTAACCAGAGTTGGGCTGGCGTGCTTCGTATAGGTAATTTGTCTAACTCCATCTCACAGTCTATGCTGATCAAAATCTTTCAAGCTTGTTGTCGACCAGGAGACTTGACGGTTAGTATCACAGGACGTGGTTACCAGAATGACCAGGAATACGTCGTGCCCAAGGATCCAGATTGCTCATATCAAAACGAGCATTCTGAAGCTGAGCTAGAACGACATTATCGCTACTCCGTAACTCGAGAACTCTCTGGAACTCGACTTGTTGTCGCGTTCCATGATTCCTGTTGGTCTATACTTTTAGATCACATTTCTCTATTCACGGCTGTTCGACACGAGAAGAACCGAATCGCCCAGGCTCTCTATGACCTTATGCTTGATCTTCCACAGGGCGAAGATTGGGGTGCTTACCTTGGTAACAGTCGCTTCGGTATACAGCCACCTGAAGTCGATTACTGGGAAGCGGATCCCAATAAAGGGTTTACGATGCATGGTAGGAGTACCCCTCCTTACCCCGCTGGCCAACTTCCAGTGTCTACTCGACCCTGGCAGGATTGTTTCTCACAATTCCCCATTGAGCTCACCTATCATCTGGTTTCATTCTTGGATTCGTCATCACTTTGCAATTTCCGATTATCATCCAAGTTTATCGGCAGTCTCTGCAGTCAGTACAGACTCCCTCAAGAGTTCTGGGCGAGTCGTTTCGCTGTTGAACACGAGATGGGTTTCGTCCCACTGGCCTGTGGCTCCCTACCCACGGTACCCGACTGGAGGCAACTGTACTTCGATGTGAAAGATGATCTTCGAAGGGGTTCTCAGATTAGTCACCTGCGAAGCCGCCGCAGGGTCTGGACCTGCATCAGCCATCTGCGTCCCCTGATGATAATACTCCTTCAACAGGATCACAATATACAAGACATGGGTAGCGTCGAAGACGATACTTCACTACATGGGCTTGTTATTACTCAGAAGACCCAGGCTCTTTCACATATGCCATCAAGACGCAAGGGCTCACAGTATGTCAACCTCGATCTCCAACATTGGGGAGCTGATGTGATCCGATTATCTATTTCCACCGTAACCATCAACTCTACCGCTTACATATGTGGTTTCAGAGTCCGTATCCAAAATGGAACAGATATTGGGGAGGTGATCTCGCTCGCGGGTTACGTTGCGCCTGCCACTGAAACTCATATCTGTTTGAACTCATCAGACGATTTGTTGCATATCCGAGTGGCTGTATCATCCGGCGGTATACTTCGCCTCGGATTCCAGATAAGGGACGTACAGGACCAAATGATGTGGAAATGGATAGGACAGCTTGAGGATCTACCGTTCTATTCTGACATCGTCACCCTTGGTGCCCAAGCGAGCAGCCGGATCACAGGGATCATTTTCAGCTTCGATGTAAGTGTCACCCATTCCACCAGGGAAGCGGTCTAATTTCAGCGATCAATAGTCTCTCAAGGCGATATCTGTTCAACTTGTCGAAAACCTCCGCCATCGGGCCTCTTCCAACCGCCTTTGTTAAAACCTCTACAACTCGAGCTGAGTGTATTTGCAGTTACACACAAACAAAGATCACGAGATTAGGCTATCGGCTACTGGGTACTGTAGCGACATGCTACGATCCACGACTTCTTGACTGGATGGTTACCCAGGGCCGAATGGGAGAGTTGGCAGGAAAGGGAGGTTGCCGAGCGAGATGAAATCAGAGAAGGCAAGAATAAGGAAAGGTGGAGACACGAGCGCCGATGTTGGTTTGTGCCTCAAATTGAAGAAAATTTTGCCAACTCTCACGCTTGGGACCAAGACACAGTGAATCAGTCTCTAGCAATCCGCTTCCTGTTCGGGGGAGATGTTGAACGAACACTTGCAGGGCTTTATTTTGACGTGCAACAATCATCAAGAGGGGAAGTTGAAATTGGGAAGAGTGGACAATTGTTTACATATGAGACTGGAACGGGATGGCATGGACTAAATGTAAATGCTTCTAGATAGTCTCATCGAACTGTAACTTGCACTCATACATGTATCAAACCAACTCTCATGTGTCCGTTTCCCTCTCGGTTCGCCCTCAGGCAATACGGCACAAAGACAGCTTCCTTTCCTACTCCAGCATCGATACCACCATCTACTGTGAAGCCAGGAGCTGCGCCAGCGTCTACACTCTTCAACGATCGACGCCAACAAGACGTCTTCAGCGCAACATATTCCTCTTCCCCGAGCGACTGCTTCTCCTCTACAATGGGAGCAGTCGCCTTAAGCCCGACATCCTTGAAGTGATTATCTTCCCATGTATTATCAGCATCTTCCATGCAGTATACTAGAGGGCCTCGAGCAAGAGTCAGTGTTCGCTGGTTGGTGTACGGATGGGGAGCAATGTAGCGCGGTGTAAAGTTGCCGATCGTTAGGGAGAACTCTGGATTCTTTGCGACGTAGGATGAACTGAAGGTCAGATAGCCCTTTTGCAGATCGATGCTTTCTTCGCTTGGTTCAGGTTTCAACTGGTACTTGTTTCGAGACCACCCAGGTATCCTCAGTCTGATTGTAGTTGTTAGTGACTCGGGGGCTGTGAGGCGAAACTTGACAACTCCGTCCCATGGCCAGTCTGAATCCTGCTCAAGAATCACTTCTTGCCCATCAACTTCGAACTTCAGAGTCGCCTTCGTATACAAATGCACATGAATGAACGCCTCTCCATCGGCGGTCTTGCCAAAGTCCCAGAGATATCCACCCAACGAGCCGTAAAGACGTGTGACGTTCGGCGGGCAGCAAGCGCACCAGAACCATTCCTCGCGAACGCTCTTGTCGGTCTCTGAACTGCCCAGCTGGTTCACATAGGTGAAAGCCTTGCCGTCAAGACTCATCGAGGTCATGACGTTGTTATAGAGGCAGAGTTCCATAACATCTGCAAATCGTCCGTCAAGGTCGATGTGGAGAAAACGCTCTGCAAGCATCATGACGGCGATCGAAGCACACGTTTCGGCATAGCAGCCTCCTTCGTCTGTGCTTTGGGGAAGGAAGTAGTCGCGTCCGAAGCCCTCCCATTGCTTGATGGCGCCTATCCCGCCGGTTAGATACATCTTCTTGTCGACCATGTTGTTCCATAGGCGGTAGAGCGCATTCTTCCAATCCGATGAAGCTTGCAGAGATTGGTCGTCGATGCAGACCATGTCAGCTACAGCAGTGAGCAAGTACATCGCGCGCACTGAGTGGCCCTCCACGGTCTCTTGCTCAAGGATGGGCTTATGAGCTTGGCAGTACCAGTGAGAAGCATGCTCGGGGTATGAATCAGGTCTTTGGTAGAGATTCTGGCCGCGCTGCTTGGATTCCCATTCAAAATAATGCTCTCCAGCCTGACCGTTCTTGTTGCCGCGCTCTTCTATGAAGTAGCGAGATAGCTCGTAGGCTTGTTTGTTTCCGGTGGCTTGATAGAGGCGGAAGAGGGCGAGCTCGATCTCTGGGTGGCCCGGGTAGCCGTGGAGCTGACCGTCGGCAGGTCCGAAGGTACGGTGGATGAGAGTGACGTATTTCTCGATGGGTTCAAGGAGGAGGTTGTTCTTGTAGTATTGGTGGTGTGCGATGGCAGCTTCGATAAGATGGCCTGCGTTGTACCTGGGAAATGTTAGTGGGAGGGCCTCATAAGCATAGCCATAATATGAAACTTACAGCTCATGCATATCCTGCAAATTCGTCCATCTCTTCCCCGGCTCAACAACAGTGTAATGAACATTCAGATATCCGTCATCCTGCTGCGCCCCCCGTATCATCTCAACAAGCTCCCTGACAGCCTTGTCAATCTCCTCATCAAACTCATCATGCAAAAAGTAACAGGCGCCCTCAATCCACTTTGCTATATCACTATCCCAAAAGAGATGGAACGGGACAGGCCACATAGACTTGTCGGCATAAATCTCATGCCACTGCAGCTTGAAGCAGTCATATCGGCCTGTTTCACGCAGTCGCTCTAGCTGTGTGTGCAGGGTTGTCTTTGCGACTGTGTTTCGGCGCCGGTAGAGGATGGAGCCGGGGGTGAAGGTAGTGTGGTGGAAAATGAGCTGAGGATGAGACATTGTGAGTTTGATTCGATGATGTGATTCTGGACTTCGGGTAGTGAGTACTTATCGGGTCATCGATGGAGTCGTTTGGTCTCTGTGGCGTTAATGGGTCACGGTGGGATGGAAGCGGAGAGCCCACTGGTCATCCCATCGGGGTGTGGTTGGGTACCCTAGAGCGGACTTGAGGTGGATGGTTTTCGGGATTGAAGTGGGAGGTGGGCGTCGACACGTTCCGAAAGTTGAGTTATTGGCTCTGACTTCAATTTGATAAAATGAATATGAGTTCAATAACTTTTGGATTTTATGTTAGCTATCTTGTTTGTTTGCAACGCAAATCTGTGTTTGCGTTTGTTAGTTGACACATCAAAAACTGAGACCGGGGTTGGACAAGCAAACTGTAGACAACTCAAACAACACAATCAGAAGTGGAGAAGAAGAAACGTCTTTGCAATTCAACGTAAGACTCCCTACGTATCATTTCGGTTTGTCCATGAAATCTTCATCGTCAGCCAGCTAACTCTTCCATTACGAAGCTCTGGGGGTATTCTCTTTGCCTGTTGGGTGGCTGACGCTGATTGGCCCGCTAAGATCTTGTCAGCGGGTATGCTAGGAGAGTCTGGACCCGAGGTTAATTTAGCGTCATCCATGGTGAAGAGGAACACGGTATGAACCGCCGACTGATGAGCTGGGTTTAAATCTTGCTGGACGGTTCAATTGTTTTTAACTATCACAATGAATTAAATGATAACTTATGGAAATGATATTCCACCGGCGTGTATGCCTTCCAAAAAACAAGACATTTGATAGACTGTATACGACATGAACACCCCGAAGTCGCATTAGACCGCTTTCGATCATTGGGAGGAAAGTGGGGTTCATCTCATCCGAGTTCCCTGCTTGACATTTGCCCTCACGACGTGACATTCAAAGCTTCACCCAACCAACCACCTTGGAATTGTTGAAAGCCCCCAATGAAGATCCCAGTGCACGGAAATGGAGAAATTCCAATGCGGGCAGTGCCCTCGTAGCTTCAAGCGACAGGAGCACCTGAGACGACACCAAAAAGTCCACGAGACTCATAAACCCTTCGAATGCAACATCTGCCATAAGGGCTTTACTCGCAGGTACGGTACCCATGTTGCATGACCTGTCACAACTACTAAGTAAGCTATAGTGATATCCTGCATAAGCACATCGCTATTCATGACCACCCTGCAGCACCCGCCGCGGACAGACGCGATACTGCTCGACGCAGAGCGTGTTTAGAATGCGCCAAAGCACGAGAGAAGTGCACGAGGACTACACCATGTCAGCGATGTTTGATCAAATCACTGAGTTGCAGGTACCCAAACAACGCGGATAAGCAACCGATGGTGTCCTCGAGGACCGATGACGTGTCGCTCGTGCAATCGGGTGGCAGTATGGGACTCACGCACAGCGTGCCATCTAACCAGCAGCTTTCGATATCACCTCAAGAAGATCCAAACACGCGGTCAAGTCCATTTCTTGAAGATAGCGGAGACACTTCAATGCAACAGGCACCACCATTCGAGTATGACCTTGGCCCATGCGATATCGACTGGGACTTCCCAATGAACTGGTTACCGTACAACAACGAGATCGAAACAAACTACTGCTCTATACTCGGTCTTGATAACAATATAGCTTCAACGGGATCTTTGCATCCTTCATGTGGAAATGAGCCAACCTTGAATCAACCGACGTCGACGATACCTGTCTTGGGCAACACTCCACAAACTATATCTACCGTTGGATCTATATCTCAAGGCAATGGCGCAGCTGCTTCACCGCAGCTAAGTATGTCATCGGATCGCACAACACCCGGTGATTTATATGCCACGAGCTCAAATGGCGCACGAAGACCTTGCACGGACCGATCGAGGCAGTTATTCCCGCCGCTGGGTGTTGAGGGCTGTACCAAGCTGTGGCCTGTCTCCCTAGATCCGAGCCTCCATGGCCAGAACAGCACCTGGGAGTTTCCTGACTTAGATCACATAACTATTGAGGCCGCCGATGGCATTCGAGAGTTTGCACTAACACAAGCGACTTACGCCAAGATATATGACTCTTTTGAGAACACTTGTCTGGAATCCGGCATTTTTGGAAACGAGTTCACGTCTTCTGAGTTTCCTCCCTTGCCAATCTTGGATTATTGCATAAAGCTCTTCTTCGAACATTTCAACCCAATATTTCCGCTAGTGCATCCAAACATAACGGATCTCAACGCAAACTGGGTACTGGTCCTAGCGATCTGTGGAGTAGGAAGTCAGTACTCTGCCACCGACGACATTAATGATTGCGTTTTACCTTTGCAAGAGTTCTTGAGGAGAGTGCTGGTTGTCCACTTACAGTTGGAGAACTTGGAAATGGACATTGCGCTGGCACAGGCTCTGGTTCTGAGTCAAGTCGGACTACTATACTACAGCACAAGTAAGTCTAGGCACATCGGCTATCAACGAGTAGGTGATCTACACAAAGTTACCAACCTCTACCGAAGGTCCCATACACAAGTGGCAAGCGATGTGAAAGCTCGTCTCAATCAGCGGGAAGCGAATATTCACCAGGAGTGGAAGGCTTGGGTTGAAGACGAAACTTTGAGGAGACTTTGCTACTTTATATGGGTATGTATCTGGCTACCATACACGCGAAGGCTTAAACTAACCTCTTTACAGCTATTAGACCGGATGGGCTGTTATTACTTCGATGATCACCACGCCTCCACTTTCGATGTACAAGACATTGTCCTGCCTCACGATGGGCTATGGTCCCAGACCTGCTCATTAGACTGGTCTAAGGTATACCGACGTGTTGAAGGTAAGTCGCCAATCTGTCCCAAGGCTGAAGACAGCCGCTAACACATCTCAGAAAATCCCTCACTTCTATCTGCTGTCAATACCATCTTTCGCGACCGAACCGCCAAATCCGATCTGGGAGAGTTCTCCCGCATATGCCTTCTCCACGCAGTCTACCAAGAATATTCCGCTGTAAATACCTACTTCAAACGCCCACTCTCGTCATGGATGCCCCAAAACAACCCCGAACGTCAGTCAGAAGATACCAACCTCCTTAACACCGACTCGAATTGGCGAAACGCTGCGCTTGATTGTGTGGATACGCTACACTGGGCAGCCAATGCAACGATAGCCTCGTTGTTGGGGGCCGAGCATCCTACCGTACTTCATCTACATTTCTCAAGGGTTGTCCTCCTCGTGCCCAGGACGATGCTGATGACTCTGGCAAATTACCTGCAAGCTCCGGAGAGTGAGAGGAAGGTGGCATCGAATCAGCAAAAGGCGATACAAGCTGAACGCGAGATTTCAGAATGGGCTCAGCAGGATGTGGTAAGTTGATGAGCATTGGTCAAGAGCGATACGCTAACAAAGTACCAGTCGAAAGCAAGGCTCGCCGCGCTACATTGTGGCTGTTTCCTCTGGCACATTCGCCGCTATTCGAAAATGGCGTTTTATGAGCCACCCTGTGTATTCTGGGCCATCCTTACGCTATGGGCCTATAGCGTCTACTCATCCAAATCGAGAAAATCGTCTGGCGAGGAGCGAAGTGGAAGCGTAACCCGCCATGCTTCACCAGATCACAACAAAGCATACTCTGACGATGATAGCCCGACCTTTATCAGGCTGGACCGGCCTAACGATGATGAAATGGTACAGCTGTTTGTCAGAGCTGGTGTATTGAAGGCATATATAAGTGGCGTTGGGGATATTTATGGCTCTGGAGCACCGGCCAGGATTCTGAAAGAGGGGAGAAAGATCCTTGAGTTAGTATCACTGGCATGGGGACGTAGTAGAGAGTACTTGGATCTGTTGAATGCTCTTGGATGAGCGCACTTCTATTGAGATCTGTCTATGGTAATGAAGGAAGATACCCACATGTATGAAACCAACTTTACTTCATTGTCTCTTCGGAAGCGTGACCTCAAATGCGTAAGCCGTTGTGTTATCCTCATGCTTCATCTTCAGCCTTAAACAACCATTCTTGACATGATCTGTCGTGTCGCTTAAGTGCTCCGGCCCATCGACATTATTGAACTTGTCACCACCTTTCACGACGAAAGCCAGCGTTCTGATGTCGACTTTTTCATCCTCAGGCAATCCCGTCAGCTCGATGGTCCAGTCACCAGATCTGGAGCGCGTTCCGGCTAGAATACGGACAACGTTGTCGTCGACTGTTGCGTAAACGTCAAGAAAACTATCTGGTGTAGGTGTAGTTTTGACGCGTTGACCAGTCATTTTGCTGCCGTAGTATTTGTATACCTGGTACTCGGCTGTTGGCCAGTATCCTTCGCCCTCGATGGCGTAGTTTTCGTTGGTAGCGTTAGGCTTACAGAGAAGGCCTTGCAAATGTTAATCTCCTGTATTCTACAAGGCCGAAAGTACTTACCAGCGAGGAAATCGTGCAGAGCACCCGCGATGGCCCAGTTCCCTCGCAACCCATGAGCATTCTCACGCTCAAGACCAGCTATCCACCAAGCGCCAGCGGAAGGAACCTGTTCGCCATACACAGCGTACTCGTTGATGTTTACATCCTTCGCCTTCTCAAGCGGAATATCGAACTTGGCGAGTAATTCGTGGAAAGACTTCATCGATCCAGCCATGGTATCGCAGTCATTACCGCTCTCCATATGCCATGACCATTGATCAGGAAGGGTGTCGTTCTTGATACACTCAGTAAGGAAGTCTGTCCACCAGTCGTGGGTTGTCACGGGGATGGCGGATATGCTTGGCCCTGCTATCCTTACTGATGGAAGCGTCTCCCTTCGATACAGTTAGTACGTATATTTACGATGATCCTTATGGAATTGTACTTACTTGACCTTCTTGAAAGTGCGAGACCATAACGAAAGCCACTGCTCCTTCGAAGCACCCCAAAAGAAGCTCAAATCAGGCTCATTCCAGATGTCAATGATAAGGCCATCCTTCATTTCTGAAGCCTGGACGTCCTTCAGAGTCTGCTCAAGGAACGCATCCCATCGTGTCCAGTCACCGTTGTCACCAGGATACTCAAAGTTCTCCGACTGACCACCATCAGCACCCCAAGCGGCGGGGAGCAGATATATGAACTCCCCTCCGTGCTTACGGGCTGTTCTATAATTGCTCAAAGCTGAAGCAAAGCGGGCCTATTGGTCGGTCAGTATACGGAGAGTTGTGTTCAGAACGGAGCTTACCTTGTAATCCTCGAAGCTGACGGCGTATCCCTTGGTGTTAGGGAGTTGAGATCCTCCCCCACGACCGTAATTGAAACCAATGTCTTTGTAGAAATGGTCGGGTATCTGGTCAGACTTATCTGGTATACCGTACAGGATACCAGAGGCAAGGTGCTTAGGCGGACCAGTCGTGATGCTCATGTCGACAGTCGCAACGCCAACAGCAGGGCCCTTGGCTTTGGCCTGCTCGTCAGGCAGGCCTCGCAACATAGACATGTAATCCTCAGGCATTTTGTCAATTCGACGATGCAGTATGCTTGGTAGGGTTACTCTGAGATGCTTCCCAGTTTATAGTTCATGCTCGAGGTCGCGTGTTAAAGCCACCAGATGGGCTTACCCGCCGCGGGGTCCCCGGTGGGATATCCGGTGGGAGAGAGCCGAGGATTGGCGCGTTTGATTCTTCAACTTCCCCCGCAAACACGATCCAGGCCTTTGGGAATTTTTTCCTGTTCCCCATGGGGTGAATCCCTGTCGATAATCATCAGATCGAGTTTAATACTTAAACTATCGTGAAGCCGGATGGAGTTGAGTTTCATCTTCCCCATGCTCACCAAGAGTTGTCTTATCCACTGACAACTACTTTCTCATCTTTACTCATTACAATATGGCGGCCGAAAAGACTCCCAGTATCAATCATGTCGAGGACGAAATTGTCTCCGACTCGAAAGATTGGAGTCATGTCCAGGGTCAACAGGGCGCTGACATTGATCGAAATATGTCACTCTGGGAAGCCTGCAAGGCCTACCCCGGCGCCATAACCTGGTCATTCCTCCTCTCTTCTTCTATCATCATGGAAGGTTACGACATCGTCCTCATCGGCAATCTTATGGCTCAACCTGCCTTTCAGAAGAAGTACGGTGACTGGTACGGAGATAAACTCGGTTATCAGATTTCTGGACCTTGGCAGTCTGGACTTGGCAATGCCACAGCTATTGGAACTATCATTGGCGCTTTCGCGAATGGATGGCTTACACAGCGGTTTGGATACCGACGCACTTTGGTTGCAGCCCTTGTTGCTATCACTGGATTCATCTTCATCACCTTCTTTGCCCACAACCTACCCATGCTGCTCGTCGGTTCTATCTTCTGCGGTCTGCCCTGGGGTGTCTTTGCAACTATGGCCCCAGCTTACGCATCCGAAATCTGTCCCATGGCCCTTCGCGGGTATCTTGCCAACTATGTTTGTCTTTGCTGGGCTCTCGGTCAACTCCTCGCCGCTGGTGTGCTCTTCAGTTTCTCCGACAACACTACCGAGTGGGCATACCGTCTTCCTTTTGGTATCCAATGGGTCTGGCCTATCCCTCTTCTCATCGTTTTGTGGTTCACTCCCGAATCACCTTACTGGCTTGCCCAGAAGAATCGACTGGAAGACGCGAAGAACGTCCTTCGACGAATTTCTGCCAAGGGTCAAAAGACTGACGAGGATCTCGATAAGCAGCTTGCTATGATCGTTCACACCAACAAGATCGAGAGTGAACACTCGAGTGGATCTAGCTACCTTGACTGCTTCAAGGGCATCAACCTTCGCCGCACTGAAATTGTCAGTCTTGTCTTTGTTGCGCAGAATACTACTGGTGTTGGTATTGGTGGTACACCAACCTACTTCTTCGTCCAAGCTGGTGTCGATCCCAAGAACTCCTTCAAATTTGCAACTGGTGCTCTCGGTCTCGCATCTGTCGGCGTAATCATCTCTTGGGCTCTCATCTACCGCATTGGTCGCCGAACCTTATACGTCTGGTCTTGTGGTATCTGCTGTCTCCTCATGCTTCTCATCGGTATCCTGGCTAGTGTTCCTCAGTCTCAGGCTGTGAGCTTCGGTCAAGCCGGTGTTGTTCTGGTCTGGGAGATTGTCTTTTACGCGACTATCGGCCCTGTTTGCTACGCGATCATCGGCGAAATTCCCGCTGTGAATGTTCGCAGCAAGAGCATTTGTTTGGCTCGCATTGCCTACTACATCTCTCAGATTCTGAACAACACTTATGGTCCCTATATGATTAACCCTACTGAGGGTGACTGGAAGGGCAAAGTTGGATATTTTTGGGCTGGACTTTCTCTCTTGACTTTTATCTGGGCTTATTTCCGTCTTCCCGAAACCAAGGTGCGCAATCTATAACTACTGTTATGAAACATCTTCTAACTTGACACAGGGCCGAACCTTTGAGGAGATTGATATCCTTTTCGCCAACAAGACATCTGCTAGAAAGTTTGCGCAGACCAAGGTTGATGCTTATGCTGAGGACTCCGAGAATCGCATTGTCAAGGGAACCGACGTCTGATGTATCTGCCGCAGTAGGATGAGATTGTTATGGTGGAAATTTCGGTTTCTGTGGAATTTGTAGTCTTTTATGATAGTAGTAATTGACAAGGAAGATATTCAGAACTCTTCAGGAATGGATATAAAATGTTCCTTGATGTATTCACTCCACTCCTCTTAAAGCAGCCCATTCCTGTTCCAACATGCCATAATTAATTATATCATACCACTTGCGATCCAGATAGTACGCTTCCCTTTCTCTCCCCTCCTCTTTGAAACCCAACTTAGTATAAACATGCTGCGCCCGGTCATTATACCCAACAGTACCCAACGCCACACGATGATACCCGCCAAACCTAAACGCCCAGTCCAACGTCCAATTAATAGCTTCACTTCCATAGCCTTTGTTATTGTATGGGGTGCTGAGGTTTATGCCCAGGGATGTCTGCCTGTGATGCTTGTAGGCATCTGGGGTACCACCCCAGCCAAGAATGACAAAGCCAATGGGTACCGGGTCGGAGGATTCGATGCCTTGGGCTTTAGCTTCGGATGGAGAGAGGCAGACCATTACGCTGAAGGTGCATTTTTGAAGGTTGTCCATGAGGCCTTCTGCGCTTTTTCTGTTTTTGGGGTAGATGAGGGAGGGCCCTGCTAAAACAGCGTTGAGAGGATCACTTTCGTGATGTTTGAAGAGGTAGTCTATGTCTTTGTCGTTGTTCTCTAAGGCTCTGTAGATGAGCCTTTCTGAGCAGTAAGCATTTGTGATACGTTCGGTGTCCATCATGACATATAGCTGATAAGAGGAAGCTATGGAGTGGTCGTTTTGGCATACTTCCAATATTTATATGCAGTTACCAGTCTACAGTCACTCACTGCCAGTAGTTCAAAGATCAGAGCTACGATGGCGCGGCTATGCGGCAATCATGCTGATCAGCACCTTCCTAATCAGGGAATTCCGGATGACTCCTTTGATAGCAGGGTCGCTCTATTCCCAAGAACAGTATCCGAGAAGTTATCAATCATCCTGCAGGACCAATGGAATTTGCCAAAATCCGTTGGAATTACCAGGATTGGTTTAGGTCTTACCAGCAGGATCTAGTCAGCTTATTGATAAGACCATATTGACAGTCAATATAAGCAAACGCACAACAAAATAACACATTCAAGATCAGCAATACAGGTATTTATCCTTGTCAAGGTTAAAAGTAATATCATAGGTTAGGCTTACAAAGTTCACATTACAATAAGTGCCACTGGTAGCTCTATCCTTCATCCTTTACTGCCATCATCACCATCATCATCATCATCACCACAACAATTTTGAGAAGCGGTTTATTGCTACAGATGATTGACTAAGATATCCGGATCTAACCTAACGCAATGGCTATATGGTTCAATCAAAGCGCGGTAGCAATTTGAACCTCTGATATCCCCACGATTTAAATTGGAAGAGCGGAGGGGCTAGGCAGCGTTGTAGCTACAGTCTGGCACGGTACCCACGGGGAGATACACCTCTGCCATCCGTTCATCATCAAGATCCGAAGACTCCGGTTACTCATCGTAAATGTTCTCAAGGATAACAAAACGAGCATGCACTCCAGCCCCAATCCTTTGAGGTTCCTTCAAATTGCTGATAAGCTTGACCATCCCGATTTTAACCATGTCATTGACTTTTTGTTCGTAACCGTTTGTCTTCCATACGGAGTCTCGGATAGTGGCGAGTATAAGACCTTTATATTTTGTGAGTTGGTACAGGTCTTCAAAAGCTGCTGGCCCGACGTGCCCTTCCGTCATAGTGCCGACACAGATCACAGCGTCAAATTTCAAGTCAGGTAGGCTAGCACTGGCGCCGAGCTCATTCGACGATAGGGACCTGTAAGCGCCCGTTCCTTCAGCGATATCACGCATTCTATCACTGATATCACATCCGTCGATGGTTGTTGCGCCGAGCTTCCGTAGTTCCTGACCAACGAGGCCCGTTCCACATCCGGCGTCAAATATCTCTGCCTCCGAGACTTCCATCCGAGAACTGATATGCTCAACTAACATCTTAGCAGCCAATCTGGGAGCAACGTATTCTTCATTTTCGACATCTTGGTTGTAGGTATCGGCCCATTCGTCGTAGATCTGCCGCGTCTCTTCGACACTGCCTGATTTCAGAGAACGCTCGAGCAAGGACATGATGGATTCGATGATCGATTGGTTTGTAATTAGTCTATAATGCGGTTTGGATTCACAGATGAACTTGAGATCAGCCGGAGCCCCTCTCTTATGGCTGACAGGCGTAGTGTTGATCGTTAGCTGATGACGTAGCGGGCTGAGACAGATGACGCGGAACATGATAAGCTCACAAGGGTTCAGCAACACCAAGATTGTAAAAATGAAGTTTATGTCGATATATGAGCCGTAACAATCGCTACAATCCCTAATCCCAACCTATGCTAACCCCTTTCGTCTTTCTACCATTGACTCCTCCCGGGAATGCCAACTTTCAATTGAGCCCATCTCCAATATGAGCCTTGATTAGTTTTTTTACCATTATTATACGACGATTTCGTATGTCCCAAATGAATAGCCAATCTATTCACTATCATAATCTCCCGTCAACAACGGAGACCGCTGCAAGTTTAGCCCATGTCTCGCAGACATCTTTGCCAACTCTGCCATGAAACCAGGTACACCACCAGGAATATCCTTCTCGTACCAAATCTTTGGGTCGCCCATTGCCATTGCCGCCTCATGCATTTGTACCAAGTCTCCGCTGTCCCAAATTCCTTCTCTTCTGTTCAGAATCCTCAGAAGATTCAGCGCCCGCTCGACTTGGTGCGGTTCGGTGCAGCACCATAAGAGGAAGGATAAGCTGGAAATCAAGTCGCCGTCTAGGGAAAACGTTCTTTGGCCAGGGACGATAAGCCGATGTGCGAATGCTTCTGCTGCGGTTAAATAAACTTCTACTGTTTCTGGTTCCGGCTCGGAATCGTCTTCCAGTTCGAGTGACATGCTCATCCTCCAAAACGCCTGCTGCATGTTGAGGTACAGGAGCTGTGGGGATGTCCACTCTTGGTATTCCCACATGGAAATATAGTTCTTGGTCATGTCGAATCGCTTGCTCCAGTGGTTGAATTTCTCGTCTAGTTGGTCCCAAGATGCTTGGACGCGTGCTTTTGTGACCAAATCCATATCTCTGAAGAAGGTACTTCCCGGAGATTCACATCCCACTTCAGCAGTGGTTTCACCCATTATTTCGACGGTCTCAACATCTAGTCTTCTTAACGCGCTGGATGCCTCGTCGAGATCTTTGAAAGGTGTTTCGGATACGTCGTCACTGGACAAAAGCGCAAAGTATCCTGTTCGTATGTCGGGAATGATGGTGTCTTCTATAAAGGCTGAAGCTTCGCATCCTAGACTCGAAAACATGTCTAGAAGTTTGCCGGCTATCCTTCCTTCGTATGCGTTTGTTACCAAGCTCGGTGACGACAGAAGACGTGTTCCAGCACGGATGTGACGAATTGATTCGGCATATCGACCAGTGATACCCTCGAAGGCAACAAACAACAAGCAGCAAACCAGAGTACACTGAATATCAAAAGATGAGTTAAGTGACATGTGGGGTATGATGTTGGCAATGGCTTTGTTGTACTGCTGCATAGCCAAGCCTTTCAGCTGCTGTAGTGGAGAGCAGGTCTCAGGCCCCGCCATGTAAAAGCGATGCGCTGCGCCCACGGCAATGATAGCATGCCTAATAGGCTCGCATTGATGGGCTAGAGGTAATACTACGGTGAGATAAAAGTTGGATTGGCCTGGGGCGCAGGTGAGTTGTGTTGATGTCCAGTGGTGGAAATGGTGGAAATAGCAGCTTTCGATGGATGTATCCCCGAGGCTAGGATTAAAGACAGATAAAGGATATGGCGTTGAAGGCACAGCAACGGCAACAGCTGCACGTTGTTGGAGCTGGGCTTTGTCGGGTGTCGCATAGCCATCGCATTTAACGCGGCCATCACGACATCGGCGACATGTTGGTTTCTCCTCGTCGCACTTAAGATGCCTGACTCTACTATTGGTTAGAATGATAGACTGCTAACTTGGTCATAGGTACACATACTTGCTGTAGGACAGAGAAAGCAATTATTAGCCACCAAGTCTACAAGCGAATAAGAAAGAGAGGGGGCGGATATAATGATTTACGGCGTATGGACATACCAGGTTAGACAGCCAGTGCGGACTTTCGGCTTGGAAGCACGCTGCCATTTTGGTTTCTTGGGCAGAATAACAAGCTTCTTTTGGTCAACTGCCTTCATTTTAGATTGCAACAAATCAATTCAATTGAGAAGAAGAGAGGCCGTCGAGATGGATGGATTCAAAGAAAGTTATTCTGTTTGGACAAAAGCCAACACCAAGAGCAAAATACCTTAAAAGATCTGCCATTCAGGGGGGGCGAAGCTGAGACGCTAGGAGATGCCGAATCCCTGTTTATACGGTGCAGCCAATGGAAGCTCATGCTAACGGCATGAAACTGGGTCCAATGCACCGACACTTTTTGTGTCATACCGAAACTCAATTCTAGCGCTTCTTGGAGTTTCGAAGGTCCGAAAGTCCGCCAAAGTTTCCCCTCAAAAGGTGAAAGCAGCACACGTTTGAGGCTGTGTTTCAAATTACACAAATTAAAACCAAACTAACGCTAAGCGATAGCTCAATAGCCCTATGAAGATCTCTCATTATCCCGAGGGGGGTTGCAGCCTCGAATTCAGCTGCTAAGACGAGGCATATTCTCCAGCTTCGCTTAATAAAAGGCAACGTAATCTCATCCTAACTAGGCAAATGGCCCTGACTTTTTGAACAAAATCTAGACCATTCCAAATGTCTGATCTGACAAGGCGTTCTTACACACATATAATATCTCGTCTTCGGCACAAATCTTCCGAATTGCCAAGGATTGAGGACGTAATCTCCCCGGATTTGTTCCTGATCGCCGATAGGGCTCGAAAATCACTGAGCTAGTAATGTTGATGTCTTCAAAATTGAAATTCCCGTTAGTGTTCATGCACTTGAGGTCCACTCTTGCTGCGACTTCACCGTATAATATGTGTGACTGTAAGTATAAGCAGATAGCAAAGGTAGGGGGAAAATGATCAAGACTGGCTTTCTGTTACTGTCTGCCCGTTGAGGTAACCAATTGTATGTAATCAAAGTGTGCCTTGATACGCGTATCATATCACGGTAGTGATATCATGAATGCCGTTCTTGCGTTCTGTCAAGGTCAAGGCCCACTATAGCCGTCAAGTGCGAGCCCACCAATTATCCTCGGCTCCTCAACGGGGCGGAGACTTCGAGAACGAATTATCAGATCTCCGGTATAACGGCGGATATAGTGCACAAAAACGAACTAGATCATGATGGTACGAGGAGATAGCCCGGATATACCCAGTCCTCGGGCCGACACGTCCTCCATGCAGACTTCACTTTAGATGCAGCGAACCTGCCACTTACAGATCTACAATACAAGGCTTGTTGAAACCTCATTCACATACTTGAGTTGATGCAACATGCCTCACTATCAGACCTTCTGTGGTTATATTAGACTTGGAGCGACGAAGGATACATGCGACATTTCCTGCCCTGGATGCTGCACCGCAGGATCAAGGCCCCAGGGCATGATATCAGTACACTGACGGCTGGCAAGACAAGGCAGTAAATTATGGATAAACAATTTCATCTTTTACTATTGACTCTAATCTAATTATCAACACCGTCCTGGACATCAAAAGCAATCTTTTTATCGCGCAGATAAACATGGACTCTCCAACTTTTACCAAGCCAAGACCTCCTGCAACCCTCCACAAGACAGGCTCGAACAAAGCTCCTCATCCTCCTGGTTCTTCTTCGCGGCCTCCCCCTCCGGCAACCTCTGTCTCGCTGGCCAGATTTGTCGTCCAGCCGCCTTCTCAAGCTTGACATGCTCATGGATAGCATCGCGATGACCGTCCTGGAACGAAAGTGGGCCGTGTTCAAGTCGAGGGTGAAGCTCGCCGCTGATGAAAACACCAGCTTCCAAGTTTTTCTGTGCGCCGATGCAGAGGTCTTTGTCTTCTGAGACTACACGTGCGTACAGTTCGGCGGCAGCACGGAAGTCTGCATCAGAAGACTTTGTGTTGCGGAAGATTTGGTAGCTCATTGATGAGTGGGTTGCTGATGTGGGGACGAATCGTTGGATCATCATGAAATGGGGTCTGTGTTAAGTTAGAAAGTGCATTCTATATTAGAAGGGTGAAAACTTACAGAACGACAACGGAGGCGTTGGGGTAGAAGTATGTGCTCGCGAGTTGAAACCCAGCCTTCTTCTGCTCCTCGGTCTGAACGCTCGAATGCTTGATCCATTGCTTGTCGGTATCGCACTTCATCTTTCCGAGGTCTGCAAGCGTAGGCAGATCAGGATGCGTCGTGGGACAGTGGTAGCACTCGTTGAAGTTATCTGCCAAGATCTTCCAGTTGTAGTTGCCCTCCATGCTGTATTCATGATCCAGCTGATAGTCCTCAAAGTTGACATTCGCCAGTCTGTCTTGTTGATCAATGGCGTCGAAGTACTTGGCCCAAGGCTCCGGGTTATCGGAGCTGTCGAGGTTGACCCAGATGAAGCCATAGCCATCAAGCTTGAGATGAATCTTGAAAAGACCGTTCTTGCTCTTGTCGAAACCTTCAAGAACGTCATAGTTGGGTGCCTTGGCGAGGTTGCCGCTCAGACCATAAGACCAACCGTGGTACTTGCAGGCAAAGATGGATGAGTTGCCTTGAGTTCCGCCTTGGACAACTGGAAAGGCTCGGTGACGGCAGACGTTGTGAAAGGCGTTCAAGCCACCCTTTCTGTCCCGAGTAACAACGAACTCGTAGCCTGTAGCGTTGAACTTGAGCCAATCTCCTGCCTTGGCGAGTCTGTTCTGGTGTGTGACAAGAAGCCACTTCTTGGAGAAGATAGCGCGCCTCTCGAGCTCGAACATCTCTGGAGAGGTGTACCATGTTGAAGGAAGGGCTCGAACGGGTGTCCTGTGACTTTCATCCGTGAAGTTGTCACTTTCGATGTGGAGCTTGAGCTTGTTCATTGTGTTTGTTGGCGGCTGTCTTTAATAATAGAAGTTGTTGATTGTTCTTTGTGATATTCGATACAAACTCTTCAAGTGTTGATGTATTGAGAAGCTTGTTTTCTGGACCTGACGGGAGTGGCAGATAGATTCTTATAGACAATGGCTAGTTCCCCTCAACGGCCCAGGTCATCAAGCCATAGATAAGTGCCGACCCTTAGCCCAACCGTCTCCTCTCGGGAATCGATCCCAGGAGCATCCATTCCGTATTTCGGCCCCAGTATCGTGATGGTGTGAGGTCAAGCTTATCAGCCCCGGTCGTGTGACTGAAGATCACCCCCAAGGCCAAAGACAAACAGAGGGTCACGATACTAATCGTACATGTCCCATTGGCTTGTACCTACATCAAGCGAGGGGTCTGCACGCCACTGAGATATCGCTATTCGGTCCCATTAGGTTTAGACTCGGTTTCCCCAGGTTGTCAAGCCGCATCTGGTAATTACTAACATCTCTGTGTTCTGTGATTGGCTACTCGGGTTTTGGAACCGAGGGGTCAAGCTCACCTGGAAATGGAACCCGAAGCAGCCGAGATCAGTCGGATGTGACGCGCTGGTATTTTGAGCTTATCGATGACACTGGCTTTTCCAAACGTGGTAATAGGAGGGCAGACTGTGCATATGGAAGCTATCGTGGCATTCTTCTTGAGAGGGGAGAGTTTGGACTGACGATCAGGTGCATCGGGTCGTCGGGTTCTACACTTGACATAAACGGGTTCTATGCCGTTATGTCCGTATTAAGTGCCGCGATAACAGATCGTGCTGTTATTTTATTCGATATTTGTTCTGCAAACCCGGGGTAGAATGTTCAAGTGCCGATGTTCCTTCACCCTGCTCGGTGAGCGGTGACAGAAGAGGAATTGAGTTTCTGGGTGTGTGTCCCGAAGGTGAGCTAGAAGCCTAGAACTGGCCATGTCATCCTGACCTAGTGAACGACAACCAGTCGCATCATACATTGAAAGCTCAGCTGAGACAAGAGACAAGACTGCAATGCGAACGACCCCCCAGTCCAGCATGTTGGTGTTACCTCCTTTTGCTGTTCCCGATTTCATTCTGGAACCGGCATCGGAATTGAAGCCGACGAATCTCTCTCTTATCTTTGAAACCCTTGACACCGACAACGGCGTTTGCGGTTTCATCAATCACCCAAACGCCACAACCGGTATCAAGAGCTTCTAAAAGATCTTCTCAAACGACTTGATAGCAACCTGGATTTAGCTATTTTGGCATCGCGTGAAGCTGTTAAACCAGTCACACGTAGCTTGGAGCTAAAACATGCCTCAAGCCACCGTTGCGAGCAACAAGCTTTTGATATGTGGAGAAATTCGACAGGAGATTCTCTGTGTGGCGTTGACCCCATGATCCATCGACAAAGATAAGGCCACACGGTCTTCCGGTGCATTCATTTCTCCCCTCCTTCAGCTTGATGTTACCCCGCATCATTATTGACTATCTGATGATGGTGGAATTGTGACTTGTTGTGCAACGATGACAAGTTTACTTCGCCGATGCAATTTTGACGTCTTTCTTGTGACAACATCTCCGATAACACAAAGGCTTGCCTCAAAGTCTAATCTTCTTTCAGTGATATCTTTCTAAACAGCGAACTGGAATGTTCTCCCTCTCTGTATCGCTCCTCAAACTGCATCTTGCCTTTGGCCAAGCGCGTGGAGTCCAGTATAGCATCATGATGGAATACCCCAGTCACGGTGGCAAATACGGTATAGATATACCTTATACCAACTAGCAGAGAAACAACAGCAATACGCATTGCGGGCATCTTTATCACCAGATGAGTCACTAGCAGACCCCGAGTAGGAGCAATAATTCGCCATAGTATCTCTGAGATCTGGCCATATATATGAATAGCCCAATGCTTAGTTCAGCCGTCCAAGGAAATTTCTCTCATTCATGCTTTTAATCTTGTTTATATTTTCAGGTGTCTCCATTATCACGTGCACTGCTATGTCCTGACTCTCTTGTCATTGATGTTTGTTTCTTAATGTGGTTGACTAACTGGAGTTCTGGCTTACGATACGAAGAGACAGTGCTTTTATTCAATGGCCTCTCAGATGAGATTTCTGGAGGACAGATGCGTTTCAATACAATGCATAGTATTTGAGTTCCACGATATTACACTTAGATTATATGCCTATTGGGTTTAACAATTAATGTAAATATTTTTGTAAGATATGTCTATCATGTGGCACTTATACTATGTTTCACATATACGCTTTTCCCATCACTACTCCGCTCCATATCCGTCAGTTCTGTTGAATCACCTGCACGGATCTCAGTAACCAATCCAATCTCATCATCTCGCACGCCCCATTTCTGATAAGCGGATGGTGGATGTCTCATTCGGTGTGCGCTGCTGTTTCCTATTGTTTGGACGTAACCGCTAGATGGGCCTGAGGGACCTGACGATTGCACAGGTGACTTGCTGCGTCCGATGAATCTTCGAAGACCGGGAAGGCAAACGACTATGACTGCTGTAGCCATCTCGGCAGTAGACATAATATCTAATGTTTTGTTAGATACCGCAAGTGATAGGTGGTGCTTTGGGATAACATACTGCCGGACTGGTCTTCAAGTTCAAAATCCGTCGCATTGTAGGCGATAAATCGTGCAAGACTAACGGAAAGGGTGATAGCGCCAAGGGAGAAGACACCGATGAGAGCCAGCTTCTGCTCTTTACGGAGGGAGATATGCTTGAGAAGGAAGAATGGGTACAGAAATGCGAACAAGTCGGTGGACCAGTTCAGAACCCACTGCACAACGAATGCAGTATACGAGTTCCACACCGACTTGAGCTGGTTAGGAATAGACCTGGAAAAGTCAGTTCTGAATATTCGATGCATGAACGCTGAGTCGTACCAGTTGTCAGAAATGGGTTGACAGATCAAAGTATCCAGAAGTATGGTAGCCACTAAACAACAGCATAAATATACTGAAACTCCTATCAATGCATTCCTCAAACGTCCCATAATCCTTGGTATCAAACTCCAGTAAAACAACGTGATCGAGAGCTTGGGGAAGTAAATCCCGATGTCGAACAAATACTGTGCCACAAAGACGATCTAGCATCGAGTTAGTCGTTCGCTCATGCTGTCGTTTCCGTCTGCTGTATGTACCTTGAGGTATTCTTCCGATTCGACGATAAGCTCTTCGGTCTTGGCGGGATTATCGATAAGGATCTGGAGGGCCATTGTCGAGCAGATGAACCATCCCAGCGTGAATACCCATCCAGCCCAGGCGAGTACATCGGTAAGGGTCCAGAGGGATTGTTGGGAGAGGACACGAGCCCAGCCGCGGAGCACAAGAGTGATGAACGCCAAACCAACAAGTACCGCTTGAACGGCCTGGTCAAAGTTAGCACAAAGGTAGCTTGCGGGATGTAGTAAGGACATACAATCGAAGCCGAAATGCTAACCATGGCGAAGCGTCTAACTCGGGCGGACCGCCCTCCCAACCTTGCAAGAAAAGAGCGAAAAGGAAACAATCGACAAAAACCAGACAATGACAATGTTGCAGAGACAAGGGACTTAAAAAGGAAATCTAGAAAACATGCCAGGCCCCCGGGGAAGATCATCCGGGTACGTGGGTAATTAATTCTTCTTGATCCTGCGAACGCACTTGACCCTGGCTAAGTTTAAGTTTTTCGGTTTTTGATTGATGCTTGTTAACCAGAATGATTGCTAGTCTGTAACCAAGCTCAGCCACAGCCATTGCTAGCTTCGCAGCGATGGATCCTTTTGGGAAGGTGGCCACTCTGTGAAAGAAGCTTACCAAGTGGATTGGCTCAAGGGGCCCCCTTGGCCTAATTGAGGAGTTGTTGGTCAAGCGGGTGCAGGGGGTCAAATCGTTGTTTTACTGTGTGTTGTTCGTCAAAGAATGCAGTGGTCCATTAAGCCTCAGAAGACTGAAATCAGGGCATCTTCGCATGTATATTAACAATTGGATTGTATAGATACTGCGTTACAAAACAGACGCCACAATTCTACCGGATCATTCAATAGGAATGTTTCGAGATGTCCACCACGTGTGATCAAGGTTGCGCTCGGAGGCTTTGGTCCTCGGCACCTAACAAAGCTTTCAGCTGGAACGAAACCACTCAGTGACATAACTGTGGCTTTTGCAATTTTTTACTCATAGCAACTGTTTTTGGGCACTCGCGCCGGTGCTAGAGCTAAGACACTAAACGGTAGCCCCGAGATGGACTGTCAACCTAAAACGGAGTAGAGTTGATAGCGCCAAGAGAACCCTGTAGAGGTATCAGTCACCAGGAGCATTTCATTGGAGCGAGGAACTTCATCAAAGACCAGTCTCGGCCCGGCAACGTGGCTGGGAATAATTTAGTCTAGTGCGTTGACCTGACTTCCCCTTTTATGAAAACGGCATGTGCTTAATGAAATGCAACAATTAAGCTTTTTAACAGTTCCATGAGGAATGTCGGAGGCCCGAATCGATATGTCACAATTAGTTCAACGGCAATTTGACTTTACCCATTCCGTTCTTGATGGATTATTCTTCCGTAATTAGTACGTCTTCGATAAAACATCTTTGGGCTAGTGGTGGATTTGCGGAAATGTGAGCCAGTGTTCCGCAGTTGGCATTGATGATCTTCCTGATCCTTATGCAATTAGCGAGTGGGGACTGTGGAAGCATTCCATCCAATTCAATACACTACAGAAGATGGCACGGGCACTAAAGCTCACTATTGATGCCGGAACTCTCCGGAGACGGAAATGAAGTAGGTTTCTGCGGCGCATCTCCGGTCTGGCTCGACATGGGTTACCCATAAAGGAATGCACACCCAATAGGATTCGGGAAAGGACATCCAGACGCGATTTAGACAGATGATGTGCAGAAATCAATCTATCTGATACTCGGCTTTGCAACGGGGATTAAACCGGACTTTATACGAGACACATCTCTTACTGTACCTTGCTGGGTTATGGTTTTGAGTTCCTCTGTTTCAATTGTAGGATAAGTTTGACATTGGTCACCTGACCACTTTTTCATACCTCTATGCTATCAGTAATGCTTACACAAATATCACGAAGGAGTTGTGCCATGCAAGTAGATCTGCGCTCCTATCGCTGTTTGGCGATAAGGCATGCACTTTAAGCTGGTAATCCTCGATGGTATTATTATACCCCGACTCTGTATCGGCTATCATAGCTGCTGTGTCGGATGATGTTCCATCCACAAAGTAGCTGCCTCAGTAGGCCTTCTTCACCTTACCATCAAGCACATCCTTGATAAAGTCCTCCAAACTCTGACCCTTAAGATCAGGATACAAATCCTTAGCGAGAACATATCCAAGGTACTCAGCCTTCTCAGGCGTATTGTCACCTCGAACACCCCACGACATCCAATATTCCAGGATACCTCTGTTCTGCGATAGCTCATCGGTCTTGAACTGTGCCAACTGTGATTCAAGGATTTCTTTGGTCATCTACAATCATATTGTCAGCCCTTGCTACTACGCAAATAGGTGTTTGCTTACCTCAGTACGCTCCGGCTTTTCACCAGTGATCTTCTCGACTAGCTCGAAGACTTCCTGCTGCGATTTAGTCTCTGTGTTTGCAAAGACTCTCTTGTTGATCGTGCGAGGGTCACTGATTATAACGGCGACGTATTTTCCAATATCGTTTAGGTTGGTGAGTGCAGAGGGGTTGTTGCCTCCACCAATGATGTTGTTGTTTGCGAATGTGAGGTAGTCATCAAGCTTTCCAGATGGGACACGAGGGAGAGTGATTTGGTACCACCATCCGACATTGATGACAGTGTATGGGAGATAGATACGCTGAATGTGGTCCAGGATCTCCTCTTTCTGCGATACATCATTAGTTGGATAAATTCTACAAGACCATGGAAAGACTTACGACATCATGAAGTCTCATGATACCTCGAGGCGCGTTAGTACCAAAGAAGCAAGGTACATATCGCTTGACGCCAGCTTCCTTGGCTGCATTCGAGAGAGGAATTTCATCATAAAGTGACTCAAAGTAGATAGCCGAGATCACGACATCGGTGCCCTTCAAAGCAGCGACGAGTTCATCTTGACTGCTCTGAAGGTCGACAGCGACAATATTGATACCCTTCTCTTTCAGAGCAACAGTAGCTGGCTTCTCAATTGAACTTGGTCGAACCAATGCTGTGATATCCTATTCGTCGTCAGCACTCACGTCAGCCAAGAAAAAGCTTATCATAGCAACATACAAATTGAGTCTCGGATTCCAAGAGGCCATTCACGATGGAACTTCCAGTAGCTCCAGTAGCTCCCACAATTGCGACTTTCATTTTTATTTCGTTATTTGATGATGTATCTTGATCGAATCAATCTCCAGAAGAACAGAGGGGCTATTAATACAGTGCGTCATGTTAAACTCCGCAAACTCCGCAGTTTCAATTGCCGATGTGCCTCCACCGGAGCGGGCTTCATATTAGTGCCGTCCATGTCACGGATTTAGCGGAACTGGCCCAGTTGCAGCTTATAAACTTGGGGACCTCAGATGAAAGCTATTGTAATCAGGCTCAGTTAATCAACAGACGACCGTGGAGTGAAGAAGAAAGTCGCATGTCCAAATTAGAGAATCCACTACTACATGGTCTTTGTCTAACGGGTTCAATAAGTACGCTCAAGATCGTGATAGCTAATGTCTTCCTGAACAATCACACTTTTGAAGCATCATGACTTCAATGGTTGTGCAGGAGGTTAAATAAGCACAATGAGATTGAAGATCTTGAGAGAATGTGCCAATCCTTCTGATCATCAATTCATGTTAGGCCCTCCCAAGAGCCTGAACGAGTAGCCAAATAACTCAGGTGTGGAAAAGTTCTTTTCAGTTCAAGGCTTTGTGGTATGATTCGCCAAGTTGGTCTTATGAAGGTCAATTTGTTTGCGCAAAAGACCTACCCTCAAGGGAAAGAGGGAAAAAGAAAGAAGGGCGTTAGGCTTCCATCTAAGGTACTTGGAGAGCTACTTGAAATATATGTCTTTTAATATCGCATAAGTTTAAAATTGAAATGGCATGATCTCAGAATGCGGCTCCGCCGACGTGTAGAGCCCGCCCGTAGAGCCCTGGAGCGGCAGCTAATTTTAGTGGTCTCGGTGAGCATGGCCAAGTCCTTTGAGAAAGGTCGGTAAATAAAACATGTCGCGCATTGCAGTATCAAATTGTCTCAAACACGTATCTTTACAGTTGTAATATTACCTCAATCTTACGATAAAAACTAATATGAGCAAACATGAAGCCATATCGGCTCCGCGAGTAAAGCAACGCATCATGAGGTCTAATTTGGATCCTCGCAGTTCTCGGTGAGCCCGTATGCCCGCCATCCTCGTGCGTTGTCAATGACATAATTCTCAGCTATACAGCACATGCAGGAAATTTGCAATCATGCCACTTCAATTGGCGCGTGAATAAACATAGATTAGCGATTCCAGGTTCAGAATTAGGTGCAGTGCAGTCTTGACATCCCCAGGGAGAGCTGGGGCAATTGACTGGCTCGCGAAAACCCGGAGTGAAATGATCTGATGTCCGAGTAATTATCGCGGCGCCAAGGGGAAACACTGAGTACATAGTAGATGATATCAGCTGTTTGTGGCTTTCATATGTTTTATTTACTATAGCATTGTTCCAGTCGTAGAGAATGGCGAGGTTCAATTGAAAAACTGGGTTGGACGCGACAAGACAAGAGATCTAAGGCGCTCGGGTACACAGATTGAAACAGGCCGAGATGCTATCTGTAGATAATCTTGCTGCACAAAGGCCTGATCTCAACTGCGAAACCAAATGGTTCTATCCCCGCGCCTCAATCTAAGACGTTGATCTGGCAGTGCATGGAATATCAGCAGATTTGATACACAGATGACTGTGGCAGTTGGAGAAAGCAGACCACGACCCCACAAGTTCCACGCCACTTTCTTTAGGGGCTCGCACCACTGTAAGATCTGCCCTGAAATTGGTGGCCTGACTTGACTACTGCGGAGCGACCCGACTAAGACGTAGAATTAATAGGGATTTGAGTCTATATGGTAGAAGATTGATATAAGAGAATGAAGAAATCATCTCAATAAAGTCACCATTCACTCATCAGCATTCAATCCATTAGCCACATCTACTCTCACACATTCATAACACCAAACACAGCCATCATGACTACCAACTCTTTCGGCGGAGCTCTTCCTCGCTTTGACTTCCCTTCTCAACCACAACCCGCCATCTCTCGCATGGCGCGCGTCAACAAAGCTCTCCCAGTAGTTCTAATGGTAGCCTCGGTAGCTGGTAAGTCAATTTATACCAATCACTTCAAGCATTTTACTAATTACTTTTAGCCTTGGCTGTCAAGACACGGCAAAACTTGGATGCTGCCCCCGTCACTGCATCAATGCTTTTTGCGCGCCCACAGAACTTGGTGCCTCAAGGCCAGACAATAATGGACAGGAGAAATGACAATGTTGGATTGAAACCTAATAAATGAGATACTGGAAAGGATTTACAGGCGCACTGGGGACTGGGAAGCATGGTGAAGCGATTTGCACATTCGTTATTAAGGCATGGGCTGGTCCCAATACATGATATCCATTTCAACCATCAAGCTTTTGGGCCGGTGTAAGACATATTGCATGCATAACATGATACGCGAACAGGGTTCTTTCAACATTTTGCATGATTTTGGGCTCTGACATAACGGCCACCCCGGATTTAGAGCAAAGTGACAAGTCATGATGGAACAAACCCTCCCTCCGATATGATAAGTGACATGCGCCATTCAGCAATTGATACGTCAATCGCGTTTGATCAGACTCCGTGACATAATTCCTCAATTGAACCCATCCTCCTTTGGACTCACTGCCATTGTGTCGTGACTTCCATCTCAAAACTCATTTGCACGATTCTGTCGCTCAAGAATATGCTTCATGAATCTTGAACTTCATCTGTGACAGCTGATTGGCGCTACGATCAGCGGAACCCTGCCGTTGTCGGTATGAAAGCAGAATCACTCCAGTGCTACCATTAGATAAGATAAATGCTGATAAGATACCGATAAACCACGATAAGTCACGTAAAACAACAGCAAAACAGTGTCATATTGAATCAACATATTGCTTATCCACGCGATGGCTGCTGGCCGTTGCCTCGGATAGTATTGCGGACTACGTCGATCCCACGCATCGATCATCAGCTCCACTGTCTCCTCATGAGTTGATCCCCGCATAAATGGTACCTTGATGAACCACTGCGGGGAATTATCGTGAGACTGATTACCCTACAGATCAACATGAGGTCGAAAACAAGTGAAATAATGTCGCTCTCTACTGCCCAAGCAATAGCAACAGTATCGGGTGTTCTGTCACATTTATTCGGGTTTTTCGTATTCATCGCGAACCCATTTTCGAAAGACCTGGTGCTCTTGCAAAGCTGATCTTCATTGTGAAGCATTGCCATGGGTTGTTGGAGGAGCGGAAAATCAACGACTTCCCATCACAATCTATTGGTACTAAAAGTTTGACTAGCGACCCCTGTTTTCGATGGTCCTGCTAAGATCTACTTATCTCACAGGGTAATCTGCGCCCGCTGTCAGGTATCTCTTAGCGCGATCGCCGATGTTGCTTTCTGCAAGGGCACGGAAGACTCGGCTGAAAGGTGATGCAAATATGAGCCAAGCGCAGCTTCGGCACGGCAAATTATTCTCCCGGCCCTAAAATCCATGTCGGCGCTGCCCATCAATTTCTCTTTCCGCAATCTCCAAGCCAGTTCATGACGTCACTCCACATTCCCCAACCATCGGCCCAACCTTCACGATGACATTCTCGCTCACGACAAAAATACTGCTCGTTAGCCTCGTATGCCTCCTCTTCGCGGGCCGAGCGTCAGCCTTTGGCGCCGGCGAGGTGGCGGGAACTAGCTCCTTCAACGGTTACGTCTGGCGACATGGCGACATTGCTGAGGCGCTGCGGTATTTGCCGGCAAGCTTCATTACGCACTATCGTTTCACTGCGCTTGAGCGACGGCAGATCTATTTTGGCAATTGGTTGAGAGACTTTTCGCAAATTATTGATACGACGGGTCTTGAGACGGTGCCGGAGCCCGTGTTGAGAGCCATCGTGAGCATATTGGGGTTCATGGAATTTGGGTTTGCGACCGATGAGTTTGACGTCACGCGTGAGAGGTTGGGCTGTTACACGCACGTCGAGCATATCGATAACCCAAAAGGCTATCCCGATAACGCGAAAGATGTCGATGAGAGACTTCGGGGGCCTGTTGATCCTAGGGAACTCGAGTTCGATCCCAAGACGGGCATGAAAAATTACATCGCCAATTCTGGACACGGTTGGGATACATCAGCTGATTACGTCACACGCGAACTCCGCGAATGCATCCGACTCGGCCGCGACAAGGACCCGAAATCTAAGAAGGAAGCTTTTATTCACCTCGGCGCTGCGTTGCATACTCTTGAGGATTTCTCAGCGCACAGTAACTTCACCGAACTTTGTCTGCTGGAACTCGGCGAGACAGATGTTTTCCCCTTTGTGGGCGATGCGTGTCGCGTTCAGACGCCTGGTTGGAGAGGGAAAATGGTGCCGCCTATCGTGACAGGAACCTTTGGCATGCTTGATATCTTTCACAGTCTTTTGGGCGAGGCGGATGACATGGCCGTTCTTCAATGCAAGGGATCACTGGAGAACCTGGAAAATGTACGTCCACGATTCAGCTTTGAGCCATGTACGCTAACTCTCGCAGGAAATGAACATCGGAGAAATCGCGTTTCAGCATCTGTACGATCTTCTCAGAGCTGCCATCGAAGCACTTAGCAAGCTTGCCTCCAATAGCACAATCCATGATCCCATTCTGCAGCAACTTGAAAGCGTTGGTGTTCTGTTCGAAAAGGCAGAAGAGTCAAAGAAGGGTAGCACAACAGCCGAAAGCAGCCTTGACGCCAACAATCTTTGGCAGACTATCGAGCCGATCTTCTACCTCCATGATCGTATCAAGAAGTGGATCCAGGAACGAACCGAGACGCACGACGATGAGCCGCTATCTGAGGATTCGAGCACGCAGCTGGGCAAGTACACGGATCAACTTGTCTTCAAGTACTTGAGTCTCATGATTGAGAGCTCAATCATGCAACTGCGAAATGCGCTCAAGGCGGCCAAGGAACGGGTCGACGCGGAAGCTGCGAAATCTACTTCTGCAGAAGTTTACCTCGATGGGGAAGGATCTGACCCGAGCCACTCGGATATTTCGAAAGATCACTTCAGCAACGTCCTCAACCAGCCAGCAGGTCTTGTTTCGACTGTTACTACCAACTGGACCACACAGCAGGTTGTCAAGTGCTGGGACGATCCCTTCCGGGACGAAGAGGAGACCATCCGCCAGATCCTAACCATCATGCATCACCCTGCCTTTCCAGGTCGTCACAAAACGGCCATCCAGAAGTACATGTTCACCGCCGTTGAAGAATGGTGGAATCATAACACTGCCTCTGAAAAAGACACAATCCGAGGAATGCTCACCAAAGAGAGCGTACGCAACCGGCAGCACGAGAACCACACGCTCACATTGAAAGACCTAGAAGGCAAACGCAAGGGAGTTGCAGAATTTCCAGGTTCTCGACCCAAGCTTAAGCAGAAGCCCGCGAAGCCGTCACCATTAACCTGGGTTGTCGGTACGGTGAAGAGCGATGCCAAGTATATGCTTGGCGCTCTGAAAAGAGGAGCGAAGGATCCCGTTGGGGCAGTCTGCTTCGTGGGCGGTGGTGTGTATATGCTCTTCGTACAGATATTCTTGATTATTACTGGCGTTTTCGGGCTTTGGAAGGTGAAGAGAGATTAATAGGGAGGAATGATACCCTGATAGATTAGTGGTATTTAGTTTGTTCACTGTTTGGCGTTTGGGGCATTTCAAAATGAATATACGAGGACACGGCTACTGAACTCAAATTCTTGCACTATGGTAGTAGTGTATCATATGAAGTATTGTAATCTGTCACTAAAGTCCAAGGCATAACGGATGTGAACTGTTGTGGTTAAAGTTATTATAAAAGATAACTGTCAAATGACAGTTCGTGTGATCAAAAGTGTTGTTTTATTAAGTACGCATTGCGGGCATCTTTATCACCAGATGTGTCACTAGCAGACCCCGAGTAGTTGTGGTTAAAGACAAGTTTTATCACAGTAGCAGCAGAAAGCGCAACGAATTTCTCTCAATTTAGAAACTACGTACAAAATACCAACAGTTAGTTCCCGTAGAAACTAATACCATGAAATAACATGTCCTGTCAGGCTTCCAAAACACCGACTCGATACCAAAAACTACCGCAGAGTATCAAAAGACAACAAAGAACCAAACCAGCTCCGTCGATTCCAAGCCGAACACATACATTCCACGGCAAGACAGCAGTCTCCCAAGTCGAGCGCCATCAACCAAGAATTCTTCCAGCACGCAAGATCAGGGCCTCTTCCCAAAGGGAATGACAAAGAGTAGGTCAGGCGTGGTATCTAATCCTTCATCTCCAAAGATTCGGCAGGAAAGACTGTGAGTTCTTTAATCAAGAAACCCTGACCATCGAACCAAACATGGTTGGGGTCACCGCGGAATCGCCAAGCGAGGATGACGAAGCCAGCTTCGGTGACAGAAGAAAAGTCATATTTTCCAGCAACTTTGGTCGTGCGGATGAAATCATCCTCACCAAAGGCGAAACCGTCGAGACAGATTCTGGTGAGGTCGGCCAGCTCGTCCTTTGTGAAACAGGCGGCTTGAATGTCACCGCGACTGGCGGGATAAGACTGGTCCATGAGGTTCCAGTTGCCAGAGTCCTGGTCACGCTTCAAGACTCGAATCGACCCAAATTTAGAGGTGGGAGAGGCAGCTTCAAGTATGCAACCGTAGATAAAGAAGCCACGAAAGGGTGTCTCCGAGGTGTACTCGACGGTGTCCGTCTCAGCCACGGTGGACTGATTGCTGGAAGAGGATTTGTCGTTGGTGTAAAATATGTTTTTCTTGGTGGTGGTCTCAAGGCCACGAGCCTCTGCCTGGTTGGCAGTGGAAGCAGGAGTGTCAGACATGGTTGCGGAGATGAAAAAGAGTACTGAGTGTAGAATGGGGATACAAAAAGTGAAGTTGGTGACGTTTCTGTGGAAGAGAGGGCTGGTGGAGGATTGTGAGATGCAAAATGGAGAAGGACAGAGGAAAAGAAGGAAAGGCTCGTGCCTTATTATATTCCGAGGGGGTGGGCACCGGAGTGAACATTCAAGGTAATGAATTTGTGCGTTCCGCCTTACATGTTCGTTGTTCTGTCCTTAGTGTCTATGGCCGTGACGAGTTCGAGCTAACACCAGAACAAGGTACTCAGGCACCCATAATTAAGCGCAAGGGGATCTACACTAGGCGGTTGGCCATTGAGAACTTGGTAATAGTTTGTCTGCGTTCAGTTCATTGTTACACAACCCAAGCACTGGGACCTTTGAACTCGGGGGGTGCTCCACTCGACAGACACCGGCCAAGTAACCCTACTACCACAAGAAGAAAGGAACAAGAAAGTATCATGCACTGCAGCCACTGCTGAACACCCAGGCAGCTGCTTAAGGTCTATGATGGATGCCGATTGCCTCTTCCAGACTTCCAGCTCCATCCCACTCCGCCCCAATACATTGGGATCAGCCAAACGCAATCCCAGGAGACAGGAACGTCGCTCATGACGATCGTATATAAAGCCCAACTTGGACCCTGAGGCCATCAGAAAGACTGCAGGGTCGCGTCCCAATAAACGACTATAGGATTTCCACACTTCCTATTTGCCAAGAAACACCAGGTTCGCAACGTTCATAATAGCCATGAAGAGCCATACCGAACAAGCGACAATCGTTGTGAACCACGAGTTGGACATCTTGATGCCCTCATGCTGAGCCCCACCTTCTTCTCCTACCTCGTTTACCGTGTCATTTATGTCGACAACATACCTGCTCGCTCTATTAGCCGTAACTGTCATATACTTATCACGAGCAGTAAAGTATATGAGAGGTGCAGTAACAAACGGCAATATGATGCTCAGAGCCACCTGTGACCCATTGAGCGCTGCGTTCAGCCCTGAACGGCCGACAGCTCCCGCAATGATGATGCTCGGGGTGATGCTTATGCTTCGGGTTACCAGACGACGCAACCACGGTTTGATGTTCCAGTTCAGAGCACCCTCACTGACCATCTGGCCGGCGATAGTGCAAACGATGCCAGCCGAGATTCCGGAGAGAAGTAGTGCCAGGGCAAATATGGTACCTGCCGCTGGAGAGATAGACTTGGAGAGAAGATCATGGATGCCGAAAATGTCGGCTTCAAGAGCCGATGGATTATTGTAGAGCGATGCACCGGCAACAATGAGGATAGCCGAGTTGACAAAAAGTGCAAATGTGAAAAGCGAAATCGCTAGATCAAGGACTGAAAGCTTGAGGGAGTGCTTGATTGCCTTTTCAGACGGGATGTAATAGCCTTTATCATCGTCTTGATCGATAATAGAAGACCTGGAAGAGACTTGATTTGGTACGAGGGCACTCCGCTCATCATACTCACGTAAACGAGGTTGAACAATGCCTGATCCCAAGTACAGGCTGTGAGGCATGACTGTCGCCCCGAGAATGCCACAAGCCTGATAAATACTGATCGCTTGTTAAAAACGTCCCAGCAATAAGGATCTGGAACTTACGCTTCAGATTCGACCAATGACTTGGATGGTAGATAACCCTTGAAAACCTCCCCAGGCGACGTGTCACTAATCAGCGACAGCTGGATGCAAAAGCAAACAACTACGCCAAGAACCAAGCACATGACGAATATTTCGAAATATCGTAAATGTTTCATGGACCCTTCCGGGCGGTAGAAGATTAGAAGAACCATGACATCGAGGATGGAAATGGCACATCCTGCGACAAGAGGTACCTGGGGAGCTAGAAGGTTTAATGCAATTGCAAATCCGATCACCTACTTAGGTCGTCAGTACCAGCAAGGAGGAATAATGAAACAAATCACTTACCTCTGCTATATCGGTAGCAATTATTGCAGCCTCGGCAAAAACATACAGGATGTAGTTCATCCACGGCGGGAGAAAAGCGCGGCAGGCTTGGGCAAGATTGAGGCCGCTTACAGTACCCAACTTGATAGCCAAACTCTGAAGAAAAATGGCAAATATGTTTGAGAGAAGAACTACAAACAGTAGACGAAAGCGATATGAAGCTCCTGCAGCGATGTCGGTCGAGTAATTGCCAGGATCAACTAGAAATTCCTGTAAGCGGGAACTGGCGACATCATGAGGTCAGATTAACATACTGTACGCGACAGAGATCATGAAACCTGGCCCGACAAACGATCCAACGCGAATGATCATCTTCTTGAAACGTTGCAAAGGTGTGCCATCGTCGGCGTCACCAGCTGAAGCTGGCGGGTGGTTGGCGGGTGCGGATATCCGCAGCCCGCCATTGGATGGTTGGCCATGGTCAATCGACTCATGAGCCAACCTCGAGGCGGCGTCTGCCTGCCCGTCCTCTTTGACAGGGCCGTCGGGGACTACTTGGCCCAGGTTCTTGGACATCGCGTCTGGCGGGAGCTGGGAATCCATTTGCAGCATGGCCCGATTGTTGACGAGACCGTTGAAGTCCTCATTGGTAGTGAGATCATTGGAGAATGGGCTGGGACTTTGATTATAGCCATCATCACCCTCGAAGGGCTCGTCAGTATGAGATGTCTTGTTCATGATTTCCGCCAGTGGTTGGAAAAATTGAAGATACGAAGGCAAGAGATTTTGGGAGATGAAGATGTCAAAATATGAGAATCGTCCGGTATTCCCCATGTCGTCGTACCAAAAATGCTGTCTGATTGGCTATATTGTGCTCACGATGACGAGTAAGCGGGAAGTCTGCAAGGGACCCGGAACGAACGGCACTTACGGCAAGTCAATCCCACCGATACGGTACGCCGCCAATAATGCCCTAGCGTATTTATTTCCATCAGGCCGTAATTCCAATACTATTCTAGGTTGAATACGGCGCAATATACGCCAATGGAGGCGCGACGGGAGGTGGAAGGCACACAAGATTAATCATGTAGTGGAGTGAACCTCTTGAAGTTTTCTAGTGTTTGGAGAGGCATCATGAGCGGCAAAAGTCAGTTCACACAACATCGAATGCACTAGGACTTTTATCAGCGTAATAATTCACATGATTAGCAGTTGCATGACGGATTGACAATATTTATTGAAGACTACAAAGCCAGCAGAATTCCATTACAGACCAACTCGCCCTTTACCCAAACTCCCTCCCGACCATTGAATACTCCTAGCGCATAGCAGTAGACGAACCGATCACAACACAAACAAGAACGTCGTCTCGGTATATCCCGGCCCATTGACTTTGCAAGCCCTTACTTCTTGCACTTGCGCTCAATGTGGTGCCACTTCTCGCCCTTGGGGCAAGAGCAAGTCTTGTGCTTGGCGTAAAAGTCCTTGCCGCTATCGTGGCAGATGCACTCCTTCTTGGCCTTGTCGTAGTAAGCGCTCTTACCACAGTGGTGGAGGAGGCTTCGGGTAGACTTGGGAGTGCGCTCATCGTGGTGCTTCTTCTTGTCATCGTGGTGATGATCCTTGTGGTGCTTGCCCTTGTGATGCTTCTTGGGGCTGCGCTCCTCAAGGTCTCGCTCAGACTTGGGCTTCGTGTCTTTCTTGTCATCCTTGTGATCGCCCTTCTTATCATCGTCCTTCTTGTCATCGGTCTTCTTCTTGACGTCCTTGGCGGCCTTCTTGACATCTGTCTTGACAGCCTTCTTGTCATCCTTCATCTTCTTACACTTCTTATGCTTCTTCTCAAAGGTCTCAGAGCTGTCATGACAGACACACTCCTTCTTATCCTCGCTATAGGAAGCATGCTTGCCACAGTGGTGACGATGATCGTGGCTCTTGGGGCTGCGCTCTGCGATCCCTGCTTGGTCGGGCATTGGGTTGGGGAGGGCAGCAACCGAGCTCATAGCGAGCACGGCACTGAGGAAAAGCTTGTTAAAAAGCATGTTGGAGGCTTGGAAAATGTGTTTGAGTGACGATGGGATGAAGTGAAAGTGATGTGAGTGCTGATGTTTCGATAAAGACGAGGAGCAGATGGATGTATAAATACGTTTCTGCCAAGCAGCCTTTAGATAGGAGACCCTTCTGATGATGATAATAATAGATTCTACCTCAATAGAGTAGTCAAGCTTAACCATCTGAGGGATTTCAGCATTCCTCCCCCATTGCTGTTGTAACATGTAAGCATGCAAGATACTTTCCGATCCGGAACTCGGACGTGGTCTAGACCCATGATCAACGGCTGACGCGGATGCGGCAGATCGGCAACTAGTCGGGATTTCCCCACACTCGTATTCATTATTCTGCACAGTATATAGCCACATTGTACATGTTTACACTTGGATACCTGTGCCGAATATACGGTTGAGGTAATTATTACAGAAGCTGAATTTTCCCAACAACTCCTGGTTTGGAGGTGATTACCAGTGAGTGGCTTACGATCTGAGGAAGTGGGGGCCGGATGAGCTGACATCCGGAGTTATCGTGATTTCAAAATTTCATCTGCCACCCAATGTCTATAGTTGTTGAGTTTAAGGAAGTACCGAGGCAGAGGCTGACACGGCATCTGAGGGGGTCGCAGAACTTGGGCATCCCTTGCGTGATAGGATTAATTTTGTCAAACCTGGTAAATCTCCAGCCCGGCCAGTGGCCACAGCATAAGTAGCATTTCTATTGGATTTAAGCTGTAAACTACTGTACATGAGATTGTCAAGACAGAGATCAAGTCCTAAAGTCAACTCCGAGAGAACCGCAGCAAGTTAAAGGGCGACAGTAGTTGCCCGTCAATTCACCCTAAGCAGGGTGGCGCAGCGAAGTCAGACTCCTGAAATTCGTTTTCGGGGTTATTTAGCCAATTAGAAAAGAATCACGAGACCGTTTGACAGAGTTGTAGTAACTCCCAGGACATGGTCCAGACCGGAGAGAACGATGTCAGATCTAAGTGTGAGCGGCAGTAACGGGACGGATGTCACCGCCGAAAGGTGACTGTTGCTAGGCACCAAGGATGTTCGGCACGCTCCGAACTAATTATAGAGATGACTGTGTGGCTTACACTAAGAGCCCTTTCCCAACTATCCTCCGCTGGCCAATCAGTCGAGAGAAGTAAACTCTATATTGAACTTCACTTTGCAGGGTCCGTCAGGAACATGAGTTATTTACTGAAAGTTCGAGGTTGTACTGGTAATGGTGTTCAGCCGTTACGCTCCAACCAATGGTAAACAGTACAAGTGCTGTTCTGATCATTTCGCCACAACGTTAACGCGAAGGCTCTGTTCGCATCCGCATAAATGTGCAACCAAAAGAGCAAGTATGCTAGTCTCTCGGGTGTGTTCTGAGGCTAAAGCTATTACATAAACTTAACTGCATGACGTTTCCTGGAATGAGGTGAGAATGATGTTATGATAGTTCATCAGGTTTGGCGGTAGGCTTCCTGCGCTATAATTAGTTCTGATCTTGAGAACGGCTTGTTATTGTCCACTGCTCTCTTACGGTCGGAAAGATTTGTGTAAATGTGTAACGAGCGACTTTAACCGTCGGATGTTCTATTGTTCTCTTCCATTCCCGTTACGAGAACCGACGGCTTGTTAGTGCAGATCAAACTACTGGCCTACAGAAACTGAACATTGCACTTCCCATCCGATATAACCGGACTATCATCAATCAAGCTTAGCCGTGTCAGCCGTGTCTATGAGTTCGACGTCGCAGGGAGGCCACCCATCTTTTTCAAGAGCCAGCCCCTCCTCTGCTCGCGAGCAAGTCTCCATCAGTCAAGCAATAAGCTACTTATTGGGGCTTCTAACAAAACTCGTCCTCCTAGGGATCATTTCGTATATTGTTGTAGACGCTTGCTCAATCCTGTGTTCCTGGAAGAACGGGGGAAGGGAATAGTCTTATAGAGGGAGCGGAGATGTACTAAATCTGGGCCGATGACCTTTCGTTGCTCGTAACCTAGGGATGACAAAGGGATGTCGCAGATCCCTCGCCAAAATCTCGCAGAGAAACCCTCCATTTTACTCAAGGTTGTAGCCAAACCGACAGTCATCTCTCGAGACACATGATTCCATATAAGCATAGCCTGGGGCCTCTGGTTGGTCTGGGTTGGTGATTCGCCGCATCATACGCCACTTGAACGGACCGACCAACGTGTTGTTTTGTTTGTATGTTGTGTAGGTTTGCCTCCTGAATAGGACGGACCGACTGACACCCGGGGTATGTACGGATATAAGGTCTTCCGCCACCAATTAGCTTTGAAGCATCGTGACTTCAATGCTTATACGAGTCCTTCTTTTGCCCGCCCTACCTTAGCATAGGGTTTGGGATGTTGCACAAGATCTCTTAATTCCTCCTTCCTGGTCTTTTTCTCTTTCTTCTACCAACAGCAACCACCTACGATACGGACACTCATCCGTTCATGTTAGGGACAAAGAAAGCATCTTGGTGTTTTCTTTTCGCTGGCGACAGAAGGAAAAGAATCCGTTAGCAGCGACGCTTTAATGGAGCGAGCGTATTTTGCAATAAAATGACCATTTTGAACAACCCGGGAACGACCAACCTTTTCTGCATAAGGTTCCTTGCCAGATATCTTCTCTTTCCCTGCAGGATATGCCAATTGCTTTTTAATCCAGGCATCAATATGGCCATCGGGATCCCATAAATGTCAGCCGACGAATACAGAGTCGAAATATTCCAGTCACTTTATGACAACATAAACTGACTCAATGTCTATTTGCTTGGGCTTGAGCCTCGTTCAGGATAAATCTTTAATGATTTCACTTACTTTCTTTAAAGCATCATAACTCCATTGCTTACGCGAAACCTTTCTTTTTTTTTCTTTCTTTTTTTCCGTCCCCGCTCTAACACAAGCTTTGGGTTGGGTATAAAATGCGCTTTTCCTTTGCTGTTTTAACTGACATATTATTTACTTGTTTCGACAATCAAATCTCGGGAGCCTATCGGATGACTTCAAAAATCATCCAGCTGCTCAGCGACGAGGGGCACACAAACCTCAACATCACGGACAATATCCTTTCCAATTTTGGTATCGCAGACATCTTTGCCTTGCATGCAACATGCCGAGCCTTACGATGGCTACTTGGTCAAATGACGGAGTCACCGTATTTGCTCAACGTTAATAAGCAACTAGGATACTACTTCAGAGACCCGTCTCGCTTCCGATACGAACTAGGAAAATGCGATGGAATCATATGCGGAGAATTTGTCCAAACCTTCTTCGAAAGCAACAGTCACAGAAATCCGGGTTTACAGATTCTCATTCAAGAGGGGCCCAAGTCATGCCAGTTCATGGGATACTTGCTCTCATCGGAAGACGTGACTCTATACTATGTCCACGATAACGATCAGCATATAAGCAACTTTACTAACGCCCCAAGGCCTTAAGAAGGGCCTCTCTGATATCCAATATACTATTTGTTTGACTGGATAGTTGAGCTGTGCCACTGGAACTTGTGCATGTGAATTGTATTTGCTAACATCAGGCTAATAGCTGCTGATCAATCATAGAGGTCGAGAATACCTTAAACCCGAGGATAAACCCAAGCAACAGAGTCTTCATGTAAGGAAGAGCGGAATAATTGCGCTGCGAGCTCGGAATCTAGACCTAGACCCTGTAACCCCAAGCGAATCAACTGCCGTTTCTTCAGGGTCCCCTGACCTGCCCCTTGCACCCGCTAGTGGTTTTCAACCTCGAGCTGAAAGATATGTCTAGCCGCAACAAGTAAAACTCAACGCCACGTCGCGACTTTACCAATTGTAAAATATCACTTCGTTACATTTTTACACAGTGGTGTATACCTCTGCCAGGGTTCGAAAAAACTGCTCACCCGAGCGCAGCGGGCTAAATGCTCCGGACACGTTATGCCACCTTCGACCAGTATCTGGCCTATCCTGATTTGGCGCCCTCACCTTTTGTGGATCACTTTTCTTCTTGCTCTCTGGGCCTGCTGGTATTAAAGATTGAGGCCAGGACAGGGGTTCTGGCAAGGATGCTGCAATGAAGCGGCAAAGCAACAACGGCGCCAAGAAAAAGACAAGACGGGCCATCCCCCCGCGAGATATTCTTCGTCTTCTTTCTTGGCTATTGTGCATCCGGTTCACGATATCAAGATGTTGGACACCGGCTTAGCGTTTGTCAAGTCTTCTATACCAGTATATCACAATGCTGTCAAGTCCATCATCTTCAAATGCGCTGAATTGCTAATGGGTATTTTCATCTATAAGCTCTTCTCATTGATCGCTGCGCGTTCCAACCAGTTTACATCCTACCTCATGTTCACTGAGGATTACATCCAACGTACGCTTTACATCTCTTCTCGCGGTCTATCTCGAGCAGGTCTTGTCGTCCTTGCTTTCAGTCTTCTCAACATCGTCCTGTCGCTATATGGCACATTGCTGTGGGCTTTGGATGCTCCAGGATACATCTTCAGAGCCTCGAGCGCGCCGATCACCGACTACCTTGACCAAAGGAACGAGAACCCACCATATATCGTCCAGCTCTCGTTAGACCCAGCTCAGCTTGATGATACTGCGCACAGACTGCCTCAGATCATCGGCTCTGACCTTTTCGAAACTGGGCTCAACTACACTTTGACTGGCCAGGTCAACAATAGTCGTGGCGCTCCAGAAACAGTGTCGCCAGTCACGATTGGCACCATCGGTCCTCGTATCTGGCTCGATGATGATGGCCTTTCTGTCTCTACCGATATGAACCTTGCGTATCCTATCAGCCAAGAATTGCTGGGCGAGACATACAAATTGAATATTACAGAAAGCGACGGATACTTCTCGTGGAACAACACGTTCAGCAATGTCTTCTCAAAAGACTTTGTCGCAAACATTGCTGGAAAGCCAGAGGTCCACTGGGATGTTGACTCGGACATGATAGCTGATTCGAGATTCATCTTACCTCACAGATACAACAACATCTGGTTCTCTTTCGGAGCAGGCGGCGGTTCTGCATTTATGAATCAGGTCTTCACCGTGACGAAGGGGAAGAGGCGCCATACATTCTTCCAGTCTACGTTCAAGACCACAATGCTTACGACAACCGGAACTCCTTTTGATGAAAAGGACGTATCGGATCTCGTGGAGCGCACAGGATACCTTGATCACAGTGACAAAAGGGTTCCATCCGCTGACCGCATCGTCGAAAGGATGATGCATGCTCAAAGCAACAACGCCAGCTATCACTATGGCGTCAACACGGTTCAAAGCACCAACAGATCAACACTTCAAAACACTTGGGGATATTACAGGGTAACAAGTGAAACAAGCCTTCTGTACGATATCGTAATCCTCACTAGTACCAACATGACCCTGATCCGATCAGAGAGCATTTCTGAAGCACCAGTTCCAATGGAAAAGTGCGAGAAGTCGAATGCTCAGAACGAAGCCTATGGTGGTAAGCTTGGTCGATCCGACTGTCTTGGCAACAAGAGAGTGGACGATCCGAAGTTCTTTGGCCAAGTCGACACGGCTGCTGTCATGGTTGCTCATGGTCTTGGAGATGGACGATCAAGCAGCAGCGCAAAGTCGCTTAATAATGATGCGTTGACTTGGATCAGAAATAACGCAAACTCTATTGAATCGCTTCTAACTGCGAGGGCGTACAGCGTCAGCATCGATGCATCCCTTGTACAGATCAGTGTGGATAAGCTCATTGTAGCTGTGTCTCATCTTCAGCTCGCTCTGAGCTGCCTGGCTTTGGTCATGGCGATCGTTCTATGGCTAGCTTTGATGGTCTTGGCTGATGACCATTGGGCTAGTTCGCTGCTGGCCAATTTGGTTCATAGTACGGCGGAAACCAGTAGTGCGAAGCCTGGTTACATGATGCGGGACCCCAAGGTGGCTTTGCAGTCCGTTGAGAAGAGAAAGCTTCTGGCGGTGAACGGGAGGTTGGTGGCTCTGCATGATGCCGTCTCATATTCTGGCGCGGGCGTGATTGGGCCACAGCAAGTTGGTATTGATACAAAGGAACAGATGGAAACAGAGGCGTATCCTGTCAACCACAGCCATCATCACACTGGGAGAGAAGGTTTGATGGCGGGCTTTGAGCGCACCAGGGTGTGAGGTACATATATATGTATGCTTGAGAGTTATTTTATTTGGTAAATTGTGATGGGATAACGTCAGGTATAGTAATAAATACAACTGGAAGATTTAAATTGAAGAAAGGCTTCTGCATGCCGAGAAGAACTCATCATTTCGAAGCCGGTGTCGTTATAGGTTACTGGGGACCTCAATAATTACCCGTCAATCACGTCGCACGCGTTGTCAAACCATAACCGGCCCTCCTCGCCAGGGAAGAATCCCGATTTGAAAAGCCATTTCTTGTTAAAGAAACAACCGCTGATGGTGGTTTCAGTAGTGAACGATTCGCATTCGTCGCTGGCAAGACACGCAGCATGGCACGTCATACGCGTGTATCCTCCACGTTGATGAACAGCTTCACAGTCAGGGCAAAACCCCCATTTTTCACAAATAGGATCAGGCTCCCTCTTCTCAATCTCGCAACTGTTGTCATACCGGACCAAAGAGTTACTTGGGCCATGATACCAGCCTGAACCTTGGCGTATGTGTTCCATAAGAAAGCATTGCCCGATTTGGGGGTTGTAGACGATCAACTCGCAGTTGATGTGAGCTTTGCATAGGTCCTGGCATTCGCCGAGATAGACGCCATGCCCTGTTGTCATGATAGAACGTCATCCCGGACTGGAGCAACTGCCGAGAACGCCACAAGTGGGCTCAGAGGGTCCCGCGGAGGTAGAGGTAGTAGTAATTTCGAGGGCGGTCGTGGTGGTATCGAGAGTCATAGTGGATGCGGCCATAGAGGTTGTCATGATCTCTGTGCTGGATAATTCGAGTGAATTGGTGGACTCAACCATCGAAGATGATACTTCAATGGTTGTAGTTGGCTGGGTCTCACTGGATGTGGCAACCGAGGTAGTCACTTCATCAGTCGACGACTCAAATATGCTCGAAAGCTGGGTTTCGCTGTATGACTCGGCTGTGTTGGTGGTCTCGACTACCGAATATGACACTTCGATACCATTAGTTGACAGCGCGGCAGAAGAGGTATAGGACTTGGGCTTGCAAGCACCAGCAAGAGCGTTTTGCACAAAGCCAGCAGCCAAGGCCGCTACGAAGACCTTGATTTGGACCATCTTGTCCTGAGATAGATCAAGTTTTGCAGAAATGCTGGAAGGGTGGAGTTCTATTTAAGAATTCATGCTGCTTGTTTGTAATCTCCACAGCTTGGGATATCACGGATGTGCCAAGCGAAAAGTCGATAGTTGTTGAGACTATTTCGAGCCAAGGTGAATTATTGACAGCTGAAATGCCACGCTATTCCCAAAACATATAACAAGGCGTAGGCAAGCCAGGAAAGTTTTGCGAGCCCCTGATTAAGATGTCGCACCAACCCGTGAGGCATTGATTCTATTCAGCAAACGCCCTTTGGAAGTCGGAACTGCTGGTGAATCCGATTGCTTGTTGCTGTTGGTTGCTTGTGTGGCTTCACTGGTGAGAATGCCAAGCAAACAACCATCCAGGCTCACGCAACATATCATCGCATGAATAGCAATTTGGTCCAACAAAGGTCAAGAAACAATATTCTAAAAATAATTCAGGGAATATTTGGAATCGTAATTTTGAGTCTGTGAGCTGAGAGGCTGATAGAAGGAGCACCAAGTGATTGGATAGTCACCATACGATTATCTTGGTCTAGCCAGCTTGATTCTTACAGCATCGTCTAGATTTGAGCTATGCAGAAGCACTTCTTCCTATCTTACTTTATGTCTATAATGGAACTCTTTTCGGGGTTTCTGTGCCACTGGCCATATGACACGCCGTTGCGCCAAGAGATCCACCACTTGTAAGCTTATCCGACAAATCTTGGCTCTACCCTTATTTCAAGATATGCTCAGCCTCTTGTAAGAACTAAGATAAATAAGCTTACAGAAGAAGTCTATTTTAAGGTCCACCAAATCCCTTATATCTAGATGACATATGCAGGTGACAAGATAGTGCGCAGAAGGATAAGAGGGCAACACAGCAGTCCAGTATAAAGAATCTAGGATCACCAATCTCTTTGACTTTAACAAATAATACCACCAACTTCGATTCTTAGGCATTCTCTTGCATTCAACAGAAGAACCACTATCAACATGCTTTCCCAAGTTATCCTTCTCGGCCTCGCCGCCACAGCTGTAGCCGTCGACCTTCGCTTCTACGTAAACAGTTACGGGCGCTGTTACGAAGGCCCATGGATTGGCTTCGCAAACATCAACCCAGGAGTATGCTGCATCCCCAGCGGTGGTAACTCTGCTGGTAGTTTCTTCGCAACTGTCGGTATTCACGCTGTCCCTCGTGGGTGGACCATCATAGGCCGGGGATATCGCAACGATAAGTGTCGCGATAACCCTATGCAGTTCACTTACGGCAACGGGGACGGCTCAGACTTGTGTCTCAACCATAACGGTAATAGCTTCATGAGTGCGAAATATGACTTCTACAAGAACAGTAAGAGGAGTGATGAAGAGTTGGAGTGTAAGGAGAAGGCGAAGGCTACTGAAGTCGGTTTGATGGATGGAAGTGTTTTCAGCATGGCTGATATGGATGAGGAAGAGGTTGATAAGATGGTATGTTACCCTACCCGCAATGCTCTGGGTCAAACACTAACAGGTTATAGTGAGAATCCTTCCCTATGCCAGGGTTTTGAAAGCGCTGGTAAAATGCTAACTATTCAACAGTGTCAATCTCGTCATACAAGGGTACAACGCCACCGACATGCCCCAGCTGAACACTCTGCGTCGACTCAGGTAGTGAGAATTTGGCCTTCGTCTCGGACACCATAGATTTCGCAATACTTGGTTTTTAATTAGCTTTGTGGTTTGGCGGATGTTCCTTCAGTCCTTACCTTTCGATATTGTACATACAACCTTTTGTCTTTTCGATCTCATAACATTATGCGACGTCTTATATCCATGTCGCTTTCAAATAACGAAATAACCCCCAAAACAAGTCGATGCTAGACAAAGAATTTAGTGGTTTATTCGTTAGATGCCTTTCTCACCAAGCTTCCGATATAATTAACAGTCACTGCATGGGGTTTCGAAACTTGGATGATCATATAACAAAGAATCTTTGTACTGTCGTCCCTATAACCCTCTTCACTAAACACTTACAAAGCAATATGCATGACATGTATGAATCATCTATGTCTTTGTCGCCTTTCAATCTTTATGCATTTACATAAGATTCACGCAATGCATGCTCATACTTTGTTCATGTACCACTTAGTAGTAACATAAAGCCAGTCAAATAACATTAACTTGATCCTCTTGGTCATGCAACTCGGTGAAGCTGTATCTTCAAATCATTCTATCGTCTTTGTGTAACATGTAGAGATCTGTGTATAAATATTGCGGTTTTCTGACTTGCTTCTCTCACCATCTCAAGCGTACATCATCTGAAACTCTATGGCTCTCTTGGATATATCGAGTGTGGAGCTTAACTATTTTACCAGCTCATCTATCCCCGCAAACCGGACAAGATCTATCATACTACCCACTTTGGCCACGACAGTGACAATCAAGAGCATCACTGAACTCATTCCAACTCACAGATCAGCCTGCCAGCAAAAGCCTCAAGGGACCGTCAAGATGCCATCCTACAACGCAATGCGCATACAGCCAGTTACAGCCCGTCTAAGCGAGCTCGCCAACTCCCGCGTTCGCGCAGAGACCAACATAGTCAACAGTCATAACGCGCTGGTATCCCTAAATCATGAGCTAAATGATCGTTTCACGATGCTCACCACCCCTCTCAACACACTATCAACCGGTACATCCTTGTGGCCGACGAATGCTTATTTGACGGAATTCCATAACGCATACAGAAGGCTCGTGACAGCCACCGCTCGCTATTGGGGTTATGTTAGTGATGCACAAAAGATCATTGATGAACAGGTTACTCTCCAGAAACAACTTGCAGAGATCCGTGCTCTTTTGCCTGATGAAGATGGGGTAAAGCAGCAGGAAGAGTTAGGTTTCTGAAAGAGTCGATTCTAGTCACGCGGCATGAGGTTTTAGAATAAGGCATTTTTCGTATTTGAGCCCTTGCTTGGAGTTGCTGGTTCCGTATCACAGATGAACAACGATAAAGTTTTTTAGAAAAAGAGAAAAAGAGAAAAAGAAATTAAATAAAGAGCTATTCACCGCCTTTCAAATGCCTTCAGTTATCAATTCAACTTGCTCAAACGCTGCAAGTAACTCAAAGTATCCTTAATATCCTTATCCCCACTCTGCAAGATCTCGCCAATCCGCTCCAGAGCATCCGATGGCTTCACGAAGTTGCGATTCTCGTCGAGACATCTGCTAAGGTTCATGATCTTATAAAAAATATCTCTTATCCGTTGCGCGCCCACACTGGCGAAGGTCCCATGAATCCAATGGCTGGGTCCGTCTATACTAGACAGATGTCCCTTCTCACTGTGGTCGCAGAATATTAGCTTTGCAAGGTCCTGCCACGACTCACGCACCGTGCTTGGTTCAATTTTTTTTAACTCTGACTCGAATCCTTCGCAAATGTCGGCAAAAACGGTATCAATAAAATCATGACTTCCTTCCTCCTCTGTCTGTGAGATCAGGTACGTGAGATCGGCGTAATCGAAAAGGTCGGAGCGCTGCTGTATCTCCGCCATCACGGACTGTGATCAAAATGTTGACATCAGCATCAGTCTTTTTCAGGCATTCAATAATGAACAAGGGATATTTCTGGGTGCTTCTTAGCGTACGTCAAAGGTTTCCTCTGCCATTCTCTCCTTGAGAGTCGAGATGCACAAAGGGGAGGTTGGTAGTAGTAAGAGGCTATTTTGAAGAATCAAGGCGGAATTAGTTTATCCCAGAAAAGGCGACATCGTCTTCAGATAAATACTTATCCCGCTCTCGTCCCACTTGGCCTCGCTGTCAGATTAGATTCGATAGTTTAGACACGTCAGCGGCCTTGCTAGCCTGTTGGTCCCCAGAAGTCAATAAAGAGCTTTCATTGGCACACGTGGGATATCGCAAAGCCAATGGGCTCAACGGAATAAAGTACTGATATGATGCAAACCCCGGGGGCATAAGCCACTATCGATACCGGCGTAGCTGAACATTAGCATGTGCCACAACCACAACCGAACACGGCATGCAGACAGATGTCAGGACAAGCATCAAGTCGGGACACTGTAACTTTAACTTTCTTAAATTGACACGCTATTAAAATCATTATCTCAATCTATCATTGACCCTTAACTTCTTTAACCTTTGGATTCCTCTCATATCTCCATCTCTTGCTATTATCCTGCACATGCCACCTCGTCATAAAGGCACCCTCCTCCACCCACTCAGCCCACTCAACTCCCCACCTCTTCTCGACGGCTTCCAAGAACGAGATGAAGTCGAAGGCTTGAATACCGGCTGTTTCTAACGGGTCGACAGAGACGTCACTTAGTCTCCACTCGACGTTATCGATGAGGGGGATCGTCAAGTGACGTTCTGGGTGGCGAGCGTCTCGGATATTGAGCATCGCTCGGCCAGGGTTGACGACGGTAAATTGCCAGTATCCTTGGCCTGTTTCGTTGTTGCTCGTTTGGAGAGGTCGGATGAGAGATTGGCCTTCATAGTTGGGTAGTAAGGATTCGGCAGCTTGTTTGCTGACGCCTTTCAACGAGTTGGTTTCGAGAAGCATGTCGAGAATTGTGGGTAGGACTTGAGTGGAGTGAACTGCGTCGTTGACGTCGAAGGAAGGAAGGAGAGGATGGGATAGAACGAGAGGAACATGGTCTGCTCCAACGCTAGGGTTGTAGTATGGCGAGGCCTTGCCGTTCTCGACCAACGAGACACCGTGATCACCGAGGAAAACAACCAAAGTCTCGTTGGCAATGCCTTTCTTATCCAGAAGGTCCAAGACCTTCTTGATCCACTTGTCATCGTATCCCTCAGCATTGGCATAGTCCGACAGTTCCTTGATCTCCTTGCCAGAACCCAGAGGCACCGATGTCTCATTGGCAGGTAGGCCATAGCTATGATGGCTCGTACTGGTGATATGCGTAAGGAAGACTCTTCCGTCGTTCTTTTCAGCATCCTCAAACGCATCATTGATATAGTCCTCAAGAGGGTCCTCCTGGAAGCCAAAGTAGTTGATATCTTCCAGTTCAACAGCTCCATGGGTCGCGTTCTCGTCGCGGAGCCAATCTCGGTCAATTGTGTTCTCCTCGGGGAAGCCCATAGCAGCCATGAGCTTGTCATGGTTATCGTAATGGATGGTGGCGGTTTGGAAGAAGTAGGACTTCCATTTCGATGACTCTGGGTCGGCTTGGTTCATCGCCTCGAAAATCTGAGGAAGGCAGGGCTGGTAGATGTGACGCTTGTAGTCGAGGTTGAAGTCTGCGATCAGAGGGTTGAGGCCGCAAATGGTGCCCGTGAGACTTTTGAGTGTATATGTAGCTGAGGTATAAGCGTTTGTAAACCGGGGTCCACCGCGCTTTGGTGTCGCCTTGTGCTTAAAGCCGTCGTCGTAGTCACCTGTGATGTAGTTTGCGGTGGGCATGAGGGTAGAGATCCTGTCGAGTGCTTCGCGGGGCATCTTCTTGTCTGTATAAGACTCCTGGAACCGATTCCAGAGAGGGCCGTCTTTCTTAATAGGGAAGACATCGTTTCGGGTACTCTCGAGGAGGAACATAATAACATGCTTCACAGGAACGTCTTGAAGTTTACCACGGAGCTCCTCCAGAACAGGCTCCTTGAGGTTGGAGATCTTGGTAGGATCTGAGGTAGAGGAGTAGTGCATCTCATCAGCTGTGTACCAGTCCTCAAAACCAGCCAAAGGCTTGCCCTTGGGGAGCCAGTCAAACTTGGGTGGTTCAGCAACGGCTGATCGCTCGTCCCACTCATGTTGGATGCCGACCTTGAAGTGTGTTGGGAGTTGGTCCAGAAGTGGTGAGGTTGAAGACATGTCGACGAATGGGAGGAGTCCAGCGGTCCAAGAAAGGAAAGTCAGGGAACTGTCGCTGGGTCGTTCGATCCACAGGACAAAGAGGGCAAAGATAACCACATGCCAAGACAGATAAGGAATGCTGTGGAAGAGACGTCGCACGGTTGAAGGTTGCATGTGAACGCCACATGCCTTGCGCATGCGCTGCGAAAGGCGTGAGTAGGCAGTCTGTGACTTTCCAAACTCAATTGAGTCTCGCGCAAGGTCGTCGTCGCCGTCGGAGTATTGGCTATCGGACCCATCGACATCGGGTTCAGGGATTCGACCGTAGGCAGTTCGTTTTCTCAATAGGCGACTGGCCATTCTAGCTGTGAACAAGAATGGGAAAGAGACGATATCAGAGCCCCATCCGAAGGTGGCATAGCAGATGTTCTGGAGTAGCCAGCTGACTAGTATCAGGGCTGCAACAACTATGATCATGGTAACAAGGCCGGAGAGGAAGATGGCCCTTGATGTAGGGTCAGAGACCATGTTGATGTTCTGCCAATGAATTTCGGATCCAGCGACGAGGTAGAAGGTAACGGAGACAACTGCGAGGGCGACATTGTAAAGAATTAACAGCCCAGCAAGGGCAGTGCTGATGTAGTTTGCGATCTTGGCCGCCAGAGGAGGTTCGAGGAAGAGTCGTGTTATTATAAGAAGGATAGTATCTTGAATAAAGAATGTACCGAAGAAGGCAAGTAGTCGAGACGTGGCGACGGCATTTCGGTGGCTGTGAATATGTGCGAGCTTGGCTGCGAAGATGGCCAAGACTGTGAATGTGAAGATGAATTGGCGATTGGCAAGACGACAAGCCAATCTTGACAGAAGACCAGGCAATCGCACCATGGTTGGTTATGTGTAACGAATGGACAGGAAAGGAAAGGAAGTTAGCCTGTTACGGCACAACCAGACAGAATGAACGTGGATGAAGGGAGCACAAACGACGGCCAGGAATCAGAAATCAGAAAATCAGGAAATGTAACACAACATAATTCGAACTCTACTTTTCTTCCAGAAAGAGGAAATGGAAGAAAAAACGGGAAATATGGGGAATATGGGTTTCATTAATAACAGGTTCCTCGCTACCGGACCGCGCTCTCCTCTCCTTGTCCGTCTCCGTCTCATCCGGAGTCGCCTTCTCACCCGGACAGCAGAACTAAAAAAAGGGACCGCTTCAGCCTCTAGCTGGTCCCCTTGCTCTTATGTAAATATTGAACGTCGCGTGGGCTGTTTCCCAATCTGCGCCTAGTGCACCTCGTCTAATTTCGTATCTTCGGAGCTCGGCACCATTTTCTTACACATTCTACAGACTCTATTGGCTGTCAAGAATTCTTACGTCAAGCCGAGGTCGAGACCAATTCTGTAGTGGAGTCAAGCTAAGACGATCATGGACCCAAGAATAGGGGTCGTAGAAAAACTAAACCTGATGGGGATTGGTAGGTCAATAGGGCAGTTAGCAGCTATGCATGACAGGTTGCTGGCAATTTGTGCCGAGTCAGTGGATTGGATTGATCCTGAAGCACTTTTACAGAAGGATTACGGTTGAAGGATCGACGAGACACACCCAACTCGTTTAGCACTGCCCCAAAGGCTCATAAGCGATGGTTCAGTTGGACCTATTGGCTTAATTACCATCTCGTATGCCCATCCCCTTCGGTCATTTCCATGTACGGGTTTGATGACTCGTGTTACGAATTAGCAGTTTTCTGACTACGCCTAAAAATGAAATATCGTCACATGAAACAGGCACGGACGGTTTCCGGCGCAATGTTCTAGCGCGGAACAAAACGCGGTACCGTACGGCGCTTCGCTTGCCTGATGTCGCGTGACTCTTCCCTGCAATCGAATGGTCCATTCGACGTGTATCATGGTATGGTAATGACTATCAAACAGTAAATTCGGAATAACATCTCTGCATTTGGCAATCGAGACCTCCCCACAATCGGAAATCCAAGACACGCGAATAGAGACGCCTGTCAGCTTTTTAAACTTTCCGCAGGGCTATACGTGGCTTCAACCTTCGTAGGGCTGTTGTGCAACCAGAAATCATTTCATCTTGCCATTAAATGCTGACTGCTTACGATGACAAGGACCGGTACGAATTGTGCCGTGCTGACTCTCTTGGCTGCCGTCGAGCCGATCCGAATGATGTCACACCAATTAATACCCATGATAGTCCTAGACATCACGATACCTGTTTGGGAGTGAGATGCTTTCGGGTTACATCTGCTATGGCTAGTGCCAGATCCATGGTTACCTTACCAGGCTTACCTGCCAGCATCATCCCCGCATTGAGTGGCACACAACCATACTTGCATGGAGCCATTCTGTGAGCGAAGAGATGTTTGCGGATAAACAGTCTCCATTTACCCATGTATGTTAACCGTAAAGACAATGGCAGTCCAATGCCTGGACTAGCGGTTGGCTGAGACTGTGCTGACTTTCTAGGTAGGTAAGTCCTACGCATTTTCTATTCTCTGACAAGCCTATCTCTCACCAGGAATGGCTAGATGTCCTTACCTGCCACCAAGCATCGTGATATTGCTTGTAGGATTCACTGAGCAATCTCAAAGATAACTCAAATACATCATGGCTCGTTTCAACAGCCAAAGAATGCGGATATCCCGCCCATCTCCTGCCCAGCACCTCTGTCAGTGTCACCAAGCAATAAACTGCGGGGGGTGGGCAACTGAAAGGTAAAGCCAAAGCCGCGCCTAATAAGCCATCGCCCCAAAACAAAAGACTTCAATACATCATTGAGATCAAGGATTTTGTTCCTCTTGCTGAAAGCATTTCCAATTACAAGAATCCGTCTCTGGCCATTCCACAAGCATTCTTCAGCACCCTCAACCGGGTCATTTCTGTGAGAAATGGCTTCAGCAAACACTTATTTCGTCACAATGAGAAGCCAGGTGTCAAGTCAGATGCCAGACACTCGTACTTTGTCGGAATCCTCGAAAAGGTCCGCGAAATACTCAAACCGTTCTCCGACTCAGCCACCTCCACCTCTACCGACACAGTTGATCGCTTGACCAACCAGTCTAATGCTCTTGAGGTCTATGAACCGTCGGAGGATTTCCTCAACGCACCAGATATCCAGAGGTTCGAGCCAACAAAGAAAGGAGAAGCCATCTATGAAGTTGACCCGTCGGAGTCACTTGATGAGGCTCTCATTGCTTTCTGCATGATGTGTAAGGATTTGGCTGAGGTCAGAAAGTACATTTCGAACCTCTGGTTAGAGCTCGTCGCTCCAGAAAATGGTGGGCCGAAACTCGACCCCGGTGTACTGGCTGTCGTGACCAACACGGCGGTCGAATTCGGCCGCAGCATTGCCGAAGATGCTCTGCCTGCCTTTCAAAAGCACGGTGGAACGACTGCTATGGGAAGGGAGTACATGTTACGCACCACAGCTTGGGAAGCTGGGAGCGATTTCAATCCTTATCTGAAGGATGCGTCGACTGGACACGGGTTCCATGACGCTCTCTCCCATTGCTTCCCTCTTACCGAGACCACTCTCCTGACTCTGGCTCTCGTCCCATGGAGAGTCAATACCAGCATCTATCCAGAAGGGTCGTTTGGTGTATGTGAGCTCGAAATACCCTGGAAGTCTAAGACTGCGGAACAAAAGATGATCGATCATGGCGTTATTACTACCGAGCTCTGGTTCGAGACGCTGGCGCTCGTCCACCATGTTCCTGATTACCCATGCACCGACGAGTTCATTCGAGGTGTCAAAGAGTTTAAGGAGACGGAGAAAATTCCCTTCAGCCTCATATTTGCCGCTCAAGTCGATGTCGACATCCATCAGGTTGTTGGCAGTTATACTGAACGCGGACTCAATACCCTTCTCAACCGCATTCACAGTATGAACCAGGATTTGAAGTCGCATACCAACTTCCAGCAGGGCATCAGAGGCCCACATTGGTCCCCGCGCGACGAGAAGTGGTTAAAGGCTACTCAGGAAGGCTTTGACTGGTTTCTCGATGGCCCATTGCACAAAGCAAAGACGATAGTGGTCAACAACAGCCACAACAGACAGGAGGTATCGATTCACCTCGAACGAACCAAAAAGTGGCGAATCTTGAGAAGGTCTCCGGTAATCGCCGGCTTGGCCTTGTACTATCATCGCGCAGAGATGCATGAGGCCGGCCTCATTGTTACCAATGCTTGGGGTTCTCTCATTCTTCCCGGACTTTTGTACTGTGCCCTTCGAGCCACACAATTTGCCAAGATCGGTTGGTTGGATATGAGTCAACTGTGTGCTATGTTCGGAGAAGAACAGTTCGTTGTGTTGGTGGCGAAACTGATAAATTGTCGGATTATGCCAAGCGCTTCATGCTGCAACTTGGTGTCTCTGCAGTGGCGTTTGCTAAATAACGACGCCGTGATGCCAAAATGGGCGTTGAAGATTTCTCGCGCGCCGATGCACGATTTCTTACAACGCATGCTTCGATTCATAAAAGTCTCCAGGACCGGTATCACCGAAACGCCAACCGCATGAATTGAACAGCCGAGAGCATAAACGAGATACTCTTGTGCGCAGAATCGGAAGACAAGGACGAAGGCAAGGGCAAGGGCAAGAGAACCGTACCATTAGTTGATCAAGAGAGTCGTATCTCACCGGTTGGTGTTTTGTCATCCCTGGTGATGGCCATGCAGGGCGAGGTTCCTGAGTTCGCGTTTGGGTACCTACCCATGCATCAGATGAGCTGGAACATCCTCAGGACCATACGCACGGGATGTGAGCCGTATCTCAAGGCAACCTTACGGATCGGACTTCACTTTGAAGGAATGGGAGCTTCCTTTCATGGTTGGCCATATCCTGCCTTTAGCTGAGGATGGGCCCATAAATATGCTGCAAACTGCGGGTAAGGTATTGGATTAAATGAATGATGGAGACATCACTAGCATAGGTACGCGTCGGATGTACGAGCTTTCTGGCGTCAACTATGTTTTCTCGGAGTCCCAAAAGCAGCTCTCTCAGTCATTGACTAATCCCCAAGGATCGGAGTCGGAGGAGAAGTCAGACAAGGAGTCAGACGATGAGAAGTTCCTTGGCACTAGACACGTTGTGAACCTGGACAATGGTCAAGTGAACAGCTATATATATCTTAGCTTAATTTCTCTTAGAGAGTGAGATTGTCTTTTTCTACTCGGGGTCTGCTAGTAACTTATCTAGTAATAAAGATACCTGTAATATATATTTAATAAAATAACACTTCTAATTATACAAACTGTTATTTAATAGTTATCTTTTCTGATAAACCTTATCCTTAACAAGGTCTGAACTAAGGAGATAGTCTTTTAGCAATTGACTCCGATGCTTTTGCTCCGTAAGGCTCGGACTTGGAAGAGGTAAACCCGAAACGGCGCCTTGGCAGCTGAAACAGGTTGCCGTTATTTCCGTCGCCAAGTCGATGACTCAGCATGAGAGTGGTCAAGAATACCCTATACCATATCATCATCTCCAATCTCGGTTTGACTAAACAAGACATTTCTGTTAGGAAAACTTGTCAGAAACTCTCAAATACCTATTGCTTTTCTTTCGAAAGGCATCCCCTAGAGTTATTAAATAATTGAACGTGTGCGTAGTTTCCGTCAACGCTTATGACATTTTGGGTAATGATGTGTGGGAGGGAAATGGAAGTTGTCAACGGGAAGTGACATCACAGAAATAGTAAAGGGCAACCGTAGAATGACGATAACGACTGAGAATGATATGCGCAAGTCGATTTTCCATTATTTCATGTCCACATATCTTTGAATGGTTGGATTCTGCATGCGATGGGGGCACGACTCGAGGAAATTTGCTCGAATCCCATGATTGCCATCAAAATCCACAAGGCTGTGGCCCCTGAAAGGATTTTCCAGAAGCGTGTAAGTGGTTTGACACAAGCACATTGTCATTCGTCAGAGTCGCCTTTACCCCTGCGTTCTGAAGTACATAGGTGCTATCTCTTGCTTACATTAATAAGTAGAAAACGAGTTAGTGCGAATGTGTCTCTTTAAGCGAAGTGGAGACATCGCTTTGGCCTGGTCTCGGGCATTTCCATCTGGGGATAGCGTGAATCCTTCAATCACGCTTCACCGTTGAATGAAGTTTTTGACCACGATGTTCAACCCTTTGTGAACATTATTATGCGTGTCATAGTTTGAAAAGACTTCCGGTTGACTCATTTTAGCGAAATATCATGATTGAGAGACCTTGATTTCATCATCGAGGCCTCTATCTGTACAAGTGAAGCTGTTGCTTCAGGCCAAGGGCCTACGGCGAAGAATTATGGGTGTGGTGCCTAAACCCGGAAATTGCTGTCCATAATCCCTGTCGCCCAAGATTGTCTAGTGAGCTGCCTTCTCTTAAAATCTCACCCAGCCCAGACTATTGACGCCACTCCCTTTCTGCTGTACAACATTCGTTTCAACATCGTCATTCGTTAATACTTCCCTTCTAAACTATCAACACAATGCATTTCTCAACCACTTTCGCGGCACTCGTTGCCATCTCTGGCTTCACCTCTGCCTCACCCAACGGCTGGTCCCACCAAAAGGAAGCCGATGACAGCCCTTCCAAGCTTGACGACTGCGGCTGCTGGCCCATCTACCAAGCCATGCTCAAGTGTCAGAAACTCAAATGGCCCGAGGAGAAGGCCGAGGACTGTGTCTGCATTCCCAACCCTGATGGATGGTATGGCTCTATGGATGGCTGCCGCACTTGTCTCTCGTCCAACACCGACGAAGACTTCTTTGACAACATGGGGAAGCTCATCACTCAGATGTTCGTCTCGTGCACCAACGCTGGCGGTGCTGTCTACAGTGATGGCAACAGCATCTGCGCTAGCAACTCCTACCGTGAGGCTTGTGCTTCTCTCGGTACTGATGGAAAGCCTAGCTGGGCCAGCTTTGAACAGGGAGATGTTAGTGGAAATGGAACTTACGTCTTGGACATTGAGGAATATGGCGCCAAGAAGGGTAGCTCTACCTCCGTAACCACTGCCAAGACCGCCGAGAAGACAACTGCTGCGACTGCTTCTGCTACTGAGTCCGCTGATGCCACCGAGACTGAGACCAACGCCAAGACAGATGCCGAGACCAAGACTGAAGCAGAGACATCAACTGCTGCTGCCGCTTCTGCTGCTGGTACCTCGGACGCTGCTTCCGAAGCTCAGACCCCTGCTGCTTCAGTTACTTCAACGCCTTCCTCAGCCATGAAGCTTGCCGGTGCTCAGATGGGGCTTATGGTGGCTGTTGTTATGGGGGCTATGCTGTTCTAGAATCGCAGCTACTGATGGAGCGATGCTATGCATTTAATAATATATGTATTCCTCTTCAATTACCACCAATGTAGTGCTATATCGTTTCGGATTTTGTTCACCACGTAGTGACTGTAGAACCACGATACCCGATTAGTCAGACAGTTCGCTTACGACTACCCCACTTCATGCTGCGGCTGAACGAGGCTTTCACACCTTCATTTTTAACAATGGCATCACAGCGAGTCAAATCAGTGGTATGAGGATACAGTTGGAGGAAGAGCGTATCGAAGCAGCCACATATCTGCTCCTCCAACTTGGAACAAAGACCGGAACAAGGGACGAATATGGCAGAGAACCGCTGTGGCATGCGACCGATAAACGATTTGGAAATGTGGTGAAGCTGCTGGTGGAGAGCGGTGCCAACCTAGAGTGTGCTGACAACACAGATTGCACCCCTTCAATGGTTGCCATTAAGCGTCGAGACAAAAAACTCACGCAGTTCCTTCTTGAAAAGGGAGCGAAAATGAGACCAGACTCTGAAAACAATTATTCGCCTTTATGCTATGCTGCTAGAAATGGAGATGAAGCCATTGTGGACTTAATTCTTGATCATGGAGCAGATGTAAACTTTCTTTCTGACGAAAAACGCACCGCACTGCACATTGCAACGCTTGAGGGACACATCATGGTTATGAAGATGTTGATTGAGGCAGACGCAGACGTTACTCTTAAGGACGCCAACGGTAGAACTGCTTTGTCACTGGCCAAGGAAAATTCCAATGACGCCGCCATAAGACTACTGTGCCAATCAGGAAGTTTGCGGCATTCCTATCGCAGGGAAGATAAGAAAGCTGACGAGACGAGCTTTAACGAGAAACGTTCTTATAAGTACCAGCCCCTTACTATGACTAGCTCTATTCGTATCATTGAGCTGTATCCCGAAAACCCAGGCGAAATACTCTCCTTCCAATTGGAAGAAGTTCCACTTGCTAGCACTACCTCGTTCGACGCCCTCTCTTATGAATGGCAAGAAAAGGTTGGGACAGTTCCAGTCCAATGTGATGACCGCAAGATTCTCATCACGCCCAATTGCAAAGCAGCGATGGAAAAACTTCGACTCCGAAACAAGTCAAGATATCTGTGGATTGATGCTGTATGTATTAATCAGGTCGACGATCATGTACGAAATCAGCAGGTCGCCATAATGGGGGAAATCTTCCGCGCTGCCGACAAAGTCATCATGTGGCTAGGTGAAGAGACAGAATTTATCTCTGCGGCGTTCGAGGCACTTCCAGCTGTGGCGACGGCACAGCGTAGGCTTCTGCACGAAGCCGGAGAATTAACTGACGATGGCGAATCGTCACAAGGGGACGAAGATGATCGTATCATGCTACAGTGTATGTTAAACGATAAGAAAATTGTTGGCGCTTTCGAGAACTTGATGGGACGCACATATTGGACACGAGCTTGGGTACTTCCAGAAATCATCATCGCCGGCTCCAGAGGCCTCGTGATGTGCGGCAATCAATCTTGCGACTGGTCAACCCTCAGATTCGGCATGCCCCGCCACAGGTTCTGTGGGTTTGGCCTGACACCTGCTGTTTTTGACAGCTCTTTGGCAGATAAATATGCAACAAAGGGCGAAATTCCCTTCGCAGATGTTGTCGATGTACTCCAACCACTAGACGCCACAGACATTCGCGACAAAGTGTTTGCATCTTTGGGAGTCGCCTCAAGTGCCAAAGAGCTAGTGGAGAGGCCTGTTGCTGACTATACAATGAGCGTACAACAGGTTTTCGTCTATGCTACTCGTTATATTATTGACTCAGATGGCCTATGGTCGGCCTGGAGACTGGGTATACGACACAGCACGAAGCAAGTCTCTGGTCTGCCTTCATGGGTCCCAGACTTCAATCAAAGGCCTTTACGTGAAGGAAGAGAGCTTTTTGGGCTCTCTTCTGTACTATGTCACCTGGGTATTGCCGAAGCACCAGTAACAACTGACATATCCCTTCAAATAGGCGGGTGTATCCTTGATAGAGTTGTGTTCAAGTTAAAGCTAACAAAGGATCTCGACATTTCTACAATCCTTTTACTAGTCGTCGAAGCACTTGGAAAGGGGAACCAGAGCATCTACGATTTGTATCCAGTTGGGGATGGGTTTGATATCAATAGCACGATTGGGGACCAGAAAGGTCGGATGCAATCCATTCGCTCATTGAGAATAAGCACAAACGCAGGCGCACTTTTGGATACAATCTTTCGCTTGATATGGTTTTCTTGCAGTGGCGATGACGGGATCAAAACAAACGAGGACATAGCAGATGAGGCCTTTTCCTTATTACTGGGATATATGGTTTGGACGCCCTCAAGGAAGGTGGACGCACTGGAGCCACCAGACTATGCGAAACAGGCTGCAAAACCGTGGCTCGAAGAATCTACAAACGCTGAAGCCTTTACTGATTTGAGATTGACAATTTGGTGCTTCTGGAAGACTTGTTGAGATATGGAAAAGATCTTATCTACACAGAGAATGGGTACTTTGGTTTAGCAAACTCTGGAGAAGCAGAAGATGGTATGTCGATTGCATTGGTCGGACATGACTCTAATTTCCGTTTATTGAGAAAGAGAGGAGACTTGAAGCCATATTACGAATATGTAGACTTGGTCTCGATCAACTTTATGGGTCAGGAGATTGATAAGCCGGAAAAGGCTTACAAGGACATCAACCGTGAGAGGTTAGAGTTCCGTTAGTTGGAAATAATACAATCACATCACCATTCGAATAAGGTAGCATCCATCCTATCGGTGGTTCGAATGGACAATGCCTCCGGGGAAGCTGTCTGTCAGACTGTTCAGCTTTGAATACCGTAACAGTCAGCCTGTAACCAATGTATCCATCAACCTCGGAATACGACGAACTCCCCAAAGTAACAATACGAAGGACAGCCACAGTGGGTAAGCTCCAACTCGCTGTTCGCATCCCAACCAACCTATGCACCAGCCAGCCAGTCATAAATACCCTTATCAGCCACGTAGAGGGCCAACCAACAGCAACTACAACCCGACCAGCCAAGACCCCCGCCTACGCAAAATACTGTGACTCCACGGACGCGTACTACGTGGCATGCTCAGAGGCGGGCGTTGCGGCTTTTACGACTACACTACGGCACCTACATATACCAGCATGATGGAGACAACAGTCACGGACTGTGGTAGGAGACGACTTGTTAGAAGACCTGGCCAGGCTATGGGTTATAAGACTGAGGATAACTGGGATGCATATAACATGCCTTGATGCCGACCGTTTTGGGCTTTGACTGAAGGGATATCCAGTCTTGGTCGGGCAGAGTTAAGTCATGATTCCGAGATTTGTATTTCAAGTCTCTGTGGGCTCTAATGCAATGCTTCGGACATGAGGGTAGATCTCTACGCGTCTTGTCAGTCTATGCCACCCACTCTTACAACATCACATTGTATTATACAGTATTCTCTCAGTCTAATGCAGCTACAAGGGTATCGGAGAAACATCTTTATGCAGCTTTTTTTATTTTGAGTTAGTACCATGTATGCAGTAGGCTATTGCCAGGGTATCGGAGAAACATTTTCATGCAGCTTTTTTTACTTTGAGTTAGTAACATTTTTGCAATAGGCTATTGGCACTGTACCCGAAGGACTGACTGTGAAATCTTAACTGTAGAGACATGATATGATACCTGCATCTCGATTCGAATCACTATCCAATTCTACTCCCTGACCTCGCCGATCATCATCGGTACAATAAACCGTTGTCAACAACGGCCCAGAGGCCAAACGAGCCCTTAGTTAGCTACAGCATCCCTTGTTTCTACCGATCTATCTGTTGGTGGAAGTCTGTGTGTCAAACGTGGCTTTGAAACAGATACCAGTCCCACAAGACGATAAATGAGAACCTGAGTAGAGGAATGTGATAGCCAACGTGTTTTGTTCAAGATCTTGATTTTTGACGAGTCTTATGTCTCAGATGACCGAGGGAATCTACCGGTGATACCATCTTCAGACAAAGGTGGAGATTGTGAGACAAAAATGTCAGCAGACGGCTGAGGTTGTCTCCACAAACGAGGTATAATAGGTCGCGATGAGTGTTCTGAGTTGATTGAAGGTGCCTCTCGGGAGGATTGATTGGTGGCACCTGCCAAGTGGCTTTTAATCCCAGACATGGCTATTTCCGGTGGGTTACACAAGGGGTTGCAGTTTGTAGGGGTCAAATTTTACACCTGGAGTGCTTTGGCTCAACTATGTACGGGCGGCGATTTGGAATAGCGGAAGTTGTGGAAGCAAATTCCTGCATGGTTACACAAAGCGTCATAGACTCCCACTGCCATCACATATTGCGGACAACCTCCGATTCACGTGGGTCCCGGCCATCGCGTAACTTTGCATGTTTGTCGTACTACACGGTGATCTTTGTTGTTTGTTTGGATGGAGCGTAGACAAACCGCAAAGTCCCTCTCGGACACTCGCGACGCCGAGGACCTGCCAGATAAATTGGACCAGAATACAGAATTACCATAACACCATTCATGCGAATCGAAAAGCGACGTTCAACATGTCAGAATAGGCCAAGATGCAGATGAGGTCATATCAAGCCTCTATAAACCAAGTGACGTTCCGTAATTGAAACATTTGTACGCCTGTGCAAGAAGCCAATGTTCCTTGGCAAGTGCCGAGACCTCTGAGCAGTCAAGTTCGCGTTACACAAGGCTCTTTGTACCAAGTGCAGGAGTGTCTGCACGATGTAGTCTACCTGTCAGAAGTGGAGCAAATACGGGGAAGCGACTTGGCCAAGACCTCTTTATTAGCGATTTGCGACAGAGGTCTGCACATTCATGACACTTCAACTGCCTGCCGGACTTCAAGGAATGTTATAGTCCAAGGGAGGATATTATATCATGTTGAATTGCTTCTATGTGTATGACACAAGACAAACTGATTGCAACTTCCCTACAGCTTTGCGTGTCCAATATAGAGGTTAATACCTTTGAGAGCAGAAGTTTAACATGGACCCTGGCAGCGATGGGTGGTTTAGGAGAGGATATGCATCGACTGATTTCACTATGCAGTGTCCAATACGTTTCATGCGACTGAAATCTAACTGAATGACTGCAAGATTAAGAGCAAGCAAAACAGATTAGAAGTCGAATGATATCAGCTTTGGTTTCTATACTCAAGACGACAGAGTTCAGTGGCTGATGCAACTTGCACACCTGATCTACTGAGATTTTTGAACTACTGGAAGTCGCAATTGATGATACTTTAAAGAGAAGACTTATCTCGGGCTTGCTGTTTAGAGATACCCTTGGCGTTGACACTCGAGACGACACAGACGAGACCACGCTCTTTACTTGGTAAGAAAGGGTTTATGTAAGATCAAAGCATTAGCTGGTCTAAGGCTAAGCATTTTTTTACTCCTCTGGTTGCACATTGTATGCAATTAAGCGCCGTTAAGTCCAACCGGCTTCCTACGGTATATCATGTGAGTCTCAACGGCCGTACGGGTAACCCGGGCATCTGGAGATTGGAGTCAGACATGGATATGAAACGGTGATATCCAGAACCTGATTGGTTCAGTTGCCCGAACTAATACGGAACTCACAGCTACATGTGACTTGAGCTCTTGGTATGACAGGAATACCGACATCCGTACTGTTGATGCCCCTCGAGCCAATAGAGCACAGCATATCTACAGAACATTATTTCCAAGAGACTAATACACAGCCAATAATATGAGATCCACAGTCAACGTCTGAGAGATTTTGACGACCTCTGACTCTGGCATCGAGCCCCTGCCATCGCTTTTGCTGTTCGAGATCGCATCGCAGACCTGTCTCAGGCTGAAATCTGCCTCAAGATCACGATAACATCATGACCACTACATGTTGCGCTAATTGTATCATTACGAAGGTAACTCATGAGAGGCAATTGTAAATGAGAGGACTAGTAAGTAAACAGTGAAATAAACAGTAGGAAAGTTTCAGTAGGGCCACAAGACTGGCCCGTCAACAGGACCAAAAACCGTATACCGGAATAAAAGGTCCGCAACGAGAGGTTGCGCAGTCTCCACAGTCTTCCTCTAACACAAAAACAAAAACACCATCACGGCGACAACGGTGATAATATCATGGCTACTACATATCAGTACGGTGGTCGAGATCTCGCGATCTGAGAAGACCTTATAAGTTAAGCTTAGTTTAATTAGACATGAACATACGACGTCGGTATTCGACAATGTCGTTACCCAGGAAAAGAATAATAATGGTGAAAGAGAGGATATGATCAATATTTGTTTATGTTATTGTTAACTTCAATGGGTATATAGCATCGCCTTCAATCCGCAGATAGCCTCAACTCATCAAACCCGAACATTCGTTTCAAATCGGTCACTCGTTCTACTACCATTCGTTTCAAATCAGTCACTCATTCTACTACCATTCGTTTCAAATCGGTCACTCGTTCTACTACCATTCGTTTCAAATCGGTCACTCGTTCTACTACCATTCGTTTCAAATCAGTCACTCATTCTACTACCATTCGTTTTAAATCGGTCACTCGTTCTACTAACATTCGTTAATTACGACACAGCCATGCCTCAAACAATGAGCTGGCGAGCCCTGGCGGCTGTGACGCTCACAGCTATCACGGCTTCAGCCTATCCCTCCGAACATACCGCCCGTTCGAATGAGCACGCATACTGCCCTACCTCGGAGCTCTGCACCTGGGGAAGCTGCACCAATATTACCATCGGACTTGACCCCAACAATTGTGGAAAGTATGGCAACTCCTGTGAGGCGGGAGAAATTTGCATTGTTGGTAAATGCAAGCCATTGGACATTGGAGTTGAGAAGTGCGACACTCCTTGCACAGCTGGCCAATGGTGCAATGATGGCGAGTGTACTTCGATTGAGATCGCGGTAAACTCCCGTCTTTGTGGCTCTGATCATAATGACTGTGGCGCTGGTGCAATCTGTATCAACGGCGAATGCCAGATCCTCGATATTGACCCCGACTCCAAGTCTTGCGGCCCCGACAAAATCACCTGCGATGCTGGAACTTGGTGTCTACAAGATACTTGCGTTCCATTCATCCTCGGAACATACCCTCAAACCTGCGACGTCAAATCCCCCTGCCCCCTCGGTTCATCTTGTAAAGATGGCCAATGCCAACAAATCTTCATCTCGACCGACGTTTACAACTGTGGAGAGTCGTCTAAGAGCTGCACCGCCGGTCAACTCTGTGTCTCTGGATCATGCCAATCTCTTTCCATCTCCGAAGAGAAGTACCAAACAGATGCCTGTGGTAAATCCAAGGGACCTTGTGATCCTGGCTTCTTTTGCTGGGAGGGCGAATGCTTGCCTATCAGTATCTCTACCGATTCTTCTCACTGTGGCGACAACAAAAAGGGATGTGGAGCTGATGAGCTTTGCATCTCTGGAATCTGCATCAAGAACCTTTTCCGGAAGGTAGAAGCTGCTGTTACATGTAGTAGCAGGTCTTCTGGCTCCGGCGGTAGTCAAGAGGGACCTAATGGGCCTTCAGGGTCTGGTAGCACCTCGTCCGGCAAAGGGACCAACGGTAAGGGAAGCTCTTCAGGAAAGGGCAGCTCTAGCGGCCAGGGTTTTTCCGATGCATCGTCCAACAATGGTGGCTCATCTGGTGGTGGTTCTTCCAAGGAAGACGGCTACCCTGGCTATGGTCCTGGCAAGCCTGGTTCCGGCTCCAACTCTGGTAAAGGAGGCAACAAAGGTGGTGCCAATAACTTTGGTCCCGGTCGTCCTGGGCCGGGAGAGGATGGCAAAGGCTCCCCCGCTCCGTCCTGCGATCCCGACTGTTCGTCCAACGAGATCTGCATTGGTGGTGAATGCCTTACCATCTCAGACCCTCTCTCCTGCGGTCCATCTTCTACCCTTTCTCGTCGCCAGACCCAAGAATGCCCTGAAGGTTTCGCCTGTATTGACGACCGCTGTGTCCCAGTCGAAGGCCCTGACAGCTGCGGCGGCTCCACCTGTCCTCTCAACCATGCTTGTATCGATGATGCTTGCGTTACTCTTGGTGATCCTTCCAACTGTGGTGGAGAGGTCTGCGCCAGTGACGAAATCTGCTTGGCCGAGACTTGCACTGCGAACCCTGCTCTGGCTAGCTGCTTTGGTGTTGTTTGCCCTAGAGGGCAGAGATGTCTCGATGGCGACTGTGTTGCTGCACCTGGTTTCAATGGCAATCCCCAGGGTGGTGGTGGCCGACCTGGCGACGATCTTGGTGGTGATGATGACGACGACGATGAAGCATCCCTCACCGTCACTATCTCCGGATCTGCCACAGTTATTCCCAACCCAGATTTCACAGAGGGGCCCGATGCTTTTACGACTGGTCTACAAGGCGGTCCTGAAGGAAACCCAGGCACATTACCCACCGACTCCAATGGGAATGTCATCACCACTGCCATCGCTACTGGAGGACCCGATGACAACGAAGCCACTGCAACGTTTGGAGTGATCACCGACGGCAGCACGACCATCACCTTCGGCGTTGACCCTACTCAGACTGGCATCGTCTGTTCAGTCGACGCTGAGTGTATCCTCGACACGGAGCTTTGTGTCGTCGCTGGAATCAACGTCTGCATTTGCGACAATAGTGTTTGTGTCGTCGACCCAGATCTCACTCCAGGTGGACCAGACCCTACCGATGACTTCCCTCCAGCACCAACAGAAACCTTGGCTTGCGTGACTGATGATGATTGTCTTGCTCTTGGCAACGCTTGTCTTTTCAACGATGAGAATATTTGTAACTGTGTTGACGGCGTCTGTGTTCAGGGGCCCATTCCTGGAGGTCCCCAAGGATCTGGAAGCGTTGGCCCTACTGATGGTTCTGAGCTGACTACGCTCACTGGAACCGATGGTGAGCCTACAGCTACTATCACGCTTACTGGTGATGGGCCTGACGGGCCTGAGCTCACGACACTCGATGGACCTGACGGCGAGCCTACGGCTACTGTCACCCTCACTGACGACGGTCCTGACGGTCCCGAGTTGACTACCCTTGATGGACCCGATGGAGAGCCAACAGCCACGGTTACCCTTACTGATGACATCCCAACTGACCCTGAAGTTACAACTGTCGATGGACCAGATGGCGAACCTACTGCCACCCTCACCCTTACCGCTACAGACCCAGAGGAGACTGAGTTCCCCTGCACTAGCGATGCCGACTGCTTGGCTGACCTTGGCCTTTGCTTCGATGGTCTGATCAATCTGTGTATCTGTGTCGATGCAATTTGTATTGTCGACCCTGTCACCAATGTTGAGACAACAGCTACCGATGACATTCCTGCTCCTACACCCACTACTGGTTGTACTACTGCGGACGACTGTGTCGCCAACACCGAGCTATGCGTTGATGGTCTTTTTAATATCTGCATCTGCCTCGACGCTGTCTGTGTTGTTGCGCCTGATGCTGCCGCTACTACAAGTGGCGTTGTACCCACGGAGACAGCAACTACTACATGCAATACGGATGATGACTGTCTTGCCAATGTTGGTCTTTGTCTGGATGGTCTTCTGAATCTGTGCGTTTGTGTCGACGCTGTCTGCGAGTTGGCTCCTGGAGGAGGAGGAGACGATGGCGAGGACGGTTCAGCTTGCACAGACGATAGTAACTGCACAACGGCGGGATCTGTATGCCTGGACAGTGGTGTCTGTGGACCTGATCCCGATGATCCAGACACCACAGTCTGTACTACTGCTGACGACTGTGCTGTCAACGCTGCACTATGCCTTGACGGCTTACTCAACCTATGTGTTTGTGTTGATGCTGTCTGTGTGGTTACAGGCGGAGGCGGTGGTGATGGATCTGCCTGTACTGAGGATGATGACTGCACCACCGCTGGCTCAGTCTGTCTTGACAGTGGCGTCTGTGGCCCTGACCCGACTGATCCTGTAACGACACCTTGCACCACCGCTGATGACTGTGTTGCCAACGCAGGTCTCTGCTTGGATGGCTTTCTCAACTTGTGTCTCTGCGTCGATGCCGTTTGCGTACCTACTGGAGGTGGAGGTGGAGGCGGCGACGGTGAGGCCTGCACAGGCGATGGTGACTGCACTACTGCTGGTTCAATTTGTCTTGACAGTGGTGTCTGCGGTCCTGATCCAACTGACCCTGGCACAACACCTTGCACCACGGCCGACGACTGCACTGCGAATGCTGCCCTTTGTCTCGATGGCCTTTCAAACCTCTGTGTTTGTTTGAACGGTGCTTGCGCCCAGGCTGGAGGTGGTGGAGGAGGTAACGACGGCGATGCTTGTACTGTTGACTCTGACTGCACTGGGTCTGGATCAGAGTGTCTTGACGGCACATGTGGCCAGCCAGGAGGAGCAATCACCCCTTGTACAACGGCAACTGACTGTACTGCAAATCTCGATCTTTGTAGTATTGAAGGTCTCAACTTTTGCGTCTGTCTAAATGCCGTCTGTGTTATTGGAACAGGCAACGGAGGCACAGGCGATTCTTGCAGGGGAAGCTCAGACTGTACTACTCCAGGCGATGTTTGCACCAACGGCGTCTGCGCTCCCACAGGCGGCGGTGCTTGCGTTGATGCAAACGACTGTGTCCTCAGCGTCAATCCCCTCTGCGCTCTAGGTCTCTGCGTTTGCGTAGACGAGGTCTGCCAAACCAACCCCGACGTCCAAGAATGTTCAGGTACCGGCGACTGCAGTGCAGGTGCCAGCTGTCAAAGCGGCGTTTGTGTAGACGAGACACCATGTTCTGGAGCAGATGACTGTCTTGCAAACCTGGATGTGTGTGTTCTTCCAGGAGTTTGTGCCTGTGTGGATGGTGTTTGCGGACTTCTTGGCAATGGGCCTACGCCGGAGTGTACGGCATTTGAAGATTGTAGGGCATTGCCTAGATGTCGTTTGGAACTATGTCTCTGCGACGCCGGACAGTGTGTTTTTCCGGGTTAGAGGAAGTGTGTGGTAATGGTTTGTCTTCTTGTATGTACTTTGGTGGTGATGAGTTTATGATCATGGCGACTTACGGCCTATAATTACGCTTTAATGGAATGACTTTTCTCCCGAAATTCTCATCTAAGATCGTCTCGACTTATTATGTTTCTATCTCGTTGGGTATAATTGGTAATGGATTAAATGGGGGAATAGTACTGACCGCGCTCAACACTACTATTCCGTGTATTGGACGCGATTCTCTCAGTTGTGGTGAGTTGGGAGGATCAAATACCCGGACCTTGGAAGCTCATGTATGTATGCTACTGCTGCACATAGAAGGGTTCATCAATCGGTAGGACTCCGTTCCTTTTTGCAACTACTATTTCGAAGGCAAGATTCATGGTGGTTGCGGGCACGGCGGATAACAGATTTATCAAGCAAAACGTCGCTCCAGCAATGGCACTCACAGGCGGCATAATCTCTTGACTTGAAGCGTCGGGATTCTTCAACAAAACATGGTACAACTATGTTAACTAAAATCTAATATTACTAAAATGGGTGCTTGGGTGTCATGTCGCTGTACTTGTTGCTATGTCTGTTACGGTACGTGTCGCTGTGCGTGTGGCTAAGCTTGTGCCCAAGCCTATGCCCCCAAGGTCCCTCACCATCACGGAAAACCTCGTCCCACCAATCCGGATAAGGCACGTTTGTATCAGCCTTCTTCTTCTTATACTGACAAATATTTGAGAACTTCATCTTGTTCAATCTGTTCTTGGCCGACTTCTTCATCTCTCGCGGATACATACTCTCTTGTTCTGCACTGACACTCCAGTATCTGATACGGCTACCTTCGTCTAGAACTGTGGCTAGAGGATCCTCAGGCTCACCAGTGGATCGCATGCGCTTGTGAAGGAGCGTGCGTAGGTGTTGGTAGTACCATGGTTTATCCCACCATGTTGATCGATGCTTCTTGAGGGGGCCGACACCGTTGTGGTGAAGAATGACAGGGACAGACTCGGTGAAGAAGTCGGCGTAGAGAGACATGTTGGTCCAGTTGGATCCCGGCACGATATCTGCTAGAGGGTTTGGTGCTGAAAGGACATCCTCAGGTATACCTTGTAGTCGAACTGGCTGGATGCCCCGCTTCTGAGAGTACTCGTCGATCGCCGACTGGTTACCCAACTTGACAAAGGCACCGTTATCCCGTCCATGAACATCCTGCGCCCACTGAGTCTGGACTGATAGTTCTTGTCCGTAATCGAGACCAATGTGATACTCCAGCTTGTCATCCATCAAGTCGGCCATTGCTGGTTTCGGTACCTTATTCGACCTCTGCCACTTTCGGAACATCTCCTGCTCGACAATGACTTCAGCGGCGAGAGACTGCTCACTTCGCATCTTGATTCCTCGTCCAATGCCGTTCTCCATCGTGAAATATGCGCGACGGAACAAACGTCTGAGATCGCCAGCAGGGCCGATGTAGACACCTCCATTGATCCATCGCGGTCTATAGTTGTTCCACGTCTCGTTTTTGTCGGTGTCGGGCCCGTAAAGATCCTTGCGCAGTGGGCTCTGAGGCCATTTGTCGCATCGGATCTTGTAACCCATCTTCTCAAGCTTGGGGTCGCATCGCTTGCCAGATGCTGCGATGATAGTCTGCTTCATCGGCATCTTCCCAGTCTTTTTCTTGTTCCACATTTCCTGCAGCCTGTCGTTGGCCTCTTTGTTGAGCCTATGGTATCGCTCAAGCATTACCTGAGCGGGCAGCTGGAACCAAACGTCGTAGGCATCGACAAGAAGGACGATGTCGTCTTCTTCCAAACGTTCGGATGGGTGTGCGTTCGGGTGCATGACTGCATCAAGGTAGTCAACAAAGCCAGGCACCTTTGGCAAGTTTTTACCACCTCTCCATTTTGAAATGGGACGATGGTCAACTCCCCAGTTAATGATAACGGGACTTGGGTAGCCGAGGGCGAGGGCGCTGCCGATTGTCTTGCACAGATCGGGGCTTGGGTTGTTTGCGGGGATGACAAGGGCGAATCGTCGGTCTGCGTCGCGCGTAGATGTAGTGGTAGTTTGAGGTTGCCAGCTCCAAGTCTCCGAAGGAAAGAGAAGAAAGGAAGCCCAACCGAAGACGATCAGGCTGACAATTGCAATAGGGACCCTGTGTGGCCTCAAGTCTTTCATAAGAAGAGACATGTTGCAAGCTGATACTCGTTTGAGTAGCAGTAGCGGAGTATCCAAGGGTGTACGCAGAGTTGGCGTTCCCGCAAGGCCTTATACCTTCTGACATAAACATGCGCAGGGGCAGAATTAACACGTATATGTTACTACGAGGCAAGGGCAATTGTCAGAATTCCAATCAGAACCTCCTATTTCTTGTGGCGCCCTACCAGGTATTCAGGTCCTGATATTAAAGGCGATTAGTGCGACTTGTCTTGCAGATAGTCTCAGAGAATTGGGAAGCTCATTCACCGGGATGGCTTCAATCATGCAAGGGCGTTCGCTCCGAGTCAACCCATTGGACAAAACTTCAGAAATGCTTAACTGTGGCTCAAGGGTGCTCGATTTCTCAGACATCAAAAGTCTACTAGTCTTTAATTAGTTGTTATCTGCTTTCGCCCGACTTCAGGGAGAATTAGGTATGTATAGTATGGCGAACAAATTATTCGAGCCTTGGAGGGGCAAATCAGTCCGTGACCCTCAACCTGCCCCGAAATCAGGGATGGGTTTCGCCATGCTACGCGTGGGCAGTTGATCTTCGCAATTTGAGGGTCATGCCGAGCCGAAACACAAAGGCTTTATCTTGCTACTGCAATTCACGTGTCCCGCATACTTAATTATTAAAAGTGCAATGGGGGAGCCCTTCCTTCAAACAGCCGTCAACCCCCAAATTGAACTGACATCGACTTCGCATTTTTCGCATCCATTGCAAGCAGGAGACGGTACATCAACGACAGCCGAGGTCTCGGCGGGTGTATAGTAGATGTTACAATGAGTGAAGTAGTCTTGGTCCTCAAAACAATCGTTGTGATACCTTGAGGAAACGCGGTGTTGTCTTGGACAGTTAGTGTGGTGAACTCGACTTGAGTGGTGGCGAGGTAATGGCTGGTAAGGCCAAATTCTAGTGCTCCTAGGGGTGCGTTTTCCAGCGTTCACAGCGCTAGAGCCTCCCGGAGGGAATCGCCAAATGAGATGGTTCTGAAGGGAGTGACCAGTATGGTAAAGTCCAACGAATGAGCGAAAACATGGAGAAAGGAAATCGCGACAGCATTAATTTCTGACGATGGATTTATTTATTTCTAGTGCATATTTGCTGTTGAGTTGAGCTGTTGGAACCATCCAATTGATTTGGTTGCGAGCGTTTCCAGTTTATTGGCCGGGCATGGACCCGACTGGACCACAAAACTGAGGGGCTACGCCATAGAGTAATGAGCAGTCACAGTCAAGTGGGGGTGCTAGTGCCGTTAGCAATGCTCCGCCAAGTTTCGGTACAACGATGATAGTGAACGTATCGCATCAGTTAACCTAGACTTAACTTAAGCTACAGTTGAATCTTTCTACAATGATCAAAGTCTTCAATTATGCACGAAGTCAGGAAGAGATGGAACAAGAAAAATATAAGCTCTTCCATCTTGTTTATTTTGCTTTCTTGGACCGGTTTGCTTGACGTCTCGACGTATCAATGTATTTTATGTCCAGCGAATTATACTGAAGTCAAACAATTACTTGCCTGTTCACTTCAGATTAGCGGTCACATGGACCCGGTAGAGCTTCGGGTCATTGCGATAAGAGATAAGTCTGACTAACCAATCAGATCGACTCTCTAGAAGATGATGGACTGGAAATGGTTTAAGCTATATTTGGCTTAGCATACCTCTTATGTCTTATCTTACCGTGGCACGAAGGACAGGCAGCATGACCCCGAAGGCACCGTCGACAGTTCGGGTAAGTTACAATCCGCATTCATAATGAAAACGGGCGTTGACAACCATAAACCGAAGCTTAAACTTAAGCCATCCATTCTCGTCATGATTCGTTGTTAGAGGCTGCTTCTGGATTAGTCTGAACTTGGAATACCGGTATTTCGGCCGCTGAATGGGTAAACATAAACCCCATGGCCTCAACCTCAATGGCTGGAATTGATCGACAATATTTATTACTCTGCCGGCGATAACTGTCTGCTACAACTCCCGGTTGTTTATCACTTTAAAAACCGTGCTCTGTTGTTGAACAGTTGAGGTGTTCGTTCTTATGGGCGAGGACGCTATCGCCTTGTCAACAGACGAACTGTGCGGCCCCAACTCCAGTAAACTTGTCAACTGCCGAAATACGAGGCCTAGAACGGCCATTGTAATGCTCTCGAAAAGGCCTGGGCTCACTAGATCAGTTCAATAATCTCACTCTTGAGTTATTGTTCCCGAAGCAGTAAAGTCAGGGCATTGGAATGCAGAACCGTTATCGATGGGTTTCTGGCCTCACGTCATTCGCTCTTCTTTCCGTCTGGCTTTCTGCAAGGTACGAAACGACCAACCAGGGAAATGGGACCCCATGGCACGATGTGATGGCGCATTGAAAAGCTTGGTCGCAGACCTTGGCGCCATACCAGAAGAGTTCTACTACCACCAAGGCAAATATAATGTAGATCTAGGCTCTGGTCCGATGGCTTACGGGCTGATCTCAAACGTGACGTCTTTGGAAATCCAGGTTTACTTATGTGCCAAGATCCCCTCTGTGTCTAGGCGTTCTGTTTTTGGTTCTCTTGGTATTTGCTAACGGAGAATATTTGTTTTACGTTTCCCCCAAGACACCCTAACTTACGAGACACAATGATGTTACCACACCGTGACAAATGGGACGTTCACTACTCCAACATGAACGTTGATGAAATGGTATACATTGGGAGGGATGTGTTTGTCATTGTACGTGTTTCGCAGAACTGTCTCGCTCGTCATTAACTGTACAGGTCGCCTCAACGCTCTCACTCTACAATGCCATCGAGCTTCTTACCCTCATTTTCCTGACTTTCAAACGACGCGCTGGCCTTTATTTCTGGAGTATACTATTAGCATCATTCGGTATTCTACCTTACTGCTTGGGTTGGTTGGTGACCTATTTCGACTTGACGCACGACTATGTGGGTATGATTATTGAGACTGTCGGCTGGGTTCTTGTGATATCAGGTCAATCTGTTGTTTTGTACTCCCGTCTACACCTCATTCTCACCGATGTCTTCATATTACGTACGGTCCTGGCTGTGATTATCATCAACGGTCTAATCTGGGTACGTCGACCATTATTTAATGCTAACCATTGCAACTAACACTCATCAAGCACACGACTATGACGGTTTTACTCTTTGGATCAGAGTATAGCCCGAGAGAAAACAGACGAGGCTTCAATAGTGTCTTTAACATCGCAGAAAAGATCTCAATGAGCTGCTTCTACTTACAAGAAGTAGCCATTTCGGGTTTATATGTGTGGAAATCGATGGATATTCTCAAGACCGCATTTGGCAACACACGAACCATGATATACAGGCTTTTCGCCATCAGCATAGCCATCGTGGTAATGGACATCGCTATGGTTATCATCGAACTAATGGACTTTTACGTATGGGAACATGGCGTCAAACTCGTCACATACTCGATCAAACTCAAGCTCGAGTTCGCCGTGTTAGGCGAGCTCATCGAATTTGTCCGCAATCGCAGTGGTACCCGGTCGCGTCCGACGAAACCATCGCAGGACCAAAGTACCCTTGTCCCACTGTCTTCGGTTCACAGAGGCAACACGAAGGCGACAGTGGACATGCCCGACCGCATTTACAGTGGCGATACGCATACGAACACGACTATCGCTGCTACACCTGTGAGGCCCGAGAGGCCTGAAAACACGGCTCGCGACAGGATACATGTCGTTCGAGAGGTTGACGTGGAGAGTTTGACGGCATATCCTAGGAATGAGGGGAGTAGGGAGGAATTGTTTCGCATGCAGGATCAGCTTCCGCCAGAGCTAATGCCTAGAGCATTATAATTGAGTTACTTGATTTTAAAATACAGGACTGTCTTTAAGGAATAACGATAAAAGAAATATAGACCAATGAAGCTCATACCATTAGACAGGTGTGACTCACTATCATCTCAGTGCGACACATCCTCGACAAGTCCTGTGAATGTGACCAGCGGGACAAAGGTCCTAGGGTCTAGGAAAGCTGCATTCACAGGCGAAAGTAAGGCTGCAATTGTTGCCCAACCTCTTTGTGCTACGCGACACCGAAACAGACCAGAGTACCTAGTGAGGTAATGATATTCAAGATCAAGGCATTGTTTACGTGTGGACGCTTTTACCTTTCTTAATAGTGTTATGTTCGGTATTGCATGCCTGCCCAACTACTCTGGCAAATCCAACATTACTTACGACCGCGCAGTATCTACGTTTTCATTCTCTTTGCAGGACGACGGTATATACAGACCAGGTGCGAAGGCTATCACGACGGACTCAAAACTCACTGAAACAGCCTTCTGACTCATTCGCCACAATGGAACCCGTCTCGTTGTTGATAGGCATTGTGCCACTATGTGCCCAGCTTGCCAAAACGACAACAACTATTAACAACTTGATCTCAACATACAAGTCTGCGGCACGCGAGCTGGAGGCACTATCGAATACTCTTGCGGATGTGGCGAACGTTTGCGAATCACTAGGAGATATCCTTTACACCACTGATACATCCCAGCACCATCCCAGTGAAGCACGGCTTTTTGCTGCACTGCATGGAAAGATTCAGGAGTGTCATGACAGATTAACAGATATTCAAGATATCATTCAAATTGTGAATGGGAAGCGAAGAGGACCATTCAGAAATGAAGGCTTCTTGTTCTTGCAGTTTAAAGATAAGATCTCATCCTGCACCAAGAGGTTAGATAAATCTCTCGCAAGCCTCAATCTTGTTTTGACGACAAGTAATTTGTAAATATCTCTTTGTTGTATTTATTAAGTAGCGAACTGACTTTCTACTAGTATCCGTCTACTTCAGTCGCCCAGGATGGAAACCAATATTCTTGAGGACACAAACTCGCCTAGTCGGTCAAATGCTGTCGTTGCGCCTGATCAAGCTTCGATTTCTGGGCATATAGATACCAGCCCCATCTCTACGGACGTCTCTCGGAAATCGATACGCGAAACAACATGTGCTATGAAGAGCTGGCAACGATCCTTCTTGGGATTGGCGTTCATCGCAAGGACCACAATGCAGAAGAAGACGGTGCATATAGATGGCTCAGGACCCTCTATAACAGAAGATTATTCGACTTTCACTGCAGGTTCACCATTTTCAAGCTGGTCTATTAAGGTTTGTATCACGCAGGACTGCTTTTCACCTTTATATATTACGCTACAGGTACCATGCGTGATTCCAGTCCATCACGGGTCAAGTAGTCTTGGCGAAAGGATCCGGAATGCTTATTTCGACGACGACCCTGAGGAGATTCAGCATTTACTCGAGCAGCGCTCTGTTACAACCACGACACTACTGGGCTGATACGACCATTATGACACCGGATACACTATATTAGGAGTAGGTATCCAGTATGGACTTAGTCTGCCATTCATTGACATTAGATCAGTTAGCAGCAGCATTAACAGCGCCACGCATCCTAGAATTTGCGAGGTCACAAATGACTATGGTGGAGGAAAGGTAAGCTTCGCGAGAAAGTAAGAGCTACAGCGCATTATCTCTGCTGACAGTCACAGAAAGCAATTTCCTGACGGCCCGCGCGTATTCAAATTCATGTTGGAAACATCTGACTTGCAATGTGCTGTCGACTACATTAATATGCGGAAGAATGGGATGTGTCCAGACGAACTAAACTCGATACTGGCAGGAGTTTTAACCTGTAGTCAACTAAAAGCTTGCATAGATGCTTATTTAACCTGGTCCTCACCAGCACGAGGTTGTTTCCACAGGGTCCTAGGGACAAGTGTGCTTAAAGCCTTCTCGAATCAGCATCTCTTGGAGCATGATGTGGAAGATTGGGCGTCATTCATCTCAGAGCATATTTCACGGGGTCTCGATATATACAGCGACCTTGAAAGCCACCTTGGTGATGACGCCAGTACTTTAACTGCGATTCTTCGTCATCCGGCCTGTTCAGATGTAGCTGTTAGCAATTTACACTTGTGGCTCGATGTACTAGAGCTAGCAGGAGTCGAAATTGGACAGTATCTGAAAATCGAAACTCCGCGGTGCGTCGCTACTTGGGGAAGGTCAGCAAAATTTCATATGCGAATGTATCGAGACGAGGTGTCGTTAATCAACCGGGTCTTAAATTTGCACTACTCCAGAGGCCGGCTCATCCCGTACTGGCGACAAGAGATCGATAGCACATGTCCGATACGAGAGCTCTTGATAGAGTTTCCACGATTTTTACATACCGAAACCACGGATACTCGCGCCGCCCCGGAGGATACCGTGCGACTACGTCGAGCTTGGAAGGCTGGAGAGAACGCGAGACTAGTTTACCCGGAGAATGTTTCATGGCCCGTTGCACCAGAGATGGCAGATGAACGTAAATCGAATTACCCTAACCTTCCACAAGTCATGTCCGTGGAGTGTGTAAAGGCAATAAAATGGTTGGATCGTGAATATTATCGGAGGAAAGGACGCTGGGAACGCAAACTGGAACGAAAGATGTTGAAAGGGGCTAGAAACAGGAAGTCTCATGGAGAGGTTATGTTGCCTGGTTCATGGGTTGACTGAGAGGGCAGTTGCTGTAAAAACTATTTACAAAAACAAACTGAGGGTCATTGAATACTGGATTCATCGAGGGTATCAAATTCAGAAGTTGATCCAATGCCTTATAGTAGTTCAGAAATTAGTACGAATAAGAAACCGCTCGTTATCAATGCCATTTAAAAGATGGAAATGAGTTGACAGTAAATCATAAAGTCATGTCTCTTGAACTCGAGATACCCTAGACATGGTGTTAGAAGAAAGGCACAATATGATTGGTGGATGGCGACGCGTCTTTCACGCTAAGCCTCCCATGTCATCATCCCTGGCACAATCTCAAGGGGCTTCCTCATCTTACATCCAATCATCCAACTACCCCTGATCCGAGATGTCCATCAACAGGCCGAGAACATGGCCACAAAACGTAACCTTCGAGGTAACGCATCAGAAGATCAACACGACACTATTTCATCCCTCATCGAGATTCAGAAATGTCGGATACCGCAGCAGAAGATGATCTGGATTGTCGAGAACCTTGAATGTCTTGGCAAACGACAGTCCAGGAAGAGAAAGATTGACGCGGATGAGGATGAGAAACCTGAAAGGCCTTATTGGTTTCGAAAAAACCTTAATGGGTTTTCCGATAGCAATTTTGTTGCGTTGTCGTATACCTGGGATGCCTCTGAATATGAGACGCAAAATCACAAAGCGGAAGGGCATCTGATCGAGACAAGGGATGGAGAGGATGCTTGGCGCTCATCAGTCCGCAACTCCATTCTTGAGAGGATCACAAAGTACATGCAATGTCACGATGTGCCTTTGTTATGGATCGACCGACACAGTATTCCACAGAAGAAGTGCAAACAACCAGCATGCACGCATGAGGAGTGTAAACAGAAGAGACATGCCCTTGATGCCATGGACTGGGTTTACTCACTCAGCGATCACCCTGTCGCTTTGCTTGGGCGACCGATCCAAAGCGAGGATGAAATGGCCACTCTGTCAGCTATTATGAGAGGTGTACTTGTCAAATACCACGACGGTGGATTCGCTCTGTCCAAGAATGCGGAATACGATCAGGCGAAGAAGATGCTGGATCTTTTATATAAAATCACTAGTGACAAATGGTGGACCAGGGCGTGGACGTTCCAGGAGAATTATCGAGCTGGCCTCAAGATGACACTTCTCATCCACCACGATCAAGACCTTGAAATCGCGAAGAGGTCTATGCTCAGTGGGAAGAAGGCAATGTTTGGCGTGATCCCTGGCGAGCTCAGCGTTCAATCCGTCAAGTTCTCAGAGAGCGCGACCAAATTCTGTCTTGCCTTTCGGCGGCATGGTTTTGGAACGAACGAGGAGGAAGAAAAAATCACTCATATTCTGAAGACTGCTGGAAGATACAAGATTCTCCTAGCGCCGTCAACATCCATGTCCGGGACGATTATTTCGGATGTGCAGTGGAGAGGTGTAACGGAACCGTGGGATCGCTTAGCCATTATTGCCAATTGCTGCCAGTATTCGACAAGACTGGATGCCACGAGGTTGCAGCAGAAAGTTGAAGAAGGACTGAGCCTTGATCTATCAATACTGGCATTGCGTCTGTTGAATGGGGAGATCCTCAACAATGACGAGGTTTACGTACCCAAAGGGACAATCATAGAACAGACGAACGAGTTGTTTTTCGACGACTTCAAGGCACCCGAAGGCGAGAGGCGATTGACCTACAATAAAAGCTGTCGCTTCGTCGACGTCGATTTCACGGAGTCGGGTATCACGACACGAGGTCACCTGTGGAAGCTTGGCGAAACACTGCGAGCACCTCGATCGTCGCCACGGCTATCACAACCAAGTCAGCAAGGTGAACAACAGCTCTCGGAGTACCAACGGACACGCCTGCGCCAGCTCACTGAACTAGTCAAGGCTCAACATGTTAGCAAGAATGCTGGAATAGTTCACGATATGACGGACTTTCTTAAAGAGGACGCCTTCATGGTTGATGAAGAATCTTTCAGTCTGCGATATCGCCGGCTGATGGCGAAGGAACTCGTTAGAGCTATGGATGCAGATCAGAGCCTGTCTTTGGGATATCTGTGCGACTCAGTGGGGGAACCAATGGTAGCCCGAGGGATTTTCATCCACGATCGCGGTACTGAGGCTGGTGAACTTCTGAGTCAATATGAGGACTGTCCTGCGTATGTGTTTACCTCACTATGGTCTGATACCCGCGAAGACGAGGAATATTTGGCAAATGAACTAGATCATCGTGTATCACTTGGTGTTCGGCTCTCTGAAGATAGCCACGAGGGGCCAGTATGGTTGTATACCCAGGAGTGGGTGCTAGGATTATGTTTCTTTACAAGTGCTCCTACCTATGATGTGTTATTTCCCTGGCCTCAGGTCATGGCGAAAGAACGTTCTTAAAAACATGTTTGGGGACTTGTGGGGTAGAAAAACAAGTGTAATAATATTGTACTATGATGGAATAAAGAATAACAGTAATTATAATCAAGGCGTTTGCGTTTGCCCCGGCCGATTATGCTGCATCAGTTTGTATTCACGGAAAGTTACATGATTATAGGACATAACGGAAGTGAGGGTTCTATAGACAAAGTTAGTGTGGCATCTTGGAATAGCTTTGGCAAAACTTACCTCAAAGTCAGTCAAATCGCCTCCATCCGTATCCGTGGGATCTTCGTTGTTAGCTCCCACGGCCGCCGCTGCAGCATCTCGGCGTGCGTTTCTCCTAACCAATAGAACTCGAAGCATAATCGCCACCATCATCTGGGCCACAGAGCAGCCCAAAATGAAGATACACCCAGTTTGATACAAGGGAGCCTCCTCACCAAGGAAAGCATGAGGACCAATAACATTACCAACACAGTAAGCAATGAATACCATGGCGGAAGCTGTCATTCGCTTGGTATAACCACCGAGGTTGCTAGCAGGCATCTGCATCGCCAGAACCAAAGAGCAGACGAATGCACCAACGATGTAATAGCCGAAGAGAACGCCAATCTTGTGATGTTCGCGATCCATCTTCCAGAGAAGAGAGATTCCGATGATAGTAGGGATGAGATAGACTGCCATGATGATAGTACGAATGTTCTTGATTTTAGAAGCGAGGAATGTTCCGGACAGAATCCAGACGACTTGGAACGCGCCCATAGGGATACCTAAAGCAACGGTCTGAAGAGGATCCTTGACGACACCCTTGATGATGAGTTTGCCGAAGTTGGCTACGCCTCCATTCATACATTCGTTGAGGAGCATAAATAGGACTAGAAGCCAAACTTGGGGATCGATGAAAGCTTCCCGGATCTGGTACCATTTGATAGTCTTGTTGAGAACACCCGTTCGAGCGAGGCGACCGCGGCCGATAAGAAGGGCTCGTTCCTCAAGGGTGAATTGGCGAGCTGTCATGATGCTGTCGGGAAGGAAGAAGAGCAGGACAAAGCCCCAGACGACGGTCATGCCACCACAGGTCATGAAGACGGCTTTCCAGACGGGGAAGTTCTTTATCTGGCCAATACCGTAGGTAAGAAGACCACCGAGCTGTCCTCAGTTAGCAACGTCAGTGGCTTGGACGACAGCACTCACCATAGCCCCGACACCATTACAGCAGTAAAAGATTCCGGCTCTGAAAGGCTGCTGTTCTCGCATATACCACATAGAAACGATCATCATGAAACACGTTGTGATCGGCGCCTCAAAAACACCCAAGAAGAATCTACAAGTCGCCAACGATCCGAAATTGTTCCCCGCAGCCGTCAACATCAACACAGCTCCCCAAGCAAGAACACATCCCGAAACAACCTTTGCCATCAACGTCTTCTGAGCAAGGAACAGCCAAGGATACTCAGCCGCCATGTACGCAAAGTAGAAGATACTAGCGAACCAACTGTACTGTTCCGAAGAGATGCCCGTGTCTGTAAACAAGTCGAAGACAGCTGCGTAGGAGAGCGCGTTCTTGTCGATGTATTGAAGCATGTAGGTTCCACATAGTAGCGGGAGGAGAAGCATGTCGACTTTGCGAATGACACGTTTGTTGAGGGCCTTGTCGTTTAGGAGCTCTGCTATGTACTCGTTTGTGAAGTTGTGTTCGCGGAGGAACGTTTCCGTGGCGTCGAGGTCGACCGTTTCGCCTTGTGTTAGGGAGTTGAGCTTTTGCATGGCGATGTGCTCTTCTACCTCTTTTGCCTCGAAAGAGGTCTTTTTGTCTGTCGTCAGGTTTGGAGACATGGCGCTGGAATGGTGAGCCGTAAGACTCGTGCTGGCCTATGAATGATGGTTGAGGGGTTCACTAGAGGCACAGGTTCAAGGTGGGAGCACGAAGGTATGTGGCAGGCTTCAATTACCTGGGGACTCTTAAAAAGGTTATAACCATGAGCAGCCAGCAAGTTTAAACGAGTATACGAGTATCCAATGGTATGCCTAACTCAATTAGGCATCGCTAGGAGTCACGTAGCGATCTACAGGCCGTTCATCCGTTCTCATTCCGCCAAATCTACGATAGGTTAAACTTTCGGAGTCAAGACTCTCCATATCAGTCAGTCTATCAATTTATCTCCGGTCCAAGTCCAAACGAAGGTGCTCTCACACGAATCGTTCAACTCGATTGACCAATGGGATCATCCGCATCACCAACTCTGTGGAGTTCTCCGATACTCGGGTGCCAAATCTAACATCCGGAACGATTGGTACGCGGGGTAAAAGCGACTTGGCCGATCTAGCTATTGACTTATCATGGATGTTCGTCATTTGTTTCCTAGAAGGGACAAAGATAGGGCGTCAGTGACAGTTTATTGATTCCGCTTTTCGGAGCCGGATCCGTTTGTATGCGGAGATCTTTTTGGATGCCGATTGAAGTGAGACATCGCTAAACCTCTCAGACGTTGCTTTATTATTGGCCTTTCATCAGCCGTTCAATGAATTGATCGCCACGATACCCATTCCACACACTCACATAATATTCATTCACATCACAATGGGTAGCCAAGTCTCAGACTCCCTTACCATCCCCCTTCCCCAGGGTAAGCTCGTCGGCGTCCAGCTGAATGACACCCTTCCCCAGCCTGTAGACGCATGGCTCGGCGTCCCCTACGCCCTCCCACCAACAGGCGATAGACGCTTCCGCGCCCCTGCCAAAGTCACATCCTCGCCAGACACCATAATCGACGCGTCCAAGTATGGCCCTGCAGGACCTGGCAAGGCGCTCCTCCCAGGACCAAAACTCGACCAGAGCGAAGATTGTCTTACAGCCAATATCTTTCGCAAGTCAGACGGTAAACATGAGAAGTTACCCGTTGCACTTTATATCCATGGTGGTGCCTTCAACAGAGGTTCGGCGATGATGCATAAGACAGCCTCCATGGTGGCGAATGCTCCGGATGCATTTATTGCGGTGAGCTTCAACTATCGTATCGGAGCCCTGGGATTCTTGCCTTCGGGGCTGAGTGCGAAAGAGGGCGCTCTCAACTTGGGTTTGAAGGATCAGATTCTGATGATGGAGTGGGTGAGGGATAATATTGAAGCTTTCGGTGGTGACCCCAACAATGTGACATTGTTTGGCCTTTCAGCAGGTGCTCATTCGGTAAGTTCTCTTCTCAAACTCGTAGGGCCTGTTACTAATGTTGAGACAGATTGGTCATCACATCATGCACTACAAGGAGGGTGTTGCACCTCTCTTCCACAAAGCCATCATTGAGTCTGGAGCTCCCACATCACGAGCTGTGAGACCCTGCGATGCGCCCATTCACGAAGCCCAGTTCAAGGACTTCCTCCGCGAAGCCGGCGTTCCAGAGGACCTAGCAGAAAGTGAGATCTTCTCTTTCCTCCGCAAGCAGCCCGAGAAGGTCATCACCGATGCCCAGACCGCCACCTTCGACAAATACAACCCTTCTCTCCGCTGGGCCTTCCAACCCGTTATAGACGGCGAGATCATCGCTCGTCCACCTCTTGAGACATGGAAGCAGGGCAAGTGGCACAAAGTTCCAATCATGACTGGTTTCACTACCAATGAGGGTTCGCTCTATGTTGACAAGACTATGTCCGAGTCATCCCAGTTCAGACATTTCTGGGCTGAGCTACTACCCTTGCTTACTCCGGAAGACCTCGATACCATTGAAGAGCTATACAGAGATCCTGCAAAGTTCGAAGACTCGGAGTATAAAGAGACGAGGAAAGATATGGGCTCTCAGTACAAACGCATAGAAGCTTCATACGCTCACTACGCCTACGTCGCTCCAGCACGCCAAACAGCCGAACTCGCATCCCCATCCGTCCCCGTATATCTGTATCACTGGGCCGCCGTCAGCACAGTCAACAACGGTGCTCAGCATGCTGATAATATGCGCTACGAAGTCTGCGATCCCAAGGTCGTAGCAGTATCGCCAACTCAAAACGACCTGGCCAAGACTTTGAACCATTACGTTACCAGCTTCATTACCAAGGGTGACCCTAACGCTGTGGCGGGCGAGTATCCGGATAGACCTAAGTGGGAGGCGTATGATAAGAAGGATCCCAAGGTTTTGAGATTCGGCGATGGGAACGAGGAGTTGATTGGTGGTAATGCGGGTAAGACCGCTGTATTTGATAGCGATGAGTGGGGTAGGAAGCAGTCTGAGTTTTGGTGGAGCAAGGTCGATATCTCGCAGCAGTAAGAGTTTAGTCTAAGATGATACAAACAATAACACTATAAGGATTATTATTTGAACCAGGCATTGAGATTCTGGACAAATAAGATAGCAGTAACGCTAACTGTCTGACGTCAGGAACATGTGTCAATCCTGATTTCGTCATCTGCATCCTTTCGTGTCAACGACGCCCTTAAGCAATGGGTATAAATCAAGACGCAAATCTGGCCGTTCTGGCCATATGATCTTCAATATTACACTTTACAATACATCTGGACCAAGAGAAAAAGTTCAAACGTCACGTCTTGCGCTTCGTCATTCTGTCACCATGTCTTCTCTAGACCTTACTTCCTTCAAAGCCCTGTCCTTTGACATTTATGGCACACTCATCAACCAAGAGCCTGGTATGATTCGAGACCTGCAGCCGATCATCTCTCGTCTTCCGGATGATAGCGAATACAAGCAGGATTCGGTCTTGTTGATGCAGCGACTGTCCAAACTTTACCAGGCTCTTGAAGTTGAGGAGCCAACACTACGTTACAATCTCGTTCTTCAGCGCACTTTCAAGCAACTCGCTGATGAGCTTCAAGTTCATGTCTCCGATAGTGAGATAGAGACCTTTGGCAAGAGTCCAGGAACATGGGAACCATTCCCTGATACCATCGCGGGGATGCAAATTCTCAAGAAACACTACAAACTTATCGCTCTAACAAACATGGACAACGCCAACGCCTCAGAGACCATGAAACGCCTTCAGCCCACTTCCTTCGACAAAGTCTACACAGCCGAAAATATCGGCAGTTACAAACCCGCCCATGCGAACTTTGACTATCTTTTCAATCACGTCAAACACGATCTGCAGGTTGACAGGGACAAGGGAGAGCTTTTACACGTAGCGCGAAGTTTGATCGCTGACCATGTCCCCGCAAAGAAACTTGGTCTTAGAAGTGTTTGGATCTGCAGAGGAGGTGATAAGAAGGAGGGATATGGAACAGGTGGTAATTTTGAAGAATTGAAACATGAGGTTGCATTCGAGTGGAAGTTTGGATCAATCGGCGAGTTTGCCGAAGAGGTGGAACGGCAATTCCGTGAGAAGGAGACTGCTTGAATTGTGGCTGATGATCAATGCATCGAGCATGGACCAGGGCTTGAAGTTCAGCACTGAGTTAAGAGCAATTGGATGGAATGAGGTGGCATTAGTGTGTTGGCATGTCTTCAGCAAGCCTCGTTGCTTATATCTCTCGAGCTATATATGCGATCTCTCGTTTAAGCAACGATGAGTTGTGAGATTGATATTGTTTCAGGTTTCTGCACGTCATGAGAAAATGGTGCCATCTCGTTCAGCCTCATTGACATTTCAACCCTAGCAGCGTTCTAGACTCATCGCATGAAAAAGCGCATGGGCTCCAAATCAAAAGATCCAGGCTAGCAAGTGGGATGAAACTACTGACATAAAGTCAACGTCTTTTGGCGGACTAGTGGATGAAGCTATCACTGAAGCAGTTAATGGCTGCCCGTTAGAGTTTTAAAGGGGAACGTTTCAGCACTAAAAAACTGACTCGCCGTCGATTCGCCGATCGTAATTCTATTCTGGACGAAAGACAAAGCGTGAGCCTCGGCAGAAGTTAGAGTTGAGAGTTGAGACACGGGTGAGAAGAGATGGGTTGCATTGAAGCTGGGGAATCACTGGGTGATTGCCAATCGTCCACAATTGATACTCGCTCGTGCCGTCCTTCTGCTGCGCTGTGCTTCCTGGGGTTTGTACATAAGCGAGGAGATCGGTATCGCCGGTCCAGTTTACAAGCATCTTGAAAGCTGAAATGATTTGCTCCACTGCTGTCAAGGTTGTCAAACGACAGCCAAGCCAACAATTCTACCTGTCAACAATCGGTCTTAATTACGTACAATTCCCATTGGATGCCAGAATCCATGGTTATTTTCTTTTCCCTCATTGCAGAATTTTAGGTCAAAGCGGGTAAAAAAACGCCACGTCCGAACCTCTCTACGCTAGCTCGCCTCAGGGTCGGCCGAGAGTTTCCGGGATGAGGATGGGATGGAAGACCCTTGGCTATGCAGTTGGTCAGAGTCTTGTAGGTCTAAGACCAAAAAGGGCGCTCAGCTGCGAAGCGAGGTGACATCGTTTTTTGCTGTGCCTTGTAAGGGTTTAGATCCTGTCAAAGATTTCGGGACTTTAATACGTGCGACTGGTCACTTTTCGTTCCTCTGCCCTGGCTTTTATTAAATGCCATGCAGCGCATGTTATTCTGAGTCGCTGTTTTGGCCTAACTTTCTTTAACTTTTTAAAATGGCTTGGGGTGATCTTCCAGCGGAGGCCAGGACATTGGATCCTTTGGGTGACGACTTACGACACGGATTGACGGCTGTTGCGGTCCTTGCATTCATCTCATTCTTTTCCGCCAGCATTCTCTTCTTTTATCTCGTTTACAAACTTACGACATGGAGTCTTTTCATCAAATCACAGTCCGATGGGCAATTTCATCAACAATCGGGATCTATTCAGCGAGCGATTGACGTTACACTTGGGATTGATGGGATCTTCTCTGACAGCAATGGCGAAGCCGGCAAGAAGGCCGATGGTGATGCAGGACCCCGACAACCGAATCAGTTTCTCGTACTCATCATCAACTTGCTTCTCGCCGATATGCACCAGGGCGTGGCTTTCCTTCTTAATGCTGCATGGCTGCGATACGATGCGATTCTTGTAGATACAGCGACGTGCTATACGCAGGGGCTCTTCGTGTCGCTTGGAGATTTGGCTTCGAGTATGTTTATCACGGCGATTGCCATACATACATACATGGCTGTTGTTCGAGGAATACAAACACCACAGAAGGTGTTATATGGTGTTATCGTCGCCATTTGGATATTCGTCTACGCCATCTCGTTCATACCAATTGCTGCCACTCGAAACGGAGCCGAGTTTGGAGGCTTTTTCGTCCGGGCTGGAAGTTGGGTAAGTCTCTTCCATCTACGGCATATCGGTTGTCTTCTAACCTGTTACAGTGCTGGATGAATAGGGAATACGAAAACCTACGACTATTCACCCATTACCTCTACATCTTCCTCGGTCTCGGCACCACCTCGATCCTATACCTCATCATCTTCTTCCACATCCGTCGCCAAGCTCGCCTGGGGGCATCGAATGGTGAAAATGACGGTGACTCGATCGAACTTCAACTCAATCGCAACCCGGCCTTTTTGATCTATCCCGTCATCTACGTTTTGTGTACGCTCCCTCTGGCAGCTGGTCGTATCGCCACCATGGCTGGTGCCCACGTACCAAATGGATACTTCTGCTTCGCTGGCGCAATGATTGCCTCCAACGGCTCCTTCGACTGCTTGTTATTCGGCACGACTCGAAACACCATCATCTTCGCATCACGATACGACATCGCTTCAAACGACGTGGGTCTCAAAACATTTGCATTCCTCAAAACACCTACGAACCGAAAATTCGGAAATACTATTTCTATCCAAGGTGGACGTCAACATGATGAGGTCCCCGCGACAGGAGGATGGTGGACATGGCCTGCCAAGGGCGCTGGCTCTTCCAACAGAAGCCATAGGGGTATGACCCGGACAACTAGTCAGGAATCATTGAGGGGCCCGGCTATTCAGATGGACACGGTAACTTCGGTGGTAGTAGAAGTTGATGATGGTGTGGAGAGAGATCCAAGATACCCTGATACGAGTACAAGTTCGAATCCATCGCTTCGCAGCGCTGATAAGGACTTTGTGAGAATTGCTGAGAGAAGCTTAGATGGACATCGATGATCTTATGATACCCATAGAATTAAGAATTAATACTACAATTACAAGAACAATGTCCTCGAACGCTTCGCTTACGAGTCGGATGATGGTGCAATGATGTTGTTAAAGCTGTTGTTCATGTCCAGAATGATATGTTCCACTTTCGTATACCTGCATGAGACCAGCGTCCATCGCTCTCTGGGATTCTATTTTGATGCTGGAGTTATGACAGACTTTAAACGAAGGAGCGGAAAGAATTATGTCGTAAAGAGAGCTTATCAATGTAACCCAATAGTAAGAGAGTCGTCATTGTACTATGATGGGCTGACTGTACAACAAGATGATGCAGGACTGATATCATCAATCGGTCAGCGATAACAGATAATAAGACCGACGGTGCTTCACCTCTTTTTTCAAACATGTTGCTCAATCGTTTTCTACGTTTATCACAATTTTTGAAGTCTATATTCATAACTACCTAGGTACCAATAAATCCAGCATGTCTACCGCAATTGTGGTTGGCGCTACAGGTCTGTCTTCACTGTCTCCACCCCGCTATTGACCCTCTACTCACCACTCCTCCAGGCATTCTCGGCCGGGAAATCGTCCGCCAACTCGGTCTCCATCCTCAAAAATGGAAGAAAATCTATTCCTTCTCGCGCTCCCAAAAGGAAGAATTCCCTTCCACTGTCGAACATCGCCACATCGATCTTACCGGCAGTGCCGATGACGTTGCCAAAAGTCTCCAGGGCGTTAACGCTGATTACCTCTTTTTTGCGGCTTACCTCCAAAAGTCCGAGGAGCAGCAAGCCTGGGAGGTCAACGGTGACATGCTTCAAGCCTTTCTTGACGCACTCGTTAAAAATGGAATTGATAAACAGCTTAAGCGTGTTCTTCTAGTCGCTGGATGCAAGCAATATGGCGTCCATCTTGGACCTGCCAAGAATCCCATGGTTGAATCGGACCCTTGGCTTACAGACCAGTCTACTTTTCCCCCAAACTTCTACTATCGCCAGCAGGATATTCTCAAGGCGTTCTGTGAGAAGAGCAATGGAAAAGTCTCATGGAATGTCACGTATCCCAATGACGTAATTGGGTATGCTCGTGGAAATTTCATGAATTTGGCGACGGCCGTGGGCATTTACGCTGCTATCAACAAGGAGATGGGCAAGGATCTTGTTTACCCTGGTGGTGAGAGATTCTACATGGGCTTTGACTGTTTTACCTGTGCTAAACTGCACGCCGAATTCTGCGAATGGGTCGTTCTTCAGTCCTCTACAGCTAATGAGGCGTTCAACGTTGTCAATGGCGATGTCGAGAGCTGGCAGAACATGTGGCCGAAGGTCGCGGATCACTTCAACACCAAGGTCGACGCAAACCAGTTTAATCAGTCTCACCCATTGAGCTCTACCACTGAACTGAACCCCGTTACTCCCATCAGTCTCTTCGAAGATAAAGCAGGCCTCAAAGGTCTTATCAAACCTGGCAAGATTGAGCAGACCGTCGACTTGGTAAAGTGGAGTCAACAAGATGAAGTCAAGGAAGCTTGGAAGAAACTTGCGAAGCGAGAGGGGTTGGACGAGAGTGCTCTTGAGCACGCTACTTGGGATTTCCTTGGATTCGTGCTGGGAAGGAATTATGACCTTGTGATTAGTATGAGTAAGGCACGACAGCATGGCTGGACCGGGTATGTCGAAAACGCTCTTTCTTGATGAAACACAGTTGCTAACGACTTACAGATACATGGATACTTGGGAAAGTCTCTCCAAGACGTTTGATACGTTGCAGGTGGCCAAGGTTCTCCCCAAGCTCAGGTAAGAGACTGTTAGGGTGTCGGAAGAATTAGCCGCTACAAGCGAGACGTCAAAGAATTTAGTTACTATATGCCATAATTTGTTATTGTTGTCTAAGCCTTAGAAGATGATTCATCTGTTAATGATTAAAGGGAAAGTATAGCCTGCACAGTCGATTGTGCCACAGTCACTGCTAATCGTTGATAATGTGAAGCGCTGTGATTGGATGATCTAGAAGCGGATTCAGCTTGTCAGACCCCGCCGTTTCCGATTGTTTCATCAAACAAGACGTGAACTTATTTCTTCATCTCTCAAATTTCATCCTCCAAGATCGACATAGCATTTCGATTTGAGCTCGATTGTCACCATGTCCGTGGTAGTCTTCCGTGGCGCCGCCATTCACTCACTCGACCTCAATACTCTCGAGTTCCTCGCCGATGCAACACTGGTCATCACCAACGGTCGCATCACCAACTTCTGGGAAACAGCCCAAGACATCCCCAAAGATGCCATCCCCTCAGACGCCAAGATCCATACCCTCCCCTACGGAGAGTTTCTCATCCCTGGCTTCGTCGACACCCACAATCATGCCCCTCAATGGCCTATGCGGGGTCTTGGCCAAGGCCTTCACATTCTAGACTGGCTCAACGACGTCACCTTCCCCGTCGAAGCGCGCTTCTCAGATCCTGACTACGCGAAGAGAATGTATCAAGATACTGTTCAGGACTTCCTGCGGCAGGGCATCACAACTGCTTCATACTACGGTTCGCGACACGCTGAGGCGACGCGCATTCTGGCCGATATATGCCACGCTAAAGGACAGCGCGCTTTTGTGGGAAAGTGCAATATGGATAGGAATGCACCTGACTATATCCGTGAAGAAAGTGCATCCGTTTCGCTCCAAGAGACAAAGGACTGTATTGCTCATATTCGTGGGTTGAAGTCTCATGACGCTGATGAGGGGTTGGTGAAACCTGTTGTCACACCAAGATTCGCTATCTGTTGTACGGATGAGCTTCTTCGGGGGCTTGGAAATATGGTTCAGTCTGACGATACTTTGGCTATGCAAACGCATTTCAACGAGGCTCAGCAGGAAATCGACGCCACCACAGAGCTGTTTCCTCAGTTCAAAGGTAGCGAGGCTGACCTATACGAGAGCTATGGATTGCTCAACAAGCGCAGCATTTTGGCTCACTGTACTATCATGAACGACTACGAGAAAGAACGACTGGAAGCACTAAAGTGTGGTATTGCACACTGTCCGATTGCTAACATGACTGTTGGCGGAGGCTTCATGGTCGCTCCAATTCGGGACTTCCTCCGCCGTGGCATCAAGGTCGGTTTGGGAACCGATAGTGGTGGTGGTTGGGCTTCACAAATGTTGTCTGTGATTCGACAAGCTATGATAGCATCGAATGCACGAGAGGTGCTATCGGAAGGAAAGGACAAGGCGCTTTCGCTGGAAGAGGTCTTCTATCTATCTACACTGGGCGGTGCCAGGGTTTTGTGCCTCGAAGGTTATGTTGGGAATTTCCAAGTTGGCAAGGAATTCGATGCTACATGGGTGACCACTACCAAGGGCTTGCAGTCAGCTATGACTCCAAGGGAAGATGGCGATTCGTTGAGGGGATTGTTTGAGAAGTATGTCATGACGGGAGATGATCGGAACGTTGCTCATGTCTTTGTAAGAGGACGGCGAGTAGCAGGCAGCCGGGATGAATAGTCCGCTTCAAGCCCATGCAGGTAGGTAACAGAAGAATCGTTCTCTAAGGACCAGTGAATCATGATAGAGTGGCCTAAGTGCTACTCTAAGCTAGTATATGGTAACTAGACTATTTCGTCTCTTATGTTTACAGCGGCCAATTCTTTGAACACCCCAGCGCCATGATCAGCCGAGAGACGGTATTTCTAGAACAGAGATACCTGCCTTGTGTGATAATAAAGCTCGTATAACTGCCCCTGTCTACGTCATCACCCTCGGCATTCCATCCATTCAACACCCGATACCCCTCAATGTGATATAAGATGCACTACGACCTTCTCCATATACCACTTTCCCTTTGTCGTATAACTTGCGGACAATTTTAAACGGATATTGGTGCGCATAGTTTTTCGAGGGCTCTGATTTGTGGAATCATTCGAGTATAGGTGATCGGCAGTCAAAGCTCCGGCTAAAAAGATGCTCAATTGGGGTTCCCCAGATCTGCAGAATGCAACATCATCATTACCCGCCCAATGAATTTTGGAGAATGAGAATGATTCCGGTGGGCTTTGGTCCGGTGGATTGAACGTCCGGTGGGATTATGAGGCGATCGCCACATTATACTAAGTCGACGATCAGAAATGACTCTAGCAGTTGGTTCATGCCGAACTACTTAAAGGACAATGGATCCGTCATACTCGGAGTCTTCTTGCCAAGCTGTATCCGGCATTTCACAACTTCGTCATGTTTCTGTTCAAGGCAGCTCTCCTCACGGGCTTCGCCTCTCTGGCATTTGCCAAGGTCGATGACCTAGCCAACGCTTTCGAGCTGTCCGATGTATCTCTGACCGACAGTCGATGGATGGACAACCAAGATCGAACCATCAACTACCTCACCTCCATCGATCCAGACAGAATGCTCTACGTATTTCGCAAGAACCACGGTCTCGACACTAAGGGTGCTCAGAAGAACGGGGGTTGGGACGCACCGGACTTTCCTTTCCGCAGTCACGTCCAGGGCCACTTTCTTACTGCATGGTCCCATTGCTACGCTACCACTGGGAACAAGGAATGCGGCTCGCGTGCTAAGTACTTTGTCGCTGAGCTTGCCAAGTGCCAGGCCAACAATGAAAAGGCTGGGTTCACCAAGGGCTATCTGTCTGGCTTTCCTGAGTCCGAGATTGAGAAGGTCGAGAAGAGGACTTTGAACAATGGCAATGTTCCTTACTACGCCATCCACAAGACACTCGCTGGCCTTCTCGATGTCTACCGTCGTGTTGGTGACAACAAGGCGAAGGATGTCATGCTCTCTCTCGCGAGCTGGGTTGACACCCGCACTGGAAAGCTCAGCTACGATCAGATGCAAAGCATGATGCAGACCGAGTTCGGCGGCATGAACGAAGTCCTTGCAGATATTGCCTACTACACCAAAGACAACAAATGGCTCAAGGTCGCCCAGCGCTTCGACCATGCCATCATCTTCGACCCTCTTAAGAACAACGTTGACAAGCTCTCCGGTCTGCACGCCAATACCCAGGTGCCCAAGTGGATCGGTGCACTTCGTGAATACAAGGTTTCTGGTGACAAGACGTACCTTGACATCGGTCGCAACGCCTGGGACTTGACCGTTCACAAGCACACCTACGCCATCGGTGGAAACTCTCAGGCTGAGCACTTCCGCGCACCGGATGCTATCGCGAAGCACTTGACTAATGACACTTGCGAAGCATGTAATACGTATAACATGCTCAAGCTTACTCGTGAGCTCTGGGCTTTAAACCCCAGCGATGCGTCATACTTTGACTTTTACGAGAATGCTTTGATGAACCATCTTCTCGGTCAGCAGAACCCTAAGGACAGCCACGGTCACGTTACCTACTTCACACCTCTTAACCCTGGCGGTCGTCGAGGAATCGGACCTGCCTGGGGCGGTGGTACTTGGAGCACTGACTATAACTCATTCTGGTGCTGCCAAGGCTCTGGTATTGAGACGAACACCAAGCTTATGGATTCCATCTACTTCCATACCAAGGATACACTTTACGTCAACTTATTCACGCCCTCGAAGTTGAACTGGTCGCAGCGTGGGGTTTCTATCACTCAAAGCACTGAGTATCCCGAGAAGGACTCTTCCACTCTTCAGATTGGCGGAAAGGATGGTGAATGGACACTCGCTGTTCGTGTCCCATCTTGGACTTCCAAGGCATCCGTCAAAGTCAACGGTCAGACCATTGATGTTGAAGTCAAGCCTGGAAAGTACGCTATGGTCAAGCGCAACTGGAAGTCTGGTGATAAGGTTACTCTGCAATTCCCCATGAGCCTCCGAACCATCGCTGCCAATGACGATCCTAACGTTGCCGCCGTTGCCTTTGGTCCTGTTATTCTGGCCGCCAACTATGGTGATACCTCAATTGGTAACATGCCCACTATCGATCTGGCTAGTGTCAAGAGACAAGGCAATGAGGGTCTGAAGTTTGAAGCGCAAGCAGGTGGCGAAAAGGTTCAGATGGGTCCTTTCTATGATGCGCAGGGATTCAACTACAATGTTTATTGGAAGACCAACGGGAAACTTGGCAAGGCTTCTCAGTAGGGACCAGGGTGTTATCTCACGCTTGAGAGGCTGTATATATTCGAATGGTAAATAGTTACGAATTCTCTTCTCTTTTGGGACAAGTTAATCATGTGGCTATCCGTACTCTTTGCAAAATCGGTTTCTGAGTTGGTTAGGCCAGAAGATGTAACCAGGATATTTTCTGAACTTGAACATGTGCTATGACCTTCGGTATATAACACAGACTGGTATCAGACCTCTTGGACCTAGTCAATGCCCCATTGCAATACTACCTAGCCAATGAGGCAGTTCTGTACCCCTGTTGCGTCGCTTGATCCATGCAATTTACAAAGAATCCTTTTTAACGGCGAGGATCTGCTCTCTGCCGCGTGTCCTATTTTCGCTTACGATTTTTCGTTGGAAAAATGCCACGCGACACTGAATTGGACTTTTCTGGTGTACAACTTGACGAGTTGAAGCAAGATGTTTGTCTCACTACCTACTCTGCAAGTCAGTCTATCATATCCTAACGCTAAGCCCTAGGTGTCCCATCAGTCTTGGCGCGGCGCAAAACGCGACCGGCAGTATTCCCCGCTTGGCGATGATGACTACAGTATTCCGACACCCTCTATACGAGATCAACCGACATTAGGTCGGGACCAAAGCACCGAGTCTTTGATTCAGGATCCATCAAAATCTGAGAAACAGTCTTATTGGAAAAGCTTCAAAGGTCCTGAGAGACCCAAAAGGGTCTGCAAAACTGGTGTGTGGGCTGTTTTGCGCCACCTTGCATTTTTCCATATCCTACCAGTCGGAATCACCCTCGCTCTTCTGGGACTCTATGTTCACAAGATAAGATGGGGTGATCTCACTGAAGAACAACTGAACTTTTTGCAGTTCGCTGCTAAAGCTCACGAGATATTAATCCTCGTGTCGTTGACGGACATCCTAATGCAAAGAATATGCTACAGTCTTTTCCATGAAGAAGACGGTGTTCCCTTGGGTCTTCTATCGGCGCCCTTCTACCTTGGTGCTCCGCTACAGTATTTCTTCGGCTGGGAATTCTGGGCTGGACTTCTGCAACCAGGCGCGAAGCCGAAGAGGGCGCGATCTTGGATGACTGGTACGGTTATAATCGTGACAATTCTTCTCTCCGTTGCGGCTGCTCCACTCTCGGCCATTGTCATGATTCCTCGTGAAGGATGGTGGCAGATATACGAGCCCTCTGATGGGCAGTCGAGTCGAACGACCTACTTCAAGCCAAACATCTATCCAAATGATCTCGGTGCGGATCAGGCAGATTTCTATATCATCGAACAGGAATCGAACTCCACCATTTTTGACCCTTTGTCGCTTCTTCTACCTATACTCAGGGACACGCCCAGCGTAAGCATGGAAACCAGTCGGCGACTGTTATCCAATGTCTCTTTCACCAACTATCCCCAGATAGTTGGATCAAATCGGCAGATCTCATTAACACAGGACTTTAGAAAATTGACGCTGGGACTTACGGTTGCCACAACGCCGATGGACACTTTGACTAACCAAATCACCTATGGCTGGCACACTGCAGAACCCGCCCCGAACGATCTACTCATCAAGTCGCACTGGAAAACTATCAACTCTCCTTCTCGAAAATTTTGGAAGCAGCCCCTCGTGGCTGTTGAGTGTGCCTACAACAGGACGAGTGATTCTGACGTAACTTTCCTTTTCTCGGGATATATGTCAAGCCACGATATGACCTTGACGTTCAACGAGAACCCTGAATTCAAGGACTTGGTCACTGAAGCTCGGAACATGTCAAAAAACACGTATCCGAAAACCAGGCATCGGATTCTGACGAGCCTGGACAAAGAAGATCCAAGAGCCAGTGCAAACTTCCTGTTGTTGGAAGAAGTGCCAAAGTATTTCGATAACGGCACCCTGGATGATGAATATCCAAATACTGAAAGTGAAACCGAGGTCGGGCTTCATCTGTGCCGGACATATGCTCGCTGGGCAGAAGTCGATCTCTGGATTGACCGCGGTATATCACACTTTGCCCGAAGCAAATTTGATTATGCACTCTTCGATATATGGGATCTGCTTGGTAATACAGCAGAGACATACGAACCTATTAAGCTGCGAAAAGAATGGCTAGAGACTGTTGGCCAACGGCGCAACAAAACTGCCAAGAAAGCGGATTTCGGGCAGGAAACGATTTGGGATAAGGCCATCGACATTGCTGACAAGATCCGGACTCGCGAACCTTATTCTTCCGCCGAGGTGAGCGGAAATTCACTACAGATGGCGATTGCAGTGCATCTAGCCGACATTCTATCTCGAATGGGCCCCGATTACCATGATCGGAAGGGAATACGTCCATTCGACGAAGATGATGGTAAACCACCCGGACCAGATGACCCCATCGTCGAACACGAGTTCTTTGTAAGTGGCTTCGGCTACAGCATCCGGAGTAGCAACACTATTCCTCTTGCTCTTGCTATTCTATTACTACACGTTGCCATCGTACTCGTTCATGCCATGGTCATCCTCTTCTCTCGGCACCGCTGGCTGAGTTCTTGTTGGGGAAGTTTTGGCGAGATCCTTATTCTGGCACTGTGTTCTGAGAAGCATGATCTGGGAAATGTTGGCGGGGGAGTGGATAGTTCACGGACTTGGAGTACACCTGCTGTGGTCAGAGTTGTTGGAAATGAGGGCAAGCTAGAGATGATATTGAGACAAGGGATCACCGATGAATTAATAAAGAGAGATGGCTATGTCGGCGAAGAGGGAATTGGTAATGGATATACCCGTGTTGAGCCAGGTACCAAGTATCGATAGGTTTCGGGTCAGCTGACTTGATGAAGATAAGGATAAAGAGTACTTATTTAGGCAACAGATCAAGTGAAAGCTTAACCGATCTAGCACCGACTGTTACATGGTCTCATTGGGTGATGAAGTATGCCCCTTGGAGACTTCTCCCTTTATATACTAACTTGACTCAACACCTACCAGCGAACGAGCCCGAAGAGTGGTGCAGTGGTATCCCCCATCAAACCGACAAGCACTTCCAAATTCTAAACCTAAAACCTCAAGAAAGAAAATAACAAAAAGAAAAGAACCAGAAACAAACATCCACATAAGGTTCACACATAAGCAAAACAGAAATAAAATCAAGAAGACAAAACAGAGGAAAATGAATCCCACTAAAGTTAATCGGAAAAAACAAGAGGAAGAAAAATGCCCTTACACCCTCTGCCCACTCTTCATTTTTTGCAATTTGTAACCTCGAAATTACATACAACATAACACTACTAGAGGGTTTACTTTCCCGCTTTCTTCTCGAGTTGCCTTGTTTCTTCGTCCTACTACAGCTATGCGACAACTCCTTCATACCAGTGTATTTGGAAAATAAATTTGTCCTTTCTGTACTTTTTAGATCTTTCTGATTGGTACTGGCAATTACCTTGTATCAATAAATACTCCTTTCCGCCTATCCTTCGACTTCTTTTACTTAAATCCTAACCGAAGTACTCCAAACGCCTCCATTTTCTAACCCATGATGGCCTTTTAAGCTTCCGCGGCGGGATTTGAGGTGCCGTCGGCTTGCCATCCGCTTTGATGCAACATAAAAACAAGCTTGAAAGGGTATGTTCTGGGGCTTTTGGGCCATTTGTGTTTCGCCATCATCGGGTCGCGCTCGTCCCGTCGTAATATTGCGTCGAATATTCGGGATTGTTCTGGGGAGCGAATGGTAAGCTTTGGGAGTTGCAGAGGGGGAGGGAACCCACATTCAAGTATGACTGACTAGGTCGATACGTAAACGATGTCGGAGAGAGAGGGTTAGATGTGTTCCATGACATCGGTCCGAGCGACTGTGGTATTGACGATGATAGGTACGAAGCTTGAGATAGCATTGGATCATGCATATTTGTGTAGGATACGGAAGGAGTACCCGTAACGTGCGAATATTCGGGTGAAGAATGTGTCATGAACATGGTGTTCTCCGAATCTAGATGCATCATATCGCTCGGCAACGGACTCGACGAGAAAGGCTGTCCTAGAAACCCCGAGTCTTGTTCTCTAGTATCAGGTGATGTACCATCGGCTGGTTCAGCTGTGCTACCCTCCTCAGGATCTCCAGCCTCATTGGCCAAAGCAAGCACCTGTGCTATAACATCTTGCGCATCGGCTGCTAACGTGGGGTACCGATTCAAGACATCCTCTTGCAACATCTTGTCGGTGAAGCCTACTATCACGGTGCTCATCTTCTCTATGATACCCTCCAAGTGCTTCAGCCGCTGCAAGCGAGCAGCCTCTGCAGCCTGTCTTCGCTTTCGGAACTGTTGTTGCGCTTCTCGGTTTCGCTCTCGCCTGCTCTGTGCGTCTTATTAGTCCCAAGTGGCTTTCTCATTGACATAATACGCCCGATGCAAGACCTACCTTACTGGCGTCGGAGCTCATTACTCCTAAGAAGTTCGGACTTTTCCCTTGAGGCATAGTGGTAGGCGCTAACGTCGTGTGTTTTATGAGGTGTTATTTACGTAAAGCGAAACAATATTTGAACCGAATATTATCGAATGTGTCCGAGCAGAGAGCTCAATTACCGGCAGTGATTTAGCTTAATATGGGTTCATCCTGCGATGTGCAAATGTTTCCGAGGCAGCAAAAAAAAAGCAGTCCAATGTTAAGTGGCGGAGTCAGCAGACACGATGCTGCAAATAACTCGATTGTCTTTTCTCACCTAAAGCATGATCCCTGTTTGTGCAGTATGGCGATGCTCAATCTGACTGGCGGAGGCATCAGCAGAAGACCAAGACACTTGGCTGGCTCAATGACTAACGCCCGTGTATTCCGTCTAAATGGTCACCCAAGCCATACCAAATCCGTCTCTGCATCGGTTTTAAAAGGCATCAGATTTGACTGCATCGGCGTTTGGGTAACTCAGACAGATGTAGCCACTCGAAATTACAAATGACGGTCTGCCTCAAACATCGGCTGTTGCTTCTTTGGGGAAACAATCGTAATTGCCAAGGATTTAATGGGCTTGTTCGTTGTCAGGGCTGCTTACTATGCAGCGCCTCACTTGGCTAGACTCATTTCGAGACAGCGAGTCATCCTCGATACGCGAGAAGCGAGGCACGAATCGCGAGGCATGCGAAAATGCAGCACAGAATTTAAGCTTTATTTAGATAACGTTGGATAACGTTATGACTGTTTCAAGTAGCTGCCCCAGCCATGACGGGGGCGGAATTTCCTAGCCATGGTCGTTGTTTAGGCTTGACCGTGGAGGCAATGGATCTTACCTAAGACGTCAAAACCCTCTGTCACACAAATGGGTGCCTCACGGTGAGAACCGAACTCGGCCGGGACCTATGGTAACATCAGATTATTGTTACATTGCATCGCATCCCACCAGATCACGGCACTCACTCCCGAGGCCTGGTTCTGTTTTTTATGCACATGCATTCTTTGGGATATCAGCATGTTGCAGGTGTTTTCCATGTCTCGACCAGACTACCAAATCGACGAGTGGCGCAGTGGTTCAGGCATGGTACTAAGCCGCACCAGGTTTGATGTCCCTTCAAGCTCTCTTTGCTTTTCGATTTAGATCAAGTATAATCGGCCATGTTAATCACAATAATTGGAAGCTAAGAGTTAATATAGTCGGCAAGGTACACTAAAATATTGTCGCTACGCCGCAGTCAAGGATGGCGCCGTGAGGAACATAAGCTCCATGAGGAAACATCCTTGCCCAGATTTCATGAAATGTCCTCGATCTTACCAACAGATACAAGCTAGTTGGATTATTCAACAGATTCGGATCCTTTCTTATTTGGCTTACATGAAGGTGAGGTCATACACGCGCTTGTCATGGATCCCCAGACGTAACTCAGGTTAGAATCAGATGCCAAGCTTTGCCGAGGCCAAGACATCAGCTGAGTGCTCTCTTTGAGAGACGCAAGCCTCATGCTTACCTGCCCCGTATATGGACATGAAGGATTCTACGGAAACACTCTGGAAGCGCTGAGGCATGAGCCTCAAAGTGACAAGGACTTCTATCCTTTTCGCTTCCAACACGAGCATCCCTGGAGCTATTTTCGTCCAACACTTAAATCATAATAGTCCCACGAAGTTTCTTGAGTGAAAAGAACTATTTCTTACATCTATCCCTGTGCGACTGTTTGTCTTCCATACAACGCATCCAATTTCTTGGTATACATCTTCTCAACCTCCTTCCGGCGGACGTTCCCCTTTGTGATGGTCCGAGGCAGCGTTCCCTGAGGAACGACAACGATATACCGTATGTCATCCACCCGCTCGTGCTCATATCTCCTCCTATGGAATGGAGCGATCCTCATCAAGATTTCCTTCCTCAAATTCTCCATTGATTCCTGGCTCGTGCTGACCGCCGACCCATCCTTCGGCTCAACCATGATCGTGGGGCATGGGCGCCCAACTCCTACCACCACAACGGCGCTGACCAAATCGCTTCCGCAGGTATCCATGACATTAGACTCGATAGAAGTGGTGTCACATCGCAGTGCGGTTTCCATCTTGATCCAGTTGTCGCTGCGGCCTTTACATAGGTACTTCCCAGGCACGGGCTCGATGAACAAATCTCCAGTGTAGAATTTGCCATCGGCGGCGCAGAGATCAGGAACTGGACAATCTGGTGAATCAGGAAGCACGACTAGCTCAAGCAGTGGCTCGCCAGACTCCAAATTGTCACCTATCGGGATGAACTCATATTTATTGCCAGGAAATGGCAGAAGATAGTCGTTGTTCTCTCGAGCGTCAGACGACATTGGTAGTCCAAGTTCTGTAGATCCAAGAACGTTTGACATACGGAAGCCTTGGCTTCGTCCCCATGCTACATCCGCTGGATCAGGGTCCAGGCCGCCGGAACCTATGCAATCTGCCTTCTTCAGGGCGGCAAGCAGTGATGGGTCGGTACGGGCTTGTCGAAGAATAGCAGACAGCATGGGTGGAAATAGAATCACTGTCGTAAGCTCCTGCTCTTCGAGGAAATACTTGACTTCGGAGACAGGATGGGGAAATGCACTGGGAATGATGAGACATGAGCCTTCCCTTACTGTAAACCATAGGACGTAGGATGCGGCCATGTGGCAAAAGCTCCCGCTGGTGTTGTGTTAGCAGTGTTTGTGTAGAGAAGCGGCTGAGGGGGAGACTCACAGTTGCAAGTTAACCGCACGTTCCCCAGTCTTGTTGCTCCTGCTTTCCCATTCTTTCGACAACCCAATCGCGCGGTTTACCCACTTTGCGGTAGATGGCACCAATTTTGGAATGCCCGAGGTCGACCCAGACGTATGATAGATAAAGAGTACATCGTCCCACTTGGTAGGATGCCATGCGTTTACGGTGGGCAGTTTTTCGGAGTTCTTATTGAAGATGCTGTCACCGCCTGAGAATAGTGGCAAAGGAGCATTATCAAGCATCGAGGCAAATTCCGGTTCGTGTACCAGTGCCACAGCTTTTCCAGTCTGCAAGAGCTCATAGACGACAGATGGATCGCTCAAGCGAAGAGAGATCATTTGAGGGGTATAGCCAGCCCAATGGAGACCCCAGATATGGACTGCGTCTGAGTAAGAATACCCTCTTAGCCTAAATCGTAATAAGTCGAAGGATTCATGTGAGATTATACACAGAACGAACTGACCAGACACCAACAACTGCCCTGTCCTGAGCTCCGATCCTGGAAAGCTCGGATCTCCAATATCTCGCCGATAGTTCAACATCCTTTTGGAATTGGGTATAGGTGATGTCCTTAAAGGCTACCCCTTCAGTCGAACGGGTTGGAATCTTCAACACCGCACGATCGGGGTACTTCTTTGCACTTGCTTGAAGTGCTGACGATGGGGTTTCAAAAGAGCTCATGGTGACTAGTGTTTGATCTTGGATAAAGATAGATGGCTTGGCAAGGAGAGATTGGGCGAAGCGTCCTTAAATATTGTTCTTTACCAGTGTTGCGGCGTAACAAGGTAAGTGGCCATAGGTCCCCGGATGCTCGGCATTACCAGGTCGTATGGTAGTATCATTGTTGGATCTTAGCCGGCGATCATTATAAATTTAGGCAAAGTGCGCGGGGACTAGACTGGAGATTATGGTGGACTACTCCGTAGAGGTGGAGGCTCGGCACTACTATTGATACAATTAGGACATATCCCACGACGACTTCTTAGACCGCTCTCAATGTATATCTTCCACCGAGTGGAAAGAATCTATTAGAAATTGCGCAATTCATCATAGCATTAATATTACAAAAGTGTCTGCATTTTGTCAATCGTGGTTTTCGTACATCTGCTGAAGATCCGTGTCTACAGACTCTATGACATTTTGCTCCAGCGGTTGTTGTTACTGGGTCTTCTAAGCACTAATGAAACGCCTGGGATTTCGTACTCGTTTCTTCTTTCGGGCTAATTACGTAGTAAGTAACGTATGATTCTGCAAGGCTGCAGTATTGATCCGGCACTTCCATATCCTCGAAGGATCGCTTTTCGTCCATCTTGATAGGTTTTAGTGATGGTTGCGCCTCAATTGCACAGCAAACGGCGGTAATGGCCGCCAATAGCACACGCGTTGGCAATTTACAGGGGTGCTCACGTGTGTGGCGCGTCAGTGTTTACAGTTAGCCCATAGCTCACTCTCCTCATTCCCATCCGTCTCATCTCATCTCACCATCAACGAACCTATCAAGATGAGCGAAAAGCGATCCTTCAAGGACGAATGGTCCCAACCGCGACGCAAAGGCATCAGCAAATGGAAGCTTTTTGGCGCGGGCGCTCTCACCGTCGCAGCCTGGCATTGGCTCGCCCCTCACTGCTCACACCGTCATCATCTCCACCGTCAGCACGAGGGCGAGAACATCCAATGGAAGCCTTGTGGAGAGATCAGCAACAGGACTCTCGAGTGCAGCGATATCGACGTGCCGATTGACCAGTTCAATCCGGGGGCCAGCAACAAAACTTTCAATATACCCATTGTGCGGATGCGCGGCAAGGATGGAAGTCCTAATCTGCTGCTTAACCCTGGTGGACCAGGTGGTAGTGGGTTTGAGTTCATTCACAGACGGGGTGAGCAGCTAAGCACTATTGTCGGTGATGGCTTCCATCTCCTTACATTTGATCCTCGTGGTATCAACTCTTCGACGCCAACGGCTTCATGTTATCCTAGCAAAGAGGCGCGCCAACAGCTTGGATCTGTGCATGATGCGGATATCACCAAGGACGGCGCCGAGGTTTTCGCCTGGACGCATAATTATGTCAGAGCCTGTGAGGATACGATGGGCGAGCATGGACATTACATCAACACGCCGCAAACAGCTGCCGATATGAATAGTATCCTCGATGCTGTTGGTCAGAAGGACATGTACTATTGGGGCTTTAGCTACGGAACCCTTCTTGGCCAGACTTATGCTACACTGTTCCCCGAGAGATCTCACAGGGTCATCATTGATGGGGTTGTTAACCAATTTCTCTGGTATGAGTCCCGCCTCGACGAAGAAGACCTCAACGATACCGAGAATGTCATGGATGGACTTTTCAAGGAGTGTGCCAAGTCTGGCGATGCTTGCCCACTATCCTCAATGGCAGACTCTTGGGAAGGCCTTAAAGAGAAATTCGTCTCTTTCGCCAATGGTCTCAAGAAGCAGCCCATGAACGTATATGTCAACAACAGTGTGTACGGTCTGCTAGACTACCAGAAAATCTGGTTCGGGGCGCTGTTCCCAGTCTTGTACAAGCCCGAGAGGTGGCACGTGTTCGCTGAACGTATGAGTCAGCTTCTCAGCGGCAACGCGACACAAGCTTTGATGGACTATGGCTTGGGTGGTGAAGATGACAGTGATGCGCTCTACTTTGTTTCGCTGAACGATGGAATTTCAGGTCCTAAGCACTGGCCGCAGGATCTTGAATCCCTTTTGGATATCGTTGTGCCTACATTCAACCGTAGCCTCTTCGCACCCGACGATATTGTTCAGCTCTTTGCTAAGCAGCAATGGCGCGTCCCCAGAACGCACAACTACGTCCCTCGCAATGGTGTAGAGACCGCACATCCACTTCTCATCCTGACAACGACCTACGACCCCGTATGCCCTCTCGTCTCAGCCAGGACCGCCCTCGCTGCCTTTGAAGACTCGCGACTCATTGAGGTCAAGGGCTACGGACACTGCTCTGTCGCAGTTCCCTCGCTTTGTCTCGCCAAGCATGTTCGGGGATTCCTCTACAATGGAACTTTGCCTGCTGCGAACGAGACGCAGTGCGAGGTTGATGGACCGTACTTCAAGCCAAATGGAGCTGCAAGGGTGCAGACTTTTGAGGATGCTGAGGACCAGGCGATTCATCTTGCACAGGTTGAGTTGGCACGAGATCCCGACTGGCCTCGACCTGTTCGTCTGTAAATAGTGTCATATTAAATCACTCTCGTAGCCATGTAGTTCTGTTTATCCGTTGGTTTTTTACTTTGATTCCAAATCATTTGCCATACAAGCGTTCCTCAAATATGACCTCCAGCCATAAGATTAGCCTGCTCCTCCCTCTTTGCTGTCCTCAAAGTTTTGACCCTCTTCAAATTCTCAAACTTCTTCTGCGCACGCTTGTCCCTTACACACATCCCTACCAGAACAGCCATGCAGCCCGCGATGGCTGCTGCGAAAATCGACGCCACAACGATTCCCTCCGTACCAATCTCATTGTGCTGCGCCATACACACCGTCGCGCCAGAATCGGGATGAATCTCGCAGAAGAGGCCCGGGGCGCATGTGCTGGATGTCATTGTGTTGGTGATGCATGAGTGGCTTTCTGTGCGGCCGGCGGTGGTGATGTGACATACTACACTGGTTGTAGTATGAGTGCTGTAGCACGATGCGCCTTGTTCTAGGGATGTGAAGCTGCTGCGGGTGGTGGTAGGGTCGCTTGTTGTTTCGGTGGATGAGGCTGTTGAGGCCGAAGTGGATTGATCGGTGGATGATGCTTCTGTCGTGGATTCTTCAGTTGTTGATGACGGTTGGTCTGTTGTTGACGATCTTTCTTCTGTAGTTGTAGTCGCATCCTCGGTTGTTGTTTCTTCTTCTCTTGTACTCTCACGAGTCTCTGATTTTTCTTCCGTTGACGTATTATCGCTATCTGTTTCGGTATCTTGTCGTCGCACCCATTGTCGCCAACGTTCTGCTAGTGGCATGTTCTGCAGTGGATCTTTGTGCGGATTTCGCACATGCTTGGATGCATCGGAGTCGTAAAATAAAGCACTCGCCTCTGGTTGCGCATCACCCATCTTGCTATGCCCGGTCGCAAGTAAGCAGTGCGAGATCAAAACCGTAATCGTGAGCAAAGATCGCATGATAAGAGTAAATTCACAACAGCACCAATCGAAAATTGTGAAAGCAAGCTTTCCACAGAAAAAAAGCAGCAGTAAAACTATATTTGTGCTACAAATAATCAGCCGTCTATCAGCTCGTGCCACATCTTTCGACCACCCACCTCGTATCGTCTTCGCCAAATTCACATGATTGTTCGCTGTAATTTCTATAAAAAGAACATTAGGCCGCGCGTAGGCCAGCCATAAGCCGCCAAACGGATCAACGCCCTTCCAAGTGATTGGCCAAATTATTTTAGGCCGCCAATTGAATTTGTGCTGTTAGGCTGTGCAACGAGTGTGTTGGATGTTTGTCTGCAGCTGGTCGATCGGAGCGGCGGGTTTGAAACGGAAATGTGATGAAGGATGGCATAATTCTTATGTCAGGTGAATTATCCATGCATAATTGTTCATGCTATAATGTCCATTGCATACGGCTTCCACAAGCTTACGAAAAGGCAGTCACCGGAGTATCTCTATTCCGGCGTCTTGCTGAAGATCTCGATAGCTGCTGTTATGGCATTTTCGTGGTATTTCCGAGCACACAGTCTGCCTTTTGAGAATACGCGACGAGGCATGACATCACAGGATGGCAGTACTTCGAAAGATTTCTCCCGAGGGCGTTGTGGAGTTGACAAAGATCACACGATCTTTCAAAAAGTCATGGTCTTCTATTGTCTTGCTCAATCATCTGTCCAACGCAACTTTTAGCAGCTGTTTCCAGTGTAGGAATGTCAAGTACCTGTCAAGTTTTAGAAGTCGCGTACCTCTTAACGCGTTCTTGGCGGGGCGACTTGAAGCGTTAAGCCAATTATAATTAAGCCGTGGTCGTAACAGGTAGAACGGTCGAAGCGCATGCTTTCATGATTTCCATCTCTTTACCAGGTTAATACGCAGACCTTTCGGGTTATATCCCCTCAGAAGACAATTCAGAAACTTATCAAATGAATATAATAGGCTAAATTGAGTCAAAATTTACAATAAGAGGGTAAGTGACATAATAATCTAGTAATTAACGCACCATTATTTCGTTTGAGCTTGCATTCGCGGAAGCTGTAGGGTAGCTCCAGTCCAAAGACCTGAGCTGGGTACATGGTATCCCTCAGGCCACGTGAATATCCACTATGTGCATGGTAACATGGTATCACGTTATTATAACGCAATCTTGAACTATCCAATGTTACATCTTGTTACGAGCACGGTTGGCTGTCAAACCTATTACCTCAACAACGATCTGCTCCCAGCGGAAAGGAGCGAACACTGCGCATATTGCCCAATAGGACTCACCAGCCACTGGGAAGCTCCAGCAAAGACACGCAGCAGCTCCAATCTTGTTTTCGCGCGCCCAGCCCTGGGCGGACCAGCCACGGCTCATTTCAGCCGCAATGATGCAATCCGCGTTCGTCGTGCAGCAAAAGACAGCTGTTTTGGACCAGGTCATCCAGGGAAATAAAAAAGGCAGACGTAATCCCAGGGCTGAATGTAGGTTCCCGATGTTGAGAACAATCGGATGGGCATGTGGATGACGAAGTCGGCGTCGCCCTTAGCCCAAGACAGTAAGATCGACAGGGATGCTACCAACCAAAGCCGGGAAACCTGGACGTCAATCACAGATTTGACTGCACCCCACACGATCTGTTAGTTCCCGGAGCGGTCATGATGATGTAGACGACGTTGGGAACTGAGCTGTCCCTGTTTCAAGGCGGGAGCTGGGGAAGCAATATGTATATGAAGCTATGATAGCGTCAATTGAGTGTCACAGCCAGAACATCTCTATCCAATATAATCACCAACCAAAATAATACCCAACGACCTAATCTCTCCTACTCTTTATACCCAAACCTCACAATCTCAACTTCCTATCCCTACCGACATCCAAAATGAGCGGCCTCGGACAAAAAGTCAAGGAGATTCTACACAAGGACCGTTCCAACGACGATGCTACCCCTCATCCCCCAGGTTCGTTCCCCACAGAAGACATGGAGCCCAGCGACACCATAGAGGGATACTCCAAGAAATACGAGCACAACAAGCTTCACAAGGCTGACGATCCTCGCGGTTGGACAGAGAGCGACAAGGACGCTTCCCGCAGTCATGGATACAAGGACTCAGGCGCCGGAATGACCGGCTCTGAGGACCGTACTTCCTACAAGCCTGGCCAGGAGAACATGTCTGAGAGACGCGACGAGTCTTTTGGCGACCGACGCGACGATACTCTTGGTGGCAGACGAGACGATACCCTCGGTGGTAGACGAGATGACGCTCTGGATCGAACAACCGAGTCCAGCACAATGGGACAGAAGGATCCTCTTGCACCATCTACCGAGGAGCACCCTTACTGGGGTGACCTCCCCAGCCAAGGAGGTGTTCACAACTCCGTGATTGGCCACGGTAGCCCTGAAGACGAAGCCCGACGTCACCGAGATGTACACTCCGGCGCGACAGAGGCTACTCACAACCCTAGCAGTACTCTGGAGAGCGGCACTTTCCTCAACCGACGCGACCGCGACGATTCCACCAGGAACACAGACCCTCATGCCGCCCGCCCCGGTGAGCAAATGCGCCCCGACGAAAGAACATCCGGCTCCCATTACAAGGAGGGTCTTGCTGGCGCCGGCGCCGCTGGTGCTGGTGCTTATGGCGCCCACAAGCTGAACGAGCGACGCGACCGTGATGAGACCCTCGGCCACACAGAACCCTACGGCAGCCGTCCTGGTGATCAGACACGTCCCGACGAGAGAACATCCGACTCACACTACAAGGAGGGACTCGCCGGTGCTGGTGCTGTTGGTGCTGGAGCCTACGGAGCTCACAAGCTGAATGAGCGACGCCACGACAAGGATGAGCCCAGACAGTATGACCAGACTACCGACAGGACTCAGCCTGAGGAGCACAAGCAGAGAGCATTCCCCCTTCTTGGCAAGGATCACAAGGAGCCCAAGGAACACAAGGAACACAAGGAACACCACCACCACGAGAAGGTCAAGGATGACAAGGAGAAGGACAGCAAGCTTGGCGGTCTCTTCCACCGAAAGGATAAGGATGACGCTGAGCGTGTCGGCGATTACGACAATGACAAGCACCACCACTCCAAGACTGGTCCTGCTCTAGGCGCTGCTGGCGCTGCCGGTGCCGCAGGTGCCTACGCTGCTACTAGGGACCGACACGACGATGACAACCGTCGCGACAACACTTCTAGCAGATACCAGGACCCTTCTGCTACTCAGCACACTACCAAGTACCCCGCCGCTGGTCTCGACTCCTCTCGTGACTACAACACCCAGGGCACCAACCCCTCTTCTGGCGGAGCTCCCCAGATGCCTTATCGCCAGGAGGACATCGACTCTCACCGCGGTCGCAACATTGCCACTGGTGCTGCCGGCGGTGCTGCCGCTGGTCTCGGTGCTGGAGCTCTTGCTTCGCACCATGGTCGTCGCGATGATGACCGTACTGCCAACCAGCGCGGTTCTGGCTTTGACAACCAAAGCTATGACCCCTCTGCTACTTCCCAGCAGTCTGGCTCCCAGCATGTCCAGGGCTTGAGTGCTCCCGCTGTCGCTGACGAGCGTTACGACTCTCAGGCCAACCAGCCCACCAACTTCTCTCACAAGGACCCCATGGGCCAGAACCAGCAGCACGATTCTCACCGTGGTGCTGGCCTGGCTGCTGGTACTGCTGCTGGACTTGGTGCTGCTGGCTTGGCCTCTCGTGCCGGCCGTGACCATGACCGCGACGACCGCTCTGGTCTCGAGTCAAACCGTGGCTACGAGAACCAGTCTTCCTACCCCACTGAGGGCTCTACCATGAACCCCTCTTCTCGCAACTACGACCAGCAGCATGACTCTCACCGAGGTACTGGCATGGCCGCTGGCACTGCTGCCGGTCTTGGTGCTGCTGGCCTGGCCTCCCATGCCGGTCGCGACCATGACCGCAATGAGCGCTCTGGTCTCGGCTCCAACCAAGGCTTCCAATCTCAGGATCCCTACTCTAGTGAGCGTTCCACTATGAACCCTGGCTCCCAGTCATATGAGCAGCAGGACTCCCACCGAGGTATGGGACTCGGCGCTGGCGCCCTTGCTTCTCGTGCTGGTCGCGACCATGACGAGAAGTCTGGCCTTGGCTCAAACCGAGGCTTCAACTCTCAGGACCCCTACTCCAGCGAACGCTCTGCCATGAACCCTGGCTCCCAGGACGCTTACTCAAGTGAGCGATCTGCTATGAACCCGGGCTCTGAGCAGCGAGACTCCCACCGAGGCGCTGGGCTTGCCACTGGTGCTGCTGCCGGTCTTGGAGCTGGTGCCCTCGCTTCCCACGCTGGTGACCACAGACGCGAGAACGACCAGTTTAACACTGGTGATAACAACCGTGGCTTCCAGTCCCAGTCTGGCATGACCGGCACTGGTCTCGGTAACCAGATGGGCGAGAACACTGGTTTCGGCAACCAATCCGGTATGACTGGTATGGGCCAGAACACTGGTCTTGGTAACCAGTCTGGTATGACCGAGAACACTGGTATGATGGGTAACACCTCCGGCTTGGGCAACACTTCTGGCAATGACTTCTCCAATAAGCAGTCCATGCCCGGCGCTCAACCCCAACGCGAGTCTGAGCCTTTCACCGAGCGAAAGAAGGAGCATGACCACACTCTTATGGATAACGCCAACTCTGGAAAGTATAACAAGCTTTCTTCTGGTACACCTTCCGGTATCGCTTACGACTAAAATACCCTCTCTTTCCGAACGATGAATGCTTGGTAACATGGGATGGTATTGGATATATGATTATGAAACATGTTTGATGATTTAGTACATGCATGATAGCTTTCGGCATTTATTTCAATGATAATGAATTGATATTAGTTGTTACTGCATGCCTCCGAAACTGTTGCCGTTCAGATGTGATATTTGTGAGACCTTGTACTAAAGCCAATGTCCGTATTTTACCTTCCTTTGCTATGTCTCGACGCCAATGTTACCATAACTCAAGTAGACCCGCCTTGTCAAATGATAATGCTATAATCTATCCTTTATCATGCTGTTGAGATAGGATCGTGTTCTTGGCCGATTGTCTTATCATGGTGAGATAAGCGATCGGTATGCGAGCGGGAAATCCGAGAGAATCCGCCCAAGATACCGTGTGGGGACGGATTCTTTCACTTACATGACAGCGGTAACAAGCAACAAGAGCGATACCGCGGTCGGCTAACTTAGCCTTTGGGGATTTAGCGTCGAGAGGGGAAGAATTGGCCTTCTCTCCGGTTCGGGCAGTATCATGAGACTGGATAAGCGACTGCGGGGACAGAGGTAACGTGGGGCGAAACCATCTATACTAGCCGTTGACTCTGTTATAAAGTGCTCCTAGGAATCATCGTAGCAATCTGTAGCATCACCTTCAAATCCCCATCAACATATTCAAAATGTCAAATAATAAGTTCAACGTTGCCGTCGTTGGCCTCGGTGCCCTCGGCAGCGCTGCAGCCTACCAAGCCGCCATCAAAGGCTCCAGCGTCATTGGCTTCGAGCAATACGAGTTCGGCAACGTCTACGGCTCATCCCATGACACATCTCGCATCGTCAGAACATCCTACGGGTCTCCAGACTATGTGGCTCTCGCTCGCGCGGCTTACAAAGATTGGGCTGAGCTTGAACGTCGCAGTGGTCTTCAAATGCTGACCATCACTGGTGGCGTGGTTTTCTTCCCCAAAACTGCGGCTGATGAAAGCGAATTGAATGAGTTTGAGAAGAGTATGAGTGCGGGGGAGTTCACGAGAAGTTTGGATGCGAATGGTATCCCGTATGAGTTGCTTGATGCACAAGAAGTCAAGAGACGATGGCCAGCTTTTGATGTTCCGGAGGGTGTTCAGACAATTTATACTGCTGATTCAGGCATTGTCCATGCGTCAAAGTCAGTCGCGGCGATGCAATATCAGGCTCGCGCCAATGGAGCAGTATTGAAGGAAAAGACGCGCGTGGATGCGGTCATTCCCAATGGGAATGGCAAGGGCTTGACGATTGAGACATCCCAGGGCAGCTTCCAGGTTGACAAAGTCATCTTGGCGTGCGATGCCTGGATAAATAAGCTCCTCAAACCTCTTGGCTCAGAAATTCCCCTAACAATTATGCAAGAGCAAGTCACATACTACAAACCTGCCGATCTCACGCCCTTCGACGAGACCAAGTTCCCTGTCTGGATCTGGGCCGGCGATCACTATTATTACGGCTTCCCCATGTACGGTGAGCCCGCCATCAAAGCCGGCCGCGACACATCCAACAACTTTATGACACCCGAGAACCGCACATTCGTCCCTTCTTCAGAGCTCTTTAATGAGCTAACGTCTTTCATGGGCAACCTCATTCCAGAGAAGGGCGAGCCGTTGCGAACTATCACGTGCCAATACGCCATTACACCTGATCGTCAATTTGTGATTAGCCCATTGAAGAAGTACCCTGATATTATTGTTGGACTTGGTGGTGGACATGCGTTCAAGTTTGCGCCGGCTATTGGGCGTGTTCTTGCGGAACTTGCCATTGATGGGGCTACGAAGGAGGATATTTCCAACTTTGGGATTCCCAGAGTAGCGGCAGAAAGTAAATTGTAGATAGAATTGGATTTAGACGTTTTCTATTGTAGAGAAACAACAAATAGAATTAATAGCATGCGATTCACTACAGCTGGAGATAGGACATTTGGTGCCCGTGATGTCGCAAAATTACAGTGGTGCGGGACGGAATATTACTGCTAAATGGGGCTGAACTTTAGCGCCCGACACCCCGCATTTGCTTAAAAACGCGATGACCTTCCTCCAGACATCAACTGTCGACGCGTACCTAGTTTATGTATACACAGCGATGAGTGCTCCTAGAACACGACAATATCGGCGCGTAGCGCAAGCTTGTGATAATTGCAGGTATGCCATGTCAATCATCCATTGGGAAAGAATCCGCTAAAGGGTGATGACAAGACGCAAGAAAATACGGTGTCCTGGTGAAAGACCGCGATGTTCGACGTGTAGCCGCCTTCGTCAGCATTGTTCCTTCCAAGAAGACCATGCTGCAGTCCAGCAAGATACCACTGTGGTAAGGACCTCGAAGCACTTGATGACGATGACTTGACTGAGGATACTAGACAAGTCGACTCGAGCAACTTGAAGATAAGCTGGACAGTCTCATTAGCAGGGTTGCGTAGGTACCGTTAGGATGAGAACTGTGGACTATTGCTAATCTGTATATCCGTAGCCCCGGCTCCATACAAGACACTACATCGACTCCTGAAAGGATTATCCGCGCGCCGTCCTTTTCTGTCCCAACACCGCAGAGACATGCATCACAGCCACTATCGTAGGTCTTCACTCTCATCATCGTTTACGCATACTGAACCAGTGTAGAACTCCTATATCGGATAATCTGGGGACACGTGTAGTTGGGTTATACTATCGAAATATCCACCGACAACCATTGTGGCTATTTGACGAGGTTCCCCAAGATGGCTCCGATGGACTAGTGTTTGTCATTTTAGCCTTATTAACCACATATAATTCCTCTGACTTTGGAGGAGAGCCCTTAGAAAGTCCAGATACTTACTACAAAAGTGCCAGAACGGGGGTCATGCTTGCTATTGCTCAAGGGAGTATGACGATTCGCAGTTGCCAAACCCTCTGTTTGCTGGCCTACTATAACTTTATCGGTAAGAAAGGTATCATACTCCAACAAAGAGATTACTAACAGACGATTAGTCGGAGATATTGCTACTGCAGGCTTCAATATATCTATTGCAAAGAACATGATTCAGCTGTTACCCGACACCGATCGAGACTCAACTCTTGAAGCAAAGTCAAAGCTATTCTGGAACATTCAACTTTTAAGCTTCATCTGCAGTGCTCCAACTCTATTACCTTCATTATCACCAGACATCAATTCACCGCAGTTATTATCCGTTGAAGCTCGGGATCCGCTAGCGGATTGCATCCGTGTACCTAGATCAGCAGGAACCGAGACACTAGCCGGTATATGGTCTCAATCACTGAAGCTTTGTAGTCTTTGGACAGATGTCAGGCTTTACGTGGCCAGATGTGTCCAAGGGGAGGCCAAATACCCGTGGCAGCCGGACTCGGATTATACGAAGCTTTATTCGCGACTACTCGACGTTGAGATGGGCTGGCCTGTCCACCTGAGCTACAACGCAGTCAGATTTCCGTCGGTATCCCCTCAAGATGCGCACTCCAACCGCCTGGAACTACTCCCATGGCTCAGGGTTCAGATAACCTACCACGCTATCCACTGCGTGCTGAACCATCCCTGTCTCTATACATCCATGGCAGAAACACCAAAGGACAAATTAGGCGGCAACACTTTCTGGAGATCATCCTACGAGAAAGCTTTGAGGCATTGCACTTGGATTTCAAGATTAATAAGAACGGCCAACGAAAAGGGATTGCATTTTTCGGATCCGTTCTTTGCGCAGGCAGCTGCTATTGCAAGTACATTGCATCTGTACTGGACCCGGACGAGTGACACGAGGTTGAAGGCGTCTTCAGTGGAAAATCTGGAGCTGTGCCATAATCTTGTCAAGCAGATGGCAACCCGTTGGCCTGTTTGCAAAGCCATTGTTCGTCTTTGTCCAGTTATTTACTACTCATGACCCTGCTGACATATCCCAGGAAAATGCGTTGGATCGCTTCATCGAGTCAACAGAACCAACACAAAATAGAAGCTCCCCCGCGGCGGTGAAAACATCTCTTATATGGCTCCTCCTAGACGTGGCGGCTCCTCAGTTCCCAAATTATAGAGATCAAAGTGCTCATAGTCAGACATTCTGGACCAGTAGTGGCGGCGAGGAACCTGTTTCACGGTCTGAGATGAATACGCCCCCAGCCGACATGCGAGAATCGACAGCTCGGTATGCCACGCCTCCACGGTGGATGATGGAAAGAAGAGAGGCGGACTCGCAGATGGAGATGGACCAACCAGGAGCTGAGAATATGGCTGTGGCTTCCGAAACAGTGATGGGTGAACATAATACTACGTATGACCTTGCATGGGGCGCCTGGGAGAATCTGGGACCTATGGGAGAGGGTCTGTATATGAATGTGGATTGGTGGGACATGAACCAGTTCTAAGACTTATTCTTGCGATCTAACTATCACTCATTTCATCTACAATTACTTGTGTGTACTTGGGAGAATTTGTTTATGAACAATAAATAATATTCCAAGGACCCGATATGGAACTAAACCAACAATCAACATGCTTCCCAGCTAAGAAGCATTGTGTCCATAAGGCTCGAAGGGAAGAATAACAGAGATGATAGCCATCACAAGGAATAACGCAGCCGAGATGTACAGAGGCGTCACAGTGGCGGTGTCTGCAGTGACAGCGATCACTGCCGAAAGCAAACCCATAATTCGATTAAGTCCAACTGCAATTCCATTTCCAGTGGTTCGGTGCGCAGAAGGGAACACTTCTGCAGTGTATGCATAGAGTGTACCGTAGTAAAGGTTGATACAGACCGCTGGAGAATATTAGCAAGAATCTACGCGCATCAAGATAGAGGTAGAACGTACAGATACAGCTGCTGATAGCCAGGTTCTGAGCTGGTGTCTTGATGATGGTGTAACAGAAGAAGAAGATGGCTGTAATGATAGCTCCGATGGCCATGGTGTATCGGCGACCGAGGAGCGGAACTTCAGCCAGACCAGCTGCGATTAGAGGACCAAAGATGGCACAGATGTTGGTGATGGTGTAATCGCGCCATGTCTCGGTGAATGAGGGCGCATAATCGGGGAGACGGCTGCTAAGGAGAGATCTGTTCATGTTAGCCTAGAATCCTTAGGCGCGTAAGGAATGAATGGACTTACGGCAGGTAGAGGAAGAAGAGGGGATACCCCAAACCAATCAGTGTCCATGAAAGCCAGATGAGGGATGTAGACAAAGCCAGCTTCTTGGTAGAAAAAAGACCCCGGACATGTCCAACAAGACTCTTACCCAGGCCACTGAGGGCAGAAGGACGTCCGCTTTGCTCGGATTCAGTTGTGGTGCCACAAGCTCGGAGGGCATCAACTGTCAAAGAGCATGGTCGATGGTAGGTGCTGGCGAGGTTCTGAAGCATCGACACAAGCTCTTCCTCTTTGCCCGATGTTACCAAGAACTTTGGTGTTTCGGGTAGTCGAATAATGAGGATTCGCAGAGCAGACATGAGGAACATCAAAGCGCCGCCTGTAAACATGACGAGTCTCCAGCCTTTGTTGTTCTGCCATGTGCATTCGGTCTCTGCGGTGCATGACCATTCAGGTCGAGCTACACGAAACAATTGTTAGCTATTCGCTCTCCATGAGATGGGATACCTGGCGGTGCAACTTACAGTAGTAACCCCAAGCAATGAAACCAGCACTCGCCTGCCCAATACCCCACCACCCAGCCATAGCAGTAATGACCCACTGCTGCTTCGCCGGAACAAACTCAAGCATAACAGTAGGATCCAGAACGAGATTGCCACCGGCACCAAAGCCAAGAAAAGCGACAAAGACACAAAAGCCAACCCAGCTGGGTCCTGCTCCTGCAACGATTGTAGCGATAGCTGCTATGAACAGAGTCGTATTGAAGGCGATCTTACGACCGATTACATCGGCGCTGAAACCCCAGAACAGAGCACCGAACAGAAGACCAGTATAGAGAGCCATTGTAGAGCCAGTTGGATAGCCACCGTTGCCGATCTCGAGATATGCTTGGGATGCTGCGACGCTCTGAAGGAAGGCGACTAGGGAATCTGCTGCGAAGCCGAAGCCTGTAAGACAGCATAGCTTTAGGTGGAATCCTGTCCATCCGATCTCGTTGATTGTCTTGAGGAGTTAGCAGGGGGTATTGTGGGGAGGATTGGAGGTTGTACATACTTCATTGACTAGATGGATCTTTGCGTTGAGAACAGGGTCTACAACATTGCCGAGTTCATTGACAGTTGCATGGTGAGAAACAACATGGTAGGACGCATTGTCTGGGCTAGGGATGCCCTTCTCGGAATGACTCTCTTTCCCAGGTCCAGTCGGGGTAGAATCCTGGACGTTCGACATTATAGAGACAGAGTCAGTATGCATGAAACGATTGAATGAATAGGAGTGGATAATAGTTCTATGTCCTAAACTGGACGTGATCCATCTCTGTCTTATACATCACAGACCGGAAAACTAACAGCCAAGGCTATCTTCGCCCTTGGTACTCCTCCAAGTTTAGAATGGGGAAAGGGAGGCACTAAGAGTCAGTACCCCACAGAGATTACGCGGGGTAACAGATGAGAGATACGGGCACCAATGGGAACATCCGGGTTATCGAGCCAAGAGTGAGTGTATCTTGCTAGTCCTTGAAACGGACTGGGTAGTTGGGCACTGACCTCAACTTGAAATGCGGAGGGACATGACTCTATTCATGATATTGAGTAAGAGCTAAGCTCAGTGTTATGTCCATACCTTCTGTTTAACAATCTTTACATGTAGCATCTAAGATCTTGAGATCAGGATTCATAGAGTCCCACGTTGTTTACGAAGTCTTACTCCCCACCTATCGGCCAAGAAGACGTCAACTTGCGATAAACATGAGACAGCTCTGTTGATCTTTCCAAATTGCCGTACCTGTGGCTTGGAACCAGAGATAGAACTTGTTATCGCATTGGGTCACGATGTAGTTGACCGAAGACCGGATGCGGACCGACACGGATTCTTCCCGAGGCTCCGCTTACCAGCGGGATCTGTTCGGATTCTCCGTGGAACGTTCCCGACCACGGCTTGGAGACAGTGGCTGGAAATATTAGCACAGCTCAGATTGTATCTAGCCAAGCCTTCAAGATAAAAGCAGCTAAACGGTCTCCATTGAATACCCACTTACTCAAGGTATCCTTACCAACATGTCGTTCCATGTCTTGTCTTCGATTACTCCCTACATCCTTACTCTAGCAGGACTAGCTACACTCATACCTGTGCTCATAAAGTACTTCCTATCATCTCGTTCGCAGAATGTGACTGGGTCCAAGTTTGTCCAGGACCTCAAGTCTACAGCCCGAGCTTTGCCTTCCTCGTGGTACAGGTCTAATGAAATTTATGAGCTAGAGCGCCGAGCCATCTTCTCTAAGAAATGGATTCTTGTTAGCCACAAACTCAGATTCCCTGAGACCGGCTCCCGTGTGGAATTTCAAGAGGCTGGTTTCCATTTCCTTCTAATCAAGAGCAAGCAGGGGAGCATTCAGGGCTTCCACAGTAAGAATGAAGATGGACATTCTGCAAAACCTCTGAGGCCTAACAGTCCCAAAGATTTCAATGAATTGACCAAGGAGCTATCTCCTATCCATATTCGCGTCGATGCCAAAGGATTCATCTGGGTCAATCTTGATACATCAAAGAGACCTGAAGACTGGTCAGCCGAGTTCAGAAACATCGACAATATGGCAAGACACGAATCCTTCAACTTCGAGGACTATCACTTTGACCACACGTGGGGCATGAGCGGCGATTATAACTGGAAGACACTAGCGGATAACTACAACGAATGCTATCATTGTAAAACAGCTCATCCTGATGCCGCGGCTGTAGCGGACCTCTCAGCCTATCGAGTCGATACCAAGGGTGGTAACATCGAGCACTTCGCCAACACGACCGCAGAGGCAGAAAAGTCTGGCTTAAAGATAGTGAGCAACTATTACTTTCCCAATGCTTGCATGACCGTCTCGTAAGTAGAACCTCTGACACACATGATTCAAGATCTGACATAATAGTCCCAACTTCTTTTACTTGATGCGTTGCGTCCCTACTTCGGCCAGTCACTGCTCCATGGAATATGAGGTTTATCGACACAAGGACGCTAGCGATGAAGATTTCAAGACGATTGATGAAATGTTTAAGAGGATTCTCGCTGAGGATAAATGGCTTTGCAACAATGCTCAAAAGAACCTCAATGCAGGAGTTTTCGTCAACGGGGAGATGCATCCTAAACTGGAGCAGGGGCCATTGTATTTTCAACATCGGATTCGAGGTATTTTATTTGATCAACACATGCTGGAGAAGAGGGCTGGGAATGGGTTTCATCTTGCTTAGGAAAATTGGAAAGATTAATCGAAGACTGATTCCAGTCGAAGCTTCGCCGACTTGCTTAGCCACAATCTGAATACGACATTCTAATACTTGCTATAACATTCGCAGAGCAAAATTGGTATCAACAAGATGTGAGGAGAAACAGTGAAAACTTCATTGGCTAGTCAATCATTACGCTTTTAGAAACAGCTACTTAAGCTCGAATCGCATTTTACCCTCATCATTAACTCCCAGAGACTTAACCTCCTTTCCATCCTCGCTAACAACCTTCCTCAGATCACCAGACGGCAGAATAACAACAAGTGTCTTCCAAGGCGCCTCGAAGCCAGAGCTCTCATCCCGAGAGAACTTGACCTTGATCTCAGACTCAGTAGCAGTGTAAGAAAGAGCATAAGATGAGATCTTGTTCTTGGTAACCACTGATGTACCGTCGTCTTCATACCACGTAGTCTCGTGCCACTTGCCACCCTTGGACGCCTCCTGAGGGGGGAAGATCTCGACAGCTCGGTAATCGTCGAGGGGAAGGTCAGCGACGTTCTCCTTCTCGCCGGGAGAGAGAACTTGGACGTCTCGACCGACGGGGATCGCGCGACCGACCTTGCCGATGACAGCAATACCGGCACCGTGCCATTCAGCATCGATATCGACCCACTGGCCAGCCTCGAGGTATTGGTAGGGCGCGTTAAGGTTCAAGTAACCCTCGTCATCCTCAGATGCCTTGGGGAGGTAGATCCTGGCTTTGCTGGCTCCAGGCTGGGACACACATCCGATAAGCATGGAGTCACCGAACCAGTATTGCCCCTCTCCATCGAGAAGGTTCCACACTTCGGGGTCAGACTCGTAGCCCCAACCGACCCATCGCTGAGGAGGCGCAGCGGTCTTGTGGCTTTCAAGAGCGAGTGAGTAAATGTAAGGAATCATAGCGTAACGACGTTTGATAGTCTTGCGCACAAGGTGCGTGATGGAAGGATGCATCCAGGGCTCAATAACATCACCGACAGAGTTATCCTTGCCAGTCTTGAAACAGTTGATAGCGAAGCGGGGAGAGTAGATGCCCAGTTGAATCCATCGAAGTAGCAGCTCCGGATCAGGCTGGGGACCTTCGAAACCGCCAATGTCATGTCCGTAGCACTGCATCAGAGACAAACCGGCATTAAGACCCAATGCGGTAGATCCTCGCATGCTATCCCAGCTAGTAGTGTTGTCACCACTCCATGAACTGCATGCGTAACGGAGAGTACCAGCTGTGGCACTGCGTGTAAGGACGAAGGGTCGAGAATCGGGGTGAACAGCCAAGAGAGCATCGTGCGAGGCCTTGCCGTTGAGTTCGGTGTGCAAGCTGCGACCCCAAAGACCGACCTGAGGACGCTTCTCGAGACCTTCGGGGACATTGAGCTTATCCTTGCCAACGTTGAGAGCACATTCCCACTCATCGTCAGGAATTGTGTATTCGTTGTTGTCGTTCCACATACAATCGATACCCTCCTCGGCAAGCTTCTTGATACCATTGTACCACCAGTTGTAACCAGCCTCAGAAGTGAAGTCGATATGTCCACCATCATCTCGCTCACCACCACCAGCGCTCCAGAGCTTCGTGACAGCGGGCTTCTTGGTATGCGAGTCAACGAACAGACCACCAGCTTCCTTCAGCTTCTCGTACTCGGGGTGGGATGATGTAAGGTAAGGCTTCACGTTGGCGATGAGACGCATACCCATCTTGTGGTAGGTCTTAATCCAGTCCTCAGGGTCAGGGAATCGGTGGTGGTTCCAGGTGAAGACGTGTCTGTTCTTGGGAGGTTTCTCGGCCACAGTGTAGCCGGAGGACATTTGGTATGCTGAGCAAGGGATGTCGTGATCCTTCATCTTCTGTGCGAGCTCGATGAGAGCTTCGCCTGCAGGTGGGCTGTCGAGCATAGAGTACTTCATACCACCAGACAGATATCCAAAGGCCCAACGAGGCACGAGAAGAGGATAACCGGCCAGCTCAGCGTAGGTTTGAACGATATCCTTCAGAGTCTTGCCGGTGATGATGTACTCCTCAAGACCACCAAAGTCCTGACGGTAAACCTTGTAGAAACCCCACATACCGTCCATCTCAGAACCGATAGAGTACTCGCCTCGGGTGTGGCTGGTAGAGAACATAGCGACACAGCCTTGAGGGGTAGCGTTGATCAGAAGTGGGATGTTCTTGTAGAGAGGATCTGTTCGGTGGACATCATATCCGAAACTATCCGTCGCAGATAGCTGGAATCGACGACCAGAGAGATCCATTGGCGCAGCCTTCTCTCCAAGACCAGCATGGAAAGTCTTGCGGTTATACATGGTATAATGAGCAACACCATCGCCGTTCATAGTGTAAGACCTGTTGGGGAGATCCTGAAGAATAGGATCTTTTCCTTCAAAGCCAACTGAAAGAAGAGGTGTCTCCCCAGAGTAATCGACGTTGGCAATGACATCGCCAATCTGGATCTTGGTGCCTTTCTCAGAAGAGGTCACATTGGGCTGAGCGCCATCCAATTTTGTCTCAGCGCGGGGAACACTGGGATGAGGAGGGGTAGGATGAGTCGCAGATGTGAAGGTTGTGCGGAAGACATTAGGTCGGACAGCTTCGAAGGAGAATTCGAAGGGAAGACTTGAGTCGCTACACTTGAGATGGACTGAAGGAGCGGAAGAGTCTTTGGTGGAGGGGTCCTTGCCCCAGTATGTAGGGATACGCTCGCGTTGAGGCATGATGGAGATATGTCAATGAGAATAGAGACTGAAGATGCAGAATGATGATGAATGCGGGGAGCGCTTCTATTTAAATCTATATGATGTTGAGGTCTAGCGGGGAATTGTTCTCGAAGATGGCCTCATTGACAAGTGTTGGGCGGGCTTGGTGTGCATTGTCCGACGTTGGCATCGGAAAATCGTGGTCAAGTCCGTAGCTCGTGATGGTTTCTTGCCGGGTTGTTAGCCGAGTTCGGACAAAATTGACCAAGTCCGAACGCTAGCCGACAGTCCCCATGGGGTAGCGACAATGCATGTTCACGCTATCAAGGACCTGTTTCTTTTACAAGACTGTCGATCCCTTGCTACAAACGCAGTTTACTGAATACTAAATGCCACGACTCATATAATGTCACAGAATCACTGCATACAACCAATTGGTAGGAAGAAAAACGCACCAAGATGAAATTGGGCCTAGCCATGGCTAGAGCAATTAGACTCCACAATATGTTCGCGTGACCCTATCAAGTCTGTTCCCAATAGCCGCACTCACAGCCGTTGTCTCATCCCCCGCATTATCAACATCGGACATTCTTTGTTATCACCGTCAACATGGTAACTAATGAGACGGATTCCCCGACTATCGGACAACCAACTGCCGAACCTGCACAAGGGTCTTCGTCTCGTGCTCGTAAGAAGCGAATTCCGGTATTGGCACCGCTTCATCTTTGTTGCATAGAGACTAACCCAGGGTAGACATCATGCGGTTCATGTCGGCAGAGTAAGGTACGTAACAAGACGCATGCGTTCTCTGAGAACGTATTGACGGCGATTTCAGGTGAAATGCGATGGCTCACGGCCTTGCTCGCGGTATGTATGTCAATACTTTTGGGCTGGATGGTGTACTAACAGCCTTTAGATGCCAGCAGCTTCAGAAACCGTGTAACTTTGTCCAACGGCCCAAAGAACCTCACGAATTGTTCGTTGCCATTTAGATGTAAATGAAGTACATGACTTACTAATTGGGAGAGCAGGAAGATAGAGGAACTCGAGAAAGAAATCCAGTTGCTCAGGGCACGACTCCCACCAGAGCCATCTCATACAGCCCGGCCATTCCCCAACGACTATGCGCCCGACAACCAGAGATCACTTCCATTCCATTCCTTAGAAGCCTTCGACACTCCAGCAAACATCAGCTACGCCAATATTCCATCTCAATTAGCAGTTTCAACAAGTACAAGCTCTCCGGAGACAGCATCGCACTTCCCAAGACCACAAAAACGGCCAAGATCATCTTTCGAAACCGAGACTCCTGCTGCCGCAAATATCTTCAACGACGACGACCTCAGCACTGAAGAAGCAGAGTTATGCTTCAACGCTTTCTTCTCAGGCTGCGATCGGTATGTTCCTGTCTTCGATCCGCGATATGACTCTCTTCCCGCGATTCGGAGTAGAAGTGACTTGCTGTTCACTACCATCTGTTCAGTAGGATGTCGTGTTCTCAACGGAACAAATTCTAGATGGCGTACACTTGCATTGAGGACCCAGCGTATGCTTAACGCTGCTATTGCAAATCCATCGACGGGCAATCTCGAGACTGTACAAGCTTTACTCGTTCAGGCGTGCTATGCTGGTGAAAGGGCAATTTTGATAGCGATCGCGACACGCATGGCGATGGATCTTGAGTTTACTGAAGCATATGATACACTCGTCGCCGAATCGGTCTTGGGCGATACATTATCCAACGGAGAGCCCGCTACACTTGAGAACAACTATACACGTATGAGAAAAGCGCGAGTATGGCTTCATCTTCTGGTCCTGAGTTACATCCTCCACGTCGATGCCGGGGGTGTACCCACGTTCAAATTCCGAGGCGCTTCACGACGATGTAGGATTCTTCTACAAAGTCCATTCTCTACTGGCATGGATCACTATCTCTTCGCTCAGGTTGAACTAAATGTTCTTCGCGCCAAGATATACGCGTCCTTGCCTCAACGGGCAAACCTTAACGATAGTGAGATCATGGATTTGGTTAGAGATGCCAAGCTTGATATCGATGTCTGGTTCCATGACTGGATACGTATTTCTCAACCACATCACCAAACTATGCCATGGTTCGTGCCAAATCTATCCGTTCAACGATGTTGGGCTGATAATATGGCTCTTTGTCGCGCCGTACGAGCTGCAGGCGTGGAGAACGTGAATGTCATGTCGCCAACGCAGAAAAACATCCTCGACATGACAAAGGCGTCACTAAAACAGCATCTCGACATTATCATCCAAGAACCTCGACTTTACCTCAAAAGTATTCGGTATGCTATGGACTTTGTCTGGGCGAAGAATACGTTCTGCTGTTTACTTCTACTCAAGCTATCAGCTCTTCTTCCAGACGGCGAAGATCAGCAATCGCAGCACGACCTAGTTGCTAAAGCAAGTATTCTACTCAATGAACTAGAAACTGCTGTTGCTGGTGGACTCAAAGGCGACAGTCGATCGAATACGAGTGTCTTGTATCTCCAGCTTCTGAAGAAGAGCATTCAGAAATACAAGAGAGGGCTTAATTTGGACACTAATGACTCTACAGAAACCGATGCCACGGAAGAGCGACGAGATGGGTACACCGACCTCGAATCGTTTGTGCCTGACCAATTCGTGTTTGAGTGGGACTTTCCTGGATTGACATTATTTTCTTCGCCGATCAATGAGACAGCCTGGTTAAATGAATTATTGACAGGCGCGCAAGACTTTGGGGAGAGTGGAGGCAGTATAAATTGGACGCTTATAGACTTCTCGATGTAAGACAAAGCATAACATTCAGGATAGTAGAGTGTTTACGATGTAATATTGACACTAATAATTATGCTCATCTACGCTTTTGCATTCATGTCATGACAGAGCCATCAATCTAACTAAAAGCTTAGAAACCTTCCTTGAGGTAACCGAAAGAGAGCTTAGGGTCTTGGTATCCCTTGTCACCGGGGAAAATGCTGTAGTCCCAAACGGTGTAGAAGTTTCGGATGAATCGGGTACCAATAAGAGCATAACCCTCAGGACCGTCATCGAAAGGAGGCCAGCAAGCGTCGTCACGGTTGGCAAAACCAGGAAGCTTGAGCTGATCTCCTCGGACAGTAATGTTGACGTTGTTATCGTAGAATCCGACATTGAAGGTGACGGACCAATCCTTGGTGAACTCGCTGCAGAGGGGGACGTATTCGTGGGCGAGAATAGCACTGTAATTCATGCCAATAGACTCGTAGAGCTCGTCGATGTAGGACTTGGGGATTGTGATGCCAGAAGCGCCAGTGTCGAAAATGGTGGTCATGCCATATGTCTCGATCTTGTGGCTCTGGTTCTTGCCTTGGTGGCCTGTGAGGCTGTACAAACCGGATCGCCAGACGTCGAAGTCGCCATTGTTGGTGCCGATCTGGAAGGTCATCAAGTCACCCTCGACGTACTTGTCCTCACGAGATCCTCCGAGAGTGAGAAGGCCGTTGCCAGGCTTTCCGTTGGTGTCATCGCCGTCGGCAACGGAGTAGTAGATGCCGAACTTGGGCTCATCGACGAGCTTCTGTCGCATCATGGAAGAGAAAATGGGGGTGGAGTTTCCATCGGTGATGCTGTCGAATCCAAGACCCATGAAACCAGCGGCAGGGAGAGAGGACCAGTTGCTCGTGTTGGCAGCAATGAACTTGGAGTCCCAGGTCAGGCCGCCAGCTGAAAACTTATCCTGGACGGTAGGGCCCTCGACCACACCTCCGAGGTAATCGATAGTGGCGTCATCTCCAGTCAATTTTCCGGTGGAAGACTCAGAGATGTTGTATCCGGTTCGCTTGCCCTTCAAGGCGTGTACGCAATTCTCGGCGCAATCGGCATCGACCATCCAAGCGGAGGAGCTTCCAGTGTCGAAGAGGAGCTGGAACTTTTCGGCAGGTGTTCCAACGTCAAACTCAACCATTTTCTAGTCCAGTTAGTCGATACTCCAGAGCATAGTAGTTTGCTTAGTATACGTACATAACCCCATTTGATGAAGACGGGCAGGTCAAGGACAGCAGCCGAAGCAGCGCCCACGAGAGAAGAAGCCAAGACGGCCTTGGTGAAACGAGTGGCAACCATCTTGATGTCTTTACTTTGATATCTTGAAGGATGAAGGGTAAAGATGATCAACTACAAAAAGAGAGAAATGGTGTATTCCTTATAACCAGTAGCACGCTCTGACCGTCGAGACGTGATGTGCGCCGAGTAAAATTAAGTGGGTTGGGTACTCCATTAACACGAGCCAATCTCGGTAGATCCGGTCTATCTTTAGACTGCGTCGACTCTTGGACAGTCCTTTCTCAGCAGTTCATGCGCTTCATGACGATTTTTGTCATGAATTCGCGCCTGAGCTTTTAAATAAGGCTAGACAGCTTCTCATCGACATGACTAGTTTTGCTAGAAGGTGGCGGCATTGAGGGAATGACATCACGCCTCCTTTGACACCAGTCGGCAGATGTGGGCGCGCCCAGCCACTAGCTAAACTTGCCGCCGGCGATTATAATCAACGGATGAGGGTGACTAAGGAATAAGGCGAGCTGGCGAGCTGGCGAGAATCTGAAGATGGACTCAGACCTCGATGGTCACAAGGCTCAAATTGAAGGGTATTTTACCATGGCATTGCAAGGGATCACCCCTTATGCCATGGTGACCCTCTGCCCGAACCATTCGTTCATCCACGATTTCTTTACCTTGATGAGGTTAGCGTCACTAGGTACGATGAAACCTCTTGGCAGGTGGGATCTTCAGAGTGGGATACGAAGGTGCATGACTCGCCGGCAGGCACAAAATGTCAAAGGAACGAGGTAATGCAGCATGGGAAAAAGATAAGATGGGCGGGCAGTAACAATTTTTGTAGCTGACGGCATGACGGCATGTTCTTGCTTTCTTCTGGAAAAGTTCGATTTTCCCGGCACTTCGGATCAAGGCTTTTGCATGACAGCGCTAGTGTTTGACTAACCCTGAGTAATCATGGCTATGCAAGGATGTAGACCTGGTTTTATCCGGCTATCCGGAACTGGCTTGGACTCAGGCACTCACTGCCGACATGCTCAGAGATAATTCTTTTTCCTTTAGGTTAGGCTGGAGAAGAACTGTCAAGTTGAGGTGGGAACAACATGTTTTATAATAAGGGTCCTTTCCTGACTAAGTATTTGTGTTCCGACGCCTTGGTTCTTAGTTCTCGATTTTTCCCACGATGAAACCTCAAAACAGGGTTCCGGGAAGACGATGGAATGGGGCAAGTAAATGAGATCCTGAAGAGTTTGTTTAGTATATTAGAAGTCAAAGAGTGCCAATCCAAATTTGAACATTTCCATACCAACTACCAACTATTCACGTTCTTTATACTATACCAAAATGCGCTTCTTTGCTCTCTCCCTCGTCGCGCTGTCGACTTCGGTACTGGCCGCCGACTGCGACACTGGCTACGACTACATCGTCGTTGGTGGTGGCCCCTCCGGTATCATCACCGCTGAGCGACTTTCCGAAGCGAACAAGAAGGTCCTCCTCCTCGAGCGCGGCCAGAAGGGTCCTACCATCGAAACCGGATCGAACCACACTCTTCCCTGGGATAAGTCTCTTACACCCATCGACGTCCCCGGTCTTTCAGCTGCTGTCGGTGGTCTTGATATTTGGAATGAGTACATGTGCGATGACACTGCTGGTCTTGCCGCTTGTGTTCTCGGTGGTGGTGTCACGGTGAACTACATGGTCTTCGTCCACCCTCCCGAGCGCGACTTCAACGACAAGTGGCCCAAGGGTTGGAAGTGGGATGATATCAAGCCTGCTGCTGAGAAGCTGTATACTCGCAACCCTGGTACTCTTGTGCCTTCCAAGGACAACAAGAAGTACGACACTGGTCTTTACAAGACTCTGTCCAAGTTCCTTAACAAGGCTGGATGGAAGTCTGTTGATATGATCAAGCAGCCCAACGAGAAGCACCAGGTCTACAGCTGGCCTTCTTGGAACGTCCAGGATTCTCTTCGTGCTGGACCCGTCAAGACCTACCTTCCCCTCGCTGAGAAGCGTGACAACTTCAAGCTCCAGATGGGTACCAAGGTCATCCGTGTTGTCCGATCTGGCTCAGTTGCTAAGGGTGTTGAGGTCGAGAACGCCGATGGTAAGAAGGAGATCATCCGCCTTTCCAAGGGTGGTCGTGTCGTCCTCTCCGCTGGTGCTCTCTCTACCCCCCGTCTTCTGATCAACTCTGGTATCGGACCCAAGAAGCAGATCCTCAACGCCAAGAAATCTGGTGTGACTCTTCCTTCTCAGCGCAACTGGATTGATCTCCCTGTCGGCCAGGAGCTTATGGACCACCCTATCTTCTCCTTCAACGTCAAGACTGATGGCAAGTGGGGCATGCTCGACACTGACAGCGTTCTTAACGGTACCGATGCCAAGAACATCAAGCTCTTTGAGGATAAGTCCTCTGGTGTTCTCACCCAGGGCCGTCACCGTCTCATCTTCTTCACTTCTCGGAAGGGATCTGATGGTAAGACCCGCTACTTCCAGGGTTCTACCTCCGCTGCTGGTGAGGGTGTTATCTCTATCAAGGTCTACATGACCCACGGTCTCACTTCCTCTGGTGTTCTCGGTCTCGGTGAGGATGGCAAGACTGTTTTCGAGAAGAAGCCTTACCTTACTACCGAAGCTGACAACAAGGCCGCCAAGGCTTTTGTTGAGGAGTTCGTCGCTTCCATCACTGATGCTTCTACTGGATACACCCTTCAGGGCAAGACCAACGCTACCGCTATTCTTGCTGCTCCTGAGAACGGAAACCACTACGTTGGTACTGCCAAGATCGGCTCTGTTGTTGATACCAATGCTAAGGTCTACGGAATGGACAACCTTGTAAGTGAATCTCTATATCCGTCGCTATTCAGAAACTAACAGAAAACAGTTCATTACTGATGCCAGTATTCACCCCGACCTTGCCACTGGCAACATCCAGACTATTGTCATGGTTGCTGCCGAGGCTGCTGTTGCCAAGATCCTGGCCAACTAAGATTTGTCGACAGTGGACTATAAAGTCTATTTAATTTCATAGTTAATAAATGTGATAACTCACTGTTTCATCATGTTCAAGTGACCTGCTTTGTGATTTGGTGCTCTTGTACCAAGACGCAGGCCATGAATAACAGGTACATACCCACATCTACGTCCTTTTTGTACCTTTTTGTGATTGATAACCGAGGAGCCTTTCAGCGGAAGACTCCTATGTCCACATTAATCTCCGTAGTGCAGTGCATGTCCCGTGTCTTGGCTCTCCAGTTCTCCAGTTTATCCACAGTATTATCACGAATTTCCTTTTTTGCAATAGTTCAGATGATAAGAACATTACCCTGTATTACTTTTACCCTGTATTACTTGAATGTTAGAGCACGATTGAACATGTGCGGTATGATCGAGCATTACAACTGAGATGGTGATAATCTCAACGAATTCCGAGACATTATTTATTTTATTTCACGAGAAATATCAACTCAGGCGGTTAAAGCGTCCAGATAGCCTGGACATGAAATTTTGAAAAACTCATCAAGATAATGTGGTATTCGTTGCATACATGGCCTAAAATGGAAATAACATGACTGCTTCCACTTACTCGCAAGTGTAAGAAGCGTAGTAAGGTCCAGGCTCACCGCCCAAGTCAACAAGACACATGTATGTTCCATCGTCAGACAGCTTCGCATCCTCCTCTGCCTTCTCCTTGGTGTATTCAAGGATAACATCTCCATGGCAGCTAAGACCCACTCCGTTGTAAAGCTTCACGGTGCATCCGTCGTCCCAGTCCTTGACAAGCATGGCATTGAGGTCGTAGTAAGCCATCATGCAGTCGTTGCCCTGGCCGGGCTCACCGCCGGCTGAGTTGTCTGCGGCGCTACCCTCGGGCTTTGAGCAGACGTTTTGGGTGCCCCAGAACTCGAGGAGCCAGGCGTTGGTGGTTTGGGCAGTGAAGAGGGTCATAGCCAGGGTAGTGAGTGTGCTGAAGGCGTGCATTTTGGTGGTTGCTTGTGGTTGAGATTGGGAAAGTTTTTAAGAAAGGAGATTGAGTTTAGAGGTGGAGATTGAGTAGTCGTTTAATGGCTTGTGCTTGAAGGTTTGAGTGTAGATGAGATTGAGAGAAGGGCGGTTGATGGAACAAATTTATACACGTCCTGAGGACAGTGTTGTCACGGAATCATTTCTAACAAGACCGAATCGAAACTTGCTTCATGCATCAATCACGATCAGCGTCGAAGGATTCAATCCTCTTGATTGTATGACGCCGATGTCGTCGGCTCAACGTCGTCAAAACTTGTTGAATTGGTCCAAGTTCCTTAGGTTCCATGTTCCTGAGTGATCTGCAAACGGGCTTCAAAGAATTCACCGATCTTCCCATAACAATCTCTCCACGACCTTATCGGCTGTCTCTATAGTGAACTCGGCCGGTCGGGTATAATAGCCCAGTAAAAGACCGAGAGAGTCTCCTGATTCGACGTCAAAGGAACATGCCGTGCCAATGCGGGCAGTGACAGGCGGTTGCATTGAAGGATCGAGCTTTAATGAGGTTGATGTCTTGGATAGTAGCCGCTGATTGGTCGTCCAGTGCCGATCATGCCCTGCGCTCGGAGGTTAAACTTGTTTACACCTCCTCAAGGAGAAAGGTTAGATCCTTCAGCGGAGAATTACAAGGGACAATCCGCGCGCCATGACGACATTACCAGTTGTCTGTTACAAAATATTCATGGGGCCATACCTATTCTCCTTTGCTGCGCCCAGTCTTGGCGAATCCTTCAGGGGAGATAATCGGCAGTTGACCAGGGGGATTAAGCGGGTCACGGTCGATAAATCTCGCGGGAATCTTTTTCCTGCTATAGAAGGATTAGTGGATAAGATACCACATGGATTAGGACCATAGTTTTTGCTGATCTTCAAACTATCTCCACGAAAGTCAGACACGAGGCTGATTCCACCTCGATAAGTGGGAGGCGGAGAGGATCATCGTGATCGGGGGCTTTATTCGGGATGGGACAACATCCTTCGAATCCTATGAGTGGAACTTGTTGAGACTTTGACAAAAACGTTAATTCGTATCACGAACAAGACGTCATGGACTTCAAGTCTCAACTCGATGCATGTTGAGAGATGCCATGAGGGTATTCCGATCATCTATAAGAACCAGCCTCTGAGACTTGGAAATTAACTTTATCTTCATCACCAAGTCCAGCAATCACACAGCCTACCCATCCAACCTCAGCAATTTCAAGCTTTCTACCTGTATCCTTTACCAGTCTTCAAAATGATGACCAAGGCCTCCCTTTTCTCTATGGCCCTCGCTGCCATCCGGGTTCAAGCCCAGGTGCCTACAGACATCAACCTCTACAGCACCGAGTCTTGTGACCCTGACCCCAACGACCTCTCCGTTCAGTCCTTTCAGCTCGGTATCAACACCCAGGAGGACGATAATGGCGATGAGTACACTGGCTGCAACTCTGCCACCATCGTTCCCACTGGCTGGCCCACTACTGCCAACGGTAAATACCCTGTCTGGGTTGACACCTCCGCGTTTGGCGAGGGCTGTAGCATGCTCTTCTACCAGCTCGCTGGTTCCCAGGAAGAGGGAGAGACCTACGCTTGCCGCAATGGACTTTACCGCAAGGTTCAGAAGGACAAGTCTTTCTGTGCTGACTTGGAACTGACTCAGAAGTTCGGATACGCGTAAGTTCATACCTCCTTTCCATTTCATTCTCAGTGCATCTCTAACGCAACGATTATAGCTACTGCTGTGGCTCTATCTGCAACGACGATATCAGCAACTGGCCCTCCAAGCGCAGCGTCCCTGCCCCTAAGGCCAAGGATGTAACCAAGATCAAGCGCTCCCCCATCCTCAAGAAGCGCCAGGACGATAAGTGCATCATCAACCTCAAGAGCGAGCCCTACACCACCTTCGGTCAACAGATCCAGATGGGTCCTGAGGAGACCTGCGAGAAGGACCAGACCACCTGCGGACAGACCTGGACCTACACTGCTGGCACTGAGATCGTCAACACTCGATCCCACGAGGACAGCACTGAGATTGGATTCTCCGAGTACATCGTCTTTGTCAACACTATTTCCGACGGCTACGAGATCAGCAAGGGCGAGTCTGAGGAGCGATCTGTTTCTAAGCAGATGGCCCCTGAGCCTGGGCACTCTGGATACCCTACCTTCACTCCTCTCCTCTTCTGCGCCGAGGCTGACCTTAGCGGCGACTGCTCTCGCGAGAACATCGGTATTGGTGACGGAGAGATTTGCATTCAGAAGTACCTCCCTGGTGACGTTCCTGACGGTGAGTGGCTCATGGTCACCACCGACTAAGTTCAGACACTGGTACTCATAAATTGGGGACTAGCAATGAGCTATGACTTTGGGTTCTAGGCATGATGGAAGTGGATTTATAGTAGGACATAGTAGAGCAAGAAACTACAATGTTGTATAGCTTCAACGGTATATATGTGGATCGATATAATGAAAACCTTCATAAGAATACTGCCAATCGTGCAACCTTTTAAAAAAAACACACAGTGATGATGCATAAAAAGGCCTGAGTATGCGGTGATAGTAATCGATCAACTATTTAACAAGTATAACACCTCATAGAGAATGGCAACCTAGTCTTCCAGTATCTCCTTCACTTCGTAATTCCTCTTTGCGTAGAAGAACCATAAACATACGGTGAGGACACCAATGCCACCAAGTACAGCCGATGCGTAATTCATCTGATCAGCTACGACAGACTTGTAGTAGGGAAAACAGTAGAAGATAATAGCAACCACAGTCCAAGCTAACATTGTGAGATTGGCCAGAAGTCCAAGTCTCGGATACCAAAACGGACCGTGTTGGAAGTTGGATCGACCTTGAATGAGCATAAGAATAGCGGGAATGCTGTAGCTGATATACTGTAGCAGGATACCTGTCGAGATGAGAGAGTTGAAGGCCAGTTCTGAGCCAAGGTACAGGCACCCAAAGATGGCAGTGCCCGAAGCAGACCAGATCAGTGACCAGATGGGAGTGTGTAGTGGCGATGGTGCAAGTTTGCTGAGATGGCGATGGAGAGGGAATCCAGCTTCACGGCTGATGGTCCAAGCAAGACGAGATTGCCAGGTCTGGATAGACCAAACTGCACCGGCTGTGGTGATCAGGACCGGAACCCAGAGTCCTACAGCTGCCGCCTTACTCTCCGTGATACGATAAAATAGTGCCACGGCGGAGTTGTCATCGGCGCCATCAATGCCGCTGACATTGGTCAAGACTGAAATAACAACCAACAGACCAGAGACGAAACCAACAACAATGGTCCACATCAAGGCCTTAGGGATATCGGTCTTTGGTGAAGGCATCTCCTCAGCGAGGTGTGTGGCGACGTCCAAGCATGAGAAACTCCAGTTGGCTCCGTTCATACCGATGATGAATGCGATACCCTTCGGCCATCCAGATATGTTGACAGACTTGGTGAAAAAGTCCTTGGCCGGTATATGTGTATCGGACATCGCAAAGAGAGTAATGAATATGGTGACAATGGTCAAACAACTGAAAAGCAGCATGACTTTCGATATCTTGGGGAGAGCGTGCTCAAAGCTGGCGCAAATGACGGTGATGATGTTGAGAAGCTGAAATCCAACAAATCCCATCCACCGCTTATACACAAATGTAGGGTCCAGCAACGAGATTATAGCACAAGCACCCACGGGAACCGATAAACAGGCAGAGGCACCGGTGGCAACAGCAGCTATCCAGCTGATGACCGCCGTGAAATAGGATAAGACACGGCGGTATCTAGCCGGCGCGAGACGGTTCACCCATACATATTGACCGCCAGGATGTGGCATGGCTGATACCAGCTCTGCGAGGGTCGTTGCGGTGGCGAGACCGACAAGAGCTTGGATCAGGAAGCCCCAGAAGAAGAGAGGTGTTCCGCCCATGGGCAGAGTGCTGCCGAGCACGAGAAGGAGACCGACTGCGGTGTTGGTAGTTCCATAGCCGATGCCGAGAGCGGAGAGGGTTGTGAATGGCTTCACGGACTGGACTGTGACGTCTCCATGGCGGAGCGAGCCGCTGTGGCCGGGTTCGCTATCGTTGTACTTTTCGTCGGACTTGTCCGGCATTATCGAGACTCGATTGGGAGATGTATTTGACTCCATGTTGTTGGTCGCATTCATAGGGCAATGCATCTAGATCTTGAAGACTGGAGAACTCATGGCAATTAATAACCCCAGCCATCATGTCTTATCTCAAAGGGTAAGACCCCAAGAGTTGAAGCCATGGCGAATGGGGAAGTGCGCTGCGTGGTGTTAGTGGTAATCATCTGAGACTAGGATGAATCCGGAAAGTCTATGCGAGACTGAGCTTCGGCCAAATCGCTAGCTGGAGCTTATCACGCGGGGTCTTATCAGCTCGCGATTGACAGTCCGGGGAGAGAAGCGGGGAAGGAAATGAGAGAGTACAGAGGCCGAAGAGAGCGACTGTTCCACAGATGTCTTTCAGAACATTCCTTGATGTTTGACGGATGCCGAAATGAGTTTCTCACCGAAGACATTCCATGCCAAAACCAGAGGTGGATGCGTCCGATGTAAAGCAAGAAAGGTGAAGAGAGCCAGACTTTTGGTAGTGTCTAGTCTAATTGAACAGCCCAGATAAAATGTGACGAGAGAAAGCCCGCCTGTAGCCGTTGCGAGAGCCGCGGTGTTCAATGCCCTGGATACGCACTCAATGTACGATGGTCAAAGAAGCATGAGGTGCGCGCGAGCAGACTTCCCTCCCAACCAATGCCAAGCTTGTCGCAACAGAATCCATCGTCCGATGTGCCGACTCTCGAAATACCAGGTGAGGATGAGACTGGACAATATCAGGCTGTGTCCTGGTTGAACTCACCAGACCAATGGAGTTCTTTGACAGTTATAAATCCACTTGACACAGATGCCACTGCTTCTGCTCTTTTAATACCAGAGGAACAGTCAACACCATCTCCTGTACCTAGTTGGGATTGCACTGACCTGAATGGAATGGCCTGGGCTGATGTTGGAGGGAGTTTACCGTCGCCGTTCAGTGTAATTCAACAGCTCACTGGACCTCAAATTCTGCAAACTGAACTGGTATCATCTCGAGGGGAAGTTCAACCACTGTCGCCTATGTCAGAAGCTCTGTGTCAAGCGGTTGATACACGCCAATCACAGCGAGAGGATCAAGTTGAAGAAATACCACGACAAATACTCCACATCCCGACCGCCCTATCAGAGTACTTCTTTACAGAGGTTATCCCTCTCTATTGTGTATGGGACAGCAAGTCGAACACCATGCGCAGCATAGTCGAAAATATGTGGCAGTCGTCAGGTGCCCTTCACCACACCATACAAAGCATGGCAGCCGCTTGTCTATCAGAGACATTTCCTCACTTGCTTACGATCGCCCGGCAGGAACATAGTCTAGCATTGGAATATGTCAAGAACAGAGAGGAATTCCCGGTGCAGAAGCAAGCCCTAACCCTGGCGATGACTTTCTTAGGGCATACGTCAAGCTGGATTAGTCCAAATAACCTTGCCCCGGATATGTATCAGACAAGCTGTAAGATGCTTGAGGACATGAACGAAGGTGATGGGAACCCTGCAACCTCTTTCTTCGCTGGAACCATGGACTACTGGGGTATGCTACTGGCATATCTGACCGACAGCGAGGAATCGGATGTTCCGGACACAACCTCGGCGAGTCAAACGAACCTGATAGAGCCACATCCCTACTGTGGCATATCTAACCAAATCATAAAGGTTCTCAGAAGTATCGGGTTGCTCATCTTTCGCTACAGAAAACAGATGTCGAATATTGGATTCATGACAGAGCGTCACGTGGACATATTCAGAGATGCCCTACGCCACGCAAGACGTTTAGAGCGAGTCCTTCTCGCGCACCGACTGCCTGACCTATCTCAGATCCAAGACCCCGGTGACCCCCAAACATCCTTGATCCACATGAAGCTCATGGATGATGCCTATCGCCATACTGGGCTGTTGCAGCTGTATCGTGTCTTTCCAGATTTGCTCATTGAGCGTTATGCGCCCTGGGATAAGACCAACATACTGCAGCCTGTGCCAGAGACTAAGATCCCCAGTGCTGAGGAGAGACAAGTATGGCTCACAGAATTGGCTTTGCATGCGATCAAAATATTGGAGGAAATCCCGTTTGAGTCTCGTACTCGCAGCGCTCAACCCTTCATTATGGTCGCTGTATCTAGTGAGCTGGTGATCAAATCTGAGCAAACATCTGGCTATGGTGGTTTCGCTTGTCTTGACCAACTGCCGCTCCGAGTCAGCAAAGCTCGCAAGTTTCTGGCGTCACGGCTGGCAGCTTATACACATATACTGCCATTGCAAAAGACGCGGGCCATCTCTCAGTTGATCAATCACATTTGGTCGGCGCTCGATGCTGGGGAACAGCATGTTTACTGGCTGGATATGGCGTACCAGAAGAAGTTAGGCACTATGTTCGGCTAGATAGTACTCAAAAGCCCTTTAAAGGAATTTAATCTATAACGATACTTTCTACCAGTAACGACTGAGGTTTAAAGCTTTGCCTCCAATGGCTCCGAAGCCAGTCCAGCAAACTTATTAACCGTAGCTTCAGCCGTCAATTGATTTTGAAGACGGTCTTCGGTGAGGAGATAACACTGTGGAAACCAACCACTGACATCCTCTCCCAGCATCATCTTCATCAGAGCTTCGCCGGTCAGCCAACACTTGTCCATGCCATACCCGTTGAAGCCGGCGGCGATCCACTGCCCATTATCCTGAGCACTCCCGGTGACACAAGCAGGGACTTGACCGACAATAGGCAATCCATCAGCAGTATGACCCTGAATGCCGGACCATATCGACTCGATCTCCGAATTATACTCAGTGCCCCAGCCCTGGAGGAAGAACTTTGGAAGGATAGTTGAAAGAGCTTGTACTGCTTTGTCAGGCACATATGTGTCATCCGCGGTCAAAATATCTTGCGTGTAGGCTGTTTCGTTTCCGATCCAAATTCGTCCTGTCAGAGCATTCTGCTGGAGATAGTAAAGACCTGTGTCAAACAATCCTGTTCGGGCATCAAGTGTTGGCTTGTGCGATAGACTCCAGGACTTGGATGCTCCTACGTTCTCGAGCTTTGGTCCTGGCTTGTGGACTGACATCGTACCTCTGAAAGGATATATCCTGCCAGCAAGTTGAGGAAGTAGATGTGATGCGTGTCCGTTGGTGCAGTGGATTACCTTCTTGGCCTTGATAGCCCCGCGAGGTGTTGTGACTAGATACGGGTAATCTGAGTCGGTGTCGTCCAGGAATTTGACCTGAGTAACCGGTGTATGAGTTTCGATGGCTAGTCTATCTGGGCATCGAGCTAACAACCGCTCATAGATGCCAGTCAAGAGACGATACGGCCAGATGGCTCCGGCATCGTGTTCTACGGCACCTGATGCTCCCTTGATATTCCACCTCTGCAAAAGGTCAGCTTCGTGGCAAGTATCCCCAGCAAATATTTTCATACCTCCGGTACATCCTCCGCGTCGACAATTCGATGATAAGTGCTACACTCCGGAACGTTCTTTTGGAAAGCCAATACTGAGTTTCGGGCAGCAGCCCATGTTTCATCATCCCCAACAGCCATTACCTTTCGCACATCACGGATCTGGCAGTTTTCTTGGACCTCCTTGTCCATAGCCTTAACCATATCCATCACATGCTGGATGTTCAAAACACTAAATCGTGTGATTTGCTTGGCCGCTTCGAGTCCATGCTGTTGGGCTAGAGGACCAAACGTGTGACCAGCAGCAGTTACGAGATGTCCGCCGTTCCGCCCTGTTGCACCGCTTACAAGAGTACGCGCTTCCAGCACAGTGACATGAGAAATTTTTGCAGCTCCGTGCTCGAGAAGCGTTTTAGTGACGCTACAACCTGTGATTCCAGAGCCAATAACGACAAAGTCCGTATGCTCCGGCAGTGCCGTTGACTGGATGGATGACACTGTGGGATGAACTGGGACCTGCCAGGCAGATATTGTAGGGTTTGGACGAGGCAAGCCGGGGTCTTTCAAAATAGCCGTAGATACATTGGCCATAAACTGAGACATGACTGAACCTACGAAAATGTCAAATTTTCTGTCTGTGTATTGGTTTGTGATATCAACATACTGTGAGTGGCCGCCGCATGTCCCGCGGATGCTTGAGCAGAGTGTTTCATATTTTCCGTCTCAATACTAGAGTCCATAGCGATGAGGATTCAGGAAGAAATTCTTCTAAAATGCAAATGAAAACGATAACGGCACTGAAGTGTGACCCGGAGCCTGTTCGAAAAGAATATGACCGTCTACAGACCTGAAAATTACCTCTATGAGACGTCTCAAGCCGCTTGTAGACTTCACAAGATAACTAATTATCTGCTCGCTCCTACTTGCTCTTTCTGGGCGGAACATGCGGGCGCGTGCAATGTCTAGATGGCGGGGAGGTCTCAGCTATCATCTTGGCAATCTAGACCGATTAGGCAAGTATGTGCGAAGCAGATTAACCTGCATTCCACCCCGCACAATCACTCCCTTGGTATACCGAGGTTTAGCGCTTGTAAGCAGCTTATCATTGATCCTTACTCCAGTCAGTGTTACTGAGAGGAGACTGATCCTCAACAAATTCCGTCATCCGAAGTCATAGCTATTTGATCCTTTTACCATGGCCATATACGTGACAGATCTGAAAGAAGAGGATATTCCCGGCGCAGTGAAAGCTGTGCAGTAAGTACCCCACACAAATGAGTGAGCAAGACCTGACATGGCTAATACTTCCAAGGGAGGCATTCGCAGGAGATCCGTATAATGAATGGGTGTACGATCACAAGAATGTCAGTCATCTTCAATTCCTTCAGATGACTTGATTTGTAGCTCGGAAATGTAGCTAATTACTTTGAGAGTTATTAGTTCAACCCCCAAAGAAATTCGGTATCTCTCGGTATCAGGATGAGATGGGGGATGCGAAACGGAATCTTCCACGTTGCAAAAGAAGAGGGCAACGACAAGGTCCTCGGCGTTGCCATGTGGTTACGTCCACAACCAGCAGATCAACCTTCGACTTGGAATGACTGGCTCGAAAGCTGGAGGCTGTACTTTGGACAAGTATGGATGAATCTAGTGTACGGACGTGGAGGACTCAACGTGACAGTAAGTACCAACTCACCTCCAATATCCTCCACGCCTACTCATTCATCTCACAGAGATACTATATTTGGAAAGATGCGCAGGCCAAAGCCCAGTCAGATGTTTGGACTGATCCTCGAGGATATTACTTCCTCAATATCATGGTTGTTCTGCCCGAGGCCCAAGGGAAAGGTGTTGGAGCAAAGATGATGAAGGTCGTTACCGAACAGGCCGATGCTGAGAACATGAAATGTTATCTGGAGTCAAGTCGAGACAAGCCAAATGTGGCTATTTATGGCCGTTTCGGATTTAAGTTGCAGAAAGAGATGGTTTGTGACGATAACGGGGACGCTATCACATTATTTACGATGATTAGAGAACCTGATGCAAAACCAAGCGATGGTAGATAGAGGGCACTTCATACTGTCGCAAGCTTACGACAAAAGAATAATAGGGCCTATATCCGAATGACTCTGAGTTACTGGAGAAGCTTACACCCACAGGCCTCTGTAAATTTGACGACAATGGCCAATGCAAGTGCTATTATTCGTGAGACTGCGTACAAAACATACTTTGCGTTGGATAGCGGAAATTTTGTTAGCGTTGAGGTTATTGGTTATAGGAACTTGATGTATTGGATATTTAGAAACTATAACATTTGTCCGTGTAACCTTAATCCATCTTCAGGGAGGCCTTTGACACAAGTTTTACACTACAGGCGTGCAAAACGTATTCGTAAGGTTACGATTTGTGTCGCTGAGGGACATAGCAAAAACAAGTCAACTGAGAGGGACGACTAATTTATCTAATCATTGGTAATTCCAGCAATGTTGACCAATTTGATAGCTTCCTCCTTTGACAACAACCCTCCAGAGACCGAATTGCTTCTACCATTGTTGAGATCAGCAGACCGAACATCTTACTGGGAGCCAGTGATGCCACACTGCTCGTTCGTAGCAGGAGCAATGCAAACACCACCACGACTACAGCAAGTATTAGTGAAACACCTCTGTCCCGTCGGGCAGTTACTCGAGGATGAGCATGGCTGGAGACGCGTACAATTAGTCTCAAGCATACAGAGACTGTCACCCTCTGAGGTGGCCCAACAAGAGCAGAGCGAGTCGGAAGGACCACAGGGGCTTGACGGAAGCCTGCAAGATCCTGGAGCATTGCATGTTGCGGGGTCACCCAAGATGAAAGGGAGGGTAGATGCTGTGCCTGTAGGAGTAGTGGTTGTTGTTGTGGTAACTGTGGTAGAGTTGGTTGTAGTGATTGTAGCAAAAGCAGTGGTTGTTGTTGTCTCCGTCTGCTGCTCGGTGACAGTCTGTGCGACCACTCGGAACTCTCCTGTTATGATTGTGGGTGTTGGAGTTGGGGTACCTGCGACGGCAACTTGGTCGAGTTTCTGGTTCTTGCGGCTATTGTCTTCCTCTGTTCCCTCTTTCTTGTCACTGGCACTTTTCTCTTTGGGATAGTCCTTGTCACAATCACAGTCCTTGCCCTTGGGACATTCAGGCTTCTTCTTGTTGTAGTAGCGGGCCCTGTATTCCTCGTATTCATCGACCTTGTCTTCGTGGGAGACCTTCTTGGGCCTCCTGCCCTCCCAGTATGCAGCCTTGCCCTGGTCATCGAACTTCGGCTTCTTCTCCTTGTAATGTTCGGTCTTGTTCTTTTCGTCATTCTTGGGCTTATTGGACTTCTTGTGCTTCCACCAGCCATGCTTATCGTCCTCATCGGGGCGCTTCTTCTCCAAGGAAGGAAGGCAGTAGCACGCATTGGCAAAGTCGATCAAGTCCTCGCAAATATCCTCGTACTTGTCGGGGACTGAGCCTTGGTACCGAGCAGCCCTAAATATGTGTTAGATGTGATGATGCTTTCAAGGTAATAGGGCGCACTTGCGTATTTCCATGCATATGGGCAAAGTTTGCACAATCCTTTTCGTAGCCATCAATTGAGGTGATCTTTATCACACACTTGGTGAAGCAGTCAGAGTCTTCGTTGGTAACAGCCTGAACTGCACTGGTCGAGGTGACCATCAAGGTCACAAGAAGCTTGAGGGAGACCATCTTGTCAATTGGCAAATGCGATGTAAGAAGATTCTCGAAGGAGGAAAAGGAGAAGAGGAAGGCATGGTTATTTATGAACTCAATTGCCCTCTCGGGGATCCCATGCGTGGCAGAATAAGCCTTTGGCTCTCATCAATATCGTTGTCTGGATAGGAGGGAGCGAAGCAGGCTTAAAGCCTATCGCATATCAACCTCTTAACAGTGAGCTCTCCCCTCTCTATCAGACTTAACATCTCAAGAGGCTTCAATGATGATTACTCGAGTATCCATACCCGTACGATACCCCTCATCTGTGTATCGCATTCTTCCAATGCCATGTCAGAAATTATAAGTCATGATATCACCAGAACCTCAACCAGCAAAACCATTCGTGGTCCGCTCAGTGGTAATTCGGACATATCAAAGTCCGCACTCAATACACCGAACTCCTCCCAGCTTCATGAAGTCTATCGGAAATTGGACTCCCAACATTTTCATTATCCACATCCTCCAGTTTTAGCTCGTATTCTCCATCTAGAAGCCGTTGTACTAAGCCGCACGTCAGGTCCGAAACCGTTTTCGACGTTGCCGGCCCACACATACAGCGACAAAGTCCGGCCTAGTCTTGAGTTAATTCAATATGGTCCGGAGGCTCATGGACTTTCCACTCTTGGTTCTACGGCATTGGATCTAGCCGAAACTTCGACAAGGGCATTTAAGGCACAGCGGCCTCGTCACTGGATGGTACCCCTGACACAAGATCCACTGCGACGACAAGGATCTTGTAAGTTCCGAATGCCCTCGGATATAAACAATGCCTTCTGTGTCCTTAAAAGAATCATTTGCATAGACTCCTGGCCTCTTGTCATCTATATAAGGCTTGCTGAATGTGTATTCTCGCTTTCAATTTTCATACCAACATACACTTCATCTTTCTTACCACTCCAAACTTTCCATCATGGCTCCTATCCAATTTGGCACTCTTCTCTACGACTTCCAGGCGCTCGACGTCATAGGTCCCATTGACGTTTTCAACTCATGCAGCAAGGAGTACCTGCAAATGTGTGGGCCCATGATGGAGGTCGACGCAGACGCAATGTCTCGCGCCAAAGACTTCAACTTCCACTACATCGGTCTTAACCAGGACCCTGTCACCATCGCCCGCAAGCTATCCTTCTTGCCGACAACCACAGTGGAAGAATGCCCCGAGCTTGACATACTCCTTCTTGGTGGTCCTGATCCCAGCACATTTGAACTTGATCCCAAGTACGCAGAGTTCATTCGACAACATGTCGCAGCTGGGAAGTTGCTTCTCACTACTTGCACTGGAGCCATGCTCGCTGCACAGACGGGTGTCCTAGATGGCAAGAATGCTACTATTAATCACGGTGCCGTTTCCTTCATGAAGGCGAAATTTCCCAATGTCAAATGGACAGATGAGAAGAAGTGGATTATTGATGGGAACATCTGGACTTCTGGCGGTGCTGTTGCTGGAATGGACATGTGTTCGCAGTGGATCATTGAGAATTCTGGACTTGATGTGCTTATTTTGGGTTCATCTCTGTTGGATTATGAGCCCCGGGATATCGATGGTATTCTCAACGTCATTCCCAAGCGGTTTGATGAGAATGGAAAGCAGCTGCCCACTCACGTCTTCAAGTAGAGACAGTCAGAACGGCTTCACCGATTGCATCTGTGCGCTCCAAAAATGGTAAACTCAAAACTATACATTAGCTCATTCTATTGGGTATATAAAATTACACTTCAAGCTTGCTCTCCAACTCCTCATCTTCGTGGCTCAGATTCTTGCACCGTAAACTCCACGTCCTTCTTAATCCCATCCGGCATCGAAGGAATAATCTCATCCGAGCTAGCGTCGCCTCCACCGTGAATATAAACATTATGTTCGGAACTCACAGTGGCTAGTCCGGTGTCTGCCCGACCGCTGCGACTCCTCCAGCCTGAACCCCGCCCGTCGTCTAGCATGATGCTTCCAGGTTCGGCACCTTTGTATTTTGAGCTGACGTTGTTCGAGGATAGGAGTGAGCCGAAGAGGGGTTTGAGTTTCTGGCGCATCCAGCCCCATGTGCCGGGGAGGTTGGAAGTTACTACAGCGACGAAGGATTCTCGGACAGCCCATGAGGCGCCTTCTTCGGGACCTGTATCAGGGTTCTGTGTCTGTCAGTACTGAGTTTCTTGGGTGGAGGCTGGGTGGGACGTACCTGGAGAATGAGGAAACATCGCAATAGCCCGGCGACCATGACAAAGATAGCGCCAGAGAACAGAACTAGTAAGCCGTATTTCTTGACTTTAGGAATGCGGGCTCCCCATAGCATGGGGATTGGGATGGCTAGCAGGTAGATGTCGGTGGTAATATTGAGGCAGACAATAACAAAGATGTAAATCTTCGACAAGGCTGGTTGGCAGAAGTCTGAAGCTGGTCAGCAGGTTGATTCGAAATTGAGCGAGGTTCTTAACGTACTGCCCGGGTTGGGATAGATCTGCCAAAAGTGGTTGAATGGCTGACAGCTGAAGAGGATACAGCAGATGATAGCAATATATGTCGCGGCAATGAATGCAAAGCCAATATAGATCCGTATCTTATAACCCGCAAGGCCAGCCTAGTATAGTCAGTAATGATTCTTACGTGGCAGACTCCATTACATACCGTGAGTCGAAAGTAGAAAGCGCACAGCGCTGCCTTGACAACCCAAAGCACCGAAGCATACATAACCCAACCAGCAACTTGGATCTTTGAACCACCAACCCTCCATGCATATTCATCACTGTCTGGCGACAAAGCTTTGCGTTCCTCATCCGTCATACCACTATTCGTCAAGCCACGGAACTGCGCGCCGACAGTGTATGCAAGAGCCGTCTCGATCGTGTACGGCACAATGACGAAGAGCATAAGCCAGTCATCAGCCTCGAAGTTTCGTATTCCGACCTGTCGTAATCGTGCGTATGTTCGTAGGAAGATGATAAGGATGCCAATTGATAGTAAGGTGAACGCCTCGACGACGAAATCGGCGTGGCTCCCCATGACTGCTAACACAAGGACCAAAAGCGAAAAAGATTCATGCACGAAGGGACCGTGATCAACGGGGTATGCAGACTCTTTAAGGGACCTAACAATCCACAGTCTATAGCATAAGGTTAATCGCCGCCACTCTTCAAGGAACATCCATGAATCAAGGGTCCGCTCACGGGGCGTTTATGTATCCATATCTGCAGCACCGGCGTCTCAGCTGTGCACAAATGATAGACGACATCCACATGCATTGATCAATGAGTGAAGAGGTGCCGCGTACCGGGAATTAGCTACGGACGAATGGCGGCACTAGGAGCTGATCAGCACAGGCGCTAGACACATCAGCTTGCGGGGCGAGTCATTACGGAAGCTCCGTTATTCTGAAGCTCAGGCTAGAAACTGGAGGGTGATATCCTTGGAAATGAATCAGGCATTCGTCTCATGTACCTCACCAAGGAAAGGATTGGTCGGTAGACGGCAAGACTACAGTAGCTTGTACGTCAGGGGTGATCATCTTGTGTTTTCCACGTGGCTGAGAGCAAGCCTCAATGGATGACTTTCCCAATGAAGAAAAGCATTCAGAGTCAGATGAAAAGAGTCGAGTCAGAACGAGGCCAAGGGATGATGTAGATCAGATCTGTTCACCTTCCTTGTTTCGTTACTTCTGAATGTCACGTATCTCCCGGATCGGCGCCGTTCCGTCTCCATTCTCAGGGGCCAGGGGCAGCAATTGACGATGCGCATCGTCAATGGGGCGCACCAGACGACCTCTCGCTGCAGTCGCGAGGCTGTTTCGTTCTCGAAGATTTCCAGACATCAATAAAACATGACGACTTCAACATTCGGTAACAGATCCGAATAGCGAAACGATTGTTTCGAAAATCATTGAGACAATCGCCGTTAATTGTGCGACTTGTCATGAAACGATCTTCTGGACTGCTTGGTTTGCTTTAATGTGGCGATAAGATCAGCCACTATAACATTGGGCCAGGCCCCGCCACACAGCGCAGCACTTCAGCTCACAGCTGAGCCAATACATGCACAACGTCAACTTCTTCACCTGCTGAATTGATTAGGGTTCAATTCATGACAGGGCTCGGAATGATTTAAAGAAGCAACGGTCGGCCGACAAGAATTACAAGGGTTAAACTGACGCGCGGGACGGTAGATCAGCCACTGTTGAAATTGTAGCCAATGCTGTCTTCGTAAACTGACCCCCCATGCCCTGATCTACAGCGCTTGTTCCGCGTTCCGTTGGCATCTTGCCACGGGAATTCCGTCAAGAGAACGGAATTGGAGATTATAATGAATATACTTCAAGACAATCATCTTTTTGACTTCAATAGTTGGAAGTTTGTAGCCTCATAGGGCAGCTCAAACAGGGTTCAAGAGGATTTAGTGCCGGGGAGCATTATCCGTGATGCCAAAGAGATCTTGATGTGAAATGACAATCGCTTCCCGCATGTGAATACTCGGGAGTATTCCCAACTGAAGTTAGATCCCGCGAGATGACTTGACTCGCAAGGGTTTTTACTACCAATCCTATCATGAAGTCTGTACATTTGTCCGCACAAAACTCCCACAAACCGTCCAAACAGCATGGAAGTAAACAAGTACAGGGTAGCAATCTTACACACCGAGACATGTTTTGGTATAAGATACAAGCCCATCGCTTCGGAAGTCTTGGACCCTTGATTCCGGAAATGCAGGGTTTCTATTAGTAAGCCTAGCAGCAAGCAGAAAGCGGCGCCCCAAACTCAATTCCATAGCATCGCCATGGTTAGCACGCGGAGACGGGACGCGACCAGGGATCCTACCATTTGAGAAAAATTGATCGTGTTGTATTAATAGAGCAGAGATTGGTCCAATGTCATACTGGTACGCTTCTTGTTATAGTTTGTAGCAGTAATAGCGTGCCGTCGGGCGCGATGATCGTCTCTACCGTTGTCGCAAATCGCTGGAGCTTCATTGACGTCATCAACTCGTGTCGCAAGGTCAAGGTCCATCAGCGTATAGAAACGAGATTCTTAGACAGTCAATTGAACAGTTGAGGATACAAGACATGCAGCGCAATTAATTTAATAATATCTTTAGGATTACCCTAGTAACAACCCCAGTATTGCAATAGCATCTGTCGATGTTGTCAAAAGCGCTGTCTGTGGGTATTGAACGAGAAATTAAGACAGCCTCAATGCGCTTCTGACAACATCGACACACGCTATTGCAATGAATACTAGGGTTATGTTATTATAAGATTACCACTCCGTCCTCAAAGACCATGTGGTATCTGAACAACGAGTTCGTCGCTTCCATCGTTAACCTGCCGCACCCTTTCCGAGAGTGGACAATGCTGCGATATCGTCGAAAGACCCCATCAATCTATGTACATCCAAATTGTATTAAGAAGATGTAAGTCCAAGTAAAAGGTCCAATTAAGTGGCCGTAAACAGAAAAATAAACAAGAAACCACCCGTAATTAAAAGCACCACACAAAAGGCCGTCCCGTTCATATTTTTCTCACCGACCGAATGTTTCATTCATTATCGCATAAATTCATAACCCTTCAACCCTTTTTGCGGCGTCAATTGCTCTTGTTGAACAGGCTCATCCGCAGCATGCCGCTCTTCTTGGGCTTCTGGTGGAAAGAGCTCTGCTGGCTTACGGGTCGCTGGTCGAAGCTGTCCATGCTGTCCATTCGCTGCATGGGTGGCTGGCGAACTGCGGGGGCTGGAGCGGGGGCTGGGGGTGCCTGGTTAACGAGTTCCCCTCGCAGAGCGCGACCGACATCCTCGTGCTGACGCTCGTACTCGTCGTGCTTGGTCTTGGCTTCGATGAAGCGGGCTTCAGCTGCGTGTCGACGTTCTTGTAGGGCGCGGAGCTCCTCGTCGAGCTGGGCCATCTGTGTTTGGGCTTCGTGCATGAGGTGGTCGTACTCGTGGATCTTCTTCTCGAGGGGCTGGAGGACGCTCTTCTGGATGCTAGGGCTCTGGAGGCGGCTGATGTCGTGGCCGGGAATGTTCAATCGGTCGGGGGAAACTCCGCGGCGCTGCGACTGGTGCTGCTCTGAGGCCATAGATTGAGACATGCGGCTCTGCTGGGTGTTGGGGCCGGGTCGCGTAGGGGATTCAGCGTGAGATCCGCCAGAGTCGGAAGTGCGACGCGATGGACGTCTGTAGCGACCACCCTCTCGGGGGCCATTGGGTTGTTGCTGACCGTCCATTGTACCAGGGCCGTTGTACGTTTGAGGCATAGGTTGACCTTGACCTTGAGGAGGGCGGGGACCGTTGATGTTGAGGTTGGGACCTGGACCTTGTTGACCTGGAGGTGGTTGTCTGCGCTGCCCTGCGTTTCGCGCAACCTGACCAACCGGAACGACACGCTTTTAGCAAAAAAAGTTAATTTTATTTTTACTTTCAGGGGAAAACAGAAAAAATCGGAGAAACAATGTTGCTCAGACTAGAACCGTTCTTCTCTAGCGGCGCAGGGAAAGATAGAGAGAGGAAAAAGATAGCGAAATGAGAGAAGAGAAAAGCTCACCTGTTGCTGCTGCTGTGCTTGTGCGAGCATGGCGTCCTGCAATGCCACGTCAGAAGTGGGAGAGCGCATCTCGGAGCCCTCCTCGCTCTGGAAACGGTACTCATCGAGCCCGTCGGGAGATTGAGGGCGTCTGTATCGCGGGCTCTGGCCGTTTCGCGCAGCTCGTGCTGCTTCGCGAGCGTCGCGGGCATTACGAGGTTCGAAGCCAGAGCCAGGATCCTCGAGGTTGTATCTCGGCTGGTGAGGAGCCGCCATTGTTGCCATATCCATTGTGCTGTTTGTATGTACTGAAGAGTGCGGGGAGAAAGAGAGAAAAGCGGTGATGGAGAAGCGTTTGTCTTACCGCGAGACGAGACAAGACAAGAGAAAGGAATGAAGAGAAAAAAATGACCAGCGTCTAGCTCCTGGGCCCGATTCTCGTTTTAGTTACAAGATCAGAAACGCGATGGCTGGAAATGGGCGAGGTTGGCTCTCTCTTTTTCTGTTCTGCCCTTTTCTTTTTATCCTGTGGTTGGGATCCAATGCCATCCAGGTCCAGTCCAGGCTTTTCAGGGGTGTCGAGAGCACTGACTTGGCGGATGGCCCACTGTAGGCAAGACCCCAGCCGCCCAATTGTAGTACAGTGTTAATTGGGTTATCCCTCTGAATGACGCCAATTCTTAATCTTTACCCATAATTGAATGACATTTCTTCAATGAAGAGACAGACTAAAGATGCATCGAATTGGGTACATCTTCTAGGTGCTTTCTATTGCTCCACGTTCCCTCTCTCGTATGGATTCTACTGAAACATTACGGCTCCATGCATTGGTGTCTCTGCTTGGCGCCCAGTGATTGTAACGCAGATACTCGAAAGGTTGGTGGCTGGGCAAATGAGATAAAGCAGGTTATTTCCAGATAAACGTGATTCCTGCCAGGGAATTTAAGATGAAACATCGCTTGGCTTCAATCTAGTGTTTTGCTATTTGTCGATTGAGCTTAGCCACCCGTTGAGCTTTTTTTTTAATTGATGGATGATAAGTGAGCATGTTGGTGTTTCTTGGATTGAGTCTTATGCATGCACTCAAGGTTACACGTCACGGTACTGTGCAGCACAGTGTGACATTGATGTCGCGTTTAAACATGCCATTCCATTTCCTGCCATCAATTAATTAAAGTTCCCGTGTCTTACGAGTTATGTTTTATGATTGTAGTACTGATCGTTGATTATGGTTTAGAGGAGGCAGTTAATTGTGCTCAATTGAACACGATTGACTACGTATTGTAGACACAAGGTTGGGCATCTATAGACTTCGCGCCATGCAATCCAAGCGCAGAATTTTCCACGTCAGAAGCGAAGCAGCGGCCCGTCCCATGACATCCATACCATCCACGAGCTGAGCTTCGCTTCACCGCCAGACCCTGACCTAACCATTTGACTCAGATTTGGATCTTAAACGAAGCCCAAAGTACAGGGTAAATGCTAGTCTTGGGCGTCGCCGACTACCTACACTACCTGACATCATGACACAAGATGCGACCGTGCGAAGCCTGCTTACCGTCATCATCACCACTTCGCCAACGCCGTCTGCACCATCAACAGAGCTCATATCAACAATTTTGGAGTCGTTTGATCGGCATTGTCCAGAATTGATACAATGTAATGTCGTTGTTGTGTTTGATGCATTTGATCAGATTGTTCCGATTGCGAGACTGAAGAAGGGACAGGTTACTCCAAGTCAGGCATCCGACTTTGAGGCTTATAAAAAGAATGTCAAAGAGTTAATACTCGGGCGATATCACCAGGATGCCGCTGACGTTGCCTTTACTCGAGAGGATGCCAAGGCAGAATATGGAAGCCCCAAGCATGAGAATTTAGTTGACTACTCAACATCTCAAACAATCGACAAAAGAGTCACTTTCATAGAGCCGTCAAGACGTCTTGGCTTTGGCCTCGCAGTCAGATCAGCCCTGCGACTCATCCAAACTCCTCACGTCTGGGTCCAGCAGCATGACTGGGCTTTAACAGCAGACCTCCCTATCCGGCCTCTTCTTCAGATCATGCAAACGCATCAATCAGATGCAGAAGCACCCGTCAAATATGTTTGTTTAGCTGCTGTGCGTATGCTCTCATACGCCACATCCGCGATAGTATCGGAATATCCTACGTTACGCGACACCTCAGCAGCTCTTACTCGTGACTATGAAGCACCCTCATATCCTGGAACCAAGATACCACTGACACCGATGTATTTCTGGCACGATAAGCCTCATCTTGCATCAACGGCACACTATCTGGAGCGTGTATTCCCTACGCGACTTGCGATGCTGAGAGGAGACTTCATCGAGGATAAGATTGGACAAAGGGCTCGCGCCCAGATGAAAGAAGGACTGGTGAGTTTGATGTTGGAGTGTCTAGTTGTAAGAGATGGCTAACACGATGTAGTGGAAGAAGTGGGCCACTTGGCTTTACTACCCTGATGAGGGCAAGAAATTATGCTTGAGACATCTGAAGGGCCGGACTTGGGAGGGTACGACGGGGCAGGCGGATAAAGCTGCTATGTGGCGACAGATGAACGAAGCTGGAAGGACAGTAGAGGCGAAAGGCACGGCTTGGATGGACGAGAGTCATGATATATCTATGTTCAGACACGAAGAGGATCATAACTCATAACACAATAGACACAGTAGAAGCTATACAGCTACAACAAATCCCAGGATCAAGAAATCGCATGCTAGCTATATGATCTCTCAACTCTTGACTTTGACCTTGAACGCTATTCCAAGTGAACTCTGCAAACCTTTTCAATAATGAATGTGATGACCTTGTTTCGTCGGCAGAGCCAACCGGCTGCAGCTTTGCATGATGGACCTCGTTTCGTCCCAACCAGCATCTACTCGGCCGAGTCATGACGTCAGGCGAGATCTATCCGATTTAGCCAGGGTAAATACAAACCCTTCCTCTAAACTCAATCAGTCCAGATGAAGAACCGTTTGGAAGTCATAAAGTGTGCCGGGTCAATTGCCGACCAGAATGCGGGGTGCATAACCCCTCACATTGGGTCGATCACCATTCTCCATGAGCATCACCGAGGTGTATCGCTAGATCGACTTGGCGATTTGGGGCACAGCGAAGGTATAAGAATGGCTGCAATAAGGCATTGGCCATGTGTTAGACAAGTGGTCTTCTTGCACATACCGCCAATATGAGACTTCTCACTCCCTTCGTCCTCGCCTGCAATGCAGTCCTCGGAGCATCCCAACTGATGGGAACTCCTTCATACGAATTCCTCTACACTGTTAACGCAACCCTCGGTGAGCGCTGGCAAATCGGCGACTACCACCAAGGTAGCCGTGTGGTGATTCCCATCACCGGCGGAACCTTCAAGGGTCCTCGCATGTCAGGAACAGTGTCCAACCTGGGTGCCGACTGGGGTCTGACGGATACCAAGGGGATCTTCTTCCCCGACACGCGATACAACCTCAGGACTGATGATGGCGTTGATATCTACATCCAGACTCAGGGTCCTACGCAGCCTGATGGACGAACGCTGCTGAGAGGAACGTTTCAGGCGGGTCATCCCGATTATGAGTGGTTGAACTATATCCTTGCTGTGGGTGTTTTGCAGAGACCGCCTGCTGAGTCCAAGGGAAAGTATGTCGTTATCGACATGTGGCAGGTAAGTTGCCCTTTGAGTCGACACGTTTTCCCGTGAATTGATAGCTGATGGAATGAAAAGATGGTCCTGCCTGACTGTAACGGTGCATGCTAGGAAGAAAGTTTGGCTGGGATGCCAAATGTCGAATCACCTTGGTCTATAGGCACCATGTGAAGAACAAGGATCTTGACCACAGTCATCGCCGGGATTATGCCGATGCAATGAGGCTAAAGGAAGTGACCTTGCAATTTAATTTCCCTGCGATGGACTTGGGTACAGCGGGCCATCAAAGAGACACAAACAATGTTTTAACGTTGATGGGGAGAATACAACCTTATACACGTTGGACTCACCATATTATCATGTCGACAGCTAGTTAGATCTCAAACGGAAGCTACGGTTAAATTGTTTTGTCCTCGATGTGATGATGCTCTTTGTCTCTATTAACTTGAAACAAGTTACGCCGAGTTCACAAGAATGCTGTCATTGCTTTTTGAGTGTGGTATTATGATTATCCAACGAGTACCTATAGCAAAGACGTCAATAGTCATAAGACCAATAACGCGAAGCGGAAATGCAACGCTGTCTGAAGAGGCCAAGCTTCCATTAACGCCGAACTATTACCCCGGATATCCTTGTTCTTAGTTCAACGCCCTGAATCCAGGCGACATCAACAATGTCAATTCACAGCGTGCTCACTAGTAAACCCAATCTACACCAAACTCAATCGTGATAGCAAAGTATGGTCTGACATCCCAAACCAACCCTTTAAATCAATCATTCCGGGCAGAACGGGAAATACCGATCGTTCCTCGCAAAGATCCCCTCAATTGAATTGATTACCCCGGATCTTAGTCCAAGTGCAGCAAGCCGAGGTTTCAGGCACCTCCTCTTTCTTGACTGTCCCGCTGTAACTGCCGCTGTTTTTCCCCTTAGCGTAACCAATCTGGGGAAAGATCACCGAAAATTTCATTTTAACAAAATTCCCCCGCAAAACGCAGGGATAGCATTGCGTTAAATGTTTATGCGCCGTGCTGTATATAATGAAGTACTACTACTTTATTCCCTTTCCTTTTGTTCAGTCTTGTCCGGCGTTGTCTAGCGATACCTGTTCTTTGTCGAATTACAATATGCGCGCCAATTTGTTACTGCCGGGTCTTGTCTCGGGTCTGGCTGCTGCGGCACCTGGCAAGGAGGAGGACTTTGCTGCCAAGTGCGCCAGTTTCAGAACCTCACTGAAACTCCCTAACACCAAGGTCTGGTTCACTGAACATGTGCCTGCTGGTGGAAACATCACCTTCCCTGATAACCACCCGACATGCGCTCCCAAAAGCCAAATCACCGACGTTGAGATCTGTCGCGTGGCCATGCATGTCACAACGGGTCCCACTTCTAACTTGACCCTTGAGGCTTGGCTGCCTTCTAACTGGACTGGCCGATTCTTGAGCACTGGAAACGGAGGAATGGCTGGATGCATCCAGTACTCGGATGTTGCGTACGGTGTTGGAAACGGTTTCGCTACCGTTGGCGCCAACAATGGCCACAATGGTACTTCAGCTACGGCCATGTATAAGAACTCTGGTGTCGTCGAGGACTACGTTTACCGCTCTGTGCACACAGGTACTGTTCTTGGAAAGGACATCACTAAGAAGTTCTACGGAAAGAAACATACCAAGGCTTACTACCTTGGATGCTCAACTGGTGGACGACAAGGATGGAAAGAAGCGCAGAGCTTCCCTGATGACTTTGATGGTATCGTCGCTGGTGCTCCCGCCATGCGCTTCAACGGGCTGCAGTCCCGATCCGGAAGCTTCTGGGGTATCACTGGTCCTCCCGGAGCTCCTACTCACCTCAGCCCCGAGGAGTGGCAGATGGTTCACAAGAGTGTCCGCGTTCAGTGCGATGAGCCTCTTGACGGTGTTAAGGATGGTATTCTAGAGGACCCCAACCTCTGCAACTACCGCCCTGAGGTTCTCATCTGCAGCAAGGGTCAGACCAAGAACTGTCTGACCGGCCCCAAGATCGAGACCGTTCGAAAGGTCTTCTCTCCTCTCTATGGCAACAACGGAACATACATCTACCCTCGTATTCCCCCTGGCGCTGATGCTGGTTTTGGCTTTGCCATTGGCGAGACGCCCTTCCCTTACTCTACAGAATGGTTCCAATACGTTATCTGGAATGACACCAAATGGTCCCCCGACCAGATCGGACCCAATGACTACCAAAAGGCCGCCGAAGTTAACCCTTTCAACGTCGAGACCTGGGAGGGCGACCTCTCCAAGTTCCGCAAGCGTGGATCTAAGATTCTCCACTGGCACGGTCTTCAGGACGGTCTCATCAGCTCTGATAACTCTATGGAATACTATGACCACGTGTCGCGTACCATGGGTCTGAACAGCACACAACTGGATGAATTCTACCGATACTTCCGCATCAGTGGTTGTGGCCACTGCTCTGGTGGCGATGGCGCAAACCGTATTGGAAACAACATGGCTAACTTGGGTGGCAAGACCGCCGAGAACAACGTCCTCAAGGCCATCGTGAAGTGGGTTGAAGAGGGTGTTGCCCCCGATACCATTACGGGCCAGCGCTTCGCTAACGGTGCTCCTGACGGTAAGCTTGAGTACGAGCGCAGACATTGTCGCTACCCGTACCGCAACGTCTGGGACCGTAAGGGAGACCCTAAGGATCCTAACAGCTGGAAGTGCCAGGTTTAGAGGAGGTGGCGTCAATTATATAAGTTTTATTCCATCGTAAACATATAGAAGAGGATCGTCGTAAATAAAATTACAGGTTTTACATAACACGCGTTTGCTTACTCCAACCGCGAAGTCGGGATAATACGGCGACTGCCAAGGTAAAGTGATGTCAAGTAATCAACTAGCGAGATGTCGCAGTCCCCAATTTCAATGCCTTGGAAGTTGCCTCCCCCAATATGGGGGAAGAAGGGAGGGGGCGTCACTGTAATATCAGGCATTTCCCCAGACCCGACCCGACAGACAACTCGTTCCAGGCATTCGTTTCCATGCGGAGAGAATTACTCTTTTCATCCACTCCAAGAAGTCTAAATGACCGCCAAGACAACAACATCCCCGCGATTTTAACACGGTCAAGAGAAAAACCCGGAGGTTGAGTAAGAGAAACTCAGTGCACAGACTTTGATGTCTCTCTTCCCCCTCATTTCCCCAACCCTCCCCACAATGTGCTCTCTTTCTCCAACATGGAGGAGCGAGTCAGCTGGAGATCGAGGATCCAATCAATCAGGCGAGCGTTATTTTTCTAGAATGATGATGCATGCCAGAGATTGCTGCGTTGGACATCTCCGGTCTGTGGGACGTAAGATTTGCAGATCATGGCTGTCTAGTGACCACGCCAACCTCCAACCCAAGGATACGAGGAATGGGATGGACGATTGAGTTTTAATACCAGGTGGCGCGGGACTTTTACAAGATAAACGGGAATAATTTCACCGGCACTTTTTAAGCTCATTGACTTTCGGCCGACAATACCTCCGAGCCGATAAACATCTTACGATGGCTTCACGTTGCCAGACTCGTCAGATTCAGTACAATGACTTGCAAAATTACAATAGTCCTCCAATTCTCCAATGACAAGAGTCTTATTATCACTACTCGGACCGGTGTCGGATATTCCGGCACCTCAACGCGCCCTTGATCAACAGATACCGACTCGCCAGCTCCACAAAATATTGAATGCATGTGTCAAAACAAGCTATTTTTCGCGTAACGGAAAACAAACTGTGTCGTACCATCAACGGAGCAAAAACTCAATAGGCAAAATTTAAGCTTGTACCCTTGGCGTCGGTCTTACCCGTATGGGTTGTTGGGCCATTTTGTTTTCTCCGACCGAGGTGAAGAGCCTCACTGCCCTCACAAGAGCCTCAATTCAACGACACCTGACATGATCAAGACATAAGTTCAATGGCTTCGTAGTGAGTGATTCGAGGTGACAGATGCCAATTCTTTGTCTGAATGCAACTCTTATCTTTACATCTGCAGGGTTCAAAATGGATCTCTCGCCCTTATTTCCATTCCAGCAAAGATCGCTGTCAATATAACGTAACAAGTTGTGGACCCAGTATTTTCATCGGTTGGACATTTTCATGACCTGATGGTTTATGTCTATTTGCTAACTTTTACGTGAGAGACTCTCGTTCCCCCATGGGGCTCCACGATATACCGCTTTATTTCTCACTTTTCGAAGAGTACCATGTTAGATAACGAGATTCTCGGCAATCCACTCGGAACCAGATAAACATCTGGAGACCTTTTTCTTGGCGCATGTATATAAGAATTGCACCAGCGACCCGAGTCTCTGTTCTGCATCTCTTTGCTATTGGTGATTGTTATAACCTTGGATCACTCTTCATTTCTTCCATACCATGAGCACTGAGGACAAGACAACAAAGGCGCAGCCCGATATGGGCCAGGACAACCAACATCGTCCTGCGTCTATCCGCGGCATCGACGGTAACGAGATCAACACCATGAATGATGCCGGCGACGATATCCTCGCTTCCAAGGAACAACACTCCGACGAGCCCGTCCAGAACATCTTCAACCAAGGCGGCAAGAACTACAGAACCCTCGGCAAGTGGGACACTGTCTTCGTCCTCATCACCAACCAAGTCGGTCTTGGTGTCCTGTCTCTTCCCGGCTGTCTTCAAGTTCTCGGTGTCGTCCCCGGCGTCATTGCCATCATCGGTCTCGGATCTCTCTCTGCCTATACTGCCTACGAACTCCTCCAATTCTACAGAAAGTACCCTCACGTCGTCAATGTCGTCGATATGTGTGGCATCATCGGTGGAAGACCCCTTGAAATTATTGCCGGTATCGGTCTGATGATCAAGGTTATGATGACTTGTGCTTCTGCCAGTGTAACATTGTCTGTCGCGTTCAACACTCTTAGCAACCACTCTCTGTGCACTGTCAGCTTCGTTATTATCGCTGTTGTGGCATGCTGGGTATTGTGTCTTCCTCGAACCGTCAAATTCGTCTCGCAATCCGGTATCCCCTCAACGCTTAGTATCCTGGCTGCCGCTCTTACTGTTATGATCAGCTTGGGCTTTTCAACACCCTCGCAGGCGCCTCCTGGTTGGGAGAGGGAGATCCAAGTCATCGGCAACCCGACTTTCCGCCAAGGACTTAATGCCTGCCTTAAGATCTGCTACGCCTATGCAGGAAACATCAGCTTCGTTTCTTATATGGCCGAGATGAAGAACCCCAGCCGAGACTTCCCTATGGCTTTGGCCTGCCTTGAATGTTTCTCTATCACACTATACACCATTGTCGCCGTTGCCATCTACTGTCTCGCCGGCGACTATACCACCTCCCCTGCTTTGGGATCCGCGCCCAGAACTGCTGCCAAGGTTGCATACGGACTCGTTCTGCCCTGTGTTTTCGCTACCGCCATGGCGTTCGGTAAGTCTTATAGCAAATACCAAGTAAATCCTAAGCTAACTCTAATCTCCCAGGACACACTGGTATTAAATACATGTATGTTGTTGCTATGCGAGGCCTTAAATCCACCCACCAAGTCACCGACCGAAGTGTCAAGTCCTGGAGTGTCTGGGTCATCTGCGTTACTCTCTACTGGATTATCGTCTTTGTCATTTCCAACGCCATCCCCATCTTCGACTCCATCCTCTCCATCTCTTCCGCAACCACGATCGCCTGGTTCACTTTTGGTCTCAGTGCCATCTTTTGGTTCCATATCAACAAGGGCCAGTATACCAAGAACTGGAAGAAGAAAGCTCTATGTGTCGTCAATGGACTGCTTATTGTGCAGTCGTTGTTTATGAACGGCGGTGGTTTATGGTCTTCTATTACGGAATTGTTGAACATTTTCGCCAACGATTCAAGCAAGATTCGTGGCACGTTCTCGTGCGGTGATAACTCTATTTAAACATATGCATGGATGGGACTGGGTATAGATATTATGTAGCAAGCACATAGCGATTGAATGATATATGATGATATTATATTTTTGACCAATCTTGTTCTTTACGTTGTGATGTATTGCCTGTTGGTTCGACAAAGACTGTGCCTGCAGAAATTTACGGGTCAGATAGAACATGGGTGCAGTTGACCAAGATGCCAAGCCTAGAGGTTTCAGTCACGGGACATAACCTTCGGGAAGTCCGGTCAGCATGAACAACTCATTCATCACAGGACAAGAAATGGCGCGATGTTGCTATCATGTCAAACATCAGTTCATAGTCAAGCCGAGAGAATGGTGGGTAACTCTCGAGATCGTTCGGGCCGACATTTGCAGGAGATAGTGGCGACGAGCGGGTCAATGCCATTCGGGAATAATAGAGGAGCAAGGTACCAGCTGCACAGAGCTAGCGATAAAGAACACAATGTGCATATTGGAAGCTTCTATATATATTCTATCATTTGATCTAAATTTGGCGAGTCTTATCCACTATCCATGACATTACCAGTGGAGGAATGGTATCCTGTGTAACATACTCTAATTTGACATGCCTAAAGGGGAACACTCATTATGACTCATTTTGTATCATTCTGCATCGTCTCGACTAGCTCCGAGCAACCCGGCGCTTGTTATAGGGCTGAACCGGGATGATGGATACGTCTTTAGCCGACGTAAGTTTGTTCTGACTTCCAGATTCTGGAGCAATTGTTAGTTGGTGAAATAGCTCGCTTGAAGAACTGCTCTGATTGTAGGATAGCTAAGATCAAGTGGTCACTTACAAGTATTAATCTAGAACTATGAAGTGCAATTCATTCCTAGTGGCTGAGACTCTCGCTGTTCCGGCGCCTTAATGTATATTGGACGGGTTGAATGTTGGTATGGTCGGTTATGACAGACTAGGTCGCATGGAATGCCTGCTGGTCCTCAACTTCAAGATCCAAACAGCGGCTCATCTGGCCGAAAAGGGAAACGACCAGAAGCGCTTGCTTCCCCGAATGTGTCACACCGTGGCTTACTGTAATATCCTCTGCATTGGCAGAATGAGCATGGCTGTGTTCCTCAGCACAGAGAAATGTTTTGCTATCAACTATAAGTATACCGTAGAGTGAATCAATAAAAATTATAGAACAGTTCAAAGCATCAGACAAGTTTTGTTCATGGCGAACATCTAAGGACGGTAAGTCTTGCTTAATTCCCTACTTCTTATTTTCAACTATGCATGATGCACAATATTTTGCCGAACCGATATTACTCGCAGCCAAGACTGTGCTTTTGAGGACCCATGAACCGACATCGCCTGATACACTCTACATTTCTACTTTAGTCAGCTCCTTTCTTGTTATCGAGCAATGATTAGCTAACTATGCGATACATGTTATAGGACTTTCGTTGTGGCTTGGCCACTTTGGCGATCATATTCGACAGAAGAGATACGAATGGGCTTTCCAAGGACAACTTGTTCATCTTATAGAGACAGAGACTGTTGAGGGGATATGTTTGCCTCAAGTGGCTCCATGCCATGGGCGTTAAAAATAAATTAGATGCGTAACTGCAATCGACAGTAGCCAAATACCACGATCCTTCCGTTTCGTTTCACGCTCTTGGTATACCGCGCGGTGTCAGAAAGGTGTTTCTTTTATTATCAGTTATCACGTGCATACATTTCTATTTGTCCAAAGGAGATAATTTCCCTATAGCAACTTAAAGGATGTTGGTGGGTCAGATCTCAATACGCGATACGGCGGATACGGGATACGAAGGCTGTTTACGCTTGTAAGCTTACTACCCGAATCATTAAATAAAAGCCACGTCCGTTTATGACAACAACTTTCATTTTAAACAGCCCGACTTGATCCATATTCTACCTATCTCCTTTCAGGACTGAGAGATTCTATTGGTGACCCAATTACACTTTAGGTCCGATACTCTATAATTTACTCAACGCTCACCATGACCCCGTCAGCTTTACCCATTTTACGTCCGCGCTTAATGGCCATGCGAACATATTGCAGAGCTATTTCATTCCATGGATACAATAATTTCTGCCCCTCATACAAGAGACATCTCCGTCAATCTGCATACCGACAAAGCAAAAGTCGACCAAGACAGGATGCTCCCTCCAACACAAATCCATCATATCCGGCTTTCAACTTGGACTCTCTCGGGCTAGGAAAACACGTGAAAGTGGCTTTGATCGTCATCTTGAGCATATTTGGAACGATCGAAACCTGGTTCTGGTGTAAGGCTCTATGGGAGTGGAGGAAGGGCAGCAAGGGACCTCAGCAGGATTGAACGAGAACGCGTCTCACCGGTACGACGTCCCAAAGTGACATTTCTTTTCGGTATTCTCGCCGGCAAATCTGGGCATCACGAACCATCCGGGGAAAAGTAGGAAAGTAACGAATCACAGATGGATCCGAATGCGGGGATACTAGTTTAGCTTGGACTTAGAGCCACTCCGAATGCAACTTACATCACCACGAGACATCCCCAATATTCGTTTACCATTGCTATGGTTCATGGAAGGACAGTCTTGGGCTTGAGGCATTTGTCTGGGTAAGTTTAATCCGGTTGGTAGTCAACTTGGCCGAGGTAACGCCCGGCTGGCCAAATATGGTCACTGGGGTCTCGTCAAGGCCGATTTAGAACCACAACTTTGTTACCTATAAAGTCAAAAGTCGCACCACAAACCTACCCGAGCTTGCTTAAACCATCGTGAAATTGAAAGATGGAGTTGACTGTGACTCGACTCATCTCAACCTTGCTTTGGCTACAGGCTTGCCTGGTCACTGCCGTTCCGCAAAAACATGAATCTACCACAGACCTAACAACCCTCCCCAAAGTTGAGAGAGTTCGCACCTTCATACTTACCGACATCCTGAATGAACCGGATGACTCTATGTCTTTGGTACGATATTTGTTGTACTCCAACGAATTCGATACTCGAGGAATCGTTGCAGTGACATCGTGGTCATTGAGAAACGAGACTCATCCGGAGGAGGTCAAAAGGATTATTAACACCTATGGCATGGTTGTTGACAAACTCAATCAACATGTTCATCCCGACAACTCGTACCCTGATCCGCAAGATCTGATAGATAAGGTGTCATCTGGCCCGGTTGTAAGTTTATCATTCCCCAAGGCATGCAAAAGCTGACGGTGTTAGTCTTACGGTAAAGCTGCCCTCAAACAGCCACTTAGCAATGGTGCTCGAAACCTGATCGAGGCACTGAGAGAATCCGAGAAACCTCTCTACCTCGGTCTCTGGGGCGGAGTAAACACATTAGCCCAAGCTCTGAAACACATTGACAAGACCGAAACCAAGACCGTAGCGTCTCAACTTCGCTCTCGGCTTCGAGTCTACTCCATTTCCGATCAAGATGACGCAGGCGCCTATATCAGAGTCAAATGGCCCGACGTTTTCTTCATCGTCAACGTCCACGGCTACCGAGAGTACAATATGGGCACATGGACTGGTATCTCCACTGGTGACAATAACGCTGCAAACAGGACCAAAGTGCTGGATGATTGGCTTACTCCCAACATCCGCCTCGGACCACTTGGGGCTGAGTATCCCAAGATTATATACACGATGGAAGGCGATAGTCCGAGCTTTATCTGGACTATTCAGAACGGCCTCAATGTTCCTGGGCTACCACACTATGGGGGCTGGGGTGGACGCTATACCCGTGTGACCGAGGATGAGGATATCAACCAATACGGGACTTCGGCTGATACCTTGATCAATGATAATGGTGAAAGCTGGAGGAGCCATTATGCAACTATCTGGCGCTGGCGCAACGCTTACCAGGATGACTTTGCAGCACGTATACAATGGACACTGATTGACGGTTTTGAAGACGGCGCTCACCCTCCAAGCATCTCTATCAACGGCTCCTCAGGGGTTGAGCCACTGCGATTCAACGTCAGCCTCAACGATGCCATCACCTTGGACGCCAGCGAGTCGTATGACACGGACAATCTGAATGATGCTTCCGGCCTTACCTTCGAATGGTACTCCTACGCTGAGTGCGCTCTGACATTTCTGACGAGTCTCAATGAGAAATTCTTCAAGGTTGAAGCACTGTCACCGCCGCTTGGAACTAACGGTACGCTGGCCGTCAATGAAGCTGGTTTCAGCAATGTTGCTCTTGGTCCTCAAGTCAAGATATCTGTCAACCTCACAGGCTGGGAACAAGAGCAGCCTAGTTCCGTCGATAAAGAGTGGCATGTTATTCTTCAAGTCACAAACAGCAAGGGAGCGTATCCTGTCAGACGGTATAAGCGTGTTATTCTACAGATTCCCGACAGTAGTTAATTTTATAAGGTATTGGAGTGATGATGGAAAATACTGGATCATACTGGGCTGCTGCGAAATCTTATATATCACAATTAAAACCTTTTACATATCTTCGTTGAGACGGATCGGAGTTGTAGACAGTGATGCCGTTTTGAGAAGCTAGGCTGGTTGTTTCAAACAGTATCCAAGTAAGCGTCATAGATAGAAACTAGCGCGAAGAATAACGAAAAAATCACAAACAAACATAGATAAACACAATCCCGTACAAAAAAAAACATCGGCCATCTCCAAAACACTTTAAAATGCCATCCTCCAAAGGCAAGCCCACTGACCCTGAGCTTCGAGAGGAGCTGAAGGAAGAAATCAAGCAAGAGCCCAACAAGAACGGCGGCGGTCAGGGACAATGGTCAGCGTGGAAGGTATGAAACAACTCAACTGATTAAAATATGGAGTGTTGCTAATTATGTATCAAGGCTTCTAAACTCGCAAAGGAGTATGAAAAGCAGGGCGGTGACTACGAGAATGAAGCTGGATCCAAGAATGAACCTAAGAAAGGAGAACCCCAGCACAAGAGCGAAGGGAAGAAGAGTCGGGAACTTGAAGAAGAATAAAATGGGAATAGTGACAGGCACAACATCTTGAGCATTATGAGTACGATGCTTGCACGAGACCACTCTTTTAATATTTATGCGAAATGAAGATTCGAAGCATTACACTAAAAGCATTACACTTAGCTGACACCTTCCCATACAAGCTTCGACAAGACTGCACTTAATGAAAGAGACATGGCCTTACCTACAAGGGACTTTCTTAACTAAAAAGTAAGATTGACAAAAAGACATACAACACCGGGGATTCGCTGGTCGTCACCGACCCAACTACTAATCCAGCGCTTCGCAGCTTAACTATGGGAGAGCGGACGGGATCCCGTGTTTTCTACGAGCTATGGTCGTATGTGCTAGAGAAGGAAGTTATTCTTCCCTATAATGGTCTTGCATACGGCTGAAAGGCTCTGTCCAGATACATTATAATGCAGTTATATTTCGTATACCGGGTGAGCAATCACATCGGAGGATATTCACCTTAGAGCTGCAAAGATATGCAAACAATACTCTGCCTTGATCTTTTTTTATCTGATTACGTATACCTACACAGCAAGCTGGCGCGTATTTATAGCGATCGACGTCTTTATGCTTGTCTTTATCATTTCCACCAAGTACCCATATGACAATAGACAACATGGAGATAGAAAGCCTAGTAGAAAGCACAGTGCACGGGCCCCATCCGGGTTCCGGTTTTCAGAGCCGTGAGATGGATATCTCGGGGTGGCACATCATTTATTTATTGGGCACAAAGCAGATATTCACCTTCGCACAGCAGACGACCACCCGATAATATTGAATGACGCCATACCGTCATAATCGCTACATCCGCGCACGGTCTCGCAACAGCTCTCCCTGCACAACAGAACCCTCTCGGATCTTCAAGCTCCACATGAATGAGGCGAGCTGAAAAAGAGCCTTTCGATCATCCCGCTTTGGTCGATACCGAGAACTTAAACAGTAACATCAGCCTGCATGATCGACAGACCTCCCAGCTGAAGCTCCGGCGCTAACGACGCCATCTTTGTGGGGTTTGTCGCAGATCATGTCTAACATTCTATCCAACAAGCTTCTGAGATGACGGTTCACTGCAGAATATTGAACTCAATTCCCGCTTCCGCGAGACCTTAGATTGGTCTGCGTTCAGCTAGCCTGGACATGGAAATGACGGGAAGACAGATGAAGATCATTTCTTCGTAAGTATGAGACAGGCAACGTCAGCATAACTTGATTATTTGCCGAAGCCCAACTCGGGCCGCTCGTTAGCGCAGAGGGTTGCTTTTGTGCACACGAGCTTTTACTATACGTAGCTGACGCTTCCCCAGGATACGGCCGGGATGTCCCTGAACATCTTGCAACCAACAAACACCGTCACAAACTTAAACCATGAGATACGATAGCGTTGCGAAGCACAAGACCCTGGGATGTCTTTATGACTCCAACCCGTTCTCGAAGCTCCAACTTGACTCCCTTGATCCTCTATCGCCTATTTATGCACGGTCTCGTTGCGAGAGAAGCAGGCCTCCCAAGCCAATTGAGTACAACAGTCACATTTATGATCTGGTCGGGGTCAACTCTTACCATGAACTTGTACTCAGAGACCAGTGCGCTTTGCATCTAGACGTCCGCATAGAGTGCTTTGCGGACCGAGTTGTCTTGTTGGACGGGGTCAGATGGCAGGTTGATCAGCTCGAAGCTATTCCCGACCCGCTTGACTTCACAAAGCCACCCCGGAAGGTTCTCCATCTTAAGAGATGGATCGGCTCTAGACAGCTTCACTTGAAGGTTGCCGAGCCAGAGAACCTGGGTGCCATCTTTCCAAGCCCCAAGGGCGAGCACATGTTGGGTCCCATCAAGCATGGCATTGTGCGCATGATCCCCACAGCATCTCGCCAGAGGGTTCTCAAGCCGTTGAGCCCAGGACAGCGGTTTGAGGCTCGTCTTCGCGGTCGCGAACTCTATGGGCCATTTCAGATTGAGGTCAAAAAGAGTGGGCAGCTGATAGCCAAACGCATCTCCAAGGGCGACTGTCTTGCGAAATTCGCGATTGAGCCTCATTCCATCGCACCATCTTACGTGAGAGTCAACTGTCCCGATTTTGGTGGCTGCTATGATATCGACTCTTTCCTTTACTGTGAAGACAAACTCCGGTGTCGTGCAACGAGCGTCAAGGCCATCAAGGCTGTTCGGTCGACTGCCGATCGGGATCCCATGTTTGGCACTTTGCGCACAACTGAAGTGCCCATTCTCACTAATGGATTGGATCATCTCGAAATCTTCGAAAGGTTCATCCGAGATAACATCTACCGAGGGCCCCATAAGAAAGAGCCGCGGCAATTGACAGTCTTGAACTTGTCTATGTGTGATCAGGGCGATGCAAAGATTGTGGTGGATGCTCTCATCGACTTTCGAAAACAAAACCCCGATGCCAGAATGTCAGCTGTGGTCTCAAAGCTAGGGCCGACTGCTTACCTGGATACGCCAGAATACCAGCGATACATAAAGCTTATGGAAGAAAATAATATCCATATCGACATGTTTACCGGTGTTGAAGGTCCAACTCGGCAAGTCGTCCATGCCAAAGCAATAGTAATTGATGACCGAACGCTCTTCAGCACCGGAGCTATCGTGGACACCAAACCGATCGACAAAGCCGACTTTTCTATAGAGTTACCTCGAACTGCAGCCAAAGCCTTCCAGACGTATATGCAAGATGCCATCCTCGATGGAGCGAGCGATGAACGCAGAGCGCGACTCGCAGCAAGATTGGCCAGTCTCGGTGTAATAATTAACGACCCAATCGCCAGCCTGACATATATAAGCCGCGCTCAACACACGCTCCTCCGTGGCGCCCGTCACGATCTTCTAGTAAGCGTCTCCGAGCTGGTCGATCCCAAAATCACCAAACTTTTGGTCAGGCGCGCAGCGAACGGGGTGACAGTAAACATTCAAGTCCGTGAAATAGATGAATGTTCATCCCGAATTCTCGAACAAGCAATGCGACGGTACGGAGAACGGATATTTGTGGAGGACGTTAGTTGTTGGGAACCTCGACCTCATTATAATGCTATTATTGCGGATGGGAATCTTGCGTATTTGGGGACATCATATTTTTGGCCAACGCAGAGGAACATGATCCATCAGGGGAGATCGCTTGAGAATGGGGTATTGTTGGAGGGAGATGGGGCCAGGGCTTTAAAGAGACAGTTGGATGAGTTGCGAGAGCGTGTTTATAGCAATGGTGTTACGGAAGCGTAGTTTAATTCTGTTCTAATAAATACTTTTGGTCTTCCCCTACTCGGTGAAGTGGCATGGGATGAGAAGTGATAATGAGAATGGCCCATTGGTGTTTTGTCTTTGGACAGCGAAGCCACTTCGGCGAGGGCAGGGACGAGGCCGGGGACCGGAGATTGGGAAATTCACTGCAATTCTAACCCCCTCCCAGAGTCCCAGCCTGCCTCTAGCTCAAGCAATTGAAAGAGGAAAGCAATTCCGGCTGCTACCCCGCGCTCCCCCGCGTGAGCCCCAAAGCCGACTATGGCCGATACCGGCCGATGTTAACAAAACAACTTCTTAATTCAATTTCATTCCGTAACGCTTCTGTGTCATATTTCACTTCAAAATCGTATAATAAAAAGCCAACATATAGACAAGATGCCTTTTACCGTTCTTTCTGACGCAAATGTCAACCACATCCTCGACACGTTATCGCCGTCAGATGTAACCGATTTAGCCAACGCCTTAGAGAAAGCTCTCACCCACTACTCGTGCAACAATGAGCAACAATACCAACCTCACCGTGCAGTCGTCGACCGCGATGGGCAAGTTAGCTTATTCATGCCCGGAACTACAGATCAATTGCTAGGTGTCAAAATTGTCGGTATTACCCCGAGCGAAAAGCTGAAGCCTTCGGAAGCTGGACTCAAGAGTGTTTTGACGCTTTGTGATGCTAGAGGTCATGCTATCGGCACCTTGAATGCCGCTGCTCTGACGGCATTCCGAACCGCACTAGGATCAATGCTGCCTTACAGATTTAGACGTAACACTGAGAATATTGTTGTTTTTGGCGCGGGCGCGCAGGCGATGTGGCATATCCGCCTGGCGCTTTTGCTGAAGGAGAAGGATATCAAGTCTGTGACAATTGTCAACCGTTCTGCCGACCGCGCCAAGCAATTGATCGAGACTCTGAAGGGAAAACAGCAATCGCCATGGCCATCCCACATCAGCCTACAAGTTTTTGATCCCAAGGAGGACCGTGACGCAGCGCTTGAGTCGCTCGTCGTCGACGCAGACGTGTTGTTCTTTACAACACCCAGCCTGAAACCTGTATTCCCAGGATCTTATCTCACTTCCGAAAAAGCACGAAGCAAGACTCGCTACCTCGCAGCGATTGGCTCATACCGTCTCGACATGCAGGAAATTGATCCCGAGCTATTAAAACAAGTCATCGATCCCTCCGGTCCTTTCGCCCAAGTCGGATACCGCGCATCTGTTGCGGTTGACAGCCGCGATGGGTGTTTGCAAGAAGCTGGAGAACTGGTCAAGGCCGAGGTACCTACAGAGAAGATGCTTGAGATTGGTCAATTGTTCCAGACTAAGAAGATTGAGAACCCCGAGGATCTCAACAAATGGCTTGAGGATGGTTTTGTCATTTACAAGAGTGTTGGAACGGGTGTGATGGATCTGTCAATTGGTCAAGAGTTGTTGAGATTGGCAAAGGTTAAGAATGTTGGTTTGACAGCAGAGGACTTCTGAGCATACACGGACGATTATGGAGAGAATAAAATTGTTATTGGTCAAGCCTTCATAAGGGCTCTCGTTATTATGAGATTAATATTGGTCCAAACTACCACCACTTCAACAAGATGTATGCGCTTAGAGGAAAGCGAGAGCAGCGATACCGACAGCGCCGAGGAGACCAACGACCTGACCAGAAGAGACATGTCCAGCACCGCTGACAATAACAGTAGTCTCCGTGGGCTCAGGCTTAACCTCACCAGTAGGCTCGGGCTTGACCTCGCCAGTTGGCTTCTCTTCAGTAGGCTTAACCTCACCAGTAGGCTTCTCTTCGGTGGGCTTAGCAGGCTCAGTAGGCTTCACAGTTGAAGCGAGAGTTGTAGCGGAAGAGCAAGCCGTAGGAGGAACAAAGTTGCCCTCGGTGTCATAGGGGTAGTAGCCAACACAGTCAGCGAACGCGGCAGCGCAGGTAGCCTGGTTGGCATCAGGAGCGACGCCGCACTTGTCGCGAGCGTCCTGGCACTTGGCGAGGCAGTCGTCTGTGGAGACGGGGGGAGCGGGCTTGGTCTCGGTACCGGTGGAAGCAGGAGGGGGGATAATGTCGGTTGCGGTTGGGTAAATTGGGGGTGAGAAGGCGACGGCTGAGTCGGAGGGGGTGGCGCTGACGAGCTGGGCGACGCTGAGGAGGCCGAAAACGAGGGATCCGGTGTTGGACAGCATTTTGAAGATAACGAATGTCTTTTTAGAAGTCTAAGGGAATTAAGGTGAATGATTGAGAATGATAAGCCTGAAGCTAGCAAGGACGAAAGAAGTTTATTTATCCTGTTCTTCAGCTCAGCTCGCAAGGGAGCTTCTGGAGACTAGTCCATATCCTCATATCAACAACATTCCTTCCCCGCAGATATCTTAGCCACGCTAGCCCTTCAAATAAAACTCTGTATAACATCTCGTATTCTTCAAGGGATACGTGCCCAGTAATCCGAAACACATTCCTCGTGGCGCAATTAAGACAAGTCAGTCTCAACTGTTTGGGCTATCCGTGTGTTCAACAGCTACACCATCATATTTGTTTGTGTTTCCATGTTTCACTTAACAATTTCCACATCGCCACAGGCGGCTGATGGTGCGACATGTTGGTTGCATCGAGTTGAAGATTATTTCTGGCTGTTTCGACATCTTGCTCAACGGCTTAAGATGGCTGCCGGTGGAGATTGACCTTGGAAGCTTCAAGGGAGATAGATGGATAATATGATCAGCGATAGTACGATATTCTCAAAACAATATTGAGCATGATTGTCAGTAGGGAGCACAAGATGGTGGCCATGTCTCATTGGCTGTATTTGCCACTCGTCCCACGTCTCTCTGTCAATCTTCGATCCTTTCGCGGACAAGTCCTTGTCAAGAATTTCGAAACTTAGTTGTTGTTTCTGCAAAAGTAGATAGGATAGACCTCCCAACCATCCACCTTGTACAACAAGAACGGTTTGCCCCGAGGACTGCCAGCTTTCCAGCAAGTAAAATCTTTCAACCCATTACTTCCAGAACCAGCCCACTGATTGATTTCCTTGTTATTAGCATCTGCGACGATGTTGGAGGTGAAGGTGACGCCGCTGCTGAAAGTGCCTTGTTGTTGTTAGCCAAGCTCCTTGGTACGGGGCGCATACTCACCCTTGACTGTAGCGCCTTCCCAATGAACATTTATCCCGTTGACAACATCGGTGTAGTCCTGAGGTCGAGCCTGATTCGCTGAGGAGTGATTGTTATCGTAGTATGCCATGCCGCTGGAGGTCTCGCTGCCTTTGAAGGAATTCACGAGATAGACGGTTTCAGCGCTGGCGGTGTAGGCAGCCAGGGCAGCGGCGAGCAAGGAAGTAGCCTTCATGTTGGACGGTGGTGCGTTTGCAAAGGTCAGTAAAGTAGGTATGAGCGAGGAGTTTGAGGTTGAAGTTCTTGAAATGGGAGATTCAGAGGCGACAATTTATAGAAACTATATCTTCCATGTAGAGCTTTGACCAAATTAGCATATCACATCTCGCTGATGCCGTTGTTCCAATTTACCTGCCGTATCTAGATGGACCTTTGGCAGTCTGCAATAATTGCTGACTTTGCTATGCTCCGTAGCCCGCTTACATGACCCATAGGTTCAGCCCTGTAGGTCGCCGGCAGCCCCACAAAGATGACTGCAATAAACTGAATACGAGGAAAGTTCATGGTGCAATTCTATAGTCGCTTCCTCTATTGGCCATCAAGAGTTTTTGCAGTGAAGGGAACGAAGTCAAGGATGCGTCTTGAAAATATTTGCTTACTTAGACTTCCGACTACCCCTGGGATGGCGGGAGGCTCAAGAGTCCTTCTTGGGCTCCATTCTTCTGCTGATGTCTCTGGGTAATTATCTATTTCACTCTAACGATCTACGGTTGAGTCTTCGCTCTGTATAATGGGAAGTGAGGTCGATAATTTACTTTATCATGTTGTCTGACTACCTATCGAACGAGCTCGCCCATGAGCGGTCTTAACACCTTCGTAGGTGGAGGTTGTTGCAAGTACAAGCGACAACAATCCGGTATTTCCATCTCCGTATCCCTCAATCTTAGTTCAAATATGATCAACAATCATACATGGTGGCTATACGGCTCGTAAGCATGATCGGCACGAGTATGCTCGGATGAAGAAGGCGTAAGACCACCGGTACGATACATGCTATGCATCTCATGATCATCATGGACAGGGACATAAGCACCATGACGACTTCCAGTAAGCAAGCTTTTGGAGTCTTCACTGCTCCTCTGTTTGGGTACACAGCAAAGCGTCGGCAATATCCAAAGCAAGTTGGCGACAATCGCAAAAGCAGCGCCGATCCAAATAATAGCCAAGAATACAGTGTTGATCTCCACCCTTACTCCGTAGAGCTTTGCCGTGGTCTCAACTACCCCCACCGCAAATGAAGCCATGATAGTTGACAAGATAGCGGAGGCAAGAGTGAAAGCGGAGGCAAAGCCTGATATTATCCACGTCCAGCAAGTAAGCTCTCGGGAGCATATTGCGAATACTCCAAGGGCGATTTGTATGGCAAGCTCCAGCAGGGCAACGATAAAGGCGACTTCGGCCGCTTTTGTCAATGATCCAAAGGTCTCAATAGCTTCGGTGATCTCCTTCGGCAGCTTAATCTCTATATTCCTATCTGCGCTCTTGAAGGAGTCCATTGAGACATTCTTTCTCACCCAGTTGAATGCTGGCCTCGAGCACTCCCGTTTGTTATCTTTATCCGTATGACAGTAACCCCAGAGTGTGGTGTCGTATGTCTTTTCCAGACCGAGCAAGCCGGCTGTGATATTCTTATCGACCGCTTTCGCTCGGATATGGCGATTGTTCTTGTTGCTTATCTCTGAACGAGTGTCGATTTTGTCTATCAAATCGCTTACGGGGCTGATAGAGAGGTTTTCGAAGTTGACTTTGAAGACGTAGAGTGACTTGTCTGTCACTCCAGCAAGAGTAGGGACGAGGACAAAGATGGTAGCTGCAATCGCCAGCGCGAAGGGCAGAATAACTCCAATAGAGCGACGGAGACCCATTGCGCTGGGACGGTCTGGTATATGGAAGGTTTGGAGAGGTCCCAAGTATGTGAATGTTTGGGAAGAGGACAGGTAATGAAGCTTGCCGAAGGTATTTGAACGAATGATTACGAATTTGCAGTTGGACGTGAAAGTAACCAAGCCCTACTAATGCGGTTTATATACAAGTAGATGAGATTAGTATGATGATAAGAGGTGAAAAGGCTTAGCCAGAGATAAACTCAATTCCGAGTTAGGGGTCTTCGTAATCGCTCAACCAGTGTCTCTGTAGACGATGGGACAGACCGTCCCCTGAGCCTTGCTCACCCTTCTATCTCCACACCTACCGTATCGTAAGGCTGATCAATTGAACCTTTTGCCTTCTTTTAGATTCGATTGGCTATGCTAATTACCTATATGCTAACCCATGCCGGTCTAAGTTTAGTGCGAGCCGGAGGTGCTTACTGAGCTTTCCGACCTGAGATCATAGGCTCCATGCCGCATAGATGCCGACATTGCCGCTATTCTACCGCAGGCTGTAGGCCTACTGTATCCTCCAACACTCATTAATTAGAAAAGATATCCTGTATCGTAGCTATAATCGAGCTGGGCGGGATCGGCATTGTGTTTCACGAACGGCGTCTGCGGTGTCTTAGCTTCCCGGTTATAAGCTACCATCTGAGACCAAATCTCTGTTTATATGTGAGTTACCTTTTCCCTCCATCTTCTCAACCAGCACAGCTCACTGATCCATCCTTCTTGGCTAGTCTTATTGAGAAGTCTTTGCTCATCATGTTGGCATGTTCGATGTTGCCGGGGATTTCATCAATTGCGTATTGCACGATGGGGAATTTACAGGTCATAATCAAGCCGAAGAAGTCCGGCCTACCAGACTTTAGGTTAGTAACAGGCAAGGCAAGGTTTTTTTTGTAAAGTTAAACATTGATCGGGCAACAAGCGGTTCAATAGGATAGGCGCTATCTACGATGATACCCTAAAGCGACACAAGGTGGTAGAGAACCAAATTCAGTACATACTACTCATTATCATGTCATACCAACCCCGAAACATACCGTCGGCTCTTAACTCTCCTCTATGGATGATTCCAGCCGCATCTTATCAAGAAATGGGCTTCGCTTTCCTTCTATGTTATGAAAGTGACCATCACAACAGCAAGCGCCTACTTACCTTATCTTATCGGCATCGACAAGGATCAAAATCCTTCTGCTTACGCCGCCCCTAGCTCAGGACTAAAATGACGTAGCGGAGTCCTTAAAACTCGACTTTTAATTTCATGCAAATGTGATCAAACAAAACATATTCACAACAATATGTCTCAATCAATCAACAAGAATGATGCTCCAGTCGAGGTGGCAGCTGCTTCGGCGAGCAATCCTGTTCAAATCGTCTTGACCCCTCCAACGCCGATCATATCCACTACGACAAATGGCCTTGGCCGCCGCGAGGAAGATACGCATAAAGAGGTTCACCGCCTTCCTGATGTATCTGAGGAGAAGGAAGTTGTAGAAAGCAGCGATTTTTCCGATGAGAAACAAGTTTATGATGGGACTGCGACTCGTGACGACAAAGAGGTTTATGTTTTGGGGGTGGGGAAGGAGGTTTATCATGTCGGGGTTGAGAAGGAGGTTCATAATTTGACGCTTCACGATGGACATGACGAGAAGCAACTATACAACCCAAATGACCAACACGGTCAATACGAGCCTGAAAAGGAGGTTGTTCAACCAGACGGTAACCCGATGCAATATTTCAACAGCACACCGGACCAGCGAAGAGAGAGTGTCTCGTCCACATCCACCGACTCAAAATCTCAAAACAAGTTCTGCTACAAGCGGCACGTCAGCAAATTCAACGAGGCCATCGACAAGCAGAACAAAGCCTGGACAAACTTCATCAATAATTCGTCAGAAAAAATGGATAATTCCAGAAGGGTGTTTGAGGAGAGTACCATGGCTAAGATGAGTGCGCTGGATAGGAGTATCAGCGACGGTGTTGACCGCGCTGGGAAGGGTTATAATTCGACAATGACTAGTTGGAAGACGGGTTTAGCCAACAAGAAGGCACAGAGTGTGAGTAGTATGAAGAGCTTGGGGTCGAAGTATCAGATTGGTGGGAAGTGCAACGAGGCGAAGGAAGAGAAGGCAAGCAAGGAGGGGTAGGTATGAACTTTCTTATGGTCAGTCTCCTGGAGCTCGGTTCGGAAAACTACTTTGCTTCAGTTTTGTTTTGTTGCATTTTTCAAGGTTTATGCTGTTACTAGATAGCCTATGAACAGTCTCTTCTATACAGAGATTTAATCCACCTAATACCATTCAATTTCATCTCGTCTTCCGTTCAACTTTCCATCCTTATGCAACCGGATAATAGCTTCCTTCGTTCTCATGGTCATAAGCTTAGGGTACTCAGGCGATGTAACCGGAGGTGCAGGCTGGGTAGTATCTTGTCGCACCCACGCGACGCCGCGTACTCCATCGACAGCCTTGACAGCATCTCTCAAAGCAGCTATGTCTGCATCCTCGAAAGCGCCGCCCAAAACTACAGCGCAAGGCACATGAGCATAGTTTCCTGAAGCTATGGTGCTGCTCTCAAGATGGGACGGAGGATGGTTTCCACGAAGGAGTTCAGGTATGATGAATTTTCCTGATTCCCCAGGCAAGACGAAGTGGACGACTGATGACGTTAGATACCTCCACGGGATTGAGAATTTTTCTGACCTTCGATTTCGGGTTTTAGTGCTTGGATGACTCGCTGGCCGATGAACTCTGTCTTTCCGCAGAGGATAATGGGGATAGGTGCTGCTTCAGACATGTTGACAGTGAACAGTAAGATAGTTGAATTTCTCAGGTGATATCTATGGGACGGAAAACTGTGAGACTTTATACTTGAATCCAGTCTGAGCCAAGTCTGACACCTCAGCCCTAAATGCTGACATGATATTCTACTGATGCAATGTTCTCGTTATGGAATGCCGCGACTATCTCGACAAATCGCCTCTTGGATACTGTTTGAGGTGAATCTAAATCCAAGAGCGCATCAATGTTTGTTGAGTGACAAACAAGATATCGTGTAGTTTTGATAATTCGCTGTTTAAAGGATACCATATGGTCGAAGCTTGATTTTCTACGGAAAGAAATTGATTCTTTTTTTTAGTAGACTCCGTGCACCCTCATGTTGTATTTATTCATGTTCTTTTTCACTTTTTTCTTGGTTATGTCAATTTTCATGCGAGTCGACCTGTTGGTTGTTGTCTTTTCATGCCCTCCGGCTCTTCCTCATGCCGCACTAACAATTTTCCCATTGGTCTACTAACCCTGCTCAAATGTAAGCGCCCAGCACCACATCAACCGAGCGGGCTATCTGGCCGGGATTAGAAATGATCCATGTTACAGATGGAATCCTTCGGGGCGGCTAGAAATCGAAACGCGATTGGCCATACAATTGATCATATCATGTTGCGGCGCCTAGAATATGTAAACGTGCCCTGCCACGTTGATCATTCTACATGAAACGCGCACTTAATAACAGGGCCGTCACTCCTCATTATTGATGGTTCGAGCTTCAATTTCTCTCAAACTCATCATCACCTGGCGGCCATGACCTCTTGGGTCTCAGACAACATGGCCAATTCTCGTGACCGACAGTTTCACCATTCTTATTTGGTTGATAATTCTTCATCTTCTAGTCTCAGAGCGTCCGATCGTGGTAATGAGGCTAAAGGCATGAACAACCCTGAGACGAGATTCTTGGGTCATGAATCTACAATGCCAAAAGATAGCTTGCACAACGGTAACAATACGAAAAGGCATTTTATGCCAGGAACATTATTCGCGGATTTCAGTCTAACACTTCTCCCTGCTGCTGCTCTCGGATTCGCCGTGGCGGTCATGTGTCTGGACAAGAAGACGGTTGAAAAAGAGGTGTTGGCGAAATGGAACAACGCGATCACTGTGGTCAGTCTTCTTCGCCAACTAACTCATCTGAACTAGCTGACCGGTTTAAATACAGATTGTTTCAATATTTCCAATCCTATTCGCCTCAGTCGCAAGCAGAATGGTCTTCCAAGCCGCCCGCTGGAATCTCGAAAAAGGCGCAACTCTTAACCTTCTTGAACAACTCATCGGCAGCCGCACCGTCGGTTCAACCCTTGTAACGCAAATTAGCCTCGGCAGGTTCAATTTCCTAGGCATCGCCTTGCTTATTCTTTGGTCATTGTCACCGTTAGGCTCACAGTCCGCTCTTCGAATGCTTCGAACAAGACTTGAGCCGATACATGCGAATTCCAGTGTTATTTATTACAACACAGATGCGCCGTCGGCGTTTAGGAATGCTTCGTTCATTTCTGGAGGCTCCATTGATGAGGCTCGATCTACACAGGCATTTGTGCAAACTATGTATAGTGCGTTAGTACTTTCTCCGCCGTCGGCCAAGAGTAACGCTATGGATTTATGGGGCAATGTTAAGATCCCTAAGCTTGAGGCCGGTAGCGACGACAAGGGATGGAAGAACGTTTCTTGGAACTCTGAACCCGATTCCTACTCCTCACTCATTGGTCTACCAATTACGAATTTGACCCAAGGCAACACCACGTTTTCCCTAGAATCAAGCTACATCGATCTAGACTGCAAAGTCGACTACAATATCTCAGTCAGTGATACACAATGGTACGCATGGGATTCTGCTATGGGTGGTACCAACAATGGTTCTATCAGACTTCGAAACGGGACATGGCATGGGCATAATAGCTCGTACCTACAGACAGTTTGGAGTGTCGGTATTGATCGTTTCGTCGATGAGTACTGGAACTTCAACGAGCGGTGTCCCCCACTTGGCGAAGAGAGGAATTGTCAACGTCCGAGTCTTCTGATCAACGAGACTGATCTGGATGTAAGGCCCGCACAACTTATTTTCGATTCTGCGTTTCGACCTTCAGCCCACCAATACGTTAAGACTATGCGCGTCCAAGCAATCTGTACTATCTTCGAGCGCTATGTTGAATCTCGTGTAGCTTGCTCGCGCGACACGTCTTCATCTCCGCAGAATTGCACTGTCGCTCAACAACGTTTCTCGAAGAAGCCACATGCTGACGAGAGGGTGACTTCGCTTTCCTTCCCTGACATTTGGAGTTGGGTGACACGTGGCCTGCCTGAGGGTGTTAAACAACAGACTTTCGCTGATAACGCGATCAGGTATCTCAATAACCCCGGAACCAGGAGCTTTGCAAGGGGTAGCGATGAAGAAGAATTAACTATCTTGAGCAACGTTACTAACGCGCAGTTCGGACGTCGAATGTCACAGCTCATCAACACATATGTCCTCCTCGGCCAATTGAATCAGTATGCCTCGCAAGGAAACAGCGACGCGATTACACACTTTACACCCAGCGTCACTGTTCCTGTAGATGTGAGCAATCTTGAGGAAATCTACGTCGTGCACTGGAATTGGATGGCGTTGTTTTTTGCATGTTGTGGTGTTCTTCTTGGAAGTGGTATTGTCGGTGTTGTCTTCGCTCACTTGGCTGCTGGGCCAGAGATCCTGGGTTATGCTTCGTCTGCGGTGCGTGACTCCAAGTACCTTAGCCTTCCGGCAGATGTTGGGCAGAAGGAAGCTCTTGATGTGACAAAGATGATTGGACAACAAAAGTTCAAGTATGGGTATACTAACGCGGTGTCTGAAGAGGGACGGCCGTTGATAGGGATTGCATTGGAAGATCAGGTACAAGGGATTAAGAGGCGGTCTTCCGGAAAAGGGAGCATGGGGTAGCCTTGAAGTGTATAGCATTAATTCTTTTATGAGCGTTTCTTGTAGCGTCTATGGAGATCTTTCTTATTCTATGTATACCAAACGCCGTTTTCCAACGCCAAATATTATTCTATATCATGACCAGATACGCCATTTCCCTTTCAAACTATCAAGCCTTCGCTGCCATTGCTGTTGCCTGTGCCGCCTTCGCAGAATACTTGCAACGTTGTCTAATCGCTGGACCATACTTGAAGAAAATGAAAGGCATTGGCAGACACGCAAGAGACAAAAAAGCAGGTACGGTGCTAGCCCATTGTGTGCCTAGCTTGTCGTACATCTGCTTTGTGAATAATGGAAACGCGGCGCCAAACATCGATCTCAGTACTGCATTTGATGCGAGAACTGAGGCGGCGTAGATGGTGTATGAGTCGATGAGATAGTTGAAAATGCTGTTGAAAACTAGGGCCATGCCTAGGCCGAAAGGAACGCCGGCGGCTACGGGAGCCATCCAATGTACGTCTGGATATGAAGTCCTTAGGCTGTTAGTAGAGTTCCTGGGAGTTGGAGATGGAACACTTACCATGCGAACCAGAACATGCCTACTGGGACACAGATTCCACCAAGCATACAACCAGGAAGGCGATTCTCCGGGGGAACTGGTTCTCCCTTGTACTTGGCGGCTTGCTTCATATACCAAATATTCACAAGTCCGATAACTGGGATAGCACCAATCATTCCAACCGCAACACCAAGGAAGGCTAGACCGCCCTTGCCGGCGGACCAACCTCGTTCTAATTGGAACACAACGGGGTACGCGCCGAAGAGCATGTAAAGCGTGCCGAACAGAATAGCAATGTATGTGGAGAGGAGAAGAACAATGGGTTCAACGAAGAGAAGAAGCCAAGGTCGGATAAGGGCTTTCTTGAGAACAACCGCTGGGGGATCGGCTTTGCCTTGGTGTTCGTAGATAGACTTGTAAACCTTTCCTGTCTTTTTGGAGAGAACAGCTGCACGGTTGCCGAGGATGTAGGGGGCGTATGTTTCGGGGGCGCAGCACATGTCTAGGATCCAGAATACTCCTGCGATGATGGCCATCAAGCCCATGACCTGAAGTTGTTAGTTAAGAATTACAATAAGGGTTACGAGACGTCTTACCCATCGCCACCCTTGACCTTCAGCAAGATATCCACCAATGAACGGACCCAGGGTCGGCCCAAGCGAAGGCGCAAGAGAGAAGAACGCCATAGCAATAGCACGCTCATCAGGTCTGAAGACATCTGAGATAACGCCTCCGGCATTCGTTAATGGTGATGAACCAAATGTTCCACAGAAGAATCGTAGAACCAGAAGCGTAGCGATCCCGTGATCCGCCGTGCATGCTGCGCTGAAGACGACATACATGCCGTAGCTAATAACAAAGATGATTTGACGACCATAGATTTCGCATAACGGTGCCCAGAAAAGTGGTCCGACTGCGAAGCCAAGCACGTACAATGATACGCCAGCGGTGACGAGTGTCTGACTTGCTTCAAAGTGGATCATGAGTGGCACGATAGTGCCTGAACACATTAGCGGCATTTATGACCAACGACGAGGTAGCTTACCTGTATAAGCACTTGAACTGAACGCAACAGCAAAGGAAGTAGCAGCAGAAACCATGGTGATAGTCCACTTCAGCCACTTCTCCCAATTAAGCGGATTCCCCGTATCATTTGGGATCCAACTCATAACAAACGGGTCTTCCAAAGTGCCACATCCTGGATACTCGTAGTTCTCAACAGCCTGGTCAATCCGTGTGTTGTCGAAGATGAGGTTTACTAGTGATCGTTGTTTCGGTTTCGGTTCTGGCGTCTTTTGACGGAGGGTTTCATCGTCGCTGACGTCTGTTCTAGAAGCCATTGTAACAGTCTGGAATTTCAGGTTGAGGCTATGCCGTATAGGGAGACGGATGTAGCCAGGATGGGGAGGTCATGCTCTTTATAAAGATGGAAAGATCGAGGGATCCATCATGTCGGGACGACCGGCGAGCATCAGGGATGTAAAAACACGCGACTTTCTGACATCGGGGTTCTAGTCGGGATTGATACCCTGTTACCTTACGACCTTGCGGGTATCATGGCAAGGAATCAGATCTATCGTTGCAATATCCAGATGCGACATCTCCGTACGTCGGACATCGCACATTCCAACCGCCGGTTCCCAGCCTAAGGTCCACACAAACATGGTTTTGACAGCTCTAGCGTCAATAAAGTCAATTCTAGAAATTAAAGCTGACAGTTAGAATCATGCTTAAAATGTCCGTCGGGGTTTGGCGATCAAAACGACCTCCGACTGTGGATCCCAGCTTTTATCAGCCCACATTTCTAAAGAATGAGGAATTTCGGCCGAGGCTCACGTGTTTGTAAGGCTGATCAGATGCTTTTCAGCTGAGGTTTGTGGTATTTATAAATTAGGGAGTCGGGCCCATGTGAATGCATGTGAGTTGTGCCTTTCCACGTCATCACTAGCAAAATCATGATGTTGAAGGGAAAGCATTACGCTATGGCCGGAGCTTCCGCATAGGCTGTCTGTATATCTACGAATACTTTTTTTCGCTGGATTTGACAGTAATTGAATGCTACGTCAGACATGTGAGAACTATCGTGAGGTTGCGTTGTTGGTGTTGATGTTGATGTTAACAGGACTGTTCAGGTCATGTGACCAATCCAGTTTCTCACCAGTAAATGTGGCGATAATTACCAATCCGATTGACGTCTACATGATGCTTCCATCAATTGACAAAGTCGCAGTTCCAACACTTTCTTGTCCCCAAAATTGCTTTGGGGGTAAAAACACCTTTGTAGATACTTTCCACTTAACTTGGACCCTTGCTCATCAAGGTTCACAGTCACAAGGTGTCCACTCAGGAAGACGACATTATCAACCTCGAGCTCAGCATCTGCACAATTCTTGACGTTCCAATTTATCACTTTGTTCGATACTCATTCGAGAAAGCATCATGGGAAGAACTGAGCCTTCAATCGGCCGACCACCAGCGGCGTTCCGCAAAGACGTTCGTTCCAAAAAGGCTAAAGCGACTATCAACAAGGTCATTCCCAGTCTTTTACCTGGGAATTCCCGTGCTCAGCAGGGTATTGATGCCGCGGAATTGATTCCTTTTCAGACTGCGCAAGCATCAAAAGACGATAAGAGTACAGACCAAGCGAAGAAAGGCAAATCTGGTCGTCGCTCATCAACGTCAAAGTCTGATGGTCAGGCCAGTCCGCCACCTTCAGCGGAGGTCAAACCACCCAGAATCTCAGTCAGAGAAGTTGACACACTCAAAGCAGCCAGAGACCTTCTCGAGATAGAGACCCCATCTGGAAGTAAAGTCGATCTGAAGAATGATCGCGCTCGCGTGACCATTCTCAACATGGGCTCGCCTCTATCTCCAGGTGGTGGCTTCCTCAACGGTGCAAACAGTCAAGAAGAGTCACTCTGCATGCGTACTACACTATACCCTTCCCTAAAAGACGAATGGTACCGCGTACCTGACTTGGCATCTATCTACACTCCCAATGTGCTGGTCTTCAGAGATGAAGAAGCTGAGGATCTGGATAAGAAGGATCGGTTTTATGTCGACTGTATCACTGCTGCTATGATTCGAACGCCTGAATATGAGATGGACGATGAAGGTATTGCAACGTACGCCAACAGAAAGGACCGAGAACTGGCTCAGAATAAAATGAGGGCAGTCATGCGTGTAGCTGTTATGAAGAAGACGAAACGCCTTGTTCTCGGAGCCTGGGGTTGTGGTGCGCATGGGAATCCGGTTGGAGAAATTGCACGGCTATGGAAGGCGGTTTTGATGCCGAGGCAAGATAAATCGAAGGGTGTGAAAGAGCGATGGGAACAGCTTGATGAGATTGTGTTTGCGATCAAGGATCACAACATGGCACAAGCATTTGCGGAGGCTTTTGGGGGTGGCCTTGAGAGGTTGGACGACGATGAAGAAGAGGAAGAGGGCAGCGAGGAAGATGAGGAGATGGATGTCAAGACGAAGGAACTGTTGACTAAGATTGAGGAACTGGAGCAGCGCATCGCAACGGTGGTGAATCCAAAGGTCAAGGAGGGCTTACAGAGTATTCTTGAGGGGTTGAAGAAACAGCTTCCTGATGACGAGGGCTCAGTGCGCTGGGAGGATGTTCGCTCTGACGGCAATGCTTCAAGCTAATGCCCCTTGTAAATAGTGTCAAAACTAAGAATGTAAATGCAGGGAATATTGGGTAGCATCCAGCATTAGCAAGGAGATCTAGCTTCGGCAGTTGACTTCCAAGCTTCAATATTCCGTTCTCCATCTCGTTCATTGTCCAATTAACAGACCGCGGAAAGTTTGCCTCTCCTAGTTCCGCTAGCCTCAAGAATCTCGTGGCTTCGGTTGAGCCGCAGTGCGGAGGAGATCCCGCAAAGTCGGAGCCGTCTCCGCATTCATTCCTTTTCGACACTAGCTCGCTACAACATCACCGCTGGAAGCTTCAAGGTCCGCGGATTATTGACATGGGTTTTGTATTGAAATTGTTGAGGATGGATCGATTGCGGTTTGATCGACGGATGAGCCGTTCGTCCGGGAGGGAGACGTGGTCTGGAGATTGAACTCCAAGCATTGACTGAACATAAGATCATGAGCTTCAGAATGACAAACCGTCTGAGGAACGACTCAATGGGTTGGTATCGGAATACTTTGCGTTGACCAGTGCTTCAACATCGTGATTGCACGTCTGCTTTCTCGGGTAACTGTTTCCCTTCTCTACTTCTGTCATCGATGTGTGCTCGCACGGACGATTCAACATGACCGCCTCAAGATCCGGCTTTCCAATGCCGAGCTCATTTGTTGGTTGATCGACAGTCCCGCCTGCTACCCAACCCCAGATCTCGTACACATGGATGCACGTTCGAGAGTCAGATACATCCCCATATCTCCACCCCCAGATTCAACCCACAATCCGGGGTAAAGGGAAGCTTATTCCGCTCCCTCAATACATATAAAACTGGATCGAAGCTGTCCATTCCCCAGTCTTATCTCCATCTTGTCTTGTCTTCTCAACCTCTCAGCAACTGTATATCTCACATCCTTGCATCATGTCTCCCACTCCCAGCGCCAAACTCGGAAGCGATCGTGCTGAGATGGAACATATCCAGCCAGCCATGAGCATTCCTTTATCTCCGGAGCTGTTTCAGCAATTGTATCTGCAGCCGCAGAACCAAGTCAAAGGGGATCTTCGCAAGACGTTTGGTAATCCGACACCAGTTGGTAGGTTCTAATATCCTCAATTATCAGCGTGGTACTAACTCGAACAGCCTTGGCTGGATTCTTGCTATGCACTACCCCGGCGTCCATGTCGTTGCTCGGATGGCAAGGTGCTGGAGGATACGCTGCTGCCGCAAACGTGTAAGTCTCAAAGCTCCATTTGTGATGTTCAACGACTGACAACACTCTATAGTGGCGTCTACTTCGGTATAGGTGGTCTGCTCCTGGTCTTAGGAGGAGTAGGTGAATGGATCCTCGGTAAGCAAAATCCCTCCACTATCGATAGCCTCACTGACGTCTCGACAGGAAACACATTCCCATCCACTGTCTTCTTCACGTTCGGCGGTTTCTGGCTTGCCTTCGGTACTACCATCGTTCCCGGCTCTGGCGCCTACAGCACATACTCGACCACCGGTACAGCCGCCGACGGCCTCAGCGAACCCGCCTTCTATGCGACCTTTTCATTCTTTCTAGTAGCCATGGCTATCTTGTGCAGCGTGTATTCCATAGCGAGTATCCGAACAAATATCGCTCTGTTCACGGTCCTTGTACTCCTTGTCCCTTGCTGTAAGTGCTCATCTTCACTCCATCGCATGCCAGTACTGACGTTACTCGTAGTCGGCTGCCTCTCTGCTTCGTTCTTCGCTCTTGCCCAAGGCTCTGCGGGCCTTGCTGTCAAGTATCAGCATGTCGGTGCTGGTTTGCTGCTGGCGGTTACGTTCATCGGCTGGTATATGTTGACTTCGATGCTTCTTCTATCAGTCGACTTTCCTGTCATTCTGCCACTGGGTGACCTGTCCACGATCATCCGCGGTCGCTCGGAGACTAAGCCCGTCAGCAAGGGTGTCTAGGCTCGCCTTGTGCAACCCCTTCAAGGATTGTGGGGGACGATGCTATAATGCTTCATGATCATGTGAGAGGGTACAATTACACATCCGTCAGTGGACGGAGGTTGGTATTTTGGAAAGTATACGTGGTCTTACAACTGATGAGAATGAAAACGACACGAGGTACCTGGCTAAAGGCTAGATAATGGGGTTGTTGTGTTACAATTATGGAACTATGAGATGATTTGCGATGGTATCCCAATTTAATTGGGATCCTTGCTTTCGCATATATGGCCTAAATATCATGAAGAAAATTTCTATTGAACTCGTTGTATAATTCTTTTAGTGAAGTGCATCACATCTCGGCAATTGGTTGATCGGACCTTTGGTACTAATCGCATCTCCATTGTAAACAGCCCCTCCGATAAGTGACCAGATAGAGAGATAACGATCGATTTCATCAGTCTGCCAACCCGAGTCAGAAGTTCATTTAAAAACTATTACTGTATTGACGACCTAGAGTCTTGAATCAGGCACTGGAGTACCTACTGTAGGGTTAGAAAAGTTCCAGCCACGACTCAAACACGAGAAATTTTCAGCCACATCTGGTCGTAAATTTCCGATTAATGATCATGCATCTACATCTTGTTATTGCTTTGTAACACAGTGGCAAGAATAGAACGGCTATCAGCCACTCCGACGCCTCTCGAAATTGCTGGATTAGTTTGGTATGAAACATGCAGGACAAGCGCAAATCATTCGTCCAGGGAACCCGGGAATAAAAGCCAATCTAGGACAAAACAGGGAACAAGATTTTCCTGGTGGGTCGATCGGATCTCGGACCTTGTTACCTGTCATATTTTGGGTGATCATGTGTTGGCTGAACCCTTGAAATTATCAAGACATCGCCAATTTTAGCCAAGGAAAGCCTCATTGTGATATGTCGCCCATTGAATTAAATATTACTCAACATAGTGACATGCGTCAATGCTGGTCTTGCGCACAAAAGAAAAAGCAAACAGCGAGTCATGGGTTTTGTATGACATCGTCCTCAGCCGCAGTAAGACAGGTCTACCCAGCGATTGCAGGCCGCGTATCGAAGCAAAGCAAACACAGTGAGATGTTCCTTTTCTCCGACCGCCCCTTATTTTTTCAGCTTTCAGTTTGGTGACGATCTTGTGTCACAGCAGCTGAGACAATGAATGGAAAAACTTTGATGCAATCGGAAGCTCCGAGAAAGACCCTGACACAGTCGCCGCTACCACAAACAGTCTAGACTGATCGATGACTAGACTCCGCTATAACGCGAGATCTAGCCCCGCCTCTACTGCAACCAACCTCTCCCTCCCTCTCTCTCCCTTCGTATCTGTACCTACCATAGACACACTCACCCGTACCGCACTCTGCAAAACCGTTGCTTTGCTTATCATGCCCGAAGATTCTCGGAAGGCTTCTGTAGAGGGCATCGCCCAACCGGATGCTCTGCTGCGCTCCGCTTGTACCGAGTGCCATCGTCGCAAGCAAAAATGCAATCGCCAATGGCCTTGCAACAATTGTCAGAAGCGCAAGGTCGCTGACCAGTGTCGTTTCAGGGATGATTCCAAGGCTACGTCAGGGGATGATGCTTGGGCTGCTTCCTTAGATGTTAAGCGGAAGCGCGATATGCAAGGTGAGGAGGAGGACAGTGATGATGATGTTGATGGGATTCTGGAAGCGATTGGCTATAGCCGTCTTCACTTGTTGACCAAGCTTGATCAAGACGTGAGTTGTATCTTTAGGCTGATACGCATTTGCTTACACCATCCAGTCAGGGAGCACAAAGCCTTCCGAGCAATATTATCTTGATCCGAAGGATAGCGCTCAGCTCCAACGTGCATTGGATGTACTGCCGCCAAGACACATCGTTGGTAAGATCGCCGATCCCATTGCTATGTCATATCTAACATTTATAGATTGCTTGGTCCAAAGCTTCCTTGATGTCGTTAACTTTTACTACTACATCGTCTACCCACCTCACTTCAGCAAAGAGTATGCTCGCTGGTGGGATGACTACACCAAGGGTCGGCCTTGTGGTGTCCAATGGACATGTCTTCTCCTCATGGTCTGCGCATGTTCCATCCAGCACATCGACAGCCAGACAGGTAACAGAATTGAGAGCGAGCTTAACACGTCTGTCAAAGACTTGACTCAGAAGTATCACGACGCTGCCAGAGAACTTCACAGCGCTATTCCTGTCGGATATGGCCATGTGTATACGGTTCAGTACCTGCTGCATTCGTGCTATTGGTTTAAGGCTGAGGCACGATTCGCAGAGTGCTGGCAGGTCCTTGGTGCTGTGGTCCGAGAAGCTCAGATGATTAGTGAGTGTCCCGTTATATGGGTTGATACAAGGGACTGACATTGGTAGACCTCCACAAGAAGCCCGTGGACCAATTGCCCGGATTTGAGCTGGAAATGAAGCGACGCCTCTGGTGTATCGTGGATTCCTGGGACTGGTAAGAACACATCCCAAATTTTATCACCCATACTTACATTTTTAGGCTCGTCTCATGTCTGCTCGCCCGCCCGATGCTTATCAATCGTGAAGAATGTGACGTCGGCCTACCCTGTCTTACACTAGAAGACTACCCAGCTTCGCCTATGCTGCATCTCAAGCTCCAGTCCGAACTTGTCGGTCTGATCTTCCAGCGTTTCGGCGGTCCTAAAATCCTTACCGAACCCTCTGATATTCGCGACTACCAGAAGATCATGGAGGACTTTATGAAGACCTTTCCTCCAGAGTATGCCATGGACCATCCCAATGGACCTGCTAATGAGGACCTACCGTGGATCGCTCTGCACCGTCATTATATGCACACGTGTACTCTATCCATCTCACTCGGACCTTTCCGAGGCTACATGGCGAAGAACATCAGTGAATCTACAGCTACCGCTGTGGATATCGAGTTCCGATTGACAGGTATTGACTACGCGCTTAAACTGATGGATGCTGTTCATCGGTTCTTTGAGTACGTCTGGACTCGAGATACCACCTTCCACTTCGTCCCCTTCTGCATCTTCGACACAGCCGCTCTTCTATGCTCGGTCATCATCCACGCTGAAGATGGCCATGTTCCACGTCGTGAAGAAGTCACTGGTTCTATCGCCAGAGCTTTCATCACGTTGAAGAAGCTACGAACTGCCACCAACACAGCCAAGGCTCCCTACGATGTTCTACGACGGTTGATTAAGAAGCTTCCGTCGTCATCTGGAATGCAGGCTGCTGATCCTTTCAAGAAGCGACGATATGATACTCCTCCCGGGGGTCAAGGAGCTGTTCCTGTTGGTGCACCTATATCGCAGCCAATTGTCGAAGCCAGTCCCATTGCGCCGACCCCCATGCCGGTTCCTTCTCAAGTATCTCCTGCCCAAGCCCACTACGAGCCTTACGCATATCCAGCACCAGTGGCACCTGGTAGAATCCAAACCGGAGGACCCTCATACGTGGCATATGCTACCAACGATGTAGACCCTCGATATCAACACTACACGTACACAGCTCCTCCTCACATGCACTCAATCCCTTCTACAACTGCACCACCATCTTGGCCTGAGGAGATCGATAACAGATCCCACATGCAGAATCTCACTGCTGCGCCTCCACAGGTCGACATGGGCTTCCAGCAAATTTCTGATGCCGAGCTGGGTGATCTTGCTATGTTGTGGAATTGGGAGAGTTTGGATCTCGGTTTTACTTCGAATCCGATTTATCAGGAGATCTGATTGTCTTTGGGTAACGTGAACAGGGCGCTTCTTTTTTTAAGATTGTCGGTTGGGGTTGAGTGGTGTTGTAATCCGTCATTTTAGTGAGGAGTACTTGAAGGTTGTTTTCTCATCATTCTTTGGTGTCTTTACTTAGTTCTATCTGCATCGCGTCAGGAAAGCCTTTGGGTCGAAAAGGCTATCTCACATGATAGCACTCCTGTCAGGGTAAGAGTCTTAACTCTAGCATGTTTTGGAAATTAAATATTATTCATCATAACCATAACCGCAGTCCATCCTCTCATACTAACAGCCTACCGAACCTTGACCGTAATCTTTCCAGTCTTGACATCATAAATGTACCCCGTAATAGGTCCACCCAGCACCAGAGGACTCTTCCTCAAAAACTTGATATCATCGCGGACACTCTGCTCCAAATCAGAGAAAGGCAGAAAAGCCATGTGATCAACGTCCTCGTCAAGGTCTTTTCGGACCTTTTCTTTCAGGTCGACATCGGAGAATGTGAGCATGCCACAGTCGGTCTAGGTTTTGTTAGCATACAGAAAATGATGAGAAGCTGAGGTAGACTGACGTGGTGTATGATAACAATCTCTGTTGTGCCAAGAAGTTGCTGTGAAATAATAATTGAGCGAAGAGCATCGGCTGCGCGACCGCCTGCGTTGCGGATGACGTGTGCTGAACCGAGTTCTATTCCAAGGATTTGTGCTGGATCGAGACGGGCGTCCATGCAGGCTATTATAGCGACTTTCCTATACATACATCGTCAGCAAATAGTCCCTCTCGTGATAGACTCATACATACCGGGATGGCGGAAGAGCAAGGTCTCCCTTGTCAAAGCCTTCGGCATACTGCTCATTGGCAGCCTCATACTCTGGTGTAATGGAAAGAGAGTACATCTTGGGTTTTTTGAAGAGCTAGAAAAAAGAGGTTAATTTTCTGCAACAGTCTGCGAAGAAACGAAGTTCTTATAATGTTGGCTTACAACCCCAAGGGTACTCTGCCAAGCCGTCATAGGCGGGGATTATGTCGCAATCCTGATACATAGGGATGATGGTGAAACGCCAACCTATGAAATGAAACTTCGCTCTTACATCACTTGGCACGCTACCCCAAGTGGCTGCAACACTTTCTGCACTACACTTTCCTCAACCTCATTCTTTATCAATTTTGTAAAGGTGGTCGGGATGCTTGGATGCTATGAGAATTTGACTTTGGCGGAGAGTAAGCGGGCATAGTGACAAACCAAAAAGCAACTCAATGACATGGCCAATCGATAAGAAGCTGAATAATTGTAATCAGTGAGTTAGATATAAGTTCAAGCTAAGTTTTTTTGAAAGTCACGTCTCTCAACGCGTACAGGTTCAATGTCAAGCACGCCTTTCCTGAGGAATCATTTTCTTCTTGCTGAAAACATTACACATTGGTCACATTCAACAGTCACAGGTCATCAAAATCCTCCCAGTTGATACAACATCTTCCCAGAATAACAACAAATATTGATTTGTTCTCTGAGACTCTGTCATCTGTTAAAAAGTAGAGTGGGGTCAGAATAAAGTTCCCTCTGTCAGAAGTTAACAGTGACGAACAGGCCTGATGGGATACGTCAAACAGACAACCTCAGACAATGACTCGTACTAGACAAACGTTACTTGGCCTAACAACGCCAATAAACGTGGCATCAACCGGGAACCAAGCTCGGCCCGAGCCGGTAAAGATATTAGTTGATCCTCATATACGTCAAAGCTCTTCTCTTTGTCTGTAACAGGCACTTGTGATGTCTTGTCTCATGATGATCTTAACTACTTGTAGCATTGTCAAGATTCTCAGGGTCTTCTAATTCATTGGTATTAACCGTATTATTGCGTAAAGAGGTATCACTAATTACAAATATGTAGACCACCCTCATCATAAGCCGTACTCCTTAAGCAAAACACCTCCCAGTCCTTCCATTACCCCCGATGCTGCGCTGCAAAACTGCTCAAACTCATCCTGTCATCATCCCCCGTAAGTTGATCAACCCTCGACTTCGGCCTCGGCGCGGGAGCCACAGCAGGTGCTTCCCTCCTCATATTTCGAATAAACGCCTCATCAGACTCATCATCAATCAGAACAACCATCCACACACCTACAGCTCCGTTAGATCCCAGTAGTGGTGTGCAGTGGATCCAGCGGTTGCGACCAGGGTTAGAGGGAGGTGCCTGGCCGCCTTCACCGTGGGACTTGGTCTGCATGTCGGTCTTGGACAACCAGCGAATCTTGGCTGTGAGACCGTTTCCGCCGGCGAATGCTTGGGTCAGGGTTTCGCGAACGCGGTCGGAACCGCCGATGCGCGAAAGGAATGGACTTTGAAGCATTCCTGGGACGCGGAGGGATGGTGAGGCGAAGAGAATTCGGAGACTGGGGAATGGGCGGACGAGGAGGTAGTGCTTGTAAACACCACTGAGACGACCACCAAAGCTCATCGCAGCTGTGTCCTGAAGAATGGGATCAGACAAGCGTCTGTTGATGGTAGCGTCATCCTCAAAGACGAATCTTGGCTTATTCCAGTTCGCAGGTGCTTGATCCGTCTGTCTCAAATCCTGCTGACGAGTCCTGTGGAAAGCGCCACCTGATTCACGCACAGTCTTGAGTTCAGTGAGATCAAACATCTCTGCCAAATCTCTGAACTCATCCTTCTTATCTTGCTGCTTCTCCTGGGCATGCTCACCCGGATAACGCTCATTCTCAGGGTTTTCACGGTTGAGAAGCTTGGATAGTGAGTCTAGACCTGAACAGTCTGTCACAAGACCTGATACATCGACTTGGGCACCAAGATGGTAGCGAACAACACCGCGTGAGTCGTAGAGAGGAGACACCATGAGAAGGTTCATGAAAGGTGAGCCGTCGCGACGGTAGTTGAGGAACGTTTCGCAGTGGTCTTGGCCAGCGGCGAGCTTGTCCCGGAGTCTCTGTACACTGTACGGGTTTGTCTTGGGACCCTGAAGGAAGCGACAGTTGCGACCGAGAACATAGTCCATACCATACTGCGTTGTGCGGTGGAATTCTGCAATTGTTAGTGCTGGTCATTTAATCTCATCATGGCTGAACTTACCCTCACTAGCGAACACAATTGGGTTGTCGGGTCGCGAAGGATCTGTAAGACAGAAAACCTCTGCCAAACCCTCTGAAAGCTCACGCAATTGAGGTGCCAAAGTGTCCGTTATTCTTCGCTTGATGGTGATGCTGACGGTCTGGATGTATGTGTGTGTAATGTAAGCTGGTAAATCATGGTTGACCATTGCTTGAAATGCATCAGTCGCTCTCTTCTGGAGAGCATTGTTGACAGTATTAGTAACGGGATCCATGGTAAAATCATGACCATCGATTTCCTGCAAAGAAGCCGTCAAAGAATTGGCGTAATTAATTGCCTTCATTGCCTTGAGGGTGTCGAGATAATAAGTCAAAAGCGGCATTGAACCAGGTCGCGATGAAGACAAAAAGTTTGTGAATCGCTGTAGTAGGATGGGATCATCAAAAATGACTGTCAAATGCTTGGCGGAAAAGAGCATCTCGGATTGACTCTCAAGAGTATACTGCTTTCCCATTGCGTGCGCAGGCACGACGAGATCAAATGAAGAAGGATCATATTCTTCCTCTGTCAATGGTTCAAGGCCATCGCCTTCTGCGCCAGCGCCCTTTGCTTGAAGGGCGGGAAGATGCGTAGGTACATAAACGGAAGAGATTGAGGAAGCTTCTCTATCTCTTTGAGACCAGACCTCATTGTCGTGAGATCGATAAGACATTGCGCTTTGAGATGTTGCAGAAGATGATGGCGGAGCTGGTGTAGATGCATGCTGAGTGTGAGTGTGAGTATGAGAATGACCGTTGTGGTTGTGATTGTGACTGTGGTTGTGGTTCTGGCTATGGTGCTTCTGATCCCTAGTGGGTGCTGACGATGGCTGCTGCAACAGTCCAGGGTCGAAATCGGCTTTTCCATCCCCTAGATCTTGTGTCTCAAAACTGACTTATTAGCTTAAAGACGGACTCGTATTGGGTCCTGGCCTAGCGAGGCTGGAGCTGAGACATAACCCAACATACCTCTGTTTGCTCGGCTTCATTGTGACTTGTCGCCTTGGGGTTTGTGACCGAATGGGGATCGGAGGTGGACAAGAATCCATATCGTCGTCTTCAACGAGGTTAAGAGTCTGCATTTTGGAGAAATTCGGTATGTCAGCCCAATGGAGGATTTACGAAGAAAACAAGGCCTTGTCTTAAACTCTCTAATGACGCAGAGACTTTTGGAGCAATATGACAGGCACATAAACGGCAACTCACGTCTTTAATGGGAAACCAACGAACAGGGCGTTGTACCGAATGGGGTATCCAGTGGAGGCGCGGCATTGCCCTATGGATCGTTGGAGTGATTGATCACCTTTGAATGACCGTTTTGACCAGAAATGGACTGGAATTTGGAACAAGGGTGCAGTTTACGAGATATTATAAAAACTGCAGATCACGATTTTTTGTAATTACCCTTCCATGACGACTTAATCTTTGGCGCTGTATGGCCCTTACAATTGGGCTTTCTTTTTGTCCTCCTCCAGCTCAACCCAGCGCTCAGGTCCCGATCCCGATGAAAGGGGAAAAATACTGAGATCGACGATCCCTGCGTCATCTATTTTGATAGGTTCTGCAATGTCTGGGGACCTAATTTAGCGGACCGCTAGTCAAGTAGGGAGAGGGACAAAAAGAAAAGGACCCTAACGTGGAGTCGTTGCAGTGGCTGAGGGGCTCTTTTTTGGCGTTGGCTAACCAGCCGAGTTACATCGACAGGGGATGGTTATCTAATGCCTGTCAGATCACGATGCATAATCGAATCGGTTCAAATCTGACTGCTGATCATCAGAATGCGGTGTTGAGTACAGTACCTGTTTTGGGTAGACGACAATTCTGGGCAAGCGTCTCTCAGCCGTGTAGGTATTATTTCCAACGACTGTAAGAACTAGCGAACTTAACAAGATTTCCAGAGTCAATGCCCATCAAATAAATGACGTACGGGGCACATATTTCCATTCCGCTGTCTCCGCTGCTATCACTGTCAACGTCAATGTCAGTGCCAATTCTTCAACGGAACCCAAGCTATTACTCTCCGACGACGCTCGGGCTTCTCTTGTTTACGTAGGTAGCGTTGGGTTATCGCTGGGTTGGGTCGTCGGGTCACATTTATTACCCAATACAACCGTTACTGTAAACGTAGTTACAGCGCTAAACTCTACCCCATGAAACCTACAACGTCCACCGCCGCAGGTGGAAAACGGGAAGACGGGCGAAGACCATCGCTTTGGGAATGGTGATTCTCTTATCAGCTTAACCGACTGTTTTATCGTCTGCCTCAACTGATGAACCATTGCCAATTGAGCTAAGCTCGGCGACCTCGTTTATTGTTGAATGGAATGTTGATCAATGAGCCGTTGAGGGTCAACGGCATTCCCACGTTCCGTCCGTCGTGCCTTTTCCGTCAATTGGTTAGCTTCTGCTGAACAAAAAAGAAGACTCCATCACGATTCTGACCCACTGGCAATAAAATTTAGAATTTTTGGGTCGCTGGGTTATCCCGGTTTACAGCACGGCAGATGTGCGTTTCCTTTTTTTCGGATCGTACAAGTCGAAAATGACAATCAGAAAGATGTTAACTTGAAACGATTGAGAATTTTGCTTCTTCGGACTCGAATCTGACTTGCATCGATTCGAAAAAGCACGTGAGTGAGACACCTCTGATCCCTTACCTTGGGCCCGCCGGATGATCCCTGTAGCCATGAGCCATGGGGTCTTCAGCTAAACGAGATACGTGACTTGAGTCAGTTTACTCCACAGGATCAACGTCTTGATGAACAGAAGTCTCGACTCTTCTCGCTAGGATATATTTGAGAAAGCGTAAAGGCCGTGATGATGTGATTCTTGCTCAAGACTAATTTAGACATGATCGCTAGCACGTGCGCTAACACTTTGACATCCTTTGGGCCGGTAACTTCGTAACATGTCCGATGGTCATTGCAGTATTTTATGGAGAGTACCGCCTCTGAATGACGAGAAAATGTTAAGACGGAAAAAGACGGAAAATTCCGTATGCTGATCTGACGGCAAGTCAAAGTCAATGCTGATAAGCCCGAAGCTCAGCTTGTTTGTTCAGAACTGATCTTTGCCTGGGTATGGTGAACAACGACACACTGTTGTACTTCAGCTGCAGGAACATCACCATGTTTCTGTTCACTGAAGTGAATACTGAGAATGGCTTAACTGTATATTTTCTCTCTTTCCTATGCAGAAAGGATGACCACCACGAAATCAAAGACGAAATAGTTTTTGCTTTATGTTAATCTAAATTAACGTTTGTCTTGGTCAACAACAGCAAGCAGTTTCTCCCCTTCGCCTACAATCTTCATGAACAATTCTTCGTACTTTGTTAACTCGCGCTGTACCTTTTCGCTGCCTAGCATATCTCTCAAAACTTAACAATGTAGATCAACCGTCTCTGAGACGTTTTGTGCTTTCTGGCAAGGCAGATACCACGTCGACCTAGCCCCTCCTTTGGGAAAGAGCTGTTCAGAAACACTTTTCTATTATTAACATGATTTAACATTAGAATGGCTATCGTTTGGGCTCTGTAGACCTTCTCTCAGGTTGTAAATTCATCATCAATGCGCAAGACACCGGCTTTAGTAAAAGACAGTCACCCAACACTAACGGTTTGTCGACCAACCGTTTCCTGGAGAGACGAATCGAAGATGTGTTGGTTTGTTGGGTACGTCTTATCGAGCATCCTCTATGAGTATGTTATTGCCTAAAGGCAAATAGTGAAGGTGAATCAAAATCTAGTCAGCATCAGCTGCTCAGGGTCCTCCGACCATTGACCAACACATGGAGAAGCCCATCCAGTCGTCTTCTTTTCTAAGTGAACATTTCTGTGACAGTCTAGGATAGCAATGTTCGATTCCGAATACTCACTTTTCACATCCATAACGTGGCACAGCTCGATATTATCCTTACCGTCACTCCGCACCGCGAGTCGGGGACTGGGTGCTTGTTAGCTGGTGCAAGTTAAGAGCAGTAAGTTAGTTGACTACTGCAGCAAATTTCCGTCCATGTATGATTGTGTTAGTTGCTTTTACTTAAGATTTTTAACATACAATTGAACAGCAATCTTCCCGTCGCCTGAAAGGAGTTGACACGGCAGGAGATGTCTGCTAACGGTAGATGAAGCGGTAAAGGGTAATAATGGCGACACAAGGGTGATAGAAGCGAGGACGAGGGTCGAGGACTTGAGACAATCAGCGAAATGCCTTATAATTGTAAAGTTGATGACTAGCAACAATCTGCTACGTACATGTGCGGATTCGGCAAGCAGCCCAGGCAAAGGCAAACAACAAACACCAAAGGGAAGAAAACGGGCGCAATTCTCGATACAGTTCCAATCTAATATATCACAGTCTGACTGCATCTTTTTGATACGCCCGAGCTGGCATCGCATCGAAAACACACAGATTTGTCGCGTAAAACAGGCTTCGCAGTGACAAGGACAGCCCAAACACAAACTTTCCCAACTATCACAGTATTCACTATAAAGTCAACAAACATAAGGAATATATATATCAACTATTGACTGCCTACTCATCACGAATTTGACATGCATTGAACCCGACACTAATAATAGGGTCTCACTGTACCAAGACGAACGACAAAGGCACCTTTCTCCTCTCATGTGCCATCGCGATCCGCGGCTCGACTCGTCAAGTACTCGTCAGCTTCTAACAACTGCTCTACCGGAGAATATTCCAAAACAGAGGTAGTGGCTCGCAGACGCACAGTCAACAAGGATCAGCACATCAGTACTGTGCTGTCCCTTGGGGTATCAAAACCCCCCTCTGTTTTTAATTTCTATTGCTTCGCCTAACTTCTTGTCACTGCCCGTCACTGCCAACATTCTAAATACCCTTAAGCCCTAGTTAGGGCATAGGGAAGGTTGTAATTCACGTAGCGACTTGGGAATTACGAGAAGCTTGCCTTCAGTAGCTTCGACTTTTGATTATTCCTCTTCTGCGTTGACTCTCTGCCATTTCTAACGCCGTGGTATTAGCATATCGCACTGTTTACCGTCGACGACACTTTATTTATCTTCTTTATCAACGTCTGCGATCATCCACCTTTACCACGACAACGAAGTGCATATTCTCACCTGCAATACCTGTCCACTCCTTACTAACCTACTATCAGTTACTAGAGGTCCATTTCCATCTATACAATGACAGCCCGACGACCAATCACCATCGATAGCGACAACGAAATGAGCGACGCGCCCGCGCCCGTGCGATGTCGTCACAATGTCGACAACTTTGACCCACGTGCTGCATTGGGTCCAGATGAGGTGAGGGACATGATCCCTCATGTACAGTCTCGCAACGCTGGGACTCCAATCTTCAACCAGCACCAAATGACATTACAGGAGCTCCTCTGCCTCACCCAAATCCTGAAGTCTCTCCAGCACCGCACCGAACAGCCTGTCGCTATGCTGAACTTCCGTTCTATACTTGAATATTCGTTTAACGGTTGGAACACTACCCACCATGTCGGTCATCCGCCTGCCCTCGCCGAACGAAAGTTCAACGAGTCTCGCATTCAGGTCGGTTTCCTCTCGCAGGACCATCCTCTCCCAGCAGGCAAAACTCGAAACGGACAACAAGTCCGGGCTGCCCGCCGTGCAGGCCAGCCCGTCTTCTTCGGCGTTGGCCTGCAGTACGAGGACGGGACCGTCGACTGGGCCTGGCGCGATAAGAACAATGCGGGCGTTAGCCCAAGGTACGTGACCCTTGCCAACGGCAAGACGGCCACCAGTATCCGCGCCGATGCCATGGTCCACTTTGACATGGCGGAGTACGACCGCATCCAAGTCTACAACTCGCGGCTCGTCGCCTACCACCTTCGCTGCATCACCAAGAAGTGGGCGGAGGTCGGAACTGCAGTTAAAGCCGACATCGAGATGGAGGACCAGCCTCGTGGTTTTGCGGCCGTGCAGCTCTCAATCCCAATTGCCCTCGAGCAGGGCGAACGCCTCCTTGAGGCTGCACAGATTGCGCGTAACCGCATGCCAACCGTCCATTCACCTGTCTTCTAAGCTTCTTCGGGGAGAGCGCGAGGAATGAAGGCCAATGCAAGTATGTTCTGTCTATGCCATTAGGGCTCTAGTCTACCAATACATTCCTGACCCAATCAAGTTGCAAATGCTCAGACTATTTACAAAGCTGGGCACAGACGTCATTGTGCAGGGTAGAAACGTTCAAAAAGATAATGGAAATGCGACTAATGCAATTCCTTTTGCAGCATCTAAATGATTTAAGCCAGGCCTTGATTTGGATTGTTCTTCCCCGCTTTCTCTCGTTCTCCTCCTCTCATTCCATTCCTCTCATTCTCTTCTTGATCTCTTCTCCATCTTGATTTGCACCGATCTTCCTTACCTGCGCCGTATCCGTCTCTTGCGCCATCTCACCTCTTGCGCCGTCTTCGTCACATACGCCATCTTCATCCCCTGCGCCTATAATCTTTCTTTGAACGACACAATGGAAGTTACAAGAAGCATTCTCAATGAGGAAGATTTCAGCTTGAAAGAACTTCACTCTTTCGATGATCTAATAGCAATGCTATACCCAAAGGCCAACAAAATCACCGACCCGATGAGAAACCATTTCATGTGGGAGGTATTCTTTGAATAGGATTCTCAGAATAAATCTCCCATCAACGAGAAGATTCCGAAGGCTCCTTGTCCTACTATTTTCGATACCGTTGTCCAGGCGGGAATTTGGAAGGAAAGCTCCGCGGCGTCACACCAGACACCTCCACCACCAAGGGCAAGAAGCGCAAGGCCGACGACACCACCAACCAGTCGTCAAAGAGAATGAAACAACAGACGTCTGAGAAACCAATGTCCAGCCGAGCGCAGTCAACCGATCCAGGCCACAAGGCCATCCTTACTGTATCTGTGACACCAAAGTCGGGGCTTACGTTCAGGTTCAGGTCAGAAACTGGCAATATGAATGGCGGGATCGATAGGGTAGAGCTGATTGAATTCGGAACCTTGTCTGAAGCCAAATTTGCTGCCATGGAGGCGCATGACCAGTTTTGGAGAGATGCGGCGGCCCAAAAAAACAAGGCATATCTCATCAGCCTTGCGATAGCGGCTACATCAAAAGGGGGAAAGCGCAAGGCCAACGACGATATAAGCCAGCCAGCAAATCGTCTACACCAAGACAATTCGGGGGAGCCAACTTCGACTCGAGCCCAGGCGACAGATACGGGCAACGAAGCTATTCTCACCGTTTCTGTTACATCTAAGTCAGGGATGATTTTCAGTTGGAAGACCTTAACTGGAAATATGGCTGGCGGTAGAGCTTACTAAGTTTAGTGCACTCTCAGAGGCCAAGTTTGCGGTTATTGAAGCACATAATAGGTTTTGGCGAGACAATGCCACTATCCAGAACAAGGTATACGTCGTTAGCCTTGCACGAAAACGGGTCAAGTTTTTCGCGGCCACCCGTGGCCGTGAAGACGAGGCCCACCCCTTCGTTGACTTCAACTTGCTGCCCACCAAGGTTTTGAAGCCTTTGCTAGCAGTCGACGAACAAGAGACACAGGTCAAAGAAATCCTCCAGCACAAGGAGTGGAGGGAGAAGAAGGTGCGCTGACTGGGTGGGCTTCTAGAAAACGAGCTAGCATCAGGGTCTTGTACCCAAAAGCCAACAAAGCTACCGACAAGATTGACTTTGCCCATCCGTCAGAGTGTCAAAAGAGTCGCCCGCCGAGAGCATAAGAGACGAAATAATTTACCTACTTTATGTAAGCTTAGACTAACACTTAGGCTATTTTGGCGCCCTAAGCCTTAGAGGATAATTCTTCTGAAAACAACCTGCCGCCGTCACTATAAGCTTGTCGTTGAACCCTACAACCCGACCCATGCATGAACTGGCTGTGATTCGCCGACATTGGTGGCAAAGCTGCCCCAACCACTGTTGGAAGGTCTCGTCCAAATGCGAAGGCCAGACAGCGAGATGGCGATGCTTGTACCATCACGAATACAGCACAACCCGAGATGGTACACACCTTTCCATTCGTGCGGGTGCTTCGCGGTCGCATCACCGAACGAAAGGATCTAACTCCGCTGCATGAATTCGTCACTGAACCATCACCAGGACAAAGTTTACTCAGATTCCTGTCAATATAGTATATATACAAGCAAGGCAACATCAAGTCTGAACACAAAGGACATGAAATCGCCATGACTTATTACCAACAAACGTACGCTGATACTGTTGAGGGCTTCTTGGAATCTCTGGTCCGTCACGCCGACTTTCTCTGTGTGACTCCTGCCGCCAGCCAGTACCACAAGCTGTACCGTGACTGGAAGGACACTGACACCCGGTGTGTTTCAACCGACGAGGCAGCCTGTATGACTCGACCTGGCCTCTACTGCGTCTAGGGCAATACCCTCACACCATGCTACTCTTCGGGGACCCCGACAGCTCCCGCCGACTGTCCTGGCCCAGAGTGACAAGATCCCAGGCAATGACCATTTGGTTAACCGATTCTCAGCCTACGGAGAGGTTTCTGCAATGAGTGCACTTCTAGCTTCTGTCCTTCCCGTTTACCATCTCAAGGTTCAACTCCGTATGACTAAAAGAATGTTTGACCTTGTCGCCAAGGTGATCTACCCCGATGTGCCTTTCACTTACCATGGCAGTCGAGCCATCAACAACCCGGAGTTCAAGGTTGAGCATGGTATTGATGGGTGCTTCCACGCCAAGTTCCCAGAGCTGAGTGCTGCAGTACTGTTTCTGAAGCATGGCAGTGGTTCGACCCACACACCGCGAATTGAACCCCTCTTATATATATATGTTATAAACATGAAGGACTCTTCTGTTCTGTTTTTATTCTTTCTCGAGGTTCTCAGGTCTTTGAATATCCCAAGGTAGTTTCTAAGCGCAGTCTCCACCAAGTCAAGGTCGGCCTCGATTTGCTGAACGGCTCTGTGCAGGACCTTCGTATCGATGCAAAGGAAGTCGCAGTCATCGCGCCCTATGCGGCGAACGTCAAGCTCATCAATCCGATGAGACCCAACCATCTTTCCCTGGAGGCTCACAGACACTACCACGATTGATTCATTCCAGGGCCAGGAAAGTTCAATCGCACTTGTTGTCATGGGCACTGCTCATCCTCGACCTGGGCCGGGATTCACCCAAAACAAACAATGTTTGAACGTACTCTACTCGACAGAAGTGTTCCGCATCTCGTTGTCGACATCAACTTCGGTAACCATCTACACGTTCACCGAGGAGCCTCTGTTCAAGGTAGAGAATACTGCTGGCGAAATGAGCTTTATTAAGGTTTCGGCTTTTCGGTTCACAGTGGCTTGAGGGAAGCTGGGTGTGAGACTGGGAGGGTATTCTAAACTTTAGTATAATAATATAAAGGATGGCCTAAAGGCTTGTCTAAACTTATGCAAAATGACTAATATTTTGTCTCTTATGCTCTCCGGGGTCAAGTTGTCTCATGTCCCACCCATCTGACCACTAACGCAAACGGTATTGAAGATTCGACTCTACAGCATCCACCAATAATACATCACGATACTGCGCTGACCTATCTTATCAATCAATCATCGGAGGGTTATTCTTGGCTCTTCTCCATCGTCAGTCAAATCGTGATGTCTGCCTCACATGATCGGACTTGAGCGGACAGTCCCCCGGAAGCGGGGCCGGTTTGGCGGGGTCACATCCAGGAATTGCTTCATCTGTTGCAAGATCATGTCATTCGGCATGAGCCATCAGTAACCTATCACAGTGTTTAGGTTGTCAGCGACTTTCTCAAATGCCGAGGCTATGATAACGATGATTTTGACAGCAACGCCAGTGTTCTAGCGCCAGACCCTTGATTGTGTCAAGCGATCTAGGTCAATTGATGAGACGACAGGACAGGAGCGGGCAACAGACAGAACATCACAGTGATGAGAGCCAGAGATGTAGAGTAAATTCGTAATCATTTCATTCTCAAAGGTATTTTGCTACGTTGCTATTCATAAAATTACAGTCGAGGGGAGACATTAGGCGCGCTGCCGTTCTTAACATCAAATCGGTCAAGGTTCATCACCTTGGTCCATGCAGCGACAAAGTCGCGAACAAGCTTCTCGTTACCACCAGCCTCAGCATAGGTCTCAGCGGTAGCGCGGAGCTCAGCGTGTGATCCGAAGACGAGATCGACACGGGTTCCGGTCCACTTCTTGTTGCCGCTCTTGCGGTCAATACCCTCAAAGATGTCACCATTGCCAACGGGCTTCCACTCAGTGCTAATGTCAAGCAGGTTGACGAAGAAGTCGTTGGACAGGACACCAGGGCGCTTGGTAAGAATACCGTGGGATGAGCCGTCCCAGTTGGTGTTAAGAGCACGAAGACCACCGACCAGAGCAGTGATCTCAGGAACGCTAAGGGTAAGGAGCTGAGCGCGGTCAATGAGCATGTGCTCGAGCTTGACACGGTCTGTGGAAGCGCCGTAGTTACGGAAACCATCGGCGGCGGGCTCAAGGTGGCCGACAGACTTGACGTCGGTCTGCTCCTGGGTAGCATCAGTGCGGCCGGGGACGAAGGGCACGGTGATGTTAACACCGGCATCCTTAGCAGCCTTCTCGACAGCAGCAGAACCAGCAAGGACAATCACGTCAGCAAGAGAGATAGCCTTGCCGTTGGACTGAGAGTCGTTGAACTTCTTCTGGATGCCCTCGAGACCGTTGAGGACTTGGTTCAATTGAGAGGGGTTGTTGACCTCCCAGTTCTTCTGGGGCTCAAGACGGAGGCGAGCACCGTTGGCACCACCACGGAGATCGCTGCCTCGGAAAGTAGAAGCAGAAGCCCAAGCAGTAGAGACGAGCTTGGAGACGTCAATACCAGACTTGAGGATCTCGTTCTTGATGGCAGAGATGTCTCCATCGTCAACGAGCTTGTAGTCCCGCTCGGGGACGGGGTCTTGCCAGGTGAAGACCTCCTTGGGGACCTCAGGGCCGAGGTAGCGGTCGCGAGGACCCATGTCACGGTGAGTGAGCTTGAACCAAGCCTTGGCGAAAGCATCGTTGAACTCCTGAGGGTTCTCAAGGTAGCGACGAGAGATCTTCTCGTACTCAGGGTCGAAGCGAAGAGACAAATCGGTTGTCAACATGCTAGGTCTGTGCTTCTTGTTGGGGTCGTAGGCATCGGGGATGGTGGCGTTGGCGTCCTTAGCAACCCACTGGTGAGCGCCAGCGGGACTCTTTGTGAGCTCCCACTCGAACTGGAAGAGGTACTTGAGGTAGTCGTGGCTCCACTTGACGGGAGTGCTTGTCCATGTAACTTCGATACCGGAGGTGGTTGTGTCGGGACCCTTTCCGGACTTGTAGCTGTTGGACCATCCGAGACCCTGTTGGGAAAGGTCGGCACCTTCCGGCTCGGGGCCGACATGGTCGGTTGAGCCAGCTCCGTGGGTCTTTCCGACAGTGTGACCACCGGCAATAAGAGCAACGGTCTCTTCGTCGTTCATGGCCATGCGGCTAAAGGTCTCGCGGATATCACGGGCGGCGGCGACGGGGTCGGGGTTACCATCAGGACCCTCTGTTTATTGTTAGCGATGATCGTGGCGATAGCTAGAAGAGAAACATACCAGGGTTAACATAGATGAGACCATGGTGAGCAGCAGCCAAAGGCTTCTCGAGGTCTCGGTTGTGGATGTTCGTGTGCTCGGGCTGGTCGGAGTCAGTAGCACCAGGCTTAGTGGTTCCCTTGCTTCCGTTGGAGTAGCGGACATCGTTTCCGAGCCAGGTATCCTCGCCACCGTAGTAGGTAGCCTCGTCAGCCTCCCAGGTATCCTCTCGGCCACCAGCGAAGCCAAGGGTCTTGAAGCCCATGTCCTCGAGGGCGACGTTGCCAGCGAGGACGATCAGGTCAGCCCATGAGATCTTGTTACCGTACTTCTGCTTGATGGGCCAAAGGAGACGGCGGGCCTTGTCGAGGGAAACGTTATCGGGCCAGGAGTTGAGGGGGGCGAAACGCTGTTGACCCTGCGAAGACCGTTAGAAACGAAGGCAATTGAGCGGAAGATTTAATGCTTACCTGTCGGCCGCCACCACGACCATCAAAGACACGGTATGTTCCAACGCTGTGCCATGAAAGTCGCACCATGAGACCACCGTAGTGGCCAAAGTCAGCAGGCCACCAATCCTGCGAATCGCTCATCAACTTGCGCAGGTCCTCCTTGAGCGCGGGGAAGTCGAGCGAGTTGAAAGCCTCAGCATAGCTAAAGTTCTCGCCGTAAGGGTTGGTGACATTGGTGTGCTGGCGCAGAATGTTGGTCTTGAGAGACTCAGGCCACCACTTCTGGTGAGTGACGCCGTGTCCAGCAACGTTGGGCACCTTGGTGTGCGCAACGGGACACTTACTCTCGGCCATATTGTATTGTGTTGTAGACAGGAATCTGGGTTTTGTTGCTGCTTTTGTGTTCAAAGTCCAGGTCCTCCTCGCTGTAGATAAAGACAAGATACGAGAAGAAAGAGACGAAGAGGAAGAAGACAGAGGGAGAAGGAACCGAGGCATGGGACAGGATGCGGGGGTGGAGTTTGGTGCCTCTTTATAACGTAAGGTAACAAGAGGCGGATTGGCAAAAGACGGACTCTGAGTGGAGTGGCAAGATGGAGTGAAAGAGGAGACCAGATGAGAGAGCCCGGGTCACTCTCGGGATCTCGTCAAAAGAGTCCGTTTGTCTGTTACTCGGGAACTTATGCCGGTTTCGTCAACAAGGTCAAGAGCTACCCACTGCAAGCCAAGTGCGGGGAAGCTATACCGATACAGCGCCCAGTGTAACTGTAACTACAGCGCGTAACAAACACCCGGATTACTTCGGCTTCGGAAGAGAGATACCCGCTGAGGAAAATCATAACATTTTAGAGTCAATCGCCTCAAAGAATCATCTAGAATATCATTTGTTAATAATTGATATCCTCGACTTCACAGTGAATTACACTTGGATTGATCGCCACAGGTGAATAACGTTTCGTCGCAAACACCCCGTGATCGGTTTAGTACCGGTCTAGCCCCGCTGAACAAAACAACCACTGCAACTGAACAGTCCAATTGTCTGCGCTTTAACAGCCCGTTTGGTCATAGACTGCTTACATACACCTGGAAAAAAGAGGATCTGATGTGCCAGGGGATCTCACGTCTTTGCTGTAGCGCATTGCGGATTTGGGCCCGAGATGGTAGGCTAAAGAGCGGGGTCAACTTCCCATCAAATGTCGTGTTTTCCGAACTGGGTTAAAAGAATGAGAGTCAGGCAATTGAGTGGCACGGATATAGATATATCAAATCATTGCTACTCTATAGAATCCTGCTTTATAGGTTTGATCAGTTCATTGACTGCATCATCATCAAAAGACAGCAATGCTATGTCCATGAATGCGAATCTTTGTCTGATGCATGGTGAGATCACTGTTCCGCTTCTGTCGGAATGGTCCCCCACCATCCACACCCACAAGCCGAGCCGGAACTACAAGCCAATCAAGAGCCCCGCTTACATTTGGAATCATCTGCAGTTCATGGAATCAATTGCCTTCTCTCATTGATCTCAGACATACAGACCGGTACCTGCGTCGGCGGCAGCCTCATTTTTTACCGAACGCCTCGTTACTCGGGTCATCACAAACAAGCCGAGGCCTTAAGAAAGATATCCAGAGAAAAAGAGACGGGGAATTGAACTGGTGACTTTCGCAAGGGCCAAAAAGAAGAAGGGTGGACGATAGCATCGTTGATCCGATTCCGTAAAGAACCAGACCTAGCTACCATCCGTTAGTCTTGTCAAACATTGGGGTCCATATAGGCTTTTTGGAGCATTTAATGAGTATCGATCAATGTCTCGGCATCTCACAGCCAAATACGCCAGTGTATCGAGCGCCGACATTAATTTTCTTGGTGGCAGAGAATAATCTGGCTGATGGAAGTCGCATCATCGAGAAATGTGACAACTCGCCTCCATGAATGGGTGTCATGACCAATCCTCCAAGATTCCGACAATATGATAGCCAGCGACAGCTAAGTAAATGTCAATGAACTGAAGTGATTGCCACAAGGCACTGCAGTTTAGCAATGTAGCCTTCCTTCTGATGGTCCGTAACGGTCGCTGGTGTTTTGACGCTGCGACAAGTAAAGGTCTATCGTGATGTTCAGATAAACATGCATTGCCGCAATTGGGATAACTACGGGAATGAACTCTAAAATTGACATGCCATTTTGGTTATTCCCTTTGACAGTTCAGGCTAAAGTAAACGTTTATGGCTGTTACGTTGCGTACTGAGAAGTCAGGCGTTGAGGCTTGTTGAGAGGCTTAATGAACAGAGGCAGGTGCGTTGAGGATCTGTTCGACGATGGCCTTCACGACATAGTCACAGGAATCAACATAATTTATAGCATGTAGAAGTCGGTGATGGACTCCTCTTTCACTGTCACTCCATTCACCGAAGCTGTGGTTGGATGGGAAATTGTACCGGACATGACGGTACACCGAACACCGATGGACTTCGGTCTTCGCATGGGCAGAGGTGTCCGTTGGTCACCGGAGTCGGGCGCTCTGATTGTCGAACCTGTATGTATGTCTGACTTGCCGCACTTCGGAATCCGAACTCTAGCGGCGTAGTAGAACATCATCCCATAGCTTTGCCGCCGATGCTGATAGGATGTCCGACCAATGTGACAGGACTGACCGTCTCTCACGGTGTTCGGTGAGCATTTTGTCGGATCCGTAGGAGCCCAGACATCGGCGTGATGCTATCCTCGGTGTAGTCAAGTAGCCATCGCTGGGCAACAAGTTGACCGATCTCCGATGGAGCGCAGCAGACGAAGTCACCATCATAGAAGCCGCAAGTTGGTGACATGACACCGGCGCCAAGCATTGAGCCGAGACCGAACTGTACATGTCGCACTTGTACGGAACTCCGTGACGCCAGAACTGCCCGTCGGCCTTGATCTCCTATGGTAATCCGATGGTCTCGAGCAGCTCGAGACTGGGTACCGACGGACTCATACTCGGACTTCGCAGCAACGAAGCAACGCCTGTCGCCGTATCACGACTGTTTTGTATGGATATTGTATGTATTTAATCGTTCGATCGCGTACAGAATGGACTTCGCCTGGCTTGAGCTTGGCGCGAGGTATTAGAGGGTTCAAGTACGGTCGCGTTCACGGACTTCGATGGCTCGGGGCCTGGTGGATCGGGTTTCAGTCGATGAAGGGACTCAGCAGTCTTGAACACCATCGGAAGCGTATCACAGCATTCAATCTGTGAGGATAGTCAGCGAGCGGTGTCACGTTGACATCAAGCACATGGTTATCTTGGGGTTCGGATGGCCGTCGCCGATGAATGCAGCTGAAGCGCAGGCTTCTTAAGCGCCGATGTCATAGAAGTTGGAAGAGGTTTTCTGGAAACCCGAGTGCTACTAAGAGCGTATCATGGCTTTCGGCGTGGGTGGAAGGTGTTCAGCAACCGCGTAATATCATCAAGTGCATGGCTTTCTTGGAGATCGGATCGGGCTTCGGTGACAGGCTCTGGAGTGAATCGGAGTGGTCTTTCCGAACTCCTAGCTGGTATACGTTGGGAGGTAGAGGTAGTCGCTGGGAAAGGATTATGTTTGGAGGGACTGTGAAGGCACATCGCGGTATCAGCTTCGAAGGCTATCGACAACCAAGGCAAAGGCGATGTTTTCTAGAGCGACGACTAGGTGAATTGTCGCAAAGGAGATTCCAGCTGTCTCGTTTAATGTCTTAGGGTCTCGGTGTCAGTAGACGATTGGTCAACCATGTGAAGTGAGCACAGCCAGGCGACGTCGCATAACTATCTTCGATGGATGGTTATGGGTGAGTTGAAGAGATGGAAGATTTCTAGGAAGCATCAGTGAGCCGCTTGTACTGAGCAAGAAGTCATGCGCCCAAGCATACAGCCAAGAAGTGGCAATAGAACCGTGTCGCAGTCTTCTTCTCAGTGTGCTATAGCAGGCCGTAGCTCAGCTTAGCCCTGGTGGTTGGCGGCTGGCTCGATGCGTGAGAAAACGAAAGGCATGATCGGTCGGACATGCACTGCGGGTAAGAACAGACTGGTTGCTGACTGGACGAAACCTGGGCTGATTCCAGCGGTACTGTAACGCTTCAAGCTCCAGACAGAAACGCGACCGCGTCGCGGAGTCAGATCGCCGCGCTTCTTCACGCGTCTATGATGTCATTTTGAGCTCTTATCTTATCAATAGATGACGTCTAGCCAATCATACTCTGTTTAGTGGAGAAACAGCTTAAGCTGGGAACCTCCTCTTCAATCGCTTGTTAATTTTAGGTGAGCTTAGATGAAGAGGACATAAATTGTCTAAATTCTCAGAAGGCTACACATAACGCCAAACAACATTTTTTCCTATTAGAGTTCCACCTGGAGAACTTAGAAAAATACATTGAATACTAAGAAAGGTATTTGTTATGCTAAAACTGGATGTAAAGTGCACTTCCAATGTTGCATTTTTTGAGGTTCGACGCTCTGAAACTACCCTAGACTCACAAGTGGCTTATCGTGCATGCCCGTTACCGGCTTTCCCCCGATAAGCTTAACGGGTGGGTCTACTTCGGCGCGCGCCATCTTGGCTGACCTGCCTCTGCTCGGGGCAAGTTAAGCATAATTCGGCAAACCACAGACCAAACGCCATTGCCGAATGATTTCTCCTTGTCAAGCTTCGTTCACTCCCATTTACTGCCGACATTGGGGGTCGCGCCGTTGCAAGCGCATTCTTCCACCAGTCAGATGTCATTCTGATGCAAGCCCCCAACGTGGGGTAACCTCTCTTCAAATACCGTCATCGACCCAACCTCACTCAAAGCTTCACCAAACACAATACTCCAATACGTTGCATTATTCACAATGTCAAAGACACTATCGAGTTCGCTGGCGGAAGCCAAGCTAGTCCCTGGCCCGGCTGCTAGTCTTATTCCCGAGCACTTCAAGCCTAGCACCAATCTGCGCGTCTCGTTTGATGGGAAGGACGTTGAGATGGGGAACTTGTTTCGCGCAAGTGAGTGCAAGCGCTCCCCTAGTATCTTGTTTGATCAAGAGGTATGTCGGGTGGATCTTGTGATGGGGAAATTTGCTTACGATGTTTGCTTAGGCTGATGCGCCGGGTGATGCTACGTACATGCTTCTCCTCGTCGACCCTGATGCGCCGACACCTGATGATCCCAAGTTTGCATTCTGGCGACACTGGGTTCTTCCTGGATTGAGACCTTTGGGAAGCGCGGATGCTGTTGCCCAGATTCAGCCAGCGCTCACACAGTACTTGGGACCTGGACCCAAGGATGAGTAAGGCGATGTGTTCTTGAGCGCGAGCTTCATTACTGACAAAATCCCAGCTCTAAGCCACACAGATATCTAGTACTTCTGTATCGACAGCCCGCAGACCTTGACCTGGCGAAGGATGATGTTGGCGGTGAGGAGTTTGAGCAACGACGATCTTTCGATACTGCCAAGTTCGTTGAGAAGTACGGCCTGCGACTGGTCGGCGCCAACTGGTTCCTCGGTGCTGGAGATGGTTGGAAGGAGTAATGCGACAAGATCAAGAAGTTCATCTGGACAGCAAATATTGTTCAAATACTACCACATGAAGTCATCGCGACTGTGACTCGACCTGCTCCATCGTATTCGTTGAACACCATGTTCTTTATGTTCACATCACTAACAGCACAAATACCGAAGAACTGCAAGGCAAAGTGAATACCATTATTCAATACGTTAATCATACATCTAAGAAACTGATACACATGACTCTAAGTAAGCTCCTGGCCCATCCTAGTTGCTGCTAACACCGTTGTTGATAAGCTTGTTAACAGTATCGCGAGGGACGCTCGCAACAACTCCGTCAAGAGCCTCGGAAGCGATGTACTCGCACAGACCCTCGGCCTTCTTTCCCAATCCCATGAAGTAAGCAGCCAGACCAGCAACGTGGGGCGAAGCCATGGAAGTTCCGGAGATGGTGTTGGTTTGTCCACCGGGCCAGGTGCTCAGGATATCGCTACCGGGAGCAAGAACATCGACGACCTCGCCGAAGTTGGAGAAGTAGGAGAGAGTGTCGTTGCGGGTGGTTGAGCCGACGGTGCAGGCGCTCTCTTCGGAGGCGGGGGATGAGTTGGCGGCGTCGACAGCTTCGTTACCGGCTGCAACAGCGAGGAAGAGACCAGCGTCGACGATGCTCTTAGCAGCGCTGTTGACGGCTCCGGAGCGCTCACCACCGAGAGACATGTTGACGACGGCGCCCTTGGGGCAGTTCTTGGAGTCGGCGTGGCCAGCGACGTAGTCCATACCAGCGATTACAGCGGAGTTGGTACCAGAACCATCGTCGCCAAGGACCTTGACGGCGTAGAGGTTGGTCTTCTTGGCGACACCGTAGGTGGTCGAGCCGATGGTTCCAGCAACGTGGGTGCCGTGACCTTGGCCATCGCCGTCGCTGCCACCGGCAAAGTTCTTCAGGAAGGTGGCGCGGCCATCGAAGTCCTGCTAGTGTTAGAGCCAAGTCATTCTTGAGTTTGGGGTAAACTTACAGGGTGCTCGACATCGATACCGGTGTCAATGACATAAGCGCAAGTACCCTCACCGGCGCTCTCATCGTAGGTGTAAGTCTTGCTACCAGGTCGGGAGCTGGAAAGGCGAGCGATACCCCAAGGAGCATTGTTCTGCTCCTCGGTAGCCTTGATGGTGATGACGGCATCCTGCTCAATGTACTCGACCTGCAGATTGTCAGTATGATGATCCTTGTCGATCGTGATCCGTGCGACTAACATTAGGGTCGTGCTTGAGCTTCTCAATCTCATCATCCTTGAGACTACCAGCGAAACCTCGGAAGCTCTTGGTGTAAGTGTAGTCGGCATTAGCCTGGAGAGTCGAAACAGTGTTGTCAACAGAAGCAGCTTGAACGCCGCTCTTCATCTTGACGATGTACTTGCCATCGACAAGCTTGACCCCGCGAGGTCGGATGACGGGAGCAGGCTCAGCTCGTCGAGAGACTGAGGATGAAGGAGCGGCCAGCGCAAAGGGCAAAAGAGCGAGAAGAGTGGCGGAACGCATTTTGATAAAGATTGTCGAAAGTTGGTGTTTTCGAAAACGAAAGTGAGTGTTGTAGTAAGTGAATGTAGTTGTTGACTCTGCTGTAAAGACTGAAGAGGCTGATGGGATGAGATGAGATGAAGTTCTGGAGACAGAAGCATCTATTTATCTCAATGCTTCATCTCCTTTAATCTTGTTCATCATGTTCGGTTGTTAGTAGTCGTTCGGCACCTAGACCTATCGTGTCTGGACATGTGCACCTGCTCCGATGATCGCCATCGTCCGAGATAGTCGACATCCTTGCTTGCAGCCACTACCTGCCTAAACAGCCACGGCAGTGTGCCGATCCCACACATCACCGCCCCTGTCGAGTTATAGCATGAAATATTAACGATAACGGCATCAGCCAACCGAAACGTTTCGTGGCATGGTCAAGTTTGACAATGCACGGTTTGCCACGAGGGCGAATCGTACAAAAGGAGTGCATAATTAATGAGATGCCTTGGTTTTCTGCTATGACTGGTTATTCCATTACCGCCAGGTCTGTGGAGTTGTGAATTAGCATTGTTGATCTCTCACCAATCAGAGATGCGAAATGGCCAATCTGCCCATGCAACGATATCGGCCGAGGCGATGGACCAATGACGACGATCAATTGCCTTGGTAGGGAGCTGGTTTCATGTCTGATCCCCTGAACACGTCAAAAGGTCTTGGGACTTTCTCGAAATATCAGAGGACCTTTTGAAGAGATTAACAGGAACGGATAAAAGTTCCAATCACAAGCAATTGTCCTTTATCTCAAGCAATACAGGGGTATTCGGTGCCGAGTTTTGGAAGGAGAAGCTTGAATTCTAGAGGCTAAGGGTAAAAGCTCCGACGTAGATCTTCACGTCGTGCCCCTTGCATTTGCGAAAAATGCTTGTATGGTCTTTTGCTCTAAGCGAGATACGCACAACATTTGCCTCACTTTGTTTTGTTACCGGAAGATTGCCAATTCGAGCGATTGCGACAAGAATGACGAGGTTACCCTTTCTTTGTTCGCGTAATGTTTGGTACAGGGAACATATTCCCCAATTAGAAGGCTTTCCTTCACCAAAAGATGGGGAGCTGGCGCAACGGTAGCGCGTCAGATTCCAGTTAGCTGTCCCACAGCGTAATTCGGGGATTCCTGAAGGTTATCGGTTCAAATCCGGTGTTCCTCATACTTTCTTTTTTTGCTTTTTTTGCTTTCTTTTTTTGTAACCTTTGCCACAATAGCCGAGCCATTATTTCAACGGTATGCGAAAACTTATTCGTCATCGATGTCTTACTTACTTGTTGACGGCTCAGATCAATTGGTCATCGGGAGCGTCTCAGAAACTGCCGCCATGTTTTGCCGTGTTGCAGAACCAAGCAGACAAAGCGTGCGAAACTAAAAAATGATTCGTTTCTGTCTATTGCAATTGAGTGTTCGCACGATCTCATTGGTATGTCCATAAAGTGTATGTGTTATTGTGGCCATAGTAATAGCCGGGCAAATATATACAGAAGTTAAAACTCAGTTCATCAAATTTTACTACCACAGTAAACCCCATTCCCATCTCTCATTACATTCATTAACCCATCTAACAGCTCTTAGTGACACCAGTGGTAGTACAGAATTGTCCATCAGGTCCAGATCCGATCTTGGAAGGCTCAGCGCCGTTAGAGTTGCCCTGGTAGCGATCGCAGTATTTGCCAGCGTTCTGGCAAGTGTTGCTGATCTTGCAGGTATCACCATAGTTGGTGTTAATACCACAGAGGACACCACCGTTAACAGCGACAGAGTTCTGGATGACAACGTTGCGAGGACCGCCGTTGTCCTTGCAGTTGCCGCAGCTGCGGACCAACTTGCCGTAGTTTTGAGCGTAGAAGTCCTTGATTTGGACAGTTCCTCGGCCGTTGAACTGGACGATCTTATCATCGGCGTTGAAGGCACCTCCACCGTTGATGAAGGATGTGCCGCTGGTTTGCTTGAGAGTGATGGCATCTTCGCAGACATCGGCCCACCAGACGTTGTTCAAAGTGCTGATCAAAGATTAGAACTAGCGACACAGACATGTAGCACACTGAAACTTACCAAGTTCCCTTGCAGTGAACACCCTCGGCTTGAGAAGCACCGATGATGACGTTGGAAAGAGTAGCACCGTTCTCGAGAATGAACATAGCGTCCTTCTCACCAGTCTCCGTCTGACCCTGGCAGACATTGGCTAATTTATGTCAGTCTGGCCCCCTGCTGAAACATATGTGGATGACTTACTGGTTCGCTCGAATCGCTTCATGCCACCGTCATAGCTGCCCTTGACAGGAACAGCAGTAGGGAAGGAGGTGACACCAGCAGACTTAGGAAGGGTCTTGGTGACAGCGGCGGAAGAGACACCAGCGAGGGCGAGGATAGTGGCGTACTTCATGATGGGCGAAAGTTGATAGTAAAGATGTCTTAGTGAGGCTGAATTGTGGTGTTTCTAATGCAGTGATGGAACAGTCTTGGCTCACAGGATTCATCATTCTTTATATAGCCATCGCTAATCGTATGTCATTAACTTTTCCTCACCGCGATGCATTGCTCATTACCGGAGACCCTGAGGGTTCTCAGTCCGGTCGCACCAATGAACTTCGGAAAATGACGAACGAGTCCCAAAGCGGCAAGCTAGTTCTCTCCGTTTGATGTTACATCTCCAGCCTCCCTCAACCCTCATTCGAGGAAACGAGCTTCCAAATTCTCCGTCTGTCCATCGCATTTGGCCAAACCAATCACACCGCTTCCGCATTCTCAATCTAGTCACCTGGCTAAACAAGCATTTTTGCCAAAGTCTGGGGTAAGGCGAGCTCTATTCCCAAAAGCCACAAGTGAAGCATGGGGATGGTAGCGAGCTAGTGTGATAAGACTGGTCTCGATTGGCGGGGTTATCTAGGGATGTTGTTGAGAAAATGGATCCACCAATGGTACCTTGTTTTAAGCTTATGATGATCGTGATATATGTTTGAGTTGGAGGTCTGGACGGGATCTTCGCAGGCATTTGGGGATCGAGGTTGTAGTGTTGTGGGAGGGAGTTGTTTCTGTGCCGTGTGACGCTCGTGTTCCTGGTTGCAATGTTCTAGACTTTGGGGGCTACTTGAGATAAGATTGATTCCAGAATTTGTCGTTTCAAGGGGAAAAGTACTTCGACTGTGACGGCTTTCACACCCATTTATGAGACTCGGAGTTGTGAGGGAAACATAGATTTTGATGTCTGCGTCACATGAAAGAGGAGATCCTGCAGAACCAATATTTGACAACTTCAAAGTTAACTTCGAACAACTGGTATGTACGGCGATCCGGGTTGTTAAAGAGTTCGATCTATATTGCCAAGGGTATGGTTCGTCGCGCATAGATACCGAAAGACCCTTGGCTCTCGGCAGCAAGTTTGGGGGATCTGCAGTGTATCATGTTAACATGAGACGACATACCCCAACGAAGAGGCCAGTACAATACGTGTCACATCCTCGTATATGCACTGATGAAAGGATAAAGAGAACGAATTGAGATATAAGACATTGAGAAAATTTAAGTTGTGCAGTCTAGGATACGACCAGGATGACTGAATATGTATTCAAGATAGCTTCGTGATCTCAAATCATAGTACTCAACATTATCTCAACTACCAATGTGTTGAGGCTCGGCAAGAACATACAAAACCTACGGCAGACTGTGTGTTCCCTTTAGAAAATGCAGATAAGAGTTTCCTAACTCAACATAGTCTGGAATTTCTGGATTCGCAGATTCGAGCAAGAACGGGATGAAGTGGCCATCGAGGCCTAAAAGCACATATAGAAGGCACACCAATATATCATATTGCCCCGACTAGGATTTGCAAGTTCTTCGTGGCGTAGTTGGTGCACCATGTGTCGAGAACCACTGTGCTCTTACTGAGGTCTATGCCATTCTCAGGATCAAAGATCTCATAGGTGGATGCCGGACGAATTGTCCTCTAAGTCTTAGGGCGCTAAAATCAGGTGGCCTAAGTGCTAGTCTAAGCTTGCATACAATAACTGAGCTATTTTATCTCTTATGCTCTGGGTAGCTAATTCTTCTGATGCCCTGACGTCCGAGTGTCGGTGATACCAAACTCTATGGCAATGCCATAGTCTAAGTCCTTGCACAGTTATTTGGGGTCTGCTGGTGACACATCTGGTGATAAGATGCCCGGTCCTTGCACAGTGAAGCTTTTAACGAGCTTCTCCTCCGGGGAACAATGGTCCCTTGGAAAGCCAACCCATTCAGAGCGTCACTATGTAAGGGCCCTGACCATGGCATTGCCATAAAGTTTGGTACCGTTAATGACGAGATCTTCGACCCTGAGAATGGCATAGCCCTCAGCAAGTGCACTCGGGGTCTGCTAGTGACTCCTCTGGTGATAAAGATGCCCGCAATGCGTACTTAATAAAACAACACTTCTGATTACACGAACTGTCATTTGACAGTTATATTTTCTGATGAACCTTATCCTCAACAACAGCAAGTGCACTGTGGTCCTTGACACATGGTGCACCAACCACACCATGAGGCACTATGCTGCATGTGACTGGCCATCGATTCACGCCACGCTCGCAGCTATCCCGCTGCACCACAGTTTCTTCAGGGTCGACCTGACTCTCGGTGACAAGGTTTGGAAGGGACGATAGGACGACTCCATCAAACCGATGCCACCAACGCCGGCATTTTCGATGCCACTTCAAAGGATCGAGTCTTGGGTGCCTGCATCCCAAGAGGAAGAAGTCCAAACTCTCGACTTTGCTTGCGGGGAGGGCCCCAGCATTTCGTCAATGCTGGCCTCTTGCTTCGTCACTACAGGCAGGAGCATTCTGTTGCAGCCTCCCAGCACGACTGGCAGGTTGTTCCTGTCAACCCTCGACAACAGAGTGTTGACGATGAGCATTGGAGTGCGTCTGAGCGAAAGCCGTGGGCCTGTGATCGGGATTCATGCGAATACAGGGGTCGCAACAAGAAGGCTCTCATGCGGCATCAGAAGTTCGCCCATGATAAGTTTCGTGCCTTTTTCTGTGACGAGTGCACCTTCTCCTCCGCCAACCATATCCAGCTTGAGATTCACCAAGCCACTGTGCACCGTGGCGAGAAGACCTTCATCTGCTGAGTGCGGTCGAGGCTTCGGACAGGAGAATACACGTGATACCAACGTCACCGAGATGCACGACGTAGCTACCATACCATGCTGCTCATTGGTCAGAAGTACGGCCTCACCCAAGAGGAGTGCAAGCTCGGGGTTGGGGCCCCAAGAGAAGGTTCAATGGCTGAACACGCTACTAGGCCTGGATGCCCTAAGTTTAGGAAAGTTAGTTTAATCTTTATGATAAAAATTAAAAGTCTTGCACTAATATTTGCCTAAATGGACCCGCCTCACAGAGTTGGGCATACTCGCCTGCATTGTAAGTTTGAGATGAGCTGAGATCAAGGAGATTCCAGCTATGTTGCGGCAGAATGCAACACTGGTTCCATATGGCGATTGACAAGGTCGATCAATGGCTGACAAGACCCTGAAAAAGTGAAAGGTGGATACTCATACCGATTAGAGGATGGGAATCTGAGTCGTCATTTCTCATATCAGTCTCCAGGCTTCATAGTCAAAACCCACATGAGTCGCTGTTTTCAGCAATGTGTGAGTGATTCTCCTCGACACAGCTAACCACTTACGTTGCAGAACTCAGCCTGCTACCCAATGTGCCAGAGTCACAATATTCAAGAAAGGCGAAAACTAATTAAAGCTGTAATGTTTCCTCGGCAATAAGCTTATAATGCTGAAAACCATCGTCCTCCTAGCTCAGGTTGCTCGGCCAAGAAGTGGCATGGGCGTTTTCGCATGAATGCTTCAACCAAGCAAAGCAAAGACCTCTGCTTACTCAAGATTGGACGAAATTTCGTATAGTCTCGTCTAATATTCGCGTTCATGCAGAGAGTACCACAATCGTATGATGGTTGCATTGACGGTGGCTGTGCAGCATCAGAGGACCAGCCACACTTTCTCGAGAGACAGACCGTTGGAACAAACGATCTGTGGCTCGAGTTTTAGATAGACTACTGCAAGATAGATATGCGAAGACTATCGAGCGATCGGGAGCACTAGTTCGGAGTTTTGAAGTTTAAATGGTATGCGAGAGTTTAACTGATACGATATGTTCGGCCGACTACATATCTATAGGTAGTGATGAAATTGCCAGTCTTGCTTACGAGTTCGTTGAAAGTTTAAACGACCTCTCTTTAAGAAATGCTTGTCTTCAAATCTCTTCATTATCTGGTGGTCACTGTCGATCATTCATTTGCTGTAGATAAAAACGGTCCCAGGAAACCACAGAAAAAATGCAGCCAAGAGGACACTCTCCAGAGAATCCTCACAATTTACGTTGAAAGACCAAATACACACATTAATTTTCTCCACGAAATTACTTTTCCTCAAATTACCTTTCAAAAGCCATGTGTAGGGTAATTCCTGTGCTGTGATCTTAAGAAAATTTGAAGCCGGCGTACCCGAAACACCAAAAAAATCTGATGATATGATCAAGATACAACTCCTTACACAAAACTTACCATACGAAAACTTCAACGGACCGTGACCCCGAAGTCGTACGTTCATAAACACCAAAAACCACCATGTGAACAGCAGAAATTTCCACTGCCACCCGCAAGATGCTGGCAAATGCGGAGGATGCGGGATACTTTCGCTTGCCCGCCCTCTCCGGTCCCCCCTTCTCAAAGGACCGATAGCCCCAAAATAAAGAACAGCTCGCATGCAGACCATAAAAAGGGGGTGCGGAGGAAGTTGGGTTGGGTCCTCTTGTTCTCTGGGGGAGGCGACAACGTGAACCCGCCCCTTCGGCGTATGTTGGAGAAATTCGACCGAGATTTTGGCCTCGCTCGCGGTGATTGGAACTGGGGAAGGGGAGAAAGACGGGTGGGTAACACCGAGGAAGCTGTCGAGGAACGCCGATCCGGGTGTGTTATGGTTATGACGGGTTGTGTCTCCCCCAGATGGAGAGAGTGAGGGGATTGAGACGAGACACTGGAGTTGGGGATGCTTGGACGTTGTACGTCAACGGTTTTTTCCCTCGAGACGGGAAGTGAGTTTGGGCTGTGATAGCCGCAGCCATGGCGTTTAACATTTACAAGCGTAGAATTTCAACGGCCCTAGCTCACTTAATATCAGATATTAATATGAAACTCCTTTAAGAAAGCTCTTCTGGTCACACGCTCCTTTACCCAGCTGGCCAGACAGTTCCAGACTGCAATAGTTCAACACGGTTAATTCTAATTTCGGTTCGTGTATATTTCTTTGTAAAAGTTTGTCACGAGAATGTAAGAGAAGTAAGAGCCTGCAGACGTCATCCGACACGATACCATGAATCAGGCCTTTGTCGACTGTTCACGGTGCTGCATTCCGGCTTCCTCCATTTCTCCATAGTCTGGACTCGGCCTGTTTCCAAGGATACGGCGCTTCTCCATGTCCTGTCAACCCGCGATCTGGTGCTTTTCCTCTTCTCCGCGATTGCTTGGAGTCGTCGATATGGGAATGGGGGAGTGAGGGTGTGAGGCTCCGTAACGTAACTCAGAGACTGGCTCCACCTTGAAAACGGCTCAAACGTTCGGGTCCGAATGAAATCTTTGATCAGGATCCGCTATTTAATGGGGCCCGATATCGAGTACCGCCGAATGTCGTTTTCGGCCCGTGTGGGTACGGTAGAGACAAGAAGCCATGGCGTTTCCACCCGTTGCAGAGCCGCATCAGCAGGGCAAATGATGTTATGGATGGGTCCAGGGGTAATGGAGGCTCTGCGGGAAGGGCGAAGCCAAGGCAAGCCAGGGCTTCGAGAAAAAAAGAAAAGGTCTGGTGATGAGTGAGTATTGGGAGGCAAACATGTGATGGTGATACCACTCGAAAAGCATCACGATTACAGTGGTAAAAATGCAGAACTACAGGTTATTGCTCTACCTTCCAGGTTGGGCAATGAGTGTCGCAGATTGGTTCAATGCCTGCTCTCGGTCTTATCTCGCATGCTCTGTTCTCCTCTGTTCCAATTGACTTTCCAAGGCTTATCAGTATGACCGAGCGACGCAATGCTACTCGCTCTCAATCCATGAACTCTGCGACGAGAATGGAGCACTACAGTAAAAAGCTCCGCTCAATTTGGCCGGTCTCAACGGCGTGGACAAGACTCGAGACATTTGGCCGAGTATTCACCATTGGCAGAGGGAATGGGCTGTTGCAGAATATCTCACTGTAAAAAAATTATTAAGGCGAAATGCACGGCAATTACAAGCGTCGGATATAGCGTCGAAGAAAAGATCAGATCAGATCCGGTATCTCGCGGGAGTTTAAGTGCCGTGACAATAACATCATAATGGCCACAATGGGCGACAGCTAGGGGAAAAAATTAAAACACCAGATTCTGACATTCGGAAATAAAAATCTGCGCGAGTTCCGATGCTGCCTTTCCCAATGCAGTCGGACCGAGACTCGGCGTCTCTCGGTGTCATATCATCAAGGAAATGGGGCTCAGCGGACAAGGCGAGCGTCGGAAATATGAGGAAGCTGACTAGTGTCGCGAAATGATCAGAAGTTGATGGAATTGAATGAATTGACTATAGTAAATTGTCTTCAACAAAATGATGAATAGATGAATGCTTTTGCTGTCTCTTGGTATCTCTTCCATCTTCAAAGGGTCTTGGTTGAACTGCCGCCCAAACGCAGACTCTGCCAACGATCATCGACGCCAAGAGATGGCACCAGAAGCCGAATAGAAGCAAAAACTGGATCAAGAGAACAAAAGAATGGGTCACGTGGGCCCATTAATCAGCTTGGAAAGGGTCCAAGTGCGTCATCAATGCCGAAGGGCGGCCGGCAGTACGGTAACAAGAACGGAAGCGAAGGAAGCGAGAAAAAATTGTCACCCCACGTAGGGGACCGGCCAACTCTGGATCGGTCCACCGTTTTCTGAACGGAGATGAATCTGGATTAAGCTGAGGCTAGGGGACCTCCGTGGAACCAATCAGCCCACGAGGGGGTGTACTGTAGAGTGGTCCGTTGTGAGAAGCTAGAAACTGCATGACAGGATACCCATTCAGTCCATTCCAGGAACACACACGCCTTCAACAGTAAGCAATCCCAACTCAAACCCCATGACGTGAGTCTCCGGGCCTTCTATTCACAGATGCTCCGCTATTACTCCAAGTCTTTTACCTTCTCACCCACGTCAGTCTCCGCAACTCGTTTGCTCCAAGCCCCCCGGGGTTTGAGTTAGCTTTTTTTTACTTTTCGTTCTGGAGCATGACCATCCAAGAAAGTCATGAGATGGGACCCATGGTCTGAAAGCTCGGTGCCCGCGATGTGTACTTGGCGATCATCTCCACAATAAACAATGGTAAAAAAGGGCCATCGTCGCTCTTCAATTTCGCTGTTTGTTCTGGCTCACCACCACATCTTGTGTATTACACACTTCAATACTCATACATTCTACTATCAATTGGTCAATTGACTTCTTCAATATGAAGTTTTTTAGCTCTAAACGCCAAGAGCATGCCGCCGAGGGCGAGCATCTCGAGCGCAGAAAGACTCCTGATACCGATGGCCATGTCACCTTCCTGGCCTGCTTTATGGGCCTGACAGCATCTTTTGGCGGCTTTCTCTTCGGCTATACTAGGTTTGTGCATTCTATCTTGTTTGTTGGTGTTGTGTTGCTAATATGATTCTAGTGGTCAAGTTTCAGGATACTTCCTCATGAACGACTACGGCTCCCGCTTTGGCGAACCCGACGGAAACGGCAACTACGAATTCAGCGCTGCTCGACAGGGAACAATCACTGGTCTTCTCTCTATCGGATGTTTGATTGGTGCTCTGATTGCCGGTAACCTTTGCGACACTATCGGTCGCCGCATGACCATCTCTGCTTCCGCCTTCTGGACCTGCGTCGGTACAGTCATCGAAGTCGCCTCTATGCATGCTTGGTACCAACACGCTATCGGTCGTCTCGTCACTGGTGTTGGTATTGGTGCTCTCTCTGTCGCTGTCCCCATGTACCAGTCCGAGTCTGCTCCTGCCATCATCCGAGGTATCATCGTCTCTTGCTACCAGCTCATGGTCACCCTCGGTATTTGGTGCGCTGAGATGGTCAACTGGGGTACCAACCACTACGATGGCAGCGCTTCTTGGAGAATTCCCAACGGTCTCAACTTCCTCTGGGCTCTTCTTCTCGGTGTTGGCATTCTCTTCCTCCCCGAGTCCCCTCGATTCGCCTACCGAATGGGTAAGGAGGAGGAAGCTCGCAACAACATTGCTCGCCTTGCTGGTCTCGAGCCCAACTCCCCCAGTGTCAACCGCCAGATCGATGAGATCCGTGAGAAGCTTGAGGAGGAGCGTTCTCTGCCCGAGACCCGTCTTGTTGAGATCTTCACTGGTCCCCGCATGATGTACCGTACCATCCTCGGTATTGTTCTCCAGGCCGGTCAGCAGCTCACTGGTATCAACTTCTTCTTCTACTTCGGTACCACCGTCTTTGCTTCCACCGGTCTCAAGGACTCCTACGTCACTCAGCTCATTCTCGGATCCGTCAACGCCTTCTGTACCTTCGGCGGTCTCTATGTCGTTCAGAAGTGTGGTCGCCGTATCTCTCTCATGATCGGTGCCGCCTGGATGATGATGTGCTTCCTCATCTACGCTTTCGTTGGTCACTTCGCTCTCGACCGTGAGAACCCCCTCAACACTCCCGCCGCCGGTACCGTTCTCGTTACCTTCTCTTGCTTGGCCATTGTCGCCTTTGCTACCACCTGGGGTCCCCTTGTCTGGGCTGTCGTCGCCGAGATGTACCCTTCTCAGTACCGATCTCGCTGCATGGCTATCGCCACTGCCACCAACTGGCTCTTCAACTTCCTCATTGGTTTCTTGTAAGTTTTCTCATCGCAATCTTCACTTTTAACATCTCACTAACATTGTCTCAGCACTCGCTTCATCACTGATGCCATTGACTACTTCTACGGTCTCGTCTACGCCGGATGTTGTTGCGCCCTCGTCTTCATTGTCTTCTTCTTCGTCATCGAGTCCAAGGACCGCACCCTCGAGGAGATTGACACAATGTACGTCCAGAAGGTCAACCCCATTACCTCCTCCAAGTGGGTTCCCAACAACAACAACAACTCCAAGGTCGCCCGTGAGGGTGTCACCGATGAGGAGGCTTCTTCCTAAATAACCATCAACCACCATCCACCACCTAAAAAAAACACACATCACGCTATAGACATACACTATAGAAGCAGCCGGACTGGAATGCCGGCGAGTAACGATTAGACGGACGTTGCATTTAAAAAGTATATTCATGAGGTGAAGGGGAATGAGGAGGTACATAAAGATGAAAGAGTATTATATATCCTTGTATTTAGCAGCATATTGCGATTAATATCATTTCGCTACGTTTTTGAACACTTTCAACTTCCCTTTACATCGTGATCAATCGAGTCAGCATAGTCGAGTCATGACAGTACGGTCGCAAAGATCATTGAAGCCGTGAACAATCTCGATGACCAGGGATCGCCAATTGAGTTGCCAACCACGAGGCACAGTGACGCGGGATGGGCTGACTGTCGATCACTAAGCTTAAGCTTCAAGGTTAACCCGCCGTTGGTGGACAGCAAGCCCAAAGCCCATTACAGTTCGGCTATGAATCATGACCCTCACACCTAATCTTCAGCACTCCTTCCACTGTAAGGTCGCTGTAACTCAATTGAACGGCACGGTATTTCCCGTAAGGATCGACATCGTGGCCTGGTTTTTAAATCTCCTTGTCTAACGTCTTGTCAATCAGGTCGGACTCAGAGGACGGAGGTCGGCGGGATTACCAGATTAGGCAACTCCTGCTCCGACTCCGATCAGGGCTGAAGCAATGTGGACTTGGCGTGCTCTTGACAGCTTCACTGCTATTCTGCCATGGTGGATGGGTCGTCTAGGCCATCAAATATACACGAGCATAGGCAATTGGTCAGCAAAACTCTGCTATCTGGAATTTACTTCCTATAAAAAAAGTCAAGTCTCATGGCAAAGGATAAGAGAGTATACATTGAACAGCAAAATACTATCAATCTATCTTGCAACTTGAAAGTGTCAACAACATCCCCGAATGCTCCTTTCCACCAGGCAGCGAGCGTAGGATACAGAGTCGGTTATCTCAGCTCAACTGTAAGCCATTCCTCATACCGTTTGTTGCAAGCCGAAGTCAGCTACCTGCAAACGGTGGCCTCTTACAGCCTAGCCTTGCTGCATCACAAGATGTCAGACACGCCCCAGCCCAAGCCCGACCAACACTCGATTGGTCATTAAACGCAAGTCATTGCTAATGGCTTGCTGTCTTGAACCCTAGTCACACACTGCATGCTCTTGACAGCTGGCTGTCGAGCTGCATATGTTCAGTCTGGCGCAAACATCGGAGCCATGATGCTTGAAAACTGTAACTTTAGAATAAAGTAGCCTGAATCCAAGTCTAAACTCAAATAAGGTGACTGAACTATTTCGTCTCTTGTGCTCTTGGCGGCCAATTTTTCTGACACCCTGACGTCAGTGAACTTGTAAATCTGATGTCATTTCGCTATCGTTATAAAACATTTACGCTAATTTTACATAAAATGTGACCATTTTGATCTAACCCGCCAAGCGGTAACATTCGATAACCTTTCTTCAGGTTGCTAACCTTGGCTATTCCTGAGTGAATTGACCCAGGGCGACTACTAGACGATCTCCTGACTGACCAATGTAAGAACCCCAGGTGAGGATACTTGGTCCCCATAGAGATGTCAAGATTCTGATCAAAGACAATATCGGCCCCGTGAGCTGATACGGCTGTAGTCCGTACCTTTTGACCGGGCGTATCGGGCAGAAGAAGCTCAAGCTCGACGCACAAAGGACTTTCGCCTCCTAGCCCTTGCAAGTCTTTAGCCATGAGAACATCGATTGCGATGCGGATCTGTTTGTGCTCTGGTTGTGCTTTTAGGATGTAGCCCAAGCTACCAGCAAACATGGCATCGTTTAGTTTCATTTGGAAATCATTTGTCTGGTAGTTCAGTGCTGCCATCTGAACACCATGTTTCCAACATTCCAATGGATCAAAGTTGGACGAGTTAACACGGCTTGGATCTGGATATACCCGAACCATGTGTTGTGTATCAGCCAGTCCAAGACTGTGCTCCTTGTCGATACGCTTTCTGAGGTTTGTCTCGGAGATGGAATAGATGAAATTTCTATGCGTATCGATGGCATCTGGAGTGGGCAACCGCTTGCCAGCGCCATAGACCGCTAGGCTTTGTAAGACGTCCTCTTGGGAACCTCGTTGGTCTGGTTGGGGTATGACTGAGTCAACTTGCACTCCCCATTCGTGTTTCGCTTGATCTCCATTCTGCTCCAGATCCACGTTGACAGCATCATGACCTTCATGATCAGCATCTTGAGGGTTCCCACCTTGTGGCATTTTGACTTTGAGTAATATCTTCCCCCGTAGCTGGTTTGGCGAAGGCAGTGTCTTCGAGTATCCTGGAATTGGCTTGGTGACTAAACACTCACCAAAGACCTCAATCATAACTCGAGCCATAATATCTCTTTGGGACTTGTTGCAATGTACCTCCAATGACAACCAAAGAGGCAGATCGGAGGCAGCAAAAGCATGCTCCTTGATGGTATTGATAACATCCCGAAAGTTGATGGACTTCGTCAAGCTGTAGCCGTGCTTGACGATAGGCTGTCCCCGCTGTCCATCCCAGCAGTCCACTTCCACAGATCGACATCCCCGGGATAGAGCTTCGACGTAGCCCTCCAATTTCGAACGAGTGGCCACTTGCCGGCCGAGGAGATATGTATTGTGAGAGGTGGAGATGAAGTATTCGTTGACAGGGCGGTCTAGATCATGAGATGTCGATGTGGTTCGAACTGCCGTGTTATCATCGGAAAGAAGATGGGCAGCCAATGCGTCAGGGGAGACATCGGTTGCTGGTAGTATCTCTAAATCTGATTGGGTTGAACCAACAAGAGTACTTGATGAGTCAGTGAACTCTCCGGAAACCTCGCAAACGTGGCTAAGTTCGTCTTCCCCTTGCACGTTCCTCATAAATAATGAATAAAGCTCCGGTGATATTCTGGTGTTCTTGCGGTTGAAGAGTTTGGTCTCGCGACTTGTGATCATGTCCAGTACAGTCCCGTTTGATCTAGACGTGTGGCTCAGTGGGTATTTAACGAGCTCGTTGTTATCTCCAGACGTTGACGCACCAGCTGCCTGCTTTTTGTTAGCAACAATTCATCCAGTGTATAGACTTTGACTTGCAATTGATGGTCTGTCATTTTCGACATCAGAGATAACACATGGGTTACTGCTGAATGCAAGTTTGATAAGATCAAAAGCAGTGGGTATCGAGAAAACACAAACAAGGACGGCGAGATGTCCGCAAAGAATGATATACGCAACAAGCATCCTACCCGAGTGATCCGTCACTCCAGGTAGGAAACCAATGTGCAGAGAAAACAAGGCTATTCTAGTCATTGATAGAATGCCAGGAAGCGATATAAAGTGGGAAATTCCAGCCCAGTACACCATTGACATAAGATGCAGCGTCTCGCATGCTAGAAGGAGACCAACTTGGGCAGAGTTGTAAGTTTGGAGACCGCCAAGGATGCACCCACGCAGCATCATCAAGAAAAACACAATCAAGGCGCAGTATTTGTGACCTTTGTTGCCGTTCCTGCCGACACTGCCCGGGCCTTGTATAACAAGCGAAGCCATCTCAGGGTCTTGCGACCAACTCCAGTAGAATCCTGCTGATAACAGAATGAGGACTATTAGAGCCATCGCCGAGTTCTCATAACTGTAGATGCTTCCATCTACAAACTGATAAGTCGCCCATGCGCTGAGAGGGAGCATGAAACAGCTGAGAAAGAGCCTCACAACAGCCCAATACTGAGTTTTGAATTGAGATCTTAGATTGGCAAAGCCACTCCCAGGACTTGTCTCGCCATGCTTGAGTCGATGGGTGATGTAGGACGATATATAGAGAAACAAAAACACAATGAGTGACAGAACGAATGTGTTCATCCAACTTCGAGATTTTGTAGGTGAGCCAGTCATCTGAGTGAGTAACTCGAGGCCAGGCGCTCCAGTGATGGTTCCATTGTGTTCGTAGATACCATCTTCAACCCCGGATCGTGCATATGGAGAGCCGCGTTCGACTACTCCTGTTGGTAGCATAAGAGTAGACCAGCCGCAAAGGCCGACCAATGGTTGGAAAAAGCCAGGATATCGGAGGCTCAAGGCCCCTGAGAAGAATACGAATTGAATGTATGCCAGTACATCGATTGCGCGTGCAACAAGTGAGTTTTTGGTGATGGTTCTGGTTCTCTGTCGGACCGGCCAACATGCTGCAAGACAAGCGAAGGTGAAAGTAATGATTGGAAGCCAAAGGCCGAGAAGACGTATGGCTTTGGGAACTGCCGGGGTCAAGACTGCGTGAACGCAAGAGAGTGTTGTGTTATCCGAGTTTTTTAACTCGAATGTCGTTTTGTAAGTGTCGAGTAGGGTTGATCGGTTAAACGATGTAGTGATAGTAAATTTCGACCTCGAACCAAGGAATCTCGACGTGAAGCAGGTCTTGTTGACAATCTCGCCTGAGATCGAAGGAGTTTGATTCCCGTAGTCGACGATCGCAAATCGAGGAACAATACCGGAAAGATCGGCTTCGCATGAGTTGCGTTTCGTCAACCCAGCGATAAGATCAAACTTCCAGTCAAAGGTATCCCTCCCTCTCTCAACAGACGCGCGAAAACTCTCCGGAATGAGTGACGAAGAGTCATGACCTTCAGAGCAGTCCTGGAACTGTACATAGGCACCTCGACAGCCAGCTGTCAAGAGCATGCAGTGTGTAACTCTTGACAGCTTCATTGCTATTCGGCCATGGCGGATGGGAGAGATCAAATTGGGCAGCCAGCAGTGGATCTTGACTGATTGCCTCCTGGATGATTTTGCGCTTTGGCCAGGAATGACTAAGCTCGCAAAGGGGCTAATAATAGGGACAATGCCAAGAATTCGCCCTATTTTGGGAAAGTTTATACGAGTTGGCCCACTTGGCGTGTACCCTCAACCTGGATACCGGGTATCTGAGAGGTCAAGAACTCCTTATGTTTGACGATTTTATGCGAGAGCATGATGTATGTCGGATGTGTTCTTCTATTGTTCTATCATGCCCGGTGGTGCTCCAGATCCGTCTCTACTACCGGGTTTCCCTTCACCTTGGCCATCACAAACCACCATCATCCACAGCCCTGGAGAAACCTCACTGAATTCGCTGAGTCATGATCACGCCAGTTCGAGTCGTGTACTTGGGATCGGTGATATCATCAGGGAGCAAATTGCCATCCCCATTGGTGACCAATCCCTCAACCAGTGTGGAAGCCCCAACAACCTCAAATCCCAGCTTTCGGTACAGACGGATCGTAGCAGTGTTGTCGGCTTTGGTCATCAATCTCACAAGAACGCGAGGTTTCTGTCGCCGTTCTTGAAGATACTTGAGGGCTTCTTGACAAAGACCCTGTGCCAAGCCTTGACCTTGGTGCTCAGGGAGAATGGAAAGGCTCAGCAGCTGCCACTTTTCTTCTTCATCGTCTTCTCCAATGGGGGGCTGGCCGGAGGCCTCGGGAAGAGAAAAGTCCTTTTTGCTTGCTGGACCTCGTAGTGTGACTTGTCCGACCCATTCTGCCTGTCCAGATGTGCTGGGGTCGGTCGATGTCGCAATACAGACGAGATTCTCTCTGTCTCCCTGAAGAATGCGATCCTTCCAAGTGTCGAAAGTGAACTTTGACTCAATTTCATATGTAGATGCGAAAGATCCGGGTGATGCCTTTAATGCTCTGAGACGTAAGTCGCGGTACTGAACTGCAGACTCGTCAACTGAATGTGTCTTTGAAATACGGGAAAACGAGTATCGAAACCGTTTCGACATGATGTGGGGCTTGAGATTGAACTGATAGGGTAGGGGAAAGTGAAATATCGTCGACTTGACTTCTAAATATGTAAGCATGGAACGAAAGACTGCAATAGTTTGACCTCTTCTTATAAAATATCATATTCGGGAGAGTTACGTTGTTTTGTGGCGATTTATAATCCAAAGGGCTCAAATGACAAGTTCATGTAGTAGAATGACAAGAAAGGGTGCAAAATCGTGATAGTTCCGGTAAGGCTGATTATTAAACATTGAACATAGGTGGACCCCCTCCGAGATTCCTGCTGGACGTAACACTTGGCGCCAATTATTTTACTGTATTTCATGACTCTCGAGTTTGCGTTTGCTGAGGACTCTGTCAACATAAATTTATGGATACCTGTGGTTAGGCTAACTGAAGGTTATCTAACGTGCGGTTAATTATATGTAGATGTTGGGTACTTGATATTTTACTCAGAGCCTAATCGACCAAGCTGAAGGTAAGCGGTGCTTACAGTAACATGAAATCTTGGATGTCAAATATGTTGCCAACTCGCTCCGAGAATATCCCATGGATAGAGTGTCCCTCTAATAGCCCTGTTGGGTGTGTGTTCGTCCATAAAGATGTCAATCTTTGAGGGAGGATTATCATTTATCCGACCCATCGGTTGCAATGCTTTCAACAACATCGAATGTAGGAATCCTTGACACTAATTCGGTAGTTAGGACTCTTGATACTTGTCTGAAAAGGGTTCATATACTGCATATGTATTTCGAATCAACTACCCTCCCAAGCATGTTAGCAAAGAGTAGGTATCTGATCCCTATCGAAACTCAGCACACAACAGGAGTGAGGATCAATCTTGCCTCAAATTCAGCTGTGAACTTTATTATACGACAGTTTCAGGATAGCTTCCGTCTCAGGCTAAATCATCCGTTCACAGCGGGCGTTGTATGCAACCACCACAGAGTGGCATGTCCGAGCCCTAGAAGATCTGCAACACCCTAGCTAGAAAAAGATGGAAGCTCCGGCTCCATGAGACGATCTATTGACAGCTCCGGCCCGAACACCTGGATTGACCAGCTTGCGACGATCTTTACTGGCTTCGATATAATTGTCTATCTGCAACTTGGGAGATTTACGCCGGAGGAAAAGACCCTTTTGATACCCAACACGATCGCCACGATGATCCTCGGAAGCGTCTCTGGGACTTTTGTATTCCATAGATGCCCGAAGTCAAGCAGCTGCTGCAATTCAGTATGTGGACGGAATTAAAGCAACACGCAGTTGAGGTCAGAACAAGGTATCGCATTAGAGGCCGTTATGGACGAAGAACTATCTATACAAAAAGAAAATAAGAAGCTGGGTATAAGAAAGGTATATACAACATTATCAAATGTTTAAGCAGATTATAATAGAAGGAATGGCAAAGAAATTTACACCACTCTGAACTCAACAGTCTTTTTAATGACATTACCCTTAAGGTCCATATCATCAAGCTTAATCGACTCATCACCTTGCGATGAACTGCATTCGATGATTTGGTCGGTTGAGTCACTTCGTGTTTTGGACTTTCCTCCATTCACTCCGACAACGTGCTCAGACCTACTCTGGCCAAAATCGTCCTTCTGGGTGGAAGTAAAATGGTTCTGATGACTGTTCTGGTGGCCGTAACGATCTCGTGAGGAGGGGTAGTCTTGACTACCCACGCCAAATTTGAGTTTAGAAGAAAGGAGATCGATGCTACAACAGTTAGTGCTGAGTCAAAAGAGACTGTGGGATCCAACTTACTACAAGACCATGGAATAAATACAGAAGATTGCATAGAAGAAGCGATCCAGTTGCGTAGCAATGTTCTCAGCTGTCTGGCCAGCAGTCTTGAAGGAATGTGTAACCGCACGAAGAACACCCTGCAGTGCCAAGAGCGCGACTCTCATCTCTGTGCTTCGAGCCAAGTATTGAAAAAGACCACCACTGCGAGCGATTTCGGCTGATGAAGCCTTAGCTGAGGTGAAGAGAACCATAAGGAAATATGCACTGAGGCATTCGAGCAGAGCGATAAGACCGAAGTAGCCGATATGAATGTGGTTGATAGTCATCAACAAATCGTTGTTCTGGTTGAGGATAGAGCGGACTCGGAAGGCGATGATGACGATTCGAACCATGACGATACCTGCGATGCCGGTCCAAAAGAGTGACGCGAATACTCTCCATCGCGTTCCACGGAGGACTCGTTTAAGGATAATGTAACTATAAAACAAGAGACCGGCTTCTTGGAGCTGGCAATTGTTAGCCTGTGCAATCCGAAACGGGTAGAAGATATTGTACCAGCCAGAAAATGTCTGCAAATACCGATGCTATTACAGTGAATATCGGTGGATGTTGCTGATAGTAGACATAATAACATAACCCATTGGCGATAGCTCCAGCTGCCGACGAAAACATGGGCACTGCTGCCAGCAGCGTCCAGCTGGTGATACCACATACTAGGCACCCGAGAAAGACATTTCCCATACAGATGGTGAATAAAATCGACCAACTCAGCTCAAAGAATACTGGCACCGCCATTGTCGATCACTCGTGTAAGAAGAATGGATGGGAAGGAAGTGACAGGCGACTAGAAAGAAAAAAGCAATGCGACATGGCCGAGTAGTTAACAAAGTGTAACCCTGGCCAGATGATCAGACTCCTATTAAGTTAGGCAGATCGAGACAAAATGCTGCACAGCCTGATCCTGTCATATTGTGAAAGTTTGCTTTGACCCCTGATCCTGACTCGATGGGATGCTATCAGCCACAAGTATGTCACTTACGTACTGGATAATTAGAGACAGACCCCGGATTCGAGCCATTCAAGTTTAGTCAAGGCGCCCTCCACGATTGAACATTGGCTAAAGAAGGTTTACCATTTTGACAGCTGAAGTCGGATTCTCCGTAGTCACGGAATTGGGCACTCGTCTAGAGAAATGGTTGGTGAAGCTAACAAGTTTAGCAAAACATTAGGCTGTGGCTAAGCTTGATTGAGGAAACCTTGACTCGCGTCCCCGCGGGGAATATGCAACGGTGCTGAATTAGAGTTCACGCTTTCGGCACCTGAACAGGGGGATAACCTCGCTTGGGTTTCCCTGAAAGGGGAAGGTAGGAGGTATGTCGGTAACGAAAACTCACTGCCGGTTGGGTGAGTCTTTGGACCCTTGCCAAGCCGGAATGATGTACACGTTGCTTTTTGTCTCATTCCGCTGACACTTCATGATCGGAATAAAGAACCATGACAGTGGCTGAATCACTAATGCGAGCAATCAATGGAAATCACATCATCTGATATGTTTTGTTGATGGTACAAGGCTTCTTGAATCGCGACATAATAAAATAGGAGAAGTCTTGAAAAGTGCCAAAGTCTAGAATGAGCCGGGAGACTACGAACCGAGCCGAAACTCCCAGAGCTCATGTATGATCATTGCTGTAGAAGGGTTAGCTTTCGCAATGCCACCCAAACAAGGTCAAGCGTGCGACAGTAGCAATTGGCAAAGTGACCAATGTTAGTGGTATCCAGAGATGTCCACTTCCCGAACTTTGTTTCTCGCTCGGATCGCTTCACGGGACGGTTTCAGAAATACTGCGTGATGAGAGAGTCTATTTATCCTAGTAATTGAACTCAGGAAGTCCCGATATCTCGTCCAGATGGGAGGTTATGTTTGAAATGAGGGATAGGCGGTATGTGTCACCAGAAGCTTCACATGCCTTTCTCTTTTGCAATGTGGCGTTTTCGGCATTTGACCGTGGAAGATGTTACGGTATAGAAACAGCCACAACGAAGCTAACAGCTAACACTTTAGTCAAGCCACTGAGGGGTTTCTTCGTTAGCGAGGCGTCAAGAATGGTTTTAGATGTGGTTGTAATCTTGCTCTCCTTTGTTTCGCGCATTTTTAACTTTGGGGAGATTAATGACAAGCATCCTGGTAGCATCGGATGTCAGTGTACCCGGTTTATGATAGCCCTAACCAGCGGTTATACCACAACGGGAATGCAGAACGGTAGCGAGATGTAACCATTGCATTGAGTTGTAGATGATATTTTAAAGAAATACAGAGCTTTGCGGATAATCTTTCTTTCAAGACGGAGAATTGCAATGGAGAATCAGATACAACCTTTGATGTCTGCATTATATCATTTGTCACATTAAACGATCAGCTTTGTATCGCTCCGGCACTTGGCCACGTCAGCAGATCGTCGGATCGCATAGTGATTGAATACAGCTACAGCCTTATATTTAAGAGGCTCAGGAACCGGCAAAGTAACAAGGTGACCTGCTTTTGTTTCAAATAAGCATACGGCTAATTTCTGCAGATTGATAAGGTTCTGGAAGCCCTCTGGACGTGGGCCCGTATAAATGTACATTCTTGGCGTTTATGCGCACATAGCATGATGTGACATGGATAAAAGCTTCATACTGGCGATTCTTCCACCATTCGGAGCTTTACCTTGAAGTATAGAGTTTCCAAAAAGTACCGAATATTGATCTGAAATATTACCCGAACAGAGCGATTCTAGCCTAGTTTCACAAGGCTGATACACGAGTTCAATCTCAAACTCCATGCAGAGCCACCGGAAAAAGAGGCAGTTCGCTTGGCAGTATGCCCCCATGACATGATGATCGACAAATATTTTGACAATTTTACTGATAATATCATACGACGGCCCGTAAAGCCACTTGTTGTGTTGGTTATACAACCAACATGGACAAGGATATTTTGAAAACCCCTCATCAAAACCACAAGGCGGTCTGTTGTTCTTTTTAAACTTTTCAAAATCCCCAGTTTCATGAAAATTGAGTGAGAAACTAGCGTCAAAGTTTATTTGCCATCTTTGAAAGCAACTGGAGCGGATATGTCGTCGCCAAAGTCATCCCGGTCTAAATCCTCCCCTGCTCCCCAGTCGCCTAGTGGGATGCCGATGAACCAGGTTGCTGGAGAAGAACCGGCAATTGAAGTCGTGAGATCTTCCCATCGTCATTTAACCTTATCCATGCACTGATAAAAGACTTTTGTAGGGCGATGATTCCGATTCTTCATACACTAGATCGTAACCTTTACCCGGTTTTCTGGGTCTCGAATTCGCACTAATAAATGACAGGACGGGAATTACCGATACAGAGTCTCTAAGGTCCTCTATTTTGAGCTACAAGTGGGAGAACGGACGACGCTACCATGCTTACCAAGATGGATCTTACTGGTGCGCAGTTTTGAGTCTTTGAATCGTACCACGACGGCTTGCTAATTATTCCCAGGGCTCCAAACGATGATCGTCAGCAAGAAGCAGAAGACTTGATGTAAGACCAAAAAGAATTGGATGTTTCGGGGTTAACAGAAATCGTTAGGCACGAAGTCTACAAGATCATTCTGAACGGTGAGCTTTACGAAGCTCCAATCAGCGAGAATCCTCAGGTGGGTCAATGACACAGGGACATGATTATTATAGGCTCTAACCAGGTACCAGAGGGTCCTTGATGTGGGATGTGGAACAGGTATTTGGGCAATGTGAGCGCCCAGGACAGCACCGACAGGACGATTCTAACAGCTGTAGCGAATTTGCCGACGCTCACCCATCTGCTGATGTAATTGGTACCGACCTTTCACCTATTCAACCGAAGTTCGTTCCTCCGAACTGTCATTTTGAGGTTGACGATATTACCCAAGTATGGACGTACCCAGTTGATCACTTCGACTTCATCCATGTTCGTTTCATGACAGGCTGCATTCCTGATTGGACAGAGCTTTTCAAGAAGGCGTACAAGTAAGTCAAGTCCCCTCATCTCCTGATACATGCTGATACCTGCCAGGCATATGCAGCCCGGGGGCTGGGTAGAAAGTCTTGAGCTATGGGGTACTTCCAAATCCGACGATGGTACGCTGAAGCCCGACTCGCCAGCCCACAAGTGGGTAGAGGTCTTCAAGGAGATCGAAAAGATCACTGGCAAGTCCTTTTTCTGGGACGATAAGATGGCCCAGTCCATCAGCGATGCAGGGTTTGTAAATGTACAGGGTCGACGAATCAAGGTACCTGTTGGAACATGGCCGAAGGATAAGACTCTCAAACAGTGGGGAGCTTGGAATAGGCACTTTTTGCTTGAGGGTCTTGAGGGCTTTTCTATTCGTGGATTAACCGAAATGCTCGGAGTAAGTCATTTTGCTGATGAATGACTGCGGTTGACAGGAACTAACTATTTGTTTAGTGGAAGTATGAGGATGCGCAGTTGTTCCTCGCGGACATGCGCAAGGAACTGACAAACCCGGATTTACACTCATATCTAGAGGCGTAAGTATCGACTGAAGTTGATCTAACTTGGGAACTTGACCTGACCAGATTCATGCAGCACGGTCTTCTATGGTCAGAAGCCGGAGGCTTAGGAGCTGAGGGTATTTGGGCGAGGTCAATTCTAGGATTATCAGAGGGGAGGCCAATCGCTTCTGCTTCTATACATAGTTGGGAATAGTAAGTAGAGCTCAATTCCTTCGTAGCGTTCTCCGTACATCTGTGACGCAGAAATTAGACTTGCGTAATGATAATCACGAAGCGCAGGGGCAATAGGTCAAAGAAGACTTTCCAATCGTGACATGCAAACGGCAAGGCTTTCACAGCAGGTCTACTGAATAGCAGCCGATAAAACGACAATCGGTGACAGGAAGAGAGAGAGAATTATGGTGTATCAGTGGCTGGCCCACGTGTGCAGAGGTGTACTTAAGACTTGCCATGTACTACTAGATCGAATCATCACCACCACACCACTACAATCCCGAGTGACGATTCACCAGCCAAGATGTTTTCGCAGTCCCCCACTAATTCCTATCAGGAACAATTCAGCTATTTGATCAAGAAGACATGGTCAAAACATCGGCATCAAGCTAACAATCCACCTCTAGTAGAGGTAAAGCCAAAGCATCAGCAACAAACCAAAGATACACCGGTAAAGAAACCAGCACCAGGATACAAGCCTTTGAACAAGTACTTTCACGCACAATTCCGCCTCCGAACTGATGCCAGAAGCTTTGTGCCCGACAAGAAGGTCTTTGATGCCGCCTTTGAACCACAGTACATCGTTTCGTTCGAAAACAACTTCAAGGATTTGGAAGTCATACGCCATTCGACATGTGGCGATGTGGATAAGGAAACGCGGCGGCTGAAAGATCGGATGGTGGAGCATGGGTTGACGAAAGATTGGTGTGCAGCGTATGGGTTTATCGATGGTAGCCCTGAACCTAAATTGGGAAAACCACCGGTTAATGGTGTCGGTCCCAAGATAGAAGGGAAGACACATGATGAAAAAAAAAGACGGGAGGCAAGGTGGAGAGAAATCAGAGAAAAAGAACAACGATTCAGGTGTAGAGAAAGATGAGTGAATAAGAAGTTGAAACTCAACTGATGCATAGAACTCGGTCTTCGTGCTGTGGTTTCGTTCTGATAGTAGGAGTGTTGCTACTGGGCTATTAGAAATAGAAATAGAATGCGCGAACAATTGACTATTCTTCCACAGTTGCACTTATTATTGGTCTCTGGTCATCATTCGTTGTGATACCCAAGGACAGCCTTTTAGCACCACGTCTGATCTTAGTGACTGGCAAACACGATTTACCACTTGCACCATGTGATATGAATCACGAACAGCGCATGAGTACTTAAGTACGAAATTGTCCCATTCCATCCGAAAACAATTCATGCATCTACTACGCTGGTATCGAGGAGAGAAGTAAAATGACTCGGTACTATCTTCACGCACTCTTCTTCAGAAACGAAGAAGTATCTGCCGACTATATGTCCAGGCTAATCAACTTCCAGACTGTTACACAAACAAGATACAACATGAGTCTGTACTTTGACGATATCTTACTCCAGCTAACTATACCATGTATGCCATCTTCTTTGAACAGGGAACGGAATGAGATGTTGGGTGCTATGGATCAGTATGGCCTTCATGACGATTGGCCGAAGGTGTTCATGCTGATTAACGAGGAGCCTCATGATGTGCCGAATAGGTACATTGATGGAAAGATGTAACGGCATGACGGGCAAATAGACTATCACAGCTACAGTAATGATAGAACTCTGATTTAGACCTTCCTGCTTGTCTGTCACTAGGCAGATAAAGCTGCTCTAAAATGTCTCGACTATAAGTACCATCGCATAGCGAGTTCCTTTCTCTGCTACATCAAACGCTCTCATACCACTAATAAAAAAAGAACTATCACAACTAGATACCCAAACATGAACGAACTACGCTACCTCAAGACCGTTCTTCGTAGAACAAGCAATGCATTCGGCTACATGTACAGCCTGATGCGCTTTCTTGACAACAACGGGAGCAAGTATGCTTGGAGGGTTTCTCGACATGACGAATTGCTCATGATCTCGGAGCCTTTACGCAGGGACATAGATAGGCAGGAATGTGATATGAAGCGTGCGCTAGAGAGGGCGGGCATTACAGAATACTTTGATGTTCTGTTTTGTGCAACTGCGGATGATCCCGTGGAAATTCCTTATGTGAACCCTGAGGTTTACGGACGGATGTATGTGGATAGTCACCGTCACAGGCAGTTGTTGTCTGGATTCAGAGGTTAAGATATCTTATCAATGGACCCCGTGACAGGGCTTCATAATACAACCCAAGCATCCAATTGCTGTGATTCGGCCCTCTCGAGCGACTATATATTCTCGAGTGTCAAAGAGTTTTCGCTTACTCGTTGTGTTCGCACTCATCAAAGAAAAGTTTAGTATATACGACGCTTCCTAACAAACCATGTCTTCCGTATATCTCCACCTTCTGTTCCGGCGGAACACCGAACCATCGAACCACATGCCCGTATTGAGACAGTTTCTTCACGGTTGCCATGGCAGGGTATTCATGACACTATTAATGGACCAGTCTATACTCATAGTAACGTTCAAAGACGAGGACCGCGGAATCGGCAACATGCGACACAGCGCTCTGATCGAAACACGCGAATGGGGTCTGTGGCAGCACTGGAGCTTCACTGGAGACTGCGTTATGGAACCATATGGAAGAGACATGTTATTTCTGACCTTGTCCATGGAGTCTGTACAGAGGGATGCGCGGAGGGGGAGGCCAGAATAGCTTGTGATATGTCCATGTGGCCGCGGCACTTAGCAAACAAGGCAGTTGCTCTCCCGAACCCTCTGATGCAGTGCTAAAATGGGGATCCTATATTCGCTGTTGATGTTAATAACGTCAGATCTACAGCACAGAGCATGTGCATAGAACAAACAAACAAACACGGGCAAGTGGAAGAACAATAGCCCTTGATTCATTGCCCTGTATTAGCCTGAATATATGAAGCATCGAACAACTAGATCTCCGTCACATGTAGATAGACCCGTTGTGATCTCGCTTTCAACAACTCCGCCCGACATCAACAAACCCGCCTGATTCACAACTTGAACAACAATCACTGATCTCAAATCAACAAGCATTTCTAAAACAGATAATCTAAAATGGCTGAAAAGCGCAAGATCACCATCATGGAGCGCAAGAGCGGCGCATCTACTTCCAAAGACGGGAAGGTCAAAAAGCTCGATGAGAAGTATACGGGCGTGAAGGTCATAATCACATCCAAGAAACTCCAACTGGAGTTCTCTACAGTCCCTAACCATGGAACTGAAAGTTTCACAGTCAAGAATATGCGCTCGAGGATGAAAGACCAGGGTCTTACGGGGGATTGGACGCCTGTTGGGTCATGGTAGTAGGGATGGCGACGACTTTAGAGTCGCGGATTGGGTTAGCTCGGTTGTGTTACCTTCTTTTCGAGACACGAACGATACTTTAGAGAATTTCCCGAATGATACTGGGGTCTGCCAATAGAGAGATTTACGTTTGTAGGTGTAAAATGAGTGGAATGCCCGTGACAACCGGGACCTGCATATCGACAACACAGTCAGAAATAGACTTCCGTTGATAAGTGGAATGTGGATTCTGATTTGCAGCATCAATTGAGGCTGCATGCATCAAAGCTAATTAGATCTATAAACAACTTGAAATGAGAAATAATGGAGTGTTGGCATAACCGAAGACTCGTGCTTTGACAACCTCTTCAAAGGAAGCAAGGACTGTCTGTCCATTCGCTATTTCCAGTGCAAATGCCGATCGAGGTAGCTAGCTTCTGTAGCTAAGCTTCCCCACCCCGCATCATAATGGCCATTTCCAAGGATCTATCAATGCCGAGCAATGGAAAATCCACCATAGATCGTGGAAATCTAGGCGACACGAATCCTTGTGCACATCTTTAGCTTCATCCTTGTTCCGTCACACCTCTTTCCCCCGCGTATCGCGATCCGGTTGATCAATTGAGATTTAAGCAGGGAATTAGAGTCGTGTGTCCTCCTACTGTCTCAGGCACGCCATGATGTCAGTCCGAGACATTAGTGCAAACCTTGCCCCATCGCCAAGTTAGATAAAGATATTCAGATGCTAAATTCCTTGTGAATCCTGATTGTGCATCCGTCTTAGCCGTTTATTATGCATTGGAGAGACATGATTAAAGACTTAGGCCTGGAGTGACGCTGAGTATGACGTGGGTGTTGTGTAGCCCAAGACGTTAGTGTTCAACTCATGAGGCTCTAGGCTAGAAATAGGCTGGTTTCATAATGACGCGCTGATGTCACGACAGGCACCAAAAATCATCATGAGCGCATAGGATGACGCATTGGAATTCAGCCCCAAAGTCAGATTTGAGGATAATTCAGATAAAGGGCTGGTGCTGGCTCAGTTCGTGGCTTGTGATTCATATCATCTATTCTACCCATCAATTGAACCAAACTATTTTATTTTACCCAAACTACCTGACCAATAGCCGACATGAGTGGTCTCAGAAACGAATTCCAGCCTGTTCTGGCTGACGATACTTCGCGATCTTCTCAGCTCAATGGAGAACGTCGTCAATCTGGACCGTTGAAGGAGATCATTGCTCAACAGGACAGTCTCTACAAGTACATCAGCGTATGTATCTCAGTAAAGTGCATTGGAGAATGAATATTCACATGCTGCTACAGTGGGAGGATCCAGCTCGAACCATCGGATCGTATTTCGCTGCCCTCGGCTTTCTCCTTGCTGTCCACCATCTCCACCTCACCCAGCTCGCACTCAAGACTAGCGCCATTGGACTCGGAGGTAAGTGATTGCATCTGCATTACTGGCAAGGGCAATCATATTAACTATATCGAGTGATGTCACTGGCTGAGTTCGCTGGTCGCTCCTTTGGTCCCAACAACTTCGTTTCTCGCATGCGGCCCAAACAATACAAGACTGTCCCCGAATCGACCCTCAATGCTACTCTCAAGGATGTCCACGACTTGACCCAATATGCTGTCGTCCAGGCTCAAAAGGTCATCTTTGCTGAAGACCTCGAGAAGACATTCGCTGTAGGTAAACCGTCCGACTAGCTACGTCACTACTAACAACCAGCAGGGCTTCGCGATCACAACCTCCCTCTACTTCCTCGTCCAGTTCATGACTCCCTTCGGAATTGCCATCTTGGCTCTCACAACCGTCTACATCATCCCTCTTGTCACCTCTCCCCGAGGCCGAGGCATCGCCCGCGATGGAATGGTACGAGCTCAGGAAATCAGCGTTGCTGCCGTCGACCAAGCCAGCACCATGGCCCAAGACAGCAAGGTTGCCGTGTCCAACATGGCTTCTCGAGCCCAAGAATCCGCTTCCAACATGACTTCTCGAGCTCAGGAATCTGCTTCTAACATGACTTCCAACGCTCAATCTACCGCTACCAACCTGACCTCTAGTGCACAGGACACTGCCAACAACCTCCGACAGAGAGCTGGTAACATGTTGCCTGCTATGATGCAGAGCAACACTGAGTCTCGACCTAAGAATGTCAGCGATGTCACCTCTAGCGTTCCTCACAGCTCCTCTGGGCCCACTCAAGCCAAGGATATCTCTTCAAAGTACCCCAAGGATGATATGTCGTTCCAGGAATCCAAGGACAAGGCTGCTAGGGCTGATCGCGACATGGCCCACAGCTTCGACAAGTCACCAAAGTCCAGCTTCAGCACTTCCGACAACTCCAACAAGGGCTTCTCCCAATCCGCCGTTCAAGGCTTCCCCTCTCCAGCCAACGACTCATCATTTTCCAAGGCCTCTCATGGCCACTCCGATGACTTTGGCGCCGTTACCAGTGGCTCTTCCAACTCTCCCGCCTCTCTCACCAGCAACGTCGCCAACATTCCATCTTTCACCGCTACTGGCTCGGATATGCCCAGCTATGCTCAACACCGAAGGTATGTCAACTACTCCAAATTCCCTCACATGGGCGGTTCTGACTCTGGCTCGCGATCTAGCTCCAACCAAGCTCCTGCTGGCAAGCGACCATCCATTGATGATGGCAACTACACTACCCAGAACAAGATGGGCCAGGGTTCTGAGTATCAGCACTTTGTTCCTCGCGAGGCTCCTAACAGAGGTGGGCTCGCTACCACTGACACTGAGTCCATGGGCAAGATGCCTCTTGGCGATTTGATCGACCAGAAGAACCAGGCTGGAGAGAAGGCCCCACCTCTGTCTGCTGGTGGTCTCAACGCTATGAAGTAGTGGACGACAAACACTACAACGATTGATGTCAAATTGGAATATTTCACATATGGTTTATGATTTATTTTATGATTTATGTCGAATACGTCTACGGAGTCTGCTCTGGTGGAATATGGAAAGCATTACAATTATCATCGACCTGACTTGAAAGAGTACATGGTCTTGTATTAATAGGCAAAGCAGCTATATATGAAAACAAAATACTGTTTTATGAATCATTCTACAAATCATCACTGTCTCTTTGTTCCCGCATAATTTCGTGTCTTAGACATTACGAAATCGGATAAATAATAGTCCTCGTTTTAAGATGCCCATCCTCAATGACAATTCTTAAAGTTGATTTCTTTAAATCAGAAGCCGAAAATATTTGCCGGTAGAAGGAAGCCTATCACTCGTTCGTCATTATTGTTCTTCGATCGGGTATACGGAAGCACTGATATAAGACGTCATAAACAGCGATCAACGTGGGTATAAGTGGACACATACATCAATATTTCAACAACTTCGACTTCTTCCTTTGCCAAGCCAAGAATATTCGAATAATTATTCAAAATGTCAGACCCAAGATCACCACATCTCAAAAAGCGCGATACCCCTCCATGGGGTTTATACCAGCGCGAAAACTTCTGGAAACTCAACACGGGAGAGGTTCCACCGTTCAACACACGTATGACGACCACGAACCTCTAATCACTTGTAATGTCATCTAACATCTATAGATCCCGATAAGCTTGAGGAACTCGCCAAGAAAAAACTCACTGAGAATGGCTGGCTTTATGCATCTTCCAATGCGGGTTTGTCCGACACTCATCTCGCGAACCGGCAAGCTTTCTTTCGGCATAAAATTGTTCCGCGTCAGCTTGTAGATACAAACGACCGGACTACAAGAACCACCATTTTTGGGCATCAAGTCTCTGCACCTTTTGGTATTGCGCCTATTGGTATCAACAAGATCTACCATCCTCAGGGTGAACTGCCTGTGGCCCAGGTTGCGGGTGAGCTTGGTATCCCGTATAGTCTTTCCACGGCTGGGTCTTGTCCGATCGAAGATGTCGCAGCTGCCAACGACTCTGGTCGTAAAATCGCACAGACCAGCGATGAGAGCCATCGTATCCCGACAGGTCCTCGATTCTTCCAGCTCTATATGCCCCATGATGATGAGCTCACGACTTCATTGCTCACACGGGCCCATGAGTCCGGGTTTGATGCGTGTATCTTGACCACAGACACTTGGCAACTTGGATGGCGACACGACGATGTAGCCACATCGAACTACGCCTTTTATCGTGGCATCGGAGCAGATCTTGGTCTATCGGATCCAGTATTCCAGAATCGCCTCGCCGAACACGGCATTGACCCAAAGAAACAACCCGCAGAAGCGGGAGCACTCTGGATTGACAACGTCTGGCACGGAAGAGCATGGTCGTGGGAAAAGGCCGTCTGGGCTCGCAAGAAGTGGCAGGAGATTAGTGGCGGAAAACCTTTCCTTATCAAAGGAATCCAGCGAGTCGATGACGCAGAGAAGGCAGCTGATCTAGGCTTCGAAGGCATCGTGGTGAGCAACCACGCTGGCCGTCAGGTTGATGGAGCCATTGCAAGTCTTGATGCTCTTGAACAAATCGCTGAGAAGGTCGGCGATCGAATCGTCGTCACTTTTGACAGCGGTATTAGAGGGGCAGCCGATATTGTCAAGGCGCTCGCGCTTGGTGCCAAGTTTGTATTTATCGGGCGACTGTGGATTTGGGGTTTGAGTATCATGGGAGAGCACGGAGTACGGCACGTTTTGAAGGGACTCTTGGCTGATCTAGATATTCTTATGAACGTCGCCGGTATCAACAAGGTGGAAGATATCGACAAGAGCCTTATACAATCTTTCCAGGGGATTGATCGGCCGCACAAGAGCAAGTTGTAAACGATATACTTTTATTTTGAGTACATAATTATTAGAATAGTGAACACATATTTCTTGTTTCATGCGATATCATATGAGAAAGCCGAGTAAGCTTTAAGCTCCTGGAACAACACATTCCCAGCTGTCTGCCTCGGTCGTGTTTCCAGATCCATCCCACTTACTCTCGAACGGGTAAGGGCAGTACTCTACAGGCAGTTAGTACAGATCGAGTAGATCGTGCTTTTTGACTTACTTCGGTAGGCTGAAGCCTTTCCAGCAGTATTATACTTGGCTCCAACAAGGGTAGCAGGCTCCTCATCCTCCTCAACCCACTTGGTCAAGGCAAGCAGGACATTTTCCCTGGCATTGAGTCTATCCTCATCCATGGGGTACACTTGTCCAACATCAAAGGCACCCGGGCCTCCGGAGCAATGGTACATTCCAGGAATGAAGAACTGTCGGTAGAAAGAGTGCATTTCTTCGAGAGTGGCGTTGAGGTTACTCTGAACCTTGGCGTAGTACTCAGCGATCAGCTTGGGGGTGATGGTCTGATCGGCTTGACCATGGTAAGAAATGATCTTGCCGCCCTTTGCATAGAACTTGTCGAGTTTGCCTTCGTCGGCGTTGACACCTCCGGGGTTTAGATTGATGGCGAAGTCCATATCTTTAATGGTGAAGTTGTGGGGTGTCCAGGTCGAGTCGTTGTAGACGGCACCGCGCCAGAAGTCCTATTCATTGGTTAGCAAATATGAATGACGAAGAGGTTGCCGAGTCCCGTACCTGGAGAACCGTGTAGGACAGCTGTGCCGTTCCGTTGACTTGATTAGCAGAGAAGACGCTGGTATCCGCACCCAGGTTAAAGCCAGGGTAGACAATGCGACCCTCGGAGTTGGCGAGAGGCTCGTATGCTGCTCGGACTGACGCAATCTGCTGAGGCTTCAAGCACAAAGAGCTATTGAGTACGTTGGTGCCGCATGCCATGGTCGCAGGGTCAAAAGAGTGAGCGGCGGGGTTGTCAATAATACCATCCTTGACACCGTCAAGAGGATCAAACATCTCAATCTGCTTAGCGACAATAGCTTTCCACTGCTCCGGTCGAACGTAGGCATCAGAGTCGAGGTCCGGCCATCCAATTCTTCGAGCAAGGATACCCTTGGACGCCACGATGTGAAGCCAGTCGATTCCAGGAGCTCCAGCAAGAATACCGTCAAAATCTTCCGGGTAGAGCTGAGCATTCTGCAGGCCTTGACGTCCACCTGTGCTACAGCCTTGGTAGTAGCTCTTGGAAGCTTTCTTTCCGTAATACTGCTCGACGATTTGCTTTGCAACTTGTGCCTCGACGTGGATGCCGCGGTGTCCGAAGTCGTTGATCGTCTCGGGCTGGTTGAGGAAGAACTCGAAGCCCTGTTCGCCGTCGTGACCCGTGTTGGTACCGAAGCTGGCAAAGCCTAGATGAGCACCATTTTGGACAAATCGGTAGTCGATGCATCCCCCGATACCGCCGGTTCCAGTTGCAAGGAGACGGCTGTTCCAGTCATCAGGTAGCCAAGCTTCGATACGAGTTGAGCTAGAGTCGCTCGTTGAGACATTGACGACGACTCGGCAGAGATCGCTCGTGATGTTAACCTTGAGGCTTGATCCACCGCATGATAATACGGTATTGGGTAGAGGAATCACGTCACCCCGAGGATGATGGCTGACCGAGTCCACTGTAGCGTTTGCGATTGAGATGGCGCCTACTTCGCATTTTGAGGTAGACCCTGCTAGAGCCGACACGGCCAAAGCTGGAAGAGACAACAGCACTTTCCCGAGGCTGGAGGTCATATTGAAACTGCACACTGGACGATCCTTCCTGCACGCGACATCCCAGCAGTATTTATACACCCCATTGACAAGGACACAGGGCTCCATCGGCGAAGTCAAGATCACAATAGCCTGGGCTATTACTTTTTGGGGACCATTGTCTGCCGATCTACGTTAGTAGTTGGGAAGCTAACCTCCGCATTTCGGCCTCGGTGTCCGTCGCCGACGAGGCGTAGCGGCAGTTGAGCTTGGTTTTCATGCCGGTGAAATGCCTCACTTTGTGGAGAAACCGTTGGATTGGATCTGGGAAGTCCGAGTTGGTTGCTTAATCTGCCTATATCCCCGGATTTGACGGTAGCTTGTCATCGCGATGAATAGTCGAAGCGGAGAAGTTTACCATGATGATGGTGACTTGGGCTGACTGGAATATGACAGAGTGGAACATGAAAGGCTTGAATCAACAGACTCTTCATTCTGTGTAAACTGAAACGGACCCCAAAAATGTCCCTGCTCGCTGGACGGCGGGAGCTTAGGTACTGGAATTCGGTGGGATGGACGCTGGAATGCCCTGTAAAATTGGCGGCGGGGGCCTCGATCGGAAAACGCCCGGTCAGGCTGGGTGCTATTTACCCTGGACGGGCATCTAGCAATCCCCTTCATCCCATTCCAATTACCATGTCATTCCTTTTTATAACATTTTTTATATGCTATGGGTGTGACATTTCCAAAGCTGTTCAGTTAAGGGTTTGGTGTTGAACGGCTAGAATTAGTCCCCCCAATGGTATGTCGAGGTTGACTGTTCGTTCATATGGATGGAAGCTGACTCGAACATTGTGTAACCTACTCACGCCAACAAATGCAATGAGCTTTAAGTCTTGAAAAAAGTACAGGATGAATAGTAAACACCAGACAATAGAGACGGATTTGTCTCCCATCCATATTGCTCTATCGCGCGAGATTGACGAAACCTCAATCGCGGTCTATAGGTGACGTAATGAATCGTTGGGTCTATGATATCATGCAATGCCAGAAGGTCGTCTCGCGAGAGCTTGCCGCGACATTCTCTTAAAATCTACACAAACTGCATAGTGCAACACATTCACAGTACACCAAAATGGTCCGCGTCTTCATCACTGGCTCAACAGACGGCATTGGCCAAGCAGCTGCCAAGCTTCTCGCCGAGCAAGGCCATCAAGTTGTTCTCCACGCCCGCAACGCCGACAGAGCGGCTTCAGCCAAAGCCGCCATCCCCAACGCCCACTCCGTCTTAGTCGGCAATCTTTCTTCAATTGACGAGACCAAGAAGCTCGCCAAAGAAGCCAACAGTGCTGGACCCTACGATGTTATCGTGCACAACGCAGGTATCGGTTACGGATCGACGGCTTCAAGGGAGATCACCTCAGACAAGATCTCAGCTGTCTTTGCCGTCAACACGCTCGCACCTTATATCCTGACCTCTCTCATGGACAAGCCTACTTCGCGACTCCTGTTCATGAGCTCAGATAGCCATTACGGCGGTGACGAGACGCTCAAGAACGCAACGCAGTCGCACTCGTACGGCAACACAAAACTTCACGATACGATGCTTGCCAAGGCTTTCGCGCGACGTTGGACAGATATTCAGGTTCTTAGCATGCATCCTGGATGGGTCAAGACAAAGATGGGAGGTAGCTCGGCACCGATTACGCTTAGTGAACCAGCAAAGGCATTGGCGAGCTGGGTTGCTGGAGAGGGATCTCTGGTAAAAGCTACTTCTGGTGCTTTCGTAACTACCAGTGGGGAAGCGAAACCTCATCCAGGAGCGGACAATATTAGCAAGCAGGAAGAGTTACTGGATATCTGCAAGCAAGTTTCGGGTGTTTCAGTGCCAGAGGCTTAAGAGACTCTGGTCACCACGCCGAGGTTATCGAGATACAAAAAGAGAATCACACATGAGGACATGTATAAAAAAAGAAATGCCACGATGTTTGCAATCGTTTTATAGGAACAGCCCGATGCGGGGGTCGAACCCGCAACCTTGAGATCGCGTACTCGTAAGAGTCTCACGCTCTACCGATTGAGCTAACCGGGCGTGGCTCTGATTGGATGATACCAGATGCTGGATTAAGCTCTCATACAGCAAGAATGCATGCCCTGAATCTTCTTTATGTTTGAACCCAACCTTATAGTCGGTTATTATCAAGAATAATTTGGTTTGAGCGAAAGCTATTCTGTTGCATTGAAAGACAGTGCTAATACCCACCAAGAGTCACAAGGATCTAATCTTCTCACACAAGACTGTCAACATCTCTAGGTCTTTCTTGTCTCGCAGGGCAAAAAGAAAAGGTTTCGTGTAGGCAAAGGAGTCCCGATGCCTTATCCAGAGTGTGACTATGTTCAAAAATCTTATGTGATGGTCTTGCTTGTCTTCTGTACAATAGTAAGAGGCTGTACCTGAGTATCAAGTTTAACTACGTGGTATTTTGATTACTGCAAGATATCCGCTTTCCATCATCCTTTTTAGTGATAAGAATAAGCTTGATCTGTATGGCTATACCTTGTCACTGTTCCATCTCGCCGCAAAGTTACAAACAAAAGTGAAGAACTGAGCGACGAGCACGCATGCACGTGAGGAAACCGAAGGTAGGCGAGGGACTTGGAGACGAGTAAGCACCAGAATCACGTATAGGGGTCAGCTCGAAAGAAAGAAAAACCTTTGTTCTGGGGCGCAGTCCCAACATTGTTAGACCAAGAGTGAGGCGCCAATCACGGTAGAAGCAGAGACATGGAACTCGGACGAATATCGGTCTACGTTCGTCCAAAACGAACAAGCTTTGGTGCATGCAAAGATTCCTAACTTTTGGAACCCTTACAATGTCTCCTACTGGCCAGTATTCACGTATTTACTTCGTTATAGATTCCTGGAAGAACATATGACCCTTCAGCAAGATCGACCAGGAGCGCAACTGCGCCTCCACAACACTTGATAGAACCATGGAAGGTTTTCCATACGACAGAAGTCTAGTGCTGCAGATGGACGGGTCCCTTTTGCGGTTGCCCCAACGAATTTGGCAAGATATCAAGTGTCTTGCTAAACTACGTCAAGACCTTGAGCGCTTTCCGAGTCCAGACAGCAACCCGATTCTCAGAGTTCAAGTCTCTGTGAGTCCCAGATGAGCCACTACAGACCAGATGATAAGTTGTCAGGCACGGATCCTGATGTATTTTAGTCTGGACCAATGATAGACTGTATTGCCTTCTCGGAAGTCTAATATTTAGAATAGGTGTGGTGCTCCATCATTTACATAGTGCCGAGAGATGGTTCTGGATCACTCGCCCTTGTTGATGAACTCGGCTTTTCCCAACATTAAGTGTGCCTTTTACTTTCGTGCATGCATTCATAAGCAGTACGCGTGATGTCCTCGGTCAGCCACCGGGACTGTTCACAATGGCCGCAAAAAGTGGGAGTTGAAAAACTTTGTTGTACTTCCAGTGTATAAAAGAAGGTCTCTCCGACTCCTTCCTCCAGATTTTACCTTACCATCACACCACCCATCTCTACCATTTCCACCATCATCAAGCATCTAGCTTGTCAAAAGTATACAAAACCCCTATAAACTATCAGTCCTACAATTAACACATCCCATAGAACCGATCATCACACCAAACCTCTCGTCTATCTACCAAAATGGAGCCAGCCGAGCAGAGTATTGCTGCCGTCCCACCAGTCGTGCTGGAAGAACGGGAGATTCATCGCCTTGCCCGCTGTATAAAGCAGTACTTCGAGGCGGCACAAAAGAACACACTCCCTAAATACATCAATTATTTCGCAAATTCGGTTCTAATAATGGAGAACCACCTCCAGCTGGCCACCCAGGTCGTCGAAAGCGACCGCCAGGGCGAGTTCGGCCCGGCCATGTGCGACGGGAGCAATTGGCCTTGTTTGTGGCCAAAGGACCGTGGTGCCCTCTTTGGGGACCTACAAATCTTCACGGTGGCAGCTGTTGCCCTCCTTAACTCGAGACAGCCCGCTGAATCTGTGGATCCCAGCTTGCTAGCACAACCGGCAAACGGGCTGTAGAATCGTAAGAGCTCTGCATTTCCGCGCCCAAGGCGTTGAGCACAGCTACGACTGCTGATCTAGCTCTCTACCTCGAGGCCTACCAAGAGCTCCTCTATCACCTCCTTCTTTCCCTCCGTTCTTCCCCCGTCTTTTTCTTTCTTTTGTCTCCTTCAATTCTTCAATCTCCATGAAGAAAGGTTAATGGTGGCACCCTACGAGGGACCTTCTCAAGCGAAGGGTAACGCAATATATCGCTCCAAAAAAGGAAGGCATTGTCAACACCTCACAGAGGCTCGGTCGGAAGGCGCTAGGACGGGGGATGGCTTCTCACGATACGGTGTATACCATAGATATTTTCCGTATTAGCTTCAAATTGACTGCATTATTGATACGCTCGTTGCTCCCTCCTTTTGTTTAAAAGTCATGGTCATGGCTTCTCACTAGCCTGGTTCACCACCTCCCTCGTGTACCTGATTAACAAAGAACACTCAACCAACAGTCAATCAACAATCAGACTGCATGCATCACGAACCAACCGAGTTTCTGTACATTGGTTCCAAACTGCAGAGTATAAAGATGCTAGTGCGTGCAATTTATCGACCTGACCAAGAACATGACCTTATTCGAACATGTCTCTGTCCTTACCCGCCACGAGCGGGTTTACGCCCAAATATCGTAACGAGATCCAGCAGGTAACCAGCCTCTTTCATCTTTAGTCGTCTAGTCTAATATTTTCCAGATGATGTATGTTGCTGGCGAGACCCAAGATGTCTCGTTAGAGACGTTGACCCTCGTGGAACAGATCGTACAAGACCAAGTCAGACATATCGTTAGTTAACAAGCGATTTGGCCAAAACCTCACTAATACCCTCCAGCTATCCACCGCTAGTGATCTCGCCGCACACGCCGGCAAGAAGACCGTCTCTCTCAATCACATCATCTTCCAAGTCCGCCACGACGAACCAAGAGTCCAGCGCATCAAATGCCTGTTGCAGTGGCGAGCTATCCGCCTGGAAGCTAAGAAGCGTAATAAGGATACGCAGGACGATGTGGAAATAGACGATCCCGACGAACTGTCGGACGACCTGCTCGAAAGCCCTACGGTCGAAGAGGCTGCTGCTAAGAGAACGGAACCTGCAGCAGCCACATTGCCTTGGGACGTCGAGTCCTACTACTCGGTCATTCCACCGGGCGGCGACACGAACGAGAAGCTTCTTAACGATCCCGGCGAGGACTCCCTTCAAAGACTTCGCTGGGCGGACGAAGTCACCAAAGCAATGACCAGCGAGGAATACGCCATGTACTCTGACTACCGACACGCATCTTTCACGACGAGAAAGGCAAAGCGTTTCCGCGAGTGGGCAGGTATTGGTGTTGTAGCCGATATTGTCAAGAAAGAGGACTCTCTGGAAAGCCTTGGTTTCTTAGCTGCTGGGATGGTGAAGCGCCTCACAGATATCGCACTGACGATACAGGCACAAGACTTAGCGGCGCAAAGAGCCCGAGTTGGCCTTCCTTTGATGAAACCAGGACACATGAAGTACGGATTATTCGTTACCGAAGGCCCAGAGAGAGAGCCGATCGATGTTGGCCATATTCGAAGAGCCTTTCGTGAGACACAAGCGAAGCCCAAGAAGAAGCGGGTGCAACTGAACCGAGTCATAGGACCCAGGCACTTGGAGTTGATCTAGAAATTTGAATGTTGTAGAGGACAGAAGTTTACGGAGACATTTGGAAACTGAAGAATGGAATCAGAAAGAACGGTTTCTTGGATATGGATCGGCTTTGGGCGTTTCCAGAATACAGCGCGAATGGATTTCAGTGTATCTCAAACACGAAGGGCTAGGCCTTACGACTCAACAATCTCCTTCAGAGCGGCCAACTCAGCGTTGGTCCACTCCTTGACTTTACCCTGCCATTTCCCTCCGGTACCACCACCTTTGATGTCCTTCACTACAGCCTTGACCTTCTTCACCATGGCATCAACAGCGACTTGGTCACCCACGATGACGACCGGTCCACCGCCTTTGGGCTCACCAATCGCAATGACGACCACAAAGCCTGTTCCCTGCAGGATATCCCTCGTCTCACCAACGATCTTGTTAATAAAGTCGGTGTTGCCCTCGTAGCGATGGATGAACGCATTCATTCTGTTCTGCACGATGATCCGGATCGCTTGCTCGCTTTCGAATTTTGCTATCTCGAGGAGGAGTTTCCGCTCCGAGCGCTTTAGACCAGTGCCGCTGTCAGACAGAGCTGTCGCTCGGGTGACGACTTCGTTGGGGTCACTACTCGAGGACAAGAGTTTGGCGATTTGGTTGATGGCGCCGACCGAGGAGGTAGCGAGGTTGATAGCACGATCGCCGGCTATGAATGATAGACGACAATTCTTGCCATGAACAGATTGCGTTGTGCCGAGAATGATGAGGGAGATGTGTGAAGTTTGACCGAGGTGAGTTCCACAGCATCTGTCAAAGTCAGTAACGAGGCTTGCGAAAGGCCGGGAAATACGTACGTGTTGTCATCTAGATCCCCAATGGAAATGACCCTAACAACTCCATCAGACTTGTCGTAGTCTCCCGGTAGTTTGTCATGTTTCGCATCATCCGGCGTCTGAACTTTGATGGATAGATTATCGCGAATCTTCTCCGCGCACTCCATCGTGATAGCCTGCATCTCGTCTTCTGATGGCTTTCTCTGCAAATCGACATAGTTGAAGCCCCCATCTGTACCGATTCCCCAACCCACCGTCTTAATGCCATGGCCTTTCATCATCACCGCGGACAAGAGATGCTGACCGGTATGCTGCTGCATATGATCCCAGCGACGCTTCCAGTCGATTTCTTGACGGATCTTGTCGCCCGGAGAAAGCGGTTTGGGCGAGTAGATCACACATCGGAGACCTTGCCGTTGCACGTTTTTGATGGGAATTGGAGCTTGGTCGTCGCCTGAGAGGGGTGTGATCGTGCCGTGATCGCAAGGCTGACCGCCGCCTAAATCACTGTTAAATAAAGTTCGAGTTTCGATAAGCGCAAATGTGATAGCTCACCTTCTGGAAATAGCACTGAATCAGAGCATTCAATTAACCACTCATCATGCGCATGTCCATTATGCTTCTTGGACTTGTGCGCTTGCTTCGGCGCCTTCTCACAAGAGACAACTTTTGTCTCAAGCGTCTTCCGATAGGAATCTGATTGGCATGTCAAGTCGCCGACGACGCGACTGTCGCTGTTATCTTGTTGAGTCATATTGTCGATGTCGACGTTGGTGGAGCACCGAACATCCGGACATGTGTCACTGACGTATGGGGCATGATGACTAAGATGACAGTCACTTGACGTAAAGAGCGAACAAAGAGATGTTATGTCATGTGGCTGGATGGTGTCTCAGCTTAGAATTGAGATAATTCGAGTACATCAGCAAAATTTGATTAGAGAAAGTAGTTAAAGTATCGAGATTTTTTGCTTGCGACATTATGCTGCCTCACCGCGAAACCCACCAGACAATCTTGAAGTCAAGGAGTGAATAACAAAGGAAAGCAAACATGGGCTGAAGAGCTATAGCAAGTGGTACGAGTATCTACCAGTCCTTTCTTTTGGTCTCCAATCCAATCTCAATTCGATCACAATACTTGTCCAGCTGTCCTCTAAGGCTTAGGCTACAGAAATAAAGCAGCCTAAGGGCCAGCCTAAGCTAGCATAAGGCGACTGAATTATTTCGTCTCTTATGCTCCCGGGGCCAACTCTTTTGACATCCTGAGGACAGCCCACGCTCGTTGTCGTGTGTTGAACCTGCTGTCGGCTTCGACAAGGCTGTCCAAAGCCCCATAAGAAGCCCATCATCATCATTCGTACCAGCATGCCGACTTGGAAAAGGAGTCTCTTGGTATGGAACCCGCAAATCATTGTTGGGATCCCGAACTAGCACTCCTGACGGGGATAATCGGCACGTCGTTCAGCTCCGAGAAGCGTGTGTTAGGGTTGATGCGTCTATTCCGGGGCATATTCCGGCGCCCGTCCCAGACCCGTGGGATTACCTGGTAAGGGCGAGCGACTTCCAAACGGCTTTGGCCGGGGAGATGCAGCTTCATCTCTTCTTCGTCAAAAGAGCCTTGTTGTGCAGCATTGGAAGCAGTTTCGCTAACGCCACCGCCACCGCCCTTTCTCTCGATGTCGATTTTAGGACGGAACGTGACTGTGACAATGTAATAGTCGAGCCTTCCATCCTCAGTCTCGTCACGAATCCATCGTTGATTATTCCAAGTACTCGAACCATTCCAATGGCTTTCTTGCGTGGTGGCATCGGCATAAAGAACAACGCCATCTTTGCGCTTGAAATACCACTTCTTGATCATCTGCGCCGCAATCTTGTCGACCTGATCCTTCTTTCTCTTCAAGGACTCCAGCTCAAAACAGAATTGGTTCGTGCTGGACGACAAGACACTGGCGACGCCCTTGATCCAATTCGCCTCGAAACGAAGAGGCTCGTCGTCCTCCCAAAACCACCAATCAGTGTGACGAATGGTCAGCGTCACGATGCGGGGTGCAAGATACGACGAACTCAGAAGGCGCTTGAGCTCGCCATCCTCAAGCTTGTACATCTGCGCAAAGATCCTCAACCTCTCAATCTCGACATTGTTTGTGCCTTGTTGATCCGCAATTCGTTTGAGCATCCTACTCATCGGAGGCGGACGATGTCTAGAAGGCGGGGCACGATCTGGCGACGATAACCATCGAGTATGTTCTCGTAGGAGGAATGGCTTGAACCATGTCTCACGGTAGATGGCTCGACATGTTCTTAGCAATCTGGTGTCGGTGGACTGGTCGGCTTTCCATGAAGGCCGAGTATAGCAGGTTTTGTCGCTGAATTGATACTCTGGGTCAGGATGGTCTGTTAGGACGTAAGAGAAGATGCTGTCCCTGATCTCGCCTGGAAGGACTCGGAAGAGGGGAGAGTGTTCTTGGGGGTTGTCTGATTGGCAGAGGAGGCTCTCGTGAAGTAGTTGATGCATTTTGCAGAGATTCTCTATTTGAGCTTTTTGAAGGTCAGTTATCAAGTCGTACAGTTCAATTTGCGAAGATTTGTTGAAAGACTGATTGAGGATGAATGCTGATTGATAGATAGAAGAGAACAATCATAAGATGATGTCTTTTTAAGGTCCCCGCCATCATACCGTTAGGCAACCGTGCGGGGCTTCCATCCATCCTAGCCGTCCTCTTGCCTCCAGTGCCTTGAGCCAACCATGGCGACCCAGCCGCTACGCCATGCACGGGATTTCCTGTGCACAATTGACCCAATCAAACAGGACGATAATGGTAATTACGAGAAATACCTTGATCTCTGTTCGCAATGCATAATACGAGCTCAGAAAGTCCAATCACATCACTGCACGTCAGCCAAGCCACGAAAATGCCGTTGAAAATACGTTAACGTTCATTCATTCGGAAACATCCTAAATTATATACAAGATATGCTTTTGTCCAACTAGTAGCCGTAGAGGTTGACTTGCTCAGAGGTGGAAGCGCGAATGCGACGGTTCTCACGCACCAACAGGATACGAATGGCCCAGGCGCATGCAATAGAGCAAAGAGCAAAGCCAGCCGATGCACCAAATCCAATTCCGTATCGGGGAGAGTCGCTCTTGGGCCAAAGGTAGGCACCATAGATGTAACCAATCTAAGGCAGAATTAGTATCAAACTAGACCGGTATTGAGAATGGTCGTGACTTACCTGACCACCGACGTTGGTCATGGCCAAAACAACAGCCTTCTTCTCCTTGGTTTGCGACAGAGTAGAAGACGCCCATCCGATAATGACAGAGTTGACAGCGTAGGCACCCATAGGGAAGATGAAGCAAGCGACGTATCGAGCAGCAGTGTTAAGAGTCGCAGCGGCGAGAACGAAACCGACAACGGCGATAGAGAGACCAGCGGTGATATGCCAGGTGCGCTCGTGCATGCGTCCAGAGTTCCAACCAAAGAGGATACCAGCAGCGCCAGCGAAGATGAAAGGTGGGCAGGTCATGACGAGGGTGATGGTAGTGTTGAAGCCGAGAGTCTTTACAACACTAAAAACAGTTAGCCTTGTTCGTGAGTCAGCACCAACGGGACTTACGTAGGGAAGAAAGAGTTGAATGAGCAGGCAGAAAGATGGAAGTTCTGCATGAGGCAGAAGAGCCAAGTTCGCTTATCCTTGCAAGCCTGCTTGAGACCATCCCAAGACGAGCCACCCTCTTGAGAGTCGGACACCTTATCCTTCTCCATGCGTTCATGAGCAAGCTGCTTCTCACGCTCTGTGAGCCAGCGGGTCGTGAGAGGAGTATTGGGGAGCATGAAGAAGCCGAGAATGGCTACCAGGGCGGTGACGGCGCCTTCAACGATGAAAAGCCTGGAGTCGTCAGTTGCTGATCGGAAATTTGGTTGGGTTGACTTACCATCGCCATCCCGCGAGACCAGCAAGACCGTCCATACCTGCGAAGATACCTGCAGCGATAAGACCAGAGAAGCCGGTGGCGAGAATCTGTGCACAGTAGAGAAGAGCAATACGGGCGGCGACCTCTGCTCGACGTTAGTATACAACATACTACTCTGTACGGTGAATCGAGCTACTGACCCTTTCGTGTGTAGAAGATGGAAAGCATGTATGTGGCACCAGGGTAGAAAGGAGCCTCAGTAATACCCAAGAAGAATCGACAGACAACCAGGCCAGCATAGCTCTTGACAAGCGCGGTGCAAGCTGATCGTAGCGTTAGCAGATAATTCCCTTTCCTGTCGCTTGTAACTTACCAGACACAGCAGCCCAAACTAACATCCAGCAACTCATGTACATGCCAGGCTTGACTTTGGTGATCAACATGTTGCTAGGAACCTGCATCAAAACATAACCAACAAACAGACTGGTCAAGGTCAGCGCTGTGTTCAAAACTCGTACTTCGGTTTCACATACATCGAAACAGTCGTATTGAACTCGGTTCCAGTCATGTTGAGATCCTCCTCCAAATTATTCAATCGTGCTTGCGCAATGGCATTTCGGTCGACGTAGTTGAGGAAGTACATGACGCAAAGACAGGGCTGTAAGAGAAGATCAGTTAGCCAAGAACATTGGCGATCGAATACCAAGCATTGGCACGTACCATGATCCATAAGTCAAGCTTCTTGACGAGGCGGATCTCTTCTGGGTCTGTCTTCTTGGCAGTACCCGTCCAATCCCTCTCCTCATCCTGCGCAGGCTTCTCATCCTCGAGAACGCTGTTGACGTGCGCGAAATCGGACGTCTCCTTGCCTTGCCGGTGCTCGTTTGTAGTGGCCATGTTTGTCGCTTGAAGAGAAGATGCTGGAGCCTTGAGAAAAAACTTTTCACTCTCTCAGGTCTGGACCCCGTGTATTTATGGCCCCGTCCATGATCATCGCGCGGGGAGCGGGGAAGCTGGGGGAGCTAGTGAACCTGGGGAAAAGAAGAATCTGGGGTAGTTTCGGTGGTTAGAAGTAGAGTCCGATCCTGCTTTGTTGAGGGGAGAGAGACGCTAAAGAGGTTATGTTTGTTGATGACAGATGTGTGGTGTCTCATTTGGTGGTGAATTGGGATGGAATTGCGGAGATCAGAGGTGGGATGGGGAACCATTAGATGGTGGTAGGGACCCGACTCCAGCGCTCCCTACTCCCTGGTTCAGTGGGGGTGAATGGTCAATGCGATCCATTTTACTGCTAAAGACGTTCATGGGAGACACGGTACTTTATACCGACAGTCGGTGTTGCCTTGCAATCTTGGAATTTACCTGGATATTATTTGCATCATCACGGGCAACATCGAAGGTACGATGATTGTCTGTTCTGCTATCCGTAGACGTAGTACAGTTGACGAGTCATTCTACCCCCATCACCAAAGCGCCGAAATACAACCTCAACCCATGACGCCGATATGATCAATCTATCTGTACTCCGGGACATGATGCCGAAGCAGAATCTGATAATCATAGATCAGAATCAAGATAACAATTCAATAACTCCCGGCTTCTACTTTTGTCGCCGTGTCTTTTACTCTGTAGCTTTCTGCACTCGCTTCTCAAAAACTCGGACACTGATCAGACTCCGACGCGATGGCGTCTGTTCACGTGTGGCGCTACGTCCCTAAAAGAGAGTCGAGACTCGAGACGGTCAACTCCAATCTTGGCTAGATTTGACGGCGATTTATTTCTGGGGATGGATGTTTGGGCTGGGCTGCAGGCATCGATTGCCGACTTGGCGTCTGAGCTTGGGATTGATTATGGTTAAGGGAAAATGTCACTGGAGATTGGGGACAGAGAGCCGGAAAACTGTTGCCGGGATTTATAAGCGACTCAACATAATTCGCAAAACATGACTCTATCCCAGAAGAGAAACAAATAAAATTCACTTTTCATCACATTGGAACCTCGATGGCACAAAGGTAGACGCGATTGTGCAATTTACTACTTGGATTGGCGTATAATTGACCTCCCTCAGTGGCAAGCCTTCCCATACTTCCTCAATCTCGCATAATTATACGGTAGCGGCGCCATAAATCCAGCAGCAATCGATACCAATGCCGCAATCCAGAACGAAGGATCATTAAGCGCAACTTGTCCACCAGTAAGATAATAATCCACTGCATTCTCTGCCGCTTCCATGGTCAACATGGAGATTAAGCTCATCCCAATTGCCGTCTTTGCGGCGGTGAGCCATGTAAGCCCGTCGCGACCGATACGCAGCATTACAGTCTCGAGAAGGATAGACGTTGAGATTCCAGATGCCACTGTTTCTGTTAGCGAGTGGTAAGGTGGTAGTAAGGTAGTGGGTGACTTGCTGGAGATTGGCATAACGATTGCCATGGACAGGTCCGGGTAGTAGGCCTGGAGGAGCCACATCGCCGTGAAGTCACCAGCTGTGCAGCCGATGAGACATCGTACGGTGTTGACTGAACTTCTCTTCCATGTCGGTCTTGAGTTCCAGAATGCAGGCGACGTGATTGAAGTCGGTGGTGATGTGTTTGCATTCTTTTTACTGCAGCATTGGCTGCTTGTCCATTGTTTCTGGAGGCTGGTCACTGGTAAGAGGCGCTGAATTGATGTGACGCGACGCGACTCCAAGGTGGCAAAAGCACCAAGATGGCGCGCGCAAAGTCGTAATGGGCTCGCAGTTCCACGCATCTCTTCTGTAAGACACTCAAGTAAAATTTTCGTATTTGCAAGCTGTATTGCAGGAACGGTTTGCTGATGTGAATAGAAGGGTGCTCGATGTTTTCGCTGGCGCCGCCGCACAATTGACTCAGTTCCACTTTAAATCCTTCTGCTTACAATTGTCATTGACCAGTAAGGGCATATTAACACTGAAGGGTGAAAAGTCTGTAAACACCTAATTTGATAGATGTTCATAAATTAATACCCAAGTCCGGAGAACTGAGAACTACCAAGAAAGGTTCCAGGAACTGCCGGTGACAAATGTTTTTGCACGAAGCGGGAAGCATAAGACGTACTGTCTGCGAATCTAATCTCGACAAACACAAACCAGGTGTAGACACTTCTGACAGAATATGAACAAGTAGTCTGAAAATCCTGTCATTGACCATTGAGTCTCTTCACTAGCCCTAAAGTTCTTGAACAGATGGTATTTGCATTCGACTTCGACTTTGCTGGTTTAGGGTAGGGGAATTGGGAGAGTCTAGAGATCCATATCGGAATAGCCCGGGTTTCAGACTTACGGACCGGATTTCTCCGAACAGGGGATCTTGAGATGCTCTTAACTTATCATCCATGCTTTAGCCTCTCGGCCCCGCTACTGTTTGATACAGAACATATCATAAATGACTTGAGCTAGAAGTAATAAGCCCGTCGGCATATCTTACACTGAGAAAACGATCAATGTTGCGGTTCCTGTCCCACTCGAATGCGCTCGGTTGATCAAAACGATTAACGTGAACCATCCGAGACCGAGTAAATCAGGGGAAAAGAAACAAACACAGGACTCGCCGCAATAAGTAAGGATTAGCTGGAGTCGTTGTACACTTGGTCGTGCACTCGCTTTCGTGACGACCAAGTAGGGAAATACTCCGGTGTTGCTCGTTTCGTGTTGATGCGCGACAGTCTGTGACACTGTAAAAAGTCCTAGACGGAACAGTAAAGGGCATCGCTCATGACTTGTCCGAAGTTGTACCCGTGTACGACTGGAAACGGAAAACCCCAAGGGCCAATAGACAATTGTTGCCCTTGGACAAATGACTATTGGATATGACAAGAACAGTGGCCTTAGCGAGTGCACAACACACAAGACCAGGTGCGTGTAAGTATGTACAACTATCCGCTGCTACGAGCGTACAAATGCACACTGTTTGATAGCTCATACTCGCCCGAAGTCTCTCGTTCCGTCTCGAGTCTCCTGGGTGTTCAGTCACGTAGATCAGATTTGCTCGTATTCATCGAGATCTTGTGCTTTCCCTGGTCCCGGGACTCTGCTAGTTGCAATTTACCAGGACTTTAGTTAGAAGCTGATGTATCCCATACAGGCCGAATTAAAGACTCATTATTATCCTTTGCAATCATCTTGGTTCTTGTCTTACATCGACAGCCCTACGAAGAAATGATCATCTGTCGTGTGCAACATAGCATCCTCGGCTGTAAATCAACCGTCAACGGCGATCGCCGATCATTTATTTCTTAGTAGTGACCCGGAGCTTTTACTGGACAGATTTAGCTGATCATTGCTTCACGTTGATATGGATGCTCTTCCCCCCACCTTTTTGGCTGATAAAAATCTTTAAACCTTCAGCGAAATCTGAAGAAAACATCCTCTCACTGACTTTCCAGTGGTTATCTGATAGCAATCCAGATTTGACTTTTTGTTTCCTCTCCGGCGACTATGGCCAACAATCGCAGCCAACTTGACAAGAAAAAAGCCAATATTGCGAGCAACCCTAACGATGAATCCCAACCCGCCGTCAACTACACCCCATTGATCCCTGAGAATCCTTCTGAGGGAGCCGACTACAGTAAGCCAGCTCGCAGCGTTTCTGATGGCGAGCGACCGTCCCATCATGACCCCCCTCATGTAGCGAATAAACCCTGGATCAAGCAAACGTCAATTTCAGAAAGCCTTCCTTTACGCGACCATCAAAGAGAAACAGAATCCCTGGCAACGGGCCTGAAGCCTGCCGATACTGTTAAAGCCTGGTTGAGAAATAGTTTCTTTCTCAAGGACTGGGACGCGAATACTCATCTGTGCGAAATCATCGAAGGCGTTTATGCTGAAAGCCCAACAGAGTCACCAAACATTGAACTTTCAGTCGTCGAATCTAATTGGAGAGCGCTCAGGGACGGCAAGAAAATAAAGATAAGATGGCTGTAAGTAATGGACCCAATAGCATACTAAAATACAGCTGAATGTATGTCCAGGCAACTTCAGAGCACTAAGCCGGATCTCAAACTATTACAGGTGAGGGCTTTCCGCTGTCTTGTAAACCTTTGACCAAGGGGACTGATAAAGACTTGGTAGGGGCTTGTTGTCGACTGTCCATTTATTCCCATCAAGTTGAAGCCAGTTGCACTAAGAGTTCTGCTTGACGGAAAAGAACAACTCTCCGATATTCCGACGTCTGTAATTCATACAGGGACTGTAATAAAGCATGTTGGGTACAATATTGACAAACAGAGCCGTGTCGTAGAAACTACCGAGCCTGTCATATTCCTTTCAACTCCATCTCTTACCCTGCCAGAAAACCCGGCAAAGGACAAATGGAATTTAGTCAGCAGCTCTCGGACACTCCTCCAATTCCTATATGGATCTGGCTTCCGCACTGACTCGGAACGTAATGTTGGGGACCCAGCTCTGCAGCGCCCCGAGAGCGACCTGGTGAATGCACTCAATGTGCCAGAAACAGGCATTCTTATGATAGGTAGCGGTATGTACGATGCCATCAAGATTTTATCGCCAGGACTAAAACTTCTTTTAGAAACTCTCATAAGCTTCTCGACAGAGTCTTGGACAACCTTGGTATCTTCAAACACCAGATTTTCGTGGCATGTCCAAAGCTTCAAAAGCTGTGAGGCCGACCCCTATGAAGTTAAAGTGTTGAAGACTACGCAGAGTTTGGAGTCTACACTCAGTATTGAAAAAACATGTGATTATGAGGTCAGTATCAGTATAACCGTCGTCCAAGGCACTAACTGAAAGTTTGTAGACGTTCCTGAAGAAGGCTAAATTTGCGCTCGACATCGGAGTTGGGCTTGAGAAGTATGTCCTGGTTGACGAACATAGAATCCTTGTCGATAAAGAAACCTGGACCGAGTATATGCGTTCAGGGGAGGTTGAGAGGTATGTATTTCACTTTGATGAGAGTCTGAGAAGTCTTTGGACGCAAACATCTCGTCAGCCTGATGGTATGCTCCAGGGAAAGCAACAGGCCACTGTGTTGCCTCTTATACCAGGTGGGGACATCGACAACAGCGTGGCCCAAACTTCACAAGAGCTCCCTCTGTCAGAAGACCCTGTTTCACCATCAGAACCACTTGTTGAACTTACAGGTATCAACAAATGCGACGGCCCAGAAAAGCCGCCTTCGGCGTTGCCGCTATCGTCATTGCCAGGTAGCATCTCTGAGGGTGATTTCGTTCCTTTCTTATTCTGGGAATCTCCAAAAAGGAACCCCCAAGTTTACTCTGACCAACAGATCACTGAGCGGTATCATCTTGCAGACAGGCTGTTCTTCATGCAATTTGAAGAACCCGTTGGAGAGCTGGATTTTGTCGACCTGTGCACGAGAGAAACCTTCGAGTTGAAATGTAAGATCGCCCAGCACAACCTCGAGAAAGCCACATCGGCTACTACAAACGATAGGGCGCATTGCGAAAGTCCACGAAGTTGCAGAGCCGAAAGCGATTATTGTCAGCATTTCTCAGATATACAGATGTTTCAGCAGTTATTGCAAGTCTGTGAAGTGGTTTTGGGCCTCTTCAGTCTTGACCAGGACGACTATCGTTCTGTAAGAATAGCTGATCATTTCAGGGGGACGTTAGACGCGATTGTCCGTGTATGCACTTGCCTTCCTCTGACATAATTATATGCTGACGCCCTACCACAGCAAATCAGTCTGTCTGTGGTGCCAGTCCATGAGTTCGAAAAGCCAAAATGGCTATCGATTTCGCCTCTTCTCAATATAGCACATGGTCCCGACTTCTACTTTCAATGGAAGGAACTCCCACCCGAGGGATGTAACGATTGCAGGCAAGGTGCGTCTTACAAGTCGGTATCCGATGCCCTGAGACATATATATGCATATCACATCGAACGCCAGCAAAGTGTCAAAGACGATATGATTATCTACGACCGTGGTCTGGGATGGCTTCAATGGCGGGTTGCTGGACCACAACTGGACGAGTCATATACTTCTATTATGCGACAACTTTCAGAGGACCTTCTCGATATCTGGACAATGTCACACGAGATACATACGTTGGCTTTGGGAAAGAATTTGTTTCTTCTCCAAAGTCTCATGGACACCTTTGAGCACATTATCATTAAGCTTGCACTCGCAGCTGAAGAGCTTGCGCAACTCAACAAAGTCCGCTTAAGGATCCCTGAAACAAGGTCCCGCAGATATCATCCGTCATCGAGAGCAAACTATTTTCCTCTATCCAAAAAAACATACAAACCAGAAGATCTGGGATTCCCTCAATCGTGCCAAGCAAAGTGTTATTATGGCTGATATAGACCAGGATGGCCTTGATCGATTGAACATTTCATCCATCAGCCCAGAAGTCTTAGTTACCATTTTCTTGAACAATCTTCACCGCGACACAATTGTCCAGGGATCAAGAAAGAAACTGGACATTATCAAGCATTACCAGCGGATCTCTAACGCCCTTCGCTCCGCGGCGATTCGAAATCCAGCCAGAAAGCGATTTCTAGAAATATCTAGGCTTGAAGAGGAGTTGGAGGCCCTTCAGGCTGTACTCCAGGTTCAAGAATGCACAATTGAGAGATACAAAGTTGCGATCAACCCTGTCGGATTGAAACCCGACCCAACAAGCCCAGCATGCTTACAGCATCGAAAAGACACGTATGGTTTGGAAGCGCGCTATCTTGATTCACAGATCAAAAGACTGGCTGAAGACAGAGAGACGCTGGAAATGCTGCGAACTGTCGCTAAGAAGGCAAGGAAGGACATGAGACAGGTCCTGGAAGTTCTTGATGAAGGGCATGGGAAGGCCATACGAGTCTTCACATTCGTTACACTTTTCTTTCTCCCACTGTAAGTCCCGTCAGAAGGCCTATTGTGAATAAGATGGGCTAACCACCTGATGTAGTTCCTTCGTCACGGGCTTTTTCGGCATGAACACAACAGACGTGAGGGACATTGAATGGAACCAAAAGATCTTTTGGTCTTCTGCAATTCCATTGACCCTTCTGGTTCTCAGCATCGCCCTTTTATATGGCTACAAATGGGACTTAATAGTGTGCCGAGTCCGCAGTGCATGTAGGTCAAGACAGGAACCCGGGCTTCATTCTATTTGGGAAGTTGATCTTGAGCACTGAAAGAGCCCCTGTCTCGATGATCGGAATGGCCGCCCCTCAGCCTCTTCAGTAGGAATGAAGAGCGAGTCGCTATTAGGCAAGATTGAGATTTGGTGGGAGCGACTTTCGCGAAAGGTAGAACAAAAGAGACCGAAAGAAGAGGTTGCTGAGTGTGACTTAGCTTAGAGTTTGGGGAGGAGTTCAATGTATATCAGTCAGCTAAATCCAGAGATAGTCATTCAATAGCTTGATGTTTCTTTGTCTCGTAAAGTACAGGTGTTTGACAGTCACAGTACTTCAATCGCTGTCACTGCCAGTACTATCGTCGTAATCCTCTTCAACACATACCCCGTTGCCCGAATCCTCCATTTGTGAGATCTCATCACTAAATCGGACGTGCCTCATTCCGTATATGGCTTTCATGCTATTAGAGTGGGCTGATTTTGAATGGTCGCTGCCATAATGACACCGCCTTGAGGAAGCGGAAGAAACAGCCCTGGCTCGTCGCTCGTGGGATATCTGGCTGGAGCTGTCTACTTGCACTGGATCTGTTGACCGTATTGAAACCGGCTCACGTGACAACCGCGAAGGCGCTTTCAATAGAATAGCATCGGCTCGACTCATACACTTGAGGATAGAACTGACTTTTGGCTTTACTGAGTTCGAAGAAGAATTGGGGTAAGTGTAAGAAGCCTCTTCGTATCCCTTTTGCAGTGGCCCATAAAGCCACGTTACGTCGTGATTTTTGAGCCTGCCGTTGTTAGCCGAAAGAAAAGTGCATAACGAGAGTGGTCATAGTACCAGTTGAGAGAGGATGGAGGGACTTCCTTATTATTGTGATAGACCTTCGACCAGGCGCGCCAAGATGCATTGGCTAGGCGTTCTCGGTTCTCAAAGTCACAACTGGTTGAACCTGCATGTCTCCAAGAAGCCATAAGTTCATCGTCCTTCCAATCATAAGTAAGAAAGTCAACACTCTGTGTTGGTACCTCCCTTTCGATATACATATCGTCTTGAGCTAGGAAGCCAACAGTTGATGGGGGTGTGCTATCTTCGCTAGTAGCTAGCGAGGTGATCTCAATCAGGCCATACTCTGCAAGCTTCTTGACGACATCTGAATGATTATTCTCGATGGCGAAGTCAAGCGCCCCTTTCCTATATCGTGGAGTTGTGGCCCAAACATCCGCTCCTTTCTCGATCAACCTGCTGAGGGTACGGCAGCTTCCAAGTCTCGAAGCTTCTAGCAGAGGCGTAAGAGAAACCCCAGTCATCATTTCGAGATTGAACCCCTCTTGACCACAGTACATATCAACAACATCGTCCAGGTCAAAGGCACACGCCAGCCATATCACATGATTGGGCTTTCTGGTCGCTGAATGGCACCTCTCAAGCTCTAATCCCGAGATCTCATCGAAAAGAGCATCGCAAGTCCAACGCTCGAATACAGAGCCGATTTCGGGGCGCGAAAGGATAAACGACACGAAGAGATTTTGGAATGGGTCTACCCGACGTTCTTCTCCAGCGAGTGAAGCATGCTGATGCCAATATCGATCAGCATATCGCTTAACCGCAATGTCTGAGCACAGCTTTGAAGTGATTGCATATCGTCGGTTTCCTTGTGAAGAATCGATATATGAGCCATCGGGGGATAGACTCAGATATATGTGTAGGAGACTGTGGTAGGCTAATGAAGCATGTGCCTTTTGTGGGGTGAATACCTCATACCGACAATTGTGAAACTGCTCAAAGAGTTTTCTAACCGACAAATGGACAAACCGAAACACGTCCATTGACTGGTCAATCTCTACCAGATTTCCGCAAACATCGAGGAGATGTTGAGACGACAATGGTATATCGGACGTGCCAGTGACACATGAGATGAAGGCTGCAAACGAGTCTGTCTGTAAGGTCTTTCTTCCATAGAGCAGCCATTTAAAAACACCGTCAGCAAGTCGTTGCGAGCTTGGTCCAGCATCTATGATAGTGGCGTAAATAGTGTAATAAGAGTGATCGAGGGTTTGCGGTAGGTGACCCAGTCTGGACTTCAGGTCTTGGTCTAGTTTCGAGTGCTTCAGTGTCTCGATCTGGAGATCCACCCATCTGAACCTATTTGACGTAAGTGCTTTCATCCTAAGATCTGGATAAGAGTCAAAACTCACATTCCTTGAGCCTTGGAAGATAAAGTAGCCCTAATCTCATCTCGCAGTTCATGAGACCCTGGACCGTATAGCCTTGCTCTTGAATCCATCATTGCATCTACCTTTTCATCAACGAATCGACTGATGTCTTCCGAGTTATATGTGGCACTAACTCTTATATCTGACGCATCGGCTAGGGAAGCCATGATATCGATATCGTCTCGACTGGTGATGAATATCTTAACAAGGTTCGCTGACTCTTCTCTGACTCGTTTGAGGCACTGAAGGACAGACATCCGTTCGTCAGTCGCACTCGTCCAAAGCATCAATCAAGATCGTAAGAGACGGATAAATGTCCATGACCTCAATGAGTGTTTCAACACATTCATCTTCCGTCCATTCCCTATCGCCAAAGCCCTCGTCTTGAATTCTGTCATGCCTTACCTTCACTGGCTGAGAGATCGTTCGAGTCGGCGACAAAGCCGTCACTTGGCGGAGAAGGCTTTGCATCAACGATATACATTGTCCACGTCTTGGCTCCCGTGGATCTCTGGCGCAGTAGAAGAAAGCAAGCAGCTCGGTCGAGTCGGTCTCGGTAGCTTTTATATCGTCAATGACCACGGAACTTAGCTTCGTTTTCCCACAGCCGGGGATACCATGCAACCAGAAGACCGTCGATGAGCTACTGCCGCGCCAGTTAATGAAAGAAGGATGCTGCAAAAGCCATTGGCCAGAGCCTTCTAACCGAGCGCGAGCAGCCGCTTGATGATGGGAAGGATATGGTAGAGTCGAAATAGACTTTAGGATAGTCAGGCGATCGGTTTCCTGGGCCAACACCAACAGCTGCGACACATCGGCATTGATCCTTGTGATAGGTGACTTGAGAAATTCGAGGATGTTCTTCAAGTATGTCATACGTTCAAGACTAACTTGATCTGATTTGGTTGCATCGAATTCTCGGATCTCCCCTTCTGCAACCATAACGCAACGATCCACACCACCCTGCTCGACAGACACAGTTGAAGAGAAACTTTGTGCCGCTTCCGCGTCCGCAACAAAACTTCCGGCCAAGTTCTTCATGGTACTGTTTGAATAGTACTTGATCGCTCTGGCTAGGAAAGCCAATAGGCGGGCGTAAAGGCGAGCAAGCGATTCCTCCAGAGACTGGGTAACCTTGAGTCCTCGAGTCAGATACAGATCCTCAACGATCGCGCACTGGGCGACAATGTTGGAGATCTGCCCCACGTTCTCAGCCATGATACCAAACGTTTTCACGTTGTCGACCGCGACCTGGAGGAAGAACCGGACACAAGCCCAGGGCAGTGCCGCATGTGCCGGGTCATATTGGACGGCTGCGTCACCTACAGCCTTGACTTTCTCGACCCAGGCGATGATCTTCTCGAGATGATCTCTGACGACGTATGTTCGACCTTTCCAGTTGAACTTCCATCTTTTCTGCAGAGCCTCGGCCCTCTTCAGCTGAGCCGCTTGGATGATGTCAGCTAGCACGCCAACGTTGTTGGAATGAGTGAGAGTGTCTAGGCTCTCTCTATCCTTGTCTGGTAATGTTTGCAGCGCGATCGACCAAATACTCTCTTTGGGGGCTGCTGTTGATATGGGCGGTGTGCTGGTCTGACCTGGAGTTGTTGAACTGTCCATGTTTCCTCGAGGAATCGGATCATATGGAGCGTGCCTTCCTTCCCTTTCGACCAACTCCAGGGAATGTTCTTTGGAATACTAATGAGGGTTGGCAGTTGGGCTGACTGTGGGTTTCTTGTCGAGGCGTTTCAAACACCCTGCGTTCCTCGCGGGGCTGAGTTGTCATTTGCTCCGCATGGCTGTCTCATACAAGCCGTTATAATTGGTTCCCTCCATGCATGCATCTGCAGCAGATGTCATTGGAGAATTCTCAGTACACAATTGGGCCTCAATACAACACAGCCTCGAGGCATTTTTTAATGGCTGTGTTGAAGGTTGAAGCTTTACTGAGCCATGGATGTTTACGGATAGAAGTCGCAATTGGTTCCTAACCTAACTTCTCACGGTGGATCTTCAAGGGTTCCGTAGTGGACTTATCGCCCCGCAGGCACAAGGACTACAGCGCACGACAATTTATTTACAGTGGGACTATAGCGCCACCACCCCTAACACACGCAGTGGGACTGATTGCCCGGCGAGCAATGGTAGGAATAAAACGTCCAAAACACCCATGACCATTGAATTGGTCTGCAATACATGATGTGAATGGCTTCGCTCACTGTTCGAATGCCAGGTACGTCTGGAGTTGGATCGAATAAAGAGCATGACCACCAACAGAAGCAGGCCTTGCAGTGCGGTGCCACTGTGCAGAATTAAAATGACTAATGGCTCCTTTATGCAGATAGCGTATACGAAAACAAAGGACGAATACGGCTTCACTTTCCTTGTTTTACAGTAATTATTCCTTTTCCAGTTATCACCGGAAATTCCGTCTGTTCCCAGCCAATAGGGCGAGGGACGAAGCTTAGAAAGAGAATAGGAACGTAAGCACTTGCTTATGAAGAATTGGTGATATCCATTTATGCTAAAACGGGCTCTTCAGGATGGTACCTGGTGCGGGGGCGTTATCTTGGACATCTGAATAAGCAAGCCACTGATGCGGGTTTGGCTTATGATATAAGTAGGCCGAACACTCTTGAGTTCGCTCAACACTTACCAAAACCTACAAGCATTTTCTTAATTCAAACCGGTGTCAAAATCTGACCATGGATACTTATCTCGATCCCATCAATCGCAAGTTCGCCGATGCGGTAGCTGAAGGTCCGCCACTATACACAAAGTCCTACACTGAAGCTCGCGAAATTCTGGAAGACATCCAGAGCTATAAGCCTGCAGAGGACATTCAAAGTGAAGAAGTGAAAGTCGAAGTCAAAGGCGAGAATGTCACAACTGTCATTTTTCGTCCCAAGAACGCGCAGGGCACTCTTAACATGATCTTCTACACCCACGGTGGTGGATGGATTCTCGGAAGGTAAGAAGACGAAACAGGCAGGTGGTATCTAGTGACTGACTCTTGTAGTCCGACTGTGCATGGCGCATTGATGGAAGATTTCGCACGCCAGACTGGGGCTGCTGTTGTGTTCCCTTACTATACCCCAGCTCCTGAAGCACAGTACCCAGTCCAGTTTGAGCAGGCATACGGCGTATTGGAGCACTTCGTCACGAATAGTGACAAGTATGGCCTCAAGGTTGATAGTTTTGGTCTAGCTGGCGATAGTGTGGGCGGTAAGTACCAAATTCTCTTCGCAAACCGATAGTCTAATCAAAGTTATAGGCCACATGGCTATTGCAATGGCCCAACTCGCCCAAAGCCGCAACCTTCCCTCCAAGATCGGGCAAATCGTTCTCCTCTACCCAGTCACAGACACACACAGCAAATCCAAGACTTATCAAACTTTCCAGAACGGTCCTTATCTCTCTGAAAAGACCATGGATTGGATGATCCCAGCCTTCCTCCCTAAAGAAGAAGACCGAAAGCTTCCACTAACTTCACCTCTGCAATTCGCCCCTGATGAAGTTCTTTCAAAGTTCCCACCTACAACTATCTTTTTGTCTGGTGCCGATCCGCTAATTGGTGAGGGAGAGGCTTTTGGACATAGGCTGCAGCAGCTGGGCGTCGATGCGGCTATTCTCAAGGCTGATGGACAAGTCCACGATTTTGCTATGCTGGCGCCTATTAGAGGATCACCTACTGCCAGAGCTGTGGTTGAACTGGCGTCTGCAAAGCTGATGAAGGCGTTTGCCGACAAATGAAAACCGTAATGAGGTCGCATAATGTAGCTTACCTGGTTATTAGAACATAGAACTATATCTAGTGCTCGTACACCAATTCTATCATTTATTATTTGTCTATAAAACTTGAGGCTATCCGCAACTTCCATAGATGTGAACCAACGCCGGATTATTCCATCTCTTTGGCAAAAGGACTGCGAGCTCGAATCCTCCGTCCATAGAAATACAGGAGCCACGGAATGGCAGTCAAGACCAGACCCAAACCACCTAAGAGACCGCCAGTCCCTTTCAATGTTAAGCTGTTTATCATTCTGGCAGTGAGTAATGGAAAGATGCCTCCTATCAGATTACGGCATAGGCTTTGGGCAGCCAAAGCTGAGGAGGCGTATCCATGATATGTATCCGCAAGGTAATTAAAGACAGCAAGATAAATACTATAGATACCCATTGTGCAAGATCCAATTGCTAGTGTCGGGGAAACCCAGGTTGTATCTGGCTTTGCAGACATGAAGAACCAGAATAGGCCGATGGGTAGGAGAATGGATTGTATGCATGGAGATAATAGTCTCTGCTCTGGTGTTGTAGAAAGCGTCTTGTGAGGTAAAGCCCAACGCGTGATTGGTTCTTGAATGACGGCCAATATGATACTCAGAATGCTGCCAACGACCACCGCTGCATAAACCGCTCCGACCTGAGTACTGTCAAAGCCATATACAGCTGTGAAGACAAGGCCAACGCTGCTAAACTGCATGTAAAGAATTGCCCAAGCAAATGATACCCACAATGTGAACCAGAACAGAATGGACTCCGTCATCAATAAGCGTAGAGGGAATGCGAGACTTCGCCAAATCATGCTGATCTCGACATGAATGTTTTCTTCGACCAACGGGGCAAAGCGTACAGCAGTTCCGCTTAGTGTCTTGAACTGCAGAGTATTGAGGGCGGCGCATTTACGTCGTAGTAACACGTTACTTCGCGTTTCTTGAAACAGGAAGAAGATGATGGTGGTCGCGGTCCCGATGGTGATAAGTTGAAGATAGAATATCCATCTCCAGCCTAGGCGATCGACGATGATACCACTGACCAAAGGTCCCAGACCAGTGCCTATCATGATAGAGAGTGAGTATAGAGCCATCGGCGTGTTTCGATCTTCTTTTCGATATAGATCACTGACAACACCTCCAGTCAAGGTGGCAAAAACAGCAGCGCCATTACCCGTAATCAGGCGCGCGACCATCATTCCAGCGTAACTATTCGTAACAGCACATCCCAGACTTCCAAGGAAGAAGATAATTCCAGATGCGACAAAGACCCAGTATCGGCCGTGTACTTCACTCACGGGCGCCAAAACCATCGGGGTAATGGCAAAGCCTGTGACAAACAGCGTAATTCCAGCGTTGAATTGAGTATCATCGATGTTCCATTTGCTTCTTAGAGGCTCTGATGCGAGGGCGTAGGCACCGGAGGAGTATGAGGCGAGTGTTGACGCCATGAAAGCTCCGGAGAGGATGGTTATCTTCTTTTTGAGAGACCATCTGAATGGTGATAGGAAGTCGGGAATCCTGAAGTCTGAGTTTGGTGATGCATCGACATGTTTTGACTGAAGAAGTTCAGTAACAGAGAATGATGCCTCCAGTGCTTCATGACCAAGTGGCAATTGTATTTCATCTTGTCCGACATCGGCGTTGTCTTGACCGAAGGATACTCTCTCTGGGTCTTTTTCGGTAGCTTTTGCTTCAACATCTGGCTCGTTTATCGCCGCCATTGTTGCGAGGCCGTTTGACTCCTGTTCAGAGAGACTTTTGCCAGCTGTGCATTACTTCAATCGGGGAACACTGGCTTCCTTATGTGCAGATATGAACTTTGTGAAACCTTATCTTGATAACTTCATGCTGATCACGGCTTTGCGTCGGGTTTAGGTCCTGGAATAAGCGATGGCATAACCGAATTTCAGTTCTGATACGTGGATATAAGATGTCCGTACATCAAGATGCTATTCCCGCGCGCAATCGGGACACTGTTTATCCGATGTTGAAGCCATCATGGCATCCGTGTCTTCTCTGCATGCATAGCACAACAATCTAAGTGACAATTTGGACATTGAGTAATTTCTTTGTAAAAGATGCATTGGATGGTGGATTTTAGCTGTCACGGAGGTGCAGTTTGACGAATAAATTTGACCCCTGGCGCTAGACTAGTCTCCTCGAGACTATCGATTTGCCAAGCCAATAGTCGATGTCACAAAATTACATTTCAAACAAAACCAAGTGAAAACCCCACTAACTAAAGAGAGTTATAAGGAGTATGAATCCAAATTTGTTTTTGTGGGCTGTGGCAACCATTCGCTCGTCTTTGTTCTCACGTTTCGACGTACTTCCACTCTTTAACTGTGTTGTCAATATGATCTTCTCCAAGCTATCGGTTGCGGCGGCGGCTATTGCTCTGTCAGGGCAGGCTATTGCCAGTCCCTGTAAGCCCATTTCTCAGTCGGCGACTATCAGCGTAGAAACTTCAGCTACGAGCGAGTCACTGGCGACTGAGACTTCTTCTTTGGCTGCCACTTCTCTTTCGACAGAGGCTTCCACCGCGGAAACTTCCACCGCTGAAACCGCTACTGCCTCCTCTACCCTCACATCTGAGACTTTGGTCGCCATCGATGTCACCACTACCACGGCATCCTCTATGACTGAGCAGACCACGCTCGAAACCACCATCACGATCTTGGAGTCATCTTCTGAGACTACTACCGGAACAGATGACTTTACGACCGAAGCGGCCACTACCACTGCAGATGCTACCACCACCGATGCATCCACCTTGGAGGCCACAACGTCCTCTTCAGCACCCCAGTGCACATTCACCGGCGCATACACCAACTATGTCAGCAACCCATCCTTCGATGACCACGCCCTGGGGAATACGGACCCCTGGATTTCCTTAGGTACCCCTTGGCACCAGGGCAATGTTGGAAGAGGAGGCGGCTCCGCTATGTAAGTTATACCAGACTATCCATCTATCATACAATCGCTGATTCTTCTTCCTAGGGCTATCAAGTTCCCCGATCCTCCCTTCGGCGCATCATTCCTGCAACCCCTTCAAGGTGTCGTTGCTGGTCGAGAGTATGTTCTCACATACTACTTCCAACTTGCTGAGGGCAGCCCACTTGCTTCTGATGAGTGCCGAATTGGCGCAAGCGCTGGTTCGGGGGGCCAAACCCGTCGTTGGGTTCAAACTGATGGAGAAGAAGCCGTCCAGCCCGGGCAGTACAACAAGCAACAGTTTCGCATTACTGCTGAAAATGATGACCAGAGACTTGGGATTGGCTTCTTTTGTGATACTTCGTTTCAAGGTGAGACCAGGGTTTACATTGATGATGTCTCTGTGTATGACTACTATGAGGGCTGTGAAGATCCTACGGAGGTTGAGGTACCAATCATTGAAGAATATTGAATCTGATATTACAGGTCCTGGACGTTCTCTAGCCTACGGTGCTGTTACGATCTCGGTTTGGAGAGCCAGAAGGTCCGAAATGCCTTCAGTAATTTATGTCGCCAGGAACCTCGAATTCCTTTACCTTTCTATGTATATTCTTGTTACATATCTAAACTATATACTGCACAATCTCTCTCGTTGTACTATTGTCCACACTTCACTGATTATAATAGGATTTCACGCATCTCTCATATGAAGTGAATTAAGTGTACTGATGAGAATAGATTGGCAGAAACTAAGCGGACTAAGTACTCATAAACCGTGTATGCCGTGGATCTTGTTTGTCCATGTTCAGTACGCGTAGAATAGTCTCTCCTCGTTGTTCGACGCTCGGATCTTGCGGTTCTCCCGAATCAACATCCATCGCAATACCCAAGCCAATACGGCCGAGGCAGCTGAAAAAGCAGCACTGCTTGACATAGCGACAGGATACATGGGCTCATCAGAACTTGGCCAAAGGTACTTGAAGAGGTCAGCGGTGTTCCATTCGCCGAACGCAGAGAACTTACTGGGGTATAGATAGGTCCTAGTGTAGCAACGGTATTGGCCATGGCAAGGGAGATGGCCTTCTTCTCCTTGGTCTGTCCACAGGTACTAGCGACCCAGCCAAGGATAACACTGTTGCAAGCATAGACTCCACTGGCGAAAACGCACATGGCGAAGTAGCGGGCACCTGTATTGTGAACCGTACATGCTAGGACAAAACCAAGCACGGCCATGATTTTAGCAACAGTGATGTGCCAAGTTCTTTCGTTCATTCGACCTACTTTATGTTAGTCTGTGTTCATTGCTCGTCAAGGCGCTATCACTTACCGGAGTTTGCGGCCCATGCTATGCAAACAATGCCTGAAACAATGTAGGGTGGGCAAGTAAGAGCAAGAGTAGTGTTGCGATCGAAGCCGAGTGTTCCAACAATAGTAGGGAAGAAGTTCTTGAAGTTACTGGCAGCCATGTGGAAGTGTTGCATAAAGACAAGGACCCAAAGACGAGGGTCTTTGCATGCGTCGAGAAGACCAGCCCAAGTAGATGTGTTGGTTCGGATCTGAACTGTGTCCGCGGCGATTCGATCGTGAGCCAGCTGTCTTTCCTCTTCAGTCAACCACTTTGTGTTTCCAGGCTCATCAGGCAAGATAAATGCTGAACCAATGGAGATGACAAAAGTGATGATACCCTGAAGGATGAAGAGCCATCTCCAGCCAGCGAGACCCGCTACGCCACTCATCTCAAACACACCAATAGCAATGAGCCCTGCAAAGGCAGTTCCACAGATATTGGCAGTGAAGAGGATAGAAATGCGCGTTGCAATCTCTTTCTTGGTATAGAAAATCGAGAGGACGTAGAGGGCGCCTGGGTAGAAGGGCGCTTCGGTAACGCCGAGGAAGAATCGTGTCAGGACGAGGCCTTTGAAGTCGTGGCATATGGCTGTAAGAGTGCTTACAACGGCCCACAGTGCCATGGCCCCGGACATGTAAAGTGAAGGACGAATTCGGGTCATGAGCATGTCTGAAGAAAGTCAGCTCAAGTTTCTGGTGTTAGGATAAGGGAAGGCAGCTTACTGGATGGAATTTGACCAAGGATGTATCCCACAAACAGGATCGACACACAGGTCTGATACTCTGTGGAACTGAGATTGAGCTCCTCTTCAAGACCGTCCAATCTAGCAACAGTGATGGCATTACGGTCGAGGTAGTTGAACCAGTACATAATCCACAACATAGGAAGAATGACCCAGTCAAGCTTCTTCACAAGCTTGATCTCTACTGGATCAACTTTCTTGTGGGTACCGGTCTCATCGACCGAAGAGAAGATCTGAGTGTCATGTTTCTCAAGATGATCACAGTGACCCTTCTCCTCAACATCAGTAACATTCTTGTTCTGAACTTCGGACATGTTGAAAGGATAGAGGTGAATGAATTGAAGTTGTGGATGAGCTTGATGGACATCGATGGAATGGCGAATGGGTCGTCATTGATATAGATACTCAACTCAGTCGTGGCGACGAGTTGTCTTGTCAAGATTGCTATGGCAGAGGGTGTTGTAGTGCATGCTACCCCAGATTACCCCGCGCTGCAAGGGACGCTAATTCATGGTTGAGATGAACAAGGTTCAGCCAAGTCTTGGTATTGTAGTATTTACTTAGACATGGCTAACTTCTTGGTGCGGTACCTGCGTAAGCAGGATTCTCGGACATGTCACTGGTACGTGGTCAAACAGCTGTTGCACCCACTCCAGGCCCTGGATATCAGACGTCTTGAAGTCTTCGATCGAGCTGAAACGGCGCAATATGTCAGAGCCTGGACTATCCATCTCCTAGTCCAGGCTTTGATGCCGGATAAAGCTTTCCTGCTGATGACCTTGGCTAAGACTAGTGATGCACAATTGCTTGCTTTGCTTGCATCCTCCCTTTACCGTTCATGTACCGGATAAGAGCGGATGTTTCAGGGCCGACATGGCTGTCCGCCGCGCGAGATATGGAACGCCCCCAATAGGTGTTGACTCTTGCGCCACTCACAACACTCCATGCCAGGCTAATTTGGAGAGCAGACTAGCATATTTACCATCACAGCGCTCTACAAACTTCAATATATGACAGTAAACAGTCATAGTCGACAAAAGGCTCGGATTTTGACCGTCCCTATCGCATCTACACAAACCCAGTCTCTCCTTGTCCCAGCTCCGGCAAGCTCCAAAGGAAGTTCAATGAATCAACATCTAACCCGAGTGCAAGCTGATCAGCGCTTTCGCCGAATGGCGCAATACTTGAATCAAAGGGAAGTGAAACCCAAGTATCCCCCACATCAAAGTTCATATAGTTCACTCCGTCTTCAATCGGTTGGGAGTCTAGGCTTGACAGATACGACACTGACCCTCCTGTACCATTCTCAGCTTGACTAGTACCTGCAGGCATGGAGGCGCGATTTTGATCACTGGAGCTATGGCCCCTAGTTTGTGTGAGATGAGCTCGAAATTGAGCTGTATGCTTCTCAATGAGATCTGCGTATCTTAACGCAAAGTCCATGTCATCTGCTGGCGAAGACTTGAGCGTTGAAGTACACTGGTCCAGCGTGAACAGTGCATCATTCACGTCTGTATGTGTAGACCCAACACTCAGTGCTTTGAGCAGAAATACAGACGAGCTGATGACGCTAATCTTGACACGAGCCGGGGCATAGGGAAGGTGGTCCTTGAAATCGCTCATGGTCGCTGTGTGTAAGACCTTCTTTGTGTCTGCTATGACTTCTTGCAGGAATCTGGCGTCTTTCGGTGTGATGAAAGCAGACAGCGCCTCATCTGGGTTTGTTGTGGCTGACGTAAAGCCAGCTGATGACGCTCGAGCAACTACAGCTTGGATGGAAATGGCGCCCGTGCAGGCTTTGGTATGATGGAACTCAATAGCAAGTGTGTCGCGAAGAGGTGCGGCGATATCTTGACTCAGACTATCGAACTTGTCCTGCCATTTAGATAAAGACAGTGAAAAGTGCTCCAACAGATCCGCGTAGTGATCTCCCATAACCTGGGTTTGTAAATGAGCCGCCGAGTGGAAGAACATGGACGAGGCAGTTCGTGACAGCTGGGTGAGTTCTAGACTGAGGTCCATATACGCTATCCAAGACCGGCTACTTGGATCACTTGCATTATGAGCTGGTAGTCTCGAAGCGGTGATCGAGATACTCTCAGGAAACACAGAAGGATATCCTAGTCGAGTCGCAGTTTGCGTAACGTAGACATACAGGAGCTTCTGTGTTCGACGGCTTCGAAGGACTCCCGGACTGACAGATTGACTTGTATCTTGGTGCGTGGAAAGAACGCCGAGCTCATAGGCCAGGTTGTTCGCCATACCCAGCAGCATCCAAGACATTCTATTGGCCCTCTTAGCAGGGTCAAAGACGTCTTGCTTCCAGCGAATAAGCGGCATCTCATCGTCGGTGTACTTTCTATTTGTCCGATCATACGTGGGAGTAATTAGCAGCCCATCCCAACCTTCAGTCTCCGGTGGAAGATGTAGTGCTCTTGGGTGCCAGTCTGATATGAGTAAAAGACTTTCTATTGTGCCAATTGTTCTCGTCTGTGAAGTAGACTGCTTTTCCTGACCAAGTAGGATGCGCTTGATAAGAAGTTCACAGTAGTTCCACAGGCGCTGGTGAGCGTTGTGGCTTCTCGAGGTCCCACCAGCGCCTGGGAGCTTGAAGAAGCGTGACGCGATCATCAGGAGCGTGACACAGAGCATGGATTCTTCGCAGACGAGATGGGTGTGAGAGGAGTGGTCGCGGAACTGGTCTAAGACCATAGGTGTGAGAGGGGCAAGCTTTTCAAAGAATCTACCACTATTAGTCCCCAGTTTACAAAGTGAGTATGGGTGTCTGACTTACAAGTCGATGTACGTAACAGCTTCTTGAGCAGTAAACCATCCTTGGCGAACGAACCGACACTTATCCCACATGTCGAGACAGGCATCACCTGGCTCTGACAGGGCAGTGATGGTGAACCCGACTCCATTGTACCCGCCTGATACAACCTTAGGCCCAGTAGAATGAGAGGTGTTTGTCAGGGGATTTGCTTGAGATGGGGTAGATCCAGCTATGCTGTGTCGTTGACCAGCTGCATTGGATAAAAAGTCCAAAGCATCAGTAGTCCCAGTAACAATAGTCGACTGCACCCTATCATACAGCGATTGACTGGAATTATTCGGCGACGGACCGAGCCCACTGCCATCCTGTGGAGATAGATTCGTGGTCTGGGTGTCTTGCGGAAGCGGCATCTGAGCTACAAGCCGAGTTGGTGCATCCTGAGTCCACTTGGGGGCGTCGCGATGTTTCGGGGCTCTCGGCCGATGATCAAAATGGCATTCCCGATGTTCGCGGGCACACTTGGCGCAGGGTGGATTATCCTTGATGACGCATCTTGCCTTGCGCGCCCGGCAGGATACGCAGGCGACGTAGCTACGCTTGAAGGCCCGGGTATTGCTGGGACGTTCAGGGCTTTCCATGGTCTGTGAATGGAGAAGATCAGTCCGAGATTGGTTTCTGAAGAGAATCCGGGGTAATCTGAGAGATTGTGATTGATCCCCGGCAGGATTGATGCCGCTGAAGAGACCGACGCGGCGGCCGTGAGTATCCGTGTCGGTCCGGCGCGATCCGCTAGCGCAAAGTATACTGGGCCAAACGCCGCCAGACGCACAACGGATAACGAACCACGCACCGATGCCTGCCCGTTAATATCCCATCGCAGTCGTGGGATGCTCAAGTCTAAATAACAAATGGTCTTTCCATATCATGTTTGAAGCTCGCCGAGTCGGTGCCGAAAGTCGGGGTTGAAATCGGAGGATGTTGGGCCAAGGGCCAAGGTGCATCAATTCTGAGTATAAAAGAGATGCAAAGAACAGGTGCAATGGACAGTCATAAGCATCAATCATCGAACAGAAACAGTTAACAGTAAAAACACCCAATTATCACTATGTCCAAGTCAATTGTCAACACCAACCCCTACCCCTTCACCTTTGAAGCAAGCCAATACCCTCCTATCAAAAGCTCTGGTAAGGGTGTTAGCATCGACTTTGCCAATTGCCGCGGCGCTACTCCCTCTATCAAAGCTTCCCGTGTCCGCGCGCTTATCCAAGAGGCTCATGAGGACCCTTCCAAGATCGTCGCCAATGTGTGCAGCTACGATGCTCTGAGCTCTCGCCTATGTGAAGAAGCCGGCTTTCCGATTGTCTTCTTGGCGGGATACCCAATGGCTTCAGCTTTTGGACTGCCCGATACAGGATATATCGCTTTCGGTGAGGTGGTGAACAAGGTTCAAGAAGTTATCAGGGAAGTCAACGTCCCTGTTATTGTGGATGGCGATACAGGATACGGTAGCCCAATGAATGTCCGCAGGACTGTCCAAGGGTAAGTGGCTCTCAACCCAAAGGTTGATAGAGAAAGACTAACTGTCCTGTGTAGATTCGCATTGGCTGGTGCTGCAGGCATCATGATCGAAGACCAGTCTTGGCCAAAGCGTAAGTCCTACCTAAACCCTTTCAGCTTCTAAGTCTTTCATGCTAACTCAAGATGATAGGATGTGGCCACACCGCAGGCAAGAGTGTGGTGTCCCGCAGTGAAGCTTACGCCAGGTGGCAAGCCGCCGTCGACGCCAGAAACGAAGGCCAAGACATCTGGATCATGGCCCGCACAGACAGTCTCATCCACGGCTACGACGAAGCTCTCGCCCGTGCTCGCAAAGCCATTGAGATTGGCGTAGACGCCGTCTTTGTCGAGGCCCTCCCCGACCGGGAGTCCATGGAGCGCCTGCGCAAGGACCTTAACTTCCCGGTAATTGCTAACATCATTGAGGGAGGAAAGACGCAGAATCTGTCTGCCAAGGACCTCGCTGAGATTGGCTATAGTGCCGTATCTTATCCTTGGACTCTGGTTGCTGCCAAGCTGAAGAGTATTCGCGAGGCATTGGAGGGTATCAAGGGGTCAATGACTGTTGGAAAGCCGCCCGTTGTTCTGTCTTATGCAGAGGTTTGTGATGGTGTTGGCTTTAATAAGTATTATGAGTTGGAAGAGAGATATCAGTATGAGGGACGAGCGAATGGTGCGAATGGGTACCAGTGGAAGAATTAGATGCCCTTTTTTATTAGACTTAGTTGCATAGCTCATCAATAGCACTCATGTCTTGCATCACGGCTTCACTACTGGACTGTCCAATGTTTTCTACAAGTACCCTATTATCCTTGCGCTTATATGCAAGAGAACTTCGTGGCATCTTGATGTAGGATACAGTTTGAGCAGAAACACGATAGGAATGCCATGCAAGAGTAGTCCAAGAATAGCCTAATAGTCCCGATTATATGTATTTTTCAAGTTCTCATAAAAGAAATATCCATGGGTGAAATGTCAATGGCGTCTTTGCTCTATGGGTCTCACACTCTCGCTCTATGCACGCCACTGGTGGTTATGCGCCACGCTGCTACTGTACCAAACTGTACACAAACTTCCGGCTTCATCATACCAGTCCAAATAAAGATACTGGTCCATCACTCAAAGCTTCTTACTATCTCTGGTTCCCGGTTGGCTCCTCCGGTTATGCTTAGTTCAATGCGGGGAGCGGACGCCGCCGGATAAGAACGGCCCCACTTCACCACCGCGAGGCGCCGGTCAAGGAGCTAACAAAGGTCAGCAACCATTTTCACGGTATCAGAATCTCTCATAGGTCCTGAATTGATATGCAGTACCGATGTCGGATGCTTTTTGCCCGCTTTCTAGTATTGTCTCCTGTATATAACATGTAGAAAAGGTTACGAGGTATAGACAGACCCAGTAAAGCAAAGCAATTTTCACCATGCCTCTAATCAAGGATCAATTATCTTACCGGGTATCCATTCTACCAGGGGACGCCCATGGCTCCCAACTCGCGTCATACGCAGAACGCACCCTACACCTCATCCAGAACATCCGTCCAGGTGTAACCTTCCAGATCTCAAGACACGACTTCGGAGGTGTCGCTCTAGCAGCAGGCCACTCAACAGCCTTGCCAGACTCCACATTAGACGCATGTCACAAGTCTGATGCCACAATCGTTTGTGCATGCGGTGATCCTCAGTATGGCATTGAGCCGGAAAAGGGACTGTTGGCACTTCGACAAGAACTTGGAGCGTCTGCGAATATTAGACCTGTCAAGTTCCCTTCCGCTCGGCTGGCTGACCTGAGTGCTTATAAAGCTGAGCTGGTTCAGGACCTTGATATCACATTCTTTCGGGATTTGACGAGTGGTGTCTACTATGGGCCTACGCAAGAAGCTGGTCCTGATGGAGAATCGTATGACACTACGGTGTATTCTCGCCAGACAATTGAGAAGTTGGCGCGAATGGCTGGTACATATGCCATGCAGTTCACTCCACCAAAACCTGTTCACTCCATTGACAAGGCAAATGTTATGGCGACCTCACGACTGTGGAGATCGGTTGTCACAGACATCTTTACGAACGAATTCCCCGGGGTCGAGTTGGATCATGTTCTAGTCGACACGGCATCGATGATTCTCTCCTCCAGTCCTTGCAGATTTAACGGCATCATTCTGTCCGAGAACATGTTTGGCGACATCCTCTCCGACCAGGCAGGTGGTATTCTCGGATCTCCAGATGTCCTTGCATCAGCCGCTGTCTCCAACCTCCACAACAAAGGCTCATCAAGGACACCTGGTGTCTTTGAGCCGTTCAACCTCAAGCCCAAAGACAAGGTTGAGAACCCACTTGGCATTGTACAAGCAGTTGGCTTGATGCTGGAGCTCTCACTAGGCTTGAAACCTGAAGCTGAAGCCTTGTTAAAAGCCATTCGTCGCACTCTTGACCCCATCGACCAAGTTGGATCCGATACAAGAACCTCAGACGTCGGTGGTACAGCTACGCCCGACGATTTCATGCATACTCTCCTCCACAACTTCGACTACTACCTTGAAGCTCTCAACTCATCAGACACCGCAAACTCACCCACCCTTCTACCATCACCACCAGCCTTCAATTTCACGGAAGAGCGCCGCCCCATGGGTATCATCGAGAAGATCCTCACCCATGCAGCCATCGGTCTCTCCAAGCCCCATGTCGAAACCGGAGACATGATCTGCGTCAAGGTGGACTGGACGCTTACATCTGAACTTCTCTGGGGTGGTATGGAGAAGACTTATGATCAAATGGGACGGCCTCGACCTTTTCGAAATGATCGTCTTTGGCTGGCTGTGGATCATATCGTTGATCCAAGAACGAATCATCAGCCCCGGCAGAAGGGTCTCATCGCTAAGGCAGAGCGTTTTAGAAAGGAGGCCAAGATCATTGACTTCCTTCCTGCCAACACAAGCATTATGCATACCGACTTTACTCGTGAGCGAGCACAACCTGGGCGTGTAGTTGTGGGTAGTGACTCGCATACTTGCTCAGCGGGAAGCATGGGTTCATTCGCCGTTGGTTTCGGTGCTGCAGACGTAGTCATGCCCATGGTAACTGGTGAAACATGGTTCCGTGTCCCCGAAGTCTGCCGTATCAACTTCGTCGGCAAACTACCTTTTGGAGTCGGTGGCAAAGATGTCATTCTTCACATCCTGGGTCTCTTCAAGCGCAACACTATCGCTTTCCAACGAGCTGTTGAGTATGGTGGTCCCGGCCTCAAGGAGTTGTCTATGGACGCGAGATTTGCCATCGCGAACATGACAACTGAATTTGGTGGTATGGGCACTTGCTTTGAGGCTGATGAGGAGACTTCCTCCTGGATTGCCAGAAGGCAGCTTCCTGAGCACAGAGAAGGTGGTCTTTACTTCCGAGCTGATCAAGGAGCGAAGTATGTGGATGAGAGGACCATTGATCTCTCGGAAGTCCGCTTGACTATGGCTCTGTATCCAAATCCGGATGATGTCGTTCCCATCTGGGAGAAAGCCGACATGAAGCTAGACGGATGCTTCATCGGAGCTTGTACCACCACGGAAGAAGATCTTATAATCGGCGCCCTAGTCCTTGAAGCCGGTCTCTACGCAGGAATGCGTCCTTCGCCCCACGGCAAACGTCGCGTCACTCCCGGAAGTCTCATCATCATCAACCGCCTCAACAAGCACGGCCTGCTCGACATCTACCGCCAAGCGGGTTTCGAGGTGGGCGCGCCCGGCTGCTCATACTGCGTCGGCATCAATGATGTCGATGTAGCAGGCGAAGGCGAAGTCTGGTTATCCTCTCAGAACCGCAACTTCAGAAACAGAATGGGTAAGGGAAGTTTTGGCAATATCACTTGTGCTGCCGCTGTGGCGGCGTCGAGTTTCAATATGGTTGTTACGGATCCCAAGTTCCTCCTGGATCAGTTGGATCGCGACAAGTTGGAGAGACTCGTTAGTGGCGGTAGGGCGAAGGGGTTGCAACCAGTGCTCAAGATTAGTGAGCCGAGTCCTGAGGCCTCTTCGGCTGAAGTTCCGAGGATTTTCGATGGTGGGGATTCTAAGTCAGAGATGTCGAGAACGCCAAGTGCGCGAGTGCTTCGATCTAAGATTCAGCGGTTTGGAGAGAACGTTGATACGTAAGTCAAAGGCATGACTGTGTTCTGGATCAACACTTACAGACTCTTAGTGATGCGGTCATCCCCGCCGAGTTTATGCCTGGAATTGACAACGCTGATCTCGGAAGTCACTGCTTCCAATATTACCGACCAGAGTTCAGAGAGAAGGTCAATAATGGGTCACGAGTTATGTAAGTTGTTGCCCTTGCTTTTCACTTCATGCTACGGAAGCTGACTTTCTCCAGTGTTGCAGAACATGGCTTTGGCAGCGGATCATCTCGTGAGGACGCGGTCCGGGCCTTGCAAGGAGCCGGCGTCGAAGCCGTCATTGCCAAGGGCTTCGCCTTTATCTGTAGGTCGTCCAATTTTCCCACCACCATCACCTACTAACACCATCCAGATGAACGGAACCAGCTAAACATGGGTCTGTTCAATATCAAGCTACAAGACCCTCGGTTCTACGAGCTCGCACAAGAAGACGCTGTCATCACAATAAACAAGGACGATAAGACTATCCACATCGAGGGCTCGGACGAGACTTTCCACTACGAGCAGTCAGAAGTTGAAGAGACTCTCATTGAAGCGGGCGGTGTTTTACCGCTGTATAGTAAGCTGGGGCGAAATGTGTTCCGACATATTACGGTGCCCAAGGTCAAGGGACGAAGGAAGAGGACGCAAGGAAGCGCATCTAGTAGTTCCGGTTGTTCAACGGGCGATGCTAGTTCAAGTATAGATTGGTAGCGACACTATGTTACAAGAATAGTAAATCATTCCCATTCTCTATCCCCATGCCATCGTCTTGTATTCTTACACCTTCGCGAGAAGCTTTCTGCTAATTCTCCATCGCAAGAATGCTGTCAACATAGTCGCGACAGCCGACATTGCTCCAGCATAGAACATCGCTGGGCGATAAGCACCAAGTCCACTCTCTGCACCACCGTGGCTTTGAAGCAGAAAGCCGGCAATAGGAGACCCCTGTTCTTGTTAGTCGCGTCTTACACTTGTCGTTGTGGACTTACGAGGAGATAACCGAGCACCCAACCAACAATCATCATTGCCATTGCTGTAGATACACGCGCTGACCCAAAAACGTTCGAGACAACGGTCGGCATGGAGGAGAAGAAACCGCCGTTCATCAGACCGTTCAGAACGGCGAAGGCAGCCAACGGACCAAGTGTCGTCGAGGCAGGCCACAGAGCAAGCATCGTAAGCGAGTTACCCAAGAAGAAAGCTCCAAGAGTGTTCACCGGGCCAAGTTTGTCGCAGAAATAGCCACTGGCAATACGGCCGACGGCTGATGCGAAACTGAAGCCGGCCAGCAAGCCAGCACCGGTGCTTGTGCTGAGGCCCATGGAGCTGGAGTACAAGGGAAGGAAGTAAGGCGGGACCAGGAGAGGGAAGATGCCAATGCCAGCAGCGAAGAAGAGGATGGCAAAGTTAAGTTGACGGAATAAGTTCCAGTCCACGATTCCTGTTTTGGCGAGTGGTATTCTCTCCTTGATGAGGTACGCTGCTGGAAGGCCCGTGACAAGAATCAACAATCCTGTGATACGGAAAGCCCACTCAACGTTGAATTTCTCAATCAAAGAGTCTGTAGCGATACTCATGATCGCGCCGCCGAAGCCACCACCAGCATAGATCAATCCATTTGCAAGTCCTCTCTTCTTGTTGAAGTATTGGGCGGGCGCAGTAGAGAACGACATGAAGCAGCCGCTCATGCCCAGACCCAACGGCACACCGGGGAAGAAGATTAAACCCACGAGATGGTCTGTTACAAAGCTCGCGCAGATCAAGGATAGAGCCATGAGGACAATGCCCACGCAGCTGAGATTTCGCGTCCCAAAGGAACGAATCATTCTCGCGACAAGAACTCCGACCGTTGCCATAAGCGCTGGGGAAATGGAACCGCAGAAGGACAAAGCGAGAGGTGATCCAACTCCTCTCTCGACGAGGGCGCGTTGATATACGCCCCAGACATAACTCAATCCGATAACCCACCAAGCAATCACCGAACAGGCTATAATAACAACCCAGCCATAGCCTCCATCTGGTACAGTACTATCCGCGATGCGTGAAGCTTCAAGGGCTGGATCATCCGAGTCATTGTGGTGGGAAGAGCTGGTTTCAGCCAGTCCTGCTCTTGGACGAAGGGTCGAGGAGGGAGCTTCCGAGTGTTGTCCGTTGCCGAGAGCTTCAAGCTGGACGGCTGTCGTTGTTGACATTTTGAGGATACCTTTTCTTGTGTTGTCATGTGCATTGTAGAAGAAGATGGAAGGTTATAATTGAGCGGCGAAAAGTGTCCTTATCGTGGGTGTCAATTGAAGGGCGCAGGGCGCGTGTTACATCATCGTCACTGCCAAGCGATGGCTGAATGCGTACGACTTCTAGAATAATAAATATTATATGAAGGCTGATCAATTTATTGTATGCCTTTTTAAGTGTTTTGATCTTGAATTAATTTATGGAATCATATCTCTGTCGAGTCCGACTGATAATTGCTCTCATTAGGTGCGTGAAGCAGGACGATGTCATTTTCAGTGAGGATGTGTCGAAATAAAGGCGCGGGGGCAAATCTCACCTTTAATTGAGCAGAAACTCGATCGCATTTCATCATAGGTCGCATTAAACGTTAATTACTAGAGAATAAATATTGCCAGAGTATCGCGCTCATTGCAGTCTCATTTTCTACCTCAATCCACCACTTAATCACTCTCACAACTCATCTCACTTCACAACCTACCACAATGACCTCATCGCAAGACCCTACAGCTCTCACTCAGAGCTTCCACTACGAGACCGCAACTCACGTCTACGATGTAAAATGGGGCACTATAGGCGATAAAAATCTCCCTCCTCTTATCTTCATTCATGGAACGCCCTGGTCTTCGCGCGTTTGGGTTGCCTTCGCGCTGGCGCTATCGCGTCAATTCTGCGTTCATCTCTTCGACAGACCTGGCTTCGGTGAAACACCCGCCGAAGTCCTTAAGCCAGACCAACAACCCAGCACAAACCCAGTGGAGAAGTTCGACAGCAACCTCGCGCGTCAAGCAGAGGTATATGCAGCGCTCTTCCAAGAATGGAAGAAAGACTGGTCTCACAATAAAGCACACATTATAGCTCACGATAACGGTGGTCTAGTCAGTCTACGAGGCTATCTCCTTCATGATCTGCCCTACGAGAGTCTGTGCTTAATTGACGTCGTCGCAATTGGCCCCTTCGGCCAGCCTCTCTTCAAAAGCATGGCCGAGAACCCACACATCTTCGAGCAACTGCCCGACACTGCATTCGAAGGTATTCTAGAAAGTTACATCAGCGACGCAGCCTACTACGAACTTCCCAAAGATACCATGCAGATGCTCAAAGTACCGTGGACGCGGGAAGGCGGCAAACAAGGTTTCATTAGAGAATTATGCCAGGCTAATTCGCGGAGCACGGAAGAAGTCGAGGGGCGGTACGGGGAGGTTGGGCCGAAGCTGCCAGTCAAGATCATTTGGGGTAAAAATGACAAGTGGCTGCCAGTTGAAGTGGCTTATCGATTGAGTGACGCGCTCAAGGCGAAGGAGATTGTCGTTATCGATAAGGCTGGTCATCTGAGTATGATTGATCAGGGGGCTCAGATTGGAGTTGAGCTTGGCCTATGGCTTAGCGACGCTTCACATAAACAACGGTCATGAGTTGAGAGTACCAAGAAAAGTTAAATAGATAGTGAGCCTTGGTCGTTTGTAATTGATTGCGTCTTCATTTCTTTTACAGCTTGGCATAGTCCACGTGATGGTTGTCAAATGATAGTTGGTGTTGTCCAGACATGACGGTGATCCAAGCACAACGCTTGAATCAAGACCATTAAAGTAACGATGCTTCGACAAGCGCTTACCGTTCCATCAAAACTTCAGGTTATACTATATATGTACCGGAAAGCCGTCCGACCACTTTCTTCGGTGTTGCATCACATGTATACGCTCTTGTCTCAAGAATCGCATCTCAAAACAATGACTTTTGATGATTGCGAATCTTGGTCAAACCCTACCCTACAACTCATCCCGACCGTGCCGATCCATGGAGTCGAGATCTCGTTAGCGCGACGCGCCCCCAATTTTAGTGCTGTAAGGGCGCCGAGAGCCCCAAACTCAAGCCCTGGACCCAACTAAATTCGGATTTTCAGCTGAGGATCAAATTCCTGATGATAAGCATTCTTATCGAGTGTCGTATAGATCCGAATGGGGATGAAGAATGTAACGGTAGCAGATAGACAAGGTGCTCGTATAACAAGCGACAAATGTCGCCTGATTGAGTTCATCCTCATTCAAATCTTACGAGTATTCAACTGAAGAGACGAAATTGTTGACAATTCTGTGCCATTTTTAGATGGTGTCTTGGTCCATCTCTTTTTTTACGCCCTAAGATTAGGGCGAGGCTTTTGACTAACCCCTATGCAAGCTGACAAGAGGATTCAGTGCCTGACTAACAGGCCTCCACCGTCAACCTTTTGGCTGAGAGAATGGATCGTCAGGGCAAAGTAAAATAAAAATCAATGATGACACTCGAAGTCTTTGGTCGAACCGTAAACAGACAAACTAGAGGGTCAGATCATCCAGCTTCCCTGTAAATAATCGATAAAAGCAAGGATGATGGATTATTACGCGTCAGAGCTTGCGTACCCACTCGAGACCAGGGGCCCAGAATAATCAGCGACCATCTTCATTTCGCTCCCCGTATCGCTGATAACCAAGTCTACCAACCTACCTAACAGGTCATTAGCCAAGATCAGCTAAACCACTCTTGAATGAAGTCTGCTAGGCGCAGCAGACAGAAAGAGGAAAAGAAATGTCGCATTCATACCTAACAAAGACCATTGTTTGTTTTTATATCCACTTTGACCCTCCCCCTTCTTCTTCTCTTTTCCCACTTGCCGAAAGTTTGCTCTTTCTGACCAGTCTTTAAGTGGTGGGCTAACGTCGCATTCTTTTACTCTTTTTTAATACTCCATACAGTCTCTCGTTATTGCTGTTTTGGTTTACCACTTCATTCGTTTTTTTATATATAATAATATTCTTTTTAATCAATCAATCAATCAATCACAATGGTCTCCGCATGGTCCAAGGTCGCTTTGGTTGCGGGTCTCGCAGCCTCAGCCTACGGCCAAACTTATTCCGACTGCAATCCCATGAAGAAGTGTAAGCAAATAAGACCCGCCTGTGGGCTATAGCAGAACTGATATGATTGACAGCGGGCTGCAAGCCTAACCCCGGACTGGATGCTTCTTTGTACTCATTCGACTTCACAAAGGGCGCCGACGATGATAACTGGGAGGGAACGGGCCATGGAGAAGTCAAGTACACTTCGGAAGGTGCCGAGTTCTCTGTTAACAAGCAGGGTGACTCGCCAACCCTTCAGAGCAAGTGGTACATGTTCTTTGGTCGTTATGAGGTTCACATGAAGGCTGCACCTGGTGTGGGTATTGTCTCTTCTATTGTGATGTTGTCAGATGTCCTCGACGAAGTGTAAGTTTACTCACTATACAATGTATGCCATGTGCTGACAATGACAGTGACTGGGAGTTCCTTGGAGGTGCTGGAGGCGAAGTCCAGACCAACTGGTACGCCAAGGCCAGCAGCGACAACACCCAAAGTCTCACATTCCCCGCCGACAACAACCAAGGCGAATTCCACAACTACACCGTCAACTGGACCCCCGAATCCGTTGATTGGTACGTCAACGACGTTCAGGTCCGCACTGTCAAGTTCGCCGAGTCCAACTACCCTCAAACACCCATGCGATTGAAGCTCGGAATCTGGGCTGGTGGTGATCCTGATAACGCCGAGGGAACTATTCAGTGGGCTGGCGGAGAGACCGATTACAAGGATGTCCCTTACACCATGACCGTCCAGAAGATCAAGGTTCAGAACCTCAACCCCGCTAAGGAGTACTCCTACGGCGACAGCTCCGGATCGTACAAGAGCATCGACTTTGATAAGAAGGACAGCGGCAGGGAGGGCAACATGAGCGAAAAGGACGAGGAGAAGGAGCAGGAGACAAAATCTGCTGCCGAAGCCGCCTCCACAACTTCCTCCGACTCCGCCAGCAAGACCGCCACCGAATCCGAGGCTACCACCATGTCTACCGCCAAGTCAAGTGAGACCGCTAGCGCCGACTTCAAGAACAACGGAGCTGCCGAGACAAGTGGTTCGGATGCTGATGCTACCTCAACAGGAAGCACTGCCTCTTCTACCGCGGAGAGCGACGAGAACAGTGCTTCTGGAAACTTGCCAAAGATGTGGTTGAGTCTGGGAGCTCTGTGCGCTGCGATGGTTATGATGTAAATTTGGATTTCTGATTTTCAGTTTCAGGGTATTACTATAGATTGGCTGCATTTTATAGATTTCCGAATAGACATACATCGTTGGATCGTCATCCTAAATTTCCCAATACCCAACCGTCACATTGACCACTCCGAACAACCATCCTATAATTGACCAAACATGCAGATTACACCTCTCCATATGCCGACACTCCAAAGCCTGAACTCTGGCTGTCTCGCCCTTCACATAACCCTCAAACTGATACTCCATCTCATCTATCAGTCCTTTTCTTCTTTACACACTCAGGACAACTTGATTCACCCGCGTACTCGGTCTTGGTCGGATGATGCACACCAGAACAAACGCCATTCTCGATATACCCTTCACACCGTTGAGTTACACCATGCGTCGTATTGATGACGTACCAGCATATTGAGCATTTGGTCATGATACGGACGGTGGTACACATCTTGACTTGATTACAAAGCCCTGTGCGACTCTTCCCAGCTGGCGGGACCCGATGAAGGGTCATGTCTGGAGGATCTAGGGACATTATATAGCACTGAGATCTACCAAGATTTGAAAGGTTTCACTTGTAATATTGGAGGGTTGCTCATGAACGATGGTTGTGTCAAGTGGTCCAAAGGAAGTATGTTCCTCCGTGCCGACGCCGGGTACCATCACCGAGCTTACACGAACACTACTAAACGGAAGCATCACGTTTATTGTCAGATAGCTTTCGTAAAATATTTAGTTCTCATTTGAATGCTATGATTGATGCCTGTCTACCACCTGGCCTTCATCAACGATAGGCAGAATCCATTACTTCTTCGCCTTCGAGCATGATATACACTCCTCAGGATCAGCGTATATAGTCGGTAGGTTATCAATCTTGTTTTCACATGCGCGTCCCTGCTTGTTGAGTTTGCATCGAACTATGCATGGATTGTCCTCGCCGATTATAGTGCTGCACTGGTTGCACTTTGTAAATTGGTGAGTGTATGTACACATTTTGAGTGGTCGAGCTCGAGGCTTTCTTTGAACTTTGTGGCTTGTATGTCACGTCGGAGTCTTGACGACGAGACTGAGCGTTGCTTTAGTAGGGCGATTGCGTGTCTTGGAAGAAGTTTGAATGAGATTCTAAGGCTTGATCTGTAGCTTTTGTAGTTGATGGTTGCTGGCTGCCATGTGATGAATGAAGTTGAATGTACATGATCACTGAAGTAGAGGTTGTGATGGCAAGACAAATTGTCAATGGCAACACTGACTGAGTAGGCATCGGCCATTACGGACTGGACTCTGAGGAAGGCGACGTGAATGAGTGATGGTTTGCGCATTGTTCCTGCATCAGTGGTAGCTTAGTGACCCTTCACTTCCTCAACCCATTCACAAGCCAGATTGAGCAGGTGCGATAGCCTCATGAAAACAGTCGAGAAATATGCTGCTAACATACAGTCCCTATACCTTTCTCTAATTTTTTGCACCTTCTCGACGGGTTTCATCAAAATACTCATCATTCAGGTATGCGGTCATGGGTGTTGTTCTTCAATTAATGTGAATGTCATTGAATGATAAGCCACAATTGAACCCCTGTGATCCGATCAAAATGCTTACTTTTCCCTATCGCAATCTTGAATGTTGAATCTGTCTTACCTGCCTTTTTCGCCCGCATTATCCCCTGCGAACAATTGCATCATAATTATCGGGCCTCCCCGTATGACTTTACCCCGCCTTCCCCCGGCAGAGCTTGATACATACAACCTGGCCTTTTAGAAAGAGCAATCTTTGACCCTTTAACAATTTGAGGACGGATTTCACAGATTCAAGCGTTTTCAATCTGTATCGAATAATCAGTGGTGATGGTTTCCGACATCAAGGCTCTAAGGGACCAGTTCCCTGCCCTGCAGCAGAAGCAGGTGTTCCTCGACAACGCGGGCGGAAGTCAAATTCTAGGTGCTGCTGCCGACTCGTGAGTTGATAAATCTTGGATTTGGACCTTCACTCACTGTTCTAGGGTACGGGACTATTTGATCACTACAAATGTGCAAATGGGTGGGACGTACGGATGCAGCCAGACAGCAGCACAGAAGGTGAGCAAAGGTTATGAGGCGGGTGCGCGATACATCAATGCGCTACCAGATGAAGTCGGTATGAGAAACCGGGGATCCCTTATTGCATGAGTCACAGCTGATGCATGGTCTAGTCTATGGCGCTTCCTCAACTCAACTTCTCCGCAACCTCGCATTGAGCCTTACCTTCGCACAAGGCGACGAAATCATTGTATCAGCACTTGACCACGAAGCCAATATCGCTCCATGGCTAGACCTCGCAGAGAGACAGGGGTTATTTGTGAAGTTTTGGAACCCAGAAGGGCAGGGAAACAACCCAAAACTCACAGTGGATACTCTGCGGCCACTCCTGTCGGGCAGAACAAGATTCCTCGCTCTCACCCATTCTACAAATTTACTGGGCTCGATTCACGACGTGAAAGCCATCACAGCTGCTGCACATGAGTATCCGAATCTTTTTGTCTGCGTCGACGGAGTCGCGTATGCTCCTCATCGAGGCGTCGATATGAAGGACTTGGGAGTTGACTTTTATTGCCTTTCATGGTATAAGGTCTTTGGACCTCATATCTCCATGCTGTACGCAAGTCGAGAAGCCCAGAAGCAACTTAAGCCCCTAGGCCATTACTTCAACGCATCTGAAACTCTAGCTGATAAACTTGGTTTCGCTGCTGGGAGCTACGAGTTGATAGCGAGTATTCCTGCTGTGGTGGACCACTTACTGGAGCATGGCTGGGAGAATAGCATCAAGCAGGAGGGAGAGATTCAAGAATTGCTGCTGGACTATCTATCGAAACGAGAAGACGTTACTATCTACGGCGAACCCAGTGCCAGCACGGACGACCGAGTACCTATCGTGAGCTTCATCGTTGAGGGGTGGGACTCGCGAAGTGTCGTGGCTGCTATTGAAAGTAACTCAAGATTTGGATTGAAGCACGGCCACTTTTACTCCCATCGCTTGGTCAAAGAGCTGCTCGATTTGGATACCGCAGATGGAGTTGTGCGAGTGAGCATGGCACACTACAATACACGTAAGTCTTTGAAGATGTTATTGGCACCAATGCTAACTGTGCTTAGGCGAGGAGATTCAGGAACTGATCTCTATTTTGGAAGAGGTCATTGTGAAGAAAACTCATCTATAGAAGAGGTAGACAGGTGAATAACAATCGGGTGCATGGTGATGGCGGGACTAAGATAACAAATAGGGCGGAGCAGATCTGAGATAGAGAAATATGGAACAAACGCAATATAATGGAAACTTTTCTACAGTCACCGCAGAGCCACCACACTACTTAGAGCGTTCCGAAAAATGCCAGTACTTATCAAATCCGATGGTGGTCCGCACCAGGCGCGCGCTTATGCAGGCTGCGCCTCGAGTGACGGGACTCAGCTGAACATAAGCATTTCCGATGCTGTATCAACCCCGCTTTTGCAGAAACAACCTTCAATTATCTTATCACGAGATGCGCGCTATTCAGAAGATCCGAACTTGAAGGTCGTGAGAAGCCTCGTAAATTGAGAATGAAGTATGGCCGACCCTTTGAGCATCGCAGCTAGTGTCGTTGGCATCGCCACGGCTGCCGTCCAGGTATCAAAGATACTCAACAACGTCATCGATAAAACTCGCAATGCGCCCAAAGAATGCAATCGCATCTTGACAGAGGTCAGCGATATACAAAACGTCCTCACAACGTTACAGCTGTACATCATGGGAGCCCGTCGTGCTCCCCGGTCACGAACATCTCTCATTATGGTGGAGCAGGTAGTCGCAACGCTGGCAGCATGTGTCACGACATTTTCAGAGCTTGATACATTCGCCATAGCTTTGCAAAATGATGCAGAAATGAAAGTTCTTGATCGGTTGCGTTGGTCGAGTAAGGATAAAGAGATCAAGGCGGTGCTTGTGCGGCTTGAATCCCACAAATCATCGTTGACCCTTATGCTCACAATACTGTCTTGGTATGCAGCCATACATTCCGTTTTCTTTATTTTGAACTCTCACTCACGTTACAATTCTCAGTCAAAGACAAGAGGAGGCTGAGAGTAGAGTTGACAGACTTTGTGACCTGGTGGAAGAGGTCCTATCACGCGATACCACTCTTAAAGAACGGCTTGTCGCGCTCGAGGTACGCGATGAGGTGACAATACCAAAGGACACGACAGACTCAAGGCTCGATCAATTGGGTTTGGGAGACACCGCCGAGGTTGAGGTGTCGCCTCAACCTGACTCTTCCCCTCCCAACAAGCAGCCAGAATGGCAGCGCAACCCTTACGGATTTGCGTTTGAAGAAATCCTGATGAGCTCGAGAGCATATCGAGTTGTCGCTAAAGATAACTCGGATGCATTTTCTATCATCAGCTCAGCCGGAAGAACGGCATCTTGGTCGATGCTATCCGGTCTCAGTCTATCTGAGGTTTCTCACATTGGCATTCAGGCTCTTCCCATCTACGCAAGCGATATAGCTAACAAGGAGTGTTATGACTTCTCACCTGCCGCTGCTAACAATATTCGCGTAGAGGACCTGCAACAGTCAGACCCAGCAAAACTGTCGCGGCGGGACCGACTGAAAGGTCTGTTCCGTATACCACGAGGTCCGGGACCTGAACTTGAACCAGAAGTTGCTGTTTCACAACATGTTTTTGGAGTTGAACTCAAAACGAGCATTAGGTCGGCCAATGTTGCTATAAGTCGAATCAACGATGAGGCGCAGCCGGAAATATACGGGTATATACCCATTGTTGTCGCTAAAGGAGGTGTATTCTTGAAGGAGAAAGGTTTGTACCAGATCCAAGGTATACATATATCTACTCACATGTTTCATATCTAGGCGTTCAAGTTGTGGATATCTTTGCGACTGCTGGGAATCCTGTCCGTATGCGCCAGCTGCAAGCAGCCTTTGACTCGCCTCCGCGATACGGAAAGGGCCTTGATTGGGTTGGGTACACCGTTCACGATGCAGCTGGCATTCTCTTGCGATATCTGAAAAGCCTGCCGGAACCAATCATTCCGTACTCCTTCTACAGCAGGTTCACCTCGGAACTCACGCCGTTTATTGATCGGGAATTAAACCATGTGGAGTCTCCCAGGGTATTGGAAATAGCAATGGGCCTTGTCAAGGAACTGCCACCACTTAACCGCCAGCTACTCGTCTACATTATGGACATAATTGGCGTGTTCGCGCATTGGTCTGAAAGTAACAAGGCGACAGAGCTAAGGCTCATCAGCATGTTCCAGCCCTCGCTCATTTCCGGACCTCCCGATGAAATGGATGCTGAGGCACACCACATCGCGGCTAGTGTAGCGATGGTCTTGGTCCAATTCGAGACAGAAATGTCGGTTATGATGGAGTAGAATCTACAAAAGGAGTACCGACGGGATCTTGTTATGTGCAGTTGGTGGATGAACGCTGTATATACGCTGCGTATCAACGCATTTGAGGGCTTCTGATTTCACAACACGCTTACCTCGCATTCTCATTCTTCTTGTATCGACAACAAGACTCCCCACAAAGACACTTTTTATCCAGACCCCGCCAATAACTCTCAGAATAGTCCACCGTGATCTCCATTCCTGCTTCGATGCCTTTACTTACCAGTAAAATATGTTGAGTACCCAGCCAGACGAACTTCTCAAACTGCGCATTGGGTTTGCAGCTATGGTTGGCGAATCGAGTAAAGTTACCTTGTCGGCCTTGCCAGATCTGAAATCGTCTTCCGCCCACTTTACTATCCAAGACATCTTGGTCTTCGATATCTTTGGTGATCAAGCCAACAAACTCTCCGATTGCGGCGCCTCTTTCGAAAGCGACCAAAGCTTGAAGACCATTGTTCCGACCGTTGGATGTGCGGAAGACTTGGACGGCTGTGGGAAATCTTGGAGCGCCGAAGAGGCTGGGGAAACATTTGCAAGCGTTGACGGCGGCTTCGTTGGATTGTACTTGGCTGCACAGGTTGCAGATATCGGATCCTGGTACGGATACCGCTGTAGATGGGGGAGTCCAACGAGGGTCATCGGCTCCGAAAGATTCGATATCGATAACTGACTCATCCAGATGTTCGAAAGTGAAATTGGGGTCGTATGTTAGGTATGTTGATCGAAGAGGCACTGGGTCTGAGCCATCCTGATGGACTACCCAGTCGTGTGGATGTCCAACGAAGCGTCTCTCGGTTGGCTCACCCACGATAGCCAACAGCTGTCGCCAATTGTGATGCAAAGTATCGGCAGCGACTTCCATCCTCATCCTCAAAGCTCGGGCTCGAGAGAACTTTTCTTTGTCGAAGTCAATGCGGTACTTGCACAGCCGATAAAGGCCCATTCCTGAGAAGATTAAAGCAACCCAGCCAAGAACATCTTTGATCTCCTTATATCCTCGCCATATAGCCATCTTGTTTCGAAGTTCCTTCTCAGTCCAACCAAAGTCCGCGCATGCCTCAGATATGGCTCTCATTCGACTTTTCGTCGTTGATAGACCGGGATTAGTGCCAGCAAGATGCTCGGCATATGAGTCAAACAACTCAACCCATCGTGCTTGGACAATCACTTCGATGGAGCGGCATGTGCGACTGGCTTGCGTGACTCTTCGACAAAACAAATTACTCCGACTGAACGATTCCCAAGTCTGGTCTGGCCGATGGTTCTGCACATCTGCAGTAGCCGGTATGACCTCGCCAGGTGCTCCAGTACCAGCCGAAGTAGCTGTGAGCTGTCCCTGTTCCGAGAGAACATGCGGTTCAAGGATCAACCCAGAGTGTATCTGCTCCCAAACGCCGACGACAAACTTGCCCAATGAGGACTCCCTCGGATGAAACACACCATCGTGTTTAACCTTTGCTCTTTTCGGAAAGTTCTCTTGTCCGATTTGCATCTGCCTCGGACTTTCGCTCTCGACGCTGTTTTCTTCTACTGCCACATTCCCATTCACCGCAGCAAGCCTCAAACCGCCCTGCCGTTTTCGTGTCTGGCGACTTTGGGAACCTGTTTGGTCTCGACTTTCGCTCCGATTGGCTGATATACGTCCATCCGGAGATGTTGGCGTCGAAGAGGAGCTCGGACTCGCATGTTCGTTGGTGCACGTGCTGTTACTGCGCAAAAGGATTTTATGCTTCAACCAGATTCGTCAGCATAAGGTCCTCGCCTCTGAGATGAGCTCATATTTGTGTAAGTGATACCCTCGCCTGTGTGAGTGGTGGTTAATTAATAAAGTACGCACCGAAGTCAGAAGCCGAATCGGCCTCGAGTGTGAGTGAGCTTCTTCATTGGCTTCGAAAGTGCCAATACTGACACCATCAGCGCTATCCCTTTCCTGGACGAATGCTCGTAGAACCAACGTCGGGTTGACGAGCTTTTCGAGAGGGAAGGATGATAGCGCGGCGGTTAAGTTTTTGAAGAAGTCCGACGTTTCTAAAGTTTCGCGCAGAGACTCCGTCTCCATATTTGGATCGGCTGATATTACGCAATTTTTGACAGCCCCAGAGTAAAGACAAGGGTTCCCACGAACAGTCGAACAAAAGTGGAAGAAGATCGAGAAGATGGAATTTTCTGCTTGGGCAGATTTTCTGGTCTTAATACATTCTAGCTCACTGTTTAGAACCTTCCGCCCTTACCTCTTTTGGGGCCAGCACTTTAATGGGACGCCGTCGTTCCTTGTCATTGATTGGTGGGACTTCGGACAAAGTCCGTAGCGGTTTTATGGTTGATCAGAGTATATTTAGGATGTTTCCCGCCAGGTCCGGGACCTGTGATTTGTTATTTGCTCCAGGGTCTTTGCGCCTCTTCTTACGCACAAGACATGGCGCAACGAGGCTTCACAGATGAATGGCTTTGTACTACGCAGCTGACAGCTGCATAAACGAGACGCGAGGAATACCGATTGATCTTGGCATTTTCGGCTGTTGAGAAAAAGAAAAGAATAGTCTGATCAGGCTCGGTTACCAAGTAGCGGCCGATCGTGTAAAGAAAGTCAAGATCCTGGTCTGGGGGATCTTCTATTATCCAAGCTACTGGCTCAAGAAGGTTCTCAATCACAACAGTTTCTAGAATTTAGGTAGCATCATTCGGGTACAGTTATCCGAAGGAACACAAAGTATCGCATCGGACGTCCGACTCGCTCCTCTCGTAACAATTACGTGACACTGAACCAACTGTGAGGAACTTTATACCCTCGTCTCATTGGCCGACTAGGAACTTTTTTCCGCGATTAGCAAGTGGGGAACCATCTGACAGCGAGATACGACCGCCCTGGTCATCTTACATCTCATGCTTGAAGAGATTCTTTCCCTTTGCAAAATTTACTCTTTCTTTTGCATTTTAAACGGGAGTGAAATAATTACAGAAATCTGTTCAATATGGACTCAATGCCTTTTCACGCAGAGGATAGAAAACCTGGTGTTGACTACGTTCAATGTCAAGCCGAATTTGATATCCAGATGTTATTACTCAAAGAGGATATTAAGAACCGTTTTGGGTGGAGCCACGACGACCAGGGCGAGCAACGTGGGATTCACAACTTCTCATGGTCTTCTCATCAGAGTGGTATGTGACTCTTGCTAAGATGCAATATCCTCATATTAACCAGGCATCAAACAGACTTCTCGTCAAGTCCACCGCCGCAGCAGATGAGCAGAAAAACATAGCGGATGTCTTGCATCGACCGCTTTTACATCGGTCTCTTGTATTGGCCGTGCGCATTTGACTTATATGGAAGTGACTCATGCTGGCATGAGTCGACATCTAAAAAGGCAGGGCTGGTACCACGAGAGGAATCGAGGAAAAATCGGGAACAACCGATCATGGGAGCAGTTTGACAACAGCATGGAGGAAATTTGGAGACTGAGCGAGCGACATGATTATGAATCACATTCACAAATTTCTATTCTACCTATTCATGAAATACCGGGAAGTTTCTATATTGCAAGTGATTATACTGCCTGGGCAGAAAAAAACATGGCTAGATCTAACGTTGCAGCCAGTAATGTAGTCATGGATCCACTTCTTCTATGAGACGCCACGCCCGAAGACTACCGGCGTGTGCCAAGTATAAGAGACTCCAAGTGCTCGGGTTAAGATAAGCATAAATGCGACATATGCCATTAATCGGTCGAATTGTTCCCCGTCTTTCACTGAGAGTCAGCTCTCGGTTTCCCTTTATACCTGGCTTAAGTGTCAAGCCTACCTTCCCTTTTTCATTTCCTCCTTGTACTCTTCACCCCCTTCACAGTTGCACTCGCTATCAGCCAACATGTCCAATGATATAGAGCCTGGAGATTCATCCGGTGGCGCTACTTTGGCACAAGAAAAGACAAACCTATCCTATAGTTACGATAACAGACGAGGTTGGAGACGATGGAGAGTCTTCCATCCTGGCCGGGGAATGTATCACGATGTCAAGCGTCGCCTACCGTATTACTGGAGCGACATCACTGATGCCTTCACCTATCGTGTCGTTGCTAGCACTATTCGAATGTATTTTGTCAAGTAAGAGCCATGACAAATCTACACATACACAGTACACTGATGCTTACGTCTTGACAGTCTTCTTCCAGCTATCGCCTACACTCTCGACATGTATCGCCGAACAGGTCAATTCTTTGGCATAAACGAAGCCCTCTTCTCTTCAGCTCTAGCCGCCATCGTTTTCAGCACCATGAGCACCCAGCCTCTAACCATAGTTGGCGTAACAGGTCTTATCTCCTTGTTCAACTTCACCATCTACGATATTCTCAAGATCTACGACATATCAATTTACCCACAGTTCATGGCTTGGACGGGGATATGGGCTGCTATCTTTCACTGGCTTGTGGCTGTGTTTAATACTTGTGATTATATGCGCTATGTGACGGACTTTTCAAGTGAGTCTTTCGGGATGTATGTTGGAATCATCTATATCAGTAAGTGAGAGCATTTGAACCGATCGAGATGCGTGGTTAACAATTCCTTTAGTCAAGGGTGTCGAGGAACTCGTAAACGAATTCGACCAAGAAGGGTCTGCAGCAGGATATCTCGCTTGTATCATCGCCATCCTATACTTTGTTACAGTCTATGGTCTTGAGAAACTTGGGTCTAGCACCGTATGGAAAGCTGGAGTCCGAACCATTCTCGCTGATTACGCCTACGTTGTGAGTATGAAATCTATCCAATCTACGAATTATTGGCTGATCATGTCTACAGTTTGGAACCCTCTTCTGGGTCGGCTTCTCTCACTTTCCTGGAAGACTCGATGCAACGCACATCGAACGCGTGCCCGTTACCAAAGCGTTTTATCCAACGCAACCCAGGGACTGGTTAATCGACTTTTGGAACTTGGATGTTAAATGGGTCTTTGTTGCTATGCCGTTTGGTCTCTTGACTATGCTTTTGTTCTACTATGATCACGTAAGTTGACACGATCTCAAATTCTTCGTACCAAGCTAACAATTTGTGTAAAGAACGTCAGCAGCATCACTGCCCAGGCCCGTCAGTATCCTCTCAAGAAGCCCGGTGGGTTCCATTGGGACTTCTTCCTTCTTGGCTGCACGACGTTTGTTTCCGGTATTCTCGGTTTACCAATGCCTAACGGTCTCGTACCGCAAGTATGTACTAGCACCTTCGATGCATTGTGGTCTATCTAACATCCTATCAGGCACCTGTCCACACAGACTCCCTTACTATCTACGAAACTGACCTGAAGATTATTCCAACCTCTGAAGGTGAAGATACAGAGATCCGTCGGCCTATTGTAAAAGCCACAGCTGTGGTAGAACAACGTGTTTCCCACTTGCTTATGGGCCTAGGGCTGATTGGAACGATGACTGGCCCTCTTTTAGTAGTTTTGCATACCATACCAGCCGCTGTTTTCGCTGGAGTGTTCTTTGTAGTTGGTGTAAGTCTGCAAGATGCGAAAGAAATCTTGTCGTCTTTCTTTGTTCGCACGAACTATCGCTAACATTTCTCTCAGTGGGGCTCAATCGAGTCCAACGGTATTCTTCAAAAGTTCATCTATCTTCAATCGGAAAAGCGCTTTATTCAGCGCGATGAACCCCTTCTTCGCGTTCGAAGGCGGAAGATCATTCTATTTATCAGCCTCCAGCTTGTCGGTGTATTCGCCTGTGTTGCCGTTTCGCATACCCTCGCAGCCATCGGCTTCCCCGTCTTAATCATCCTCCTGATCCCGCTTCGCATTCTTATCGTGCCTCGCTGGTTCAGTCTCGAAGAACTCCAGATTCTAGATGATTTCACGGCAACTAATAAGGCTGTCCTTGCGAGTCTGGGCGGACAGCCAGCTCTCCCTGAGCATACGAAGGAGCAGGACTGGGGTATTGGAAGAAGGCATAGCGAGAGCCAACACGGTGTTGCACGTCAACGCGCTGGAAGCATTCACCGATAAACAGTTCTGTTGATCAAGCGACTGACCAATTCGTCACCACATTGAGTAGCAGGGCATGATATAAAAAGCCGAAAGTCATTTGCGGGGTGTAGGGTGTGGAGAATAGGTAGTTGGAAAAAGCAGAATGGGCATTTATTCTTGAAAGCAATACCACTATAACATAGAAATGTTACATTTAAGTTTCCTAAACCTTCGGTGTAACTTGGTCTCATTTCACACCATCGCCCGATTTTGGTGGTGAGTCTATAGATCACCAATGTATCTCACCGTAGCCGCCGAGTCCAGACTGAACCGTAGCTCAAGACATGCTTCTCATTATGTGGATCGTACAACCTTTCGCTAATTGACGAAAGGACCGAAAGAAGAAATAAAAATATCACTGTCATGCTGGCACCATGAAATTTCATCGAATGTTGTGTCAAGCGACAGAAAGCAATGTGTAGTCTAGTATGCAAAGGAATGCAATTGAGCGTGACGTCAAGCGATTTTCAATCTAAAATTTGACGGTGGGACAATCATTGATGATAAGGTTGATAACGACGATAAGAGTGATAAGCCACCACCAATCACCATCTCGCCGAGCCCATGCAGAAAAATAAGAGGCTGTTTTAGACAAGAATGATGACTGACTGACGTCGGAGCTTTTGGACCGGAGCACTCATCCCGGAATGTCAACATGAAACCAACGCGAGTAAGGTGAAGAAGATGAAGAAAACAAGGTGTATAGAGTCAGAGAGACAGCGAGAGAGGGTCTTGGAAGTTTTTTGAAGTGGAACTGACGTCATTGTAATCTCACAGTGGTCAAAGTCCTGGCACGAATCCTCCGGTCCGATTACGGGGTTTCGATCGAGTGATGCAACTGCTGGCTTCAAGAATGTATATCTACTCTGCGTTTCAAGCCTTGAATCAATCTTGGCTCTCTAAATATCATTAACACTATAGATCCAATGCTTGCTGAAGAAATGGCGGACTTCAAGGCTTACCTTGACGAGCTTGAACAAGACTTTACTGTCGACACGACAAAGCTCAAAGATGTCACGGACCACTTTGTCCAGGAACTGGAAAAAGGTACCATTTCGTCATCCTATAAATGAGACTATGAGCTAACAGAGACTGTAGGACTAAGTGTTACAGGAGGCAGCATTCCCATGAACCCAACATGGGTGATGAACTATCCCAATGGCAATGAGACAGGAAAGTACCTAGTTCTTGACATGGGCGGCACGAACCTACGTGTATACTCCATTCAACTCACAAAGGAAAAGTGCGGATTCGAAATCAGATCAGAATCGCACAAACTGCCCGACGAACTCAAGACCGGAAAGGCTGACCAGCTTTGGGATTTCGTTGCGGGTCATCTGGAGTCGTTCCTTCACAAAGCCGATTTTGACTTGAGCGTTGAGACGGATTTGAGTTTTATCTTTTCCTTCCCTACGACACAGAGAACGATAGATGAGGGCATTTTACAGAGGTGGACGAAGGGCTTTAATGTGGCTGATAGTGAGGGCCAAGATGCTGCTGCATCGTTGAGACGAGCTATCGCTAAGAAGGTAAGTACTTACTCAAACTACAAAAGAAACAGGGAATTAACATATGATAGAATCTTCCACTGAAAGTCAAAGTTGTAACAAACGACACAACGGCGACAATGATGGCATCAGCGTATCTCAACACAGAAACGGCCATCGGCTGTGTTTTCGGAACAGGTTGCAACGGCGCTTACTTTGAGAAGATTGATGCTATTCCCAAGCTTGCGAACGATAACCTGAATGGTGAAGAATTCATGGCTATCAATTGCGAATGGGGCGCTTTTGACAATGAGCATGCTGTGTTGCCCTTGACGTCGTATGATCTCGCCATTGATGAAGCGTCCCCTAGAAAAGGACAGCAGGCTTTTGAGAAGATGGTCGCGGGTCTTTATTTGGGCGAGCTGTTCCGCCGAGTTGTTCTGGAGATTCATCAGAGAGATCCGCAGTCTTTCTTGAATGGGCAAAGTACGGAGATATTGCATGATCCCTACTGTGTTGACTCTTCTTTCCTTTCTGCTATTGAAGAGTAAGTCACTACATACTCGAGCCTTAACGAAAACTCTTTCTAACATCACCAGGGACACATCGGATGGTCTACGTCAAGCATACGACATATGCGTCTCAAGCCTAGGTATCTCCCCAACCCAGCCCGAGCTTCAATTCATGAAAGCCGTCGCCAAGCTCATTACCACCCGTGCCGCCCGTCTATCAGCCACTGGTGTAGCAGCCATCTGCCAAAAGCGCGACATCCAGACCTGCCACGTTGGCGTTGAGGGGTCATTGTTCGAGAAACACCCTCATTTCCAGCTGGAGTTGTCGAAGGCTGTTGGTGAGATCCTGGCTTCGGATGCTGCGCCCGAGTCCAGGAAGGATAATATTGAGTTTATGCTTTCTCCGGGCAGTGGTGTCGGTGCAGCTGTTATTGCGTCGACTTTGAAGCAGAGATGAAAGAGCAGAAGGGAACGAACGGCGTTTTGGTGATAGAATAGAAGATACATAGAGCTTTGATGATTTATGATAAACTATTTTGTATACACAGACTCTGGGATATGTATGAAACACCAAAACTCTATAAAGACGACTGAAAACGAATCTTGCAGCATCTTGTCGAGTTTTAAACCTCCCCTCCTACGGGCAGAAGAGCCGTGATAGGTTCACCATCTCTTCGGCCACCAGACTTGAATGCAAAGATCTGTCCCGCGCCTCCGCCCGTGTTAAAATCTCCAGTGACCTCGACGAGATACATATTGTAATTCAGATACAGCAGATCTGGAATAGCCGTCGTGAATTTGCTGCAATCTATCAGTATCATATATCAGCACCATTGGAGAATACCGGGATAACCTACCCGAAGCCGAAGCTATGGTGTGCATTGTTGCGATAGTTGACAATGACGTCTACCTCAAGACCAATGGTATCATTGTTCGCAGTCTGGAGGACATAACGATTGGTATAAAACTATCCAAGTTAGAATAAACATTATCACCAGACCCAGTGGAACTCGCGCTATTTTCGCCCAGCTCGGTCTTGACCCCTCTCTCAATTGATGCCCCAATAGGAAGGATATCAGCTTCAAAAGCGCCGGTGACCTTTCCACCTTTGACATTGGGGGCCATGATCAGATTGTTTTCGGGTGCGGTGACGTTGGTTTCGCGACCGACGGCAAGGTCGAGTTGGAGGAATGGTGTGAGCTCTGGATTCTTGAAGGGGCCGATCTCGGTATTTGTGCGAGGAGAGAGGCTCAGGCCGAGGCCGGGGGTGAAGAAAAGAGCTTGTACTAGGACGAGACGCATGTTCAAGTGGTTGTCAACGGACTTGCAAAAACTTGATTTGTTTGTCTGCAAGGCTAAACCTCGAGTGCTTGGTCTCTCTTATAAACAGTGTTCAGAATCCGTTTACAACAACAATAGACGTCACTTCATGCCCACGCCATGAAAGTGAAGGATCATCGCTACTCGCTCTCGCTATTGTAAACGCGAGGTCGTCCATATTAAACTCAGCACTAGCGATCATGCTTAACCGTAAGCAAGGTATGAGTTAGTACTAGACTACTCCGTAGCGATGCACGTTATAAGAAATGTAAGATTCAGATCCTTTGTGGCTGGGGATCGTCCTGAAGTGAGATTTAAGTTAGACGTTTACCCTATGCTGTTCAATTGACAGATGATGTCCGTGTGTAAGCTTATCTAACATGCTCTGGGGGCCGTCGATCATTTGTCAAAACTCGAAGTGGCTGAGCAGTATTGCAAGATGATTTATTATTACGTACACTAATTCGCGAAGAATCCTTCTACTACTTGGCAGCCTCAATTATCTTGTCTGCCATAGAGGGCAATGTTTCTTCAACCACGTCCATCTTGCCAAAGATATCAGGCAACTCCTCACCCTCCAGCGCCGTACAGTAAGCCGTCTTGAATCTGCAACGAGTCAGTTAATCAACACTTTAAGGTCATAAGGAAGAACACTTACCCGACAGTCTGAGCTGCTGAAGAATCCCAAAGATGAGCCGCCGCGAACCAAGGCTTACTACCATCAGCAGAGAGCTTCTTAAACACAGGTGCATAAGCTTCGGGAATAGGCTTCGCCACTCCTGCTGTGTCACAAGACAGTAAATTCTCAGCTGGCATATCCACGCCGCCCTTGGCTAGATATCCTCCGACGCGAGCAATATCACCAGCAGTAAAGCACCACACAGTGAAGCCAGCATCACGAAGCTTGGCAACACACTCAGCGGCGCCCTCTCTCAATCTCAAGTTCTTCCACTCGTTGATCAAATAGTCAACATCCTCCCCTGTCGCAAATTCATGCGGTTTCTCAATGCCAGCGTAGTGTAAGCAACGGAAGAACAGTGGCTTGAAGACATTGAAGAAGATGTTATAGCGACCGGCCAGAGATAGATAGGTGTATTCTCGCTCGGCCATCTCTTGCCAACAGCAGCCAAGAAGCTTCGGCTGGATACCCCGGGCGCGAAGCTTCTCGCCAAGACGCTCTTCAATTGCTTCATAGAGATGGTCGAAGCTAACGAGGGTGCCGACGACGTCGAAGACAACGTTCTTACTGGATGACATGTTGATAGTACAAAAGAGGTAAGGGCAGAAACTAATTGCGATAGTGGTGCGAATCAAGTCAAGTATCCAAGATACAGATTAAATAGAATCGCGATGCATGTCTGCGGCATTTTTGCGCCACGCATCTTATCCTTTACTTCCCCGCATCGGGAATGCAAGACGAAGTTCTCAAGATTCCATCATGTCCATGTAACGCTATCTATCGTTTACTTTCATCTGACTTTCCCCGCGCCTCTCCGGCCCGGTGCGGAGGGTTATCGATACCAGAATCAGACTGATAACGCCGGACCGGTATTCGGAGTTTTGAGAAGCTTCCCCTCTTGACAGGGTTCACAGCGGGCGTGATACCCAGCCGCTTCGGGGTCAGTTTCGCCGATCGCTTGTACCAATTCATCGGGACGAAAGTTTATGTTGCAACCTCGCTGGGTCTACACAGGCTGTCAAGGTATCTAGAATAGAGAACAAGCTGTATAGAGAAAACTTCCCAATTGCGACTGGATTTCAAAAACAGCCATGGTGGTATATAATCTACGTACTTCCATGCCAGCCAAAGTCACACCAATTGATCTCAAGAGTATCTGTATCCACCAAGTTGATCTGACTGTCGGAGAAAACATCACCAGAAACTCTTGTCTCTATATCACCGTCCAAACGCTCTGTCCAATTCATAAGATCAGCCATCGCTGTGGCCTCATCATGCCACCCAGCTGTTGCTCCATTACTAACCCCCGATGAGTTCGAAACAGGGGGAGACTCTGTAGCAAAGCCGCCACCTCCGGCGAATAGTGTAGTCCACTCTTTGAACCTATCATAACTACTGTGAAGTTCCTGCTTACCCACTCCCTGTTCCCCCGACGAGGAACTTCTTCGTGAATAGATACGCCGGACAGCTGCTTCTATCGTCTCAATCAGGGAAGCTTCTGATTTAGTCGACATATTGTTACCGACGGACATAGCCTTGATAAACCTCATGCCCTGTCGTACCGCCATTCTCGACCGTTCATTGCTGTGGTTGAGACTGTGAGCGAGAATTAATAGAAGCGAAGCCCGACAGGAACTAAATTCAGTATAGCTTGCTCGTGCCAGGCCTGTAGTTTCGTGGAGAACTTCTAGTAAGTCTATGGTATCAAATGCTGCTTCGAGCGCGTCTAATACGAGAATAGCGCGCCGATTTTGACGGGGTATGTTGTTGCCTATGCCTTTTGGCGACGAGGACTCGAGAAAAACAAATGGTCTACCAGTGAAAATTTGGACGAGGTGGTAGTTGAGCTTGAGGTGAGTGTTTACCCGGAAGAGCGGCGATGACTCCAGCGGTGTCTGGACATCTTCTGGGAGAGATGACCACCATATGGAAAGCTTCTCGCGGATTAATAAGATCCTATCAAAATAGGTTGACTGCAAATGCTTGGGGCATCGCTTGAGGAATGTTCTACAACGAGGATTAGATCGCGAATGCGAGGTAAACTAGGATATACGCACAAGGCTGTAGCAATATCTCCAAGATTGCCAGTCAGATGTGTCATAGCCATCATGTTCTCGTAATGAGATACCTGACCATTTCGTCGGAACTCGGGCAGATCTTGAGGCAGCTCTGTATCCATCTCCATGGCCGTAATGGAGGCCGGTCGACCATGCAGCACACTCACACGTCTGTAATGACAGCTTAGCAAATTGTCCCTCGTAGGGTTTCAGATACGCCTATGTTTACCTTTCAAGAGTGAATGCTGTCCACCAAAGCCTGTTTCTCATCTCAACTGTCCAACTATCAAGCTCAACGCCTCGAGGTTTTCGGTGCATGCCATTTTGGATGGCCATCTTGATAGCCAGACCCAGGTAGGTATATGCCAACCCATGTGCGTCCAAAGGTAACGTGTAATGAGCTAAGAGCAAACACGCTTGGACACTTTCAAGTGACGCAATGGTAATCACATCTGGCAAAAGTGTAGTGGCCGCTTCGTAGAAGACTGTTCCTGCTTCTCTTTCCATAATATCATCCTCACTGTTGCCTGCCGTAGTTACGGCCAAGTCGCCGGATCCCAAATGCGCGAACTGAGTGCCAATAGCCAACACTAGAATTACAGAGCAGACGCAGGTCGTCGAAGAATTGGCCATGACAGTCTTTGGCTCCTCATATAAGAGATTGAGCTTGTCATACAGCCATGGTTCATGGACGAAGAAGGAGTTCGTCTGGGCAAAACTGAAATACATACGGGCAAGGAACATTGCTATACTTTTTGGAGGTATGATATTGATGATATCCCGAACCCGAGAGGCGGATCCTTGCAGCTGTGTAGCACGCCAGTATTCAACATACTTGGGTTTGGGCGAAGCCAGTCGCGAATCATCATTGCCGTTGGCTGATGTCTCGGCGTCATCTAGGTAGTGTCCAACCTTTCGACGGACTTTGTGCGAGAAGTTCCAGTGTGAGAACTCCCCAGAGTAATCTGCCATTATCCTGTCAGCAACTACAAAATGAGGTTCGAGGTGGATATCTGAGGGCACGAACGGGCTGTACTTTGAGACAATGTTTTGACTGTAAACTTCTCACGCTTGAGAACTGTGGCATCATCAATGGGCTGATTTGGACCTTCCATCTTTACTATTTCATGGTTCAATAGCTACAAAGGGCATTTGGACGACGGACAGCCCGTATACCCAACCCGCTTATCAAAAGCGGAGACATGAAGCCGAGCATGGTCCCGGTTATCAAGAGAGACTAAGAGCGTATAAAGGCGGAGATGAGCAGTCCGAACCTTGATAGGATTAGAGAAGGGAATCGATTTACCAGACTAACTGACAGTAGATAAGAGCTATGGCGATCTGTCTTTGGGGTGTCATTTGACGCCCTTGTAACATCTCCAGTGACAATGATAAACTGCGGGGTTTATGCTGTACGGTACTGTACCACCTACTCCACCCACCACTCGAACCGGTGGGGCTGGAGGCTATCATCAGGGATAACCTACCAGATTAGAAAGACAAGCAAGTGACACAGTTGCTTCTTTTCCGGCGAACCAGAAGTATGAAAGGTGCAATTCAGGAATTCAGGAATTCTTAACAAAGGCATAATCCAGTTTATAAGCATATTATTCTAAGCTAGAATGCTACAGCTTGCTCGCCTGCTCCCTCTTTTGAACAGCCTCCCAACTATCTAGGATCGTGTTCTTAGAACTATCGAGTCTTTCCTGAGTTGCTTGGTAGAGTTTTGGAACACCAGAGTTCTTGTAATCAACGTTATCCATTACCATCGACGCAACTCCCTTAGCCGACAGGAAGATCTGCGGCATACCATGTCCGCTAAACCCAGCGATGACAAACTGATTTTGTCTCCCGGGAATCTGACCGACATGGGGCAAACCGTCAGATGAATAGCCCATTACTGCATAATTGTTAGCCGCTTGCCATGGGTAAGTACCAAGGTTTAGTAACTTACCTCCAGTCCAAACCTTACTTGTAAGCGCACGGCTGTCTTCCCATCCACGGAAAACACGCTGCATATACCCATCGAAGTAATCTTTCGCAAGATCAATCAAGCTATCATCGTTCACATTATTGTACCAGCTATCCAGATCATGATAGTACATCGATCTTGCGCCACCAACGACAATACTTCCATCTGTTCTAGGGATAAGATACTCGTATTTTGTATCTGACCAACGAATGATATATGAATTGGACAGTGAGGGCCCTGGACTCTTGCCAGGTACGATATGGCTGCAGATTCCTCGTACTGGGACAATTTTGTCGGTGAACTCGGGTAAGATGGCTGAAGTGTAAGCATTGGTTGCGTACACGATCTTCGTTGCACGAATGTCGCCTCGGGGAGTTGTTATCGTCAAGAAGCCTTCCGAGTCAGGTGTTCTAGTGACCTTGGAGACAGGCGTATTTGTTTGCAGATTCACACCGGCATCGAGCACCTTAGAGAGCAGTCCAACGATAAGCTTGTATGGAAACAGGTGACCTGCCGTGTAAGAAAAGCAGCCCTTTGCTCCTTTCACGCCAGAGAACTGAAGGAAAGGTAGTTAGTAACATAAATGATGATGTTAAAGAAGTTTTTGGGGAGGGCTTACCTGCTCTGCTTTCGCTCCTTCAACAAAGTAAACATCGTCAATGGTAGAAACGCCATTCTCTTTCAACAATTCAACGCCGGCTTTTATCTTTTGGAAGATCTCATCAGACATTAATGCATCAATTGCCCGAGTGTAAACAAAGTCACAGTCGATTCCTTCCTTCTCAATGATTTTCTTAACAGCGGTGAGGTTCTTGGCCTCAAACTCGGCCACCTCAGCTGCTGCCTCGACACCATGGGTAGGTACAAAGCCAGCAGGTCTGCTATAAGGATCCGGCTTGAGATGGCCGCCTGTTGCACAGCGTTAGTAGAGTAAAGTTGTCAATGAGGACTTGGATGACTTGCCATTTCGGCCAGTAGCCCCGGAGCATGCTTGGCGGGCTTCAAGAATGGTGATCTTTGGTGGTGAAACGCCCTTTACCTTGCATTGCTCTAGAATGTTGTAAACTGTCGCAACACCAGCATATCCAGAGCCGATAACGGCGATGTCGACCTGTGATGGGAGTTCAGGAGTTGATCGATGGTCGTCCAGAGCGTGTGGGTCCGACCTCCAAAACGAGGTTGTGGAATTATCGACGGGCAACAGAGAAGGAGGCATGGCTTGGCTGTGGCAATCAATCAATGGCTGTACATGAATTGAGTATCTCTGTTATCAATCAGTGACAAGAGACTAGACCCTTTTTATGTGAGCCGGATATGAGGCCCGTAATCAGATAAGGTCCACTTATGTTATCGCCTATAGCGATAGCTCGGCGCGCAGAGGTAACTACCGAAAGTTTAAGAGATTACAAATTACGGAGAACCATAACGGGAGAACAAGGATCAGACTCCCAGTGGGATTGGCAAGACAGGTGTTGCACTGCCATGAGAACCGGCCCGGTTGTCTGCGGGGTAACAGAGTCCTTGTCTTGTTGCATTGCACACCGTAGATAACACGGGAACACGTTGATGCATTATCAACCATACCCCAGACCCTTTCCAGTCTTCCCCGGACTACAATCAAGATTCTAACACCTCAAAAGTGTCATATCTCGAAGATCTGTCACCGGTCCGGTTATCAGAGTCTTGACTGGGAGACAAGATGCCCGCGTTCTATCTTCCAAGTGATACTAGCGAGAAGGATATCCGAGTATTGCTTATCTACATATCATGATCTAAACATTTCGAGTATAGCGTATTCTATAATGTCACTGTCCCTGCTTCCTTGCTTGCCTAGCAATTTGACTGGTAGCCTAGGATTATTGATAGTGAGTTGGTCTGGTGAACACTTTGGGAGCCATTCCACTGTTCCCCGGCTGTAGTCTATGTTACCATGAAGATTTAGCTTAGCATTGCCTCTTGCCAGATAGCCAATGATAGTTCTCTTATTACAATCATGTCTCGATTCGGTATTGTTGGAGTTGTATAATAGTTAAAGCGTGCTGATCCTGTAATCTTGAACCTGGGCATCTCTTCGTCCCAACTTCCTCTCCTCGTCTACTCGTCATGGCGACTTCAACTACAAAAGACGACAACAAGATTGTTGATGAGAATGCGCTTGCCCAGACTACCAGCTATAACGATGGCGAGGTACTCACAGAGGAAATTGACGAGGCTTACCTCCGCGCCTCCAAGACCACAAAGTTCTACCGAGGTGTTCTGTTCCAGATGATCATGTTCGGAACGTAAGTTCACATTCCTTTCCAAAGACTCCATATTACGATACTAACGCATGATACTACAGACTGTCATTTGTCGGCCCAGCTATGAACGATGCTATCTCCAACCTTGGCGGTGGAGGTCTCTCGACGCCATACTTGGGAAATCTCGCTACATCGCTGAATTACATATCTGGTTGTTTGATCACTCTCTTTGGAGGACCCTTGATCAACAAGATCGGTATCAAGTGGTCTTGCGTGATCTCCGGTGTAGCGATGCCTCTTTTGGGCTCAGGCTGGTATGTTAGCGCAAAGTATGGCGTCGACTGGTACCTGCTTCTGGCAAAGGTAAACGCAATCACTCGGGACAAGTACCATGCCTGACACGTTTTTTTAGGTGATCACTGGATTCAGTCTGGGTTTCCTCTATGTCGCTGAAAGTACAGCCATGCTTTCATACCCGAAAGCCAACGACCGAGGTTTCTATCTGGGTACGTAGAGCTCCAACAATATCTGTCCAACTCTGTACTAATCGGGTTCATCAAGGTATTTGGTCCGCCATGCGAAACTCAGGCAGTGTCATGGGCGGCGCCATCAACTTTTCCAACAACCACAGCAAAGCTAATGCAGGCGGCATCGCTTTGTCGACTTACCTCATCTTCGTTGCCTTCGGTATGTCTAACTATTGCCGTCGTTGACGATGTGATCTAACGGTGACAACACAGAATGTACAAGCCCATTCTGGGCCCTCTTACTCACGACAACGAGACGAGTCCGCCGCCCGGATGGCACCAAAATCCCTATGAGTGAAAAGGCCAGCTGGAAACATGAGTTCAATGCGTTGTGGAAGCACATGCAGCGACCAAAGGTGACTTTCTCCATCCCGAGCGGTTAGCTACGATTATGTCTAACACTTGGTGAAGACTTGGCTCATGTTTGTTCCCGCCTTTTACTCTTTCTTTTACGGAGGAAGTATGGGTACATATTTGAACCTGCATTTCTCCGTCCGAGCTCGTGCGTTGTCTTCGATGATCATGCGTATGTATACTCCCTCCCACCTTTGGCAACTACAGATACTAACACCTGGTGACTGTCCAGCTTGCCTTACCATCGTCATGGTACTTGCATACGGAAAACTTCTCGACACTGCTCACTGGTCACAGAAGAAGCGAGCCTGGATTGCTTTCGCTTTTTGGGCCATTCCTCAAGCTGCGTGCTTCATCTGGATCGGCATTGAGTACAGCAAGTTTGGAGGCGGGGCTACTGACGCATTGGACTATAAGCTGTATGTCTTTTCGAAGCCCACGTACTCACCACACTACTAACTTTTCTTTCTTCAGACATACCAAGAGATGGGTCGAAGCTTACTTGCCTTACCTCATCATGTTCTCGACCGGCTACTGGTGCCAGCTATCCATCTACTGGATTCTCGGCACTTTCTCCACCGACGTTGGCTCCTCCTCCCGCACTGGCGGTCTATTCCGGGCCTTTGAGACTGCCGGACAAGCTGTCTCGTACGCTATCAATTCCAAGACTGGATCAGACGCTAGAATCCCTTTCTATGTCAACGCGGGTCTCCTGGTACTTACTATCCCAAGCATGGTGTTTCTGATTAGACTGGTTCCCGAGGCACCTGCCAGTACGGATATTGATGTTGAGCCTATCACGCATGGGGTGCAGGACTCGGATAACAAATAAGGCATTTGAGATACAAGATAGTGGATGAAGTTTTAAAACGCCTCCCCAGGAATATGTCCATAGGCTATATCGAGTTGTTCATAGGTTCGAGGTTCTCGTCACGGTCTTCTATCAAGAGAATTATTAACTTCATCGTCATCGTGTCTGGAGAGTTTGTGTGTTCCTTGAAGTTCAACTTCAACTTACAGCGTCGTCATAAAGTGAAACTTTCAGCTTTCCACCAAACTTCAGCTTCTGGTCATAGTGCCAGAGCAAATAGATGCCGTATATCAATCCTTGAGCTATTGTCTATACCAGGGACTTAACTAATCCGGTACAACTCCACGGCCGATAGAAAATTCTTGTCTAGCCGCCACTAGAGAAAACTGAAATGCAATGCAAAGGAAAGTTTATCCAACTTCGCTTTCTTCATTGCCGCTCCAATTGGGTTGTCCTTTCAAGAGGGAAACCCAAAAAATGGAGAGTAGCATTATTATCAACAGATTCCACCGGCACCTGCAAGAGAATGAGGGGAAGTCGTCAAACACTGGGCAAAGCATCGCATACTGTTACGTTACGCCCTAAAACCGGCTTTAACTCGCAATGTGGAGTTCTAGTTAAGCTTATCTACTCACCTCCCTAAAGCAGTAATACTTCTCGTCCATCAACGCCATCGCTTATTTTCTCTCCGCAGAAAAGGTCAATGCCAAGCTTGACCCCTCAATTCAACAGTGACTTCTTTTCATTAATTAGGTTAGCACGCGGAGTTGATCGCTCAACAGTTAATGTTTGATGTCACGATGCTGCTGGATAGCATGAAGATCCTTGGTATGCAATGTACGGGTTCAGAATAAGCTCCGGCTTGGTTCGGGGATTGTTGGAGGAAGGTCGAGGCGATGTATGGATGACCAACGCTAGGTTGTATTTATACTCCTGATTGTCCATCTCTTCGATTGTTTAGACTTTTCTCGGTTCTGCTAAGCTCCAGCCGTGGTATCATGGCTCGTAGTGTAAACAATATGGTCCAGCGTCTTTATGCCTTCGCGGCTCTTGTGTCCACTGCCACGGCCCAATCCGGTGGTATCCAGACCCGTCTTCAGTATGGAGAGAATTGGGCACCTACCATCAAGGACTCAGACCTTGTTGCGGCCAACTTCCCTGACGTCAATATTACTCTTCGATCCCCTGCGTTTCTGAACCCTGAGACAGTGCCTGCTCGGTTCGCCAACGGTACAGAAGGGCCTACTGATGATATTGAACTGGGTACAAAAGACTCTTCCGCCTACTTCTCATTCTCCTCGCTAATACTATTGATCAGACTACTTCATTCGCAGTCTCGCTCGAAAGCATGACTGGATGACCTACGAGTCCGCAGCCTTCCAATCCGAGGAAGGCCGCTCAATTCCATACGTCTTTCTGTCAGAGCCCAGTACCAACTCGAGCAGTAACAAGCTCAGAGTCTACCTTCAGGCTGCCATTCACGGAAATGAGCCGGCTGCTGACCAATCAGTTCTTGCGTTCCTGGGCAAGATGGATGCTGAGCCAGAGTGGGCTGCCTCTATTCTTGAGAAGATGGACATCAAGATCCTTCCTCGGTACAACGTGGACGGCGTTGCTTACTTCCAGAGACAACTCTCTTCCAATCTGGACCCGAACCGTGAGCACCTCAAGCTCATGCGGGGTCAGTCAAGGGAGATCAAGAAGGTCATTTCCGAGTGGAACCCCCATATCGCTTTGGACATGCGTACGTCTTTGCCGTTCTTCCTTCTGTCCCAAGACAAGGTTGCTGACTTTTGAGTAGACGAGTTTACTGTTCCCACTGTTTACGGAGGAAACTACCAGCACGGATCAGATGCCCTCCTCTCCGGCGGTATCAACCCAAACATCCACCCTGACATTCGAGAGCAACTTCTTGACTTCTTCATCCCTGCTGTTGGTGAGAAGCTCGAGTCCTATGGTCTCCGTTGGGAGCCTTATGTCACCGGCGCTTCCAATCGCACTGAAGGATCAAGAATTCAATTCACCGAGGCTGTCACTGAGGCACGCACTGGCCGCAATGCCGTTGGCTTGACCCAGACAATTTCTTTCCTTCTTGAAATGCGCGGTATTCGTATCGCTGATCAGCATTTCCAGCGTCGGGTGGCCACTGCTCTCATCAAGATCCAGACCATCCTTGAACTTGCGAGAGATAATGCCGACAAGGTCAAGTCTGTCGTTGAGAACGCTCGTGAGGAGTTTATCAACAGTGATGAAAACATCGTTATCACAGACTCTTACGTTCCTGAGAACAGGACCTTTACTATGATTGATCAACGAAACGGAAGTGTCGTCCAGGTTCCAATTGACTTCAAGCGCACAACACCCTCTGTCGCAAACCTCACGAGGGCCAGGCCCGAAGCCTACATCATCCCAAGAACATGGATCGATGTTGCCCAGAGACTTGAGATTCTCGGTCTCAAGGTTGAGAAGTTGGACTATGAGTTCCGGCAGACTCTCGAGACCATGGTCATTGAGTCTTCAACTGTTGAGCCCAGCCTGTATGAAGGAACTTACCTGAACACTGTTACAACAAACACTACGACAAGAGAGGTTGTACTACCCGTGGGAAGTTACTATGTGAGCACCAGGCAGCAGAATGCGGCATTGGCCTTTATCGCGCTTGAGCCTGAGAATATTGATAGCTATGTCAAGTTCAACATTATTCCGGTCGAGACGGGTATGGAGTATCCCATCTTTAGAATCCCACGGGAATAAGCAGGGGCTTTAAATTTCATAATTACATACAGCAGAGTATCTAGACAGAACAAGGGGTTATAATGAAAGTTTTCCTTGCAAAAGGTTCACACTTGATGCTTACACTCGTGGCTATGTGAGGTGGTAGCAATTCATTGGATCTGAAAGTTCGTCAGTGGTCCACTCGGATATCCAACCCCACGCCTTGCTATGCCATACCTGTTCTTTCGGGATTAGATGCAGTCGTAAATAGCAAGGCCAATAAGATCCGTCAATTAATTACTTCCGAATATTTATGTGACATATCGTCCGCCATTTTCTTGTATCCTAACCTCATCGGTAGAATTTGTCTTCGCTTTGGCCTCTCCATCCAAAAAGCAACGGTCGTATTCGCCAAGGATACGAAAGCTGAACCCCAGTTCACCCAAACCCCAGCACAGAAATCCCATGATCTGATACTTACTGTTACAGTAATGATCCGCAATTAGCCGAGCAAAATCACATTTCATTACCAACCCCGCAAGGCCCCCTTCTCACGAAAAAAATTGCGCGTTGACCAAATCGAGTTGTTTGCTAACGTAGACGACCAACCGCAGAAAACAATGGCCGAGACCACTGCAACTTCTCCCAAGCAATCGCCCAGGTCACCTGTGTCGCAAAAGTCGCACAGGTCCGGGACTGATCGCGAGGCTGCGGATGCTGCGGGTCTTCAAACTGCTGAGCACTGGGCCAACTTAGCGCAGGTAAGCTGACATCTAGTCGTCTCTAAGACCCGGATCGTGAGCTAATTCACACCCCAGGAACCCCACGATGATGACACTGATTCCACGCTTGAGAGCGATGTTGAGTCTTCCACGGCTTCTATGTCTTCCAGTATCTTGAACTATAGGACTATCAAGGGAAGAACCTACCACTCAGAAAGGGGCAACGCAGAATACTGGTAAAGCTTGTCAATGACTCAGACGAGTGTTCGCTTACTTACAGTTTCTTAGGGCATCCAATGATGCTCAGCAGAACGAAGCCATAGATATCATGTAAAGTCCTTGGACGCGTTCAAATTGTCACTGGCTAACGCGTTTCCAGTCACCACTACCTCCTCCTGGCACTTGATGAGAAACTTCATTTAGCTCCGGTCAAGGACGATGTTAAGGTTTGACTCTCTCCTTGCAAACGAAACTATAGAGCTGACTCTTGTGAAGTCTGTTCTCGACGTAGGCACAGGTACAGGTATCTGGGCGATGTATGTCAGCCTGTGGTAGCAATGAGCCATTCGAAGCTAACTCGTGTAGTGATTTTGCAGATGAGCACCCCTATGCCGAAGTAACAGGAACCGATATTTCACCCATCCAACCAAGTTGGGTCCCGCCAAACGTTAAGTTGTGAGTCGTTTTGAGCCTGGGACATTCTCACCACTATGATGAGGATGGAATTTTGTATCGCTGACAACAAATTAGTGAGATTGAGGATTGTACCCAACCATGGACATTCTCCCCTGATACCTTCGACTTCATCCATATGCGCTACCTATATGGCTCCATTGGTGACTGGGGTTCCTTGTTCCAAGAAGCATACCGCGCTTGCGCACCAGGTGGATGGGTTGAAAGCTTCGAGGCCTCACCTCGCTTAGAGAGTGACGACGGTAGTGTCCAAGAAGGTAGCGCCATCGACGAGTGGGGAAAGTTCTTTATCGAAGGTGGTAAAAAGCTTGGAAGGACTTTTACTATCATTGATGATGATCTTCAGCAGAAGGGCATGGAGGAAGCAGGGTTTGTCGACATAAAAACTTGGGATTTCAAGGTATGTGAACGTTATGACTTTCCATATACGATGAGAACTAACCTGGTCAACTCTCTAGGCCCCAGTCGGTGCCTGGCCCAAAGACCCAAAGATGCAGGAGATTGGCAGATTCGGACATGCAGCCATGGATCAAGACTTGGAAGGATTTGTTCTCTATATGGCAAGCTTTGTCTTGGGCTGGTCGCAGGAGGAAGTTCTGGTGTATTGCTCCCAGCTGCGACGCGAGTTGCGTAATAGGAGCCATCACCCATACTGCCGGATGCGTATTGTTTACGGACGAAAGCCGGAGTAACAGATTTTGCAAGCCTGCACGGGCTTATCTCCACAGCAGCTGATAGCGTTGAAAGCGAGACTATACTTGGTGTTCAACTCCTCATTTAAATAAACGCGTGAAAGAGAATCGCGTCTACGCCCAAACAGAAGTCTCCACTTTTAAGCGCGTCACAAGCCTACCCTGTACTTGTTCGACAATGAAGTCAAATTGAGGTCAGCGAGGACTTCGCGGATCAAATGTGGTCTAAAAAGTCTTAAGAAATCTCATAAATAGCTATAGGTGTACGCTGGGTGATAGGTTGAGTACAGAAATACTAGGAACATTGAGAAGTCTGGATGTGGTTTGAAGATACTAGCAAAGTTGGGATGTCTTGCGTCAATGTTTTCAGAATCATTGTTCCGCGCTGGCAATAATTCCCGTCTAATGTCCCAGTACTACTGCTTATTCAGCAAGCTCCTGATTGTTCATTGGATGCTGAGCAACTGTGAAGATGTCCAGCACTAGCACTTAAACAGACTAGTCATGTTTCTCATAATTGTCAAAGCTCACAATTAGAATTACCATCGATTGGTGTTCCTCAGGATAGAAATGATTAAGTTAGATCTTGATTCAGTGAATGTGACGGTGCCTCTCATCTACGAGATCTTAGGTAATAAGAGTAGTATCGTCAGTGAATATGAGATAATTTATCAGTCTGTTGCGGTGTTCCATCGAAAGAGGGTTCAACGTAGACCAGAATTATATGTCACCGAATCAGATTCAGAAAACACTGTCGATATACGTGAAGTCACACGTGGGCTTCTATGAAGAATCACTGACACTAAACTAATAATGGATATAATCAAATGATTTTGGAAGGCTCATTCTCAGTGACTCAGGGCTGGCGACTTACTATAAAAGCCCGGCTTTTTGGAGTCCCCTCGAACTCCGACTCCAACGCATCAACAGTCTATACCCAGAAAAATAGTTCTACTACAGAGATAACTTAACTACAAAGAAACATTCTGAATATTAGGTCTTTATAACAAAAGCTTTTCGAAATGTTAACCCTCGGAGACTTTTTCATTGGATCCCCAAGGCCGACGTGGTCGACAAACAGAAGTTCAAGACCGCTGTTGAGTCACTCTACCCCAAAGATGAGAGTGGAAAGTCCACCGTCGAGGTCGAAACCGACGTCCTAGGGCAGACAGACAGTTTCAAGGTGGTCTGTCAGTCTCGAGAACCTATGGACCTGATGGAAGAGCTACAGAAGAACGCTGATGAGAATTGCGTGAAGAGGAAGGTGGAAATGGTGGAGATTAAGAAGGAAGATGACTCTAACTAGATACTCATGGGGTAGGAAACAACCAAAGGGAGAAGAATAGCTAGCGAAGATCGTTAAGGGATAATTAAATATCATGTGACCAGGCCACTAAGAAACAAGAAATTCTTTGGCAACGGCTTTAACACTATAGTGATGAGATAAATTATAAAAAGGTTTAAGGCGAAGATTTTGAAGTTTGCTCACTCTAGGTAGACCCTCTCTATAACACTGGGAGAAATCTGCAGCTAGGAACTTATAAGCTTGGCGCGATAGATATATGTTATTGCAAGTCCTACTTCATGTGTTAATAACATCTGCGTTTGAATGCCAATCATCATGTGAACTCTAAAACACAGTATCACGCATAACAGGAGGAACAAGTTTCTTGCGATCTGAATCACAGGCTGTACCCGATCTGTGACTGTGAGCATTCTTACATTGAGCTATCTTATTAACCGCTGTCGGCATATCTCCTATATGCGATTCAAGCCTTACACTTCACTATAAGAGAGCGTCTCCCAACTTCCGTTCCAGTTCAGATCCCAACTCAAACCTTGCACAATCTGCTAAAGCCACCAAGCTCCACAACGACAAACAAAACGTCTATATACCACAATCCACTCAACAGACTATACAAATAGAGCGACTTCTTCAAGACAGCCGTCCTTGTCATACTGTCAAAATTCGCAAGGATAAGGTGGAAGATGAGCACAAACTCAAGGGAGCTTGCCAGGCCATGTTCCCTCCTGCAGATAACGGAAATATCAGTGTCGAATTCTGTTTCGACATTGCTGACGACCCCGACAACATCGAGATCTATTACTTGTCGTATACTACTGTGAACCTGGGGGAAGAGCTGAAGAAGAAGGGAGATGGCGGCGGTCTAAAGAAGGAAGAAAATAGCGAGACCAATGTTGCTAACATGCCCACGGTTCTGTGGGGTTGAGGTTAGAGTAACGACACCAGGGGCTGGTATTAGTGGTATGGATTAGATAGTGTTTGGCCTGTGAGCTGGCTCAATGAAGACTGAGTTATAAACCATCTTGATCACTTCAAACTAAGCATGTTTCCATATCGGGATGTCTTTGCCACGATCATCTCTGCTTATAAAACGTACAGACTTATGCTGGTACAGGTATAAGGCGTTTGCTTACTTGATCTAGGCCGCCTGACTAGCGCTTAACTTTGTGTGAGTGGTAATTGGTATTCTATAGATGGTTATGCTACTTGAAAGATTAAGCAGCAGCGTCGCGAGGGGAGATCTTGATCTTCATATCCTCAAAGTAACTCACACCACCATTAACAACATACTTGCCCCTCTTCAATTCGTCAACCCACTCAACATTAAAGCTCCTCAAGAACTGTAGAGGACCCTTGTAAAGTTCCATCCTCGCAACATCCTGTCCGAGACAAACTCGAGGTCCGTATCCGAAGCCCATGTTATACTTGTTGTAGATCTTAGCCTTATCTTCGTCCAACCATCGCTCGGGCTTAAACTTCTCAGCGTCATCGCCGTAGATGTTGGGGTCACGGTGCACGAGCCAAGGGTTGCAGGTGATTTCAGTACCCTCGGGGACAAAGTGGCCACAGATTTCAAGACCGCCAGCAGGTGCGATACGAGGGAAGATGTTGGGTGCAGAGGGGTTGAGACGCATACTCTCTTTGACGCAGGCGACGTAGTAGGGGCAGTGCTCGACAACCTCGTCGTATTGGGGCATTTCGGATAGTTTTCCAGCGGCAGTGGCCTCGTCGATCTCGGCGAGGAGCTGCTTATAGACAGTCGGGTTGGTGAGGATGTGGATCATCATCGCTTGGAAGGCAGTGCCAGTAGTATCAGCACCGGCGAGGAGGACAAGTAGAATCTCAGCCTTGATATAGTTGATATCGAGAGGCTTATCATTCTCGTCGCGAGCCTCGATGAAGCTGCGATGTGTTAGTGATTTGTATTGTATGTGAGGAAAAATGACTTACGTCTGAAGAAGATCAATGCGTCCACCAGTAGAGCCATTCTCAATATCCTTAAAGCGCTGCGCAATCAAGCGATCACGGAAACGCATCAGCGTTCCAATACCGGAATCCTGCTCAGGACTAGCAACCATGTACTTGCCCAAGAAAGTGCTTTTGACCCAGTTGGTGAAGGGGTGCAGTCTAGCCATGATACCGAAAGGCGTAAGACCATCGTGGAAACCCTGGATGAGGCCCTCAACATCCTTGCCCTCCTTGACGAAGCCAAAGGGAGCACCGAAGCCAACTTCAGAAATGATGTCATAGGCCATGAAGACAGCCCAAGGCGCAAAGTCAAAGGGCTTGTTGGTAGCAGCAAAGTCGCGCTGAAGGCGAGCCATCCAAGTGTTGATGTTTCCGTCGATCAAAGGTTCCATCTTCTTGATGTTGGTCAGACTGTATAGAGGGGCGGCGATCTTTCGGTACTTGGTGTGCATAACGGAATCTTGCATGTTGAAGAGCGATTCATCTTTACCAAAGCTTCCAGTGATGTAGTGCTTTGACTTGTTTGCGTGACGGTTGTAGATCTTGGGGAGTTGGGTAGCGTCGCTGACCAGCAGCATGGTAGGGGTGATTCGAATGACAGGTCCTGCGAATGTCAGTATGCATCCAATCGGTTGATGTAATTGTATTGATCTTACCATGCTTCTGATGAAGCTCTTGAAAGGTTTCACACTCATCTGCTATCACATTATGGTAGGTGATCCAAAGGCGTGTGACGCTTCCCCAGAAGTTACCAGGGAATTTGGCAAGGGGATGCAAGAAGCGGTACTTGACGACCTGCCAAACAACGGAAAAGACAACATAAGCGACACCCAAAAGGGCGACGTTCGTGATGCTAATGACAGCCATGATTGTATCACCACCTGTCCAAAAGCAAATAAACGAAAGTTTAATCAAGCCAATGGTTGGAAGCTAGAAAATAAGCATGCGTTTTAACCAGGGGATGCGTCTGCGATATGTAAATGTACTACGTAGTAGCGATCGACGGCGAAAAGAACCACAGCGGCTCGTAGCTCCGGGGCATCCTTTCGCATATCCTAGTATCCATTTGGAATGGACCTTGTAACCAACTTGAGGGGGTTCGTGCCTCTTTGGCGATCCATTACCAAGGACGTTGAAAGGTCCGTGATTGTTATGCTATGCATGCAGCCAAGTGGACTTGATGTCGAAACTGTTTCTCTTTGGCAGGTGGTTGCAGAGGGTGCCAGGCCACCGAAAGCATGAGAGACGAAATAATTCAGCCAGTTAATGCCATCTTAAGAGTGGAGGCTGGACTACCTTATTCTGCCCGCCTAAGCCCAGGATGCTTGGCTTTGTGTTCGTGTTAAATTGGCGTTATTCTCGGCTGTCAGGTAATGCTAGTTCCACCGTTCTGATTGACGTACCTGAAATGCCTTTTACGAGCATGTCACCAACCAACAGCCTTGGCATCGCAACTGGCTAACGTGGACTCTTGCAAGGAACTTTACGCGGGTGGAAAAAAATTCTGATCCTGGTCCTACCCACCCAAATACCAGGATCGTCATATTCAGCTCTGAGATTGTGTCCCTGGTAAGCACCTTGTTGTAATTACAACACAGCGCCGCAATCCTTCACATGTTAAGTTGTTGCAGAGACGCATCTGGCGGCAATCTGCGAATCTCGATAGAGGATTAACTTGACGATCGACTCCTGTATAATACCCCTGTGTCATATCGTAGGCGAACTCTCCACAGTCATATGATCTGATGTCCATCATTGCCAAGAATAGAGAGGAGGACCTCGTTTGCGAGGCTACCCACAAAAGCAAAGAGACAACCAACAACTGCGGGAACAAGACGAGGCGGGTCTCTGTCATTTATGTAAAGATGACAGTCCGAGTCATGAGAAACAAAGAGGCAAAAAACAAGCAACGAGGCTCGGCGGCTGAGGCGGGAGGCGCACAACCAATACATCCACATGCCGGTCATGAAGTAATCAAGATAACGGCCCGTGAGCCTAGCTTGAGACAAGCACACAGTAGACTCAACGGTGAAGAACACAACGGCAGCTAGGGGAACTTGGAAAAGAAGGCCTAAAGCTGAGGAAACAAGACTAAGACCAAGCTAAAGGACCGAGGCTAGGTCGGCTAGGCCGTAAAAGTGACTGATCAACACGAAACCCCCCACTCCGGGGCACTTTATCCGAATTTCCCGGTCTTGTCGAACAATCCCAGAAGCCAATCATTAACTAAATGTCGACATTGATCCACTGTAACCCAGATGTAACCCTATGTTGGTTGTCCTGTCCTCATACAGTACTCTCATCAGCGAATGAAACATTCCCAAACCTGTGCATTTCTCCTGAAGATTACTTTGCTCCCAAGGCCAAGACAAAGAGCCTCTTGTCCCGTGGAACCCCCATGTTAACAATCCTGGTGTCTTTTCCAGGCGAAGTCAAAAAGGTCTCAGCCGGGAAGATCATTGCGTGAAAGGATGGCGCGAAAGGGGCCGAGACGACCAAGCCATAGAGATGCCTCCCAACTGACGTCTGTGCATCAACTACACGCTACAGAAGGGAAAGAGATTGGCATAGTACCAGTGAATTAATCATTCCGCAGGATTTGGTGTAATGAAACTGCCATCTGCCTGTCTCAGTTTGACTTGCAATGGGGGAGGGTCTTCCATTTAACTCGGAGCGCATTCTCCCCATTGCGTTGCAAACTCGAACCACATACTTATCCATTCCTTTTTCTCGTTTGCGTTTGCATTTGCATTTTCTGTTTCGTTTCGCGTTGAGTTATATGCAATCATGGAGTCGCAAGGTCCCACGGTGAACTCCGTCGCCATTGTCTTTGCCGTTATTAGCTTCATTGCTGTCGTGCTTCGCTTATGGGCGCGGATCAGTATTGTGCGGTCAGTGGGTGCTGACGACTGTAAGTGAAAACAAACGAGGCCCATAACTCCACTGCTCGCCCTCTTTGCTTCTGACACTTGTGACAGATCTCATTTGCGTGGGTGCTCTACTCTCGTGGTCCTTTATCGGCTGCACGATAGCCTCAGTCAATCATGGCCTCGGAAGCCATTACGAGGATGTCATAAAGCGAGGTACTGATAACTTCATCGCCTATCTCCAAATCGTTTGGCTATCCTCCATTTTTTACAATGCTTGTCTCGGCTTCATCAAGATCTCGGTTCTCGCCCTGTACACTCGCCTCGGCGATAAGGTGCTCCGCAAGACAGCCTTCTTCATGATGGGAGTTGTAGGATGCCAGGCAGGAGCTAACGTCCTTGCTTGCATTTTCCAATGCTCGCCTATTCCTGCCGCATACGATATCACGATACCAGTGGAGGCTAAGAAGTGCGTCGACATCAATGCTTTTTACCTTGCCAACGCGGCTGTCAACATCTTCACGGACATCCTCACCTACACCCTGCCAATTCCCCTTGTGGCACGACTCCGTGTTCCGCGACGACAAAAGATCAGCTTGGCTATTATCCTCGGTCTTGGACTCTTGTAAGTCTCCCTTTCATCTCGACTATGAGCACTGTTCTCTTGACGGCCCAATACTAATACCTTCTAGCGCCTGTATCTCCTCCATCATCCGAATCACCTACATTCCACCCATGCTCCGATCCACCGACCAAACCTGGGTTATCTCCAACGCCATGTACTGGTCCGTCATCGAAACGAACATCGGAATTCTCGCTGCCTCGATCCCCTCTTACAAAGCTATTGCCAAGAAGTACGCACCTCGTCTGCTCGGAAGTACTGGTATCTCCAGCAACAAGCTGTCTGGCTTCAAGCAAATGCCTGTCGAGCTGCGAAACAACAGCATGCCTAGCAACGGCGCACCCAAGAGTACTTTCGAGACGAACATCAAGAATGGACTTGACGATAACAGCAGTGAGGAGGTGCTCGTTATGCCTAACGGCCAGATTGGTGTCAAGACAGATATTGTCTTCCGATACGAGAGCAACCTAGAGAATGGCCAAGGGCATAGCCGCCACATTTGAAATGGTGGATGGCCGGAGATATATACCAAATAACGCCTAATAGATCAAATGTTCTCTGCCTGGAGTAACTGAAACTCGTTGCGACTTGGGGCTGCAAGCTTAAAATAATACGATCCATGACAGAAGTCGGATTCCTTACCAGACACAAATAGTCACATGATTCTATTCAGTTCTAATTACCAGATAGCATTCCTGATATAGGTTACGGAGCTATGTGCACTCCATCAACAAGCTCACGCTGATGAAAGTATACAATTTCACCGTCAAACATTAACTCCTTTGCAGACTAGCAGGTGGGTAACAGAAATATTATCCTCCAAAGCTTAGGTTGGCTCTTATTATAGAATACCCTAAGTACTAGCCTAAGCTAGTTAAGATAGACTAAATTCTTTCATTTGTTATGCTCTTGGAGATAGTCTTTCTGATACCCTAACGACCAGTTGCTTGACAGATATTCATTGGAGTTGTGTTGTCAAAGGTGTTGTTTTATTAGCGCATTGTGGGCATCTTATTCCCTGATGTGCCACCAGCAAACCCTAAATAGAAGTCATGATATGACTCGCCCAAGCACTATTCGCTGTGTAATACCACTGCCCCCCTCCTTCATTAACCCTTGTATCCTGAAGCCAGACCGCCTTGTCATCCTTGCTGATCTCGATAGGAGGGTTCATTTTCTTCTGCGGTGGTTTGAGGAAGTCGTCTCCAATAGCAAATGTGTAGATTGCAACAGTTAACTTTGCTAGGGTGTACGCCTTTGCCCAGGTGAAGTCCTCAATGTCCCCAGAGATATGCAACAGGCTTCCCATGAAGCCCTGGAGGAACGTCTGAACGGGATCTTTCCTGCGATCCTCACTCAGCCAACTTGGGATATTTGCGAAGATGAGGGTTCGGAGATTCTTGGCATAAGAAATTGATCGTGCCAAAGCATCCTGTGTATGTTAGAAACTGGCCGTTTCTATCTGTGATGTGGTTGGAAGGTGGTCGCTTACCAAGTCATTCTCGTCGGGTGCAATCTCGAGAATTCGTAGCCTAGGCAGATTCTTTGTAAAGACCTCGACAGCCTGGGCCGAAACGTAATAAGGAGCATGGCCTTGATATTTAAATTGTAGTGATTCAAGATGCTTGTGAATGATGACCACCTGTTGAAGTCTTCTAGACAAGCCCGGGTTGACGAAATCGCTGTTGTAGCAGACATTGCGGTAGAAGACATTGTGTTCGAGGAGGTTGAGAGATGTCAGGGTATCAAAGGATGCAAGAAATCGATAGATGCTCTCCAGATGTTTTTCTGAAGCCACGGGATTTGGCTGGTCTGCATCCATGTCGACTGATAGCTTTCTCAACTGGATGGATCCTTTGTCTGCCCTGCCGAACAAATCCTCGAGATGCTTAAACAATATGACATTACCTTCCCCCAGTCGAGTAAACTTGAGCTCCCTGAGCTGCAAAAAGTCGATAGACTTGTTGAGATCAGTCCACAGAAGCGCGCGTTCGCCTTCCCAACAATGACCAGTCAAGGTCAGTGACTTGAGCGCAGTGAAATAATGCGGCTGCTCGAGGGCATCAGGATCTTGTTCCTCGATTCGATCCTCGAAATCCTCCAGAAAATTAGAGCTATACCGCAATGCACGAACGTCGAGGGTCATTAGAGTTGACAGTGACCTTGCAAGGATAGTTTGGAGGACTTTCTGTCGACCAGTGACAAGGCCGCTGAACATTCCGGCATGAAAGGCGAGATGCTTGAGACCGCTCAGTTGAGAGAGAGGAAAGGCATTGTCGTCTGTGATGCAACCCGTGCATGAATCAGTTACTCGCAACGCCTTGAGGTGTTTAAGTGCGGCAATACTGTGAGCCATTGATCTGTGGCGCATCCGTCAGTCACTGCAGTTCGAAGCATGTCGACAATAACTCACGCATTAAGCTCGGTGGTGTCCAAGACCTCCAAGTTAGTCAAATTCTTCAAGACCTCCTCCAAGTATCTGACAACGATCGGCCGATGCTTCTTCCCCGGGTCAATGCCACCAATGGTCATTTGACGGACATTAAGGGCGCACTTGGGTACAGCATTTCGATCAAGAAGACTGGAAAACCTTTCTTGTTGACCCTTGTATCTTCCCTCGCGCCTAATTTGCTTCTTCTGGGCGATGCTAAGATGGGGCTCCAGGCGACGAATAACTTTGGGTATGTGGGCGAAGAAGCCCACTCTGACCGCGATGTGGTTGTGAACTATTGACATTGCGAGGTTGTAGTAGCGTTGTGAGGTGCATGCCAGGTTGATCATTGCTCGTGAATCGTCAATATGATGTAAGATGTTGAACTGGATCTCAGCCGGCAAGACTGAGAGAGCGTCTTCTGAAGTTGACGGAGCTTGCTGACGCCTGAGATGAATGTTAGGTACTTTGGCCTTAGACCTATCCTTCTTCTTCCTCTTTGCTCTCTGTGTCGCTTCTGTTTCAGTAGAGGTCTTTCGTTTCCTGAGAATTCGTCCCTCCACGACGGCAGGACCAGGTGCGGAGGGGACATTCGCGATTCTTGTACTTCTCCTCGGAACCATGTCGTCTTCTTGAAGATGACCTTAGGGTGTCGGAGAGATGGCAACCTAAGCCTTAGGGGACAATGTTCTCGGATGAACGAGTATGTGAAGATGTGTAAAGATTGAAGAATAGAGGACATGTTGAAGTAGGGAGATGAGAAGGTAGATGTTGTGGAGGAGATCTGATGACAAAGATCTCCTGTGTGGATTGATTGGTGGCTTTCTCGCGCTAAGGTCGCTGTAGCCTAAGAGAATCCACCCGACGCTACCAGATTAGGAAAGCGCCGAACTGTTGGTTGATGCATGTATAAGTCGACTCCTGTCCCATATTGTTTAAAACCCAAATTGCATGAGCGATGGAAACCCTGCCAGTACAGGATTGACCATTGCTGGATTGTAGGTGGGTATCAACCCCGAATACAGTGGCTGAACCGGCGGGTACCAATACGTCGTCGGGGCCTGGTAGTGGTAGTTCAGGGGATGCATACAGCTAAATGGCATGGATCTGGCCGGCAGTGGATTGTTTGGTGACGGCTTCAAACAGGCACCCTTCTTGTACCCACTCGGACGGTACACTGCTTGACAGACCTTACGCTCAAGCTTATCCGGGTGATAGACCACATCAAAAGCCGCGGTATTGGCCAAGTTGAGGATGATGCGGACAGGACCCGGACAGCCAGAAATGTAGCGTTTGTTCAGGCAGAAGGGATATTCTGTCAATTGACCGTTGGACACCAATCCCAACTTTTCTTTATTGTAAAATTGTCGGGGATACAGGGCGCCGGTATAGCTCGGTACCTGGCTCGCCTGTTCCCTGAGCTGAGAGGCGGGGATGTTGCGATACCATCTGTCGTTCTCCAGGCCGGGAAGTGAATAATATGAGCACTCCGAAGAGGTATCGTCATCGACCTGGTAGGAGGGGAGGGGAGGTGTTGCAGTCATGGCTGCCATTTGGGCATTGTGCCCCTCGAGTGCGGCGAATGTCAGAGCCATGGCGATTAATTTTGTATATCTGAGAGTATTACTCCTTTGAGGGATGGGACACAAGCCAAGAAGAAGGACCGATAATGCAAGAAGGAAGATGTTGAAGTAGAAGATGTAGAGAAGTTCAAGATGAAGAGATTTGGCTGCTTGCAAGGATCGCTCGCTGATGTTTGAAAAGTGCGTCAAGTAGTTTGTAAATGTGTATGTACGAGTGTGAAAGAATGAGAAAAGAAAATTGAGAAGCATGGGGGAGAGACAGCTTTTTATACACGATAGAAATCAGTAAAACTCTATTGACAAGCTCGATAAAATCCCATATATCCTAGGCCTCACACTTGAAGTGACTTACAGTGCTTGATGCCATCGTTAAGTTTTGATATTATGCAAACTTAGACACCGAGGTTGTCCAATCGGAGGTTGTACGTATGCTGAATGATTCAGAACTATCACGGGTGGCCTTAGATTACACTGGGCCTCGCTGCAGGTTAACCCTTTCAATTGAGAAAATCTCTCGTATCATGTGTCTGTCCGATTCTGTGTATTTCGACTACCACAAGATTTGTTTCTTGTTGTGGAATAGCTGCCCGAACTCCTAGCTGCCGACCGAATATTCCCCTTCCAACGTCAGTAAAAAAACAACAAGATGACTTTAAAACCCCCTCACATTGATTTCAGGAGGCTGAAACTTACTGACTTAGTTGTTGAGGAGGTGTTTCTTTTTATACAAATGTGGTTGGGATTGTAGGTGGTTAATGTTGGTAGAAATATGAGAAGACAAAAAACAGGATAGAAGCAAGGAAAGAAGGGCATTTTGTAGCCAGCTTAAACCTTATGTTAGGGTAAGGTAAGAAAAAGGTTCTATGCGGGTAAAGGAGTTATGATGCCTTTTGTAAAGTGTAAATATCTTCAAACCGTATCGGTGGTACTTCGACTATCTTTCAGGCGGAGGAACTAGGCAGGATGAAGAGAGTTTCTCAGCACAGTCGGATATTGCTGAGGCACGGTCTAGACTATTTTCTCACGAATCAAGGTGTATTATCTTGAAGACTGTGACGCACGATAAAACTCTAATCACAAAGGAGCCGGCTGCCTTTTTGACCTGAAGATGACGATAAGGTGGTATCGGGATTAAAAGCGGTGGTTCTGGTTATCAGACGCAGAAGATGTTTGACATGCAAGAGTCATTTTATTATTATATCCCCTTTGAACTTTAGCAGCGGAACAAATAGGCTTTATTGCGTGGGGGGCGTTGAAAGTTTAGTTCAGCATGAGATATATTGAGTTTTTATTGAGAAAAGGTTTACAAAAAGCGAGAAGAAAAAGGAGGATCAGATAATGGTAAAGGGAAAGTATGGTCCGACTGCTTTAACATCTTGTCTTGGGTACCTGGCTTGCGATGTAGCTGAAATCCTCAGGCAGGAGACAAAGCAGATCACGGCATCAAGTCACAGGTAGTCATACAAATTATGTTCAGGAATAATTCAGTCATTGCTTTAATTCTAGTTCTGGCTCAATACATTTTCGTATTCCCAGCCAAACAGCTCCGTAAAAGATCGCTTGCCCATAAAAACACATAATCTTAAGCACGCTTAGGTCCCTCAGCATATTGTCGCCAGAAAGGATCATTCATAAGACTCTCCATAGCGCTGTTCTCAGTGTTGACAAAAACTTCAATTCCGGGACCAGCCTCCGGTCGGTGGGGGAGAAGGACGTGCATGGCGTGTGTGATTCCAACCTTGGGTGGTCGAAGGGCTTGCATGCGGTCACCCAAGGCAGGACCCCACTTGATGTCGTAGAAGGGAAACTCTCTCCACGAGGAGAGGAGGGCATGGTTGCCGGGCATGTCGAGGAAGATGGTGGGAACGAGACGGGCCACGTTGTTGAGTTGCTCGACGCGGGCTGTGATGCTGTCGAGGTATGAGTCCTTGGACTTGTTGACAGTGGCCCGGACGACAAGGGCGACATCTGCCAGAGTGGCCTCTTCCTCATTGATTAGTGTTTGAATGTCCATAATAGTAGGCGCGAAACCAAGGATGTTGCCGATAGTGTACTTGTGGACATTCTGGCCCGCGTAGCGGCGACGGGCATCGAGAGCAAGACCAAGCATGGAAGTTCCAGTAGGCTTATCGTCGCCCTGTTTGTGCTTGTGCTGGGCCATCATTGTGCAGCGCCATACAAGGGCTGTGAGGGCATCGTTGGTAGAAATGTAAGGGGAGTTGTCCTTGTTGGACTTGAAGAGCTTGGCGTTGGAGGGGGAAGCAAGCTCTTTCAGGGCTTGGATCTTCTCAGGGGAGAAGTAGAAAACATTGCCGTGGGCAACAGGTGAAGCAAGCTTCTCAGGAGGGCCGGTCGGTGTGAAAGGAACCTCGAGGTACTCAGCATGGTCCTCAGCCTTACCAGGCTTGGCGCCGGATGACTTGGCGATCTTGGCTCGGTCCGCGACTGGAATCTCAGCTGGCTTGGGGATGGGAAGACCCTGAGCTTTACGGACATCCTCGGCGAGAAGCTCGGTGAACTTGTACATACAGGCGCCGTCAATGAAAGCGTGGAGGAAGAGCATGTTGAGGAGAAGACCACCCTTAATAAAGTTCACTTGCATCATGGTGGTGTTCAGCCTGTCAACACCAGCAGCAGGCCACTCACCACCGAGTCCTCTTTGACAGACGACATCAGGATCCAGAGCAGAAGCAGGGAAGCCTTGGCTCTTCAGCTCCTGGAAAGAAGGAAAGTCTTCATTGCGGAGGTCCTTCACCTTGAAGTCGTGCTCGATCTCATCGCCGTAGTGACGAAGCTGTAATAGACCATCCTCTAGGTATGTAGTAGTAGGAACAGCCTCGCAGCCAGCAATTGGAACACGCTCCTTGAAAGCAGAGTAAGCCTTTTTGAAGACTGTTGTCAACTCTTCAGAGTCGTAGTTCTCGGGAAGCTCAAAGTGGAAGACAAGTCTGACCCAGCCCATCGGGCCAATCTTCTCTGTGGGAAGCAGGGGAGGAGCAAGGTCTAAGACCTCATTGACCTGCTCAGTTACAGCAGTCTTGGTGGGGATGTCATGGGTTTGGTCGACAACCAGAACCTCAGTTGGGACAGCAGCCATGATTTTCTGCTTGGTGGTGCGTTTACTGAATGGAGGTGACAGGTGGTTTGATTCGAGGGGGAAGTAGAAGGATGACGAAGAGGGGAAGGATGAATGTAACTGTAGTGGATATTGGGACTTTTCCCTCTCGTTTCGTATGCGGCGGACAGGCCTGGCTTCTAATACTCGTAACGAGAGAGCACATGTGGCAACACGAGGCTGCCTTCCGCCACTGTGTCCCGGCTCCCCGACCTTTTTTTGTCCTTCTCTTTTGCTATGTAACCCCTTACGCCGCTCAATTACTGCTTCAGGGTCCTCTGTTAGACTAAACGATGAACCAACAGACACAAGATAGTTGTACAGGGTTACACGGTGCTACACGAGCAACAATTGGGATCGGCATCGATTACTCGTTGGAGTATGGACGAATGACCAAGCTTTTCTGTCAACCGTCATTGGCGCGTTTGGGGCCGATCCAGTTCTTCATCAGGGGCAGACGAAAAGCGATTCGGAATTTAGCGATCATTATGGGTACCGAGATGAAGGGTTGAGATATCAGTCCACTTGGGCTCAAGCTCTGAACCAAGCCCTTGATGGTACTAGCGTACTATCCGGAGCAAACGGGCAGAGACGAGCTTGGAGAATTTAATACAGGACCCTTTAGGATCGGAGTATTTAGAACTTTCGACCTTGCTGGTCGAAACTGTTGTTTGGAGGGCTGATGAAGCACAGGTAGAACCGTGAGATTTGTACATGAATCAAGTGGATGTCCATATCCGTTGATTTCTTCACTAAAACGGCTAAAGGATCCTTTGAACCGAACAACTGGGTCCAATTTTTCAATCAGCTCATCGACCGATCGACGCGTCTTCGGCTTTGGGACTTCTCATCCGCGGCAATTCCCAGTACTAGCCCATCACGGCGTTACAGCGCCAAATCGAGAAGCGAATGAAACTTTCCAGCATTAATATCATGGATCGAAACCCTTCTTGAGGAGAACTACAACGCTGCATAAACGGTTTACGACACATGGACCATGCCCTGAAACGTGCCTTTCCGGACTAAATCCTTGTAGCATCCGAACGGACGTGGCTTGCGCGGATAACAGGGGTTTTTATTCCCGAGTGGCCTGTTCGCGTCTTGGCTGGTCTGAGTGCCAGAGCCGCAATCTGTCTTGGCAAGCCTTACTTGTGGGAGCTGTCAGATCTTAGTTCAACGTTGCAGGAATCTGCATATAAACCACAACGGGAGTAATATCCTTCTTCAATGCGATGGAATTCTTCTAAATTGCCAAGATGTTTCTAGTATGGGAAAGGAAACAAGATCCCAAAGACATGGCATCGGAGAAATGCGAGAAGAATGGCAAGGTCATCATCAGCCAACACCAGGTAGCAATGAGAGTGGGCACTCCAGAATGACCCATTCCCACTTTGCGCACCAACTTTTCTCAATTGTGGGCTGTTTGTTCCCTCTCAAAGTTCCCCCAATGTGTCAATGTAACAATTTACGCCGAAATGAAGTAAAATGCACCCAAAGGATTGACGTCGCTTTCCAAGGCACGGTTGGGGCAAAGTAGGCAAAAGACATGATTGCCACGAGGAAAAAGAAACGACATCCTAGTGGCTAAACCCTCCGTTTCTGCAGGGCTGGTCCCGAAGACTGTATCCCATTTTTCTGTTGTCTTTCCATTTAACGGACCGTTAACCCCATGGGCAGACGGACTCTCAAAAGTTACCGTAATCTTTTTCTCTGCATGCAGCTAGAGTGCAACACTCAGCTATGGAACTGGATCCCAATATCGTAGCCCTCTTTGGCCCACCACCCGAGGATCTGGATCTCAATCACAATCAGATCACACTCTACAATGCCGTTACTTGCGTTGTTCTTGGCATCGCGTTCTTGATGGTGGCGTTGCGGTTTTATGTGAGGAACATGAAATCTGCCAAGTTGGAGATGGATGATTGGGCTGTCTTGGTGAGTTTGGTAAGTTGGTCGCATTCATATCCATGGTAGTGGTGACTTACTAACGGTACCTCTAGTTCTGCTGTGCCTCGACTGTCGTCATGACGATTCTGGGTAAGTTCACCGTCTTCAGACGCGGCTGAACTGAAGCTAATCTCATTCAGCTGGCGTACATGGGTCTGGCGCACATGTTTGGTCCATCAAGATCATGACTCTCGTCGAGGTCTTCAAGGTAAGGCGAGACATCTACAACTTACTTGACATCCAAGTCGACTAACAACCACCATAGATCGTCTATGCAGAGCCTTTTGTTTATGCCCTGGCTGTGACATCGGTCAAAGTCAGCATCCTCCTTCTCTACCGCCGTCTTTTCCCTCTTGGTATCGACAAGAGTCAGGCCTACACAATCATGTTCTACATCGCAACATTCTTGACAACAGTATACCCTTTCATTCTCTGGATTACGATGGCCTTTGCTTGTAAGCCCATCAGGTTCTTCTGGACGCAATATATCGGCGAGCAGGGCAAGTGTATCGAGGTGAAGCTCTTCTTTCTTGTCCTGGGAGTCATGAACATGATGAACGACATCATCATCCTGAGTGTTCCTATTCCTCGTATCTGGGCCCTGCAGATGAACAACAAGACTAAGGTCTCAGTTATCTGCATCATGCTTCTCGGTAGCTTGTAAGTCCGCCTGAATCGAAGGATCAGTACCCTCGCTAACTCTGTTAGTGTTTGTGTCGCCAGTATCGCTCGAATCTACTACCTCTGGGGTTTCTTCCAGAACCTCGATGCCACATGGTGGATGGGTCCTTCGTTTGCCTGGTCAAGTCTCGAGCCGTCAGTCGCCGTCATCTCAGCATGCTTACCCACACTGGCACCTCTCTTCCGACTCGGCCGTATGGGCTCGACCTCTCGAGGTACGCCTTATGGGGGTTCAGCAGCCAATGAGCTGTCCAAGCCTGGATCCAAGCATTTCCAACTCTTTAGCGTCAACCGAGCCAAGGGGACTGGATTTCAAAGTGAGGATGATGAGGTTGAGCTGACATACGATGTGGGTCGAGGCGGCACCAACGAGCAAGCTGTTTGGCATGACAAGGGCTCGGCAGCTGAGCAAGGCATTGTTGTTCAGACACAGGTATCAGTCACGCGTCATAATAGAAGATCACCAAGTGAAGCCAGTTAGATGGTTTCTGAACTATTAATACTTACACGATTGTAAATGAGATGAAGATACTGACATCACGATCTGTTCTTGACACGTGAGCTGGCTGATGCCTCCATCCAGCAAAGAAAAGCAAAGTAAGAACTGTCATTACCGCAAGCTATGTGTGTTTTGATCGGGAGGATTGAAAACCAACAAGCAAGAATTATATCCATTGACATTCCATCATGAACTTCAATCTGACTCTACATGCTTTCAGTGTTACTATCGATCGTACATTTCTCAATGTGGTTATTGACTGTGCTTACCCTATCGACTCTTATCGCCTTATCGCCTTACCACCCACTCTGATAGTGCAGGGTCATCAAACTTCATGCTGTTGTCTACCCTGGAGGCTGTGACAGTGTCTTATTTTGCTCGAAAAGCTCTAGCAGTCAGTAAGATTCCATCCATCTGTTATGTTTTACGTTCAAGCCGTTCCGCTTGCTCAGGCAAGTACCGAGTTGAAGTTTTACTGATGGTCCCATGACGTCATTGGCGTTTTCTGCTAACTGATCCCCTCTTTGTGGTTTCGCATTCCATACCTCATTCCTGTCTTGCAAAATCCGTTGTACGTTCATCCGATTAACTCACGATGTCAGATCACTATGATACGTTTCCAGTTCTCAGACTGCTGAGTGGCTGGGGAGTGGTCAGGTACGTTTTCAATCAAGTGTCTAAACACGGATACAAGATTACTCACTAACTGATGTCAATACAGTGGCCCTGGACTCTTGTATGCCTTCCTTTTGAAGGAAAAGTGACTTTTCAGCTGAAATAGATATCTAGTATGGTCCGGAGCTTAGTCTCCGGCGTCCCGACTGCAACAGTCGTCGGTGTAGCCAGCGGAATGGCAGGCAGCATGATTTATGGCACAGCCGGAATTCCCTTCATCCTCGGCTCTTCAATTGGCTTCGCAATCGGTAGCTACCGATGGTACAGAGTCGCTACTCATGAAGCTCTACTTCAACTAGAGCGGTACCCCGCACTGTTGCGACTGCATATCTGCTCCAACTTTCCATGGATACCAGACTTGCAAGACAAAGGTCATGATTGGTACACTACTGATACCTTCCGTCGGTCCTGGGTAATGAGAAGTATGCTGGTTGTTGGATGGCTTTCGGCTGAGCCGTCATTGAGGGAAATAAGGGAACGGAGAGAGATGAGGCTTGTGGAGGAGTACGTTACTCGTGACGAGTCTGAGGATAAAGAAGAACGTTGATAACAGCTTTTGTCTCTAATTTGTTGGTAGAGTCGCTGTCAGAACAAACAGATTGAGGTGTAACACGCATCCAGAAATCGTCAGCGACGTGACTTGGATCTGTGGCCACTAAAATATTGTGCCGTTGGCCTATGTGCGGTCAATGAAATTGGACCTTTGTAAAGAAAGTCGATGCACTCACCTATGGGGATATCCAGTACCCCCCTTTTCTTTTTAAAAGGTTCAGTGAGAACGAGTCCTGATACCATGACAATTAAAGTCTGCTTGTCTATGGAGAATTTCCAATGGTTATCCACGGCAGCATTCAATAGTTGCATACGACACGAGATATCAGATATGAAAGATATATCGAAACAAGAACCAGTCTGGAAGAACCTATCGTTTTCACCAAACACATTAGTGTCTTTGATAAGTCCGTTGTCTAACGTGGGTGGTCCATATGTCTCAGCCGAAGAGTAGGAAAATCCACAGCCTTTCGGCCTGGTAGAGGCAATATTTCCTTCGCAAAACGCGCGACGGTTCATATTAGGGAAAGGCTACGGGCAATTGCTTCCGGAAGATCGAGATAATCGATCAAAAGAAGACGCCAAAATTTCATAATTCAGGGCACAGAAATGACTGTTCCAGGGGAAGCAAACATAAATGACAGGAAATAAACAGTCACTAGAATCTGAAATTTATTACAAATGAAGTTCTCTGCTGCTACTAAATACTTTCATCTCCAAGGCAAGATTTCTGCAAGTTGATCCCATGAGGAGGTAAATCTAATGGGTCACATGAATACCCATTTCGCGAAACCCATGGATAATCTCGAGGCCACTCTATCGGAAGTTGCCCTGTCCGTTGCAGAGGGATAAGGGAGGGTTGCTTCCCGGCTTGGCACAAACCGAGATAGCTCCCTCAACCCACTTGATGCCGTTGTAACTGCCTTCCTCGTGGCTATCGGCATACCAGGTACCAATCTCGGTAGCGGATCCGATACAGCCCTGGAACTGACGACCAGAACGACGAGTGGTGAGAGGCTTGGTGATCATGACGCCGCAGTTGCCATCCTTGATAGTGCCTTTGGTCACGACTGATGTCAGGGTGGTCCATGTCTTGCTGTAGTCAATGCCGAGACTAGCACCTAGCTTGTCCTTGACGAATCCAAGGTCAGCTCCGGCGCTGCCGCCAACACTGTTAGCAACGTTGTAGCCAGACGAGACACTGATGTCCATGTCGCCGACGGCACAGACGACGGGGGACATCTGAACGTCCCAATCGACAAAGGTTTCGGTCTTGTCAGTGGTGATGTAGAAGGTGCTATCACAGCCGTCTCGCTTCCCCTCTTTATGGTCTGTGGAGTTACCCCATGGCTTTGTGTGGTTTGACCACCCTGGGCCGTAGGGAAGCCATCTCTTGTCAAGCTTTGGAGCACCAATCTTGATGCCCTTTTCTTTGAGCTTGGCAAGGTACTCCTCTTCTTTCATGACATAGGCTCAGGCAATTCTTAGTATTATTCGGATGAGATAAACGAGAGTGAAGACTTACCAGTGTCTTTGATAGGGACGATGACATCACCGGGTTGGACTTGATAATTGGAAGTCCATTTTGTAGCTCCAGGGAAAGGGTTCTCTTCCAAGGGGATCGCGACGGCGATGGAAGCGAGGAAGGCGGAAACTAGGACAGAGTAATGCATTTTGGAGATGTTTTCAAAGGTGACGTGATGAAAGAAGATGTGTGAGTTGATGTGGATGTTGGAGTTATGTTGAAGGTGATGAATGATGGAAAGAGCGGGATAGAAGTGACTATTTATGCCCTTTCCATTATCAAAGACGAGACATGATAGCTCTATGTCTACCGAAAATTGCCTATCTTCAAGTTCAAACTTGCCGAACTGTGAGGCTTCCAAAATCCAACTTCTTTCGTATTCAAACAACTCATGGTCCAGTATCTGGACAGCATCATGACACTTTGTTGTCTATCATCATTTTAATAAAGTTTGACGAGTGGGTACTGAGTACGGCACTTATTCTATGCCATATATACCGAATTGATGATGATCTTTTGTGGAGTTTTGCCGTTGGGTCTAACAATTATGACGATCAAGATACTATTCGGGTTACCTTGTTGTGGGGGTGGTCAATCAAACAGGATGATTATAGTTTTGACAACCCTCGTATACCGACCATATGGCAACACGGGGCGAGTCATTCAGACCAAATTGCTCAACCTGCATTTCAAAAGTGACTGAGTCGCTTTATTTAATTGGCGGAATCTCTATACCGATATACCGACTTTAACTGAACTTGTGATTGTTACTCGTATATGGAGTCATGACATGATAGGATAAACTTCTGCCGTCGGACCGACAGCGACTTCCACGGACCAAATACCGAGACGACAAGTATAAAGAGTTACAGGAACCTATGTTAGAATCATAATCACTCAACTCCTTATCCTTGCATCAATATTCCATCACTGGTACAACTCATATCTCAATCATCATGCAGATCTCTTTCTTCACACTTGCTCTCATGGCTGCAGCCGGGTTAGTCTCAACACCATTCACGGTCACTTCAAAAAAAAACTAATGAATGGTCTCTTCGCAGTGCTCAGGCTGCCCTCCACAAGTCTGCTGCTTGCGTCTCAAACAGAGTGTCTTCCCCCGTAGGCGGTACTCCTTGGAGCGTGAGCTACAATTGGCAGACCAACTATGAAGTCCTTCCTGATGCGACAGAATGTGCCTGCAACTTCTACAAGGCGCGAAACAAGGGGAGCGAGTGGTGGAACACGTGCCCTGATTGTGCCTTTGTGAGTCAATAAACTTTGGCTGGATGAGCATTTGACTGACATCATTGTTAGGACGGTACTGTCTGCAACTCTCCTGATGGCCATATTGGTGGCGATGAGGTACGTTTATGAATTTCGTTGAGATAAAGGTCTAATCATGTTACAGATGGAATACTACTGCAAGGAGCTGTGTGGCGCTCAGGGATCAGAGGCCGACTAATGGTTTGGAGTGGATGCTGAGATGGAGAGATGGTGTTCATGGTATCTGTGTATATATTTCTCGAGTGTCTTGTTTTGTTGGCAACACTTTGTGGCGTTTCACCTAGACCTATACATATCCTGTACCGTGTGGAGAGGCTCGGTACAGTGAGATGTACATTTAAGTTAACAAATTGATCGGTATACAATGTTCCCGTGCATGATGAATCTTCCGTAATGAGGATTATGTTGAAGGTAGGATGCCTTCCGGTTAAGCGGTCGTTTAGGGAGATGAGAGACTTGTGGAGGATTATGTCGCTCGTGACGAGTCTGAGGATAAGGAAGAACGTTGATGACAGCTTGTGTCTGCAGTCAATAATTCCCCTGTCAGGTTCATGCCGTGGAAGGTGAGAGATAGTGTATGTGCATACGCATATAGCTAAATCTATCAAGTCAAATGACTGATGTCATACAAGCGTGATGGTGGGGCATTCATCTTTCGCCTGCTCCTCGGGTTTCCATCCCATCATTCCATCATTCAAAGTAAGAATCCCCTTCCTTGTAAATACCTCGCTTCCTTTGTCTTTTGCAACCAGCAAGGCCTCATAGAAGACTGTCTTCTGTCCAGGCAGTGTTCCACATAGTAAGATCAGAGCATAAAGCTCAGCCCCTCCCAAACTTTGCAAGAACCTCTTTTCTTCCTCTCGAATATCCCGGGGAAGCTTATCAAAGTCATGTTCATATGTCAAATCCGTATCCATGGCTGGTGTATGTAATATCGGCTGACCTTGAAAGCTGAGCCGCGGTTGTTCATGATCACAGTTATGGGTGGATACATCAAGCTGTTGCATGGGCGCTCGAATAACAAGCTTGCCTTCTGTAATCTCACCATAAAGATTGGATCCATTGAGTTTAATGTTGATATCGAGTATATCGGCCAGGATATCACAGCTATGTCGGATCCGAAGCGTTGGGGCCCCGTCAACTGATGCCCACGACCAGGATGGTGCTCTATACTCTTTCACCCGTCTGCAGTACCTAGGGTTCCATGGCAGTTGATAGACAAGGGACGAACGCCAATGGCCAGCAACATAGTCGTCATCCAGGAGCTTTGACCAGATACTAGCAAGGCCAGACATAGCTGGGAGCTTATCAGAGGCCTTCGTCAGCTCTCGTATGCCGTATAAGCTGATTAGCGAGTACCACGACCCTAACAACATTTCACGTTCGTCTCTATACATTATCCTGTCTGTGTTTGTCCATTCTCCTTCCATCTCACGGCTGATTTCTGTCTGAGTGATGGTATGGTATCGCTCCTCAGATATCCAGCCATCCTCCGTGCGAAACCCCTTGGCGCATTCAAATGCCATTTGATCCTTGGTATAAATCAGTGAGCGATGTGACAACACACGTTCCTGGAAAGCCCAGCCCCTTTGGGAAACTGGCTCGTCAGGCAGGGAAATGTACAGAGTCGATTCGCATTCTTCCAATGGAGCCGAGTGTGCAAGAACGTGTCCATCTATGCCACTAGAAGTGTACTCAAATTCGAAGTATTCTTTGAACGGTAACTCGCTGAAAAGTCCCACGCTACTATCGTCAGCCTTTGATGCTATGACTGTAAGGTAGGCGTTGGCGTATACAGAGAGCATACGGGCTGCTTCTCGCTCCCAGTCCTCGTAGTCGTCTTGACAGATGCACATGCTATCTATCCATAAATATCTGACGCCGAGGTATCTTGTCAGCATTATGGCATCCTGGTGTGTTTTGGGCAAGTCGGTTATGGCAATTTTGGACTTTCGGTCCTCAAGCGTAGCTTTGGTGGTGATGAACTGTGGAGATATCCCCCAACAATAGCTATATGGAAGGTTAGTAAAGACATAATTTCAGAGATCCTGGAGTTAGGTCACTTGTACCTCAACGCTATATATTTCCCAGTTTCAACATCACTCGTCTCCCTAAGCCTTACATCAAGACTGGCATTGTCCTTGCCAACATCAATAACCCTTGTTGGTAAGCGGGAGTCTCCTGGACAGCACTGGTGTTCGACACATTGATTAAGCCACCTGCTCACCCGCAACATCGCGGTTGCCGAGCCACAATGGAGCTCAACTGGTCTGCCGGGTATGATATTTGCAAGAGGGTCATCTAGAAACAGTCAGCCATTCTCATCCTGTGCAGGGCTCATGTAGGGAGCCTAAATAGACTCACCATCTCTGACGCACAAAGCAATGGCTGCTACCAACATCGCTGCATCGCCAAATCGGGAATCTGTCGGACTGAATGCCCAAAAGCCATATCCATTGGGGCGCTTGGTAAGCCAGAAGTTCCACAGTGGCCAGCCGAACTTGAGTTTGTTCGGCGCTTCATAGCTAGACTTGAGGTCTTCCAGTCTTGCTCTACAAAGCTTCGTCCTACAGCGCTCTACCTGCTTATAGATCAGATAACAAAGCCCGCAGTGCAGCTCGATTCCAGAGGATCTAAGCGCTTCGACGCTTTGATGATGTGAATAACCTTGCTGATCGCTTTGCCAGAAGATAAATTCATGGATGTCCCCGTCCCCGATGTCCCATGTTTGAACATCGATCGGTACGGGTGGAAGAGTCTCCCAGGGGATATTGCTGCAAAGATCGCATAGACCCATGCTTCAAAGTTTGTTGCGATAAACTGGATGCAAGTTGTCCTTGCGGCTATAAAAGTCACACACGTTGATAAGATAAAAATGCCGCAAGCCCAAGGCAGCTTCGCCTAGCGTCAGACAACTCTCGGCTCAACTGCAATAAGCCGAGCTTATGCACAAAATCACCGGCTATTTGTGAATACATTGCATTTCACCTATCACTCAATAGAGTCTACAGTCTTCGGAACCTTCTGAAGAAAGTCATAAAAAAGTTTATTCGACTCAGCCTTATGGCAAAGGTCTAGGCTTAACGCTTTCCAGAGTCGGCGTAACCTCCGCAAACAGACCAGTATCCGCATCAATTGGCAAGACATCAATTGTAGTTTCGCGTCTAAAGCCACCACCATCTGGGATACGGAATCTATGGTACGCAATATACCATTCATCTGTACCTGGAATGTTCAATACTGAGTTATGTCCCGTCCCCAAGATACCCTTCGACTCGTCCTTCTTCAGAATGACACCTCGATAAGTCCAAGGTCCGATGGGGTTGTCAGCTGTCGCATAGCCAACGCGGTAGTTCTCAGAACCCGTGTCGTCGATGGAATAGGTCATGTGGTATGTTCCGTCACGATAATTGACAAAAAGGCCTTCGCGGAAGTCCTCGAGGCCGGCGATGCGACTCCATGTTCCGGACTTAAGAGAGACCATATCGTCGTTGAGCTCTGCGACGATGGGCACGCCGTTGCCCCAGTACAAGTACCACTTCCCACTTTCGGGGTCTTGGAAGGCTGCTGGGTCGATGGCCTGGTTGCTGACAATGGGTTCATCTGAAGTTCCCTTAATCATAGGCTTTGACTGAGCCTTCCAGGGTCCCTCTGGATGATCAGCGACAGCAACGCCGATGCTCTTGTGGCCTTCTTTGACAGACGGGTTGTTGCCACTGTGGTAAAAGTAAAATTTACCATCGCGCTCAGCAAAGCCAGGCGCCCAAGCGTTGCCGGTCGCCCAAGGAACATTTCCATTCTCGCCGTCGAGGACAAGGAATGGCTTCTCGCTCTTTGTCCAGGACACCAAGTCTGGAGACTTCCACCAGTAGAACTCATTGCCGCCCCAGCCCTCGAAGCCGTCAGTGGTGACAAAGAGATAATATGTGTTGTTGACAACAGCAATGTTAGGATCAGCCCAGAGTCCTGCTAAGACAGGGCTATCTCGCTTTGACAAGACTCGTGCTGAAGCTGAACTAAGAGTAAGAAGAGCCACGAGGGCATGACTTGGAAGAGAGAGAAGACGCATGGTGAAAGGCTTATTAGTGAGTCCACAACCTCATCATAACTCTACTTCAGCAAATGGCACTTAGTTATATATCTATTTTCTGTGTATACTTGTATATGACGAAGGCCCAGTGTGACTGTTTTGGAAGATCGTCACTTCCTTCCCGTTCCACGGACCGTTTCGGACCGAAGTCTGTTCAATTGACTTTTTTTGTGCTTGCATTCTATTCGCGCGCAACGTAGGTTTTGTTCCCCCCGCGTTCAAATCTGGGGTGATCGGCGTTGCGGGGTGCAGGGCAACCTTTAAGCGCTCGAATCGTTGCAGATACAAACGACTTCGTATTAATTTCCGATACGACCTCGCAACCTTCCGCGTGACGTTCAATTCCAAGGTTAGATCCTGGAGTGGAACGATGCCTCGGCATTGGATGCACCGGAGGACGAATCTGGGGTAGTGGAGGTTAGTTCTGGGGAATGCATGTGAGCTTATTCTCAGTACCTGACATCAATGGATCGTACGGCAAGGTGCGGATCTGCATGAACATGTGTTTGGTCACAGAAAAGAAAGGTGGTAGGACAGGTGGCAATAACTTGTTGCGCATGTTATTCATGTCGAAATATGTAGGTTAAAATTGAAGTATTTACGGGTTCCAATCCATATACAGGAACGAGCATCCAGCTCACAACTCAAAAGCAGTCCAGCCACATCAAAAGCTCAAGAACGGCACTTATGCCGTCTAGTAAGCAACAGGCCAGCCATTGTCGTATCGAAGAAGGTTGATACCGAGTAGAGCAGTTCCAGCGTTGTCGTAGTAGTGGTAGACAAGCACATCGGCATCGTTGTCAGTGAAGACAGCATTGTGACCAGGACCGTGGATGTTGCCGTGGCTAGCCATGATCTCAGTACCGCCACCCTGCATCATCTGCTTGCCAGCCTTGTCGACGTAAGGACCGGTGATGCTGTTGGAACGACCGACCATGACACGGTAGGTGCTGGCGGCACCCTTGCAGCACTTGTCGAAAGAGACCCAGAGGTAGTAAAAGTTGCCCTTCTTGGTGATGAAGGGAGCCTCGACGGCACCTTCGACAGAGGCGTCACGCTTGGCGAGGTTGTAGATCTGGTTGCCGGTACGCTTACCAGTCTTGGGGTCAAGCTGGATCAGCTTGATGCCGGACCAGAAAGATCCGAAGGAGAGCCACCACTTGCCATCGCTGTCAACGAGGAGGTTACCGTCGATGGCGTTGTAGTCGTTGTTGTTGTTGGACTCAACGACAACGCCCTGGTTGGTCCAAGAGCCTGAAGCACCAGTCTTGCTAGTGGCGAGGAAGATGGCAGAGGTGCGTTGACCGAAAGATGAGGCAGAGTAGTACATGTAGTACTGGCCGTTGTGGTAGGAGATATCGGGGGCCCAGAGGTTCTTCTCGCCCTTGGTGTACTGAGTCGTCCATGGCGCTCCGTTGGGGAAAGCAGCGCCAGCTTCCCTCCAGGCGGTGCGGTCGGAGGAAGTCTTAAGCGTGACATAGTCTCCGGTGTGAGCCATCAAGTATCCTCCCTGAGGCGTCTTGACAACAGTGGGATCGTGGACGCGGGTAGCGCCGTTGACGGGACCGGGGTTGGGATAAGCAGCGCTGACGGCCGAAGCCATAGCCAGCATACCGCTGACGACGAGTTTCCACATGATGTCGAATGAAACAGATCTGCTTGAGAATGAGAGTGTGAGTTGCTCATCAACAGATCTTCAATTGAAACAAAAATCAGCGATGTGACATTATCTTTATACTGTTGGTTTCTTTGGTCGTCGGCATTTGCCCCGAGTCCTTAATCTACGAGCCTAGTTTCATCAAGTACTGAAACGGGAGTTCATCTTGGCAGTCCTTACCGCTGTTAAATTTACATGCGACAGGGTCCTGCTGTATCGAGCTAAGTTGTCCCCGTAAGCGCGCCACGGAAGAATTGCGATTGAGCGGAGTTTACGGGTCCGTGCCGAATTGGGCAATCCTTGTCCGTTAGTCAATCAACGGCTCCGAACTATAGGGACGGGACGGCAATAGGAGATTTGATACGAGATGATGATCAGGAGTAATTGTACACATGATGTATCAAAAGCTTTTTAAATGGTTGTATAAGATCCGTGGCTTTCATGGTGTTGTTTTGCGGCTGTATGTTTGGACGGAAATGGCAGGTCTATTCTATACGCGTATATATTGACCAACAAAGATGGAGACGCGATGAAACTCGGGCAGGGAACACGTCACTAGGATCTCTCAAGCCTCACTCTTTCGAGTATCGTGTCGGTCCCCTTGCAATTTATCTGCCGCGGAAATATCGGTAGATCGAACCAATACGAGTATTTGTTTGACTTATCGAATGTTCCGAATTGCTTCTTTCAATTGTTCGTCACATCTCACTGTTCTGTCCCTCGATGCCCCGATGCTTGACTCCATAAATGCGGAGGTAAGAGCAAAGGTAAACAAAAATACATCGCGATAGCAGTGTTCAGGGTAGACTGAAAGATTTATCATAGCAGCGACCTTTTGCTATCATTTATGTTGATTCTGAATGAGAGCCTCCCACTCCGTCAAAAGCCCCATTATTTCAACACTCTTGGCAACATTAGGCGAAGGACGCTCGGCTTCTTTGACACCTCGACTCAAGCAATCCTCCACTTTCTTAACCTGATGGCCGAAGGCATCCAGCTCAGCCGGTACGAGGATCTGCTCAGTATCACCCCCATAAGTCTTGAGCTCGATGATATTATTTCCGGCAATTGGCAACCACGGATTCGTGACAAATCTGATCCGTCCCTTATCACCAAGAATTGAAAACGAGAAGTCGTTGCCATAGCTGTCTGTCGATTGCAAGCTTGCTAGCACGCCGTTGTCGAAGCGCACCGTCAGAGAGGCATCGCGAACATGAACGCTACCCTCGGTTGAGATGTTGCCGAACCCGTGTAATTGACGCGCTGCGAACGCGCCGCTTCCGAAAGCCGTCTCGATCACAATATGGAGTAGCGAGACCGGATAGCAACCCAGGTTGTAGATAGTACCCATACTGAGAGGGTTGGCCTTCTTCCAGATATTTGCAGAGTAATATCCTGAGACACCTCGAACTGTACCAATGCGCCCGTCAAGAAGCAACTCCTGCAATTTCTTTATCACAGGATGCGTAAGGTACATGAGTCCCTCCAAGAAAAAGACATTTGCGTCTCTGACGGCTTTCTCAATAGCTTGCGCATCCTCCATTGTCGTCGCCAGGGACTTTTCAGAGAGAATTGCTTTTCCTCTCTTTGCTGCCGCTAGAACTGCGGGGGTGTGCATGTGGTTTGGTAACCCGACGTAGACAACGTCAATTGAAGCCTTGTCAAGAAGATCGTCGATTGATGTATATCGCTCAGCAATGCTGTGCTTGTCGGCGAAGGTCGCCAGACGCTCTTCGTTTCGACCGAAGACTGCGGCGATGGTGGAGTTTGGGCTGTTTGTGATTGATCTAGCTACGACATCGGAGATGAAGCTCGTGCCGAGCATACCCCAGCGTAACACAGTCATGGTATAATGAGACTCAAAAGGGCAATTTCTCCAGCAATTGAAGGAAGATTTGAATGAAGGTAGGTAGAGAGACTGTAGTTTTGAAGTTAAAAAATAACGTTATGCGCGTAAGCAAAGCACATCGTGAATTAGCGTTCCCCTCAAGCACCTCCGATGATCTCCGCCTTAGTCCGCCGGCTCAACATTTCAACTTACTAATGTATAAATTCGACCTTTCAAATAAACATGAGAGATGGTTCTCGAATTGCCTTCACGTAGGAATTTATCAGAAATCTGAGAGACTGTGCCCTCTTCATACAGTCTACAGCTATTTCGGAGGATTAACCTCATGTAATAACAGCTTGACTTCGACTCCAACCAATGATGGCACTCTCGGCCCGAGAACCGGTGCAAATGAGACTACCGATTTGATCCCCGCTTACGGAAACATGGCATTCCAACTGCTGAAATACTTCCAACACATCCCACAGTGGATATTATGATGATATGCATATATTTTAGTCAATTGCTTGAACCGAGTTCAACGTCAGGCGCGTCTTCCTGCATCAACCTGTTCATTGATGGCTATCTTCATAAGCAAACCTCCGCGCAAATCGAGTGTCTGTTTGTAAAGGATACTCGTAACCTATTTGGCGCTATCAGGAAGTTTATGGGGAAGGCCCCAAGTTTGAATTGGAATCTTTCCAACATGAGAAGGGGGTATGGCAGTAGCACCTTTTGCGATACCAAGATTGACTCTTAGAAAGTGTCTCAGCTTGGCAGCCCACTCTCTTCTCCCAGAGAGGTCAATGTCAGGAAGAACAACTTGCTCAAGACATAGGCCAATAGTAGGCAACACATGAAGGATAAGATACCCCCAAAGACTTGGGACAGCTTCCGCTCCCATATGATTAGGGACCCGCTTAGTAACATTGACGAGAGTTGATAGGCAAGACTCGCATAAAAGGTCGGTGAAAGATAGAATATTAGACTCGATGTTGGCCCGATGAGGGAAGATGGGGTTGGCTTTTACTTGACGTTGCCCGAAGATGCCGTTCGTGAACAAGAGTGCTTGGTTCATGATGGCGCGAACCATCCAGTAGAACCGCCAAAGAACCTGTATCATAAGTGACGGGTATGTATGTGTGTTGAGTGGTTTCCATGGACCGTTGAGTAGAGGTTGCAGCCACTCAGGTTGAGATTCAACTGATAGTGATTTGGGGGTGTATGCTGACGACGAGGGAAGACTGTGTGCCCACTCTTCATACCGCTTGTCCAGTGCCAAAGCCCGGTTTGCGATGTTGAATAGATGTTTCAAGTCATCATCTGATTCATGGTTAAGTAATGCGGTTCTCCATTCTGCAAAGAGACATGCAGCTTGGTACATGTGCTCGGTATGTTCATAGAAGTACGGCACGTCAGGTAGACCCAGCTCGTTGACCGATGACCACGACACAGACGGAGCTACGCCGGTCAGAAAGCTGCTATATATCTTCCACAGAATTAGCTTTACTCTCTCGACGTCTTATGCCTTCGGGCCATACCATTTGCTGGAAGGACACTGCCGAAACTTCAAACTCTTCTGGAGATTTCATAATCTTGTCTTGTCCACGTATGCTCAATAATGCAGCACCACCACTTGTATGCGATACCCATGAGCCTTCCAGCGCCATAGATTCCATGATCAAACCCTATCACCAATCAGCAAGCATTTCTCCAAGCACACCGTTATACTTGCCTCATAGATCCCTAGCAAAACGATTGCGGTCATGACATCGCAATATGACGAAGAATCCTTGATTGAAAGTACCTGGGCTTTCAGCATCTGGATTGCCTTTCCGTACCACTTGTTGGCATTAGTTAATGCTTCGGACGAATTGAACCGCTGCCCGTAGCTTGCGTTGGCCAAGGCCTTGAAAGATCTATGCACAAGACTGTCCACGCTGGCCTTTGCATAGATGTTAGGAAGATGGGCAAACCATGACAGACTATATACTTCAGACGCATCTGCCGGGGTAGTCCAATCAAAGAGGAATCTTCGAAAGATTTGTGTATCTGAGGAAGTTGACTACATGATGAATGATCAACCTTGTGATTTGAAGGATCGTAGCTTGCCCGAATAGGAGACATACCAGTGATACCATAGCAAAGTTGAGATCGGTTAGTGCTTGGTCTGACTCGCTGACTGTAGGACGTTTTCCCTCTGATTTAATGGCTCTTATGTCTGTCTGTTCAGATGTAGGGGCAGTCGGAGATGAATTCGAGTCACTTTGCGACTCCTTCGTGTCGTCGCCGGGCCAGACGCATGCTTGCGTAGACCGAACACAGGCGTTGCAATAAGGCTTTGCCTTGTCACATTTCTTTCGTTTTGCACGACAAGGGAGGCACCCATCCTTGGAACGTGGATAGTTTCGACGGTGTTGTTTGGGGTAGGTAGCTCCCTTTCCAGGCAGACCTTGCTGAGACTCCATGACAGCTTGAGCTTATAGTATATGGCAAAGATATATGACAATGATTTCATCAGGAGAGAATTACACTTGGGGGCCGACTCTACCTATTTATTAGCCTCCATCGTGAGGTCTTCCTTCCCCTTGGGGTCCATTTTTAGAATCAGCCCTACAAGGTTTATCTTATCTAAACGCTTATCGTGCAGGAGCCCCGCAATCCTTCTCTCTTCCTGGAAGGTGATAGGATAATCTCAGCGAATGCTCTCTTCTGATTTGTCCAGGTAGAGATAGGCCGAGTCTAGAATATTCGGATACGTCGCTCGTACCGCCGGTTCCATCATTGGGCATGGAAGTGCTCTGGGGATGATGGAAAGGTCATCGGTCTAGATCTGGGGATGACTGTAACGAATGGATTGAATATGTATATGTGATGAGATATATACTCTCACTACCAACCCTCCTCAATTGCCTTGAAATAAGACTCAACATTCCACGACTTCTTGATCAACCACCTCTCAACACTCGTCTCATCTGGCAGATTACCAATCTCAAACTCCCACATCCTCTTCTCGATCATCGTCTTCTTGTTCTCAGGTGTAACAGTGCCCTTCTTATACTTGGTCCAAGTCCAGCCCTTTCGTGGCTTCATGTCTTTTCCAAGCCCATCGGACTCATACTCGCGTTTCCAACCTTGCATAGCCAGAGGTTCATATACCTCGATTTTCTTCTTGAGAGTCTCGTTCAGATCTTTGTGGTACTTCTGTCTGAAGAAAACTGATGGATGAACACGTTCGACAGTATAGCCTTCTTCGCGCTTGTAGTAGTCCATCGGTGTGCGAATCACAGCACTGCCCATGGCCTTGTACTCGGCAGTGTAGCTGTCGTCAATCTTACCAATAAGCCAATCCTGCTTCTCCCAGGCCTTCAATTTGGGGTCGTCAGGACTTTGGATGACACCATCAATGTCTGCCAATTGCATCTGAAGAGCGTCTTCATCCAAGGCAAGATGTGGGCGGATACGGTCGAGCATCCAAGCGTATGCAACACTGGAGAGTCTTTCGTTGTCTCCCTTAGGCTGCTTCTTGTCCTTCTTCTCCTCGTCCGTGAGAGCGTTGTCAGAACTACCTCCACCGACATTGATATGGGCGCCGGGAAACCAGCACTGAACAAGCTTCGTGGTCTTGTTGTCTGGCTTAACGCACCATAAACAAGGAGAAAAAGGACCCCGCTGTTCATCCAGAGCCAGGGCATGGTATGCATGCTTTACATCTGCAATATCCCGTCAGTTAATGTTAAGGGGCAGGGTTCTGCTAGGTACTTACTGGCACTTAGGTCTGTGTCGTGGAATTGGTACGCTTTGCGAAATCGAGAGTTATCAATAGTGATCCAGTGGCCCATATCAGGGATTCCAAGAGCGCCGACAGTGTCCCACACACCGATTACCTGGATCACAGTGTCTTTTCCAGGACAGGCTACTGCCGAGGGACTGTGGGCCAAGAACTTGGTCCAATGCTCAGTTTGAGAAAATGACTTGCTAAAGTCTTCTCCACGGATGAAGTTTCCGTAATGTTCGAGGAAGTGAGCCATCAAGTGCGACTTGACGATACCGACTTCTTGTACCAGACCGGCTGTTGAGCGAACAGTGAAGGCACCGCGTGAGAAGCCGAAGAAGTAGAGCTCGTCACCAGGGTTGTAGTTGGAGACGATAAAATTGTAGGCCTCAAGTACATTCTCGAGGAGACCGAGGCCCTGTGAACCTGTTATAGTTAGTATCTACTTGGTGAAGTTAGAAGGAAGATGTCATACCTTGTCGGTTAGCTTCAACCTTGGTGATATCACCTGTGCCTACACCAGCGTCGTAGTATACCAGCTGCTGCCTCTCATTGCCTTCGTGATCAAGGCCAGCTTTTGCAAGAACACGGCTAATACGAGTGACATTGGAGGGGCAGCCCTTTTTGGGATCAATTGTGGTGGAAGATTGCCATGTTCCATCACAACAGATGATGATTCTTTTTGGCTTAGAAGCCTGTGTAGGACGGGAGATAAAGTTCTTATCGTAGGTGCGTGTCTGAGTCATGTTTGCGATGAAGAGATGAAGAATGAAGATGAACGAGGATTACAAGAGTAGGGTCTAGTATCTTGTATATATGGTTTTCCTCAACACCGACTATCGGCAAGAAGGTTCCCATGGCTTATGGTGAGGAGAAGCCATTCTAGAAGCTATAATCCGCCCCCAAAGCCAATATTGTAGGGGTTGATGTTAGCTGAATCTGCGGTACGAGCCGTTAACAGGACCTAGAACGTCTAGGTCCACTTTAACTCCACCGTTCATTGGTCCCTTCCGCAGCTGAAGTCTCGTTCTAGCATGGTCTCGGTCCAGACTTCAATAGTTCGCGGTGTTGGTTTCAATAGTTTCACATACAAAAAGGGCGAGATGCATGGTAAGAGCGAGATAGGTGTTGGGGTAGATGCCGAGGTGTTCAGAAAGCGGGCGATAGCTCGTTCATGATTCGCATTAAACCCGAATCCCAGCTCAAATGTATCTACCATAAGACAAAATCCCTGTATCAAACGAGCTTCAATGTCACTGCAGTTCCTTGAGGCACCCAATCCGTCTCTTTTACTGAATTCAGAGTACAGTATCGAAGCCAACCGATTCGCTCATACCAGCCTTCTGACTCAGCCCACGTGCGTAGGCGTGGTTTCAACACCATGCCAGCAATCCAAAACGGATCGGTATCTGGTTCAATGCCGAGTAAAAGGAAGTATGTGTGCTGCAATAACTCTCGTAACTCTTCATCTGTTTCCCAGAAGCGGTAGTCGGCGAAGAACGCCCCATGCATGTAGGAGCTCCGACCATCGCCTACCTCCTTGGATTTGTCTCTTGGATCATGTTTGGCAGGACTAACAAGAGATCCGTTCCGCTGCACTATTAGTTGGCTGTGCTGGGAGTGACGCCGACTCCATTCCACTACTTGACAATGCCGCGCCAAGGGAAAGGCCTCCTCATAACTTTCACGCTCAGTATAAGTTCGGATGGAAACAGGTAGTATGTTCCCAGAGATACGTAGATGGCGGCCCTCGACATCTGAATCTGGGTTGAATGCCTGAATGTCCCCATGAAAAGATGTGCCTTCCACTTGAAATGTTGAGTGCAAGTCAAGCGGCGACCACTCAATTCGTAAGTCGCCGGCTGCTGCCCATGTCCAGGACGGGCCTTTTCGCACGCGACCGAGGGACTCTGCATCGCCATAACCGCGCCAAGCCAAGTCCTTCCTCAGATTCTTGAGCCAAAGCCCAGCTAAATAGGACGAGCCTATTACCCGCTGAATTAGTTAGTGGGACCTCCTTGAAAATATTGGCATTTATGAAAAAAGTACCTGGAATATGTTGGCGAGTCCTGCAAGAGCAGGTAACTTATCACTTGGCTTTGTCAGATTTCGTGTAGAGTAGTCTGTCACCAGCTCTCTCCACAAAGATGCAATGTCATTCGAAGACAAATCGTTCAATCTCGAGCACTGATACTTCAACGGCTCGCATCCAGGCAACTTTGGTGGCATAATATCGGGATCCTCCCTGGAATTGAAAGGGCCGTCTGCCATGGTACAACTGCAAGCGACATCTTCTTGGCATTCCCAGAAAATCTCGTTCTGTCCAAAGCATAAAAATCTTCTTGCTAGTTGTCGTTCTTGCAAGGTCCAAGCACGAGTCATCAGCGGGAATGTTTCTCCGCTTGGCCACCCAATACTTGCGTGAGAAACCACATACCGCATATAGACTTCATGGGTGATACCATCGACATTTAAGTGGAACTTATAGGGCTTTGTGTGCCTGTCACAGGCCTCTCTGAAGAATCCTCCGTCATCGCCATCGCTTGCTCCCGCTGCCAGGGTGATGTATGCATTCTCATAAGTTGCTGCCATAAGTGAGGCCTGAGTCTCCCAGTCCTTCTCGTCATCCTGAATAATGCAGAAAGTGTCGATCCATAAATAGCGAATTCCAAGGGCCCTGGTGATTTCCACGGCATCCTGGAACGTTTTCGGTAACTCGGGTAGGGGGATTCCCTTTTCATTGTGTTTTAAATTATCCCGTCTTGTTAAGTGCTTCGATCGGGTGCTGCCCCAGCAGTGGCTTAAGCACGCGTAACGAACATCAACAACAGAAACGAGCTGCACCCATGCTTCGCTACCTGTTTGCAGGTCCAGCAGACGCAGTGGGGTGAAGTCTGTTGCTTCAGAACACTTTTTGTGTGACTTCTCACATGCTTCTATCCAGAGTCGAATGCGAGACAGATTGCCTTCGAGTCGTGTATCAGAAGGAATCAGAGAAGAGCAAGAGATATGCTTGAGGCGAGGTTGATCTGAGATTGTTAGAAATAATGCCTAAACCGACTTATGGATGATAGAATGTACCTGGAAGAGTAAAAATATCTATATCATGCACGCCTTCGTGGAAAAGATGGAAATACATCTTGGTTGTATCAACATTGAAAGTCATCCATGCCCCAGAACGAGTCCGCTCGTCGGGAATACAGTAGGCCCACGCCTCGTGAAGAAGGATGCAGCCAGGGCAATTCGATTGGATTGAACTTTGAAGACTTTCGTACTTCTCAATCATACGTTCGCTAGGACTAATTTCGCCAGGTCCCGCTTTGCCGGTAATTTTCTTGTTCCAGTCAGGGAACTCACATACAGTGCAGCGAGGGGGCAATACTGCGTTAGACTGTAGATCACCCATCATGCTTTTTGACTGATCTCAGTCGCCAATGCTTGTTAGACTCCGGTACCAAAAGTCCCTCAATATTGACTGATAGATCATAGGAGAAGACAGCCTGGAGTGACGCCACGCCTGCGCAGTGGTGGAGATTGGAATGATCATTCTGACCAATAGCATTCATGAATCAAGTAACATAAGTTAAGTCGACGTTTACAGTGTGCGACAGCTGTACATGGCCCTAAATAATGTAAAGTATGAAGAAGAGACCTTTTTACTGCCTTTATCATTGTCTGCATCTTTGAGTCTGGCAGCAGCTGTGTGCAGTGTAAAATCACTTTGTTGATTTCTTTGGCTTTCGTTATGGTATGAGTGTATTCAGCACGCAATTTGAACGATCAAAACTACGGAAGCTAGCACTATTCTGTGCAGCAACCGCCTTCTCAACTTAGCTCTTATATACCTATATCTCATTAATTTAAGTTAATATTGTCTAGAACCATTCTATTGGCGTCGTCCAATGTCCGTCACGCTTTAAGAAAACCCTCACACCGTCATCCAGGGTAATGTTAGTGGCTGTGTTATCGGAGCACTAACGTTATCTACCTGTCCTTATCGCACATCAAAAATCGAACGGCGCAATGATACTCCGACAAGTTCAAATCGGCCCAATTCATTAACCGTTTTCCCGCCAAAAAACCGTTTATTGTCCAAGCATCGCAGAGTGTGGCTGACATGGATGTCATCAACTTCAAGCCCAGAACACCTTGGCAGCTGAGAAGAGCGTCAACAAACACAAACACAAACGTGTACCTCTGCAACCAACAAATAGAGTGAATGCCAATAGGCAAATGTTTTAATGTCTGGGCCTTACGGCGTCGCCGGTGTTGCAGCAACCAAACGGTGAAGGTGCAGGAGAACGTGGCATTGCATTGGTTTATTGAGATTGGCGATGCAGGCGAGATAAGATCAGGACAGTCAATTGTAGCGACATTGGGGTCGAATTAACTGGATAAAGATTGGCATAAGACTTTTCGTAGCCAGTAACATTTCTCATCCAAAGTGAAGGTAAAAAACCGTTGGGCCTAAAAAGCTCCGAACCCCTGCAAGACGATTCCCAAACGGGGGAGCTGTTCATAAGCGAGAATGTCAGATCAAATCTCACCCATCTTTGGGTCGGACCTCCGCGGGTCCCTATTCTTACCCAATGATAAACCCCGGCTCCGGTTACATGCAAAGAGAAGAGAAAAAAATGTATCAAAAGTCGGATGGACTGATGTCCTCCGCGGGTTTCCGATGGGGTTTTATCTACAATCTATTGCCCCGGATTATGGGAGAAAGTCCGCCTCCTGGTCAACTCTAATCCCACCACCTGTCGTTGTTCCAAACTCCGCAGACGCCATGAGGCATTGGTAGAGTTCAAGTTATATATAGGTAAACTGAATTCTGGACGGTGGTAATCGATCTCAAGTGCCATTCAATCTTCCCTTAATCGGTTTAGTGGGAAGTCGCCAAGATGACAGCTGCCACAACAGCTGCCACGAGCAGGGCCTTATCGCCCGACTTGGGTTCAGCCTCAACTGCCAACAGTGTCAAAGACGAGCACGACAACGAAACTCACGCAAAGTCCACGAAAAATATCAATCAAGAGATCGGAGAACTCGCGCGACAACTTTCACGAGTATCGACAACAGCCGGAGCAGAATTGCAGGCTTTCTCGCCACAACCCGGTTCGAAACTAGACCCCAACTCAACCAACTTCGATCCACGATCATGGGTAAAGGCATTCGTCAAACTCGTCGAGTCGGAGGAGGGCTCAGCTCCAACGCGAAGTCTAGGCGTTGCCTTCAAGGATTTGAACGTCTACGGTTGGGGTACTGGAGCCTCGCATCAAAAGACCTTTGTGGACTATCCTGTGGATGCTGTTTCATATGTTCTTGGTCTTCTGGGAGGAAGGAAGAAGAAAAAGGTTGACATTCTTCGCAATTTTGAGGGTGTCATCGAGCAGGGAGAGCTGCTGCTAGTGCTTGGTCCTCCTGGATCAGGTTGTTCGACACTTCTCAAGACTATCGCTGGAGAAACAGCCGGTCTCGAAGTCGGATCCGATTCTTACATGAATTTCAGAGGTAAACTAGTCTTTCACCTCACAGACGTTTACTAACACAGTCAGGCATCGACGAAAACCACATGCGCTCCTCCTTCAGAGGCGACGTCCTCTATAACGCCGAGATCGACTGCCATCTCGCCCATCTGACAGTCGGCGAAACCCTCTCTTTCGCCTCGAGCGCCCACTCCCTTCGTCACGTCCCGGGCGGCGTCACCCGCTCTCAAGCGGATACCATGATGCGAGACGTTATGATGTCAATCTTCGGAATCTCCCACACCGTCGATACCCGTGTAGGAGATGACTTCGTCCGCGGCGTGAGTGGCGGAGAACGAAAGCGCGTTAGTATCGCAGAAGCTGCTCTCACCGGAGCCAAGCTTCAATGTTGGGACAACACCACACGTGGGCTGGATAGCGGAAATGCGATCAACTTTTGTCGGAACTTGCGCCTTCAGGCTGATCTTGTGGGGGTTGCTGCTGCGGTGGCAATCTATCAGGCGCCGCAGTCAGCTTACGAGGTAAGCACCGAATTTTGACTCGGTCTCACCATCATGTGAGACATGCTATGCAGAGACGGAGAAGCTAACTCGATGTAGTTATTCGATCGTGTGACGGTGTTGTATGAAGGGAAGCAAATATTCTTTGGTCGGATTCACGAAGCCAAGGCTTACTTTGAGAACTTGGGCTTCGAATGTAAGTCGAACCATTGGGTGTGACATGATGGAAGCTGACATAGCCAAGGCCCTGATCGTCAAACAACACCCGATTTCCTCACGTCAATGACCAGTCCCCAAGAACGACGCGTAAAGCCCGGCTTCGAACACACCGCCCCCCGAACCCCCTCCGACTTCGCTGAGCGCTGGCAAGCCAGTTCCCACCGCAAGGCTCTCGTCCGCGAATTGGAAACGTACGAGCAGAATCATCCTCCTACTGAACGTCTGGCTGAGTACAAGGAGTCTCGCCGAGCAGAGCAGTTCAAGGGCCAGCGCAGCAAGTCGCCGTACACGATATCGTATCTTGCTCAGGTGAAGCTTACGCTTTGGCGAGGATGGCGACGATTACTTGCCGACCCGGGATTTACTATTGCTTCTTTGGTTTTCAATCTGATAATGGCGCTGGTCTTGGGGAGTATGTTCTTCAATCTTCCTGATGACTCGTCAAGCTTCTATTACCGTGGTGGTTTAATCTTTTTTGCTTTACTGTTCAATGCCTTTGCCAGTCAGCTTGAGGTATGTCTTGCCTATAACCTGTTCTGTACCTATACTGACGTAACAGGTACTTACTGTCTACGCTGAACGGCCTGTTGTCGAGAAGCACAATCGCTATGCCTTCTACCACCAATCCGCTCAGGCCATCGCCAGTTACATCATCGATCTTCCTTATAAGACCGTGAACATGATCATCTTCAACCTAATCATGTACTTCATGGCCAACCTCCGCCGTGAACCAGGCAGCTTCTTCTTCTTCTGTCTCACCTCTTATCTCACGACGCTGGTCATGTCATGTATCTACCGCACTCTCGCATGCGTGACGCGAACGATTCATCAAGCCATGGTTCCTGTCTCAATTCTGAGTCTGGGACTGATGATCTATACTGGCTTTACCATGCCTACGGATTACATGCTTGGATGGTCGCGATGGATGAACTACATCAATCCTCTTGCCTATGCTTTTGAGGCGCTGATGGCGAATGAATTTCATAATCGGGAGTTTGACTGTGCAACCATGGTTCCTCAAGGCCCTGGTTATGATAACCTGCCGGCTAATTCGACCATTTGCTCTGTCGTTGGTGCACTGCCTGGAACCTCCAGAGTCGATGGCGATAGGTACATAAACCTGTCATACAAATACTATAACGCTCACAAATGGCGGTGAGTAATCCTTTAAGAACTTGTGGAAGATCTGACTAATCATGTATAGAAACATTGGCATTCTCCTCGGGTTCATCGCTGGCTTCTTGGTCTTCTACATCTTTGCAGCTGAGCACGCAAAACCTCCCAGGAGCAAGGGCGAGATTCTCGTTTTCCGAAAGGGGCGCATGCCACCCAGCTTCGAGAAGAAGGATGGCACGGATGTTGAAGCTCAAGCTACTGACCGACCTGTCGTTGCTGAGAAGGGTACTAATAACGCTACCAGTGGACTTACTGCTGGTGCATCTGTTTTTCATTGGGAAGATCTCTGCTATGATATCCAGATCAAGGGTAAAGACCGACGTCTGTTGGATAAAGTTGATGGCTGGGTCAAGCCTGGCTTATCAACCGCTTTGATGGTAAGTCTTATCGCGAGGTCGATTTATGGACGATTGAGTACTGACTGTTCAGGGTGTATCCGGTGCAGGCAAAACAACCCTCCTCGACGTTCTCGCTACACGCGTAACAATGGGTATCGTCAGCGGCAACACTCACATTGACGGTCAATCCACCGACGCCTCATTCCAACACCGCGTCGGCTACGTTCAACAGCAAGACCTCCACCTCAACACCCAAACCGTCCGTGAAGCCCTCGAATTCAGCGCCCTCCTCCGCCAATCCTCCGAAATTCCTCGCCAAGAAAAGCTCGATTATGTAGAGCACGTCATAGACATGTTAGACATGCAAGAATTCTCAGATGCAGTTATTGGTGTACCTGGTGAGGGTTTGAACGTTGAGCAGAGGAAACGATTGACGATTGGCGTGGAACTTGCTGCTAGACCGCAGTTGCTGGTATTTCTAGATGAGCCGACTTCGGGACTTGATTCGCAGACTTCATGGGCAATTTGTGATTTGATTGAGAAGCTTACAGCTAGTGGGCAGGCTGTGTTGTGCACTATTCATCAGCCCTCTGCTATGTTGTTCCAGCGTTTTGATCGACTCTTGTTGCTTGCTCCTGGCGGTAAGACAGTGTATTTTGGTGGTAAGTCTATCCCAACCATATGTGAAAAGCCACGACTGACGGTTTCTAGATCTCGGCGAGCAGTCAAAGACCCTTCTCAACTACTTTGAACGCAACGGCGCTCCTCCCTGCCCCTCTGACGCCAATCCTGCGGAGTACATGCTCAACATCATCCAACCTTCCCACGATGAGGACGTCGAGAACATCGACTGGCACCAAATCTGGAGAAGCTCCCCGGAATTTCAAGACGTCAAGAAGGAGCTTCAGCGACTTAACTCTCTTCCATCTACACAGGCCACAGGTACTAGCGCCTTCGACAACGCAGATGCATCGCAACATCAGGAGTTCGTAGCTTCATTCTGGACGCAGTTCCGTGAGGTTTTGAAACGTGTTTGGAAGCATTTCTGGCGTTCTCCCAATTACATCTGGTCCAAGATAGTCTTGATCGTTCTATCGGTATGTCTTACAACCCTTCAAAGAATATGCAATAACTAACGGCGGATAGTCCCTCTACATCGGTTTCACCTTTGATGCCAAGAACACCATCCAAGGATTACAGAATCAGCTTTATGCTATTTTCATGTACATGGTTCTTTTCCAGAGTATCAGCAATCAAATCATGCCAATGTTCGTTCCGCAGCGATCTCTGTATGAGGTTCGCGAGAGACCGTCCAAGATCTACCGCTGGAACAGTAAGTCTTTGGCACCAACGCCATGAAACACTTGACTAATTATATACAGCTTATATCCTGTCCAACATCTTGGTAGAAGCAGCCTGGAACACCTTCATGTCCGTCATCATCTACTTCTGCTGGTACTATCCTGTCGGTTTCGTGCAGAACACCACGTCCGATGATCAACAGATTCGAGGCTTCCTCGTGTTTCTGTTCCTGTGGATGTTCATGCTCTTCACAAGTACCTTTTCACATTTCGCTATCGTATGCATCGGTACCGGTGAAGAGGCTGGTGTTCTTGCAACTTTACTTTGGATGCTATGCATCGCCTTCTGCGGGTAAGTCTCTTCGTACCTCTGCCATTCTACCCTTATTCACTAACTATTCACAGCGTCGGTGTCATTTATAACGACATTCCTACCTTCTGGACCTTCATGTACTATGTCTCGCCAGCAACATACATAGTCGGCGGTATAATGTCCGTCGCAGTTTACGGCTCCGAAGTCGTATGCGCCAACAACGAAATCCTCCAAATGCAAGTCCCCGGCGGCATGAACATGACCTGCAACGATTTCATGGGTCCTTTTGTCAACGCAGCTGGCGGATACCTAGTTGATCGTTCTTCCACTGATGTTTGCGAATATTGTTCGCTGGCTTCTACGGAGCAATTCCTGGCCAGGTTCAACATTGACTATGGTGATCGGTGGTGGCATTTTGGGTTGCTTTGGGTTTATGTTGTTGTGAATATCCTTGGAGCGTTGGGGTTGTATTGGATGTTTAGAGTGCCGAGAGGGAGCGGTGTTAAGAGAGCTTAAAATGAACGACATTGGATACGCATAAATAGATAGGTACTATGGATAATACATTGATTTAATTAGTTAGAAGTATAATAATAAAATACGATAATTGTGTGGTCCTATATACCTGAGCGGTCCACAGCCACGGACGTTATCACCAACAGCGCGACTTCAGAACCTTAACAAATCCCATTTGATACTAGGTGTAAAAATAGACCGCTCGGCCAAGTACCCGAAAACAGAGACCCTGTCACTTGCGGTAACAGCGACTTAGGGCTATCCGAATATTATTTCGTGACACCAGGCTCATTATCCTTGGATCTTGGCGCTTATCATTGTGGCACTTTGGAAAGCGGGCAGGCCAATCATGGTAGCTGGAGTTAAGCGATCTGACAAGTCCGAGAGCCACAACGGTGAAGGATCAAAGGATCACGAAGAGTAAATATATAACTAGGCTTACGTCTGACTTTGGATGATGTCCAGACTCAGACTTATATTCTTCCTCATTTAAAAAGTTTCTCTCCACTCTCTAAGCAACTCGCGATAAAACACGAATCTCAATTGATATCGGCAACCTTCAGTCATCACCGAAAGAGTTCTTCTCTAGACCATCAAGATGTACGACAACCTCCTCTTCCGCAGCAACCAGGTCATGGCCCTTTTCCCCGGTATTATCGGTCTCAACCTCCTCATCCGCCCCGAAGCTACACTGCAACAGATTAAATTCACCATCCCTTCTGAGCCTCAAGCGCGGAAGCTCACGAGTGGCCTTGCGCGAATCTATGGCATCAGAAATGTCGTCATCACCTTTCTCTTTAGCAATCTCTGCCTTACCAAAGACCCGGCGATGGTCAACCTTGGCTACATGGGAGCACTGGCAATGTGTCTGACTGATGGTTATGTGGCCAAATCGGTTATCGGACATGGAGAGTGGACGCACTGGGTGTTTGCGCCGGTCTGTGTTGGTGCTATTGCCGCGAATTATTATCTTGGTTGATAGAATTATCACATATATAGGAAATATTATGATTCCTTTCAGTGTTGCACGAGGTCTTTAACGATCATGCGTATGATTGTCAGTTCAACAGCGACTTGGTATCGGCAATAGGGTGCGCTGCGTTAATCAATCAGGAATAAAGCTATAGTGTCTAGTTTGGAATCGCACTAACAACCAACACCATTCCCCTGTGGCTTAGTTGGCTAAAGCGTCCGACTGTTATTCATAGACAATCGGGAGATCGGAAGTTCGAGCCTTCCCGGGGGAGTTTGTTTTTGTCAGTCTGGCATCTTTCTATCTTTTTTACTTTCCGTTCCCACATGCACAAGCTCTATTTACTTACTGGCAGTGTTGGTCGATGTTAAAGTCATGACACGGACCTCGTTCGTCTGCAGCGCCTTTCTAGGCCAGATGTTTCCACTTTAGAGGTCGAACAATGCAGTTAATATCCGCTCCAGCGTCAAGAAACTTCATTGGCCAATCGTAAACATCTAACTTGCTCATTTTCACACTCCCGCGGCCGTTAGTCCAGGCTGTTAGCTCAACCGCCCGTCCCGTCAGCTAACGACCAACAACCATTCCATCGTGGCGGAAATGAGGCACCCGCTGCCGGCAGGACCAGGGTGGAAGCTTTAGTTGATCTTGGCACACTGGGATTCTGCATGATATGATTGCAGCTTCTACTGTGCCGCTGTCGACTTGGATTTTTATACGCTAGCAAACGAGATGGTGATGTCTCGCAATTAATTGATGCCGAGGTTGACGACTGAGGAAGCGACTTTGTGCGGCTTAAGTGCATGATCCTTTCCTTTTTTCTTTTTACATGAACCTGCTGAATCGAGACAAGTACTTTGCGGCTCGAAATTTTCCCTGAGACCCGTCTTGTATTGTCGTGTTTGGCTTGGCTCTAGTGTGTTCGTATTCCGGTGCAGTACCTATTGCACATGCCTGAGGTGTCTCGTGATTTTTCAAGATGCGACTTGCGTATCACCGCACGTTATCATGGCTGTCCTTGCTCAGTATCAAGATGGCCATGAACAAATAGATAGCTAACAAACTAAAGCATGTTTCAGTTGAACACACAATAAAAGACCCCAATCCCAAATCATCCCATAGGGCTCACGAACCAACAGTAGGATTCCCAACTGAAGTCTGAATCGAAGGATTCGAACGAAGTGGAGTTGCACACCATGAAATTCTTCAGCCCATGACGTGAGACACCAGGAACCAGGTTCCATGCATCCCGTCTCAACGGACAACCCTTTGCAGATCCTTACTCCTCCCCCGGGATTCTCTGTTGTTGGTTGATCAGTGTATATATGCAGCTTGTCCCGGTGCTCTGGTTTGTTGGTTATGTATGTTTACTAGAACCCCGAAACATACAAAATGAGTTTGTGGGATGTTGACGACTTCGGCGTCATTGCCGACAAGGCATGTTGGTCCATGTTTGCTGTAACGACAGGTACATTCTGATAACCCCAAACTTACCAGCAACGGCCGCTAACCTGTGTAGTGGTGGTCGCGCTCAGACTCATCACTCGCCAGTTCTTCGGGCAAGGCAATATGGGTGGTGGTCTTGGATGGGACGACTTCATAACGGCATTTTGTATCGTTGTCATGCTCATTACATGCATCATGATCACAATAGGCACGCATTACGGTCTCGGCCGAAAGCTAGAAGACATCGACGCCGCTCTCGTCCCCGACGCACTAAAGTGGAACGTCATCATCAGCTCGGTTCTGATATGGACGTTCTCATTACCCAAGTTCGCCATCATCGCTACACTGAAGCGCATTCTCGACTACGGACTGAAGACAACAATACTCTTCTGGGGCCTGGCGCTCAGTTCACAAGCTTGCATCTTGGCTACGTCGGTCTGGTGGTACAAGCAGTGTGATCCTGTCGAGTTTGGCTGGGACAGGAGTATTGAGGGCGGGACTTGCGCTTCTGTACAGGTCATGTCTGACTTGGGATACTTTACATCGGCTTACTCTGCATTCCTCGATGGATTCTTCGCCTTGTATCCGATTCCCTTCATCATGAAGCTCAACATGCCGCTCAAGAACAGGATTCTGGTGTCAATTGCGCTGGGATTGAGCTTCATGGCTTGTATCTTGTCCATCTATAAGCTGACCATCTTTGGCGAGATCTTTAAGATACTTGCCGAGAATCCAACATGTGAGTCTTCCCATAACGGAGTCTACTAGCAACTACTAACAGCATCAGATCCTGTTCCCTTCCTCGACATCCTCGGTCTAGGGGAAGGATGCATTCTTCTCATCTGCGCATCCTTGCCGACACTTGGTCCTCTGTTCCGCCAAGTCAAGGGCAAGATAGCCACCGCAAACGCAAGCCGTATGACAGACAGCAGCAAAAAGGTGATCAACAGCGGACAATCGAGCGGGAGGTGGGACAAGCTACGGGGTCAACAGGGTGACGACGTGGAGAATGGATCAAGCAGGATCGGGTCCAGCGTCGACGACATTCCGCTTGTGGTGGGCCTGAAACACGCCACTGGAATCCACAAGACGGTCGAGTTTGGCGTATCACATGCGAAGCCAGACGAGAATGTCCGCGGATACTGACCAGAATGCTGGAATTATATAGCCTACAGAATAAAAATGTAACTCTACCTTACCGTGCCGCTGGGATAAGACTGTTCCTGAACCAACCGACTGGTAAAAATGCAAGCGGAAACATCTTAGGAAGCTGGTTCATGGATGGTGGTGCCATTTTTCTCTTGGTCATGCAGGATTTAGGGGATCTCCAGGGATCTTAATCCTTTGAAGCAGCTCGCGCGAAATTTCCCTCAGGATTCAGGACCTGGTTTAGATGTGGATCTCGATTAGAGTGGCGCAACAAGTTTACGAACCAACAAGTTGAAACAAAGATCTCTTTCTGCAATTTGATCTCGTCTATGCATGTCAGAACAGATAAAGTAATGTAATAATGTTAATTATCAGTTTTAATGCACAGATGCGTGGTGATACTCTGTACCTGTCTGAGCGCTCTGACGTCGATCTTCCCCGAAACTACGGGCGCGGATGTAGCGGCTTTCTCGGAAGGTCTAAACAGGGGCATCGCCTATAAGCACGCTAATTGGACCTCTAAGGGCCGTTTTACAGTGCTATCCTTGTCCGCGTTAGAGGCGAACTTTTAGCTCTTCTTCACCGGAGATCGTTTGAGGCACAGACTCGACTCAACGGAAGTGACCTGGAAATGCGAACAGTTCTACAAGGGTTCGGAAGTCTTTCTCCTGTCTTCCGTTCCAATTAGTGTCGTAGGACATGTCTGGTCTAATATACGTACAGTACATATCACTCATTATCCGCCATAACCTGTGTTTCCCACTCATCCTCCCGTCCTGCATATTCCCCCTGTCATATAATTCCTTTTTTCCAGTATGGCATCTGCAGACAATCTCATCCAGGCCCTTCAAGGCCTCGACGCAAATTCCTTTGCCAATGAAGCTGAGCGCGTGCGTGCTCTCGACGCCCTTGCCCTGGCTACCAGCAAAGTCCAGAAGCCATGGGATACAGTCTGGCAGCACTGCTGGGTGAATCCTGCCACTAATGCTTGTGCCAAAACCTTGATCGATGCTGGTGTTTTTAACAAGTGGCTTGAGGCTGGTGGTCAGGACAAGACTTGTGCTGAATTGGCTGAGATGACAAACACTGACCCAGTGCTGATCCGTAAGCCTTACTTTTGTTCAAATCCTGGGTCTTGAGCTAATGGTGTGGTAGGCCGTATGATTCGACAGATCTCTGGGCAGAATCTTGTTATTGAGACGGCTGAGGATACCTATAAGCCTACATCCTGGGTGCACGCCATAGTTGCCGATCCAGCCCTGGCCAACGTTTACGGTGGTCTCTATGACTTTGTTAACGCTCCCATGTTCAGGACACTGCCATTCTATCTTAAGAAGACTGGCTACAAGAACCCCACTGACCCTAATGACTGCAACTGGCAGTTCATGAAGGGTAAGCAGGAGAACCTGTTCCAGTCTCTTGGTGCCGATCCTGTTGCTGCAAGAGAGTTCAATGATGCTATGGAGAGTCACTCCAAGCATAATCTTACCCCATGGGTTGAGGTGTACCCCACTGAGACACTGGTCACTGACTCCAAGCCTGATCGGCCATTGGTCGTTGATGTTGGTGGTAGCAAGGGACATGACTTGACAAAGTTCCACCTTTGCCATCCCGATATTCCCCATGGTAGCTTAGTCTTGCAAGACCTGCCTGACATCCTGAAAGAGCTCACCATTGCCGACACCATCTCTGTTCATCCCCATGACTTCTTCACACCTCAACCCGTCAAAGGCGCTCGTGCTTACTTTATGCATAACGTCTTGCACGATTGGGAAGACAAGCAGGCTCGAGAGATCCTGAAGCATCTTGCTAATGCCATGGAGCCTGGCTATTCCAAGCTTCTTATCCATGAGAGCTTGGTCAGTACTGTGAAGCCCCTTGCTCGTGTCACAACGTCTGATATCACCATGATGGCTTGCCTTGGTGCCAAGGAGAGGACGGAGATTGAGTGGCGAACGTTAGTTGAGAGTGTTGGGTTGAAGGTTTTAAAGATTTGGAGACCACTTCAGTCAGTGGAGAGTGTTATTGAGGCGGAGCTTGCTTAAGCGTGGATGCTGTTTACTTGTTTTTACAGTACTATGGGAAAACAGAGTCTAAACCTAAAGTCTAAAGTCATGAATGAAACTACCCGCCCTTACAAGCTATCCTTGAAGAGCTCCTGCAATCTCTTGCCCTCACTATCGGCCACCTCTCCATGCGACCTAATGCTTCCATAAGGATGGTAAGGAAATGGACTACCACTGTTAACTGACATATCCACACACAACAAATCGGCAACACCTCGACTTACCCATACTCTGGTACAAAGGTAATGACATCACTGTCTTGACTTCTAGCCTGGACAATGCGGAGCCAAAATCTCTCAAAGAATTCTCTCTCTTTTTTGAAGATGCTATCTTCAGGCTCGGGGCACTGAGATGACTGCGTAGTTCCGATACGTGCATGAATATGTGTGACCTATGTCTGAGTAAGTAAGCTAGCGTTACAAGGAGGACTCAATCCCTACCCTTGGAATTAATAGATCCAGAATTTCCTTGTCTTCTTCCCCAAGATCTAGAAGCCTTTCGCAGACAACAACCCAGTGAGAGATATCCGCCGTGACTCGAAGCCTTGCACATTGTGTCAGCGGAGAGAACTCCGACAGTATTGATGGAAAACGTACTCTGGGACTTTGGGCAAGATATACTTGGCGGCATATGGCGAGTAAAGAGATCTGTTGCGATGAGTCTCGTGGCTTACAAGGCCGACCAAACCCAGCTCCTTATCAATCTTAAGGGTCTTCTGGTAGAAGTAGACAGAGTCATCTAGGCTCCAGTAATCTCTGTGACTGTAAGTGAGGGGCCTCATTATAGTGGTGAGACTTACCCTCCGGATTGAGCATTGATCTTGACTGGTTTAAGTATCTTCGCTCGTTCGAGGTTTTGGCGATAGATGTCGAGATGGATGTCAGGCGTGAGATGTTTTGGCCGCGCGCCTACATAGCCGGCCCAAGCGGTGTGTATCCTAGTAACATCAACATTGTGGCCTACAGAAGGGTCTGGGGTTAACTTACAACACTGTAGTTTCCAACCCAACATCGTCCAGTATCTGGCGTAGTTGCCGAAGGCGCTCGGCGTCCAAGTCCGTGATATCAATCTCAACGCCCGCTTCAATGAATCAGTGCCATATTGGTCGTCGGTAGGAGATATAACGAACCATGGCCTTGGTTCTTGAGATCTGGGAACCAAGAAATCCAGTTCTTGAAACCATCACCGGACTCAACGCCCCATACACTTCGAAAGCGCTTGACGACCACCATTTCATATATCTTGTGGAAGGAAGAATGAAATGATGCGAAATTCTAGGAGTGGTTGGATTATTGAGCAGAGAAATGAAAATTGTCTTTTTATCTCTTGTTCTAACGGTTCTGCTGAATAAAAGACCTGGGTACGGACAAAATTACCGGTTCAAGCAATCCACTCCGCGGGCAGAATTTCCCGAAGCGACCAAAAGGGAAAATCTAGAATGCCGCTCCGCGTAGCACGACATGTGAAATGATTCATGATTCTGTTTCTAGGACGTACATGGTCTAGGTTGATAGTATACAAATCGCGCTTAATAATGCTGAAAAGGTGGTCTGCGCAGAAGAAGTACCTATTGGCGTTTGCCCAGCAAGTCTGTGCCATTCATCATGCAAGCCCACCTGATTGTGCTCCCCTCAATTGACTAATCTCTTTTTTCAGCATCTCATTCTCCTTCTTACACTCCTCTAACATTTCATTCAACTTCTCATTTTGCTCTTGCGCGCCGAGACTTATTTCCTCAATGATCTTGATAACTCTCCACAGCCGCATGACAACGATCAGCGAGGCGACTTCCTCGATGATACCGCGCAGTGCGACATCGGTGATAAAGCCTGCGATAACGATGAATGCGTCGAAACAGTGAAACCATGAGTTGAAGTATCTGGGTCGTTAGCTTCTGAGCTGGGACTGGACGAGATGAACTTACTTCCAACCGAACGCCCATACAGAGGCGATCAATTCCAGCATGAACAGGCATGAGAACACAAGGGCGATAGAACCCAAGATCTCCAAGGCCAAGTCCCAGTCTGAGCCCTTTCTGCCTTGCTCACATTTGAACAGATTGAGCACAAAGTCTGCACATTCTGGTCAACTCGCTTCGTCCATGATCTTGGAGAGGCTGACTTACCGGCAATCATGCTAAGAACATCAAGCGACACCAACGTAAGAACTGAGTAATGACCAGCCTTCGAAGAGAGAAATTGCGCCGTCGCTTCCCTGGTCGTCCGGACGCTCCATTGGTCGCCTTTGAACGGGTGCGATTGCCAATGCTGAAGGTTTAGAGCTGGGAGTCTGGCTTTGCGCTGATGACGTAGTAGGGGTTGTTGCTCGAGAGCAGAATCTCTGTGTTCTACACTGGTTGAGGCCATGGTTCCGTTAGTAGATACGATCTTATGGACGGTTACTATAATTTCATGAGGTTAGAATTAGGTGATGACATGGAGCGACGCGTCTCAACGTTCGGTCTCGTGAATTCTTGGTTTGCTTGGTTACGTCATCCCGTTCACCAACGCTTATCTTATCTGGACCATTCCGATGTTTGTAGGAATGTGACCTACACGTCGATTATATTTCAAGAAGGTGTCATTATTGAATTGTACTATGAGACTATAGATGTGTCGGAGCCTACTCAATCGGGGTGGCCTTGACATAATCGCAGTTAGGATCAGAGAACGGATCTCCACAGCCGACATTCTTGTCCTTCTCGATAAAGACAGCAGGAAGGTTGAAGTAACACTTAGGAATCTCTCCCCAGGCCAAGTTACCAACATCAATATCGTCAGAATCACTAAGCGCACAGTCAAGAACAGCACGGTAGTACTTCTCCCGATCACCAAGACCGTAATCAGCCATCTTCTCGTAGATGACCTCCTCAACCTCGACCCAGTCCTTGATACGGTTGTTGTTAGGGTTGTTTCTCATGATGTAGAAACAGTATTCTTCTCCGTCCTTAAGAGTCATCCATTGGCGACCAGTGGAATAGCCACAGTCCTCACGACTTCCGTAGCCATCCCGCTTGTCAGCGACGAGGTGGAGCTTAGCAGCCTTCATGACATCGTTAGCGACCTTGGTCTTGATGTTGTTGCTAATGGACGAAATGGCAACTCGGACGGCCTCAGCGTCGTCGTCGAGGAGGAACCATCCGCCGTTGAAGAACTTTGTGATCCTGGACTGGTAGGTATCCCACTTAGGGGCGGGCAGGGAGTTGTATTCATCTTCGGAACCACCACCCATGACGATGCGCAGGGTGTCTTCCACCTTTTTGGTTGCTGCCTCGAAGACGTCGGCGAGTGCGGCCGATATGGTCCCCTGATCGATCTCTTCTTTGCTGTCAGTTGCAAGACCGCTGAAGATACCGCCTAGAATACCGAAGCCCGCAGCAAGGCCGTTTCCCTGATAGAGTTAGTACTTATCAACGTCATGAAGCAATTAAAACTTACAGCTCCGGGAACAAGTCCACCGAGGGCACCACCCATACTTGAAGCAGCAGCCAACCAAGTCAGAACATTACCAGCATTATCCTCACTGCCGTCGAAGTCCTTCACCATCTGTCCAATACGTAGACCACTGATGAGAGTTTCATCAGTGAGCTGTCTCTTCAGCTCATTGAACTTGGCGTGTACACCCTTGGCAGACTGGAAAATCCAGTACGAGTTCTTGCCAATGATGGTATCCTGGCCGTACTTGTCATATTGATCTTCGCAGCTCATGTCATTCATAGGCTTACACTGGGCGCCGAGAACACCACAGCCGGCAGCACCGGACTTACCGCTGGTGCCGTCCATGACTTGGTCCTCGACGTTCTTGAGCCAATTGTTCTCGTGTTCTATAGTTGTCAGTGTCTATAAGTGTGCGATAGTTGAAGAGAACATACCCCATTGCATAAGAATAAACATATCAAGCTGGCCGCCAGCACCGGAATCATCCCAGAGCTTGTCGACGCCCTCGGGTGTTCGTGTATCCCAGCCTTTCCCGTCCCATCCTTTGCAGAGGGTTTCCTTCTTGTCCCAGGCAGCGGGGTCGAGCCTCTTGGACATAGGCGAGGCACTTGCCACAGCGGCAAGTGCCAGGATAGCAGTGTGGGATTTCATGATGTAAGAAGTCAAAGTAAAAATGGCTTGTGTGAAAGAGTGTAATAGTTGGAAGCCTGAGATAGAAACTGTGATAGAACTGGAGAGAACGCTGAACTGACAGAAGTAGAATTCTTCTTATATATGGAGAAGTCTCATAGAATAGTGTCTTGGCAAACTTGAATCATGGTGTTGCGAAGGATTCGAATCCTCATCTCGCCATTCGCAGAATGAGCCGTGCGTCATGATTAAGGACGACATGTTGACAAAACTTTGGTGGAGATAATCAGCCCTTGCCGTCATCACGGCTTGCCGTACTCGGTAAATCGTCAATGCATGGAAAAAGGATCAAACTCTTAGATTAGATGCATTTCGCGATCGTGGCTTGTTTCTGTCTTAATCTTGGTTTTGGAAGACGCTGGAACATTGACCCGCTGAAACTTGAACTTGGGGCTGTGTACCATGAGAGGCAGTGACGATGAGGTATGAGCATCAATGAGCGACCGGCTTTAGTTACAAAACAAGTTGACTAGATTATCAGATTGAGCTCTCCAGCCCAGAATTCACCTAAAAGAATTTAGAGATACCGAAGCAGTCGGCTACTCAAACATGCCCCGACTGCTGTATCGCCCATACCGAAGGTCCGACTAGTGCCATCTGAACATGACCAGATTCCAGTTCAACGGTATTCCCGCCCTGGCAGCCAGATATCACAGGAATCGACGATAAATCGGAAACATTAGTGTGAATCCATCTGACATGGAAACACACAGTCGATTGATGGGAGGAAGGAAGATTATGGATCAGCCAAATTAATGGAAGCTTGGCGGGGCACAGGCTATGGAGCTCTTGGTGGCTGAGCCCTGTGAAACAGCCCTGTAATTTGCTGGGCAAGGCGGGCCACGTACTAGAACCTTAGGTTCCTCTCGTTCCACGGTTCTGACCATGCGACTCTCTTGCGAGATTCTGTGACAATTCACTTCCCTTGATCGTCAAAACTGGCTTAGTACTATCCTGTAGTTATAGCGATTCATCATGGCAAGTCGAGGAAATCACACCGTGTCCATCGCTGGCGTAGGGCCTTTTTTGACAACGTCGCCGAACGTAAGGCTCATCTGCCCAGCTTATCAACCCACATCAACGACACATGGCACGTCGTCTGATTAGTTCACATGGGGGCCTTGCAATCGAATTTGAAGGGGTGATCTGGGTCAATATGTATTAGGTATCATTAACAGTATACAAGAAGAATATTAATCTCATCAGTCCCACAGCTGCCTCCAGTTGGGTCCAAGGTCAACGACGCAATGTCATACACAACACATTAGGTCATCTTCGTATATCGTTACAGAAGGCCAAGCAGAACGGGAAGCGCAATAGCACCGCCGATAGCCGCCTTCATAGCACCATTTTCGACGGTGGAAGGCTCAGCTGTGCCGCTTGTCTGGCTAGCCGCTGAGGTCTCAACAGTCGAGGCATCAGTCTTGGTTTCAGCCGCAGCGGCAGTCTTGGTATCCGTCTCTGCCTCCGTAGTTGTGGCAGCATCAGACGTCTTCTCAGCTGTTGTCACAGTTGTGGTAGGCATGGCCTCAGACGATGTCTCGGAAGACTTGGGCAGCTTGATACCACAAGCAGCTTCGGCGTCGAATGTGAAAGGAAGGTTCCAGGCAACGCAATCGTTTCCGGATCTCTCAATTTGCTCTGTTCGTCTTGTCAATCACTGTCCCATGGAGGGAATCCGCTGTCATTGGACTCACCTGGCAGAACGTTGGCAGCGCAGCTTTTAGCAATACAGCAGAGAAATTTCTCTCTCATGTCATCCAACGTACAAACACAGGCCTTGTTATCCTCATTGCACTTGTTGGTGAAGTACTTGAAGAAGCAGCCGTTCTACACAAATTGACATTAGAACAGTAATTCGTATTGATTTACAAGAAGACCTACGTTGCAGTCGGCGTCGGCATGTTGCTTCTCCTGGTCATAGCGCTGGCCAGCTACAAAGCTGCCAGTCAAGCCAAGGAGGACCAAAACATTGAGTAAACGAGTCATTATGATGGATGGAATATTAAGAACGATAAGATATGGAGTAAAGATCAGGGTCCAAAGAGCGGTCTTGTTCTGATTTAAGTCAACCCAAGTCGCGCCTAGCCAAGAATACCCCTGACGCCGTCTTAACCGGAACGGCAATGATTGGCAGATGAACGGGCCTGGAAATTGATCTCTGCATGGGCCTCACAAGGCCAGCGAATAGGACCTCTGTGTTTTGTCTAGCGTCTCTAAACTCTCATCTAACGATCACGCTGAAGGATTCACTTTGCGGTGGTTACTGCTTACGGCTCGGCTGAAGTCTCTTCCTGCAATCACAGCAACTTGCCATCGTTCAAGTTGAGGAAGTTACGTCGTGTCCATCGCTAGCCTAGGAGCCTTCTGACAACATCGCCCAGCATAAGACTCATCTGCTGCGTTTGTCAATCTTCACTGGTGACACTCATTGGCGAGCCTTTCGTTCGTGGACTTGTGAATGTAATCTTGGACTTGGAGGTCGGTCAACGCCGATGACTGCTTGGTAGTCCGCTCTTCCAGAAGGGCAGCTTTATCTACATTGCGTGATCGTTCCAGATGACTCACGATAACCTTGGTTCGGACTAGCTAAGTTTTTTGAAAGTCACGCCTCTCAACGCGACGCCTCTTGGTTCGGACCTTGTTGAGAATAAGGTTCATCACGAAAGATAACTGTGAAATGATAGTTTGTGTAATTAAAAGAGTTGTTTTATTAAGTACGCATTGCAGGCATCTTTATCACCAGATGAATCACTAGCAGACCCCGAGTAGTCCGCTCTTCTAAAGCTTTGACACCATCTTTCAACTTGTCTTGGGAGAATCGAAGACTTTTTGCGATGTCGTTGAACTTTTGACCCCCCTTTGCCACCTGATCGTTGTATTTATTGAAGGTACTTTTGAAGGAAATCAGGTCGTTCTCGAGTCGATCAAATTTCTTAGCCATGTCCTGTTGGGAAGATGCCACCTGCGATGTGAGACTGTCTAAGCTCTTATGACACTCGGATCGAACGCAGCCAGCTTGGGTCCCTGAGCTTTCCGCCCTTATTGACGTGATTGTAAAGGTGACTCATATCGCGCAGCTTCGCTGGAGCAGACTGGACTGATGAATAAGTGCTTTGTCGGGTGTTTGGCCTTGCTGGAGTACGAACAAGTCGAGCGAGCGTCATTACTGATGTTGCTTTGCTGGCAGCAACTTAATCCTCACTGCTGCTCGCCATGACAACCCTGGAGCCGAGGGCTTGAGTTGAAAATGACCTAAATAGATCTTTATGTACATCTTCTGTGCTCGTGGTAAGCTCCGGGCTTGTGTCCATAAGATTTGGCGTGGGATGGCTTTCCGAGTCTTTGCGCGCATCTGGTCTCGTAGGGGAAAGGGCATAGCTGTTGCTTCAGACTGACACTTATCCGAGCCTGATGAGGAGTGATGGCAAGGGAACGTGGAAAGGATAGACGGCAATGTACCTGTCTCACCGTCCGATGGAGTGCTGGAGGCTCCAAGATTCGCCGAGCCTGGGCTGAGTGTAAGGAAGGTTGATTCTGGTGGTGTTCCAGTTCGAGGAGCATCAAAGTCCATGTTGACGTCGAAATCAGACGATAAGCCACGGGAAGCAAGCTCAGCTGAAGCTTGGCGAACAAAAGAGCCGGGCTTATTGAAAGTTAGCCCAGGTCTTCGAGAGAAATTCCGGCTTTGTAAACGTCCGCGAGTATCAGAGCTTGTGTAAGTATCGTAAGGCCTTGATCTTCGAGAGAGCGTCGGAGGGTGTTGATGTGGTAGGGAGAGTTAACGGGATGATAGGATTAGCTGTAACCGCGTGGCTGACTGCAGCCTTAACCTTGGGGTCCAGTCCGAAAAAGTTTAAACTCCCAGGAAGAAGAATTATAAGTTAGGTAGGAAATCCTATTAGATAGAATTATAGAACCCTATACCTTTAATAAAGTAGCTTATATCTCGGTGAGTACTAAGTATTTAAGCTTAAAAATAGATACTAGAATAAACTATAAAAGATATAGAATATTCTAGGTTAGTAAAGAATTAGCCTTATAGTATAAGTTATTATTTTAGATATTATTAAGAGAAAGGTCCTTATCTTACTATTTCTTAGAAAGTAATAAAATAAAGTATATTAGCTTATTAGCTAGCTACTTATTTATTTTTAGTTAGATTACCTTAAAGTTTTTAATTATAGTTTGTAAAAGGATTTTTATCTTTAGCTCTGCTATATAGGTAGCCTTTGTTATGACTGAATGGAAATATCTTGCTGCTGCCTTGGCCTTACTTTCTTTTTTTTTTTTTTTTTTTGCTTTTCTTTTTCTTTTTGCCTTGGCCTCACGGCTATGTAGAATATAGGCCCCTGTGTTCTAATGCCAAGGTGAGATAATAGGCGTGATCGAAAATAAGAGGCTAATGTGGGATATGTTGTTGTGGGAGACTGCGCAACTGTTGATGCTAAAGCTGCGGTTGTGCAGGATTTGAGGTGAAATTTGAATTAGGCAAGCATGAGATAATACCGAGCTACTACACGTGGTAACAATAGCCCTAGAGAGAAACAGGCGGCGTTGGATGGATACTGTCCTGAGCTACATTAATCAGCCGCAGAGCTGCCTAGAAAACAGATTTTTATTTGATATGAGCCCAGCAGTTCTGCCTCATCAACCCTGGATTGATTTCTACCAGTCAGTGTGGGGCACTGGATGCCAGCTGCGCCTCCGTCATTCTTTCGATCGTCTGTTTCCCTCTTTTGCCTGATGACATCTCCTCTTGGGATGCCTCTCCGCTCGTATGCTATCCTTACCGACATCAACATATATATCATTCCTAACGCCAGTAGAAGTCGTTGCCCCCGAAGAATTCTCTTCATATCGATCAGAAGGACTAGACTAGCCTCTAGAGGCATAAGAGACGAAATAGTTTAGCCACTTTATGCTAGCTTAGACTAGCGTTTAGGCAACTTTATTATGATAGCCTAAGCCTTAGAGCATAATCCTTCTCTTACCCGGGCTCCTACCAGTGCAAAACAGCACGCTTATCCATGATCAATTTTGTGAGATGACAATACTCCTGTTGTACACTCACCTACCCCTGCTGCATCGAGATCCTACAATATCATTATGAATGATGAATCAAAATCAGGAGCCGAGTTTATAGTAAAAAAAAATAGAGTTTGAGGCAAAAGAACATTTGTAGCCTTTATGGATACTGAACCGTCAACAAAAACTGATCACGCTGGGGATCGAACCCAGAATCTTCTGATTCGTAGTCAGACGCCTTGCCATTGGGCCACGCGACCTCGCTTGATTGTTGAAGGACGAACGAAATTCGGCATACAGATACCCTAGACCAGAGTTCATGAAGAGCATCACGTCCTCTCGTACCTGAAAAAACTTTAGATCATGTCAGTAAACGTCGTAAATTTGCTAGAGTTGAGCAAATAAACATTCCCCTCTGATTACGATTTTGTTCCGTCGACATACCAGCCATCGCCCCAGTGCAGATTTCGTCAATGTTTCAAAAACGTTCAAAATCTTTCTGCAGAGCATAAGGTTGCCTTGATCTAACGCATGTAATGGAGAACGGTAGACGAGACTACTGGTTATTTCCAGCGACATTTCGATGTCTAGTGATAGCTCATATCGAAGGATAAACGCATCGAGGCTATCTTGAATAATTAATATAGTTTTCTTGATGATGCGCCAACCACAAGTGAATTGTTGGTCGACCACATCACTCCAGCCAGATTCGTTCGAGCTTTGATGTGATCTAAGGAAGCTTTCAAGGCAGTAATACCTGCAGGATCGTCCAACGAACCCATGTATTGAGGGAAAACGTTATCCGCCTGGCTACGGGCCGTCGGCCAGGGATAGGATCCTTTCACTTTGAGGCAATGTTACGATGTAAAATACCCACTACTTGGGTTGCAATTTCTCTCCTACATCGTCTATTACAGCTTGGAATAGAGCTTGTGAGGATATACGATGAAGCTTGCCAAGGGCTTTGAACTTAGTGTCGGTCTCGGACTGTTACCTCGGACTCATAGGTAATCACGATACGGGAACTAGAACAACATAAAACTCTGATTCTAGAACGCGGGGTATATGAGGAAGGATTCGTCAATGACGCTGGGTCGAATGAAGTCGAGCAACAATGCGGCGCTGACCAGATCCTACGGATCCTATTCAGGAAGGTGTATCGACTTCCGACGGAATTCAAGAGATTGAGTCGCATTCGACGTATCATCGTGTACGGCAAGCTATGCTTAAAATGCATCCGAAACTTTATCAACCACCTGCGGCTTCACTGCCTGGTCGATCACTTGGTTGCGGCGGCCGACCGTTATCGAGCCAGAGGGATGGGTAACGAAATAGGAAGGTATTGATCGAACATACTAATCGCATGCTGTAGAGTTGGGTAACAATAGAGCTCTCATGGAGTATAAAACCAGGACTTCCTCACATCTATAGACTCTATCATCACACAACAATCCTCTCAAGCTTTTCTTCTATACATCACACCATACTCGGCCATCATGAAGTTCACCACTATCCTCTTCGCTATCACCTCGGTCATCACCGTTGCCTCTGCTTCCCCAGCCATGACTGAGGAGCAGATCTCCAAGGTTCCTCGCGACGAGCTTCTTCCACGAGCGGCTTGCCGCGGTACGAACTGTAGTGGCTGCCAGAACGGCCGAAAGTGCTGCATCCTTCGCGACTATCCCTTCTGCTGCGACTGTTAGATTCCTTGACAGGGCTGCCCTCGAGGTCAGTGCGATTACATGAGCAGTATAGACACTGTTGACTAACTTCGGGATTCAGAAACCTACACTTCTACCACTTACAAGTAAAGACTATGGAGATATCATCTGATCGAATCTGTATAGCTACCACGGTGGATGGAGATGCTTCTTATACTTGAAGGAAAACTGTCATGTAACCCAGGTCCTTTTAGTTTAGATCGCTAGATGAAAAGGCCATTGACTTGAACAATTCGATTCCAAAGTAAATAAGGAGTATCTAATTCTTTACCTTGACCGTAATGTAGAACAGCAAGGTAGATCATTTGTGCACTCAAAGATATGCCTCCAACTTACACAGATTTTGGGGGTAGACCAATCCCTTGAGAGACATTTCGAAGGACAGACGTGTCTGGTATCGATGACTGTGAAAAGCCCAAGTGGATCTTTAGCTACTTTATGATGAGTCTTATCTAAGTTTATCTATACTCTTAGGAGAGATAACTCTAACCTTTATACTACTTTCGTCTAGACTCAGCGGTAACGTCGTTTGGCGCAACATAGACAACTATCCAGCACATCAATTCAATGAATTTGATATCAACTTGAGAATAGCATAAGACGTTCACAAATCATCATAGAGGTTATTTATAATATAGTGAATGGATTTGATTATCTAAGTAGAGCAATCCAGGTCATTAACTAGTGGTATCTTAACTAAATCGATAGCAACTTTTACACTCCTTGGGGAGTCACATCTTCTCAATGTCCCGAGGAGCATTGGCAGGCTCCTCATGCTCGTCGGCAACCTTGTTCTCAACAGCGTTGGGTTGGTAAGCACCCTTGTACTCTGAGGCCTTGAGCATGTTCCACTTGTCTTCCTCGGAGTCGAGGTGCTTGAAGTTGAACCAGAAGGCGACACCACCGACAAAGGCAATGACAGCAACAACGGTGTAGTTCCAGACGAGGAGAGGGTCGTCAGAGAGGGGGGTGAAGGCCTGGCCGATGGCGGAGGCGAAGGCGGACATGAAGAGATTGACACTCATAACGAGCGACTTCATGTTATCGGGAGCCTTCGAGTAGGCGTATTCGTAGGATGTGACGTTGGTGAAGATCTCGCCAAGGCCAATGAAGATGTAGGGGAGACATTGCGCCCAGACGTTGATGTCGGCGGGAGCGCACTTCTCACCAGTTGCTGGATCTTTACCATTGGCATACTTGCCACAAGGACTCTTCTCATAAATATAATGTTGCATGACCGCGGACGCAACCATGGCGAGGGCGGAGATCAAGAAACCAACTGTCATACGCTTGATGGGGGTGAAAGCAACACCCATCTTGCGGAGACCAGGGTACAGAAGATGATCAATAATAGGAACCATAATAACAATGGAAATGGGGTTCAGGTTCTGGATAACATCGTTGGGAACACCGTTGAGAACCATGGTGGAAGCCTGGGTGGTCAGGTTACCGGTCATCTGGTTGTAAGCCAGATGGAAAACGGGAAGGTAAAGGAAGACCTTGCAGGCCATGAGACCACGTTTGACTTCCTCAACCCAGGCATCATCGTAAGTCATCCAAGCAGGGCGCTGGTCGACGGGGATCTGAGAGGGCTTGGCGTGCTCCCAGTTGGGTCGGAAAGCAGGGCTGCGCTTGGAGACGTAGATGAACATGCGCAAGAACTTGGATAGGACGGAACCAGTCGCAGGCTTGAGCTTGTACTTCTTCTTGTTGAGAGCGAGAACAATGGGGGCGATCAGGAAGAAGATGGTGGGGATGAAGAAGGCCAACCAGAAGGAGTGGTACTTCTCAACGTAAACCATGGCAATTTGACCGCAGACGGAACCAATGTTGATAGCAAGGTAGAAGTAGAGGAAGACACGAGTGTTTGTCACGGCGGGATCGACAATGACGCGCTCGCCATTGCGGACCTCAACACGCATCTTGGTATCCTCATTCTGATCAGCCAGGAGGGGAGAGACGTTGGCCTTGAAGAAACCAGTTCCGACGCAAAGAGTAATGAGACCGACGATGAAGGCACCAAATGCAGGGTCCTTGCGGACGATAACGTTGGGAGACGAAGCAGCGACCAGGATAGTGTGAGCGATAGTGGAGATAGCGATGGCGATGTGAAGAGTGACGAAACGACCGAGCTTGGCATCGGCAATGTAGGCACTGGGGATGTTAGTGAGATTCACGAAATGAGATGCGAGATGTAACTTACCCGACAAGAGGCATCAGATAAGCGAAGAACTGGTTGAACAGAGAGATACCCTGAGCAGCCTTGGGACCCATACCGAGAGCACCAGCCTGACCTTCAGGGTCAAGAGGAGCACCGGTGTTGGAGCCAGGAGGAAGCTCCTGCGCAACAAAGTTGGTGTAGAGCACAGCGGAACCGTAGTAAGAGAAACGCTCGCAAGCCTCTACGAAGGCAATGGTGTACATGGCCCACTTGATCTTTCCGGAGACACGACGGAGCGTGTGAAGCTCCTCCTCGGTGGGAAGCTCATCGTCAGAGTCGTCGACGGAGCGGCGTGCAACGTCAATGGAGCCCTTGGCGGCGACTTGAGGGATGCCGTGAGTCTCAGGGTCAACGAGACCCGAGCGGGCGATAGCATCGTTATCGATGGGACCGGTGGACGTCATCTTGACTTGTCCTGGAGGCAGTCTTGTCTAGAGAGACTGTTGAAACGAAGGGGGGTGAAACGAGATGTCGAGGATGCCCTGAGGAGAGACGCAAGAAGTGGGAGGACACGGGATGGTTATATATCGAGTAGGTATGGGGTAGAGCTGCCCCAGTAGTGTTGCATGCATCTCCAATATCCGACAGCACGGGCTTGGCCGTTGCCACGAACTGGGATGAAGCGACGATCCCAGCATGATAGGGAACTCGAGACCAGACCCCAGAGTTTCCACACGACTCTATCAACAGTAGAGTTAATAAGTGGAGCCAGGACCTTATCTTGTGTAGCACCAATAAAGGACCCCATAACAAAAGTACCAGAGACATGGGGAGACAGGTTATGCCACATGCGGGGTCAAGGCCCGAGCACTAACGGAGAAGGTCGATAGATGTTCGGTCCTTTTGCCGATGGAAAGGGAATGATCGCCCAACCTGGAAGGTCAGTCGGCCGATGGAAGTTGAAATGTCGTCGTTGATGAGTGTTGCATTCGTCCATGAGGCTCGGGGCCAAGACGGATGATTAGCTTCTTGGCCATCTCTTGACATTTCTTGGAAGCACATGAACCCAGAACAGTGGTTATATCCGACAAGTGTCAATTATCAGCTTCATCTTCAGCTAAATGCACGCACTCTGCCCTACTCCGTATTCTAGTCTTGAAGATATGCGCAGTGTTACAGTAACATTGTTTCGCGATAACTTCAGTGATAGCGTGGCGTCTCAAACTGCCGAGGCACAAGCAAAAATCGCCATGTCCTGTTTTTACTGCCCTCCATTACCGCTTCGGAGCTGGGCGTTTTCCGGCTCCGAATGTGATGCCCAGCGTTTGATTGGGCCAAGCCACCGGTAGTGGCTTGATCTTGATCGTCTGTACCGTTTCAGCTGCCAAGATGGTTATCCTTAAGTTTGGCATTTGAGTGGTTACAATAAAAGACGATCACTATCAATTCGCCTCCAATATCTAGTGAATGTCGTGATGGTCAATCGTTACGACCGATGATGTTGGTGGCTTTTACATGTTACCTCGAGTCTTGGCAGTGACATAAAATAACCTGGACAAAAGAATGTGTCGCGTGCATTTACTCTGGACTTGACTCAGGGGACGTGCTCATCGGAATGCCCCAACATGAGATTAAAAGTTTGTACTCTTCATGCCTCTGTATTTTACTGCTATTGCGAAAACAATGCGCTATCAGAAAGACCCAAATTGACGCCAAGATGCAAAAGGATAGCGCGACTGACTGATGATTACATTACAGTATCTGGAGCAAGCCAAATGTCTGTTGTTTGCCTCCTGATTTCCTTCCCACTCATGTAACGGTAACCTTCCAAAACCGGTTACTGTTGTTACAGCTTCGGCAATAGAGTGGGATGATATTTCCGTGGCAAGTTCTCTAAACGCGCTTCTGGAATCTCAATCGAGATGCCCAGGCCTGATTCCAACAAATAATTGCGACAAATTATTCGCTGTAGTGTCATACAGCGCAAATAGATTCTCGTCACAATCAATCACTCGTACTGATAAACCCCGGAAGTCTTACTACAACCGTCGTATTCACCGCGTCTAATTGAAGCTCCATCCAAAAGGATAGACCACCCTGTAGTCCTGTCAATTTTACGAGATGGTACCCCAAATCCCCACTGAATTAACATGCATTCGCCTTCTTCAAATGGATCTCGTTACCTCACAGATTCACTCTGAGCTGCCCCTTTTAGCCCGCAACTTTAAGCTTGTTGAACAAGGTTACTGTTTGACTTGACCCTCCCACCGGTTATGGTCTCGTGCGTTTGCGGGGAGACAATTTGTTATGTAACAGTCCGAATCCCCAAGTCTGGGGAGAGGATCTTTTGCTCAACTGAGTAGGTGATGCTGTCCAAATGGCTAGCTTCTTGTTTTACTCGCGTTTAGAAGTCATTGCCAAGTCTAACTGTAGACGCGCGTGGCGTTCTTCCTTCGGAACTTTTGGGACGCCGCTGAATCCTGCGCAGAGCCAAGACGGACTTTTGCGTGGGCGCCAAGATAACAACCCCCCCTGCAGTGAAACCCCGACCTTCCCTGCCCACAACCAAAGGACCCTTTGTCTAGCGCCCTCGGTCTGGTTCTTGTTGGTTTCCTGTCACAGTGGAGTTAATCTCTGTTGTCGCCCGCAATTGACATGTCTATGAGTAACAGAAACAACCTCCCCCAGATTTTCGCAACACTTCAATCTCAACACGCAAGATGTCGTGCTCAATACCTTGTAAACTATTGTGTAATTGTATTGTGCATGCCACTTCTTTAAGCGAGCAGAGCCGCAGCGCAGCCAAGCAGAAGCTAACGGTCTTGTCGCCAACGTACCGTACGAGCCAAGACGGGCGGGTAAGTAAGGTAACGTCTGGGCGGGGGCCACGATAGGGCGCTTTTTCGGCGCCGCCCATACCACTTCAATGGGAAATTAATTCCAGAGCACGCAATGGCTTGGCCTTTCCGGTATTCGGCAGGTTGTTTCTGTTCTTTCTTGTCTTACCTATCTTATCAGCAAATAGTTGCAGCATTCCTTCTTGGCGTCTTCATTTTTGGCATTATGTGATGAATGAACGACTGACTGCAATTTGTGATGGCGGTACTGAATAGGCAGGTCTGTCACGATTAGTAAACCCAGTCATCCTACACGTTCAAATATGGTTATTATCTTGTCTGAACGTCAGCACTTACCACCCGAAAAAGCATCGCTTGCACTCCTTCGCTCAATAATCGCATTCTTGACGAATCGCACATGGCATTGTCTTACTAGCTGGTCCAGGGTATCATCATCCCTGAGCTCATCGTGGGACACGGATAACTTAATCCATGATCCAAAAACAGCAGTAAGCCCCGTCGAATAAGCAATAGTGCAACGGTCGACAGCAGATCGCTGCATCTTTAGGTACCACTCCGGTTCAGTGCTTCGATAAGGAAGCTCTAGAACTCCTTGATCGACGTCAAATATGCCTTATCATGGTTGGTCATGTTGCAGCACACAGCCCTACTGCATGGGTTATTGCGCTGTCAGGCTGACATTGGTCACTCAAGTCTTGCCTGGCCAGGGTTCTATCACTGATTATCGAGATGGGGTATCTTGCCACTGATCCTTCACGCTCTCTGCTTATCACGGAACCCAACATGCCAATCTGGACCTAACGAGAACGAAGCCTGTGCAAACGGAAGTTCCGTCTCTTTTCACCAAGTTCATCAAGCGGTTTTGATGCAGTTATGGCAATAGCAGGGTTGCAAGTAGCGATACATGGCAGTCAAGAGGTAACGCAGCCGAACAATTGAACGATCTTCCCTGCCAGTTTTCGATCTTGAGCTATTGTCCCAATTGTACCAAGGTCACAACTATCGAGATATGACGCGTATATTATGTACTCAATGATCATCAAACTACAGAAACTCCAGTTCAAAATCGTCTGTAAATCGAGAGATCATCAAAGGCGCAACCAACCAAGTTACCACTTTTGATCATATAGATACTGATGGTGTCGTGTTGTTCCGAGTAGAACGTTGTATCATCTGATGGGAATTAGAGAACAGAATACAGAAAACAAATTGTACAAGAGTTGGCACAAGTGTTGACAAGAAGTCATTCGCTCTACGTGATGTCGCTAGAGTTGTGTTTCCTGTTGTCCCTGGTACCTTTTCCAAAGTCCGGAGTACGGCCAGCAGGGCTGATAACAGGCGAGAGCTCTCGGCTCCGAATGATGTGCCCTAATCATGCATATCAGCAGCCCCATCCAGTGACATTCGAGTGTTCAGTAGCGATTCGAGATTCGTTATCTCTATGCCCCCGTTGGTTCAATCTGGCCATGGAAACGACTGAAGCCAAGTACAATCAGTACCTCAACAAGAATTAGTATCCATGAACACGGGGCCTCCAGATGATACACGCTAAATTCCCTGATTGAAACGCTCGGGTTGTGTCAACATATTCCTTCAGAAGTTCGGACAGAAAGACTGGTAGATGAAAGGAACTCGACTGGCCGGCTATAGCAAGTCACATTGTAACCAAACACAAGATCAAGATCAACATCACGAAGGGTACCAGAAGAAGATTTTGGGGAAGTATCAGATTCATAGTGCTTCAAATTTGTAACTTTATTCAAAAGAACTTTCAATAAGATTATCTTGAAGCAAACCCGACCGACACTTATAACTTAACCATAGGGTCCATCCAGCAACAGCGCTGTGCCATTTTCGTCCTAAATTCCCTTTAGCCTCTGTAGCGTCTTCTTGGTACATTTGTCGAGGGAAGAATAAGAAAGTCTCATAGAAAGGGTATCGTGAGCGATAATCATCAGAGAGTTTATCGCAACTAGTATCGTATTCCCGATTCTACTTTTTCTTGGTGATTTCTTCTGCAGCCGCAAACATCGCAGAAAACTTTCCGGCCCATTCCTCGGCCACGTTAGAGTTCTTGCCGAGGTTAGGGAAGTCCCTTTTCATCTCCCCTATCATGGTTTCGAGTAATCCGCGAATGGCTTGACCTTATGACTGGGTTGAACGGATCTGCTCGGACCAGTTGTCGAGGGTTTCGGGGTCGATACCGTCCTGTTCCAGTTTGTCGAAAAGACTGGCAAGCTGGTTTTTGAAAGACATCTTGGTAGTTGTTTGTTTGTTTAGTTGGTTGGTTATGTTGGCGTTGGAGGAGAAAAGAGAGAAAGATTGACGTAACAGGAGGCTGTCCTTCATTTTGTTCCCTATGAAAACCTTATAGTAGGGTATCTTAAGAGAGTTGTCTCGAGCAGAGTTGGTCGCGATAAGCTTTTCTCAACGAATCTACACTTTAACCAAAGCATTATGGACTGGAGTAGAGCTGCGATACTTCAGATGTGAAAGTTTATTCAAGACACCCTTAAATGTAACTATCCCGAGCGCAAGGTTTTCAGGTTGATATCGTCGTGTACCGTGCCTTTCGTTCATGCGTACTGTAAGCAAAGGATCTATTTCTCCAATGATAGTTGTTAGACTAGGCATCCGATATATTGAGTCAAGTCGTTCAGAGTAGAAGGGTGCGCACGGCTTCTATCGCGGCGGTTATATATAATATGTAGTTTCCATGCACACTCACAAAGTTCGAACACTGGGAATGGTCTTATTAATTTGCAATACATATAAACTGCATTGCAAACAATTGAACGGTTTGGCAAAGGCTGTAAACTTAGTGGTAGTCTCAGGCTGTTAACTTGGGCTCCTAGCCAATTACAATAAGGGAACCATGATAATATCAAAATCTGATTGTAGAATGTAGGGTATTTAAAGGAGAATTTACTATAACGCTGCGTTGATTAAATGGCTAAGCAATGACGCTACACTGAATGTGTCGACGGAGAAGAATTGTAGTTGATAGATGCTGCTTATTTATTTAACTCCAATAAGCTTATAGCGTTTACACATAAAACCAGGTTTCTTAAAGGTACAACAGGGCGTGATGCTCTTACTGAAGCTGGGTTTGGTGTATTCAATAGCCAAAGGCGTTCAGTAACCAAGCGCGGTCGCGGGGCCCAATGGCAAGGCGTCTGACTACGAATCAGAAGACTCTGGGTTCCCCAGCGTGATCATTTTCTTGCCAACTTCACCACAAATGCGTTAGCATTTCTTTTTGCTTCAAACATTGTCTTGGGCCTCTGAAATATACTGTTGTATTCTCAATCCAGGTCTTGATTCTGATTCATCATTTGTGTTGGCATTGGAGAGTCTTAACGCAGCAGGGAGAGGTGGAGGTAACTCTTGAATAGGCGCATTGCATCCCGAGTTGCTTGGCTGAGCAATTGGTTGAGCAATTGGCGATGCGTGCTCCTATCGTACGCCCCACATAAATTGGCCGCACTTCGTAGATACCAATTGCCAGCGAATGTTACCCTTCTTTCCACCTATAGCTCCGATTGATCAGAGCGAGTTACAATAGCAGTACGTGATAGCAAACGCTATTCTATAATCGAGTGATCCAATTGCCACGGCAGAATCTAGTAGCTTGAATCTACGTAGCGCGCCCAATTTCACCAGTTCCCACCGTAGCTCCTGCCTTAAACTTAACATCAGAACTGCGTAGCTTGCATATGCCTTCCTAAACGGGATGTCTGAGGGGATGCGCTTTCTCTATCCATCAGTAGCTCCTATCATAGTACCTTCCCAGTATCTACATGCTTACAAATTGACCTTCCCAATCTCTAACCCAGCCTTGCTATACCACTAATCTTCCATCTCAACAGATCATTTCCTTGTTATCCATCCGCATACCCGCCGCATCCTGTGTATTGCGTTGTTGTAACATTGGGCATCGTCGGACTACAGCTCAATCTCTTTGATATTGCCGTTGACGCGAATGCCGCTTTGTTCTTATCCCCAATCACTATCGCCTTCCCCTTTATCCAACTGTTACCGATCAGCGAACTTGTCGGAGGCTATTGGTATCCAATTGGGATCGGATTGGCCAACCATGTCTCGATCTCAGCCTAGGAAAAGTAAGATCCTAACACAAAAGTTAGACACAAGTTGCTAACAAGCTATCAAGAAAAGGGCAACAAGTCAGCGAAAGCTGCTCAGCCGCAGGTCGAATCGGGCACCAAACGCCAGCGTAAGCATGCCATCTCCTTAAGACCCAATTGATACTGACCGATTGGTGCTACAGTTAGCTTAACGGATTTTGGCTTCTCAACAATAACCAACAAGAAGCACCAGCAAGATCGCAATATTGCCAACGATGAGATTGGAGGCCTTTTGACAGAGACCGCCCCGGACACTACGATCAATGGAGACAGTGTTGACGGCCTTCTTGCCGAACAGCAAGAAAAGCTTTTGAGCTTAGTCGTTAATAATGAAGATTCGACGGCCAATTTGGAGGATGACGCAATTGCTGCAGCGATTCCGGAAGGAACCTTTATAATCGATGCCAATGGATGGAGTCGCGTTGGTGGCCAACCCGTCAAGGCTCATGCCCATGATGTGCGATCCATACCGTTATCGATGGTCCAAATTTGGGTCAAAAGGACGGTGAAAGACGGGCATCGAGTCAAGGATAAATTCCTCCCTACCAACGACCCCGCCATCTTAGCTCTGCACGAGACCGAGATCATTGAACGTCTGAACACGTCCTTTGTCAGATCACCGTCAAACGACGACTATCTCATGTATCGGTGTGATTATACTGGACAATTGCTCTCTTGGACAAACGGTCCCCGCAACGCTTCCTTGGAAGCGGTTTGCGCCTTTGCTTCTTCTGATGGAAAGGTGGGCTATCATGTGCTACCGAACATTGGAGTTGTAATGTATGGTCTCAATGTGATCAAAAGGAGGCACTCACCTATCGTTCTGCCGCTTATTTCCACATGGCTTCATGCCCTCAAAGTCACTGATTTTCCAACTCGAAAGAAGCAGCTCGTATGGGCATACACTGCAATTTCCAATGAGTCTATGATGGGCTATTTGCTGGGATATTTCGGTATTGGGAAGAAGAAATTTCTGCAGTTTGAAGCCTCCGATGAGGCTACGCGTATGGACATCGTGGAATCACAGCGCACAGGTGCTTTGACTAACCTTTTGCGAGCCAAACTTGTTGGGTCTCACCCGAGAGACTTTGGGGGGGCAAACAATTGGCCTCGACACTATCTGCCCCAGGGAGAGAAACAGCGTTGGGCCAGCGTCTATGAGAACATGAAAAAGATTGGAGCATTATATGGCCTAACAGCAGACGAGTTCCAACAATACGCAACAATCCCGTCACCAAACGGAGAGCCCGTCTTCTATCCCTACTACATCCTATCGGCACAGCAAGCTCAAGACTGCCAGTAGGATTGGCACACATCATGCAGTGGAAAGCCCAACAAATGATCCAAATGCTGGAAACAGCTTGCAATATTAAAGGCGAGAAGGCGGGCCTCGGTGAGCACCTCAAGCCCCTGCAGGTGATCTATTGGCTGGCCCATCGACTCTGTCGGCAAATTCAACAGGTAAAATCGGCCAATCCGACCGCAACCCAAGAAGAGATCGCATTCGCACTTCTGGATAGATGGGGATTGCCGATCGTGCCGTGGAGCTGCCATGCGTTCAAGGCATCATTATGCCATGGGCCCGACCATGGCATCGCCATGAAGCTTGGTGTAATTAACGTCGGTGAAGCAGATTTTAACCCACTTGTGCATTTTGACTTCAGCCAATGCACTGTCGAATTTGAATCCATTACGACCAATTCGGGCATGTGGAATTGGTTGCCTGAAGATTGGGATGGTGCAAGAAGCATGCTTCTGGATATTCCTATCAACCATGCGCTCTGGAAGCTTAACCCAGCAATGGGTGACAAACTCTGGGTGGGTACAGGAACCATATCCAACGTCACGCCTGAGCCACCAATTGCGGATTTTAATGTCCCGTTTTTACCATCCAGTCTATGGGTCTCGAATGGAGCCCCACAAGAGCCAATCCAATTGGGTTGCACCTCTTGCAACGAAACATTCACGACAGTTGGGCAACAATTGCACCATTGCCGATCGCAACACCGTACGTCCAATTACGCACACATCTCCGAAAGGAGTCCTAACACCGCACTCCAACACGACGTCGATCGGAATTACTGGGAGGTCGTTCGCGGTTGTTCCGTTTGTGGGAAGATCTTCTTCCGCAAATGGGAGCTTACTCATCATGAGGAGTCACACTCCGATGAGAAACCTTTTCATTGCGATTGGCCTGGGTGTGAATGGAAGTTTCGGAGGGAAGATGGTCTTGATGCACACAGGCTTACCCACACGGGGGAAAGGCCCTGGGCATGCAAAAGAGAGGGATGCGGCAAGACGTTCACACAACGTGGGGGCTTGATAATTCACGAGAGGCGACACAAAGGCGAGAAACCACACAAATGTCCCAATTGCATCATGACCTTTGTCACCAAACACCAGCTGGATGTACACCAACGCGTACATGACGGCTTAAAGCCACATAAATGTTCGATTGGGAGCTGCACAATGGCTTACACTGCACGAACCAGTTTTGTTAGACACCTCATGAACTTTCATGGCAAAACAAAGGAGGAGGCAAGGTTGATCAAATGATTGGAGTTCCTCTGAAAGGAGTTATACTTGATCGGGCGGCCCTAGGGTTTGGGCTGGACTACCAATTTTGTTTCATTTTCTTATTTCTGTTCTATCTCAGAGAGATGCTCGAGGCCAATTGCCATTCGAGGTGGTTATTATAGGCTGTACAGCTCGAGCGCGCAGAGTATCGGGTGTCCAATTACTGTGTAATGTAACTTTCTCCAAATACTACTAGATATTTATTACGCTCGAGTAGAGTTCGTATTCTTTGCCAGGTGCGGGGATGTTATTGAGATGGAAGCGGAGAATTGGGCAATCAAGAATGAGCAAGTACGGATAGAGATAACCCAATAACTACAAAGAGCATGCTGTGCGACAATACTATATGGGCGACAAACTCAGCCTCCATTGAACCAACAATACAAACCAAGAGCCTGTATTCATACGGCCCCCAAATTAAGGTACTGTGGCGTTTATCCTACCGTTTCATCACCATTGGCTCCGGTGTGTAGCATGAGCATCCAATTCAGCCCTGTTAATAACAAGCAGTAAGCTGACGGCAATCTTAGCCCAACGAAAACGGTCTCCAGCCACATGTGCTCTGTATGACATGGTGTCTTGATCGAGAAGAAGCCGAGATCCTTTCATTAAAATGGGTAGGTGCAATATGCAGTCAGCAATGTTGGGCGGCTTCCGAGGATTCAATCGTACGATGCTATAGTAAGTAAACAATGGGAAATGCTGTATGATGAGACACTGCAGGTTCTGTTCATCAACATTGGTGAATTATTGGTTTGATCAGAGAAATGTGCTCGGAGTGGACTGATACCTTGTCACTTTGCTTTTCATGCTGGCCAAGCTCAGCTACTTTCATGCATGTTTGTGAACCCCATGTTGGGCGGGCGACCCATGTTTTTCACTGTTGGCCCTCATCACAACAGGGATGCCATTCAAAGTGGGACTACACCTGAACCCCTGAATCTTTGTATAATATGTACCTGTGCTCAATTTACAGGGGCTCTTGGGACAATCAACGCGCTGGAAAATTGCTTTTCTAAGGGTAAAATGCACTAACAGTGGGCTTCTCGTTCCTTTTACAGGCCAATAGCCACTGAGAGCTTGATAATTCGGAATAACAAGGGGCCCACCCCACATACAAAGATACAGGGCTTCAGGTGTACGCAATGTGGATAACCCACGCTTATTTCCGACCTTATTCTCTCTTTACCCTCACCAGTAGGTAATTGACAGTGGAGTTGTTAGACTGACGGTACAGTATCTACTTCACCCAGAGTATCGCCAAGGTCGGCTGGTGAAACAAAACATCATGCGCGATAGCACTTGGGTAAGAGTACACAGTCCAGGCTGTGCTACCAAGCCCGGGGAACACAGCAATCCTATTATTGTGTGATAACCCTCTGGCCTCAGCTAACTCGTCACAAAAAAGTCCATTTTCAGTAATGGTGTGCAGCGCCTTCATATTACTTGCAGCTCGAATCCAACCCTCCCAGACCGGTCGATTAGAGGTCCAAACCTGCATAGCACAGGGGCTTCCTCCCACCCACAGATCATCTGAATCAAGATACTACATTGTATCTCAACCCCATATGCCCACCTTCTGCTTCTCCATGTCAATCGCCAACTGTTACGTTACTCCCGCGACATGAACCACTCTTTGCGCACCTTCTTTCTGCTGGCATGTTGTTTTATAACGGCATGTCTAGCTCAGAATGACCCAGCCAAGAACTTCTGCCGGAGATGGGGCCATCAAACGGCTGTCGTTGACCGAAAGCTCTATATCGATGGGGGTATGATCAATTACGAACGTTACAAGGCTAAGGAGAACTACACCAGTAGGTATCGACCCTTCAGATTGGCCAAACCCCGTTGACACGTTCACAGATGACTTCTTCACGTACAATGACCTCGACTCTGTAAACGATGAGGAGATGCCCACGTTCCACACCGGCCTGTCCAAGAACGCTACGATCCCCAACGTCCAGGGAGGTATTCTGTGGGAGGACTCAGTCAATAAGCGTCTTTATCTGTACGGCGGCGAATACGAAGATACCCCGTCAGACCCTTTCACTCTCTACAGCTACGATATCCTCTACGACGAATGGCACTCCGAAGGTTCCCCTCCAAGGTCGGTCCAGGCCGCCAGTTATGGCGCTGGAGTTTCTGTTCCGTCACGAGGCGAGGCATATTACTACGGCGGATGGCTCAGCGACAAGTCCATCTCCGACTGGAGTGGTGACAGATTGGCATCGAGTGGGTTGATCAAGTATGAGATGGACTCGAATGAGTGGAGTAACATGACAGGACCTGATGATGTGGGAAGAGCAGAAGGAGCCATGGTGTTCATCCCAATTGGAGACAGTGGGATGCTGGTCTACTTCGGTGGTGGACAGGACTTGAACGGGAATGGAACGCTTTCACCCCAGCCCATGGACGAGATCCTGTTATACGACGTCGCAAACTCCAAGTGGTATACTCAGAAGGCAACGGGCAATATACCCGGTGACAGGAAGCGATTCTGTGGTGGCGCGACCTGGGCAAAGGATCGCTCAAGCTACAACATGTAAGTCTTGCTTCACCTTATTTCCGTTTATTTCAGGACTAACGATTCGTCCAGTTACATCTTTGGCGGTCGAGGCTTTCCTCCCCATGAGACAGGTTACGACGACATCTACATCCTCACCCTCCCCAGCTTCCAATGGATCCGCGGCCCATACCCAGGTTACGACAACGGTACTGGAACGTATCCCAAGAGCATGATGAGCTGCAATGTCGTTGAAAACGCCCAAATGCTTATCATTGGCGGTAGCTATGCCAACGCGTCAGACAGTATATGTGACGTCCCGCCAATTCAAGGCGCACACAACATGAACTTTGGCAAGCAAAACGAGGAGAACGCCATGTGGGCACGATATCAGAATAAGTTGACTACATACGAAGTACCAACTGAGATCAGAACCGCGATTGGAGGCGACAAGACTGGCGGTGCGACGATGACAACGCCTGAGGGTGGATTCGACGCTCCAGACTTGGAGATTCTGATGGATCGCACAGCCAAGATGGGCACAAGAAGTGCAACACGCGCAACTTCCACAAGCACAGAATCGTCAACTTCTTCGCCCGACAATGATTCATCCGGCGGCCTCAGCACCGGAGCCATAGCAGGAATAGCAGTCGGCTGCAGTATCGCTGGCATCCTGGCCCTTCTCGGGTGCGGCTTTCTCTTCTGGCGTCGGCGAAAACACTACAGCGGACCTCGCGGCGTGGCGGCGCCATCAGCACAAAATGAGACACCAATGGCATACACTGCGACAAGTCCAGGCCAATCAACGGTTGTGGGTGGCTGGGACCTGAACCACGTATCATCACCTGCAGGCACAACTCCGTCTTACGGACATGGTTACGCTGCATCGGAGCTTACAGGTCAGCCTGGGTACAAGGCCAATGATGCACCGCCTGTTGAGTTGTCCGCTGACAGAGACGGCAATGGTAATTATGGAGGGTTCTCGCCTGTGTCTCATCCTTCACCGCAGCAGAATGAGTGGGGGCACCAGCGACAGTGAGATGACAGGTCAGCTACAAAGTGATTGTTCTCGTTCTGTAATTGTAATCGTGAGTAGGGAGTATATACCAGAATAATATTATATGCATGGTATTACTTGAGTTTGACTATTCAGTATCATCAAATACCGAGAGAAGAGTGGACTGCTGATCTCCAGTCATTTGCCATTCGGTACGATCGCAATTTCATTTGTGAAACATGGGACAGTAAGCTTACTGTGCCCCAATCCTTGGACATGTCTGTGGCTGCTTGATAGGCTGTTTCATTGCCACTAGCCGCTGATGCATCTTACAAGAGCGGTCACTTCCCTCATGAAGAGCAGGCTCCCTTTATATGATAACTTCACAGAAAGACTCTTGTCAAAAGTGAATAGGTACGAATAAGCGGTGGCTCTTTGGATTGGCTGTTTTCCTTGCGCTGGCTCGAGGTGAAGCAAGGTTGCCCACGGGGTCGCACACAATTGAGGCAAGCCGTTGTAGCTGGATACGGCCTATTTCTCCGTTCAGCTACAACAGAGTCGATAGCTAAACCCTACAGGGCATAGCGATGCCACACCAGAGCTAAAGGCGGAACATCCCGCGCGCATCCCCGCTCTTCTAGACCGTGTCTTCAGCTATCAACTCTTAGCAACTTCAATCAATGGCTGAGACATATTGAACAATTCAGCAATGTTCACCCCCTCATTTAGACCAGAAAGAGTTTCAATTGCAGCCTTTTCATGTCTCGACGGTTGTATCTGTAATTTATCGAGTCTTGTAAAGACATCTCTACGTCCAAGAAGCACCTTTTACACCAATCAAGCCATCATATTTAAGACCTGGAATGCGACGATAGTCCATAAATAGTGCAGCTGAGCTTCATATAATTCATTACATTTACAAATTGAGGTTGATTCCCAGCCTGATAATACAATTCTTCATACTCAATTCACTTTGGTCAAGACTTATTTAAAAGTCCTTCCAAATAATGTCCGATTCAAAAGTCTACGATGTGGTCGTCGTTGGAGGCGGTCCGGTTGGACTCGCTGCTGGTTATGAAGTAGCCAAATCAGGAGCCAGCGTGATGATCCTGGAACAGAACAATTTCTTTAATCAAGCTGGAAGTTCAGGCGATCTAGCACGCATGTTCCGCACCATGTAAGTCACACTTATCTCTTAGTTACATGCCAACTGACTCCTCAGGTACACCGAAGAGTTCATGGCTGAGCTCGCTATCAAGGCCATGAAGCATTGGGACGCCCTCGAGAAGGATGCTGGAGTATCACTCCGCTGGATGGGTGGCTTGCTCAACTTTGGCGATAAGGATATGGGCGGCGATACTCCTGAGGGTAAAACTCTTGCCAATTCGAAGTTTCTCTCTACTGACAAAAACGACAGGGACGCTACTAGGGCCAGTCGATAACTTGAAGAAGTTCAACATGCATTACAAAGAGTGTAAGATTCCGAAACCTCGGGCTTGTAAAGACATATGTTGACAATGGAAGTGTCTGCTGAAGAGATCGAAGAACAATACCCATTCAAGAACCTAAACAAAGATTGGATGGGTCTCTTCGCCCCAGACAATGGAGTCATCAACGTCCAACTACTCCTACGAACCTTGTACAGTCTCGCGAGGGATTACAGTGCAGATGCCAAGCAGCACACCAAAGTCGAGAAAATTCGTCCATCAGACAAGGATAAGTCTATCTGGGAGGTTCATGGAACCGTTCACGACAAATCGGTTATCTACCTGACCAAGAAGATCATCATCACGAGTGGTAGTTATGTTAATCACGTCTTGAAGCCTAGCTTTGGAATTTCTCTAGGTCTGGACATCTGGGAGATGGTCGCTACCTACTTCAATACCAATGCAGGACCCAACGGAACTATTTTCCCCAGTAAGTTCAGCATTCTCGATGCTCCATTCGATGCTGACATGGGATTAAAGGCATGTGGTTTCAGTTCGCTCCGGATGTAAACAAGAGATCGCGTCTCTTCTACGGCTTCCCAGCTCTACCATGGGGTCCACCGAATGTCGTTCGCATCGCCGTCGATGCTGCCACTCACACGATCAAAGATCCCAGTGAACGGCGGACCAATGTTCTGAGTCCCCAGGATATCCAAGACACTCAAGATTTTGTCAGAGACCACGTCGTTGGTGTCGATCATACGGTGCCGGCTTCAACGGTTAGCTGCCTCCAGACCAATGTTTTTGGTACGTATTTACACACGGCAGGGTTGAAACGCTGGCTAACGTTCTTAGACAATATGTTCGTGCTGGACTTCTTACCTGAGAAGTATTTAAATGGAGGCGCAGACAAGAGTATTGCTATATTCACGGCTGGCTGGGCGATGAAGTTTGTCCCGACTCTCGGCAAGGCACTCTCAGAGATGGTGCTCGAGGGCGATTCGGAGTATAAGCTCAAGGAGTTTTCGATCACGCGACCTGCACCTGAGGGGAAAGAAATCATTCAGGAGAACTGTGAGCCGGTCAAAGAGACGAACATTAAAGTCGCTGCCATGTCACTTTTTGATACTGGATGCGAACAGGCCCGTTGCTCATCATATGGTAAGAGAGAATTGGTTCAGGAGGCATAGTAACATAAATGTCCGATGGTACCTTCTCAACGTCTCCCATCCACTATACAAATATGATTAATAACTATGTATGAGAAGTGAAATTTACCACCACTTCGCAGGGATTTCTCTCCACGAGTTACTTCCGCAGTGAACATCTCCCTGCAGCTCATAATGAGAAAACCAATCATCCTGATACGTAACATTAAATCCAACGCTAGCATAAACCTCAGATACAGCTGTAGCAAGAATATCCTTGCCATTGATCACTGGACCCCAAGGGTTAGGTGCAAGAACATGATGGTCAGTCAAAACCAGGTTGTTGACGGTGGCGGGGTATAGAGCCACGACCTGGTTTGAATTATCAAACTGGCGGCGATGAACAGAGTTGTTGGGGGTAGCTGCTTCGACGATGGACTTGGCTTTGGGGGCAGGTCCTCCTTGTTTGCCAGGTCTCATGTCGATACCTGTGTTGCTTGCCGCTTTTTGAGCCTGGGCAGAGCACGACCAACCGTCCGACTCGGCGTAGTAGAATAGTGAGGGAACACGGTGGATTTCATTATCGGTAACTCCAGTCTCGCGCTTGAGAATGTCGAGGTTGGCTTCGATACGCTTGGCCACATCTTGGTTGACACTGTCAAAGTTCCTGAACTTGAGGGCCTCGGCAATGGTCTGTCGGGGCATGCACGAGCCCTGTCTTCTGTCAGATGCTGACAGAGTTCGTGAAACAGCCTTAACCCTGCCATAGCCATCTTTGGCGGCTTTCTTGAGCAGGTTCATACCCTTTTGGGTATCGGCAACCATGATCATCCAGCCGCGCTTGCTATCGGTTGGCAGGAACTGAATGAACTCATCCACGTGGCCCACGTAAAGCCAGCTAGTGTCGAGGATCAACGGGTCCTGAACTTGTTGAGCCTGAAGGAACTCAATCATGAGGGGATTTCTTCCATTCAAAGCGCCCATGGTTGTTCTTCCAACTGGGAAGCTCTTCCCGTTGTGGGAGTAAGGAGGAATGGTTTCAAGGTTGCCACATGAGTCAATGCTCTCGCCTCTACCAGGATGCTGGACGGCACCAACGTTCTCGTTACGGAGGTGGTGGAAGATATCACGACCAGCTCGACGGTCACTTTGAACTGATCGAATCATGATTCGAATGGTGACAGGGCCATTGCTGCCGGGAATACTAGCGTAGCCAGGCTCAAAGAAATCCTGTGTCCACCTGTCCTGATTGTAGAACTGGAAGACAGGCTCCTTAATGCCAGCGTCAGCTACATTTCGGATAATATCCGCAACAAATTCTTCTTGGGGAGGGTCGAAGCCAGCCTCATTGACACCGGTTGTGAAAATGCGCTTGGCGTTTTGTGCATGGTGATGGGTCAGTACAGGAGCAACCCTGACGGCAACAGCATCAGTTGCCTTAGTCTTGCCATCCGTGACAGTGAACTGAATCTTGGCGCGTCCATCCCAGCCATTAGGACGACGGACATCGCGAGCGTCAACGCCTAGGTTGAGTCCAGACTTGAGCTCTTGAGCTGTGAATACGTGACTCGAGCTGACGTAGTTCCACTTCCCGTCTTGCTTGACAAAAATACGGACTTTTGAAGCAGCAGCTTCGTCCGCAATAGAGATTGAACCTTTAGCCGAGGCACTCAAGGATTTCACAGGCAAAGTCTGTAAAGACGCAAGGAACTTTGGGTTTCGCTGGACATTATCAGAAGCGTCGTTGCACTGATCGAGATAAGATTCGTCGCCGCCATCAATCTCAGAACTTGGTCCCCATCTCCTGGCACAACGGCTACCAGAGTCGCCAATGTTGGGCAAGATCAGGGCTCCTATGTCGTTTGTCCATTTGGATTTGCCGGAAACGTCATTCTTGTCGATCTTGCCATCACGGTTGGTGTCTGCTAGGATTGTGACCGTGAGAGCATTGGCTGAGTTGAGCAACGCTACTGCTTGTTAGCTTGGTGATAGACTGATCGTCACTCGGTACATACCTAGTGCGCAGAGAGCTGCTTTCCCACTTGGAAGATGCATGATGAATGAGATACAAACGAGAGGTTTGTGTAGATTATCGCATTTCTCCAGATTGATCCGTGGGTTTTATATAGCTCTTCTACCATCGGCATTGACGACGCTTTGGCATCAACTTCATCTCCGCAGTAGCCAATTACACTCCCTAATTCCTTCTACCGTAGTGGATCAGGCTACTCGTCTTCCACGGGCCGCCTCGTATTTTTGGACTTAGCGCAATTTTAACGCCATGTGGATGAAACGGTCCCCTGATCTAGATCCCTCCAGGCCCAGGAACACATCCTAATATTAGCGCTGGATGCCGCTGATCGTCGGTAGCGGAAGCTGAGAGAATGGGACAAACCTTCTTGCCAAGCTGATTTAGCAGGAAGTTTCGTCCTGGTCTGGGGGATTTTGTGAAGAAAGAGGCTGATGGGCTGAGGGTCAGATGTTGCGTCGATCGCTTGCTAAGCGAGCATTCCTGCCGCATGTGGCAGTTTGCTTTACAGCCTGTCTCAGGCGTACCTGGATAGCGGTATTTCTCAAAGTCCATGTCAAATATACAGGCGAGCTTCATGGTTTGTCTTCCTTTGCTCGCAAATGCCCCATTTGTTGATCATTGGCCGCAAATCCTCAAATTGACAGATGTTTGCCATGGAGCTGCATCAAACGAACCATCACCATTGAGCTCAACGGACAGCACTGCAGATTAAATTGCCTTTCAGCCATTACTTGGCTGACAAATTTCATCGTCGAGTTTACATGTGAAGCATCTTCCACTAACGGGATCAGTGGGAATATTGGTGGCTGCTGAGTTGACCACGAGGTTTTAATTGACGCGGAATTTGAGCGTCCCGGAACAACTAGCGATTTCACCAACGGTCACGTTCCCAATATCAGTGAGCCGATTTGATGAATTTGAGGTACTTTTGAATCAAGCTTCTTTAATTAACTTTTTTGTCTTACAAATATGCTTAAGATAATCAATCAGTTGAGGTTGAAATGTTCCAGATGGTATAGGGTTAGCATCGTGACAGTATAAAAGTTATGCGGCAGCCCCTTGCATGCTCAGTCGGCAACTATTCCTGATACAGCTAGCTAGTGTTCTTCTTCAGCGATCCACCATTGGACATTTCTTCCAGGCGCAGTTAGTTTTTATCCCCATGATTAGATAAGATAAGATAAGGAAATACTGGGTCCATCTGGGAGGTAGGATCGTAGGATCCAGAGTTTCCAAACTTTACCACGTTTGGACAAATACTCGGCAGGAGTAAGATCTAGTGATAGAAACCCAGAGACTGACGTTGCTCTATGTAAGACGAACGGTGTATAAATATGTGTCTTTTCCACGAAGAAGAATGGTCAAACCAAACACTTGTTTCCATTTCCTCTACTCAATCATTCTCTTCGTATCTCGAAGCACCTTCTCTCAAACCAATATCATCATGAACCCCCCTACTGCAACTATCAATGGTGTCACTATCGTACGAAACCACTTCTTATACCCCAGAAATAGGCTAACTCAGGTTAGCGAAACCATGACAAACCTTATGAGGCAATATCCCCTCAGCGGCCAGAGCTGTCTCAACAAGGCAGGACCGTTCTTGTCAGCGGCGGCTCGACTGGTATTGGTCATGCCATCGCAAGAAACTACTGCATTGCCGGTGCATCAAGCGTCATTATCCTAGGTCGCCGCGAAGATGTTACCAGTGCCGCAGCGTCTAAGCTTAATGATGCATACCCTGACACTTCAGTGACTTCTCGTACCTGTGACGTCTTCAACAGGACTCAGGCTCAACAAGTCTGGGATAACCTGGAGAGAGAGGGTATACTGATCGATGTTCTCGTGCTGAATGCCGTCGGCGAGCCGGCGCTCCAGCCAATCCTTGACCAGGGCGCCGACAGACTTTGGCAAGACTTTGAGAATAATGTTCATGCGCCGCTTTATATGGTCGAGAGATTTTACAAGCAGCCCAAGCATGTAAAGCAGAAGGTAAGAAGTATGGTCCAATTCTTTTGCATAAGACTAACTCCTCACAGTTTGTTATTTCTGTCTCAACCCAAGACATTCATCGTTGGGACAGTGCCCCTCAAATGCCGGGATACCAACTCACCAAGAGTTCTTTTGCCACCGTCATGCAACAAATCGCTCGAGACACGCCCGAGGAAAAGATGCGAATTATTTCATTCCACCCTTCCATTGTGTTCACGGAGGCTGCTCGCAAGACTGGGTATACGGAAGACACCTTGCCCTGGACCGATGGTACGTTATATGCTAGAAGAACTGTCCTGAAAGAGTCACTCACAAAATCTAGAAAACCTCCCTGGCTCGTTCGCAGTTTGGGCTGCTTCTGGCGAGGCACAGTTCCTCCATGGTCGGTTTGTCTGGTCTACTTGGGATGTCAAGGACCTGGCTTCCGGAGACCTGAAAGGTCAGATTGATGCTGATCAATGGCTACTCAAAGTCGGAGTTAAGGGTCTTTGAATGGTTAGTTATTGAGTTAAAGCGGAGGTGCAAGAGCAAACACAGGTTGAAAAGTAACAATTCTGGAGGAACAATTGTATCGATAGGTCTTGTCATGGATCGTGGACACGCCAAGGTGCCAATTACCATAAGCGTCTTACAGTAGTAATGTCGGTTGCGCGACCTTATCTACCCATTCGCCGAAATGTGGAGCCTCCTGCTGCCTGAAGCTAACCAGCCTACGGATAATTACAAAAGCCGCATAATCCCCAGTGATCCTTCTATCATTTCCTTTCCATCATCTTTGTCTTTAAAATTAATTTTATATCATTATGGGCTACTCGGAGATCCTCTGCCACCTCTGTGGCGTGAGCTTCAATATCTGTCGTTCGCGAACCGAGAATGAACCGCCGGAAGCAGCTTGGGGTTCTAGTATGAACTTCGTCATTGAAGAGGATCCTGATGAAAGTCGGTGTGAGAAGAAATGCTTCATTGTCCAGACAGGTGCCGATCTTCAATCTGCGACCAGAATGTATGGAGGGGAGGCCCTACATTCACATATCCCGGAAGATGAACTCGAACACATTCCTGGGCCGAAATGCACACAAAACGGAGGGTATAGCGGTCACCATATCTCCGTGGAAGCCATGAAAGGCTGCCAGGAAATCCAATGCCTGATACCTAAGCCAGATGACTGGGAGCCGCAAACTGACGACGAAGCCTTTGAGATCTCGAGCAGCTATTTCCTCAGTGGCTTGAGTGACTACATGCCGAGCAGAGACATAGGCGACCCAGAACTTTTCCCCGCCCGCCATGGCGAGTCCTCTCCGTATGCAGAAAATGTTCTGTGGGATCCTGAGGAAGCAGGAAAATACTCCATGCCTTTTCACCCAACATGCTTCGAGATCTTCAAGCGCGCGTCGTTACGAAGGCAAGGTGTGGTGGATGTCGAGGGTATGATTCAATGGTGGAGACTCGAAGGGAACTACGAAGACTACCATGGCTTTCCTCGGGACCTAGCTGTGCGATATGCCGCGCAGCAGTGGTGGGAGCATAATGTGGGCGATGAATACCTTGTAGCCAACCCGTGCTTTGTGCCTGGTTTGGAGTCGCTGCTGCAATCGTCTGGACAGAAGACCGACTCACAAAATGGCGATTCCGAACTCGCCCACATTATGACTACAGGCACGGCAAATGACGATCCATTTGCCAGGCTACCCGCTGAGATCAAACATGCGATACTTGTCGAGCTCAGCTTCAAGGACATAGCCAGTCTAAAACTTGTCTCTCGAGCCTTCCAGCATCTACCGAATTCCGTTTTGTACGAGGTAACAGTCCGCGACACGCCTTGGTTATACGAGGCATGGTCATCACTACCGATTTCTTTCTGGGCAACTACAACAAAAGAGGCCATGGTGAAGAAATGGGACGACGACACGGAGGCGTTCAATAGAAGCGCCCACCCTGCGGTGCCTGTTCGCCAACTGAGTCGTACAGGAACAGACTGGCTTCGTCTACACGCTGAAATATTTCGCAACCGAAAGAGCCTAATTGGGTTGCAGAACAGACGCAGGATCTGGAAGGACTGTGAAGAGATCTTGGATAGAATTGAGAAATATCGGAAGGAGGGCAAAATTGTGCCATTGGGCTGTCCAGCACCGGCGATTCCAAGACATGCGAACTCTGATTCGGATGATTCAGATAATGAATAAAGTAAGCGCAGAGGCAGTCTCATACTTCAGCTTTTCGAGACAGCTTGACAGTAGATTGATTGGAACTGATGCGATCCTATGGTGCCAGACATTGAAGTTGCCAAAAAACAAAGAGCTGGTATTTCGCAAACAGAGTGTTCCACTCATTCACCTCATGGCTTCCGTCCATAAACAACATGAATAGGCCACCATCCATGTATGTTTTTATTCTTCATATCTTTCCTTACATCCACCAAAAACACCTCGACCTCTTCCGGAGTCCATCCCAAAGCTCGAGTGAACAAGGCGAGACTCAGACCTGAAGCTCCATTACCGAGATTCTCATAGTTCCAGAGACCTAATGCATGTATTAGCACGTGATATGGAGTTAGCAAGTGCTGCAGGAGACTCACCCATCTCTTTATACTTGGGATCGCGCGGCCAACTGCAACATGGCCACTTGTAGATCGTTTCGACAATATCAACGAAGCCAGCATCGGCCAGTTGCTGTTTATACCTCGTGCAACTATCCAGAGGGGCACCGAATTTCGCAGCTGCCTCGAGCATTAAGTCTCCCCATTTTGCAGACGCGCAGCCTTTGGGGATCGTATCGTCGTCGGAATGAAGTTGGAGGAGGATATCAGCTAGTTCAATCCAGCCGCCGGACTCCAAGTTACTTTCTCAATGTCAGTAAATCTGGAAACAACGAGAAATGTGAGTATTGACTTACTCGTAGCTTTGCTTGATGAACTTGGGCCAATCTCGAACTGAGCCGGTGAGCATGCGGCCGTAGATGAGATCAAACTTATAGCTAAAAGTCCAAGGATCTTCTATATCGTCGATGTAAAAGGTGAGATTAGGCGGGACGCTGGTCATTCTGTTAACAGGATGAAGATTTTGATATGGCTGAGGATGTCTTACAAATCCGGTTGCGTAGGGCTGAGGTCGATGCCGACAACCTAGAAAGAAAATCATGTTAGTGTGAAAACACCTTGAAGGACTTCCAAGTCACTTTACCTGTGAGTCAGGATGATCTTCAGCTATACATAGGACCTCTCGTTAGAAATGTGATCGGATACGTCTAGACAAGACGAGGACTAACCATAATCGATTGCCCAAACGCCAGTCCCTGTTCCTGCGTCTAGAACTCTTCGAGGTGAAGTTACAGGACAGTTGAGTAGTTTACCATCGAAAGTTAAGGTAAAGAGCATATGCTGTAGGTCTAACGTTTCTTGAATTAGTGGTGTACATCCTCGACTTTATCAATACATACCAAGTCTATCATTCTCTGTCTTTGGGAAAAAATATTAGATCAGCCAATAGTTTGACAACATCGAATTAATATCATATCATACCTCATCGTTTGGAAGTACGTATCCTGAGGTCACTTTGTCAGTCATGTGATTCCGAGGTAAATGGCGCTTATCGCAACTGACTTCCTTCTTTGAATGCATGATATGATCTGCCATTTTCTGTGCGATGTCTCATGATGGTCGAAGCAAGTGACTCCGACGAACTTGCGAGGGACTACAGCATAAACATTTATTAGTATCAATTTCCTTTTGACCACAACCATGGCGAGCGCGTGTTCACGCTGACAATCGCCGCGTTGCTTGTGATCAGTGTCAGACGAATGAACGTACCAAAGCAAGAGCGGAGTCGCCATCGCTATCAGTGTCATCTTGAGATGAATACTAGAGCCGATCAGTTCCCCACCTCATCCGAATAGACATTGATGCGCTGTATACTGACATCGGCAACCAAATGATCAGGTTGGTCGGTTGTGCCATCCGCGTGCAATCGTTCAGGAGAAGCCATTTTCTCACGTCCTGACAAGCGATTATCTGGCTTTCGAAGATATTTTTGAGTTGAGGTTGATGATATGATGTCTGGCATTCGAAGAACGAGACCTATCCTTCTACCGACATTTGACTCCCCTGCTCGTTCAAGACGGAACAGAAAAGGCCCGTAAACTTACACACGGTCACAGGGATGAGTATAAACCCTCAGAGCCCGTATAAAAGCGGAGTCTTGACGGGTAAGTATCCCATTGGCGCGGCCAAAGCTCTAAGTGGAAGGGATCACCGCTATCATGTCGCGATGCCAGGTTTCCAGGGTATCTTCAAGGATTTAAGGTTTCAACTGACATGAGTGTGCACACTGTAGACCGTTTAACGGCTCAAGCGAGGCAAGCGAGGAGGGGGCATGGCATGGACAACCGAATGATCCATGAGGCACAGCCAGGAGAAGCGATATTTTACTGATAAAGGACATGGCCAACTACATTTCTCTCGTTTACTCCACCACTTCTTCTGTTTGTCTTACTCTTCGTGTTCTTATTCGATGGGCCATCTCAAACTGGACTCCAGGGCTTTGGCTCTTGTCGCGATCTCATTCGTTGTTGGTTATGTTGTGTCGACGCTTTACCAATGGGCTCGTCTGCGGCACTTCAAAGGGCCCGCATTCGCTGGCTTTTCTCAATTGTGGCTAATCTCAACAGTTGGTGGTGGACGAACTCATTTGGATCTTTGGGAGGCTTGTAAGAAATATGGTAAGTCATGTGATGGACATCTCGGCATATCTGGTGCCTGCCAAGTTCATGACATTCATCGCCAAGCTTCTAGATCTTGGTCTTTTTTCCTTGCTGTCTCAAATTCTTTTATATTTGATGTCAACTTCATCATCATCAAAGCCCCTGCAGTCTGTTACTTTGAGTAATTGCAAATAGACCTTCCAATTAATTGACATGATCTACAGGCGATATAGCTCGCGTCGGGCCAAATGATCTCATCACATCGGACCCAGACTTGATGAAACACATGCTCAATGTCCGCACACGGTTTCAACGCTCAAGCTGGTACGATGCCATGCGTCTGGATCCCACCAAGGATAATGTCTTATCTCAGAGGAACGATGATCTGCACGCCAGCACTCGTTCCAAAATGGCAGCCGCTTATTCCGGCAAAGAGGTCGACAATATCGAGACGACCGTCGATATCAACGTTGAGCGCCTGATCGAATTGATAGACACCAAATACGCGTCACAAAACAGACCTTTCGACTTCGGTTACAAAGCACAGTACTTCACGCTGGATGTTATCTCTGCGCTTGCTTTCGGTGAGCAGTTTGGTGATCTGGAGACTGATTCAGATGTCAATGGCTACATAAATGCGATGGAAGAGAGTATGCCTACTATCATCGTGACGACTGTGATGCCCTGGATGATGAAGCTGTTGCAATTGCCAATTTTCAAGCCTATGCTACCTTCGGAAAAAGATAAGGCCGGTGTCGGTAGAGTTATGGCCATCGCGAAGAAAGTTGCGGCGGAACGTTTTGGTCCCAACCCCAAGGAACACAGAGACATGATTGGATCCTTTATCGCCCGAGGTTTGCTCCAGCACGAAGTAGAATCTGAGATTCTTATGCAAATGTAAGCTTTCGGAAACATATTCTTGCATCGTTTCGGACCGAACGACACTAACAAGGCAATAGTCTAGCTGGAGCTGATACTACTGCCACCGCCATCCGAGCAACAGTTCTATATATTATTTCCAACCCTCGTGTGGTGGAGAAGATGCGAACCGAGATCAAAGAACACAGACCTAGTCAACCGATCATCACAGATACCGAAGCACGAGCAATGCCGTACTTGCAAGCCGTCATCAAGGAAGGTCTTCGAATCCACCCACCAGTCGTCGGCCTAATGTCAAAGGAAGTTCCAGCTGGCGGCGATACCTTTAAAGGGCAATACCTACCGGGAGGAACCAAGATCGGCTACTGTGCTTGGGGCATATTCCGAAGAACAGATGTCTGGGGTGAAGACGCTAACGAATTCCGACCGGAACGATGGCTAGACAGCTCCAAGGATCAACTTCGTCTTATGGAGGGCACTCTTGAACTTGTATTCGGCTATGGAAGGTGGCAGTGCCTTGGAAAGAATATTGCGTTGATGGAGCTGAACAAGGTTCTTGTGGAAGTAAGTATACAGTTTCACCAAGCAGCCTTGATGACCTGGTTCACTAACAATAACCTTTAGCTTATCCGTCGCTTTGACCTTTCTGTGGTCGATCCTTCCAAGCCTTGGGAGTCTATCAATGTGGGAGTTTTCTTGCAGTCAGAATATTGGATCCGAGCGTATACACGGACGAATGTGTGATCGTGCCTCGGTCGAGATCTCTACCTGCTGTAGGCTGAGATTCTGTTCATAGAACTGAGACGAGCTTCTTGACCAATTAGCAAGTAGAGGTAGGCAGCCAAGCCTTTGTGACATACTCTATTCTGCACGTTAATGTTGTTTGCGTTTCACAAGAATTCAGCCGCACGAGGCGTATATGCAAGGGACCAATTATTCCGAGTCCGATTGCCGATTGTGACATGATCTCGACTTCATAGCCTCGGTATCTTGTAGATATATACATGAGCTGGCATAAATTACCAATGGCCACTGGAGATTGTCGAGTTTCGATTGCCAAGGAGCAATTTCCAGGTGATGTTACGACTGTTGTTTCAGTTATCAGCCACTCATTCGTCGATTGGGCGGTCTCTCACTATCGGTCTGTGCAAAAAACACTAGTCTCGGATCGATCTCACGGGTTCGGGGTTCCATCTTGTTGGAAGGATAAGAATAAAGGTAAAAAGAAAGTTCAGGTCTGTGCTAACGGAGGAATCATACCCTGTAGGGAGTTTGGTTGAGGTTGATAACTTGTATCCTATCAATGAGAGATTATATGGAAATGAATCAATAAGCAAAGTAGCTCTCACAGAAAACCTGTTTCCTGTTCTTATTTTTGCTTTTTATATTTCCTGATTACTCCATGATAAGCTGTCTCCAAGCCAAATCACTGAAGGTTGCATGAGTTTCGTTTCTTTTTTCGCTGTTACCCTCTGCTTACCCCCGATGAGGTACCAAACACTGGAGGTCTGTTCTCAATTCCGTGTCTATTTATAAATGCGATTGTGTTCAATATTTGTGTCACGAAAGTACACGAGCTATCAGGAGCGTTTGTCACTCACGAATTGTTGGGAAAGACATCGCTTTATGATCATTTCGAAAAGCCTTCTGGACATGTTTATGGCCTGATGTGATCAGTCACGCACATGGTCGCCAAGTCAGTTGAGAGAATGTCACTATGGCCCACAAATTCGTGTGCTTTTGGAATGCAGTTGGTTTATTTCCGTTACATCGGTAATTCGCTAGCTGAAATTGGAAGGAGTCAGGAAATTACACTGGATTTAACAAGGGTTTCAGCGGCAGGCCGGACTTCAATTCCTTAATTGTCTGTCAAACCAAACTCTAATAGATTACAAAAGGAAACGGGGATCTGGTTATTGAAACGAATTAGAACCGGTGCTCTCGGTTGTCGGACTTTAATCTAGGCAATTCTCGGCAATTACCAAAGAGCTCCATTTACGCTGCTCAACTACGTATTGTAGCCAATCTCGACCTCTTAATTCTTCTAATGCAACCAGCAGAAATCGACAACAGAGCATAGAGCGCTAAAAGGTTTTCTTTTTTCTTTATCAGCGCGACCGCAGAAGGTTCTAATAGCATACCAAGAAGTTATCATATCATGATTATAGTAGCATTCTTCTTTCTACGTCGTAGTCCAACAAGGAACAACTCCTTCCGAGGAGAACGACCGGGACTTAAACTCAGATGTAACTGTAAATGAGATGAAATACCCTTGCTGCATTACCATCGAGGTGGAGATATGGGGTCTTGGACAATCTGACAAGTGACTTCTCCAGCTCCTATCTAAGCTCGTGACTGACATGTCAACTTCAACGCCCGTCAGCGCTGCAAGCTCACTTCGGCTACAAGAACCCAAGTCCATTCTAACTGAATCTTGACTACAAACTAGTAATCCGGTAATGAATTTGGCAATTGTTGCGAATTCACGACCGAGTCTCGAGTTGACCAATCTTGTCAATGCTGATGGCTCTCCACAACGTTTTATGTTACAGTAGAGTAAGCCCGGACGCGGTCCGTTCCGGTTTAGGCTCAGTCCGTTCAAATGGACATTGCTGATGGGATAGATGACCTGGTCCACCTCGAAAAAGACGCTGCTTTTGGCGATTGTTTGTGGTGAAGATGCGGTCTGACTTTGGCCCGGACGCGCCCTTGCTCGTAAAATTCTTAACGATCGAGGAATCTATAGCTGCTGATCTTTGAGGTTACAACACTAAAACAACAGCCGAGGCTTCGTTGTCGATGTCTTTCGCAAGATCAGTGTTTATCAGGTTAGCGTCTTGCCCTGACATTAATGCTGACGGACTCCAAGAACACTAGCGCAACACGGGAAGTCGACGGGAGTTAGAAGGTCGGACACCATCAGCCACGTTGTAAAATGTCCGCCATTTAAAACAAAGTTGAGGGAAAACAGTTTCGGATCACTTCCGATAGAGAATGACTAAAGGCTGGGCACCACTTCCTAAAAGGATACAGAGTAACGAGGTCCGAAGGCCTAAGGTAGTTTCAGAGAATAATCCCCAGCATTGATTTGCTGTAAGACGAAACTGATGGTGTTGTGAAAGTGCGGGGTCTTAAGGTCTTCTGATACAACGACACTAGTTGAGGTGTGTGAGATGTCCCCCTCTCCACTGCTTAGTGCCGAGGTATGGAGATTTCCCAAGGAGTTGGGTCCAGGGATTCAGGGTTTGGACGATCGAGAGATGAAACCATGAAATCAAGCGAAAATTAAACAAGAGGAAAAAGAAAAACAGCCAAGACTAAGCATTGCAATAGATTACGATAAATAGAACCATAATCCCCGGTTATAATGGATTATTCAAACAGGAGCATTCCAATCATTCCAGCATCACCTCCAACACCCAACAATTAGTTCAATCTCTACCTACTCGCAATCATGAAGTTTACTTCCGTTCTTTCACTACTTGTCGCTTCTGCTTCTGCTCTGCCTACTTCTTCTGAGACTCTTGTTGCTCTTGAAGGGCGACAGGCTGGAAGCATCACTCGCAATGACCTCTCCAACGGAGCTGCTGGCGACTGTCCCGGTCAGATCTTCATCTTTGCTCGCGGCTCTACTGAACTTGGAAACTTGGTAAGCTATTTCTCGAAAACAGCTTTGGGCAATTTCTAATAAAATCAAAAGGGTACTCTAGGTCCCCGAGTTGCTTCTGCTCTTGAGAGTAGCTTTGGCCGAGACGGAGTCTGGATCCAGGGTGTAAGTGCTTCCCCATATTCTCGACTAAACTTAGTCTAACTCGTTCAAGGTTGGCGGTGCATACCGCGCTACCATTGGAGACAACGCCCTCCCTAGAGGAACATCCAGGGCCGCAATCGGAGAAATGACTTCTCTGTTCAACCTCGCCAACACCAAGTGTCCTTCTTCGAAGCTCGTCGCTGGAGGTTACAGTCAAGGTGCTGCTCTCGCCGCGGCCACCATCGAAGACCTTCCATCCAACATCCGCAACAAGATCGCCGGCACCATCCTTTTCGGCTACACTAAGAACCTTCAGAACCGGGGCCGCATTCCTAACTACCCAGCTGAGCGAACCAAGGTTTTCTGCAACGTCGGCGATCTCGTCTGCACTGGCTCTCTCATTGTTGCTGCTCCCCATCTGGCGTACCAGTCTGATGCTTCTGGACCTGCTCCTCAGTTCCTCATCCAGCGTCTCAATGCTGCTTAACTGAGAATGTTACGATTTTGATGACTTTGTCTATCACGACTTTTGGGAATGTTTGGAGTGTTGGGAACCCGGGTTTCGTCTCTTTGACTGTGTTTGTCGCTCTTTTTGATGCTTGTTTGTTTGGTTTTCTAGCTAGCAATTTACCTTTGGCGCTTACTCTGCTCTCCCAAATTTGCGGTCGCGTGACAGCTTCAATCAACTTGGCCAACTACAAGGTATGATGAGTAGTGAGGAACTAGTGGACTATGATCTCTAAAAATATCATGGCGGGTTCTTTGACATAAAGTAAGTATTCAGTTCAGCACTTAGACCATAAGCCAGAACGCAAGGCACTGTTAACACAATACTACATCGGGTGTGGAAAAACCTCCGCTACGACTTGTTCTGCGCCTCTTCGATTTTAAGCCTGGACCAAGTCTTCTCATAACCTTTCTTGGTTCTCCACTTCTCCGATCCTGCTTTGACAGACTTCACCAAGTTACCCCTCCAACTATCACCAAACTCCTTCTCACTCATCATTTGGGCCCCCAGGTTCCAGGCCAGGACACTCTCCGCTCTAGCCCCCTCAGGAGCATGCAGGAGCCCGACAGCCACGTCAATGACGCTCGGTCGATCGTCCACCGTGTAGAAAACCGTAGCGGAGCATCGGGAGCAGAAATATCGCTGAACATCTGGTGAGCTGGCGTAAAAAGTAAGAGTCCCATATCGGGAGTCCCGTTCGACACTTTTCACGGCATTCTTTAGGTCATGTGTGTTTTGAGGGAATTTGCTTCCTTCGGAGCTTTCTGCGAACTCGATTTGTGCTGGGAGAGCGAATGTCCAGTTCATCATGTCGATTCCTGTCGATAATCGACAGGAGTTGCATGGGTCCAGCGTGGCAAGATGCTTATGAGACGCCCGATCGATGTAGCCCGGTATATGGCTGGGATCCATGGTTGAGAAGTCGACGTTGCTTGGCCGAAAGACGAGCTGAACACCTTTGCAACGACAGTGCATGGGGATACCTGTCTTAGCAACCTCCTCCGAAGGACCGATTCCTTTAGCTCCTAGTGAGTCCTCGTCCAGCTCGTTACTCTTGCCCGATCTTCCTTCCCATAGACGTGGCTTTGAACCATCGTGGTTGACGTCCTGCAGCCACGGTGAAACGCCTCCATCTTCTGTATCCCCCACAAATATCTGATCCACGAACCTGATGAAATTTCCATCGTCGACATCCTTCAGAACGCCCGTGAAAACGCTCATGTGGTTCGGTTTGTTCTGGTAATGCTCATCCCAGAACATGGGCGTCGAACAAGTTCCACAAAACAGGATCGAGACGTTGGCCGTGAACTCGTAACGCTTGAGATCCGAATCGAGGATTTCGTTGAGCGGGCCGGGCCAGTTTGTATCACTGCTGAACATGGCTCCGGTGACGTTTCGACACGACGTGCAGTGGCACATGGATCCCTCAAGAGGTAGGCTTTGGCGAGGGATTTGCGTGGTGAACGTGAACCCTTTGCAGAGGCATTGGGCCTGAAGCATGATGTCTTGAGTATCATCGGTAGACATGATTGTAATGCACAGCGGTAATCTGTATTGTCGGGTGAACCTGACGTTGCTCAATTTATTTTTCAGTAAAATGATCGTTAGAGTTGCTTTTCATGAGGATGTGTACAAGGGAAACTGAAATTCCTATCGCAAAATCACGACCGTGAATAATATACCCCGCCCGCGCAAGGGCGTGAATGACTTCAATAGCCTATCAGCGGATAACATCAGTCCTCACACATCAAAAAAGCTACTAGATAGTAGATAGTGGAAATTGTTTCGCGAAACAAGTATATTTCCAGAAGTCAAAGTATTTGTCAATCGGTCATAGAAACCTTATTCGGCATAGATTGATGTAAGCTGAGGTTTGTACAAGCTTTTGCAGTCCTCCAAGACGATCCCTGCAGGAACAAAAGACCTGAGACACTTATTATTAATTGTCCTATACTCTACTCAGCTTACTCCAATACGCTCTTGACAGTATAACGTTCTCAAATTGATTTATAGTTAATTGACCAGTGCTCTTAGTAAGCTACAATGTGTTCTTTATCCTGGTTCATCCAGATAAGCAACTGAAACAGTCACGCAGTCACCGACGATTTATCCAGTGACTTTTTCCGTGCCGCAGCCTTTGCGTCACTTGTCTCATCTATTGGCTCCCAACCCACAGCCCCCTGCACCGCCTGAACCTGCTGATCTCGATCCTTCCTGTAGGACCCTGATTGTTATCATTGTGGCTGACGTGATGTCACTGAGGTAGGGTGAGCGAAACCTTTAACTACATCTTGGCGACCATCCCTTGGCTTTACAATTTCCCCAAAAAACAACCGCCAAGATGTGCGAGGAACCCTCCCCATTTTACGAGTATATCGAGCCCTCGAGCTCAAACTCAACACCATCACCGCCCCGACAGTCTTTACAAAAGGCTCAACCAAACAAACCACAATTTGCTACCTTAACCCGCAACGCGCTCGACCGTATCAACTTAATAAACTTCTCCCAGTCAGAAGTCGCCGATATTCATGAGGTAGTCAGAAAGCACTGGCCCAAAGGCATCAAGACGGTTATTCCTCGTGAACGATCGAGAGAGTTCAAATTGAGAGGGTATCCCTGGGGTTTCGATCCGAACGGAAGTGAACAGTCGCTACTACTGGTACTTCGTTTAGTCGAAGCACTTTATGGGTTGGGTTGGGTGATCTATTCCCCTATTGAGATAAGTAAACGAATAAGCACAAAAGGTAACACGCAGTGACGAGCCTTTCCGACTATAGTATGCTAATAAATTAGACGCTCTCGTGTTTCGAAAATCTCACTACAACCTCCCTCCTGTTGAATGGATAAACATCTCGTTCCACGGCGGCGACAAACTCAAGATTCTCAATTCACCACCAAGCGATCTCGTCAACGATGTCCTCGAAGCTTTCACCAGAGATATCCAAAGACACGAAGTTACTAAAGAAAGGGCAAAGATCAAGTTCAAGGGTGATCCATGGAGAAGCATTCACCACGCTGATGAGGATGAGACGCAGCTGAAACTTTTGAAGTTACTGGAGGTTGTTGACCGGCATGGATTTACACTTTATGCGAGAACGGGAGCAAGGTATAGTGATGAGACTAGTGAGTCCAATGTTTTGATCTTTCAGAGAAGGCTTGATTGGGCTTAGGAAACGCAGTGATCGGAGAAATTTGAGAATTTGGACCTGTGACTAATATTTAATGAGCGTGAAGTAGCTAGATAGATCATTCCATATCCAAGCATGTTGGGCAAGATGGATTCTGCCACCAAATAACGTGCAACGTGATGTCAGGCGAAAGATTTGTTCCTCTTGACTGCAAGAAAAGTCAAACTCCAAAGCTGTCTCACATTGCTCTCCGTTCCAGATCCCAGCCCAGGTGGAGGCGGCAGAGTTCCCAGAGGCGCGAATTTGTAGCCACCCTCCTCACTATAACTCCAGCTCCAAACCTCTGACTGCAAACGTTCACTATTATCCTCGATTGTATCCCATAGATGATTATATGCATTCTTCGCAGTCTCATGGACGCCGTCATTCTTGCAGAACGCAGGATTGTCGTCTTCGGACTTTGACAAACATCTTGCGAGTTGACGCTCGAGGCCTTTAGCCATCAGAGCTAGTTGCCAGCTCCAGATAACTGTTCCATGATAAGCAGAGTTCGTAAAACCGGCGGTTATTTCCTTATTGTCTGCTAATGCTGGATTGGCTACCACGATGCCGTAAGGTGTGCTCAAGCCTGCTGGAAATGGACGAAGGATCGCGTTTGCGGTGGCATTCAGGAAGGTTGTCAGTTGTTCATCGTTTGTCGAGTTGAGAAGGAATAAGCGGAATGCCGTATCCGTGTGCGTGATCTCAATCCTATCCGGGTTCTTCGTAGTATTGATTGCAATCGCGTAGTCTATCAGTGTTCCGGAAGACGAGTAGTTTGACAGAGACTTTGCGTTTGTTGGACCATCGTAGAATGTGTTGGCATCGATATAATCGTCCAAGCGAGAGGTGGCGTCTTGAATCGTGACGTTGTATTGGAATAACGACAGTGTGCTGTCCTCCCAAATCTTAGCTCTCCTTTCCGCGGTCGTACTCCATTCCTTTGTTACAGAGTTATTTGGGTAGACTCCAGACACCTTCGCAAGCTTCGAGATGGCGTAAAGAGCTGCTGGCACTAAGGCACAGTTCACGTCGAATGGGATGCGACCATTGGCAAGGCCATATGTCGAATCGCGCCACTGGCCAACTAACTCACCTTTCTTGAGTTGGATCAGATTCTCCACATCTTGCTCCTCTTCGAATGACCTCGTGATGTTCATGATCTTCTGTGCGTTGATGTAGCTCAGTTCGCCCCAAGTCAGATTCTGATTCGCAACATCGACTTCGCCCGCTTTTGTGCTGAGTAGTAGGTCGATTCGATCTGGTAAGACACTGAAATACCGTTCCATAAGAACAGGTAAGAAGAAGTCGGTATCTATCATTGGATACGTGAAGCCAGGGGCAGTCGAGACAATACCCTTTTGCAAGTTCACAAACGTCGCATAATCGCCGATAGTCTCTTCATGGCAGACGGATCCATCGGTACGATTGATACGTTCCAGAACGGCACCTATGACTGCCTCCAAGGCCGAGCTGTTTCCTACGCTGAGAACAGGCTCGAGCAAAAGTGCAGCGATCATGGTGTCGCGGCCAAAGTATGTCAGGAAGCGCCAGCCACCAGCGAGGAGTTTGTCGGTATATGAGAAAAATGATAATGACCGAACTTGAGATTCTTCTTTTAGTATCAGAGATCGGGATTGATTGTTGAGAACTTGCTGTGGTGAAAGTTGCTTGAGCTGTGGGTAGTTGAACGAAGCTGCGAAACGGTAGAAGCCAGCCCCGAAATTGACAGTGTCATCGTCGATCAAAATGCTGCTTCGTTTGTTTTCCCAGGGCTCAAGAAGTAGGTTGGTTATGGTAATATTGTCCAGCCATAATCGAGATATAAGAACTCCTCCGTTCTTGGCCCTTGTGATATTGGTAGCATTTTGTATGATAGGACTGAGGATGCTCGGCCCCTCAGTGAAGTCTCGGATGTTGCGGATACTCCCCAAAATGGCGACAGTTAGTTTTGCGGAAGTGTTGAAAGAGAGAATGCCCTCGACTCCAACAAATGGATATTCCGAATCTTTTTCATCGCGATTGATGACGCCGAGCGGGGATCCAACGGTCGAGTTGACGAGCTCGATAGCCAGCGTTCCATTCTTCTCGTTCTGGGGTTCGAAGAAAGTGCATATGCCGCTGTTGCCCGCAGGCCATGCAACAATCAACCGTGGACCGATAATGGACAGATTGCTATCGGGGAGAGGGCTTGTGACAACAACCTGCGCGTCGGTGTTGCAGTCGGAGTAAAAGTAGTTCTCGTAAGGTGGATCGCTCAACTGCTGGGTTATAACAGGGCATGACCCCCCCAACCCAAAAGTGAAATACACCACAGTTAGTAACACAGCTATTACAGGTGCCATTGTAACAGGTATGCAAACTGAAAGATCAACTCGGGGCGGAGAAGGTACCAAAGCCATGATGCCGTTATATATCAGCGATCGACATGGCGAATTGCGGGGTTAGCGTGAGCTTCACAGTCAAGAAATCAGGAAATCAACCATCTTTATTTGTGTAGTGCCGCCTTAGTTATTAAAGTTCTGTAGAGGGTGTCAGCGATGACGACAATGTATGAGAGTCTAATAATGCTTCCTTTCCAGTTGATGAGTAAGACGATATTTCAGCTCAAGTGCCCGGGTGGGTCCAAGCTCTGCATTGTCGCCAGCTCCTGCCCAACACACGAAGCAGCGCGTTGAGGAAGGAGTTGTCTATGCATCCAACTCCGCCGCTGATCTTTATCCAAGCTGAACTTCACGCTTCCAAGAAACATCAATAAACAGGCCAGCAAGAATGGCGGCCTCGCCCGCAGAGACCCGGGTATATTTGTTCCACCTACCCGCGGAGCTGTATCGCAAGATCGTTTCGTATCTCAAGAAAGATTCCCTGAAGAATCTTCGCCTGACATGCTCGACCCTGAAAAAGCTCACGCCTTTTATCATTGACCGCGTTTTCATCTCGGCCAACTCACTCAACATCCAGGTCTTTCGCGCAGTCGCAGACAGTGAGACCTTTCGACGCAGCGTCACCGAGATCATTTGGGATGATGCGAGATTGTCCACCGGGCCTGAGGACATGGGAGAAGAAGATCGCTTTTTCGGCATCGGTGACCCAGACAAGGTTGTGACTGACAATGGCTGCCCATTCTGGTTCAAGGCGCGCAGACAAGACACTGATGTGCCTGAGTTCAGTAAGCAGCGTAATCCCCCGGACTACAACAACCTAAGTGTGGAGGCTTCATGGGACTATTACAAGGGTCTCTTGGAAGACCAGCGCCAAGTCCTACAGTCAGGTGCTGATATCGGTGCTTTCAAACATGGTCTAACACGGTTTCCGAATCTTAAGCGAGTCACCGTCACTCCTTCAACGCACGGCAACATCGGGCAGCCAATGTATCAAACACCCATGATAAGAGCGTTCCCATATCGTTTCGACTATCCTTTGCCGAAAGAGTGGCCATTCGCCAAGTATGGAGAGCCGCGGGAGGTATATGCCTGGATACCCGACGACGAAGACCCCGATAATTTCATCGGGTCGTGCGAATCCTTCCACAATTGCAACCCGGAAGAATACAGGGCTAAGTGGCGTGGCTTTCGTGTCGTACTACGAACATTGGTCGAAAACAGCAACGAGCATAATGTCACGGAGCTGATTGTTGGCGGTGCCGAGATTGTGACTGGTGTGAACTGTCGTCTCTTCGATCAGCCATGCCGAGAGTATGCTGACTTGGTCACTCTGCTCAAACGGCCAGGATTTCACCGTCTCGCTCTCGACCTTTTCACGGGCATAGACGAGTTTCGCAACTGGAAATCATTTCGAAGCGGCCTTATATTCAAAGCTCTATCAAAAGCAAAGGATCTTCGCCACATCACTCTTCATGCAACGACAGACACTACATACGGCGAAACTATGTATCCCCCCGGCCGTGATGGACTGCCTGATTACTGGCCGTTTCCGCTACAGAGCGTCTTTCCCATCAATTGCTGGCCCAAGTTAGAGCATTTCGGCATTTCCAATATTCAAGTCACGCAAGAAGATCTACTCTCATTTCTCGCGGCCCTGCCATACTCCACCCGATCCGTGGAGCTGAGTAATCTGGCGTGGGCTAATGAGGATGAGGGTTACCGCTTCCTACTCAACGAAATACGCACCAGACTGGACTGGTGCTCCAGGCCTGTTGGCGAGAGACCTAGGTTGAAAATCCTCATGCCGAAGGTGCTGCAATGGATTCAAGATGGATCGTATGTGGACATGAGCAGTCTAGCAGATGCATTCCTGTACGACAATGGAGAAAATCCTTTCTTGGGGACAGCTTTCTTCGATAGAGGTGGCGTCTGCAAGAGCTTTTTTGATCCGGAGGTTTAATATTTCTACGACTGAGTTTGACTGAAATTACGACCTCTCAGAATTGAGAGGGAGGCAGGCCTGATGATATATGGACTATGCCTTTAATTTGCGGAGTAAATTATCACTGTAATTGGTCTCACAGTAGCTAGGTGTCTCTGAAATGCTAAACACTCACCTTCAAATGAACTCTCGTGATGCCTGTTGCCAGAGGTGCACCTGGTAGGATTGCCGGGGAATCGCTGTGCCATCCGGTTCGGACCTTGTTGAGGACAATTCATCAGAAAAGATAACTGTCAAATGACAGTTCGTGTGATCAGAAGTGTTGTTTCATTAAGTACGCATTGCGATCATCTTAATCACAGGATGAGTCACTAGCAGACCCCGAGTAGCTGTGCCATCCGCTTACAACTATCTCAGAGCCCCATCCAACACATCCATCTCACTTCACTTCGCCTCACTCATCAGTGCCTTTTATCACGAACATTATCCTCCAATCCAAAACCCACCAAAAATGCAACCCTCACAGCAGCCTGTCCCCACAAGCTCCCCAGGTTGACCCAATCCTCCCACCTCCAAATACCTGGAGTCCAGAACACGCTTCCCAGCGCAGCCCAGCTAGCATACATATGTAGCACGTCGCAAATCAAAATCCCGATGACTACAGTGCGCCATACGCGAAAATCATTTGTCGATCTGAGTAGAATAGCTTCGTTATAAGCGAAAAGGGTGTATGTTGCTGCGATTTGGTCGTACATAACTTGGCTGTCGGGCGCGTATATGCTCGTTGGGCTCATGGTATTGAGGAATAATGCGGGGGCAAACCAGAGAATAAGAGAGCCTCCGAAGGCAGCGAGTGGCTCAAACCAGAGGAACACGAAACGGTAGAGAAAGGGTATGTGTGTGAGTGTTTTTTGCGCCATCGTCATGTTGAGTTTGGGGGCCAAAAGTCATAAGCAAGTCAGGCTGAAGATCCAAGAATGCGCTGCGTGATGGGTAGAGCGAGCTTAAATACCTACTGATCTTCAAGATCCACTTTCACCGTTTCACACGTGACCTGACCAAACATTTCTAATCGCACATCGCGTTCATATCCGCATCCCTCAATTCCTATCCATCTTACCTCTCAAGTGCCCAATCGGCAAAATCCTACAACTCTCGCTTTTACGCTCAATCATGCCCGAACGATCTTCAACGCCCGAGTCTCATCAGGACAACAAAAGGCTTCTCCATGATGCTTTTTTCAACTATGTTGAGATTCGACAACAGATTGAGAACAACAAGTGGCTTAACGACGAGACTATTGATTCGCTTGCCAAACTTCTACATGCCAATAAATATGAGAATATACGGGTGTATAACCCGGGATACATCAAATTCTCGCAGCGCACTCTTGCCCGACCTCCTCCCAAGCTTACCACTGGTATTGCTATTATCCCGCTAAACCACAACAATACCCACTGGACGGTAGCCAAGGTTGACATCGACAGGAAGGAGGTGCAGTAGTACAATCCCCTTCCATCTGCAGATAACCTCAAGGATGCTCAGCGCCTTGCTACCTGGTTTAACCCAACCGCCGAGGCCTTCTCTTTCACAGAAGCAGTATGTCTTAGCTTTCTCTCTCTAGTGTCGTAGTGACAATTGCTATACTCGAGCCATATGTATACTAACAGCAATATGTGTATAGTCAGGACCGCGTCAGAAAGACAGCCGCTCCTGTGGTATCTATGTTTTAGCAGCAATTGACTACTGGCTGCGAGGTTGTGACCTACCTCACTCATTCCAAAACCCAAGCGCCTTTCTCCTCGATGTCCTCAACGCCAACACCGACACTAGTTCTACCTCGATTACTCCCCCTGCCAAGCGCCACCGACAGTCCCCCGAAAGGGTTCATACTATTACCTCAACGCCTGATACGCTTGCTGAGATGCTTTCCAATCTTCAGCATATCGGCACCACCCTTCAGGCGCAGCTTGTTACCCAGCCTCTCTCTTCAGTGGAAGATGCTACTAGAGTCTTGAGGCATAGTACGGAAATACAACAAGCAGTTGAGGCCAATCTCCAACAACACCAAGATTACATCGAGAATGTAATAGTCTACCAGCAAGCTCATGCCCTCTGGTCTAAGATAAAATTACCTAGTCCTACCTCTGAGGGTTTGGATAATATCCGCAGGCTTATTATGTCTCGTATGGCGGAAGCTTTTGCCGCCAACGTTCAAAGGGAGCTTAGACGCCTCTCTGCAAATGGTGAGGACAAGGCTGATCTACACAGCCTTGAGGCCCGTCAGATCGAATTGCAGGTATTGGTTAAGGAGGCTAAGGAGGGGGTTCAGCAAGCAAATGCAAGGCTTGAAACTGAGAAGAAGCTGGCTGCTATTCGTGAGCAAGCGCAACGGGTTGTTAACTTACTTCAATCTGAGCATACGGTGCAGCTCGGCTGAAGTTGAATACCCGGGGAATTGGGAAAACAGTGACTCTCATGGAGGATATGCAAGATGTTCACATACAAAGATTCAGCCTACCAGACATAGTATCCAGCCTGATATTTGCCATTGAAGAAGTGAACCATTTGCCTACAATATGCATGAATAAAAGGCTCAGCACTCAAGAATATCACTGCTACAATGTCCAATACAAGGTTTTTTCCAGGTTCTTATAGTCAATATGCTTTTCCAGCGCATGGTTGGAGGTCTTTGTTGTACCTTTCGAGTAGCGCATCGCCAACGCTCTGTTTTATGTGGGTTGGCGTTGGAACCCCAATACATCCACGCTCGCATATATCTGTTACAACAATTGGGTTCCGAAGCAGAAACTCAGCAAGAACGACAGAATCTATTGAGAAGTAACTATATACCCACGGTAGCTTAGTAACTACCGAAAAGTGCCATGCAAGTGATCTCTGGTAGCCCGATCGGATCCTGACGATGGGCCTTGGTCCAGTGTAATTGGCGAAGGCATTCTTCTTGTGTTGTGCCAATTCGCAATATCCCGTACTGTTGCGAAGAAGAAAAGGTAACTCGCAAATAAACCACACCTGCACAACAGAAATATGCCCAGGTACCACAATAGCTCGAGAAACAAAAACAAACAAAGAAAAACAGACGGCGCCTAGCCTGAAAGCTAACGGACTGAACTATGGATGCCTTTCGGCTTAAGCTCCGACTGCTCAAATAGTGACCTTGCCTAAAAGTGCCATTTGCCTATTTGGATAAAGAAAGATGAGAGTAGCATGGCTTTTACTCTTCTTTACCAGGGCGCACGTTCTCGGAATCATCCCGCTGTCGAGATGGTGAGGTCGAAAGAGTAGCTGGGCGGACGGGAGAGAGGGGAGCGGTGAGCTGCCGAAGTGGCAAAGTTGTTGTCTCTCCAACCGATCGCTCGGCCAATTTTCCAGGGGAGTCGCTGCGGCGTGGGAGATTTGTGCGTGGAAGCAAGGCAACAGGGGCCTCTGGTCGTCCCCTAGACTGAGATCGTGCTTTCTAAGGACGAACGGGCTCTTCGGTTGGGGATTGTTCGCCCCGGTTTGTGACATCCGTCTCAGCTTTGACCTTGTTCCAATCGCGATGGTCCGGAAGTAGCTCTGGGTACCCCGCGGCGCCACTCATTGCAGCAATTCGGATGATAGCCCATTGGACATCGACCATCATCTTACACTTGAGTGCATCGTCTAGTGGCATAGCAATTCTGACTTCGTGACCGGAGAGAACAGGGGTCTTTGTATCAGCTCGCACGGCATCAATGTCGGCGCCTCGGTCGTTTTGGCCGGGGGGGCTTCCGTCCTCCTCATGTTGAATCTGCGTTTGGGCCATTGCGTCCATTGCGTCCCTATCGGCCATCTCGTCGTCTGGTTTCCCATCTCGACGTTTTAGCCAATGGAATTGGATGATAACATCGACCCAATCCTTTCCCACATGACTTTCGTCGCGAGATTTGTCGGGCACATGAGGCCCAATAGCTTTGCAGAAGAGACCGAGACGGCCCTGGCCCCAGTAAGCATGAAGCTGGCAGTTTAAGTAGAACATGTTCCAAGCCATGTCAGTTTTCCCAAGAGTGGTGATATCCATCAATAGATCACAAAGCTCAAGGCGGGTTTTTTTGTCGAAGAAAGCATTAAAGCAATCACTCATTACCGTGGTTTGCTGGATAGCCTTTTCGGTATTGTTCCAAGTAAAAGGAAGAATATGGCAAACTTGCCCCTCCGCAGTGCGTTGGAAGATGCACCGCCAAAGATCTCGGGCGCGGCATTTTTTCTTTTCTGCCTCCCTTCGATTATGGGCATCCGGTTTGTAGTCGGAGTCCTTGTTGTCCTTGGTAGCTTTGCTAGCCTTGGTAGGTCGGCTAGGTTCTGCCTCGTCTTGGAGGGAATCTTCGCGATAGACAGATGTTCCACTCTTTCTTGGGCGTAGTTCCCTTTCGGGGAGCGATCGGTTGATGGACTGTATGGCAGGTTCGTCGGTGGTAGGTGGATCCGTTGGCGGAGACTGATCGGCCATCGTAATAGCCTCCAGGGTTTTTGTGAGATCTGAGATGAATTAGTTTCCAGTTTGTACCATTTGGCTATGAGAAAAAGCTTACAATGCTTCATTAGATTGGACATAAGGTTTAGTCTTATATGTAGCAATGTGTCGTCGCAGGTCTCATGGGAAAGCCAACCACCCTCTTCTAAACTTTCGATGGGGAGAATCAAGATGGTGGCGACGTGAGCTGCGTTAAGACGGAATCTTCCTGTCTTTGTTGCGAACGCTGTGTTTTCGGCTATCTTAGCCTGGATTTTGGAAGCATGGTCAAGCCTTCGTTCCTTCTGTTCGCTCAAATTCGACGTCTGGGGTTTACTCCAAGGGAGATTGGCGGTGGCGATCTTTTCAAAACATTTGGCCAATTCTGGCTGGTCCTTAGCGACCTTGCTATCCAGAAAGCTGCGCACGATGCCCACCACCCGATCGCGTTCTCTGGCCGTGCTCATGGTAGTTAGTAGAAGAAAGGGAAGCAGCAAATGGTTTGACCAGGATGCTTGGAGATAGATAATTTGGAAGGTGATGTCAGATGCAAAAGCGAAGATTTAACTTTGCAACATGCAGTGGGAGAATAAACAAATCGTAAGTGGGGGACTGTTTAAGTTACACCCTGACGTACGAAGTGTGCCTTAGGCAAAAGCGGGGCATTGAACTTGTCATGTAGCAAAAGAATTCCCATATGTTTGAACTCTGAGTTCAGTGGCTGATGCAACTTGCACACCTGACCTTACTGAGATTTGACCTACTGGAGGTCGCTATTGATGATACTTTATAGAAAAAAACTTAACATAGTCTTACTGTTGATACCCCAGCCAGTCATGTTTGAACTCTTATTCTGATTCTCGCAAATAATCTTTGGTTTATTTAGGTAGGCTACAGTCATCTCAGGATCAGTCCATCGAGCCTGAACTGGATGCTTAAAGCGTCCAGCCAAAGCTGTCTCTCAAGATCTACCAATCGGTCCCTATTGCCCAATACCTACTGTGTGGTTGTGTCCAGGACTCCAACGGTCATTTCCACCAGAATGTCAAGTATCTGCCCGACAAGGTGAGCAAGGCCAAGTTCATTCCAATTTCACTCCACTACTATTGCGATAGTGTGAGAGAAATGCAATTCGGTTCCTTTGGTAGGCTGGAGTGGCTTCTCATGTCCTCAGGAAAGGCTGCAGCCGTGTACAGATATCCTGAATCAGGGTCTGGGACTTCCCTTTTCATGGGTTCCGCCATACGGGTGTGGGGCTTTAAACAGTAGTAACCTCATTGACAATTCAAGTTAATAGCCGAAGTGCACTAGAAACGAGATTGAATAGCTCTAAGAATACCTATGTAGCAGAAGGTAATGGCATTTTTGGCGTATTACAGGCACACCTACAAAACAAGTATCACGGCATGTTCCATTTAATATGTAATGTCCAGTTTTTTCTCTTTTGTTTCATGCTTGTAAAATGGTGGTATTCCACTCTGGGTAATTTCTCTCGAAGGTCTATTGCAACCGCGTCCGCCCCCTCAAACGTCGCCCGTCGTACGCTTGCGTGCCAGCTGTCATCAGCCGCGCTCTGGCTTTGTATCTTTGCAAACGCACTGTTTCCATCGTTACACAGATTGCACGAAATCTGAAGCCCTAACCCCAACAGGCAAGCGCCCAGGCCTCGTAAATCTGTTTCTCGCAACCTCCAATTTCATACCTTTTCCACAACACATCGAAACCATCACTGCCATTGTTAAACCGCGGTCACCGATAATACACCATCTCTCCCGTCCTCGCCAACATGGAAGCAACAGAGATTTCTCTGCCAACGGCGGGAGAAGTCATGGATCTGGAGGCTCGGAGAGACCACCCCCTCGTATCTGGAATAGAACGTGCCGCACCCTATTACGGCAGATTGAGAAAGCGCCGGGAGCTACCCGTGATGGCAGACTCTGTATTGAAGGACCTGATTGCCCATCTTGAAAAAGCTCAGGTAAGATGAGACTCATCTCCCAACTATCATTGTTGCTAAAATTTCAAGGTGCTTATTGTGACTGCCGACACAGGCAGTGGGAAAACGACCCAACTCACCCAACGCCTAGCCTACATTTTTCACTCGACAGGCAAGCGAATTGTCTGTACACAACCACGTCGACTGGCTGCCCGTCAAGTTGCCGATCGCGTCGCTGAGGAGATGGAAGTCGGCCTTGGTAACCAGGTTGGTGTCCAACACCGTGGACACAACAGAACAAGTGCAAAGACGCTATTGAAATTTGTGACCGAAGGAGTTCTCCTCCGGGAGCGCCAGCATAACGTGTCACTCGATGAATACGTATGCATCTTCTTTTTTCATACACTACCGCAGTGAGCTAACGGACAAATCCAGGCGTGCGTCATAGTCGATGAAGCCCACGAGAGGACCGTTGAGGCGGATATTCTGTTGGCGTTATTGAAATACACATTGCGGAAACGCCCCGATCTACGCTTGGTCATCATGTCGGCCACTGTCCGCGCGCAAAGCTTCGTCGATTATTTTACTGAGTTCGGTGCGGCTTCTTTGTGCATCAGAGGAAGGGCTTACCCGGTCCAAATTCAGTATCTTGATGTTGCCGAATTGGAGAGCCATCGTCTTGCTCTCCATACGGTTGAGATGTTACACAAGAAGAAGCCTCCAGGTGATATCCTTGTCTTCTTGGCATCTGTTGCCGAGGTTGAGTCTGCCGTCTCTAAGCTTCGTGATGCCTTGCCAGACCTTAGCGTTCACCCGTTATACAGCGGTCTCTCGAAAGACAAACAGGCGAAAGCCTTCCGTGATCCCGATGTCAAAGGTCAGCGAAAATGCATTGTGGCTACAAATGTGGCAGAGACCAGTATTACGGTATCCGGTGTCGTCTATGTTGTTGGTAAGTGACCAACGACCTTTGGACAATCCATGCTAAGATACAACAGATTCCGGACTCCAATTCGTTGATGGTTTCAACCCTCGGGCCGGCATTAATACTCTCACCAGCTCGGTCATTTCGAAAGCATCGGCCATGCAACGATCCGGCCGCGCTGGCCGAACACAAGCCGGCGTGTGCTACCGTTTGTACACCAAGGACATGTACGAGAACAGCATGCTGGAATATACAATTCCGGCGATTATGCGTACAGATATGACCCGTTCCCTGCTTGTACTTAAATCGGCTGGAATCACAAACATGAACACACTTGACTTGCTGGATAGTCCACCTCCAGAAATTTACTTTTCTGCTCTTCAAGAGCTTCGAGCCATGTAAGTGTTTAAGAAAGCCAGATGATTCCAGGTCTAACGTAAATAGGGAGTTTATCGATGATGCTGGCGGCATTACGGAGACTGGATTACTCGCCGAAAGGCTCCCCGTACAACCAGCCTGGGTTAATGCTTTTGCTGTGGCGAACAAGCTTGGGTGTCTGGCCGATGTGGTCACTATTGCCGCCCTTTCCGAGGCAAGCAATTCGCCATTTACCAAGCCACACGAGCAACGTTACGCTGCCGCTTTCGAGCGGCAGCAATTCGCAAATCCCAAGTCAGACCACTTGACAGAACTCTCTCTACTCAATAGGTACCTGGGGTTGAAGGCGACTCTTCGCGAGGAGGAACTGCGAGTTTGGTGTCATGAGACTTTTGTGGATCAGACTGTATTGGAAGAGGCATGTCGTATCCGAGACGAGCTCCTTCAAGTTTGTGTCGGTATTTTCAGTCCGCAAATGCCTCTTCCAATACAATCATCTTCTGAAGATGATCATGAAACCTTGATCCAAAAGTCAATCGCCGGTGGTTTTTACCATCACGCAGCCTGTGTCAAGGTCGCTGCCACGGATGAGTATCGGACGATCCAAAATCACCCAGTTGGCCTCCGGCCAGATAGCTCTCTGAGGGGCTCACGCAATCGGTGGGTCGTTTATGATCGCATCGACTATGTCTCGCACCAGTACATGCGACACGCGACGGTCGTCGAAATTGAGTGGCTTCTGGTAAGATTTGCTCCCACCATGAGTTATATACGCTGACAGGTATACAGGAGTACCCGTACATGGACCGATCGCGTCTCCCCCTTACAGGCAAAGGCGAACCTCGTTTGTCACAGTTGGGAGAGGAGCTGCGGAAGGCAGGTCGCCTGTAACAGCAACGGCGACGGGCGAAAGCCCCTAAATTCACCTCTCACAAAAGCCTCCGTCTCGATATCTGCCCCTCTGTCTTCGAGTTTTTCGGGGCCGAAAGGCATTGGTTTTATTGTCTTCTCCCATTTATTTCTTTTGCACCTTAGGGATGCTCCTGGCAATGGGCAATAAACTGATGTAATTGGAAGCCGATTCCCCCGAATTCATGTTACTGTTGGCCCTTTACTATTTCGAGCGGTCTCCCCAGACGGACATTACCAGGGTAGAATAGGGTAGGCGCAGGAGCTGTTACATGTGAATACTGTCGATCTCAAGGACAGCTAGTTTGCCATCCGTCACTCGAACCTTTTCCTGATCCTTGTCGTTTGATATTGTGTTGTTTTTACCTGTATACCGCGGGACTTGCGCCTCGGGAAAACTCAAAAGTAACTTGTCGTTTAAGACACCATTGCTATTGCTGCTCAATATGTTTACAAGGACCGCTGTTCTTAGCTCAATGCCCGAGGCACTGAATGGCGGCCAGTCCCTGAATAAATGGCGATACGCTACTCGGGGTCTACTAGTAACTCATCTCGTGATAGGGATGCTCAATGCGTACTTAATAAAACAACACTTCTGATCAGACAAATAAGTTGGGCTACAAGCGTCGTCGTTTGAAAGATCTAAATACAAAGTAACACCTGGAAGGCTCTATCTCATAGCCCCCGATTCAGTAAATCTGCCTTTCGGGAACAAGGTCACAAGGTACCATTAGATCTCAAGTCTGTTCTCGTGGAAATTGACTATATCAGGCCTCGATTATGAGCGACTAGACTGCCTTTCGGCCGAAGTTCTTGTTGAACTAAACCCTGTCCTCGCGGTCGACATTTCTGCCTTCACTCTTTAACACGCGCTCACGGAGACGCATAGGGAGCGCTCGCAATCCACCCAGATTGTCTTCAAATTGCTTGTTGGCTGTAGAGACCGAATCACCAGGTCTCAAGGTCCCATTCTCAACAACGCTGAACTGCACAGTCTTGCCTAACGTGGTCCTCCAACGTGTATCAGGAACCATATCGGCCGTGACCTTTCGGCCGCAGCGCTGCCAGATGTCATACTCATCGTAGTCGCCCCATCCTGGGCCGGCGTGCGTTGGACGGGAATATTTAACATGGTGGCCCATAGATGTTGCAGACATAAAGCCGCCCGCAAGGTCCTTCCGACCGATGAACGTTGTCGAGGTCGAGATCATCGTTGTTGTCTCGTCTTTGCAACTGACAAGTTGCTCCGGTGTCCAATGAGTGCCGTCGGCTAGCTCCGAGATGGCAATGCCGGTGTGGAAAATTCGAATTGTGTCACGCGCGGGGTCGTCGGTCGTATAAACGTCCAGCAACATGGGGATGTCGCGACGATCGTGGTCGGTTCCTTCGTCAGCCTTGATTGGGGGAAGGTGGAATTCCTTCCAAGCTTGAGCCTCCATTTCGGGCAATTGGTCAAGAGCGATGCGCTTCGTGATATGGGGCCCTTTCGGGGATACGACAAAGATCCATGTTTTGCTTCGATCAACTTCGTTGGACGACATGGGTGTTGGTATAGCTTGGCATCGGACTTTAACCTCCCTTTCCGGGTTCTGGTAAGTCACGAGTAGAGACGTCCCAAGCTCGTTTTGTCGATCGGCCATGCGTGCTATGGCCGCCTGCTCCACCTTGCTTTTTCCTCCAAGTTCCGTATATCTGTATTCTTCGGGGTATTGAAAGCTCTCCAGAACTTCCTTCATACGCGCTGGATCTACGTCCTCCTCATCCTCTGCGACTTCACGGCCGACGGTAATGGTCTCTTGGCTTGCGGCAATCGGGATGTTTGTAACGGGATTCGCTGGAGGATGACTGGGTTTGGCTTGAGATCCTGGCGCAACAGATTCAGGTGCTTTTGTTGAAGTAGGTTGGGCAGGCTCGGGCGCAGCAATCTTTACTGGGTTAATATATGCCGATTGGAAGTTTTCCTTTACTTACTTGGCGCTTCTTGACAGCGGACACATGGAGTAGCTGGCCGTTGAATTTGAGACTTGGGATGCGATCTTTGGCTTTACAAGCTAGTTCCTTTGAAGGAAACTCGACAATACAGTAGCCAAAATGTTGCCACTCCGCTGGCCGAGTCTGAGAGTCTCCAGGCGACCAGTAGATAATGATGCCTCCATAGCCTTTTGCTTGGAGAAATTTCAAAACGTTCGACCTCTGGACATTGAGAGGTATGTTTCCGATGTAAAGCAAACGCCCTTCCTCTAAGGGCGCGTGGGGTAGTGCGTCTGCATCAGACATCTTCGTAGTGCAATGGGAGAATGATGTGCAATGGAATTTCATGTATCTCAGGCTATGGGGTTTAAAGAAATATGAATGCAGTCAAATGGATCTCGCTGGTGCAGGTGAACACTGACGCGGCGCACCGTGCAGGCAGAAGTGGAGACGCAAACGGACAAGGGCATGGGAGCTGCCTACCTAGGTATGCAGAGGTAGGTATGCAGAGGTAAACATCGACCAATCAATTACTTAGGTAGGTACCCAATTGCCAAGTTCGTTAACCCTATCAACTGTTAAAAGTCTTGGGTAGACGGTGCTTGCTTGCAGCAGAACACTCTGCTCGGATGCCTTCCTACATCAAGGCGCTGAAATGTACGACTGCAAGATGAGGCTGGAATAACAAAGCGGTAATCACTTGGTGATGAGGTGGTGTGCCGATAAAACTTCCCATATTAATGTTTAAAAAAGCAAATTGGTGGCGAACATTAGTACGTGAGACGTCACAGTCATTGCAGAATTGTTCTTCGAGTTTCCCACAAGTACAATTATCTTGTTTGTAGAGTACCTAGCGGAGCAGTATGAACAGTCCCGAAAACACAAACTTTTGAGGGGTTTCCCCTGCGCCCCTAAGTAACCACCAAAAAAGAAAAGGAAAAGCCTTAGATATTGCAACCTGTCCCACCTCCATACTCTCCCGGAGTGCATCCATCAGTGCTGCTCCCGGTTGCCATATCTGAGGTTTCCCTCGAGATCAACAGAGCAACAGGGAAATCTCCAGAGGCTTGGCCCACTGTGATGGGCAGGGAGGTGTTCCTCATATGTAGTTCCAATAGGCCATGGTCTGTAATGTCGCCAAAGAAGAAAAGGAGAACTCCAGATACAACACAATCAAACGCTCTGCGGTATCTATCGGAGCGTTGTATCAGGGTATTCAATCGGAACGCCTCCGCTTAGCTGCTCCTTCAGAGCGGCCATCTGGGGAAAGAGTGCGCTTGTTGGGATTGTTACTGAACATTTCATCAATCGTCTCCTGTTGACCTTCTTCGTTGTCGGCAGATTGCCCTTCGGGTTGGGGGGGGAATGCTCTCTCTAGGAACTGTTCCATCGCGTCTTGACGGGCCACTAGCTCATTGTACTGATTTAGTAGCTTATTGAACGGATTTAACTGGTTTTGTAGAGCGTTGACCGTGTTACGGAGGGCCACGTTTTCCAATCTTCGCTGCTCACACTCGTCGGCGAGCTTCTCGTTGGTTGATTGTAGCTCTTTGATGAGCCTTTCGGCGGTGGACTTTTGTTCGTCATGTTTCGCTTCGAGTTCGGTTGTTCGCTCGTCAGTCTGCTTTTCAACAGCTTTGACATAGTCTTCCCATTTGTCTAGGGAAAGCTGAAGTTCCTTTGCGGTCTCCTTGAATTTGAGACCCTCTTCCGCCACCAAATCCTTGTGTTCCTTGTGGCTACTTTCCAGCGAACTGTGACCGGTCTCGAGTCGTTCAATTTTCTCATTCATACTCTTGCGGACATATGCTGTCTGAGACGTTAGATGTTCCAAGCCATCACGGCATCTAGATCGAACATCGTCTATCTTCGCCTCCAATCGAAGATTACCTGAATGCAGCCAACCTGGGGACTTCTGCTTTCCGTCCTTGTCGAATTGACTGTACACGCGGCTCATGTCACGGCGCTTCTCAGGAGCCGATCGGACTAACGGAGGTGTCTCAGCTGTGCTTTGTCGCGCGGTGGGCCTTGCTGGTGTGCTCGTGGTATCCTCCGGTCTCATGTCCATGAGATCAGGCCAATGACGGTCTTGCGTGCCTTTCAGCTCAGCCGGTAAAGTAGGGTCAAAGGACCAAGGTTTTGTTGGAATCGCAAGCGAGCCTGGCTTGGATTGATCGCTAGGCGCTGTGAAAAGAGACGACAATGTATTTGTCTCACCATGGGATGGACTGTTGGAGCTTCGAAGATTCGCCGAGCCATCAGACGATTTGCCACGAGAAGCAAGTTCCTTTGAAGCTGCACGAGCAACAGAGTTAGGCTTACTGTGATTGGGCTTTGGCTTTCGATTGCTCATCTGAAATCGTGAATCTTCAAGGCTAAGGTATCCTTGGTCGGTATCATTATACGAACCTGGCCTCTTCAAGGTCCCACGTGGCTTTTGAAAGGTCGAACCCAACGGATTGGATGTCACTTCAGGGGTTGCAACATCCTTTGCTGGAGCAGAGGACGTTGGTGCAGTAAAGGGAGTAGATGCTAGTGAGCCTTGGGAAGCCTTTCGGCTTGCGACGGCACCTGGATTGGTTGTTGCTTGATTTGCGTTGTCCGTTGCAGCGGCGGAAGATGCTGGTGCAGTAGGGATAGTGGTTGCTGGAGGAACTTGGGAAGCCTTTCGGCTTGCGTCAGCAACTAGATTGGTTGTTGCTTGATTTCCAGATTCCTTTGCAGCATTTGGGGATGTCAAGTCCACACGGGCAGTTGACGTGATGATAGGGCTATTTTTCACCGCGGGGCTGGCTGCAGCGTTGAGCTTGGGATCTATTCCGAAAAGTTCGAACTCCCGGGAAGAAGAGTTGCAAGCTGGGTAAGATATGGTGTCTGTTGGGATCTCGGAGTCCCATGCTTTGGACAAAGCATCTCGTATTTCGACGAGCGCCGAATGTCCAGGCCCAAAAGCAGACACCAGAACAAACCATAGAGAATATGGAATGTTCTGGGTCAGTCGCGAACCAGCCTCGCGATACAAGGCGTTGTCCCGTATGTCGTCGAGATGAAGGTCCTTGTCCCCCCATTCCTTGGAGCACAACAAAACAAAGTATGCTAGCTCGTCGGCTAGCTGCCCGTCCATCTTTACTCGGATCGCCTCGAAGTTTTTGAGAGCGGTCTCCAAAAAGACTTTCATCTTCGGCTCCGCTACATGGGCGGCCTTCGTGATATTTTTAATGAAACATCTTGCCGACGACTTGGCCTGACCGCCATATGGGACATAGGCCCCCATGATCGGAATGACTGATGACAAGATATGCGTAATCGAAAATAAGAGGCGAATCTGGGATATGTTGTGGTGGAAGACTTTGTAGTTGTTGATGCTAAAGCTACGGCTGTGCTAGATTGGAATTAAGCGAGCACAAGAAAAATCAGAAGGCCGAGTTATAATAGCCCTAGAGAGAAACAGGCGGCGCTATATGGATACTGTCCTGAGCTATAGCAATTAGCTACAGATCTGCCTAGAAAACCAACATTTATTCGACGGAAGCCTGGGGGTTCTGCTTTAGTCACTCCGGCTCCATTTCTAGGCATTAATGTGGGGCATCCGATGTTAGCTGCGTCTCCGTTATGTTTCTTCTCGCCTGTTTCTCTCTTTTGCTTGACAATATCTCCATACCTCTCGCGCATCCACTTCCAAATGTCATCAGACTCATCAGAGACAGCGCAACAAACAGACTCATCTTCATCAGGGTCGGAATCACCACCGCCCCCTGACCGGTACATGATGGGCGAGCCTCTACGGGTTTCTACACCTTCTGGATTTCCCCCTTATCAAAAAAGAACTCACGGGGACGATGCAACTTGGTACAACAGGTACGTTGGAGCATGGGAGCAATGGGGCCGCGAGGTAGTCCCCCACGAGAAAGGCCTTTGGATCGAAACGGTGGGACTCCTACGCCCAACTACGATAAACACAAAGAAAATTCACAGCCATGGCCTTGGAAGAGGCGTCAACGACAGCAACATTGACGACACTATATCTTGGGCAAAGGTTGTCGCAGTCATGTTGAATGCGGATTTCTTTCCAGAAGTCAAAGGTTCGATCTGGATGGCTCGTGTCCGCCAGAAATTCCCCTACGCCACAGCGTTGAAAGACGTTCAAGAACACTGGAATATGATGCCGCCGATCTCGAAAGAGGAGGCACAGCCACGGGCGATACCAACAGCCACATTGCCAGCAGCAACGAAGACGCCAACAATTGCTGGTACTCCATCGACTCCCGCCCATCAATCGCCAGCGACGTCCCACCATCTGGGAGATGAAGGGACTCCCACACCAGCCCCACGACCAAACGGTGCCGCCGCCGATGCTCCATTCGCCTCACTCGAGGAGGCGAATAGGGAGTACAGCAGGCTGAAGAAGAGGCTCAGGGACTCCGATCTGACAGTCTCCGCTCTCGAGAAAGAGGTCAAGAAAGTAAAGCGCAAGTTGGCAGCATCCCAACTGGTAAATTCGATGTCGGAAGCGCGCCAGGCCGATGACAAAAGACGTATCGAGACAATGAAAGAAAATCTCGACGCTTTGACCGAAGAGCTAGAGTCAATGGAGCAGGGGATCCGAAGTCAAGATCGAAAGGTCAAAGACGAGGCCCAAGTAGGTTACACAGATCTGATCACCAAGACCATTCGTGATGAGTTCAACGTGGAGCTAAACCACAAGTTGAAGGCCCAGATCGACGAGATTAGGGACACTGTAAGGGAGGGCCAAACTCAAAGTTCCGAAAGGTTGAAAGAGGAAGGTAAGATATCAGATGCTATTCGGTGCCTCAGCGTTTCACAAAGCGCATTGCTAAAACTCAATAGCGACCCAAATCCAAAAGGCCAACGACAAGCTCAAGGACATGGAAAGGCAGAGCCGAAAGGCAACTTCCGAAAGGTTGGGAAAGCAAGGTAAGATATCATATGCTATTCAGTGCTTCGGCGTTTCACGAAGAGCATTGCTAAAACTCAATAGCCACCCAAATCCAACAGGTCAACGACGCGATCTTCCAAGCTTACAAGGACGACGTCGCACTGGACAAGGCCGCCTTCGAACGAATCTTCAAGGACCTTGATATACTCCCAGAACAAGGTGTCTACGATACCTGCTGGGAGACATGGATGAATCTAGAAACCCTATAACCAGTGGAACTATCCCAATTGCGCAAACGCCAATCGGCCAAGGGTTGGAGCTTTTTATGGTTGATGGCATGTGGGCGGATATGCCTGTAGAAAGCCAGTCGCCATCGTTCTTTTTGGAAGGGGTCCGATTCAAACTCTGTCTCGATGGTTGACATGCAAATTGTTCTTTAGCCCATCAACTGAGCCTTCAACTATGGCTGATGATTGGGAACAAACTGCCAAGGCCGCTAGGAATCAAACTATTCTGGCTATTCAAGCGACGCCTACGGAATGTGAGCGGTTGGGGGCCAGGGGAAACCCAATGCTTTCATATAACTCATGATCGGGCTCGCGGATGGTTTTTTCTCTTGGGCAGATGGAGCAGGAAGACCAATATGGAAACATGAGCAAAATGCCTAGTGGTTTTATTTAGTAGCTAATCATCTGAGTTGTTCCCGATTAGTATGGTCCTATCTCTCGATGAATGATGGCCAATTGACTACGATGTTCCTTGATCAATGCAAAGTTCTGATTTGCAAAGACATCGACCAGTCTTCCAGTAAGATTCTCCGTAACTGACAGTGATGGCATCCCCGGCTTGGATTGGTTTGATGGCATTGAATATGATCCGCCATTTTCCTGATATCGGTAGGGAAAGAAACTCGGTGTTGGGGTCACACGAGTGATTTACCTTCCGGCCCCAATTGCCAGCGTCTCGGCAATACACTAAGCAGATGGCCTGGAATCCATCGCCAAGATCATCTCGACAAAGTTCTGCTCCCCAACCGTCATTGTGGCCTCCCAGCGGCACTAACTCACCCACAAGCTCACCTATGAACTGATTAACGCTATAGGGAACAGTTGCTTCTACTCCTTCTCCCATATCACCGGCAGGCACAATCTTGGGTACGGCGTCCGATACTGCTGTTTGAACGCAATCACAGGTCCGATTCAGACAAAGGTCGCATTGCCGTTCTTCTGGTCCAATGGCACTTGGATCCCAAGGCCATTCCATCTTCTAACCTGGAGGCTTGGGCCAATCGGGAAATTTTCCAGGTGTCCAGAGATTAGTGACAAGGTTTGTAAACACGTCTGTTTGTTCTTGTATCCGTGTGTTCCGATGCGGGGGATGAAAGCGAACAGTGCATTGGCGACGAAGGTGGCGGCGTATTGGTCGTGTCTGATTAGCAGTGAAAGGGTTCCTGATGTCGAGTCCATTCTTGAGCCAGCTATATTGTGGACGAACACGACCATCCTTGAGGAAAACAGCGGGCATGCCAGGGAATCGTTCCTTCCCTCCCAACGGCCCCGACGTGAAGATTCCGCCACCATGACGAACTTTGGCAGGCCTCGAGCATATCATTTGCTGAACAAGTTTCTTGTCAAAGGGCAGTTTCTGTTTCTCGTCGTTGGACTCTTGTTGTTGGAGTCTTGTAGTTGTGCTCTGTCGCCACGTTGCTTCCCCATTGATTACCTACCTCGTTAGACCCCAATTCGAAGGAAAGGTCGGTGATCAAAAGTTTACCTGAAGGGCGGGCAGCCCTGTATGAGTGTTGACATGACGTTGTAGCTTGCTTGCACCTCCAACAATATATGCTCCACATATGCCGCACTGCTTTCCATATAACTTTTGATGCTCCTCTATGAGGAGAAATCGCTCCATTGCTATGACGCTGATATCGGGAGCTCAGATGTTGTATCGGAGGACTGGAGAGATTGATGGGAGCGCAGCAGTAGTTGTTCGCTTCGAAATAGCCAATCTCAAAGGATTATACGCTTAGTAGAGAAAGCTGCAACATCTTGGGAAAAAGAGATAAGATTGATCTCACATGCCGTATCAGCGAATTGCAAGATGACAAGGGCTTATCGGGGAGATGATAACAGGATACCAAGCAATATGCATATAAGAGTTTACTGCCTTATTCACGATAGGTACTAAGCGGGGCTTGCTTGTGACACATCTGGTGATAGATATGGTCCCAGGTACTTTGAGGACAACGATGGCCTTTATGTCACCTATGCTTGTATAAGACCATTTCTGGCCTTTGAGGTTTACAACGGGACAAAGCCAAAATACTATATTTGAGGTGATGAACACCCAAGTTGACCTGCTGTACATAAATCGAATAGACAAAGAACAAGAGTCCCCAAACACGATCAGATAAAGTTAAGGTTTTCGGTGATATTTACACTTGTCAAAGGGCATCATGACTCCTTTGCCCACACATGACCTTTTTTTTTTTTTTGCCGTGCCTGAACATAAGGTTTAGGCACAGCATAAATGCCTTACTACCTTGCTTGTCCCCCAAGACGTTGGAGTGTGATATAGTTATTAAATAGAGGGGCTTTAGACTTTGATGAAAAGATCGTGTTGGCTCTGACCTGGTAAGGCATGTTGTCAGTGCTTTCTAAGCAAACACAACCTCTAATGATAGTGAAAACAACCCGCTAGGCTCCCTTTGTCGTTTCAGGATCGTTGGTGCGAGATCAGATATCATCAGTCAAAGAATATGGTTCCGATTGACTTAGCCGGGAACCTCTTGGGGGAAGGGACCTTTAACGGCCACTTTTGATGATGGTTCATCACTCATACCGGTGACTGTCATTTCAAAAAGAGAGCTTTGTTTTCTGTGCTGCTGCGCCTCTTCATTCTAGACTGCAACGGCGGAAGTCATGGAAAAGGATCTATCACATCGAATACTGTCATAGCTGTGTTATCTTTCGTTGTGTTGATGTGTCCTGTACGCGTTGGGAGTCGTGACTTTCGAAAAGCTTAGCTCTACATCGAATACTGCCCGTCCATTCGTCCTCGCATTGCAAATACTCACTCATTCGTGTGGCTCACTCTGCTGTCCATCTTGGTCGACATATTAATTCTCACCCTAGTCCGCTGCTCGCCTCCGAATCGTATATTTCTTTCCCGACTAGATACAAGAAGGAAGCTGACTCTCGCGGTGAAGAATGCAATGGGACAACAACTGAGACGTTCTGAGTCAACAAAGTCACAGTCACAGGAATTGCTTCCTAAATAGGAAATACGCGCCGCTGGAGGATTCAACGCTTCTAGCTTGGCAAATCGTCAATGAATTGCCAAGGCTTCTCTATGAGGAGGCTACTACCTTTCTCAACTACCCCTTCGATTCCACCCATGTCGGACCTTGAGCTGGATTCTGATTAAGCCAGTACAATTGGCTAGTCTTCCGACAGTATGCTCTTGTTTGCTTTATGTACAAACTGTAGTGAGGAGGTGGCCTTGTTTGGGCAATCCTTCCCATAGCCACGCAAAGAGGCTCTATCAGTCACTTTGATAGAGAGGTGGTATCCATATCATTTCAAATTGACCTGCAGTTATCATTCTGCGATTCAGCTTCATGGAACCAACTTATGCGGATGCAAAGCTGGTTCTTAGAACTTGCTTGTTTCGAATACACCATGCCTCCCAGCTCCAGCGCTAAAAGCCGCCGCACCTTTCACACTCTCCGTGCTAATCACCTTGATACCGTGCTCGTATTCGTTTCTCAGCGCATCCTGGAAGGACGTCGCGCTATATGCTGAATAGTAGCAACTAGCACGATCAACATTCATGCACTCTTGAGGAAACGCCAGAAGCTGTTTGGCGAGTTTCTCAGCTTCTACCAACGCCTGACCCTTTGGTACAACGCGATTCGCAAGACCAAATTGCAGCGCCTCCTCAGCCTTGACGGGTCTTCCTGTGAGGATCATGTCCATAGCTCGGCCTAGGCCAATGATGGCTTGAAGGCGAACTGTGCCGCCGTCAATGAGCGGGACGCCGAATCTGCGACAAAATACACCAAAGACAGCATCTTCTTCGGCGATGCGGATGTCACCTATCAGCGACAGCTCTAGACCGCCAGCCACGGCGTATCCTGCTATTGCACTGATGACAGGCTTCTTGACCTGCATTCTGGAAGGTCCCATGGGGCCACTATTGTGGCCATCAACAATGTGTCTGGGATCGACAGTCGGACCTCGATATTCCCCAGGTTTCTGGCCCGAATCGTACTTGGCGACTTCGTGAAGATCAAAGCCAGCACAGAAGGTACCATTTGCACCATAAAGAATACAAACCTTCTGGTCTGGGTCCTTCTCGAAGGCTAGAAAGGCCTCGGCAAGTTTTGTAGCGGTTGCGCCATCTACTGCGTTCTTCCGATGTGGACGACATATGGTGATGGTTGTGATGCCATCCGGAGTCTGAGTAGACTGTACAGCTTGAGGCTCAATGTTGGCCATGATCGTTCAATGTATCGCAGGGAATGAACTTTGGAGGATTACAATAGGTGAGTCAAGTAGAGACTGCGGGGTGATATACCGCGTGGCTTAAGTATGTGATGATCGGCAATCACGGATCGCCGAATCCGCCATAGCCGAGGCTGAAAGTCATACAGAATGTGTAAACTCATCACTTTTCCATAACTGGAAACACTAACTTATCTTCTAAGGCTTAAAGCTCCGACCTCAAGTAGCCTAAATAATGGTCTAAAGTGATAAAGGATTATGAATAGTTTGGAGGCTTCTCCGTGAAGTAGCGCGCATAATCATCCTCATTTCCAACTTCTCTTCAACATCGACTACTGATGATCGCTATAAGCGCTATTCTTACACTTAGATGGTTCTTGGGGGTGCCGCATTCGATATCGTAGGTCTGGACTGTTTCGCCGTACATAGCAACACAGATGTATATCTTTCCGAATCCATCCCCATTTCCGTCCTCGTCCTTCTGGGTGTGGGTCAGGGTCCCTTCCTTTTCACACCTATTCCCAGTACTTGCGCCAAAGCTCTGTAATTCGTCCGTTAGCATAGAACCATAACAACTTCACTAAACTGGGAAAAAGAATCAACTATATTTTAGGATAAACAGGTAGATAAAATGAAAGGACGACCCCACAGTATATGGCGACGGGGAAATGTTGGCCCGCGCCAGCTGACCAAAGCATGTACGTTGCTGGTATACAAGATTACCTGTTTCCTGGTAGCTGCCTGGCAAACATCAACCTTTTCTTTTCATCGCCAACTTCCCTCTTTCTAAAACTCTTTGACATTGCTGGTGTTGTCGAATACGTCTGTGAAACCTCGCCACATCATATTTCTCACCAGGGCATCGATTCGTCGACGCTACCAAGGGCCGCATCTCGAACATAACACCCTGTCAGGGTGTCAGAAGAATTAACTGCTAGGAGCATAAGAGACGAAATAATTTAGTCGTTTTATGCTACCTGAGACTACCGTTAGGCTACTTTATTTTGGTAGCCTAAGCCTTAGGGGATAATTCTTCTACACCCTCGATTCCGTCGACACTATGGAGTCAATCTCACTTCCGTCCGACGAGCCGCGCAAAGATCTGTGTATGTCAGATCCAAGATGCAGACTCTGTCTGTTTGACCTCGATGACGATGACGTAGTAGTTGCCTGTGAGTCATCTCATGGCAGAATGAGCACGTGCTTACAACAAATAGATGTTTGGGACAATGCATTCACCGCCGAGTTTACCTTCTCCAGGATGGGCTATCAAGAAGACACCAAGTATTACGTACGGATACACGCTTGCGGTGACAAGAAACGTTGCGACAAAAAGTCCCGCCGTGTTGCCTTTGTTCACGCTGACTGCTTTCGTATCGCTCAACGCAACCTTCAAGGTGCTATATGCACAGGGCGTTTAACCTTCGACCCTACTGTCTACGAGCAAGCCAAGCGTTTCTCTCGCACGAAGGACTTTTTATGTCACAAGCTAGAGGCCGGTCTTGGCGACAAGTTGCCTGCGGAGATCCTTGATAGGATAGCCGAGATGCTCGTCCACGAATGCGCAACTATCACACACCAGCAACAGTCACAGTCATTGGAGCGCATGGAACCAACCACGTCTCTCTGGCTGCACAAGAAGGTCTATGCAACATATATTGTCATTGACGGTGTGCGCTATGTCAAAGAGCTCACAAACTCCAAAGACCACCTCCCGAAAGAGGCGTACGTGACAGTACTCAAGAAACAACGAGAGGATTGTCAAATCTGTGTTGCGGAGGACCATCGTGGGATCCGAGCTGTCAAGTTCTGCTCTACAACGCCTTTGAGTCCAGGTCCGATTGCAGATGCTTACTGGCGAGTCTTTCCGGGATACCCTGAAAGCGGGAAGCTCGTTCTAGAGTCAGATGTAAGCTTGGATTCCGTTAGGGCTCATTCGCCTCCGAGAGCATAAGAGAAGAAATAATCTGGTCATTTTATGCAAGCTTAGGCTAGCAATTAGGCTATTTTGTTTCTGTATCTTAGGCCTCAGAGGACGATTCTCTAATTACCCACCTGGATTCTCATAGTCAGAGGTTGATAACTGACAGACCTTTAGGGCTACAAGCTCCGGGATCTCTTTGTCCCTGACCATCTTAAACCCTACAGAGAAGTCCAAAGCTCCGTCCGCTGGGCAAGCCCGTTGCACCCGACCGAAATCCTCACCCTGTGGAACAGCGATCACACTACCCTACGGGACGAGAATGTATTGATGGCGTCTTTTGATTGTAACGCCAAGGATATCACCGGCTACACTGTAGTCACGGATGGAGACAACATAGCTACCGTACACGCTCACAAACCAGGCGAGAAGGCTAGATTCTATGCTGAGATCGACCATTTCTGGCCATGTGGATATTTCATTTATATGCCACTAGACAAGGATGAATACATCAAGCTGATTGCTGGACGGTCTAGCTATTCATCGATTCACGGAACAGATGGAAAGAGCTCCTGCTTGGCAGTAAGTTGAGCACCCTTGTCACTTTAGTTATCATTTCTAACTCTTCGTTTTAGATGAAAACTAGTAAAGAGAGAAAAGTTATCTTTGGTGCTGCAAAGTCATCGGACGACTGGCAGCGTTCTTATCCTATTCTGATGCCTTCACCAGAACCAACACAGATCTTTTTCAATGAATACAGGCATGTCTCCCTTGACTACGTACGGCATATGGCAGCCGATGGAGCCAAGGAAGACCTTAACCCACACTGGCCACCTCTGGATGTAGAAGACTTCCCGGCTGTCTGCACAAAGAAAAGCGGGCCGTGGTTCAAGTCATCCTGTAGCACGCAAGGAATCATTGGAATCACGCTTTGCCGAGATCTTGCACGAGCACACAAACCTATAATTGGACTATTGGCGGAATACAAAAATGGCCATCGGGAGTGCCTGGGCCAATTTCGCTTTGATAAGTCTCTGGAAAAGGTTCGACTCGATTTGGATACGGACTTCTACGTGGGTACTGGGAGAAACATATGGTCATTCATGTATGTCTCCCAGATCCTCACTCTTCCTCAACTCGACAAGACGCATTTGCGCTGGACTAAGATTTCGCGAGATAGCATCTTGGAGTGGCGGTCTTCGCACTGTCATTCCTTATTGCGCTTTACATCACCGGATGGCGCATTCATCAATCATGACGGCCAGGAGTTGAAATGAACTCGGGGTTTTGCATGTTCCCTGCGTTCGGGATAATGACAGTTGAGAGTTTCTTCGACAAACTCACAGCACCAAGGCGTCATGACTCGATGCTTGCACAATACTGCTTATTACATATGATGGATGAGAAGGTTGGTACACGAGTACAACGAGCAGATCTGGATGTCTTTCTCATGCTTTCTTTCTGTATTCATTCGCTTTTCTCCACGTCGGAAGGCTACTGTTTTGAGTAACGAAAAGGTTGTTGTCCGAGGTTGATGGTGGCAGATGTTTCCGACTCTCCCACGGAAGGCCACCATTGGTAGCGGATTGTGGTCGTTCGGCGGGTGGTATCTCAGGTCTGCTGTGGACGAGAAAGGGTCCGCAAGGGAAGCTAATGCTGGGGTAAAAGAGCTTTACGCTGCGCAGGACTCTTGGCATGCGGTCAATCACGCGTTCTGTACATAGTAGCCTCAGGTTAAAGCTGCTCAGTAGGCATGGACCTTTTCAGCCGTAGGCGTGGTGGTCATTCATTGCAGATAATTACAAGACAAGCACACCGCCGTTTTGGCAGATAGTTATAGAAACAGCCAGCCACAATTACTGATTCTCTCATATTAGCAAGCCTAACGCGCTTTTTCCTGTATGGCACGGAGATGCCGCTGTGATAGTATGTGATGATGGAACGTTAAGCAGCCAAAATGACATTCTAGATTAGTGACTATGATCATCTGTGCAGTAGGTATGTTGACTAAAGCCCATTCCTCGATTTCATTTTGAGGGTAAACCATGCATTTGTACGACACGAACGAGGAGTTATCAGTCCTTGGCGCGGCAGAATGTCTGACCGCATGCCTCCATCAGAGGAAGATTATCGACTAGAATCGCTTGCCACTGTGTTAATCAACGCGAGTGTGGATACTTCTGCCAGCCTCTGTCTCAGACGAAGGAGCTGAAAATACAAAAAGGGACGGGTGCATTCGCATTAGCAGTACCTATCGAGGCGGGGTTGAGTCTAGACCTGATAGACACCAATTGTGGCTGCACAAAACTTTCAATAAATGCCCAAATGGCTTTATTCATGAACATTTGAGATGGACTATCACTTTTAACAAGCGACAACCTTTTTTGACCAATGAACAAGTTTTGGCGATTGACACATGTCCGAAGACGCTGCAGATGTGCAGAGTTTTGACGAGATTGGAGCTGAACTCTCTGCATCTCAGGGCACGACAATATTGATAGATAAAGGTTCATGATGTCGTGGTTCGAGGTATATAAGTAAAGAGTAGGGACGACAAAAAATCGATTGTTTCAAGCACCCTTCCATCTTCAACTCCAGCACCAGTGGAACATCGCAGACGATGTTAGCGCTGGATTTCCCGTAAGAAGCTCGCCACCATATTACTTGATTCGTGGTGCTAACCTGTGTTCAGTGGAGCCAGTGCTCTGGTGTCAGTCGTTACGGCGTCTTCAGCAAAGAGGATGGCGGCTTTACAGGCCTCGAGGGTGTCAACAACTACGTTGAGGCCAACTTCATCTTCAACAACTTCGACAAGAACTGGTACAACCCGAACAACAAGGAACATCAACCCGATTTTAAGCCACCGGGAACATTAGCTGATGCTGTCAATCGTCTATTCTCGTCCAAGTATACCGATACCTGGGACACATTTGCGAGTACCAAGTACTGGGCTGAGAGTGCTCAGGAAGTCAGTACTGGATACCTTTCACTTGAGTACATCCACAACAACGTCCACGTGAGTAGCTTCAATCATACGAAGCAGAGTATATTTGATAGCTAATGTCTACTGTGAAAAAGAATCTTACCGGTGGATCTAATTTGACGAAGCCAGCCCCCGGTGCCATTGGAGGTTATGGCCTTGGCCACATGTCGGACGTTCCAGTCGCGGCCTTTGACCCTGTATTCTGGCTACATCACTGGTAAGTTACAGGCCAAAGCCCTTGTTGGGATTAGCTGTTCTAACATGGAAAAGTAACATCGATCGTCTGCTAGCCATGTGGCAAGTCTTGAACTGGCAAGCCTGGTTTGACCAGCCTCGCTTCAACAAGGGGAAGGTTCCGGACAAGAGTCAGTACGATGATCTTTTGCCATTCCACGCCATTGAGACCGACGATCCGGCTACTGGGTATTGGAAGTCGCACGACGTGAGGGACTGGACCAAGCTCCACTACCAATACGACGACCTCATCCCTCTTCCCGGTGCAATTCTTCCTGATCAAACCCTGAATGAAGACCAATACAAGGCCGATCTTGCAGCACACATCCAGAAGATCTACCCTAGTGCTCAGAAGTACTATGAGGCCATCTATGCCAACGATGACATCCCCAACAGAGATTTCTTCGGGCCCATCAACACTGAGCAGACAACTTGGAATGATTATGTCATTAATGTCGTCTATGACCGATATGCACTCAACGGAAAGTCATATTCTATCCAATTCTGGCTCGGCGGCCAAGACAACAACCGGGATTCAACCTTCAAGGACGAGGAGAACCTGATCGGTCAAGTGTACTCACTGGGTGGTATGGAACCCTCCAATGAGGGCTGTGCCAACTGTGGCGATCAAAAGGATAAGAAGGTCCTCTCACGAGCTCAGGTCCTACTCACCATTCCGGTGATGTCTCAGGCATTGGATAGCCGCTACCGGCACATCTCTTCAACCAAGAAAGACTCTGTCGAAGGCTATCTCCAAAATCACCTGCACTGGAAGTTTGTGGAGATTGGAGGTCAGGAGAGGCCTGCTAGCGACTTCCCTCACACTCAGGTATCTGTATTAAAGGGAACAGGAAAGGCGCATAGGGATACCCAGAAGTCGCTTCCACCGATCTATGCTAACTATGAAATTCTGTACAAACCTACGGAGCAGAAGGCCTGTGGATTGGCACGTGGGGACGATATCCTTGGAGAAGATCAGAACCTTCGTTTCAGAACGTTCGAATAGTTGGATTGTTTAGGCTGGTTTTGCATTTCTATTGACAATCAGTGGGTAATGAGCCTTTTTCTTGGGCATGTGTCATGTATCCTTAAAGTTCTTGTTACCTTTCTAATCTATCTGATGTCCATCACCTCCTCTTCTATGAGTTTCTGTTCCATCGCCATCGCCACTTCACCATTCATATATCCTTCCAAGTATAGCTCTCCAACAAATAACCAGGATGAGCCATTATCTCGAAGCACATAAGGCACGTCGCTACCGAGAATAACTACAGCGTAATCGCCAATCTTTGTATCTGACGGGCCAATCCCAATGTTTCCTGTAGATGTTACCACGAAAGATCTGCTGAAACAGTAGGTATATGCCAGTGTAATATACTCTCTGATTTCTCCACCAACTGACAGCGCTCGCAGCCCCTCTATAGCTCTGGGCCTCTCTTCAGCAACGGTAGAGAAAGCTAGTCCTGACTCTTCGTCTTCTAGTTTCTGAACTAGATAGGCCATACCGTCTTTGATGCTCTGTTCAAGTGAACGCTTCGTGAGATCATAGCGCTCAGCCGTAGTAGCTCTAATGAAAGTTGTCGCCCAAGACGTCAAGTCTCTTATTTCCAAGGTCGATAGGCCCAAGTTCCATGCTGCGCGAAGTTTTGCGTCTATAGTGTGTTGAAACTCGTCCTTCGATGGTTCATTCTCGTCAAAACAGTAGAGATGTGTTACTGTGGCCAGCTTCACACCACCCACGCGGAGAATCGCAATGTCCTCGGATTCGTAGAGCTTTCGACTAAGCCCAGCTGACGCCGCATAAGACTTGGCGAAACCAAGCCTGGGTGGTGCGTCCGGATCAGAATAGTGCGCGCGAGCAAGACTTGTTCGTATGCTCTTGTTAAACACGCGAAAGTCGCTCCAGTCGGGAGTCCAAGAAGGCAGGTCTTCAAAGTTGTGCACGCGTTGTTTTCTCATTAAACAGCCAGTTGCACCATGTGCTCGAGTCAGGATGGCTAATGAGCTCCCGTTCTTGAGTAGGAACCGAGCGATTTTGAGATATGTCTGTACCAGACCAGTGCTGTAATCAGGTCGTAGAGCGTCTGGAGTTTTTGCGGGATCTGCGCACTCTGCAGCTATTCCAAGAAGACCAAATATCTTGTCCCTTTGATCTGTAGCATGGAACTTCGTCATGGTGAACGACATCAAAGCTTCCAGTGGCCATTTCGATCGACAATACCGTAAGTTGCCCATATTACTCACGTTGAGCAACGTCTGGGGTATCTGTGGCAGCCGCATGTATCCTATCCGCCGCAGCCATGAGCTTGCCCATTGAAGTTTACGCCATGGATATAGATGCCGACCACAGATGACGATGGGATCTTGCGGAGAGAGCACTACTTCTTGGATTACCCATATTCTAGAAAACCAATCGAGATCCATCATCTGTTGCAGATGAGTCCAGCACTCGGCGTCCCATGACGGAAGACCGGTGAGTGAATGTAGGGAATCTGAGTAGGTCTTGACAGGAATATCACCCTCGATTCTTGCTGTCGGATAATCTGATAGGACAATATCGTAGATTTGATCAATCAATTCCAATGCTGATGGAGTCCAAGCGCGTTCCGGTCCCAGCCAAATCAAAGTAGTGAGGGACGTGGAGTAGATTCTCCTCATAAGAGCCACCTGCGAGGAGCGATCTGCTATGCTTTGCTGGTTCACGCAGATGCTGTCGATCCAGACATGACTGAGTGGGGGTTTGAAGCTAGACTCATCGCCAGCTAGCTTCTGCAGGGCTTTAATTCCAGCTACCAGTCCTGGCGTAAGATCTATTGTTTGCCCATCAATTTGGATAGCGGTATCCTGAGCTTGAGTGCCCCAGCAGTGGCTAAACGCATAGAAGGGTGGTGCTTTGTCAAGTGAAACAATCTCCAGAAAGCCCACATTTGCATCTAACCCGTCGGTGTTGATGCGAAGAAGGCGTATATGCTCAGGTGGAAGTTTTTTATAGAATAGACTTTGAAGGAGCGACATTTCTACATCCAAACTTGATCGAATCTGAGTCCAGGCTCTGTGATGAGTCTTATTTTCAGTGGGATGTTGGATCAGATCAGGTCAGATGTCCTCTATTTTCAGCCCAGTGATCAGTGGTCAGTGACGGACATAGTGCGGGAATGGCGCTTGAGAGGAAGTTGGCTTACCCTACGGCAAAAGAAGCGCAAAACTCCATTACGCCTGAAGCGCATTCGCGCGGGCTGTTCTTGACTGTCAGGGTTCCAGTGTAAAATCTTTTATTGCTGGAAATGTCTAAGAGAATTCTGAAATCGCTTCTAGTCGCTTCGGGGTCAGGTCCGAGTGAGGTCCCTCATTTGATGCCGTAAACTGGTGAATGAGACTTGACAAGTGATCAAGGAACAGACGTTACAACGCGCCCACGTTCACCATGGATTGTGACCCATAAAACACGTACTCGAGCGATTCTGAGTTTATCGCCAGTTTTCAGGGTGTAGGCCGCGCAGCCTTGCTAGAGCTGTCCGACTATCGGCTCAATTATGCTACCTCATCCACGCTGCCCAGGTTCCTTCCCAGGCTGGTATCAAAACGACATCTACCCAATCTTGAGATATCGATCCTCTAGTCACGTAGAAGAATATCCTCCATCCACAAAGATCGTCTGCCCCGTTACCGCAGCACTTGCATCACTCGCCAGGTAAACAGCAACACCAGCAAAATCCCTCGGCAGACCGTTCCTCCCAATCATCGTTCTCGTAGCATGAGCCTCGGCCTTGGCAGGATCGTTGAACGTGACACGGGTCAGCGGCGTATCGACGACGCCTGGAGCGACAGCATTGCAGAGAACACCATGACGAGACCATGCCTCTGCTTGTGAGCGCGTCAGGCCCAAGAGGCCGGCTTTAGAAGCTCCATAAGCGCCGCTGTTGCCGTATGATCGGAAAGCTTGTTGACTAATGATGTTGATGATGCGACCCCAACCATTCTCTGCCATCTTGGGTCCGAAAGCTTGACCTAGAGTGAACGGCGCAGTGAGGTTGACAGCAATCGTTTCATCCCATGCTCCTTGAGAAAGATCGTTCATATGAGGTCTATAATTGACGGCCGCAGCATTGATGAGAATATCGGGGGTTCCCACGTTGGCTTTTATAGCCCGAATCGCGTCTTGCACAGAGGTTTGGTCGCTAAGATCCGCTACGATAGCTTCAGCGGTAACATGCAGATCAGCGAGATGATCAATGGTATCCTGCAGTGGTTTCGGCCGTCGCGCAACGAGAACAATCCGACACCCCGAACGACCTAAAGCGATGGCCATCTCTCGTCCGATTCCGGAACTGCCTCCTGTCACGACGGCGACTTTGCCTGCGAGGCTGAAGAGGCTGGCAAGGTAGCTCGAAACGGCTTGTGTGCTTGGTGCCATGGCGGTGGAGATGAGCCTAGTTCGGCAAGGTTTGCGCTACTGGAGCGATGGGAGATGGGTATATCTATATGTAGTGAAAAAGAGAAAGAAGGGAATAGTGGCATGTGCTGGTTGACTCAGCCTTTTGCGTCTTGTGAGCGAAATCGGCTGACGCGAGTTTGGTTCACGAGGTATAACTTTGGCGCATGCGGGGTAAATAATCGTGACCCAACTTTATCGTCAATCAACAGCGAAAATAAACTAGAGGAAATAAAATTGAGTGTATTCTCAAAACAACATCAATCGCCATCTAAATATCAAGGATAAATATTAATAATCTGATGTATTGGGGAAACAACTTGGACAGCTCAAGAGGCGGCCTCAATCTGAACAACAGTCAACCACCATGTTTCCTTGCCGATATCAACAACACCAGGCCCCTTAACCTCTAGATGAGCAGTATGCTCACTCAAAGCACTCAAAGGTCCCAAAGATCCTTCACTCTTGTTCCCCTGGGCCGAAGCCTGTAGTAGCGCTTTGACAGAAACACCAACAATCTCGGAGAGCTGCTCCGTGGTGACTATACTCGCGTGAAGACCCCTCTTGTTAAGCCAGTCGTGGTTTGCAACAGCAACATACGCAACAGCTCTCTCGGCAGGTGTCTGGGGCTTCTTGACAGCAGCAGCTATAGTGCGACCGGGAAGGCCCACGATGGTTCCTACGGCGCCGAATACAGCACCTAGTGGGATAGATATCGCGCCACCGACAACACCAGCTGCTGCGCCGATGATGTTGCCCTTCTTTGTGTTGTTAACGATATTTTTGCCAACGCTCTTGGCGTGGTTTCCAACTCCTTTGACGTAAGAGACAGGCTGCTGGCCCACGGTCTTGGCGATGTCTCCAGCGTGGTTGATAGCTCGCTCCCCGACCTTTGCGGTCATAAAAGCGGATATGGTGTCGAGGAATGAACTCCATGCTTCTTGAGTGATTCCATGGCCCAGGAGAGCTGGCGCATATGCTTTTAGGAAAGGGGATGTTTGGCTTGGGGCTTCCTGAGGAATCGCGATAGGTGGTTGGTTGGATGTTGAAGCTTCAGAATAGGTGGGAAGATTAGATTCAGGGAAGTCGAAAGGGTTCTCTGCCGTGGGAATTCTGTCGTTTGATTGGGGATGGGAGGGTCCTGCTTCGCTGTATGCTGGAGCCGCAGGTTGTTCAGGCTGGGCCTGGTTGGCCATATGCTCTGCTTCTTTGCTGGAGGACATGATGCCGGTATAAAATAAGTCGAAGTCGTTTGAGAGAGAAGGCTGGTTGGTAGTAAAAGATCAAAATTGATATAATTATGAGATACAAAAATCCAATATGAAAGCAGCATCAGTCAGATTTTTATATCAATCTCTCAACCCACTGGAGCCATTAACTTCAAGCCAGGATCTGCCACTTCGTCATCGGGTAAAGCGGCATTTGCACGGCAACGTTTCAGCCCTGGGATCGTCATCCTTTCCACCAACCAATGGGAGACTCCGAGGAGGATCTCACTTCGAATGGGTTGATGAAAAGGGTTAGCTTACCAGTAAGCGAGAGCGACATTCGGGTTATAGACGCTAAGATTATGACATAGCGGAGGCTGTGCTCGAATGGAATTCCTATTTAATTGAATCTCGAAAAAAGAATGTTCGGTTAGAGATAAACTTGATAGAGCGATACATGCATCGTTGCTTAAAGACATATTTCTCAACACCTGGTGAGGTATGCTTTTTGACCCCATTGTGGGCGAGATATCCCGTCTAAGTATGGGATTATTTTATACCACGGACTAAACTTCGTCTTTGTGATAGCAGATGCTTAAGCTCAAGGTTGCGCTTTTTCTGCTTTTTCAACCACTCCTGGGCCCTCGTACATGACTCGAGATGCTTCTGGAAGCTGTTGACGCCATTCTCACTATAGAATTGGAGACAGTGAAAGTAGGCCGGTTGGTATTGCCATACAAGTTGACGCTTTTCGTGGTATGGAAAGTCTAAGGGTGAGTAAGAGCATACCATGCATCTCACCCCGTATTCCGCCCTCATCGTACGCTGGTCGAGCCAAGGGTACACGATGCATGCTTTTGAATAATATCTTAAAGTATTGCTTTCCAACTTCTGAACGATCCCTAGGTCTGGGGTATCGATAGAGCGACAAACTTTAAGCATGTCTCTAACGGATACACCTCGTTCGTCTTTCAGTCTGTTTTTGTGGTCCGACCTGTCTGGTACCATCATCCAGCGAATATCAGCAGTGTCTAGCTTCTCGTGAAACTTTGTCTTGAACGTCTCCCAGTGCGACGTGTCTTGGTCGAAGTATACTTGAGATGATCTCGAAAGGTTCCTGGAACTATTCCGGAGGTAGCTTATCTGTGTAACTGCCAACTCCGATGCGGTGTGAATACAGGTGTAGCAACAGCGCGTGCAGGTCAGAAGGAATAGGAAGCCACCGAACTTTCCACAGAGACTGCATTGTTCTTGGATCAAAGCACGATGTAATTCCCTGTAGCTGAACCAGTCACCCAGATTTGCTCGCACCATAGCCATGATTGCTTGAGGGCCGTGCTACACGACTTGCCGATATTGAGGAAGCGCAGTCGTCACAAAACGTGCTTGGCGGTTAGCCTGACTGAAGCAGTTTGTTGAGACGATGTCCAGCTCCAGGATGATCCGAGAGAGGATCTCAGGCGGCATCTGGAAAAGGCTACAACCCCTGGTGTCCGTATCTGCAGTCGAGACATTGACACTGCTAAATGGAGAAGTAGGTGGAAAGAATAGTTTGTGCATTGTCTCGGGTGCTGGTGTCCAGTCGTCGGGAAATACTTTCTGTACTCACTCTCCATCTTTATGAACCAAGTCGGGAGGACCTTGCTCAGTTTGTCGGAAGTTTTAGACATCTCGTAATTATGTAGTTGAAGATGGTTGATGACAGACAAGGTGCAGTGGTAGCTGTTGTGGTTGTTGATGTAGGTGGAAGGAAGAGAAAAAAGGCTAGGTGGAAGTAAGAAGAATGGCATTTTATAGCCAGCCTAAACCTTATGTTAGGGAAAGGCAAAAAGGAAGAAGAAAAGAAGAAAAAAGGATTTTGTGTAGGCAGAGGAGTCATAATGTCTCGTGCAAAGTGTAAATATCTTCAAACATTATCTGAGGTTGAAAGCTTGAATGAAACACATCCGTACAATCCAGTCAAAACACCTCAAAAAGCCCTTCCTGCCCCTCCATACTTTAAACTATGCATTATGCCAAAGTACCAACAAGAAATTTGAGAGACGAGTAAACCCAAAGTTCACATTGTCTTGCTAATTCCTCCCATATTCTTCACGCGTGGTACAAGCACTTTACCGTTTACATACTCATACTCAAGTTCCATCCGCGGACCTCGGTCCTCCTGGAACGATAGCTGTATAATTCGCCTAACCACCTTCAGGAGTTCTGCATACTCCGGAAAGTCTTGTTTTATCTCGAGCGTCACAAGCTTGAGTTCCTCATTTGCTCCACGAGCACTTCGTGCAAACCGTTTGAGCATATCCATATCCCGAGGCTGGACACTACCAGTGCTCATGCTGATCCACAGAACGTTCTTTGCCTCCACAAGATCTTGATACTCTTCGAGAGAGGACGACCCATCGTCAAGAACAGTGTAGATAAACCGTGAAGAAATGTCGTCAGAAAGATTTGGAGAAATGGTAGACGCTGTATTGGTTCCTATCAATGTCGTCGATAGCTGATGTGCAAAGCTAAAGAGTTTGCCTTCTTTATCAGGAATGATGTTGACCATCAAATTCCGAGTGGTACTTATCGCTGTTGCCACAACGCAGTACGATGACTGTCCGATATGATCGAACGTTTTTGTCGCTGGCTCAAGCATGCTGAAGCCGTTACTCTGAAGGACAGCATTCCACTCGCTGACAGAAGGATACTCCGATTGCTCGTAACTTACATCTGATTATTCAGTCAGCGACTCAACTTTCACAAGGAACGGACGACCTTACCTGACCACATATTCTCGTTCATGCCAAAGATGAGGTTGTAAGCAGGCGACATATTCGACAATCCAACAAGAAGAAGGATGCCACCAGGAGCAAGCAGCTTCCTCGTATCGCCAAGTACCTTGCTGAGAGAATTGGCCGTGTAGAGGATATTGTTTACAAGAACCACATTAAAAGACTCAGGACTGAATCCTTGATCAAGTGGATCTTGGTTGATATCCAGAGCCTTGAGGTTGACCGTGCCGGTTTGGGACGACTTGATCTGGTTAAGTATCGAGAGCGACCGATCTGTGATGGTGTAAGAAACGTTCTTTTGGCCTGAAAAAGCATTGATAATAGTTTTTGTACTGTGGCTTGTGCTGGCCCCGATTTCGAGGACATTTATGGGGTCCTCCTTGGTCGCGAAGCAAGACAGGTAATCCCCAAGATGTTCCCTCATCTTCTGGATCAACTCCATATCATCCTGCATGCGATAAATTCTATTGTCTGTGGCAAGCAGCGGAATTGGATCAACAGTTTCTTGGAGAATACCCCCAAGATTGGGCCCAATCTTGGCAAGGATCTCACCCTCAACACCCATCTTGGGGAGCGAAGACAGAATCTCAATGGTTACAGACATGGTAACATCGCCAAGCAACAGTTTGCTAGCGGGGGAAGCGATGTATGTATTCATCCATTGGAACAGTTGTTTCCGATAACCTTTTAGAGAGGCAGGGTCAAAGTCCGGCACATCCACAGGAATGTTGTTGAGGGATATCCGGATTACAAGCGCAGCTGCTCTGGCGAGAGTAATCTCATGGTCGGCCACGGCTTTGTTCAGTGGCGTCCTAGGTCTTGATGTGCAGCCAGTAAAGAAGTTGGCGTCAAGCTCCCATTCAATATGCTGGACGGTATTCCAGTCATCGTCATCTGGGAGAAAAGGTTCGTCTCTAAAGATGGGTTGGACAATGGACATGATTGGGGTGTAGATAAGGTATAGATAAGAGACGAAGAATGCAGTTGACCAGTACTAGAATGCGATAACGGCCAAGCAGAGATTATATATCCCTCAAGATCCGAAACATCTCACCACTTTTTTCATTGAGATTGACATTCTGAGGGGCAAAGTTAAGTTACGTATGTACTCGGAGCCGCACTAGTACTGTAAGACAACCCATCTAGGCATGTGAGCGACCCCACGGGGCAAAACGCAGAAGTCAAAGCCGAGGGCTTCCGATACGTGCCCGCGTTTTTACCACTTATTGAAGACCGGACAGTGGCACCACATCCTGACTTGTGATGTATTGTCTCCTGATACAGCAATGCACGTACATTGATTAGGAAGCAAAATTTAATTCAACATACATCTATTTTGCAGTTCTGATGCACAAGATAGATTTGTGATTATCAAGATCCCAACAATACAACCAGCCTACATTACCCCATTACTTTTCATACATACATACATATTTACCACAAACTTTTCCAAACACAATTAAGCACCTGGTGTCCATCCGGTGGCAGTCCAGCTCTCAGGACTGATATCACTAGCTATATCAGGCCAGTACAGCCCCTGCGACCCATCATGATACATTGAAGCATCAATAAACTGCAAATCCAGCACAGGCTGTGATAATAGCTCCTGTAGCGAAGGCTCTGACAGCGCCATCCCAGCAGTTGGGTTTGAGAAGCCGCTTACATCGATCTCCTCAAACTGTTGCATCACAGCATCTGGTGCGAACTGTCCCTGTCGCGTCGCCATGCACACTTTCATAGCATCGAGATGTCGACAGAATTCTTCAGCAGCGAAGTTTCCATTTTCTTTTAGTTGCGCAAGAAACTGTGCTGCGGACTCGAATTGCTCTTTGTCGCTGCGGGCTTCTTTGCCGTCGATGAGGCTCGATATCGCAAGGACGGTTGCTGCAGCGAAGAGATACTGAGTGTAGAAGTAGTCAAATGTTGCGAAGGAGCCGTCTATCCAACATTCGATTAGGAGCCGGCAGGAGTGCCGTGCGCAGCGGACGCAGGCTTCGGAGAGGGTCTTTGCTGATACGGGGATTTGAGGTTCGGTGCGAGGTTGGGTGTTCCATGCTGCGACGTGGGTTCGGAGGACGTGAAGAAGAATAGGACGAGTAGCCGTGATGGCAACCTGGTGATGTTAGAAGAGTTCAGCCTCTAGATGATCTACTTACCTGGTTGAAATACAAGTGAAGCGAGAGAGGTTTGGGACTGGGCTCCGGAGCATCTGTAGGTTCGATATGAAGATGGGCAGGCAACTCCTCCACAAAAGCCCTCAGATCCCTCAGCGCCTCCTGCACCCTTTGCGACAAGGTCTTCTGCTGAGGTTTTCTGGTATAAATAGAATTAATAACTCTCGCAGCTAGGCGCGCAAGCCGTGAACTAGCGATAAGATACGATGAGTCGACAAAGTCGTCCGAGAGCGTCCCCAAACCCGGGTCAGTAGGCAGATTAACCTCGATGTCGTCATCTCGAATGGCTACAGGATGCCCAAGCCTTGATGCCCACATGCGATCGAAACTGTAAGCTGTCCACCAGACGCGGTTCCTATGTTCTCGTGCGCCAGCATCGCGAAGCTGGGATTCGGGGACGTTGAGATGGAGACCCATAACCACAGCAAGGCGAACTGATGAACCAGCCAAGGCGTAGGCTGTGTAGCGACGGTTTAGGGCGAGCGAGTAGAACGACTGCAAGATTAGTTGGGTCTTTCTTTTCGGTATCATAACAAACAACTTACAAGAAGCAAACGGATTTCAACTGCATCAATCCGCGGCCTTTCACTAACAATCCGAAGAATCCTGGTGGCTCTAGCAAAATAGGCCATGCCAGGGAAATTCGTATTCTTTGCCGCTGTTCTCGTCGAGTACATCTCACCAATAGCAAACAGGGCCCATAGTTTGCTCTTGAGTAGTGAATCCGTGGAGTGAGGGTTCAAGATCGTCTGCTCAAGGCCATCCAATATCTGGCTCTTGCGCACGATGTAATAGCTTCGACTAACATACTTCAACGCGACATTGACAAGAAGTCGTGCTCTGGAGGGTATAGGCCACGGACAATCCTCGTCTGAAAGGGCAAGAAGCGTCTCGTCTGGTGCGTAATTGACTCTCGGTATGTGGCTATGTCCTGGCTCAGAGATAGCCTGCCGAAAGCGCGTTGCAAAAGCAGCATCGGAAGCCTCGCCGATGAGAACAGGAGTATGAAGAACGTTCATATCAAAGAACCAAGGTCTTTCTTCTAGTAAAGTGCCCTGCAATGTTGGCGGGGCTTCTGGTTGGTTGGTAGACGGTACTGGAACATCTGGTATGCTAGTCTCGGGACGTGGCTTGGGGTCTGCATCTTGATTTTTAAGGCGTTTGTTCTCGGCAATCAGATCTTCTATGTATCTATCCCAGTTGATAAGCATGGCGACGTTATGAGAAAAGAAAAAGAAGCATACTGTTGGCTGACTTTCACAAGCCTATTCTTCCGGGGATAGGAGCACTCGGCACCTTTACTGGCCTGTTGGCAATTCTCACAGGGCTGACCCCCGGAGCATTTTACTTTGCGTGAATGACATCTTCGACACCTGGGATTCCATTAATTATAGCCTCAAAAACTACAAGCATGCATGTCTTGCTTACGCGGTGGACTTTGTCTTCCTCTGCCGTTTCCCACCCGCACTCAAAGGCGTAATATTGGAGGAGCCGATATCATCTCTACTCTCAAGCTCCGAATCGCGAGGACTTTCATCGTTGGAAGTCATGGCGTGACCAAAAGATCTTTTGTTAAAAGCCCAATGGGTTTCGGAGATCGGGCTGGTGTAACAAAGCGCCGCAGACGGGGTCTTAACCAATCTGGAGACCCTATTTCTCCCCCGCTTTGATCTGCGAGGTACCGTTTACTGTCAACGGTTTACTTTCTTTGGTTAACAGTTGCTCGCGTGACGTGCTGTCAAGGATGGAAAAAAGGATGCATGATGCCGATAATCTACGGCAAGAAAAACAGTTTGACCGTGATGAGTCAGCGGCTCTCACAGGGATCTAAGCTAACCTCGGCAAAAGTTTCCTTTTTTCGGCGCTTGAGGAGTTTCAGACCGATCAGATCCTGGGAATTGGCCGGGATTAGATGCTGATCTTCATGATCATGCATGGAAAAGACCGACACCGCTGGATGTAGTCATAGACGTTGCTTCTTAAATGCAACGGATTTGCTGTATAGAGACTCTTTTCAGTAGTTTTCTAGGCTTTGCACTCATGGCTACAGCTGGACATTCTTTTATCTGTTCCTGTACTAGATCCATCACCCGCTATAAACTTCCTGATTTGTACAAGTCATTCTTTTTTAGACCCTCGCCATGAATAACCCAAAGCCAGAAGAAACGGTAGCAGTTCCTGAAGACTCACCACTGCCTCCGGTAAGGCCAGTAGATGATGAGGTCGCCTCAATACCCTCATGGCGAAAATGGGTCATCCTTTTCGTCGTCTGCTGGATGCCTCTGCCCATGACATTCTGGAGCACAGCTATAATGCCCGCAACCATTGAAGTGGCCTCGGACCTGGATATACCCGTTACCACTATCACAACAGTTAATGCCGGCGTTTTCGTCGCGCAAGCTCTATCAGGGTTGATATGGTTACCTATCAGCACTATCATCGGTCGAAGATCCGCGTATCTTGCTGCGAACATTGTGCTTTGTCTTTGTGCAATTGGCTGTGCCACGGCGCCTAACTTAGCTGGTTTCGCATCTCTTTGGATTCTGGGCGGGAGCACAGGACCGTTCTTTTTGGTGGCAGGACAGACTATCCTTGCTGATATCTTTGATCCAGTAAGTAGCTGAAGCCGTAAATGGAGGTGGCAGCTAACGTTGTGAAGACTGTTCGTGGAACAGCGGTAGGTTTTTTCCTGGGGAGTTGCGTTTCTGCGAATAGTATTGGTGAGCAACTCGCTACCTTGGCCTATACCTTTACTAAACTTGTACAGCTCCTCTTCTCGGCAGCGTCATTGCTACTTTCACCAGCTGGAGAGTTATATACGGCGTAGAAGCTGGAATGTGTCTCTTTGGGTTCATTCTTTCGTTTCTTTTCATCCCTCGAGCAAGTGAGGTTGAGAATCCCAAGCTCATCCAGCCACGTCCTCGGACAAAAGACGAGGTTCTCCAAACCTTTAACCCTATGCATGTATTCTGTCAATTCGCATATCCAAAAGTCATTCTGGCGGTATGTATGGCCACTATTACCTCTTAGAAGCGTGCTGACTCGTTCAGAATATTGCTTGTGGTCTCTTAGGCTTCAACCAATACGGTCTCCTCAGCTCTGTCCGTCGTGTAATAAACCCTCGCTTCAATCTCACCTCTCCCTTGTCCAGCGGCCTCTTCTATCTCGCTCCAGGCGCAGGGTTCCTTGCCGGAAGCACAGTGGGAGGTAAGATATCCGACGTGGTCGTCAAGAGATATATCAAAAAGCGGAATGGAGAACGGCGTCCTGAAGATCGACTTAACAGTAGTCTGCCTAGTATCCTTATCATCCTACCGTTAGGTACTTTGTTGTATGGGTGGAGTGTCCAGCAGAAGGTTGGCGGAATGCCGCTGCCCGTGGTCAGCGCCTTTATTGAAGGGTTTGGCCTTATGGCTGCATTCAGTGGATTGAATACATATGCTGCTGGTAAGTCGAAGCCGTGCCATCTGATGGCCATGGACGTTGACGGTGATGTAGAGGTACGACCTGCGCACAGAACAGCCGTCATTACTGGAAAATATGTCGTTCAGTACAGCTTTGGCGCAATGAGTGTTGGTGGAGTAGTACCTATGATCGATAGCATCGGGGTTGGCTGGGCGTTTACCGTTAGTAAGTAAACCCATCGTGCCTCATATAAAGCGACGCTAACCTGGCACAGCTACATCGCTGTCACTGGCAGCTGGCGTTATTGTCTTATTAATCGCGAGATTTAGTACATCCTGGAAACAGTAAAGTTTGGTTCATGTAAGACAATCAAATTTGTGAGGGGTTAAGGAAACAACAATAGCAAACACCAAGATTGGACAACTACGAGAGTCAGGTATAGACGGGATAATCCATTCGAGTAGTTTTCGAATGAATTGCTATATAAGGTATAGACAAAAGTTAATCTTTGCCGAACAACGTCCCAAATGCTTGATGGCAAATGTCAACGCCACACTAATAACTTGCCGTCGGCCTTTGAAGGCAACATCCAAGCCAGCTACCCGGCTGTACTAAATCATCGCATTAGAAAGCGCCACTCATTTCCTTCTCCGCACAACGCAGCTGGTCGAGATACGAAAAGCCGCTCAACCCGAATAACTTCGGGTCTGCGGCACCATTCCTCTCGCCAAGACATAAGCAACTGCAGGACGGCATCTCACAGCCCGTGGCTTTCATCGCATTCGTTGCGCGTCCAGATGCAGAAGGGCTAGACATGGCGGTGGCTTACCCCAGATTCCTCATCTTCTCGTTGGTTGGGTCTAGCCATTGAGTTTTGTCGATTTTGTTAGTGGGAAAGTTTCCTTTGACGCCTCTGACAGCTAACTCCTTTTCGAGGTAGAGGGGACAATCTGTTGGTATGCTTTTTCACATGGGATTGCGACGACTGAGAATATTAAAATAAGAGAAGCCATTGCTTGAGTGACCTTACGCTCAGAAACCGCTACCCTTTGTCCACCAAATCTACGTTCACGAGTTCACGATGCATCTTTCACTGTCCCAGCATTTACTGCTTCTTTCAGTATATTTGACCCTCGCCTTGGCCCAAGGAGTGGCTGGCTCCGACCCTTACGTGCCCGTTTACACAGAATGTCCTAGTGATCTAAAGATTCGTCCTGCCAAAGATGTGAGTCTCACAAGGCCTCATCCTCCCAACATACTAACAGAGTCAGGGCTTATCGGATGAAGAAAGCTCATGGCGGGAACGTCGAGCAAAGAAGATGATGCCCAACCTTGAAGATTACCTCAAACTGGTCAATATCTCCGATTTCGACATCAAAGAGTATATGGACAAGCTGAAAGAAGATGATGTCCCAGTTGTTGGCATGTCGGTCTCGGGTGGTGGCACGCAGTCTGGCTTGGGTGGTCTTGGTATTTGGAGAGCGTTCGATGCTCGTTCGAAGGAAGCTGTTGCAGCTCGTACTGGTGGTCTGACACAACTTCTCTCTTATATCACCGGTCTCTCCGGAGGTGGTGCTGTTACCGTCTCTCTTCTGTAAGTCCATCAACCTCTATCTACCTGCTTGTTATTGACCACGCAGTGCCGCAAACAACTTCACCACTCTAGAGAATATCGAAAAGAACACCAACTTTTCAAATTCGTATGCTGCTGGTCCCGATGGCAACCAAACAAGTTTCTTCAACGACATCTTCGAAAACGCTGGCGCCAAAGATGAAGCCGGCTTCCCAGTATCTGTCGCTGACACCTTTGGTCAATTCTGGGGAACGTGGCTCCCCGAGGATATGCTCTTCAGTAACTACTCGGACATCGCCAACAATGACACAGCCTTTGGTATGGGCGACGCTCCTATGCCCATCTTGTGCTTCGCGGAAGTTGTTCCGGGCAAATCTCCCGAAATTGGAAAGCTCACGTACCCAACCCTCAACACTTCCAACCTATTCAACTGTACCGCATATGAGGTTACGCCTTACGAATTTGGTTCCTGGGCTGGTGGTCGTGTGCAGGCCTTCATCTCTACAAAGTACCTCGGCACTTCTATGTCGGACGGCAAACCTCAGAACAAGAGCCAGTGTGTTGAAGGCTTTGATAAACTCACTCTCATGCAGGGAACCACCACTAACGCCTTTACTGCTTGGTTTATCGACACGTTCTACAACATTCCAATATTCGCTAAGCGATGGCTAGAAAGGAGACAGCAAGTCAACCCGGATATCAACGATATCCCTATTCCATCTGATCAGGATGACAACCCATTAGTGCAGTTGGTTAATCAGACCGCAACTTATTTTGACTTGACCTTCAATCAGTCACTTTGGGCAACTTACCCTAACCCTTTCGAAGACTACAACAAGGATATGGATGGAGTCTCTGAGCTCCTACTTGTAAGTTTGATTACCAAATGCAAGGATGCTAGCTGACTTGTGAAGATCGATGGTAGTCTTGCTTTGGAAAGCAATCCCCTGCGTCCCTTGATCACTCCTGATCGAAAACTCGATTTCATCATCGTCTACGAGGCATCTTCCGATGCGCCAAACTCATGGAATAATGGATCCAATCTTATCAGTAAGTTGCACAAAGCTTGCTATGAGACCACTACTAACATGCCAGACACTGCACGCGCTGCATCTCAAGGGGACATACCCTTCCCCAAAATCCCCGATGTAAACACCATCGTCGCCCAGAACTTGTCATTCCAGCCAACATTCTTTGGCTGCAATGCCAGCGAAGACACTCCTCTTCTCCTCTGGCTACCCAACGCCCCATGGACAGGCTATACCAACTACTCATACACTCAGGCGGAGTTCACCTCTGCACAGCTCAACATTGCTTTCGAGAACGCCTTCCAGATCGCTACGTACGGCAACGGAAGCGTCGACGAGAACTGGCCCGCCTGTCTAGCTTGCGCATCTATTGAGGGTTCCCTGCGGAGAATAGATATGGACCTGCCTAAGCAGTGCGACGAGTGCTTTAGTAGACATTGCTGGAATGGAACGACGAGTTCAAAGAAGGCTACTGCGGCTGATTTTGATCTGAAGCCCAGGCTCGAGCCGAACTTGACTTTCAAAGAGTGGAATGATACTGATTGGTCTTCTGAACAGAAGAACGGTGGCAGCAGTGGGAGTGGCAGCGAGGATGACTCTGCTGGAGTAAGAATGGATGGAAGCGTTATTGGACTCGTCCTGTCCGTTGTAGCGATGGTTTATCTCCTGTAGTGTCGGTGTGCTTGTTCGAGGTGCCTTCGACGTAATGAGGGAGAGGAGATTCTGCAGCACATATCACCTGAGTTACTGTTTGATTTCTTGCTTATTCACTATTTTACATTGACGAATAGCCTGTATCTAATATACGCCCTTCTCCCCAAACGAATCCTCGTATCATAAGACATAAACATGAATGCTCTCCGCTCTAGACTCTTCATCTCGCAGCTCTATATAAATTTCCAAAACGAACTATCAACCCCAAAGCGCCATAACAGCCAAAGCTCCAGCACATGCCGCAGCCAGAGGGCTCAAAAGACTCCCTCCTGCACCATTCGTCTCACCAGGGACATCAGCAGTAGCTGTGGAAGTTCCACTCTGACTAGCTGTCGATTCTGTCTCTTCGGCCGAACTACCAGTTGCAGTAGCAGCAGCAAGTTTCTCCAAACCAGCAGTCAAGGTGACTTCAGCATATGCGTATGTTGGACCATAGACCTCGCGAAGGCCAGATGCATCAGTGTGCGTCTGTGGAGGAAAGTCCTCCGTCTTGTACTCCTTGCTGTCCTTAACAGGTCCTTTTGATACTGTGCACTTCTGGGCTACAGATCGGCTCATCTCGCAATGTTGCGAAAACGTCCAGGGTGTTCCATCCTCCAGCTTGTCACTGATCCAGACGTCCAGATCTCCTGTCTTGGCGGCGCCTGTGGCCAGGGCTTTTTCTGCCCATGGGCCAAGAGTTATTGTCTGTTTCATCCTGCTGCAATCATCGTCGTCTTTACGGCATTGGAGGACGTATGTTGTGGCTGTCGCGTCTGCGCCCACGACTTTGCCCATAAGTGTGAGGGCATCGTTAGGGATAACAAGGAGTTGTGTGACACTTGTTGTCATCTTGAAGGAGGTTTTGACGAAAAGGACAATTCGATATTGTGGTGATAGTGATGGTATGGCGTTGCGAATCAAGTAGAGGTGCGAAAAACGACAGGACGGTGGTCTTCATTCGAACTCAAGATGAGAGATTGAAGGGGAAAACGTGCACGACCGTGCCTCCTCGCTGTATTTGCAGGTCAGCGCTAAACCTTAGGGAGTTTCATCCTATAGCATTATATTCAATTAATTTCTATGCGAAACTGAGGCACAACTGTCCCAATACGGGGTCCAGGCCAGGAAACATTCTCTTCGCTTGATTTGTATCAAATAAAGCACCCAACCTTCAATGGCACCGCAACGCAGAACCGATTTTGACAGAGACGGGAAGTTTCTCCGAAAATACAAGCCTCTCGCCGCTAACAGAGTGCTAATCCACTAGTTTAGCCACTAAACTACACAGCCATTTCGGCGAGCTGCTTCAGGCAATGTGGATCGATGAGCCATAGCGACAAACAGAATCGGGACATCATTCAAATACTTAAGGATACAGCGTTCGCCTCAAGTCTTTAGAACTTCAACATCGAATGATAGAAGCCCTGACACGATGTCTGATTCCCAGAACCACGCTATTGTGTTCGGCGCGACAGGTCTCATCGGCTGGGCCGCCGTCAATCAACTCCTCTCCAACTACCCTGCAGCGGGCACTTTTGCGAGCGTCACTGCGGTGAGCAACCGTCCTGTCAATGCGAAGCGAACATTTTGGCCTGGAGGATCAGACTCAAAACCGAAGCTTCAACTTGTTTCGGGTATTGATTTGAAGAGCGGCGACTTAGAGGCACAGTTGAAGAAGAATGTGGTTGGGATTGACCGAGTCACACATGTCTTCTACTTCGGTGAGTATTACTTGCACATGGGGGTGGATAATTGCTGATGACAGGTAGTGTTTGCGCCGCATGATGAGAACCACGAAGAAGAATGCAAGATCAATTGCGACATGATGCGCAATCTCGCGTCCGCACTCAACACCCTCTCTGTCAACTTGAAGTCGTTTGTCTACTCGGGCGGCACAAGGGTACGCTGCGCTCCCCATATCTTTAACTTACCTTCCACCACTGACATATATAGGGCTACGGTATCTATATCCCCGATGGCATGTTCACGCCTCCTCTCAAAGAAACCATGGCCGATACTATACCTGCCGACTACGCAAAGACTGTTGCTTACCCTTGGTTCCGAAAGATCCTCATCGAAGCGTCAGCCGGTCGCGATTGGACATGGACAGAGGTCTGCCCAGATGTCGTTGTGGGCTTCAGTCCTATCGGATCAAACTATTCGCTCGCGCTGCATTGGGCACAGTATCTCTCTTTGTATGCGAAGAATAATGGGTCGAACTCAGAGGTCGCGTTCCCCGGGAACGACGGAGCCTACAATGCGCGGTTCACGTCTGTTTCGTCAGGTATTCTCGGCCGTATCGCGATCCACGCAGCGCTCAATCCATCAATGTGCGGAGGAAAGATTGTCAATATGCTCGACCGCGCAGAACCGACAACTTTCGCTGAAGCGTGGCCGCGTATCGCGTCATTTTTCGGGCTCGTCGGCGTGGCACCACGAGAAGGTGAGGGGGACCGACCGAGTGAGTATATCGAAGCTCATAAAGATCTTCTCGGAGAGTATGGTAGAAAGGCAGGTGTCGGCGCGGGCAGAAAACAACTCGATAGTGCGGGTTGGTGGTTGACCTTTGATCGTCAATTGAGCGCGGAGAGGTTGCGAAGTGTAGGCTTCAATGAGGAACAAGATCCATCAGAGGGTTGGATTGAAGCATTCTCGAAACTTCGCGATGCAGGAATTATTCTGTAGTGATCGTCTGCTGTGGATTTCGGTGTCGCCGGAAAACAGTTAGGCAATTTTTTGTCGTTTCGGCCCGGGGCATAACAGAAAAGAAACCGACTTCCATGGAAATAAAAAGAGATGACCGCTAGTAATAAAGGGCCTAGGCTATTATGTCATGCTAGAAATTCAAATCCACCATGCCGAGCAATCACCGGCGGTCCATTTCTCCGGACTCCGAAATAGAAAAATATGGGGAGAGATCCACTATTAGCCGTCTCTGTTCCTAGTCACGCACAGCGACTCTCGAGTTTTTGTTACGAAATCGTCTGTTGCTGATGCCAATGAAAGTCTTTGCCGGCAGAATCGGCTCGAGCTCTGTCTTCCCTCGGTGCATGTTTTTTCTGTTTTGGCACGGATTAAGATGAGGGGGAAAGGGAAGAAATAATGGATCATCTCCGCGGGCCAAAAGTGTTTAGTATAAGGAGCAGAGCCGCCGGTCGTTTGTTTTTCTTGAAGCTTTGTTCTGTTTCGATGGACCAAAGTTTGAAGTCATCGCCAACCCACAGAGCTCATTTCCGAGACTGAAAAAGAGGCTCCGATTTAATTGACATTTTGGCTGTTTCATTCCGACGCCATTTTAAACCAATTTGACGTCACTTTTCCGGCGTTTCTCTGTCTTGAAGTTTGCTTTTGTCCAAACTCATCTTTTTCATTCATTGAGTCTTGTCACATTGACATCGCCTGATCATCTGCATTTACCCCAGATTTTACTACCAGATCTTATCGCATCGCATCGTATCGCATCGCATCTCATCATTGGATATCGGGCCACTCGCCCCCATATTAAACTCGATGCCGTCCCCAGACCCTAGGAAATGGACTTTCGATATTGATCGGTTCATTAATCCATTTGTTCCACCGCCGCCATGGCAGTACCTCCCATACCCTGTCGCGTACATCTTCGGATACCGTCACGAAAAGCCTGTTAGCATCGGAACAATTCTCCCAGTTATTTGGGCATTTATCGGAATTTTTATCGCCTTGTCGGTTATTGAACTGGCCTCGGAGCGCATTCCCTCCTTTGTTGAGAGAGGCGCTCCCATCATTGTCGCATCTTTCGTACGTTCTCTTATCAACAATGAGCTGGAGTCATTGATGCTAACATTCTCAGGGTGCGGGCGCTGTTCTCGAGTTTTACGCCATCGAATCTCCCCTCGCGCAACCGCGCAACTTCTTCGGCGGTCAATTAATCGCCGCTATCATCGGTGTGAGCATCGGCAAGCTCTTCCTTCTCAGCGACAGCTTTAGTTCAATCCAATGGCTCGGCGGCGCCATCTCTTGTGCGACAGTAACATCCATTATGGCTCTCACCAAGACGATCCACCCACCCGCTGGTGCAACCGGGCTCATTGCTGTGGTCGACAACCGTGTCCTCGATCTGGGCTGGTTCTTTATTCCTGTGGTGGCGTTTAACTGCACCATCATGTTTGGCGTGGCGCTTCTGGTGAACAACGTGCAGCGTGCGTACCCTGTGTATTGGTGGACACCTGAGAAGCTGGGTCGTGAGAAGACGGAGGGTGAGAGGGAGAAGCCGGCAGATGTCGAGAAGGGAAAGCAGAGTGAGGCAAGGACGGATGATGGAAGTGATTCGGATAGACACGAGAGACATGATGGGAGGGAGATCATTATGAAGCCTGGTGGTGGATTGGTTTTGCCTAATAATCTGTTCCTTATGCAGGAAGAGGTTCAACTGTTGGAAGAGATTGCCAACCGATTGTAGAGGCTACGGGCTAGGTCACGACGACATGGGACATTATTGCATATACTAGCATACAAAAAGCGTTGCTTGTGATTACAATTATCTACTCACGTGTCAAGTCTATAACTGCATTGAAATAGATGGGTGTTCTAATGAGTAATCCTACCGGCGAACCTTGGCGTGACTTGTGTTCATGGAAAGAGTGTGCGCGTTGGCATCCGATGTCTCCCGTCGCGTTATTAGGAACTTTGCGTAAAATGGCATTGTGTGATGCCTGGTTTTTGTATTGGTGCACTCCAGGCCCGGGAAGTTGTTCCCTCTTCTCCCCTCAATGCTAAAGCTATCACTTCAAGTAGTGCAGAGCTTTTAGTTGCAACTGTTGGTACAACACGTGTCTGATCAACAGAGGTGGTGGATGACATCGGCCAACGGATGTAACATGGATGACCGATTTGCCGGAACAGTGTATGTGAGACTTTGTACTCCACGAGGAGGAATCGAGGGAACATCGAACTCGTGAAAGGATCCCTTGTATTCATACACCTACACATTTTCTCTCTCCATCCTGTCTTTTTTGAAAACGTCAGGTTGTGATCGATATGACAGGAGCAACAGACCCCCTACAGCGTTGGTGTGTTCTAAATGTGGGTTTACATACCAGTAGGAGTCAATACGATGGTTCGGTGTGGAACTGGTGTAGAACGCAGCATATGGATAGACCATGTAATTCCATAACTTGTGCCCATGGAATCGATCAGTATGTTGATCCAAATACCCACCTTTGAGAGAAACAGCTCTATTGTAACGTAAAGGTCCGAGTCACTAACGATGGTGTCACATCGTCACATATCTTCAATGCTTTTCTAAGGCTCCTTTTGTTGACATGGAGTGTTTGGAGAAGTCATGAAAAGGCTTTGAAAACCGGACGGGATCGGTGAAGGTAATTGGACTGTGTCATTTGCTCGTGATAGTGTGTACAGTGCAAATAGAGTACGACAAACCTGAAATTCGAATTGCAGTAAAGCAAGAGACTTTCAAGTCGAACTAGAATTATACAAATAAAGAGAGATTCAAGAATATTCGCCCTGGTGTCCTTGGTGGGAAAATACTGAGTCCAGAACGCTACTAGCGAGGTACGAGAGTGTAGTACCGCAACTGGTGATAGCTTCAAATAGAAGAGGCTAGGTGTTGACTAAGCAGCTTTCCATCATGGGACATGATCTTCAGCTAGCGTTCGATTTTCTGATACTGTGTCAAAGCTTAGGTCCATTCAATGCTCAAGGTCGTAGTCGAGGTTGGAATTAAGTTGGAGGTTCCAAGGCAAATAAGTACGAACACTCTTGGCTTACCATCAGCCGACAACCCCTGCTGATCATGTATCGCGATGCCCAGAGATTGGGTAAAGAGTGCGAGACATGCTTACGAATTCTGATCGTGGGGATGGAGTCGACGTTAGCAGAGAGGAGACGGGTCTCGGGGAGATGCAGTGTGAGTGTGAGTGTGACTCCATGCGGGGTCTGACTTTTCTCCACCTCTAGAGAGGTTCGTGTAGGTGTAGGGGCTTGCAATGGCCTCACGGAATGTCCCGTCCTAATTGTTGAGAGATCAAACAATTAATTTTTGGATCCAGAGACTTGCCGTTCAACAATGCATTGTAACAAGCAGTGTAACTTTGATCTACCTCACCGGTATTTGACAAGGTGAAGCCTCAGGTCTAAGGGTTCTGCAGCATCCCAAGGCCTGGAGTTAAATCCGCGACAGTTGGAAGCCAAAGTGGTTGGTTACACAAAAGACCCAACACCAATAAATTACCATTCAGACTGCATCTCGTGCATTAAATGCCAAGTCAGCAGCTCAGCCTCTTTCACGTTTCGCTCAATCAAGCCGATCTTGGTCGGAAACAAGCACAAAGACATGTCAGATCTTGAAGGGTCTAGACGCAGGCGGTGAGACACAACGGCGCGTGAGCTACAGGGGTTCCTTTATCAAGAGGGAAGGAAGCATCACATGTGACGGTGCGGGGAGTAAGTAGGCTATCCGTTTTCCTGTCTGGCAAGGGAGATGAGACAAAGGAGTGCATTCCCTGGTTCAGATCGTCGCTGGATTGCTGTTGAAAGGGCAACTCGGTTGGCAAACAAACAGAAGAGAAACCTGGATGAAGGGTACCCAGGTTGTGATTTGTTGGTGCTGTGAACGTTTCCACTGAACAAAGCCTGGCTGAGCTTCTGGGCTGCTGTCATCATCACTCCACAAACTGCCGCGTGCCCCAAAACTTTATCGACAGACGAAACTCTCCGCCTCAACCGCCAAGAACGGTTTTGACACATGAGGATGTTCATGTTGGACCATAACAAAATAAGCTGTCAAGTCCAGTAATGCTGTGCTTCTGCGCCCGTCTCAGCGCAATCACAAGCCCGGGTGTTTCACCTGTACTGACCAAAACTAAAATTTGCCAAGGCTCTGCCCAGGCCTTCTCCACTGAATTGGCTCACACGCTAGGGGAGATGGTCGTGCAACTTTGAGGTACTTGAGAATTCGGAACTTTTCGACAGAAGGCAACAATTGGGGTTATACTTGTGTTTGGTTACAGTTGATAGTGCGTTATCTTCTCTACCGACTTTAGCCAATGTAGCACAACAGGAAAAGACCCTTGACACAGTAGAGATAACGCAAGGAAAGTGACAAATTTGAACAGGCCTGGTCGTTTAGGTAGGTGATGCATCACTGGCGGCCACCCTCCATTACGACAGCCTAGACCCTTGGTCCATAAGGCAGCTCCACTACTGTGTTCTCTCCAGCAGATGATCCCCGCCTCTTCCTCCCTTCAATCCCATCTTGTTGGTCCTCAATTGATCTCTCCGGTGTCAAACGCACAAAAAGGAGCCCAGCGCCAGTCGCCGCTCACTTGTCTTTTGTTCTTGCTTTTGTATAATTATCTTGTCTTCTTGTTTCCTCTTCTTGGTATAGAGGCTCCATCCTCCCGCGACGTCTTCTACGTCTGCGCCTCCTCCGCACGAACCGATCGAGACACGAAAGAACAATTTGTGATTCCCGCCGAATCACTCTAAGGTCAATCACAATGTCGTCTTCACCGACAACAACGGCTGCGCCAGCCACAAGCGCCCACCCCCAAGGCGGCATCATCGAGGGCCTCAACCCAATCCACTACAACCCCAAAGACCCCATCGCCCTCTTCATCATCCAAGCCATCATCATCATCATCTTCTGCCGTCTTCTACAATGGCCGCTCTCCAAGTTCGGCCAACCGCGTGTCATCGCAGAAGTCATCGGTGGTATCGTTCTCGGTCCTTCCGTTATGATGCGCATCCCTGGCTTCAAAGAGAACATCTTCCCTACTGAGTCAATGCCCGTTCTGGCTAATGTCGCTACCATTGGTCTGCTGCTCTTCTTGTTCCTTGTTGGACTCGAGGTTGATACGCGCATGTTCAAGTCCAATTGGCGTGTTGCCGTGAGCGTTGGACTGGCCAGTATGGTGCTCCCCTTTGGTCTCGGTGTCGCTGTAGCGTGGGGTCTTTATGAAGAGTATGGCGATGAGGGTACCATGAAGGATATGGAGTTTGGCACGTTTGCGCTCTTCATTGGAACTGCGCTCGCCATTACTGCCTTCCCTGTTCTCTGTCGTATCCTTTCTGAGCTCCAGCTTCTGTCAACCTCCGTTGGTGTGACTGTCCTTGCTGCTGGTATTGGAAACGATGTTGTCGGCTGGGTTCTTCTCGCCCTCAGTGTCGCTCTTGTCAACAACGCCAATGGGCTCACGGCGCTGTATGTATTCTTGACTGCAGTCGCTTGGGTTCTTTTCCTTGTCTATGCCGTGCGCCCTGTCTTCCTCTGGGTCTTGCGACGAACAGATAGTATCCAGAACGGTCCATCTCAAGGCATTACTACCTTAACTCTGCTTCTGGTATTGGCTTCTTCTTGGTTCACTGGTAAGTCTGCCACCTCGGCGCAATTGGTACTCTTGTTTTAATACTTGTCATAGCTGCCATTGGTGTTCACGCCATTTTCGGAGCTTTTCTCATCGGTCTTATATGTCCTCACGACGGTGGTTTCGCCATCAAATTGACTGAAAAGATTGAGGATCTGGTCGGATCAATTCTCTTGCCTCTCTATTTTGCCCTCTCTGGTCTCAATACCGATCTTGGTCTGCTCAATGACGGCACCACCTGGGGATATGTCATTGCGATTATCGCCTGCGCCTTCTTTGGTAAAATCATCGCTGGCACCCTTGCCGCCCGGTTGACCAAGTGTCTATGGCGTGAGAGCTTCACCATTGGTGCACTCATGAGTTGTAAGGGTCTTGTGGAGCTGATTGTGCTGGTAAGTAGACTTCGTCGCCTATGAGCCCCACTCTAACACCTTTAATAGAACATTGGTCTGCAAGCTGGAATTCTTTCAAGCCGAACATTCACGATGTTTGTCGTCATGGCGGTGGTAAGTATCTCGCATCTACATCCAACACGCCACTAATCGCGTCAGGTCACTACTGTCACCACGTCACCCCTTACAAGATGGCTATACCCTCTCTCGTACCGCCAAAAGGTCGAAAAGTGGCGTCGAGGAGAGATTGACTGGGACGGAAACCCTCTTCAGACTGAGGCCCAGACTTCTGAACATAAGATGGAAGAGGCTCTCGATAAGTCTCAAACACACCGTCTTATCCTGCATCTGCGCCTGGATGCCCTTCCTGGTTTGTTCAATCTCGTTTCGCTTCTCGGTGGCTCCCGAAAGCACAACAACCCATCTGCTATCAACGATGCCAGCGCAGATGCTACTCCAGCTGAAGAAAAGACACAAACATTTCCCGGCCGTCCGTTCGAGGTTCGTGGTGTTCGGCTTATGGAGCTGACCGACCGTACCTCGTCCGTCATGGCATCTGCCGAAGTTGACGAGTTCGCTTCTCGCGACGCCGTCTTCTCTGCTTTCCAAACTTTCTCTCGCCTCAACGGCGTCGCTGTTGCTGGCCAAGTATCTATCATCCCAACCAGCGCCTACGCCGAGACTATTGTCAAGTATGCCGAGGAAGCCAGGTCTGACTTCATGATCATTCCCTGGAGCACCTACGGTGGTATCGCCGAAGAAAGTTCCACTGCTGCGTTGACTGAGACTGGCAACACCAACGATCGTTTCTTTAGTAGAACATACATCGATTATGTCCAGGCTGCTGTTGATAGATCAACTTGTGCGACTGGAATCTTCATTAATCGCATTCCTCACGACGCCCTGGCCAGGAAGCCTACCCTGACCCGTACTCGTACTGGCTTGTCAATTCACAGTGTTAACGATAACGCAGTCGTCCAAAGACCTGTGGATCAACGCCAAATTATTTTTGTGCCATTCATTGGTGGCAAGGACGACCGCGCTGCTCTCCTATTTGCTCTTCAGCTTGCTCACAACCCCCATGTCTCCATTCACGTCATCCACCTGCATTTCAGCGAAGACGATGTGGCACTCAACGCCCCTCAGGACAGCGACCCTTCCACGGGTAACGACCTTGGAAAGAACGCAGTCGGGTTCCCTTCCGCTAGCGACATGGACCTCCTAAACACAGCCAAGAACAACGCTTCGGGCAAGCTCGAGGGCCGGGTCACCTTTGCTGAGATTCCTGTTGACTCAGTGCGTAACCTGCCCGATCTTGCAGTAGCTCATGCTCGAGAGCTCGTTGGCAAATCTCGCTTCAGCGTAGGCGACTTGATCATTCTCGGTCGCTCGCATCCGCTCTTTGATAACCTTCTTGTTGAGGACTTTGGCGTGGAGAGAGATTTTCAGCGCACCGTCGGTGTTCTTGGAGATCGATTCGCTAGGGCAGGTGTTGACGCTGGCTTATTGGTCATTGACGATAAGCAGGCCAAGGCTTAGATGTGCCTTGAGAAGTCTGATTGTGTGAATTTGGAGAATACCAGCAGCCTTTTGTAGGATGATTTGATCACGATATACCATATATGAATTTGATATTTATGAAATACAAGGAACATATTCTTTCTGGCATCTTTATTTGAGCTTCACTTGTAGAGGTGTACGAAAGGCAAGATGAATGAATAATCCCGGCTGTAACTGTTGATCAATTAAGTAACCCAGCCCTATCATAACTTTGACACTGTTGTATCTGGTCTATACTATTATGGCTCTTACGCTTGATGTTTGCGGGCCATGAGTTCCTCATGTGGCACAGTATATCCGAAGCCCCTCAATAATGCGGAGAAGCGATGACTTATCTACACCAACTTGAATCGTACAACTCATCTAACCTCTACCAAACCAATCAAGATGTTCGCTGACATTTTACAACCGCCTAATCCACTCCCTGCTCGCCAGCTCAAGGAGATTCGACCAGGTGTCTCCTTGCTGCCTCCGCTTTCGCGTCGGGGTCATGGCCCTGGCCTTGTGGTCTTGACACCAACATCCGAGGATGTATTAGAGATCAAAGATGGTGTGCCGTCTGTGCTTATCAAATGGGCTGAAGAGGGTTATACAGTGGTTCAGATCGATGGATCTACCTTCGCTACCGTCGATAACGGAAACATCTTGTCTGAGGTCTTGGAGGCTATGCGGCAGTGTGATCAGTATGACGAAGGAAAGGTTGGCTTAGTTGGTGAAGCATCCATATCTCTATTGATGGTGTCTACTAACAATTCGAAGCATACTCTTCAGAACTCTGGAACACTGCTGCGCCAAGCTTGTCGAACGCTCCCGTTATTGTATCAGCAGTTGTATACACCAACGCCGATGACTTGACAGGACTCGCTCCAGCAAACATTCCACTTCTACGACACGTAGTTGGACCTGCTGCTAAGCGTGACACGCGTGACACTGAGAAATCATCTGGGGCCGTGTACTATTACCCCAAAGCTCAAAGCCACGCTTTTGCAACACCATTCCATCAACACTTCGACTACAACATGGAGTCTGTTTCTCACACTAGAAATCTCCAGTTTCTCAAGCCTAAAGTCGGAGGGCCTTACTTTGATCTCGAGTACATCTGGGAAGAGCATACTCACTACGAATTTGCCGATCGCTCGGTTGAGCATACTATGAGTACAATGGTACAGGAGCCATACGTCAATCACATCCCAACAGTGAGTCGTCCTTCCGTGGAGGTGTTATAAGACTGACGTATTTGCAGATGACTGGTGGAATCGGTCGAGATAGGTTATCGGATTTCTATCGACATAACTTTATCTTCAATAACTCATCGGACTCTGAATTGGATTTGATTAGTCGAACTGTTGGTATAGATCGTGTAGTCGATGAGTTCATCTTCAAGTTTACACACAACCAAGAAATCCCTTGGATGTAAGCGTCCTATATCCTGCGTCGTTCTCATACTGATTTTCTACAGGTTGCCTGGTGTTCCGGCTACCAACATAAAAGCCGAAGTCCCTTTCACTGCGGTAGTCAATATCCGAGGAGATCGTCTCTATCACGAGCACATCTCCTGGGATCAAGGAACTCTTCTCCGGCAGTTGGGCTTGCTACCTGAGTATCTGCCGTTCCCGTATACTTTGCCTGATGGTCGCACTTCTCAAGCAGGCTTTGAGTACCGTGTACCGGTTGCTGGTAAGGACACGGCTGTAAAGATGAAGGATAGACATGGGGTGTCGTCGAACCAGATGTTTGCTTATAAGGTTCGTGAGAAGCAGGCCTGATTTTTTTCAAAGCCAAAAGGTGCAAAGGCGGAAATGACATGGGATTGTACCAATTTTGTTTGGCATACCATATAAGAATCCAGGTTGAACGGTGTGGCTGTTTCTATGGTGAAGACTGTTGGTTCTCACGTAACACAACCAAGCCGTTGGAGCTAGGGACCAACAGATGTGTCACTTCTGTATATGCTTTGTGTGGCATAACGTCCGTGTCTCAAATGTGCTTTTGAGAATTTGTCATCTCAAAAATTTAGAATAGTACATATTTCGCTCCTACGAGAAGGCTTAAGGGGACCAGATTACATACCTAAAGTCTCGTAGACGCTTGAGCAGAACTATCATGCAGTTGTATCTTCCGTGAACTCGGATCTATTGCTCCTATGATGTTCAAAATATTGATGATTCGAGACTTTGCAAGAGCATATCATAAACGCCACTTAAATGGAATACCATTTGCGCTTATGCAGTGTGATTCTCAATCGCTTGAACGTCTCGCTCATCGCTTTCCGTACTGAAATGGTTCTCGCAAGAGGACATTTGACATTAGCATCAATTCTCTTCCATAACATGATCTCACATTTTGCACAGAACTACTATGCAGATCATTGCGAGTTCTCCGCACAACTTGCCGCTTTAAGCTTCGAGGAGACAGCCACAATCGATTGTTGTCTTAGTCGAAGACGATCAATTGCCGCCACCTCATCAAGTTTCTATTGTCAAGGACGCCACTTTTCGCTAGTGGTCTACAGGGCTGAATGCGTACGGGTCTTGTACGACTCTGCAACGCTCGTGATTAATTAGACGTTGCGCCCATATCCTTGATTGGAAGAACGACGCTTTTGACAAGGACGGTTGAGCTGATCTTGTCAGTATGCAATCCTCTTCATGGGAACTACAGGACAGTGTGATGGTTCTAGTGGAACCACATCACGATGTTATTCGGTTGTCCCTCAGTCCCTTCATGATCGACGGTATTCTCTGGCCTTGTCCGATGATCCTAGAAAGATGATATTTAATCAGGTTCTGTTTCAACCAGTGGTTCCTTGGTCGATATAGACAAATCAAATCTGGATACACCTTTCAAGAGGCTGGTAACGCATAAAGGCATTATCCATAAATTAAATTCATCGAGCTTCTGCGTTTCATGGGGCTGGAGAAAAAGCAATGCCTAAGATTAGACTGCACTTAACCAATGGTAACCACCATGTAAGCTTGCGGATAGAGTAGTCTGCATCCTCGTTAGTTTTGTTCAGCTGAAGAACTTCGCTTCGGCAATTGCAGAGGCCATTTCTGGACTCAACATTCACTCGGCTTGTTCATCTTGTACTTACAAAACCGAGGAATTGAAGCTAATGCTCTGATATATGCGGCAAACTTTTGATTAGCCGAGAACAGTTCTTTTACAGAGTAACAGTAATTATCAGGATTGAGCAACATGCCTCGGATCCAATTCCAAAATCCCAGGTATGCTGACCGACTTCATGGGTCAGGAATGTGGCTTGATTGCTTCAATAGAAGCCCAATGACCAGAAAACACTTCGCCTTTAGCCCCTCTTCAATCCGCATCAGGTAGTCAACTCGCCGTAGTGATGTCCAGACCGTTTCTGTGTCACTTTGTGGCTTGTTTGAAAAGCGTTGGCTCCCCCTTCTTCAACCTTGTTCCAGTACTGCTCTTTTCCAACCAACATGCATAAACTGTAGAAGGCTTCTTTTTCTTCTTGAATAAGACAACATCTTCATATTAGCCATATCTCTTCAACCATCATGGCGGTGGGAGGTGATGGACATTGGGTTCTTGCTTCTATGTGGGCAATGACGCTTGTCACTTTCATCTTTGTCTTGCTGCGGGCTTATACCAGGATATATGTCGTCAAGTCTTTTGGTGTTGACGATCATGTGTACAATCTCGCCTTTGTCAGTTTAGATCCGCCTTTACAAAGCAGAGTCTCACTGACATTACCCGTGATAGGTCTTTCTGCTTATGAACACCATATTCATGACTGTCGGCGTCCATTTTGGTTTAGGTGAAAACATACACAGCATCATGACGGACAGACCCGACGACCTACCTCTCGCAATGCTATACGAAGCCGCCAGCCAAACTTTCGCTATAATAGGCATGAGCATCGCAAAGGCATCCCTAGGTCTCTTTCTACTACGACTTGTCAAGGAGAGATGGCACAAGATAGCTATCTGGTCCATGATGACTTGCCTCTTCGCTGCATCCGTCTGTGTATGCTTCGTCTACTGGTTTCAGTGCACTCCGCCACAATATCTCTGGGATCGTCGTATACCAGGACGTTGCACCATAGACACGGCGCCGGTAGCTTTGACTCTATGTAGTGAGTCTTCTCATGGGCTCTTCAACGATACTTCGATAAACTAACCTTTGGAGTTTTTTGTGTGGTCGCCGATTTCTTCTTCGCTGGCTTCCCTTGGCTATTCATTCTAGGTCTACAGATGAAGATGAAAGAGAAGATTGTGATTCTCTCTAGTTTCAGTCTAGGTATTATGTACGAATCGCCTCTCCCTCTTATCAGCCCATTCTAATCCATCCCAGTGCTGGAGCATTCGGTATTAAGCGGACTCTGGAAGTTCCCAAACTCACAAGTCCAAATCACACCAGTAGGTGCTGTTCTACCTTTATCGACTTGTAACTAATATGTGTTAAGAGGATCCAATGGGCTTGATTGTCTGGACAGCCGCCGAAATAACCGTAACAATGGTCTGCATTGGCATTCCTGTCTGTCGACCTCTTTACAAGAAGTAATTTCGCAAATGGACGACTCGCAACTCCAGCAACTACCCCGAGCATAACTCTGGAGCATCATATCCACTACAAACTATCGGCGGTGGCATTATACCAGCTAAACGGGCAGACAGAAACGGCAGTGATAATACGTCTGACACACATGATAAGATCATAAGGGAGCATGAGCGTAAGCTCGGTATTGGTAGTTCCTTATCTAGAACCAAAGTCTATCCTAAAGGGGATGGGAGGTTTCATGGTAATGATCAGAGCGAGGAGGAAATCCTTGGGCCGGAGTTTCGAAGAAGTCAGACCTTGGATCTTGAGGCACAAGATGGCGGGACTCAGTTGACACGTGAAATTGCAACTTCTGAAAGGAGTATATAGATTATGGATAGAGTTACTGGAATCACCGAAACACAGCTGTGTGGGCTCATCGTTTCACTATTGTACGTTACCCTAATTGCCATCCAATCTGCCGTCAGCCAACTATCACCCGAGCCCGAGTTGGATGGACTACTTCAACTCTTCTGTGCGACAAACGTTGTAGAGGTGTATATATGTCCTTTCTCATCAGCGGCAATAGAGCTCTGGGTCGCTTCCTAGCTGAAGACCCCGGAATAGGTCCCAAGGTGCTTGTTGCGCAAATAGAGTATCGCTAGTCATTCTCGACAACTAGGTTGCCAAGTCACACATCCTCTCACCGGTAATAACAACAAAACCGTAAGTAAAACATGTTGCTAGTCACATGGGTTCGCGTCGCTATGCCCGACCGAACGAGATCTCGATCTGGACTGAGCTAGAGTGGTGTTGTCTCACAATACATGCCGTTGAAGCTACCTGGCAGGTAGGTGACAGAAGAATTGTCTAAGGCTTAGAACACCAAAATAGAGCAACTTGAGTGCGAGCCTAAGCAAGCGGAAGGTGACCAAATTGCTTCGTGTCTTATGCTCCCAGCGGCCAATTCTTCTGACACCCTGATAGCCTGGTGACTGACTAGGCCTCATCCTTTAGGGCAATTGCTTTGCCTAGACCTGTTCTAGGTCGCGTTCAATAACAGGTGAGACACCGAGTTAGAGAACGTATGAAAAACAGCGTTCACCTTGTAGCGTTTCAATCATTGTCTTGAAGAATGGACCTACCCTGCATATCAGCAGGAAGGGAGATGACTCCAGCAAAAGATTGTGGGATTGGGTCAGTTCTCTGCAAAGTAAACAATTCTGTATTTTAACAAGTAAATAAAGACAATATTTGATTCTATAATTGTTTGCATTTGTTATTGCTGTTGTCGGGGTGTCGGGCAAAATATTGAGCTTCAAAGTAACCTTCCAGTTGTTTACAGGCTGAGTGAGTATTGGAAGAAACATTCCAGCAATATTGCGAGAGTCATTCTGAAACCGCGCCCAATGTTTCACTACTACGCCGCTGATCACTGTCCGAATGGCTGAGCCTTAGGAGACGCGGGCTGCCTGTCAACTTTTAATTACCGGGCTAGCTTCCATCCTTAGCAATTAGTGATAAATGAAGTTATTAAAAACCACGCGATTACGGGAATTGTTCTCGAAAAGAATAAGGAAGGAATTAGAGGGAGTTTCCGACAAATATTCGAGAAGTCGGAATCAAGAAGAAAAGAAAAAGGGTCTCGTTCCGAAGAGCAGGGACGAGAGAAAAAAGAAAAGAAAAGCGTGTCGAGATCTCAGTCGTACACCATCTTTTTCAGCGGTAAGAGCCCGTGCTAAAGCCCCGACCGCAAAAACATAGCCAACCTCTTAACATGTATCCATTCCATCCATCGAGATTCCATTCCCTGTTTTTCTGATGCTTTGTTTCTTGGGATACGAGAGTTTATTATTCACAGTTACCCAAGTTTCAACGCCGAATCATGCGAGTCAAATCCACCGTTGAACCAAGAAAAACGTCATAAACAGGGGGGCATTCCAGTGGTCTACTCTCTACTGTATTCTCTACCCCTTGGGCTCGGGTCTTTTGGAACCCAATTGACCCGGCGCTGGGATTACCCTGAGAAAAATAAAATTGCAAATTCAGGTACACAGCCTGTCCCATTCGCTACCAGCATGGTACCCCTGCTGATAATACTGACCGTTGTTGGGCATTGTTTAGGTTGTCCAGGGCCCAAAGCGTAAGGTCCTTGGGTCCCTATGCACCCCGCGGGTCCTTTTGTGACAGCCCGGGCCGCACGACCAAGACGCAGGGACCTGCCATAACATTTCCCATGCGAGTCACATCCATATATCTAGCCGACTGCGCATACCCAAAAAAGATGGATGGTTCAGGGACTCCCTATACTTTTTTCTTTCCATTCATTTACTGCCATCAGCGGGCGAAGTGTTTAGTTCTTTCCCTCGGATCCGACGAGAAAAGCAGTACACAATGTCGCAAAGACTAAGCTTCGCCCAGCTTGAGCAGGCTGCTCTTCACATCGTTCGTCTCATTGCAGACATTCCCGGTCTCGAGAACACTCGTCTCGCTATCATTGGGGACTTGGCTGTCAACAAATACTTGTCGCGACGAGATAGAGTAACAGTATGTCCTTCCAGTTGTCTTACACTCATAGCATTCTCTAACCTTAACAGAGCATCGACTTGGTCATCAGCAAGTCCTCCTCGCCTGGTCGCGTCAAGAAAGAAATCGTCGGCCACCCCATTACTCCCCTCGTCGAAAAGTCCGGCGTCGTTCTCTACCGTCACACAACCGGCTGGGAGATTGAAGTCAAGCTCATTCCCGACTGGCTCAGCCCTTACCTCCCCGAAGCCGCCAAGCGCGTCCGCGATGTCAAGGGTGAGGCCACCCTGCCCTACACGTCCCTCGAGGACTTGATCATCTTCAAGATGGATGCCTGCGGCCTGCACGAGAACGACATGAGCAAGCGACGCGATGCTTGCGACGCAGCCGCCCTGCTGGATCTAGCTTCCGAGCATGGCGCATTGACTCTCGACGAGGACAAGACGGAGCGCGCAGAGGAAGCCCTGGCTGATATGGTTGAGTTCTCGGATGAGAAGGATAAGGGCTGGTGGCAGCGTTGCCTGGGAATGGTCAACAACAAGCCTCGCACGCCCCAAGAAATTCTCTCCGACATCGCCGAGCGACCCCAGACCGCCTCGTCGCGATCATCTGTCTACTCCTCCATCTCCCGCGCGTCCTCCTACACTAGCAACGCATCCTCTCACTCCTCCGCCTCCTCCATCTCTTCCACCAGTGCCGACGACAAATCACCCAAGTCACCCATCGCCGAGAAGAACGGTCGCCCTCGCAAGATGAGTGTCACCAAGAAGCCCTCCCGCCATAAGCGCCACACCTCCATCGGCGCATCCACCTCGGTCAGCGCTCTCGACGCCCACATGCACCGCCTTGAGCTGGACCGACCTGCCTCACCTGGCATCTCCCTCACGAACCGTATCTAATATCTTGATCACTTTCATTTCTTTTATAACGTCACTGGAGTTGGAGGAGAAGTCTCAAAAGAAACATGGGAAAGGAAAAGGCAATCGAATCGCTACTTTGTACATCATAGGATACCCTCGATACCCTCAGATCTCTTGTTTGTGGCTAGCGTGTATTTTCATGTGTGCGGATTGGCAATTGGGGGGGTAATCTTCACAGGTAAAAAGTTCTTTTGGGTTGGGTTAAAAAGTTTGGAGTTTATGAGAGTGGAAAAATGGGGGAATTCTTTTCTGATGTTAATACTTGGTTAGGCGGATATTCTTTGGATGTATTTAGACCTCCTTTCTATTATCTAGATTTTCTTTGTCAATGAATCGCAAGCGAATTGTTTCACAATTATTTGTTCTCACTGTTTGTGTGCGATAGTGCTAATTGACTTGGCTGTTTGGGCCACCATGCATGAGGTCGTTGGTGCGGTCGCATTAATGTTGTTGTGACATTCTGTCCTCTTCCTGGCCGGTCTATAGCCTGTTTCTCATTCTTGGAACCAACCATTTACACATCATTAACTGCAATTAGAAGTTGGGTTCAAATACTAAAGTTGTTATGGTTGTATTGTTGGGCATCAAAAGATGGCTGGACTATGATCTTCAAGCAGGGTATGGACCAAGATTTGGGACAGACAATCCACAGAAGCGATCCCACAAGCACACTTCTGTTACCAAATACAATTCACATTCATCAGTCATATCCAGTGATCAGGATCACCTTGCGCATTGCTTTGACTACTGGAGTAGCATTCTTTATCCCAAGACTCAACTCAATCTCTGTTCTTAATTTTAGGTAACAGGATGCTCATTTGGCCCAGCGACAGACAAGATTGTTGACTGTAGGTTGCATTGTAGGCCCACAAACAACCGACCAGCTAAAAGCTTATTCCTTCCAAGTCTCACATTCCTACGTCAGGAACTTGGTTCTTATTTTAATTGCATTACCTGACTGCAAAATGATCGGGCATCCACTCTTGAAAGCCCAAAGTTATGGGATCCCCGTCCGGAAATAAATTGAACGGCCCCCAACCGAGGCCACTGAAGCTAAAACCGTTGCAGGTGACAGCGCCGAAAAATTGGTCAGCTCAGTGGAGCTTAGAAGAGTTTCGGCTCCGAGACCACACAGAGTTTCATCGTATTCAACTTGTACTGCCGTCAAAATTAGAGTGAGAATAATTATTGCCGGCTAATTTTCGACGATCACTGCGGCTGCGACTTTCGCTTGTCATCGTGCAAATCTTAAGAACCTGGCACTTGCTAGGGTAATCGAACAGGCAATATCCAGCTTTCTCTTCACCATATCAAGCAACGACAGCGGCAATACGAAGATGGCTTCCGAGCTCGGAGAATCCACGCGTTACGTCACGGATCACGACACAGAAGGAAAAACAGCCTGAGAAACACCTGATCGACAAAGTCGCATTGATCACTCCTCTCACTCGAGGTAATAACCAGCACACAATGTCTGTATAGTGCGGTCAAAATTCTTCAACTAACCAAAGGCGAACTTTGAAGAAATGACCAATGAACATATGCCTGTATTTGCTTCACTTGGACAGTTACATATTCTTCATGATCCATTCGTCTCGAGCCAAGTCCTTCGCTGAAGAGCGTTTTGAAGGATCCCACTGGAGCAGCTTGTCCATCATGGCGAGAAATTTCTGCTGGTCTTCTCCTTCCAGATTGGTTTCTAGTTTCTTCAGAGAAGTGCTATTTGGAATAGGGATATCGCCAAGAAAGTCTCCTATTGTAGAACCGATCAGGTTGGTTGTGGCTGACCTTAGTACTTGGATGACTTACCCGTTTCAGTAAAGAACTTGTGATTTGAGGATCCGGACTGAAGTAATGACTTTGGAGGCTTTCCTAGGACTGCAATGATCTCTGCAAGGTGTGCTCTACTACGATACGTTCGCAGCTGAGGGTCATACCCAGTAAACAGGTTGCCTCCCTCAAAAAGATCCCATATCTAGATGAAGTCAGGCAAACCTATTCTTCGATGATCTGATTATCTAAATGCTTACCATACAGCCTACGTTCCATATGTCAACCTTGTACGTCCATGGCGCTTCGATAATAACCTCCGGGGCTCTGTATATATCAGGCTGTATATCTTCGGTATGCTCTAGATCACCGGAGACGGCGGAGCCCAAGTCACAGAGGACAGGTGCGCCCCATTCTTTGGGCATTTGCAGCTCGCGGGTTGCGTAAACGGACCTTCCGTCAACTTCTTTTCGCGGCGAAGGATGCTGAAGCTCTTGTTCTTCGAATTTAGCAAAGACTGAATCGTCACCGATGCCAAACATGATATTATCGGCTTTGATATCTACTTACGATTAGTCAGGGAAGTATCTGGCCTCTTTGGACAAAATTATCTCACCTGTATGAACTATTTTGCACTCAGTATGAAGAAAGTCCAAAGCACGGAACAGCCGATGCAGAATGAAAGCCAACACTGGTGAAGGCAATCTTCTTATTGGGTTACGGTGAAGGAATGTCAAAACACTCTCCCATAATGGACGATGCACCAAGCATCTGTGAATTCCATCGGGTCCAGCAACATCAAAAGTGTCAAGTACTTCTCTCACAGCAGTTCGTCCTTCATACTTTGACGAAGAAGCAGAGATGTGCTTGTACACCGCAAGCTCACTATCCAACTGCTTTCCCAAGGATTGGGCGTTTATAAAGAGCTTGAGTGCCACATGTCGTCGACCGCTACTCTGTATCAGCCAAATCTGAATAGTAATAGCAAAAGCACGTACGTCAAGTCGCGTGCCAGCCAAACCGTCGAGCTTGTGCCAAAACCTAGTTTCCCTACCACTTGGTACCGATTGTGCAAGACTTGGCCAATGCAGACTGGATAGTATCGTGACGCGGCATAGCCTGGAATAAGCTCTTCTTCTATCTTGTGGTTTGAGGGTATTCGCGGGTATCCTAGGCTCGAGAATGTCAGAGGCTTCCATACGCGGCTAGGCCAGCGAAGTCGTTTCAGAAACGCCGCCATGAGTTGAGTGGTTAATTGAAAGAAGTGGAAATCATACCTACTGGTACCGCTACGTAGTGATCAATCATGTCTTGGGCTGATCCACAACACTTTTACCGACCTGAACTCTATTGGTCAGGACTTACACGTCTCTTCTATGGCTAACACCAGATTGGTGCAACATTGGGGCCATTTATTGCAAAGGCTCTAAATAATCGATCCTCTCTTTGTTGAAGTCTTGATCTAGCAAAAGTCCCTGCTCTGTCAACCTCAACGGATTGATAATGCAAGATTCGTGGTTGAGGCAGCAGCATTTGAACAAGTTGCAGCAAGTAAATTACGGATTTCAACGAGTTAAACGAGCAATGAATTGAATGAAACTTGGGGAATCCATGTAATTCTGTAAGCACACCCTCTATCATTGGATTAATTAATTGAATGCTTATACAGCATTCTTCGAAAGAAGGAGCTTGGCGCCGCAGGCAACAGAGTAGTGGCTGATGTGGCCAATCAGAGCAAAGATCTCATGTGGTGGTGACATGACCACCAATCAACTGCTCAAGGCAGAATCGACAGGCAGGAGGCAGCCATTCAGCTCAAGTCAAACAACGTCACGGCGGCACAGAATTGAGTCACAGCGAGAACTCTATTGATTCACTGTCATTATAAGAATCTCAACTCTGGCTGTCCTTTGCTCTTATCTTCTGCATTCTTCATCTCAACAACACAACTCCTCATTCATCTGCTTACGTCCATTCGTACCGCCCTTCTTTAACGCCAAAACTTTCAACAAAACCATCATCGCCATGTCCTATGGACTCTTCGGTCAACCCAGTCGCAGTGTCACCAACATGACCAACTGCGGCTGCTACATCTACGTCGGTTATGACCTCAAATATCTACCCCAGGTCGAGGTCAAGGCCCATACCACCATTCTCGCTACCACCTCTCGCACCAATCTCACACAAACCTTCATCAATCCAACCAACAGTACCATTGAAGAACTTCGTTATGTTTTCCCTCTCTATGACGGAGTCTCCGTCGTCGCTTTCACCTGCACTGTTGGGTCAAAAACCATCAAGGGCGTAGTCCAAGAACGCCAAAAGGCTCAGCAGGTCTACAATGAAGCCAAAGCGAAGGGCCAAGTGGCTGGCCTTCTCAAACAGTCCCTCGAAGCCGCTGACGTCTTTACCACGACTATCGGGAATGTTCCAGCCGGCGAAAAGGTGTACGTCGATATCACCTATCTTGGCGAGCTCAAGCATGATGCCCAAGTCGATGGTATTCGTTTTACTATTCCAACACAAGTTGTTCCACGATATGGAACTGCTCAGTCGTTTACCGGGTTCAACATACCACAGAAAGGCTTTTCATTCACAGTCGATGCCGAAATGCCTGATGGATCTTCTATCAAATCCATACAGTCCCCTTCCCATCCCCTATCTGTTGAGATCGGGACAACGTCTACCACAAAGTCACAAGAACCTTCCCTTCGACGGGCTTCTGCAACATTGCAGCAAGGAGAAACCCATCTGGCGCAGGACTTTGTTGTACAGGTGGTCGCTACCAAGCTGGGAGAGCCGTCAGCCATACTAGAAACTCATCCCGAAATTCCTAATCAGCGTGCAATCATGACAACATTGGTACCCAAGTTCAAACTTCCTGCCGAAAAGCCCGAGATTGTGTTCATCTGCGATCGGAGTGCGAGTATGTCCAATCAGATCTCTAATCTCAAAACCGCACTTGAGGTTTTCCTCAAGTCGATGCCTGTTGGTGTCAAATTCAACATCTGCAGCTTTGGAAATTCTTTCACTTTTCTCTGGGAAAGATCCCAAACATACAACCAAGAGAATCTGGACCAAGCAGTTCAGCATGTGAGAACTTTCCTGGCCAACTACGGTGGCACCGAGATGTACGATCCTTTCCAAGCTACTTTCAAGAAGCGATATAGGGATATGAACCTTGAAGTCATCCTTCTCACGGATGGCGAGATCTGGGATCAAGATCGGCTTTTCGAGCTCATCAACGACGAAGTCGCTGAGAGTAAGGGTACGGCCAGAGTTTTCTCTCTAGGGATTGGAGCTGGTGCTAGTACCTCTCTGATTGAAGGTGTCGCTCGTGCAGGTAACGGGTTTGCTCAAACCGTTGCTGATAATGAGAAGATGGACAAGAAAGTGGTTCGTATGCTTAAAGGCGCTTTGTTTCCTCACATTACCGACTATTCACTCGAAGTCAAATATCAGAAAACGGAAGCTCCTGCCGATGACGATTTTGAGCTGGTCGAAAAAGTTATGGATAGCCTCCAAATTGACACTGCTGAGACTTCTAACACAAAATCGGAACAGGGACAGGCTGCAAAGAAGCCGATTTCCTTGTTTGATTCATCTGTCGATAGCGATGGTGACGGCGATATGGCTGATACACCTAAAGTCGATGACAAATTCGACCATCTTCCCCATGTACCCGTCCCACGTTATCTGCAGACACCGAGCCAGATCCCTCCTCTGTTCCCCTTCAATCGCACCACTGTCTATGTACTTCTCTCCGATGCCACCCCCAGCCAGCAACCAAAGTCAGTCGTTCTCAAGGGCACCTCCCATCATGGTCCCCTTGAGCTAGAAATTCCTATCACCGAATTTACCGAGAAGGACTCTGTCATCCACTGTCTTGCAGCTCGCAAAGAGGTCAAAGAGCTCGAAGAAGGCCGAGGCTGGCTTACCAATGTCAAGGACTCTGACGGCAAGTTCCTCAAAGAAAAGAATGAGGGCCGTTTCTCAGACCTAGTCGAGCGAGAGGCGGTACGTCTGGGCGTCAAGTTTCAGGTTGGAGGCAAATGGTGCTCTTTCGTTGCTGTTGAAGATAATGGAGAGGAGACAAACATGGCACAGGCAGGAGACATTTCTGAAAAGAATGACAGATACTTCGCAACAGGACATTCTCGGTTACACCAAAGCACGCTCAATAGGATTATGGATAAGTCGGATGCTTGCGATGTACCCAGTCGTCGTGGTGTTTGGACGAATAAAGTGACAGGCGCGAGCCCGGGGTGGAAAGCCATTAGCGCTGTTCAAGGTTTCTTTGGCTCGGCCTCGAAACAGGCTAAAACCAGTGGTAGTCTATTTGGGGCTGCTCCAGGAGGATCGTCTTACAATACTGGCAATACCGGTGGCGGTCTCTTTGGGTCAGCTTCGCCAGCGGCTAAACCTAGTAGTGGTCTATTTGGAGCTCCTCCATCTAGCAGCTCTGTTTTCGGCAGTGCCTCTCAAAGTCAGTTTGCGGGTCACACAGCTTTTGGGGCCTCGCCTGCTGGTAATAGTCAGCCTCTAATCGTCAAAGCTGCGGCACTTGCACAGCCTACCGCTCAAGTTGACGAGAAACTGCTCGCTGAGTACCAGGCCGAGATGGATGACGCTGCGGCTATGCCACTGATGGAAGAAAACGAGGGTTCAGACGGAGATGAAGATATGGGATTTGGACTCTTTGATGATGGTCCTAGCGTTCCTCCTGTTTGTCCTCCTCCTCCCGCTGCCTCCACTTCAGTTCTTGAGATGGGCCCCTTACGAGCTCTTACAAGCTTGCAGACTTTTTTGGGCAGCTGGTCGTGGAGTGTGGAGCTTGAACGCGTCTTGGGTGTTGACTCGAAGGAAGTCGCTAAGCTTGACCTTCCTTCTACTGTTACAGGCCATGCGTTGGAGAGTGAGATTCTTGCTACAGCTTGTGCGATCTTGTTTTTCAAGCGTAAGCTGGCAGATGAGAAGGATACTTGGGAGATGTTAGTGGAGAAAGCTGAGGGATGGCTGGAGGAAAACATTGGGGAGGACAACATGAATGACCTTGAAGTTGTTCTTGGGAAGCTATTCTAGATAGTTCGGAAGTATGTAGCATGAATATACCGTGTTGTCAGTAGTACGACGAAACATGTTTACTTGTCTTGTTCGCCGTGTAGAAACAGTAACCATGGACTCGCAGCCTTTATTTCGCCAGTACAACGTTGATACTGAACGAATAACGATGTAGTGACACAATGATGACATCTGTACATCCTCATGTCGATATTACCTAACAGAGTCCGAAACTTATGTAAACTCTCGCGATCTACCAAAGTCTAAAGAATAACGTTTTATAACGTTATGGCTGACATCCTCATATTGCTGATCAGCCAGCCACACTTTAATACCGTAAGGCTCTGCTTTAAGTCCGACCTCTTAACCCCGAAATTAACTCCAGTACAACATTGATTACTCCTTTTGGAAACATCAACAACTCCTTTGAGGTACATGTTTTAGGATGTGAGACACTACTTTAAATTATAAAAGGGATAACTGCGTCTGTTGTGAAAGATGTTGGAAGAATAGACACCACATACAGGCTTCGCTACTTTGAATCTTGCTATTTGGTTACTTGACATTGAACTCCCTATTCACGATGGAGACACCCAGAATTCTTCTTACTGGTGCTACCGGTTACATGTAAGTTGTATTTCAACTGAGGATGCAGCTAGTAACTGATTGTATCAGAGGTGGGACCGTCTTGAACACTATCTTGACATCCTCTCAACCTTGTTTCAAAAACATCCACATCTCAGTTCTTGTCCGTCGTCAAGACCAAGCCGATATTCTTTCCGATCTTGGAGTCACCCCCATTCTCTTCAACAGTCTCGACGACACTGATCTTCTCACCGAAGCAGCGTCAACCCATGATATCGTTATTCATGCCGCAAATGGCTATCATATCCCCTCAGCGAAAGCCCTCCTCACAGGGCTAGCTCAACACATGGCAAAGACCGGCAAGCCAGTGCACTACATCCACAACTCTGGCACTTCCAACTTTGGAAACAGGCCTATCTCAGGGAAATATCTCGAGGAACCGAGGGAGTATTCTGATAAAGATGATATTTACGCTTATGAGAAGTTTCGAGAGGAGAAGGAGCAGTACGACCAGCGAACTAGCGATGTGGCTGTTTTCGAAACAGGTGCTGATATCGGCGTGGAGACGTACATCATCTGTTCACCCTTGATCTACGGCCGTGGAACAGGGCTTTTCAACAAATCATCTATCCAAATTCCTGTCATGATCCGGGCTGCGCTTACGAGAGGTCAAGCGATATACGCCGGCGATGGTCTAGGAGTATGGGATCATACACACATCGAAGATATCGCCAATCTGTACACCCTTATCGTGAACAAGATTCTCGACGGGGAGAAGATTCCTTCCGGAAGAGAGGGCTTTTACTTTGCCAATCACGGGAAGCAGAGATGGCTGGATATAGCAAATGGCATTGCAAGAGTTGGTTACCAGCGAGGTAAACTCGCCGCTGAGCCGAAGAGTGTTTCACTCACTGAGGCGAGTCTGGCGTGGTTTGGGGGTGATGAGGATTTGACAGAGCCAGCCATTTGTTCCCAGTAAGTATCCTTCTACAGCTCACCAGAAATCTTGTGCTGATCAGACTTTTTAGTTCTCAGACACGAGGAGACAAGAGTCGGGAGTTGGGGTGGGAGCCGTTGAAAGATGATTCGCGATGGGAAGAGACTATTGCTGAAGAGTTTGAGGTAGCCTTAAGAGCTATGGCTTAATAGCTTGTTTTACACATCATTAAAGCTAAATTATACATGTTTTGAAGCTGTTTGGCTAGACAGAGTCAATCTTCTCCTATTTTATACTATTGACTCAGGTACGATGTTGTCAATTTGGTACACGCACGTAGAGAAAACTACAAACGAATTGTCATCTTGAGCCTGGACGAATCGTCACGCCTAGTCGGACGTAATTTGACTGCTCTGTTGTCATCCCAATGTAACCGCCAGGTATCCATCCGTACCCAACAACTTACCACCCAACAATTACACCTCTTCTCCTATTCATCCCACGATCACCTGTTTAACACACGCTCGCTATGCTCATCAGCCACGCGTGGGAACATACACCGTCTGAGCCACGACCCATAGTGGTCTGATCTCTATCACATCACCTGTCCCACGTACCGAGTCACAGTCTGACTACCATGGCCTGATATGCAGTCACCCCTGCTGTTGTTTCTTCCTTTCTAGAACAGATGGGACGGGCCATGGACCCTGCATCTGACCTGGAGACCCACGGTGATCTACAAGCGAGTTTTGAGGCTCAAGTTGTTCCAATATATCCGCGGGGTGGATCTTTGGTGGTTTTGCGTCTTGAGTGTACAGGTTAGAATCACAATGATGGAACGTTGAAGGGATGAAGATAGATAGTGCCAGACATTAAATGTGTATTGGAGATTGTTTATACTATTCCGCCAGGAACGTTCCCATGTTTTTTTGTTCAAACAGCTCATTACATAGTCGAGCTCGCTTCGATGACGCCATGAAATGTCAACAGAATGCCTTTCCCATATCCTCTTGAACGCCGAGTTTGTGAAGGAAGTAAACGCCAGGGATATCATGATTCGTCAGTCACACAAGCTCGAAGCGTTGCGTTACGTTTCCAGTTTGTCGATCCAAAAGAAAGATAATACCACAGAGAAAAGAATAACAAAATATTCTAAGAACCATGTCTAGAACAAGCCAAGAAATGCAGTCTATGCCCAGACGCCTGCTGGGGGTCCCTGATCTCGAGACATGACCATCATCTGGAAGCCTTCCATCCGATTTCGGAGCTGGCCGTTCTCTTGAACGAGGCTCTTGTTCTTCTTCTCAAGGTGCGCGATGTACTCGGTTGCCTTACTGAGGATGGTGGCCTTGTTAAGCTTGTGGGCTGGGGCGAGACCACCGAGGTCCTCGTCGCCGTCTTCTTCCATGCCTTCAACACAAGGTTGTTCCAGGCGGTGGACCATGACGCGCAGAGCTGGCACGGAGTCACGGAGAGCGGCGATCTTGTCGTTGAGGTTGGTACGGTAGCGCTTCTCGATCATGTTGTGTGCGGTCTTCTTGGGAGGAGAGCAGTGGCGGCGGGTCGCGGGAGGAGGAGAGGTAGATGATCGAGAAGAGGAGCTTCCAGAGCCCGAGGACTTGCGCTTGCGTGAAGGATATCGACCATTGGCATCCTTGGAGGTGATGCTTCCGAGAGAGGAAGACATCTGAGAGGGGTTGGTGGATTGCATCATGTTGGACTGGAGATGAGAAGGTTGAGAAGAGATGGAAGGAATGGGAGTTTGGAACAGAGGTTGAGTGTCGATGTCATTGAGACCGACTCGGCCAAAAGGTACAGCATCAGGGATGGTACCCGAGAGGTCGTGTGGGTTGATAGCGGGGCTGAGCTCCATGCTGTTTCTTGAGGGGATGGCAGAGAGGTTGATGCCTTCAAAGGGCTCCTGCTTGGGGAGAGCGTCAAGATCAGGTGATAGCGTAGCCTTGTCGTCCCAGCCTACCCAGTCGTTGGAGACGGGGAGCTGATATGGGTTGGTGAAGACGGGAGAGAGTGGTGAGTCGGGAGAGTGAGCTGAATCACCGCTGAAGTCTGCAGGGTCGTAGAAGCCGAGAGGCTATAGTAGGTTGTTAGAATAAAAGGTCTCGAAGAGATGGATGGATGAGAGAATATGAATGAGGTGCTTTGTGGTGTGCTACAAGTTGAAACTAGTGGTGAGAGGGTAGATGTGATATAAAGATGATATTGATAGTTGCAGGTCAAGTTAAGGTTGTAGATTGTGGGCTGCTGAAAAAGGAAGAATGGGCTGAGATGAGGTGAAGGTGAGGTGAGGTGAGGGGGGCAGGAGGGGAAGACATGTGCCATATAAACTGCAATGCCAATGCCAATGCCCCAGACTTGACGAGACCAGGGGGTGTGGTGTAGAGTGTAATCGTGGAGACAGAGGGAGGGAAAGGACCGAGATGGAGAGTCGACAACGTACCTGTCTGTTCTGAGGATGATCAAAGTAGTCGAATGATATATCGGCCATTGTATCGATTTGATGAAGGATGAGGTGGTTTAGATTTGTGTTGGCTGATTGATGTGATGGTATGTATTGATGGTTGAAGAATCAAGAGGGTGTGTGGATATACAGCAAGGGTGTGTGCATGTGTATTTAAGCCGAGTTGAGTAGAGTATAGTTGAGTAAAGTAAAGTAATGTTTGTCTTGTTGTTGAGCCGTCAAAGAATTGAGGTATCGATATCAGACGGTAGTGGTGAGAGAAGTGTTTTCGTGGTGTTGTTGAATGTATGGGATGGGGATGGTCAGACACTTTTTTTGGGATGGCGAGACGGGGCAAGCGATATATAGCTTCTTCCAGTCAAAAGGCAATTGGACTTAATTTTTCCCTGTTGGCTGTAGCTGTAACTGTACAGCTGGGAAAATCTGGTAGTCAAGGATTGTCTGTCTGTCACGGAAAGCTTAGAGCGACAGCGCCCGACAAGTCTGTTCCGCGTCATACGACCGCACCATAAGCCTGGCGGGGGCGGCCGGTCCAAGAGGTACGTACCCGACCATCGACAGGGTACCTGTACGAGTACAGATACTTGGCTCTCCATTCCATTCCATGCCATCCATGCCATGGATTAGATGAATGCCATGGAATTGTCGTCCAAGTAATGGGCAACTTCAACTCCCATCGGTCGTTCTCTCTATCATCGTAGACAAGCATCATTTCACAAACAGCATTGAGAGAACTCTACCGGATAAATTACCCAGGTAATCTACACTCTGTCCCTTGCAAGATTTACATCGCCATCACTCTTTCAGTTTACTCCCTCAATCCCAGCAACACACCTCTTCTCTTCTCTCTTTAATTTGCTCGAGTCAAGCAAAGCCCTGTATCACAGCGGCTACTGACAGAAGCAGGCACAAACACAAACACAAGCAAGCAACGGGGGGTCGTTATTGAAACGGGCTGAAAAAGCAATGGCTCCCGTTTCCCGTGATCGACGCTGCGTGGCCTGGTCCTTGGCCGTTTGAAAATTAGCGAAACGCAAGGGAAAAACGGACGGTCGAGAATGGATGTCAAAGGTGAATGAATGGATTTATCTGTGGGTTTCAGTTACCTGCCCTGTATCCCTGTCTAGGTTCGCTTGACTGTGCTGTGCTGTACTGTATTGGCGGCTGTAATGCACGAAAACAGAGAGCTGCGAAAGAATATGCCAATCATTAACTAAAGCAGGCATTTATTTGTTTGCATGCAGCTACCTACTGTATCTACCCGAAGAAAAAGAAAGGCGACACATCTTGAACTCGTAGTCAACGTCATCAACTAGTAGGTACCGGCTCTTTCTTCTTTACGCTGTAAGCGCTGTCAAAATATTATCTCCCGCTGCACCTCGGGATTTCCAGAAGGTCCAGAACACCTAGCACAATAGGTAGGTAGGTAAGCGAGGGTAGGTACAGGTACCTACACTCACACAGCCTTAAGGGCTAAATTAGCTGTCAGAGCGTCGGGCCGCCAATCATGACTCGTAATGTAGGCAATTCTGTCTCTTTTTGTCTTTGTCGTTCATCTTTGATCTTGTGTCAATATTAAATTCAACCTCGTCTGTAAATGCAGAGCATCAATTGAACTATCACTTAATATTGTAAGCGAATGTACAGGTATCAACTCTTTTGCCTACGGATGCAACATCTCGGTTCAGCGTTTGCGACGTCAAGTTTCCCCATCAAAGGAATACCTAACACTTATCTCGTATCCGCAACATCCATCCTCCCTCCACTACAGCAGCTCCTGGTATTTAGTCACTAATAGGATCAGCCTCAAATTGACTCGAGCTTCTAATTGAACAACTAATTGTTATTCGCATCCGCTTTCACCGAAGCGACCGCTCCTCGCCTATCGATCCAGACCTGCCCTGTAGTATTAACATCCCCCGTGTTACAGACGCATCTCCAGCTTATTACCCGGCATCGTTCCGCGCTGTGGCAAAAGGGAGAGACTGCAACCAACAGTTGCATCTGCATCTGCATCTGCATCTCCTCACGGCAGAACTGGTCTAGTTGGTCTTTGTCTTGTTCCCGAAGGCCGCCTAGAAGGTCAGGAGCGTTCCAAAACGTTTGGCGAGGGCCGAAGATGGAGTACAGTGGCGTCTAACGAGATGCCCAAACAGGGAATTCGACAAAAGTAATTGTGGATTGGGTCCTACTGTTTTAATTTTTGGTTGACGAGAGACAAGAAAACGTGTAGATCATGACAAACGTGGGATCATCGTGGGATTACCACTACCGAGATGGTCCAGACTCGGATGTCTTCAGGGGTTTCTCACAGCGGTCAGAACGGGTTTCTAGAGGTTCACAACGCATTGGAATCTCGAAATAATAAGATGCCCAGCATCGCCAGTAAGTCCGGTGTCGAGTGTTAAGTGTCGAGTGTCCACTCTTCCCAATGCCGTGCATACAACACAACCAACATAAACCCTTGTCAATGTCTGTTCTCAAAGCAAGCTCAAGCTCAAGCTCCATTTTCCCGAGATACAGCGCTTGCTCACTGCGATCGGAATATTCCACGTGTCTGGTCTAACCCATGATCCAAAAATACAATTTGCTCTACCAAAGAGTTTAAAGCCTCATGGTATGTATCATCTCGATCTCATAGCTTCCGCGCAGAGATTACGTCGCGATGCCTTCACTAGGGCAGTGACATGCAAAATCCCGTCGGAAAGTCATTCCAATCCTAGTCTAGTGTCAAAAACATCGGGAACAAGCATTGGAATAACGATTGATTGTGAGGATCAGAAATACCATCAAACGGTCATCAGTATCTGTGACAAGCGGACCAAGCAAGATTTGGCCGTGAAACTATTACTAGGGTTGAAGAAAGTGGCCTGATTTCTCAACAGCCCATTCCAAGAGACCAGACTCTGTTTCTGACTCTGCCTCTGCCCACCAGAAACGCGTGAGCGGAGGGGGCCGGAACGGAGGGCACGGTAATAACTAGTGTTAGTTCACTTGTATCTCCACACCAAAACCTTGGTCTAAAAGTACATGGCTCAAATCGCGGGAAATACTCGTTGAACCGTCGTCCGTTGTACAGGGCCGATGGGATGTTTTACGGGTATCACGAGGCCCCGTTTCCTTGTGGTTTACGGTGCTTTCGGAGCCGGGAGTCGCCATTGTCGATAGACGCGGACCTGATTATCGCGCGTTTAGAGGGACCATCTATACTGCACGGTAACTATCGCCGTAGCTCACCGGGAATACGAATAGGTAGTGTACGGCAGAGCAACCCCGTTGACCTGGACCTCAACCAGTACGTACTTAGGTCAGTTGCTGTTTGTTGACAGCTGCGGCTTCTTTGCGGCTTCTAGTGGCATTATTGCGGCGTGTGTTTAGGTTTAGTTAGTTTAATGTCACTAAGATAATGTGCCGCAGACTACTTTAGACTCTGCTTCTGGAACCTGTGACGTTGAGACACATCATATCGCCATGGTGTTTAAGAGTCTCAATCTGTTATGTACAGTATGTACACGAGAATAGTTATGAACTCGATCTCGATGAGTTTTATAACGTTGAATTGTTTTGTCTGTCATTTTATCAGCCAGTGTTGATCATCCCCTGCTAACTACCTAGATCAGCCCTGTTCTAGTAAGAGTACAGCAAAGATCATCTCTGTCTTCAACCTTGTATCGGATCCGCTTCCGCAGTAGAGCGCATTATGCAGATGCGGAATATTATCCCCACATTCATTCACATTCACGTTCACATTCACCTTAAATCTCACCTCGACACACAAACCGAGGCATGTCTTTTGTCTGACGCGGACACCTGCATCTTGCATCTCATATCATCCTTCCTTCCCTCTCTGATTCCTTATACTACTACGTAGATGATCTCGGAGTCTTTGCACCGTAAATCCAAGCCACGCCGTTTGGAGAGAAAACGTTGAGTGAAACTTGCAGCAGCACCTGGGATCAATTCTGCAGTGTACCGTAACACGAAACCTTGAAAGCTGAAAAAGAGCAGCAAGAAGAGTCCGTATGTACTGTACATATGGATGTACCTCTTTAGGTAACATGCGGCGCGGCGTAACGTCCCTGCAGCGGGCCGCCTCGGCTAACCATTTCCATACTGAGTGTGTGAGAGAAGATGGATGGATGTCTCTCTTTTTGTTTACTCACTGCATTGTAAAAGTGACAATGGAATTGCTTTTTGGTGAATGTGTTCGGTAATTTGCAGCAGGCAGTTCAGCCAAACTTTTCTTTTTCCTGTCGGTACTTGATTCACTGATGCATTTGGCTTCTATTGCGACGTTTCAAGATGGAAATCTATCAATGTCCGTGCAATGCATTGCATTGCATTCTCTTCTCTTCTCTTCTCATCTCAACTCATCAGAACGATCATCTTCGTTCTTTCTCTCTCCGGTGATTTACATCCTTAGTGTACCAAGTAGACCCTTGACCTCTCAAGCGCAACATGATGTCACCCCAGGCTTTTAGCAGAAAAGATCTGTCTCGTCATTGAAGCTATTCTCAACTCACTCAGTACTGAAATGCCAGATTGCCATCCATACAAGCTTGGACCCTGCAGCTCGGCCGGACGAGTGGAAGTATGGAGCATCTCCACAAAGGGACTGTCTAGAGACGAGTCAATCGACGAACAAGTCATTTCTGTAGACGTCTCCGGCTTGGCTAATAAAAAAATGTATCTTCCCGTGGTGGCGCATGTGCTGTAACTCGACTCGCAACAGAGAGGGAAGTGGAAATTCGTATTCTAGGTAGGTACCTTACCCTTCCTTCTCCTTCCCCAACCAACGAACGGCACCGGAATGAATTTCCGTACGCTATTGTCTTCTTTGTCTCTGATGTTGGGCTTGGTCTTCTTGAGGCCCGTTTGCCTTCTCTCCCCCTCCTCACAGTACTGTACAATGTGACACCTCAGTCGAGAAAAGATGATATCTCATAAAATTCTACATCGTACACTACAGTTACAGTCAACGTCCAACAGACGAACCAACCATTGCTTAGGTATGCAAATAACCGCGGGACTTTTCTCGCCAACCCCCCTCTGATCATGTCCTTGTTGGTCATCTCTCTACCCTGCTTTTCACCCCAAGATATGCTGAATTACAAAGTGTATGCTTGTACATTGCCACACCAACAACTTCTGCTTCTGTAGACAATAGACCTCGTCCTGCCAAGCAACCAAGTCTGCAGGATCTCACTGTCACTGGCAGAGGCCTTGTCTGCTTTCGGTACACGGCACCCTCGCCTCGCCAATTGATCAGCGTGTCGACTTTCCCAATTCTATCATGACAGTCCCTCAGCTCGCCAATCTGCACCTTGAAGCTAACGTGGGAAAACAATTCGTTCTCCATCCAGCAACAAACTCCACTTGGACAAGTGACACAGCAGAAGCCAAGATTGAATAAGCAGAAGCCCCCTGCTGTAGCCTGGTCTAGACATGATGCTAAGAACTGTGTTGGTCCTGTACTGTACGATTTGGTCTTGAGATGCCTCGGCCGGCAACATGCCAACAAACCACAGTAGATCCGGGCTTCGGGGCTTCCGGTGCATCGTCGGATCCGATTGAGTTTATTGACTGGGATATCGTTCCTTTGAGAGTATTAAGACAGCTCGGTATAGGGTCTGGTCCACTGTTGACGGCTTGGTATCTTGGTGGACGTTCATGGCTACAGGCTACCTAGACAGGCGCGGCAGGCAAGTTTGCCAGCCCTGTCAAGACTGTGGATAAAGATCTGCATCTCATTCCACATGGCAAACATGCTATCAACGTTGTCATAGCGCCTGACTAGTCGCACAACCGTTAAAGTCCATCGCACATTCCCTGCATTAGTGAGCGACATGAGTTGAGTCAGCGCTGGATGATGAATGTGGGAGGCTTTGTTCTCGACATATGAGTTCAGACAACTAAAAGTCTCGAGACAACTAACTCTTGACCAATATTTACTTTTTAAACTATGCTCGGAGCTCTCGTGGAGCTCAATCGTAGCAATACGACTTTCAGATGTTACTCTTCCCATCTGGAACAGCGGAACACCTACCAAGCTCATCAATGCGTTCAAAACATGGCTCAAAGAATTTGCGAGTGAAATCAGATTTCGGTCTTTTATTCAAGTTTAATTCGTAAGAGCATTTCCCCGTGATCGAGCTGTCTGACAGGAGCCCCATCATGAGTCGAAATTTGGGTGAGTATTGGAGCGTAGTGAGTGGTCATACCAGCATACCTTTGGGTCTGGTGCCTGCTCATTCACTATCTAGAGTCTTACAAACTTGTTCAGGTCATATAATTGACCTAGAATAATCGTCGCTGCTATTATCACCAAGTTCCAAGATCATATCCTTCCTAGCAACTTACCCTACGGCTAGAACAGAAGCCAGTCAATCACCGAGACTGGCAAACAACTCCAAGTTCATGGCTCTCGCTATCTTTAATTGTTTATTTCGTCAAATTATTGTTGATTGTTGTTTGTGTCACTGGCTTTCACTATCGCTTTGTTGCCGAATGCGCCCAGTCGGCAACAGGCTCATGCCAGGACAACTCTCTTGTACAACAGAGGATGCGTAGAACATCTACCCAATCCTCACACAATACTGATGATCTCTCCTCTTTATCCTGCAAACATGCACGAACATAAAAAAGCATTCATCAACTGAGTTCAATGTCTTGCAACTCGAAACTACCCGGGTACACTCGTAAAAACCGTGCAAGTACCATTCCCTATCTGGAAACATCTTCAATGTCAAGGTGAATATAACGCTTCACTCATCGAACACATGAGGAACAGCCCGAGCAATTGAATAGAAACCCGGCACTTCACTCCACAGGATATCTATAGAAACATCGGGCCTCCCATGAAAACTTGGAGTCTTTCCTCTCTCATCAACTTGGTCCCTGCAGGTACTTTTACTCGCCCTGTATCTGCACTCCATATCTTCTCACGATCTCTACCTACTCATCAACCACCACCAACAAAATGTCTGAAGGTAAGGAAACCATGACTCCTGTCTCTGACCCTAAGGGTAAGGGTAAAGAGGTCGCTCCCCCGACCGCCAACAGCAACCCAGAGTCTTCTCAGGGTGTTGCCTCTTCATCTGAGACCTCTCAGCACCCCCCCTTGACCTTCAATCTCACTCCACCTAGCCCAGCATTGATCTTTGACTTCACGGCCACTCCCAAAGGTATTTTGAAGTCTCCCGGAGATGCTCCCTCTTCATCCGCTAGCTCTCGCCATCCCACCTTCTCGTTCGAGGCTAACACTTCCGTCACCATTCCAGCCAACAACCGCGGTCGTCGTCCTGTTCACGGTATGGCCAAGAAAAAGCATCGTCTCTACTTCGACTCCCGTTTCGAGAAGGGTTGGGTGGTCGTCAACAAGCCTCGAATTGAGTACGGTGTCTACGTCACTCACGACGACACTTGGGATGACGGGGTGATTGTCTACCCTGATGAGGACGAGACTTATCCTCACGGCGATGAAGAGATCATCAGCCAACTCGAGTTGATGAACTTGTCCTCCGAGGATCGCGCCAATCTCATTCTCACTGAGCCCTTTGAGCATACGTGCATTCGACTTCAACGCCATCTGTTAGGTGACTCCGACACTGAATCCAGGTAAGTATGCTTCCCAGTAGACTCGAGAAGTTGTTCTGGGTCATGGAACTTGCGCCCCTGGTAGTATGGACTCGTAGTGGTCGGTGAGATTCCCGTAGTCTGTAGTCTTCGGATTTATTTTAGTAGCGTTGTAAAGGATTACTCGTCGTATATAGACATTTTAAAGGTCTGGGTATCATGCCTTAGGTAGTGCGAGGGACATTTGAGATCAACGTCTGTTGATACTGGATGGGGTCGGATTGTGTATCTAGATATGCTAATAGTACACTGGTATTAATGGCGTCTGTAGATAGATATTGAGAATCTCGCCCCGTTCAGCGGCCGCTGAGGCCCTCCACCCCTAAACATGTGTCTAACATAAATCCTGTGCCTTCTCCTCCTCCCTGTACGCGAATGGCCTAACAGAGAGGCTTCGTCCAAGCGTTAGCTCTGGCTCCAACTGGCACGGTCGAACATTTGTTTTCTCTTGATTTGACCTTATTACCAGCAGGGCCAATGTTCTCTTGGCCAACAGATATTGGACTTTCGCCCCCCTCAGTGGAAACGGTCTTAGATCGTTGTCCGTTCGTTTCTAGGTCAGCTGTTGACGTAGCCGAAATAGACCCACGCTCCTATTCTGCAGCTCTTTCTCCGCCTCCGCGCCAAAGACCGTAATAGCCCTCACAGTTCTTCCACAGCTTGATAGTACCATCCTCAGATCCCGTTGCGTAGAGCTTGCCATCAGGAGAAAATGCGATCGACCAGATAGGACCGTGGTGTCCCTTGTGTGTGTCAATCTCCGTGCCATCGTCATATCGAACCACCTTGGCCCATGTACCAGGTTCCTCGCCAACAACCAGCTTGCGACCCTTGAGGTCGAGCGATACACTGGCAATCGTATAGGGCAGAGTAACACGTTTAAGCTCGTCCATCGCCTGGACGCCGCCCCAGAAATACGCAGTCTTTCCAGCCGCAACAGCGAGCACTGGCTTTCCGCCACCAATATCACTAGGCGAAGCATACTGGGGAGCCAATGACACCATTTCACAAGACTTGATGTCTCCATCGAGAACCTCGTGTCGGATGCAGGCTCGGCTGGGTAGGTCCAACCAGCGAATTGTCTTGTCAGAGGCTGTCACGACAATGTTGGGGTCCTGGGTCCAGCAGATGAACTTGATGGAACCGGTGTGAACGCCCTCGCCAATCTCAAATCCAGTCGATGCGTTGATGGTAGCAGGAGATCCAGGAGCCGCCGCGAGCTCTGAGAGGTCAAAGATACGCAGTTTCTTCTCCATGCCACCGGTCGCGATGAGATCGGAGTTGTCGGGAGGATACGCAATAGCACGTACAATGTGTTCGTGCTGGAGAGTGTAAAGCAGCTCGCCGGTGTAAGTGTCCCAAATCTTGCTACAAAGGTGTAAGTCAAGCGATAATTTGCCATTTGAGCTAACTTACGCTGTGAAGTCAGCCGATGCAGTCGCAGCATTGAGAGAATCGGGGCTGAGCCTCGCCTGCCAAACGGCACCTTTGTGGCCGATGAAAGTGCCAATCCTAGACATGTCAGAAGGCCCCCAAACCAATATCACGGCTGTCTTACCAGTCGCCGTTGGTACCATTGCGAAGCATCGGGTTGCCATCTGATAAACGTCAACATATGCTTCACCAAAGGAAGCCTAATACCGCACCTTTGCAGGCCGAGATCATGTAATAGACATCGTTCTTGTCTTTGTCAGGCTCCTTGTCGATAGCCGAGAAGGCGATATGGGGAACGGGTCGGGAGTGACCATGACAGGTCAAAGGATGATACTGCCGGGGTTCAGAAGCCATTGCGACAGCTGTGAGAACCGATGGTTGATGGTGTTTGTGGACTCGAGCTAATTGCGGCAGGTCGAATTGCGAAGTGATATCAGATAGACAAAAAGAGAATGCCCACTGAGAGCTGAGGGTCAAAGTTCTAAAGAAGAGATAAAGTCGTAACGGTCGTAGGCGTCGTTAAGAGCGATTCGTATCGTGACTCGTGGCAATGATTATCGCGTGTCGTCGCAGAAGTGTGGAGCGTCTCTCTCAAGCGATGACCAGGACAAGACTTGGACAAAAGGGATGAAGAATTGGGAAACAGTAAGGAGACGGGACAAGTCGTGGTAGTGTCGGGGAGAGTCGCAGAGTAGAGGAACGTAAGTGTTTCCCCAAATCGAACCCCCGTGCAAGAGAAGAGGAGGAGTTAAAAGGAGGGTGGGCGGTGATAAATTGCCAAATCTTTGCGAAGATGGGGAAACAGCAGCGCGCATTCAAAAGACAGGGTCACGCTTGCCCACTTCGTACAGCGGGGTTGATGGAATGAAGGCGGTGGACCTTCCTTTCGGGACTTGCACCGCCACGAAGCGGGGTGCTGCAGGTTACCTTGTACAGCTGAGATTGGTGGTAGTGGTAGTATTTGGTAACAAAGGATAGCTGCTGTTCGTACCTAGACATTGTTAATCAATGCTCCATACCTATCACTTCCATCTCTCTTGTTAAAATTTGAGTTGTCATTTGATCTACTTGTTTTTTGTTCCAAGTCCTGGTTGTCCATGTCCGGCTCAGTGGAGGTGGCTGGTGCCTGGTGACGCAGTGTGGCTTAAGCTGGACGGACAAGAAGGGGCAATCGATCGGCTTCCATTACTGACCACTTATGATCTGTCAACGACTCTACAATTTGTCAAGCTGCTCTTTTGATGACTTTTTATGATACAGAAAATCTCGCTATCGTAATTCTCTTTTGGTGCTCATGACTTTTGCCTTGAACAGATAGCAGGCCGTTGTCTTTCTTCTCTTCTTTATCGCTTTTGCATCATTCAGCTCCCCTCCACTGCATTCAGCAGTGTTACATACAAACCATCTTGTCCATCACCCTAAACAAAATGGCCGACTTTAAGCTGTCAGCACAACTGACCGGCCATGAAGCTGATGTAGGTGTTTTCCGCATCACACCAAACGGTACTCCTAACTGATAGGCTTTCTAGGTTCGAGCCGCAAGCTTCCCCTCTCCCGATACCGTTTTAACCGCCTCCCGCGACTGCAGCGTCCGTGTATGGCGTCGCACGCAGGAATCACCTCCGAATTTCGAAGCAACCCTCTTGAGTCGCGGCTCCGAATACGTCAACTCCCTCTCCTTCTTCCCTCCGTCTAGCGAACACCCTAATGGCTATGTTGTCTCTGGTGGAAAAGATACAATCATTGAGGTCAAGTCACCTAACGCAACCAGCGCCGATAACGCCGAACGTCTTCTAATCGGCCACTCCCACAATGTCTGCACCATCGATGTTGTCCCTAGCGGCAAGTATTTGGTGTCTGGCGGATGGGACGGCCAAGCGCGAGTTTGGAGTCCCCAGAAGTGGGAGACAGAGCTGTCTCTCAGCGGTCACGAAGGCATGTCAGTCTGGAGCGTTGTAGCTCTTGATGACCATACAGTAGTGACTGGTTGCGCTGATAAGAATATCCGTGTCTTCGATTTGCGACAGTCTACTGCGGGAGAAGTGGCACCAAAGTCAACTATTTGCACACCCGATGTCGTTCGCGCTCTTTGTCGGGTTCCTCAAAGCCATCCTAGCGGCGCTGATATTGCGAGCGCCAGCAACGATGGTACCATACGTCTCTGGAAGCTGAACGGGCAGCAGGTTGCCGAACTCCATGGGCACGAAAGCTTTGTTTATAGCATCACAAGTCTCCCCACAGGTGAACTTGTCAGTTCTGGAGAGGACCGCACTGTCAGGGTCTGGAAGGGCAACGACTGCGTACAGACTATTACTCACCCCGCTATCTCTGTATGGACAGTAGCGGCGAACCCCGAGACTGGAGACATCGTCACAGGTGCCAGCGATAGCATTGCTCGCGTCTTCACGAGAAGTTCTGAACGCACTGCTGATCAAGCGACGCTTAAGGAGTTCGAGGAATCTGTGAAATCGTCATCGATTCCTCAGCAACAAGTTGGAGGCATCAACAAGGAAAAACTCCCAGGCCCGGATTTTCTGACATCCAAGGCCGGTACCAAGGAAGGACAAGTTCAAATGATCAAGGAGGATAATGGTGCTGTCACTGCTCACACATGGTCAATGAGCCAGCAGCAATGGGTCAACGTCGGAACGGTCGTTGATGCTGTCGCCAGCACCGGCAAGAAAGTCGAATACAACGGCAAGATGTATGACTACGTGTTCGATGTTGATATCGAGGACGGCAAGCCTCCGCTCAAGCTTCCTTACAACCTCTCTGAGAATCCCTACGAGCGAGCCACAAAGTTCCTAGGCGATAATGAGCTACCGCTCTCCTATCTCGATAATGTGGCCAACTTTATCACAGAAAATACCAAGGGTGCTACTCTGGGTCAGACTTCAGAACCTGGTGGTCCTGATCCTCTTGGTACTGAGTCGCGGTATCGTCCTGGCGAGAACACCCAGCCCAAGTTGCTCCCCCAGAAAGACTATCTTAGCATCACAGCTGCTAAATATGAAGGTAAGCTGTCTGTTCATTTGCATCTGCACATTTACTGACGTTCGTAGCTATGTTCAACAAGATTCTTACCATCAACAAGAATATGGTTTCATCAGGCCGTAAGGATGCTGCTCTTAACCCCTCTGACGAATCGACGCTATCCGAGCTGCGCACTGCTCTCGAGTCCAATAAGCCTGTTCCTCAATTTGCTACGCCTCTCCTCGTCCGTATCCTCACCCAGTGGCCTTATTCGGATCGTCTAGCTGCTCTAGATCTTCTCCGTTGCGTTGCGAAGTACCCTCTTGTTGCGCAGTTCTCTGATCCAAACGTCGGCTCTCTTCTTGATCTTGCTTTCGCATCATCCCTACCCCAGGGCGAAGCTCCCAACGAGAACGCCGCCATGATGGGTCTCCGTACCCTTGCAAACATTTTCTCTACGGCCAATGGCCGCTCGATTGTTAGTGCTCAATCGGATGAGGCCATCTCATTTCTGGAGCGCATCGTTGGTGTATCCTCAGACCCTATTGGACCCTTGAACCGTAACGTCCTTATCGCGGCCACCACGGCAGCAATCAACCTATCGGTTCTCGTACACCGCGAGCGTCTTCTTACCCCCGACCAACGCCGTCGTCTAGCTATCCTTCTTGGTACAATCCTTTCCCGCGATGGTCAAACAGACTCAGAAGTTCTGTACCGTGGTCTCGTGGCGCTCGGCACACTGCTTTCCGCGTCAAAGGCTGAGGCTGCCAATCTCGGTATCAAGGGGTGGATCGAAACTGCTGCAGGACGTAGCTCTGAGGAGCGTGTCAAGTCTGTCGCGGCCGAATGCATCAAGGTAGCTCCATAAATGTGATGGTGACGGCGGCAATGCAGGTGTTGCAGCGCCAAGCCGGGTTCCGCGTGGCTTAGAACGACAGAAGCACGGCATTAGAAGATAACTACATAGAACTGCAAATGGATACCGGCTTTACCATAGCGAGATTTCTGAGCTTGGTTGGTCTAGCTCGTTTCCTGCTATTCATTCAGGTCGATCAAATACATACTATTAGATGAGTTGCAGGTTTGCTTTGATCGTCACACTGCTGTGGAAACATTGGTATTGAAGTTGATACTCATAAAATGGATCTTTGGTGTAGTGTCTCAAATGAATGAAGCAATATAGAAGCTCCCCCAACACCATAACAAGACTTCGGCCCGAATTGGGGCTACCAGAAGTAATTAAAGAAACACCAAAATTCAGGGATATCCCAGTTCCCTCCATAAACGCCGTTCATTATGCTTTCAGATATACGTTTTCTTCATCTCATCACGCTAGCAGAAAAGCCCAGAGTCCAGCTGCCACCAAAGGCAGCCAGCCTAGCTGACGGAATGCCAGGGTGGCACCGGACTCGCTCACTAACTCATCAGATCCGGATTCCTTGGTCGTGATGGTGTAGATCTCCGCGAAGCCGATATCGGTCGAGTTGAAGCAGTTGGTCTCGTTCACTTCCTTGAGCTTCTTGTCGCCTGGTTCTGCGAAGATAATGTCGACGCACTGCTTTTGTTAGATCATGAATACCGGAGTAAATTAATAGCATGTGACATACAGAGTAGAGAGCTGCACCGTGCACAGCGAGTTCGACAACTTGGATTGTCGCCTTGTCACCGGCCTTTACTGTCGTGTTCTTTGGCAGAGGCACCTGAGGGAGACAAATGGTTCCTGGGAAAGGATTGTTGGTGGGACCGAGGATCTGGAACATGGGAACCATGGGAAGAGTCATGTTCGCAGGACCGCCGTCTGGACCGTCATCTCCGAAACCCATGTTGATGTAGGCAAATGCTGTCTCGTGGCCGCGGAACCAGCCGGGCTGGAAAGCGATGGCACCGCCTGTCGTGGGCCAGTATGTGCGGTTTGTCGTGACATTGTGACCGCCGCCTTTGTGCTAGTTAGTTGATTGCCCAATGTTTGTAGGGTGAAGAGATGGACGTACATGGATAGATCCATTGCATGCCATATGGAAAGGTCTCGTTGGTGATGAGGTTGTTGCCGCGCCAGCCTGGGTAGGTGATTACACTGTGGGCAGAGACGATTGTCGCGAGGACTATGGTGAGAAGAGCCGACGTCCGCATGTTTGCGATTTGTGTATGGTGTGAGTATATATCGGTAAGCGTCTGGTGTTTGTGCTAGAGCAAACAAATGTCGTCGCTATGTTTCGTGTCTAAGTGATAAGGCTCAGCCTCTTGAAGCGATGAACATGCCACGAACCAACAAGCAAGCAGTAATACCAACAAGTCAGCTCCTTATCGGAGAAAAAAACGGAAGAAAGATTGAAGATGGAAAAGGCTCATGAACTGGCCGCAGGACACTGATGGGGGCGTGGACATGGTCTTAAGGAGCCGGGGAACGGGTGGCCATTTTTTCGACCGGGATCCAGGCGGCTGCAAGCACTTGATTTGATGTGATTATCTTGTGCTTGAGAGTAGGGAAAGGCAGTGAAAAAGCAGTGTGATTTAGAAGTCTGCCAGTAAGAAGGCGTTGAAGATGCTTCCTGGAGGGTGTGACCCCTGCTGCAGGACCCGTAGAGCGTAGCCAGTAGGAAGTTAAGGAAGGAGTGACAAGCTGTAAGTTGACTTGTTTCTGGCTTGTGGTTGGGTTGTTCTAAGCGCTGGCACTAGGAAGGGGCGGGGCGCAGGGCCAATGATCTGCGGGAGGTTAATCGTGGCGCTCGGGTCCCAAATCCCAAGTCCAGGTCCAAGTCCAAGTCCAACCTCTCTCCCCGCTTGACAGGGGATCAAGATCGAAACCATTAATGAATAAAAAGACTCTTTCTTCCATATTCATGAACTGATTTAATTTGGAAATCGGATCAGTTTTGCCGATATTCGTGGTGAATGCTGTATGTCAGCAATTGTTCATCTGCTGACTTCTGATGTGGTAACCCCAGTCTCGTCCCATCCAGTATTATCTAGGCGTCAAGTTGTACAGTACTGTATAGCCTACATACCTACACCTTGAAGCAGAAGCACAGACACAGACACAGACACAGACACAACCGTAAGCTGATGGTTGTACCAATAAGTTGTACTGTACTGTAGTTTGGCCACCGGGATAAATCATCATGTGTATTGCTTCCATTGTGTCTTGTACTCAATCGTGATGCTGTACTGTAAAACACCAAATTAACACAAGACGATAAAATCCAAAGGGTAAAAGCAATCAGTAACATCCTAACTATCTATAAAGCCATAGTCAAACTCAAGCCAGTCGGGAAATTTATTGTTGTCAAAATTGGCTATCCATGAATGAAAGCGCCACTGAAAACGCCCCTCCTCACCTTGGCCTCACCGAGCTACACCGAAGCGGTGGAGTCCCAAAATCTCAATCCTCACGACAACCTCACTGAGTCTCTCACTATAAAAGCCAACTTCTCATGAGAACCATTCCTTCATCATAACCATTTTGTTGCATTCACTCCGCTCATAGTCATATTCAATCCCAAGTTCCCATCTCTTTCCTCACTAGCATCCTTCCTACTACCAAAATGTCCTCTCCCAAAGACTCTCAAGAATGGACACAAGTATCTCGCAAATCTCGCAAGAACAAGTCCAAGTCCACAAAATTCAACCAAAACTCATCTTCCTCTCACTCACACATTAATGCCAGCCCTGTGGCACCAAATACCGAAAACTTGTATTCTCCAGCCGAGCTTGAAGCATCGTACAGGCGCCATCGCGGGCGCTGGGAGTCTGAGCCATCCTGCACAAAAGTGCGCGACATCATCTCAAGTAAAGCCTCCGAACTCAAAAGCGTTAATCGTGCAGTGAATTTCGGCGTTGGCACGTTTGATCCAAAGGGTGTGGTTGACCCCAGGCCCTCATTCGTGCAACTCGCTGCTTTTGACATCATTGTCGAAGAACTGGGTATGTTAACTCCGTTCTCAAAGAACCAAAACTAACAGGATTATCTAGAGAAAGTCACAGGCAAAAAGATCGAAACTTATATCCAAGATCCCATGTTCAGTGCCTCCGATAAGACCTTCCTCGGCAACCTGGGACATGCTGTCGTTGAAGCACCAGCAGGAAACGACCTTGTCACCCCAACCACTTTCTTCTTCGGTGTTCATCTGTATAAGGGCATTTACAAAGAAGCATTTGCAAACCATCTCCCTGCTCTCTTCATTGGAACCGGATGGGATGCCTGGGAGAGGTAACTGGCTCCTCCCTGCTGATCAATGATGTGACTAATGCTGAACGTCTAGTATGATGACCTCGGATGGTCTTGACGAGATTCAGGAGATCCAAAAGACGTACGAGCGTTGCGAGTTCCCAGAGGAGAAGCACGACACGGTGTTTTCGATGACGACTATTTACTGGAAGACTACGGATGAGGCTAAGGAGGGAGAGGAGATCACGGATGAAGGAAAGAGTAAGGTGAAGGTGAAGGTGAAGGAGGAGAGTCACAGGGCCGAAACCAAGGAGAAGGACGAGGACGAGCTGTCTAAGAAACTCGAGTCGACTACTATCTCTGAATAATGAATTATTAATGAGTGTCAATTCACTTTTGTGATTATCTGCCGTTAATTTGTTACATTAATTGAGTTCTCTGTAGGTGTCTTTTCCTTTCAACATACTCATGTTCTTTCCTTTTCATTCGTTACCCATTTGACTGGTCGTTTTAGATCTTTTCAGAAACAGCTGAGACACTATCCTAATCTCTTCTCAGACTTCGCCAACATCATCTGAAGATTGATCAGACTGATCTGCCAACAAAGATTTCCGATGTAGCTTCAACAATCCGCAACCTTGGTTCCATGAGCATAGGTGGTCCTCCAGACTCTTTGCTCTAATTCTAACCTCATCTGAAATTTTGTCAAGTCCGATGAACCGGTCCACCGCACCTTCCGACAGTGATTCATAGTCACCTTCAGAGCAGACCATAAATTCGTCTTCTTTCATTCGTCTAACCTTTCCTGATCCTCTTCACAACATCATCTCAACCAATCAATCCAACAAAACAACAATCAAGAAACCAACCAACCAACCATCTACCATGTCTTCGTCACCAGAGTCCAAGGCTTTCGACTCCAAGGCCAAGGAGGCAGAGTATCAAGCCCTCTGGCAAGTCTGCGACCGTGCCACTCGAAAGGGGGACTACATCTACGCCAGCAAAGAGACCAAGCGGATCATTTTGCACAACGTTTGTGGCGCCCGTGTCGAAAAGAGGTATGTTCATTTATCGATCGTCTTTGGGCCCTGTTGACTCCGTATAGGCGTAGCCAGGGCAAAGCCATGTGCGGAACAAGCATCGCTGCCATGGTCGATCTTCACCTTCAACGCGAAACCAACGCTCGCCTACGCGCAGGACTTGATATGCCTCAAGGCCCGTCATTCGTCGCGAACCCCAACGGGGCTCCTTTCTTCGCCGGGCATCAGGGTATGAATGCCGCCCCCCACATGCCTGTTCCGCAGCATCACCATCAGCCTCATGTCTCGATTGGCCCCCCTGGACTCGACCATGTCATCCGTGATATGAAGGCCCAATTGGACAGTCAGGCCAACTTCATTGACGAACTGGTCGACGCCCTGCGCGACCACCACGGACGAATCGCCAGGCTGGAAAGGCGTGAAGCTGCAACGCCAGCTCAGCCGGCTCAACCTGCTCAGCCTTTGCTACTTTCTCAACCTCTGCACTCCCCAGTGGAATGCCTTGAGGGAGGGGCCTTTGCCTTTCCCCTGGCACGACCTATGACGCCCGAGAGCAAGATTGTGGTCGGAGATGGAGATGACCACCAGGAAGGAGGCGTATACGTGGATGAAGCCTAAGCGACGTTGTTATCCTGGGCAGTTGGAATGAGACTCGGAGTTTTGCTAAATCGGTGAATGGGACGATTTGAATCGGGACAAATGGATTGCACAAACATGGGACAAAAGCACGTGAGCTTCTAGCTTTACTATATAGCTTGTAATGAATGGCGATAACGACACGGTCTATACACAAAAGCGCCTTCACCGGAACCGAATGTCCTAGCCTCGTCCTAACAAACAGCCAGTAATCCGATTCGTCAAATGTGCTTCATATTTGTTGCCTCATGCATCAACTATATACATTCGCAAGCGCGAGTCGTTATAAGAAACCTTCCTTCCGGTCCGTCTCTACAAGGTAATCATCATCCCAGGTGTACTCGAAACATGAAACATAGAACAGGTATCGCAAGGTTTCCGCCTGTTTTCTGGTACTCCCAAACTCCGGTTCCATGGGGAAAAGAAAGAAAAAGAAAAGGCATTAAATACTGAGCGTCGAGGTTGCTGTTGGCTATATCCAATGCATGCCCTCGTGCCCGTAAGCTGACATCAACTCCAGCATCGACGTATCGTGGCTGAGAAATATCGTAGAATTGTGTCCGTCGTCGTTTACGAGAAGGCGCTGAAGTCCTTAAGTGTCTTGCCATCGCAGTCAGGAATCTTGACTCCCTTTTTGAGCTCGCGATCAATAGTCAACAGACCCCACTTGTCCTCCCACTCCTTGCCCTTCTCATTGTACCTCTCCTTCCATGGCTCATCAAAAGCCTCAAACCAAAAGTAGTTGGTACCATTCTTAAGAGCCTGACAGACCCAATCCTCCATGAAGGTGTTCAGTTCGTCAACGCCAGCGACTGAGCCCTTGGTACAAGATGTCGAAGTACCACCGCAGTGCGTTCCACCACCAGTTGGCCAACCTGTCTCTGAAATGATGTTCTTTTGCTTGTCCGACTTCCAAAATTGGCCATTGTTGTTCTTCCAGAAACTAGAGGTCCAGTCGGCGGCCTCATCTGCCTCGACACCAGCGAAGAAGGGGTGAATGTTGGCCATAATATAGTCACTGTCAGAGGCTAGCTCGGACGTCCAGTCATCGCCCAAATCGGAGGTGGCAACAGGCAACTTCAAATCCTTCTTCTTAAGCTTGGTGCGCGTATCGTCCAGAATCTCCGCCAATGTGGTAATATTCATCTCCTCTCGGAACAGAATCTCGTTGGCGATAATGATGCCCTCGAATGGATCCGCACCATACTCGTCTAGAATATCCCACATCTGGCTCATTTGTCGTTCGTTGGTTGTCTCGTTCTTGTCCAGCCAGACACCCATCCAGATCTTGGTGTCGTCAAGCTCCAAACGCTGGATGGAGTGGATGAGCATCTGGGTTTGGTTGCAGTCTGTACCGTAAAGTCGGATCTTGTTGGTGAGCTGACCCAAGATAGCAACGTCGCGAGTGATGTTGTTCTGAGAGGGCGGGTTGTGCATGCAATCGGGGTACTGTGAGTTGAGCGGTGTGTAGTCCATGCCAGGGAACACTCTGTGCAGATCGGGGTTGTTGAGAAGCTCTTTGATCTCGGCGCTGTTCTTGCCGAGATCACCGTTCTTTCTCGTGTCGTCCTTAGCCGTCTCTCCCTTTGCTGCGCCAGCTTTGCTTTCGTCCCTTCCATTGTTGACCATGCTTCCAACGACACCGCCGACAATGGCACCGCAAATAACAATAAACACTAGGATGATAATGAGCCATTTGCACCTTTTACTCCTCCCGGAATCATTAACTGCCGAGCCATAGGGCTTTTCGCGTGCCGCATTCATTTCATAAGCTCCCCCTGTTCAAAGTTAACAATTGCGCAATAAATGCTCGAGGGACCACTGACCTCTGCCGCTCATCAGGCCGCCTGCAGCCGCGCCACCTCCAACAGCTGCAGCAGTAGCAGATGCACCCCTCTTTGCACGGTCTGAATTGGAAAGACTCAGCATCGAGTTTCGTTGACTCTTTCCGTATTCCAGTCCATCATCTCCGTCGTCGGCGATCTCATTAGGATTCACTACACCCAGATTGGCGCTACCGTTTCGTGAGTTGGTGTATCCATGGTAAGGGTTATCAACATAGGGGTCGCTTCCATTGAAGTGGGATGTTGAAGACGAGCCTGGAGGTCCACGGGGTGAATCGTAGCCGTAACCGTGGCCTCCGTTGCCTCCATACGGGTTCTGCTGTGTCCGTGAGGGAGGTGGAGGCAAGCGAGAGTGCTCCATTGCGCCTATGCCACTACTAGAAGACTACCGTTAGCAACGCTGTGTGCAACTCCTGCCATTCTATCCGACGCGGCATCCAAAATTGCATGCGCGTGGCGTAGTATGAGAGTTAAGATAAACATACCCCAAATGTCCTCCTCCGCCACCCCCGTAGGTGTTGTAGCCTTGATTACCGTGGTAGTCGTGGTCGCCTTGATGAGGTGATGGGCGTCGAGGACTATCGTAGCCGGGTGATCCTCCGTAAGGCGAAGCCGAGCGACCTTGAGAATGGTAGTCGTCGTAGCCGCCTTGCACGCGACTATAGGAAGAATCGGGATGGGCGCTGGGATGGTTTGATCTCGCAGGAGCGTCGTAGTGGGCAGCAGCTGGTGTATAACTATGGGGTGGAGGAATAGGCCGCTGCGGCGAGGAATTGTAATAGTTTTGAGAGTCGAGAGGTTCCCGCTCGTAGGGATCACCGTGGTAATTCTGCATTGTGGATAAGAAAGAAATTTGGATCCAAGCGAAAGGAACTGGCAGAGCAGTGCAGTGGCAGCAATACTGGGGATGCTGACTTGCAAGCAACCAATGCAATGCCAAGAATATGGATGATGCCAGCAGCGGCTCGCCGCCTCAAGGGAAGGTCAAGTGGATCGAATCAATCGGCGAAGGATGGATGGGTTTAGCGACCGACAGGACAGCGTTAAAGTTGGAAAGCGGAGCAATACTGGGCAACTGCAAGGAACTCAATGAGCGAGTGGAATAAAAAGACCGAGTACTGGGAATACTATTGATTGACGAGTATCCGTACAGTAAATGAGACGAGATGAAAGGGAAGGGAACAGAAAACGAAGGGGAGGAAAATATGGAGGTTGAATATGGATGGATCCAAGCAAAGAGACAGTGAACTTTGGGGCCGTTGCATTGGAAAGTTGGAAAGAACGAATGAGGGGACATGGCAGCTTCTTGGGGGAGCCACACCGGATGCGGACCGATAACCTGGAATTACCCTTTTTAGCGGGAGTTCCGCCCTGGACTCCCCGGCAACCGGCCCCTACAGTACCTAGGTTCGCTGCTGCCACTGGAGCTGGAGTCAATTACCCCCCGGCCAAGGCGGGACCCGTGACGCAGACGTTTTGATCTAGGTACGGAGTAGGTAGACTAGCCTCAAGACTTGGTTCTTTGTTGCCCGTGCTCATATGTAAACACTCCAATCTTGAACCAGAGGCGCAAAAACAGTTATCGAAAACGGTCGTTGTACCAAAGATTCCATCTTCGATACCTTCTATACACAACCGATTCATGACGAGATCCAAATTATGTGCGAGCACAGCCTCCTCCAAAACGAGGTTGGGAATGCTCTAGTCTATCTTAGTCGTCGGATGGTGTGAGAGTCGTTAACACGGGGTTGGTCAGGCTGGTTTGCCCAGGCTATTTCTATCATAGAGGCGTGCGCGTCCTTTTTTTACTTTACTGTTTTTCTAGTTTTCTCCCTCAGAAAACCTTGGTCTATATTCGGAAACCACCTTACGCAGCCCAACTTCTTTCTTTCTAGAGCGAGTCTTTGTTCTCCGATTGCTGATCGCCGTTTACCCCCATTAGTCTGACTAGTACAGATGCTGAAGTTAAACCCTTAATAATAATTGAACTATCAATATGTTCATGACAAGTCGTTGGTTACAGGCAAACAGGCAGGGGGATTCTGTATGTTCATGGCACAGTGTAGTCTAGACTCAGATTCCGTGGAGGCTACCCCTGGCCTCCACTGTCGATACCTCCAGTGCACTCTCGCCTGTCGATTGACGATCAGTAGCCCAGGATCATGGAACACAACAAAGCGATATGGGTCAATTGAGCAGTGAGCATCTTGCGGTGACTATCCATCACAGCAATCAATCAACAGAGTAATGCATTTCACATTGATGAGGCTGGTAGTACTTCTAAGAAAACATCCGCATCTATTAATACAATGGAATCCAGCCATCGGGGCCTTGCATGTGGCGTCATATTAATTTGTAGCCTCTATTAACACCGGCGGCACAGCGACTAAAAAGACCCAGCGCCGTTATATTACGTCTTCCCAGGCGCTATCTGCTCAGATTAACAACTGCGGGCACCATTGTCGGTCGTATTTTCGTTTTTCTGGTTTTATAGGTACTCGGCAAATTAAAGGATCCTTACTGACCCAGTCTTGCTCCCATTTTTTCTCTTTCCCTGGTGCGACACTTTCTTTTATCGGCGATCCTGAGAGTCTTTAAATGCGACACTGTTGGTCGATCAAAAAGCTCTGTGCTTTTTTAGTAATGCATGGACAGTTTTGATAGCGACCGCTGCGACGTTGTGCTGGTCATCGACGATGAATCGGTCATCCAATCACAATTTATCAGCGGCTGACTCAATACAGTACGGATAGCAATCATATCCATGCGGTCTAACGAGTAAATAGTCTCAACGCCAGGCTTGTCAGCAGATTGACATATCATCAAACTTGCCTGCAAGTCTTGTTTTAGGGCTGAACTGGTGCTATCCTCGTGATTAGCAATCGCGGCTAAAACACTGTCTAGCTTCAGCTCTGCCAAACCAGCCATAGACCCTTGGGGCTTAAAAAAGAGATGACACTAATATTGAGAGACAGTAAGTTAGATCTGAGACCCCTATTCTCGGATTTTGAGGCTTGTCAAAGCCACCACCAAATGCTGCTAATGGTAGATCTTGGGGCGCGATGTTTCCTGCTATATCCGGCTTCGTTCGCTTGCTGACATTTCGATGTGTGTGTGTAAGCTGCTGTGGAACGTTACCTTGAGTGCATACACATCATCGTGCAAGGACAATTCATCTCTAAACCGATAATTATGATATTTCACAGCTTCAGTCTTTCACCAATGCACATCTGTCAGCAGTGCCAAGTATAGAGAAGCTGTACTAGAGTAGAATGCATTATCACATAAGCAGAGCTGTAGGGTATGTTAGGTTACATGGGCATCCAGACATCAAAGAACAGCCAGGGAAAAAACCCTATTCGCTTCCGTTTGATCTCAGGTTGAGAGAAAAGAAATAACCGGTAGATAGTTCTCTTATCCTCCGAGCACTACATAATCATTTGTGGTCGTGTCGGAATCCCCGACTCGGGAGCCGTATTTGATGGCTTACATCTATTCATAGATAGACCTCTAAGCCATCTTCGTATTACCAAACCGCCCTCATGTAACCGCTCCCATCCTCCGTCTACCATCGCGGAGCGTCTTTCACTAAACCGATGGGGCGCTCGTCAATCGTATTGGGCACGCGATGCGTATGTCACGAGGCCACCACAAGCACGTGTATAACGTGAAACCACCGAATACTTGCTATCTTGTTCGGATTGAGCAGTTGGTTCTAGCAGTCCTTTACTAAACCACATCGCTAAGAAGTTGTGCGATGATAACAATGCGCCATCACGGCTCCCCAGCGCATTAGCTGGTCCCAGGATGGGTTGTTCAATAAGAAAGTTCTGCTTCACACTTTGTATGCAGAAGTTCTCGGCGTGATCACGAAAATCGACTGGTAGACTGATTGTTGTAGTGTATTCCGTAGTTAGTTGTCAAATGCAAAAGACAATTCTAATTGGTTAGCTATCATTCAACACCATCTTGATCATAACAACCTATACACCACCAATCAGAACAGCTTCTGTCTGCAGCAAAATCTATAATTACTACACTTAAATACAACAAGGAAATGAAATGTTATATGAGACCGTTTACATACACGATGCTGCCTTGAATTAACCCGCTCATGTGACCGGACTTTCGTCAAGCACCAGTTAGCCTCAAGAAAATCGTCTCATTATCAACCTCAAAGTCGGCATCACAAGGTCATACAAGCACGCATTCATGGAAATCTCACCTATTCACCATGGTAGCCAAGCACATCATGACGTTGTATACAAGGACCTTCCTCCACTACCCCAACCAACGAGCTCGCTCGCGGAGCATACCTCCGATACTCGCTCCACACATTCTACCCACCTGAATATCTTCATCGATCGATTGCGCGTGGAAAAGAGACATTCCTTTGTTTGCTCGGACTCTGATTCCTTCTGACAAGCTCGATATTGTATACTCTTACTAGGAACGGGAAGGCAAGAGAGAACAGAGCCACTCATGATGGTTGGGCTTACTCCGGCCTGGTCACTGTGATGTCATGTCGACGACTCGGTTGTTGATGTCATACACGTGTATCTACGGCATCTCGATAATTTATATAGCTTTACAGCGTGAAAGAGAAGACCTTTGTTCTCATCATTCTCACAGTTCCATCTCTATAATCACATACCTCGAAAAGATCCTCCACAGGCTCAGCCACAAACACACATCTTCACAACCTCTTCACAAACAACAATCATCATGTCCATGAACCCCGAGTCCGCTACTCCCCAGAAGGGTGAGTTCCGTAGCAAGGTCGCTCCTGCCGAGCCTCTCATGAAGGGTGGTGTAAGTTCATCATCAAAGACATTCTTGGCTTCTCGAATATCTGTACTCACATATTATCCAGCACGCTCCTGGAGTTCTCGTTGGCAACGACGCTGCCCCCGAGTTCCACGCTGAGCAGCACCCTGCCGGCACCGCCCCTTCCGAGAACACCTTCCGCCCCAACCCCGAAACCGAGATCCCCGCTCAAGCTTCCGGCAATGAGGGCGCTGTCCCCGCCTCCTCAACTCTCGGTGGAGCTACCTCTGCCGATGTCCACACCGGCCTAGGCAAGCCCGCCGCCGGCCAGACCAGCCAGGAGATTCACGGTACAGAGAAGAAGAACCGTTCCGGTCTTGAGGGTGTCGGTGCCAACCCCTCCGATCCCATCCACGCCAAGGGCGCTGACCGAGACCACCCTACCAACTACCGTGGAAAGGGTGGTGAGAATGCGCTGGACTACGCCGGTGCTGAGGATCGTGAGCCTGCCAAGGCTGAGGAGGTTGCGAGCGAGCGTCGTTAAAGATATGTCTGCTGTGCGGACAGGAATTGTACTAGTAGCCACGAAGGCTTAATGAGTTAATGTCAACGATATGAACGACAACGGTCTTCTGACGCCTGTGTATGTGAACCTCTGGGTGATTGTGAAGGTTGGCAATATTTCCTGCAAGATATGATTGGGATTGACGCGTGATACGGATGCGATCTTAATAAGGGCGATGTGTTCAAAGATAATTCTTTGTCATGAAGATGCCAGGGTGCTGCATAACGACAAGGCTCTTGTTCTCGGAACGAGCTGTCATGCCAATCTGGTAAAGGTCAAACAGACACTTGACAGTTAAAATTTGTTGTTCCTTTTACATTGAAGGAAGAACTCCCAATCTTGATCTTGAGATACAGACCAGAGTGTGAGTGCAGTGAAAATCGACAGCCAGACGTTGATGAAATTGGCGCGGCACTCGAGCTTCTGCCATGATCCCGTTGGGCATCAGGTCCCGGGAGTGGCGTTGGTTCCCGAGGTGGCACATTCTGCACGACCTGGCTGGCTGGCTCAGTGATTTGACCTTTATAGAATAGAAGCGGTTGTAGTTGTAGCTGTAGCTCTCAGCCCTATGTCGTGCAATCTCAATACTCATTCGAGACTCAGAAATGCCTCGCAGTCAGCTGATATTGCAGGACCATACCGCACCAACGATTTACCTTGACCGTCGTTACAGTATCAGCCCCAAAACCCCTCTTGACAATGATTCAATTCTGTTCCCGGCATTATGCAGCTTTGTATAGGACAATCAATCCCTGCTGCGGCGCCTCGAATGGTCCCTGCATCTCCACCGCGGGGGAGAAATCGCCGAGACTCGATTGGCAATGATCGATGATCACCAATGCGTGCGTGATGGTGACGAGAAAAGCATCAGTGGGAATATTGTAAAAACGTTATTTCTGTGTTGTGGACATGGCCGCTGGGTGGGAATAAACCCTGCGTTTAGACGGGAGATCACTCCTTGGCTGCGTGGTTAGTATGGTATGGAAGCCTCAACTGTCGTGTAGTGAGCTAGACGGCTTCGGATGGTTGCGAATGCAATGCAATTCTGCTGAAGCAGTGTACGACTGTTTCCTCTTTTCTCTTTTAACGATGGATGTTAGACATTCCTAAGTACCTGTGTAAATTACTTCTCCTCATCTTGACCTCGGATGCAACGGCAGTTCTCGTCGAATCTGGACTAGAAAGCCATGCTGTATCCACAGCCACGCGCCATACTAGGTATTAACTAGATAAATCTTGTTCTTAATCTTCTTTAGTGACGTACATGCATATTCGAAGGATTCATCTGCGTACTCTAAGCATAACCGCGTTGGCCAATCTAGCACGAATCCTACTCGGCATTTGAGGTCCCTTACGCGACCAAGGATGTCATACAGCACGAATGATTCAGGACCGAGTCAAGATAAAGACATCAACAGCTCGACTACACCTATACCATAATTTCTCCTCTCAAAAGCCACTGTAACCGCCGTATCCCCAACCAATCAACAATCTTGATCCCGCAGCCAGATCCCCTATATGCCCCGGCAGCTACACCAAGCTAAAGCTATTTGATCCATAAACCGCTCGCCTCGATTAACCGCAGACTGGCTGGGACGAATCAATACCTAACTAATGAACTTCTTCATCCCGTTAGACTTGACATTCCCAACAAAGCAAGTGCCTCGGGAATACTGTCTGGTTCTACCCGGAGTGCAGAGAGGCGTCTTGTCTTGTCACTTGTAAATCGAATCATTCCAATTCTGGTGGAGGACTCTTGTGGTCTTTGCCTATTTTGTACTTGACTAATAACATAAGTGATACCTCCTGTTCTTGGCACAAGGCGCCTTGGGACAAGAGACATCCACATTTGCCTTCTCCCTTTTCTTCCCAAGGTTCCTTGATTCTTCAAAGACTGTGGTGCCGTTCTACACGCGTACACCAACTTAGTCTGCTATACATTTGCATATTTATTTTCACTCAAAAGGGCGCTTCTCTCGTCCAATATTGCGTCTCAGCTCATACTAAACGCCGCTGACGTTAAAAGATCCCATCTCCACAAACCTCTCTGTCTAGCCAGGTACAGCACGGTGCGGTACGTCAAGGCCCGTTGCGGGTGAAGATACCCTTGCAAGCTCCCAACTCCGAGTGCCGAGCTTCTCCTGGGGTTCGCAGTACCCTTGGCTTGGCTTACTTTACGTTGCCTACTTTACCAGAACGGCTTCTCGTCTCTGCACAAGCCTCTCCTCTCTCCCAACCAACTGCCTACCATATCGAGCTGAGCTGAGCCTCGTAATTTGTTTGCCTGTTTTGTTTATGTTTGCTCGCTTCTGCAGCCAACTGGTGGGACCCGAACCAACCACGGGCAGCCATGGAGATCCAATTCTCGATCCCTATTAATGGCGGGCGCAATAACTCAGCTGGGTAAGCTGCCCAGCCCTGTCGCCAATGGATCCCTTTCTCCATCCTACAGCTGAACTGAGCTGAGCTTACGATTACTTTGTTTATTTAGTCCTTCAACCTCTCCCACTGAGAGGTCTGCAAATGCCACGGCTGCTCATGGTGGCGGCACTCATCGCTTTGCACTTGAGACAAGGGCCCGGCATACTCGGCGCAGCTCAAGCAGAGCCCGTACAGGATGTGCTACATGTGAGTTTATTGTGCAGCCCTCGTTTATCATGGCTGCATCGCTAACTCTTCCTTAGGCAAGTAAGTATTTTGCTGTTCGTCAAGATTCGCGTTGCTCGCAAGTCATCACAGCCTGAGGAGCTCATCACTAACATGTTTTAGAAAGCGACATGTCAAATGCGATGAGACCAAACCGTCATGTCTCAACTGCATGAAATGGAGAGGTTCATGCGATGGCTACGCTGATGCTTCGGCTCCTCCCTCTGAAACCGCCGCCACAGAACAGAGACCACGCCCTGCGGCGACCAGGTCGAAACAAGCAACGAATTCCACAGCCAAGTCTCGTGCAGGTTCGAAAATAAAGGTCAGCACGGGGTCCACGGCTGTTACGGCCAGAGTACCAACGATTCCAGAGGAACCTTCAATCAACACCATCTGCTTCACGAGCAGTGAACAGCGGTCATATTTCGATGAATGGTCTTCCCTCAGTGTTAGCTTCCTCAGCGGAGGTCTAGGAAATTCGCGGTTATGGACGACAACAATGCCTCAACTTACGCTGCAGGAGCCCTCGTTACGGTATGCTGCCATGGCAGTTGGTGCATTGCGCAAGTCCTCCAATGTCGAGTTTGAGGCGTCTTCTCCCGGAAATGAACTTGCAGGCGACAACAAACATTATCTCAACGCTATCGTCTACTACTGCGAAGCTCTGCAATTACAGGCAAAGGCCAGGCCGACAAAGGAAGGCTTGCGCACAGCTTTATTGGCATCTCTAATGTTCATATGCTTCGAGGCGCAAAGAGGCAATATGCCAGCAGCTCTTAAGCACATCATACACGGCTTTAGCATGCTCAACGAGCTGGCTGCATGTTCGGATAAAGCACCTAGTCTAGTCAGGATCGCTCCAGCACCTCCTGCGTTGGTGCAAGAGATTCTGGACTGTTACAAGCCCCTGGAACTGCAGTCACGGTCGTTCATGGGTTCATATAGGAAATTCTTCTTTCCTCCCAAACCACCGGCTGTCGTAGCCAACCAGGCTGTTCCAAACCAGGCTTCCAGCCCTCACAACATGTCGAGTCCAGTGAGTCAACCTGGCACGCCATGGGCGGGTGCACCTCCAGGTCAGCAGAACCCTGTCGGTCTACCAAGTCCTCAGAGTCAGGCAAGTCCGCAAGCGATGTCAGATCAACAGACGCCTCCACGAGCACCACCGCAGAGGCCTCCGGGTATTGCACCATTTACCAAGCACTCACCCTACTTCAGACCTAAGCAGACCAACATCACCGTCATCGACGATATGCCGGCAGCTTTCAGCACACTGGATGAGGCCCATGGCTACTGGACTCTGCTGCAGAAGCTCATGGTTCAATACATCCCCCTTTTGACTGCGACCACGGCGCAGCTCGCTTTGACAAAGGTCAAAGACATGAGAGAATTGGAAGCCAAGCTGTCCGGTGTAAGACAGAACCCACGAATCGCCAAATTTTTGGAAGAGTCAAGACTATGGCTCCATCGATGGTCAACTTCGTTCAGCCCTCTCCTTAAAACTGCGTCGGATAACCGACCAACCGACTTCCAGTCCTACTTGAACGCCATCAATCTACACATTGAGTTCCTCATCCTCTATGTGTATACAGCCATGCCGCGTTACTCCGGTATCGAAACAGCAAAAGATCTCACACCGCAATATCAGCAAATCAACGCTATCGCTGAGACGCTAATTGCATCTCGTCCCAACTGTGGCTTTGCGATGGACTCTGGCTGGACATGGCCGCTCTTCGTATCTGCCTTTGGGTGTCGAGATCAAGCAGTTAAAGAGGACGCCATCCGCATCCTTGGAAAATACCCAATCCGAAATGCCCTGCGTGATAGCCGCGTATTCCGTGCAATCGCCCTCAAGAATCATGAGGTTGAAGCAATGAACGCATTGGAGGGCGACGAAGACGAGCAGTGGCTGCGGCTCAGAAGGAGAGAATTGGTGTTTGAGGATCTCGGAATGAACATCATCTTCCGCTATGCAGAAAAGAATCCGATGACAGGAGAATGGGACCTTGTCGAGGAGGTGGCAGCCTTTATGGTGAACGAGGATGGGCAACTGGACTGGCATCGGCAGCCAATCTCGGAGTCCGTCTCGATTCTTTCGGGCGTTTGTTAGTAGAAACCGTATGTCATTTTGGTAGAGAACAGGCGGAGGGAGTTGGCATTGTTTTAGATAAGCGTAGGAGTTCTGGCGTGCTTGCTATTAGGCTGCGACCGGCCAGATGTATTATCTACAGGAAAAGAAGAAATCAGGACACGATTGGAGTCGGGTACATACATAACTAGAAGTAGAAAATACTATGCATTCGCATGAAGACTGATCCCATCACGGTTTGCAACAAAGGTTGTTGCATTGATTTGTGAAAGACAACGCACATAGATGGGGACCATTAGAAATTGACATGGTTATTTGTTTACAGGCGGTGTCCTTGAACGTGCTTGGACATTTATAATGCATCTCTGACGTGGTGATGCCCACATGTTAGGGGAAGTAATGGGTTATCATGTGAAATCGGTGAGCAGCAGTGAAGAACCACCGCAACTACATTGAGATACTGGAGAGACAGAAATATTGATGCAAAAGGCTGCAATAATTATATAAAATGCAATATTGTCGATAACTTGATTGAATCCTTGGACATCTCATCTCGTCTTGTCTCTTTCAACTGCCATCCGTGTCTAGGGTATCACGGCGCCGATGCCGAGGTCGTCGGCCTCAGGCACGCGCCACCTCCACATTCTGGTGACGTGCCTCGGGGTGGTTCGGCGGGCAGCAGCCAACCCCAGGAGCTGAGCTGAGCTGCCTGACCAGCATCCATCCATCTCCCATAATCAATCCAAATCAAATCAACTCAATTCCATACACAGACATCGCCCACCGCCTTCATCACCATTATCGTCGGCGTTGAAGACTGCGTCTTTCATTCCTAATAACGCGTCATGGCTGGCGACTGAAATACTCGCTACCTCGACGCTCATACGGATCGGCACCACGCGCGCATATCTCCTTTCAACGGCGTACCCTTGTCTTGACGACACCGACACCGACATTATAAAAGGGACATGGATCCCTCTTTGACGCGCGACGTGCCAACTTCGGCCTCTAATTCTACCAAAATACCTTCTCCTACAGCTTCCAAACAATCACCACGACCGGGAATCGGCCGCATTCTATCATTACCTCCTCAGTGGCTCTCCATGTACGATGAATTTATTACCAAGAACGCCGGCCAAGTATCGCAGATAGAGAGCGCTCTGCGGAGTTTGACATATATAATTCCAGGTAAGCTGACCTGCCGACTGCTTGCTTTGTAAAGATTGTATCTAATATTTGACAGGCCGATTTCGTGATGCCGAAATCGCATCCGAGTCGATCCACTCGGGTGTTCAGCTGCTATCTCTTTACCATGACTCCTTACTTCAGAAGGCCATTGCACGTCTGCCGATGGCAAGCATGCCGTCGGCGCATGCACGATATACCCGATATTGGACTCAGAGGAGTGGCGCATATCGAAGAATAGCCATGTTTCTGCAGATGATTATTTATACGGAGATGTTATGGGAGATGACGGCTAAACGAAAGGGTGGCGAGAAGTCTCGGTGGAAGGTCGTCGTGCTCCTCGAAGCCCTCAAGGCATTCTGCCGGCTTTTACTCCTACGCATTACTCGGTCACGACCGCTCGTCACGCCGGTATTGCCGGAACGGGAGCCTATTCCTGAGGATGCTGCAGCTGCAGACGACGATGAAGAAATTGCGTACCGAAGTGAGAGCGAGTTAATGGATGAAATATCAGCGGATGGGTCAGGATCTTCACAGTCTTCGAAACCCGCACACGAGCGCGAGTGGACTATGCCCCGAACTGGAATGAGCCTGCCATCACTGCCTACCGGAGGTGATATCAGTTCGTACTTGCTCGGTCGTGTATTGACTGCCGATGACATCAAGCCTGCGACTAAGCTGCTCAACCAGCTCCAGGGCAGCAGCCATGGAGCCGAGATCCTGCAGATCCTGTCGCCGCTCATCTATGCGGCGGCCATGGCTCATAACCACAGGCGCGGAGGAGACAAGAAAGCTTGGACCCCCTGGCTGATCGGATTTGCAGTCGAGTACGCGGCGCGGCAGTTGAGAGACCGCGGTCTGCGGACAACGTCCCTGGAGCGTGAGGAATGGAGCAAGCGTGGATGGGCCATGGGTTGGTGGGCTATGAGGGGTGCTGCCTACGAGAACATCACCAAGGGCGTCGTGGGAGGAGTGAGCAAGAGAATGCCATCCTTTATTGGGGGTATCCTTGAAGATTACGAATACTTGTGGGAGAATTACTACTTCAGCACCAGTGCATAAGCTGCACAACGGCGTAGCGGACCGGCTCGTCTCAAGTACATTGGATGTTAATGGTTCGCCGAGGCTTGTCGACTTACGAACTTGGCATAATACAGGGACAGGACGGATACCTTGAATACCCTCTCGCCCATCAAAACACAATAGGGCATCCGATCGGCAGGCGGAACATGATGGACAAGCTATGCAAGCTTGGATCTCAAAGTCATTCTGGATCCGTCTCCCGATTCGGAATACCACTCTCGCGCCGGTGTTGCACGATTGCCAACTCTGCTGCCCGTGCGGTCCCTCATGTTTGGTTTGGTGGGTGACCCTCTCCGATCAGCGTCGGGGATCAAACAGAGGCAAACAGAGAACTCTGCTTGCCCAATAATTAATGGCATCTTGGTTACTTTACTTAGCTATTTCGATTTTTCCGACTTTCATTTGGTGGCGATGCGTATAATGTTATGCATGTGTATATTAGATCAGGTCGCATGGGCGTTCAGGTATGACACAACATATTACTAGTAAATATCTTTTCAACAACAATTGCGAACTCTTTTTTCTTAATTTTTGCTCTTTTTCACTTTTTCTTTTCATCAATCCGAGATACGAAATGCAACCCTCAAAGGAACATCACACCCATCTCCCGAACTAGGATCGAGGCTAGACATGAGTGACGTTTTAGGCGAAAAGGGGGGTGCGTGCAGTCCCACTGGGCAGTGCAGCGCTCGGCCGAGAACGAAGCTTTCCCCTGTATCGTACAGTAGCTGATGGACAAGGCAAGGTTGAGAACAAGAACGAGAAAAGAAAAGAAAAAGAAAGGCTATTCGGGGTTTCTCGCGAGAGCACGGAGCCTCGGGGTGAATGTGGAGGGAGTGGGAGAGACGGCCCTCGAGCCGGTCGTTTTGAGGCGGGTTTCAAGTTGAAGTTGGAGGAGTGCACAGTGGGCTGTTCTTTTCTACAGCATTCTTTTCTACTTACCGAAAGACTTGATCTCTATTGTACTGTACCTTGTACTCGTGATAGGCAGGAATCGACAAAGAGACGGTGAAGAAATCCGTCCGACATCATTTCGCAAGAAGAGTTTGCAGTGTAACGCGGTACCTTGCATGTAATGATAGTTGCCGTGCTATATATATAGTCTACCACCTCAGCTGCCATTTTAAACCACAGGGTTCGGTGCTATATTGCTCTTTTGGTATAGAAACGTTCTGTTCCCTCCGGCCAGGGTTGTTTGCTAAAGCTGCCCATGGCTATAGAGAACTGTCATCCCGACGTCCCCTATTTCTCAGTTATTGTTTTCTCTTTCTATTATTATCCTTATCTCCGCGCTGTTCGAGATGGATATGTTGAAGTGTACTGTACGACCTGTACGACCTGTACGTAGGTAGTTAGGTACCATGTAGTAGGCACAACAACAGAAGTACTAAGGTACCCGAGCCAAGAATTTATGGTGAAACGTTGAACGTTGAGTTTTTCCTTTTCTCGGTAGGAAACTAGGGCTGAATGGGCAATGCGGGAGCTAACTAGTAAACCTCAAGCTGAAGTCAGTATTAATAGACTCACTCACCTCAAACGCGATGCGCAGATACAGTGGTACACAGAGCTTTTGAGAACTTAAAATAACAGAGGCTATGATAGAGATAGTAAGCTTCCATTAAGCATATCAAGGAAACACAAGCACGAAACTTCAAGGAATCTACGGGCTACCCAATGAAGAGAAGAGAACCCAACACTCGGGTAAACCGCGACATGCTGGTGCATATGATCTGCTTTTAAATACGGGATTGGAAGGCCCGCGCTTTGTTGACGTTGGACATGTCCGGACCCTTCTTTATACGGGTTCCTTGATCGATGTAAGATTATGTATGCTATGCGGCTGCACAAGTCGATCGGAACGGTCATAATTGTGTGCATACTGTTGCTCATAAAGAGTCTTGCGAATGACTTCTGCGCAAAATGAGAGCACGGACAACCAGGCTCGGCAACTATGCCTATAACATTATAGCGTGGTTGATCGGTTCATGTGATGATGATGAAAAGTGAAGTCTGGTCCCTGACTAGAACGGATGGGGACACCACCAACGATTGAAATGGGATATCGTGAATGAGTGGGTAATGAGATGTTTGCTTAGCTTCCTTGAGCATGATCGAGACCAACAGAACCGTTGTCGGGGCGGGATGCTACAGTGTCATTCTCAGTCATAATCATCATCATCATCATCAGGGTTCTCAACGTTGATCGTCCTGTCTTTGCTTCTTCTTTGTGGGCCCAAGTCCAAGTCAAGGCCGTTAAAAGGGGGCGAGACATGGGAGTCGTGATACGCGAAATGATGCAAGTAAGAGCAAAAGCCGGTGTGTGCTTTGCTTCTTGAAGTTGGGGCCTACTGGTAGTAGTCTACTGGGTCTAGGTCTAGGTCTAGGTAGGTAGGTAGGTCTGGGTCTGGGTCTGGGTCTGCTGGGGTTCTATTCGCAAATCTTCTTTTTCCATTGTCCGATCATTGACAGCGGAAGATTTCCACCTCGTGTGCCGAGGGTCTATACATGTATAGAGTCATTACGGATACAGACAGTACTGTACATTCAGAAAGACCAAGCCAAGGCTGATGGACCGGGACAAGCTGTGTTGGGAATGGATAGAATAGATCCATCCATGGCATGGCTTGTCCTGACAAGAGTCAGGTAATTTCCACATCTGCCGTGCCTGTGTATCCGTACTATGGAAGCTTACCCCTGGGGGGCATTTAACCTTAGTCATTCATTTAATGCCCGGGAGGTTGGTTTGATTCATCATTTGAGAGCAGAGCAGATGCACTTCCGTTGTTCGGGTCCTGGGTCTTCGCCTCGTCTCGCTCCGTGTGGATCGCTTGCGAAAACAACTCCCTTGTTCAGAGGAGGATTCTGTCTGTCGTTCGTTACGAGTGGAGCAGAGCCAAGACGGGTAGAGATAAGTCAGCAATTGACAATGACGATGATGACAGCGTCGATCCAGGGGCATATGTACGGTACATCTGACTGTTTAGACAGTAGGTACAGTAATTACGGCAGATTCTACGGATATCACGACGTCTTTTTTTCCATTGCGGTCTTTTTCCCTGTCTCTCTCCTATTCTTTCTTTTTTCTTTTCTTTTCTCACTGCCCTGTATCAGAATTCAGAATTCAGAATTCGGAAATCTGGGCTGATGGAAGAGGCGTCAAGGTGCACCAAAAGTTGCAGACACGATGGTGCCATAATTGATGACCAGCACAAGAGAGTCTAACTTGACTTGATCAATACAATACCACACTAACCTTAGCCGACCAACCCCAACCCCGGCTCCAACTTCAGCCCCAGAACCCGGCCCCCCAGCCTTGATCATCACGGATGGAAGTTTGAGTTAGAGTCGATACGGGCTGGATAGGGTTGGATTGCATTACATTAGGTACAGATACAGAGTACCTTGACATTCTTTGTCTTCTCTTTTGACATGTGAATTGAGTTGCTCAGGATCGGCAGATGGCATGATCCATGCCGGCTTGGTCGCCAACGGTCGCCTTTACCTCCTGTATGCACTTGGCGAGCAGAGGCGAAGTCGTGTCTAGCCAGCTGAACCCTCCTCAACTCCAGGTATGGTATCCGTACGGTATCCGTAATAACGCTGCGACCAGACCCTTCTTTTCTTCCTTCGTCCCTCCCGACCAAACCCTTGTTCGTATAGGGCCATGAAAATCGCAACATTCGAGCCAAGGATGGATGGAGCTCCTTTTCCTGTTCCTCGGGGGCTTCCCCTAGCCAGTTAATCGTAGTGGCTGATTGGCGGAAAACCGTTTCGAAACGCTCGACGGGCGGCGTTGACGGGTTTATTTTGGTTCCATTCCAGTCACCTCTACCGCTTCTGTTACTGTCACGGCCACTGTTACTGTTGGTTGGTTGCTGAAAGAAAGCCTTGGGGTCTTCCTTGCTGCATGCTTGTCGCGCGTTTCAGGTGAGCATTCTGTTACAGAGGGTGTTCCATCTTCAAAGTCAGATAAGATCAGATCAGCTCAGCTCAGCATGACATGGCATTGAACTTTGCCTCAAAAGGCTGCAAAGCACGTTTTGATCTTGGTAGTTCAAGAATCGTGCGGCTAAACTCCGATCTGATTGACCGATGATCCCAGAAATTACAAGAAAACGTGGTGATCCCATATTGTTCCTTAGCTACCTTACCTTAGCGAGCAGCTTTGATAAGACGGGACGTGCGACGGAGTAGACTACCTCGATCGAGCCAAACCCCGGAGTAACGAGAAAGAATTGGGAAAGAATTACACAGACAAGACAACCCAGGATCAACGCAGCTAACTAGACTAAGGTGACCTATGTTAAATGGATTTTCTCTGCTGTGGATCAACTACTCGTGTCATGGGAAATTCACATTCTGATGACAACAGCTTCATTACGCCTTGGACCGATAGGAGAGGAGACAAGAAAAGAGAAGAGGGAGGAGCTGCTTCTCGTTGTCCCGAACACGACCCCATCCCATGTCCCATGTCGTCCATCCTCTCTGTGCCTGCAGCCGAGCTGCGACGGATGGATGCTGCGCAGGACAGGGGCTCTTCTCTTGAGAGAAAAGAAGAGACATCGTGTAGCTAGCTGCTTGCGTCACTTTAATCCAAGGAAACCACACAAAACGTCAAGTCAAGAACACAAAGCCTATCTTTAGAGCCAATATGTGGTGAAACAGAGAGACCTTGTGTTCGCTGCACAGTGATGAAGGCGTACGCTCGCACAAGCGCTCGAACTATCGTTTCGTTTGTTTTGCTGCTGGTTGCCTGTGCCTGTCACAAATGAGCCGGCGTCTTTTCTGGACTTTGTTCCTTTCAACTTTGACTTGGACTTTCTAGGTAGGCTCCTCGGCAGTACAGTAGAGTACTGTATCCTTCTCAAGCCTTATCCTGTCCTGTCCTGAGAGCTCCAGCTGGGCGCCTCTACCTTACCTGGCTTGGCCCGGTTAGGATAGGTTGGTTTCTGCTGCAGAACCCCCTGTCCTGAGCTCCTGGCTCGTGGTCAACCCCTGATGCCGTTCCAAAGTGGAGATGGGTCTGAATAAGCAGGGATGTTCCTTTCTGCTGCTATCAGGTCCCGCTTGTTGGTCGACGGCGCGAGAGGAGATCTTGTTGTCATGACGCTCCTGATTGAGATCGTGATGAGGATGAGGTATCTGTACTGTAGTCTAGTCTAGTAAGCTCAAGTGCAGAATCGCTCTCTGCAGCTGCACGCGCTTAGTAGTAGATTGGGTAGAGTTGGCGATGGTAATGGTGTTGATAAGCGTTTATAGCAATATTGAGATTGAGCCATACAGAAGATGACAACAGCACCTACCATCCATTAACCTGGTGCATTGTCTCTTGAATGGCACCATCCGCGAATGAGGATATCGAGGAGAAAGCACAGCACAGCACAGCACAGTAAGCAGTGCTGGACAGGGAAAGCTCACCACATCCCCATCTCATCAGTTGCAGTCAGTCAATCAATCAATCATCCAGTCAATTCCTTCCTGTACGTCACGTCACTGCCGCTCTGTACCTGACCTGACCTGACCTGTCCATCTCCATCCATACCTTGGATCTTACCACGATCCCCCCGGATGTTTTTCCCCTCCGCATCCAAATTTCACTCACTCAACCAATTCTCTCTCTCTCTCTCTTTTTCCATTTACGCTCTTGCACGGCAAGGGAATTTTCTATTTTAGGTTGCCCATCAGTAAATTGTTTGCCGACGTCTTCATTTCCACACGGGAAACCTTCACGGCTCAGCATCAATTCTTGTGAAACTCTGGCCTAGAGACGGACTGTATGGGGCTTAAAAAAAGGAACTGGTCACTTAAGAACAGGTACAGGAGGTACGGCTACCAACAGGCGCAGGCCCTCGAAAAAGACCGCAGCAGCAAGGTACCCGAATCTAACCAAAGTACCTACGGATACCCAGGCACCACCAAAAAAAAAATACCCTGGTATAGGCCCATTTTTGGTTGGCTTTAGCTTTCTTTCCCGTCCCTTTCGTTCCACCAAAGCCATCGCTCTACTTTGGTCCGCTCCTTTTCTTGGCCCCATTTTCAGTCCCAGTTTCGTGGGCTTGTGTCTGTGTTACTGCTGGTGGTGCCAGACCAAGAACCAGCCAGCGGTTCCTTGAAGCACGGGCTCAGAACAAGTCAGTCAGCGTACCTACTGTACTACGGTACTGTACCTAGCAGGCAGGTTCCAGGATCCTTCCAGCGGCAGCACCAAAAGTTTACAGCACCTGCAGGCTGGTCATTGGATCCATCTATTCTTTCTTGGGAGCTCGTCTCTCAATCATACCCCCCTGTGCACAACAGCAAAGGAGACAAAACACCACAGGCGATCATTAATTACAACACTTCGGAGAAATAACCTGACCACACGCCCACGCCCCTTCCCTGGGTTGACCTGTCTAACCTAACCTAACCTTCACTGATTGTCCCATCCTTCTTTCCTCCACATCCATTATCCATACCCGCCTGTAGTGTATTGTACTGTACCTCTTCCCAAAAGACAGGACCCAGCACGGTATCTGAGAGGGACTCCAGCAAAGAGCAAGCACCCCTGGTCTAGCTTCCTTCCTGCCTCTTACCTTGTGCCTGAGCCTGAGCCAACGCTGCGCCTGCCTTTACTCCTTCCTACACTACCCTCCCATCCCCCATCTCCTTCCCACCTTCCCGTCTCTTCACAACTCCAAACTAACCATCACCAATATTTCTTTCTTTCGTTCTTGTTTCTTTTTGCTTCATATCCACTCTCGCTCAAAGGTCTTGGGACCCTCAACTTTCGCTCCTGTCACTCGCTGTTTGCTCGTTTCCGGAATCCAAAGGATCCAACATTCGCTACCCCGTGCCGTCAGCTCATCGCCCGAGGGCACCACATTCGCTTCAACGACAACTTTATAATAAGACCGCGACCTGAACCGTCCGATAGAGGATAGAAAAATCTCGCGAGACTCCTTCTGGCTTACATCCTAGTCGCCGACTGTTCCTCCATGTGAGCGGAGCCCATGGATCCGAGACAGAGCCAACACCATACGCAGAGCCAGACCAACAGTCCTCAACAACAGTTCGAATTCCAGCAGCATAACATGTCGCAGCATCCAAGCCCTTCGCCCCCTCAGCAGGGCCATGATGGTAACCCTCAGGATGTTCTCGCCGAGGCGCGTAAGAACCTCCAGGTCCTAATTGACTCCGGTCTGTCCAAGGAGCTTCTTCATCAGCTGGTCGATGGTAGCCAGGCTCTCAACCTCAACCTCAGCGCGATGACTGCCATGCAAAGCATGCCCGCGATTCCATCCCAAACTCAAGCCCAACATCAGGCTCCGTTTTCTCAACAACCCACCAATCCAAGCCATAATGCCAACTCAGCCTCGCTCGCTCCTCCCCCGCCGATGCGATGCCCTCCTCCGCCCCCGATTGCGTCGAGTGTACCTAGTGTCCAGACCATCACGACTGCACCATCTAATGGCTCATCGACTGCGACGACCCCAACTCCATCAGCCGAAATTAAGCATGAAGTTCTCCCCGAGGAAGTAAATTGTGCGTCATTCCCGCCCGGCATCCGGTGTCGATTTTCTGACCCCTTGGCCATGCCGAGATGTATGCTAACAAATGACCATTAGCTATGTTCCTTCCTCCTCAGGTCGCCTTCAGTCATCGCCCTCGTATCTCCGTCTCCTCAACAAGCTCCGGCTCTTCAGGTCATGCGTCCATCTGGTCTACCAACTCGGGACAGTCATCGATGTCATGGCAGTCTACTTCCACCTGCAACCGATCGCAGGCGCCACTTCCAATCCCTCCTTCCAGCTCCATGAACGGTCTTGGTCCAATGAGTGCCCCGGTTGGCACTGCTGGTAAGACCAATATTTATTGGTGCACATCGTGTGAGACAAGCTTCAAGCGCAAGTACGACTGGAAGCGACACGAGGATGAGTTTCACGAGCGCTGGCGCAAGTACCCTTGCCCCGAGCCTGGATGCAACCGCAGCTTTTGGGGGTCCAACTCTTTCAATCAGCATCACAAGCAATGCCATGGTTGCAAAACTTGCCCCCATGCCGAGAAAGTAGTCAAGTTCCTCCGAAAACGCAAGTACTGGGCTTGTGGCTTCTGCTCTGCTCTCCACCCAGCTCGCGAGCGTCATGTCGAACACGTTGCCCGTCACTTTGAGTCTGGTATGACCAAGGGTGACTGGATGCACTCACGCGTCGTTTATGGTCTTCTGCACCAGCCTCTAATTCATGAAGCTTGGGATGCGCTCGTTGTCAGCAAGCAGCCCGAATACAACGGACGACGACCTCAGTTCAGCTGGCACCCAAGCAAAACCGGCCGCGCGCAAGGATTCCTTGAGAACGAGAACCCTGGCCAGCTCCAGGACCTTCTTGAATTCTTTTCTGGTGATGAGGGCGAAGCTCAATGGATCGTTAGCGTAGCTTACGACCTTGCCGACATTGTTCTCACCTCAGCACCGATCCCCTCTCCGCAGTATTCCCATGCCAATCTTGGACCTCAAGGTTTTGGGCATGATCCTCGTATGTCGTTCATGCCGCTGCCTACCCAAGGCCACCCGGGTCATCAATCTTTGATGCCTTCACCCGATCCTCAGCAAACTCAGTTCGCCACACCTTTCCGAAACACGATAATGGTGCCCTCGCAACAATTCACCTCGCCCTCGCGGCCTTCTCCTGCATCGTCAGCACACTCACCATTAGGACCATCAACGTCACCCTTGATGCCCCCTCCGGCGCCATCTCCTCTAGAAAAGCGGGAGCTTCCATTACCGCCACCACCTCAATCCCAAGGACACGACGCTGGTGAATCAATGATGGACTTTGAGTACTCACCAGCTCCTGTGGTTTTTGACGACTGGGAGAGTCTCACAGGTGCTGTTATTGAACAGCCTGGCCAGCAACATAATGGGCCGCCAGCTGACTGGGGCATGGTGCAATATTTTAACGACCCCCGCGTCACATCATGAGCTTAAGCTCAAGCCACTCTTTGACTTTTTGGACTTTACCGAGCCAATTGCTTCATTGTCTTCCCAATTTTGGGTTCCCCACGTTTTCCTTGAATCGAATTTTACCGACACGGACGAAAACCGTCCCTGTGCAAGCATTTTCCTTTTTTTGTTTTGTTTTTCTTTAGTAGATAATGATAATACCCCTTCATCGAGACGGCAGGTGAGGGCATCTGGATTGCTTGATCTTGTCACGGCAGGCTGAAAGAAATGGATTGGGCTTCTAACGTCCTTGGTTAAAAAAGTGGAGTTGGGGTGCTGTCACTGTCGTCCTTTGTTTCCTTGATGTGATTGATGGATAAGGATCTCCCGGGAGTTACCTGATGGGTTGGATGGATTTGGACTATGGGAGCTGATGTTGGAGAAAGGCGTCGACTGGCTATGGGAGTCGGTGAGCATTTACGGCGACGTTGAATAACTAGGCGCTGTAAGATAGCATAGAGAAAGGAATAGAGACCCCAGAAGGGACGGATTTGAATGAACAAAGTGCGCCAGCAGCTGTTATATACTAGCTTGTTCGAGGAATGCTAAGGAAATGAGATGCATCTGAAACAAAACTTGATCATCGCATGCCACACCTTGTCTATTGTAGCAACCATGTTGAACTCTAGCTCAGGGGACGCACGCGCAGGGAGAGGTACGTTCTGGGCTCTTTGGTTTGCTTGGAGACATAGACACGAGTTATGATGCTTTGGAATAGATGTTACTTTAGTTTCACCAAAAATTAGGCAGTAATCACTCATGCTTGGCGTCTTGATGTATCGTGAATGTCGCATGGCCTAACAATTGTCAACGAAGGAGTGGGCGCCCAGAGCAGCTGTCCAGCATTGAGTCGTATCATATCTCGGTTTATACATGCATATCGTGCCGAACGGCTGAGATGTGTGATTGTACAAAACGAGAGAACAGGGCTGACTACTGTTCCAACACCCTTTGTCCTATGAACAAATCTAAAGACAATATCGATAGATTTCTGAACACGACAAAGGGCATTTCATTGTATTCACCCAGATCAGTGTCCCTGCCGGTTATATACGGCTGGAGATTCTCTCAGGCTATCATCAGCGCCCAAAACTCATCATCAATAGAGCCTTTTAGATCTTCGACTCCAGGATATCATCACCAATATCGGGCTCTTTTTTGCTTTGCAACTCGACTAACACAGTAACTCACTCACAATGCCTCGCAAGAACAGCTCTCAGCGTTACTCCTTTGGCTTCTTGGAAGCCCTCGGGCAATGGACTATGGACCCCGTGTCTGCTCGTCGCCGCTCTCATCGCAGCTCTCGTCATGGTGGCCGCCCGCACCGGAACACTGAAGCCTACAGGCAGGCTCGCCTTGACAACGCACCACCTGGACTGAACCTCACAGCTCACCAGTGGCGAGAATATGCTGACCATGTTCCTCCGGGATACCGTACAGATGACGAGGACGAAGAGGAAGGCTGCGGTGAGTTGAGACAAGCTCCCCCTCCTGCGTCACAGCCTGAGCCAGATCCCTTTCGCTCTGCGTGGTCGCATTCACCTAGTTCAGCAGTGACCCGTGCACATGGGGCTGTTGAACGACGAGACTCACCATTACAGCGTATCGGCGGTCGAAGGTCTATGCAGGAACCGAGTAGCCCGCAGCTACGGCATGCAGCAAGTTTCAATGCTAACAACGATCCACTGTTTGCCAACATCCCTCACTATGAGGAACAGCGAGCTGCAGGTGACATCGTCGTTCACCAGGAGCAACTTGGTGCCGATAAACCCATGGCCGAGATCTTTAGACAGCCTACGACAGGACAGCGAGAGTCGAACCCGAGCGAGATGGGGCCAGAGGATACAAGGCACGACGGAGAGAACGAAGTAGACGCCCAGTCTATGCGAGAATCTCAGTTCATCAACGACCCTCGCCACGCGCCCCCTGTTCCTCAGGAAGGCTCAGATGGGTGGCCCATGGTTCAAAGTATCTCTCGTGTACCTACTGAGCCCCCGCGTAATCGTATTGATAACTGGCGTAACACCATACTCGAGGCCCCTGAAGAGCAGTACGGCGTAGACAGAGAGCCTTCAGTATTCGGTGGGAGCCATGTAACTGTCTGGCCTGGTCCACACACTGGTCGTGATTCTGCGAGCTTGGCTCCTGGCGATAGTGCAACTGAGATCATTCTGCGTCGTCATGGACGTGAGCGTAGAGGACCCGTTGGGTCTCGTGCTGGAAATCATCGTAACGAGAGCTCTCAAGGGGGAGGATCGAGACACAGTCGTCGAAGATCCTAGATGAGGCGAGAGAAAGGGCAACGTAGCGCTGGCGTTTGCTTCCCTTCGAAGTCGGTAAAGGATATGGTAAGATGCTCAGATCGGGGATAAGATGAATCACTGAGGGAAATGAGGCACCTGGAGAGTAAGTTAGGTAGGGCCTTTGTCTATCAAGTAAGAGACTGACAGCATGAGCTAGCCATGCTTTGGTAGTAAATACATTTCTTTTGTTTGTATGATAATGATAATGATAATGGATTTGATTGATCTGGCTGGCAGTCAGAGAAAGCTTCTCTGACTTGTGTAAGTGTAAGTCGAAGAAGCTACCTACTTGAACGTAGCCCCACTCGCTTGACCTCCAATTAAACGCGACGCGAGCGAGCTTCAACTCTGTACCTACCTTAGGTACTTTACTTTACCTTATTCATTTACATTTCGTGTTTACGCCCCACGTACCAACGACAGAACTCAACACTTTCATGTACAACCAGTAGCTTACAGCGCACATCTTCAATTGATCTGCTTACCTCCAGAATCTTCTTTTACTATTCGCGACTCTTGACAAAGCCTCGAGGACGCTATATCACCCCCGCCCAAGGTTCCAGGTCCTTTGCGACCCATGCGACTGCGATTGACGACCAGGTCTATTACCGGAGACACCTGCCCATGCATCGATGCTCTTAATTCTCTACTAGATCGACATCTTTTTAATGTATGCATGAAGCTCAGAGAACGTCCTTTCTGTACTCTCAACCATCACGTTGACGCCTTTGATCTTCCCAAGCCTCAACTAACTTGTTAGTCCCGTATCCATAATGAACGCCCTGGACGATGATCGGCTGTCCAACAGCTCAAACGACTCGGACAATGATAACGACAACGACCGCATTGATCAGGACAATGACGTGGACGAGGCAATGGAGGATGTAGACGATAATGGCGATCAAGATCAGGACCAAGACCAAGATCAAGATGCAGAAGGCGACGATGATGATAATAACGACGACGACGACGACGATGAGAATGGCGACGCCAATGACGATGCTGATGCTGATGGAGATGGCGATGGTGACGCTGAGGGAGACGAGAGCCAGCCTCCAGCTGCCGACTCTAACGATCAAACAAGTACACACATCAAGACCGAGTCCAATGATGATGCGCAAGACCGTAAATCTACAACTCCTTCACCAGGCTCGCGTTTAAAGTGGCCCCAACCTCGACCAGAAGCCATCAATGCCCGGCTTTATGATATCGTACCAACTATGGCTGCACCTCAATCGACCAGTGTTAATGCCATGGCCATCACACCTGATTTGCGGTACTGGATAACGGGAGGTTCTGACGGCTACATCCGCAAATATGATGGTCCAAATACCATCAATGGAAAGCTGGCTTTGACCGTAGCCCAAAGACATCCGTTTGTGGATAGTGTTACGAAAGCTGGCATCCTCATGTCGTACTGGGAAAACGAGGAGCCGGCACCTCCTGGTCGAGGCGATCAAGAGCACATACTGTCCCCCGTCTACTCCCTCGCTGTCCACTCCGAAGCTCTCTGGCTTTTGTCCGGTCTTGAGTCTGGTGGTATCAACCTACAGAGTGTTCGGCACGACGAAGGTAAACGAATTCATTGCCTGCAGCAACACACGAACGCCGTGTCCGTCTTGACCTTGGCACAGGACGAGAAGAGTGTTCTTAGCGGCGGATGGGACAAGAATATCTTTGACTGGGACCTGAACACCGGCCAGACAATCCGCAGCTTTGATGGAAACGCTGGTCAAATCTCGGCTCTTGAGCTTCGCCCTGCTAGCGGAGCTCCAATCCCCGAAGGGGATGACGAGCCACTCCCTTCTACCACGATAGCCACCAATAATGGAGCTCCAATCGCCAACGGAAGCTTCACAGACGGACTGACTCAGGATGGAGTAGACGATATGAATGCTGACTTCAATCCTGACACAGCCACTGGCGATGGCCAAGCATCACCTGCTCATGATAGTCTCTTTGGCGGCAGCGACGCAGGAAGTTTGTTCGGCGAAACAAAGGAGGATCAACCATTCGGGCACGATGATGATGAATTCGGCGCTGGATCTATGGACATGATGCCTGGCCATGGCCATGATAGCGCAATGGACCACTCCGCAGATATGGCTGCTCTTGATGCAGGAAAAGATACAGAAACACAGCCGGCTCCTGCCGTTGAACCTCCACCACCAGAAACATCACAGGATGCAGGCGATGCCATGGAAGTAGACCTCGTCCCGGCCCCAACACAGACTGCAGGATCTTCTCAACCAATACAATCGACACAAACGACTCAAGACTCTCAACCCCCTGCCTCCCAAGAACCCCCCGCTTCACCATCTCTCATGCTAACATCTTCCCACGCCCCAACACAGCATGACCCCTCGCAAACATCTCCAACAACCTTCCTCTCCGCGGCTATGGATGGGTCTCTTCGCATCTGGGACAGGCGCCAACCTGACCCTGTCGCGCGGATAGGTACTCGCAACGGTGTTCCCCCATGGTGCATGGGCGCGTGTTGGAGTCCATCTGGCAATGCCATCTACGCAGGCCGTCGTAACGGCACTGTTGAAGAGTTCGACATTCATAAGGCAAAGAGAAATTGGGAACCGCAGAGAACACTCAAGTTCCCTGCTGGCAGTGGAGCCGTCAGCGCCGTCAGACCCATGGTAAACGGCCGCCATCTCGTCTGGTAAGTCTGTCCTTCTCCAGCCCTTGTCTCCTTCTTGCTAACAACATCAGTGCCTCCCATGATATCCTACGTCTTTATGACCTCCGCGATACTCGTGCTTTCAAACATTCCACCGTTCCGTTCCTCATCATCCCCGGCCCTCCCCGCGCAGGCGTCATCTCCAGTCTCTACATTGACCCAACCAGCCGCTTCATGCTCAGTGCTGCGGGTACTAGAGGCTGGGAGGGCACCAGCACTGAAGTCCTTATCGGTTATGAGATCAAGGTTACCGATGGATGAGCTTTTAGTCAAGGAGGGGGTGCCTGGAGTTGCTTGTATACCTAGCCAGTTAGAACCATAGATCATAATTCGATAGCGACTTGAAGGATGGCGGAGTTTCACCTTCGTGACCACAATGCAAGCCACTTTACATTTCAGTGGAAGCCAGACTTAAAGATGAACAGTACTCGTAAGTTCCGATATTTTCTACTCTACTCTGAACTACAACATACCACTCATCCCTAACAACGGCTTCCACCCATTGACACATTTTGTCGCTTTCATTCACTCCCTATCTCCCTAGGTTTTGACAATAATACATCTGTAGAGGATATCCGTAAAGTTCACTCACTCTCAAGGATCCTTTTTTACACCCCTGTCAAAACACACTGCTTACTCATCCCAGTACATTGCCAGCCTTTTGTACTTCTATCTCGGGGGGCCATCAGTCCACAGAATACCCATAAGCATGGCCGACTCTGCCATCAGACCGTTCAATCAAAGCTGATAAGGTCCTCACCATCGGAGGTCTCGCTCCTGGTAGCTACCGATTCCACATTCGTTTCTTGCTGTTCATCGTGTTGATCAAAACTGATGAGGTCCTCATCATCGGAGGTCTCACTTCTGGTAGCCACTGATTTCGTGGTCGTTCCTTGCTGCCCATTGAGACCTTTTCCAGCAGCGGCATCGAGCAAGACTTGCTTTCTTGTTTGGGAAGGGGCTGGAGTAGTGTGACTAGAAAACATTTTCGGCCCATATCGCCGACTACCATCTACTCCCATCGTCGTTGGGCGGAATGCAGTTGTGATAGTAGTTGAGCAGGGGCTGGTTTGTTGTACCGCTCGCTTGACTTCTTGTTCTTTCTGCGAAACCTTTGCCGGACTCCATTTCAAAGAAAGGGGACTGGTGCCTGGGTATGGAGTAACCGCAGCAGTTCTTTGCGCATGGTATTGGGCGAGACCCCCTTCGGCATAATACCCTCCTTCCATTAACTGTTCGCTCGTAGGCTCTTGAATAGTAGGCTCTACTGCAGGGGCAGATTGGTCCAGTAGCATGTTTGGCTTGTTGCTATGGCTGTTGACTCTGACGGCACTTCTATCGAACGCCGAAGGTCCAATATGGGCAGAACCACGATGAACTGATCCACCTCTGCCATTTCGATTCACAGTTGTTGTTCGCCTTCCATTTGCTTTTCCCCAGGCAGCTTGCAAGCCTTTCGCACGTTGAGCTTGTGGCTCTCGTAAAGGGCGACCTGGTGTGCTCCTCTTGCAGATTCCACATATGCATGGCTCACCGCACAAAGAGCTGCACTGGTGACCACAACCGAGAGTGCGCTCGCAAGGGTGATTGCAAATGCGATCTGCTTCTTCGAAAGGGTGACATGTTAAGGTGCATGGATGTCCCTCCACGCATTTCCCCGCGCACAGTTCAGTGCAACCACCTCCAGCGATAGTGTCCCAATCCTCAATGCTGGAGATGCTGGTACGGTTCTTATGCTTCTCGCAAATCACGGGAAGAGAGTCGTCAAAACAGCCTTGCCCCACGAACACATCGTAGACATTCGACCAGGTCTGGTAACTTTCAGTCCCACCGTGCAAGAGGTTGAGAGCATTTCCAAATATATAGAGGCCGCACTTTGCGCGGCTAAGTGCCACGACGGCTCGGTTCTGATTCTGCACGAAGCCAGGCCGAGCGCTTCGCACAATGGAGAGGATGATTATATCATTCTCCTCGCCCTGAAAACCGTCTACCGTTTTGACGGACCATTCTTTTGTCGGATTCTTGGCTGCTAAAGTTGAGTCTCTTCGCAGAGTCTCTAGCAGAAGATTGACCTGGCCCTGGTAGAAGCTCAACATGGTTATCCGGTTGGGGGCGACACCATTCTGAATGAGATATCGAACAAAACACACAATCATGTTCGCTTCTGTGACATTGAAGTACGAGAAGTCATCGGCGTTTTGAGCTTCGTTCCAACTGTGATGAAACCATCGGAGGCTTTGATCTCCCATCCCTGGAACAGAAGGTCGGTTTTTCGGATCATTGACCGAGGGATGGTCTGTAAGCTTGTGATAAAATACATTTACCACTTCACGAATGGATGGCACCATACGGCGCTGCACCTGAAGCATTGCATATGGTAGTTCAAGATATACCAACCTCTCAAACAGGGAGACGTTCATGCTGTAGGGCTCATAATTCAGTTCCCGGACATCGGCCCGTGGAACGAGCTGTTGATGGTCTCCAACCAGAACTATCTGATCAAGACTGGGGAATAATGCCGATGTTATGTTCGCCTCTCGTGTCTCAGCTGCCTCTTCGACCATCAATATTAGAGGACCCAATGCCGCGATCAAGCCACGATACTTGGTCAGCCCGGTTGTGGTACAACCCAAGATCTCGATCTTTTCATTTGTGAGCATTTTGGCGTCTCTTATCCAGCTCGCGATCTTGTTCTCATCACACGCCACCTGGTACGCTTTGATCAGTTCGGGAAAGCGTTTGGCTCTTGCATCGATGAATCTTTCTCGTAGGTATCGATATACCATGCCTCGCTGTGTCTGATTTACGTCGTATAGATCTTGGTGATCCTTGAGTAGTTTCCCTGCTCGAGAGTGCAGAGAATCCCTGTTCGCATATCCGGTTGGTATGGAGCCAGTCAAGTGGAACTTGATGGGGACAAAGGTACCACGAAGACGTTCCTTGTCACTCTCCTGTTTCGACTCGTCGACGGCATGGCTTTGATCCTCATGGGGTTCTCTCTGGCCTCTAGGAGGGCGATAGACATATGTCTCGTCCGGTTCGAGGCATACACCGAGCCATTGCTTGATGGAATCAACTGCCTCGTCGTTGTCCTGTCGATCTATGGGTGCATTTTCATACTCTTCGTCCTTGAGTGAGTCGTACTGGTTTTGCGTTATCAGTTCCTCGACAAGAAATTCGTCTGCTGCAATGAGTTCGGTGGGGAAGCACTTCTCAAGAAGGTTTCCGATATCTTTCTGAATCTGTTGAAGTCTTCGATTCGCACTCCTTGTGGGGCCATGAGCGAATTTGGAGTCCCTTCTGATGTTGTATATAGTTCGAGGCTTAATAGCTTCATTCTCTGTCCGAGAACCTAGACGAGCAATGACAGCTTCGAAACTCAGGCAACGTTCCAGGAGCTGGTCCAGCGCATGGTTGGTTTGGGCAGCGATGATGACGGGCGGAATAGTTTGGAATCCTTGCCCAGCTTTGAGCGTACGAACATAGCTTTCAAGTGCAACGACCGACGTGAAAGTCTTTCCAGTGCCTGGAGGGCCCTGAATAACGGCGATTTCTCGTGAAGTCATGCGATTGAAGGCTTCCTGCTGAGAAGTATCGAAGTCCTTGGCCCTGTCTGGGATTTGAACAACCAGTTCGGGATCTTCAGTCAGGTAGCCCGCAGTGCATTCCTTCTTAAATCCATCAATTATGTACTTGTCGAACTTAGATCTGGCACGCATATTAACACGGTGGCTTTGGACAAAAGAAAGGATATGCTTACTCAAACTCAGCTGCATGTTGCAGCCCGACCATAGCATGACGAACACTCTCGAAAAACCCGCTTTTCGTTTCGAGCATCACCATCTCAACAGCTGGATCAATGACTGCAGTATCAGGGCTGGCCCAGAATATTTGGATGCGTGGTGGAGTGTTTTCACTCTCACCAGCTTCAAAGTCTGGCTCCAATCCACCGAGAATGCTTCGGTCTGCAACTATTGCAACGAAACATTGTGTCTTGAAGTTATCCGAGGAAGGAGACAAAGCAATAAGCTTGCCAGGGGCCAGACGAGAAGATTGGTGCCAGACTATCTTTGATTCTGAGCACTCGGTCGAAAAGGAAACTTGACACGCAGGTCCAGTTTTAGCAAGCAAGTAACCCTGGACATGTACCTGTGGTATGTAAGCAAATAGAACAGGAGGTGAGGAGGGGGAACCAACTTGAGTGTAAACATGAAAGTCGTCTGAATCCTGTTTTAGAGGCCTTTCTCTAAACTCTTGGACAGCTCTTCTCGAGAGCTCGATGCCCTCGAAACGGCTCGTCACGTAGTGAAACTCCAGGTAAGCTTGCTTGTCAAAGTTTTCCTTTTGGGAAGGCCCTTGAGGAAGTGTAGCAGGCTCTATTGCCATCAACTCTTCCGGCTGAGGTAATTCCGGAGAGGTTGACCAGTGACGGCTCTCAGGATTGGTACGGTGCCTGTGCTGCACATGTCGGGCTATGGTTTCGTCCCTCGGAACCTTGCCAGTATTAGTATGTCCTGATGAACTGGGGCTTTCATGCTCACCTCGCATCTGCGACCCATTTTGGAAACAAATAAGTATCGGACTTATTTCAGTTGTGTACAGGATTTTCCAGATAAGGAGTAAGTTGAAGTGCGGCAACAGTTACTACTGAGAGGAAAGGGGAACGCGAGCAGGCGGAAGTTGTGTGGTGCAAAAGTGAACGCAGCAGAACCAACAGCTTGCGAGTGGTTTGATAATTCGAGTATCTTGAGTAAAAGTGAGATCTGCTTAGAGGGAGAGGAGTAGAAAAAGGCGGAAAGAAGCAGGGGGATACGCAAGCATGAGTAAAACGAGTCTAAACAGACACTGGATGATAGTGTTGAAGAGAGATGTCTTGGGTGAGTGAATATCAAGAAAGTTGATGATATCAACCCTTTTCAGAGGTTCCGGAGATTCGTAGCAGCTCGAATGTGAAAGCTGGCCAGTTGATGTGTGGTGGAAGAGGCGAGAAGAGAGGTGTGAGGACGAGAGGCTAGGAAAGATGTGATAAGGTAGTGAAGAGAAGGAAGGAAGCAGCAGAGGAAGGAAGCAAAAAGCATGGGCCTCCCCCTCATCCAATAGGTATGAAGGATTTAAAGTTGAGGCAGTTGAGGCAGTTGTTGTCAGGTGCTGCCAGGTGCTGCCAGCTGCCTACCTAACAGATCTCTGCAGGTCCAAGACAGACACCACTGTTGGGGTTGCCCCTAGAGGGATCTAATGCCGAGTACCTAGATGGCAATTTCGATGTCGGCAGCACGTATCGCTTGCCGAAAAATAATTTGGAGGTTTCTTGTTCTGAGGCAAGAGGGGTTGTCCTTTCTTTCTTCCGTTCTGAGGAGGCACAGTGACTGCCCAAATATTTTGCACCTGTCAAGGCATCCAGGATGTGGAACCGCCTGGGTACTAGGTACTAAGGTATTCCAGCGAAAATAATACCTAGTGAAGAACGCTCTTGCCGTTTAACCTCAGTGTTTTATTGTTACTTATAGAGTTGTTGATAGTGCAGACAGTTGTTGAGGAACCTAAGGACGCAGGGGCGCTCCCGCAGCTGAGATCCCAAACTGTAAAATGCCTTGTGTAGATGCCCTGATAGTACAATAGTAGCTGTTGTTGGCTCAGTCGGTTTTATGCAAAGCAAGACGATTCTTTATCACTCGTCGATAATAAATTCTGTTTAAAGACAATCAGTTCATGCTTGAGAAGTGAGGAATAAGAACTTCTTACCTCTAAAGCAGCACCCGATCACCTTACTCATGTAATCAAAGTTACGTCCAAGTTGAAGCAATGATGTATTGTTGTGCTTTTCTTACTTGCTTGTCGTCAACTAGGCACGTTGGTAGTGTGGTGGTTTTCAAGGACCTTTTGGTAACTCCTCGATCAAGAGTTCGGGGCAACCATTTGAGAAAAATGGGAAAGCCCTAGATTTCAGGCAGACCTTCTTATATTCTATCATATAGATTGAATAATGAATCAAGAGGGGAATGTGAACAAAAAGACTGACCCTGAGTCACATAAAAATGCCCTTAAGCGTAGCGGCGGAAAGCTGCAGACGGCTCGGACAGCAGCCTCAGTTTGCCCTTGATTTCCCACTCCATTAGTACTATCAGAAAGCTCAAGTATACAGTGCATATAGATATGCAGGTGAGCGGGCATCATAACATGTGTTTGTTTCTTCGTTTTGCTTTCTTTTACCATGCGGCATGAAGATGTGAACGGGATTCTGCATTGCATCTGAGTGCGCGGTAGACAAAGCCTTCAAGGCAGAACAACGAGTCGTACGCACAAAGCGTTCTTCCTATCAGTGCTTACTCGGTTTTGCACGAGCAATGTAAATGACTAGGGTTAACTTGTCCTGGTCTTCCTTGTTTGCTCATGTATCTGGTTTGCAACTACTTCTGGACCTTTTTCACACAGTGAGTAATCAAATGTACCAACTAACAAGATGCCTACTATTTTGAACCATACGCAAAGGCAAATATGGCTTTGATATTGATTATGAGTAAGAGAGTTGAGCTGATGATTTCATTCGTTTCGGGGGTATACTGTACACTGACATCCGCTTGATGCGAAATGTGATGAAAGCCTATAACTCCTTGCAGTCGATGCGTTGTCTCTTACACGGGATGTTAGTTTACCACAGAATGAATTATTGACAACTCGCTTTTGGAGCCCCATAATGATTCAACAGACCAAAGCCCTCATCTTGCCAGAAAATGCCCGCCGCATTTCTTTTGAACCCCGTTTCGCCTGAAGAACACCGACCTAGATCCCGGTCTACTCCTGCACAATACACGTATTTGTATATCAACTCGCTAATAATGGACGGTCATGATTTGATTAAAAGGACAGCCGTTTCATGCATCATCAGAGTATGGCAAAGCCCGCATGTTCCAACTCAACGCCATCAGGAAGGATAGGCCGGCCTTGCATAGGAAACGGCCAGAAAAGAGGGTTTTCCATATTGTCCCCCACCTTCTGGGCCGAAGGCGACTGTTCCGACGTTCCTGGCATAAAGTTTCCTGCGCCCCATTGGCACGTTATATCTCCCTCGCGCATATTTGGAGAGAAAAAGTTCAGACTTCCAGTATGTGGCAGCACTAGACGATCGTATTCCTCGGCTGTAAGCTTATCGGCGTTATTCTCAACGTCAATGTTCCACTTTGCAGCCAGATAACGTAATATGTTAAGTGCCTGCTCGGCGAATTGGTGGCAAGGGGCCATTTCAGTAAGATCTGATATGCCTTGGGTGATAGACTCAGCGACGCGAGGATCGACCTTAACCGCCTTCTTCATGTCGGCTTCAGTGGCCTCCGGATTGACGCTCGTTGCACCAATCGCCAAGTGCATGATGGCTGATGTAAGGACGAAATATGGCACAAATGAGGGGGTTCTTCGCAAGGTGTAAAGGGAAGAGTATGACCTCAAAAGGCCTTGGATAGCGTCGGCTGCTTGGGAACAAACATCGCGAGGAGCGACTTTAGATCCGATGATTCGCAGCTTGATCAGAGGTCGAAATAGGAGCAGGATGGCAAAATGATAGTACATGCTTTTATTGGTCAGTATTGCATCTCGATAAGGGAATATTCATGTTGTCAAACTCACTGTGCAAACAGCACAGCTGGGGTAAAGTTGTGCCCCAGCCGAAGAACCTCGGGAATTCTATCATACCAGTTTAGGTACTGCGTGTACATGCTCAAAAGCTCTCTTGCTGTAAGAGGTTTACCCGGAGAATGTAGAATATACAAAGACTGGTGCACGAGCTCGCTCAGTTCACAGAAACACTTATATACAGATCGTACATTGGACGGCTGTTGGCAAGACCGTTGTAATGGAGCCCCTGGCATAATTAGCAACTGGTTGCAGCATCGTTGGGCAAGCAACTCACCGTCATCAGTATATGGTACCCACAAAGAAGCTTCTATGTCTCCTATTATCGCTGGTTTGGGGGGTAGGTGTGGGAAGCAGGAACATTGCGGCAGTGAGCCTGTGGCAAGGGACCATGCACTGCAGAAATAAATTAGACACAAACATCCCACGGATATAAAAGTAAACATACTGATCTAGGGCAAAGGCTCCCCAGAAGGTTGCTGATTGCACAGCAAGTTCGTCCTCGTCGCCTTCATCCATTATTCTATGCAACCCCATCTCGATGGCCAGACGAATGCTCTGGCCAGCGTAATACCAACTCTCTGAGTCCCGCCCGCAACTAGCTTCTCGGATTGACATTATGCCCAGAGCTTGAATCGTGGTCAGTGAGTGATGGTCTGTTTCCTGCGAAAAGAGTCGCAATGATTCTTTGAAGAAATGGTCGCCCGATGTATATGGGTCATTTGGATTGGCTCGAGACATAGGTTGAGTCGAGAAACGGCAGCCCAGTGCGAGGAGAGCGTTTACAAGTATTGGTGAGCAGTAGCGGTTTCGGCCTTCTTGGAAATCCTGTAGGAAATGCTCTTTACTGAGAGACGCAAAAGTCGGGTACTCCCAGCAGAAGTACAGCGCCAGAAGATGTTGAACCAGAGTACTATCACTAGTAAGAGCGGTCCACGTTGAAGTCGGCGTTCGGAGTTCTGGTTCGTTTAGAGGCGATAGAATCTGCTCAACACCACGATATCGTGGCAAGCCATCTGACATCTGTTCAGGATGCATCCCTTCCGCCCAGGATCCGACTCGGTTTTGCGGCGTCCAATTCATAACATCTGGATGGGAGTTGCTCCTGGTTGATCCGGTCTGGCTATGAAACGAAGAATGCCATGGACTATGCTGGCCCATCTCCCTCATGGGAGGCTGCTGTGGTGGGGCCTGGTTCACACCAAGGCTCATCGCTGCCAGCGTTCCCAGTCCGCCTCCAGGGAAACCTGGCGCGGGCCCCATTGTAGGTCCTTCAGATCGGGGGGGGAAGCTGGGCATTCGACCCCCTCCGGACGGCGGCACGCTTGCTAGCCAATCCGAAATGTTCTCGATCGGTTGGCCACCTCGAAGTCGCGTGAGAACTTCTTCCCATAGCTCCGGCCGAACAAGCGCTGCGAAGACTTGATCACTCGAACGTTGTTTTTGGCGTAGAGTCTCGATTTCGGTACGTAAATTCTCCTTCGACTGGCGCACGGGTATCTCGTATACGCACTCGACGTCTTTTTGCGCTCTACAACGCCCGCATGGTTTCTTGCCGTCGCACTATTGCGCAGTGATTGTTAGCTAAGAGTCAATACAAGTGCAAACGATGCGCTATGGAAACGAGATATATAGAACAACTGATAGTCTCCATTACAAACTAGACAGCGTGATTCGTCGAGGCATGACATCATGCACAAATCACACGAGCGATTGCCATGAATCGAGACAGATGAAGGCAAAAGAAGTTGAAGTAGTTGGCTACGTACCTTGGCACGCTTCTTACGGCACTCCGTGCAGGCATTGGGCGTGACAACACCTAACCCTCGTCGACGTTTAGAGTTCTGTGAATGGGTGACAATGGGTGCATTGCCAGATGCAGTCGAGGGCGTGTTGGAAGACTGGACTGAGGTGGGAGTTGGGTTTCCTGAAGCTCCTCCGGCTTGCGCAGAAGCTCCTTGAGGCGTGTGTTCAGCGCTGGGTGGCCGTTGACTACCGCCGTCTGAATGCTCGTTGTCTACATCCATCTCTCGAACTGTAGCCTAATCTCTAGACTCCCGCAGATGTAATAAAGCCAAATGGAGAAAGAGTAGGTTCGTAGTAGTCGTGTGCGAATCGAGCCCGGCGTCTATCGTTAAGCTTTAAGATCCTACCTTCAGCTCGACGAGCTTCGGGTGGGATAAGGTCTTGGAGGGGCGACAGCGGAGGATACGGCGCAATCGGACATGCTGCGAGTGAAGTCGTGATGGTATCGTCCGAGTAAAAACTTGAGCTTGAAATTTCGAACTCTCGTTTTCTCTGCTGGGTACCGAAGATGCGGCGCTGGTTCTGGCGCCAGGGTCAAGGATACCTTGGGCCGCTGCTACCTGAATGACTTCTGATTTGTATGTCGCGTCACGCCTTGTGGCGGGGAGAATGCGATGCGGAGACACAATGCTGAAGATGACCTAAGTTCTCGCAATTGATTCGAAATGAGTCGCAGCGAGTTGTAGCTAATTGCTAGGTAACCAGTTCAAGAACTGCGCATTTGTTGACCTGGCTAGAAACGACGTAACCGGACTAGGTAGAGGTGAGCTTTGAAGCTCACAAGTTGGTGGAATGCGACTAGGGGCGGAGGGAGCTTATGATCGGGTCCGCGAGCCAAGGGAGAAGAAATTGGGCGTGAAGTCGTTACAGATCAACGGCGCTTCGAAGCGCACAATAAATTTTCTTCGTCTTGTTGCCGTATTTTACGTTTTGCAGGACGGATCAACGATGCAGTAGGGAGCTGGAGGTATAATCGGTGTCCACTCGATCGTCGATGGCGCCGAGAAACCAAGCAAGCCCAGAGCTTTTGGCTGTGGGTTGTGGTCAATGCACGGCATGAATTGACGGCTAGGGTGATGGAACCGTAGCAATAGCAATACAGTATTGGGCAATGATGAAATAGGCAGTCTACAATTAGACTAAAAGCGGAAATGTCGCGCAGATAACGGAAGTCGACAGAACAGAGAGACTGTTAGGTCTTTGGTAAAACGGAAAAGAGGAGACGTAAAGCACTGTGAGTCTTGGGCACCTGCAACCACGATATCCTCGCCCTCAATCCCAGGTTCGGGCCGGCTTTGATAGAGGGATAGAACCGTAACGAAGCGTTTCGACTTGCAGCGCGTTGTAACCCTTATTTTGCTCTGCAGCCTTAGCCCCTTGTGTTCTGTTCCTGCGTTTTCTTGGTGATTTCTTTTCGCAGATAGCTGCTGTAGACTCCGATCTTGCGGCTCTATAGTCGAGTAGGAGATCAGAGGTGCTAAGAGGCTGTTTAGCACAGCTTCATCTCGCGCCGCCGGGAAGACTCGAGATCGTCTCGGAAGGGTCAACAAAGGCAAAGTAGACACCGGGTTGAAGAGGCTAGAGAGACATGGGCTGACAGTGAATATTGCACAAGGAAGAAGTAAGGAGCGTGATCTGCCTGAGGAGGAAGTACGATCGATCTTCTCTGCTGTGATGACGGGGGTCGTTCCGCTTTTGACGGTCCAAGGCTGGACACGACGAACTTTATTTTTTTATCTGCAAGAGCGCTCTTGTGTTTGTAATCCAAGACACATGCTGCTTCGCCAGTACTTGTAGATTGGAAGAAGAAATACCATACAAAATAGGCATTAAGTTCGTTCAGACTCATCCTCCAGAATATGACTTAAGTGGATAAATGCGTTCAGCCAGTCGTCATGTTGCAGTCGACTGTCGTTGATGAAGATTTCTTATTGCTTGCCACTTCATATTGTAAAATACTAATCTCTCAACCACAAATCCTGTCTTCTCTGTTTTTGGCGTTATGTTGCAGGAGACAAAATATGGTTCCCCTCATTGCCGTGTAGTTGAGTAAGATGACCATGGATTGTCTTGCATACCTATCGAGTCTAGAAAGAATTAAACTATTGGTCTGCAATACTTGATCATATTTCTTTCTCGATTCTCTCCCAAATCCAAGAGTAATGTCGAAGATTTCAACAATCCCCAGTAGAGTCATTCGACAGTAGGCATAATGCTTCATTTGTCTTGTCAGATGTCAATAGCTCCCAAGCCTCATTCAAGCCCGATTCGACCTCCTGGTCATCCTCACCATCCCGTTGGATCGACGCGGAACCTTCCATATTGCGCATTCTTCCTTGCATGGCGCCTCGCTTGAGCCCACCATCCCCATCATCTTGGCTTTTTCGCCTCGAAATTGATGCTCATGGATACAAATCGGATGGCCATTTTGGAGCCCGATACGCAATTCAATTGGACCTGCTGGACAAAGTAAGTTTGCTGCCCCTGCGACAATGATGTCAGAGATATCGGTGTTTCCAACTCGATTTGACATTACCCCAGAGTATGATCAACATGAAGAACCTTTGGAGGGTACTGTATCTCGCGAAAAAAAGAATCCGCCATGTTTTCGTCTTCTCCTTTTGGAGCAGCATAACCAATGGCACTCTTAAAGCAAGCTGCAGCATTGCCAAGCCTCTTACTGTCCCTGTCGGTACAGTATACCAGTTTTAAACTAGGTAACCGTCTTTTACCCTATACCAGAGACCTCACCCAGTCTTCCAGTTACCCCACAGTACGTCATCGGCATTCAATGGAGGTAGTCTCAGAAACACCCTAAAGTCAATTCAGCTGGCTTCCATATTAACTGCGCTCCATCCGTATCAAGCCCCCATTCTACGCGTTGACCGAGGGCATTTTCGGTTACTGCAGAATACCAAAATAGACAGTCAGTCAGTCATTCTTTTAAAGATAAGCAGAATACCACTCTGCGCATATAATTGATAGTTGATAATTATCCCGACATTGATCATCTTTCCATCAACCCAATACCATAACCTGGTTGTCCAAACACCATTCATCCCGCCACCATATGTATTTATACGCCCATCCCTATGCATTTATGTTATACAGGTCCCGTTTTCTCAGCTACATCAACAAAAGAAATATTCGTGTGTTTTTGAACCACTATGCGAATGGTTCCCGGCGGCCCTTGCTAGGGCTCCGATTCTTGACAGGGCTACGGCCTCGATCTCCTTTGCTAGGGCTGCGACGAATCGAAGGGGTGAAAGGTGGTGGGAGAAGCGTCTTCATCTTAGGGGGTGTATTGTCCGTATCCGTGCCCTCGTCGAGCATCATATGACGCTTCATTCTAGGTGTTTGTACTGGAACCCACATGAATCCAGGGCCACTCTCCGGGACCATCGATGGCTCGCGAGATGGAGCGGCAGGTTGGGACTGGACAGGCGGCGCCGGCTTGTTGACATATCCGCCCAGAAAGAAGTTGTTGGCGAAGGCACAGAATATGAGTACAGCGAAGAAGAAACCCTGACCATTGTTAGCTATGGATTATTGTTAGTCATTATCCGGAAATAGCTTACCCAAGCCTTGAGATTCATGGCGTCAGAAAACTCATTGATGATCTCCGCGATTTGCTTCGCTGTCACTTTAACCCTCATGATGGCTTCAGGGTTCTGCGTCATGCACTCGAACCACTCGTCGCAGGATGGCTGAAGCGCCGGGCGATCGTTATTTGAACAGCTGTTGATGGTGTATTTCGTTTGACACTCTGTAATCCTGGCCATTATTTCGATGCGTGCCATCTCATTCGCGTTCTCGATATCGGTTTTGATAGTGCTCACGATCGACCAGCCAATATAAACAAAGACTGAGACAAGGAAAAAGTTGACGAGTAATTTTACCCAGCGATAGAGATTATCGGGGGCGTTCGGGTGTTCGTCCAGTATGTGAAATAGGGAGCCCAGGAAACCCTTCGGCGTTTCTTTTGTCTTTTTCTTCCCGCGCGATCGTCGTCGTGGTGCGATACTATCACCTGAGTCGGAGTCTGACTCTGTCCATCGATGTCGAGTGATATTGCTGACATCCCTATCGAGATTATGCCGCTTCCTTTTACGAATGAATTCTGATACAGAAAGATCCCGACTTGTTCTGATCTCGCCTCGGCCAGGGGTGTGCTTCTTGCTCGAGAAAGGGGCCTTATTGTACCGATACGACTTGTCGATTTTAGAAGGACTTGCCATACCACCCATATTGATATCGCTCGTATGATCTACCTCAGGAGTATCGTTGGGAAAGTCTGACACCTCTGTTTGGGCAGGACTATCCTCTGCACCGGAAGCTTCAGACAGTGCCAAATCTTCAAACGGTCGCCTCGGCGTCGTAAAAGCAGGATTTCGGAACGGAGGAGCGGCAGCTTTCGGTGGTACTTGAGGCGTAAAAAATGATGATTGGGGTGGTCGTGCTCTAGAAGGTGTCCCTAAATTTGCAAAAGGGTTTGGTCTTAAGCTCGGTTTTGACGGGGAAGAAAAGACTGCAGATGAAAATATTAGCTGCGGAATTCGGAGCGTTGTAGCTTATCGAGAATCGTATAGAATCAGTCCTTCAACGGCGCAACTTACCATTCTGCGAATTACTTTTAGCTGCATGTGTAAAGGGACTGGTAGGATCAAAAGGGCCGCTGTCCTGGTACTCCCAGTCCATGGGACCTTCGTAAGTTCGACGATCCATAATCGATTAATAGCCACTGAGTAGCTCGAATTGTTACGGTGTAAGATTTCCCTGGACGAGTGGGAGGGCTTTTTTGATGTCCAGGCGATTTTTTGGTGAATGAAAGCAGCTGCCACCGAATCCATCAATTATCCATCCATCCCTGGCAACCAAAGAGACCAAAGTAAACAAAAGAGGCGGGTCACTTGCCTCAGGCTGCTAGCGGAGCTTTGTGGTTATGTCAGCAGACAGGGGTCGCGCCTCACATCTGTGGCGGCTCCAGCCAGACAGAGAAAGTTGAAGGTTTGCGAATTGTTGTTCCTTTACCTACCAAGTGTTTAGATTCAAAGACTTTTGGCAACACGTCTAAGCACCTTTTTAAAGCGACTCTTTCACTCAGGAAATTTATTATTCAACTGTCCGAAAGAGAATAGCCAACACTTTCCGACGCGATCGACGACGCGACAATGTCCGAGAGAGATTCCCCAGTCGGCGAGCACGCCAACGAACCTGTTAATGATGGTCAGGAACAGGAATATGAAGATGCTGTCGCCGCTGCCGACTCTGACCGCGATTCGGATGCGCTGTCCGAAGTTGACGAGGATCAGTTTGAGGACTACGACCCCGAAACTGCCAACATCGAAAATCGTCCCGTGGATATCGACGAAGATGTGGCTCGCACACTGAAGGCAACCAAGCGGAAGCGTACTGAAGGAGAGGCCCCAAAGAAGCCTCGTGAAGGCCGTCGAGACAAGAAGCGTCGAGATCGAGATGAAGATGTCGAAATGGATGATGCAGACGATGGAAGCAAAAAGTCCCGACGGTCAAGGCGTGCAGGTGGCGATGGAGAACGTCGCCCCAAGTCCAAAGCCACCACACCGGAACCAGAGAATGAAGAGCATCTTTCACCAGAAGAGCGACGGAAGAGGGCTATTGACAGAGCTCTTGATGCAGCGATCAAGAAGCCAAGCGGCCAGAAGCGCAAGAAGAGGGATGAGATTGTAAGTGTTCTGATACATGTGCAAGGAAAGATGTAGCTAACTCTCATTTTCACAGGATCTTGAGACCGAGATCGACGACTTGCTAGCGGATCTGAAGGTCCGAATGGAGGGGGCATGTCAGTCCGATAACCAGGCTCGTGAGGCTGGTCAACCAGCCCTTCACAAGCTGAAGCTTCTTCCTGAAGTCACCGCTATCATGAACCGCAATAACGTCCAGCATGAGGTCCTTGATCCGGACACCAACTTCCTGCAACATGTCAAATTCTTCTTGGAGCCGTTGAACGATGGGTCGTTACCGGCGTACAACATCCAGCGAGACATTTTTAACGCTCTTGCTAAGATGAACATTGAGAAGGAAGCACTCCTCAGCAGTGGCATCGGGAAGGTCGTCGTCTTCTACACTCGAAGTAAGAAGCCGGAGCCGAGTATTAAGAGGATCGCCCAGCGTCTGCTGGGTGAGTGGAGCCGACCTATCCTCAACCGAACCGATGATTACAAGAAGCGACAGATTGAGACTCGGGATTATGATTATGAGTACGTGTTGCCATGGCACTGTTGGATTATGTACTTGCTAACCAGATTACTAGTGCGGCTAAAATGGCACAACGCCAGAAAACCAACTCGCAATTCAGTCTATCACAACGCCCTGCGGCCAATACCAAGGAAGCTGAGCGTGAGCGCCTCCTGGCTCCTTCACGCGGCAACAACTCGGCCCGTATGGTCAATCTACCCTCGAGCTACACTGTTGCTCCTCAGAGCACATTCATGGGAAGCCAAGGCTCCAACCATCGTCCCCTTGGTGCTGGTGGTATGGAGGCATTCCGCAAGATGACACAAAAGAGCAAGAAGCGAGCCAACTAAGACGACTGGCATCAACTTATCTTGAAGTCACATCAATCATTGGGGAGCGTATTGGCGGTTAGCTATTAGTTGGTACATATCACAGAGTATGGATCGTAGAGGCGGATTTTGGGTTCGGCGTTTAGGGCGCACGCCTACAAGGCTATTTTACTCTTCAAATAGAAGCCCTTTATGGTGGGTTAATGCGAACTGATTTCTACATTTTTGCTTGTCCCAATGCTTCGCAGTCCGATCTTAGCAACAAGGTTGTTTGTCCCGTGTCCTGCCGACACAGACGACATGGCTGGCCTTAAGCCACGTGCCTTTACAATGCTTCACATGTTTGACAGCCCGAGCTGAAATGAACGATGCCTACGATACCGATTCAGGCCTGGCTGATCATTTATACAGCTGCTAGGCACCGCTTTCAATCATGGCAAACAGCCTCCGCATATGATTTTGTGAAGCATAATAGTAGTAACAGCTCGCTGTTCAAACAAGTAGAGGACGTGATCCCCGATCTCCGATCCTGTATAACGGAGCACCGTCCTAGATTGTTTAAGCTGAATAAGTCTAATAATTCGTTACCTGATATTCCCAGGATATGGGTTTCACGAGTGCACGTTCGGGAAGTGTTCCTTGGTAAATCCCTAGAACAGTGACGTCAGGTCGGGTATTGGTGAAGCCTAAGGTTTGGCGGTTGGAGTAGCTCGACAGCATCCAAAGGTGCAGCTAAAGGGTCAGAAAGTCTCTCAAATATCGGTGGAAGCAAGGTATGTCTGGTACCAATGAGAAGAATCCATATCCATATTATACACACAAGTCAAATCTACAGTGAAATACAGATACTTATCAGGATAACCCCCATTCGAAACTTACTGCATCCTTGCAAAAGGCAATCGATAAGTTACATCTACCTAGTAGCCTGCAGTTGCAGTCTTGTTCAGCTTGAACAAGTACTCCCCGCCTGTAGTCTACCCCACGCCCATACCTGTACAGTAGATGTACCTGCAAGGTCTTTAAGAGAATGGCGTCAGTTCCATGCTCGAATCAATCAGTGCGCGCAAGACGATCATTAGCGCTAGATGCGAGAAAATCGTGGTGAACCGACACCAGCAAGTGCCGCTAAGTGGCTGGCTGTTCCAACGCACCTCAATGTTCCATGAATCCATCACTCATCAGGTACAGGGATTAATATGGCAATCGATCAAGTTTTGGCTGCGAGATGGATGCTAGTGACAAGCATCGTCATTATCTTGTCAGCCAGCCCCTTACTTTGAAGTGAACCGACTTGCAACCCGAGTGACCTATGCTATCCACATGCGTATGCATTCCCATTCATGGAGCGTCCACCATTGAGTGAATAACTGTAGTTATCATTTAATCATGTCTTTTCTTTTCTGTCTCAGTACATTGTCGTGAAGCATACCGAGGTAGTAGATCGAGTTTCCATCGTTTTTTCCTGTGTCTTAGATTAGTACCTTTGTACGTTGCACTTGTTGCTAGAAGCCCTCACGGCCTGGAGTTAAATGTTGTTGGCCCGTCTGTAGTACATTGCTGCAAGAATCTCTCACCTTCCTCACAACCCAACCCAGCCCATCAACCGGGTCCCTGGCTTCTGGGTCCCTCCCTGTTTCCGTCCGCTGGCAGATAGTTATTTCTTTTCGTTCTTCTCTGCATTCTCAATCTTGAGGAATTGATCACCTTATATCATACCCAGGTTTCTGTCCTCTTTCAATTATCGCGGTTCATCCGGATCTCCGTCTCCCCGTCGCCGCAAGCCATTACTCGGTCAACCAAATTACTATTGCAACTCTTAGCTCGCTGGGCTGGTTATATTGCGCCGCGCTGCCACTGCGCAACATCTTTGATACCTGTACGAGCTGCAAAGGATCTACCACGCCATTGTCATTGCCATTGCCGCACCAAAACTGCAATAGTCTCCTGCTTATCTCGATTGTATCTAACATCGCAACCAAACTATCTGAGTGATTTTGCTAGATTTTTGGGATTCATTGCAGCGGAAAACCAAAGACAATCCCTATTTGCGACGCCCGCCGATCGAGCACTTACAAACACCCCTCTTCCCCCACTTCAACTTCGATATCCATCCCACCGGCGCCCAACCCAAAGAAATTAGACGTTCGTCGCATCCTGCATCCATAATACAAACATTACGACGCTTGAACGACTTCACGACACATACCGTTGACGGCTTGGCGATACGAACACCAGATTCCTTCCGACCTCGCCTTACCTCATAACTTAGACCCTGCACTGTCGCGCGCAGGTAGATTTGGACAACCAGACACAATGAACGGCACACAGTCTCCCGATGCCCAGAAGGCTTTAAATGCCAACAGCAACGGCTCCAACAGCAACAATAGCAGTCTGGCGGCCAAAAAGCGCAAGAAGGACTTGAAGCCTATTATCACCATGGAGGGTACAAACCAAACAGAAGAGTATGTTGCCAGTCGTCTCCTTGTTCGTCTTGTTGTTTCTTGTTCCTGTCCCGTTTTTGATCATTTCTGCACCGTTTTCGTAACATTTTATCCTGTCTTGATTCTGGCCAATGCCTATGAGCGTTGAAAATATCATGGCCACGAATTATTCTCCTCTATCAACTGGACCGCTGGCACTCAGGCTGCACTACACACCCAAGAGATCTCAAAATGCTGGCGAACTTTTGCGCGAGCTCCGATATCGCCAAAAAAAAGAAAAAGGACTCGATGCGCACCGAAATCTGTCGATTGTCTAGCCATGCAAAACATACATTGCGGCAAGGAACTCGATTCGCGATTTGCTTTTGTCTCGCGAGTGCAGAATTCAATGACGGTCTCGACAAAGCAAACAACATCTTATTCACTTCACTCAACAAGACATGGCGTGGCATTGCATCACCTTACAGAGCAGCAGTGAAGCAGTGAAGCAGGTTGAAACAAGTGTGGACACTGCTCACAGTGGCATTGCCCCCTCTGTGCTGAACAGTTTTGGGGCCCCATGTGCTTGGGCTCCAGCTTCCATCGATAGGAGGACACGACCCCATAAATTTTGGGCATTCACCAACCTTGAATGTCTCGATCGATCACTGGGTCCTCTGTACCTGATTTCGGCCTGGTTTGCCCTGATAGAGGTAGAGGGTGCCCTATGTCACTTGCGCATGCATCTTTGGATGTGCCTGGAGCTACTCTTGACTAATGAAGAGGGAGGAAGATGGGAATGTGATGGCGATGGTGGTTGTTCTTATGGCTGTCTGATTTACTGCCACCTGACTTGGTTGTCTGCCCTTCTGCCATCACTGTGCATTCAGCGTTCACGTTCCCTGTCTTTCGGGGTTTCTTGGCGAGCTGGACAGTTGAGTTTCGAGCTTGCAAAGACCCTTTATTCGCCGGGCGGGACGCTCCGCGTTACGCCGCGTGCCAGCCATCCCATGGTCTCTGGCAGGGCCCTAGAAAACTGAAAGCCAAGCGACTGCAGATCCGCAAAGACGCTGAGCCCAGAGTCGAAGAAAAGAGACGCAAATCAAAGCCAAAGACAAGGAGCACGCCCCCGACCTCTAGTTAATCTCCAACAAATCTCCCTCGCCTTGGCCTGGCCTTTATTTATACATTATTTTCCCCTTCCTGCGTTTTCCTCTCGCGCTGGTCTTTGCCACAGCTTGCAGACAACCGCAACCGCTATCGTCGCCCAACCTACGCCTTGGTCATCATCGTCATTTTCACAAGATCCTTGTTCTCTTCCTCGTCTCTCCCTATTCCCCGCTCATTGCCCGCCACGCTGCTCACCGGCTTATCTGTTACGCCCTCTCACCTCGATTGTAATCACTTTCGCTACCCGATCGACTTGGGCGCGTGCTCCTGAAGCCAACGAGTACCGCACAGAGGGCAACGAAGCAGACCAGGGCCCTACTCATTACCAGCGCAAGCTGCGTCATGTGAAGACAGCATGAGTAGCTTTCTCAAATCAAGGTTGCACTTCCCTACCCTGTCGAAGGTTTTCTATTCTACGCCGGCGCCCAAGATTAGCTGCTGGACTTCTTGTAGTTCAGAGTCTGAGTCTCACTGCGCCGGTTGATGGATGGATTGCGCCAGCACGTCTTGACTCGTTGCTACGTTATCGTCGTGGATGATGTTTTGATGCTTCCCCGCCATTTCACCACACCCAAACCCAATCCGGCAAAGGTCCCCCACCACGCGCAAGGCCATCAGCTCTTTCGCCGCCGTCGCTCTCCCACCAAATCTTGCGACCGTGGTTGTTTGATCTGATTACATTGGCTCCGCCACCTTTTTCATTCATCGTCAAAGTCTTGTCTTTATGCGCTGATTTTAACGCATTTCGACACATTCCTTGAGCTCTCACTGACCTTCTTTCTCCTATTCTAGATCCCATCAACTCTCGGCCATGGCCCACTCCCCCTCATCCTCGTCCGTCGAAGACGCCGCCGAAAACACTGCAGATGAGGAAGATTCTGAGGACTACTGCAAAGGTGGTTACCACCCAGTACAAGTTGGAGAGAAGTTCAAAGATGGAAAATACACGGTCGTTCGCAAGTTAGGATGGGGCCATTTCTCAACCGTCTGGCTCTCCCGAGACAACACCAACGGGAAACATGTCGCCCTCAAGGTCGTCCGATCTGCCGCCCACTACACCGAGACCGCCATCGACGAGATCAAGCTTCTCAACAAGATCGTTCAAGCCAAGCCCGATCATCCTGGTCGCAAGCATGTTGTGAGTCTTCTGGACTCGTTTGAGCACAAGGGACCTCACGGCACCCACGTATGTATGGTTTTCGAGGTGCTTGGAGAGAACTTGCTTGGTCTCATCAAGCGCTGGAACCATCGCGGTATTCCTATGCCCCTGGTCAAACAAATCACAAAACAGGTACTCCTCGGCCTCGACTACCTTCATCGCGAATGCGGTATCATCCACACCGACCTTAAGCCAGAAAATGTTCTCATCGAAATTGGAGATGTCGAGCAGATTGTTAAGCGCGTTGTCAAGCCTGAAGCCGCTGAGAAAGAGAACAACCGCAACGGACGGCGACGTCGGAGGACTCTCATCACTGGCAGTCAACCACTCCCATCCCCCCTGAATACTAGCTTTAACCAGTCCAACCTTTTCCCCTCACCGACCCCCCACTCCAGTCTTGCTGGTGTTCTGAACGATGGTAAGTCGCCCAAAGATCACTGCAGGCATGCCGTGCGCCCTACACAAATCTGTCTAACACTTCACCCAGGCAAATCATCAAATGAAGCATCTCCTAAACCGTCCGATGACGCTCAAAAGCAACGAGAAAAGTCAGCGTAAGTCGTTCAGCTTTGAGAATAGAATGAATCTTCAGTCACTAACAATGAACTTGAAGTGATCTTCTCAGTCGAGAGGTTTCGGGTATTTCTCTTGATAAGTCGAACTCGCCCTCTGCCTCAACAGGCGAAAAGCGTAAGGCGGAAGATGCGCATGCCTTCGACGTTATCAGCGTCAAGATTGCAGACCTAGGCAATGCTTGCTGGGTCAACCATCACTTCACCAACGACATTCAGACAAGACAATACAGATCACCCGAAGTGATTCTGGGTTCCAAATGGGGTGCTAGCACTGATGTATGGAGTATGGCAGCTATGGTATGGATTTCCATCTTCCGACTAAGCCGTATCTTTCTAACATGCGATTCTTAGGTGTTCGAGTTGATCACAGGTGACTACTTGTTTGATCCCCAGTCAGGTACCAAGTACGGCAAGGACGACGACCACATTGCCCAAATCATCGAACTTCTCGGGCCATTCCCCAAATCGCTATGCCTCAGCGGCAAATGGAGTCAAGAAATTTTCAACCGAAAGGGCGAGTTGCGGAACATCCACCGGCTCAGGCACTGGGCTCTACCCGATGTTCTACGCGAGAAGTATCACTTCAAAGAAGAAGAAGCAAAGCGTATTGCAGATTTCTTGACCCCAATGTTGGAGCTGGTTCCCGAGAAACGTGCCAATGCCGGTGGCATGGCAGGACATGCCTGGTTGGAGGACACGCCTGGCATGAAAGGGTTAAAGATCGAAGGGTTAGAGGTCGGTGGCCGCGGCGAGGGCATTGACGGCTGGGCGACAGAGGTGAGGAAGAGATAAAGGGATTATAGACGCTTCGGGTATGTCGAATACAGAGGAACAAACGAACGCAAGCCGATACTCCAGTGCATCCACATGACATGGATGGCTGGTCTTTTTTTGTTTGATGATCCACACGACCCGCGGTACTACACTTGTGCATCTATCCGGACACTGAGGGCCGCATGGGACCTTGGCTCCTTGGACAGCGAGAAGTTTCATACTTGTCCAATGGCTTAGCGTACTTTGGCTCAGGACGTGACGAAACCTTGGGTACACCTGGACTTGCAGTATTATTTGGAAACCTAAAGAACAGCGTTGTTGAAGTTAGTCATCGCTTACGCAGCCGAAAATGATAGACTTTACTTGTTTTACAGCGATTAATCTAGAATTCGCTGATGTGCGCCGTCAACAATGTACAAAGCAACCCGTTTTTTAGAAGTGTAGAGCCGTCGAGTTCTCCCATCGGACTGCCACAATGAATGCTTTCCACAGAAGTATTATTATTGATATGGCTGGAGCATGTCAGTGACTCGTTCTTCGGTATCTGGAAGTCGAGTACAGGCATGCAAGAGTACATGCTTAGTTTGTCACAGCCTCGCATAGGTGACTTTCAAAGCCTTAGTAGATGACCCCCATAAACACATTCCCACATTTAGTCAATACCATCGTGCTCGTGTAGAATTACATAGTAGATAAATACATCTCATTGCTTTCCCTTGCCCTTGCGCTTTCTGGTGTTTGCGGCTGGGCCATCATCAGATGTGCTTACATCTACCATAGGGGGTTCACTGGCTTCAGGAGCGAACTCTTCATGAACACTATCACCATCGGTCTCGACACCTTTAGCGGCATCCAGGACCTCGTTCATAATGCGCTTTCCTTCGTCAATCTCTCCGTTCGAGGCACCACACGACATACACCTCCATTGTCCGAGCTCGCTCAGAGCCTTGGTTCCAGGAGGAGCTTGTCCATTGACAACCCGGCATGATTGGCAGATAAGAACAATACGGTTCTTGGGGGCAGTCTCGTCCTCGCCGAGGAGGACATCGAAGATGCGGTCATACCAGTGGGTTTCAGCAGCAGCAGTCGAGTATGAGGAGTAGCTTCTCTGCGGTGGTGGGGGAGGAGGGGGCTGAGGGGTACCAGGGACAATAGGAGGCGGAGGGGGTCCTGTCCATTCGGCGTTGGGTGCAAACTCGGCACCTGGTTCCATCGAGTTTGGACCTGGCGCAGGGCTATGAGCCCGCTGGATGTTGGCCGTAGGAGGAGGAGGCATGCGCGTTCGGCCCGGAACACCCTGCTCAGGGGCAGCAGGTTGTTGCTTCCCATTCGATGACTTATCTGCATTCTGCTCGCTATCCTTCTTCTTGCTCTTGTTATCGGCCCCGCCGTACTTCTCGATCAACTCCATGGTGGAGTCATATTTGGTGGCCTCCTTGAGTTTCTGAATAGTCTTTGCGCGCTCTTGCTGATGCTCCCTAAGACGAGCGCTGAGGGTTTCGATTCGGAAGTTGTAGTATGTGGCGAGGGTCGTGCGCGTGACGTAGATACTGTCAGGGTCTTGTCAGTTTGCGAGTCGCATTGTTTATATCTGGCGAAGAACCTACAGTACTGGACCGCCAGTGAGGCCGCCCCATTCGAAAGCACCGAGGTCGTTGTAGCCGACGACGAGAAGAAGGACTATGGCATAAACGAGATAAGCGAAACTAAGGTAAAGTGTCCAGATGACGCGAGCGCGGCGAGAGCTTGCGCGGAAGTTGTCGAGGGAGGCTTGAGCATCGGTGATCTTGGTCGATAGTGTAGAGAGAGTTTTTTCGAATGAGGCTGTATCGGAGGATTCTCCCTACCAGGAACATGTTAGCAGTTATATCAAAGCCTTGCTAAGACGAAGCCTCACCCTCCATGGCCAGAAAGCCACCATTCTGATCAAGGTGACAGCGTGGGAAGGGCCAGGTATACAAAAGAAGACAACGGAAGGAAAGACCAGGATTTAAGGGAGAGTATGCCCAGAATAGGCGAAAAGTGTTGCAAGATAAAAGAAAAGATGGACAAGTGAAGGATCAAGAAAAGGTACGATATGAAGGAATGGTAGAATGTGAAGTTGACTTAACCAAGTGCAAGGTGTGACCTCATTCAGCTCAGCTCATGTGGGCAACCTGAAGACGGGACCCAGGACCCGGGGGTTTAGACAGGGAGGGCATCTGGCCTGTGAAAGCTCCACTGATAGCAACTAAAAATGGGAGCAACAGCCTCAAGGGTTAACTTAACCAATTTACTAGGTACCTACCTACCTAACCTAGGGTAGGTAAGTACCTAGGTAAGTAGTAGAAGGCACTTAAAAATTAAAACTGCATTCATAGACTCGCAGAGCATTACAGATAGATGAATGTAGGTAAGGTATCTAAATAGTATTGAGAGAGGCTCTTCAATGCTACTCGGTCATACAGCATATTCTACAGGTATCCTTTCAATTGACTCTGGTTGAGCAAAGGCATCTTCACAAATTGCCATTCCAAGCAAACCGTGTCTCACAAACAAGAATCTTTTCCCAACTTATCTCATTTGTCTTCTTGGTTTCTCTGGTTGTATTAGAAACACGTATTCTTGAACATATTAAAGTACAAAAACTGCCAGCCGGATTCCTCAACTCAACATGCAGCGCCCGAAGTCCTTGTACTACTAGGTAATTTGATGCAACTCCTTCATCTCGTGATAGTACCATCTACAGTACCTGGTAGATGGTTTCTATCGGATACGTTATTCGTTGACTCCCAGCTTGCTCACAGAGTTTAAGCCATCCAAGGGGCTATTTCACACGTACCTGAATACGTGGAGCTGAAGCAGGATCTAAGCCACAAAAAACAAGCCACAATCCTACCCCAGAAATTCAAGAGGGATCTTATGAGAAGCGCTGTAACTCTGTCCACTGAGCCTCTGCCACTCGAGACAGAGACCCTGCAACTCCTTTCATCAGTTCAACCACCAACAGTCTCTCATCGCCATGAAGACGTTTTGTTGAGCTCCTTCCCGTTCTCTTCACTTTAACTTTCTGGACTCTCATTTAACTCTTCGTATTTACTGACTCAAAGATTTACATTGCTGCCTAAATTGTGCGCGTCCCTTGGTCCCTTGAGACGTTGGTCTTTGACTCAAGGGAGCCACCATGTTCCAAGTGAGTTCTACCGTGATAGCTGTATGCGTTCTAGTTGTATGTGCAACCGCTGACACTTCAACAGCGGTTCAAAAGCGCTATCGACCGGACCATTGCCGAGGAGCAAGCCCGCCAGCAGACAGCCACCCAGTCGAGAACACCATCTCGAACAGGCTCGACGTCGTCGCGCAAAGGCGATGGCACGCCAGCCCAGCGCGCAAAATCCAGAAAACATGCCTCCGATGCAGGCGACGCCCCGAACCCTGACCCCGCCGTTTTTGAAGCCGCTTTTGTGATTGACGATAGCGACGAACCGAGTCGAGCTGCTACCCCATTGCCTCCTACTACTACCGACGAGAAAAAGCCTGACAGCGCCAATGCTTCGGGTAGTGCATCGGAAGAGAAGGCCTCAGAGGGGCAAGGTCCCAATGATGAAGCCAGTACCGACAAGGGTGAAGATGGTGTAGCTGAAGCTCCAGGAAATAAACCACAGACACCGAAGCCGCAGGAGTTAAGCCCGGAGATTCGTCAGAAGCTGCGCAAACTAGAAAAGCTTGAGGCGACATATCCTGGTAAGCCCAACGCTCCCAAATTGCATATCTTATGGCACAATAAACTAATCGCAATATCTAGAACTACTTCGTTCTTACCGCGTCGCCCATAGGCGTGCGACGGCGATTGAGCCGTTCGAGAAGGCTCTCCGTGAAAACACTCCCTTAACTTCTATCGGTGATCCTGATGCCCTCGTCGAATATCTCAATCAAGTAAACCTGCGAAGTGATATGGTGATGCAGGAGCTGAAGAAGATCTCGGAAGACAAGGAGGAACTTCAGAAGAAGCACAATGAAGCTGAAGAAAAGACGAAGAAGCTAGAAGAGGAGTTGGCGACACTGAAGCTGGACAATGTTGATCAACCAGCGATCAACGATTCGGAGACAGCCAAGGACGCTAAGAACGACAAGCATGAAGACACTCCCCCTGAGGAAATCGAGAAATCGAAATCCCCTGTATCTTCTGTCATCGGCATGTTCTCGCCCAAGCACAAACCTCAAAAGTCACTCACCGAGGTCGCCGAACCAAAGGAGTCTAATGAAGAGTTCTTTTCCTACGATGATGAGATCCCTCAGCTTCAGGCTGATGTTGCTTCAAAGTCTGAGGAGATCGAGAAGCTCAAATCTGAAGTCGAGCATCTCCAGAAAGAGTTGAGTACAGTTCGAGAGACCAGCACTGGCTTAGTTGAAGACTTGGAGAACGCTACTCGGGAGTTGAGCGAATCTCGTGATGCTGCTGCTGCCAAGGAATCGTTGCAGGCCCAACTTGATGAGCGCAATAAGGAAATCAAGTCTCTGAACGAACGGCTGGAAGAGTCGCAGACGCAACTTAAGCAACTCGAAGAAGACAAGAACGCGCATAACGTCAAGGTCGACGAACTCAAGGCTTCACTTGCATCGTCAGATAAGCGCGCAAGCGAGCTTGATGCAGAGTTGGCCAAGGCTTCTAACGCGAAAAACATCTCCAAGAAGCTGATTGATGACCTCAACAACCAGATTGACACTTTGAAGAAAGAGAAATCTGACAGCCAGACTAAGATTGATGATTTGACCAAGAAATTGGAATCAAAGTCCATAACCGCAACACCTACCCCCACTGCAACACCAACACCTGTAGTTCCGCAAGCTGCAGCCGGCGGTGGTGGCAAGAAAAAGAACAACAAGAAAAAGAAGGGCAAGGGTGGTGCTGGTGGTGGTGCCACAGCTCCTTCTCAAATTCTACCAGCAGGAGATTCTACAGACACTCCTGAGCCAGCAGTTCCTGCTGAGACAGCTGGAAATGCTGAGCTAGAGGCTGAGATCGCCAAACTCAAGGAAGAAGTTGCTGAAAAGGACACTCAGATCGACCGCCTTTGCAAGAGGCGCAAGACGGAGGAGGATCTGCGAGAGGAGATTGAGTCGTTGCAAGAGAACCTTCTCACGATTGGCCAGGATCACGTCGAGGCCAAGGACAAGATCAAGGAACTTGAGGCTGAAAAGTTAGAGTTGAAGACACAAATTACTGATCTGGAGAAGAAGATCAGCTCATCCACATCAGATGCCGAAGCCAGCACCAAAATGCAGAACGAGATGGACTCTCTGAAGACCGAATATAATGATCTTAAGGAAAAGACATCTACTCTGCAAGCTGACCTTGGTGCCGCTCAGCAATTGGCCCAAAATCGGTTCAAGGATCTCACAGAGCTACGTGAGGTGCTACAGAAGGCGCAACCCGAGCTGAAGAGCCTCCGCCAAGAGTCTGTCACGTTAAAGACTACGAAGGAGGAGCTCGCGACCAAAACTAAGGAACTCAAGGATATGGAGAAGCGGGAGAAGGACTTGAAGCGGGACTTGGAACGTGCTCAGAAGCTATCCTCTGACCGTGAGACGGAGATCAAGGGCCTGCAGGAGAAGGTGACTGCCGAGACTAACGCAAAGCTTCGTCTCGAAGATGCCCAGCGAGTTTCTGGGCGGGATCTCCGCCGATGCGAGGCCGAAAAGGTTGAAATTGGTGCAAGAGCTGATAAGGCGGAGCAGGAGCTCCAGACACTGCAAGACGAGCTTGACAAACTACGACCCAAGGTAAAGGAGCTAGAGGAGCAGATGCACAAATTGAGACGAGAGAAGGCGGCAGCACAGGAGGAAGCGGACTTCAAGACGCAGCAATACAGCAACGCTCAAGGCCTGTTGAGTAGTATGCGAGACCAGACGGCTGAGATGTCAGTGCAATTAAAGGAATCTAAATCGCAAGCCGAATCGCTAGAGGAGGAGCTGGCTGAGGTTCAGCGACTGCTTCAAGAGAGAACACGCGAGGGTGAAACGATGCGACGGCTCCTGGCGGACGTTGACGAACGTGCTGATAACAAGATACGAGATATGAGGGCACGAATGGAGGCAGCGGTCGAGGAGCGAGACCGGATTGAGGATGAGTCGGCTACACTCGCACGACGCAAAACACGCGAGACAGAGGATTTGAAGCAGAAGCTGAAGGACCTGGAGCGTGAGGTCAAGACTTTGACCCACGAACGAGACGAGCTTGAGCAACGTGAAAAGGAATGGCGCAAACGAAGGGAGGAGCTCGAATCAGTCGAAGAGAAGGCCGAGGCCGAGGCCGATGAGCTCCGAACCACGGCTTCGCAGCTCCGAACAGCTCTGGATGCATCCGAGAAGCAGGTCCGCGACGTGGAGAAGCAGCGAGCTGAACTTCGACGGATGCTTGAGGAGTCGAGGCAACGGTACGAGAAACTGTCAAAGGACCTCAAGTCGGCGCAGACCAAGCTCGTGGCCAGTTCGAGCCGTAGCTCGTTCGACTCGGTCCGGAGTGGAAGCAATGGTTCACCAGCAGCTGCTGGGGCCCCAGATACTGTCTACCTCAAAACAATTCTACTGCAGTTTTTGGAACAGAAGGACACTAAGCTAAGAGCGCAGCTTGTACCGGTGTTGGGCAAGCTGTTGCGCTTTGATAAGTAAGTTATTCACCTCTACTGATAGTTTTATGAACACGGGCTAATCAACTCTATTAGGACGGATGAGCAAAAGTGGCAGAATGCTGTACAACATATTGAGGTTAAATAGACGACGGAGAGCGAAGCCGGAGGAGAAGGAAGCAGATAGTTTATGCATGGAACGGAACGGCGTTGATGGATTGGGTTTAACGTCGTTGAGGTCTGTAATGGAACGGTCGTGGATGCAAGTGTAGGAATATTGTGAAGCTTGAGTGGGGTCTAGCTAGACTAAGCTATGGTTAGCCTCAATAGAAGTCATGACACTCAAAGATGCCAGATTGGTTTATTGATGAACTCCCAACAGAACAGAGCACTTGCAGATTTACCCTCTCTGCAGCGATACGTACTCATTCTCAAACAAACTTGAGGATCGCGATGAGGTCGAGCAGGAGTACAGTACGGATCATTCATCATGCTGACCCCACGTCGACGTCATGATGGAAGCTCCCCCAGCACAGAAAACTATGTGCGACTCCAATTGTTTTTTCCCCTGACGTGCTTTCTCTGACCACCACGGATACTTTCCTCCGCCATGTTTCGTCATGGACAGAACTTCTGCAGCGGGAGACTGGCATTGACCTCATTCTGGAGTCATTGGCGTACCTTGAGGGACGGGGGAGACCGGAGAGCATAAGATGGCATTGGCTACTGCTACTGTTACAGTACTGTACAGTCAATTGCAGTTTCCATTCTGTTGTGTAATCTCCCCTCTTTTTTTTCTCCCCTTGAAATCTAGAACCGATATAAGAATCATGTCCAAGCAGCTCGCTCAAGCTATCAGAATCACCAGCACCAGAAGCATTCTTGCACCTACACTTCGACTTACGACCCCTCTGATTAAGAACTCTTGCACTCCAGCTGCAAACCAATCCCGAACCTTTCAATCAAGCATCCCAAGAAACTTTCGATTTACCACAAGTAAAATGGCGGGTACACAACCAGCTAGTGGTGGCGAGCACCGAGACTTCGCTCGCGACGCTCTCTTTGACCTCAAGGGCAAGGTCGCTCTTGTGACAGGTACGTGCGACAATGCAATGCTTCTTTGGAACATCGTAACTAACCAATTGCAGGCGGTGGCTCAGGTATTGGTCTCATGGCTACCCAGGCTCTCGCTGTCAACGGAGCCAAGGTTTACATCACTGGCCGCACAAAGGAAAAGCTTGACCGCGTCGTTGAGACTTACGGCAAGAACATTGCTGGCGAGATCATTCCCATCCAGGCCGATGTTGGTAACAAGGAGGGCATTCAGAAGCTCTACGACGAGTACAAGTCCAAGGAGGACTGCTTGTGCATCCTTGTCAATAACGCCGGTATCTCGAGCAACTCTTTTCAGGTTGAGGCCGATTCCGCGCAGGAGATGAAGGAGAACCTCTTCGACAACAAGGATGCCACTTTCGAGGACTGGAACCAAACATACAATACAAATGTTACTGGGATGTACTTCACCACCGCCGCCTTCCTGCCTCTTCTCCAGAAGAGCAGTGAGAAGCACCAGGGCTGGAGCTCAACTGTCATCAACATCAGCTCCATTAGTGGCTTGATCCAGAAATCTCAACATCACTTTGCGTACAACGCCTCTAAGGGTGCCGCCGTCCACCTCACTCGCATGCTGGCTGCTGAGGTTGTCAGCAACAAGCTCAAGATTCGAGTCAACAGTATTGCCCCTGGAGTCTTTCCCTCCGAGATGACCACTGATGGCAGCGACGAGGCCCAGAAGAGCTTCATCCCCAAGGAGAAGTACGCTGAGAAGGTTCCCGCTGGACGGGCCGGCAAGGATCAGGACATGGCTGCCACTGTGCTTTTCTTTGCCACAAATCAGTATCTGGTTGGACAAACACTTGCCGTTGACGGAGGCTACACGATTGCCGCTGGTCAGTAGAAGAATGGTAAAGGGAACAAAACTTCTGTAATATTACAATGATACGACATTAATAATGAATGAAACATTATGATACAAGACCAAGCGAATGGCTCATGTCACACTCTCTCTCCCTTCCCGATCGTGAAGCAGCACTAGCTAGACCTCATGTTGGCTTAAAATAGCAAGCAGCATCATTGTTGTATTTGTCCTGAACTTACTACTATTGACAGAGAAGATTGACAGCGATACAAATAGTAAGTGAATTCATGCATAATGTGATCGCCAAAGGCCTATCTGATCAACCATCTATCTATCACTCACTCACTCACTCACTCACTCACTCACTCACTCACCCACTCACTTACAAAAAGGGTACCTCCAATTCCTCATGACCAAAGAAACGAAGAGCAAAAGATAAACTCCGGTACAGGGAATCGAACCCTGGGCTCCGCGGTTCTTGTTCTCTCAAATTATGAGAGCGCGAAATGTTAGCCACTACACCATACCGGACGTTAATAGTTATGATGGAGTGCTGAAACTTTGCTTCAACAAAGATAGACGCCATACTTCGAGCGAAATTGACAATTGCAATTATCCCATCCCCTTTTCCCTCTCATGGAGAACATGTGCAGAAGCTGCTTTGATGGTGATAGGTATTGTCTCTTGCTCAAATTTTAGTCCACCGCGCAGATTCTTGATAGTTGGGAAATGTTAGAAACCAAATAGGATTCTAATTGAATTAAGTACCTAATTGAGAACCATGAATGTCGAGGATGGCTTGGTCACAATAACGACTCAACAAATAACCCTACAAAAGACTCGATAGCATAAAGAGGAAGCCGTCAACGCCGCGAAGTCTCAGCAGTCAAGTTACAAAGCCACATGCTGGAAGCCACACTTCCATCACCTTTTCTATTCTTTTCTTCCTCTTCCTTGTTCTCCACCCGATAAGCTCCCGTTCTCCGACTCCACCTCACCGAAACCCAGGTGTTCTCGTGTCTTCCCAGCACACTCCCCCGCCCCTCACCAATTATGTATCGAACCACCATAAGGAAGCGTGGAGGTACAAGGAACTTTGCAAGCCCTCACTGTTCCCCGCTGCAATGGCGGCTTCACCCGCTGTACCGCACGCACATCAAAAAGACATCCATCCATTCCCGGGAATATGGCTCACGCTTAGCCTCTAGAGGAAGCGACCGGCCCCAGAGTAGTGTAGGGCTGAAAGGATTTTCTATACCAAGAGTGTCCTACGTGCATTCTAGTTGCTTCTTCGCTTGCATTTGGATGCGCCCTGCTGTTGGTGGTTTCATCATCGCGGTATTGGTTTAAATTTATTTGCACAGGCAGCTATTTCGCATTCACGTATACCAGTCCAGTTGAATAAGAATATCTTTAATTCAGTTTATCGTCGAAAATAACGGTTCGACATCTGTCATTGACCGGAAGGTTGTCCTCCCAAAGCCCAGTATCGTCCGCGCACAATAACCTAAAGCATACTGTAATCTGTATCCTCATCGCTTCAGGTAGACTTCCCGACTCCGCGTGAGTCTACGTCTTCGGTTTCCCGATAAAACAGCCCCCGTCCCACCACAATCTGTTGGAGGGGGCCATATACAAAAACGCCGTACATGCAATGCCTCCGTATTCGCAGACCCTCGCCCTGACAATATGAAAATGAAAACCGACAAGACGCAATGGGGGCGAGGTGAAGAAAGGAAAACCGAAAACAAATGGTAAGAAAATGTGGAGTGGTGACGTGATCGCGCGAAGGGGTCAGTTGTATATCGCACTCCGGGTATCATGATGATGAGAATCCCTAATGCTCTGGTGTATCGTTCAAATGTGCCGTGATGCCGAATAGTGCCTTTGGATCCAGGTGATGCGCAGGCAGGAGGGTGAAACGAAGAAATGAGATGAAAAGCAATCCCAATAAACAGAAGTGCGAAGGTAAATAATAAAGGTGTAAACATAAGAAGAAAATATAAGCCCATCGAAGGCTAGAGACTCCTGGAAAGCGACTGAGTCTGTACTATTCCAGGGAAAGAACGGGCCATCCAAATTGGTTGGCAATAAGCAACCGAGTCGCTAAATAAAATGCTCATTCCCATAATCCATGAAGTCGTGTGTTTCGAGAGTTGTGCCGTAATATCTTGAGATGGTGTGCGGATATGGCCAAGTCCAGTCTCACTTGTGCTTCTGCATCCATTTAGCATCAAGCCAGCCGACCTTGTCAAAAGCGGTCCACAGCTTTGAGGCTTTGTTGACGTCAATTTTGCAAGCCTGCTGAGCATCTGTCTTGCGGAATTCTTTGTTGGTACGCAGGCAGGCAAGTCTTCGCTCAAAGATACGCCTCTTGCTAGTCAGGTAGGTTGCAGCATCTAAGCGTAGACTGCTGGCCAAGGTCATCTCGTCGGGATGAAGAAGTCTCTTGTTTGGATCGTTGCTGAGGTCAAGCGCCTGCCCCTTCCATTCCACCTTTAAGCTATTGGATTTGTCGGGCAGTGAGTTAAGAGGTGGGCAAAAGTCAGGCAGTTGATCAAAGTCTTTGTCCTCACGGTTGGGAGCGACGGCGCGACGAGACGGCTCAGGAGTGGCACTTACACGACCAGCCGGCCGTGAGAAGCCGGCACCAGGACTGGGGCCGGAGGGAGGGTGGGTACGGATCGGCCGCGGGGTGGATTGAGGCTTCTGGACCCGATCGCGCTGTTTTGGTGTCTTGGTGGGTTTGGCAGGCATGATCTTGGGAAAGCGTTTGCCCTGAGCCTTTCGGGCCTCTTCGAGATAGCGTCGTTCCTGACGGAGCCAATTCCTAGGGTTGGCTGTATAGTTCTTCATGACCTGGGACTTGAAGCAAAGCACCAGATTGTATTCCTCGTGGTTCGGTGGTGAGACCCGAGCAAAGGTCACAGGCGATTGAGCTCGAGCACGGATGTGATCTTCAATGATACTATTGTGGTTTTGCTCAGACTCGGTGGTATTGAACAGAGGCTCTTGAATTGGGCTGGAAGGAGATTCATCGACAGGGTAAAGAAGAGGATCTTTAATTGCGTTGGAGGACCCAGTCGGCACCTCTGCAGTCGATGAGACAAGCTTGCTATAAGGCGAGATTGGAGGAGACATTGGCATTGGGTGCTTTTCGGATTCGACTTTCGAAGATGCTATCGTTCGGGGGCCATAGAATTTTCTGAAATCGAAAGTATCGTGAGGTTGATCCGGAGGCGACATCAAATTGGGAGTTTTGGAGTCCATTGAGGCAGGATGCATAGGAGGGCCCATTGCGCTGCCGGTTTGCGCGGTGTGCGGAGAGTTGGCCGCCATTGTTGAGATGTTTGTATTTAAAGATGGTGTAGGTTGATGAATCGGAGAAGAAGACGATAAAAGTGGTTGAAATAGAACAATTCGTTTGACGAGTTGGTATTGTCGAATGTGGTGGAAGGTAGTGTACCTGGCAGTGCAGAGATGGAGGGTAAAGTGGTTTGTCAGCCACGAATTGCAGTCAGTGACAATGACTGTTGTTGTGGCGAAACCGTTTGCTTGAGACCTTTTTAGGACCTAAAAAGGGCGGCAGGCTTGCAATTAATAGGTTCAGGGAGAAGGCCTGAATAAGCCGGAGTTAGAGTATGAGTCTTGTCGGCTTTGTTTGCGTGTGCCCAAAGTGTATGTAAGTGCGCTCGCTGTCAGTGACTGGACGGGCGCCTAAAACCAGAGTAGGCAGCAACAGGGCGGCGAAACTGGAGGAGGGGGGGCGAAGGGGAGGGCGGAGTTAACAAAGGAGGGGGGGTTAGGATAAAATAAAACTTAGGTCCGAAAGACCAAAGACCAAGACCCGATCTGTGGGACGGACACCGTACCAGACCGTATGACTTTTGAGAGCAATGGCTCTTTGATACTGCCGACTGGACAATTGAATCAGCCGTAACCTGACGACTTTTGAGGGTCGCTCGACGGATGGTTTGATGATGTGGCAGACAGGCTATGCCAGTTGGTCAATGTTGAGTGCCAGAAAATGGTGGTGATTGACAGAAGAATTTGTTCATCCAGGATGGAATGAAAAGGCAGGTTTATATAGGAAAAGAAGTTTGCGCGCGTGTGCGCATAGCAACTGCACACACGAGAGTTAAACTCAAGGCACAGAAGTAAAGATATGAGTGAAACTCAGTCTTGCAGATTAACCTTTTCAATCTGCAATTGACAAGTGTATATGCTTCAATTTGTTTGCGCAGAAATTCAATGTGAGACGGGAGATATGAATTGAGAGACGGAAGAGGAGAGGGAGCAGTGCGAGCAAGACCAAAGAAAGGAGGTCTTTGTCTCGGTAGCACTAAGGTAGCGAGCGAACAAGCAAGCAAGCAAGCGATGACTACCTATGGCTGCCTTTTTCACCTTCCTCAACAGATGTCCAATTGGGAATAGATCAGGTCGTAATCAACTCGTCTCCCCTGCGAATGCAACAGTTGAGCGAAAGAGTCTAGAGAAAGAGAGAGGACCTTTCGTTTCGAGACGGCGCCAGAGCAGGATCCGTTGGGATGACTGTGCGCTTGAGCAAGCAGACAAGCGGGTGGGGGGATATAGTGAGTAGGTGGAACGAGATGTCGATTGATGCTCGGGTCAAGCAAGACAATGCTTGAGGTTAGAACGTTGTACGTAGTAGGATTCAAGGGTTCATCAGCGATATATCGCTTCAAAGTTACAGAGGAAGGCAAGATGCAGATGCAGATGCTGAGGAAGAAGGAAGAGGAAGAAGAAGGAAACGGAAAAGAAAGGGGCGTGTCATGGCTGATAGGTAGGTATGAATTGGACTGCCCATCAATGCAGCGCAGCGCAATCAATACCTACCTACGCTGCAATGGACATTTACTACAAACAATACAATGATGGCTCACACACACTGAGACTCGCTCACCCACACAGTGGCGTCTCATGGAAACGGAGAAAGGAAGACGGACGGGAAAGGTCAAAGAAGGGGAAGCAAAGGGTACAGTACAACAAGAGGGAGATCAGGGCGTACATCTAATAAAAGAAACGTGGATTAAGCGCAGCCACAATGAGATGTGATAACGCAACGAGGTAAGAATTACTACCGACACACCCCACCCATGGCATGGCCTCTTTTTGTCCCTTTCTCTAATCAATTAATGCCTGGAATACAGGACAGGACGGACCGTCCAACGCCCAATAGACATGTCACTTTCGTAGCCTCCTTTCCCCATGCGCCAGGTTTCCAATACTTGACTGGTTGAAAAGCCATTCCATTGGATCCCTCAAGGCCTAGACACAGTACATACATAGTACTGTCTGCAGCATTGACTGACTGTAGGGGAGATCCAGTGTTAAGCATGGATCCTTGAATAGAGGTGGGTACAAAAAGAAACTGTACAGTGCCTTAGAAGGTTCCATTAGAGTTCGGTGAGCGAAGAGACATTGGACCAGATTGATAGCTTGTGAGTAATCTTCAACATTAAATCTTTGCGTGACCCGGAGATTGAACATTGACGCAACAAAGTATGCCGGTAATCTCGGTCAATTGGTCTTGTCGTTCATCTTCATCTTCATCCCCCATCTTGCTCCCAAACTCAAGTCATGTGTGAGGTGGTCGCGCAAGGGTCATCAGGGACTTCTTGTCAACCACGGGAGGGGTGGGTCTGTGGATCTTTTCTTTTCGATAGAGATGGACGGGCTGACCCTTTCCTTCCCAAAAATATCCCACAGTCCGTCTGGAAACCGAATCACTGCGACGTACCTACCTTCCTGCACTGTACCGTACCGTACCGTACCTACCTTCACTGTACGGAGTAGGTATGGGTAGATATATGCACGGAAGGTCGAGGCAGATTATCAATCCCAAATAGATTGCTTTAGCTTTCTCTGAGAAAGCTCTTTTTCTTTGACTCACTCTGTTGTCCCAATTATCTTACTGCCTAAAGTGTAAAGTCCAATTGTTAAGCAAAGTTGAAGAGCTTTCCAGTACCTGCTTTGTCATGCCCTTGACTGCGAGTTGCATGCGTGAATGTTCAGCAAGGAATTGGGCTGTAAAGTCAATTCACAGAAGGAATCTCAGACATGAACCAGTGTGAGTGGAGAATATCAAAAAAGCAACCCATAAAGTGAAGTGAATAGGTATTCGTAGTCTAATATGTAAGAAACGGAACCAAAAGCAAAATGACCATATCGTGGCCGAGCAGCGGTACGGAGATCAGGTCCCTTGTCTAGCTCCACGGGTAAAATTGTCCAATGTCTCGAGCGAGGCGTCTGTCTCTCTTGTGGCTTTAGACTATCTCAGCACTGCCAAGGATAATATGCTGCTGTATCAATGCCAGCCATGCCAGGACAGTAGTCAGAGGTGCATCCATCCGTGGTTGTTGAGATCGCCGTCCAGGTATTTGAACCTACTGCCCAGTTACGGATACAGCGTGTCCACCTGTACTGATATCTTGCAGGTGAGTTGCTGGCTAGGTTGTCAAGACACGATTGCTGAGGCTGGCTGGCTGTCAGGCCTCCAGCTCTCTCAGCCAAGGCAGTGGTGATGCCAGCAGTTCGTGCGCCATTACGGCCTTGGTATGCGGCATGTAGGTACATGTTCCACCTAGCCTATTCGGCTTTCCATCACATCGAAAGGCGCTGTGTGGCTTGATCAGAATTGGCAACGTCCACGAGGCCGGCGCCAAATCTCCCAAACCCAGTTAGTTCCCCAAGGTACTGTAGGTACCATTTGGATGGTCCATCTCCCTGTTCCTACAGAAGGCTCCTGACAAGAGATCTAGCCTGCGTTTATTCAGCGGCAGATGCGCGTCCCTACATTAAACACATGTTCCTATCGGGGCGATCATGATGCCATCTGAACTTTACGACATTACCAGAAGGACTGACCTCACAACACCATCACTATAGTCGTCCCTTTCACTTCTTACAGCGCCGACTCTTTCAACGGCAAGATTAACCTCATCTTGTTACCCCTCAGCGCCTGCTTTCTACCAGACAAAATCGCGATCGAGACGATAAACACCCAGTATTCTGAGGTTTGAGGGGGCGTGTAGTAACCGTGTGTGACGGTTCATGTCTTGAATCAGCCCTCCTCTTTCTCGCTGCCCGACGCCCAATTGATCAAGAACGCCGTGTGCCAGTTCCGGATTTCTTTGGCACTTAGATTAGTATTTCCAGTTTGTGAGCGATAGCATGGATGTCATCTCGCCAGTTGTCTGCCTCGACTTGCCGTCTGACTTGACTGACTTAGCCCACTGCGATACTATGCGGGCTCATGTTTGTAAGACTATCCTCTGAACTGATGTGCATTCATCTTCAATTTTCATGTCTGCGTGTCGTCAATCGTTCCCGCTTCCGGATTTCCATTTTCAGACCCTTTGTTTCGGCCCTGGGAAAGCCCTGGAAAATGATCAACCCCGCCAAGCACATGTCACTCACTGTTCATGTCGACTCATGATTCAATTTGGTGTTGAATACATCAACCATCACATGTAGTTGAATTGTCGCATTAGATGAGCGTTCAGTTCATTGTCTATCAAGGAAACATGACCGCAGTCACCAATTTGCCAATTGTCCCTATTGCTCAACAGTGGAAAGGCATCCTCATTTCTTTTGGCACTCTTTGCAATCCAAGTAACTCAAGTAGACAGTCACAACATCCAAACCTAGCGTCATTCATCAATTGCGCTTCAAATCACGAATTGAAGCGAATGCAGTTTCTCGTTCACTCCCGTCCCTCATTCAGTTATCCAAAGTCCAATTCCTCCCCACACTACTTCGATGTGAGTCACAGGACGGGGGAGAAACAGGCTTGGTCTGCCCCAAAGACACACTAAAGAGACCGAAACAAGACCTGGTGCCAAGTCATATCTGGTCTAGTGAGTCCTTGGCATGTATGGGGGCCACATGCTAAGATGTCCATACATTACGCCAGGGGGGGAGTGGCTGATATCCATGGGAGACAGCAGTGAATTATCGATAAGGAGTTTGGGGGCTGCAATACAGCACAGTACTGTCTGTACCTTGGAGGCTTCTGGAAGGATTGCTGATTGGTGACTGCTGACGCTTGACGATGGATTGAGTTGTCGTTGATGGGAGATGGCATGATGGCATGATGGCATTTACATCATGGTCAAATGCCAACGTCACCATCTTTTGATGGCATTAGCACTAATCAGTTGTCTGTTATGGGCTCAAAATTGCATGAGATGTGCCGTGCGTGTTTTGATGGTTCCCAACAGAGACACAGTCAGTTAACTTATGCGGGAGGATTCTGACCATTTCCGTCAGCGTGCGAAGATAGAGCACTGTTCTGTATCTGAAGCACACCATGGGACTGAGCTTACGGTGGCAATGTGAGCTCTAATATGGTTCTAACGCAGGATGGATACTTCAATTCTTGGACTATGTCACCTGCGTCTTGAGCACATCATCAATTGAATGTCCGGGTCAGCCGAAGGAATAGTCGGCTTTAGCAAGGGGTTACCGGCTAACTTCGCTACATCCTTGAGCCTACAGTTATGAGTAGTCGACGTTTGTGATTGAGTCAACCTGCAATAAGAATCCCATAAGCAGAGCAAAGTATGGGGGAAATCCGAACCGAGAAGCCAGCGGAATAACCAGTATGTGTGGGACACGCACCTCTGGTTAGATAGGTAGGTAGGTACCTGTTCTATTTGTGTCTGCCAAGTGAGGTCATACTCTGACTCTTGTTCTTACTCTTGTACGCTGCCTTCTGTCGTATTTCTTAAGATAAGAGACTACTAATGCAACTTCCGAATATTTATCGATAGCGAAAGCTCAGACTATTCCCCGGATTCTGGGGAGGTTACACATACATGGATGTTGCTAGGTTGTTAACAAGGTTCCCCACCATTGCTCTCTCGATCGTCCAGAGACGCTCTGGCAGGTGAGCGAGTGACTGACTGTGAGTGTCGAGCACATGACAGATAGTCTAGACGAGGCCCTTTGCAAGGTGATAGCTGATAACGTATGTATAGACTGGGTGGCTCGCTGGCTGGTGGCAGAATCGGGACGACGGCCTACCACGTTTCCATTCATTGCCTTGGTTGTGAAACGGCCCGCCCGGCGCGTGAACCCTCCGTCCCATCCACTCCGTATACTCAATCGGCGGTGGCTGATAAACATCCGCTGCGCTGGTGGTTGTCAAGGCTCGTACAGAGAGGGCGGCTCTCGGCCCTGAGAGGACCGCTATTTCCAAAGGGTGCTGAGAACTGGAGGCTCACGAGGTATGTTTCCGTGGGGTATCACTCTAAACTACTACAGTAAAGTACTGTACGGTACCATTCATACGGTCATTTGACCGCCTTGTTCTGAGACAAAACGAGAGAGGTTGAGACATTCCCGGGAGTCTGAGCACATCAAGACAAAGAGTAAGGCAAAACACGCACGAGACTAATCAACACCCGCATTGCATAGCATGGCATGGCATGGCACTCTAAGATCGGAGATAATTAGAACCAGACGTATCCCGAGTGCTGGATCGCATTCGGAAAGTCAGCGAGGGTGTTGCACATCAGCATCGCATCAAGCAAGTCATTGAGCATTGTCTCAGTGTCTACTACAGTACATGCATCGATTGAGGCTAATGACGGGCGGGATGTTGACGTTGTTGACCGACAGAACAAAGATGGAGGCTGGAGGCGTCAAAGGCTTGGGGCTGTGTGACGGTGAAAGGTCGATTGATTGACTGTACAGAGAGCGGTCAGCGTCCTTCAGCTTCTTCATTCTCCCATCTGTTGACATTGGAAGAGGATGGGACAATACGGATACAACAGTCAATCCAAGGAATTTGATTGATTGCTCGCTCACATACGATCTAGACCCCTCAGATCCAGAGTATGCGCATGTGCATCTGCATGTGCTAACTTCGAAGGACGTCATCACAGGGACCAGTCCTTGACGGGCCCGGCGCATTAGTGGACGGGACCCTTCTGATGCTGCAAACCACAGATGCTTACACCACACTAGGTAGGTGCACTACAGACTACAGTAGACACAAGAGGGGTCGAATTGAGTCAATTCACCTCCAACAATCGAAATACATATTATGCCTCACTTTGTGTCCCGCGCCATGGTTGCAATCAAGCGGAGTGTTTGTAGCGCCATTTTCCAGGTGTCAATTGCACATTCCGTGCGCTTACAGCGTCAACTACAGTTCACTACAGTACAGTACACAATCATTGGGGACAAGAGTCATATGTTCTATATGTCTTTCTCCCTTCTAATCAATCCATGGATATGATCGCCATCCGTGCCTCAACTTTCCGGCCTCCAACTGATCGACCTCAATCAGGGTCCTTCAACCTTGCAGGCTTGCAGAGACAAAGAATGGAAGGAACGGTGAGAGAAACTTGATCCACCGTCTCTGCTCACACACACCGTCTTGTATCGGCCTTCCGTTTCCCATCCATGTGCCGTCGGTCCTTCGGTTCGGCCAATCTCTGGCGACGGTTCATGATGGATATTGCCTTGTTGGGCGGCTAGAGAGATTCGGGCCGCGTGCACGGGTGTAAAGTCAAGTTCCGTTTGAATCATTGGATCTGTTTCTTGATCAGTTTCTCCGGTAAGACGTGGTCTACATACATAGTCTATGCTTTTCCTCATCTTGTTGTTAAACTAATCGATCTCTCACATTATCTCCTTCCACGTAAAACAAAGGACAATCAAATCAATGACAAGTCAACCTCGACTCGCATATCAAAGTCCGTGATAGTTGCACTCCCTTACCGTAGTCTAAGCCGTTCTGTCTCCGCCTAAAAAGAAGCAGCATCCCCACTGACCACAAGACAACTCAACTCCATATCCAAGGGACGGCCCCACTTCGTTCAGTCAATCATATGGGTCTTGTTCCTAGACTTGACTTGATTAGATAGAGAATGAGAGAATGTGCCTGTGCCTGTGCCATGTGAAAGTCGATACCCCTCGCGACTGGTGGGGGTGGGACGTCTCTGCTATGATATGCTTGCTCTGCTCTGTACGGTTACGACCAGCGGCAACGTGCACTTTCTATCTACCTAGTCATCCAATGTCACGGGGTGAGTCAATGGGGCCTGGTGAATTGTTCAAGGCCAAGAATTCCTTTCTTTCTTTTCGCTTTGACTTAATTGCCTCATTGCATTTACTTGATAAAGATACGGTGGATATGGCAGTGTGGCGCATGTTGGCTCTGCTGGCTGCCAGCAAACAATGGCACTGCATTGGGTTCAAGCAGGATTCAATTGACGCAGCTGATTTGTTGGCATGGCTAAGGCACTGTACAGGCATCCATAGCATAACATAACATCCACGTCCATGGTCGTTTCAGCACCGTGGCGTGTCAGCATCTGCTTGGATGCGGAAAATCCAATGGCATTGTGCAAATAATTAGAGTGGCAAGTTGCGATTCGAGGTCACCACTCTCTTGTTTCTTCCCTTGTCTCTTCTCTCTGATGCGCTGTCAGTGCGACCTTGGTTTCTTTTGTTTCATGCCGTGGAGCCACACAATGCATGACAGGATATGCAACGCCAGTTCCACTGGAAGACGCTGTAGCAAACTTCCGCTGCATCATTCCATCAATGGACCTTGTTTCAGGAACGCAGGGGGGCCGAAGATCTCCCTTCTCAGGGCGGGAATCTACTTGCGTGATGCATTGATCACTAGACTATCTAATTATACATCTTGAAAAGCCATCCCAGGTCACTGATGGCCTCAGGTTCTTCAAACCACTTTAGAGAGTTTGAGTCCTTTCAGCCACCCCCTGATGAGATACAGCTTTTGTACGACCTGGGTATGGTTTGCGTGACCTTGTTTCCGAATCGGCTTTCCACGTCTCGATAAGCTCCAGCTAGCGAAGCGGAAGTGCCTGGATCGATAGGTACTTCAACCTCTGGGCAACGTACGGACCAGTCGTCATGACGGACGATTCCATCAGGAGGGAATGTCGCTGAAAGTTTAATCATAACGCCTGGTCAATTAGGTTTCAGTCGCTGCCATTAAGCATCCAGACCCAATCGACACATTTCGTACTTTTTGGTACATGTTTTAGGCATGCGTTTGTTCTGCGTCAGCAAGGCTTGCTAGGACTTATAGTCATGCTGCCTTGATGCTTACAGCCTCCCCCAACAGTCATTGGTTCGTGACGGATAACTGCCAGGACTTTCAAGAAGACTCATCCCACACTACCCGGTATTGCCACTTGCAGAGCACCGTGACTCTTGCGCATGCCACGGGTGGTCAGCATTCTTCCCCGGGAGCGTGGCGCGAGCTGGGGGCGGCGGCGATTGCCCTCGTTGGTAGCGACGCGACGCGGGCCTATGTTGCGCGTCTTTTATCAAAGTGGAAATGAAGCTGCCTTCCGGCTTGTTGACTATGACGGCATTGAGCTGTCAGCATCATGTAAAGTCGTAGACCATTAGGCTCTCGCGGCCGTCTCGCGCCTCTTTGAGAACAATGACCATCTCGTCGTCGAAGCCAACCCAATTCCTGCGGTCCTCCCACTCGGCCCGCGGGGCTGTCGTAGGGCTGTCCGCGTCATCGGCCGGTTGCCTGGTCGTAGGTCGTACCTCGATGCTGCTGCCTCCAACCCGACCCTCTAGCTCCCATACGCGGATCTCGTCACCCCGCGTACTAATACTGACAGCCTTACCCCGCGGTGTAATCTCAGCGTCTGAGATACCGGACGTATGGCCCCATAGGCGGATACCAGAAGACAGCGAGAGAGATGTAGCAGTGGACGTACAGAGGTAAAGGACGAGTGTATTGTCGGGTAGTGTGGCGAGGAGGTATGGGTGGCTGTAACAGAGGGTCATAAGCTCTGAACGTGACCTGTTGGTTCGGATGGAGTCGACGCCGCCGCCTGAGGCGGCGATAGGGAGCGTCGACGCAAGGCGAGAGGTCAATTTGTCAACGACGGTGTTATCGGGGGACGGCGTGATGAGTAGATCCTGGACTCCGATGCACCAGCCATCACGGACAGGGAAGGTGTAGGCGATAGAGGCGCTCACGGAGGACGACATACGTCGTATTGATAGAGCAAGAGGAAGATGAGTGGTGTGCGACTTGAGAGACGTAAGAAGGTATGGAGGCGGCAGGGTCGTGCTCTTCTTTCGGAGCTCCGACTTTTGCTTTACTGCTCCATACGATAGCGGTTCGCTAGTCATATTTGCATTGTTCGTCAAATCGTCTGTGGGCTCGGCGGCTGGTCGATTAAATGTGTAGAGCGAGATCAAACCAGCAGCTGTAGCTGTCAATACGTAAGGATGGCCTTGCGCTACTGCAACAACTTCCCCGTTGCAGCTTTTTTCATGCCGGTATCTTCGCATCAATTCTTGTTGTTGGAGATTCAACCGCCAAAGTCCGAAACCCCCATCGGCGAATCCCACTATGATGTCCACCGCTGTTGCAGAAGCGCTTTCGTCCACTGCCAGTGATGTCGGTGCAGTATCGTCACTCTCGTTGTCCTCGCAAAGATCGAGTTGCGCTATCGGCCGCCGCGTCCGTAGATCCCATGCGCGCAATCCAGATTCCGAATCAGCCGTTATTGCAATACCCTCAATGACTTTGACCAGCGTCTTCTTTTGTCCATCACTGCCGTCAGGTGCATCTCGCACGCTGACCTCCTCTACCGCACATTTGCCTCTGGCCCAGTTATGACGCAATTTGTATTGTCTCTTCCAGTCAACGCTCTCGCTCTCGCTGCTCTCCTTCAAGAACTCGTCGTCAGGTGCTCTTCCTTTCCTTCCATCGGCCCAAACGGCTCGTCGCGCCGAGTATTGAAGTTTGGTACCGCCAGCTCCGCCAAGACGGAAACCAGGTATACGCAACGCGCGTGGGAGCACAAAACGCTCATAATAATGCTCGCGCCAGAGATGAGGATCTGAGGCAAGGCGGTATAGTCGATGCGAAGTTGGTGAAATGTCGAGGAGCTCGGACGAAGAGAGAAACGATAGAATTCGCAGTAGGATCTCAGAAGATATCTTGGTTAGAATGTCCCGGGGTGGCGGGTCGTAAGCTGCATTTGCGATGCGTAGACGCTTGCATGGCCGAGATGGAACTACATCTTGTGTCCGAGAAGGATCAGAGCTCTCTTCGATCGATGGAGGCTTGCGCTTTGGCATTACGAGAAATGAGTTGGGAGCACTAGGCAGGCCAAGCCTGCATTCAGCTATGCCAAATGTATTTATCCACTTAGCAAAGTGATGTTGGAAGGGAGAGGTTACTTGTTTCTTTGTGAAAATGTCGGTGGCAATGCATTCTGGCTTTGACAGAAGCTTACAGTGCCGGCGTCTACCCTGTACCGTACTCGTGACAATGGAAAGTGCCAACGCATCTCTAGTTAATCTTTCAATTGAGGTTGTTTACAAATAGCCAGTAAGGAACCTGGTATTGTTTAGCTATGGGAAACAAACAATACAGTCGTGCTCCGGTGTCTCTGTGGTTGTGGCTATGCAAACCCAGATATTTGTATCGCCTTATTCGTTTTGAGGATGTTTATAAGGAGGATATTTATAGCCACCAGAGAATAGTACCAACAGTTCTCATGATTCAAAACGCTTTTATTAACGATGGTCCTGACGTCCTCATACTTATTTATTTCTTTCTCTGTCGTACATTTGAACGCAGGGTATTTCCATAATGCATGCCAGGGTAGAAACTCAAAAAGCCTACCGTGTAAGTATTCCCAAACTCCAACGATGCTTGACTAACTCCTACTTTTTACAACCCGATCGCTGAGAAGAGATCATCGTACACTTTGCCAACCCAACCATCCATAAGCCCTCCCCTTGCGACGACACCCAGACCCCCGACCGCCCATAGCGCAGCAAAAGCTACCGAAGCACCGTGAAGAGCAACCCATTTTCGTCTTCTTGACTTCATGGCCTTCTTCTCTGCAGGCACACTACTCGTTCCCCAGATGAACTTGGTCGTAGGTGACAGACCGAACCACTTCGCCTGTCCCCAGATCATATGACCACAACCGGCGGCGAGAAGACCAACATAGGAGAACCAAGAAGTAACTGGATGTCGAGCGAACGCATGTGCGACATAGGCGAGACCGATGTTGGAGCTATCGCCCTCAACCTGAAGAGGCAAGACGCGATTGACGAAGACGTGGGCTGCGAAGAAGACAGTGAAGGCGTAGCCGGATATCGAGATATAGCTCAACGTTGGCCATGGTGAAGCGGCCCGAGCACTTTTCTGATCCTCAAGTTCTGTCCTTGAACGGTGAAGGGCGTACATCCCGGGGGTCGCAGCACCATAACGTTGCATATTCTGCGATCTCCTCAACAGTCGAAGGGCGATACCTGAACCGACATGGGCGATGATAGGTAGAGCAACCAGCATGGGTTCGGTGAGTGAGGTTTGGTAAATTTCACGAGTCATGAGGAGGTAGGTTTCCGAGCCAGGAACCGAGCGCGTGATAGCGGGAATGAGAGAGACGTTGGCGAGATGGAGGGAGGTGAAGATACCCATTGCGTAACTTGAAAACTTCTGGATTCGCATAACTAGTCAAGTAAGCATGTCTTCCTCAAGGGTCATGCAAGTGATTATGTCCTTACGATAGAAGATAGGACCAGGACCAGCCCCAGACGATCTGAGGTTTGTACTCGCACTCAAACCCGGAGCGCCGGTGGAAGGAGCCCTGATCGATGATGTGCTATTGTCCATTTCATCGGCGTTCACCATCTCATATCCATCATCACTTCCCCGAGGCGGTGGTCCGAGGTCACGGCGGTCAATAGTGGGATCTGCTGGCGGAGAATCTATCGGGGAAGGGTCAAGCTGCTGCAAAGACAAGAAGCTCGCCTGTGAGGCTCGACGATCGGGGGGTTGGTCGAAATCCATGGTGTTACCACGGCCAGCGTGCTACCTCTGTAAGTAGATGAGAGAGACAGTCCCAAGAAACGTAGGCGGGGAGCCGAGACGTAGAAGAAGAGATGATGGCGCGCTCGTGACAGGGAAGTTTTTCCAGTTGGGATTAGCGCCTCAACGTGGTGTAGACGGGGGAAGCTGCCACCAGATTCTGGGGCAGGTGTTCTGGAAGCCCCTGCCGAAAGCCCCCTGGGAATGACGTTGAGGTTCTGGGAGCCCGGTCAGCAAAACATGCTAAATTGTGATTGGCGACAGCTCAACTCAAATCTTGGCCATTCGAGGTTAGTGCCCGAACTCCCTAGTACTTAGTACCTTATTCGTTCTGGCCCGGGCCATTGCTCAATCTTTCCCCATCAAACATCAACAGATCTACATCTTCCTTACAGCAAGTCTATCATACATACGCGCTTCGAGTGTTGAGCGACAAAACACGATTCGGAAGGAAGATGCCTCCAGTGAGCCCGGCGTGCCTTGATTTACTACTGACTTACTGACGCGCTTTTAGCGACACCAAACACTTCCGGCGGCGCAGACTGCAGCTGCACGTGAAGCACAAAAGTCCTTCTACTGCCAGCTCTGCTCTAAAGGCTATTCCCGGATGAACGACTATGAAGCCCATCTTGGCAGCTATGATCACAGTCACAAACAGCGCCTCAAGGATATGAAGGCCATGGTTCGTGATCCTAATGCGGGCTCACGAGCTCGAAAGGCCGAGGCCAAAGCAGATGGTCTAATCAGTATCAAACTCCCTGGCCAAGAATCTACCACAGGTACTGGAGGCGGAGGTTTCAAGAAAGGCGGATTTAAAAAGAGTGGCTTCAAGAGTGCTTTCACCAAAGTGGAAAGCAGTGGATCAGGATCAACAGTATCAACTACTGAGAAACCCAAACCGACCAATGCGCTTGAGCCTGCACCAGTCAACCCCGGTCTCCAGAAGAACCTTTTGCCAGAAAGTGACACTGAGGATGAGGGCTATGAGGTCTACGACCCGCGGTTTCCCACGGATTAAGCTTATTGAACACTCTGAAAGCGCAAACAGACACTGAAGAATGACGGTGCACTGAAATTCATCTATCGACTGGCATCGCCCCCAACCCTTCACATTGGTGGCCACTGAGGGCCTCCTAGTTGGGATATATCCTGTTCCAACAATCCCAGCAAGTTGCGACTTCCAGACATCCAGTCTGCCATTTGCGCCACCTGCGAGTTATCCTGAAATGCAGCGTTGGGGTCGCCACCAGCGGTATTCATGTTAGGATCCATCACAGGCATGAAGCCGAGCTGACTCAAATAAACGTCAAACTCATCTCCGATTGGTGCCATTGTTTGGTCTTCCTGCTGTTGCGACTTGGCTTCGACATAAAGTGCTGCGACATTGCTCATGACTTGGCATAGCCGCGAGAGCTTTTGCATTGTCTCCGAAGCGTCACTGGTTTCTCCAATGGACGTGCTGAAATCACTCAAGAGACGCAGATCTTCTGGTGATAATGTTTCTATGACATAGCAGAACAGAACGAAAAACGGGGCAAACGGGGTCAAGACCAGGTTCCTACAAGTTTGTCAGATGTGCTTGGAGCCCAGGGATGACTGTTGCCATGAACATACCAGTGGACATATATATTCCTCGCATGGGGATCTTTTCGCACCAATTCCATACATGCTAAATGCGTATGTGTTGCCCTTCTTGCGGTCTCTATGCACTCGTTACAGAACCTACTGGAGGAGCCTTCAGGGGCTGGGATTGCTCGATAGATAAGTGTCATAGTTGATAGCAACTGGACTTCGTCACCCTTGACGTGAACATCGACCAAGGGCGAAGCTCCTATCTTCTCAAGCGAGGCAATGGCCAATCCTCGGCTCTCGTGCGCCTCCGCCTCTACCTCCCGACACTTCGCCGCTAGCATTCGAGCCCTCTCAGCGAGAACAGCGGGAGGCTGAGCTAATGCAGCTGGACAGAAACTGATTTTTTGTTAGCCACAACGGCTGAAGGATATTGGAGCGATACTTACAGTTGCTCATACACTTGGCCCTGAAGCGTTGCAGCACTTAGCCACATGGACGCAACAGCCTTGGTCTCAATACTCAATATGCCCTCAAAGTGGAAGGTTCGCGGAATGTCAATTTCCCAGTCCTGGATAAGAGGCGCACGTCCAAGTCGGATCGCCAACGCTTTATCTGTTGTATAAATGTACCAGAAGAGAATTGCTCTAATGCCAGCTTCCTCTGGGTTACGCATGGAGTGATCTTTGCGGTGAAATCCTGCGGTCTGACACATTTGGGCAGCAGCACTATTGAGGTGCCAGGCTACTGAGGGCCTGCATACATCAATTGCATACAATGTCTGATCGGTTCGTTAGCGTCTACTGCTTCTTGACACAAGAAGATCACCCACCCCCATTAATAGAGCTTGAACTGTCTCGATTTTGATCGACATGAAGAGAGACATGTTTGCCAATCCAGTTTCCAAGTTCACTCGACTCGTGTGAAGATGAGAGGAAAACTCGTCCTTAAGAGCCTTGTTGTCGATGGTTAATGCATGCTGTTCAAGAAACAGGTAGTAAAGTCCGACATTGACGATGATGAATGTGGCATCGGTGAAGTCTTCTGTAGGGAAGTAGACCATTCGACAAAGGTTGGAAAAGTCACTTATTCCCACGAAATAGCACACAAACGTGAAGAGCCCTGGCGGGGAAGCTGGCACCGAGTCAGCGTGTGGGTTGGAGAGCAGATGCGTTGATACATACCTCTCGCTCGCTTCAGTAAGGAGACGACGACGTCCATGGGAGGCATCTTGAGCTGGCCGAGACCGCCTTGCGGTAACGGTTGCTGCAATGGGAACCTGGGGCCATGACTGATCGATTGTCGACTCTGAAGCTCAGCTATCTGTCTCAAGTTGGCGAGAGCCTCCCACATCTTGGGGCTGACGTCGTGCAGAGATGTGCGCTCCACCGCATGCTCAAGGAGTTCGCTCGCAAATGTCGTTTGCTGGGCGATTACAGAATCGCCACCCAGAGCAGACTCATCATCAGAGCTTTCAAACCCGACAGTTGACGCAGCGTTGGCATCCAAGCCAACAAAGGCTCCAGGGGTTACGGGGAAGTGGACATTGCTCCCTGGTGTTGATATAGGGCGCTGGGAGAGATCGCGGAGGAGATTTTCTATGTTAGCTAGACGGACTTCAATTTGATCAATTTTGCGTTCACTAGAAGGTGCGTATGTCACTGATTAGCAACTGGTTTGCATGTTCAGGTGGTGGTGGGTGATGAAATGTGCAGCGAGTGGATGGGTGTGACAGATACGATGGCGTTTCGCTGGATGCATTGCAAGTGATGACTAACTATTGAGATGAGATGAGGACTCGTTGCCTGGGCTCCTTGGGTCTCTGACCAACGCCAGTGGATGTGCAAGAGCGTTTAGCTGTACGACAGTTGGAACATGGCCAGTCTTTATCGCATCGGATCTATTGCATACGGGGCGTTATTGATAGGAATCCGGTATATTGAACAGTTTGTGCATCCAGAAGCACCAAGGCTAAGGCTACGCTGCTTCTGAAACGGCATCTATGGGAAATGCTTACCTTTCGCATACGACACTGATCACACTGAGATCACGAGATAGCCAGTTAGTCTTGACATTCATGGATCCATATTAGACTGGTACGCCTAACAAGGCCAAGCAAGGAAGCAAGCAAACCAAGCCGTGGAACCTCGCAAGACAGCAAAACGGCAATTACTCGGGTGAAGAATGCCTAATGTGGAATATGAACATGAATATGAATATACGGGTATCACTTACCGCACGCCGTGCAGAGTCATCGGGAGCCGCGGGTCCGTTGTTGGTGAGCCCTCGGCCGATACTGGACTGGTCCATAGCTCTCTGTCTTTATGTGACCAATAGATGACGTAGAGATGTGAGATGAGAACAATTTCAGATATTTTTTTCTTTTCCTTTTCCTCCGCTCGTAACTGGAGAAAGACTAGAATTTGGGTGCTGACGACGCGGTATAGATGAGATGTATCATGTACGGGATGTACGGATACGAGAGGAAGGGAAGTAAAGTGATGGAAGGGTTCGGGAAGCGCGGGGACCGACTAATGGATTGTGGCTTGTAACCTCATATTAAAATTAAATGTGGCTGTGATTCAGGAGAGGTCAATGGATCGAAACTCTATCCGTATTTTGTCTTAGTTTAACGGTATCCGTATCCGTAGTCTTAAATTGCCATGCTTGATATACAAAGGCTAGGTAGGGAACTCAACTTGTGTACATACTCTGCTTTATCTTTGTGACTTGCATCTGATTCAGGTAGGTACCTAATTACCTAGGGATAGTAGGTAGTTGAAATTGACTACAAGCGGCTGAATAATTGCCCCGGTCTGAATTATCTTACTAGGTAGGTAAGTAGTCTATGTCGTCGATGATCTGTGGCTGTATAAGCTCATTGGCTGAGCCGTATCGCGCGGGTTGCGACCAACGTCAACGCCAAGAAACACCCTTTATTCAAAAGAGTCGACGTTTGTCTTGAGTTTGTTATGTTATGCTATGTTATGTCTGCTAGTTCAAGATGACTGCTAAGCAGCATAAAAAGAAACAAGAAAGTCAACTTGACGATTCAAGTGAGCCAAACACAAACACAAACAGCACCATGACGGTTACACTCGAAGGTGATACAAAAGAAGAGAAGAAGGAGAAGAAGGATTCAAGCTTCAAGTACTACTTGGTATTAATATCAATATGCGTGCGCATTGTATTGGTGTACCATAACTAACAACATTTCTAGCGTGTCTTTACTTACAATGATCGTTTGGGATGGATCCTCAACGGTGTCGCATTTATCTGTATGGTTGCTGCAGGTACAATCCTGCCCCTTATGGACCTCGTCTTTGGAAAGTTCATCAACGTTTTTACCGATTTCGCTACTGGCTCGTTGTCACCTGCTGGATACCGAACTGAGGTCAGCAAGTACAGGTATGACAGTGCATCATACTTTATATCTACCTACCTAGGTACCTAGGTATCTGTACTAACCAATTTCATCTTATAGCTTGTACTTCATTTACCTCTTTATCGCAAAGTTCGTTCTGACTTATATTTGGACGGTTTGTTTACCACGTCTTGGCTAGTTGAGTAACCATATGCTTACACTTACCTTTTTCAGATACTCGTTTCCATTGCGGCCATCAACACTACCAAATCGCTTCGTGTTGACTTTGTCCGGAGCACTCTCCGTCAAGAGGTGGCCTTTTTTGACTCTCCCGCCTCTTCGATACCCGGCCAGATCACGACAAATGGTAACCTCATCAACCAAGGAATCTCTGAAAAGTTTGGCATTACAATTGCTGCCCTCTCGACTTTCGTTTCCGCTTTCATTGTAGCCTTCGCCGTCCAATGGAAGCTTACTCTGATTGTCCTCGCTATCATTCCAGTGAACCTGATCGTCACTATCATATGTGTCGCTATTGACACTGGATACGAGTATGCCATGTTTGATGTCTACTCGAGGTCAAGTTCTTTGGCCGAGGAAGCCTTTTCGACTATTCGCACAGCTCATGCTTTCTGGGCGTTTCCAAAGTTGTCGAAACGCTTCACGGATACGCTTCAGGAAGCAAGGAGGATTGGTCATAAAAAGTCCTGGGTATACATGGTTCTGTTCCCCACTGAGTTCTTCTGCATCTTTGCAGGATATGGCTTGGCTTTCTGGCAGGGAATGAGGATGTACTCGGAGGGTGAGATCACTCAGCCAGGAACCGTCGTGACGTGAGTATATCTGGCATCCCAATGCTTCGCTCGAACCAACTAACCATGGATATTGGTAGTGTCATCTTTGCTGTTCTCGTTGCTGCTACAGCACTCACTCAGATTGCGCCCCAGACAATAGCCATCTCCAAAGCCACTGCCGCTGCCCAAGAGATGTTCGAGATGATTGATCGCAAGTCGCAAATTGATGCGTTATCCCCACAAGGCGAAACCATACCCGACTTCCAGGGCAATATCCAATTCCGTGGGGTCCGGTTTGCCTACCCCTCTCGTTCTAATGTCACGATTCTTCACTCGCTTGATCTCGACATTCCTGCTGATCAGACAACGGCTCTTGTTGGTGCTAGCGGATCTGGAAAGAGCACGATATTTGGACTCTTGGAGCGTTGGTATACGCCAAGCCGTGGATCAATCACACTGGATGGACGTCCTGTCGAGAATCTGAACCTGCAATGGCTTCGAACGAATATTAGAATGGTTCAGCAGGTATGGACGAAGACACCAAACATGACACATTATGCTAATTTCTATCCAGGAACCAACCCTGTTCAGCGGTACCATCTATCAGAATGTTGTAGATGGTCTGACTGGCACATCCATGGTCGATCTCCCAGAGGATGAGAAGCAAAGGATGGTCGTCGAGGCCTGTAAATCCGCCTATGCCCATGATTTCATCGAGACGCTGCCCAACGTACGTTCTTTTCTCCAATTTCCAAGTCCTTTACTGACTATTCTTAGGGCTACGATACTTGGATTGGCGAGAGAGGTGCGTCATTATCTGGTGGACAAAAGCAGCGTGTAGTCATTGCTCGCAGCATCATTTCCAACCCCAAAGTCTTGATGCTCGATGAAGCCACCAGTGCTCTGGACCCAAACGCCGAAAAGATCGTGCAGAAAGCTCTCAACAACGTAGCCAAAGGCCGAACAATGATTGTCATTGCGCACCGTCTGTCTACGATTCGTGATGCCGACAACATCATAGTCATGGCCAAGGGCGAAACAATCGAACAGGGCTCCCATCACGAACTTATTCAGCGCGGTGGCACGTACTCGCGCCTCGTTCGCTTACAGGATCTTGGAAAGGGTAGCGAATCTTCAGAAGAAGAGGAAAATGAGACAGACAAGGAAGAGACAGCTGCTGGTCTTGATCCTGTTTTATCCCGTGCTTCTCAGCATGCTATAGCGGATATCACACAAAAAGACGGAATCAATTACGGACTTCTGACAGGACTTTGGCTCGTTATCAAGGAACAGAGACCACTGTGGTTCTCCTGTTTTATTCTGGTCATCATCTCCATATTGGGAGGTAAGGTGTTTGTCCAATGCTACGAAAGTAAAGCTTACTTATACCATCCCAGGCGCTACGTATCCGGCACTTGCTATACTCTTTTCGAGAACCATGAAGGCATTTGAGACAATTGATGTCAGCGAGGCAAACTTCTTCTCGTTGATGTTCTTTGTAGTTGCTCTTGCCAACTTTGTTATATATGCCGTGGCTGGCTGGGTTTGCAATGAGATCGGCCAAGCAAGTCCCATACACTATCATTTTAGCATCTTTGAGGCTAACAAACTTTAGCATGTCATGACTGTATATCGAAGTGAACTATTCGATAACACCCTTCGACAAGACATGATCTTCTTTGACGACCCCGATCGTGGAACTGGCGCCCTCGTTTCACGACTGGCCGCTGAACCAACAAGTCTCCAGGAATTACTATCCATGAATCTATCGCTTATCATGATCAACCTAGTTACAGTCTTATCTAGTTCAGTACTAGCCATCGCCTATGGCTATAAGCTGGGTCTTGTTCTTACACTTGCCGCCTTGCCGGTGCTTGTTGGTTCGGGATATGTAAGGATCCGACTTGAATACAAGTTTGACGATGACACCGCCGGACGGTTTGCTAAAAGCAGTGGTTTGGCTTCGGAAGCGGTCCTGGGCATCCGGACTGTTTCCTCACTGGCATTGGAGCGAGCGGTCATCGAGCGATATAGCAATGCCCTCGAAGGCCTTGCCAAGGAGGCTATCGGAAGCCTGGGTTGGAAGATGCTTTTCTACTCCTTCAGCCAGTCGGCATCCTTCCTTGCCATGGCACTAGGATTCTGGTAAGTATTTTCCGACTACAAATTGCAAGAATAACACTAACAAGTGATAGGTACGGTGGGCGTCTTGTTTCCACGGGCGAGTATACAACAGATCAATTCTACGTGATCTTTATTGCCGTCGTCTTTTCAGGAGAAACATCAGCAATGTTGTTTCAGTATACCACCAGTATCACGAAAGCACGAACTGCCATCAACTACATCTTCGAGCTCCGGCGTCAAAAGGTCCTGCATGATAATCCGGACAACAGTCCTGGAAGTGAGAAGAGTTTGGCCGAGAAGGGTATCGACATCTTCTGTGACGAGATCGCTTTTGCCTATCCTCGCCGTCCCAAACTGCAAGTACTTCGAGGCGTGGACATCGCCATCGAATCTGGCAAAATGATTGCCCTCGTTGGAGCCTCTGGATGTGGCAAATCCACCATGATTGCACTGCTTGAACGCTTCTACGACCCAACTAGTGGCATGTTACAGGCAGATGGCCAAGATATCAGGACAAAAGACAGGCGACTACATAGGCGAGACATTGCCCTCGTGCAACAGGAGCCAGTTCTGTACCAGGGTTCAGTTCGAGACAATGTCTCCCTTGGTATCGAAGAGGGTAACCCGTCCGATGACGATATTGTTGAGGCTTGTAAACAAGCCAACATATATGAGTTCGTCTCTTCTCTTCCTGAGGGTCTCGCTACACCTTGTGGCAACCAAGGTTTGTCGCTCTCTGGAGGTCAAAGGCAGCGTATCGCAATCGCCCGAGCCCTTATCCGCAAGCCTCGGTTGTTGCTTCTAGATGAGGCTACCAGCGCTCTAGATACAGAGAGTGAAAAGGTAGTCAAGGAGGCCTTGGATCGAGCAGCCGAAGGAAGGACAACGGTTGCCGTTGCACATCGCTTGAGCACGATCCGAGATGCTGATATCATTTGCGTTTTCTCGGGCGGCAAGATTGTCGAGAGGGGGAGACATGAAGATCTCGTTGCGAAGAAAGGTCTATATTACGAGATGGTATTAGGCCAGTCCTTAGATAGGGAGGCATGATTAACTCGGAGTCAGCCAGAGTCTAGGAGGAGTTTCATTTCTGCTTAACCGCACTCATCTAGCAACACATATCACCCGGAAGTTTTGCAATACTTTCAAGAGGATGGTTTTTATAGCGTTGCATAATAGGAAAGAATGACACGATCCCAGTTCTGTGCCATACACAAGGAGTTGATCTGCAAAGCTTGGTCAATAGTCCATCAGCGGTGACGGGTCATTTGGTTACTCTCTATCAAGTTGAACTTTTCGAGCTCACTCAATCATATAGATAGTATAAGCTTCCCAAACGTCAGCTACAACTTGCCTGCGGCTTTGTTACACTAAGCTCGTCCTGTTGACATGATGATGAATAGCGCTTGACCACGGTCTGCAGCTCGCGTCATATTGATCTAGAATCCATATCGTCGTATCTATTTTATCTAGAGCCTATCATGATAACCTCGCATGCATTTTCCCCATCTAAATCAAACACATCGCTTAAGCCAAGACCTTGACGTCGCCATCCTTGAGCTTGCCAGCTTCAACAAGCCTCTTGGTCTCGCCGACCCAGACAGCCTTGATCTCGTCGGCAACCTTGAGACCGTTGAGCTTGCCAGCAAGGTCAGCAATCTCATCGGCATCAATCTTGCCCTGGATGGTCTCAACATCGCCGAGGACGGAGTCGATGTCAGCAGGTGTAGGCTCGCCAGCAGCGAAGTAGTTGGCGTCCTTAACGGATCCCTTGAGCACACGCTTGTTCTTCTTGACAGCGTTCTTGGCAGCCTCCTTGGCCTTCTTCGAAGACTCACGATCGACCTTGGCCTTCTCCTCGGCCTCCTTGGCAGCCTTCTCCTCAGCCTCCTTGGCAGCCTGAGCGTCCTCCTTAGCCTTCTTCTCGGCGGCCTCACGTTCAAGACGCTTCTTGTTCTTGGAGGCGCTGGCTTCCTGTCGGAATCGCTTGATACGCTCATCGCCAGCTGAAGCATCGTCTAGCAGCTTGCGGAGACGAGCGTTATCCTCGGCCTTTCTCTTCTTGCGGGCGTTGGTGTTCTTACGCTCCTGGTGTCGCTTCTGATCACGGTTCTCATTGTCATCGGGGACATCCTCATCGAGGTACTCAAAGGTTCGCCAGCTGTCAAAGTTGTACCAGAAGTTGTAAAAGTCCTCGACCTGCTCCTTAGTGGCGTCGGCACTGCCAAATGAGGGGACGGGGTGAGTCTTTGAGAAACGGGCCTCAGACTTGAAGACCTTGCTCCACGCCTTGTAGTAATCGGCCTTCTGGAGCTGCTTCTTAGTGGGAGGCTCGACTTCAGCCTCCTCGTCGACAGAGTCAAACTGACGGCGCTTTACAGGGTCAAGGAGGACGTCGGTAGCCTTTTGGATACACTTGAAGAACTGATCGTCGTCGACACGACCCTGGGCGGCCTTCTTATCGGGGTGGTGCTTAAGGACCTTCTTGCGGTGGGCCTTCTTAATCTGGTCTTCAGTAGCCCTCCAGCGGTACTTGGAAAGACCGAGAATCTTGTAGTGATCTTGGGTCTAGTTACAAAGAAGAAAAGCGTTAACAAAAGCAATCGAGTTGCGTATCAAGAAGCACATACCTTCCAGTCCTTGGCCTCACGCTGGAGCATCATGGGGTCCTCGGGCTCGCTCTCGTCGCTAACATCACCATCTTCGACGTTCTTGGCACTCTCCTGAGCCTGGATACGGTCGTCCTCGGAGAAGGTGCGCTTGTGGCGGGCTCGTCGAGCGTGGGCGAGGAAGTGAGGGCCGACAGGCTCGATACTTCGCTGAGTAGCCTCAGAAAGCTTGCCGACAGCCTTGAAGTCCTTATCGGCAGCCCAGCCACTGGGGAGGGCGGGAAGAGGGAGTGTCACAGTAGCTACGGAAGCCATTATGTGGTGTATGGGTTTGATGGTGACGAAGAGAAAAATCCCGATGGTTTTTTGGCCGCAACAATTTTTTTTTCAATGGCGCTGCATCGACTTCCCCCACCATGGACGTTATTGGCGGGGTAAATGCTTCAGTGGGACATTTGCAACCAGCACGACCAGTTACAGTGGGATGAGCGCCTTAAGCTGTTCCGCGGCCAGCGTCCAGAGGTGTCCAAAGGGCCCTGGAACTCCCTGGAAGGTCGGGCTAGATGAGAGGCTGGAGACTCCGCCCAGCCATTACAAGCATCGGAAGCATCCAATCCAGGTGAGGTTGAACCGGACTTTTTTTTCCCTTCTCGTTTTCAAGGTCATCTTCACGATAGATTCAAATCGCCACACCTATTTCCATACTTGATTAATTCCATTCTCTCGAACTTCCGAAAGCCAAGATGACCACCGTCCCGGCCCTAAATGCTTACCGACACCTAATGCGCGCGGCGCGCATCGCTTTCCAAGGTATGGAATCATACTGAAATTGCCTGGGACATTCTACTCCTCATGTTATGATCAATCATGCTGACGGTTTGGTTTCTCAAGGGGACGCACCAATTCTGTCCGCAGCCCAGCTACAGATCCGTAACGAGTTCCGCCAAAAGGCCTCGATCGATGCGTCTGACGCTCCTGCAGCGATCAAGCACGCTGAGGAGGTTGCGAAAGTCCTCCGCCAAAATGTTGTTCAAGGCCGCAGAATAGAGGAAGGCAAAGATTCCTACAGTACGTTGGGAACAGACATGGCCATATACAAGCATGAGCTAACTGGAAGTTGTAGAGCTACGGATACATGAGGACATCGAGCGAGGCGATAATGAATCTATCAAGACGGCCGGCAAAGGCACAATCGGAGGTGGCTGCTGCGGCGGTGGTAAAAAGTGAGCGGAAATCCGCGGCCGTATTGTATAATTTGTAACATTACTGTAAAGATACCCTGAAGGAACAAGTGAACTGGCAATGAACATTCTTGCTCTTTCCCTCTCATCTCTTCCTTCAACTCAACCATATTCCGACCTCCGTGGTCAGCCATCCTTTTCGCTAAAGTCCACCTTGATGTCTTTTCCTTGGCGCCAAACTCCGAAAACGTGATGATTTGTCTACCTTACAATCAACATAAAAGAAAAAAGGGTCATAACTTCGTCTAGTCTCCAGAAAGAGCAGCGTAGGCAGGGGTATCGGAAGCTCCTGGGGGTGCTGCCACAGGGGCAGGCAGAGCTGCAGGTCGGTTCGTAGACCCGCCACTACCGTCCGTCGCTCGCGAGCCCCCAGTCTGAGAGCCTCCCTGGCGTTGCCTAGCATCACGCATCATCTGAGTTCTTTGCTCTTTATCCATCGTACCAATCGCCTTTGGTTGTCCCCACCGAACTCGCAATGGGCATCCAGCAATCACGGCTCGACCCTGACATGCCTCTGCAGCCTTCTCGGCAGCTTCACGAGTTTCGTAGTTCACAAAGGCACAATGTGACATGTGCGAACAGACCAAGCTCTTGATCTTGCCGTGGGCCTTGAAGAAGTCCCGAAGCTTATACTCCGGTAAATCGTCCTCAATACCAGTCACGAAGAGAGACATGATATTCTTGTCGGCAGGAGGCAGCCAGTCGCGTGGACTCGGAGGCAACTGGGCAGCACTAGGGAAAACCTGACGACCCTTACCGCCAGGTTTAGCTCCCGCAGCTGCCGCTGCCTTTGAGTCTCGAGTTCGAATAGGACCAGGTCCGCCGAGGCCAGCACCAACCGCTACATTTCCGCCCTTGGAACTCTCGCCCTCTTCGATAGTCTTTCCTTTGCGAAAGTAGGGTTTACTGTTCGCAAGTCTTCGTAGAAGCTCACGCGCTTTCTCATCTGTTTTTTCGTATTCTTCTTGCCCGACCTTTCCCTCCTCGATCAGTTGCTCGTTGTTTTGGGCGAAGTATTCTCGATTAATGTCGGACTGAGGGCCGGGAGCGACCATCTTCAGGGCAGCATCGCGTACGACGATGGGAAGACCAAACGAAAGGTCGAGCATGCAACATTGACAACAGTTCTTGAGTCGCGCGCAGGTCAAGCAAATATTTGTCCGTTTCTTACGACCATTCGCGCGCGTGGCGCTCCAAGCGAATACAGTGAAAGGTCTAGTGCACTATTTGGCATCATGTCAGCGCTGCGTTCATGCGAAAACGCGAAAGAGATCAGTGGTTGACCTACCAATTTGCACTCCGCGCCATAATCCTCTTTGAGCATTTTGACATAAGGGTTTTCAGGGAGACACGTCTCACAGACGGACGGAAAGTCGGTGGTTTCCCATCCTGAGCGGTTGAGATCTTGCTTAATCTGGGGCGGCATCGCGAATACGTTAAGTGGTAGTTGCGCGGGAAAGCTCTAGGTCAACTTTGATGGCTTTTGGAGTTGAGGCGCAGAAATTCGGTCATCCGCCACCTTATGTAATGCAAAAATATGGGCTCAGACAACAAGCTATAAAGCCGGAGTTGCCCGTCGCCATTGGATGAGACTGTTCGATGTTTTTGCCGCTTATCGATAAGCTTCGGCATAATTTTTCTGTCTACTAACCTTCTGAGTGGTCAGACTTATAAGCTCTGTACCTACCTACTAAGCTAGGCGAGAAAAGTGATCAGATGGACCATGTAGACCTCAAGTTATCAGAAGAATTGGCCCCCGAAAGCATAAGAGATGAAATAGTTCAGTCACTTTATGCCAGCTTAGACTAGCACTCAGGCAACTTTATTATGGTAGCCTAAGCCTCAGAGGACAATTCTCCTGTTACCCACCCGGTAGATATCGTTGATTAGAACCGTTATCAGAAAAGCATGCTTGCCATCAATTGCGGCGTATTGCGATTTTGGAGATGCGTACTCCGTACATATGTAGTTATTCTTGGGCTGACTAAAGGTGGATAGGTACGGATACAGAGCAGTTATCCCCCGTTTAGTTTCCATATATACGAAAACGAAAACCATCAAACCAGCGTCCGTACCAAACCGCGACTCGAATAAACAAATACTAATGCAGTGCAGAAGACTTTGTGTTGCTAGAACGTCATTGGCGATCCGATGTTGACAACTGTCCCGTCATTCACTTTCTGTCATGATAGTTCGGCTATCCGTACGAGGTTGTTGTTGCTTGAGATTCATTCTCGTAGACGCTTTCGTATTCGTATCATTTCTCGCAAATTGACAGTACATATGCGAGGTACCTCTTCCTGGCATCTACATTATTTGTTAGCTGCACTCTCACCGCCAACGATGTCAAGTTAAGGAGAATGCGCCAGCAGAACTACATGGATGCATAAGTCTGTTTGCAGTTTGCAGTAGCAAATCACAATCACACTTTTATTTATTTTTTGAACAACAGGGAGAACACGATCACGTCCTGATCTTTACCATGTATCACATGAAGACTAAGTTTGGAGGTGTTGTGGAGAGTTGATTACTCTGTACCATTTTGGGTCGAATTCTCCCGGGTCGCCCCCAGGCTAGGTGATAGACAGGGGACCTAGTACCCTTAAGGTATAGCGCACGGATATTACTCAATTCACGATTGAGATTGGATGCCCATAGACGGGATGGCTTGTGCAATTCAGGGGAGGCCCTGAAATTTGTTGCGACAACCCATTAAGTCTATTAAAGCCAACCCGTTCCCTCAAAGTTTCAACTTTCCTATACCTACACATTCAATTCGTCTGTTGTCCTCTTCTCCTTGCTTCTCCTTGATCTTCTTCACCTTCACTTCATTTCACTTCAACACTTTACACCATATTCAACATGGTTGCCTCATCGAACACCAGCCTCGAGCGCGAGGATCACCAGCGCGATGCCGACTTCAACAAAGCCATGCACGGCAACTCTGCCCAGGCTCGAGGTGGCATTGCTGCCATGTTCCGCAAGGGCGGTGCCGCTAAGCAGGCTGCTGTCGACGAGTATTTCAAGCACTGGGACAACAAGCCTGCAGAGAACGAGACTCCTGAGGAGCGAGCTGTAAGTTCCCCTTAATATGCCCCTCCTATCTTTCCATGGCAGGAACTGATTCAGCGGTCAGGCCCGACAAGCTGAGTACGCCACTTTGACTCGACAGTAAGTGATCCAATTCTTGTCTTGGTTTCTCCCCTATCATTCCGGACCATGTCTCGAACTGCTCCAGGTTTTCTTGCTGGGCCGAATGCTGACTCAATGTTCGCAGCTACTACAACCTTGCTACCGATCTCTACGAATACGGCTGGGGCCAGTCTTTCCACTTTTGCCGATTTTCACAAGGCGAACCCTTCTACCAAGCCATTGCCCGTCATGAGCACTACCTTGCCCACCAGATTGGTATCAAGGAGGGCATGAAGGTTCTTGATGTCGGCTGCGGTGTTGGTGGTCCCGCTCGCGAGATTGCCAAGTTCACAGGTGCTCACATCACCGGTCTGAACAACAACAACTACCAGATCGAGCGAGCCACCCACTACGCCTACAAGGAGGGTCTGTCCAACCAGCTCGAGTTTGTCAAGGGCGATTTCATGGTTTGTACCCAATCAACCCGAAATGTCTTGGATCCGGACTAACACCATTGTCAGCAAATGTCTTTCCCCGACAACAGTTTCGATGCCGTCTATGCTATCGAGGCCACTGTACATGCTCCCACACTTAAGGGCATCTACAGCGAGATCTTCCGAGTCCTCAAGCCCGGTGGTGTTTTTGGTGTGTACGAGTGGCTCATGACCGACGAGTACGACAACGACAACCTTCGCCACCGCGAGATTCGACTGGGTATTGAGCAGGGCGATGGTATTTCCAACATGTGCAAGGTTTCCGAGGGTATTGCTGCTATCAAGGACTCCGGTTTTGAGATGCTCCACCATGAGGATCTCGCAGACCGCCCCGATGCCCTCCCCTGGTACTGGCCTTTGGCTGGTGAACTTCGCTACATCCAGTCCGTCGGTGACATCTTCACCATCGTGCGCATGACCACCTGGGGTCGAACCATCGCCCACGGTCTGGCTGGTCTCCTCGAGACCTTCAAGCTTGCCCCTGCTGGAACCAAGAAGACTGCTGACAGTTTGGCTCTTGCCGCCGACTGCCTTGTCGCTGGTGGACGAGACAAGCTCTTCACCCCCATGTACCTCATGGTGGCTCGCAAACCTGCTGCGTAAACAAACAGGTTATGACAACAAATCTTTCAAACAACAATTATCTCATGAGGGTCAAAAAGGAGCAAATTATGCTGGTCGATGATGCACATGCATACATATGAAGTGGCCGACCTTACGATATAGAGGATCCGGAAGGCAGAGGAGTTTAGGGACAATATTGGCTTATAATTGTAATATACATACCAATACAATTTCATCTTTCTTGTCGTTGATAGCAGGTACACTTTAATCTACCACCACAGTCAATCAATCGATCTACTATCAGGCAATGCGGTTTCTTTGTTTCTCCGATGCACCCGTGTTTTTTATTTTCTTTTTTCTTAAATCTTTGGGTGGATTTAGGATGGTCCCTCAATATTCCCCTGGATTCCCCCAACAGACTGGTTAAATGGGTCATAAAGGTTGTGTTCTAAATTCTGATAGGTGCTTGCAACTAGTTGACTACCCTTCCAAAAAGCCAACCTGTGCTGCACTCACTCAATGGCAAGGGTCGTCCAAAGGCGTTGGCTGCAGGCGGGGAGCAAAGAGGGATAAAGCTGCCCGAGCTAACGGAGGGTCGCTCGGGGGGATTTGGAGAGCGGGTACTCAATCAGCCACAGAAAGTAGGTGAGGGCTTAGGTACCTCGCAGTTCCGGCACGATACGTACCGACTGGCCCCAAAAAAAAACTGATAGCTGGCCAGCAGAAGCGTTCTTCGGTGAAATTCCCTCTCTCAACCCGACTTGTTCATCTCTCAACACCAACTTCAGCCCATCATCATTTTTAATTCCCACGTCAAAGTCGACGACCCGGGAATTACGAGAAGCTTGTCCTCTGCAACTTCTTGCCTTTGACGCTTCGTTCTCCTTCTTCGTCGACTCTCTGCCGTCCTCCTTCCGACTCCTGGGTCAATTGGCTATTCAACAAACGCACATCATGTCTCGCATTCTTCGACCCGCAGCTCGCCTCGCTGCTTCGACTCGAGCTATCCGCACTCCTGTTGCTCCTTCAGCTGCTCAGTCTGCCATCACCCGCGCTGCTCTTGCGCGACCCGTTGTTTTTGGTTCCGCCCAGACCCGATCCTACGCCGACAACAGCTCCGGCGTCAAGGAATACACCGTCCGAGATGCGCTCAACGAGGCTCTGGCTGAGGAGCTCGAGCAGAATGAGAAGGTCTTCATTCTGGGAGAGGAGGTTGCCCAATACAACGGTGCCTACAAGGTAACCAAGGGTCTTCTCGACCGCTTCGGTGACAAGCGTGTCATTGACACCCCCATTACCGAGTCTGGTTTCTGTGGTCTCGCTGTCGGTGCTGCCCTCAGTGGTCTTCACCCTGTTGTAAGTGTTACAGCACCCTTTTTATCTTTCAATCAGATTCTGACAATTTCGATCTTAATAGTGTGAGTTCATGACTTTCAACTTCGCCATGCAGGCTATCGATCAGGTTATCAACTCTGCTGCCAAGACCCTCTACATGTCCGGTGGTATCCAGCCCTGCAACATCACCTTCCGTGGTCCCAACGGTTTCGCTGCTGGTGTCGCCGCCCAGCACTCCCAGGACTACTCCGCCTGGTACGGCAGCATTCCCGGTCTCAAGGTCGTCTCCCCCTGGAGCGCTGAGGATGCCAAGGGTCTCCTGAAGGCTGCCATCCGTGACCCCAACCCTGTCGTTGTTCTCGAGAACGAGTTGATGTACGGTCAGAGCTTCCCCATGTCCGAGGCTGCCCAGAAGGACGACTTCGTCATTCCCTTCGGTAAGGCCAAGATTGAGCGATCCGGCAAGGACTTGACCATCGTTTCCCTGAGCCGTACTGTCGGTCAGTCTCTGGTTGCCGCTGAGAACCTCAAGAAGAAGTACGGTGTTGAGGCCGAGGTTATCAACCTGCGATCCATCAAGCCTCTCGATGTTGAGACCATCATTCAGTCTGTTAAGAAGACTCACCGTCTTCTATCCGTCGAGTCTGGCTACCCTGCTTTCGGTGTCGGATCCGAGATCCTCGCCCTGACAATGGAGTACGGCTTCGACTACCTCGATGCTCCCGCTGCCCGAGTCACTGGTGCTGAGGTCCCTACTCCCTATGCCCAGAAGCTTGAGGAGATGTCCTTCCCTACCGAGAAGCTGATTGAGGACTACGCTGCCAAGGTCCTTCGCCTGTAAGAAAAAAAGACAAAAGAGAGAACTTAGTGCTGAGAGAATCCGGTCCAACTGCTTGCACATATCAGGATAGCGCCCAGGCTCATGTGCCCAGCGTGGCAGTGCGTGTCCTACGCTGCTCGTTGTGATCATCGGAATTGAGACGCAGATTAAAATCTGATCCAATTGGCGTATTTGATGGACACTTGTTTGATAGACGTGCGGAAGGAAAGGAAATGTAATTTTATCGCGTGTTGCCATGTATGTTAAGGCACGGCACCCGTCTTATTAATGATCTACCAATTCATATATGTGCTTCAGCAGCTGTGAAAGGCCAGTGTCGTAAGTCAGCTCAGGTATGATGCTGCTAGCGGTTCTTGGAGATTGCAGAGCATGATATCGTTTTAGTCATGACAAAATGCTGGTGGTTTTGGTCAGCAATTCATCTACTAGGCATAAGGTTGTTATAGATGTTCATCGTTGAAGCGACTCGTCTAAAACAATTCCCGATGGCGCTAACCAAACCAAATCTCACCCATATCGCTGGGTACAGGGTAAGTAAAGTGGAGCTGTAAGCTAATGAATATCCCACCATGAATGAATGTTAGAATCACCAACGTCAATGGTGGGGCATTTCTAACTTGGAGCTTTCATCACTTTCATCATCGTATTAAAACGACAAGCTAGAAAAGTGCAGCGCTGGTTGCCTTGAAGTTGCGGAAATTCAGAGGGATGGCTGGCATAGATTCTCTCCTTGAGAAGGGGACTCAAGAGATGGGCCAGCGCCAACCTTCCACTCAGGATCCGGAGGAGCTCAAGCGTCATCTAGAGGAGCTACTCCTCTCACCCTCGCCCGAATTCTCACCAGAATGGCTCAACCGTCTTCAGCAGCGATGGGACTTTGAGGCTGATTACACCTCTCTGTATAAAGTTGCACCACCACACACTCGAACTCTTACTAGATTTCAGCGTCATGGACTTGAGGGTCGTGTCACAGGCTACAAGAACGTCACAGTCCCTGCAAACAGTGCCACGGCCAAGAATTCGACAAGTCTCTCCAGGAAGCCCGCAAATCGTGCTGATTTCGTGAGGGGAGCTGCAGGCTTTTTCCCATTCGCGCCCGGTGGCCTTGAGGGTATTGAGGCGACAGCAGCGTTTGAAGACTCAGTCCACACCGGAGGTATTGCAGAGCCAAGTAATACTGGAAATAAACTGGAACGAGTCATACAGCTGGGTGCCGAAGGGGGCCTGTTAGAGATCGCTCCTGGAATGGGCCGAGGAATTGATTTTACGAAAAAGAAGACAAGTGTCAGCCAAGAAGATGCCAACGCTATCAAGGAGGTGCTTGAAGAAGATCCCGAAGAAGCGAAGATCACGCCCGAGGGCGGCAATGGGGTGTCCCCCGATTCCACCACACCAGATCTAACCGCCGACTCTGGGGAGGACGGTGATGATATCGACGACATTTTACCAGTAGAATTCCCTGCTCTAGAGCCTCATGGAGTCCTTGCCGCCTCGAGTGCCCGCAAAGCTGGTCGTGAGTGGGCGCATATGGTCGACATCAACCACGACATGTCCAACTTCAGAGATCTCGTACCTGATATGGCTAGAGAGTGGCCCTTCGAGCTCGACACTTTTCAAAAGGAAGCAGTATACCACCTGGAGAATGGCGACTCGGTCTTTGTTGCAGCGCATACTTCGGCGGGCAAGACGGTTGTGGCAGAGTATGCAATTGCACTGGCTTCTAAGCATATGACAAAGGCGATTTACACTTCCCCTATCAAGGCGTTGAGCAACCAAAAGTTCCGTGATTTTCGACAAACATTTGATGAGGTGGGCATCCTCACTGGTGATGTCCAGATTAACCCTGAGGCTAGTTGCCTGATCATGACAACGGAGATTCTTCGCAGCATGCTTTACCGAGGAGCTGATCTTATTCGAGATGTCGAGTTCGTTATATTCGATGAAGTTCATTATGTCAACGACTTTGAGCGAGGTGTTGTCTGGGAAGAAGTCATTATAATGTTGCCCGAGCACGTGTCACTCATCCTGCTGTCGGCGACAGTCCCAAACACAAAGGAATTCGCCTCCTGGGTCGGTCGGACGAAACAGAAGGATATCTATGTTATCTCTACTCCAAAGAGACCTGTACCACTTGAGCATTACCTTTGGGCCGGGAAAGACATCCACAAGATTGTGGACTCGGAAAAGAAGTTCATCGAAAAGGGCTGGAAAGATGCACACTTTGCTATTCAGGGTAAGGACAAACAAAAACCAGCAGAAACTACCGTTGCCACGCGCGGAGGCAATCCTCGGGGCAACCAACGCGGCGGTACCCAACGAGGAGGCCCTCAGCGAGGCGGAAGAGGAGGGGGCCAGCAAAGAGGAGGGGTCCAACAGCGTGGCCGCGGAGGACCGCCTCGTGCAAGTCATGCACCTGGTCATATGGGCCGCGGTGGTCGTGCCGGTGGCTTCTCATCTGTTGCGCAGGATAAAAATCTTTGGGTCCATCTCGTACAATACCTCAAGAAGCAAACCCTGCTTCCAGCCTGTATTTTTGTGTTCTCAAAGAAGCGGTGCGAAGAGAACGCCGATGCTCTTAGCAACCAGGACTTTTGTACAGCATCTGAGAAGAGCCACATTCACATGATCATCGAAAAATCAGTTGCAAGATTGAAGCCGGACGACAGGCAGCTTCCACAGATAATCAGACTGAGGGAACTATTGAGCCGAGGTATTGCTGTTCATCATGGTGGACTGTTGCCCATTGTCAAGGAACTGGTCGAGATTCTGTTTGCTCAGACACTGGTCAAAGTGTTGTTTGCTACAGAAACTTTCGCCATGGGTCTCAACCTTCCCACACGCACAGTAGTCTTTTCAGGATATCGCAAGCATGACGGCCACTCATTCCGAAACCTACTACCTGGAGAATACACTCAGATGGCCGGTCGAGCTGGTCGTCGTGGTTTGGATACTGTCGGGTCCGTCATCATTGTGCCACCAGGAGGCCTAGATGACGCGCCTCCCGTTGCAGATCTACGTAACATGATCTTAGGAGAACCTTCAAAGCTACGATCGCAGTTCCGACTGACATATAATATGATCCTGAACCTCCTCCGGGTAGAGGCGCTGAAGATTGAAGAAATGATCAAGCGCAGTTTCTCTGAGCACGCCACTCAACAGCTACTTCCCGAGCACGAAAAGGATGTGAAGCTAGCACAAGCAGATCTAGCCAAGGTCAAACGAGACTCCTGTGAGGTCTGCGATGTTTCAATGGATCAATGTCACCAGGCCTCCCAAGACTTCAAGAAACTCACATTTGACCTTTACAAAGGCCTCCTGGCTATTCCCATAGGGCGCAGGATGTTCTCTCAACACCGTCTTGTCGTATTCAACTGGGATGGCATTCGCTCCATCGGTATTCTTCTGGCTGACGGGATTAGCAACAAGGGCACATCAGAAGATCCGACACTGCATGTATGCGCCATCAAATCCCTTCGAGATCGACGCGATGCCACCGATCAGCTCCCGTTCGTTCCCACATTCCGCAAGTACTTCCATGAGCTTCCGAAGAGCAAAAAGCGTGTGCAAACCAAGACCCTCCATGTTCCACTGAGTGACGTGGAATGCCTCACAAGATGGGTGACCAAGGGCATCGTACCTGAGATTTTTCAGGGCGGAGATGGCTACCACCAGGCGAAGGATCGTCTCCAAGAATTATGTGGCTCGTGGGATGATAGATTGGAAGAGCTGGACTTGTCCCGGATCAAGCAGCTTCAGCTACAGGAGATCGTGGAGAAAAGGATTGAGTTGGTTAAGACGATATCGAATTCCCCTGCTGAACAATGCCCGGAGTTCTTGAAGCACGTAAGTTAACCCATTCTGTTTTGAAGCACCTGTCGATCTTAACCACCACGTAGTTCGCTATGTGCCATGATGAGTGGCTCATCAAGGAGCACATCTCTCAGCTAAAGCAGTCTTTATCGGACCAGAATCTCCAACTTTTACCCGATTATGAACAGCGAGTTCAAGTTCTCAAGGAGCTTGGGTTCATTGACGATGCCACCCGCATTCAGCTCAAGGGCAAGGTTGCGTGTGAAATCCATTCCGGTGATGAATTGGTTCTAACTGAGCTTATTCTCGACAACGTCCTCGCCGATTATGAGCCCGCTGAGATTGCCGCCCTCCTATCTGCTTTTGTGTTCCAAGAGAAGACGGACATGGAACCGTCTTTGACCGGCAACCTTGAGCGCGGAAAAGAGACTATTGTTACCATTTCTGAAAAGGTCAACGACGTACAGACTCGTTTGCAAGTGATTCAGTCTGCTGATGATTCAAACGACTTCGTGTCTCGGCCACGGTTCGGTCTCATGGAGGTCGTTTATGAGTGGGCTCGAGGTATGAGCTTTAAGAACATCACAGGCTTGACCGATGTTCTGGAGGGTACTATTGTGCGAACGATCACACGACTAGATGAGACCTGCCGTGAAGTGAAGAATGCGGCCAGGATTGTGGGTGATCCAGAATTGTACCAAAAGATGCAGCAGGCTCAAGAGATGATCAAGCGGGATATCACAGCAGTGGCAAGTCTTTACATGTAAGCTTAGCATTGAATAGAGTAATTCTTCTGTGCATTTAGAATCGGATGGGAAGCAGAATCCACGAGTACAATGGACGCATGAGAACTGTTGGATGCGGCAGTGTGTCCGCCATGCACACCAGAGGCAGATGAAAAGGAATATTGGGAGGCAGTGACTCCGTTCGGTGTATGATGTTCGTAGCTATAGAAAAGATTCGCATTGTTCTCAAAATAGAGATGAATTTGTGTCGCCTTCCAGTAAAAATCCCCCAACGCCTAACCGTAACCAAAAAGCAACTTGCTCAAAAATCGACTGACCTGCATGAATGCTATCGTCCCGCCGTGAAGGAAATTTTAGAGTTTCCCTTGGACTGGTAGCTCTTGCAGTGCCATGACTATGCACGGAGGGCCCGCAGCCTCTGCTGAAGCTTATCCTCCTCTTCGGCGCTGGGCTCGTTGGTCTGCGCAGGCTCGGCATTTGAAGGCGTCGCTTGGTTGAGTTCCTTGCTAAGCTCGAGGCCAGCATCATCGGCCAGCTTCCCGAGTAGCTCGTGGACCGCGTCTTCACCGACTTGAGTCGAAGTAGATTGGGTGATGGCATCTTGATAGATGCCGTTGGACATGGCGTATTCTTCGTTTTGTTGCTTGAACTGCTCGAGGGTAACAAGAGTCTGTAGGTGGATTAGTTGTGGCCGAGCGTGATAGATATAATGGAAGGCTGACCTTTTCGGGGTTGGTATTCTTCTGGGCCACATTCATAGTTCGCGACGACTGGGCCATCATCTGAGTCATGCGGTTCATTGAGTTGTTGGCCTGAATCTGTGCAGCAGACAGCTCAGCCATGTCGGCCATCTGATCCATCTGCTGGGCGAGCGCCTGCTTGGAAAGTAGCATCTTGGCCTTCTGATACGCCTTTTGCGTCTCGCCCTTCTTGAGGAGATCCTGGATCTGCTTCTTGAGAATAGGGTCCTGCTTGGCGGCCTTTTGGGCCTCGCGACGAGCCTGTTTGGCTTGGAATCGAGCCTGAAACTCGACTTGCATATCGCGAGCCATCTGACGATTCGACATTATGGGCGGGAGGATGTTGGGTTGGCGCAAAAGAGAGGATTTGATGGCAAAAATTTATCGAGCGTTGAATCTGAATTTACGAAATGAGAGGAGGCAGTAAATGTCATGTGAGAGTGATTAGGTTGATAGGTATGGAACCGCCGAGGGCCTAGAATCAAACTGTCGATAACTGGATGCGGGGCGCCACGCATATAGGTTGGAGAAGTGGGCGAATGACGCAACCAACGGAAGCGGATTATTTTGGCGGAGCTTGTCAGCTGGCTGTGGCTCATGCACAGCCACTGGAGGATCATCGGTTTAGGGTAGGTAGGATGCAGAAATTCCGAACGCCAACCTTTCAGTGCATCAACAGAACAGACCTCGTTCATTAGCGATAGGAGTATCTGTGGATCACATACAATCCAGAAAGAGCTTCTTTCGACTTGTGTTCACCTCATGCATTTTAGGTCTTAGATGACTATACATATAGGATTCAGTCGGCGCCAGTGTGTCAATTACAATTCAATTTAACTGCAGAGGAACATATCATAACATAATGAAAGTATCGAGCATACTTCGAGTCCTTGGTTCTATGGAGAAGCATATACATGGATGTATTATAACGTAGGTATCTTCACCGAGAGATGAGACCTCGCATTCGGCTTGAACATTTTGCTGAACCGATTTCACCACACAGAATCACCAATAACCCTAAATAAGGCAGACTAGGAATGAGTAGAACGATATCGAGTTGTCAATATTACCAGACGATATCAGGGGACACCAACGAACACTGATCAATCTACTCTCATTGATCTAATCACTAACCTACCATTGGGCATACCGCTCCTGGTTTACTGTATATTGCCTGCAGGTCCAAGTCAGATTTAGGCGATCGATATTCTGCTTTGTCCAACACCTGGCTCCAGCAGTGTCTGGCCAGAGGGAAACGGGTGGTACCGCAGCGATTGAAGGCTCAGGTTCTAGAAGGGCTCGGCAACAGCAGAGGCTAGGGAGCGGTCAGTGTAACGGCTGCTAAGTTTTAGCTGCTCAGACTTGACTCGAGGAGGTTCCAGATGGGAATCTCACTCACTCATATGGGCACTGACAATTGATGTCTGATCTTGAGATTGAGTGGATTCACGGTGCTTCCATCGACTTCTTCACAGGGATGCAGCGGCAAACCTGACACAATTTGAATGACGTTTGTAGAGATGAACTAATATCCGGCAATGGGGTCTGAGATTAATTGGCTCAATTAAGCTCAAATGAGGATTGAAATTGCCGACCAGGGTAACGGATACAGTCCGACATGTGCGTTTGGAATGGGAAAACTCTCTGATGTCCGGAACTCGACGGTGTGCAACTCCATCGTTCGACTATTGTAGCAATATGGAACTATCGCTCCGACGGAATAATTATTGCTCCCACTATTGTAACCAAAGGGCGAAGCGAGGGACCTAACTTATTAGTTCGAGGTGACCGTCAGGGTCCCTTCATTCCTAGGCGATAGAAGGGGTTAAGAAAGGGGTCCTGGTTGGTGAAGATCAGGGTCAACCAAATCAGCCTCTTCTCTTCAGCCGTCGGGTATGTATAACTGCAACAGCGACAGAGCAGAACGGGGTAGAGACCGGGAGTGGGAAAATCACTGAACGAGAAAAAAGTTGAAACTGATAATCACTTCTGAGACGGATGGGAAACAAGAAACATATGATGAATGGTGATATTTATCTATGTATGTATGTATGTATGTATGTATGTATGTATGTATGTATGTATGTATGTATGTATGTATGTATGTATGTATGTATGTATGTATGTATGTATGAATGAATATATGTACGTATAACAGCTGTAAAGCAATAATAACTTGATAACAAACGTGATGCATATTGCGTTTCTCCCTGCAGGACTCTCGGTTCTCACCTGTCACCCTCCCCTGTGGCCGTTGGCATGTCTCTCCCTTCCGTGTCTCAGGAATCCCCTGTCCTTCTCATGTGTAATTGACGGCTGGTAGATTCGCCTAGATTCCCGCTCGCTTGTTGAGATCCTCTTTAACTTTCTCAGGTAGAGTACGTACTTTAGCTTGTTCAGTTTCGCCAAGATGAGGGGCCCCATTCTCCAATCCCAGCTGCATACATACAATACTGCACAAGAGGCTATAGCCATCTAGCTTCACATTCCAAGCTTCGGGGATGCAAGCCGATGGATGCACATGTCTGATGAATTGGCGGTCATTGCAGGGAAAGACACATGGAGTTAGCAGTGGGTATTGAGGCTTGTTGAGTGAAAGCTGAACTCTGTGGAGGCCGAGGCGCCTTTGGTATTCCAACCACTAAACGAAGCTAGGTAGGATTGATTGATGTTAATCTTGGGGTGATATTTCGACGAGGACATTCCCGATCAACCTTTATCAGATCCAATCTCATCAAGGTGCGTGCTACGTTACCCGACTGCTCGGGCATTGCATTACAGTACAGTATTGTATTGGTTGTGGGGAGGAACGAAAGCAATTAACTTCCCACATTTAACCTTGCCAACGTATAGTGCAGTTCGACGATGGCAATGATGGGGTTTCTGGTGGATACTTATGGAGATACAGACGTCGAAAATTCCAGACATTCTCAACCAGCCCGCGAAACAAAACGAGGAGGTGGTAGCAATGGTGGGCTTCCTTTGGTGTTGACGGATAGGTCCCCGGTAGGGCCGGCGGTATTCTTTTATTGGAACGGAACACGCATATGAGGTCCACCGCGTATACGGATAGTGATACATACCTACTGTACAGCACATGAAGCACTGATTATTGGATTGAGGTGATGTCGGTCAGCGTCAGCCCAGGTATAGACATAGACTATAGTATTGACTGACTGTACCGTCCTGCATCCCGCTGATCGGGAGCAAAAAGAGGCATGTCTTACGATGTCTGCATGCACAAGAATAAGCGGTGATAGATATAATGCGCAATGTTTAGTTCTCTTCCCCGAACATTGAATTGGAGGGGTAATAGCAACCAGTTAGGTACCTAGTTACCCATTCAGGCAGTTGCTCAAGCTTTTTGATGGCTGACTAACTCAACAAGTTAATTGCCTCTTCCCGTCACATACCAATCAATAGATGATGGGTGGGATGGATAAAAGCTTACGGCTTATGGTTTTGTATCCGTCCTGAAATGCTGTCTCCCTTGACCATCACTATCGTCATAGTATTGCCCTGCTTCGACTCTGTGCTGTTTCTCCCTTTGTCGAGTTGGCGTGGCTTGGGTGGATTGGTGGATCCGCAGCTCGGACTTGGTGGAGAGCTTACGAGGTGTAGCCTGTGGGCTTAGAGGCTGGAGGTAGGCTGACTGTGTTTGCACAGTACATCCACTCTATTTTAAGGTACGAATACAGTACGAACTTGATGCAGAAAAGACTGGGAAAGGATTCGCCAGTCTCATTCACTCATCTATCTTCCTTGATTTCCATTCTTGGAAGCTGAGGTGATCTCATCATTGTGCAGCTAAAAACATCCATATACTGTACTGTACCATAAGGACTGACGATTTAGCCTTCGAAAAGAGGGGTTGAAACAACTGTTGAATCACACACAAAAAAGAAAACACCGAAAACAAAGAAAGCTTCTTTAATGTTGTGTTGATCCATATCAGTGCGGCTTGTTGGTGGTGTGGCGTGGTAATATGCGTAATGCGTAACGTAGCAAACGAAGGGAAGGAAGGAACCACGGCATTTAAATGGTTCCAATGAATACAGTACAGTACACAAAGTGCAACCTCGACGTAAATGGCTGATGCGTATTGAGGAAATACGGGAGCCTGCTTACTAGGTAGGTAGGTACTTTACGAAGCATTTGCAGCGCCGTCATCTCATCTCAACATCAAGGTTTATTGCCTCCTTTTTCTTCTTAAATTCAGAGATTCGACTCGATTCGATTCGACTCTGCTATTCTAGACAGTAAGTAGACTATCCATAGGGAGTCGGTCGCACCATGATCGAATAGAGGCGTAAGGAGCAACTAGGTCCGTTATTGCCAAAGAACGGCGTCTCTAGCCTTTAGGTAGTCTCCAAGACCGCAGCGTGGTCAATCAATGGCGGGCGCCTCAAGTTCAGTCTCACATCCTCCGATTGATCAACCCCCTTTTTTTGGAAACTCGAACGGCCGATGGGTCCACATTCCGCCAATAGCACTGTGAGGAGAGCCCTGTGGAGAAATCTCTAAGCCCCCCTGCGGTTGCGTTGAGTGTTTCCATTCCCCTTCAGCTCTTTTTAGGTGGTTCCTCCCTCTTCCCCGGTGGGGTAGAACTGCGTGTCGCTCGGTGGCTCTCCCTCTCTCTTTGACTTCCATGTCTTGCAAGCCAGCCCGGCCCATCCTGGATCAGGCTTCAGCCTTCAGGGGGGCGCAAGACAAGTGCATCCCGGCTCCCAAAGGGTTCTTTCCGAGACACCTTCCCCCTTTGGGTCCCCAAAGCACGTTCAGGGGTGGTATTTCAGGGGCTGGTGCCTCAGGCTGTCAGATCTGCCGAGCTGTGCCCCTCCAAACTCTCAACGTGTCCTCAAGAGATAAAGAGGGCCTGTCCGCTCCATCCAACCTGTCCTGAAATCACAAGCCAACCGACAACCACCCAGCGAAAGGTCACGAAGAGAGCGCTTTGTCAAGTGAACAATCTGTCCTTTTCATCCTCTTGGAGTGTGCCCTATTCGTCATCACCCTGTCTGACTCATCACGTCTAGCAAGGCAACGACAATCAAGACTAGTCCCTGACTCACACTTACTTGATCGAGTCTTGTGATTCTGGTGGTGGAACATCGCTGCCTGTCTCTTATGCAACTCTAATAACCAACGGCTATCCCCATAATATCCGACCTGTCTCCGCTGCATATCTGATATCGAGAGCATAACCCATTACTGCCCTCTATCATACAGCTACCTATACACAACACAACAACTTAATTATACCAAACACAGAACGCCAAACATGGAGTACCAACAAACATTACCAACCGACAAGTTCCAGCACTCGCCGGCCGAGTCTTTAATGTCAATTTCAGGGGACAGCTTCACATCGCTGTTCGACGTGACTACTCCTAGTGCCACTTCAACCATGAACCCAATGGAGATGATGACTCCCAAGTCTTTCACCGAGGACCAGATCCCCTCATCACTCCCCAGAATTAAGCAAGAAGAGGGTGTATCAACACCATCACCATCACCCGGCCCTGAGAAGAAGACGGCCAAGAAGCGAAAGTCATGGGGTCAGGTCCTACCTGAGCCCAAGACAAACCTACCTCCTAGGTACGAAGACATTTCAACGCATTTTTCTTTCGCGTCCACTAACACTCCATCCAGAAAGCGAGCCAAGACTGAGGACGAGAAGGAGCAACGTCGCGTCGAGCGAGTTCTTCGAAATCGCCGCGCTGCCCAGTCTTCGCGTGAACGCAAGAGGCTAGAGGTAGAGGCTCTCGAAAAGAGAAACCAGGAGCTCGAGCAAGCTGTTATGGCTGCCGAGCAAGCCAATGCCAAACTCATGATGGAGCTGGAGCAAATTCGTCGCTCTGGTGGCGTCTCATATCCTCCCTCTGTTTTGGACTCTTTCCGAGTCAACCCTTCACTATCGCGGGAGCTCTTCAGCGAGCCTATTGATGGCCTAGTTCCCTCTAGCACAACTGTCGACCCAACAGCACTTTCCCCCGTTCTATCACCGGTAGCCGAATCGGCTGAAGAGATCGTCGAACAGAAGCCATCGAATGAGGTCAAGCTGGAACCTACTGAAAGCACCTCTCCCGACCTGACACAACGTCCTGCCGCGATGTTGTCTGACCTGCAGTGTCACAAGTCGGCGGAGATGCCCAAGTCGTTCCCAGCGCCGCCAACCTCGATGCCGCCAACCTCGGCCTCGCTCCCGCCCTTCCAGGCGATGCTGCTTTCAGCCTTGGCAACTCTGACCTTCTGCCAACGCCCCTTGACACAGATCGCTATGTCCTTGAAAACGGGTATCTCTCTTCATCCGACTCCTCAATTATTGGCGACGATAATATGGTTGGTGACGCTCCCGCGTTCGGCCTCCACGACGACTTCGACCTCAGCCTTTGGCTCAACGAAGACAACACCATCTCGTCAGAATCTATGGCAACGAGCGACTTCGCCGCTGCGATCCAGGGCCTCGAGCCCAAGATCTACGAACCTGAGAATCAAGTCTCTTCGGAAAATCCTAACCAGCAGCCCCATCCTGGCGCGTCCTCTCATGGATGCGACGTTGGTGGCATTGCGGTTGGTGTCTGAGAGATGTGAGGACAGAATCGAGATCTTGAGGCGCGGAACCGACGGATCGCGCGGCCAAGACGAGTTGACAAGATATCTGGCTTGTATGGCTTTGCCTTCGCGTGAACTACTGATAACGATCCTCTGGACAATCCAATCAGAGGTACGACGAAGTCAACGTGGTACCGGCGGAGTTCTCAACCCCAAGACTCGCTTCTCATCACATAGACGCCAAACAACCAAACAATCTGTTTCGCCGGTTATTTCGGAGACAGAGAATAATTGGACAGGATCTTGAGGATTTACTCTATAAGATGGACTGTTGTAATGTGTTTACGCTCTGATTTGTTTGAAAAACCAACGGTGGTGCAAGGCGTAAAGGAACAATGTCCCAGGAGGGACCGGTAAACTACCTATAGGATAGGTCTTTTGTAACAAATACAATGAACCGCTCAAAGAAGCGCATGATCGTCTCAATCTTTTCCCCCCCTATGCGTAATCCTCTCTTGGTTTCAATATCAGCGGTTGCAGATGTCACGCAGGCCTTCATCGAATACTGTGTTTGCTTTCAGCTACAATGCTCTGGTCACTTGTCTCGATGGACCTCTGGACCATGTCTAGTTGCAAGCAAAGCGTATTACGCATGAGCTACGGTTTCATGAAGACGGATCTTTGCTTTCAAGTCTATTTGTACGCCTGTCTACAACGATGCTCTACCCTTCCATATACCTACCTACCTGTCCGGGCTGTGAAAAGTTCATATGTACTAACGTCTCGAATACTCAATTCTTCGGTACGAAAATTCTATTAATAATCAATGGATTGGCAAACCCATGATATTCAGAGTCATATCTCATAAGAACAGCATCAACTAGTATCTCTATTTATCACAACGCCAGACGCCACGTTCCAGAACATATTACCATAGCCCTTCCATCTCTTGCATCGCTGCTTCCTCATCTTCGTAGGCGTTCGCGCTCTTGCCCCCCTTTTTCGTTTCGTGTCGATCTACTTTTGCTGTCTGATCTTGAGTCTCAGCCTCTGCCATGAGGGCATCTAAGTCCTCGTCGTCCGTAGCTGGACGATCCGATTCTGAGACCCTCGTCCGATCCTGCCCTTCTGCTTCAGCCATTAATGCGTCAAGATCATCCTCGTCTGGTTCTGCTTGTGCAAGCCTCTCTTTATGGGATTTATGTTGACCCTCTGCCTCTGCGATTAGAGCCTCAAGATCGTCTTCCTCAGGGACATCGTTGCGAATAGGCACAATTGGTCGAGATGGTCGTGGTGTGGCGCCATAGAGATCATCATCGTCTGGCACATCTCGGCCTTGCTCTAGAGTTTTTGGCCTTTCAGCTTCTAATGGTTGTGTAGTCGTTTGATCCATGGGCCTCGATACACTGTCCCTACCACCAAAGGGGTCATCTCCTTCACTGTCGGCCGTAGTGTTCTTGGGTTTGCCTTCATTGATATACTCGTTTCGTGCGATCATGACTTGCTTTTTGTGGCCTGCTTTTTCGACCATGTTAAGAGCATCGAGAAACTTTGCTTTTGGGAAGAGGTCGTCAAGCCAAAGTTGATAGAAGGAGAGGAGTCGCGAGGCATCTGAAAACTGCAAGTTGTCAGCATGCTTGAAGTGAGCAGATTGCCAGATGAGCGCATACCTCATGGCCTTTGCCCTTGATCTTTAAATCTCGTGCTCTTTGTTTTAGCTTGGGTATGCCTTTAGGACCAAGGAGCCTGCCAATATATCAGTGATATACGTGGGGTATTGTGAAATTTCCTCGACGAACCTTTCTTCGTCAAGCTTGACATTGGGAGCTCGAGGGCGCTTCTTGACATCGACCTCTTCATCAATTCCAAGGCCGGAATCTGGCTCTTTGCGCTTCTTGTTGGCTTCTTCTGGTGGAGGAGATGCAAAAGGATCGTCTGAAAGGTCTGCAACGTCGTAATTATCTAGCCCATTAATGGGGTCAGAGTCCAGTGCTGGCATCGTGAAATCGCTTGCTATGAGGGATATGTAAATTGGAGTACTTGGGAACGTAATGCGCAAGTAAACTTAGTATCAACTGACAGTTAGACGCGTCTCGTTTGGCGTGAGACGCGTCGTGAGCTTAATTGACCTGCTACCCCACCAGATACCATGCGACCAATTAGCGGCAGCCTCGATGGGCTGACCGCACGTGATTGTATCCTGAGGCATCAAGACTTGGGCTCCAGCTTCTGAGTGTACCGAAACCGAGGACCTCGAAAGGCCTATTGATAGTATTCAAGGAATTGTCACGGACGACGCATCACACAATGGCTGAGACCGCGACTAAGCAGGCGACCCCGTCCTTTGTCGGGACCAGCAAGGTCGTCCAGACCGATTATCCCGTAAGTGACTATGCAATTGACCCTACAAGCACTGTCACTAAAGAATGATGTTATAGCTCATCGACAACGATCCGTACGTAATCTAAGCTCTCCCGATACCTGAAGATGGCGACTTGCGCTGAGCGGACTCACTCCCTTCGATGCGATTGAATGAATAAGGATTGTTGGTTCGTGGGAATTGCTGACCCTCGGTAGTCATTTCAAGCGAGTCGTTGGATATGCACGAACCTCGGATTACCTCGCCGGTACCGCTGCTGCTGCTTTCGCTCCTGCCGCCCTCTACGCCCTCGAGAAGTTTTCTCCATCACATGTAGGAAAGGGAGGTCTCGCTAAGGCCATGCGACTGGCTGGAGGTGTCGGTGTTTTGGGTGGCTTTCTCTACTTCTACCAGCGATCGGCCCGTACGTCCTTGCCATTCGAGCACAAGCTGGAACACGCCAAGCTAACGTTACTGAACAGTCCGATTCTACGGCGCTACTGAGAATTCCCGCGAGATTGAGATGGATATGCGGGAGATGGTTGATAAGGTCAAGAAGGGAGAGCCTCTGTATGGTGTTAGCCGGCTGAGCCCTCATCTTCAGGGTGTTGCTGCTCGACAGAGCAGATACTCTGCTTTGTTTCTGAGCACGATCCCCTGGTTCAACTTTGTCAACCATAACCAGCATGGTGTCGACACAGCCAAGTACTATCAACAGGCTGAACGAGAATTGGAGGCGGAGCGCTCGTGAACAATAACAACCGCAGGATTTCAGCAGGCACGGAAGGGAGTTTAAGAAAGAAAAGGAGTGTATTTTACCAGCGGAGGAGGGCACTTCATCAACGGCCTGGCGAGTTCTCTTGAGATATGGAAATAAATTTCTTGAACCATTATTCCTTTATGTAAAACCTGAGTGTACCTCCTCATCTTTCACTATTTTAGTGTTCCCAGCACGACAAGGAACGTGCTGACTTGGTCGGCATCTCTGCTTAGCTAGCCAGAGTTCATCTCAAGAAGTTGAGAGAGTACGGCTTATCAGATACAGATACTTTGTGCTCCTTCCTAATCGGCAAGCGTTACCTGTGTATCTCCGACTAGAGTAAGTAACGAATTCATGACTACTTGTGTAAGATTGATGTAGTAACGTTTCTGTTTACCAACCAGCCACCCGCTCTATCAACATCGGTAAAGCAATGAATGTGACACGCGAGGCACAGTAGTGATGCCTTTTAGGATCAATGATACTATAGCTAGAGACCAAGACTTTGAATCCACTTGGGATGAGTTCCAGGTCCGTCCAACTCCGTCCAACTCCGGACCTCACGATGAGTTGTCGTCGGGAACCGGCCAACTCCGCCTGACGGCAAGACGATGGTAACCAATCAAAGCACAAGTAATTCACGTTTCGACCACAAAGACAGATTCAATCCGCAACAACTTCCTAAAGAGGATCTGTGAGGCGAGTGTTTTTTTTTTTCCTTTGCTCGGTCACTAAATTCTCGATTCCTTCCTTTCTCTTATACATACATACTATCTATCTGTGATTCAATACGAAGAATTCGGGCAATCCATATCTAACAGTGGTTCTAATAACTAACTTGCTTACCGCACCTGTCAGCTTACAACACAACAAGATGGACTCAGTTTCAGCAGAACCGTCTATGAACTTGCCCGTGATAGACCTTGATGTCTATCTAAACAACCCTATCGACTCGGAGGCCGTGCAAGAAGAATGCCGCAAAGCAGCCAGCGCCCTCATTACCTACGGCGCTCTTGTACTCCATGATAGCCGTGTCTCTGAAGAAGACAACTCAACTTTTCTTGATATCCTTGAGGACTACTTTGCACAGCCCACAGAAGTCCTTAAGAAAGACGAAAAGCCTGAGCTGAGCTACCAGATTGGTGTCACTCTAGAAAACACTGAAAAGCCCAAGTGTGCGGTTGATGAGCCATGCCTAGATGTTATACAGAGACTTGATCCGTCGCAAAGGCCGCTGGATATCACAGCGCACTCTCCCGACCCAAAATGCAGATTCTTCTGGAGGATGGGCGAGCAGCCGCCTTTTGAGACCGAGTTCCCTGGTCTGAACGCCGCAAATGTCGTGCCTGAAGCCCCTCACATCAAGGACCGTTGGGAGCCAGCCATGAACCAATGGGGTACATCTATGAAAAGCGCGTAAGTATGGAAGCTGATTACTCCTGGGTTAGCCTGTTACTGATTGCCATATGTGTCAAGTGTCTCTAAGCTCGCAGAAATGGCCGCTGTTGGCCTTGACTTGCCGGCTCAATTCTTCAGTGATGCCGGAAAATATGGGTTGGTGCCTTTCGCGCCCTATCATCTCAGTCTTATAGGCTTACAAGCTACGCAGACCTCACCTTCTTGCCCCAACAGCCTCAGACTTGAACAAATATGGCCAGAAGGATACCATCCTGGCCGGCTTTCATACTGACCTCAACTTTCTCACTATCCACGGGCGCTCCCGCTACCCAGGCCTTCATATCTGGGCTCGCAACACTGGAAGCCGTATTGCCGTAAAGATCCCACCTGGAAACTACCTCTTAGTCCAAGCGGGTAAACAGCTTGAGCATATCACCGGCGGACTCATCAAAGCCGGTTTCCATGAGGTTATTGTTAATGAGAAAACGATCGAGACAATAGAAAAGCGGAAGCGCGAGTTCCCTGACAGGCCTCTTGTGAGGATATCCAGTACCTTGTTCTGGCACTTGGGGAGTGACATTGATCTCACGCCTGTGCCCAACCTCGCGGCGAGAGCCAAGGAAGTCAGAGAGCGCCAGAAAGAACTAGGAAGAGATGAGGGACGCGAGACTGAGTACCCTCCTATGAAGGTCGGCCACCAAGTGCAGGCGTACGTTGACACCCCTTTTGGCAACCAACTATCTTTGTCACTGACCACGATACAGGGAACTGAAACATATTGCTTTGATGACTTGATAGCGAGTTCGTAGGTGGACACTAGAGCGATCATTTATGACTGCACGGAACGAAAGCTGGCTGGCAACAGACGGGCTCGCTCGAGTTAACAAAGAAAACCCAACTGTAGATTACGGTCTCAGATGAGTCACCTGGAGTGCAGTAGACTCGTTGATCTAGTCAGGGATTCAAGAATGCATGCTGTCAATGTTGTTCCCAGGACGTTATCTCAGCACTTTCTTAGATCCGTATTTGTGTCATGGCTGTGCTAGTTTTCTCTTCGACCAAAGCATTTATCCGCCATAGCGGAAGTTGCAAGACAGTAAGAAAAACTCCTTTAGTCCTCGCATAACCTGGCTCAATCTAACATGAATTGTCTGTTTCATTGTGTAGTTCAGCATTATATCATAATTTGACTCCGGACCACTCGCACTAACATTTACTACAACTATAAAAACACAACGATGATATTTTTTTGGGGGGTATCTTGAGATCCTACTCTCTCTGTTCAACAAACACTGACACTTCAAATAGTCCTCCAGCTTTTACAAATGTTTCAAGTCTCTTTTTCTCGGGGAAGGGTAGTTTCGGCCACCTTACCTCCCTCAGATCCACCATGGTCAGAACCATTCTCCTTGGGTGCGGCTGTATTATTAACAGTTGTGTTGTTGGTGGTGTTATGGGGAGGATTGTCTTCTCGCCAAAAGTCCTTCTTGCCATGAGCGAGTCTGTTCATCCATGGAGGCAAGAAACCACCAGGGATGCGCCAGGTCCAGCCGTCTCTTTCCTCATAGTTGGGAGGCACGATGCGACCCCCAGAAGCAAGCTTGATGAGCAAGACGATAGTGTTGATGACCATGTAAGTGCAGATACCAGCAATCAGACCATCGGCAATGGAGTAGGCAAACGGCATGATGGCGATGGTGAGGAAAGCTGGTACAGCATCTCCCATGTATCTCCAGTTGATCTCAGTCACAGCACCAACCATCATAGAACCGACGAGAACCAGAACGCAGCCCGTGGCCCAGGGAGGGATAGATGCGAAGATGGGCGCGAAGAAGATGGAGATAAAGAAACAGATTCCGGCAACCATAGCAGTCAGACCAGTCTTACCACCCTCGGAGATACCGGCACCAGACTCAACAAAAGCAGTAACAGGAGGGACACCGAGAACAGCACCAATGGAAATGCTGAGAGCATCCACCATATAGGCGATGGAAGAGCCCTCGAAGTCCTGGGTGACGGGGTCGACAAGGTCGGCGAAACGTGCCATACCATACAGTGTACCAGTGCAGTCAAGGATGTCAACGTACAAGAAGGTAATGAGTGCCAAACCGAACTGACCACTGTGGCCTGAGATGTCGAATTGGAGAACGTTGAGCGTACGTTTGATCTGGTGAAAGTCGACTACCTTCTTGAAGAAGTTGAATCGATCATCGCCAAGTGTGTCGTTGGGGAAGTATGTGACATCAGTGCCTCTTGGCCAAGAGATGATGCTGACAAGCAAGATTCCAGCAATGACAGCGCCCTTGACTCGGTACATCATGAGCAGCACGGTGAAGATACCACCGCAGAAAATACCAATCCACATAGCCGGGTTCCTCATCTTTTGGGAAGAAGGGCACAGTCCTGTAGCAGGATCTCGAAAGCTGGATTCGCAACCTGCCAGCTCCAAAGGAGTGGAAACATTGCCAACGATAAGGCCAATACCCTCACTGTAAGTAAGACCAATGAGTGTCAAGAAGAGGCCAATACCAACGCTGGTGGCAAGCTTGATACAACGGGGAATGGCACGAGCCAGCCATTGACGCATACCAAAAATGGCAAGGCCGAAGAAGATGAAGCCCTCAATGAAAATGGCTGTAAGAGCAAGCTCATACGGCACGGGACCAGAGCCACTGGGGCCAACGACCGTGTAAGTGAAGTACGCATTCAGACCCATTCCAGGAGCGAGACCGACTGGGAGATTGGCGAAGAGACCCATGAAGAACGTAGCCAAAGCAGAGATGGCAGCAGTTGCAGTGACAGCATCGCGCTTGACATCGGCAACACAGAGCTGGTAAGCATCATCTGGCACACAGGCACCATCCTTATACGCAGGACAGACACAGGTGCCGCCAGATTCGGAAACAATCGAAGAGTTTACAGCAATGATGTATGCCATGGCAAAGAAGGTGGCGAGGCCAGCTCGGATCTCGGTGAAGAAGAGGGAGCCCTTGCGCTCACGAGGCTACCGCGAGGTCTTGTCAGCGATGCGATTGAGACCACAGGAGCTTGGAATGACTTACATGACCGGATCCTTCAAGCTGAAACCAACGGCCAACAGCGCTGGCCGCGATCTTGTGATTTGCGTTCTCCATCCAACCCATCTTGAAAGTCAAGTCGGCAGCAAAGTGTGACGAAAAGATGTACAGGACTCGAGCAATGTTCCAAAAGTCAAGGGACAAACTAGACCGGCAGACAAGAGGAAAAAAAGTCCAAAAAGAAGCTGAAGGACGGGGAGCGACAGCCTTTTTAGACTAGCAGCGAGGCCAATGTTCTGGGCGAAACAACTAGTCTTTTACAGTTAGTTCCTTTTGCTTCAGCTTCAACAGATAGCTGGCCAACTGTGTGCCTCCGATAAAGATTAATGGAGTAAAAGGCTTGAACTAGTGACGACCAGAGGCAGGAATGTGGGATAATCAATGGGGGTCAGAGCTGCTGACTTATAAATGGACGAGATAAGAGACTGGGGATGTTCTTGAACCCATGGATGAGTTCAAATCAAATCCCCAGGATACAAAGAAGGTTGTACATTGGTGTGCAAGGGCGTCTTGGGAGACAAAAGACCCGGACAGGGTAATTGAACTAGAGACTTGCCGAGGGAAGTACAAAGAGAGTGCTTGTAAAAAGTAAGGTATAACCTCGTACGTACGTGGTGTAAGGGATCCTAGTAATGCAATGCGCAAGTGGTATACTCGCAGAATGCAACTGTCGTTTTGGGACAAGGCAATACGGCGGAAAGTAACGGTCCCGATTGCAGACTGCTGATAGGAAGACGGCGCAATGCGACGACGGGCGAGCGTACCGTATTGGGGAAGAGAATAAGGTAGCGTTCCGATATCAAGGGTCCTGCGAAGAGGTCCAAATAGCGACTCAAGAGGAACTTGGACGTAGTAGTAAGCCCTAGCAAGGTTGGAAGAGCTCGGGGTAGGTAGTGAACTAGGTAATTGATTGATGTTTCGCGTGTATAGAGTGAGTATCCGTAGTCTAGCCCGTCAAAATTGTCGAGTTTTTGGTGCGGCGGAGACAAGACCCTGGATAGACGAGGGAAAGAAGATGCAGCGAAGAGCTAAAATCACGACAAAATGTCTGTGATCCCAGCACAAAAGGCTTGCAGGCGAGATTCTTGATGTTGCGCAAGAGAAGAAAGAGGAAGAGGAAGAGAGAAAAGAGGAAAGGGAAAAAAAGAGAGAGAAAAAAAAAGAGAGGACCAAAAATGCGGAAGGCGAATTCGTGATAGTCGCTAATAATGGGCAGCTCCTGCCCCAGGATCAAACAAAACTAAACCAAGCCAAGCCTGACCCAAAGATACTGAACTCCGCTAAAATCAAGAGGCAGGTACGAATTGGCCGGAAATACCGAGGTCGAGATCAATCGTACGGATACAGCACAGTATTTTTCCCTTCTTAATCCCCATATTTCCTTTCGTCCCATTAAAAATTTTGCTCCGTTGAAATTGGGAGCTTGAGTGGACTGAACCCTTCTCCTTCTGCGCTTGCCCAAAACGTTATCGCCCCTCGGGCCCAGGAACCGCGCCAGTCTGCAAGCCATCGCGCGGGTAACGTGGAGTCGACAGCGATAGCGGCGCGGGTACAACGCCACGCACGAGACGGTGGTCCAGATACAGGCCTCGAATTTTAACCATTCAATTGAAACGGCCCAGACGGTGTGAACAATCCAATACTGGCTCTGGTGGCTTTTAATCGCGTGGCATCTCAGACTTGACAGTCTCTCCAATTCTGATCATGACCGGCTCTTCGTGATGGACTTGACACTGCCCGCCAACGAGTCTTGGTCTTATTCTTGTGTAGCTACTAACCTAGGGAGGAAGTGACTCGAGCGAGGAAGACTCAGCTCGTAGGAGATACAAGTCTCAAGTGGACGGGAGGATCCTATATCAAATCAAGTACTGTTGTATCGATCGATCTTGTGCTTATCTGCTTCGTTGGTCGGTTGCACAAGGTGGCACAAACCACAGCTGAGACAGAGTGCAAGATGATGGCTGAACACCGGTTTGATCGACGGATAGGACAGCGGCGGTCTGCGATGGTTCACCTTTCCCTTGATTATTGAGACTGAGACCTAGAGATAGTCAAGTGCCTTTTGGAGCAACGTCAGTGGGATTGATTGGTGGTCTGTCAAGTACATGTTGACCATTTATCAATTAAAGCCAGACCGTTGCAGATGGGTACCTACCCTCATCGTCTTTATTAACGGGGCCAGGCTTGCCGGGTGTTTAAGATTGTGGCTGAAGCCCACCCCACCTCTGTAGGCCCGAGTCTGATCAAGTACTCTGTACCGTCGCGTGCGCTGACACTGTGCGCAAAAGAGTCGCCCATATCTTTACCTCCACTGTCCGTAACAGATTATCTATCGGTTGCGATAAGCTAAGACCCAGAAAAGGGCCGTCCTCCGGACTTTATCCTTTATCGCACAAGATCGAGTTTCGGCTGCTAACAGTTTTTAGTGAAGGAAATCATATGTCACTTTCAATGGCCGAAATATCCCGATGCTTTCACTCAACCTTGGTGGTAACAAATCAGTACCTATGTATTACTGACTGATTGAAGCGTGTTCATCCAAGAGCCCTTTCAATGTTTCAACCACTGCATCTCGGACTTATTCCATTCAGTGTCATTGTGCTTCACTTCTGTCGCCGAATAGCCAATGCGTAACCATAGCCAAGCACACAAGCATTATCGTCACGAGTCACAGCTAACAAATGTTGCCTATAGCACCTCGCTCGACGGTTACTCAAGCCGAAAGGAACAAGAATGGACAAAACACCCCCCAGGCTCAAACCGAAAGCAGAGTACAAAACGTGTGCGCACACCTTTGCATCCCAAAGGTAGCTCTTTCAGAGCCGCCCTTCTCGTTGTATAACATGAACTACTGAACCCGAGGCACCATGGGATGGGACTGATAGCCCAGTTTCACTTACTCACTGCCGGCCTCCCGGCACTTGGTATTAACCGTCTTTCCGGATTCCCAGACCAAAACAAGCACTTGATTACCGGTAATTGTTCAAGGTACGTAAGTGCCTATCCAAGGTACTAAGGGAGGGAATGCAGGTCTTTAGTCTTAGTCGGCAGGCCTTTTAGAGACCTCTGAACTCCAGAGCTTTATTCTTGATCCTGATGGTAGTTACCAAAGTGACGACTGCATCAGCCAGCAGTACTCACCGCCATTGTCTTCTTCTTTTTTCCCTTTGGTGTGTGTACGGAAAATGTGAGTTCCAGCTTTGTCCTCCCAAGGCTTGATGGTCAGTTACCGACAAGTAAGACAAGGCGTCTAACGAATGGCACTGCACCACAGTTTGGATGGAGGATGCATGTCGTCCACAGGCCACTGTCACCCCAGGTTTAATCATGCAATGTGATGGCATGGATGAACCCTTGTCTCTGCGTGTCGACGTGAGTTTAAATAGGATCGGCTGAGACAAAACCTCCGACGCGACAAGCAATCCCGGTCCATCAAGCTGCGATCATTTTAGTGTCAATTCACCGGAGCTGTGTTGTAGAATGTACAAGTCGAAAGAGACATATATCTCTTCTTGTTGGTTCATTGCTATGACAGTCAAAGACAAAGCTGCCTTTCAAACCTGGCGAGCCATGCCAGAATGCCTAGTAGATTTGTGTAACCCATACCTACTTAGCTTGTAGGGGAAAGTGTCATATAATGGTATATGCGAAATTTATTCATATCATGGTTTTCCCCCCTCATCGTCGGATTACTACGACTGGATTGGTAGTCCAGAGACCACTGTCAGTAGGCTGACAACAAACGGCGGCCGGTGGAAATCTTTCTATCATCCTGGTCGTACAGCACACGTTTCCATATGACATTCGCTGGATACCTACAACGAAAAGTGGGAGATTCCCTTTCTACCCTCAAACAGTTGGCCACCATTTTTCGGGTCAAGAATCAATCAGAATCGAGGTTGTGACGTCAATCAGCTGAGCCATTTAGTCTTATGACGTCGAGTATGCAGGGTCTAGACAAATTCCACGTCGGTTCCCCACGAAACTTGTCAAGCTGACGGCTGGATGGCTGGTATTTCCACCCGGAAATGCAGCTCTACGCCATTCTTCTGGCCTTGGTTTGGTGATTTGGTGAACTGAACTGTACTGTAACTCTATAGTCTAAAGATATATGCAGGATATTAAATCTTTTGTGCTTGATGAATGACGAGGACCGCCACCTAGGTAGGCAGTCTCACCCAGTACTGCACCCGACCATTAGTGCCATATCCGGGGGCTTCCTCTGCATCGGATGCTGTGACATCCTTACTTCTCATGCCTACCTAGGTAGGTCACGTCCCCTGCCGGCAATAATAACCTACCACCCAACTCTATGGTCTGTTTCTTTACCGCCTGTCACCTGTCGCATTACGTCCTGTCCTTTTCGTGCGGATGCCTTTTTACATAAAGAAGGATTTATTCCCACCGCTTTCTCTTGTTAATTCGTTACCCCACCATTGATTCATTTGCCTATCTACTTATGTAACTGATCGCTGCTGGCTATTTACCCGATCCGGTTTATACACTTCTTTTCTAGACAACAACTGCAAACCTTCAAATAGCTTGGCGATACCAGTGCCTGGGGCTTCCTTCATATCCTCAAACTTCCTACTTTTCCCAATCTACACAGTTGCTACACCCATGGCCTACTATCATCAGCCTAGGCAACAATCTCGTCCATACCGTTACGATGACGACTTTGCAGCTCCCGAGCCAGGGGGACCTTATAACCCTTATGACGAGAGAGATGCAGCACCACCCCGCAGGGTTCGAAGGGAACCAGCGACCGATGCGACGTCTGGATCACCACCCCGCCGTTATAAGTCTGAAAGAGGCCGCCGCCCACGAAGCCCAGGAAGACCGGGCCGACGCGATGAGTCTATGACAGATGATCGTGGACCCGATACTCGTCATAGGCCTCATAGATACGAGCCGGAACGTCGTGGTCGTAGTGCCGGACCAGATCGAAGATCACGAAACCTTAGTCCTCCCCCATTTGGCCCTCCACCAGATTCACCTCGCCGTAAAGCCAGGTCCGCCCGGCCTGATCATGAGTCTAGCCGCCCTGAGCGCGAGTATCGTCGGTCTTCAAGAGAGCCAAAATCAGGAAGAGAGCGCGAATTCCCGAGTCGTAGTAAACGAGGAGGGCGCCCAGAAAGAGATTATCGATATGATGACGATGGTCCATCATCGTATCCTTATGATCGTGATCCATATGCTCGAGGACCACCCCGGCGCGGTGATCCAGATGGGCCTCGAGATAGTCGTCGGTCGCGCAATTGGGCACCAGACTCGGACTCTCCACCACGTCGCCACGGAAGGTCGGTTCCGCCAGCTGCACGTTCACGCTCACATGGACGAGGTAGAAGGCCGCGATACTCGGATTCTGAATCAGACTCCGAGGACGATCGTTACGCAACAGGTGCGGCTGCAGCAGGAGCAGGAGCGGCAGGTGCTGCAGCCGCTGGTAGTCGACGCAGGCCACGTTCCCAAGGAAGAGACCGGCGTGGAAGAAACCCCGCGCAGTCTCCAACTCGTGGTCGCCCGCCGGTTACCCAAAAAGGTCGAGACGCTCCATCTGGGCGCCGAAGCTCAATGCCAGCTTCTACTAAGAACAAGGCTGCATGGTGGCAAAACCCCATGGTTCAGGCTGGCGCACGTACTGCATTTACTGCCGGCGCCCAAGCAGCAATGAAGTCCGGAAAGGAATCTGGCCCCTGGCTAGGACCGAAAGGCGCCAAGGTGGCTACTGCTGCTCTTGGTGCAGCATTAGTTGATGGATTTATGGGGCAGAAGCATCCTAACAGTACAAGACAGAAGCTTATGAGAGAGGGTATTGACCTGGCGTCAGCACAAACTGTAAGGGTGCCTGAACACCGCGGACGTTCAGGTCGCTAGTAAATAAGAATTAACTTCTCTATAGTAATAAAAACTGAAATATATATTAAAAAGAATTCTTAGATAATACTTTTAGTAATACTATTAAGTTATACTTTAAAGTAATTCTCTCTAAGGTAAATCTAAGTATAAGCTTATTTTTATTAAAGTTACTTATATTAATTAAACTTTAACTTTTAAATATATATTTTTTCTATAAATATTAACTTTTTAAATTTTCTTAGCCTTTTACTTAAATACTATATATAAAGATTATAATTATTTTATAGTTAATTTAATAATAATATTACTATTAAAGACTTTAATTATATTAGTAATTTAATTCTTTAAGTAATTAAGCTAATACTTATAGTAATATTTTATTTAAATATTCTTAAGGAAAAAGTTTTTTTTTAAAGTAATTAATTTTATATATATTAACTTCTTTTTAAGGTTTCTTATATTATAATTACTTTACAAGATAATCTTAGCCTTATTAGCCTAGCCCTATAGCTTAGCTAAACCCTAGTTTATTAGACCTTTATAAGGGATAATATCCCTTATTACCTATAACCTTATTTTATTAATATAATATTATTATTAAACCTACCTAGCCTTCTAACTAACTATTACTTATATATAATAATTCTAAAGCTTCTTTTAAGGTTACCTAAATATAATAGTTTTTACCTAATATTAAACTAACTATCTTAAAATAAATTAATCTTTTAATTTAATTATAAGTAAATCTTTAGTTTATATAACTAAGAACCTAAATAAATTAGCTATACTTAACCTAAATATAGACTATATCCTAGGTAAAATTAAAAATAAATACCTAAGGATAATCTCTATAAAGAAGTTACTTTAATTAAGCTTTTAATTAGGAAAATAAATATAATATACCTTATATTAAAAAGGAATTATATTAATAGTACTTTCCTTAGAGATTAATATAGTAATAATACTACTCTTAGAAGTTTTAATCTTAAAGCTAAATAGCTTAGTTTTAAAAGCTAATTAGTAACTTTACTAAGAGCTTTTAAAGCTTTATAAAAAATATTAAATAAAATAAGAAATTATAAAATTAAAAGTAATAATCCCTAAGGATATTATTTTTAATAAGTATTTATTAAGGTACTAAAGTTAATTTAGCTTTTAAAGAAAAACCCTTATAACTTACTTTTAATCTTACTATAGTAAAAAAAGAAGTAATATAAAGAATAAAAAAGAAATTACTATTAAGAATATTATAATACTTTTATAGTTTTTTATTTATTATATACTTAATAATTAAATATTAGATTTAAAGTAAGCTTTTAAAGTAACCTTTATAAAGTATTAAACTAGATATAACTATTTAACTATAACTTAAGAGAATATAAACTAAGAACCTTAAAGAAAATAAGTCTAATACTTAAAGAAGTTACTAAAAAAGAAAAAAAAAAAAAAAGTAATATAGTTAATCTATATTTATATACTAGGCTTTAAAACTAATTTAGGAAAAAAAAGGTTATTAAGATATAGATCTTATATATATAGGTTATTAGCTTAACTATATAAAAAGTAGTAAAAGTAAATAATAAATCTATTTACCTTATAGTTTAATATTATATAATTAATATATAAAGTTAGTAATAAGGCTATAAGGTAGGTAAAACCTTAAATTATTAGAAATAAAAGGCTAAAAATAGCTTATATTATTTTTTTATCTTTTATTTAACTAAAAAAAGATATTAAATATTATTAATTAAAATACTTTTATAAGTAAGTATATTTTATACTTAATATTAAATATATAAAGCTAACTTAATTATAAATAAAATATTAATAACCTACTAACTAAATCTATTAATCTATAGTATATATAGTAACCCTTAGTTTAAAAACTTAAGGATTAGTAAAGCTTTAAATAACCTATATAACTAAGTATAATATAAAGTACTTTAAGACCTATTTAACTATTAGCTAAAACTATAATATATCTAGGTAAAGGGTACTTACTAAACTAATAAAGTCTTTATTATAATAGTTATTATTAAATATAAGGTTTTATTTTTTTTTAACTTAGTTCTTAGAATAAGCCTTAAGATAACTAAAAGTATATAAAATAAATAGTAGTTACTTAAGGTACTATATAATAAGCTTATATAAGGGAATTTTAATTATATAATATTAAAGGATAATTTACTTAATAAAGTAAAATATAAAATATAGTAATTATAGCTTAAAGTAACTATAGATTAAGTTAAAAACTACTACTAGGGATAATAAAGATACTATAACTTTTATTTACTATTACCTAGGTATAGTATTCTAAAAGTAAATAAACTTTATTAGAAAAAGCTAAATATAATAGAAAAGGAAATTATATATATAATTATATAAGGTCTTTTTAGTTAATAATTACTATTAATTAATAAGGTTATATAACTAATTTCCCTTACTTATAACTATACCTATAAGTAATTAATAATAAAATTAATAATATTTTAATAAAGGATATAGATCTTATAATATCCTTAGAATAAGCTTAATAATAATTAAATTAATTCTTATAATAGTTTTATAAATATTTAAACTTATTAAAAAAGTAATTTTAGATTAAGTTAAAAAAAGAAAGCTTTATATATTTTTTAGTAAAGCTAACTAAGCTTCTTTAAAAGTACTTTACTTTTTATATATAGGAATTACCTAATACTAAGAAAGAAATAGTTAGCTTAGTAAATTAATTTTAAAATTCTATATATAGCTAAAAATACTAATACTAAGAAAGTAAAGAGTTTTTTAACTTAAAGAAGAAATAATTATTAAATTACTTAAGTAACTAATAAAAGGGATCTTTATAGGGAATAAAGCTAAATCCCTAGTAATTAAAGTCTTAAGAATAAATAAATATAAAAAGCATAGCTACTTAATTAAATTCTATCTCTATAGAATACTATAATTATAGTAAGAAAAGCTATATTAGTAAAAATTATAAAGTACTTAAGAAAATTAATTAAGTTTAAGTAAAAAATAGGTAATAGTTAGTAATTAAGCTTAATTCTTAACTAAACTATTTTTAGAAAACTTAAATAATAAATTAAAGGTTATTAATTATCTTTATAATATAGTAACCTTATATAGCTAATAAGATATTAAAATAGCTATTTATTTAAATATAAGTACTTAGATTAATATTATAAGTAATACTTTTACTATTTAGTAAAAACTAAAATAACTTACCTTAAAGGGTATTAAAATTATAAGTATTAGCTTTAAATCTAAGATTAAGTATTTTAACTAGTAAGTAATACTTATAATAATAAACTAAAAGAGTATAATAAAAAGATTTACTTATATATTTATTAGTATTAATAAACTTAATAATAATTAAAAAGTATTTATTTTACTATTTATATTATATCTTAAGGATTTCTAGGTTATAGTTAATTACTATAAGAATTACTAGTAGTTTAAGTATAAATAAAAGAAGAAAATAAAGGATTTTTAAGCTAATATATTTCTTAAAAGAATATATAAATATTAGGTTTATTTATTATCCTCTTTAAACTATAAGTCTTAGATTAAATCCTTCTTTAATAATATAATTAATAGTAATCTCTTTTAGTAAAGTTAAATTTTAATAAGTTAGGTATATATATTATATTAGCTATTAAACTTTAATAATAGTAAATATATATTTTATAATAGCTACTAAGCTATATATAAAGTAACTTTTTTCTTCTTTTATCTTTAACCTTTAATTAACCTAATATAATAAAAGTTAGTTAATTAACCTTAGTTTCTACCCTTTACTATATATTACTAACTATTATAGCTTACCTATAATACTAGCTACTATTATATAAAGAGGTCTAGCTAAAACCTTCTATTAGTATATTAACCTTAATACTAGCCTATTATATAAGAAGATTAAGCTAGCCCTTTAGAATTATAATAATATTAATAAGCTTAAGTAGCTATAAGTAAAAGCTAATAACCTTAAGAAGATTTTTCTTAAACTAAGATTTTAAGGGGCTATTATAGTAGCCTTATTTAGTTATATAAAATAACCTTAGTTTAGTTAAGCTAATAGCCTTTAGCTATAAGCTTCTTTTAATTTATAGTAATATACTAAGTAGTAGTAATCTTATATAATATACTAAAAAGGAAATTAAGAAAAAGCTAGTAGCTTTATAGAGCTTAAAAGAAAGGCTTATAAAGGCCTAGTTATATATAATAAATAATACTTTTTTCCTTAAGGAAATTAAAAAATACTAGTATATGCTTTAGCTTAATAGCCTAAAAGATTAGGTTAATAATATAATTAAGGCCTTTAATAGTAAGGTTCTTACTAGTATAACTATAGAGTAGTTAACTATAACCTTTATATATAGTATTTAGGTAAGAAGCTAGGAAAATTTAGAAAGTTAATATTTATAGAAGAAATTAAAAGAAATATATATTCTATATATTAAAAGTTAAAGTTAAGGTAAGCTAAAGTTAAAGGCTAACTTTAGCTAGTATATTAATTAAATAAGATTATATAACCTTTTAACTATACCTATAGTAATATAACCTAATAATATTATTAATAATATTATCTAGGGATATTAGGTTTATATAATTACTATAGGTTAAGAAGTATATATACTATCTAAAGAGAAGATTTACTTTAGAGATATATATAATTTAGTACTACTTAAGCTAAGAGAATTTTTAGATATATTTAGTTTAAATAAAGTAAGTATAATACTATAAACTAAGAAAAGTAATTATATAATTAACCTTTACCTAAGGAAAGAACCTTCTTTTAAGCTAATTTACCTTTTATCTTAGATAAAGCTAAATAAGCTAAAAGAATATATTAAGAAAAATCTAAAGAAAAGTAAAATTTATTTATTAAAGAGCCCTATAAGGGCTTTAATCTTATTTATCCCTAAAAAAAATAAAACTCTATATTTATATATAAACTATTATAAACTTAATAAAGTAACTATAAAGAATTAATACTTATTAGTACTAATATTAAAGCTTATAGATTATATTATTAATACTAAGTACTTTTTTAAGATTAATATTAAAAATACTTATTATTATATTAAAATTAAGAAAAATAATAAATAGAAAATTATATTTTAAACTTAATATAGGTATAGTTATATTATTTAAACTAGTTAATATACCTATAACCTTCTAAAGCTATATTTATAAGGCTTTTAAAGAGCTAGTTAATATAATTTATATAGTATACTTAAATAATATCTTAATTTAGTTAAAGACTTAGGAGAAATATACTATTAAGAATCTAGCTTCCTTAACTTCCAAGTTAACCCCTTAGGCAGGTTAAATCGCAGGCTTAATCCAATTAGTATCACCTACAGCCACTAAACTCTAACTATTGCTAATACACCTATAACCCACGCGTACATAAGGCTACTATACCTTACGCAGTAGCCTTCCTTCCCTCCCTTCCTCCTATAATAACCCCGGTCTGCTAAGAGACAGTAAGTTAGCTAACCCCTAATCCCTATTACTCTATATCGCTAACCTATTTCGTAGCTATAGAAATCCTAGCTAAGTATTACAGTATTATACCTATAGAGGACTACTACTGTAATAATAGTATATACCTAGAAACTACAGAAATTAAAGCAGCCCTAGAGCCACTAAACTAGGCCTTAAATATATCACAGGCTACCTTAGACTTAGTCCTTAATCTTACTTTTAACCTCCTTATACATAGGGTTAATCTAGCTACCTTTAGCTACAAGCTTCTTTAGCTAATCTAGCAAGACGTAGATGCAAACTATGCCTTATTTCTAATTACTAAATTAATAGCATTAAAAGAGCTAGCTAGAAAAATAACTGCAAAAGAAAACCTTAATAAAAATAAGGATAAGTTCCTTAAGATAATTAACCTGCACTGCTAGACTAACCGCTATATATAGTTTATTAAACTAGAAGAGTAAGTAAAGACAATAGTTACCTATATAAATAGGCTATAATAAAATCAGAGTATAGCATTCTAAGGAGAAAAATTTAGGCATTTAAGGTTTCTAGAAAGGAAATATATTTACATTCTATATATTAGAGAAAAGTTAAAGTTAAGGTTACCTTAGCTATAGTCTTAATTAATCTAGCTATAAGACCAAAGTTATATAACCTTCTTAGCCTTAACTATAGCCACAGCTAGCGTAAAGTAATATAGTGTTTTAATAATAAAGAAATATACTATAGTATTAAAGTAAATCCTAAAATAATTATAAAAAGCTAAACTATATACTAAACCCTCTAAGTATATATTTTATTAAAATAAGGTAAAGTTTCCAAGGTTCTTTATATTAGGTATAAAAGTTAAAATAAATCTAAAATAAGTAAAGGTAATTAAAACCTAGTAAGAATTAACTATATACTAAGAGATATAGGTTTTTCTAGGGTTTTATAACTTTTATTAATAATTTATTTATAATTATTTTAAGATTATTATATCTTTAATAAGCTTACTAAAGGGAAATAAAAATAGTAAAAAGCTAGGTCTTATAACCTTAAATAAGAAATAATAGTAAATATTTAATACTTTTATTAAGGTATTTTAATATACTTTATTACTTTAATACTTTAACTTAAATTAATATATTTATTTAAAGATAAATATAAGTAAAGTAGCTATAGTAAATATACTATTATAACCTAATAATAAAGGTTATTTTTACTCTATAGTATTTTAATTTTATAAGTTTATTAATAAAAAGATAAAATATAGTATATTAAATTAAAAACTAATAATAATTATTAAGTTATTTAAATACTAGTAATAATACCTTAAAGGGTCCTTATTATAGGTAAAAGTCTAAAGTAATTATAAGAACCTATAGACTTTTATAAAGAATATAAAGCTAAATAAAAGGTAAGTTTACCAGTATATATATTTAATACTTTATAACTTTATAATTAAGTATAAAAAGGGTAAAGATAATTCTATTAATATATCTTTAAGACCTTTAGAAATTAAATAACTATAAGATAATACTAATTAATTATTAAACCCTTTTTAAAGTAAGATAGTTAATTTTATTATAAGGAAATAAACTTAAATAATAATTACTTATACTTTAGATAAAATACTACTATTACTTAAGTTAATACTATAAAATAAGTTACTACTAGAAAAAGAAAAGTAGGTTACCTTAGTATAGATAAAGATAAGGGAAAGACTTTATAGGGATATTATTAGGGTTTTACCTTTAAAGATAATAGATTTAAAGGATATAATAAAATATCTTTAAAAGTTATATTAGACTTTACTTACTTAATAGGTAAAAAGTTAGAAAGTACTTAACCTAAGAAACTAATATAAAAAGGGAATATTAGTTAGTAACTTAATTTAAATTTATAAATAAAAGAATATTTAAAATTACTTAAAATACTTAAGAAGTTAGTAATTTATAAGAATACTTAGGATATAAATTTTACTAACTTAGAAATACCTAAAATACTATATAATATAGTTATAAAAGTATAAGAAAAGGATATATATATTTTTTACTTAAAGAAATAAGTAATAACCTATAAGGAGGGAAAAAAGCTAAAAGGTAAAACCTTACTAAAATACCTATAGATAGTTTATAATAATCTTTTATTCTTTAAAGATAGGTTATATATCCCTTAAAATAAGAAAGTAAAATAAAAGATTTTATATTAATATTATAATAATAAATTAATAAAATACTTTAAATATCTATAGATTAAAGTCTTAATTTAAAGAAACTTTTATTAGAAATATATATAATAAAATATTAAAAACTAGGTAAATAGCTATTAAATCTACTAAATAATAGTACTTAAGAAATATAAACTATATAGAAAGTTAAAAAACTTACTAATTTTAAGCTAACCTTAGTAGGAAATCTTTATAGATTTTATAACTAAGCTATTATTAGTATAATATAAGGAAAAAGAAGTAAATATAATTTTAGTTATAGTTAATAGATTTATAAAGTATAGTTAATTTAGTTTTATATTATTTATAATTATAATAGCTAAATTAGCTAAAAGCCTATATAAATATATCTTTATTAATTTTAAAGTACCCTAAGGTATAGTATTAAGCTAAGAAAGTATATTTATTAATAACTTTTAGGTAAAAATCTACTATATCTTAAAGGTAAAATAAAGGCTTTTTACTACCTATTACCCTTAAATAGATAAATAAATAAAATAAATAAACTAAATACTAAGCTATTACTTATAATACTTTATAAGAGATAATTAAAAGATATAGTTAAATTTACTTTAAGATACTTAGTATATATATAATAATATACTTAATATAACTATAAATAAAAGCTTATTTTTTATACTTCTAGAATATTAACTAAAAATATAGATTTATACTAAGAATATAAATTACTAAGAAGGTATACTTAAAGTATATATAAGAATTTAGTAACTTTATAATATATAAGAAAAAATATTAAAATACTAAATAATTACTAATAAATAATAATAGTAGTATTATAACTTAAAGTATAAGAAGATTATATACTTTTAAAGTTAACTTATAATACTTTTAATAAAGAATTTAAACCTTAAAGGTAAAGAAAAGAAAAAGTTAAAGGCTAGGTATATTAAACTACTTTAAATTCTAAAGAAAGTAAGTATATAAGCTTATTAACTAGCTTTATTAAAATAATATAAATAATTATATAATATATTTTTTATTAATTCTTTAAAGGAATTTAAGGGAAAATATTAAGATAAAGATAAACTTTTACTAATACTTAACTTAGAAGACTAGGATAATAAATAGAAGGTAGAATATATTAAGGTAAAAAAGGTAATTAAGAAATAACTCTACTATCTTATTAAATAGGTAAAATAGCTAGCTAAATATAACTAATAGGTTATAGCTAAAGATATAGTAAATATACTTTATATTATTTAAGTATAAACTAAGGAAAATACTAAGTTAGTAAGAAAGTATATTAAATAGGAAAGTAATATAAGTATAAGGAAAAAGAATAAACTATATAATAGTTTATTAACTATAGATCTTAATATAAAGAATTAGATTAATAGCTAAAATATTACTATTATTTGTAATAGTTAGGTTTTCTAAGGGATAAACTAGTCTATTTTAAGTTTATATTAGCAGAGTTATAGGGTATTATACTAAGTAATTAGTAAAGTATTATATTTCTTAATAGTAAATAAAGTAAGTTAGGTATATTTAAGTAAAAATATCTTATTAATAGCTATTAAGCTAAGTATATTAACTAATATTAAGTAAATATATATATATTAGTAATATTTAAAGAAAAGTAATAATATATAAAAGTACTATTACTTTTAAAGTAATATAATTCTAAAATACTATTACTTCTTATAAGTATTAATTCTTTTATAATTAATTAAGCTACTTATTATTAGTATATATAGAGAAATAAAAATATAAGGTATATATAATATAACTACTAAGATTATAATATAATCTTTTTTTTTCTAAGGTCTTATCCTTAAGGCCTATTATTTTAATTAATACTATTTTTCTTTTAGTAAGTTCTAACTTAAACCTTTTATTATTATACTTTAATATATTTAACTATATATTTAAATAGTCTTTATATAAAGATTATAAAAATTAACTTCTTACTTTATTTATTAAGTTCCTTAATAAAGAAGCTAATATACCTTATATTTATTACTTTTATTTTAGTAAAAAATACTTAATATTTTTTAATTCTTTTTATTATAGTAAATATATTTATATAAGAAAGTTTTATAATAGTATCTATATAGTAATATTTTATAAGTATTTTTTCCCTTATATAGTTTTTATTACTAAATAAATAATAGTAATAAATATAATAAAATAAAAAAAGAAATTAAAGAATAATAAAAATAAAATAAGTAATAATCTTCTTAAACTTTATAAGGAGATAGTAATATTATAATCTTATTTATCTTTTACTACTAGTTACTTATTATAGATTTATAAGATTTATAATAAAGTAAAGGAAAAGTATTTTAAGGTTACTTATTATAAGCTTTAAGAGATTAATTAAACTAATCTTATTTTATTTAGCTTTAATACTTATAAGGATACTATACTTTATAATCTTTAGGTTAATTATATTCTTAATAAAATAAATTAATTTACTTTAAAGCTAAGTAATAAATTTTTAGCTATTTTACCTTTATTTAATTTTAATAAAAATTCTTTAAAAGATACTAAGTATTAGTAAAATATTTTAGTAATTTTTATATATTTTTATTATTTAAATAATTTTTTTATTTTATTAAATATATTATTTATTTATTAATCTTTTTTATATTTTTAATTTCTTTTACTTTATAAAGTTTAGGTTTATTAATTTCTTTAGGTTTATTTTCTATTTTAACTTAAATAATATTAATAGCTAACTTAAGGTATAAAATATAGTAAACTAAGTATAATTTAATTTTAAATAGTAGATTTAATTTATAAATATTTTTTTTAACTTATTTCTTAATTTTATATAGTTTAATATACTTATAGTTAAGTTTATATAATAGTTATCTTATTTTAATATTTCTTATAGATAAGTAAACTATATTTTTCTTTTTAAAGATTAATCTCTTAATCTTTTTCTTATTATAGTATTAATATATCTTATTTCTTACTTTCTTAAGTTTCTTTTTTATTTCCTTATATAGGTTCTTAAGGTTATTTAACTTAAGTATAGTAGTAAGGTTAATACTTTATAGTTTTTATTTATTATAGTAAGTATTAAAGGTAAATTTAAAATTAGTATAAGCTAGGGTTATTTTTATACTTTTATTATATACTATATTATAAGTAAACTAAGTAATAGGTAACTTTTTAATTTAGTTATTTTATTTATAATTAATATAGTAATATAGGTATTATTTTAAGACTTAATTTATCCTTCTAATTTATTTATTTATCTAAGGTTAAAATACTATTAATAGTTAATAGTTTAGTTTAATAAGTATTATAAATACTTATTAAAATTTACTAGTAAATATAAGTTCTTTATTTATAAGGATTTTTATTAATATTCTATAGTCTTAGAATAATCTATTATAAAGAATATAAGCTATTTAGTCTATATTAGTTACTTCCTAGTAAGGGATATAATAGTAGAATTTAGTTAACTAATTAACTATAACTAATATACTAAGTTATATTATTTATCCTTTAGTATATATATTTCTCTATTATATCTTCTTATTTTAGCTTTATAGCTAATTAGGTTTTATAGGCTATATTTAATTATATTATCTTAGATATTTATTTTCTATTTCTTACTTTAATCTATTTTCTTCCTTTATTACTTTATAATAAGTCTTAGTATTTAAGTTTATTATATAAGCTTAAAATATCCTTTATTATTTATTTTAAAAAGTTATTTCTCTACCTTAATTATTCCTATATTAAAGTTTAGTTATTAGCTAATTATATTAGCTCTTTTATTATTAGATCCTTTATAATAAATAATAATAAAATTAAACTTATATAGATACTTTATATATTTAGTTTATTTTTAGTTAAGTTTTTATATAATAGTAAAATAGATAATATTTTTATAGTTTATATATACCTTAACCTAGTATTTACTTTCTATAAGGTAATATTTAAATTCCTTAAAGTAATTAAAAATTACTAAGAACTCCTTATTATATATAAGGTAATTAAGTTCTACTTTATATAACTTATATAAGTAGAATATAATAAGGTATAACTTTTTATTATTATTTTATTATTTAATGTATTTTCTTAGTATAAAGTTAAATATATTAGTTTTTAATTTAATTTCTTATTTTAAATTAAATATTACTAATACTAGTTTATTAAAAATAAATTTCTTAATTTATTTAAAAGCTTTTTAAGCTTTATTATTTTAACTAAAGAGTTAGTTCTTTTTAGTTAACTTTATAAGTAAGTTAATAATTTTACTAGAGTTCTTAATAAATTATTAATAGTAGTTAATAAAACCTAAAAAGGCTTATATTTCCTTAAAATTATTAAAGGTTTTTTATTTTACTATTAAAAAGACTTTATTCTTTTATATATAGATTTCTTCTAGTATAATTATATATTTTAAAAAGTTTACTTTTATAATATAAAAGTAATATTTTATTAGTTTTAATAATAGCCTAGTATTTTATAGTATTTATAAGATTTTATAAATATATTCCTTATATTCTTTTTTATTATTTAAAAAGATTAAAATATTATTAAAATAATATATTATAAAGATATCTAAGTATTATTAAAGTATATTATTAATTATTTATTAAAATATTATTAGTATATTTATAAGATTAAAGAGTATTACTATATACTTAAATAGTTTAAATTTAGTTTAAAATATAATTTTTTATTTATTTTTTTCCTTAATATATATTAAGTTATATATTCCTTTTAGGTTTAATACTATAAAAATCCTTTTATCTTATAGTTAGCTCTTAAGTTCTATTATAAGTAAAAGTAAAGTTTAATTCTTTATTATATATATATTTAGTAATTAATAGTTAATAATTAATTAATTTTTTTTATTTTTCTTAAGTATAAAGAATATAAATAAAGCTACTATTAGATTAAATTCTTTAATATATTCTTTCTTAAGTATCTTTTTAATATACTTTTTCTATACTTATAGTTTTCTTTAATTTAGTAAGTAAAGTTTTTATATAAGTAGGTTTTTATTTATTAAGTTAATTTTATAATCTTATTAATTATATTTTAGGATTTTTATTTTAAGTTTTTTTTTAAAGAGTTTATTATATTTTTAATATTCTTTTAAAATATTCTTAAGTTAGTTTTAGCTTAGCTTTTTATTAGTTTTTTCTTTTAATTAATATTATTTACTAAGAATACCTAAGATTTATATTTTAATTTTTATATTTTTCTTATACTTATATTATACTTCTTTTAAAAGTAATAGATATTTCTTTCTATATATACCTATACTATTCTCTTTAGTTAAGGTTAAAGATCTTTTATTATTTATTATAATTATTTATATATAACTATCTAAGTTATATAGTAGTATAACTTAGCTATTTATTTAATTTATATATAGGTTTATTTTTCTAAGCTATAGTATCTCTAAGATAATATTTACTAATTCTTTTAATAAAATAATATTAAAATATTCCCTTTAGATTTTTCCTTAGATATATATATAAAGATAATTAGTTTTTTTATAATTTAAGGTTAACTCCTTTAGGGTAGGTTAAAGTATAGGCTTAGTTCTATTAAAGTTACCTATATTAACTAAACTCTAACTATTACTAATAAAGCTTTAACTTATATATATAAAAGACTACTATATATAGTATAGTAACCTAGCTCCCTTTCTTTTTCCTATACCTATACCTATATCTCTTATACTACTATATAAGCAGTAAGTTAATTAACTCCCTTAATCTTATATTACTAACCTAATCTATAGTAATACTAAATAAATACTATAGTATTACTTTAGTAGGTACTTAGTACTATACCTTTAATAATAAAAACCTTAATAGATAAGTAATTATAAGGGCTCTTTAGCTACTTAGATTAATTTCTATTAAGGTATAGATAACTAAAGTACTTATAGGAAACCCTTAGAAGTAATATATAGATAAAGGAAAAGTTACTTTAGTAGCCTTTAGCTATATACTTTTCCTTTATATTTACTTTAATACTAAAAGGTAAAACCTCTTTAATAAGTAAGTATTATTAAATAAACTTATAATAAAGCTTAAGATAAATAAAGCTTTAATTAATAAAAAGAAAAGTTCCTTAATAAAGTAAGTAAAAATAATTACTTATTCTAGTATATTACTCTTATTAAGTAAGTAAACTATATATACTTACTTTACTATTAATAACTATATATAGTATAATATAATAAAGCTATAATAATTTAGTAGTATATAGTATTTTAGGGGAAAAAGATTTAAGTATATAAGGTTTTAAAAAGGGATTATATTTATATATTATTTATATATTAGTAAAAGTTAGAGTTAAGGTTACCTAAAGTTAAAAATAATAACTAGCTTTTTAATAGTTTAATTAATCTAGGTTATATAATAAGTTATATACCTTCCTTAACCTTTACTACTACCTTAGCTAATATATATAACTAAGTATTATTTATAGTATTATTAATAGTAATAATTAGTTTTTTAATTTACTATTTTATTATTATATTTAAAAAGTTATTCTTTTATATTAATAAGTAAGTATAATAGTTATTTTTTCTTTTATAGTAATACTAGCTTTATAACTATTTCTAAATTTATAAAGTTTTATTTTACTTTACTATTAACCTATATATTTAGCTATTTCCCTTTCATTTAAACTTATAGTACTAGGTAATTAAGCTTACTATTTTATATAGCTCTTAAAGTACTTAATAGTTTATATTATTAACCTAGTATATTACTTATCTATAGCTTTATTATAAATAGTATTTATTTTTTCTTAATTTTTTATTATTATAAATACTAGCTAAGTAAAGTTTATTTACTTCTTATATATATTTTAATTTATTAATATCTTTTAATTCTTTAGGTATATTATTTATTTTATTAAATATTTATATTTTTCTTATATAAATTCCTTAAATTCTTAATTAGCTACTTTAATTATTTTTAATTACTACTAAATATTTCTTATAATCTTTTATTATTTAATTTCTTATTAATAGTAAATTAAATTAAATTATAGTTCTATTACTTTAAGGTTTTTATATTAAGTATATACTAAGTACTTTATTATTTCTTTAAATATATAAGGTTTATTATTTAATATCCTTAGAATTATTACTAGGAAATAGTTATTATTTTTCTTAGCTTCTAAATAATCCTTATACTAGTAGTATTTATATAATACCTATAAAATTTTATTATATTTTTTATTTATAGGTAATATTTAAATATTATCTTTAGTAATAAACTTTAGTTCTTAGTATAAAAAGCTTATTACTTTAACTATATAATATACTTAATTATATATTTTTTCTATTATTAAGGTATTATAATATTCCTTTAAGAATTAAATATATATATTCTTTAAACTATAATATATTCTTAGTTTTTATTTATTATAAGTAAGCTAGTAAGGTTTTTTTTATTTATTTTTAGTTACTTTATTCTATTTATAAAGGCTTTTTACTATTACCTATATAGCTCTTTTTCTATATTTTATACCTTAGGTATACTATTATTACTAAAGTTAGTTTTAGTATATTATATTTTATTCTATTAGTATTAATTCTTTCTTTTATTATAGCTTAGTTTATATAGAAATATTATTAATTTCTTATATAATTTTTATAATAGGTTTTTATACTAATAGTTATAATAGTTAAATAAGAGCTCTTAGTAAAGGTTATTTTATAGTTATATTATATTCTCTTAGTATCTTTTTATAAGTAATAACTTTTTATTTCTTTTTATTTTTAAAATCTTTTTTTAAATTATAGTACCTATTATAGATTAGTACTAGTTTAGTATTTATAATAGTCTTAAGTACCTATATTATACTTAATATTTAAGGTTTTTTAAGTTTCTTATCTTTTATCTATTATTTAACTTTTTTATTTTTTCTTTATAATATTTCCTTACTATATTTAATATTCTTATATTTCTTATAATATTCTTATTAGTACTTTTATCTTTCCTTATCTATAAAAGATTCTTTTTCTTAAGTATAGTATTTAAGGATTTCTTTTCTTAACTTAAATAGGTTATTTAATTACTTATAAAAGCTTACTAAATATATAGGCTATATTATCTTAGGTTTTTCTTTTATTAGTATAGTCTTATTAGCTATATTATACCTATTATAGTATATTCCTAATACCTAGGTATATTATACTAGTTAAGGGCTAAGTTTATTAGTACTTTTAAGTATTTAAAGCCTATTATAGTTTAGGTTCTATAGCTTCTTTAGTTATAAGTATTATTTTACTATATATTTAAATTAATTATAATTATAATACTTATATTTAAATATATCTTTTAGCTTTTATTTTATAAATATATAGTTATTAGGTATTAGTTTTAGTTAATTTATTATAGGTTAAATAGCTCTTAGTACTATAGGTTTTAATTAGGTTTTATATAAGGTATTATTTTATAGTTTTTATTATTACTATAGTTATTATATAAAGTTATTATATTAGTTACTATAATTATTATTATTATAGTAATATTAATTAAAGTAATATAAGTTAAATTAACTTTTTTTTCTAATAATATTTTATCTTTCTTTTTTATATTTATATTATTATTTATTAATCTTAATAGCTATAGTAATATATTTTATAAGATTTTTAGGTTTATTTACCTTAAAAAGTTTATTTTTAACTTCTTTTTTTAGGCTTTAATAGTTTAGTTCTATAAGTATATTATTATTCTATTAGATCTTAGCTATAAGCTATTAAAACTTAGCTAAGTATATTATATAAAATTTATTTTATTTTAAAATAAAATATTTAATATTACTTATTATTTTTTATTAATAATTCTAAAATTATTTTTAAGTAATACTTTAAAATTTATTTAATTTAAGAATATATTCTAAGTTTTTAAGTTTTTAATATTTTCTTTATTTTCTAAGTAATTCTTTTAAATAGATTTAAATTAGTTTTTAGTATTTCCTTAGATAGAAGGTATTATAATTAATATTTTCTTTTTTATTATATTTAGCTTATTAGGAAATAAGTATAAGTATTTCTTTATTTAAGTTAAAAATAGTAAGATATTTATAAATTATCTATAGAAAGGTATAAGTAAAGGTAACTTAATAATTTTACTAAGGTTATAGTAATTATTAGTAAGTTTAACTATAGCTATAGGTATTATAGGTTATTTATTTATTTATCTTTATAAGGTATATATAGTACTTTTAAGCTACTAAAGCTTAGCTATTATTTTAACTATACTAGCTAGTACTTTAGTACAAAAAGGTATAAGTTTATTATTAGTATTATTACTAGTTATCTTAATAGTATATTATTACTTAGTTATAATATAGTATAATCTAAATAAGAGCTATTAATATATAATAGTTAGATTTTCTAAAGAATAAACTAGTTTATTTTAAGTTTATATTAATAAAGTTATAAAGTATTATACTAAGTAATTAATAAAGTATTATATTTCTTAATAGTAAATAAAGTAAGTTAGGTATATTTAAGTAAAGATATCTTATTAATAGCTATTAAGCTAAGTATATTAACTAATATTAAGTAAATATATTAAGAATCTAGCTTCCTTAACTTCTAAGTTAACCCCTTAGGTAGGTTAAATTATAGGCTTAATCTAATTAGTATTACTTATAGCTATTAAACTCTAACTATTACTAATATACCTACTATATATATATAAGGCTACTATAACTTATATAGTAGCCTTCTTTCCCTCCCTTTTTCCTATAATAACCCTAGTTTACTAAGAGATAATAAGTTAACTAACCCCTATTACTTTATATTACTAACCTATTTTATAACTATAGAAATCCTAGCTAAGTATTATAGTATTATACCTATAGAGAATAACTACTATTACTATAATAATATATACCTAAAGTCTATAGAAATTAAAGTAGCCTTAGAGCTACTAAACTAAAAGTTTAATATATTATAAGCTACTAAAGATTTAGTTAAAAACCCTAATTTTAACTTTATTATATAAAGAGTTAAGCTAACTACCTTTAGCTATAGGCTTCTTTATCTATTCTAGTAAAATATAAACTATACTCTATTTCTAAATAGTAAATTAATAGTATTAGAAAAGCTAGCTAAAAAGCTAGCTATAAAGGATAATCTATATTAAGATAAGGAAAAGTTCCTTAAGATAATTAACCTATACTACTAAACTAACTACTATATATAGTTTATTAAACTAAAAGAGTAAGTAAAGATAATAATTACCTATATAAATAGGCTATAATAAAATTAAAGTATAATATTCTAGGGAAGGAAAATTTAGGTATTTAAGGTTTCTAGAAAGAAGATATAGTTATATTCTATATATTAGTAAAAGGTTAAAGTTAAGCTTACCTTAGCTATAGTCTTAATTAATCTAGCTATAAGACTAAAGTTATATAGCCTTCTTAGCTTTAACTATAGCTATAGCTAGCGTAAAGTAATATAGTATTTTAATAATATAAGTAAATATATATATACTAGTAATATTTAAAAGGAAGTAATAATATATAGAAGTACTATTATTTCTAAAGTAATATAGTCTTAGAATACTATTGCTTCTTATAAGTATTAGTCTTCTTATAATTAGTTAAGCTGCTTATTACTAGTATATATAGGGAAATAAAAATATAGGGTATATATAATGTAACTGCTAGGATTATAATATTATTACCTTAATATTTACCTACTATAACTTAAATCTAATTACTTATTCCTAGAACTAAGAAGATAATCTATAGGTTACTTACTAGAAAGAGTCTTAGAACTAGCTTACTAGCTATTTAAGAGAAAAGGTTATAAAGAAAGATTAGTAACTATAGGGGTAAGTTATAAATAATAGACCTAGGGATAATTAAATAAAATAGAAATATTAGTAAGATACTCTATATATTTCTTATTATTAGCTTTCTTAATATCTATAATTATATACTAAAAGAAGGTAATAGTAATATACTATACTAAATTACTAATATTACTAAGTAAAAGATAGATATAGGTAAAAGATATATAGGTCTCTTAGTTACTTTAGGTTTATAATAGTAAAAGTTAAAAAGAGCTAAGGGTTAGAAGAATTAAATTACTTATAGTATAATAATTAAAACTAAGATATAAGGTAATTATATAAACTTAGTACTTAATAATAAAAGTATTATAATAAGTATAAGTTTCCTATAATATTTAAATATAGAAGTTAAGAGTTCTTAAGAATAACTTATAGTAATATTTAACTTTTTACTAATAAAGCTATAATAGATATAATTTATAGTATTAAAGGTATAAAAGGCTTAAATAAAATAATATAAAGCTAAGCTAAAATTACTATAATACTTTATATCTAAAATATATATCTTATTATTAATATTAAGAGTATTTAGTATATAAATAACTTAATAAATAGTACTATAAAGCTAATACTAATTCTTTACTATTAAGCTAAGGATATTAAACTAAGTTAGTTAAGAAATAAAGAAGTATTAAGTATAAAATATATAAAAAGTAAATAGTATAACTAGTATTAGTATAAGTATTATAATATAAGGCTTTATAATTACTAAAGGTATATAAAAGTAATTAAAAGTTATACTATTTATTATTATTTATATTAACTAAAGTAATATTAAGGGTATTAAGGAAAATATATATATAATTAATATATAAGTTAATACTAGTAGTAATAGACTTAAGGTATAAAAGGTTAAATTAGGTTAACTTCTTAAGTATTTTAGTAGTAAGATTATTATTTTTACTTTTATTTTTACTTTAATTCTTAGAAAAAAGGATTATAATAATTAAATAAAAGATAAAAGGCTAAAGGTATAAGTAAAGTATAATAAAATTAAGTATAAAAAGGTAAAATACTATAATAAGGAAAAATAGTATTAATATAAAAAAGAAAGAAAAGGAAAAAAGCTATAGAAGAAAAAGCTATTATTTATATAGCCTAAAATATAAAGGTAATAGTTACTTAATTTACTATAACCTTTATAATTTATAGTAAAAAGGTATTATTATAAAGGTAATAGTATAGTAGAAATAGTAATATATACTATTACTAAGTAGTAGTAAAATAAGCTATTACTGTTAGCTATAATAAGTAAGAATAATAGTTATTTATCTATAGAAGAACTATAATTTAGCTATAACTTAAATATAATTAACTACTAATATAACTTAGAGTTAATTAAAGCTAAAAATAGCTTCCTTAGGAGGGAAAAATAATTATTATAATTACTTTATAAGATAATCTTAGCCTTATCAGCCTAGCCCTATAGCCTAGCTATACTTTAGTTTATTAGACCTTTGTAAGGGATAATATCCCTTATTGCCTATAACCTTATTTTAGACTCTTTAAGCTTTAGTATAATATTATTATTAAACCTACCTAGCCTTTTAACTAACTATTACCTATATATAATATCTTAGTACTTTTAGCTATTACTTAATATTATTTTTCTTTTACTATATATAATTATTTTAAAACTATCTTTTATTAAAAAGTAAAAAAAGCTTATAGCTAAAAGCTATTAATTTAGCTAAACCTTAATTATTTTATATTTAATTATATTATTAAAATACTATTACTATTAATAATACTATTAATAATACTTAGTTATACCCTAGATAATATTATTAATAATATTATTAGGTTATATTACTATAGGTATAGTTAAGAGATTATATAATCTTATTTAATTAATATACTAGCTAAAGTTAGCCTTTAACTTTAGCTTACCTTAACTTTAACTTTTAATATATAGAATATATATTTCTTTTAATTTCTTCTATAAATATTAACTTTCTAAATTTTCCTAGCTTCTTACCTAAATACTATATACAAAGGTTATAACTATTCTATAGTTATACTAGTAAGAACCTTACTATTAAAGGCCTTAATTATATTATTAACTTAATCTTCTAAGCTATTAAGCTAGAGCTTATATTAGTATTCTTTAATCCCTTTAAGGAAAAAGGTATTATCTATTATATATAATTAGGCCTTTATAAACCTCTCTTTTAAGCTTTATAAAGCTATAAGCTTCTTCTTAATCTTCTTTTTAGTATATTATATAGAATTACTATTACTTAATATATTACTATAAACTAAGAGAAGCTTATAGCTAAAGGCTATTAGCTTAATTAAACTAAGGTTATCTTATATAACTAAATAAAGCTACTATAATAGCCCCTTAAAATTCTAATCTAAAAGAATCTTTTTAAGGTTATTAGCTTTTACCTATAACTACTTAAGCTTATTAATATTATTATAATTCTAAAGGGCTAGCTTAATCTTCTTATATAATAGGCTAGTATTAAGGTTAATATACTAATAAAAGGTTTTAGCTAGACCTCTTTATATAACTAGTATTATAGGTAAGCTATAATAGTTAGTAATATATAGTAAAGGGAACTAAGGTTAATTAACTAACTCTTAGTATATTAAATAATAACTTATTATATTAAGTTAATTAAAGGTTGAAGATAAAAGAAGGTAAAAGTTATTTTATATATAGCTTAATAGCTATTATAAAATATGTATTTACTATTATTAAAGTTTAGTAGCTAATATAATATATATACCTAACTTATTAAGATTTAACTTTACTAGAAGAGGTTACTATTAATTATATTATTAAAGAAGGATTTAACCTAGGATTTATACTTTAAAGAGGATAATAAATACTTAGTTATATATATTAGCTAAGGTAATAGTAAAAGTTAAGAAAAGTATATAACTTATTATTTATTTTATATATTTATTAATATTAAGATAGCCTATTTAATAGTTTAACTTATAGCTTAATTTATTAGTTTTAACTATAGTTATTAAACTTTACTATTATTAATAGTAATATAGCTATAACTTATATTGAGAATCTAGCTTCCTCGACTTCCAAGTTGACCCCTCGGGCAGGTCAAATCGCGGGCTCAATCCAATTGGTGTCGCCCACAGCCACTGAACTCTAAATATCGCCAACACACTGACCCACGCGCACATAAGGCTGCTGTGCCTTGCGCAGCAGCCTTCCCTCCCTCCCTTCCTCCTACAACGACCCCGGTCTGCCAAGAGACAGTAAGTCAGCCAACCCCTGATCCCCGTCGCTCCGTGTCGCTAACCTGTTTCGTAGCCATGGAAATCCCGGCCAAGCGTTGCAGCATTATGCCCATAGAGGACTACTACCGTGACGATGGTATACGCCTGGAAACCACAGAGATCGAAGCAGCCCTGGAGCCGCTGAACTGGGCCTCAGACATATCACAGGCCGCCTTGGACTTGGTCCTCAATCCCGCTTCTGACCTCCTCACACACAGGGTCAATCTAGCTGCCTTCGGCTGCAAGCTTCTTCGGCTGATCTGGCAAGACGCAGACGCAGACCGCGCCTTGTTCCTGATCACCGAATTGATGGCATTGGAAGAGCTAGCTAGGAAGATGGCCGCGAAAGAAGACCTCGATGAGAACGAGGACAAGTTCCTCGAGATGATCAACCCGCGCCGCTGGACTGACCGCCATATGTGGTTCGTCAAACTGGAAGAGCAGGTGAGGACGACGGTCGCCTACATGAACAGGCCATGATGAAATCGGAGTACGGCGTTCTGGGGGGAAAAATTCGGGCGTTTAAGGTTTCTGGAAAGGAGACGTGTTCGCGTTCTGTGTGTTAGAGAAAAGTTAAAGTCAAGGTCGCCTCAGCCATAGTCTCAATTGATCCAGCCACAAGACCGAAGTCACATGACCTTCTCAGCCTCAACCACAGCCACAGCTGGCGTAAAGCAACGCAGTGTTTCAACAATGACTATAACTTATATATAATTCTATAATTTAGGGTTAACCCCTCTAGGGTAGGTTAAAGTATAGGCTTATTTCTATTAGAGTTACCTACATTAATAAAACTCTAACTATTGCTAATAAAGCTATACATAAAAAAGGCTACTGTATAAGGCATAGTAGCCTAGCCCCCTTTCTTCCTTCTATACCTATACCTCCTATATAATTATAAAAGCAGTAAGTTAATTAACCCCTAATTCCCTTAGTCCTATATTACTAACCTAATCTATAGTAATACTAAATAAATACTATAGTATTACCTTAATAAGTACTTAGTACTATACCTTTAATAATAAAGACCTTAATAAGCTAAATATTAAGGTAGCTCTTAAACTATATTTATTTAAGTACCTAGAATACTAAGTAGTAAAGAATCTAGGGAAAGATATTAATATAAAGATAACCTTAGTAGCCTTTAGCTATATACTTTTCCTTCTTATTTACCTTACTATAGAAATATAGGCTTTTTTTATTAAGATAGTAGTATTAAATAGATTAGCTATAAAGCTAAAGTTTAATACTAATTTAAATTATAATAAAGAGTAGTTCCTTAATAAGGCTAATAATAGGTATTATAATTATTAGTTTCTTAATCTAGCTTAGTAAGTAAACTATATAATTAATTACTTTAGTACTTAAAAATACCTATAGCTTAATATAATATAACTATAATAGCCTTATTATAGCCTAAGATTATAACTTAATAATAATTTAGTAGTATATAGCATTCTAGGGGGAAACTAAAAATTCAGGTATATAAGGTTTCTATTAGTAAAAGTTAAAGTTAAGGTTACCTAAAGTTAAAAATAATAACCAGCTTGTTAGTAGTTTAATTAATCCCGGTTACATAATAAGTTATATGCCCTCCTTAACCTTCACTACTGCCTTAGCTAATGTATATAACCAAGTGTTATTAACAGTATTATTAACGGTAGGCTTTATTACTAACCTAACTAATCCTTACTAACTAGCATAACTTATATATATATAGATATAAAAAGTTACTATATAAAATATAAAAGCTTTTATTTTCTTTCTTTCTTTTATAAATATTTTAACCTTTAAAATACTTTCTTTTTCTATAATTACTTTAACTAATAAAATATCTTAGTAAGTTAATTAACTCTTAATTCTATTATACTATATTACTTATTAATTTAATTTATAGTAATATTTCCTTTATTTAATTACTATAGTATTATACTACTTAAGGATTACTACTAAGAAAATAATTTATACTTTAACTATTTATAAATTAAAGTAACCTTATAGCTATTATTAAAAAATATAAGTATTATAATAGTAGCTAAGAAATTAAAACTAAGTTTTATATTTAATATATATATAAAGGTTAAGCTTATTACCTTTAGCTATAAAATCCTTTTATTACTTTAGAAAGATAAGTATAAAAAGTTCTTAAGGATAAAACTTAAGATATTAAGAAAACTAGTTTATTAATTAACTATTAATATAAATTAAATACTTAATAAAAAGGGATTTCTAAAGAAACTTAAAATAAGTAATAATAATACTAACTTTATAAAGAATATAGAAAAGTCTTACTAGTTTAATAAGATAAGAAAGTAATAAAGGCTAATATTTAAGTACTTTAACTAAGTTAACTAAAGGCCTTAGTAAGCTAGTTATAGCTTAAGGTTATAAGTCTATAATAATATTAGTATATAGTATTTTAAGTAATTAAAAATTTAAATAAATAAGGTTTTTAAAAGAAAGATATATTTATATTTTATTACTATATTAAAAATTAGTAAAGTTTAGTTACTTAAAGTTAAAAGACCTTATAGCTTTTAATTAATCTAAGTTATTTATTATTCTCTTTAAACTATTAAGAATCTAGCTTCCTTAACTTCTAAGTTAACCCCTTAGGCAGGTTAAATCGCAGGCTTAATCTAATTAGTATTACCTATAGCTACTAAACTCTAAATATCACTAACATACCTACCACATACACATAAGGCTACTATACCTTACGCAGTAGCCTTCCCTTCCTCCCTTCCTCCTACAATAACCTTAGTCTACTAAAAGATAGTAAGTTAGCTAACCCCTAATCCCTATTACTCTATATTACTAACTTATTTTATAGCTATAGAAATCCTAGCTAAGTATTATAGTATTATACCTATAAAGAACTATTACTATAATAATAGTATATACCTAGAAACTATAGAAATTAAAGTAGCTTTAAAGCTATTAAACTAAGCCTTAGATATATTATAAGCTACCTTAGACTTAGTCCTTAATCTTACTTTTAATCTTTTTATATATAAGGTTAATTTAGCTACCTTTAGCTATAAGCTTCTTTAGCTAATCTAGTAAGATATAGATATAAACTATACCTTATTTTTAATTACTAAATTAATAGTATTAAAAGAGCTAGCTAGAAAAATAGCTATAAAAGAAAACCTTAATAAAAATAAGAATAAGTTCCTTAAGATAATTAACCTATACTACTAGACTAATTACTATATATAGTTTATTAAACTAGAAGAGTAAGTAAGGATAATAGTTACCTATATAAATAGGCTATAACTAGCATTATAGTCTAAGACTATAAGTATATAATAAAATCAAAGTATAGTATTCTAAGGGGAAAAATTTAGGTATTTAAGGTTTCTAGAAAGGAAATATATTTACATTCTATATATTAGAGAAAAGTTAAAGTTAAGGTTACCTTAGCTATAGTCTTAATTAATCCAGCTACAAGACCAAAGTCACATAACCTTCTCAGCCTCAACCACAGCTACAGCTAGCGTAAAGCAACGCAGTGTTTTAATAATGCTCTTTAAACTATAAGTCCTAGGTTAAATCTATCTTTAAGAATCTAGCTTCCTTAACTTCTAAGTTAACCCCTTAGGTAGGTTAAATTGTAGGCTTAATCTAATTAGTATTACTTACAGCTACTAAACTCTAACTATTACTAATATACCTATATATATATAAGGCTACTATAACTTATATAGTAGCCTTCCCTTTTTCCCTTTCTCTTACAATAACCCTAGTCTACTAAGAGATAGTAAGTTAACTAACCTCTACCTATTGCTCTATATTACTAACCTATTTTATAGCTATAGAAATCCTAGCTAAGTATTATAGTATTATACCTATAGAGGATAACTACTACTACTATAATAATATATACCTAAAGTCTATAGAAATTAAGGTAGCCCTAGGGCTACTAACTAGGAGTCTAATATATTATAAGCTACTAAGGATTTAGTTAAAAAACCTAATCCTAACCCTATTACACAGAGGGTTAAGCTAGCTACCTTTAGCTATAGGCTTCTTTATCTATTCTAGCAAAACGTAGACTATACCCTGTTTCTAGATAGTAAATTAAAATCTATCTTTAATATTATAATTAATAGTAATCTCTTTTAGTACAGTTAAATCTTAATAAGTTAAATATATATATTATATTAGCTACTAAACTTTAATAATAGTAAATATATATTAATAGCTACTAAGCTATATATAAAGTAACTTTTTTCTTCTTTTATCTTTAACTTTTAATTAATTTAATATAATAAACTACTTTCTAATTAATTAATTAATTAAGACTTTATTATTTAATATACTAAGCTATTAGTTAGTTAATTAACCTTAGTTCTTTACTTTTTACTATATATTATTAACTATTATAGCTTACCCTTTAATAGTAATACTACTTACTATTATACAAAGAGATTTAATATATATCTCTTTATATATTAACCTTAAGGTTAATTTATTATATAAGAAAATTAAACTAGCTCTTTAAAATTATAATAATATTAATAAGCTTAAGTAACTATAGGTAAAAGCTAATAACCTTAAAAAGATTTTCTTAAACTAGGATTTTAAAGAGCTATTATAGTAATCTTATTTAATTATATAAATAAACCTTAGTTTAGTTAAGCTAATAGCCTTTAGCTATAAGCTTTTCTTAGTTTATAGTAATATATTAAGTAATAATAATCCTATATAAAGTATTAAAAAGGAAATAAAAAAGAAGTAAGTAGCTTTATAAAGCCTAAAAGAAAGGCTTATAAAGACTTAGTTATATATATAGCTTAGTAATTACTTTCTTAAGATAATTAAGAAATATTACTATAAGCTTTAGCTTAATAACCTAGAAGATTAAGTTTATAATATAATTAAAGCCTTTAATAGTAAGGTTCTTATTAGTATAACTATAGAATAGTTATACTAGTTATAGCCTAAGACTATAAGTATATAATAATTATAACCTTTATATATAGTATGTAGGTAAAAGGCTAGAAAGATTTAGAAAGTTAATATTAGTAAAAGAAACTAAAGGAAATATATATTTAAAAGTTAAAGTTAAAGTAAGCTAAAGTTTAAGGCTTTAGCTAGTATGATAATTAAATAAGATTATATAATCTCTTAATTATACCTATAGTAATATTACTTAATAATATTATTAATAATATTATTAAGGGATTTATCTAAGTTATATAACTAAAATTATATAGCCTTTATAACTTAGCTATTACTATAGTATAACTTAGTAATATAATAGTAATATAACTTATTATATAACTTAGATTAATTAAATTACTAAAAAGCTAGTTATTATTACTAACTTTAAGTAACTTTAACTTTAACTTTTATTAATATATAAATAATATATAAATATATACCCTTTTTAAAACCTTATATACTTAAACTTTTCTTTTCTTAAAATACTATATACTACTACAGATTACTAACTTATAATCTTAGGCTATAATAAAGTTATTATAGCTTTATTATATTATATTTTTAAGTAATTAGGTATAGTTAAGGTAATCTAAGGTAATAAATAGATTATATTTATTATAGTTACTTTAATTTATTAAGTTCTTAAAAGGGCTTAACTAGGATTTCTAATCTAAAGATTTAGCTAAATTAACCTTTCTTTAGTATATTACTAAGCTAATCCTAATATTATTATAATTACCTTTCTTTTTATAATTTTAATCTTTAAAATCTATTTATAATAGTATTATTTTATTATTTTATTTCTAAATATATACCTTTAATCTCTTATAGTATTAATTATAATTATTTCTTATTACTATATAATATATTCTATTTTCTTATATTATAGCCTTTTATAGTAATAATTACTTAGTATAATAATTATTAATATTATAGCTATTAGTATTAATAGTTATTAGTACTAATAGCTATTAAGATTATTATTATAATTATTACTATAGTAATTATTTAGTAACTATTAGTAATTATTTAGTAACTATTAGTTTTTACTTATTATTATTTAACTTAAGAAATTTCTTTTTTTATACTTTTCTTTTTTCTCTTTTTTTTTTTTTACTATTATAATAACCTTATATTTATTATTACTTATTATATTATTTTTTAAGCTTATCTTTTAAGCTTTATATACCTTTATTTATAATAAATATTTAGGTTTTTATTATTAAACTTTTAGTAATAAACTATATATTTTATATATTAAGATAATTTATTATAATCCCTAAACTATTTATATTATTAATAACTTTAATATATATTATATTAATTATATAAATTAATACTAAAAGTATTATATTATAAGTATTTATTTTACTTTAATATATTATTAATCTTTTACTAACTATTTATAGATTTCTAAAAAACTTCTTAGTATTACTTAAGTATATTAAAATAGAGTAATATATATAATAAGCAAGTATTACAGTTAAGTAAGCATTATACTTTTCTATATACCCTTTATTATCTATATAATAAGATTTCTATAATTTATTTAATTAATTAAAATTACTTACTATACTCTTCTTTAAATACCCTTAGAACTACCTTATAGATTCTTTTATTATACCTAGTTTTACTATATATACTATAGTATTAAATACCTAGTCTAATTAACCTTCTTTATTTACTACTCTTTAATAATTTAGCTACTACCTATATATTAATATCTATTTAATTAATTACTTATAATACTTTCTATATAGTTATTACCCCTTTTTTCTATAATCTAGTTTTTTTCTATATATAATATTAGCTTAATATCTTATTTACTTATTAAAGTTCTTTATTTTTTACTACTAGTAAAGTAATCTTATATATTATTACTTTAGCTTCCTTAGAAAGATAGTATAAAGCCTTAATAATTAACTTTAAAGAGCTACTATAATATTATTTAATTTACCTAGTAAGGTATTTAAACTAAGATTAGGTCTTTATTACTATCTTTAAGGTTTTTAAAGTCTAAAGAGAAAAACGCTTAGCTACTTCCCTAGGAGGTATTAAGGTCTATAGCTATATATTAAGCTTTAATATAATAGTTTCTAGGTTAAGAAAATAAAGTCTAGCTTCTCTAAAAGCTCTTTAGATATTACTTTTTGTAAAAGTAGCTTAAAAAGTAATATAAAAGGTAAAAAAGAACTTAGTCTTTAAAATATAGGTAATAAAGTATTTAATTAAATACCCTATTTTTTACCTATAAGTATTTTTTAGTACTAAAAAATACCTAATATTAAGAAGTTAAAGTAAGTAAAATATATAAGTAGATATATAAAGAGTAATAATCTTATAATCTTAATAATATCTTTTAAAGTTAACTAACTAGTAACTTTTATAACTATTAAAGACTAAAAGATAATAAAAACTAATTAATTTCTTTACTATTAATTAATTAAAGTACTTTAGTTACTTAAGACTTAGCTTATTATTTATTTATTTATTTTAGCTTATTATAATAACTTAATTACTAAGGAAATTATATTCTTAGTATTAATTTATAAGGTAATATTAGCCTAAACTAATAATAAATAGTAGAATTAATTAACCTTTTATATTAATTACTAAAATTATAATAATCTATTTATAGTTTTTAAGCTAAACTAATTTTAATCTTTTTTACCTTTCTATACTTATAATAGCTATTCTAAACTATATAAAGCTTATTATAAAGCTAGTTTTATTAAACTTCTAGATATTACCTAGTTAAATACTATACTTTATAATTATATTTTATATAAGCCTAAACTAGCTATAAATAATAGTTAGACCTTTATATTTAGCTCTTTAATAGTTATATCTATAAAAGATATATATCTTTAGCTTTAGTAATTATTTTATAAAGTTATAAGCCTAATACTTACTAATAGGTAATATATTATAGTTAGTAAGTAAAGAATTAGTTATTTCTTTTATAAAATATAGTTATAAGGGAAATCTTTATAAGTTTAAGTTAAAAATAAATTAAACTATTATTTACTCTTTTAGATTAAATAATCTCTATAAATTTAAAGTAAAATTACTTTATAATTAAATACTATTATAATAGTAATATAATCTATATTTAGAGATATAATATATCTTTATAGTATATTAAGTACTTAATTTTAGATTATTTTAAAGTACTTAAAGTATAAGAAAGGTTTTAGCCTTAATTAAAGATTATAATATAATTTATAGTTAAAAACTAATTAATTAGGTATAGGTAATAATATAGAAGGGAAAAGTATAATACTTACTTAACTATAATACTTACTTATTATATACATTATATTATAAGATATTTATAATTTATTTTTTATTATTAGTATAATATAAATATATTATTAAATATATAAATAAAATTACCTTTATATTTAAATTACTATATAAGGTTTTAATTAACCTTTATTATATTACTTAAGTTAATTTTCTTAATATTATATTACTTATAATAGCTTAAGAACTTATTACTTTATATAAAATAAAGTTATTTAAGATTCTTTAAAGTTTATATTATTTTAATACTTTACTATATTATTATTAAAATACTACATTACTTTACGCTAGCTATAGCTATAGTTAAGGCTAAGAAGGTTATATAACTTTAGTCTTATAGCTAGATTAATTAAGACTATAGCTAAGGTAACCTTAACTTTAACTTTTCTTTAATATATAAAATATAAATACATTTCCTTTCCAGAAACCTTAAATACCTAAATTTTTCCCCCTAGAACACTATACTCCGATTTTATTATATACTTATAGTCTTAGACTATAACACTAGGTTTATTTATAGCCTATCTATATAAGTAACTATTATTCTTACTTACTCTTTTAGTTTAATAAACTATATATAGCAGTTAGTTTAGTAATATAAGTTAATTATCTTAAGGAACTTATTCTTATTCTTATTAAGGTCTTCTTTTAAAGCTATCTTTCTAGCTAGCTCTTCTAATACTACTAATTTAGTAATTAAGAATAAAGTATAGTTTATATCTATATCTTACTAGATTAGCTAAAGAAGCTTATAGCTAAAGGTAGCTAAATTAACCCTATATATAAGGAAGTTAAAAGTAAAATTAAAAACTAAGTCTAAGGTAGCCTATAATATATCTAAGGCCTAGTTTAGTAGCTTTAAGGCTACTTTAATCTCTATAGTTTCTAAGTATATATTATTATTATAGTAGTAGTTTTCTATAGGTATAATACTATAACGCTTAGCTAGGATTTCTATAGCTATAAAATAGGTTAGTAATATAAAGCAATAGAGATTAAGGGTTAGCTAACTTACTATCTCTTAGTAGACTAGTATTATTATAGAAAAAAGGGAAAAAGGGAAGGCTACTATGCAAAGTATAGTAGCCTTATATACACATAGGTATATTAGCAATATTTAGAGTTTAGTAGCTATAGGTAATACTAATTAGATTAAACCTGCAATTTAACCTACCTAAGAGGTTAACTTAGAAGTTAAGGAAGCTAAATTCTTAATACTTTACTATCTTTTATTTAATTTAATATAGTTTAAATTAATAATAAATTTACTATTAACTAAGTAAAATTACTTATATACTATATTAAATTACTTTACTTTTAATAATACTTTAAAGCTAATACTTTTATTATAAAGCTTAATTACTTAGTTATTATATTTAAAACTTTTATAAAAAGTAAAACTAAGTATAAGGACTTTTATATTATATTATAGCTATTATTTTATTTTTATATATAGTAATATATTAATATTAATAACTTTACTTTTTAAAGTATTTTTTATTTTATAAGTTAAAGCTTTCTTTAATAAAGTATTACTTAAGCTATACTTAATTAATATAGTATTATTAAAAGTAATATTAATATTACTTTTTTTATTATTAATAATAATATTAATACCTTTAATATTATTACTTTACTTATTTTTTATAATAGTATTATTAATATAAATATTTATACTATAAACTTTAGTAATTTAGTAAATAAAGTAATTTCTATTACTTACTTTTTTTATTTTTTATAAAAGATTTAATAATATTTTAATAATATATTTTATACTTAAATAGCTATTTCTTTACTTATTATATTAATTTTAGCTTTTAATACTTTACTAAGCTTTATAATTTAGGGTTAACTTCTCTATAGTAGGTTAAAGTATAAACTTAGTTCTATTAAAGTTACTTACATTAATTAAACTTTAACTATTACTAATAAAGCTTTAACTTATATATATAAAAGGCTACTATATATAGTATAGTAGCCTAGCTTCTTTCCTTTTTTCTATACTTATATCTATATTTCTTATACTACTATATAAGTAGTAAGTTAGTTAACCCCTAATTCCCTTAGTTCTATATTACTAACCTAATCTATAGTAATACTAAATAAATACTATAGTATTACTTTAGTAAGTACTTAGTACTATACTTTTAATAATAAAAACCTTAATAGGTAAGTAATTATAAAAGCCCTTTAGCTACTTAAACTAGTTTCTATTAAGATAATAATAACTAAGGTACCTATAGGAAACCCTTAAAAGTAATATATAAATAAAGGAAAAGTTACTTTAATAGCCTTTAGCTATATACTTTTTCTTTATATTTACTTTAATACTAAAAGGTAAAGCTTTCTTAATAAGTAAATATTATTAAATAAACTTATAATAAAGCTTAAGATAAATAAAGCCTTAACTAATAAAAAAAAGAAGTTCTTTAATAAAGTAAGTAAAAATAATTACTTATTTTAGTTTATTACCTTTACTAAGTAAGTAAATTATATATATACTTACTTTACTATTAATAACTATATATAGTATAATATAATAAAGCTATAATAATTTAATAATATATAGTATTCTAGGGGGAATTAAAAGTTTAAGTATATAAGGTTTTAAAAAGGAAATATATAATATAATAAAGCTATAATAACCTTATTTTAGCCTAAGACTATAAGTTAGTAACTATTAAGTATATAGTAATTTAATAGTATATAGTATTTTAGAAAGGAAAAATTTAAGTATATAAGGTTTTAAAAAGGAAATATATTTATATATTATTTATACTATATTATTAGTAAAAGTTAAAGTTAAAGTTACTTAAAGTTAAAAATAATAACTAGCTTTTTAGTAGTTTAATTAATCTAGGTTATATAATAAGTTATATATTTTCCTTAACCTTTACTATTACCTTAGCTAATATATATAACTAAGTATTATTAATAGTATTATTAATAGTAAAAGGTTATATATATAATATATACTTTTATTTTATTTTTAACTATATCTTTAAAAATAATATTTAATTTTACTTTTATAATAAAGCTATATATAAATATATTATATATAGTATTAATAGTAATTTCTTTTATATTTATAAACTAATAAAAAAGAATAATATTTAATTTTCTTTTTCTTAAGCTAAAGTTTATAAATACTTTATATATCTTTTATAGTTATTTACTACTATTTAGTAAAAAAAGTATTAACTAATATATATCTTAAGCTATTTTTATTATTTCTTAAAATCCTTTAAAAGCTAAAAATATATATTTTATTATTTATTTAAGTTAAAGTTTTTTTATTAATTATATATTAATTATATTAACCTTAGCTTATATATTTAATAATACTTTTACTTTTATTTTAATAACTTAGTATAAAATAATTACCTTTATAGTTATATTTAGTTTTATTAGTACTAAAAGAAAATCTTTTATTAGCTTAATAATATTTTATACTTATATAAGTTATATAGTTATAATATCTATATATTTTAGTTTTTTTAGTTCTTAGAATATTTTAATAATTCTATAATTTAGGGTTAATACCTCTAGGGTAGGTTAAAGTATAGGCTTATTTCTATTAAAGTTACCTACATTAATAAAACTCTAACTATTGCTAATAAAACTTTAACCTATATATAAAAAAGGCTACTATATAAGGCATAGTAGCCTAGCCCCCTTCCTTTCTCCTATACCTATACCTCCTATACTATTACAAAAGCAATAAGTTAATTAACCTTTACCCTTAGTCCTATATTACTAACCTAATCTATAGTAATACTAAATAAATACTATAGTATTACCTTAATAAGTACTTAGTACTATACTTTTAATAATAAAGACCTTAATAAACTAAGTATTAAGGTAACCCTTAAACTATACCTATTTAAGTACTTAAAATACTAAGTAGTAAAAAATCTAAGGAAAAATACTAATAAAAAGGTAACCTTAGTAGCCTTTAGCTATATACTTTTCCTTTTTATTTACCCTACTATAGAAATATAAACCCTTTCTATTAAGATAGTAGTATTAAATAAACTAGCTAAAGTTTAATATTAATCTAGATTATAATAAAAAGTAATTTCTTAATAAAGCTAGTAATAAGTACTATAATTACTAGTTCCTTAATTTAGCCTAGTAGGTAAACTATATAATTAATTACTTTAGTACTTAGAAATACTTATAGCTTAATATAATATAACTATAATAGCTTTATTATAGCCTAAGACTATAACTTAATAATAATTTAGTAGTATATAGTATTTTAAGGGGAAATTAAAAATTTAAGTATATAAGGTTTTAAAAAGGGATTATATTTATATATTATTTATATATTAGTAAAAGTTAAAGTTAAGGTTACTTAAAGTTAAAAATAATAACTAGCTTATTAGTAGTTTAATTTATCTTAGTTATATAATAAGTTATATACCCTCCTTAACCTTTACTATTACCTTAGCTAATATATATAACTAAGTGTTATTAATAGTATTATTAATAGTAAGAATATTTTAATAAATAAGTTTCTTTACCTTTAATAGTAACCTTTTAAATTTTAGCTACTAAGTTACTTTAACTTAGTAAAAGGTAATTAAAATTTCCCTTAGATTTATAATCTAAGGCTTTATACCTTAGTTTCTTATAAAGAAAGTATATTATTACTAAAGCTTTTATACTTTAATTAATATCTTATTAGTAGCTTCTTTTATTTCTTTTCTATAGAAATAATAATATATACCTTTAGTTATTAAAGTAAATAGTATTTTTTTATAGTAATATATTATTAACTTACTATTAAATATATTTTACTTTTTATATAATACTTCTTAGTTATTTTAATAAAATTCTTTTTTACTTTAGTTTTTTTTTTACTTTTAGTAATAGCTTATACTAATATTAATATATAAGATTTATATTAAACTTAAAGTTTAAGGTAATAAGGCTTTTATATAATACCTTTTATTCTATAAAGAATTATACTAATAACTCTTTATAAAGCTATTATATCTCTATAAGCTAGTTCTTTATTTACTTATCTTATAAAATAAGATTAATATATTATCTTTTAATAAATATAATAAATTAGTTTTATTTAATATATTTAACTTTAATTTAATCTTAAGAGCTTACTATTTTATCTATAACTTAAAAGAAAGCTTTAATATTACTTACTTAATTTATTATAATATAGTTAATTTTAATTAAAAACTATTTTTAGTATAAATTACTTTTAATTAGTTATTTACTTAAATAAGTATTATATTTTTATTAAAAATCTTATAGTTATAAAGTAAGGGTTATTTATATTTCTTTTAGTATTATAGTATTAGTTATATTATTAAAATACTATATTACTTTACGCTAGCTATAGCTATAGTTAAGGGTAAGAAGGTTATGTAACTTTAGTCTTATAGCTAGATTAATTATAGTTTTATATTAAGACCCTTTTAGTAGTTTTATTTTAATTCTTTAAGAAATATAGTATATTTCTTTTTCTATTTAGATTAATTTATTTACTATAGTCTATTCTTTATTAATAGTTAGCTATATTACTTATATAATTATTACCTATAGGTAATTATTATTAACCCCTTAGGATTAGTATAAAGCTATTCTAGCTTAAGTTATTTACTTTATGTTAACTACCTTAATTATATTAACTTCTATAGGGTAAAAGTTAAAGAATTATAAGTAATTAAGTATAGTTAAAGTAATCTAAGGTAGTAAGTAAGTTATATTTATTATAATTACTTTAATTTATTAAGTTCTTAAAGGGGCTTAACTAGGATTTCTAATCTAAGGGTTTAGCTAGATTAACCTTTCTTTAGTATATTACTAGGCTAATCCTAATATTATTATAAAGCCTTAGCTTAATAGATTAAAGAATTAGGTTAATAATATAATTAAAGCTTTTAATAGTAAGGTTTTTATTAGTATAACTATAGAATAGTTATATTAGTTATAATCTAAGACTATAAGTATATAGTAATTATAATCTTTATATATAGTATTTAGGTAAGGGAAGAAAGTTTAGAAAGTTAATATTTATAAAAGAAACTAAAAGAAATATATATTTAAAAGTTAAAGTTAAAGTAAGCTAAAGTTAAAGGCTTTAGCTAGTATATTAATTAAATAAGATTATATAACCTTTTAATTATACCTATAGTAATATAACCTAATAATATTATTAATAATATTATCTAAGGATATATAAATATAGCTTTATTAAGTATTATTATTTACTTTTTTAGTAATTTATTAATATATATAAATATATTTCTTTATTATTTATTATATTCTTTTTAATTACTTATTTATCTATAGGTAGTAAATAATAGAAAGTTAATAATAGATTTCTTATTCTTTTATTATATTTTCTTATAATTTACTTATAAGTAGTTTATTTTTATTATTAATAATACCTTTTAAGGTTTTAAACTTATACTTTACTTACTTATATAATATAGCTATTAACTTTATAACTTATAATATCTTTTATATTAAAATAAAATAAATATACTATATTTTTCCATATATAATAACTAAAACTATATAATTTATTTTACTTTTTCAATAATTACTTTATAGTAATTTAGTAAGAAATTTATATTAATTTCTTAAGAAGAATATAAAGGTAATAATAATAACTATAAATACCTATATAGCTTATATTTAAAAACTTAAATACTTAAATAAATTTAATATTCTTTTATATTACTTTTTATATTATTAATAAATATATTTTAGTAAACCTTTCTTATTATAAAGTTAAATATTTTATAATCTTTTATATACTTTACTCTTATATTATTATAAATCCTTATATATAATATATCTTTTTTAAAGATTACTATTATATCTTTAAATTAAAGTTAGTTTTTATAAGTTAAATAACCTTTATACTTTTTAACTTATTATTAAAATACTATATTACTTTATACTAGCTATAGCTATAGTTAAGGCTAAGAAGGCTATATAACTTTAAATTTATAGCTAGATTAATTAAGACTATAGCTAAGGTAAGCTTAACTTTAACCTTTTACTAATATAGTATAAAATATAAATATATTTTCTTTTTAAAAACTTTAAATATTTAAACTCTTTTTCCTAAAATACTATACTTTAATTTTATTATAGCCTATTTATTAAGAATCTAGCTTCCTTAACTTCCAAGTTAACCCCTTAGGTAGGTTAAATTGCAGGCTTAATCTAATTAGTATTACCTATAGCTACTAAACTCTAACTATCGCTAATACACCTATAACCTATGTGTATATAAGGCTACTATACCTTATGCAGTAGCCTTCCCTCTCTCCCTTCCTCCTATAATAACCCTAGTTTACTAAGAGATAGTAAGTTAGCTAACCTTTAATCCCTATTACTTTATATTACTAACCTATTTTATAGCTATAGAAATCCTAGCTAAGTATTATAGTATTATACCTATAGAGAACTATTACTATAATAATAGTATATACCTAAAAACTATAGAGATTAAAGTAGCCCTAGAGCTACTAAACTAGGCCTTAGATATATTATAGGCTACCTTAGACTTAGTCTTTAATTTTACTTTTAATCTTCTTATATATAGGGTTAATTTAGCTACCTTTAGCTATAAGCTTCTTTAGCTAATCTAGTAAAATATAAATATAAACTATACCTTATTTCTAATTACTAAATTAATAGTATTAGAAGAGCTAGCTAAAAAGATAGCTATAAAAGAAAACCTTAATAAAAATAAAGATAAGTTTCTTAAGATAATTAACTTATACTATTAGACTAATTGCTATATATAGTTTATTAAACTAGAAGAGTAGATAAGGATAATAGTTACCTATATAAATAGGCTATAATAAAATCAAAGTATAGCGTTCTAAGGGAACTAAAAATTTAGGTATTTAAGGTTTCTTAAAAGGAGATATATTTACATTCTATACTATATTAGTAAAAAGTTAAAGTTAAGCTTACCTTAGCTATAGTCTTAATTAATCTAGCTATAAGACTAAAGTTATATAACCTTCTTAGCCTTAACTACAGCTACAGCTAGCGTAAAGCAATATAGTGTTTTAATAATGATAGCCTATTTATATAAGTAACTATTATCTTAATTTACTCTTTTAGCTTAATAAACTATAGATTATAGTTAGTTATATAGCTTAAATTAATTATCTTAAGAAACTTTTCTTTATTTTAATATAGATTATCCTTTATAATTAGCTTTTTAGCTAGCTTTTTTAATACTATTAATTTACTATCTAAAAATAAAGTATAGTTTATATTTTACTAAAATAAATAAAAAAGCCTATAGCTAAAGGTAATTAGCTTAACCTTTTATATTTTAAGATTAAGATTAGGTTTTATAATTAAGTTCTTAATAGCTTATAATATATTAGACTTTTAGTTTAATAGCCTTAAGGTTACCTTAATTTCTATAGACTTTAAGTATTTATTATTATAGTAATAGTAGTTATTCTTTATAGATATAATACTATAATACTTAGCTAGGATTTCTATATCTATAAAATAGGTTAGTAATATAGATTAATAGAGGTTTATTAACTTACTAGATATAGGAATTAAAGTAGTTATAGGAAAAAGGAAAAGAAAGAAGGCTACTACGTAAGGTATAGTAGCCTTATATATATATAGGTTATAGGTATATTAATAATAGTTAAAGGTTAGTAGCTATAAGTAATACTAATTAGATTAAGCCTAGAATTTAATCTACCTAAGGGGTTAACTTAGAAGTTAAGGAAGCTAGATTCTTAATACTTTTTAACTACTATATACTACTTTTCTATAGTCTTTTAGTAATATTAGTTTCTAATTTATAGCTTATAGATTAATATTTTAATTTTTATTAAAGGTATTATAGTAAGTAAGTACTATTTTACCTTTTATAAGTTCTTTTATAATTTAATATAAGATATATTACATTAAAATAATAACCTTAGCTTTTACTAAGTCTTTATACCCTTAACTTAAAAATAGCTTTTATAGTACTTATTACTAGTACTTAGCCCTTTTAGTAATTATAGTTATATAAATATATTTTAATATTATTAAAATACTACATTACTTTACGCTAGCTATGGCTATAGTTAAGGCTAAGAAGGTTATATGACTTTAGTCTTATAGCTAGATTAATTAAGACTATAGCTAAGGTAACCTTAACTTTAACTTTTCTCTAATACATAGAACGTAAATACATTTCCTTTCCAGAAACCTTAAATACCTAAATTTTTCCCCTTAGAATACTATACTTTAATTTTATTATAGCCTATTTATATAGGTAACTATTATCCTTACTTACTCTTCTAGTTTAATAAACCATATATAGTAGTTAGTCTAGTAGCATAGGTTAATTATCTTAAGGAACTTATTCTTATTCTTATTAAGGTTTTCTTTTATAGCTATCTTCTTAGCTAGCTTTTCTAATACTATTAATTTAGTAATTAAAAATAAAGTATAGTTTATATTTATATCTTACTAGATTAGCTAAAGAAGCTTATAGCTAAAGGTAGCTAAATTAACCCTATATATAAGGAAGTTAAAAGTAAGATTAAAGACTAAGTCTAAGGTAGCCTATAATATATCTAAGGCCTAGTTTAGTAGCTCTAAAGCTACTTTAATCTCTATAGTTTCTAGGTATATACTATTATTATAGTAATAGTCCTCTATAGGTATAATACTATAATGCTTAGCTAGGATTTCTATAGCTATAAAATAGGTTAGTAATATAAAGTAATAGGTAGGGGTTAGCTAACTTACTATTTCTTAGCAGACTAGGGTTATTATAGGAGAAAGGGAGGGAGAGAAGGCTACTGCATAAGGTATAGTAGCCTTATATATACATAGGTTATAGGTATATTAGTAATATTTAGAGTTTAGTAGCTGTAGGTAATACTAATTAAATTAAGCCTGCAATTTAACCTACCTAAGGGGTTAACTTAGAAGTTAAGGAAGCTAGATTCTTAAAAATATATTTTAAGTAAATAAAGTAATTATATTATTATTTATTAAAAAGAAAATAAATTCTTTTTAGCTTTCTTATTTATTTAAATATATACTTATATTATAGAAATTAATATACTATTAATAATACTATTAATAATACTTAGTTATATATATTAGTAAAGGTAGTAATAAAAGTTAAGGAGAATATATTACTTATTATATAGCCTAAATTAATTAAACTACTAAAAAGCTAATTATTATTTTTAACTTTAAGTAACCTTAACTTTAACTTTTATTAATATATAAATATATATAAATATATTCCCTTTTTAAAACCTTATATATTTAAATTTTTAGTTTCCCTTAGAATACTATATACTACTAAATATTATAGCTATATTGTATTAAGCTAAAGGGCTTTCTTAATACTTAAGTAATTAATTATATAGTTTACTTACTAAGCTAGATTAAAGAACTTATAGTTATAGTACCTATTATTAGCTTTATTAAAAAATAACTATTTATTACTATTTAAATTACTATTTAAATTTAGCTTTATAGGTAATTTATTTAATATTATTATCTTAATTAAAAAAGCCTTTATTTCTATAGTAAAGTAAATAAAAAGAAAAAGTAAGTAGCTAAAAGCTACTAAGATACCTTTTTATTAGTATTTTTCCTTAGATTTCTTATTACTTAATACTCTAAGTACTTAAATAAATATAATTTAAAGGCTACCTTAATACTTAATTAGTTAAGGTTTTTATTATTAAAAGTATATATAAGTAATTAGGTATAGTTAGGGTAATCTAAGGTAATAGGTAGGTTATATTTATTATAGTTACTTTAACTTATTAAGTCCTTAAAGGGGCTTAACTAGGATTTCTAATCTAGGGGTTTAGCTAGATTAACCTTCCTTTAGTATATTACTAGGCTAATCCTAATATTATTATAATTACCTTCCTTCCTATAATTCTAATCTTTAAAATCTATTTATAATAGTATTATTTTATTATCTTATTTCTAAATATATACCTTTAACCTCTTATAGTATTAATTATAGTTATTTCTTATTACTATATAATATATTTTATTTTCTTATATTATAGCCTTTTATAGTAGTAGCTACCTAGTGTAATAGTTATTAGTATTATAGCTATTAGTATTAGTAGCTATAGGTAATATTAATTAAATTAAGCTTATAATTTAACCTATATAAGGGGTTAACTTAGAAGTTAAGGAAGCTAGATTCTTAATAGAAATCTTTACTTTATTATAAAGATTAATATTATATTTTACTTCTTTTAGTATAAAAAGGGCTTTTACTATTCTTTTATTAAAAATTACTTTATATTTTTAAAGTTCTTTTTAAAAGTTCCTAGGCTTTTCTTTTCCCTATTTATTTACTAAAGATTAATAAATTAATCTTTATATTTATTAGTAAAGTAAAAGTAATATATATAATATATACCTTTTCCTATTCTTAAGTATATTTCTAAGAATTATATTTAATTTTACTCTTTTAATAAAGCTATATATAAATATATTATTTATAGTATTAATAATAATCCCTTTTAGTTTAAAAAACTAATGAAAAAAAGATATTTAGTTTTTCTTTTATAAATTAAAGTATATAAATACTTTATATATTTCCTATAGTTATTTACTATTATTTAGTAAAAAGAATATTAACTAATTTATATCCTAGGCTTTTTATATTATCTCTTAAAACCTTTTAAAAGCTAAAAGTATATAGTTTATTATTAATTTAAGTTAAAGCTTTTCTATTAATTATATATTATTTATATTAACTTTAGCTTCTATATCTAATAGTATTTTAATTTCTATTTTAGTAACTTAATATAACCCTTAATAATATTATTAATAATATTAGTAAATTATAGTACTATAGGTATAATTAAGAGGTTATATAATCTTATTTAATTAATATACTAGCTAAAACCTTTAACTTTAGCTTACCTTAACTTTAACTTTTAAATATACATATCTTTTATAAATATTAACTTTTTAAATTTTCCCTCTTTACCTAAATACCATATATAAAGGTTATAGTTATTATATACTTATAGTCTTAGGCTATAACTAGTATAACTATTCTATAGTTAATTTAATAATAATATTACTATTAAAGACTTTAATTATATTAATAACCTCCCTTAATAATATTATTAGGTTATATTACTATAGGTATAAATAAAAGGTTATATAATCTTATTTAATTTATATACTAGCTAAAGCCTTTAACTTTCGCTTACCTTAACTTTAACTTTTAATATATAGAATATATATTTCTCTTAGTTTCTTTTACTAATATTAACTTTCTAAACTTTATTTCTTTACCTAAATACTATATATAAAGGTTATAACTATTCTATAGTTATATTAGTAAAAACTATACTATTTAAGGCCTTAATTATATTATTAACTTAATCTTCTAGGTTATTAAGCTAAAGCTTATAGTAATATCTTTTAATTACCTTAAGGAAAAAGGTATTATTTATTATATATAACTAAGCCTTAATAAGTCTTTTTTCTAAGCTTTATTCTTATATACTATATATAATACTTTTTCTTTTATCTTTTACTATTAATTTAAAAAAGCTTATAGCTAAAAGCTACTAGCTTAACTAAAATAAGGTTATTTTATATAATTAAATAAAGCTACTATAATAGCTTCTTAAAATTCTAATTTAGAAAGATCTTCTTAAGGTTATTAGCTTTTACTTATAGTTACTTAAGCTTATTAATATTATTATAAATCTAAAGAGCTAGTTTAACTTTCTTATATAATAGGTTAACTATAAGGTTAATATATAAAGAGGTAATTATTAGGTTTCTTTATATAACTAATATTATAAGTAAGCTATAATAGTTAGTAATATATAGTAAAAGGTAAGAACTAAGGTTAATTAATTAACTTTACTTACTTATTATATTAGGTTAATTAAAGGTTAAAGATAAAAAAATAAAGAGATTACTTTATATATAGCTTAGTACCTATTATAAAATATATATTTACTATTATTAAAGTTTAGTAGTTAATATAATATATATACTTAATTTCTTAAGATTTAACTTTATTAAAAAAGGTTACTATTAATTATAATATTAAAAATAAATTTAACCTAGGACTTATAGTTTAAAGAGAATAATAAATAATCTAATACTTTTAATAATAATATTATCTAAAGAAAAGATTAAGTATATTATTTATTAACAATATAAATAACCTTTTAATCTTAGTTTTTAATAATACTATATAAAAAGCCTTATAATACTATTATAAGAATATTAGGTTTAAACTAATAATATATTAAAGGAAGGTTAATTTAGCTAAACCCTTAGATTAGAAATCTTAGTTAAGTCCCTTAGAGAACTTAATAAGTTAAAGTAATAATAATAAATATAATTTACTTATTATCTTAAATTACTTTAATTATACTTAATTACTTATAATTCTATTACCTTTACCTAATAAAGGTTAATATAACTAAGATAATTAATATAAAATAAATAACTTAAGCTAAAATAATTTATATTAATTCTAAAAGAATAATAATAGCTACTTATAAATTATAATTAAAATTAAAGTATAGTTAATTCTTTATAAAGAATACTTTATAGTAAATAAATTAATTTAAACTTTAAAGAAAAATATACTATACTTTTTAACTAATTAAAATAAAACTACTAAGAAAGTTCTATTATTAAACTAAGATAAGTTAAAAAGAATAGTATAGATAAAAGGTAAAAATAGCTAATTTTATTTATAATTTCTTTATAGAAGATTACTAAAGAGAAAATACTATATAAGATTTCTTTTAATAGTAAAATTTAACTATATAAAGAATATATTTATAAAAATAATATAGGTTATTATAATATAATTACTACTATTAATAATACTATTAATAATACTTAGTTATATATATTAGCTAAGGTAATAGTAAAGGTTAAGAAGGGTATATAACTTATTATATAACCTAGATTAATTAAACTACTAAAAAGCTAGTTATTATTTTTAACTTTAGGTAACCTTAATTCTAACTTTTACTAATATATAAATAATATATAAATATATTTCCTTTTTAAAACCTTATATACTTAAACTTTTAATTCCCCCTAGAATACTATATATTATTAAATTATTATAGCTTTATTATATTATACTATATATAGTTATTAATAGTAAAGTAAGTATATATATAATTTACTTACTTAGTAAAGGTAATAAACTAAAATAAGTAATTATTTTTACTTACTTTATTAAGAAACTTCCCTTTTTTATTAATTAAGGCTTTATTTATCTTAAGCTTTATTATAAGTTTATTTAATATTTTTTACTTATTAAGAAAGCTTTACCTTTTAGTATTAAAGTAAATATAAAAAAAGAGTATATAGCTAAAGGCTATTAAAGTAACTTTTTCTTTATTTATATATTACTTCTAAGGGTTTCCTATAAGTACCTTAGTTATTTATATTTTAATAAAAACTAATTTAAGTAGCTAAAAAGCTCTTATAATTACTTACCTATTAAGGTCTTTATTATTAAAGGTATAATACTTAGTACTTACTAAAGTAATACTATAGTATTTATTTAGTATTACTATAGATTAGGTTAGTAATATAGAACTAAGGGGATTAGGGGTTAACTAACTTACTGCTTATATAGTAGTATAAGAGATATAGGTATAGGTATAAGAAAAAGGAAGAAAACTAGGCTACTATACTATATATAGTAGCCTTTTATATATATAAGTTACTTTATTAGTAATAGTTACAGTTTAATTAATATAAGTAACTTTAATAGAACTAAGCCTATACTTTAACCTACCTTAGAGGAGTTAATACTAAATTATTATAATATAATTATAGTAATAATTAAAAATAAATAAATTCTTTTTATAATAATTAGTTAATAAATAAAGACTATAATACTAAAAGAAATATAAATAACTTTTAGTTTATAACTATAAGAATATTAAGAAAAATATAATAATTATTTAAGTAAATAACTAATTAAAAGTAATATGTATTAAAAATAGTCTTTAACTAAGATTAACTATATTATAGTAAATTAAGTAAGCTATATTAAAACTAATTTAGTATATTTATTAAAAGGTTATATATTAGCCTTATTTATTAAAATATATAAGTAAAAAACTAGCTTATAAAAATATAATAGCTCTATAAAGAGTTATTAATATAGTTCTTTATAAAGTAAAAGGTATTATTTATTTTATATATTTATTAATATTAAAATAGCCTATTTAATAGGTTAACTTATAGCTTAATTTAATAGTACTAACTATAGCTACTAAACTTTATTATTATTAATAGTAATATAGTAACTTATATATATATATATATATATATAAAGCTACTATATTTTATATCGTAGCTTTCCTTTTTTTCTTTCTTTTACAATTACTTTAACTTTTAAAATACTTTTTCTTTCTATAATTACCTTAACTAATAAAATATCTTAGTAAGTTAATTAGTCTTTAATTTTACTTATTATACTATATTTATTATTAACCTATTTTATAGTAATACTTAGGTTTAATTACTATAGTATTATACCTTTTAAAGATTACTATTAAAAGAATAATCTATACTTTAACTTTTTATAGATTAAATACATTAAATTAATACTTTAGCTATTATTAAAAGATATAAATATTATATAAATAGCTAATACCTTAAAGTAAGGTTTTTTATTTAATACTTATAAAAGGGTTAAGTTTATTACCTTTAGCTATAAAATCCTTTTATTACTTTAGAAAGATAAGTATAAAATTTTTTAGAAATAAAGCTAAAGGTATTAAAGGAACTTTTTTATAAGTTAAATATTAATATAAAAAATTAAATATTTAATAAAAAAGGATTTCTAAAGAAGCTTAAAATAAAGAATAATAATATTAACTTTATAGATAATATAAAAAAGTTACTTTAATTTAATAAGCTAAGAAAGTAATAAAGGTTAACTTTTAAGTACTTTAACTAAGTTAACTAAAGGTCTTAGTAAGCTAGTTATAGCTTAAGGCTATAAGTCTATAAAAATATTAGTATATAGTATTTTAAGTAACTAAAAATTTAAATAAATAAGGTTTTTAAAAAAAGGATATATTTCTATTTTATTACTATATTAAAGATTATTAGAGTTTAGTTACTAAAGTTAAAGACCTAGCCTATAGCTTTATTTAATTTAAATTATATAACTAAAATTATATACTTTTTATAACCTTAGCTACTACTATAGTATAACTTAGTAGTGTAATAGTAGTAAAAGGTACTATATAAAAGCCTTATTACTTTAAACTTTTAGTTTAATATAAACTATATATATTAATATTAATATAAACCTTATATATTAATATTAATATAAACCTTATATATTAATATTAATATAAACCTTATATATTAATATTAATATAAGCTATTACTAAAAGTAAAGATAAAGCTAAAGTAAAAAAGATCTTTAATAAAATAGCTAAAGATTATTATATAGAAAGTAATATATATTTAGTATTAAACTAATAATATATTACTATAAAAAGAGATTATTTACTTTAATAACTAAAGGTATATATTACTATTTCTATAAAGAAAAATTAAAAAAGCTTTAACTTTTAAAAGTAAAGTTAATTCTCTATAAACTACTTTCTATACTTTAGATTTAATTTATAAAAGTATAGTTATATATCTATTTTATTAGTATATTTATTAATATTAAGATAGCCTATTTAGTAGGTTAACTTATAGCTTAATTTATTAGTAATAACTATAGATATTAAACTTTACTATTATTAATAGTAATATAGTAACTTATATATATATATATATATATATATATAAAAAGTTACTATATATAGTAAAGTAGCTTTCTTTTTCCTTCTTTTTCCTATAACTACCTTAACTAATAAGATATCTAAACTAGTTAGTTAACCCCTAATCCTTATTATACAATATTACTTACTAACCTATTTTATAGTAATAATTGTATTTTATAATAATTTAGGGTTAACCCCTCTAGGGTAGGTTAAAGTATAGACTTATTTCTATTAAAGTTACCTATATTAACTAAACTCTAACTATTGCTAACAAAGGTATATAAAAGACTACTATATAAGGTATAGTAGCCTAGCCCTCTTTCTTCTTCCTATACCTATACCTATAGCTCTTATACTACTACTTAAGTAATAAGTTAATTAACCCTTAATCCCTACCCTTAGTTCTATATTACTAACTTAATCTATAATAATATTAAACTACTACTATAGTATTACCTTAATAAGTACTTAGTACTATACTTTTAATAATAAAAACTTTAATAAGCTAATTATTAAAATAGCCCTTAAACTATATTTATTTAAGTACCTAAAGTTCTAGGTAATAAGAAATCTAAAGAAAAATATTAATAAAAAGGTAACCTTAGTAGCCTTTAGTTACTTACTTTTCCTTTTTATTTACCTTATTATAAAAATATAGGCTTTTTTAATTAAAAGAATAATAGTAAATAGATTATCTATAAAGCTAGATTTAAATAGTAATTTAAATAGTAATAAATAATAGTTTCTTAATAAAGCTAATATTAAGTATTATAATTACTAGTTCCTTAACCTAGCTTAGTAAGTAAACTATATAATTAATTACTTTAGTATTAAGAAAGCTCTTTAGCTTAAAATAATATAGCTATAATAACCTTATAATAGCTTAAGATTATAAGTTAATAACTATTAAGTATATAGTCTTTAATAGTATATATTATTTTAAAGGAAATTAAAAAATTAAAGTATATAAGGTTTTAAAAAAGAAATATATTTATATATTATTTATACTATATTATTAGTCTAAGTTAAAGTTAAGGTTACTTAAAGTTAAAAATAATAACTAGCTTTTTAGTAGTTTAATTAATCTAGGTTATATAATAAGTTATATACTTTCCTTAACCTTTACTACTACTTTAGCTAATATATATAACTAAGTATTATTAATAATATTATTAATAGTAAATAATTCTATTTAAATACTATAATATTATACTAATTAAGATATATTACTAAAAAAATAATTTATACTTTAACTATTTATAAATTAAATATATTAAATTAGCTTTTTAGCTATTACTAAGAGATATAGCTATTATAACTATAGTTAATATCTTAGGGCTAGATTCTTTATTTAATATTAACTATAAAAGAGTTAAGCTAATTACTTTTAGCTATAAAATCTTACTATTACTTTAAAGAGATAAAAAGTAATAGAAGAACTTAAAGATAAAGCTAAAATTATTAAAGAAACTAGCTTATAAACTAGCTATAGATTAATAATTAAGTTATACTAAAAATAGCTTTTTAATTATAATTAAAATAGATTTTATTACTAAGAATAGTATCTTTTAGTTTAAAAAGCTAAGAAAGTAACTTAATATAATAATTAGTTAATTTAAGGTAACTAAGTAAACTAAAGGCTTTAAATAAACTAAGCTAGTTATAGCTAAAGGCTATAAGATTATAATAATATATTAATATAAAGTATTTTAGGTAAAAAGAAAATTTAATAGATAAGGTTTTTAAAAGAAAACTATATTTATATTCTATTATATTAAAGATTAATAGAGTTTAGTTACTTAAAGTTAAAAAACTTAGCCTATAGCTTTACTTAATCTAAGTTATTTATCTTATATATTTATTAATATTAAGATAGCCTATCTAGTAAATTAACTTATAGCTTAATTTATTAGTACTAACTATAGCTACTAAACTCTACTATTATTAATAGTAATATAGTAACTTATATATATATAAAAAGCTACTATATAAGATATAGAAGCCTTCCTTCCCTTCCTTTCTCCTATAAATACCCTAACCTTTAAGATACTTCCTCCTTTTATAACTACCCTAACTAACAAGATATCCTAGTAAGTTAGTTAACCCCTAGTTCTTTTATTAGTTAGTATAGCTTTAACTAGTATAAAATAAATAATATACTTACCTATTATACTTTATTACTTACTAACTTATTTTATAGTAATATCTTTATTTAATTACTATAGTACTATATTACTTAAAAATTACTATTAAAAGAATAATTTATACCTTAACTATTTATAAATTAAAGTAATCTTATAGCTATTATTAAAAAACTTAAGTATTATAATAATAGCTAAGAAATTAAAGCTAAGTTCTATATTTAATACTTATATAAAGGTTAAGCTTATTACCTTTAGCTATAAAATCCTTTTATTACTTTAGAAAAATAAATATAAGAAGTTTTTAGAAATAAAGCTTAAGGTATTAAAGAAATTAATTTATAAGTTAGCTATTAATATAAATTAAATATTTAATAAAAAAGAATTTTTAAAAAAACTTAAAATAAGAAATAATAATATTAACTTTATAAAAAATATAAAAAGATTTTACTAATTTAATAAGCTAAGGAAATAATAAAGATTAACCTTTAAGTACTTTAATTAAGTTAATTAAAGGCTTTAGTAAGCTAGTTATAGCTTAAGGCTATAAGTTTATAATAATATTAATATATAGTATTTTAAGTAACTAAATAATTAAATAAATAAGGTTTTTAAAAGAAAAATATATTTATATTTTATTATATTAAAGATTAGTAAACTTTATTTACCTAAAGTTAAAAAACCTTATAGCTTTTAATTAATCTAAGTTATATAATTAAAATTATATAGCCTTTATTATCTAGCTATTACTATAGTATAACTTAGTAGTATAATAGTATAATCTAAGTTATATAACTAATAATTATATACTCTTTATAACCTTTACTATAACTATAGTATAACTTAGTAGTATACTAATAGTAATATACCTATATTAGTAAAAGGCTATTAATAAGGTATTAGCTAAAGTATAAAGGCTTTAGTAATAATATACTTTTTTCTTATAAAAAATTAAAATATAAAGTTTTAATTATAAATCTAAGTAAATTTTTAATTATCTTTTACTTAGTTAAGGTAATTTAATAACTAAAGCTTATTAAGAATCTAGCTTCCTTAACTTCTAAGTTAATCCCTTAGGTTAATTAAATTATAAGCTTAATTTAATTAATATTACCTACAGCTACTAAACTTTAACTATTACTAATATAATTATATATATATAAGGCTACTATACCTTATATAGTAGCTTTCCTTCTCTTTCTTCCTTCTATAACTACCTTAATTTACCTAAAGATAGTAAATTAATTAAGTCTTCCTTATTAATTTATATTACTAACCTATTTTATAAGTATAGAAATCCTATTTAAGCTTATAATTAATAAACTATATATATACTATAATATTATACTAATATAGGGCTACTACTATATAGAGTATATTTACCTTAGATATTATTATATTAAAGATATTAAAGCTACCCTTAGGTAACTTTTAAGGTTTTTAAAGGTAATAAAGGTAGCTTTTATTTTATAGCTAAATTTTAGGTTTAATATTACCTTAAAAAAGGTTAAGCTTATTACCTTTAGCTATAAGATTCTTTAGTTACTTTAGTAAGAATAATAATATAAGAAAAGGTTTTTACTAAGAGAATAAAAAGTATTAAAAAACTTAGCTTATAAGGTTAATAAAGATAAATAAATATATAAGCCTTAATAAAAGTTACTTTTTAAATAAGCTAAAGATTAACTATATATTTTAGTTTATTTAGTTAAAAGGGCTTATAAAGCTTATAATTTACTACTTTATTAATTATAATAAGTAATTAACTATTAATAAGATATAGCCTTAATAAGCTAGTTATAGCCTAAGGCTATAAGTCTATAACTATTAAAATAGAATAATATATTAATATATAGAGTTTTAAAGTAAGAGATTAAAAATTTAAGTATTTAAGGTTTTTAAAAAGAAAATAGATTTATATTTTATATTATATTAGTAAAAAGTTAAAGTTAAGCTTACTTTAGCTATAGTTTTAATTAATCTAGCTATAAAACTAAAGTTATATAACCTTCTTAGCCTTAACTATAGCTATAGCTAGTATAAAGTAATATAGTATTCTAATAATAATAACTAAAGTTTAAAAAGTTACTATTAAAATAAAAGAAATATATTTATTAAAATACTTTAAGAATTTAAAAAACTAAAATATATAAATAGTATAATACTATTATACTACTAAGTTTACTATTAATAATACTATTAATAATACTTAGTTATATATATTAGCTAAGGTAATAGTAAAGGTTAAGAAAGGTATATAACTTATTATATAACTAGGATTAATTAAACTACTAATAAGCTAGTTATTATTTTTAACTTTAGGTAACCTTAACTTTAACTTTTACTAATATATAAATAATATATAAATATAATCCCTTTTTAAAACCTTATATACCTAAATTTTTCTTCCCTTAGAATACTATATACTACTAAATTATTATTAAGTTATAGTCTTAGGCTATAATAAAGCTATTATAGTTATATTATATTAAGCTATAGATATTTCTAAGTACTAAAGTAGTTAATTATATAGTTTACTTACTAGGTTAAATTAAGAAACTAGTAATTATAATACCTATTATTAGCTTTATTAAGAAACTACTTTTTATTATAATTTAAATTAATATTAAACTTTAGCTTTATAATTAATCTATTTAATATTACTATTTTAATAGAAAGGGTTTATATTTCTATAGTAAAGTAAATAAAAAGGAAAAGTATATAGCTAAAGGCTACTAAGGTTACCTTCTTATTAGTATTTTTCCTTAGACTTTTTACTACTTAGTATTCTAAGTACCTAAATAGGTATAGTTTAAGAGCTATTTTAATACTTAGCTTATTAAGGTTTTTATTATTAAAAGTATAGTACTAAGTACTTATTAGGGTAATACTATAGTATTTATTTAGTATTACTATAGATTAGGTTAGTAATATAGGACTAAGGGGGTTAACTAACTTACTGCTTTTATAATAGTATAGGAGGTATAGGTATAAGAGAAAGGAAGGGAGCTAGGCTACTGTGCCTTATATAGTAGCCTTTTTTACGTGTAGAAGCTTTATTAGCAATAGTTAGAGTTTTATTAATATAGGTAACTCTAATAGAAATAAGCCTATACTTTAACCTACCCTTAAGGGGTTAACCCTAAATTATACTACTAAGTTATACTATTAAGAATCTAGCTTCCTTAACTTCTAAGTTAACCCCTTAGGTAAGTTAAATTAAAAGCTTAATCTAATTAGTATTACTTATAGCTACTAAACTTTAACTATAGCTAATATACCTATATATATATAAGGTTACTATACCTTATATAGTAGCCTTTTCTCTCTTTCTTTCTCCTATAATTATCTTAATTTCTATATATAGTAAGTTAATAAACCTTTACCTATTAATCTATATTATTAACCTATTATATAAATATAGAAATTCTAGCTAAGTATTAAACTATTATACCTATAAAAAATAACTATTACTACTATAATAATATATACCTAAAGTCTATAGAAATTAAAGTAGCTATAAGGCTATTAACCTAAAAGTCTAATATATTATAAGCTACTAAGAACTTAATTAAAAAACCTAATCTTAATCTTAATATATAAAAGATTAAGCTAATTACCTTTAGCTATAGGCTTTTCTATTTATTTTAGTAAAATATAAATTATACTTTATTTTTAAATAGTAAATTAATACTATTAAAAGAGCTAGCTAAAAAGCTAATTATAAAGGATAATTTATATTAAAATAAAGAAAAGTTTTTTAAGATAATTAACTTATATTATTAAACTAATTACTATATATAGTTTATTAAACTAAAAAAGTAAGTAAAAATAATAATTACTTATATAAATAGGCTATAATAAAATTAAAGTATAGTATTTTAAGGGAAATATAAAGTTTAAGTATTTAAGGTTTTTAAAAAGGAAATATAGTTATATTTTATATATTTATAAAAGGTTAAAGTTAAGCTTACTTTAGCTATAGTCTTAATTAATCTAGCTAAAAGACTAAAGTTATATATTCTTCTTAGCCTTAATTATAGCTATAGTTAGTATAAAGTAATATAGTATTTTAATAATACTAAATTATATTATAGTAATAGTTAAAGTTATAAAAAGTATATAATTTTAGTTATATAACTTAAATTAATTAAAGCTATAAGTTAAATTATTTAACTTTAAATAATTAAACTTTATTACTTTTTAATATAGTATAAAATATAAATATATTTTTCTTTTTAAAACCTTATTTATTTAAATATTTAATTACCTAAAATACTATATATTAATATTATTATAGACTTATAACCTTAGGCTAATTATAGTTTAGTTTATTTAAGGCTTTTAATTAACTTAATTAAAGTATTTAAAGGTTAGCTTTTAGTACTTTCTTAGCTTATTAAACTAGAGTAACTTTTTTATATTATTTATAAAGTTTATATTATTTATAAAGTTTATATTATTTATAAAGTTTATATTATTTATAAAGTTAATATTATTATTACCTTTTTTAAGTATTTTTAAAAATTACTTTTTATTAAATATTTAATTCTTTATATTAATATTTAACTTATAAGTAAGTTTCTTTATTACCTTTAGCTTTATCTTTATAAATATTTTATATTTATCTTTTTAAAGTAATAAAAGGATTTTATAGCTAAAGATAATAAGCTTAACCCTTTAATAAGTATTAAATAGAAATTCTTACTTTAAGATATTAATTACTTATATAATATTTATATCTTTTAGTAATAGCTAAAGTACTAATTTAATATATTTAATTTATAAATAGTTAAGATATAGATTATTTTCTTAGTAGTAATCCTTAAGAGGTATAATACTATAGTTATTAAATTATATTACTATAAAGTAAATTAGTAAGAGATATAGTATAATAAAACTAAGGGTTAATTAACTTACTAAGATATTTTATTAGTTAAGGTAATTATAGGAAAGAAAAGTATTTTAAAGGTTAAGGTAATTATAAGAAAAAGAAAGAAAAAGAAAACTACTATATAAGGTATAGTAGCTTTATATATATAAGTTACTATATTACTATTAATAATAGTAAACTTTAATAGCTATAGTTAATATAAATAAATTAAGCTATAAGCTAACCTACTAAATAGGCTATTTTAATATTAATAAATATATAAAATAAATAAAAGTATTATATATATAAGTTATAGCTTAGTTAATATTAAAAGAAAATTCTTTATTAGCTTAATTATACTTATTATTTATATAAGCTATATAGCTATAATATTTATTTATTTTATATATTTATTAATATTAAAATACCTTATTTAGTAAGTTAACTTATAGCTTAATTTAGTAGTATTAACTATAGTTACTAAACTTTACTATTATTAATAGTAATATAGCTAAGTATAATTATAAAAGTAATTATTTTATATTAAGTTACTTTTTTCTTTTAATTATTTTTTTTAAACTATAAGTTCTAGGTTAAATCTATCTTTAATATTATAATTAATAGTAACCTTAGAGGTATACATTAAACCTCTTTATATAAGCAGTATTATAGTTAAGGGGTAAGCTATAATAGTTAGTAATATATAGCAAAGGGAAACTAGGGTTAATTAACTAACTAGTAGCTTAGTATATTACATAATAACTTATTATATTAAGTTAATTACAGGTTAAAGATAAAAGAAGAAAGAACTTACCTTATATATAGCTTAATAGCTATTAATATATATTACTATTATTAGAGTTTAGTAGCTAATATAATATATATACCTAACTTATTAAGATTTAACTTTACTAAAAAAGGTTACTATTAATTATTTATTATCCTCTTTAAACTATAAGTCCTAGGTTAAATCCTTCTTTAATAATATAATTAATAGTAATCTCTTTTAGTAAAGTTAAATCTTAATAAGTTAGGTATATATATTATATTAACTACTAAACTCTAATAATAGTAAATATATATTTTATAATAGCTACTAAGCTATATATAAAGTAACTTTTTTCTTCTTCTATCTTTAACCTTTAATTAACCTAACATAATAAGTTATTATCTAACATACTAAGCTACTCTAACAAAGAAGTTAATATAAGGAAAGTAAATAAAGTAAATTATACTTACAGTTAGTTAATTAACCCTAGTTCCCTTTACTATATATTACTAACTATTATAGCTTACCTATCATACTAGCTATTATATAAAGAGATCTAGCTAAAACCTTCTATTAATATATTAACCTTAATACTAGCCTATTATATAAGAAAATTAAGCTAACCCTTTAGAATTATAATAATATTAATAAGCTTAAGTAGCTATAAGTAAAAGCTAATAACCTTAAGAAGACTCTCTTAGATTAGAATTTTAAAGGGCTATTATAGTAGCCCTATCTAGTTATATAAGATAACCTTAGTTTAGTTAAGCTAGTAGCCTTTAGCTATAAGCTTTCCTTAGTTTATAGTAATATATTAAGTAATAATAATCCTATATAGAGTACTAAAAGGGAAATTAAGAGGGAGCTAGTAGCTTTATAGAGCCTAGAAGAGAGGCTTATAAAGGCCTAGTTATATATATAGCTTAGCAGCTAATAAAATAGATTAATAATATAAAGTAATAGAAATTAAAGGTTATTTAACTTACTATCTTCAGGTAAATTAAGATAATTATAAAAAGGAAAAAGAAAAAGAAGATTATAATATAAGGTATAGTAGCCTTATATATATATAAGTTATTATATTAGTAATAGCTAAAGTTTAGTAGCTATAGGTAATATTAAGTAAATTAAGCCTATAATTTAACCTATCTAAGGGGTTAACTTAGAAGTTAAGAAAGCTAGATTCTTAATAGTTATTTTTTATATTATTAATAGACTTTACTTTAAAGTAATTAAAAGTACTAAATAGTTAATATGTTAGTTAATTATAATATTAAAGATAAATTTAACCTATAACTTATAGTTTAAAGAAAATAATAAATATATTCTTAATTAAATTATTTAACTAACTTAGCTATAAATCTAAGTACCTTTTAAAGTAAAGAGAAAAATAGGTTTTAATACCTAACTAATATCTTTATAGTATTAATAAGATAATATTATACTAACATTTTCCACCGCTTAATAACCTCTCTCTCTTCCTCTTTACTTCCTTTATGCCAATCATCTATAGCCTGTCTTAATCTTATTAATAATATTTCAGCCTTTAACGTTGTCATATGATGCTTCATGAGTTCCTTTTCTAATCCCTTCAAACTATACCCAGGAAGCCCAAAGCATGCTACTTGTATGTCAGTAAAATCAAAAGCTGTACAGGAGAACTTGCTGCTTACCTGATCCCAAGTTACCTATGATGCCGAGTCCGCCCCTCAGCAAACCTCTACCAAAACCCTTTGCGCCCATATTCTTTGTGTCTTCGTACGGCTTCATAACAATACCGCTGAATGCATCCCAAAATCCATAGCAGAACTCCTTGCCTGCTGTTCGGATACCACTCCCGAGCCCTGTGATTTCATCTCGTCGTCGGACATCAACATCAAAGACGTTTGAGGGTGCGTTGTGGAAGCCGTTGGCCACATTGTAAAAGAAGGCTACAGGTGCTCTAGCCGTCGCTGCCGCTATATCACAGGCGTATCGACCTGTCACTCGTGTGATGTAGAAAGCGTGCCCGTTCCTGCCGCCCTCGTGGGCTATCCACGAGTTCTTGTGTTTGAGATGAGCTTCGGTGACTGGACGGCATAGTCTTGTTGCTGAGAAAGCCGGTTCAGCACCGTAGAGTGTCTTGCTTGCCATCTTCCGAGCAAGTGCTTCCATGTCTGCTTGAGTCGCATTGCGGGGGCCCTTCATGGGTCGCAAAGCACCCTCCTTTATCCCGTCTTCTTTTGCTAACACCTCTTGCGGTCTTATAGTGCTACGGCGTCTTGCTGTGCCAGATCGTGGTGAGTTCCTTAATCGCTCTGCATAATCAGACGTTGCAGTGCCGATAGCTGCAGCGAAGCCTGACGCGGCGGCTATGGCACCGATGGCAGGAGACTCAGCTCCCTCATCCACGTACCAATGTTTATGACGGAGAAGCTTCAGATCTGACATCTCAATCAATGCATGATCTCTGAGACAGGCCACTGCGAAGCCACTCAGGTGAGCCCCTGTCTTGCGATGGAGCCAACTTGCTAATCTTCCAGGGCTTAAATCGCAGCGAAGACTATCGATATCCAAATGCTCTTGTATGTCCATAGCGGCACCACCAGATCCATCTTCTTCACCGATCTGTAGCGCCATATCCTTTGCTTTCTCAATGACATCGGACTGTAGCGCAAACGTGATACTCTCTGCTAGTATCTCGGCCGTCAAGTCTTTGTATGGAACTGCCACGGGGCCTGCGCCTGCGCGCGCCATCATCTGACCCCAAAAAGGCTGGTCTCCAAAGAATGGCACGATGACAGTCGGTCGACCTGCCGCTATGCCAGCAGCTGTCGTACCAGCACCACCATGGTGAACAACAGCTGCAACCCTTTGGAAAAGCCAGTCGTGGGGGCAATTCCCGATGAGGTAGACGCTGTCTGGCACTTCCCCGATACCAACACCTCCCCATCCTTTTGAAATAATTGCCCTTACACCGGCAGTCTTGACGGCTTCGAGAATCATAGTGGTAAGCGCTTGAGGATCGTCCACAACAATAGATCCAAACCCAATGTATATTGGCGTCGGGCCCGCATCAAGGAAGCTCACGAGATCCGGGGGAGGTGTATAAGAGCTGGCAAGGGGCAGGAAAGAGAAGCCTGTGATGTTGAGATGACTGTTCCAGTCAGATGGCTTGGGTATCAACGTCTCGGACCAGAGATAGCTGAATGGAATACGGAGCCTGGACAGAAGCTGAAATCCCCAGAGGGGGCTGATTGGATCGAGATGCAGCGTCTTTGTACGGAATTTGTTGATCAAATCTCCCAAACTAGAACAGAGTATATTTGTCAGTCGATCAGCCGAATAAGAGCAGGTTAGAGTGGCACTCACCCTTGCCATGTCAGCAATTCCATCATCATAAAGGAAAGGTAGTTGGCGACCTTGGCATCGGCATCGCCATAGCTCATAGCGGCAAGTGGATGAGGGAAAGATTTCGTAGGTGACCACGGCATAGTAAAGACCATATGTAGAGGAATACTGAGCTTCTGAGCGCAGTGTATATGACCCATGGATGGGGGGTTGGCAATGATAACATCAGCCAAGAACAAATCATCGACAGACTCTACATTGGCAGCTTTGATGGGCTCTCCCATACCATTGCCCGCTTCTATGCAGCTTCTCCAGGTACCAGAGATGATCTCTGCCATTTCTCTTCGTCTCTTGCCGATATCTCCCCCTTTGAGGCTTTCGCGATTTGGCAATAATCCAGGGTTCTTGACCATGTACGCCATGAGAGCTTCGGGGTCGCCACCAATATTGAAGAACTCGACGCCTTGGGCCTCAACGAATTCCTTGAAAGCAGCATGGGTACATATCCGAACACGATGGCCATAGGGTGGCTTCATGAGCAGTTGGGCAATGGGTATGAATGGCTGGACATCTCCCCGGGATCCTACAATATGTATTGCAATATGGAGGCGTGGACTCTCAGCTGGCTTCTCTACACCGGGGATGAAGGCAACACTGTTTGTTCGACGAGGTTTTGGGGGTTGCAATTGCTCTGAAGATGACGCATCGCCAGCGCAAGTGTCTTTGAAGTGCTCACACCAGACGGCCAGGGCTTGAGGATTGTCGTGAAATTGAACTTTGACGCGTCCATCGTCTATGACATTACTTGAAGGTCCCTCGTCGGCATCATAGTCGTCGATTGCGAGATGCCCTCGTCCACGAGATTTGATTCGATTGAGCGCCATAGTCTGATGCAAGAGTGAGATGAAAGACTAGATATCTATCAATATCACATCCGTGTAGGCCGAGGCAACGTTGAGTTCGTTGTGCTGCTCTCACATTCCATGGCGCTTGCTAGAGTACTTAAGTCATTGTGGGGTCATAGAGGTACTTTGCTGAGTGAGACCTGGACTGGACTGGACTGGACTAGACAGCGATAGGGAAATGGATTATTCGTACTTTTCTCAAGAAACGGTCTAGTCTAGACCAAACTCTGATTCTTACTGCATCGAATTGATAGGATGGCATGGCATGGCATGGCATCTTGAGCTGACACCCTTGACCGCAGTAAACAAGTCTTCATCTTTAGCCGTTGCATCCGAAAATTCACTTCGGACTAATCAATTTACAATTAAAGTAACCTTGTTCATATATTGTTTGTTTACTGTTGATTCTGCCCTACTGGAGGTAGCCAGGCTGGTCGTGCATGTGATAGTGTAACTTATTGATCGACCTCACCCATGGCAACTCATGTCCTGGCTTGACCGCTAAACTCACTAAAAGATTACGGTTAAGCCTCATCAACGTCCTCCTTAATTGATCCCCGGTCATGTATCAGGACCCTTTCAATTCTGGCTCTTACCTCAGCAACATTGGCATGGCCACGGCCCTTGAAGGCTTCATACGACAGTCTATGCGCATGTATGCCTTCTGAAAATAAGACACGCCTGTCCTTCCATCCCGTCAATGACCGCAACTTATCACTTCCAACCCATTGGCTAAAGCTGAAGACGAAATGCAGTCCCGGAGGAAACGATGGCTCAGCTTCGTCCGAGCGAACAAACTGTATGCCCTTCTCAAACCTGTACTCTTTGGCGACAGCTGTTGCGATCTCGTCCAGAGTCTCATAGCGATGCCCAGAAATGTTGAAGAACTGCCCAGCAACAGCGCTCCGATCAGTATGCTCTGCCAGTGATACATAGGCGTCGCCGCAATCGTCCACATGAGTGGCATGCATAATGCTGTCCGGATTTCCAGGGATTCGAAGTACTTGGGAGCCATCTTGTCGCTGAACCTCTGCATAGTCAAAAATAGCACCGTAGTAACTGCTGGAATACCCAAAGACGCAAGTTGGCCTCAGGACTGCCGCGTCAAAGAGACTGCTATAGTCAAAGACCTTGGCAGAGTTGACTGTGCGCTCTTTCAGTATCTGTGGCTCGTTCAATGGCGAGTCCTCGAGATGAGGAGTCAGACTTGGTTCCCCATGAAGAGGCGTAGTACCATAGTCCTTGCAGCCCGATGACCACAGTACGAGGGGTCGCACCCCTTCTCGGTTACTTTGTTCCGCCAATATCTTGACACAGGCCATGACCTTTTCGAAATGAGCAGCATAGCCGGGAATCCTCTCTGTGCAACTGACAATTACGTCAAAAGTGTTGACCTGTTTGAAAAGAGACTCGAGGAAGCTTAGATCGGTAAATGATCCAATAACAGGGATAATCTCAGAGAGCGCCAGCTCTTCCTGCGCCTTCGAGTTGCGGATAAGACCAAAGGTGTTCCAGCCAGCACGAACAAAGGCTCGACAAACAGCTGAACCAATGTATCCATTGGCTCCGGTCACGAGTACGTTGCGTCGTGTGCATTCGCCCATGGTGATGACTTCCCTTGGGCTAGGTTACAAGAGGATGAGTATTTTTACCCAAAGCACTGGCCACGATACTTGTTGAAATAGGTTTCCTGAGATCTATTGTCAATGAAGTCGGTCAACGTTGAATGTTATGTCATCTTGCCAAGTTTGTACGGGCAATAACGTTATTTGCTCCATCGCCTTGGACAGTTGTAAGTTGAATTTGTAATATCGGACAAAGAGGACATCGGTCACGAAGACAACGACAACCGGATAGCCATGGGAGAAAAACTGTCAGTGGCAAACAAGGAAAATAATACTCATATATCGATGAATAAGGAGGGAGAGCAATACTGCAAAAGAGAAAAGTGAAAAAAGAAAAAAGAAAACATACAACAGCGGGGATTCGCTGGTCGTCACCGACCCAACTACTAATCCGCCGGTTAGTGGCTTGACTATGGGAGAGCGGACGGGATCCCGTATTTTCCACTACCTTTGGTCGTATGTATCAGAGTTTCAGTTATTATAGTATATATATGGATAGTTCATCCTACGTTGTGTCTGCATTGAGCATCTAGTCTAGGTATGTTGGTACATCTGGTCCAATTTACCTGGTTCATTATGGCTCTTGGCATCATATGAAATGAAACCAGTAATTCGTAAGTGTATAAGTATCGTAAGTTGCTGGCTCCATGGCTCTCAAACCCACAAATGCTTCCACTGCCATCACAACTCTGCTGGCAAGATACAGGAGCGGACTGCCAACCTTAACAATGGTCATTATCCCTTCCCATCTTAGACTCATCTTCCTGAACTGCATGCAGAGAACGGAGGTGATGACAGATATCAGGGCGCTAACCCGCCATAGCCAACGTTCTGTTTCTGATGGAAAAGAGGATGCCCACGAAACCAGATGGATTGCTCCAAACGATGCTCCCAATAGACACAGAAGGGGCCAGTATCTGGTCATATATAGATTTGCATCCCACTCCGTGATAACATTGTTGTCTTCCTCAGCAACGCTAATTGTTGGCTCAATCTTTTGTGGGCTGGACCCTGGCAACGAGAGACTTTCTTCTGAATCTTGTTGTTCTTGATTCTCCATCATTCCTACCTCTTCATCTCGACAATCACGTGGAACGACATACCATGCAATGGCATCGCTCTGTTCTTGGTTCGGATCTGAGACGTCATACGTGTTTTCCATCGCCAAGTTTTCGAACTTTTCCCATTGGTCGGCCGTCATTTGAGGTAAGTCGACAAAGGATGCTGTAACTATGTCCTTTGGCTTCTCCCACCAGAGTGCGTAAGTTACCAATGCGTTGAATACGTACGCCAAGGTCATAGTCTCGAGTGTTGCCAAAGGAAGCTGGTGTGCCACACGTGTGATGCATTGCAACGTGAACCATATGACTTGAAGTAGAGCAGCCAGTTTGACCAGACCATCAGCCTTGTTCTTGTCTGATATGTCCTCTTTGGCAAGTCCCCAGTCCTTGTGCGTTTGCCACGAAACCAAACTGTTGTTCAACAGCCAAGCGTATTGGCCCGGCCATAATGTCCGATATCCTCCGCAATTCCCATAGTTGTACCGTACTCCCATCATGCAGAGGTAGAATCCGTGGATTGTCTTGAACTCTTTGTTGGTTGTATCGACACATCGTCTCACAGCCTTGCGCGCCTGTAGGAACTCTTGCAGAGATTCAAGGCATACCATCTCTGGTGCCAATATGGCTTTGACAAGCTGGTAGAACTTGTGCCTATGTCGAAGCCGACGAGAAACATGGATACGAGGGTGAATAGCTGTCCAAGTACAGATGGCGATGGTAAACAAACAAGATGTAATAAGAGACCATGTACCACGGTTTGTATCTTCTGGAACCCAGCCCACAAGCTTTATCTCTGTGGATTTGTCACTCATTGAGTAGAGTGGACAATGGAGACTTGAGTTTCAGAAGGCTCTTGTCGTGTCATGTCATGTCATGTCATCTTGATCTAGCAGCCCAGGCATATATAAGTTCCGGATTCCTTCATAACAAACTGTTGGTCATGCAGGGAACCGCTCCCAGCTAACATCATGGCCAGGCCTCACTCAACAGTAGGGTTACCTTCCATTAGTTATTGCCTAGATTTAGTGACTGTTGGTTCCATCTAGGAACGGGCCGCATTGTTGAGCGCTTAATGTCAATTTTAGCACATGATCGTCCCATTAGACCAATTAAGTGCTGCCGCAAGCCTAGTTTAGCGCCCAAGTTTCTAATTCTTCAGGGGTTGTTTTGCTTACGTGACACTGAATCTCCACTGTACAACTTCACATACAGTTCAACTGTTGCGTTACTTGTTGCAATCCAACAAACTTCTGCATTTACTACATGTAGCCCGCCAGCCTCAGCTACATTTGCCAATCGTTCCTCAGCTTCTCTGCTCATCACCCTGCATCTTGCCAACATGGCTGCGTCCTCTGCCCTTAGGCCGACTATGCTGGCGCTTGGTCTAACGCTCGGCGTTCCAACCATGCTCTATTTCAGTATATTAGGAGCTTTAGTCATGGCGCCTTCGCTACAAGCTCATGCTATCTATCTCCACAAGGTTACCCTGACATGGTTCAAAGATCTCAATACGCCCGAGCAATTCGGCTTCGCCCATCACCAGGTTTCCCCCTTCTACATTCCAACTCCTGATGGCGTCAACCTGCACTCGTGGCATGTACTTCCCTTGGCGACATATGAGGCACATCAACAAGATTTGCTCGCCCAAGGAACAGAAGCTGGTCTAGTTGAAAGCTTTGAGGATACCCTCAACTTCCGACTATTGAGAGAGAATCCAAATGCTCGCTTGGTCCTCTACTTCCATGGCACCAGCGGCACAATGGCCAGTGGTTGGCGCCCTGATAGTTACCGTTCTCTTTACTCGGCTGATCCTATCAACACCCATGTTTTGGCATTCGACTACCGTGGATATGGAAAATCTACCGGCTCTCCAAGTGAAGAGGGAATCATCACAGATGCTGTTACCATTGCTGATTGGGCTCTCCGAACAGCAGGCATTCCTCCTGAGCGGATTGTAATCTTTGGTCAAAGTCTAGGTTCAGCAGTAGCCATTGCACTTGCCAACGAGCTTTCTCACAGAGAAGTGCCAGTTCACTTCGCTGGTCTAGTCGTTACAGCAACCTTTGCAGATATTCCTCAGTTGACGGCCACATATCGTATCGGTGGGTTCATCCCTGTACTTTCGCCAGTGGCAAAGGTAAAGCCACTGTTCGCCTTCTTCGCCCGTCAGCTTTCAAGCACTTGGGATAATATGCATAGACTGGGCGAATTTGTTAAGTCAGCGAAACGATACGACATTACCCTCTTACATGCTCAAGATGATACGGATATTCCCATGGAACATTCCGTCAAGCTCTACAGAGAAGCCATTCGCATGGCCGAAGGTGCAAACGATCTGGTAGAGAATGACGGGGCACTCCTCCAAAGGATAGTTAAGAATGAACAAAGCCGGGGAGAAGGGGGTTCGGTAACTGTTTGGGCCACCAAGAAAGGCGACATACGACTGGAGATTCTGAAGTATGGAGTGCACGACAAGATCATGTCGTACCCTGCCACCGGCCTTGCCATCAGCAGAGCGTTTGCCTCGGTACACTCATAACGATGGCATTTAATAATAGATCACAAAAAGATATTCCGTACTGCATTAGAAAACCTGGCATAACAAGACAGCAAGGATGCGATAGGATCAACAATATTGAGGCGTTGGAGAAGGAATTTGAAGAAAGGACTAAGGCAGCCCAGTAACATGTCTATTTCTTTTTAAATAGACCGAAAAGGCCCTCATTATCACGATCCGCGTGCTAACACTACACAAGTTCCTTCCCTATTATCCATTTAGGTACAGTCCAGCATCACATGCTCGTTTCGCGGCACGCCGAAATCAAGGCGGAAGAATTTCCTCACGAAACCTCCTCATAATTGCTTCCAAGAAGAACGATGTCTACGCATAATGCCTGTGTCCTGTCGCCAGTACAAGTTTGTAGTGTTAAGACATGCTCTTCCCAGGATGAAGAAAGCAAACGCAGAAAGGCTTGCGATATATTCTTCAGCTAGCCAGCCTCGTATACAAGCAATGTATTTCGTCACTAAGTGTAAAAAGCTTCCTCAGGGGAGTCGTTACAATTTGACTGTGTCTGCTATTAAGCACATTGCCAATTCAATCAGTGGCTCCGTCATTTGTTGCATTGCTCTTGGCCCTGTTGCGAGCTGGGGGTGTTGCAGCCGTGCTCTTCTAGACATTGGTGCGATCAGCCAGCGGCGCGGGCTCTCCCTTCATAGTTTCTGTTGAAGTCGGCAGGTCTATTACATCGGCCTCTGCTACAGGCGTTGCAACGTCAGGGGTCAGGGTCTCCTCTCCATTGCCCTCGCCCTCCATCATAGCGGCCAATCGAGCTGCGCGCCCTTCTTTCTTGCGGGGGATCGGGGCTATAAAATCAGCGTATGGCTCGGGGTAAAATAGGGTCACGGAACAACTTACCTCGCCCGTTCTCCTGTACGTAGAACCGTCTGAGCAGACCAACGGCTTCATCACGGCCCCAGCCACCCTCGATCTCATAACCAGATTCAATGTTTCCGCCATCACCCCCACCTGGGGGATATGAAACACCCAGAGTACCACTGCCATCTGGGAGCTGTGCGGGTTTCGGAGTCGGGTGGGCGCTAGCAGTTTGCCCGTCAGCACTGACGGGAAGGGAATTGGCATGAATACTGAAGACACCACCCGTTCCGCCAAATTTGTCGTTGACAGCGCCAAAGTAGACTTTTTTTATGCCGAGCTGGCGCAATAGAGAAGCACACATAACGCACGGCTCTACGGTGACGTATAGGATGCTTTCTCGGATGATCGATCTGTCGACTCGCTCGTCAGGATGGCACTTTTGTCCGTAAGGGTATAGATGGCCCTTGGACCCATCCTCGTTTCCTTCATCTGGGGGTCCTGATTCGATAGAAGACGTGTCGGAAGCTGCTTCAGACTGGTTTTCGGTCTTGGGCTTCAGATAGGTCGTCCTCGGTCCGTTCTTAGGGGGATGAGATAGTAAAGCACCGAGGGCCATGAACTCCGCATGGCGAGTACCGTTTCGAGTTACATTGGTCGCGTTCATGCCCCGAGCAATAATCTTCCCTTTATGAACGAGCACGCATCCAACGGGGGTTTCATTGGTCCTTAGAGCGAGTCGGGCCTGCAGAGTTTCTGTGAGTCTTGGAACGCCAGAGATGTGAAGGACGTGGTGCCACTGGAGGGAATTTAGAGGCTTACCATATCCAGAGCTGCTTCAGTAAATTTCATGTGCATCGCTCTCTCAGCTACCACGGCAGGATCTGTGAAGATCGGTGCCGTGGGGATGACCGGGGTGGTGGATTTGGAAGAAGTTGAGATAGCCTGGTCATCTTGGAGCTGGAGGCGCGCAAGGGACTCAGATAACTGAGAGGCGTTGGGAGGCTGGTTTTCTTTGTCCACGTCCTCGTTCTGGGGATATTGCTTTTGAGGAGACGCCATATCGCTAGCAGCGGTAGGTATCGCAGTGGTCGAAAGATGGTCGTGTTGCTGGGGATGATCTGTCGCGGTGGTGTTTGCTTGACTTGGAGTGGTAGAGGGAGATGATGAAGATTCTTGGTTTCTCTTGCTTCGAGATTCGGTGTTGATGTTATTTTTGGTGGGTTCGTTACTGGCGTTTCCTCTGTCAGTTTGGTCGGTGTCGCTGGCACTGCCGCTGGCACTGGCAGTGACGCCGTCGCTTTCAGCAGGCATCACTCTCCCAAAGAGGCGGCGGATGGCCTTTGCACCTGCCTCTTTGACCGGTGAAAGTCCCAGTGACTTTAGAACTCCCATGCTGTTATCGGATAGGGAGGGTCGGGTCAGGTCAGGTCTACCAGAGCAGAGCCTCCAAGGACTTTCAACGCCTTCTTTCTATAATCCTGCCAGTTCCACCTCTTCTTAACAGATCAGTCTTTCCTTGTGCTTCTTTGTTCTTTCTGTACTTTGTCCCTTTATATTTGCACGGTCCTTCCCTCTCAAACCTTTCTCCTTTATGCCACGGCTCTTGTTGCAGTTGACAAGTTCAACTCATCACTTGGCGCATTTACTGGCTTATACCGAATAAGTTAAGCACACAAATAATGCTTCTAGAGGTGGCCCATCCAACAATCTCTTCCCAATCGTCGGAGTTCTAGTTTCAATGAGATGCCTCAACGGTTGTGGCATAAAGATTTAGGTGGGTGTAACAATCTTCCATACGTCGGCGGGATTCTCTTTTCGACTCAAAAGGCCTACAATAGGCATGGAGAGATATTAGAACAACTTTTCTCCTCTGTAAGACGATACCAAAAGTGACGGGTTGGATTTAAGAAGATCCACGGGGCCAGTTACGGTTTCAAGAAGATCGAACTGACTCACTCGAGTCCCCAAAATATAATAAGAAGAGTTCAAGATGGGCATGTCCTACTTCGCTTTCGAGAGAAGATTTCACTACTAACCTACTGCCGGGAGTTAGACCGCATTTGGACTGCCGTTTGTAACGGATGCCCCACCTCTACAGCTGAAGTTAACGGAGCCTACATGCCACTAACAGATAACACAGCGACCAGTGCACGGGCCTGCTTCACGACTCACAAATGTACAACAATGTCGCTTAATAACTGAGTCTCAGAAGCAGGGGTTGGTGCCTGGATCCCTGCTTTTCCAGAGTCAAAGACCTAGCTAAAGAGTAGAACGATTAAGAAAAAAAAAGTGTTTAAGACGAGTTCAAGGTTTGACGATCCATCGGGATACACTGTAAGAAGAACAGACATCACACATCCTTATTCCCGGCTTACGCCTAAGTACTTAGTGGCAGCCACTACCCTAGGTACTACTAAGGTAAGATACACGGTCTATCAGAAATCTTGAAAGTCACAATACGAGAATGAACCCTGTTTAGAAGATCAAAAGGCTTTGAATGCCAGTTCAATTGTTTTTAAACTCGTCACTCGCGCTATATCGCAACAGCGCAGTCATTCGCTCCCAATGCTACAAACACAATAATACCAATGATACTAGCCGCAAGCTCCAAGGGCTATAGGCAACCCCGTTCATTTAACCTGGCGCGCATCAAGTGTAAGTCGCTACACAGTAATCAGGCTTGCCCTCATCGACAACGTCCGACTGACTGGTGTCTTGCCGCCCAATGTCGTATTCCGTAGCTTGGTGGTAATCATTCCAAGATTCGATGTGAAATGGCCGACCTTCCTCTGGGTTTGAGCAGAAGAACGTTTCCATTGCTCAGAGCAGTCGCCAATGTTGGCAAGAAGCTGGAGGGCATAGGACCAAACGGTCGGAGCAATCACCATCGCTGCAAAGGCTGCGATGGACTCCAACTCGGGTTGGCGAGCCATCGATGTCAGACTGCGTGATGCATGAGGACCCACAACGGGCATGGGAGAAACTTGGGATATATCTGCCGCCACATTGTGAATTTCTGCATCGCGCGAATCCATTTGGTCGAGTGCATCTTGGGCATCGACAGTGTGATAAGCTGGTAGTCTGCTTGTAGACAGAGTCTCCGTTGGTCGGCGTACTGGCAGAGCGGACGTAATCTCGGTCAACTGAGGTTCCGTTTGTGCAGCCACTGTCGCTGATGATTGAGAGCTCTGTTGTGTAGCCGTAATCGCGATTGGTTGAGAGGGTGATTGGGTCGTTGCATTCTCTGCTAATCGGGAATCTGATGATCCTGTTGTTGTCACTCCGCGGGCCTCGATAATATCGCGACTGATTGTCACCTTTTCCCAAGTTAGTTGCCGCTCTAAAAAAGATGGAAGGATCAGTGAGACACGTACGTTACTATTCGTAGATAACAGAGTTTCCACGGAAGATTGTGTGTTAGGTGCAACAACTGGCGAGTAGTGCAGCGATGAATCAGTCGTGCTCAGAAGGTCCGAGCTGAGACTAGATGTTGGCGCAACGGCGGTAGGGTGCTCCAAACCAGCTGCCGGGTCGCGATAGACGTCTTGTTGGCCGAGCTGATCATGAGTAGCGAGATGCTGAGGCGCTGAAGAACCAGGCACAAGCTGCCCTCCGAAGGAGTTGTCGGTAAGTTGGCCATCGCCATACTCGTCGCCAGGGCTACTCAAGCCACTCGAGTCCCGTGGTGGTAGCGGGTTCGGTGCTGGTGATCTCGGCTGACTAACCGACTGCTTAGAGACTTGAACCGGGACCATGCGCTCATCTTCCGAGAAAGATGATTCGGGAGAGTAAAGGTTGAAGTCCACATAGTCGTGATTGGCATCGACCTGGTTGAATGGCAGATACGCCGCGGAATCGCCCAGTTCTGCAATCTCTACATCGGTCGTGCCACGAGGACGGCGAAGAATGTCTTCGTCTGTTGTCGGAGTAGCAAGCTTTGCAGAGTACTCGGAGACAGAGGAGGAGGATTGGGGGGAGAAGTAGCCCTCAGGGTCGTTGAAGAAGTCGTAGCTGTCATCAACAGCAGGGAATTGAATGAACTGCTCCCACATATCGCTTTCTGATCCAGCTGAAGTAGAAAGATTCTCGGGGTTTGTGGGGAAGTCGAGCTCAGGGACTGCCATCTGGCCAGCAAAAGCGCTGGGGGTAACGGCGGGAGCCTTGATTTCGGGAATCAATGTCTTCGTCTTCTTGGTGACCTTGGCAGGCTGCGCCGCTGTGCTGGAAACGCCGCGCTTCTTGTGGCTCGGATCGCAGCGAATCTTCTTCTTCTTGCAGCTCTCGCAAGCCTTGATGATTCGCATGAGGTGTGCGTGGTCTCGCTGCTCCTTGGTCTTGGATCCCCGGGACGCGGAGTTTGTCACATCGCGACCGTCCTTGGTCATGATCTTCATTCCAGGCAGGTTAGAAAAGTCAGTGGGCTGTTGGCTAGCAGTGGACTTGGGAGATGAGCGGCGGGAAGAAGCAGTGTTCACATGGGTCCAATCCCAGTTGGATGTGACGGGGCTCGTGTTGAAAGATCCATAGCCAGAGTCCTGAAGAGGGCTGGCTCCAACAGGAGACTCGACAGAAGCAGAAAGAGTGTACACAGGGTAGAACTTGTAAGTCTGTCCAGTTAGGTGTGCATACTCCAGGTAGTTGAGAGAGATGGTTGCACGCTTCTCTTGGGTTGAAGCAGGGCCTGGGATGTAAGCGTTCACAAGCTCGTCAAGTTCACGGGTTCCGATAGCAGGGAAGAACTGGAGCTGGGCGCCAAGAGCAGGCTGGTAAACGGAGAACCCTTGAGGCAGAGTGTTTGAATTAGTCGCCATTATAAGCCGAGAGTTTCCGTGGTTAGCTTGAAAAGACGGAATTTTGAGAATGGGGCGGAGTTGCGCTTTCAACGAGTCTATGCGGCCTCGTTAGTTGACCCAAACAAGTGCAAGTGTAACATTCGGACTGTTGCTTACTCCGACCTGCTTACTCTCACGTGGGGTACGTAGCAAGAAGTATCGAGTTATAAGGACAAAGTCGTGTTATCTTGCCGAAAAAGTGCAGTTGTTGTTGTTGTTGTTCGCTGAATCAGATTGACCTCAAACTACGGTGTTTTGAGATCGCTCGAGATAGAGCGTGAAATAGGGAAGTAGGCAAAGCCTTGAAGCACCGAACTTGTCGCCAGTCCTGCAGCACCTTAGTAGTAGGTACTAAGGTATTCAGGATATAAGTGCAAGGATGGCAGTAGTTGACAGATGGGTCACTGTTGCGATACAAGAGAGTCCTTGATCGAACAAAAGATTAGTCGCGATAGATGGATAGTGATGAGGAAAGAAGGAGTAAAAGAATAAGAGAAAACGCCTGAGGCCACGGGGAGGGCGTTGTCCAAGTATTTCACTGCCGAGTTTGAAGCTGTGCTGGGAACATGGCGCAGCAGGTGGGAGGAGCAGGAGATTGAGTCTTTCGGCGTGCTCAAAAAGGAATAGCGTTGCAAGGCAGAGTTGTAAGATAAGCCAATCATGCATCAGGACTTTTGGATGATCCGCTTCGTTAGTGACACTCATTGGTCAGACTGACCCACCTTCTGCACCATCAAAGCTAAGGCTTCGGCGAGAGAATAGCATTTTTGTTGGTCAATGCTTAAAGCCTGCATGCGAGGATGAGTCAACTTCCCGCAACCCCAGGTTTGACGATACTGGACAGAGTGGGGTGTCAGACAATGTAGTCGAACTTAGACGTCGATCATCTGTTGAGGACTTTGAGAGTTCAAATAAGCCTCTAGTTCATACCTTGTGATAAAAGCCATATTCTCTTAACAATCCATGTCGACATGGTTCACAGCAGCGCTGTAATAGCATCAAACATTATCATCATTCCTCAAAATATTGGGAACTCTTCAAGTGTGACTTTTGGTCATCGAACCGTGGTCTGGCTATATTCCAGTGACGCACATGCAGGCACTATACCATGTCAAGTCAATATAAATAAGACAAACAAAAGTAAAAGTGTGCAAACTTAAAGTCTGAGTTTCTCGTGTTTTCGTAGAAAGGACTCTTTCCGAAAGCGAGGCTTTATCGGGATTGCTCTTGTGAGAAGGGATAACACGTCAAAGTGAAAGGCATGCAAATCAGTAAACAAGCCTGGAAGGACGAATTGGGTGGGTTGTGTCTTTTATATAGTACAGCGGAACGATATCTTGCTCCAGCACTGATCTTCGGAAAGTAGAAGGACAAGCGTCCGGATCTAGTCCCGGTACTCCACAACTAATCGTGTTTACGACTCCAAACACCAAAGCAGTGGGCATGAAGTACGCCGAGAAACAAGACAAGGGATGCCACCTGTGGGTGTGACACCATCTTCGGAACGTTACTCATCATGACTATGGCTCTTCGGGCTTCCAGATAGGAAATTAAGCTCCAAAGACCAAGGGTCAGCCCAACCATCTCAACTCCATACCCCTCATGAAACAACATTTCTTCATCATGCTGATAAATCACTATAACACCCAAGGAGTACGCCGACATGACTCTGTCGGCAACTCGCATATGCCATGCAGATCCACTGCTTGCAAATTTAGTAAGCCATGCTCTTACAGCACAACAGAAGCGCACCATCGTAGTTCCGCAGCCTCATCCAGACACTGGTCATGACGAGGCGATTGTCCTGATAAACTCCATTCAGAAAGTGATTTTTGATTTTCCAGGAGTTCGATGAGAATAGATCATGTGAACATCAATATGCCTGGTCCGCCATTTTGGCCATGCTTCATATGCAGCGATTCGGTAGATACTGCAGCGAGATGATCATCTCAAGAGTTTCTGTCTGTCCCAGCTTCGTCGCTCTGTAGGACATACTCAACAACTCGTGTGTTCAAACCGCAGGCTTTTCAGGTCAATTCTGTATTTCAAGGTATTCTTCTTGTAAGATGACCGACCATGGGTCACACATAGAAGATTTACCAGTAGTAGAAGCACAAATCGGCTCGTGGGAATCCGTGTGAAAGCCAACATTTCATGAGATAGAAATCATACAGCTGAGGTTCTACTTGATCATTGTCGAGGCAACGCTTTGGAAGGTCTTGCCATGCCAAGTAAATCTTCTGCATGCCGGCTCCAAGCACCACCATTTGCTTTGCAGAATCCTGGTAGCTCTGACTGAGACTTGTTACTCACAAGATTTGGCTTAAGTGCAGGGTTCGCAGACGCGACATGAGACGGGGCTAAATGGTCGAATTGGACCAATGCCTGAGGTGGCAAGCCAGCTGCATCCTGTTTCCTGGCAGCTTTCTTACCTCTAGTCGCAGGATTCGGTATACGCAGTGGTTGCTTTGTTTGCGGCTGCTGTAGAAGTTGTTCTATGCGAGGCTGGTCTTCCTGCGACTGGTCCTCGTCCTTTGGTGTTTTATTCTGTGGGGGATCTTCGCTTGGCGGCTCTGGAGAGATTTCTTGCGGGTGCGTCGCAGGTGTAATGCTCCTTGATAATTGTGGTAGAGCCCGGCATCCACTCGAAGCAGTCTCTGCTATCTTGTCCGTATTTTCGCTCGCCCCGACGCTCGGTCGGCTAACCTCTCTTATGCTAAACTCAGGAGGTGTTAAGTCCTCAGCAGGCATGTTAAAACCAAGTATCTCCTTGCTCTTTACGCTTTTTCTCGACATCTTCGTAATCCTAGGTCCAGAACATTTTTCCGGCTGGGACTTGGGTTTGGGCTTTGGCTTGCGCTTTCGGACCGGCTCGTTGTCACTTGATGAAAACTCGTCTGGGTTGTCGAGACCATCAGACTTTGAAGTGGTTTCGACTGCCGTGACTTCCTCTTCTTCGTCGCTGGGTACGACTTGAGCTGCTTTTGCTCGAGTAAGCCGACCTGGATTTGTGCGCCGAGGCGGTGTAAGCGAAGCTCTTTCTCCCTCATAGATAACATTGGTCGAATCTTCATCTTCGATCTGGGGGTCCGCATCTTTCGAATCTTGTAAAGAGCTCAGGCCCTCGTTCGGTTCTTCGTCCAATATATCGATCGCTACAGCTGGATCAGACTTGCCAATGGGCCCAGTGTTGGTTTCTTTGTCGGAGCCAGGCGCTTCGAGTAGCACAGCAGTCTCTTTGTCTTCAGCGGTTGGCGATATATCCGTGGCTTTTGCGTCCTCGTGGGGTATTCTGGATTCCTCTGGTAATGGAACTGGAGAACCAGCAGGACGAGCTGCAATGTACGTGTCGCTTACTGTTCCTGAAGAAGATGGGAGTGGTCCTCCCGATGACGCTGCTCTACCACCTCGCTTGTTCTGTGCCATCATGAGCAGCCCACGACGCTGTCTCGACCTGATGCGGAGCTCTGTTCTAGGCTCTTTAGCAGGTGGTGGTCCGGATGCCCCCTCTTGCGTAGTTGACGTTTTGTCAACACTCAAAGGTCGTTTAGTGCCATGCGGTTCCAGAGTATTTGCCTCGTTCACCCTGTTCGACTTTGGTGCATTAGTTCGGGGGCGGGTCTGAGCGACGTTTCGTGACGGCTGCTCTTGTTTGTCTTCGTCAATCCGGATGGGTTCTTGTGCTATCCTCTCATCTGTCTCTTCCAGAGTCCTCCGACCTACTGCACTTTTACCATTCTTGGACTTGTTTGGGTGTGACGGGTGAGAATCAGTTGGAGATACTGGCGTTTGTTTCATAAGTGGAGCGCTTTCACTTCGTGCCAGCCATTTGAGAAATGCATCGTCATTGGCCTCTGTTGATTGCTCTCGGCTTCGACATAAGTCTCCCTTTTCTACATTGCCTGACGCAGAGTGGTGGGGGGTTGGTCGTCTATTTAAGCCAGACTTCTGTCGAGTGATATCGGTTCTGGGGGGGTGTTGAGCTGTATTTTCACGTTGCTCAGATTGTTCGACGCCCTGCGTAGAGAGCGAAACCACGTTGTCTTTAGCGTTTGTAGATTGAGGTCTTGCTTTTTTCAGTGTTTGGGAGGTATGTTTTGGAGTGGACTCCCTCATTCGTGGGTAGTCTTCATTGAGGTTCTGCTCATTGCCCGCCAGTAGTTCTCTCAACGAAGCTCGCTGTGTGAAAACTCGGCGGGCCGCAGGCTGTTGAGGAGCACAGCCTTCTAGCTCTTCGGGATTTGAAGATTGAGGTTGTGGTTCCAAACTAGCGTCAGTGTGCTTTGATCTGCCCGATAACCCAGTCCTTTTGCTCGTTGACATATTTCCGGGTCTCGTAGTCGTCTTGTCAGGTACGGTTTGACTGCGAGCTGATGAGATTGACGACGAAAAGGGTGTCAGGGTTAAAGTCGTTCCGAAAAGGGCACGAGCATGTCCCATTTTGCTGGGCGGGGACTCTTCTTGCCTTCTTCGCTTTGATGGACGCGCATCCGCTGTAGGTGAGTCCTGTTGCTGAACGGAGCCCTCGGCCATCTTACGCACTTCGTATGGCGAATGCGGTGATATAACCGCTCTTCCAATTCTAGGTGCTCCTCCAACGAGGTCATTGAGTGGGCGATGTCGAAGTTGGAAATGGGGGGCATTTTGGTCGTTTCTCGGTGTATGAGTGACTGCTGCAGTTGATCCTGGCGTCCTGGCCCCAACATTTGACCGCCTCTTTTCAACCTCTTTTGCGCGTTTATCCAGCAATTCCGTTAGGTCCTGTTCCCGTTGCCCAGTACAGTCCGAAACCTGCACGATGGCAGAGCCGCGATCAAGTTCAAACTCATCACCAGGCTCGAGGTTGCCACCTCCTTGCCAGTGAGCATCACCAATGAAATGGCTCCGGTCATCATACACCATCACCCTTTTGTTGAATGTGTGATATTTGAGGACGCCATCTTGCCAGCGTTTCTGTTTCCTCTTTAAGTCGTGAGTGAAAAGACAAATAAATTCCACCACTGTGGCGGTTGCAGGTACCGAACTAGAAGTCATGACCCAAAAGAAAAAGCTGAGAGTGACGTAGCAAGCCCATCAAATGAACATTATCTCGGCATTTCGATGGGGCGCAACTGAGTGTAACATCTGCAACCCTCGAAACGAGCTCGCGTACGATAACACACGTTGTTCGAAATGGAACGCGTTGGAGAAAATTCGACTGGGCTGCAGTGCAGGCAAACGCGACGCCAGATCACGTGCATATAGCTCCGCCGAAAGTATTAGGTACTCGGCTGCCTAGTAGGTAATACTTCAACGTTACTACTAAGGTAAGGTTAAGACAGTAGTAGTAGTGTCAGTACTCAGTATAGTACCTACCCAAAGGTGGTTGACTGGGTACCTTAACAATGGACTGTTTAGGTGGAAACCACAATAATGAAGATTGTTGATTATATTTTTCATCGACTATTGATAAATTGGGATGCTACAGAGCTCCAGCAGTTTTCGCTAGATATTAAGGTACTTTCTTATCTACCCTCGAGCTAATCTCATTCGCTATTGTGTTAATAGAGTTACTACTACTATATCATTTATTCTGTCCACCTCATCGTCGGCATCGTTGCCTTGAACGCTGGGTTTAGATCAAATACTTTACCTAGTTGAACAAGACGACGGGGTGGTTGGTGATGGTGAGAGGTCACCATTAAGTCCTTCCAAATGATATGTATTCTATGGGTATCATGTCTTGACAACACGTTCGGTATCTTATTGTACCAGATGCAACTAAATAACACGCTTATGCCACACAGGAATAATGCCGGGCCACTGCAGGGCTCATTTCCATCCAACGCCTTTTGGGAAATAAAACTAAGTTGGCTACTCGATATGCAACCTTGCTCAATCTGAGTTCATATGCCTTTCTACCCCTCGTCCTGGCAGCATCACTGTAACGACAGAACACATTCGCGACGGTCCCCACTATCTACTCAGATAATCACCACCACCTATGGATTCAAGATCCATTGGGGTAACAGGGCCAGGGCTTCCCAAGGGAAGAAGTCTGGGTGATATTGGTTTATGAGATCCGGGTGTGGCAAAGCGCGAGTCGCGGAGTGGCAGAGAGTTGAGTGAGATGCCAGGCTTGTCGCCCGACTTGGCCGAGCTGCTGAGAAGCTCATTGGCAGCCATACTTGCTTGCGCGATCATGTCGCGCTGATACTGTTGTAATTTGCGACGTAGCTCCGTCTCGGGGTTTGATTGGCTATTTGCGCGAGGGACTGCCTGAGAATCAGGACCAATATTGGATGACATAGTTCCGTTCAAAGGAGGCCGCATGCTGCTATGATTGCCGGTTCTGTTCTCATAGTTTGATGGGTAATATTTGCCCATTGGAAGTGGGTTGTCATGGAAGCCTGGGGCAAGGTATGAAGCAACAGGTGTGTTTGATTGCGACATGGCGGCACTTTGGGCAGGGTGGGAAGTGGGACGATCCGCGTAGATTGGTCCTGATTCCGAGATAAGACGGCTCATACGTGCGTCTGGATGATGCTGGAAGGGGTGTGGGCGGTGCACACGACTGTTGGGGTCCTCGTGTAGGGGAAAATATCCTCTATCATTGCATGAGTACATTTTGGTCAGTCGATCTGGAAGAAAGTCATCTTACCCAGGCAGATCGCCCCGTGCAGACAGAGGCTCAGGGGGTGTACGAGCAGGAGCGGAAGTGAATCGTTTGAGCTGAGGCAAGTCGATAGCTATGGGCCGAGCGTGACTACGGCTGCGAGGTGTTGAGGGGGCAGATGGAGTACTTGAAGGTCGCTCAGTGTCATCTAGTTGATAAGCATGTGTGAGTATATATGTTGATGAGGTACGGATAGGTAAGGATGAAATATGTAATGATGGGGGTCGATGACAGAAGGATCAAAAACAAGAAAATAAAGGAATAGCATGGGATATAAGAAGTTTCCTGAGCAAAAGCCGGTAGTGCAGGCGTCACTCTCAAACGGCCGACCCCGGGATGGTGAATGGGGCTACCCCGCGATGGCTGGGACGGGAGTGAGTGGAGATGGGCATGGGCATCAGTAGCGCCATGCATGGTCACTCCCCAGACAAAATTGACTCGTGAAGGCTCGAAATGAAGTCGACAAGGGCATATGATTAGGGGAAAGAGGTAAGGATAAGCGAAAAAAGCGATATGCAGAATAGGGGAGAAAAGGTCGACCAAGCGACGTTTGTGGGTACTATAGGATGGGTAAATGGAGATGATATGGGAATCTCGAAAACGGTGGTGCGGGAGCCTCCCTCCCGAGACCTCATCCCGCCCCGCGCTTTGCGCCAGTCAATCATGGCATGCATCATTGGCTGCAGAAGCGTTTGAGTGTACTGTATGTATCGCGCGACATGCAACGAAAGTATGGTGGCGGCTCTTAGATGATTCGATCCTTTCCTCGAATCGATCCGTTGTACGCAGCTGGTGGTGTACAGAAAACGAACTGGACTGCAGAGCTTATGCCATGTGTCAAGGCGTACAGGGGCCCAACTGAAGGGGTTTTGTGGCGCTGAACCAGTTTGCGGAGAGAACGTGTCTCGCTTCGGAGGTTTTTGGGCAATGCCAGTGCCAGTGCCAGTGCCGGGTGCCGGGTTCAGCGCAGTAACGCCCGCCTCCGCGCGGGATTATCGGCCGGAGGCTGACCCCGACGTCCGGCAGCAAACAACTTGGGTTCACTCACTTGAGGGCAGGTGATGGATGATCAATAAAGAATGAGAGAAGCAGAGGTGGGGTGTAGGTGATAGGCAATCAGGGGTCGAAGGAGGGATATGCATTCCAGCTAATCCGGGCAAGCTTACCTGCAAAATAGGAAGTCCGGGATCCAATATCCTCGCCATCAAAAAATCCATCTCGTCCTCGACTTTGCCTCGAGTGCTGGGGAATCGCTGGGGTGTTGCGTCCGGACAGGTCGAAGTCACCAACATCGTCCGATCGGGGGCTGTTGGGAGAATTGTTGTTCGAGCGATCGGAGCTGGTAGACAAGGTTCGTCCTGACATTGAGGGTCGCATTCGCGGCGAGAGGTAAGGGGACTTGATAGATCTGGCGAAGCTGGCCATGTTGTCGCAGTCGTGGTTCGATATTTGGAGCCTGAAACTCTGGTCTTTGGGGGAATGAATATGTGTCTGGCTGATCAGACAGCCCGAGTCGTGTAGTAAACGCCAACGTCGGTGCATATATGAGAGGGCTACGAGGAAGCCCAGGAGATCGAGTGGATAGAAAGAGCCTTGCGATTGCGGAAGGACGATAGTCGGGAGATTAGGTAGGCAGGTAGTCAATGAATGGATGATTTGCAATGAGGGGCAGCCGGCGTCGTAAATCAATAAAAAGCCAAGAGACTGGGTTTTGTGTTGCAAGAAGGGGGCGGAATGTCTTTTCCGCAGGCAGAAGAGAACAAGAGTACAGTAAGAGGAGATGGAAGAGGGCACCTAGCCTAAGTACCTAGCCAGCCACTGGATTGACGACTGGAATTGAAGGCAGCGGTGGTAAAGATGAAAAAGGTAAGGTATTCACAGACCTCCGAACAATATGAAAGGCAGAGAAACATCTACCTAGGTAGGTAGGTAGTGAGGTAAGAGGAAGGAACTGTCAAGGTAGTAGAATAGGTAAGGTGTGCCTGGCCTGTCTCTTACTCTTTCTTAGGTGCCTAGGTAGGTAGGTAGGTACTCGGGCTTAGAACGAGAAATGAAGGGTTACTAAGAAATGAAGATCGAAGGGTCCCGAAACGGTTTTGTTATCGCAAGCGAGTCACTCTTGCTTGATCTTGCTACCTCCCAACCCATCCCATCCCAACCGCCAAAGCAATGGACCCGAAAAGTGGGAATAGCAAATGACTTGGGCTAATCAGCTCCGGAGAGTCTGAAGCGAGGAACATCGGGACGAGAGCCCAAAAACGCAAAACCACAATAATACTTTACGAACCAAATCAGATCAAATAAAAAAGGCCCAAGCCCAAGCCCAGGTCCAGGGCCAGGGCAAGGCGAAGGTTTTGGTGGATCTCTACGACCTTCTACGGCGCGCTCTAAAGCGGCTTGCCAGCTTGCTCAATGTTCCCGACGCCAGCCCGCTTTTAAGTACTATCACAGGGTTGGGCACATGTGCGCAGACTTCTGACAGGTAGTGTATAATTATCAACACGCGGATAGAGTACTTTACCTAATGTCCCGTGCCAGTACAGATGCCAAGGGAATACATGCGGGACGACCCTAAGAGCCATCCAACATAAAACCCAAAGCCACCAACGCAAACAAAGGCACCAACAAGCGCGGATTGTTGAGACCTACAGTAGTCATACCTGGCGAGACGAATTAGAACTCACGGTCAGCGTCCGGATGAGTAGAAGGCAGCAAGTCCCTGAGATTTGCTGTAGGGACCCTTTGAAGACCCTCCACAGGGGGCCATGGTCGATGACGACTTTTTTCCTTTGGCGGCGACTCAATCCGACTCCGCGACAATATTTTCGACCTGATAATCGATATTCTAGGGCGCTGTCCGTCGCTTTGTGGAGAGACGGTCTTGTGCATGGTCCACGGAGAGAGATTACATGAATAAGAGAAACGAAAACTTGCCATGCACGGCATTTGTCGACATTTGCCCATGACCGAGATTACCGGTCTTAGCTCCTCGTATCGCTTCTTCTAAGTTGGTATCCGTACTTTGTTATCCATCACTTGAAGACCATTGCTTGCTTCGTACCGTACGTAAACGGACATGTCCCGTGGATGGTGACAATGATCCAACAAGAAAGATAAAGCATTACCACGTGCTATCACATGGTTGAATTATTATGACTTTACCGCCTTTCAGGATGAGGATCAACAGGCAAATCGTTTCTGTATGTTCTTCTCAGAGTCAGTCAAAACAAAGATTATCCTTGGACTCTCAAACAAGCGGCCCCCACTTGAAGCTTTCATCAGGTATCTGATCGACGTCATGGCGTGGAAGAAAAGTGACTTGGCTTCTTGGCACGCTTACAAGCGCCGCTTTGCCATCCCTTCCTTTCGATAACCCAAAAGGGTCAAGACTCTTGTCACGTCAAGAACCAAGGTTAGAGCGGTAGACCAACCAGTAACCGCTCAAAGACGAGACCCTTGAAAAGACCCCTTCTTCCTTTGCGAACCGTCATCATCACATCACTTTTAGCAGAGTACTGTACAGTACGATAGAGAGTCTTGGGGGGCAAAAACGTGTCCATGATCAACGCTCGACCCCTCTTTGCTTGGTGTCTTGGCCGTACAGTAGTAGCTGGTGGTGCAACATTCTGCGCCGCGGTGGTGCGATATCCAAGTTGCGGCGTACAGTACCGTATCATGTGTATTGTCTTTTCCTCTAGCCTTTGGGATATCTCGGATATCACCTGCCTTGGCGCAAACGCTGCAACACATTTCCACAACAATTGTGCAACTTGTGGTGACTCACTGGGCAATTAATTGGAGAGACATGTTTCACTAGCCCAACAGTCATTGGTGGACTGCACGCCTCACGGGTGGCTGCCGCAGGTGGTTACATTGCTGAACGGTGATGTTCTGGATTCAGTTGGCAGCGATGAATAGCGATGAAATTGAGTTCAGTACCGTCCATGCAGTTTGCTAATATTATTTCAGGAACAACAATCCTTCCATTGGTACAGTACAGAAAGAGAACAACATCAAACAAAACAAATCAATGGTATCAGAGTCATGTCCTAGCTCATCCACCAGCCCGACCGGCAGGCAGGCCTTCCTTTCCATTACCGTCGTCGATTAAGGTATCGCAGGTTGTCAGTTGCACTGTATATGCACCAGACCTAATATATCCTACTCTTCTCTTCATTAAGGGGGTGGTCATGCATGTCTGGATCTGGCATTCCATTAGACGTGAGCGCGACCAGTAAAGCGTGATCTGTGGTCGCGGTGCTTCCACCAGTACCCGAAAGCCGCCAGGGCTGTGATGAACCAGAGGAGGGCGCTGGCAAGATCGACCCAAACGGCGTTCTTCATGCGTCTGATATCTCCGTCGCCCTCGGCATCCTCATCGATATACATCTGCAGTGCTCAAGTCAGCCAGAGCATTGAATGGTGGGTTCTATCGACTTACCTTGCCAAATACGCCAAAGAGGGCGATCCAGAGGACGAATAGAATAAAGTCCCACACCGGAACAAAGATGCCAGCGATGCGCAGGATAAAGGGGATGAAGTAAAGGACACACGTTACGGCAGAGATACTACCGACTACCACAGCGTAGACCTGTACATTGTCACTTTTGTCAGCACTGCGCTGTAGGTACTAACTGTGCATCGTACGCAGGTATGAATGCACTTGGATGTGTTGCTTACCCATTTGGAGTCAGAGTATTTGCCCTGTTGATTGGCATGGTGAACGTCGGTACCGTACAGGCCACAAGTAGCCAGGGCAAGGGCGAAGAGGAAGAAGTGGAGGGTGGTGAAGACCACGTAACTGATAGCGAAATCTCTAATACCCATCGTCACTGTTTCGTACCAGTCTTTGAGGTTGATGAGAGCAAGCGAAAAGGGTATCTTGTGGTAGTTGCGGATCAAGAATTAAGGAGATGAAATTGCAGTCTTTAATCTCAGGGTCTGGGTCTGGGTCTGTTCTGCTACGGAACGTCACTTTGACCAGCGAACGATGGAGCTGCTTGGAGTTGGAGTTGGAGTTTCTGCTGGATGGTAGGTAGGTAGACCGCCTTGATTAATTAATACCTGCTGGAGGTAGTGCACTAAACTAGGTAGAGAGCCCAGCCCAAAAGGAAGCCTCTGCCGTCATTCACAGGGCCAGATCAGATCGACAGACTTGTTAACGAAAAGAAAATTAAAATTACCTATAGTACCCTTGTTAAATTGTCGTGATTCACCAATATGGGCTATGACGTAACTCGGGCTAGCCTTGTTTTAGTGCTTCATGACCCCTTGACCTGCCTGACCTGACCTGACCTGACATGATCATTCTCCCACTGTCACCTTTATGATGATTCTCTCCATCATATTACAGTAAAACACCAACTGTCGTTTGCATTTCTGCGAATCTGTCACTTCTTTTTGTATCCCGACTCTTGTTGGTTTTGTTTTTGTTTTTTTGCATTCCGGTTGTTTGCTCTAATGACAGCAATGTCAATCTTTCTTCAGTACCAATAATAATATTGTTGCCTGGCTATAAAACCGCAAGAGAAAAGTTCTCATTTACTGGGCTATGTTGTATCCAAGCGTTGAATTTGTGATGTGATGTGATGTGATGTTAAAGTTTGGATTGGGAATAGGGTATGCATAGCATATGCAAGCTCCAGTCAATTACTTGACCAGCCCCAAGGCAACAATATTTCTATTATCCTCCTCAGTTACGAAAGAGTGTCAGACGGAGTTGGCCGAACTTCCATTGCGGTATTGAAAATTGTTGAAAATGTTATCGGTGCAGTTAATTCTCTAAATTGTGACTTAGAACTGCTCCATTCAAGCTATTGCAAATGCTCATACTGGTGACATTGATAATTCCAACTTTTCCAGAATGCGCACCAATGGTTTCCAATCTATCTTAGTAGCACAAAGTTGCAGGGAGCGCCCTGTGTTTACGATTGGCTGACTTTCATACTATATGGATGCTTACCGTGCTCCAATGTGGCTATGCATGAATCCATCCATTCATACCTAGCTACTCCCCCTCCAGTCCGTTTCAACAGCCCAAACCCAAACCCAAACCCAACCTCATCTGACTCACCGCAGAGCCGCACGCAGAGCCGCATAGGTACCTACCTAGGTAGTTGAAAGAAGGATCATTGTATTAACGGAAGACGGTCCAAATATGAACCATACAAGGGTAGCTTGAATGACTTGAGGTTCATGCTACTGAGGCACAGTCTAACTAGTGGTTCAACATCGCCCCCAATACAAGACTAACTACTTATTGCTTGGAACTGTCATCCTACCCTTATTGCCTCGTTCCTAATAAGCAGGAGGCAGATGTATTACCACGTTGCGCGAGACGAAGCATCTCGAGTCACCACCAATATGGATTAGTCTTCCGAGGCACTCTTGCTTTCATCCTGTCCACTTCCTACCCTAGCCAAACGTTTGTTATCGTAGAGCAATCCAGTATGACGCTAACGTGAAGCGAACTCGCTTTCAATCATAGAGAACATCGCAATGATGAAATTTGGTGGCACTGTTGTTACTGTAGAGGTAGCTGGGGCATTGTTCGTGATGACTCCGAACCTACAATGTAGTTCCAAGACCAAGCACCAGATCGGAAACCACTATAGGATCCAGCTGCCTTGAACATGGACCATGATCCAACTTGTATATATATACATATACGGGCGTACTTTCAATGAGGAACTGGACCATCAAACCAATATCACATCTGCTTCGATCTTACTGTCAATTCACACACTCATCTCTATCTACCACAGAAACATTCACTGACTTGAACCTTCAAGTCGAATACCATCACTCTCGTACCAAAAAAATAATTATACAAAATGGCTAGCGGTAACTTGTATGTTAGACCCCTCAGGCTCCTGTTGCTTTCCAGTACTAATCAGTTACAGCTCTGATTCACCTGCTTCTGCCGGTAACAGGGGGCAACTTTTCAACTCTGCATCTCAATGGAAATGCGTAAGTGGGTGGGAAACATATCAAACTTGATAGCATACTCACTCTACTCAGTGCAACTGCGCCCACGGTTTCTTCAACCTCTCTCTTGACGCTGTTTGCCCCAACTGCAACGTTCCTCGCTGCCCACGATGTGGAGTTTGTTAGATGAACACCCAGTAAAGGCACCATACTTAGGATGCGTTAGGGTTACGGTATCAACTCATATACAGAAGGTGCAAAATGGTGCGGTTGTTTGAATAGCAAGATACCACTGATACTTTCAAGCGGCCCATGGAGCTGGGGAATGTTTTCTTTTGTTTCCTTGTGTCTTAGACGGTCAAACGAAAACTAGAATAGAGCTCACGCTTAGATTATCTTTCCGAATCCAACTTTATACTCTCCTTAATACCGCTTCCACCATTGATGCACTTCTCTAGTCTGTTCGCGGTATGTATTATCACTACTGTTCACAACTAAGTGATTCGCTAGGTTGTCTATTCTGTTTTGAAAATCAGTCAGTTTTGTCAGTCCAGCTCAACAGGTCTGTTTCGTTGCCAGCATTGTCTTCATTCTTGCCGAGGTATAAGTCATGCCCCACACCTCCGACCATGTCTCTCCGTCCCGGGCATGCCACGTTCGGCCTGGTTGGGAGCTGGCAAGAACAAGAACAAGAACAACGCCGATAATCTCGTCCGGATTTCTTGTACCCTCTCATCACTCTGACGCATATCAACGATTGCAATGGCAGATCTCGGTCTTCCCTTCCACCCAGTCTCTGGGCTTCCCAATTTTAGGGACCTCGCAGGCCGTCCGCTTCCTATTCAGTCCCGCCCTGGCTGCACGATTAAGCCTGGCCTTATCTTCCGCTCAGCAGAACCATCTCGTCTCAACCAAGACGGGGTCTCAGCCCTTCAGGATCTCAAAATCTCACACGTCTATGACCTGCGCTCCCGTACTGAGATTGAGCGCTATGCCACGGGAACGCGTGAATGGCCTGGTGCCGAACGTGTCTTTGTTCCAGTGTTTCTAGATGAAGACTACGGCCCTGAGGCGATTGCTGTAAGGTTCAGAAACTACACAGCTGAGGGGACTGAAGGTTTCGTGGAGGCATATCGAGGAATCTGGGAGGCAGGAACAAAACCTATCAACACTATCATCTCGCATCTAGCCAAGCCGGACCCTTCGCCTTTGCTCATCCATTGCACAGCAGGCAAAGATAGGACCGGCGTTGTTTGTGCTTTCATCCTGTCAATCTGCGGAGTGGATGACCAGACGATCGCCCACGAGTATGCCCTTACAGAGACTGGGCTTGGAGACTTCAGAGACGATCTTCTCAAAGCAGTGATGAAGATACCTGAGCTCCAAGAAAACCCTGAGGGTGCCAAACGAATGCTTGGAGCCAGACCTGAGAACATGTTGGCAGCCCTAGAAGCATTACGAGAACAGCATGGCTCTGTTGAGCAATATCTTGTCAAGAATTGTGGACTGTCAGAGGATGATCTCGAGCAGGTGCGAAGGAACTTGATCGTACCTCACCCAAGCAACCTATAGCCCTTATCAATAAGCATCCAAAAAGTTCGATAGCCATTAGTCGATATCAAAATCACATCCTAAATGCAAGCGCTGTTCTGTTCTTCATTGGACCATTGCTTGGCCCTATATCTAATTAATACACGGCTTGATATCTGGCGTTGGTATTCGTATTGTACAGTTGCGCCTCTTGTAGCCAAGTCATTCGCCATATCCCATATGCATTCATACACTTTAAGGCACCGACGTGGGAATCTTGACCAGCCCACGCTTGCGATCCTCGAAAGGCGCACCGTAACGCCATCCAGTTCCCTTTCTTGAACGACCGTCGCGGCCGACATCATCAACGTTGATCTCCTTGAACCGGAACTCGTAACGGTCCGTCTTTACTCGTTTTGTCTTGGCCTCCTCGCGCTGGCGCTCCTTTAATATCCTCTCAGCGACCATGTCCTCGTCACGTTGAGTGACCTCACGGAATTCGGTCAGTGCACTTGGGCGTGAAGATCCCTTGATGATGGCTCGCTCCATCTCGATAAGCTCAGGCTGAGGCGACCGCTTATCGGCAGAAAGCATATTATCGTGAAAAGCCTTGGCGGCATCCTCTCGTGTAAAATGTCGAGATTCTGACACAGGCTGGAACAATTGTTGCATAGTGAGGTTATGCACATGGATCTCGTTGATGGGCTCGTGGGGCACGTTCTCCGCACCTTCTTCCCAGAACGTCTTTGGCAGCATCTTCATGACTGCTTTGGCGTAAGGTAATGCCAGTTGCTTGCCCTTGAGATAGGTTAGCATTGCTATCAAGAAAATAAAGTTACACAAGCCCGTAATCATATGATGCTATCAGAGTATATAAAAGTATAACCATGTAGGTGTCTTCAAGACTAATCGAAAATTTTGTTTGGTCTCATCATATAGCAAGCAGGGCAGGTGGTAGGGTAATTAATTGTATGGTGTACTTACTTCGGATTTCATTTGCTTCTCAACCTCTTTCAACCGCACCACGGCAGCAACTCGTCTCACGTCGATGTGCATTTCAGCAGACACCGCCTTGAGCGAGTCGCCATTCCGTGTCACCTTGTCATAGATGAGTTCTCGGGTCTGGTCAGCGAGCACGGGCTGACTTCGGAACAGAGGGTTGAGAGGAAAAGGCTGATCTTGATGAGGACCGAGGTAGTTGGGGCTGGTGCCAGCCTCGGCAAGATTCCTGCCACCACCGTGATTCAACCACTCGAACATCCTCGCGCGGCCCTTGCTCATCTTCTCGCGGCATGGTGTTGTCGAGAAAGTTCGGAGGAACGGCGAGGACGGGGAGCTCCTAGAGGAGAGGGAGACGGCGGCATCGAGGCCAGCCAGTGGCGTCGATACGCCGCGCACTCGAAGAGGCATGATTACAGCAGCTTCAGATATCCTCTGACTGCTTGCTGCATTACATGCGACCCAGGACCAATTGATTAGAATTGGTTGGATGTCGAATCAAAAAAAGGCTGGACTTGTTGAGAGGTGTTTAAAGCTGCTCGTCCGGTGCAGTATTTTTTCAGCCTTTCGGAAGTTCGATTTTCCGTCGTGGAAGGGCCCGCAATATGACTTGATGGTAGTGGAGAACATGCCTACCTACTACCTTAGTAGGTAGATATCCTCAAGCTCTTCACAGAGAACCAGGCTAGCTAACATGTTCCATCGCTTAGCAATCCGGGAGAGCTCGCGGGAAAGCCAACAATTCATTGAATTTAATTCTTTTGGGTTGAAGTCCGGTCAAGCTGTGCGCGCTTGCGGTGTAGTTGTGGTTATTTCACGTCAAACCAAGGACCCTCAATACAATGTCGAAACTTGTATATGGTATTATAAGCATTGGTATTCATATATATTTGTTACTTGCGCCTTCATGCCTGCAACCATTACAGAACTCCTTCTTGCCCAGCATCTGACGACCAGGAAATGCCCAAAATTAACCCTGTGTAGAAAGCTTTGGGTAGCAAGTAGATAGATCGCCGAGACAACTCGTGTTTGCTGCTGCTCGAAATGTGAGGTTTACCACAACTCATCCTCCGCCTCTCTTGTTGCGCCGGGCCTCTGGTATCTTGGTATCGGTCGTAATTGAAGTAATCAACCGGGCTTAGTCATTGACGAGCGGTTCTTTTTCGACTTTGCCTTGGCTGCTACAACTGCAGCCTTTTTCGCCGCCTCGTTCTCCTCGGCTTCTTGGGAAATTTCCTTCCACTTACGCCAGCCGTCAAAGTCGATAAGGGCCTGCATGCAACCCCATTCCATAACCTTGCGCTCGAGCCAGACGAAGTTGACAGGCTGTATCCGAATTAGTCAAATGCGTTCGTGCGTTAGCATGGAAATAGGAATGGCATACCTTGGTCAAGAAGTCGTTGCAGCCAGCGGCTAGAGCTTCGTGACGATCACTCTGCAACGAACTCGCAGTCAAAGCGACGATAATGACAGGGCTTTTGAATAGGGAAGTATTCTCCAGGCGATCTTTGTCGTCAAGCTCATCGGGGTTTCCCGTTGTGACTTCACCATCGGGAGAAGATGAGAAGACACCGATGGAGTTTACTCTTTCCAGTCTACGGATTTCGCGAGTCGCATCAAGTCCATTCATGACTGGAAGCTGAATGTCCATCAAAACCAAGTGGAATCCGCCACTTCTCCACTTCTTGACGGCATCCCGTCCGTTCATGGCGGTCGACCAACGGACTTTGAGGCGCTTCACGAAAGCTTCAAGAAGTTTCAAGTTGATCGGGTTATCTTCAACAATCAGAACATTGATAGGGGGTACGCCACCATTGAGCATGCCTGGTGGTAGGCTCGGGTGCTCGGACTTTTTACTCTTCTTGGTTTTCGCCGTGGGTCGAGGCGAGGATGGCCTAACAGGTGGTGTTGAGACACGTGCTGCTGATGGCTCAGGCGCGGGCGGCGTCGGTAGAGGAGGAGGGGCAGCAGGCGGCATACCAGGAGCATCTGAAGAGTTTGAATGAGTTCGTGAATGTGGTAGCCTCGGGTTGAAGTGTTGCGTACCGTGGTTCGCATGGTTCGCATGGTTCGTGGCGGCGGCGGCAGCCAAGGACACGGATGAGTTGTTAGCTATCAGAGTTGGTGACGATGTGTGAGTACGGCCTAATCTAGGACGGTCTGGACGGTCTCTGTATGCGCGCGATCTACCAGGCGACGGGATAGGAGGGATTTGGCCAGTCCCTAACACTGCAATTGAGTGCTGGCCCTGATGGTTGACGTGCGCCGGCACTGCCACCGGAAGGTGTGGTGAGCCAACGGTGCCGGCATGAGCACCGACTGAGGGGAAGTAGCCATCACTTGTTTCTGTAGGTCGGCCGTCCTCGCTATAATAGACGTGTGGAGAAGCCTTGGGTACACGTCGTGGGATATCGATAACAAGAGCTTCTTCAACCGTTTGTCCACCTGGATAATAAGCGTCTAGAGTCCGGCCCATAGGCTCTTCGGGATTAAGAATGCGTTCTGAATGTTGGTCTCGAGGAATGATGCGAATGTTTATGTCGGGAGAGTCGAAGCTTCGACCAAGTGAGTTGGAGTATTTACGTAAAATCATATCGCGAACGTCGTCAACAAGGTCATCTTCGTTGACAGTAACGAGAGTTGGTGAGGCACGGGGTCGCTTGACCCAGATCTTGCGAGTCACCATATTTCCGTTTATGGGCGCGTATGTAAGAGGTTGTGTGATGCTAGGCTCATGCGTGGATTGATTCGAAAGGAGCGTGTTGATCAACGTCGTCTGTCGATTTGACAGCAAGCTCTGTCGTCGGGGCGGCGGGGCTGGTCGCGGCGTTGGTGAGCCAGGGACGGAAACGATTCCTGAAGGCGGAAGTCCAGGAGACGGGGCGACAAAGGTGGTCGAGGTAGCGGCTGCCAAAGGCGCAAAGGCGGCAGATTTGGGAGAGTTGAGGGCTTGGTCGGAACTCAACGGGTCGTCGTCATTGTGTCCAGCAAGCTCAGAAGCAGCGTCCAAGTCTAAGCTAGCAACGGCTTTAGGGCGCGCAGTAGGAGATTCTGGCTCGGAATCCTGTGCGTCCTCGTGAATTCGGCCGAGGTTCGAGCTTGCTTGTCGTAGTCGCGATGGTGACGACTGTTCTTGTGGATGGAGTGAAGGGGAGATCAACGGTGGTGGATTGATTTGAGGTTGAAGTTGTGGCGGAGGCTGGAGCTGGTCGTTAGAGCTAGAGCTAGAGCTAGTGGCGGCTGTAGCAGGCTCTTCGCCAAGACTCTGGTGGTCTACAGGCGGAGCCGAGTGTTTCAGTGCTGCATCTCTCACTGTGGGATGGCCGTTAGCGGGTGGGACCGCTCCAGCTGCCTCAGTATCTGTTTCCGAGGATGTATTTTCTGCCGAATCTGAATCTGAATTTGAATTTGAGTTTAAGTTTGAGTTTGCTGTTTCTGAAACCTCTCGAGGAACCTCAATCTTTGCGAAATCGTCGCTGTCTTCTCGTTGCCGTTGCGAGTTTTCAGTCGTCGCTGTCATACCACGCCGGCTACTGACGGTACCCCTCGAATTACTCACAGGACGGGGAGAAGGATCTCCATCGCCATTTTGGCAAGCCCGAGTTCGATCACGATCGCGATCCCCAACGTGACGGCTTCCGAACGACGACGAAGTATCGGTAACGCTCCGAGTCGAAGAAGCCTGAGAACCTTCTGTCGAATGTCGTCTTCTTGTGAATTTGGCTCGAAGGCGCGAGGCAATATCGGTAGCTCCCATTAGGACAACATGGACATCCTATGTTGGCAGGACGCGGCCAGAACGTGGAGTCGGGCTTTGAAGGTAATTTTAGTAGGGAGGGTAAGACACCGACACCAACAAGTCGAGGGCAAGAAACAAAATAAAATATAGATAAATAAATAAATAAATCAGACAAATAAAAGATGGAAAAATAAAATAAAAATAAAAAAGACCAAATGAGCAAAGGTAATAAAAACTTGAGTAAAATGACCCGTACAGAGTACCCAGTCTCGCAATATTATCGATGAGCAAGGGCTCCTCGGGCAGGGTATCAACGCGAGGCTGCTATGGGGTTGGTTGTCTTTCAAAGAATAGGTAAGAAAGGGGAATCAAGAACGAAGTCGGGAAATAAAAAGAAGAAAAGAAGGCGTCATATCAATTAAACGTAAGGTACGGAACGGATACCTAGGGATAGATCCGCCGTTGCAATGTTGATGGAATCCCCAAGCTCCCCTTCGGATATCTCCCAAGCATGGAAGCTTTGGGCTCGATATGATGGCAATTTCAGCCGAGTCAGCAGTGACAATGCACTGGACAGCTCATTCTCATTGCAGGTTGCTGCATCCCCATAGACAGGGGTTATCCATGGAAGTCAAGCTCAACCTACAGTACTGTACTTATTTCCGTCCAGCGCGCTGCCTCACCTGTCAAAACACGGTTCTGAGTATTTTCATTTAAAGATGGGACCCTGGTCTTTTTATCCGATTGATGCTTGTCAAGATCAAGGTCAAGGTCAAGCAAGACAAGACAAGACGCCGTTGTCAGTTCCATTGAATCAGCCACGTCAAAATTCGCCAAGCCTCTAACGTTAGAATCCATGACAGAGAGACCAGACGTTTTTGAATCGCATCCACTCTTGAATTTGTGTCACATCTCGCTGCAGCCACCTGCTTGTTTTGTCCATATCAACCTACGGATAGAAGGGGTGGGTGATTGTTAAAAAACAAAAGATGAAAATGGCCAGTCGATGATACTACCTACCTATAGAATTTCTGTCATGCTGAAAAGTGGAGAACTTGGCTGACATAAATCACACAAGTCAGCATCGCGCTAATCTTTCTGTCATGTGTCAACCACCAAGTCAGATTGGCTCCTTCCACCAAGAATAGAACACCAACATTACTCATCACATACAACATCACCATGGCTCCCATAATACCAATACTCCAAAGCGAGCAACCTTCTGATAAGCCCGTTCCTAGAGAGACAAAATCTCCAGCTCGGACTGCACAGATTCAGGCGCAGAACCGAAGGCGAGAGTATCTCGCTCGCCATCCCTCTTACTTTGAGAACCTGGAGCACGAGCTCGCTGGTAAAGCCGTACAATTTGATCATCCCTGACTCCCAACCTGACTTTGCCCCCAGATCCTGTGCTGTATGAGCGGCTAGTCAAGAGATTCCAGACAGCCTCGGAGCGTGAGGCCGAGGGCAAAGCAAAGGGCTATGGCCGGACGCTGGAGGCCGACCTGCAACGAGGAGAATCTAAACTTAGACAACTCAAAGAAGACGACCAAGGAAAGGGCTCAAACGGTGACCTAGAGCATCCCTGGGAGAAGCCAGCAGCTGATAAAGCTCATGGCATGCTCTTGTGGCATGCCTTTCTCCAAGAGCGTTTTGTTCATGGTCTAGACGAAGATTTTGACTATACACCTGTTGATGCAGATGAAGATCTCGACACCATGCTCAGACGAGACGCTCAAGATGCCTGGTTTGATGATGAAGAACCAAGTTGGGTACATGAGGATGAACCATCATTACAAGCAAATATACGACAGGGCGAGACTGGTGTTCAGGATTTTTAGACGCAACATTACATTTCGTTCAACTGTTAACAGCCTGAACAATTGTCGGTTCTCATGGCCTGGTGATCCCAGAAAACCCCAGACCCTCTTCGGTTTAGCCAACGAATAACCTGTTGAAAAATGACTCTAGAGTACGATGAAATGCCGCTTCTCATTGCCACTTACCCTGAAGCTAGCTCAATCCTACACGTTAACGCACCGGCATTTTGGCATTTTGCCTAAATGGCAATGTCAGTATCGAAGAGGCAAAGTCGTGTTATACATACATATCAGACGACATATAGCGAACGATGTCAATTGACGACATTCTGGTAAAATGCCGTGACAAACACTGCGCCCCAGAAGGCATTGCTGTCATGACTGATTATAATTACCGGCTCATTTAGCCGTCACTCCGTCACCATCAACCCACATCCTCCAGCTCCAGGCTTGATAGTTCATACTCGGTGCTTGGGTTCCATGTTAAATTGATGATCTGCTGTGGAACTCAACCCGGGTAATTGCGTGGCATGACTGGATAAATCAACAAAATGAGCCTCAAACCGGACCTACAAGCTAACGCGGGGTCAATTATCCATAACATACACTCAATGAGTTATTATTAAAGGTCGTCTTCTTTCAATCGTTGCTGGTCTTCAGCTCCCACCAAAACTCATTCACCATGGCGCCTCTCATCACCAACGTCTACAGCGCTGACCCCTCAGCCCACGTCTTCAATGGCAAGATCTATGTTTACCCTTCTCACGATCGTGAGACCGATATTCAGTTCAACGACAATGGCGATCAGTACGACATGGCTGATTACCATGTCTTCAGCACTGAAAGCCTGGACCCGCCCGCTGAGGTCACTGACCATGGTGTCGTTCTGAAGACTGAAGACATCCCTTGGGTCTCTAAGCAACTATGGGCCCCCGATGCCGCTGAGAAGGACGGCAAATACTTCCTCTACTTCCCCGCTCGTGACAAGCAGGGAATCTTCCGCATCGGTGTTGCTGTCGGCGACAAGCCTGAGGGCCCTTTCACCCCAGACCCAGAGCCTATCAAGGGCAGCTACAGCATTGACCCCGCAAGCTTTGTGGATGACGATGGACAGGGATACCTCTACTTTGGAGGTCTCTGGGGTGGACAACTGCAATGCTACCAAAAGGGCAACGATATCTTTGACCCTGAGTGGCAGGGCCCCAAGGAAGTCAGCGGCGAGGGTGTGCCTGCTCAAGGACCTCGAGTTGCCAAGCTGAGCAACGACATGCACCAGTTTGATGGCGAAGTCCAGGAGATTCAGATTCTTGCCCCAGAGACGGGAAAGCCTATTCTGGGAGATGACCACGACCGCCGCTTCTTTGAGGCGGCGTGGATGCACAAGAGAAATGGCAAATACTACTTCTCGTACTCGACAGGAGACACACATTTCCTCTGCTTTGCCGTCGGCGATAGCCCTCTTGGACCCTTCACCTACGGCGGACGTATTCTGGAGCCTGTCCTAGGATGGACAACACATCACTCTATCGTTGAGTTCAAGGGAAAGACCTATCTTTTCTACCACGACTGTGAGCTGAGCAAGGGCGTTGATCACTTGCGATCCGTCAAAGCCAAGGAGATCTTTTATGATAACGACGGCAAGATCATTACCACTACGGCCGACTAGAACATTGGGCGCGTCTAGTGCAGTAAGCAACATAAAATAGAAACTTAAGTAATTGCCGTAAATACAAATAAAAAAGCACTGCCAGTTCCTCTTGTCATAACTCGTCATAACTACTGTACAATTTGAACCAACATACCTATGTCCTGTTCAGACAACACCAACGCGAAGTTTGTTCAAAGCCTCCTCGTATCTCGCTGGGTTATGATCGATCAACATGCTCGTCCCGAATCTCAACTCTTCGAAACGCTCCTCTACGTCCTTGACGTATTTAAGCACTATCCTTTGCGCTGGCTTGCCGATATGATCCTCTCCAGGTAGCAAGAATGCGTCGCGCCTTAAGACCCGCTGAGTTTCTACAGTAAACACTTCCCCAGGAGGTACAAGTTTTCTGTTTGTCATGCCAGCTCTTAGGCCTTGCAGGACCGAATGCCCCCATTTAGACGTATCTCCAGATGGCACTGAGGGCAGGCCTCCATACCACTTATCTGCCACACCAGTCTGAAACGCGTGCCATATCCTTTGACGAATCTCTGCTTTAGCCTGTTGCTGATCGTTCTTGAAAGCGAGTGCAACTGCTTGAAAATCGTGAAGGACCCCCAGGGAGAGGTAGGGGACAATATCGTTCCCATGGACTATAGTAGTGATGAGACCACGAGTTCGCTTACGGAGAGACGATGACATCGTGCTGGGAGGCCCATATGCGTATACATGGATGGGGCGTCTTGGAGGTAAAGTGGAGTGAACAGGACGCAGTCCATCGGGCTGGTCATCGCCAACTGTTCTCTCAGGAGCATTTATGGCAGTCACAAAACCGGTACCAGTCGGGTTTGGTTCCGAAAGCATGACCCCAAGTAGGGCCGTTACGGCGCCTCCTAGTGAATGACCGCACAGCACAAGACCGTAGTCTGGAAACTCCAACAACGCCTCGCGAAGAGTCAGGAGTACTCGTCTATCACCGCCATATAGCAGACGACGAGCTGATGCATGGACACCTTTATGCACCTTGTGGCCTCGACCGCGCCAAGTCAACACGTCGTAATCACAAGTCATATCAGCCAGAACGTCTTCAAAGCCCAAAGTACCTCGACAGGCTAGAACAACTGCCTTAGCATCATGGTCTAGGGAAATATAATGCACTAGAGGTACACCAGTTCCTGTCGAACCGCTGGAGTCTGTTCCTCCCTGTGGATCAACAATAGAAGCCAGGAGGACGCTATGCGTGTCGGATTCAGTGTGATGTACGAAATGCCTGACATCAGCATGGGTGCTATCCCACGCTCTCAATAATGGCATATCTTTAGAGATTCCCATAAACTTGAGAAACGCTGACCCATAGGAGGCAGATGAGAACCGCATATACCTCGTGATGTTGCGAAGTACATGGGCTTGAGGAAATGTCCCGCTCACCATGCCATCACGTCGAAGACCTCCCATGGCATCTGATGCTGTATAAGCACTCTTTTGGTGGTAGTAAGAAAGAACTACCGATGACTGAGAATCATTCGAAGCCATACTCCAAAGACTGGGGCTTTTTCGAATGACTTTACGGTGACCGATAGCGATTGGGGGAGGTGCAAGTAGGCCACCATTTGGCGATGGCTGAGCCCACGTTGAATCGTATGCCACACCGCTGAGAGAAACACTTGGAGAACGAGCCGGCGTTCCACTTTCTGAGTGAAAAGAGTATGTATCGGTCTGTGACACCATAGAGTCCCGTCGGCGTTCTTGAACAGAGACATAGCTTGTCCGCGAAGAACTTCGTGGAATAAGCTCAGCCTTTTCGATGCGTCTTTGATCTAACGAGGATCGTGGACTATTGTTCATTTTTTTATTGGATTTACCGACGTTGGAGCCTTTTTGCTGCGGTTTCTTTTTGCCGTCTATAGGGGGCGAATCCTTGGTCCAGATGTTGGAGATTGATTGACTCCCTTCTCGGAGAGCTTGGCGAAGACCAGTCTTTTTGTCGCCCGTCAGCTGAGTCGGAGGAGTTGAAGAATCTGACTTTCTCTTTGATAGTACTCTTTTCGGGGTTGTGATGGTTTCACGAGATCCGCTGGATTTGCCACGAGTATGTGATGAGGCGACAGGCGCTCGTGGTCTTTTCTGGTTCGCTTCGCACTGAGGAGTCTGCGATTCAATAGGTGAGGACGGTGGCGAGGTTGAGTTTGGACGCGGAAGCCTCCCCTTCTCATCTCTCGTTCCAGTACCACGACTTTTTGCTGTGGTCTGGGGAGAAGTCCGATTCGGTGTATCATTAGTGTTCCTGGTAGGCCTTGTCCATTGCGGCGAAGGTGATTTGGCAGCAGGCGTCTTCGATTTCTTGGGCACTTGTGGGGGTTCTTTGGCCGGGACTGCTGGGGGAGAGTCTCCCTTTGAGACATCAACGACCGAGACAGGGATGGAGATGGGGACGTCTTCAGACCCTTGAAAGGACATGTCGCCAGTCCTGGATCTTTCAAGCTTGTACACAACACGATAATTCGAGGCCTCTGGGGGGTCGTTGAGTATCTGACTGCAGCGCTTGCCCACTTGAGTGTCCAAGCCTTTAGCCTCAATGATTTCCGCGCCGGGTAGTAGGGGTAGAGGGAACGGATGAGGACCGTCCACATCGATAGTGACAGTTTGTGTTGATGATACTGTGTTGGAGATGGACACGGACGTGTTGGGAGGAAGTTTATTAACCATCTCGTTCTTTAGATGATCGATAATTATGTCATCGTCTTGGAAAGATGCCGAGCTTGAGGAACTAGCAACTAGCCTATCAGGACTGTTGTCTCTGGAGGTTGAATCAGTTGTTTTCCGAAATATAGGAGTTGGAGAGATATGATCTTGGATATCAACTCGCTCGCCATCGTTCAAGACAACGACGTCCCATATGATTTCCTCGCAATCCTGTCGTTTCTTTTCTTCTTCGACCATCTTCCACGACCAGCGTTGTAAGTATGCTAAAGCGCATAGGCCAAGAACGAGATCCGTCATGCCGACAGTCTCCCCGTCAAGTCCGGTTGCAGGGTCATGAAACTCGCGTCTAATTAAGGTTATGATGCTTGCAATGGCCCGGGAAGAGTCAGTCGAGCCAAATATTTGGTCGAGGGAAGATAGAAGTAATTGAGAAATTCCAGATGCCATAGAGAAAGTTGTGCTTGTAAGATGAAAGCCTGCACTTGTCCAAAAGACAGCCTGGGACATGGCGTTGTGAAGATGATCGAAACTGCGCTCAATGATGGACTCGGCTTCAGCGGTTGACATATCGCTTTGGGACCGTGAGAGTGTTTCCCTGCCTGCTTGACCGAGTACAGTTTCGACCATGCCTCGAGCGAGCTCAAGGGAGGAGAGAGTTGTGACTTTTGCTGCAGTGAGGCCGAAGGAGCCGGCTCGGGAACTGAGACGAATAGCAAGGCATGTTGAGCGTGTTGCTAAACTGACAGCTTGGGCGACTGGAGAAGGGAGCAGAGTACGACCAGGTTGAAGAGGAAGGTCCTCTGTTGATGGACTATTCAGGTTGTCCATGTTGAGCAATAAACAAGGAACGGGCTCGCATCAAAGACTCCTTGATAGAGAAGAACAGCGTCAACTGGCAGAGTTAAGAAGATGGAAGTTTACAGCTAGCCCAAGATACATTACCATGTGTGTTCGTTCAACACCTATTAATTACATGGTCGGAATGTAAATAAAAGCATGACAAAGCATCAATGGCATGTCGTTAGGAAATGGGTGGATATGATGGTGATAATAATATAATACAAGAAAGGAATGATGCAGTTTAGTCGTTTGAGGGTTCAGAGACCAAGAGATGACGAGATGTGAAACAAGTCGATTTGCATGTGATTCATTCATTCATTCATAGGTACATCATTAAGAAATTGTGCCTGCCAAGGCTTACCTAGTTAGTAAGTTGAGCCTCTATCCATATAACCGTTAAGTTAAACCTCCTCTCCTGAATGATGGAGCCTCTTACAGTTATTGAGTTGGACTTTAGTAAAAGAAACCATCTCTTCAAAAAGTAACCTTTGCACTCGCAGCTTTTGTTAGCTTCTACGCAAAGAAGCCACTCATTTCGGATTCATGAATGTCTAAAACACTCAACCACATGAAAACGACCCTTCATACCTCTCGTTAACACTGACAAGGTCCCAGGTTCGATCCCGGGCGGAACCACATTTTTTTGGTCGCCTTGGGTGAGACTTTTACGCTCACCGACCCCTGGATGATCCCGATATAGAACATAAGCCTCTTAGTGGGGGTACACTAATAACAGCTGGAGCCAGAGGAAGCTCAGCCCGTCAGATAGAAGACAGGACCCAGGTTAGATCTGACCCGACCCGACATTACTCTGCCTTGCACACCTACCTACAATTTGGAATTTGAATTTTGTCTCATACCTACCTTAGTACCTAGTTCTTTCTTCATCTCTACAACTGCTCCAATCGCCCTGCAATCTGTCGCAACCCCGCCAAAACCAATCCTCCCCCCACCAAACTCGACACCGCCATGGCTCAAGAAGGCATCTTCAGCGCCAACCTCCTCTCCCCAGAGGTCAAGGCCGCTCTTCCTGAGGGCTACACTTTGCGCGCCTTGCGCAAGTCCGATTTCAACAGTGGTTTCCTTGACTGTCTGCGCGTCTTGACTACAGTTGGCGATATCACCGAGGCCGACTTCGTTAAGCAGTACGATGACATGGCTGCTGCTGGCAGCTACTACATTATCATCATTGAGGACCCTTCGCGCGGAGAGCGCCCTGTCGTTGGAACTGGTGCCCTGATCACCGAGCGCAAGTTGTAAGTCATCCATGGCTCGTGGCCATTCCCAAGCAAGACTGACCGATTCCTTCACAGCATCCACAGCCTTGGCGCCGTTGGTCACATCGAGGATATCGCCGTCGCAAAGGACCAACAGGGCAAGAAGCTCGGTCTCCGAATCATTCAAGCGCTCGATCACATCGCCGAGCAGGTTGGCTGCTACAAGAGCATCCTGGACTGCAGCGAGGCCAACGAGGGTTTCTACGTCAAGTGCGGCTTCCGAAGAGCTGGTCTCCAGATGGCCCACTACTACGAGGGCGGCAAGGGTAAATCCCAGTGATTTCCTTATTCTAAACGACATTATCAAGTGTCTATACACGTTTCTCCTTATCGTTGTGTTTATCTCAGTGCATTGCACCGAGGCTAATGCGGGTTTCGCATGGCGCAGGTAGTAAAATCTAAAGAGGATCCGATATCTAGGCTTAGAGGGTAGATCTGGTGACGGGAGAATATAGACGAATTTTCTTTGAACGGCTGGACCCGGTTTGCATGTGATGAGCGGCGAGCATTGGTGAGATATTGCTCTTTTCCAAGGCAATATGGCGAATCAAGGACCTGTAAGCTGTAGTGTAACAAGCATCAGCTGAGTGAGGAAGTTGAGTCGGCTTCCGGCTTAAGATGGACATCAAGTATAAGTAACAATTACTGCCAACCTGGAAAGCTGTATAGCTGATTGACCGAACCAGACTTCATTTCGAGTCCTGTTGTAACTGTCATCTTTCCCAGAAGCGGATGCCTCAAGCGTCGTCATGTTCGACGAGCTCAACCTTTCATTCATAAAACTGCGCATTGCCGCATTGCAATCATTGTAAGTGAGCACCGTCTCGACAGGAAGAAGTATTGACAGTCGGTATAGGGTTCGATCGAAGAACCCCTCAATCTTCTATATCGTGCGCCGCCTTACCAATAAAGTCACGATATTCACTGATACGCATGGAGTGCCTCGGTTGGCCAAGCGGAGACTTGTTCGCGCACGCCGTTGATCTGGCCCAATTGATGTGTTCAAAGTTATTAATATCTATTCCCGCATTCGATCCTTTTTGGTCTGCTCATACAGTTTATCGACCCATCCATCCACCATCAACAACCAAGACATGGCCGCTCACATACCCACTGGCCTTGCTCGCCAGATACACCGAAGTACCTTTGAAGTCATCTGGCGAGCCCCAGTTGCCGGCAGGGATACGTGAAGTAATGCTGGCTAGGCGCTCTGGGTTGTTGAGTAGAGCCTCGTTCATATCAGTGGCGATGTATCCGGGAGCAATCGCATTAACAGTGATGCCCCTTGAAGTCCACTCGTTGGCGAAACTCTTGGTCATTTGGCCAACGGCGCCCTTGGAGGCGGCGTATGCGGGCACGGTGAAGCCGCCCTGGAAGGTAAGAAGGGAACCGAAGTTGATGATGCTACCGCGACGGCCTGTGACGGGTGAGGGTTCAAGATTGAGCATGTGGGCTCCGACATCGCGGCAGAGAGTAAAGACGGAGTTGAGGTTGACTTGGATGACCTGGGACATGTCAGTGACCTAGGTAGATTCTTGCATACTATGGATATTCTATGCATACCTCATTGAAGTCACTGTCAGGGAAGACCTCGCAAGGGTGACGTCGTTGAATGCCAGCGCAGTTTACCAGGATGCGAATCTCGTGTCCATCGGCGAGTACTTTTGGCACAAGAGCAGCGACAGACTCTTGGGAGGAAAGATCAGCAGTGTAGATGAAAGCCTTTCGGCCGAGCTTCTCGATAGAGTCTTTTGTTGATTGTGATGTCGTATCTCGCTGTCCATCATGTCAGTTTTTGTTCTTTTTGGAGCTCATCATGAGATGCAATGCATGTTTGGGACTGTCTGTTGGGTACCGTACCTGTACTAGAATAATGTCGGCGCCAGCTTCGGCGAGGCCAATTGCTACAGCTTGACCGATACCGCGTGTGCCACCAGTAACAAGAGCCGTTTGGCCTTGGAGAGAGAAGAACGAAGCAGACATTTTTGGATGATTGTGATGTGAGATACGGATACGGATACTGGTCCTGGTTCTGGTCCTGGTCTCTGATGTTTTTGTTTTAATTTATTGATGAGGGGCAGCTTCGCCGTGGGGTAGACTAACCGGTAAAATGACTATAGCTAAGGAAGGAATGGATCAGTCTAGGCAATTGACAGACTGCCTAACCATGACAGTTTCTTTATTGGCATTCATAGGTACAAAGTATTCGGCGTTTGGTAACGGCTATTGGTGAACGGAGAGAAGGCCGAGACGGTGATGTGATGCCCCCGCGATCAAGGCGGGACCCCGCTGAGGGGAAGCACTAAGGTACTGGGTTATCATGGGTTCATGTGATTGTCCATCATGATTTCTGAGAATGTATAGGTACCTGATGATAATATTTCTTTCAGAACAGACGGAAGTAGTTTCTCTCTCTTCAACATTTTAGTCATGAACCGGCGAGTATTTCTCTCCTCGGCTCAGCTTCTCCAAAACGTCTCCCGTGTACTAATACTGACGGGAGTCTCCAACGTTGTGGGTCTCACTGAATCTTCACCCCGCGGGATACTGCAGCAGGAACTGCACTGTACTATGCTGTAGGTACTTACCTCTAGAGTGGGGGAGCGTAAGGTACTTTTCTTTTGCTGTCATGGGACATACCTACCTACCTACTTCGCGGGGCATGTTGAGTTCCATACCAACTAAACTATCGTGGGGCGGCTTTTCCGAGGTCGTCCTCATCTCATCTCGGCCCTCTCTCCGCGATAATATTCCTCAGGTACCTACCTACCTAGTGAGTGGGAGTGCTGTACTACTAATCCAACTTACAGGTTGACTCTCACCTTGGCCGATAATTCTTTTGACTGGGCTGTCTTCATGACCCGCTCCCGCCTTTTACTAACCCACATCTCGCTCTCATCTTGCTTTACCCATGATCTCTCCTACAACCTTTTACATCAATTGTCTTCTGAAGCTACCTTCTCTTGTCATTTAATCCCTTTACTGTTGAGACTGAATATCAATTCATCTGCTGCTGCTCTGTCCTCAGCCTCATTGTTATTCTCCCACTGCCTACATATCATTCATATCGTCTCCTACCTTCATCATGGCAACTGACCGTGTCAAGGCCTCCGTTCTCCACGGCGAAAAGGATCTCCGCCTGGTAAGTCTCCCACTGCCCAAGAGACCCTGTTGCATTCATTGACTGGGTGACCGTACAGGAAGAGCGTGAGCTTCCTAAACCTTCCAGCAATGAAGTCCAGGTCGCTGTTCAGTCTACTGGTCTTTGCGGTTCGGATCTTCACTACTACAATCATTTCCGCAATGGCGACATTATCGTGCGCGAGCCTCTCACTCTCGGCCACGAGTCCGCAGGCACAGTTGTGGCTGTTGGCTCACAAGTTACACATCTAAAACCCGGCGATCATGTTGCGCTCGAGGTTGGTCTTCCCTGCGAGGCCTGTGAGCTTTGTGGCGAGGGCCGCTACAACATTTGCCGAGGCATGAAGTTCCGAAGCTCAGCAAAAGCCAATCCTCATGCCCAAGGAACGCTACAGGAGCGAATCAACCACCCTGCCAAGTGGTGCCATAAGTAAGATTGAGTGCTTCGGATGAGCTGAGAGTCGGGCTAACGTGGACCTAGGATGCCAGAGCATGTCACCCTCGACCTCGGTGCTCTTGTTGAGCCTCTATCTGTTGCCATGCACGCCCGAGACCGCGCCGCCCTTCCGAAAGGTTCGACTGTTCTGGTTCTTGGTGCCGGGGCTGTTGGACTTCTTGCTGCTGCCGTTGCCAAGGCTGATCAGGCCAAGACAGTCATTATTGCCGATATTCTCAAGGATCGCCTCGACTTTGCCACAAGCAATGGTTTCGCAGATGCTTCAGTAGTTGTCCCTATGGAGCGCCCGCAAACGATCGAGGACAAGCTCGCCTTCGCTCAGAGAGTTGCTGCTATGGTCAAGGAGACCCAGGTCAAGGGAGAGACGGTGGGCGAAGTCACGGCTGTCTACGAGTGCACTGGTGTCGAGACCTGCGTTCAAACAGCCATCTACGCTACCAAACCAGGAGGCAAAGTCATGATCATTGGCATGGGTACTCCCGTGCTTACCATCCCCATGTCAGCCGCTGCCCTTCGCGAGGTAGACATTGTGGGCGTCTTCCGCTATGCCAACACATACAAGGAGATCATCGAGCTCCTCGCTAACCCTCCCGCGAATATGCCCGATGTGAGTCGGTTGGTCACTCAACGGTATAGCGGTATGGATAGAATTGAGGAGGCTTTCAAGATGGCGGGCAAGGTGAGGGATGAGCAAGGTAACCTTGTTATAAAGGTTGTGGTGGACTTTAACGAAAAATGACTTTATGGACGTTTGTGAAATGATCTTACTGGGTGGGTTTGTACAAATTGGTGTTGTTTGAATGGGGTAAAAGGCGAGCATGATGAGTGGCGGTATCTCAGGGTTATGAATTAGCGATATAATTGACCATCATTTCATATCATGGCCTCAGAAGCTTCCCTATGAAGGGGTATTGCAATCAGTTTGCTACTTGATATATTCTTTGATGGAGAACGGATTATGTTTGCGACCCTAGTATTACCAACACGTAGATATCATGAGCGATAGGAAAAGCCAAGTTTCGCCCCAGATTGATAACTCAGTTGTCATGATGGGCTAATCTAGTGTTGGCGTGGGCCGAGGCATCATAACCACTTTATTACACAGCAGTCATCAACACTAGTATAATATATGGTAGGGTCGTTCATGTACTTGCTATCAATGTGAAAGGCCTCTAGAGGCTCTAATATAATGCATTTTACTATGCCGCTTTTATCTTCATGATCTCGTTCACCCGTCCCATTACTACTATATGGCTATAACCGGCCTTGTATTCATGACTTGTCGGGGAAACCGAAGTCGATACCAAAAGGCGGGTAGACGTATCGATTGAGCTGGCCATTCTTCTGTAGCTCGGCAGAGTAATCGTTAAGAGCCTTCATGTCCTCATCATCAAGGTCGACAATGGTCTTATTAGCGCTAATGCGCTCGGGGGTGACTGACTTGGCAAGGACAGTACTACCACGGGCGACTGAATGTCGAGTTAGCTGTGGACCCTAACCGAGGGCATGGATTATAGAGACTTACCATGATAGCTGAGGAGAACAGTCGAGGCAGAAACACCCTTCTTCTCGGCAATCTTGACCACAGGCTCGGCGGTCATGACTGGGCCACCTGTGCTGCCGAAAGGACTGTAGGCCTCAATGTGGATGCCCTTCTCCTTACAGAAGTCGACGATCTCCTGCTGAGGGAGCTCGGGGTGGTTCTCGATCTGGTTAACGGCGGGGACGATGGTGGCATGAGGTAGAAGCTCCTCAAGGTACTTCTTGCTGTACTAGAAAGTTGTCAGTCTTGCCTTGACCCGATGATATTGGAGAAGCATACGTTGCAAACACCGACAGCCTTCGTCTTGCCAGTAGCAGGGAGCTTCTCCATCAGCTTCCAGCCATCGACATGGTTGTAATCTCGGATAACGTCACGGGAGCCGTCGGGCTTCTTGGGGAACTTGTCATCGTTACCCTCTGGGTTGAGAAGGAGAGGCCAGTGCTATTGCCAGTTAGAATACAACAAATCAGATGAAATGGTTCTACAATGACTCACAACCAGGAAAAGGTCGACATAGTCGAGGCCGAGAGCCTTCAAACTCTTGTCGAGAGCCAGCTCAACGCGGGTGTTGTATGTAGCCCAAGCCTTGGTAACCACAAAGATGTCCTCACGCTTGACACCAGCCTCAAAAGCAGCCTTGAGACCGGCACCAACCTCCTCTTCGTTACCGTAGCAGTAGGCACAGTCGATCAGCTTGTAGCCGTCCTTGAGAGCATAAGCAACGGCCTTCTCGACCTGGCCTGCAGGGGATTGCCAGGTGCCTGTAGCCAAAGAGTCAGTCAATTGGGCTTGCGCATGCTGAAACAAACGAAAACAACGCACCGAGACCGAGGGCAGGAATCTCCTGGCCAGTGTTGAGCTTGAAAGTTGAGGGTGCCATTGTGTGTATTTTGTAAGAGCGCAAGGGCTGCAGGAGTGATGAGTTTGAGTTAAAGTATGAGAAGGGTCTAGAACAGAGCACAAGAGAAGGAAGAGCTCGTATGAAAGCGGGAGACCTGGAGATTATAAATTGCTGCCACATCATGAACTACGTAACTGCACCTATCTTTCAGGCCAAGCTGTTCTCGGTACTTTCTTTCTACTGTGGTCTACAGTACATCCCACGGACTCATCCCTACCGTCACGATCACCCCCCAAACTACTGACCTGAGCTCACCTCTGCGGGGTCAAGTCCGTATTCCCCGCCAAACAAAGCTGCATCACCAGTGACATACCCCATCGCTCCAGGCGACTTTTGCCTCATAGAGTACTGTAGTAGACAGGTTTGGGGTGTGACTTACACGGAAAAGAACAACCTAGGTATAGTCTAGTTGATGGAGATTTCTCGGGGTGGGGTTGGTCCGAATCGTCCATCAAGTTGATGCTAGTCTACCTAGTAACCTGGAGTAGTCTCTCAATCGGCGAGAATCCCGGTCGACAAAGGACATGGTGCCCCCAAAGGCCAGATACCGGGTTCCCTTGTTGAGAGATATTAATAAACTTTCCCCTACCGCCTGATATCGCACGTTAGACGGCAACAGAAGAACGCTGGTAGCTGACTATGACCTCTTTATATACTGGAAACCAAAGCTGCTATCGCACGATTTATATTGACAAGTCCTGTGCCAGCGATATTCCTCGTTCTCATGAGCGTGGGGGTAGCATTTGTCATGTCGCTCTTGGCTAAGAGACAGTCCTTCCAACAGACGTACTCACTTTCCCAATGAGAAGATGGAACGGCACTGCCTAAATGCTGTATCCGCGTGAGGATCTATTGATTCATTATTATTCCTGAAACCCCCAGCATGCGCTTTCAACAAATCCCCCCAATCCTGTCCTCTATGCGGCGTCGTTCTCAGGTGACTCTAATAAGAACGACAACAAAGTATACATGCATACATACATATAGAAAAGAAGTGCACCCATTGGATGATACTTCATTACGACAAAACATATGCCCTGAACTCCCTTCCCCGATCCCAAGTTTTCCACGCCCGTCTCTTGTTCTCATGCAATGCATTGCTTCGTTCGATGGCCAAAAACTTAGCCGGAAACAAGGACCCAAAGCCTGTAAATGGGTTAGTCACTGGCTGCTTATAGAACAACAAGTTGAGCATGCTGCTGGCTCGGTAGACTCACAAGAAAAATATCATCAAGACTCCAAACATCTTCGCGATCAACCACCTATTACTGGACACTCGGTTCCAATACTTGAGGAGTTCGCGTTGTGCCCCTTCAACGTTGTCGACCACATCTTCAGTGTTGGCATCGATACGCTGTATCATCTCGCTCTGTTCCGAAACCATGGTGGCCAGCTGTCCGAAAATGCTTCCCAACTCGCCAATGGTCTTCTCAATCGCCTCGATCGCCTCGCCACGTTGTTGAATGTATGTGTTGGAGGGCTGTGCCTCCTCCATCATCAGCAGCTGCTGGTCGCCGACAGGGTTGAGGGAGAGGGTATCTTGGCCCGGTGCGGGTGAGTTGCGGGCGGGTGTTCCATAGAGTGGCGAAGCGGACTGTTGAATGGAAGGCTGAGCATGTTGAGAAACCGAGGAGATAAAGTTCTCTGTTCTTGATCGCGACGCCTGAATGTTCTTGGTTCTGGCCTCGAGAACATCCTTGAAGTTGACAGAGACATCGGTGAGTTTGCCCTGCAACAGATACACCACGTTTTTGTTGTGCTCGCCCTCTTGATCAGCCTTAGGGTGTTGTTGTTTGGTAATAGTTTGGAGAGCTCCAATCTGCTGATTCAGGGACGAAAGGTCCTGCTTGATAACGAAAGTAAGCTCGTTGATTTCCACGGGGCGGTCGTCAAAGAGGGTTCGTCGTTTCGCCACTGTATTTTCGGTATTAGGATCATGCATGGCAGAGCACCTGCGTCGTAAAACACCGGAAAAGACTCACATTGTGCAAGCTTCTCCAACTTGCCCATAGTGGCCGAGATGCCACGACCAATTTCCGCAGCTTTGCGGGCGAAGTCGGATCGCCTTGGAGGACCGGAGGGGTGACCATTAGCGGCATCTTTTTGCGCATCTGTCAGAAGAGACCAACGCTGGGAGCTGACTTTTGACGAGCTTTGTTTTCGCTGTGCCTGTGCGAGTACCGCCTTGAACTCGGAGGTTCGGTCTTGAATAGATGCGACAGCCATCGTGGCTAATTAAGAGGGGTTAAGGATAACGCTGAGATGTCAGACTGCGGCCAGCGCGGCTTTGCGTCTCGAAAAAGGGTCGCGTTGATTTTATGGTAGCGACCAAAATGCCACCTATGCGACTTCTGTTTCACTGCGAATGAATCGAACCGTAGTGTTGAGTGTCGACGTGGAAGGGTCTGAATCAGGTCTCGTTTGGCAGCGTAGGCGAAACAGAAGGTTGGAGAGAGTGGGCGGGTGACGCGGACACGAAAGCGAATTGCAGTATATTAAAAAGGAGTATTTTAACGATGTGAATCGAAAACGGTAACCCGAGTATGGTTTATAGAGAAAAGCCAAGTAGGTAGGTAGGCAGGCAGGCGATAAGAAAAAGTCGCAAGCCCCGATGTGATTAAATTCTGGGGGGAAAAGGCTAATCTGTGAGATGCGCAACAAAGAATGCCAGAGACAAGTGAGGTTTGATTTGAATTGGCCTCGCTGCGTCTGAAAGGAGATTGGATCGATAGATTGATTGGGGGAACGTGTCGTTGCTGGCCTGTTCCAGACTGGTCGAGGCAGGGGTAACATTAGGCTTGGGCTTGGACTTGCCCCCCATGGAAATCTACGCTGTGGCTAATGCTGTGGCTGTTGACGTTGCTGGTATCCGTATTGAAAGTTACCATTATCATGGCAAGAACCTGCAAATTGCATTATAAATTCTTGGCTAGTTGCAACCGCTTTTAATCGTATGGAAGTAAGAGCGAGTTGGAAGACTGTAGAGCAAATACATTCATACATCTCTTAAATACAAAGACACCTCTTGACGCACATCCAGTTGGACCACCAAAAGCAGTAGCTACCTTAGGACCTAAGGTGGTTACTTTGGTATAGCAGGCTCATGTCTAACACATCCTCGTACTTCTATGGGCAGGTACAGTATAGCTTAGATGTTCAGATTCCAAGAAAAGTATCATGGGGTCATTGGATAAAATGATTGATCCTAGCCTTTCGTGATCAGGCTATCTATTTTCGTCCCATAACCTTAGTTGTCAAGCTTTCTATGCCAGGCCTGCTAAGTTTAAAGTCTGAATGCTCGTATGGATCGTTGCAAGTCTTGTTAATTCTGCAACTGAGTGGAGTCTAGCTCGAGCGGGACGGGAATGACGGCATTGCTTATAGCCCTTGGTCTCCCTTGTACATGCATAGGTACTTAGGTAGCCTTTTCAAGACGCGTAGTTGAATTGCTTACCTAGGTAGTTATAAGATTTTTTGGTTCAATAACTCAGCTGTTCAACTGTTTAATAGCCAAATAGAAGCCCCTGACCCCTCACGTATCACTGTCGACGTCACTCACCTTGGGACCATAGGTTGTAGCAATGGTGGTACGTGCTGATGCACAACCACGAATGTGCTTCAGAGTTCGTACAATAACAGAGTAGTGGATATATTGGTAGGTACTGTACAACAAGCTTAGTGAAAAGTCGTATCAGACACCCGCCCGTGCATACATATACGAATGGGATAAGGTCAGGTAAAGAGCGAGAGAAGGGCTAGAAAAAGCACATAGGCCGAGGGATCTATTCGCAAGGTTCGTGATGTTGCTGAGAAGTCCCTGAATGCCTATCTACATATGGTTGATGCCAAATACAGATATGACAAGGCTACAAAGTAAATAGATCCACCTGTTTCTCATGACAAATTCGAGCAACTAAGCCCCGATGGCCAGGTCAACCAGAGAGTTTCTATCTTGTTCCAGTTTCGCAAGACTCGACGAAAACATTTCTGTGCCACGTCCAGGAGGTGGACACGCGAGCTTCAAGGTTCTATTTTGTTGTTTATTCCATAGGATCGGATCTTGAAATCTCCTTACTACATTTATCTCAAGACGTGTGTAGACTAAAAGCCACTACAGATGTCAAAAATAGCAATGACCAGTCTTTAATCCATGTCACTTTGTTTTTCACGATAATTATTTAGGTAATTACTGGTACGAATGATACCCTTGGCACTAATTCGGAGTGACAAGGAGAATTTGGAAGCCAGAGCCAGCTGATCTCGTACCTAACTTGGTACCACAATGGGGGGCCTTGGATCCAACGGTGGTGGACTCCGCTCATAATTTCATTTCTCTGCTATTCGATGCATTCACATTCACATTCACATTCACATTCCTGCGGTAGACTAATCCATCGCAAGCTATCCGTCCTATGAAATAAAATCGGCCCTGTAAAAGATAACTAGAACATAATATCCGAAGCACCTACCTACCTTAGTAGGTAGTTCATCTTGCCTTGGGTTTCAATGAGGCTGGGCAAACTGGGGTAGTATCCATCTGCGTTCTGGATGCTCCTTGGTTCATGTGGTCTTCCTTGTCTGTTTTCATTAGCGGTTGCAGCCCCCCAGAGCAGACCGAGGCGCCCCATCCACCTCCGTCATCCAATCTCCAACGGGCGACCGCAGCACTAGTACGCTAACGCTAGCACCTAAAAGTCCCTGACCGCACCATTTTGTTCCCACTTGCTGCCGACCCGACGAGACCACCACCTCCTTGTTCCATCACCATCTCGTTAGTATCCATCGCCATCCTTCTTCATCCGTTGCCGCTGGCTTCTGTTGTGTTGCCTTTCTCCCCATCGTACTTTTCCTTGTTTCTTCTTCATCGTATACTTCTTATTAGTCCATCACTGTGTTAGTCCTTCTCAGGTATCCGATCTTGTATTCTAAGCTTAGTGCCTGTCTCGATCCATCGTCACCCATCTTGGTCAACAATTGACCCCGATAACGAAGCTTGCACGCATAATCAGTTTGCCACGTCCGCGCAGCCCAGCTGCCTTGACGTTGCCGTAAACAATCGCTTCTCGCTAGCCATCCAGTATCAGCCAAGAATGCGCCGATAGTCCAATACCGACCACGAGAACACGATATGGATGGGACGTACAACAACCCTTATGCGCAAGGGCAATCGCAATCCCCGCTGTAAATACCCTTTATCGTCTTTGAGGCTTCGTCCTTATTAATTCACAACCGCTTTCTAGATCTCCCCAGACGCCTGGCGGATACCAGGTGAACGTTAATCGTCAAAAGACAAGGAAATGGGTCCAAGCGCCTGTTCAGAATTATGATGGTGATGATTGGGGCGCCGACGAGTTCGACGACGATGAACAACCGCCACCTCCTCCTGTTCCTCGAGTTACTACCGGTCTCCGATCTATTGGCCAACGTCCGTCTGAATCGTATGGACCTTCCCCTAGGTTAGCTGCTGCTGTAGCCTCCAGCTCTCGAAGCTCGAGTGGTCCACCATCGCTTCATCTCCAAACTCAACACCCGGCTGGATCCAACGTGGCGCCTCCAGAACAGATTCCCAATCTTTCGTCGCCTGTCACGGGAAGGAACGAATCGCCTGCGCCCGTTTCTTCTGGTGCCGGGTCTTCGAAGCCGCCTAGTTTTCAGCAGCAGCCTGATATTCGCTCTTCTACCCCGCAAAGCGTCAATAGTTCCGCTCGAGCGTCCCCTTCGATTCGACCTGATCTGTATCGCCATATAGAAGACGAGCGTAAGCTGGGCGGTTCGCCGTTATCTATCGCGGAAAATGTTGCGCCCACGCCCAATGATCATTCTACGCCACCTGTTCATGAACCGAACCAACAGGGTTACGGCCAAGGGGACGGTCCTGCAATCGACAGAGTCCAGAAGCAGCCTACCTTTGACAGTATACTTGCAAAGCGCGACGAGCTTCAGAGCGAGCAGCATGGTCCAAACAATGCGCCTGCCTTGGACATTTCAGACGCCGCGCAGCAGTCTAATGTTCATAAGGACGAATCTGTCTTGCATTCGCCCAAAGACATCGATCGGAAGCGGATGTCTATCAGCCCGCAGCTTCCTGATGTTGCGAGGATGTCAGTCTTTGGCGCCGATTTCTTCTCGTCGGGCAATAGCGACCCGAGTGTCTATTCGTCTACTCACGACCCAGTGAAACCAGAACAGCCCTTAGCATCTGAACAATCGGCTAATGGGCCAGGGAACCTCCCTATACTGGACGAGAAGCCACAAGAGGGTGAAGACGACGGCGGTAGTTCCGAACTCGACAACCTTTCGTCTCACACTTCATCTCTTTTACCCGCGAATGATCCACGATCAGTGCCGCCCCTACGTACTCCAAGCCCAAACACAAAGGGGCTTAACCCATCCTCTGGAGAGCCTGCAAGTACCTCATCTGCAACAGACTCCAAGATCACGCCAACAGAACCTCTGCATCCTCGGCAGCCAGATTACTCCCCTTCAAACTACGAGCCAAATTCTGCTCTTACACAAGGCACAATGAATACTTTCAACTCATCGCCTATTAAAGAAAGTGATGTGCTGAGCGAAGAGATTATGAGGTCTCTGAGTCCTATTGCCCCAACTCCAAATTCTGCTCTGTCCCGACCTGCACCTGAGAATACTCATTCATTGTCACCAGGCGCCCAAAACGAAGTGCGTAATAGCAGCTATACGCTCAGCGACTATGATAGCTACTGGGCTGACTCCAATGACAAGCCTGAGAAGGCATCCGAAAACCAAGTTCGGGCACGGGAGGAAACGCCAACCGAAGATATTCATGCGGATGAACAACAGGCTGCTGGGCTGCCAGCACCTGGAGTTCTGGCCTCCGGCGACCCTAAAGCTGCTTCTCCTCCAGAATCTCCCAACACTGAGTCACGGCGCAGATTCTCTTGGGAAGCTGGGTTCGACTCACCTCCCAAGATCCCACCTGTCGAAGCTCCTGCCGGTGTCTTCGATAAAGAAGCGTCTGCCCCTACTGCCACTTCAGCAGCTGCATCGCCAGATGCTCAGTCTTCGAAGGACCTTGTTTCAGATGGCACCAATCAGTCGAAGGAGGCGCCGCAAAATATTGGGCCTCCGAAAATCGTTATTCCCCCCTCGGGTGGAATTTCTCATCAGGTTTCAAAAGCTAGCACACTGCCGCCAAGCCAACAGCCAACTACTTTGGAGCCTCCTTCACCAGTTTCAGTAGAAAATGATGATGCCACAGCTCAAGCTGCCGCAGATCGTCGCCCATCTGTTGCGGAGGACAAATCATTGGCTAAAACACCTTCCAATCTTACATCAGCGACACCGCCTCCGGACAAGTCGAGCAGATCGGTCCCCCCCAGTAATGAATTTCCCCAGACTACTCCCTGGCGCGATATCATGAGTTTAGCGACACCTGTTCAGAGGACCCTCAAGTTTGAATCAGGGCGAGACACACATCAAACCTGGGAGTCAGGCTTGGATAACTGGCTGTCAAGCCTTATGACCGAGCATCCCGAATACGCAAACAGCACCGCTTCTTTCTCTGGAACTGGCAGTACACCTGCAAGTCAGAAAGGACATGCGTCGGGCCCCAGCGTATCTCACACTCAGCAGCCATACTACCAGCAGTATCTCAACGCGAGCTCGCCTACGACAGGACAACCAGCAGCTGGCAGATCTCGACTTGGCGGCTCGGTGCCCTCCGGATCCAGCAGCTTCGGCAACTCAAGCAACCAGATCGGCACCAAGAGCAAGGAACTCATGCAGTCTGCTGGGAAGATGGGCAAAGGATTGTTTAGCAAAGGAAAGAGCAAATTGCGTGGAACTGGGGACAAGGTATTTCACTGACGCTTCTCTTTTTAGAACCTGTTGTGATGGGCTTCTTCCTTTTTTTTTTCTCCCTTTGAGTGGGGTATATGTTGGATTAAATCTCTTTTCATCATGCACTTCAGGGCTGGTGTCTCACTCTTGGCCTTATGATGAGACGGGTGTATGAGATAGGAATTCTACGACGCTTGTTCCCTTTTCTCCTCCCACATGTCATTATGATGTTGCCCATCCATCAGGCTATATGTGACAAGAATGTTTATTAATGTTTCTTTGAATGACAGGGCGAACCAACTTCTCCGGTGCAAACAAAGCCCAAGGCTGAAAGACGAGCATCGTGGGGTTTAGATCGTCTCACAAAACCCCGCGCTGATGAATCTTTCGAAAAAGACGTCGTGAACTCGAGGCCTTCGACTCAATCTTATCATGCTCCACAATCCTCCCAATCGTCTGGTCTCCCTCCCTTCGGCCCCGCGCCTTCGACTAGCGAATCAGGTAAGCAAGTTGCTTCACGCGAGAGTGATGTGCCTCAGCTCTTGCAAGACGTATCTGCCGTTGCCAGTAGACAGCATGATGATAAATCACAATGGTACATTCCAACTCCTATCGATGATTCAACCTGGGATCCTTTCCGGGAGTCAAACCCTGCCAATATCAAGGCTTCTGAGAAATCTGGAGCATTAGTTACAGACGATGATCAACTCCAACAGAGTCACAGCGCAGAGGTACCTTCCAGTAAGCCTATTGCTAGCGACGGAACTCCTATACCTGCCAGCCACGGTATTCGTATGGTGCCTGCAGAAGAACACGCAGGTCCTTCACGCCAGCCGACAGCTGTCCATGCCAATGTTATCTCTGATGTGCCATCAGGAGGCGCTCAGCATGAGCTTCAACCTCAACCCCATACTCAGCCCAATCCTTCGTCAGCCACCCCTCAGCGGCACTCATCGTTTGTTGGTTTACCACCCATCAGGAGAGGTTCAACTTTCGATGTGAATTCAAAGTCAACTCCGATTGAAAAAAGAGCAGCTGAGCCTATAGACGAGCGCGTCTCCGTCGACGCTGATGATTATGATGAGATTGTTCGCCAGCAAGGGACAATCACATCTGAGGTCACTGTCGGGTCAACTCTGGTTGGAACAGACTCGATCGCGCCCGATAAAGAATACAAGAAGGATATTGATGACCCGGAGACACCTGCTATGACTCCAGAGCGGCAACGTCGTACTTCACAGCAACGATCTCCTCAGTCGATACCGCGTCATTCGCTCCAGATGCACCCGGTCAATCAAGGACCCATGCCACCACAGAACTCGGAATATCAGCCCCCTTCACTGCCACTCTTGCCACCCCATTTGATGGGCGGCGGCGGCAACCCAGTCCAGAGACTGCCTCCTTCTGGGCCTTGGAAATTAGAAGAAAGTCATTTGTCAGAACCTTTGCATCGCGTTACGCCGAAGGCCTCACCATTGCTTCCATCAGGGCAATGGAAATTGGAAGAAAGTCACTTGGCTGAGCCTCTTCATGTTGTCAATAGAAATCGCGCTGGCACGAATGCATCACAAATCTCTCAGCGTTCACAACGCTCGCAACGCTCGCAACGTTCACAGCAGGATCCATTCTTTGGTTACAACAAAGAGACGGGTGATGTGCCCACCTCACCATCTTCAAGCTCCACAACTCAGCATCAACACCATCACAGGCACAAGCCTTCCGAGGTGCCACCTTCAACAACTACAAGGTACCCGGGCCTCTTCCCTGGTCAGCAACGGCCGGAAAGCAATTCCCAGGAACATCATTCCAGTCCTGGATCACAGTTCCCCAGGCGCCTATCTCAAGAGGCGGGTATCCCAAGGACTGGAACTAGCGAAAATGAAGTTACTAGCGATGATCGCGGCCGTTCTAGGGGAGCGTCGGCACTGTTCAAGGATATCGGGCATCGTTTCAGAAAATCTTCAACCGAACGGCGTAGCACACCTGGCGATAATCACGATCCGTATCAGCCTCCGCAGCTCCCTGATGCCCACCACGACGCCGCTTCTGTGTCTAGTATGGCGACAGACGGAACACATGATCGGAAAAAGTCCAGAGCTAGCTTCATGCTTGGTCTCAAAAGCAAGCAAAGCCGAGAGAGACTCTCGATGCCTCCACCTCCACGTCCGGACGACTCAAGACCCAACTCGGCGATGGAGGATAAGAGGGCATCTCGACTCAATCCTGACATGGGGCCCATTTCTGCTCAGCAAAAGCCTGCCGGTCTACCACGCGCGGCAACCTCGAACCTAGCCAACGAGCTAAGCCAGTCTGGAAGTGCTACTCCTCCTTCCAAGAAGCGGTTTTCGGCATTTAATGCCAAAGCCGTGATGACAAATGTGTTCAATCGGCCAAGTAGTGGTACATACTCCAAACCTGGCACTCCCACTTCTTCAAGGCCTATTTCAAGCCATCTGGGTGCACAACAGCCAGTATCTCTGGAGGCACCTCATCCAGGTTTCGAGCGAAGTAATACTGCTGGTCCGACTTTTAATCAGATCCTTCCAACCCCGTCTGATGCCGCCCCCACTGATGCTTCAGATCAACGTAAAAGACGTGGTTCAGCGGCTGGTTTGATTTCAGGTCTTCTAGGACACGGCCAAAAGAATAAAGAGGCTCATCAAAGTGCGCCATCACAGATGCAACAGCGTCCTGCCCAGCAACCGTACGAACATCGTCCCTCAGGGCCGCCGCTTGCTTCCCCTCGGCCACAAATGCTGCAAGCACAGGATCGAAGGTCATCTGGTCCTCAACCGCCTACTCCTGCTCTGCAAATGCCTGGCGCTTTCCCCGAAACCCCTGGAATCCCAACGCCTCAGAGCGATGCACCACCACTAGCCAGCCCCCAACCTCAAAGACCTCAATCATTCGCAGATCAACAACTGCCAATGATCCATCAAGCGGCTGGCGGTACTATTCCCAGGGAGCAGTCTCCGATGCTAAATTCGAAGTCTTCTACAGGCGCAATGAGAGATTTCCAGCATGCTCAAGCAGCGTACCGGAACTCACGCCCATCGCCACTGGGCTTCGGCTCCACGACTCCTGCAGGAACTCCTCCTATCGGGTCCACGACTCCTTACAGTCGTCATGGCACACCCCAAACTCCCTTCAGCATTGGTCAGGAATTCCCCGACACTCGAAAAGAACGAATGAGATCGATCTCGCCAGCTGCGTCAGGTGTACGTTCTGCTCCAACAACACAGACGTCCTTCAACATCACAAGTACAGCTCCGACAACACAGACCTCGTTTCACCATCCGTCGCACTCATTCGACAAGCTTTCTCAGCATACGCATGAGGGGGTTCATATTCAACGACCCGTAACTGATTCACCAAATATGTCTTTCCGGCAAAATGGTAGACCTGTACAAGTTGCATCAGATGACGGCATGCCACTGTCTCCTGTATCACAGGCATCTAAGACGAGCCCACCATCTGTTTCCTCAATGGCTACACAGAGTCCTCGATTGAACACATCATTTCCTACTGCTGGCAGGCGGCAGTCTTCTCAGCTTTCCCAGCCTGAGACCCCAGTGGTTTCGGCAGTGTCCACTAGTCCGCCAGTGCAGGTATCTATGAACATGATGGGCGTGCCGCAGCAGCAACAGCAGCCTTGGTCTGGCCCCCAGAAGCAATTCACAAACGTCCAGCCACAAGTCGGTCCTCCTCGGACAGACGGTTATCAAGTTGCTCCAGGTCAACGGTATCAGCCCAACCTTTCTGGGCCGTCCGGCACTGAGCAAATACCTGGACCACAACTACCAACCATGACTCCAGGCCGCCCGCAGATGCAGATGCAGCAGTCTGACACAGGCCCTCGAGTCCCTCCTAAAGATGGAATGGGCCATCTGCAGCAGCCCCAGGTTGTCGAACAGCCGGTTCGACAAAGTAGTCCTGGGGTGTCGAAGTGGAAGGGTCTCAGGAACCGCATGTCTGCACAAGTTGCTCACAAGTCACAGCCTAGCCAAGGAAAAGGCGAAACTGACAAAGAAAAGTTAACCGCAAGCAAGATCCTTGGGGCATTTAAAAGAGGTTCCAAGGAGAATCGGCAGTCCATGGTCATTCCGGATCTGCAGGCTTACCAGCAACACCAGATGGAGACTCTTCAGCAACGGCAGCAGGGTCAACAGAATCCACCACAACAGCAAGCTCAGCAGTGGTCTACCAGCCATGTTCCTCACGGGCCAACACAGTCTCCTCGTCCATCTTCGGGTATCAGTGGTCAGCCTTTCGGACAGGCCCCGACTCAGCGGCCGTCGTCTCATCTTAGCAACCAGTCGGCAACGCAGCTACAGTCTAAGAGACAATCGTCGATGTTTGTCAGTCCGCCTCTGCCCCAGCAGCAATTCCGTAGCTCCTCAGGATCTCTCCCTCAGGGGCAGCCGGGCATGGGATCACCACAACAAGGTTTTGTGCAACAGTCTCCTCGATCCCCAGGCCAGTTCCTGCCCCCAAACTCATCGCATGCACAATTGACTTCCCCGCCGCAATCTCAAGGACAGTTTCAATCCCCTGTCCAAGACCAAGGGCAATTTCAGGCTCCTCTTCAGCAGCAGAGTCAGCTTCAAAACTCTCCACGACAAGGGCACTTCCAGTCTCCTTCACAACAGCGAGGGCAATTATCATCTCCGCCCTCGCAACAGGGACAATTCGGGTCTCCCATAGGCCAATATCAGTCTCCTGCTCAGCTTCAGGGTCAATTCCAATCTCCTCCACAGCCTCAGGGCCAGTGGCAACATCAGATGCACTCACCTGGCAGCCAAACATCGCCTGCTCAGTCTCGGCAAGCGTCTTATCCAGGCCAATGGCAAGGAACAATTGGTCAAAGCCCCAACTCACCTGCTCACCGAAGTCCTCGGCATTCTCACTTCCCACAGCAGCCTTACAGTCCACAACATAGGCATTCGAGTCAGCAAATGGCTCACGAGGAAGAGTCGCACCCTGTCCATGTATCCACCCCTGACACTGTTCACGCGCCTACACCGGTCCATGCGCCATCGCCGCGGCCTTCATTGCTTAATCTTCTCGCATCCGGAAAAGCCGATGATGAAATAATTCAGCAAGAGGGTCGTGAACAAACGCAAGCCGTCTCACGGAACTACCAAAACAACTCGGCTTCTCCAGGAAATCCGTGCATGCAGTTTGCCAACAGTGACAGTCCCTACAGTGGAAGCACAAGCGGAAGCCCTAGGGTTGGCGCCGCCCCTTCTTCCGCCCAGCACGTTTCTCCGGAAATCAGAACGGAACAAAACGGCAGCTCAAAGAGCCAGGCTCCTACCCTTCCTATGCCTGTGTTCGCTTCTGGCTCTGCAGAAGGGCACTTTATGGGAGCTGAAACGGCGGCGAATGCCAACAGTGGCTCTTCCCCCAAGGCAGAGGAATCGCATGGTGTGTCACTCAGTGCATCAACCGCTGCCACTGGCAATATCAGCTCAGGTTCGACCAGACAATCTCAATCAGGTACCAGCGATATGAATCCTCCCAGACCCGAGGCCCGAGGGGGGCCTTCGTTCCATGCCGAACTCGAAGATACAGAGGACGCGCGAAAGCGCACACTACGAATCGACTCACAAGAAGAGAAGATCCACTATGACCCCAACGCCGATTCCGATGGCGAGGTGCCTGCCCAGATGAGTGCCACCAGTTACCCCGGGCAAGAGTGGAATCCGTACGGTATGCCTGACATGGGCGATTGGAATGAAGCTTTGTACCGCTAGAGTCCCATCATCATGAACTTCCCATTGATCTCAATGGACACCACAGGATATGACTCATTTATTCGCAACACCCAACCTTTCTCCGTCTAGACGCGTAATCGTACTCGTCAATATCATTGTCGCACCTTCACTTTTTTTCTTGGATATATAATCACTGCTGAGCCTAATTTGGGTATCTCAAGCACAGTGTTGTTTTATCGCATCATAGCGTGGCGTTGGTTGCAGCTTCTGCCCTTGCATTTGTTGGGTATAATAAAAGATGAGTGGAATTTTAATGACAGAATGGTCGCAGAAGGCATTGAATGGTGATAAGGAAAAGCATACGCATTTATACTCACATAATCTTTAACTTATTTATATAATATTGTACAAACAAATCTTTCTACATTTACGTATATTGATCAACTGTATCTATGGCTTAGTTTATGTGCTGTGCTGTAATGCAAACAAGTTCCTATCAAAAGTCCAAGAACGGGTTTCTAAAGGGGATGAGAGCCAAAATAACTGCCTGGGTGTAGTAGACTGCTCGGTCGATTACACCGCCAGTCAAGAGGCCAACGGAACCTTGTTTATTCTTGGAATCTGTCTGTCCAAACACCATATCATCGGCATGTCCCAGCTCGACACCGTCCTTGAGCAACTTGCAAGTCTTTTCAGGCAGAAAGTACGCCGACGTACGCGCCTTACCAATCCTTCCCTCCTTTCCAATGATAACGATCCATGCAAAGGAGCAGACAGATGCTTGGTGGGTTTCAACGCCTCCTTCAATACCAACCCAAAAGTCTGCTTCAGGCTTTGCTACTTGAGCATTCTGAGCCCTGTTCGTCGCTCCACGGAGTGTTTCCTCGTCTGAAAAAGGCTGATCCGGGACGTTAGACTCCACACTTAGACCTTGGAATTCGTAGGCGCCCGGTAGCATCTGCTTGAATCCTTCGCTTGTAGCCTTGATCTTGGGGATGTTGTTCGAGGCGACCACAACAATCTTTTGGGAGGCATCCATTGTACTGAATGGGTATCTAGTGAGGCCGAATCTTGATATATCTGAAATGGAAGACAGTCTAACTGCTGGCAATTAGTTTAAGGCTGGAATAGTCTACTTGGGGAGATATCTCTAAGAGTTTGAGGTTCGAGGTTTGAGGGGTTTTTAGAAGGGTCGAGCATTTGTCCTGTCCCCACCAGCCGTTAGAAACTAATGCAAGGAGAGGCTCACTCAAGTGGTGACTTCCCCAAGCACTTTTCAGTCATCTTGTAGTGATAGACAAACTGCTCTTCTCTACCTACCCTGAATGCCATTGAATGGTCTATAAAGTTCCATGTTCGAAAATAGGCCTGGGCAAATACATTTGTCTTTTCTTCCGAAATTCGGATTTATAGCTTCGTTGATATCGTTCTTGAGCCGTGGAATTCCTGGTCCTCTATTTTGGGACTTGATCAACAAAACAAGTTTCACAAGCACCCCGGGACTTGGTATACTTCTATATACTATACCCGTGTTCTAACTGAGTCATTAGTTCTCGTCAACCATGTGTTAGATTGGGCCTGTAGCTGCTGCTTTCCCCCAAGCACTGGTTCCGTCTGTTTTATAAGCTTATAACATATGGTGAAGCTAGAAGCTTAAATTCTTAATAGACCGGACTAGGTTTAAACTAAATTAGCTCCTAAATATAAGTATAGTATAGATTAGATTTAGAAATATTAGGAATTATACATTATGTATTATATTGTATTTCATGTGGGTCTATTACTCTGACTTTGGTTTAGTTTCTTGGGTTACTGGGCCGAGATCGGTGGACCATCTCTCCATGGCTCCCTTGGACAGGGAGAATTCTTCTTATAAACAAACATTCAACTTAGTTTCTGGTCTATGCAACTCGCCCTCGAGTGAGTGGATCGTTGCATTGAAGTTCGAACTGTACCAAAAACGTATCGCAGTAGCGGATACCAGTCACCACCAATGCCTTGGAGCGAACGTCGGCGCGGCGAGAGCCAGCAGGAATCTCAATCTCAGTCTCATTACGATGGCGTGTTACACGATGAGACATCGCCATTGCTTCCCCGGATATCAGAGGTAAGCGAGGCTGAGACGTCAACATCGGTTACCGACGTCCACAGTCTCTTGGCCGAAGCAAAGCTGCTGTGCCAATACTCGCTTCCTCTGATTGCGACCTATCTTCTTCAATATTCCTTCACTGTAATCACCACCATCGTCGCTGGTCGGTTGGGTGCCGAAGAGCTCGCCGCGTCCAGTCTGGCGCTGACGACGATGAACATCATCGGCTTCACTATCTTTGAGGGTATGGCCACAGCACTCGACACGCTGTGTGCTCAGGCGTATGGTTCCGGCCGCTATACCGGCGTGGGCATGCATATCCAGCGTATGATGGTCTTGATGGCCATCGTCATGGTTCCTGTAGGTGCCATCTGGCTATGCTCTCATTGGATTCTTCCATTACTCGTCCCTCAGCGAAGTCTCGCCCTCAAAGCAGCGTCGTTCCTGCGCGTCAGTCTTGTCGGACTGCCCGGTTATGCCTTCTTTGAAGCGGGTAAGAGGTTCTTACAAGCGCAGGGTGAGTTCGGGCCCGGCATGGTCATTCTCATTATCTGCGCTCCCATTAACGCTTTTCTGAGTTGGTACTTTGCCGTTAAGCTCAACATGGGTCTCGATGGTGCAGCCTTTGGTCAAGCGCTCGCCAATAACATACGACCCGCGCTTCTTCTGCTTTATGTCATGTTGGTCGGCAAAAAGTCGCATCGTTGTTGGGGCGGCTGGGATGCACGCGCTGGTTTCGCAGTACGCGAATGGGGCCCTATGGTTCGACTCTCTGTTGCCAGCACAGCTGTTAACGCTGCTGAGTGGCTTGCTTTTGAGATCCTCATGATCAGCACTTCATACATCGGTACTCGTCACCTCGCGGCCCAAACTATTCTTAACACACTCAGTATCGTAACCTGGCATATTCCTTTCTCAATCAGTGTCGCTGTCACTACTCGTTTCGGTCATCTTGTAGGGGCCGGTGCCCTCAAAGAAGCACGTCGGGCCGCGATTCTGTATTCCATTGTCTTTATCGTTGTTGGTATCTTGGATGGCGCGTTTTTGTACCTCTTGCGAAGACCGCTTGCAGACTTATTCTCGGATGATTCGACAGTCAAGGACCTCGCTATAAGATCTATGGTCACTGTTGCCTGCTTCCAGATCATCGACTCTATCATCTGTGGCACCAATGGCGTCTTGAGGGGTCTGGCAAAGCAGTCTGTAGCTGCTTGGGTCGTTCTGGCAGTCAACTATTTGGCCGCCGTGCCGTTCGCTATCTGGCTCGAATTGGGAAGTCCCAACTTGAAGCTCGATGGCCTCTGGATTGGCCTAGGAAGTGGCATGGTCATCATTGCGGTCATCGAGTGTGCTTATATGAAGTGGATCAGCTGGCAGGACTGCGTAGACGATGTAAAGGAAAGAGAGGACGACGGGACGTAGAGGTTTTCTCCAGCGAGTTTGCAAGACTCTTGGCTCACTCTGCCCTTGGCGCTCACTAGCCAGCCAAATGTAGTATTTTATATAAAAAGATCTGGATATATGTAAATTACAATGTAGCTATGTAGTTGATCTGAGTTCGCGATTAACCGGCATGGCCATCATTGCTCAGTCAGGGCTTGTCTGGTGTCATGGCGCACCAACGTCACGTAAAACGGTTCCAGTGATGAGGAGGTGCTATCATTTTGCTCCATTTGCCAAGTACCGCCATCGGCCTGTTGCTGACGAGGGGACTGTGTGCGCATTCAACATTGGAGCTTCTCTAATATCGATCATGGTGCTTGGTCTGCTACCCTGAAGTTCAGATGATGGTTAGAGGAGCGAGCCAAGGATCGACTGTCTCACTCTTTTTTCAAAGTATCGAGAGGCTCGATTCAAATTAAATGACAAAGTCCGATAGCGGTTGCAAGTTCAAGGCAATGCTACCTAAGGTAAGTTGGAATGTTGTTGAGCAACAATTTAATTAATGATGGACGCTATTCGCTGTCTGTCTGCAAGGGGACATGACATGACATGCCTGTTATGATGTCATAGGGTAGCCTTGGACCCTTAATATGGCTTTGGTTCAGGCACTTGGACCTTAGATGGGCGCAGGCAGAAAATACGGTAATCCTTAGGGCCTTGCAGATACACTACCTACTGGAGCCTGGAGGTAACCTAGGTATCTACCAATTGACTGCCCGTGGTAGAGGTTTCTTGTTTCATTGAAACAGTAAACCTAAACTAGCGGCTATCGGCAGGGACAGCTCATCAGCCTCTGTATTCATATGACAACATACCGTCCACGTTACTTGGTCAACAAGTTAACATACGCAGCTTGCAAGTGTTGAGTTGACTGCAGGGGAAGCTGATAACCAAGTTAGTCAGGGGTAAAAAGTAAAAAGCTGTTAGTTTGACAGATCTGCTCTTGTGTCGAGACAACTGCATTCCAACAGATCTGCAGGATGTAGGCTTCATGCCTGTCGTCGATGAGGCTCATGAAAAAGATCAACCGTCTACCCTGAAGCAAATTCGTCATTGCCGCCGATTCCTTTGGCTCGAGCGCTTGCCTCGTCTTGTATCCCTTGGCATCGGGCGGCTTTGAAAACTGGGTCCTACTGTACTGTATCCGTGAATGTCTGCTGGTCCCCATGTACAGTAACGTAGGGATAAAGGACCCTGCCCTTGTCAATCGTCATCCACGTCCTTGATTAACCCAAAATGGGCCCGTCATCGCTGCCCACTTTCAACACTTTATCCTCCATTGGGAAGGCCGCACTTTACCTGCAGTACTGTAGTCTAGTAGACTTGTTGGCGATGTTTCGATAAACCATGGTTCTGTCGCTACTTCCAATACAGTACGGATACATACAGTCCTATCCCTTTTGCTTCCCTTAGCTCATCACGACTCAGCAAGAATGCTTCTTTTCCCTTCTCCTTCTGCCCCCTTTCCCTTTTAAGCATGTGACTCTTGGCCATGGCGGTAGACTTTTACAGATAAAACCCAGCAGCTCGGTTTTTATCGATGGAACCCGAGGCCTGGACCTCAATATGGACCGCCGCTGCAACGTCGGTGCGTCGGCGATATTCTAGAGCCTAGACCTTTTAGATCAGAGGGCTTCTCTACGGATACCTCTAGGCAATATAATAGGTAAATAATAGGTACTTTTTGCCGACTGTACCTACCTAGGCACCTAGGTATGTAGCCAAAAAATCGAAACGAACCGAGTCCCGGATAACCTAGGCGCTGGAACGGCCCCTGCCTTGAAAAGGTCGCTACTGCAGCAATCGGTGCACGGGCTCTGGCTGTTACAGTACTGTAGGCCAAGTTTCTCGATAAGGTCGGGTTGGCCCTGCTCGATACTTGATCTCAAAGTACCCATCTATCGACCATGGCAGTAACCATCCGTAATGGCTATTCCAAACAGGGATTAATCCATCAGCAAGCGCCTGTGATGTGATAGCGTGGCGTCAGCAGACGGTTCGTGGCGCAGGCGGTAACGCTAGTGCTTTGGTTGGCCAAACCAAGGCCTGGACCACGTCGCGTTTCTCCTTCCCTGCTGAGTACTGTATTTGGCGTTTGAGAGGCCTGCTCAGCGGGAGTACTTGCCTCGGATGTACACCTGCTCCTCTTCTCTCTCACTGACGAGGTCGGGGGTGAGGCGAGGCGAAAGTGAAGGTACGATTCATGAGCCAGCACGGTCGCTCTTACCACCCGATATCTGATTAACATTTTGCCAACAGATCTATACTCGGGGGGTTTTTTTTTTTCATTCCATGAAAGGAGAAACTCAAAATCGCTTCGACAACTCTGCGTCGACATCATCATATAGTCAAACGAGTTTCCGAAGGACTCCACCTCCCAATTACGATCCGCGACCGATACGATACGACACGACTTTGTCGAATTGGGACCCGGCTCCATCTCACAAGCTTGCGGAGAACCAGGGACCGCGGTCGCCCGTGCTACCTACCGTACAGTAACAGGTCCAGTGGAGAGGCTCACGTTCACATCAGGCCCAGCCAGTCTCGTACAATACCCACGTATTCGTACCTTACCCTCGCTTCCTCTCTTTCTTCTCATTACACATTTGTTGCCAGAGACTGGCAACAGCAGTCAAATCAACCCAAATTGAATACCCCCAAACCAGATCAGATCAGATCAAATCAAACAGAATAAGCCACAGCATTTCATTTCTCGACCCTGCCTAACAACCCACCGGCAGCTTCTCTTTAGCTGTGGAACGTGGCTCGCCCATTTTCAAGCCCAAGGTCTCACTCGCTCGCCGCTCGGATCTTTTGTCTGCCATCTCCCATTTGGCTCCCCGTCACTCGTCGGGTCCGGAGGATCCGTCTTCTCTCCATTCCCAAGTTCATTCTCTTCCTTCCTCTAGGGGTTGAGTCTCGCAACAAGTCTGTCTGTTGACTTGTCGTCTCGTATCGACTTGTCACACCAGGTCAGGTCACGTCTCTCCGGGCCGAGAGCATAAGACGTACCTATTCAACCGACACAATATCTACGCGCCCGATTACAATGGATTCGTATGTTGCTATCTCTCCCATTTGAATTGACTCAGGATCCCTCCACCTCAGCACATTTGCACCTCCTATTGTGTTCCGGCAGCACACCTGCTCAACTGAACTATTGCCCAATTTCGGCCATTGCCATATTTTACTGGCTTAGAGCTTACGCGTTGTAGATTTATTCCAATGTCTGCCGCCGCCGCCGGCTGGGGTCAGCCTTTGGCAACGAAATCGCCAGCGTCTCGACGATCATTAGGTCACTTCCGGTCTCTCTCCTCCATCGCAGCTACCCCTAGCTATCACCCTCGAACCCCGTCGCTCACTCCCGACCATACACCGATAAAGTCCTCTTCCTCGACGCATCTACCTTTGGGTCTAAAAAATGCATCTGCAGATTTCGGCGACGAAATGAGCACCATACCAGACCCCCGAAGCCGTGCCATCAGCCCAGCTGATGACAGTGGTGTTGCGACTCCCAATCATCATCCCGATCTCAATGACGAAGTTGCCACCCTTAGCAACAAACTCATCAATGCCATCAACCACCAGACGATATTAGATGACTCCTTATCTGCTGCTCGCCACGAACTCGATGCCGCACGCGATCGTATTCGCGATTTGGAAACTCAGAATGCTTCGCAACGTGAAATGCTGGCGGGTGACGTGTGGGTTCGCAAACATACCGTCGAGGCGGAAAAGAAGGTTTGGCAGTCTAAAATAGCCGCAGAACGCCAAAAGCGTCTCGACACGGAAATGGAAAAGAAGAAGATTGAGCAAGAGCTCGAAAATCTTACAGCCGCATTATTCGAGGAGGCAAACAAGATGGTCATCGCTGCTAAGGAGGAGGCCAAAGCCGACCACGAGGCCTTGCAGCGCAAAAACGACCAACTCAAGTCCCAACTGGCCGACACAGAGAGCATTCTCAAGTCGCAACAGGAGCAACTTGTTGAGCTCAAGCACGTTATGGAACATATGGCCGCTGGGCAAGAGGAACATATCAACCCTACTGCTCCCTCTTCTCCTGGATTAGCAAAACCCGATACTCGAGATGACGGACGATCTTCCACTGAAGAGCCGGTTCCTTCATTATGGGGTGCCGGCACTGTCGTCGAACCTTGTCACCCAATGAGTTTCTCCCATCTTATTCAGCCTGTTCTGCGAACCGATCTTGCTTCCTACGATGACTTTGTGAGCCTTACACGGATCTCTCGAAATCGCGCTAGCAGCCGGGTGTCCTCAGGCTCTGTAGGCGCCCTGAATGCGCTGACTGGGTTTGGCCTTGGTGGTTCGATATCAAGTGCACACCCCTCTAATGCATCGACTACGTCGCTCGGCACTCCCATCCCTGGATCCGGAAGTGCACCTCAGTCACCGAATACACCGGCCTCGACTATCAGCGCTGCTTCGAACGCTTCCGCCACTCCTTTGCCAAGCCTGAAGGAGACAAAGTTTTACAAACGAGTTTTGGCAGAGGATATCGAACCCACTCTTCGGCTGGATATGGCGCCAGGCCTGTCCTGGCTCGCTCGCAGATCAGTCATCGCCTCTATCGCTGACGGATCTCTAGTTGTTGAACCTGTTCCAACAACAGGGTCTCTTGTGGCGTTGACCAAGCCACAGTTTTACCCATGTTCCTTGTGCGGTGATTCCCGTAAAGATCCTGAATATCTTCGCAACCACCGATTCCGAACAAGCGAGACCGATTCTGCTCAACGGCACCCTTTATGCAAGTATTGTCTTACTCGCGTGCGCTCGACATGCGATTTTCTAGGCTTTCTGCGCATGGTTAAAGATGGCCATTGGCGAGCAGATAACGAGGATCACGAGAAAGCTGCTTGGGAAGAGAGTGTGCGACTCAGGGAACAGATGTTTTGGTCTCGCATCGGCGGAGGTGTCATTCCCAGCGTTCCAGCGCCAATCTCCGTCGACATGGAAAAGAGCCCTCGCAACAGCCACGATGGCAGTGTAAGGTCGGATCATCTCGAAGTTCCCGGATTCCAAACTCCACCCACAACAATGGAGCGAACACAGGGCGATATGAACAAGACTGGATCGATCGAAGAACCGCATACACCTCCTATGCAGACTGACGGAGCAACAAGCGTTCGTACTTCTCTCCAGTCTCTCGAAGTAAAGAGTGCCTCAGGATCAGATGAAACGAAGCGATTATCTCTCACAATCCCAACTTCGGATTAACAGCACAAATCCTCCCAAGACCACCCCGGTGTTGGCAATTCCGACATCATGATGGATCTTGTGTATTACTATGTATATTAATTATTCCGGTCTTCAGGATTACACGCATTGCCTTTATTTGTATTTTGGATCGCGTCTTATGGCACTGCTAGTTTATGGCTGGGTACAGCAAGTTATCACAGAGCCAAGGGATGGGGGCGGAAGGATTTGCTCCGGTTCTTCTCTTATGGAACGGACGACGTTACTGCACGGAATTTGGATGGAAGAAGGAAAGGAAACTGGCCGATCGCTTACAGGGTGCTTGAGATCATATTTCACCGGCGTTTAACGGGAGCATGCGCATCATTCAATTGGAACGGCGCAACGATATGGGAAATGGGGGGTTTTGTTTTCGAGATGACATACTTTCATTTGTCCTTTGTCCAGCGTCACGAATTGGTTGCTGATTTGCGCAGCAAAAAGAAAATCGCAAACTACAGGCATGCATTCGCTTTCTACAAACTTATTAGATTACTCACGGCCGTCAAGCATGCCCTCTGGCGATGCCATTAGTTGTAGTAGTAATAGATATGATACCAACCCTTGCCATTTTACTTCCGAGCATTGGGGCTGCTGATGCTTTTAGATGACCCAGACCGACAACGCCATAATTCATCATCGCTGGAAGACCAACAATTACATTGGAGAACGTCAAGATTTTCGCAAGCTCTACCGAGTCAGCCTGACTTCGCAGCCATTATCCATATCTAACTGACAGCCTGCAGCCAGAATCACTTATACTTGTTCGATCATATCACCATTATATGACGCTTATCGTGCTGGATGTGGGACAAAAGTGAACATGAAAATTGTATTATATGAGATTTGTGTGTGTGCATCACTGCATATCGTACCAATGCCACAGTATTACTCTCGACATATGCCAACAAATGAGAATACGTCAAAGTTTGACGTCCTAGTTCTGGTTCGGTGTAGCCTCCCCTCCTTCTTTTTGATAGTGTTTGTTTTCCTTGTTGATTCGAGACATGGATCCCGGCTTTCAGGCCTTCACATCCAGACTAGAAAAGATTTTCCCATCCTCCATAAGTCATAAGTAATGAGTACATGATGTTACAGGGTGCAGCCAGACTGAAATCTTGTGTAGGGGCACAAGAGGATCTGTTGTTGGCTGAGTCATGTATGTATATGACTAGAGTAGAATAAGCCGGTTAAAGCTCATCATTGACGGTAGCATCCTGTTGGTTCTCGCTGGCAGGCTTGGCCTTGACCTCTTCAGCCTCCTTCTCGCCATCCTTGCTGGCAGCAGCGTCTTGAGGAGCGGCCGCTTCTTCGACGTTGCCCTTGACAGTCTCGCTGTTGACACCTTCAACATCAGGGTGAGGAGGGGCAACACCGGCACCGAGGTTCTGGTCCCAACCTTCGGCGGGTTCTTCGACTTCGTTGCCCTGCTCATCAACGACGCGGGTTTTAGTTTCATACTTAGTCTTAAACTCAACCTTGCCTTCGAGGGCCTTCACCTCCTCGGGGTCAAGAAGGTTACCGTCCTGGTCGCGATATTCAACCTTCTCCTCCTTGGCAACCACCCGGTGCTCCGCATGGGACTGGTCAGGAGCAGGAGGGGCTCCAGAAATGACAGCTTCCTCTTGTTGTTGAGCCACGGGAGCCTCCTTCTTAGGCTCTTCCTTTTTGACTGCTGCAGTTGTGGGAACCACAGAGGAGCTAATCGATGGGACCTCGCTATACTTGTCATACTGTCCATCGTGTTAGTGACTGCTCACTCCGTATTCAGATGGCCTAAAACTTACACTATCGTAAAAGGTATTGCAATCAAAGTCCCAAGTGCTGAAGAGCTTGACGCGCTTGCAATCAGCCTTAGTCCAAGGGCTGCCGTATGCAAGAGGAGAATAGAGGGTGAAGACGGCAGCCGAGAGAACAAGGAAAGAGACAGTAGCAATGCGGTTGATGACAGACGTCTCACGAGCACCAACACCAGGAACGCGGGCAGTAGCGTAATCAAAAAGTTGGCAAAGGGCAATGACTGCGAAGTACAGCGCGGGGAAATAGTGATGGAGGAAGAGCTGACGCTTCATCAGGTAGAAGGGAAAGTAGTGCAGAGCCCAGCCCAGAACCGATGTACCGATCTCATAGTCGAAGCGTTTGAAGGTAGTGTTGGCATAGTCGTTGCAGCTGCGTTGCCATCGAAGGACAGCAATGGCCTTGAAGACAATCCAGATGGCCACAGCGACGCTGGAGGACCACCAGATGATGGGATTACCAAGGAGATAAACCTGGGTATGCTGGCGTCCCCAGAAGTTGATACCACGGCGGAGGATAGGCCAAGACTCAGGGCGAGAATCCCAAGCGTGAGAGTCGGTGAGACCGGCGTTGGTTCGCCACATAACCTTCTGGAGCTCCCAGAATTTGCCAAAGAATCCGGGGTTTCGGTAGTTGACTTTCTCAACATCACCCTGCAATTGGGGATGAGAGTTACCCTCAATATACCACAAGCTGTTGGGCAGAGTGCCTCCACGAGCGCAAGTCACTTCCTGCTGCTCAGAAGCCCAATCAGGAAGCTTGACTTTGTGAGAAAATAGGACACAGCCAGTCATGACATGGACAAGACGGAACTTGCTCTCAATGGTTCGGAGACGCTCTTTGGCAACGGAACCTCGAGTCTTCTTCTTAACAATCTCGACTCGGAAAAGATCGTTGGCATCGCCCTCAAATCCTTCGTAACCATAGGCGGAAACTTCGTTTTGCCAGTCAGCCTCAGTAATGGGGGCGCGGACGTCATGCGAATGCAGGCGGCGGTGGGTTGGGCTGTGGTAAAGACGAAGAACGGCACCGTCCTTGATGTGAACAGGCTCAGGAAGGGCATCCCAGGCCTTGGTACCGTTGATGGGTTGGCCGTCAACTCCTAGGGGCTGGGTCTGGTTCTCAAGAAGCCAGATATTGTTGTCATCCTTGTGAGGGTACAGTGTAATCTGCTGTTGCTTGCTGCCAGTAGGGTACATAAGAGGGTGAGAGTGGAGATAGCCACCCTGGGTGTTGACATGGCGGATAGTGACACGGCTGCCCATCATGACGTCGGCGGGAACGTCCTTCATTCGCTTATTGTTGAGGGTGGCCTGGAACTCGGAGCTCATGAAGCCGTCACCATCTCCAGGGTTCTGGAGGCAAACAAAATGAATGGCGAACATGGCCATGTAGAAAGTCATAGGGATGATGATAAGGCAGAATACTCGAGCCATGAAGTGCTTGGTGAACAGACGCTGTACGTGTGTGAGTTACAATTGAATCGTTATTCAACGGAAGGTGCTTACCATGGACACATTCTTGTTGTCGCCAAGAAGAACCCAGAGCTGGACGAGAGTGAGGGAGCCAACCCAAGCAATGGTGAAGAGTCCAACCCACTTGATGCTCACGGTGATACCCAGACCAAGACCTGTAAGGACAAGCCAAAACCACCAGCTCAGCTGAAAAGCTTTGGAAGGACCAAGCTCGTGCTGATTGGTAAAGCACGAAAAGGCAAGGACGGTGAAAGCGGTTGCGGCGACGAGAGGAGAATCAAGAAGAATGAGGCGAGCCTGTGTGAGAAGACCGTTTTCTGTATATAGTCAGCTACCAGCAGTTCAAGTGCGCTCCAGGAGACCGAAGGCATGTACGAACCAAAGATGATCAAGCCAGCACCCATAGTAGCTGTCATAGTGCGGCACCCAACAGCCTTAAGAGTGAAGAACATGCAAGGAATCAAGAGGATACCGCAGATAGCAGGAAACATTCGCATCGCAACGTACGGAACTCCAGGCTCAATATAGTCCTTGCCAATTTCCTTGAAGTCAAAGCCACCGTCGAAACCAGCTAGCCATCCGGTGAGAGCGATGAGCATCTTGGCCAGGGGAGGATGGACGTCCATAAAGAACTTGCCCTTGATGTACTTGGTAGCGAAACCACCGAAGCTGTTGCCAAAGGTTAGCGCCTTGATCGTAAAGAGATGCATTGGAGCTGTAGTAAAACTGTAGATAGCTGGGGAAACTTACTGGACTTCGTCGAAGACAACGCTTGTGGGCTGGTAGATTTTATAGACACGGACAGCGGTAGCAAGAACCATAAGGGCCAAGACTACCCAGTAATCGGAAACTGGGAGGAGGAAGACATCGTGGTCCTCAACACCTTCGGATTGGTACGAAGTAATCTTGTTCTTGTTCTTGTTCTTGGACTTGACAGTGACGGCAGTGGGGGTCTGGTGAGGAGGAGGAGCAGCAATGGGTTGCTGTTTCTCAGTCACAGGCGTTGCGGCCTTGACTGGCGGTTGAGGACTCTTGCCCCTCGTACGAGCCATGGCAGCAGCCGAATATCAATATAGGATTCGAGTCGATTCGATCGCGATGGGTTCAATTTCGCCGTTTCGGTGTAACGAGAGTTGATGAAGGAAAGCTAGGGTAAGAAGCGATGGGTGAATTAAATATGCTTCATCGATGACGGAAAACCAATGGAATAGAAAGGAGAAGAGAAAACAACCCAAAACAAAATCGAACCGCGGACCGCCGAATGATGGATATCAGCGACGGTAGACGATGCGATAAGCCTGGGAGAAGAATGGACGATGGTAATACGGTCGGGTTGCAAGAAGTAAGAAATAGGATAAGTACCAAGGTAGGTAAGAAAAAGGGAAGGGGAAAAGAAGAGGGATGAAGCTTGCTTCAGGGGATAGGCGACGTTTAGTCTGCACCTATTACCTTATGCGGGCTGAGACTGCAAGAGAATGGAATTGGTGATGGGATGGTTGCGGTGCGGTACGGTACGAGCACAAGCACAAGCACAAGCAAGCGCGTGTCACTCAAAAAATTGTAGCTACAGTGGCCTTTTCGGCTCCAAATGGATTGGATTGTTCCCGTCTGTAGGTTCACTGTCGGGTCCGTCAGCCCAGCTTGTACCCCTGCAGCGAATCAGACCCGACCCCGGTCGTGAAGATCCCCTGGCGTCCCCGCTTCACTAGCCCCAGAACAGAGCTTCAGCAGGTGCCATTGGACCTGTTGATGTCGATTATTGACGATAGCTCTTTGATAGTAGCTTGGATGGTTTCAGCTCTTATAAACGTCCATGTTTTGTTTATTTAATACTCGTTTGAAAGCCTTCTTCTTCTTCGTCTTCTTTTTCGCAATTACCTCTTGAAAAGCACATCCTCAGGTGTGGCCGTTGCACCAGCCACAAAGGGGTTCTCGTTCGGCTGTGGCTCTGATTAGTAGGTACAGAGTACGTACTTAGCTTCAAACAACCTACCTAAGCTAACGCTCGTAATACACGGCCAGCTTAACCCCTTTTCTAATCCATGGATGGATCTCTGGACTGGACTGTAAACAAGTTGCTAGAACTTGAAACGCGTGTTCTAGACCATATCTTTAGTGGCCAGGCATGGATATCAAATTGAAACTTTTCTTTCTAGATGTTGCCTTTAATCACGTTCATTATCGTAAAAGAAGGAAAGAAAGAGAGAAAGAAGAAAAAAGAAAAAGAAAAAAGATCAACTGACTCGATCTCGGGTATCTAAATTCCATCTCCAGATTGTGTTCGTAACGCATATCCTGCTTCATTTCTCCAAGGTTAATCATAACAACTACAGATCACAACACTTGGTGCCCCTAGATTGAAGGTAATCTGCCCATTGTCGAAAACCAGCGATCCAATGCGGCACGCCCTCTGGTTTTGCCAATTCTGTCAACGAAGCCTTTCGGGGGGATTCCTTAGTTAACCAATTGTGACCTTGCGCGTCCAAGACATCAGCCATCGACGCAGAGATGATGTTCTGTACCTGTCCATCCACTAGGGAAAATTCCTGCAATGCCTGCATCGCTTCGCTCCATCGTGATAGCGCAGCCTCAAACTCCGATCTCATATGTGACAGCTTTGCTAAGATAACATTTACGCGCAGCCTCTCATACTTGAGGAGACTCGCTCGTGACTCAATGTCGACACATATTTCTTTCGTCTCTTCGTATCGTTCTTGAGCAAAGAGAGCCTCGGCCAAAGCTAGCTCCAGAAGCGATTTACCAGGCAATGGATCCGGTCTCTCGGTTCGCCGTATAATCTCTGCACGGAGATATTCCTCACCAGCCACGGGCTCATCGAGTTCACGCAAAGTATCAGCAAGATCGCATGTGAGGTCGCGGAGATCTTCGTCGAAAATGAGTTCGCTCGGCATCCGCGATGCTTGGTGTGCTGTCTCGAGAAGCTTCAATGACTTGTCGAAGTTACCCTGCAAACGCATAACTCTTCCCAGCAGCGAATATTTGCGGAAGCTAAGAATCTTCTCCAACGGTGATGGGTCCGCATCATGGGGATTCCAGTCCTCCAGTAATTTCTGTGCCGTCCAAAGATCTGCAATCTGAATACAGTTGAGAGAGCGTTGGATGATGGCAACGCCAACTTCACACCGTATTCGCTTACTTATAACGGTAGCCGGGTCGTTTAACACAAGATCCTGGAGGCTACTGACAGCCTCGTCCATGTTCCCACTGAGGCGACCCAGCACTGCTTTAGTCTGCCCGATGCAAAGGCGAAGATGGGTGTCTTTTAAACGCCCAGCAGCCAACTCCGCTTGGCCAATTGCAAAGTACTTCCAGGCCATATCTGGGAAACGGAAAGCCTCGATAAGTGTAAGCATAAAGTCAGTTCTGGTAGCCGTGGGCAGTTCATCGAAGCAGTCTTGGAACATCTCGGCGACATGGTGTAGATGTGGCAAGAATGATTTAACCACAGGGTCTCTTTTGTAATGTCAGTGGTTCGAGCTGGATGGTCGTCGGTTCTGAACTCACGGGAACTCGATATACTTCCAGGGGACGGCTCTGTACGCCACGACCAACGCCTGCTGCCTCCAGAACGGTAGAGTATCTGGAGCTAAGCTTCGATGAACTCTTGCTGACATATCTTCGTTCAAATGATACGCCTCGTCGGAATATCTGAGCACAGCAGCAGATTGACACAGCTCACCAAAAGCTTGTCTAAGTCGCTGGGCATCTGACAAGAGGTCCACCAACTCTGAAGCCAGTCCAACCCTGGTCGCATTGACAAGCTCAATCTTTCCCTCGACCGTCCAGCGCTTCCTTGGTGTCGATCCGCGTACAAAAAGGTCCAACGGGATTTTTTCGCAGGGCGAGAAGAATGACAGTAAGACCAGTAATACACTGGCATCTTCGGATCGGGTGGAGCTCTCATCAAACAGAGACTGAGAAGCAGCCTCGAGAGCAGATGCTCTCCATGCTGGCAACTCCATCAAAAACAAATTTATATATTCTTCACCCGCGCTGAGCAGTTCTCTCAGGATGGGATGTCATGAGAAAAGGCGGGGTTTCCTCAACAGCTGTATCGACGGAGAAGCTTTGCGCCGAAAGCCCACTCCTGCTCTGCGGTGTTTTGTTCACTGGGGTCAATGAGTACTTGTGTTCACTGAGGCTGTTGATAAGATCCCCCAGCAGCCTTTGCGATAGCGGTTTAGAATGCCGAATACCGAAGATGTATTCAAGATACTATACCAGCTCTGGCAGGATGTAGGTCGGGGAAAACGGCGACTGCTCCGTGATAGCTGATAACCATGGATACTAGATAGGTAATTAGGGGACTTTGAAGTGGAAGCGATTGCGGGGTATCCATAAGGTATTCTAATTCGATAGGAAACTGAAGCGAAGCAATTGGATCTGAAGTCACACGACATAGCTAAAGAGGTGCACTGCAAATGCGCATCGAGATAAATGATCTTCAATCCAACTAGTACCTAAGGTACCCTGCTACCCAGTGGGCAACCAACGTGCGCCATCAACTCGGTACATACTAAGTACCAGGTACTATAGTGACAATCAGTTGACGGAGGTGGCCAGTTACTACCCTGCTATCCATGGTTATTTTTGTTCCACCGCAATGTAGCATGGAGAGTTGACAGATTCGATTCGATTTCTAGGTACAGAGTACCTACTAGTTAGATATCAAATGATATGCACCACTTATGGAAGGTATAGGATTTAGGTATCAAGGTACTAGGTATCTAGTCGTTCTCTGACTTGTTCGACACCAGTGCCATCTCGATAGATTAACATGTGCAACAAAGAAAATGCCGTGTGAGTTCAGAAGTTAGTTGTGATCGCTACGGAGAAATGATCAAGTCCAAAGCAGCGACGTCGTCAAAGTTAACCTACCTACCTACCTACCTACCTACCTACCTAGGTAACAAGACCCCGGAACAACGATCTCCCGATGACAGTTTCGCGTTGCTAGAGCGCCTCGAAATTTCCCAGGTCGCCGCCTTCTGAGTGAGAAGCAGCTCCATCTCGTCAGCCTTTTTTTCTCCAGCGCGTCTTTCAATTCCACTCGCAATGGCAGCCGTAACAACCAACGGCGATGCCGCCGCATCAGTTCTTGACGATATCAAGCCCCCCGCTGGCGTTGTGCTCCCTCCCCGCGAAATTCGCAATGTTCTCGAGAAAACTGCCGGTTACGTAGCGCGCAACGGCGCCGTCTTCGAGGATCGTATTCGCGACAAGGAGCGCTCCAACCCCAAATTCAGCTTTCTCAATCCTTCCGATGCCTACCATCCCTTCTACCAATGGCGACTTGATGAGGTGAAGAATGGACGCGGTACAGCGATCGCTGCTGGTCGTGCCAACGAACCTGCCGCCGAACTTCCCAAGCCCCAGGGACCTCCGAAACCAGCCGATTTTCAATTCTCAGCACGAACGCCGCGCATCGCAAGAAAGGATCTGGATGTGATTCAGCTCGCGGCTCTATTTGTCGCAAAGAACGGACGCCAGTTCATGACGCAGTTGGCTCAGCGCGAAGCTGGCAACCCGCAATTTTCATTTCTTATTCCTAACCATACTCTCCACAACTTCTTCCAGCACATTGTCGACCAATATACAACATTATTGCGAGCGAGCGGTCTGGGCGGAGAAGGCGGAAAGCTCCAAGAAGAACGTGTAAAAGAGCTTGAAGCCAACATCAAGGATAAGTTTCTTGTTCTTAACCGCGCCAGGCAACGAGCTGAATATGCCAAATATGTCGAGTCTGAACGTCAAAAGAAAGAGGAAGAAGAGGAGAAACAGAAGGAAGAATTCGCCCAGATCGACTGGAGCGACTTCGTTGTCGTTGAAACCATTACTTTCAACGAGGCCGATGACCACGCAAATCTCCCTCCTCCAACCAATCTTTCCGACCTCCAGTATGCATCGCTCGAAGACCGCAACAACGCGTCCATCAACGCTAGCCTCCGAATCGAGGAAGCGATGCCCGACGAAGATACTAGTTACAACGCATATCCCAACCAGCCTGCCGCGTACCCCATTGCGCCCCAGCAACCAGCTTACCAGCCGGCCCAGATGCCACCACCAATGCAGCCATATGCCCCCATTCCGCAACAACCGCAGCGATCTGCCCAAGAGGAGGAAGAGGAGCGACGTATACAGGAGCGCACAGAGCAGCAAGCACGCAAGCAGCAGGCCACTGCTGACGCGCGTGGTGGTGCTCCTCCCATGAAGATCAAGGAGAATTATGTGCCACGTGCGGCACAAAAAGCTGCTAACAGACAAGGTGCTCAGATGGCTCTATGCCCTAACTGCAAGCAGCAAATTCCCATGAACGAGCTCGAGGCCCATATGCGAAGTATGTTTCCCACTCCTGCCTGTATAGTTAGTAAACTAACCTTTTCATAGTCGAACTTCTCGACCCAAGCTGGAAAGAACAAAAGGCTAAGGCAGACTCGCGCTACGCTTCGACCAATATCTCACATGTTGATGTTGCAAACAACCTCAAGCGTCTTGCCAGTCAGCGCAGCGATGTTTTCGATCCCGTGACCGGACAGGCGCTTTCCGAGGACGAGCTGGCGCGCAGGAAGAAGGCTGCTATTCACAGCTACGATGGTGCTATGGACGCCAAGAGCCAAGCACAACTGGGTCACATGCAAAACGTTAACGTCGAGGAGCAGATCCGTGCCATTCACCAAAAGTTCGCTGACAAGAAGTGAAGCATATGGTAGACAGACAGACTGCTAATGCGGACATTACGAGAGAGAGATCATGGCTACCCCCCGTCGAACGATTTTGGGATTAGGCCAGTCTTCTATATGTGGACCATGCATAACACTACGGGTCGCAATAGGCGTTGTAGGTTGAGGTCCAAGGTGAGACACATTTGGAGCATGGCGTTTGACGGTTATATGGGCTTATACTTGTTTGATTCAGCTCAAATTTTGCATGAGGCTTGGAAATATCCATCCGAACCCCCGGGCTGTTGAACGTGCCTTAAGTTCAACCGACATGCTCATCGTTCGAAGATAGATGAGAGCCAACACTCTCACCAATACACGCCATGCCGTATCGCCAAGCTGGCGGATGGCTAATATTCCAGGCAGGACCAAAAATGTGCATCCTGTCGTGATGATATTCGGGCACAACACAATATTTTGTACCAATACGAGCTAGAAGAAATAATACTTCAGATTATGCAAGTCTGCCATCTATCGTCTGTAGCAAAAAAAAAAAAAAAAGATGAAAAAAAAAAAAAAGAAAAAGTAATCGTTCTTTGAATAGGGGTTAACAAGCAAGAATATTGCACGCAATGTTTCATGAGACCCTAAACGTGTTCGCCGAATGTAACTGGTGACATCTAGGTATCCATGAGACTTTGTGTCTTGGTTGGATAGGCGCAAATCTTGATAGTTACACAAACCGACAAACATTGAAAAACGGACGCCGAACGACCCGAAACAAGTTTCAAATCCATCCATTCATTAAAGATTGTAACACTGACCGAGGAAAAAAAGAGAAAAAAGAATGGAAGGATAGCTGAGACCTACCTAAGCCTGTAGTCTAAGAACCCCGCCCTCTTTTTCATCCCCCCCACCTCCGACCCGCCAACCTCATGCGACAGACAGCTCCAACATCATACCTCACCTCGACCTCGACCTCGACCTCCACTTTACAAAACATCACCACCAGCCTCTCTTCTCTCATTGCGCCCGCTGCCAACCGTTAAACCAAACAACTGTAACCTCTTATATATAACACTGTTCATAGCCTAGGATACCGCTGTAACGCTGCCGACCAATATGGCGTCCGACCAGGACAACTCCGGCCTTGATGCGCCAGGCTCGCAATTCCACCGACCGATTCTGCAATCCATGCCCGATACGCGCCAGCAGAGCTTCGATGAGATCTACGGACCCCCCGAGAATTTCCTAGAGATTGAGGTGCGCATTTCTTTGGCTTCTTACCATTGCGCCCGGTCACCATAGGGAGAGAGCCATATACACACATACACAGCGAGGCTTACAAAGCGCCATATATAGGTTCGCAACCCAAGAACACACGGCATGGGCCGCCACATGTACACAGACTATGAGATCCTCTGCCGCACAAACATACCTGCATTCAAGCTGCGCCAGAGCAGTGTCCGTCGCCGCTACTCCGACTTTGAGTACTTTCGCGATATCCTCGAACGCGAGAGCGCCCGGGTAACCATTCCACCCCTGCCTGGCAAGGTCTTCACCAACCGATTCAGTGACGACGTCATCGAGGGTCGTCGCGCAGGCCTTGAAAAGTTCCTCAAGATTGTCGTTGGTCATCCCCTACTCCAGACGGGGAGCAAGGTCCTTGCCGCCTTTGTCCAGGGTGAGTTTGTCGCCAGATCCATCTTCGCTATCATGATGTCTCGATTGACACGCATGCAGACCCCAACTGGGACCGCAACGCTTGGTGACGCCTCCGTCTAATCTGGCCTTTCAAAGCCATGTCATCTTCTCGCTCTCGTTCTCCATCTCCAGTTTCGACCCCGCGCCAACCTCGAAAGCTTCGCAAGCGGAACCCGACTCTTAACCAGCGGGACTCGCTTCTCGAAAATATGCCCTTCTCATAACCGCAGTAGTAAGCCAGGAAAATGATGAGGGAGAGGAAGAACATGGAATGGCATTCTGTTTCACGTATATACTGATGTCTCTTGGTTTCCACGAGGATGAAAAGCAAGTTCTGGTTCAGTCGCTATCTTTCAATACGTTTCAAACCCGTTTTCTTTTGCAGCTCATTTTCCACGTTGTGAGGCTCCGAAATGCGCAGGGCGACTCGTTCCCGATTCACATATGAGGGACGCGTTCACGAACTGACGGCCCGTAGTGTATTGTTATCTTCAGCTCGTTATAGTCAGAGCGATTCTCTTCCAAAAACTGGGCGGCATAGCATGCACGGCAATGGTCACGCTATCTAGCATCGAGCAACTCGTTGCACTTCTCATTAAATCGACAAATAACCATCTTCGTCTGGATTGTGTGAGATATTCTGTTGGTACAGACAAGTGGTGATATCCTGAAAATACACGCGTGCTTCCTATAATACATGATTTCGTGCATAAACTTATATGATTGTGCCATCTCCTTCTACTGGGCTACCGCTAGCCAAACGCCGAAAGCAAAAGACGTCCGTTTCGCGCCATCACCCCTTTTGTTAGTTTTTCGTAATTTCTTCATGACCCAGCTCCTGTCTATGATCCTGGGTATTGTGTATGATACAAGGGTGAGTGCTGTTGGAGGAGAAACTCAAAGGCTCATAGCAACCCACACCAGTTAATGTTACAAAACATCAAACGAGAGAAAGTCAGGTCCAATGCATCCGCTTTGCACTGTTGCTCCTAATTTCGGCCCGATTGATGCTGTTTTCGATTGTTCAACGCCTTACGCAGGCGTGTGGAAAAGGCGAAGAATACCTTCGTACATGGCAAACATGATGGCGGCGCTGGGTACTGTTCGCATAAGGTGGGGAGTTAAACCGCCATAGAGACCCATAACACCTTCCTCAAGCCAGACGAGCTTGAAGCATTGAACTAAGCCGGTATACTTGGGCAAACCGTTCTCCATAGGTGCTTGTCGTAATCGCGTTCGCGCAACCTGTTGTATTCCTGTTAATTTATTCCTTTATCCGGCCTTGCATGTGAATGACGTACCTCATGAGGATAGGCGATAACAGCGGCAACCAGTTTGGCGCTTCCAGCAGCAAAACCCTTTCCAGTCCAGTCAACAGTCTTGTCCCACCACGTCCTCTCACGACCGCTGCGCACAATCTCGTTCTCTCTGCGGGCTAGGGAGACCTTCATCTGTTCATAAAGCATCCATTGCATCGTAGACTCTACCACGCCAAGGTAACTGGCGCTCATGCCGCGATAGAGGCTTCGAATACCCTCGTCCCGGAGAATTTGTCTTATACAATCGTAGCTGTTACGATACTTGCGCATCTGGGCACCACCAGCTGCTACATTCTTGTCCAGCTGCAAACGAGTCTTGATCATCCAGATTGGGTTTGTGGCCGTCGAAGTGATAACGCCAGCGGCCACACCAGCCGATAGATGAACCCAAGGAGCTTCTACGCCATTGTTGAGGTGTTCCGAAATCAGACGTTTTCCGTTGCCGTATACATAAAAATTGATAGCACGAGCAGGAACAACTCCAACCGTGGTGGGACCAAGTCCCTTGAAGAGTGCGCGCCAACCTTCGTTCCTGTACACAGAGCCGAGGATCTGGAGTGTGTCGTTGAGATGATATAGTGCGCTTCGAGCAGGATTAAGTCGCCCAAGTGTCTGGACTTGAGCTTCGCGCTGTGCTCGAATCTGAGCTTGGTAGAAATCGGATTGCAATCGGGTTTTAAGCACATCGAGGGGAGCTGTAACTGCAGCGGCGGTCATTCCTCCAACACTAACAGTGACTCAAGTCAGTCTTATAATTCCGTAAAGAATAGTCGTGCGACAAGCTTGATCTTGAGCCGCTCGATTTCGAACAGAGCTTTTACATACCCACCGGCAAACATATGCACCCAGGACTTGGCAAAGGGCAGCGCTTTAACATTTCCCTGTATAGGCGTATCATCAGGAAGGACATCGCCAGTCTCTCGTGACTGAATGAGTGCAGAGTGGTCGATCGGTACATGTGTATGGTGGAAAGGTTTCTCGTCGCGGCTAGTCATGACGGGCGATGGATTTTGGTGATGCGACATTGTGAGAAGGATGGTCGACCCTAAAACAGTGTGGAGGTTTCTGGACCCTGTCGATGTTCGCTCTTCTGTCGTCTTTGCTCGTTTTCAAGTCGATATGTCGTCAGAAGGAGGGACAAAAAGAAAACACCCCCGTATCTGGGTGGGATCACCAATGTAGCTTTTTTTCCTATCGTAGATTCGAAGAAAGCATAGGTAGGTACCTAGGTGGGTATACAACCAAGTACCAACCGAGGGAAGAAGATTGTTCAAGCCGGGCAGATGTTGAAGAGGAAAGAATGGTCTGCCTTTCTTTGGTATTTGGGAAAAAATGGAGAATCTTTCCATGAATCAGCAGTACCTATTACAGTCATTCAGTCAATCGCCTCCCGCAGGTAAACGAGCGACTACCAAAACTTTTTTTCTATGACTGCTACTGGACGCGCCTCAGTCCGTAAAGTGGCGCTGCAGCGGGTCTTCAAGATACGTACCGACTACCTACTGGGTAATCTTTCGGCCATCTGCCTTAAATGTGGGTCGTAGAATTCTACGGTACATATCAAGGTTTATTTAACTCCAGTGCCGATATCACTGAGGTCAGTAGGTATTGTAAGTAGGTACCTATGTACCTGCGTATCTCTCTGACGGGTACCTACTAAGTTAATAGTCGACGAGGTTTAACATGACTTTATATTCGTTCTTCTCATTGCACATTATCCCTTAACTATCGTCTAGCTCCCGCCGCTGACCGTTCTTGGATAAGCCCTTACCAGGCCTGCTCCTTCATGCATGAGACGCCAATGGGGCTATTCTGACTAGACGACATCAGCTGGGTGACGGATTTAACGAGCCATCACCGCTCCTGTACGTACTGTTCGAAGCTACTGCCAGCGAACTTGTCAGGCCTGCAGCGTTTGTTCCAGGATGCTGGGCTTCAACCGAATGATTACTGTGGTCTGATCTTGCCGTCTGGACCATACCGAATGGTAGTCGATGCCGGTCAGCACTCAGATCGAAACGGTGCATTGATGCGGTTGAGGGCTCCATTGTGCTGGGTAGGTGTCCGTTATCCCTACTAGGCGGCCTTGACCCTTCATCTGTCCCATACGTCCCTGGTGTCCTGTCTCCAGATGTCTTAGCGGCGTCTTGTCGATCTCCGACTCGATTAGAATGGCCTTCTTTAGGATCCAATGCGTCGGTACTCGGTCCAGTGTCGGATTGCCCATCGACATCCATTTCGTCCTTAAGTCCCATTTCTCGCTTGAGCTGTCGAAATTCTTCGTCTGTGACTGTTTTCCAGCTGCATTTAGCATGCTTCTTAGTGCAACCTGAACATGCCGTCAGATGCTTAACGCATTCCACCCGCAATCTTCGACATCGGTCGCAAGGCGGTGTTATAATATCTCCTTTACCCAACTGGTCGGTTCGTTGTGTGATGAGCGACCGGAATGTTGCTTCGCGACCGTCAGCTGCTGGTTGGACAGTCGTGTCTGTGGTATGGCTATATCGTGGCCCGTGTGTTTGAGAATGAGTTATGCTGTGGGATGGTGATGGGTGACTTATTGTAGTTATAGGAATTCCAGTGACCGATGTAGATCGTGATGGGGGTGGTGAGGCCGAAGCTGTGAGAAACTGCTGCAACAAATCCGCATGCAAGTCGTATCCAGCGCCAAAGCTGGCGACTGTTCGTTGAGGAGTGCTACTAGTTGTGCTGTTTGTAGGCTGATATCGTGATGGCGATGGGTCTTGCGTGCTGCGACGCCGGCGAATATCTTGCTTACGTTGTCCGAGACGATGGTTGAGTATTCGAGCTCTTGCCGCTACTTCGTCAGCTTTCTTATAAAGAATTGACGTTCTCTGCTCGAGAATATCTAGTGTTGCCAGCTCTGCGGTCTCATCCTCCTCGAGAGGATGGTCAAGAGGAAAGCGATCCAAGGCGCCAGACCACACCAGGCGCCAATCATCCTCCAGGATCTCAACCTGAGAACCTTTGAGGATAAACTGACAGCATCTGGACCCGTCTGGCTTCTGAACAAGGGTAAAGTCCTTGGGATTTGATCGAGCAAAACTGACAACATCAAGCCAACTTATAGGATTGGAGAATGGTTGTAGTGGTGTTGTTTTTATTGGACCGTCGAAAAACTTCTCAATCCCCCTTAGAAGTCGCGGACCAGTCAGTCTCGCACCCAGACTTGCAGCCAGACTTTCGTGTCTATCTAGAACGTCTGGTGATGGGCTGTTAGCCAAGGGTCTGGCTTGATGTGTTCAGAATGCGTTGGAATCTTACTCTCATATTCACCAATAAGACCAATGATGTCGGCAAAGGTATCGACATCGCCCTGAACGAGGCTTAGGTGGGAAGCATTGGATCTTGAAAGATAATGGATGTAGCCAGGAACGCCTTGGATCTCGGGTTAGCATATCCTCCAAGCGAACAAGCTGTGCCAGAGCACCAAGACAGAAAAGTCAGATACAAAAGCAACAAGCATGTGCGTCCCTGGAGGAGTCGAGCTAGAGCTGCGTCCGGCGAGGGTGACCATTTCAAGTGCCGACTTTTTTTGCGTGCCTCGAGACGACGACATGCATTGAAGAATGTGGAAAGCGCGAAGACACACTGCGTGTGTTTCGTGGAAGATGCTACAAATGGAACGTCTCAGGATTTGAGGCGACACGACATAGTGCAGCGATGAATGGCTGCAGTAATACTGGACATACCTTGTTGAAGAGATGTAGGTGCATGCTGAGCACGTCCTTGACCACCAGCATCATCGACGTCACGCTTCCGCTTCGCGGGCTCTGAGTCTGAAGTATGGCCCATGATGGGTGACAGATGAATGCAAGGTGCGGTATGCTGATTAAAGTGTGGTAGACAAAGTCTCGTTTTTCTTGCACAAGACAAATATAATAAAAAGATGAGCCAGCGCCTTAGCCGAAATTGAGGCTCAACTGGCCTATCAAAGCAATGAATGCCGGAATATGCGCCTCGAAATTAGAAAGATCAGGGAGGATATCAGGGCGCATATAAAGATTTGACGACGACAAAAACAGGTGAGTGGCGGATTGCGACAAGGTTGGAGTTAGGATGATGGGCGAGATAAGAAGAGGGAAGAGAGGAGGGGATGGAAGAAGCGGTTATTGAAGATCCATGGCGATAGATTCTGAGATGAACAAGGTTGAAGGTGGGTGAAGAGGATGCAGGCGTCGAATGGTGGTGTAAGCCGAAGAGGCGAGAGAGGAGAGATACAGATGGAGATGCAGATGCAGATAAATGACCGCCAAGAGGAGGACAATTATTGACCGTCAGTCGTAGTTGTTCAATTTGCCCCAGAATCGAAAATCCCTCGTTCAAAATAACGCACTCAGCTGCGAGCGGTCTAGTTGGAGACTCTTAGTGGGTGATGAGTCGTCCTAATAACAAAGAAAAGGAGACTGAAGAGGGTCAAATATTGGCTGGCAGAGAAGGACCAGAAGGACATGCGGAAAAAGAGTCTCAAGCAAGTAGAAAGTGCCGGGACGATGTGGGGGTGCAGGTTAATGTAAGTATTGTAACTGAGGAGAAGGAGGAACGAGGTGGCCAGACCAGGCCAGGCCAGGCAAGGGTGTAGTGCAGTAAGAGAAGATGGAAAGCGCAAGAATGGTCAATTCAATTGGAATGAATTTGGCGGGAAAGTGCGACTGCCAACCCAGCCTCACCTCGTATGGGACCTGGGGGGTTGACAGGTACAGTAGGTAGGAACTACTACCTAGGTAGGTAAGTATAGGTAGGTGACTGACGTCGGCTCCAGCTTATTTTTGTACCTACCTGCTTAGGTACTGTCAGTAACGCAAGAACTTTAATGGGAAAACAATGAGGTAGGCCAAGAGAACGTGGGGAGAAGACTCGACTAAATACAATAAGTAAGACTGGAAGGAGCTATATTCAGTTTAAGATAAAACGTAGCTACCTCCTGCGATGGAAGAAGCGGACAGCAGACGAGCGGGCTCATGACCACTGCTAGTGTAACTTGACTTCTTTAGGACAGTCCATGGTAGAATTCAAGAGGCCTCCTTTGAAGATAATGCAGCATATACATGCAAAAAAACAACTCATTGACTGTGACCGACTGTTTGGAATTCAGTACATGGACGAGGCATATACATGGTAACATAGGGATCTTTGTATGAGGCTGTGTTGCAGCTTGTTGAAGTAGATTACGGATGGAGGGATGAGTTAACGGCGGTAACAATGCATGGATCTACAAACAAGCAGTAGGCAGGTACCTTACCTACTAAAGTACTAGAGTTTCATGTCATTCACGGCGCGTCGATCTGCCCAGTCTAGCAATGCTCGTCCATACATGTTGCAACCACAGGTCCATGAGACACGCGAGCTTCCACTTCATAGGTACCCAGGTAGATAGACAGACACTCTTACGGTATTATAGAGGTGAAAGTCTAAAGAAATTGGATTATGCCCTTAGTAGTCATAGCGATCCGATTTTTTATTTGGATCGTGTGGTTGAATTTTAATTATTGCAACATCTCATCGCTTTCATTCACATGAAGAAGCGTTGCTAGATTCGAGCTCGTCACTGATTGGCCGAGTCGTAACTTTGTGAGAACAGCATACAGAAAAACCATTTATTGTTAGACTGCTATATATCCAAGTTACAACCTTAGGTCCTAAGGTGGTACCACTGCTTTTGGTGGTTCAACCTTTATCCGTCAAGAACTAAACTACCTAATCAATGTCCTCATTCATTTGATAGGTAATTTAACGGAGCAACAAAAAGTGTCTTTTTTCTCCCGTGCATTCAGAAGTCGAATTCGCTTCAACATGAACATGCATCAGGGTCATGTTCTGTCACCCGCAAGTTTCAAGTTGTCAAGCGCATCAATGGCAATCTCTCACCCTCTCAAAGTCAAAACCCACACGTACTACCCCACAGAAAGCCCGAATCTGCACACACTTTGACCCATATCCGTACTAGCATTCTTGACCCCACCAGAGCATTCACAAGTTCCAACGACATCGAGCCCAAACATCCAAGCAAGCTCATCACCAATATCCCACCCACCCCATCTCCCCCTACCCAGCCCCCCAACCGACAATACGCCATGTCTGATAGACCCTCACATCGAGGTGGCCGCGGCCAAGGATCACATCCCCGAGGTGGACGCGGAGGCGGTCGTGGAGGAGGCGGCGGCGCGGGAGGCGCTCAACAGGAGCGTGAGAGGCCCAAGAAGGAGAACATCCTCGACCTGGGCAAGTATATGGACAAGCAGATCACTGTCAAGTTCAATGGTGGTCGTGAGGGTACGCCTATCCGAGTTGCGCGCTTTTCAACCCAAGGTGCTAACCATTCATTCAGTCAAGGGTACGCTGAAGGGTTATGATGCTCTCATGAACCTGGTCCTCGACGATGTACACGAGGTTGTTCGAGGTATGCCGCTCCATCATATATATTCATCTCACATCCCTCTCTTTGTACTCCCACAACTGACATCATATTCACAGACGACGAAGGCAACGAGTCTACCCGATCCCTTGGCCTTGTTGTCGTGCGAGGCACCCTCCTCGTCCTTGTCAGCCCTGTCGATGGCAGCGAAGAAATTGCCAACCCTTTTGTGCAAGCCGAGGACGACTGAAGCAGCCAGCAAGCAAGCGGATCAGAAACGAACATTACGACGATGGTGATGAGTAGAATGCCTGATTGGGAATTGGCCACACAACGTACGGCCGTATGAAGGCTGGACAACCTCAGGAAGGAGACCGAGCGATATGCCCAGACCGCCTTGTCCAAGCATGCCATTTTGGATTACGCATGGGTCTCAAAGAGCTGTATCGTGCAAATCCATGGGTCTCGATCGTGCAATTATCACGTCACTGGCCACATTAATGTCTTGTATTCAAGGCAATATATCGTGTTAATAAACATCTCGCTGAACTTTCTGCCCTACACAAACTTCCGATAACCGAGTCTCGGTCTATGGTGATCAATCATGGCCTGAAATATGAGTGGCCACACTGATCCAAGGTCGCACTCTTCCAACCTAATAATCAAGGCATTTGCCCAAGTTCTGTCGCATGACGGAGCATCAGAGGCCTCGTCCCGATTTGCTTCCCTTTACAAGTTCGCCAAAAGCATTCGTCAACATTTTCTTGAGCTCTTTGAAGCTAACGAGGAAGCTGGTCTGTTCGTCTCGACTCGTCAGACAAATCCTCTCGTCTGATCCAATATCTAGCTTGTTCATGCATCGAAGCATGTGTCCCATGTCTAGGACTGGTTTGCCGTTGTTGTCAACTTGATGAAAGACGTAGTCTCGGAAAAGTTTGAGCATGTAGCGTTCGCCATTTTCGGACCACGCCCGATCTCCTTCAAATTCAGGTCGTTCGTTAATGGTTGCGAGCTTCATCATTAGCCTCGCAGCCCTTCCGTTTTCGATTTCCCGCATCATATCGGCATTGACCTTGTCCAAAGCTTGCAGATTCTGGTCAAATGTAGTGGTAATGCGCCCAGCGATTCCACGTACAAACTCCTCAATGCCCTTCTGTGCTGGAGGCTGTTGGGGTGTGAGAAGCCATAAAACAGTGTCTCTCATCTCCACTGAATACACCCTTGACATTTGTTCCACAGACATCTGATAGTTGGTCAGATGAACTGGCAGCGTATTTGTTGTCAAGCACAGCAACAAGCGTCCGAACTGAATAAAGTCTTCTTGCTGAAGTTCCTGAATCGGCCGATGTGCATCATACTGCACAACGTCGAGGATGGAGCACGCACTGAGACGAATCCGGTTTTTATGGGTCAATATAATCTTGCTCGGGTCAATGCAGCGTGCTGCCAAGTTGATAGAATGGATAGCCTGCAGCGCATTGGCAATCTGTGAGATATAGGCCCAGAGCACGTTCTCGGCAATGGGGGTTTTTGCCTGGAAACGGTTGCCATGAGTGGTGCTTGGGGTTAAATGAGCCTCAACAAGTGTCTTAGACAGGGGATAATAGTCTTGAACGAAAATGAGCGAGCTATCTCCAAAGGCACGTGTTGTGAATGCATCAATAATAGTGACCACATTGCCGTTATTGATGCGTCGCCATTCCTTGACAAGTCTGATTGCGTGCTCATTGGTCAATCTGTAACCTTCGAGCCGCCTCAAGCAGTAAAGATTGCCGGTCTTGGTTGCTGTAGCTTTGTAGACCCAACTAGGATACCCAAAGATGTTGGCATTTTTTCGATGAGTCGTGTCTAAAGGCACCAAATTGTGGTAATTGTCGAGCTGTGGTAACTGAGAGTTGGGAAGGACTTGGCCTGCTGCCTCAAGCTTCCGTGCAATCTCTTCGCGCTCCTTCTCGGGGAGAAAAAAGTCGTGCGGCACACGATGATATGGCATCAAATCATCTCGATGAGGAGCAACTGGGAAATATAAGTGGTGTTGCAGTGGTTGAAGGGGCGTCGCAAACGCGTTCTGCGCTTGGAAGTAACCTGGCCCATGACCACCAAGGGCAGGGTCTTCTGCATAGGGATTGAACTGAGGAGTAGTGAGACCTTGGTTCACAGCAGGCATAGTAAACGGGTCGTAGGAGATGCCGCTATCTTGGGCAGCGCCATTTGTAGCGGTCTACCTGATCAGCACAACCTTCACCTCAGATGTGATTATGCCTTACCGTAGAGTTTATGTCAAAATTGGGGGTAAATTCGCGGATAGACGCAGGATTGAAAACGTTGTTATCGCCATCTTGCGGGCCAACGGGTGTGGCGGCTTAGCAAACGTACTGTTAGCCAAGTCGGGAATCACAAGAATGCATAAGGTTTCGTACAGCCTAGTCCACGTGGAGTAAACGCCGGGGCGCTTGCAGCTTGTGAAGAGAATGTAGGCTTCTTGCTACCTATACCAGCGGGTGTAAAGGAAGGTGAATCGACGTTTAACGATTTCTTGGATCTGGTATTATCGCTGTCAGCCATCCTGTTAGATCAATGGAACATGTCTAATGCGGTAAGAAAAGGAAGAAAGAACAAATATGAGTATTTGGAAGGTTGACTGATATGTGAAGACAGCCAAGGCAGTGAGTGAATGAGATGAACGAAAGAATATGGCTAGGATAGTCAGTCATAGAGGGAGGGTCTTGTAGGTCAACGAATGGAACAATCCGTGGTTTGGAAAACCCAGGGAAGAGCTGGCAGAGCAGAGCAAGCTATTTGTGATAGTTGAGGCAGGCAGGCACCATAAGTCCTTCTTGCTGCAGCCATGACATGACGCCTCACCTCTACAGACTCAAATTGCGGCAGTTGCAATCAACACTTTTGAGTCCCCAAATCACATTACCAATTCAACGAGCATCCATGGGTAGGTACCTAAGGTACCTAGGTAGGTGGTGACAGGAAGGGACGTTCCTGGCCGGCGTGTGTAACCTTAAGCGAACTAGGCGAAGCCGGAGTTTTGATACAGCGAGCTTTCGCATGACAGACCCTCAAGGCAAGCAAAGCAGAGCAAAGCAAAGCAATCATGGATGGACAAGATTAACCTACAAATCTGAATTGGAGTTGTTCTTGTTCTGGTCATGGCTGAAAGCACAGCCTTGGTCTTCATAACGACAATGGCCATATATAAGTACGTTTCGGCATAATGTATCTTTATTCTCTGGGAAGGGCCCAGGTCAGTGTTTGTTTGGACGTGTGATTATAGTCGGAAGGGCAAACGAACCGCGTCCCTTGGGCCTCGGGGACCCGACTTGGCGTCGTAGATCGGCCGGTTGATATCGCGATGTCGCCATGGTCAGTGGTATATAGTGTTTAGGATAGTACAGCCCCCTTGGCCGAGTTTACGACGTCTAAACGCAACGATGGTCTATCAGCAGGCTGCAAGCAGCAATAGCGGTCTTGCACGGAGAACAAAGCCGAGAGGATCCGGTCCGAATACTGACAAAGACAGCACCTACTTGACTCTGGCAAGCATTTCCCATGGTTCAATTGATCGAGGCGACGGGCCGCCCATGGAGGAACGAGACGGGCGGCAGGGTTTCAGCGGCGCTGCTGACCGGAGCAGCGTGGAAGTCGAATAGAGCGCAGGAAGCCAACGACCGTGCTAAGGAGTAACAAGGCGCGGGCCGTCGCCTCTTGTAGTGGAAGCAAGCAGTTGCGAGGTCGGGGGGTGACACGAGAATAAGGCAAGGCAAGGTATGTAGGAGTTGGACGAGTGTGGATGTGGGCGGTGGGGGGCACTTTTGGTGGAGGGACCGGCGCGCAGACAGGACAGCCCAGGACAGGATAGGTAGTCTTGGTTCGCGAGTCTTCCAGTTCACCGCGCTTCAGAGTATCTCTTCCGCACAACTAATATGTAAAGATACATGTGATGCTTCACCCCCGCGGCATGACGCCAACCTACCCCAAAGCCAGCTTGTTCCAATTATGCAATGTTCCGAAGAATAGCCCATCCAAAACGGGTTTAATCTGTTTAACTGATACGATGTTCCTACTGATAAGCCAAGCTCTGTCGCGCTCCGATGCCATCATACTACTCATTTAGCTCTCTTGATATCCATTGTATCACCAATGCGCATTAATCCAGGACCCCAAGCCATGGCAGTTGTCTCCCTTTCCATGTTCACAAGAATCAAGTAGTTTAAAGACTGCATAAATTCAATTTTGTCTTGTATCTACCTACCTAGGTGCCCACGCTTCGTTCGCAGGCTACCGGAACCTTCTTTTCCCATTGTTCGTTCTTACGAGGGCAGCGTGGGGTCACCACAACAACCGAAACGCAAAGCGCAACCTTTCATCCTGCGCATATCACCTGTATTGTTAAAGTTTTCGTTTTCAACCAAAGTCAACACTCAGCGATATTGCCATTCATCAAGAACTAGTCATCGGAAATCCCAACCATAGCATGGCCGACAGCGAGATCGACTTGGGACAGCTGTCCTCTAGTCAGCAAGAAGCTCTCAATCAGTATACTCAGGTCACCAACCAAGAATTCAATGAAGCCATCCCACTTTTAAGGCGGTCCGAATGGAATGTTCAGGTACGCAATCTCGTCATCTGCTTTTATCCAGAGATTCTAACGCGAGGCCCGCAGATTGCAATCGCCAAATTCTTCGATGGCGAAACAGCCGACCCAATAGGTGCAGCGCAACGAGAAATTCCTCGAGCGACAGCACGACATGAGAACCTTCAAGAGAGTCTTTTCTCTGAGGCAGCGCGTCCCTCCCGTACCTCACCACGGCAGCGCACCGATCTAGCGCCACGAATCGTCCCCCAGAACTCGGTCACGAATCGGGCACCCTGGCTCCTGGGTTTACTTCTTACACCTTTCAGTTTGGGATGGAGGGCTGCCTCAACACTGTTTCGAACCCTGATATATGCGTTGTCATTCTTGCCAGCATCGATTCGACCACGTGCCGTAACAAGCCGGATATCCACCGGCTTCAGGGGTACAAATGGTCGGCGTCCTCTAATGCCACGGGATACAGCTTCGAGGTTCAAGCGAGAATTTGAGGAGGAGTATGGAGAGAACGATTTGCCATTTTTCGAGGGCGGGGTTGCTCAGGCGCACGACCAAGCTAAGAAGGATCTCAAATTCATGCTTGTGGTATTATTATCTCCCGAGCATGACGATACCGAGTCCTTTGTCAAAGACACTTTGCTATCGCCAGAAGTGGTTGCATTCATCAAGGATCCTGCCAATAACATTATTCTTTGGGGTGGTAACGTCTTGGATTCTGAAGCCTATCAGGTGGCTCAAGAGTACATCTGTACCAAATTCCCTTTCTCGGCATTGGTTTGTCTCACGCCAAAAGAGGGCAGCACTCGCATGGGGATCGTCAAGCGACTTGCTGGACCTATGCCCCCAGCTACTTATTTGTCGGAAATCCGAGCGGCTATTGAGAAGTATGGCGCTGATCTGGACGGAGTGCGGGCTGAACGAACAGCCCAGGAAGTGACAAGAAGCCTACGAACTGAACAAGACTCGGCATACGAGCGATCCCTGGCTATTGATCGCGAGCGTGCTCGACAGAAGAAAGAAGCAGCAGCGGCCGCGGCGGCAGCAGAGAAGCGTGCCTTGGAAGAAGCAAACGCAACAGCAGTCCGCGAAGAAAAGCGCAGGCAGTGGAAATCATGGAGATCCACGACCATTGTGGCTGAGCCACCAATTAGCGATAAGAATGTGGTACGAGTCGCACTCAAGATGCCCGAGGAATCGGGCATTGGTCGAATTGTACGTCGCTTTCCCCAAGATGCGTCACTGGAAGATATGTATGCCTTTGTGGAGTGCTACAGTGTTCTTCAAGAAGAGGATACAGCGGTCAGTGACAAGCCGGAAGGGTACGAGCACGAGTACAAGTTCCGAATCGCCTCTATCCTTCCCAGAATGGTGTACGAACCTAGCACGTCAGTGACAATGGGGGAGAAGATTGGAAAGTCGGGAAATCTGATTGTGGAAGACATCTCACCAGATTCTGAGGATGATGACGATAATGACGAAGACGACGAGGCGGAGGGCAGTCAGTAGACAAAGCTGCGAAGCGCTAACTCCTGGCCATTGTCTAGGTACGGTGTAAGGTGTTTTGCATAGCAATCGAAATAGATTTCCTCCCATAATGAATAGACATCATTTGCAATGAAATGCGACTAAACTGTGTATAGCAGTGGTGGCATCAACCGTGCCATTTATCGGGTTCTGCCTTACATATGTAGTTGCATCGGCTCAAAAGCATCTGCCGAAGCCCAAGGTATGATGAAGGCAAGCTGCCGCTGTCGGACTTATACAACTTCAAGTGCACTACAATCCAAGCATACGAGCGAGATCTGATGTTTTAGCAATGAGAATGGCCCAGCAGCCAGTCATTCAAGCTTACACCATTCAAGCTTATTAATCTGTAACGGTCCGCCCATCCATCGCATTTTGTCTGACAGGACAGCGTGCCTTTACCTAGGTAGACTACCTAGCCTACAATAGACTGTTTTCGGTACATAGCAAGCTATTTAGACTATTTGTATGAGACCAGAAGAGCGGTTCACAGTGGATATCGTGCGGATCATTTCCCTACGGGCAACCTTTTTGCATATCGAAAACGACACGCGTTGACTTGAGATGTTGGAGATTCATGACAAGCCCCAAGGCAAAGCCAAGACGCGAATGTCATGTGTGTTACTGTACCCAGCGGCGATAGAGAGGGGTTGATTGCGTAGCGTGGTGAGGCAGTGCAACATTGGCCGCCTGAGAATAATAAAATTGGATGGAAAGATTCATATGAAGCCTCAGGTGTAGGTAATTAACTCGATACTTCAGCTTCAGCTTCGTCTTTCCCTCTTGCCTCAACTTTGCAAATTCGCTCTTCCCCATAGGTTTCCCCTCGATCTTGTAAAAGGACCCTGCAAATCTTGAGCTTTAACAGCCTAAGCCCGGCCTTAAGCTCAACGAGTGGGTGACGCACGGGGCGGTATTAGCGAGCAGCGCATCACGGACCCTTGGATAACTCCGAATAGACAACGGATAGGTACCTACCTAGGCCTTGAGATCAACATATATCAAAACGAGTGACACAAGAAGGGGAAAGAAAGAAAAGACGACATCACCGAACCACTATTATTCCCGCTGCAAGATAATCTAAAGTACCTACCTATCTCACAAGATCCAACCAACTCTTCACACTCATCCATCGTCTCCTAGGATCAAGACCCTTGCTACTCCCAGACAACGGCGCCAATCAGTCGACGCTCGCTCCAATTCAATCCAACATCGTCAGCTCCGCGAAACAAGTTAAATCAACCGACATCACCGTTCGTTTCTGAAACTGTGAAAGCATTGGATTGGATGGTCGGCGCCTTCCCATTTGGGCCTTAATTTCCCTTCATCTTTTCTTCTACTGGAACCCTACTTCCTCAACAGCCTACCTACGATTCTGTTGTTTCTCACCGTCAAAACCAAGACCGCTCTCTAGGCAACCTCTTGCTGCCTCCTGTAATCCACAAGGCGCCCCCCATCTACCACGTCCAAAAGCCGCCCATTGCGGCGCGAGGCTCCCACGCAGCCATGAAATCTATGAAGGGCCTTGGTATGAGCAAAGTGCTCGGAAGCATCAGGAAGAAAGCAAGCAATGTTTCAAATCGTACGTGTCTTCAAGCACACGCGCGCAGCGCTGCGACCCCAGAGACCCAGGCAGCGCAAAACAAACAATAAGGCGATATCTGACGTTTGTAGGAACATCTGACGGACCTTCCGGGGCATCGGCGTCTGGGACGACACCTGCAGGATCACCAGAGGCTACAGCTCATAATAGTGTGGTATGTCCTCGTATTATCGCGCAATTTTGCGACGCCGTCCGACGTCTGGTCATTCTGACGAGAAACTAGAAAGCATTCTGCGAGTCCAGAGGAACTAACAAGGTAAATACTCCCGGTCACCATCCGCCTCTTGTGAAACATTATCATTAATTCGATGCACTTCTACAAAATAGAACGATGAGGTTCTTTTTCTCCCTCCTATTGTCGACGCTGCCGAGTCCTCCCCAGCCGCCGCCGCGGAATGCGCGCGCTTGGTCCGCAAATACCTGTCAAAAGAATACTTTTCGAGACCATTATGGCAATACAATGCGATCATGTTATTGCGCATTTTGACCGATAACCCCGGCCCAACCTTTACGCGAAACCTAGACCAGAAGTTCGTCGATACTATGCGCTCGCTCCTCAAACACTCGAAGGACCCCAGTGTCCGCCAGATCGTGATGGAGACACTCGATGACTTTCAACACACCAAAGCGTACGATGAGAACTTGACGTTACTCATCACAATGTGGCAGAAGGAGAAGGAAGAAGCCTACAGGAACTACGGCGTATGTTCACGAGACTTACCTTCTAGGGGCGATCCAGGCTAATACAAGCTCTTGCAGGGACCACGACAGCAAATGATGTCGCCAGGCGCTTACAACACTTCTCCTCCGCCCCAAAACCCGCACTCCCAAAACTACTTTGCTAGACACCACACGAACAGGCGGTTGCCTGATCCTGTCGAGCTTGCCAGCAGGCTTGAAGAAGCTCGAACGTCGGCCAAGCTACTTGAACAGGTCGTTATGAATACACCCCCAGGCGAGATTCTCGACAATGATCTCATCAAGGAGTTTGCCGATCGATGTTCGAGCGCTTCCCGCAGCATCCAAGGTTACATGACCTCTGAGAATCCTACGCCCGATAACGATACAATGGAGAACCTCATCGACACCAACGAGCAGCTGCAGACCGCCCTTAATCAGCACAAGCGCGCTGTGCTCAGTGCTCGCAAACAATTGGGCCTGAACGAACGCACTGATTCCCAGTCGCCGAGTTTAACCCCTCAGCTTCAGCCTCAACAACAGCCAGAATCTCAGTCCCAGACCAATGGAACAGACACGAACCACTATTTCAACAATGCATCTTCTTCGAGCTCTGGACCCAACCACGGTAAGGGCAAGGAGACACAATCTTACTCCCCTCCCCCGGGTCCCCCTCCGAAGGCAGGTGAAGGAAGCTCAAGCCGGCCCTACGATGAGCCTGCCGAGAACCCATTCGCAGACCCTCAACCAGGCGGTTCTGCCCCTACGAACCCATCGTACCAGTACTCTGAGGAACAACATCTTGCAGCCGAGCCCTTCCACCCCGGCTTCAGGCCAACAGAAAGCTACCTAGGTCGTCAAGATAGCGCCATTGGGAAGGTTCACATGCATGGCGCGGGAGCCTCCACGCCATCAGCCCAGCCTCCCGCACAGCAGCGACTCGACGAGGTCTCAGACGACGACGACATATACGATGCACCTAGCGGTCCTCCGCCCAAGAGCAAAGAGCCGATGTACCGATACTAATAGCGAGACCCCGAGTGCGAAGACCATTCTGATGATGGTCCTCAAAATATGCGTCCCGATCAATCGAATTTGCTAGAATGCGTTGCATTTCTTTATTTCAAGACGTCAACGGTTTGTGTTGAGAAACCCCAGGTTAGATGGAAGATGATGAATACCTATGTTGGAAAGATGGAGCGTTGTTTTTGAATCGGCATCTTTGTGTTCTCGTACATGCATGAATAGGCAGGCGCGGCGAAAGGCAGATTCCTATAGCATTCTCTTTTGTTGTGCTGCAACTATTATATTGTTATTTATACTGAGGCTAGGGCATCAATACCATTTCTTGCTCCTATGAGCTAAGTTCTCTCAACATTACAGATAACCTCCTCAGTCGAATTGTATTCTGCCTGTCCATGTTATATAGTGGTTCTTTGTATGCAACAAGGTACTTGTGGGTTTCTGTTGATGCGACAAAGAAAGAGAACGTGTTTCCACTCGAGGCTCTCCAGCGTTGGAGGAACTGTGGTACCCACAGGTTACATCGTCTTTCGAAGTAGTATGTGTCCAACAGTACCGCGTTCCTCTCTGCTGGTTCATTGTTGGTTCACAGCGACTGTGGTAACTTTCATGGTCGCTGCGCGGCTTATGATCTGGCAAGTCGGAGCGTTATGATTGACTAACAGCAGGTGTCGAAGTCGGTTGGACAGAGATAGGGTTCACTGCAGATGCAAGTCTCAGGGCGCCCGAGTCTCGAATTCGACAGCGTGGCCAAGGTATCATCATGGCTGGTTGAGGTAGTACCAGGCGGACAAAGGAAATGGAGACAGTTGGCGATGACGGTCTTTATCGGCAGAGCTATATGGAGACGACTCTCTGCAGCGCCAAGTTGAAAGTGTTGCAATGGTTTAGGTATTCTGAAGCGTTGGGTAGTAGTCTAGGTAGTGAAGATAACCTCGTCTGGTGGGGGGTGGATCGATCTCTTGTTTTCTTTTCTTTTCTCAGAAGAAGCAATCCTGCTCTTGTGGCATCTTTGTTAACCGTTTGACGTGATGTAGTGGTCGCAATCGATCGTCCAGACTCTCGGCCCGCCTATGTGCTCGGTCAATTTCTCTTCAGCTGTTAATAGCTGACAGACTTAAACTTCCGGGGGAACGTAATCGATGGGATATCGTTTTCAGGAGGCCCTGGTCGATATTCCCAGGATCTTGGACTGCTAAGGGACGTTGTGATTGCCGTTCTTGACACGACGACTAGTCGATGTAACCCTAAGCAGCGTCTACCGAACCAGTCGCATTTAACGGCGACTATCCATGACACGACCCTTGCTCACTTACCTGCAGCGTACTGTACTGTACAGTACAGTTTTCAGCTTGAATAATATGACAGAACAACTATCGTATATGTCAGAATCAATCTTTCGCAATAATGACATTGAGTATTTAAAGAATAGCGCAGAGTTGGTCCAGTTTCTGTCGCGTCACTTCTTTTTCCGAGAGGTAATTATCAGGGCTGTCGTCGAGGTAAGCTCGTGTCAACAGACTCGGCTTGGAGTGGTAGATGCAAATGCAAGTGATGTGGTGGATAGGTATGGATGGATACGTATTCGAGAAGCATGATGAATGCACAAATCTGCTTGTGGCCCGCTCTGCCCCACTAGCTGATGGGACACGACACGAGATGGAGGAAATGCAGGCCGAACTGCATGGGAAACCATGCTCTGCTCGAGACGGTGGGTGTGCCGAAGATTATACCATCACCGATACCGATACCTAGGTGGGTATATATCCAGTACAAGCGGGAGAAAGAGAGTCTATGAGACAGGCATCAAGGACTGTCACGACTGACTCGACTCGTCAGATGCGGATATGAGATGAAGCTACCTATGGAGATCTGGTATCGGGAGTATTAAGAAACTTGGGTTTGTTTCGAGTAAATAAGCTAACCGTCCCTAAAGAGGAAAAAAATAACCAGCCTGTCGACCCCATGCTTCTTTCCAGAATACCCAGCTTAGTCTTGGGTATTTATTACAGGGAAGGGAAGGAAGGATCAAGCCTTGCTTGTTTCCATCCTTACCTTAGGTACTGTACATGCCGCAAGAACTTACCATATGGGCACCTATAGTACCTTCCTTGAATCATAACAAATAAATTCGTACCTACCTAACTACCTAGGTAACCAGGGAAGGTATCACATGACAGCTGCCAAAGTCTTGCTCAACAACTCCAACCCCAAGAGGCAACATCCATCTGGCCAACAAACAGCAACAACCCAAGTACCTAAATCATGATGGTCGGCCATTCAACTGCCCAAGAAGGGAAATGCTTGCTGCTGGCTTACCTGTGCAGACAGTTCATGCAGGGCATCAAATTGGCAAATAACAAGATGGACGGACGACTACGACTTGGTCTTGGCTGCTCATCTCCAACAACTACGGCTGATATTGGCATCGACATAAACACGAACAAGGATCTCGGAAGAATGCGATTGACTGCCCAAGTTCTAACTCAACTTCTCCCCTGTTCCCCGCTGCGCGCCGCACCGTGGTCTGGGGCGTTTCAACAGCAGCGATTGGTTCCGCATTGAGACACCATGAGGGGCCGCCGTTCCCTTCAGCTGGGTCCCCATTTTCCCGTTTTGGGGCAGTCTTGCGAACGATAGACTAGTCTCTGTCTACCTTTCTGCTTTGCTTGTACGACAACCACGATGAACGGAATCGGGAGGCGGGAGGTGTGTGCCCGCTCACGATACTGTACTATACAATACGACACGATACGACACGATACGACACAATACGCACAAGGCATAGCATTCCACTCTGTTCTGTTCGGCGTTCAGTGGTCCTCTGTCGGCTATGCCATGCCATGCCATGCCATGCCATGCTGCTACGGCCAAGCACGCACTCTCATGGAATCAGGACTGGACAGCACTTGTTGAAATCTGTTTTCTGTTTCACTCAATTCGACCAAGTACCGCATCATGCTTCACTTATTTCTCAACCTAGACCCTCCGCTCAACGACCGAGATTGTCTTGCCAATCCCACCCCTGTTTTCAGAGAAGGCTTGAAGCTCTCTCCAAACTGTGCATTCTTTTGATAGAATGACGCATCATGCTCATGCTCATGCTCCTGCTCATGCAGGCAGATTATCACACGACTCTTTTTCTTTATGTGCTCACTGTACAGTAATGTACTATACTGTACTGTACCTGATGTCGTTTTACCCACCATGTCTCTACTTTTGATCCTCTATTCGTCCAGACTCTCTAGCCGCCTATGGTCATTGTTATAATTAATACTACTTACTACACATAGCAAATGGCTTTGGCTGTTACAGTATTCTGGCTTGAGCTTTGATCTGTCACCTCCCCAACTCGGACTAGGACACCCTTATTTCTCCTTCGTCTGCACTTCGCGTCTTTCTTTGCTTTAGCCTTCACTCCACATGCAATTTATCCTTGCTTGCCCGATCTTTTTCGCTTCAGAGGCTCGGCCATCTCCACATATCCATCAATCCACCCTCTGGTCGCTCAAATTTGTCTCGAGATAGGATAGCCCAAGCTCCTGTAATTGTTTTACATTCTTTCTCTTTGTCTGTGACATGACCGGGAGTGCCGTCTTTGGCCTTCCTACTACCTACCCAGTTTCCAGTAGACTCACCCTCTTTTCTCTTCTTCTCTTTTCCGAATCTGGACTCTACCTACCTACGATACAAACCGAGAAAAGTTTGTTTCTCTCTTTGATCAAAGGACATGTACATACATAGATGATCCTGGTGGTCATCTCTCCACCCCACCTGAACCTGGCCTGGCTCTGCTTTCATATCCCAGCAAATCAACCTTGCTATGGTTCCGTCTTGTTGGAACCGCTTCAAGGACCCATCCCTCCATGTCGAGCGAGGGTTATTGTCAGTTCCTAACCCGCATGAGGCTTGACCGTCTTCCATCCTTCGTTACTTTCGCCTCAACTAGTCTAGTGTCATCAAGCAAAGAAGTAGAGTTTACGCCCGGTACTCATTCCCGAGCTGCCATATTAGGTGGCCGACTTATACATAGACAAAGCAACGTCCCATCTGTCACTTCCTTAATAAATCACAGTTCAGGATCGGGTTTTTCTCTGCCAAACATATCCTTTCGGTCTTTCACTCTTAGCCGGTCCGGTCACCCTTACCATGCTCTCTACAACCGAGCTGTTGGTTTCTCCGCCTCCCATTACTTTATCGTACTCTGTACCACCAAGTCGGTCTTGCTTCTCGTTCAACTCCCCCAGATCCTCTCATTGTATGGACACTTCGATCCGGACATCACCTTCGCCAAGCTTGTCCTTGAACTGCCTCAGCTCAGAGCTTATCGCGCTTGTGTTCGAACAGGTATGTCACAGCATTTGCAATGAATGGTATACTCCATTCACACGGGAGCACAGTACTAATCTGATTCTGCATCTGGTAGCTTCGTGATCTAGACTCACATGCCCTCGCGTCTGTGCGTCTCGTCTCAACGAGGTTCGACGCCATCGCTGCACCCATCGCATACCGATTCCTGACCTTGAATGAGGCTCTTGTGGCACCAGATGCTGAGCGAAGACATCCTGACGTTTTTCGCCGTATCTCTCACCTCACCAACCATGTCACCATACCAAGCAACTTGAACTCTACAGGTATCAATATCCTGTTATCTTGCATTAAGCGATTGAAGTCTGTCCGGTACTGAATCCCACCCTCGAATCTCCCATCGTTTTACTGATGACTTTGACAACAGCTGGCGATATGTGGACAATGACATTCCTACCGCAGGCTTATGGTTACCTTCGAATCTTCGCAGTTTACACGGCTGTAACTCGAACACTACACAATTACACATCGAGAATCTTCCTCTTCGACGAGAATACGAGGGGAACCCGCTGGATACATTTATCAGATCAATTCCTGCTGAACTGTTAACGTCGTTGAAGCTTGCCAACCCAACTCCCGTACTATCGACTCGACTAAACTTACTAAAGCAACTTCTTGTTCAAGCTCAACAACTCGACACATTATGCTATGAAGATCGTGGTCAGGGCACGTGCTTCAGCTTTTCTCCAGGAGAAAATATGCCGCCTATCAAAAACTTACTGTTGCGATCATACGACTGGCAGCATACATCTGAGGACGTTGGAAGGCACTGGGACTTGTCCAAGATACAATCCCTCGAATTGATTTCGGTGCCCATCTTCAACTTTCTCAAATCAGTCTGCCTTGAAGACTTTTCTCGACTTCATACCCTCCATGCGGAAGATTATAGCGCCCATTTGTCGGACAAGAGAGAAGATGCGACCCTTGCTTTGAACGTGCTGGTCAAAAACCACATCAAGGCACTCGAGATTTTGAATATCACCTGCCATACCCGGTTGTTTCAGCTCGATGCAATTGCAGCACATCGAGACTCTTTGCAGGTTCTACGGTTCAGAGATCATGTTGGATTTTCCGAAGACGACCAAAGATGCCCAACACTACCTCCTAGTGGTTTGGCTGGCTTAGGCCAACAATTGAAGTTTGTTCACACACTAGAACTCGATCTGGACACCAGGCTATGCGACCCTTTCACGTTCCTCCGAGCGGTATGTGCCTTTCCAGCAGTGCACACACTCACACTGCATGTTCAGACCATGATTCAACCATTGGACGAGGTGGTCCCAGGCATCGATCGTGATTACGAGGCTGCGATGAAGACATTCCAAATACTCGTACAGGAAAAGGAACGACTTGGAGCTCGTACTCCCTGGAGGCACATCGCTGTCAATGTTGGGGGTTGGAAACGAGTGATGGTTCGCAGGCTGGGAGGTATATGGCGACGAAGAAATAATATGGGTATCTACGCTGAAAGATGCTTCATCCTTGAGAGAGATGTACAAAGTGGAAGGATAGCAGTACGCGAGGAGGTATGCGTTGAGCCTACGAGTCATGGAGGAAGTCCGAGCCCTTGAAGGGCTCAATTCAGCGCGCACTACAGACAGAGGTTGTCTGTCAACCCGACACCTCCGTCACCGAGATATGCTGGCACCAAGATAGACTGGCATGTCTGGAGATTTGCCTTGCCGTTGCCCAAAGTACCAGGTCAAAAGTCTATCATCCAAAACACATTATAATTAGATACGTCTAACGCACCAGACGTTTAGAACCAATAACGAGAACAATGACATAACGAATAAAATGCACCGAGCACCGTCAAATTGATTTCATGTCGTATATCATGCACATCTTCACTTCCTATTTTTATCTCGTGCGGGTTGTCTGAGCCGTGCGCCTCATGCTTTATCAACAACGATCAACCTTGGCTGTGCATTGCCTAACCTACTGCTTATCGCCATTCATTGTTGTCAATTCTTCAATCCTCATGCTGGCGTGCATCACACGACAAGCTCGTTGCTATTTTTTGTCCAATATACCGGTGAGTATACTCCCTTGTCTTTCAAACCTGTACCGCTTACCCTGCACCAACCTATTCATAGTACCAACGGCGTGCGCTATGTGTGGTTCAAGCTCTCTGTTATTGCTGGTCATTGCGTTGCTTCTATAAGAAATGTTTCTTGTTCACTGCGCCCTGGTGCATGGAGACCATCGCGTTCTCCCAACAGTGTGAGGCTTGGACTCAACTGATAAAGACAAGGTCTTTCGCAAGCTATGCGACCACTGTAGTAGGGCCATTAACTACTGGGAAGCCAATAGGTTGGGCGAATGATTCATTTATTGTCTTCCACTTTATTTTTATTCTTCAGGAAGATGTGTGACGGGAAAATTTGTTCTCACCGAGTCATCTACGGCGTCGCTCGTGCGTATGGCATAGGGATTCGCAATCACCTGATGGTCGCCAATACCTTTTGGCACAGGATATGTTGAGTTAGGTGTTCTGTCACACCCTGACTCGATTTGGTCGAGCCGATAAACACGCGAAGGATCCCACAGTATCTCAGTCGCGTCCTTGGTGATATGATGGATGAATGAGCAGGGCAGGTTAGCGCTTCCTTGCCCCATCAGTCTAAAGACATAAACCCTGTCGTATGTTGGTCCATCCCTTCTTTTCCCGCGCGGCCCTTCCCGTCCCTTCTCATCAATCAGCGATCGCCCTTCGACATGTCGTGATACTGTACTGGCTCATTAGCCAAGCACATCCAACGGTTTGAGGCCAACAACCATCAAAAGACAACACCGAATCGAACCAGTTGCTTACCGCAAAGAGACGACCCAGGTACGTCTCCTTCTCTTACACAGTGTGGAGCGCATCTGTCGTGCTCGCCGGCCCCCCGGCCCGGCCGCATTAGTCCTCTTAAGGCGACGAGCAACAGTCAAGCGAAACGTACGAAAGTGGAAACCTGGGTACGATCAGACATGGGCTTCATGGTAAGAGGATGGTAAAGTCAAAGGCTTGATACCGACGATTGGGACTATGAGCCGATCAAAGCAAGTTCTAAGGGAAGAAATGATGATCTGGAGGGCTTACTGCAAATTTAGCCGATGAGAAGGGACCAAGTAAAACGCCAGAAGAATCAAACAAAAGTCTAGAGGCAGCGTGTCAAACCTGGAGTGTTGGGCATCGATCAGAGGGAAGTGTTCAGAGGAACCGCTACAGAACGGTCTTATTAGCAGTGTTTGAGGACTATTCTTCTCAGCGAGTATCAACAGTTGGACCAACGACTTCGCTCACAATGAGCATCTTCAAACAACAAGAATTTCGAAGACAGTTGTGAAGTAGACCAAACAGTCGATGCGAGCATTGTTTCTGTTGTCAGCTTGCCTCTGATGCGGTTCAGCAAAGGCTCTCCGAGAATTTGTATCATCCTCCCCTTTAATCCAAGTCAACCAAGTGGTAGTATCTCAACGAGTTTCTTGGACGGTTGTGGACCACCTAAAATTGCAGCTAAGTGCAGCAGATAACCAGGCCGCTGGCACGGTCATATAGCGTTCGAACCATTGCACAACTCGACAAACATGATTGACCCCAACACTAGTTGGATGTTCTGAGAGCCGCGAACTGCTGAAAGGGAAGTCCATCCTTTGATTCAGTATACAGAATAGCATTTCCGTATGGTAACCAGCGCGCAGGATCCTCGAGTGAAGAACAAGTCTCCATTTCCGTTATAGAAGGCCGTCTAAGCTTCGTCACCGGCGATATACGGTTATACAAAGCACTGTTCAGCAGCAGAGCAAAGCCAGCTGGAATGTACAGCTCTCAAATGAGATTGAAGCCGTGACCTTCTCTGCCTGTCAATATAGTGTATAGGGATCGTTCGCTATGGAGTCGATCTCGAATCGATTTCGGTTGTTGTTGATCATAGAATGTGATACCTCAACGACAGAAAGCAAAACATAGCATGGGGCCGCTCTTAGTTCCTATTCCCTTCTGACCCTGCACAATGGTAGCCTCCGAGTCAACAGAAGCTTGAATAAGTACCAGCAACAACGACAAGTGTTAATTGAACCAAGTTCAAATAACAACAGGCTTGGCTTTCCACGAAGACAAGCCTTCGGGAGAACGCATGCGACAAGGAAGATCTCTCTGCGTCTTGGTTTTGGATGATTGGACGACTTGTTGTCTGTCTGTTGTTCGATGCCTAGGGACGAGGGGGATCCAAGACTGTTTCTGGTAGAGCCGTGCCCAGATTGCACCCTCTCCTGCCCGCACCGCATCTACGGTCAGCTGCTCAGGCTCCAAGATCCAGAACTACTGGCTATACGAGTTCGTCAAGAAAGTTGGTGGCGTCAGAGATGCTGTCGAGAAACGTCCGCGGGTACCGTTCGCCTAAATCGATGTTGATGCCTCGCCGCTGGCATCATTCTATCGCCACAAACGCCTGTGGCCTCTGGAAGCCCTCGGTTATGTTTTTCTTTTTCTTTTTCTCCGGATCTAGAAGAAAGAGGAGACAGAGGGGCTTAACTGGCTTTGTTATGACGACGGCGACTCCGTGTGTTCTAGGTTGAAATCAGATGAACAAAGAGCAAGAGCAAGAGCAAGAGCGAGGTGTTAGCTACCTACCTAGGCAAGCAATACCTGGGCTCTTCGCTGTTGACAATTTTACTGTTGCCGTCACAGTTGAACTCGGAAAGATGCGCGGACTCCCTCCTTCCCGCTTTCCAATGGAACTGTCCGTCGTCCCGTGACGTCCGGTCACCATTCACCCGGAAACGGAAAGTCTCTCTTACTCTCTCTGTCTCTCACTCTTGAATTTGTTTACTTTTAGGTTCTCTCCATTGCCTCTTCCTCTCCGGAAAACAAACAATAGACTCGGTTCGCCAGCTCCCGCCCGTTTCCACTCCCGTTCGCGGAACCTCCGAAGCCATTCCCGCGCATTCGGACCCTTCTTTGCACCAAAACAAGCCTCCTTTCCAAGCCATCGTCATCTACATTCCAGTGTCTCCCTCGACCGCTCTTTTGCGCGTACGTTTTCGGCCATATAATCTGATAAGAGAGACCAATACAGATACGGCGAGGTCTCTGGCACACTCCCTCAGGGGGGAAGTGGTTATGATGGATCCCGAGGGGATGGCTATGGAGTTGATTCTCTGGTACATGGAGGGGCGAAAAATAGGCAGAGAGCTTTCTAAACTCAATGCCGGAAGAATCTTGAACTATATTTGGTTTTTATAGCATGACTATGGGTCTGTACAGAGCGTTTGATATGGCAGTAATCGTTGGACGGGACAACACCAAGGGGATAATCACATGGTATAAACTATGCAGTAGAGTCGCAAGAGAGATTCTTTTCTGAGAGCCCTCTCAGGATCCGAATATCATACCCGGGTACAGTGCAGAGAATGGGACTTTTGTTATTAGATTTTGATTTATTTAAAACATTAAACATGTTCGAGTGTCATGCGACGACAGATGAATGAATTTCTGAGACAGAATTCTCGTATACGATGCAGGGCATTTGTTTCCCTCCCTTATTTCGGCAAATGTCTTGGAGAGTCGTCACGTTCCGTCGGGACGGTCCATAGTGCTTGTTCCATGTCAAAGTTCAAAGTCGTGGTCTGGCATGTATAGCATCATCTTCTGAAACCCCTATTCAGCTCCACCATTCGAATTCCATGCGGTGGTTATCACCGAACGGTTGTTTTTACACTGGTATTTGGTCAATGTCTGATGTTTTATCCGTCCATTGTAGACCTCGACCCTACAATCAAATGCCGCACGACTGAATATTGCGAATAGGGGTCATCGGTTCAACAAGTAACATAGTCTATACTATACTACATACTCTTTCGAGAAGGGCTTCTCCATCTTTTGGGAAGAGATTTTAGTGTTCCACAAAAGAGTTCAAGGCAAACTCTACAGTGAATAACCTCACGGCTCCCTTATTTGACAGCTGCAGCCACTTTACGTTACATTACAGTCGTGAGACACTGTTTATGTTTCTGCGAAATTATCATGTCTTGGTCACAATGCCTCCCGTGAGTCAAGATCAAGATCAAGTCAGCTCTCAGCTCTGCAAGGATAAGTCATAGTACCCAGGTACTGTGCATCTCTCACCCATCCATCTCGGCCACTCGTATGACAATGATCCTGTACTCCATAAGTACTGCGAACAGGTTCGATCGATTATCAGCAACTGAAGCCTGTCTCTTTCCCCGCTTCTGGCAATAGACCGTCACCGGCCGCTTTCATATCACATCCATCCATCGCATCAAACATTGAGTGAATTGAATTGACCAACACGCCCCCCCTCCCCTCCTCTCCCCTCCCTTCCCTGACCTTCTCTCTTGACTCATTTCCACTCCCTTCTCCTACGCCAAGTCAAGACCCATCAAGAAGCACAGTCCATGCAAAACCTTACCGCCTCGTCACTCAATTTCACTTCATCAGCGCGTGTGCAACCCGATACACGCCCCCTGATCGCAGTCGCAGTCGCAGTCGTAGTGCCTGCCGACCATTGATCGATTGAGCGAGCATAGCCATGCCATGCCATACTGGACTGTCTATCCTCTCCCCTCTATGCACGCTCTTTAGGCAAGCCCTACTCTGACCCTAACTTGAATTGTCGCCGTTGCGCAGTCAGGACAATAGAGAGTTGTAAACCGGGTCCCTGGAATTAGGACTAGATAACCTGACTGCTGTCGGGTGTGTAGCCCCTGACTCTACCCACTATAATCCGTCCGTGGTCGTGAAATAGTTACAGTAGCAAACAAGTGCTGACAGTGGAGGACGGGTTGATTGTTGGATCTTGTCAGGAAATCATCTTCAACATCGGCCAACTTGTGCCCTATCTACGGCAAAACATGTTTCGTTTTATTATTAGACACTTTTGTCATTAGACTTTTGGCTCGGCCCGTGTTATGGTACAGTACTGTGCCTTGCACTTCCGCTAATCTACGTTACGGCTGGTACCTGAGGCGAACCCAGCCCGGGTCTCGTCTCGTGTTTTAGTTACCGTGCCTTGGTAGGGCGTAGAGGTAGGGTAGAGACAATTCATCTTTGGTGATGCTACCTATCTACCAGGTGTACAGGGGATGCTTGCTCAAAGGTACTTACCTAACGTTAGTCGGGTACCTTAGGTTGAATCAACTCCATTGCAACTCATCACCAACAAACAGCACCGCAGAGCTCAGACCAGCATCTCATCTGACCCCATGTCCTATCCTACCTGTCATCTCATTACTTCCGTACCTGGCCAAGATCGAACATGTCTCGCTTCAGCGATGCTGACCACATCAGCCAACGGTCATGTGCTCTTCCCGTCCTGCGCTCCCGCTGCCCCTGTCCTTTATTCTGACCAACATTCCTTGTAGATCCCTTTTTCTTCTTGTCAACAATCGACAGGGTCTGACCTACTAACTTAGCCTTCAAACGACCCAAGACGGGGGTGATAGTCCGGCGCAGGGAGGGCTAGAGGGAGGGAGGGAGGACGAGGACAAGGGAAGGATAGCAAGCAAACCCCTTCAGAACATCACATCTACAGTACAGTACCTGTTTTGTTTGTCAAAGGGTTACTGTATCCGTAGCTCAGGTTAACTAACGGCCTGATGGTCCACGAGTAAGCAGGTACATGGAATAGCTTTAGAATGACAACGGTTACTGCCTTGCCACAAGAACAATTACCTACCTAGTCAATTGGTTAGTACAGATAATGCAATAATCACTAACTGCTTGGGTAGTAGACTAGAATAGTTGGTAGGCGGCAAGGTAAAGGAATAGAACCGACCGTCCCGTTGCATCAGCCAGCCATGATCCATCCACACACTCACTAGGTACTGTATTGTACTAAACTATGGATGTTGTTCTGTGCTACTTGCGCTGCACTTGACTACAATGCAATGCAATGCAATGTATGCAGCAAGTCAAGTTAAGTCAAATTAATAATACATGGAATGGATGCAATGCAATACAATTCAATGCAATTCAATTCAATCAACTGCTCAAGTCTAGACTCCAGACCGTAAGTACCTCGTCCCTTACCTCTCACTCCTCCCCCCTTCATTCCCTTACTACTGTACTGTATCTTTTACGGCAGGAATCTTAGCATATTAACGGTACCTGTTACTGTGTTGCCAAGCTAAAAATTTCCATCATGGAAGACAATGAGCCGCCTGCCCGCTGCCCCGCTCTTCTCTCCCTTTCCCCTTCCTTTTCCTTCCATAGCAATGAAAGTCAAGTCATGTTATGTTATGTTGTTGGTTGACAACTCGCTCGAATGCACACGAGCCACTGCTATCGACGCGTTCACAACCTTGGTATTGTACATTAACTGGAATTCATATTTGAATTTACCTAGGTACCCTTAATATCTAATTACTAAGGTATATCCCCTTGTGTTAACTCTACTGTTGGTTGACTGGTACGCTTAGGTACAGCATACCTACCTCCCGCCTGTAGACGCCTCTCCCGCTTCTGTGCTCTGACCCGTATCATGTATCTCCAGTTCGTCGCATCCCATTGTTCAGGCACCTAGTCAAAATCAAAACATACCTCACAAAACAAAGGACAGGTCTCATACTATCAACAGTTTCTCTATCTATCTAGGTAGGTACCCAGGTAGGGCCGTTGACTGTTGACCACTAACTTGCCCATGTAAATCTCACTGCGGTATCTGCCGCGTACCCGCCGGGAGTCGTCGGGTAGCACACGATGAAGTGTTTGGACCCTCTCTCGCCTTTGGTCTTTGGTCTTTGGTCCTTGGTCCTTGATCCTTGGTCTCTCTAGTTCCTCAACGACAGACAGTAGGCTCTCTCTGATCCTCTTGCTGTCCCACTGAGTTCCCCTCCCTGTCCCCTCGTCTCTCACCTTACCTTCTCTTTGGCTTGCATTGAATGTCTCCGCTTCTAGGACCCCTCCTCCATCGAGCAAACATCCGTCCCGCAACATGGTTTTGAATGTGTCAATGGATGGTGCGTAACTTGACTTTAGAAGGACATCTAACAAATGATAGCCATTGTCGGCTGTACCTCCTGACCTCGAACTTACCATTGGGTGCGCTGTCAAGACATCCAACATAAACTGAGCATTTCAAGCTCCGTCTGTGGAGGAAACTCAACCCCTCACAGAACCAGCCTTGAGCACCTCACCACACTTAACATGGATGTCACAATACCATCGTGCTTCAATTGCAATGCCACTGCTGTAATGACACTGTGGTTCGGTTTTAGTTTGGCTATTGCGATACTCTCATTTACATAGGCAAAAAGCAACAGTATATAGAACTCTTAACAACCACCCCCACACTCTGGGTTTTTGCCGGAACTCTTCTTGTGCCGTACATCTTCTGACCAGCACCCTTCACTCCAGTCCTTCAAAGGCGTTTGGCATGTCTCCTTTGACTTGCTAGGTCACCCGCTTGGTGTCCCACATCACTCTCCTCTCCGCCAGCGCCAGCTGCCCCTCTCTGTATGCCAGCCGACAGCTGTCAAGAAACAAGATCCCAACCCAAATGTAGAAACGTAACAAAGCATCAACGTGAATCAAAACAAAACCGTGTGGTGCCGTGAGGCTATCCGTCTTTCCTGGAAACACATATTTACCGACCGATTAAAAAGAACACAGCGACTGTTGCAGTCGTTGCTTTTCCTGGCAAACTCATCCACCCTGTAAAACGAACAAACTGGCAAAAGGAAATGCACTCAAGTCAAATTCCAAATAAGAAAACTTCCAACGAAACACGTAAACCGAACGGAGGGGTTGTTTGTTGCCAAACTCGCGTCTTTCTCTAGATCTTGACACTTTGTACTGTATTGTTATCGCGTTCCCCCTCCGCATTTTTGTTTTTTCTCCTCCTTTCCCTGACCACGCTCCTGTTTTATCCCGATCAACGAAAATGTAGGCGCGGAATCGAATCGGATGGGGTATTAAAAGCAAAGCAATCGTCATCAGCTTATCGGCAGCCTTCCTGAGGAAACCGACATGCTCATCGGCAAGCGTTGTCGTGTGTCGTTTCGATCCTCCCCGTTGACCTGTCCGGCAGCGTCAACTCTGATTTGATTCCATCAGGCTATTGTTAACGGCTGACGTCTCGTCGACCACCTGGTTGACCTGGTGCAGGTCGGTTAAGCCTGTCGATCATGGTTTTGTCGATGTCATTCTTCTCTACCAAGTTGCTCAGGCTCATGATCGATGCGTTTGCTCCTTGGGATTGCTGTCCCTGTCTGGCGGGGGTGGACGCACCACTTGACCCATTTTGGCCTGTCGGAGACCGACCACCGGGGGCAGAAGTAGCATAGCTACCACTGGGCGTAGCTTGAGGCAAGGTACCACTCGTCGGGTTCCGCGGGCTCTGTCTTGCGCCCTGGTACGGTGGATATCCAACTCCGCCCGGGCTACTGTGGTTAGAAAACTCGGCTGGCGACCTTCGTCGTGGGTCTTCGTCTACGGCGCTTCGTGGAGGGGGTAGTCTATAGGCGTCATCCTGTTCCTCTGAAGTCCTGCGTCGTCGTCGTCCTGCAAGCTGGCTACCATCATCTGTTCTCGCGTCTCCGTAAGACGAGAAGGATTCCGTCGGTGACTGAACAGGTGCGTAGTAGCTCCCTGGAGGCGGTGGGCCAGTAGCATGCTGATAAGCAGCATGTGGTGGAGGTGGAGGTGGAGGGTTGCCTGGTGCCAAAGGTTGGCCATAGGCGCCGAATAACTGTGTGCCCGGAGGAACGCCTCCTGGAACTGCCGATACAGGTATAAAAGCTGTCGAGCTTGATGAGGAGACAGGCTGGAAGATGCATTCCTGGTTCATTCTAGCACAATTCTGGCACTTTCCACCAGGAGCAGTCTGATAGCCGCTGCAGCGAATCTGTCGGTAGTTAGCACTTTGAGCAACAACAGTTCGCTTAGCCCAGCGCAGCACCAATCACAAACCTTTCTCTTCCTACAGTATCGGCAAGCAATTGATGTTCTTTGACGAGGGGCTGCCTGCGTGAGAGGAGGCCCATTGCCAGGCCCAACGGGAGGGTACTCATAAACGCCACCAGGATGATGACGGTAGCCATTTGGCGGCGGTCCTGGAGGTGGCTGGCCGCGGTAGTAAGCATAGTAGGGGTCCTGCGCATATGGCTCCTGCCCATACGGAGGTCGGCGGTCATCATAATAACCTCGTTGATCTGGTGGGGGAGGAGGGTAGGCTGAAGATCGGGGGTCGGACTGAGGTTGAAGAGGTGGGAGATACTGCTGAGGCTGGCCTGGTGGAGGCTGCTGGCCAGGAGGCGGGTAACCGTTGACAGCATTGGGAGATGCATATCGCGGGTCCGTAGGATAGCCACGACCCGGAGCTGCAGGCGGCGGCCCATAACCGCGAGAGTCATGGATGGATGGTAAAGTGACTGAAGCAGCCATGGTGCCTGGAGGAACGTCGGATGGACGCTGTGCAGTATCTGGTGGTGGAGGATAGTGTGACTGGGTTCGGGGGTGACTGTCGTCGGGGCGGCTCTGCTGGGGATACTCTTTTCGGTAACTGTCGTCGGCCATGCTATGTTGAGGCGCAAAGAGCCGCAGGCGGGCAAGTAAGGTCAGCGGCGATGGTGCCAGATACGTGCAGATGAAAGTGTTGAAGTGTGCTTCTGCGAACGAGCATTTGGCGGGGAATGACCCAAGACCAAGACCAGGACGATGCGAAAAGAAATGGTCAAGTAATTAGTCCGAGTCGTCGAGATTCTGCCCTATCCAGTCGCGCGTGTTCTGTTCCGATTGTAAATGACCGGCGATGACCGATTGCTGCAAGTCAAGAATGAGTGAGTGAATGAATGTCTCAACGGGAGATGACAGTAGATTCCACAAGGCCTTGGGACCGCAATCCAATGCGTGACGGACGTTATGTTTCCCGGGAGGCGGAGGAGGATAAAAATGGTCTCTGACGTGGGCGGGAAGAGTGCGGCGGGACAGGCCGACAGTTATAGCGAGAGGGAATGGATGGGAGGAAACTCCGATCCAATCTGATCCACTGCGTGGGAAGAGCCAGGAACCACCCAACCGTAAATGGAGCCTGGGGTTTTGGGGATTGTGGATTTGCTTGGTAGACTTGGGACTGGGATTTGAGACTTGGGACCAGGACTGGGGGTGAGAAAAGGGAAAAAAATAAAAGAGGGGGCACTTCTGGGCCCTTGTTTTCTTCTGCTCTTTTACTTGTCTTGGGGGTGCGGAAATAGTCAGGTGAGAGACAAAATACTCTCCCCTCCCACTGTCTTGCTCGTTGTGTCTGCGAGAGGAGATATCTCAAGCGTGCTTCTCCAGTGAAAGAGAAAACTGGCTGTTATACGTCTGCGTATCTCTTCTTTTGCTTCGTTACTCGCTTTCTTCTGTTCTTTTCTTGTTTCTTTTCCCACCTAAGAAACCGTTCCGTGCGACAAGACCTTTTTTTGTAAAGTTGCTGCCGTTCTGACCAACTGAAACAAGGCGAAAGACTCGAGCAGTAAGACACCAAGCAATGCTATGCCGTTTGTATCGCAGTCGTCGATGAGGGGGAAGAAGAGGTTGAGGGTGGAGAGTTGAGTGAATGTTTGAGGGATGTGGTGATGAAGGCAAGTTAGGTTCATACCTGCGCCTTTCTGACTTAAGGTCTGGCTGGTACTGTAGCCCGTGTAGGTAGGTGTAGGCGTAGGTACCTGGATCCAATACCGCCTCTAGCTGCTAAACACCATGCCAAACTGCCTACAGCAGGTGCATGCTGGTGCGGCGACAAGGAAGTGGGGAAGAGTAGAGGTGGGAAGGTGTGCAGACGAAGCTTTTTGGGGGGTGATTCTATTGTGGGACCAGTTGTGTGCGAGGGCAAGTGCAAGTGCAGGTGCAGGTGCAGGTGCAGGTGCAGGTGCAGGTGCAGGTGCAGGTGCAGCGCAGAAGGAAGGAAGTCTAGGGTGGACAAGTGGCGGAGGCCAGGGCGGGAGTAATGGGGCGGATGGCCCGGTGTCGTGCCGTTCCCAGGGAGCCGGCCCAGCCCAGCTAGCACCAAAACCACTTTGGGTACAGGTCCCGTCAGGTCCTGCCTGCACTGTACTGCATTCAGTGGAGGTCGACCATGGAAGGGACGGGAGGTACCAAAGGTTTTGGTAGTGCGGGCACAGCACTGGAGGAATATGTACTGTACTGTGCTGCTGTGTTGCGCTGTGCTGCAGATAATACAGCCGCCCTTGCTTACAACATTCATATTGAGCTGCATGTAGGTATGTACAGTACCTTAGTACTTATGTCCTTGCCTTGCTTGCGAACGAGATGAAACCATGACCCAGGTAATTGAGTCGAGTTCATCTAGAATGCCAGATAAACACCAGCTGAAATTATCCACCCGAGACAAATCACAGACCTGGCAAACAACCATCCCTCAAACTGACTTGCTGACCTCACTACCTACCTACGTGACTGTCTACAAACAAGCAGTGGGAAATGGTAAGAGACAAAGCATGGATGACTTACTAGAGCCAGACCCAGCGGGTTTCTGGCGTCAAAGTCAAAGGCTAAAGGCCTAAGACCCAGCCAGCACAGGAGGTGAAATGACCAGCTGAGCACGCACCAGGTATAGTAGAGTGGATTATGTATTGCAGTTGCAATGGTGACGGGTACAGCAGTCGTCAAACCTGGAAGCCTGACGGGCCCTGAGCGAGGCAAGGATAGGGCTGTACTGCTCCCAGTATGTACATACGTATAACAATAATAATAGAGATATCATCAGGCAACTCATAGCCTCATCTCATGGTCATGAACGGGCCTCGAGGAACGGACCGCAAGCGATTGGACCGGGATCTGAGTCTTTGTTTCTCTCCTGAGCCGGGGTCTTTCTCGATCGATTCAAACAAATGACGCGGTGCTATTGAGCATCCCCTCTACTAGACGCATTCTGACAAACAGATGGTCAAACGAAGAAGAGGCTTTTCCAAGAGAGCTGGGGACCTTGAGCGGCGTCTGAGGTTATTGCCGCTAAGCTAAGACCCAGGTCCGATGCCCCGTCCGAGACCTTCTCCCATCAGCGTACCGAGCCTCAAAATGTAGAGTTACTAGACGGACCTGTCCATATACTGTACACGTAGGTTGAATTCTTCAGCTGGCTGAGGTCTCGGTTAACCACATCTCAACAGGCACGACGCCTTCTAGATTCGCGGCTCAACCATGTCTGCTGTTTGTCCACGTTCCACCAAAGTAGTATCCAGATCGAACCAAACTAATAGGACCGCAACTTAGCAGAGATCATTCACAGCGCTTACAAATATGCCAACCAACGAAGTGAAGAACCCCGAATCTGGTATCAGATCGCAAAGACACGGCAATTCAAGGTTTAACGTCCTTGGCTGCAGAGGTCAAACTGCAAACTGCCGCAAGAGTCGGTCACCGCCCGCCATCAGCCGCCAACAGGCTTAAAGGGGAGTAAGCATCAATCACAAGGCTGATGGATGGCACAATGATGCGGTTTGTGGGAAGATAGAACTCGCATCTGAGTCATATAATCCTGGACAACGGAATTCAGCGGGCAGCACTCGGCAGCATCCGCGTTGAGAGAGAACAGTGTTGTTCCTTTCTCCGTGTCTTATTAAAGAACTGGCAAGACTGCCTGCAATGCCATGCAAGTGCAAACAATTGACATGATGTGAGAGAGTACGTTATGGCTAGAAGGGAGGGAGGGGTATCTTAGCGCGGTAGCCTGTCCCAGCAGCATGGAAAAGTACAGACAATAGATACGTTATCTTCAAGACAGGACATCTAAGTGAGCGAAGAGAAAAGGTTGCTGCTTGGTACAATGTCAATCAGCAGCGTAGGTACCTGGGCAGATTTGCTGCGCAAGTTTTTGTCCATATATCCACTGGACTTGTACCGCAGAGGCATGGCCTGCTACAGAACAAAACAGCCTCGACACCACCTTGGTTGCTTTCGAGCCAAGGATCGGTTGTTGCACAACCCATGACGGTACCTTACAGCAGTCGAGGGGCAAACAATAAATTAGCCGATGCGGCAGCGACGCGACGCCGGTCAAATCCAGCTGGAGTTGGGCCTTTGAGCAAAGCTCCGAGCGTCCCCCCCAGCTTGGACGAATGCCACAGTTGACAGGCAGTACTGTACAGAGTATACTCTCGTGGTTGAAGACGCGCCGGATCCGCTAACAGGGCAGGCACATGCTCCGTAAACTAACAGAACAACAGGTGGAGTGGTTGATCAAGTGTGCGTATGTGCGTGCGCCAGCAGGGCAGCCAGCCAGCATCTTATTGCATGTGGGCCTTGTCAACCCAAGGAAGGCAAACAAACATTGTGCGCGTTGAGAAAGACAGTACAGTAAGTAAGTAAGTAATGATTGAAGTTGGTGAAGGCCCGTTTGGGGAAGTCGTGATGAGGATGAACGTATATAGTACGTAAGAGCTGGCAGGAGGGCACCGATAGCCTGGAAATGGCCGAACCTATCAGCTGTCAGATCTGCCCCGAGCTCAGAACCAACCGACTTGCTACAGTAGCTAGTAGATGGATGGGGTTTCAGCCTGACCCAAGACATCGTATCCAATTCCAGCCCAGTATCCGTAGTCTTGACTTGATATGGTCATGGCGAGGAGAGGAAACAATCGAGTACAGTACTGTACAATAACGGTACAGCAGAACAGAACAGAGCAAAGCAGGGCAGGGCAGGGCAGCCCAATCAAGGGTTGAAATGATCTTGCTAGGGTTCCTGGACGTCTGTCCCTTCGGTTGGGAACAGACAGAATACAGTAATAAACGCTACATACCACGACGTTGCACTGCGGGCGGAATGTCTTGAGATTTTTGGAGCGGTTGCTGCGTGGTCTGGGGTCCTGCGCTTGTTCCCGACGGCGGGCTGCAGAGACGGCCGCAGCATGCATTACCAGTGTGGTGTAACGGGGCGTGCCAGATGTGCTAGGTGTGCAGAAGGAGCCAATTGCTATCGTTGTCCCCTACTCGAGGTGAGCAAGAGGGTCGATGTGGATCTTGTCCTGAGAGCGGTGATGCTTGAATCACGGGTGTGAGCCTATATCAATGCTGAGAGTAACCGAACCCTGGTAACGGTCGTGGGACCTGACCTGGCTGGAACCTCGGTGCGGCGGATTCGAAGCCATGGAAGAAGGACGATAGTGGAAATGGCCGACATCCTTAGTTTAGCTTGTGTGTCCCATCCCATCCCATCCCATCCCATCCATGCGGATGCTTTTTGGTGTCATTCATGCAAGTCGACCGCTCTCCGTCACCAAGGCAAGACAAGACAGTGTTGTGAGTTGTGACTGTTCCCTTGCAGTTCGCCATCCCATTCTTGTCGAATCTCCCATGTGCCATGACCGAGATTTCACCATGTATGTATGTGTCTCATTGTCATTCTTTCCAGTCAAAGACTTGTCCAGTACGTGAAGTACCTGAGCAAGACTAACCGAGTTGTTATGTCGGCCTCTCTGGACGAAGCGAGCTGTTTCGTAAAACGTAGCTTGGCTTCTCCTTTGCGAGGACATTGACGTGATGGAATCTTGGCTTGGTTTTGTGAGAGGTGTCAGAACGAGCAAATCGGTGATGGTGCATGACAGGACAGGCCTTGCCAACGATCGCGGGTGGGCTGTACGGCGCTGGGTTACCTGGGACGGTCCGGCCTGCGTTGGTATGCTGATGCTACTTGCAAGGGTATGGTTCTTGGGACGCTGAAACGCTGTGACCCTGGGCATCCATCCCCCTTCTTCCCATCTGGCTTTAGTTTATTCATAGCGACTGTCAGAGCCGCTGCCGTTGTGCGGCATAGCTGTGAGGTAAGATTCGCCACCGTTCATCCGTGTAATGTAATAAACGCAACAGCATTCAATCTGTACAGGTATGGTAGTCGTTGCAGCATGCATGTCGCCCGCCAAAATCGAAGCACGCGACTGAGTGTCATTTGGCATGATGAATGGCAGGTACTTATAAATAGACAGCACGAATCTCATTGAACTCGGTTGTTGAAAAGAAAATTCGTCGTTTATAGAAAGGGTAAGCCAGAGCCAGAGCCAGAGACTGGTGAACAAGCCGGCAAGCACCGAGTTCTGTTTTCTCACCGCCATCAAAGCGATTGAAGGAGCATGCAGCAGCGACTTGGTTATATGGTTGCACTGGAGCATATTATGATGTAGCGCTATGCGGTTATCCGTGGTGCAGCATAAATTTTCGATATCACTCACAATTGGATGTGAAAACTAGCCATGGCTCTGCTCCTATGCACAGTGGGCTTGCTTTAGCTCTCACGAGACATTCTACCATCCATTTAACATCACTCGTGGTGACTTTCTGTTCCGCCGATTATGTTAAAATCGCTCCATGTCGCTCAAGATGCCGCAGCAGATATACATATATGTTTGGTCCTGGTAAACCGCGGTCTTACTATGCGCCCAGGCGCCTGACTGCTACGTACTCATTACTCCCAAGAGAAATGCAACATCAACAGACATACAGCGTTGGGAGTGACCACTCCACATGCTACAGCAGCGCTCACCTGAGTCGGATCTGTCATGCAAAAACCCTCGCGCATCGGGTTGTCTCGAAAGGGGAATACATGTAAATCGCGGTGTACATCCGGTTACCCTGCATTGCCCAAAGTTACAAAAATTGCATGTTGACACTGCTGCCAGGAGAAGCTTGGCAGCAACCAAGGTAATAACCATGATTCACTGAGGGTATAGCAACCATCCGTGGCGCTCGACAAAGGAATAAGATATTGGCCGTTATTCACTCCACCAGGAGCCGATTATCTACGTGCAATATTCATCAGTATCCGTACAGATGCCGTGCGGTTCAACCCGCAACTCTCAAGATAGCGCCGGACTTGACAACCAAACGCACTGTAGACCCCTACCCATACACGAGGCATCTGTACTCACTAGCCAGTAAGCGGTTGACCAGTCTGCTAGCACCATCGCCTGTGCCCTCGATGTCTTTGCTTCTATACCTTTTTGGGCTTGGTACCACTCCTTGACAGGCCCCCGAGTGACGAGCATCCACATAAGCAAGACGACTCATGCAGGTCGACGACATTCAGCTCCATGCTCACTTATCGGCGCCATACTTGGCTTGAAATCAACGACCAGTCAGGCACAAGAAAGCGCACAGTATCTTTTCAGACAATCCCAGCAGAACGGGTGCCTTGCACTTTGCTACAGTAGATCGCGCAATGGCACACGGCACACGGGGCAGAAGCCCTCAGCATTGTTTTCCCCCCGTCTAGCGGGCAGTTTCTTCCCTCGTGGTCCAGGTCTATTTTCGGTTTGTGTCTCGCAGCCTCCACATGGAGCAGAATTCTTCGTCAGAGAAAAATCGAGGTTCAAGCCAGTAAACACTTATGGATGTTTAGTCTCGACTTTGTGTGAAAGCATTCTTATATGGGTATTCAGACTAGGCTCTACTGAACCTCGAGTTGGAGCCATCCCGATTGTTGGGAACTAAAAAGAAAGAGTTGCTGATCCCTGATAAGTTTAGTAGGTACACACGGTAGCTGCCACCCTGACCTCGACAAAAAAGAGGGACGAGCTAGACGGAGAAGTCACAAATTAGTACGGATACTATCACCGCCACATTAGAATTTGCTGCGGATGACCATAAATGGGTTGCTTTTGGAACGACCTTGCTTGCTCATTATGCCGGCTGGGAATAAGCGAGTATTGTGGATGGCATCCATGGGAAACTGGCTGACTGCTCATTCCGATTCCGGAGTCGACGGCCAACCTAAAGAATACTGTAATGTGATGCAGACCGACAGGTCAAATCTCCTGTCATGACAAGCCTGGGGTTAGACTCAGCTATTGGCCAGCCGGTCACCAGACCACACCGAATAGTTGGATGCTGGATCGTTATGTGTCTCCATCACCCGTAGCCCGTTGCGTGTCACGAACGCTCACTGTGGAGTAGGCTCCGGTTCTCTGGAAACCGGAATGGGATTTTGGCGCTATTAGGGACGGTGCTTGTTCCAGCAAATTACGCCCAACCAATCAGAGCCTCAAGGGTTCTCTTCATCCCTAGCCACATCCAAGGCACGGGAGCGGCGGCCTTTGGGGCTTCTTTAGCTTTGAGCAATGAAAGTCTGTTTTTGAAGGGGGTGTATTCGTGAAAGCTGCGCTTGCGGAGCTTCGAAAAAGTCTACTGGCACTCACCAGCTGAAAACTGCTGCCACGGCTGGTGGAACAAATGACTGGAGACAAAGCGGGATGCGACTGCAGGGCAATTGCATCCTTCGTAGCAACATCGAGCATCAGGGTCATGGGAGGGGATGGGCTAGCAGGTCGCTTGCGTCAGACTGGTGGTATCCATGATGCTCAGAAGGCCAAAAGCCTAAAACACTCGTTAAGCACGGCTGGGGGATTGGGGTTCTGGAAACAGGAACCCGCCACGCCAGCGTGGCCTGGTCATACTCAGGCCGCCCACAGAGAAGGCTCCTCCCGTCCCGTGTACTATGTACGCCCAAACCCTCCTTCATCATATAGTTCGCTCTCCCTATTCGCCAATTGTGCGATTTTTTCTATGATGACCTTGTCGAACAATGCCAACCAGCGATGCACGATGTTACGCTTTCGCTTGCTCGTGCAGGACGATATGCATCTTCAATACGTGCAGGATGTCCGAAACCCACACATTCGTTGGTGGTTGGTAGGCTGTGCTGGCGGGGATGGAGACACGCAGCCTTTGCCATAACTGGGTTGTTGACCGCCAGACAAGAGTAGGGAGCTTTTATGTTGGTCAACGTCGTTGTTGATAATCCATGCATTTGTTTTTTACATCGACAAGGCCGCGGGACGTTGACAAACTCGGCTAAATTATCCAGCGTACGTGGACAATCACTGGCCACTCTTGCCTGTAATAATAGGGTTGAAGTGCATGGGGAGGATCATTGTCGTATTATCACCTATCAGTCAATTCGTGATAGTAGAAAAAGACCGAAGAGCGGCGATCCAGGTCAGCTAGAAATTCTCGTCCATATTAACCGACCATGGGCACGAGCTGTAAGTTCCCGATTCAATTGTCGGTAAGCAAGAGACGGGTTGCACGCTTCATAATGCGGTTTAATATGGCTGGCAAGGAGCGTTTAAGCTGACGCATTGGCTGTTTGCCGGTGGGCCTGGGGTGGTCTGAGCCATACGGGGCATGCGGCTTCTAGGTGCGCGTCGGGCCGCAAGGGCTATCCCGCCTAGGAAGGGAAGGGGTTTGAAGGGAGATAATTTTGGCCAACCCGGCAAGCCGCGTCAAGTCTGCTTCACGTGAAAGGAATCCAGGACCTCCTTGAATGGGCAGGAGCTGCAGCTCGGTAGCCTGTTGTCCGGTGAGGGATGCGACCCATCGATAACGAATTGCTGACATGGGGCAAAGCTTGGTTGCAATATGCCTCCTCAGGGGGGCGTTATTATGTGTCCAGCCTTGTCGTATGCTCTGGAATTCTAGCAGTCCACCGTATGCCAGTCGCCCAGAGTTGATGCTCAGCCTGCAGCAAGTGTGATGCGCTAATAGATCCTGGCGATGTGTAGTGTAGGGGGCAGGGTGTGCATTGACACGACGCAGCTATCTGGAAGTAGAAGTTAATGTTTGCATAACTACGTCCACCGACACGACCTACATACTGCGATGAGTTGTGATCGTTCTATTAACACTCTCAAAATCCATGTATTTGGCCATATGAAGATCATGAGGAAGGTGTTGTCGCTATGGAACTGTGTACTTACCAACCTGAACTGTGAGCTCAGTCGAGCGGAGCTGTTGAAACCCCTGTCTGGGAACATGCCCCAGCTCACGAGAGGTACTGTAATGTAGCGCAAACTGGCCTATCAAACCCCAGCCCTTGTGCTCGCCAGTCTGTTCTTAACTTCTTTTTGGTGTCTCCAAAGGTGATCAGAGATCGGCCGAACGTCAAGTAACTAGAAACGGTCTCTGTATCCGTGATTGAAGTGAAGAACCCCCAAGCGGTGAGTGGTTCTGTACTTGATGGCCAGTCGTAGGGTCTGTATGACCATTGTAAGAAGACTGCATATGGCGATCTGCTCCCCTCGGTGTTTCTGATCTCTGCATAGGTAAGCACTCACATGACCAAGACGAGCTGCAGCGACAGGGAGTATCGAAGTGGTCGGACATTGACAAGTCAAATTGGTGCAGATTCCCGCATTCAGAACCTTTCCAGAAACGCGACAAGATGATATTAGCAATGGAATGGATAATGTACCGCGTTTAACTTAGGGGTACATCCATGGCTGATCGCCATCGTCGCCTTCTGTTGGCGACTTTTGGGTCCAGAAAGAACGGCGAAGGACCACAAACCGGTACGCAGCTAAGCGAAGCGCGACGGTGCAGCCCGTGAAGATAGACAGGCAAGTGAGGTTCTGGATAACTCGAGTTGTGCGATAAAAATTAATATTCGTGAAAGTTGCAACCTTAATAAGTTGGCATGAGGAGAGGCTGACACAGGACTGGCCTAGCCTAGAGGTAGGTAGGTAGTGGCAGAAAAAGTGTTCTCTAAAGCTTGGGTCGCCAAAATAAAGTAGCCTGGCTGTTGCTTTGAACTCGCATAAAGTGACCAAATTATTTCATCTCTTGAGCTCACGTTTTCTGACACTCTGATGTTACCTAGACGAAGTGTGAGTTAGTACCTAGAGAATCGCGCTCGCCCGTCCGTACGTGGTGGGAGTAACAATTTGGGAAAGAACGTTTGATTTCTACGCCAACTGCCACCTACCAATTGTTCGCTGGGATCAACTTCTCTGTATAGCACCTGCCGCGGATAATCTAACCATCTTTACAAATCTATTTCTTACACTCAAAATCTCTTTGTGAGTTCTTTATATAATTAACTCTCGGCGCCTGCCACATTCTCCGCATTTGCGTATTTGACAGAGACATTTCATTCTCTCTGCTTTGCTAAATGTGAAAGGCGCTTTTTCGTGGTTTTTTTTCCTTCTTCTTATTCTTCTTCTTTCTTCTTATGATTTCCTCTCTTTTCTTTTTCTTTTTCTTTTTTCACCCGTGCAAAATCGCAACGCCCCGTCCTACGAAGACACAGATACCAGTTACAGTACCTATACCTATCAAGATTCTCCACGATCAAGGTCTAGGCCGTTTGGTTAAGGATAAGAGCGATGGCTCACGACCGCCCCGTACTGGAGTAACTTGCAGTTATAAAAGAACGATACCAGGACGTTATATCAAATCAACATTCCCAAGAAATTCAGCTGCGAAAAGGACGTTCTGCGATTCCCTTGCAACTAGGGGTATAAAGAAGGAATTTGACCGACGAGGATAGGGGATGATGACCTTGAGAGGGATTAAAGCAATGCTTTGACGGCTTCTCATGCGGGTTTAGTGCACGGCCATGTCATGTCATTTCATTGATTGGCGCGATGCATACCTCACCACCACACGGGGAGGTAGGCAGGCCAAAGCAAAATAGATGGCCAATGCTGACCTGACCTACGAGACAGTTGTATGATACGCACGACAAAAAAAAACAAAAACTAGCAAGTGAGACCTTCCCTCTGCAGTACAGCACAGCACAGCAATGTACTGTACTGTACAAACATGGACAAGGGAGCGGGCCTGGCACTGCGACCAAAATGGATTACATGACGCCCACAAGTACAATTTACAATGCTACACTCCATGGTGCCGCAATACTGCATCATAACTATGTATCCGTATCCGTACAGGCTGTTTGTATTAACCAGAAAACCTGGGGTTGGTTGATGTCAAGATTGACATGGCGGCAGCTTGCGCTTGCACTTGCACACACGCCATGCTCGCTTGTCACAATCTGAACTCCATCCCAGAGACCCACTACGATTGGCCGGCTCAGTCAAGGCTCGGTCCGCCAATCGCACACGTCGAACTACTGTCACGTGAGACAAAGCTCATGCGGAAGACCCCTGCGGGCTCGGGTAGGCTGCATGTCTCCCGCTTTCAGTCCCAGTTTTACTCGGGTGCCGTGGCTTTAATAGTCGGGCCGCCATACCTTAATAAGACAGGCGAGGTTACCGTGTCATTTTATTGCCCGTCGACTTGCGACATTGATGTGAAGGGGGGGTCTATCAAAAGAAAACAAAAGAAAACAGAAGAAAAGGGGAAACAAAAGCCACATACAAGACATGATCAGTCATATTTGTTTCTTGATTTGGATCAAACTTGGCGTGTCCCAAACGTCTGGCTGCCGGGCCGCAAAAAGCACTGCATGCAGAACGCGAGTTTTCATTCAGCAAGGGAGACCAAAAATGAAAAAGATGAAAAAGAAAAGAAGAGCAAGAAAACAACCAACTTACCTGGGCCTTGTAAGGATTAACAGCAGTTGCAGTTGAGTCCATCCATCAAAGCCTGCCACGTCGCAATTTTACGGCGCGGCACGGTCGCTGGTCACCTTGCGCCATCCCGGGCTCCATGCATGTCATCCTACGCCGCCAACTAAGTACAGTAACTCCGTGCTGTCTGTACATGTACCGTATGGATTGTACCGTACCTACGGCATCTCCTGTACAGTGTGAATTTTTGTACCGGGGTATGCGCATGAGCCGATTTCTTTTCCAATACTGGAAGAGAACCCGCCGTCAGCCAGCCCCTTGTTGAGACCCCTGGTCGGCAGACAAGAATGTCCATTAATTAATTAATTATTCTTTTGCATCAGCTCACGGTCTTGCTGCGACTTGTCAATCTCATCTCATCTTATGACAAAATCTGATACAAAAGCATAAGAACGAGATGCTTCTCATCCACGCCGTCTGTACGCGGCGCTCCAGAACAAGACTGCAAAAAGCAAGTGCAATGCTGTGTACAGGTACTCGATCTTCCGCACCACGAGACCTCGCCTCCATGCACGGCAGCCTGCAGGCTGAAGAGTGCGCGTTGGCCTTGCCTAGAGTACCATTTATTGTACGATGAGGCAGGCCCCCTTGCGCGAAAACACGCCCCAAATTCATGCTTGTTTGCTTTGTTGAGTGTACCTCGCGTTTTGATATTGCAGCATGCGTCTTGAGGCTTTGTCGTAGCCCTACTACTCGACCTGAGAAGTGCGCTCTCAATATCTGCACGGCATATTCATCGTCTGAGCCAGCCCTCGTGGGCTTGAACCCACGCTTAGGGGCTCAACAGGTATCCGGTGATACCAGATAGAAGGCAGTGCCGAATGGTGACGAGCCTTCGGCCACTGTAATCCTGAAATTGTTGGAACCCAGAGCGCCGTGATATGATCATGGTGACAAGATGGACGACAAGACTCATGAGACGGTGATTCTTGTTCCTAAGTCGCCTTTAAGTAAAGTCCTTGGTTTAATCTCAACATGACCATCTTGCTCACTTGCTTTGCTATTAGCTACTCAGGTTTTAGTACAATAGTGTTGAAATTATCCCTTGCAGATTCGGCGATCAAGGTTGAGCATGATGAACCTCCCGGGCTTTGCGCACACCAAGGCTCTATCTCTATCACTCGTGAAATCAACGCGCAGGGCGCTGTACGCAAACGACATATGTACGGCTACACCCGGATGTGACAATCTGGGTGGTTGCATTTACACAGGTACCGGTACTATTTGTGCCGTCCCATCCCATGCACCAACCGTTGGCGGACCGGCGCGCTCGTGCAGCCGTAAGGATTATCCGCAACTCGATTGTGATCTGAGCCAGCCGTCACTTTATCCAGTCAATTGATTGAGTTATGGGCATTGTAGAGGACTGCGTTGCACAATTCATTGCATGACATGGAAGTTGAGAGATCTGATTGATATCCTATCGATTCCGGCTACGAATGGGTGCACCATGATACAGGTATAGTTACAGGTACAGCGCAGGGGCATCAAGGGCGCTAGGTACGGTATCTGTATTTTGTTTACTCTCGGGGACTTCAGATGCGGGGCCTTTTCTTTCCCTCCAAGTTGGATCGCGGAGATATCCAATACCTTCCTTGCCTTACTCATAAGTCTGCGACACGACGTAACTGCCCGAAAACTCCCCGCTCCAGTTTGTATAAGATGGCCGAACTGGACAGACCACAGATGTTTGTCTAACAAGGCAGCAACCAAATTTGACTTTGTGAAACCACAATCCATCTCTCAAGAAGCACAAGTTTGTTTTTATGAGACAGCACTTGTTTCTTGTCTTGCACAACCTGGCCTCTATTGCATTTGGCACCAACAACAATCTTGTTACAATGACTGATATCGTATCCGAGAACCAGGCTTACTTTGGGTAAGTAAAGACCCTTTTCGCACATCTGGGGGGGTTTGACTTGACCATGGAAACGCGGATCGGTACACGGGCTTGATGCCATCATGTGTTGTGCTGTGCTGCGCGGTTCAGTACATTTGATCGCTAATGCGGTGCAATCACAGCAAGATCGCCAACGAGTACGACCAACGCAATGCCGACGCGATCGTGCATCTAGAGCGCCTTATCCAGGAGAGGATCCCCTTGATTGGCTTCAAGCAAGGAGGCAGATTGCTGGACTACGCGTGTGGTACTGGCATGTTGTCAAGGGTGAGTAGTTCTTGTATAATAAAAAACGACTGCAATAACTGAGTACAAGCTAACGATGCGCTACAGGTGCTGGCACAGCATATAAATGAGGCTATTGGCATTGACCTTTCTGAGGATATGGTTGGTGTGTATAACGCTCAAGCTCAAGATCAAGTCAGTGACACCCTCCAACAGAGACTGCAAGCTGTCTGTCGCTGAACATTCTGGACATATCCTGACAAGACGCAGGGCTCTTCTCGACAAGCCTATCAGGGCAACTTGGCTGATCCCACAGATGCCTCTCCTGCACCCTTCGCAGACGCCAAATTCTTCGACTTTGACGTTGCAGGCGTAGGACTTGGCTTTCATCACTTTGATAAGCCCGATCTGGCATCCAAAAGACTGGCTGAACGCCTCAAGCCTGGAGGTGTACTCTTCATTATAGATTTTGTCGCTCACAAGATAGATCCCAAAGATGCTGCAAAGCGTGGTATTGCACACCATGGCTTCTCAGAGGGACAGATCAAGGATATGTTTGAGGACGCTGGTCTTACGGACTTTGTTTACCAAGAGCTCCCAGAGCCCATTACGTTTAACGATCCGATGGGCCACAGACATGGACATGTACATGGACATGGTCACAGTCACGGATCTGGTACTGGACATAATGGTGATCACATGGGCGATAAACATGAGCATGCAGAAGGGCATGGTCATGGGCATGGGCAGAACAAGAGTCATTCTATGACCAAACAAGTATTTATCGCCAGGGCATCAAAGCTCCGATGAGCTTATAGGTGTACCTATACGATGCAATCGAAGGCACTTGATTTGGAGGACTCTGAAATCTAGCGATTTAATAGGTCAGACAACGTCTCAATGCTATGTTTTCTCACTCAATAGGCTTGGAGGTTCAGCTACTGCAGTAGTATTCTACTTCGTTAGGGCCGGTCCAACAATCTTGATACCGTCGTAAGAGCCTAGCACTGTACCCTACAATGCAGGTGACAGTGTGTTGTCCTCCAATTATCCATGTGTAGGGAAGCTAACGCCTCGTGCGATCGTCTATGTACATGACAGTACATCACCACCGGGCACTGGAATGACATCTGCACTCAATCTCGTATCTCAAACCCAATTGCAATCCAGAAACGGTCTAACTTATTCAGAAGTCCGGTCATGGTATGGAAATACGGCCGGTTATGCTTGGAGGCTACTACCAGTCCGGCGGGTGTTGTACAGCTCTTGCTCTGCTAAGTTGTAGTACATAGACCCAAGTCAATATTTGAATAACCTCACTTCTGAGTAGCCCCGTGGTACACCCTTCCTCCAGCTGGCACGTCCCGTTCCGCTCTTACAGTCTGCCGAGAAAAGTTTGTTCATGATGCGGCGTGCGAACATTCTTCATCCGGCAATAGCCAAGATACTTTTGCTATCGAGGGATGCGGTGAACTATGCTTGGCACATTACTCTGCGTAAGCTATGCGAAATTAGACTTGACGTCTTAGAGCTGAGAGGACAGACTCCAGAAGGAGGGAGGCACTGGCTCGTCCGGTGCGGCGCGATCCGGTGTCTGGGAATGAGAGAGGGATGTCATGTGCGTGCCGCTCTTTTCAGCCTCATCCGTGCTTCCAGAACGCCCACTCACGGGGGCGACTGAGTTGTGCGACGAGGCGTTGTGCTATCATAGCGTTTCGCTACACGCCCGTCATTACAGTGGCATGCGGGTTGATGAATAAAGGGCGGAAGTGAAACACATTCGAATGTTGAAGGCGGTCACACCGAACGGAGGTTTAGTCATTTCCGTCAACAACGCCAGCATAAGTACAGTAGGTCCTCTATCTCGAGACCTGGCGTTGTCTGTGCGAGGCCAGCTTCGATTCTTGAAACATTTGTTGGTGGTGGAATGACTGAGGTAATGTTATGTTAGGGTCTGATCGTTGGGAGATTAGGTATTGCCATCTCCGGACTAGGTTGACTTGGCTTACGGTTGGTGCAGGCGATCTCAAAGAAAACATATCATTAAACGACTGGCTCTATAGTCTAGTAATCTATCAATTGTTAGGGCATTGAGATGGCTAATTATCTTGGCCGTCAAGTTCAACCACAAAAGCACCACCCAGCACGAGAGCTGGCTCTTCAATTCTATGGTGCTCATAGCTATAGCAGCGTTAGCTGAAGCAACAGGTTCGAAATGACCATGCTGTAACTTACCTGAGGGTTCCGACACCGCCTGCTTCCAGCAAAAAGGTTGGGCCTTCGTGTAAAGCGTAGCCGGCCCATCTCATGGCGAAAGCGCGGAGGATGTGTCCATGAGCGACAAGTAAAACGTCGCCACACTGGTTACTTCCCTTGTCCATAGCTGGCTTATGCCATTTCTCCCGAATCTCTTCGATCAATTGGTCGATTCTTCTGGTGACGTCGTTTGGACTCCTAGTTGGAGTGTTAGACTTGGGGAAATTCATTGCTGAAAGATATAATAGTAGTATAGGGTAGGTCGCATGCTGTCGTACTTACTCTCCGCCGGGGCAGCCGTCCTTCCAAATATCCCAGGACCCTTTGATTCCTTGTTCGGCTCTGATTTTGCGAATATCAGGAGATGTGATGCCTTCATAGTCACCATAATCCCATTCCCGGATATATTCAGTTACTTCAACCTCAGCTTCACACTGGAGACCGGTACCATTGGGGGAGCCATGTGGTGTCCACGGAAGAGGGCGGTTCAGCCCAAGGTTGAGCAGCTCAAACGTGCGCTGAGCGCGTCTCCGGGGAGACACATATCTGTAAGACATATCAGCTTGGTCATAGACAGAGTGACGAGGGTGAAAGCAGCGGATAAGTGGTACGGCTAACGAAGCGTATCTATGAGTTGAAGAAACGTATCGACAAGATCAGGATCCAGATGAAAAGCACCAACACACCAGAGCACCGATGCTTGCTCGAAATAGAACAGAAGTAAGGGAGAGTGACTCACATATGAGCGATCTTCTTTGGAGCAATAAGACGATCTGGGCCAACAAGAGCCTTTCCAGTTGCTCTTACACGCTTCTCACCGTTGGCAGTGAGAGGAATATCAGTCAAACCAGTATGGCGACCATCAAGCGACCACTCCGTCTCGCCATGGCGAACAAGGAAAACGCGTGGGGTCGACATGATTTAGTGCTGAGTGATGGGTTGAATAGCTCACTCAAAGCCTGGCCAGAAGAACAGTGAGAAAACCCTCCGGGTTGTGCGGAACTGTCTGACAAGGCCTTGATTGGGTTAACACGATTATTTAAATAAAGGGTAGGAAGATGGTCTAACGGTAATATGGCCTGAGATGGGGGGGATTAAACGAACCACGCTCGAAGGTTCAAGAGTCGGAAGATAACGTTGAACAAAGCAGAAGAGAGGGCCTGCTATTGCTCGCACATGAAAATCGTGTCAAAGATGGAGTATTTTACAAGAAGAGGTTCGAAAGAAACAAAAGAAGAGGAAAAGAGAGCGATGGGGACCAGGAAATATGGAGTATCTCCAATCTTGTTTTTGGTGTTGCGATGGATGGATGGATTACGTTTGAGTGACAAACCCCGCTGTACCATCAGTCAGGGAAGGTCCCCCGGGGGAGGGGCAGTCACCGTCCAACGCATCCCGTCCATGTGCCTCTTAATAATTTGTTTACCAAGACTAGATGGCAGTTGTAATCCAGTGAATGGAGACCGCTTGACGTTTGTAATGGCTGACAGTGGGTAACGCTTAAGGGTATTTCGGGTAATGCAGCTTCTTTTCTTGGAGAATCATTCAGAGCTCGAACAAGCAAGTTGACCGCTTACAGAATGCCGATCGGGAATGGATATTAGGTAGGTGCTTTTACATCGAATGGGTTGGATATACAGCCAGTTGTAGCTTCCATTCTCTTCAATCAGCTCACCTACCCGCCTCGACAGACTCGAGCTCTGAATCAAACTTTCCAATCTTCCTAGAACTCTATCATACCTAGGTACCTAAGCACCCAGGTTTATCCTCTAAAATAAATAGACCTCCTATAAATATCGAAATAATGCCATCAAGAAAAAAACTTGAATTTCTCATCAAATTTCTTTCCTTCGCTTCTCCTGTGACATCAGCGAAACTTCACTCCCCCGCGATGCCCCTCCCCGCTGTAGCTTCAGCTGCATCTTGCTTAGTCAGAACCGTCACTAATCCTATACCTATACCATTGCCAAAGATCCACCCGGCGGTCGCCCCCATCAATCTCCGCGATGCCGACAATTCTTCCTCCGTAATCCGGCACCGGTCCGTCGCCGAAGTTCACCAAGATCCGCCGCCGCCGACTCTTTCAATCGAGCTCAAGATTACCTCTCCCATACTGGAACCACCATCTGTACCTCCGCCGTCACGACGTAGGTTGGGCTCGACGGTGTCCAGAACTTCGATAACAACTTCGGTCTCTTCAAGCTACTCGCCTCGACAGCGTAAAGAGCTTTCAAAGCAGGTCTGGCGGCAGTATTGGTGACGTCTGTGACCCAATCACGCGAAACGGCCTACTATTCAATATACAATGGCTGTTCATCAGTGGACACGGCAGGAAAAGTTCAAACGTGGTGTCTGGGCTGTTGCCTTTGCAGCATGCATTTTTGCCGGAACCATCACCGGCGCACAGCTTAAGACAGATAACGAGAAGAAGGAGGTAGGGAATTGCCCATCACTCTCCTAGGAATTACCTACTAATGATTGGGACAGGCCATTCATGAATTTCGCGCAACCTCACCCAACGAGCAAATCGCTGCCTTGCTTTCTCAAAGAAAGTCTTTAATTTCGCAAAAGGCAGTTCTACAAAGAAAAATGGATGCTTTTGACCTTCGTGTTAAAGAACGCGAAGCTGAAAAAGCAAGAAAGGACAGCGACTCATCATAGCGACGACCTTTGAGTTGATGCTATTGTACTATCATCTTGTAACTCTTATGAATATTGCATTAGAGCCTGGGTACAGGTGTTGGCGTTACTGGGTAGAAACGGGGAGTTGGTATCACTGGAGCAGAGGTTCGTGTGACCAGACATGAAAGATGAGCAAACATGGGCGTGCCAAATATTCTGTCGGTACATCAACAACGTTAAAAGTTATATCTTGTTAATTTGGTGTTTATTTGCTATGCTCTCCCTTACGCCGGGCTGATCATGCCATCTTCCTGTCCTGTTGACTCGACAATTCCCCGCCTGCCTGTGCACAGGTAACGAGACCCTTCTATGTACGCCGTGATCGCCTATTCAATTATCGTGCCTACTCCACAACACCCTCGGCAGAGGGCAAAGGGATGGCACGGTAAAGGAGAATCAGAGCCGAGTGAGACTCACCGCCACCGGCGAGAGTGTCAATTTTCTCGGCTTCCACTTCTGTCACCTTGTCATCGTTGAACCACCACCATTTGCCATCCTCCTCACCCTTCTTGCCAGTCTTGGGGTCAACAGGGGCAGACTTCTTGACGTAAGAAGTGTAGTGCCCGCTGTCTGCGCTGGCACCTTGATGTGTTACAACACCTCTGAGTTCGTAAAGACCAGACTGGTTTGCGCCATCGTCGTTGCGTAGGTCGTGGTTGATAAGTGCATTTAGCTCCTTCTTGGCCTCGATAATAGAAGCGTTTCTCTCAGCCTCGATATCGGCATCCGTTTTGTACGTTTCGCCCTCCTCACCCATGACGGTGTCTCCATCCGCTGATTTCTTAGCGTCCTCCTTCTTCTCCTTCTCGGTAGGGAGACCAGCACCGCCAGGAATATCGCCAACATCTTGGTCGTGCGTCTTCTTACGTCGCTTGCGAGCACGCTCAATATCCTCCTCGTCCTTGCGAATCTCGCGAACCTTGTCGCGCACAGGAATGAGAGCGTTCTTCAGCTCATCGGAACAGAACTCCACAATGTCGAGCTCCTTTGGGAAAGTGACCTTTCGCATAATCTTGGCCTTTTTCTGCGTCTCGCGCTTCCAGAAGAAGCGCACAAAGTGCACAGTCAAGTATTTAGGAGCACGAGAAATCTTGGAAGTCTTGGTGTAGGTGGCATCGCGGCCTAGAACGTCCGACTTTTTCTCAATCTTCTCCTTCAGTGCGGCAAGAATACCGTCTCGCAGATGGTTCGTAGAGCTATCGATGTGGCAGTTGAGCTTGGCGAAGCCCTCTTTGTTAATGATGGGCTGTTCGCCCCCGTTGCGAGCTTCTTCCTCATCGCACTCCATTACCGAAGAAAATTCACCGGACATGTACTTTTCCACAAAGGATGACTCGGGCGTGCTCTCGCCACCCGTGATTCGGAGCTTCTGGTTAAGTTGCTGCACAATCTGTGACCAAGCCTCCTCTGCGTCCTGCTGGGCATACCCTTGTCCTGTCTTGGACTTTTCCGCAAATTGAGGGAACACGGCTCGTAGAGCGCTCAGGAAGTTCATAGGAGGAAAAGAATCTTGTGTTTCTCCCATCCTCTTGTACAGGTTGGAGAGTTGAGATGCAAGGTCCATGTTGGGGCCTGTCATGACGAAGTTGCTGCTGCTGCCACTGTCGGGACTGTACTTGACTAGAGCATCTTGAAGTTCGGGAATCAAGCGGAGAGTCTGAAGGGTTGAATTAAGATAGCATGTGTTTCCGAGGTTGATGAGACCCGCAGGGGTCGCACCAACTTGTTGGGCTTGCTCGGCCTCCGTCATGTCCTCGACAAACTTGATGGCCTCCTTTGGTCGAACAAGGTCGCCACCTCCTGCACTTGGAGTGCCCATCATCATGATGACCTGGCCAGGCTTCAGGCCGAGCTTGCTCATGTCGGCATCATCCTTGAGCTGGCCACCCTTAATCAAGATCTTTTGACGTTCAGGTTCCACATTGGTCAAGCTGAACATTTGGAGCTTGAAGTCCTCGCCGGTGGAGCTGGGATCGACCTCGACATCGTGTTTTTTGCCCTGGTGTTTTACCACGACTGGCGGAGGTTAGCAGTTGTTTCTGCAACGGAGTTGTCGAGGTGCGGCGCAGAGTAATAACTGACCTGAAATGGTCGACATGGTTTTGGTTGACCGGAGCTTGAGTTCGAGGTGGGGTACAGTGAGATTGTGTCGTCGAGGAAAGAGGATGCCGTCTTTTCGCCTTCTTTTCACAAATACCAGGGTTACAAAAAGAGATTGAAATGAAAGAAGGAAGACGAAGGATCAGGATGTCATTCCCGTGCTCGAATGTGTCGTTTGTAAGGGACGAGGCGTAGAAGATGCTAGAGGTGCGTCACCGAGTGGTACCTGGAGGAAGGCGAATCATTAGTGGGGAAAGCGGTGTGCTTCGAGCTGTGGCTAGAGACGAGACAAGCCACAGAGAGCTCTTGAGGGTCAAGCTCTCTCCAAAGTTACCCCATTACAGACGGCCCCACCGGAGAGGGAGACGTCAGGCATTAGGTAGGTAGGTAGCGACGCCTCATTAAGAACTGCGCCTCACGTCGTTGAAGCTCCAACCTCCAACGTCAACATCAACGTCGACCGACCCCGCCGAGCTCCGTATTCTCCGTCAACATCTCGATACGTGCTTCTATCGGACAGTTTAGACCGTCCTAGGACGTGTTTCTCGCCATGGTAGAACCTCATCGTCCTCTTATGGACCTGACCGCAAGCTGACAGCTATCCCCCGCTTAGTCTCAATCCCTCCGACCTTACCTGCAATGCGTACGCAGCAGCTTGACCGCCGCGCTCACCCTATCCAACTTTGCTTCTCAAACTGCCGAGAGACACAATGTCCCTGAGATTGAGGCACAGACATCTCCAGAGGTCCTCCTGCAGCCATTGACAATTGCGCGAAACGAGAACGAGCGTGTCTTAATCGAGCCCAGCATCAACTCTGTTCGCATCAGCATCAAGATCAAGCAAGCCGACGAGATTGAGCATATATTGGTACACAAGTTTACAAGATTCTTGACGCAACGTGCCGAGTCGTTCTTCATTCTGCGGAGGAAACCTATCAAGGTCAGTCACAGGCCCTACCATGTCATGCTATCAACGCACCCCTAACTGACGCTGTTATAGGGCTATGACATTTCTTTCCTGATAACAAACTTCCACACTGAGGAAATGCTGAAGCACAAGCTTGTCGACTTTATCATTCAGTTTATGGAGGAGGTTGACAAGGAGATTTCCGAGATGAAGCTATTCGTGAGTATCAGACCGTAGTGTAATGTCCACTGATACTGACCTTACTCCAGTTGAACGCTCGAGCACGATTCGTAGCCGAGTCTTTCCTTACACCTGTGAGTACCCCGCTAATCAAAGCCGCAGCGGCTTCTTTAGACGATACTGACTATTAACAGTTCGACTAAATCTAAACCCCTCAGCTGGCTTGAGGCTTGGAGTTCGCTATGGAGTTCGCTTTGGAGTAGCGGCTATCGCAACGCTCTTTTGGACAGGCAAAAGCTACCGACCAGGATGGAATTGAACTGGAGAGATCCTGAAGCGAACTTCATGCTGTGGTGAGCAGGAAGGTTTAAGATAACGATATTACCTAGACATAAACTTTACCGACCATACCGAATTGAAATGCGAATCTTTCTGGAAGCAACCATTACTCTTGTTGAAAAGAAACGCCCGTATAATTGGGCAAGGTACACAGGCAGGTAAGCAATGCCTCTATTGAGGCCGGCTGTTGATATAATTCTGTTATTGTGGGTAAAAGGCTGGATTGTCGGAATGGGGCCTGCTTCGTTTTGAGCATCAACCCCTCCATTGTAGACCGAGTATCAATCCCTTAGCTATTATAGTTCACCAGCTTCATTCATTATCATGACCGTAATTTCGTTTGCATTTGCATTTCTGCTGTTGCTTCATGTGTTATTGGGCACTGCTGAACTTATCGGTCCCAACGGCGAACTAATCACTGGCAATGAACTGCTATCCCTCATCTTGTTTTCTAACACTGCCGGTAACTGCCAATCACTGTTAGGAAATCCCGGGAGAAGAACTGCTTTGTTGCCTTGAAGAAACAATCGTTCGCTTGTTTCGCACCCCTGCTTCTTCTTTTTCCAACTCCTTCACAGCTCTCATCTCCCATCTCTTAAACCCTCCGTTTCAGAATCCAGTGCAGCTTTTGACTTCTCGAAAGCAGTCGCTAGACTGATTCAACCTTGTTCTTCTCCGAGCTGCTAACCTCTTGCATCCGCCACCTCTCTATCCTTCAACACCCCTACCCTCTTTCGACCGCACGTATCCTCAAAGCTGCAACCCACAACCGTCACAATCTAGAATACGAGATTGTCACCGCAGACGGACATCGGAGTGACTGTTGCGTGACCTCCAGTGCTGACCTTCCAGTGGTTTTCACCTGGTTACCCCAATCATCCTAGGTATCCCCATCCTCTCACGCATTTGCTGTTTTTTTCTTTCACGTTGCAAATTTGGGATTTTCAGCATTTCAGCCTCCCGCACTACAACGCTAACTTCGAGAAGCAATTCAGGTTCCTAAGCCAAGCGCTTCTTCCCGTTCTTCAAGTCTTAAGCTTTCCCTTCCCCATTCTTCTCCTTTTTATTGCCTCGGCTCTGTTTCTGATTTCGAGCCTCGAGGCGTTGGGGTCATCAGAAACGCACATCTTAGGCACAACCAAGTCATTGCACCAAAAATCCCCTACTCGCCATTTGCTAGCTCTTTTGAGTTGTCTTCATCCTACGCTGTGATCGCTTTATTGCTGCATTCACCTCTGCGAATGCTCTGGTCGTTGAAAGGTTATCAACTGTTTCCCTGATTTCTTCTCTTTTCCCCCTCGACAAACCTTCTGGCCGTCAGAGTTTAAGCATTCCGTTCAGCCTCAACCTCACACTCAAGGCAAACAATTTATCCTAAGCACCAAATCAAAACCCAGTTCCAGTTTACACATCGTCTTGTGTCCCTGATCATACCAGATATTTGAGGGTACATTGTATTAATGGTAAGCTCCTGAATATCCTAGTCAACGCCGACAATTTGTTGATAATATATCCATTTCTAGCCCTGAGACTCAGACATGTCGAATCACTCTGAACAGTTCTTGGGCCAGTCCAACACCCACCATCCCCAGAAGGCCCAAGGAAGTTTCGCCGTCCAGCATCCGGGCCCCCTTTCTTCTAACCCGCCTTTCGGGATCCCTTCTTTCCAACACAGGCCCGGTCTGTCTCCAAACACTTCTGGCTGGAACAATCCCAAGTCTTCTATGCAAGCAAACCTCAACTCGAACTCATGGATGCCCTCGGCTCACCAGTTCCTCAACAATACCCTCCAGGCCAGTGGGTTTGGCGATGTGCAAGCCGGTACGGAAACAATGGGCAAGCTCTCCCATGATGATGGAACTGTATCTAATATCCCCGAGCCACCCGTTGCACCCCCAAATAGCCCTGTGCAGGGTATTTCCCACCTCGCTATCCCGGTTATGCCGCTCGACTCATGTGCTGTGGTCCCTTAGATGGGAGGCCAAGCTCAAGGTACCGGTAACCATATAGTCAATGGCAATGAAGCTGTCAACGTTGCGGTCAACGGACCTGCCCCGGCTCTCACCAGCAACACTCAGTATTTTGTTGCCAACGGCTCTTCACAGCCGATGTCAAGCGGATTCACCCAAGGAATCGCTATCGTTTCGAATGGTGATCTTCAAGGCCTTGGGAGCTCGGGCGTTGCTAACCGACTCCCTCACGGAGCTCAGCTTTATGTAAGTCTACAGTCGTCCTCAAATCCTTATGAGAAATGTTTTAATGTACTTGTCGCTAATTTTGGGAAACTTTAGCCCAGTCGACCCGTCCAGAACACCAGTTCTCACTGTGTCGAACCGACTGGCCTGATGTCTCCTCCCTATGGTCACAGTTCGACAGTCCAACCCGGAAGCCAGCATTCTGCTCGTTCCGAAGCTGCCACTGGCGCTCAGCAGTTCTACACTCCTGTGGCGCCCTCCCAACACCCAAATGGTTCTGGCCTGCCTCAGAGTGTCTCCTTTCACTCTGGCCTCTCCCTAATGAGTCCCGTTCACACTCCTCATCATCTAGGCGGCGAACGCATGAATGGCTCGATCTCTACTCCCAACTCGGGCCCCAATCACCATCTCACTGAACCGCGTAACTACGCGCCCCGAACATCTGGACAGCCAGTTGACAGTTTGCCTCCTCCACGATTCAACTTGGATTTGCAGACCATCCCCGTCGCTCACCATGCCTCACCTCGAGACCCGTTTGGAAGCCCTGAGCGTGTTGAGCCGAGTGCCTTGATTCCATTCCCAAGCCTGCCTCCCCCTGCTGTCCAGCAAGCCATGCTCACTGCTGCGATCTCAGCGCCATTAACCAGCAACAGATCTCACAAGCTATGTGAGCTGACAGGCACCTATTCAGGTCTACCCACTCTGGAAACCGCTATGAGCTCTGACTTTTTTCCATTCATGAGCGGCCCAGGATCTACAAAGCCATCTACTGCTGGCGTTGTTCGCCTCAAGAATGTAAGTTCTCTTTACCATCCTGGTGTTTGTTCTGTTTTAATAGTTCTAGATTCCGTTTTCTACCAAACGTTCCGAAGTTGTTGCCTTCATTGGCCGTAATAGCCGGATGCTGAACGATGGTGACGAGCCCATCCACATCATCATGGACCGGGCCACGTCCAAGACCATGGATGCCTTTGTGGAGTTTGTGACAATGGAGGATGCTATGCGTTGTGCCGAGAAGCACCACCAGTATACTCAGGTTGGCCGTATCAGCCGTTTGGGTGAACGACCTGTCGAGGTCGAGTTGTCGAGCCAAGCTGCTCTTATGCAGGAGCTCTTCCCTCTTGCTCGTGGCGTTTTCTGGGACGGTGCCAACCCCCAGGTCCTTCCCACCAACAACAACGAGCCTTGGGTTAACTTCAAGGGCTTCATCTCTCCTGAGGAGATGGTGATGCTTGTCAAACATGTAGAAGTTCCCCATCGATCACCTTTCTCCAAGGAGTGTCCCCAACGCCCCTATGAGTGTCTCATCAGCACGCTGCGCAAGTTTCCTTGGTATTCCTCGAACCACGTCACGATTGCTCAACGTGGTGCCATGTATAAGGCTACCACCAAGCTTATTCGATTGCTCAGCCGATCTGTTTCACAGCAGGATGACCCCGTCAACCTTAATACTCAGCTTTTCCAGCGTGTCGTGCGAACTGCAATGGATTGCAAGGGTTTTACGATCCTTCAGAAGGACAACATTGCATTCATGGTCCAGATGGACCCCACGGAGCAGCAGCGTCGTCACGAACAGCCTGCAAATGCCAACTCCTGGGTTCATCAGTATGCCATCGCACGCAAACCAGACACACCTCTCGATCTTGTTGACTGGTACATCCGCCTAATTCGTGAGCAGACTACTCGTGACATCCTTGTCCGTCCCATCCACGAGCGTACCTCGATCCAAGAGACGCTTAAGGATACCGATGACTATTGGGGCTACTTCTACTATGAGGTCAGCTATGTCCAGGGGCCTCAATTCGACGAAATGTCTTTAGGCCATTGCGCCTACCTCGAGCTTTCTGCCATCGAGCGAATTCTAGGCCGTGCTCTCGGTTACAACTAAGTGATGAACATCTGGTAGCGCAGTTCTGCTAGCCGACTTCATATCGCTTTTTTCCCTATCTCCATTTCGGGTTTCCTTTTTGTATCTCAGCATTTCACTGCATTTGTTCAGCCGGCGACAGAAAACGCTGGCTCTTTTCCATACCCAAGACCCCACGGGTAAAGGCGTTGAGGTGTCTCGGATCATTACCTCGTCCGCTGTTTCTTGGGCCTCACTCAGCATTTTGTCCACTCGCTTCTCGGGCCAAGGCTAGAGACCCAAGGAAGACGGGAGGAAGAAGAGCTTGCGGCGCAGTAAACACGATTGACTTGATTTCGGGCGGGGATGGATGACTGCCAGGTCTGTATAAAAAGGAGCACCGGCATGATTTGAAGTTAGTTTGGGCTTGTTGCTTGTATTTTCTGGTAATTCTACAGGAAAGAATAAAGAGAAAATAGAAAAACTCTACTGGAAAAATTGAGTGATGTGTGCTCTTGCCATGAATATCACCAATGCCTGTAGCTACTACCTATCTGGGACACCTACCAATTGTCGTCTTATCAGATAACTAACTGTGGGTGTGTGCATAAAGATTAATTAATCTTGAACAGGCGGAATGGATGCTAGGGTCCAGGACTCTCGCTCCCTACTGGCAGATGCGGCCTTAGTGCTGGAAGCGACCCCTGACTTAAAGCTCACCTTGCTCCATGTGGGCGAGTTTAATTGTCATCCAATCAGAAGGTGCATCCAATGCTGTAACGGCAGTCATCTCCACTTGCCGAAACGACACATTGACGCGGGTCCCGCCTGCCCTTGGCTTCAGGTTCCATAAGGCAAGCAAGCATGGAATGGAATGGACTGATTGCGCTGTGCTGTGCTGTGCTAGTAATAAAGGGCTATACAAAAGTGAGGCTGGAAATGTATCAACGAATTTACCTACGCATTAGAAAGGACTTGCTTCTCCAACGGTCTTGTCTCTCTCAATAATACGCCACCTTCTTACTACCTACCTCAGTATTGTACCTGCCCATTTACTCTTATCTTCGTCCATTGTGTACCTTGCTTGAACTCGGTTCTTTTCTGAACAAACCAGTCCATCGACAGGAGTTTCATTTTCCCGTGTTTGTTACTTTTCCCCCCCTTGTTTATTGTACCCGACAACCCTTCCCGTTGCTGGCTCGCTCGCTTGCTTGACTTCTCATTCTCTGCCAAAAACAAATCTTTTTCAGGACCCGTGTCACAAGACTCGTCAAGTCAGGCTCATAAACAAACACCTGGCAATTTCTCACACTTTATAACCACCTAACCTCGATATTCACCGGAACTAGTCGGACTAGTCATATCCTCGTAACCTACTTAACTCATCACCACATCGCACACAATCATGACTGCTGAGCAGGATAAGAAGGGTGCCGCTGCCGTTCCTGCAGAAACTCCTGCAGCTCCCGCTGTCACTCAGCCCACCACTGAGGCTACTGCAAAGGCTGCTCCTGAGACGCCTCTGACCAAGCTTAATGGTCGCCTTGATGACATCTGCGGTAAGGCGCAACACGGGGAGATGTGGGGAGTTCAACTGTCCAACATCGACCATGTCCCTACTATGGTCGTCCTCCAGAAATTCCTGAGGGCCAACAACGATGATCCTGTCGCCGCTGAGAAGCAGCTTACTCAGGCTCTCGAGTGGCGCAAGAAGATGAACCCTACTGCATTGGTCACTCAGACCTTTGACAAGGACAAGTTCAACGATCTAGGTTTTGTCACAGTGCACAATGGCGAGAACAACAAGGAGACCGTCATTACGTGGAATATTTACGGTGCTGTCAAAAACAACAAGGTTACTTTTGGAAACGTCGAGGAGTAAGTGTCTATCCAACTCTACGTGAGAGCTTGGCTAACCATGCCAGATTTATTAAGTGGCGCGCTGCTATCATGGAACTCAGTGTCCAGAAGCTCAAACTGGACGAGGTCACGGAGCCCATCCCTGAGGGAGGCGAGGATCCTTATCGAATGATTCAAGTTCATGACTACCTTAATGTCAGCTTTTTCCGCATGGATCCTGCCGTGAAGGCTGCAAGCAAGGAGACAATCTCCGTCTTCTCCATGGCGTACCCAGAGCTGCTTGCCCATAAGTACTTTGTCAACGTTCCTGCCATCATGGGATGGATGTTCGGCGCCATGAAGCTCTTCCTTGCCCCTACCACCCTTCGCAAATTCCACCCAATGACCTCTGGCACCACTCTAGCTACAGAACTGAAGACTATTGTTCCTTCTTTGCCTAAAGAGTACGGTGGCCTTGGGCCCAGTGTCAAGGAGGGCCAAACCGTTTTGCTGGCTGATACCCATGAGGCTGGCGAGACCTCCACCAAGTCTGCTGCGGCCGAGCCTGCTGCCATTGCCACTCACTCTACCAGTGCAGCCGATGAGGCTCCCACCACCACTGAAGCTACTCCCGCTACAGAAAACATCATCGTTGCCGAGCCAGTGGTACCTTGTGAGCCGACTGCCTCTTCATCAGCTCCTACTACTGTGGAGGCCATTCCTGCACCAGTTCCCGCCCCTGTTGAGGCTGCCAAGGAGGAGACTGCAGAGAAGGCTGTTGAGCAAGCTGGCGAGAAGCCTATTGAGGAAGCTCTCGAGAAGCTTGCAGTCAACCCAGATGACGAGGCTGAGAAAAAGGAGGCCCATACTACTGCCACCCAGGTTGAGGAAAAGAAGGAGAGTGTTGTTTGAGTGACCGTGTACGAGGAGGAGGAGAGAATGGAGTGAAATACAACAAGCAGCTATGCGATCCGATACCATTAACAATACCCCTCAGCTGCTGGGCGCTACCCTAATGTGCGAAGTGTTGCCTCAAAGTTGTTTCATTCTAGATTAGATTGGGAGTCGAGACATAAATTCTATTCACGACAAGCAAAGATGCCTTGTTCCTGCAGCGCCAGACAAGGCCATATCATCCAGTGAATTTACAAGTCCCGAAAGAACATTGGTCTCACAGTAGTCTTGTCGATGCCATGGCGGCAGGCCCTCGGAGACATGCCTGTTCGGTGAATACCGTCCCTTATATCGTGAGCATTGCAAAGTCAAAAGTAACATACACACTGCATAGAGGTTCTGGTAAGTCGTGGGTGGGAAGTGAACGGAGGAATTTTTTTTGAATGGGTTTCAGCGTGGAGTTTGCGATGGCGCAGATGAGGGCCAGTCTTGGTTCAGTGGTGATATATTTGACTTTATCTTTATTCAGGAAACGTCGCGATCAGTTAAATATGGAGCAGATTCCACAGGGCAAAGTGTAAGGCAAGTTATAGGTGGTTCAGGCAATATGTAGTATGGTTATAACATATACGGATGATTGTCTTGGGTTGTGCCTGAAGTTTTAAGGGACTGAGACCTAGATGTAAAGCTCGTAACATGGGGAATCTTGGGTTACTAATATCCCAGGTCCGGATATAACGATGTTGGATAAACCTCGATGGTTGGAAAGAAGCAAGAGTTGCAAGAGATAGGAAGAATTATAGACATTCATTAGCAGCACTGCTTGTGCTGCTGCAAGGGAGTGTGAGTGTCATCTGGCGGATGAGAGGACCGATGGTGCAACATACCTACGACAAGATGCCAAGCCGTAAATGTGATAGTATTGACGCGCTTCTGATCCCTTGTGATTTCTAGAGGACTTGGTTATAAAGAAGCTCATGTAAATGCACCGTGAGCTTGCGAACTCTTACCTGTGGCGGCTAGTGTTGGTTGCTTGAGAGTCTGTGAGAACCTCAGTACCCGCCCTTTTCGGAGGTAACTCGCGCTCTGGCCCCTGAGCAATGCAACGTCACTCGCAAGAAACTTCCAGAACAAAAATTGTTTCATTCTAGAAATAAATGCTATAATCTGAATAGGCTATGAATAATGCTTCTTTGTTCGACAATCACGTCTGTGCTGGCATGTGCCACTTATAACCTGTTGGTAGCCGAGCCGTTGGGTCAATGAGGCTATATCAGGATAGGCGGACAAAGGAAACTATGAACTCATCCATTGGGGCCTTGGATTGCTATTGTTCCTCTAGTTCTAGGAATTAAACCTTTCTCATTAATTTCTGCGAAGTGCAGTGGTATCTGAGTCAGATATCGTCAAGGCGCAAAGTGGCAAAGCAGCACACGGCCAAAGGATATTCGAGACAGCATCTGTAACTCGAACAATGTCGAGTTTGGATGAGTGCAATGACTTTTTGGATACGGCCATGAGACTCGATGCGATTTTTCCCACACCATGGACAGTTTTGCAAACGGATTGCATTTACAGTGGCCAAAGTACTAAGTGTTGTGCATCTCGTCTCAGTCGGTCCATCTTTGGTTTCGGTCTAGGAAACTCGCGTTTACCTTGCCTCACCTTGAAAATCAGCCAGCCAGCCATGGCTGCCATGCTCATTCTCGCATCCAATTGCTGATTTTTTTCCCTCCTTGCCTCAACTCAACCCAGTCTAGCCTACCTACCTACCTTACTCACCATAGTAAGAGGCGCGAACTCCCTTGTCCCTCCCAACCTCCAAATTCTCTCTTCCTCCCCCTAACAACTACACCTCAATAGAGGTAGAGGGCATCTTCCGTGTATTACACTCACACACGAAGCTTTGTTCTCCACCATTAAACTCTTTATATCACTTTCAACTCTTTTTTTTTAACCCTCCTACCTTGTAACGCCCCTCATTCTATCGTGCTTTCTTGCTACCTACCTTCCTATTGTCTTACGCCCTGACCTGACCTGGCCTGGCCACTTATCCCACTTTTCCCCTACCTACATCAACCAAACGACGCGACCTGGTCAACAACGGCGTCCGTTCAACTCATCTCCAACTTCCCATCAACTCAACTCTCATCTATCCTTAGTTGTATCTCTGATACGCGTCTTCCTGCCTCGATAGCGATTCACTCTTGTTCACGTCTACTGGAAAAGGTACAGTATAAATCTCTTCTTCTCTTCTGCTTTGTGTATACCTACCTTTATACCAGCCCCGAGTCTTCCTTCCTACACATATACTTGACACTCTCCATTTTCTCGTTTCGGTCGCCGAACCTGATCCTTCCTGCCTTCCTCACTATTGGAGTACGTACCAAGCCTCCTAGTCCTCGACCTTGACCTGGCTCTTGCCTGCCCTGGACCAGTCTGGGTTGGACCGGCGCGCGCGGGGGGAAGCACCATCCACTCGCACTCAACTTAGTCGCCCACTCTCTCCTTCCCAATCCCACTCTCATCTCTGAGCGCGCCGCGTTTACTTCTCACTTCATTTACCTCTCTACACACTCCATCTTTTGCCTTTTTTACTTTTCTTCCACTAAACTATCGATTACCACATTTTCTCTCTTCTCTATCTGTTTTACGTTTTTAATAATTCAGGATCTCCGTTTCTTACACTTTTATTTATTCATTTAGTTGACCCCGGATGATATTTTGTTGCTGAACCTTTCGCGTCAAAGCCAGTCTGTTACGATTGAGACGACCTCTCGTTCTGCCACTATGGCACTCGTCTTGACCTCCGAGGGCGCCTTTGAGGTCAGCGTCACAGACGATTCTTCCTCCAATGTCGCGTCAACCACCTCTACACCACCTACTACCATTGCCGATGAAGCCAGCCTGCACTCCGAATCACCTAAGCGCGATGTCGTTCACGTTGCACTCGAGCCCGAGTCTCCTGAAGTCGCGACCATCCCATCCGACCCGATCGAACCTACGCAGTCCGCCAGCCCTGTTGATCTGCCACCGCCAGCCTCAGTGCGCTCTCGCCGCAGCCGCGTGAGCGCTCCTGTATATAACTTGGTTCAATTGAGTGGTACAGCCGGCCACGGAAAGCGACGCGCCAAAGGCGACATTGTAGCGGACCGACGACGACGACGACGAACTGTTTCTGGCCCAGTTTATTCCAACGATAGTCCAGCAACTTCCATCTCTGCTCAAGGTGCTACGCCCGAAACCATCCGAAGTGGTATTGACGCGCTCGGAGTTACACAGTCAGCCAGCAAACTCGATTCTCCGCGCACTCGTCGTCAAAGAATCTTGGAGGAAGATTTGCCAAGCAGACGTCCTTCAACGCGTCGCTCCAGTGTCATTGTGCCTGCTGTAGTTACGCCCGTCAGCAAAAAGTCTAAAGTCACTAAGCGCAGCCGCAAGTCTGTGGACAAGGTTGAGACGCCAATGTCACGCGAGCTCAGACGCTTGCAGGATACGAAAGAGTTTTCCCATATTGACGAGAAACCCGTGATTCAGAGCGTTTGGTCTAATGGAAAGTTTGTCGACCCCAAAGCTCCTGCACCACAATCAAAAAAGAAACCAGACCCAGAACCAGCCACCGAGGAGCACAAGGAAGTCGAGCCCGAACTTGTTAGCAGGCCGAGGAAGCGTAGAGTGAAGAAGTTTCTCGACAAAGGTCTTTACGCGGGCCAGGATGCCCCCATTGACATATCTAAGGGATTGACCCTGACGGAGAAGAAAAGTCTTGCTCAGTTGCCCGAGCTGATCCCTAGCGGTCGTGTCAACAAGACGATGCCCATGCCTATGTTCAATGGTCTACGCCTGCTTATTGACGGCCGCGACTTCAAACTTCCTTATCAAGTCTGCAACCCTCTTCCCCCGGGTCAACCCAAGCCCGACGAATGGAAAAAGATGACAAAGAGTAAGTTTAATAATAAGATCACAAAAGCCAATGCTAATATATTCCAGATCGGTTCATTGGTGAATCTAAGGACTACTGGCGAAAGTCGCCCCACTTCCATGATTACTCTTCCAAGTGTGTCTGTAAGCCAGAAGATGGCTGCGGAGAGAGCTGTCAAAACAGAATTATGCTGTATGAATGTGATGAACAGAACTGCAACGCTGGCAAGCAGTATTGCACCAATCGTGCATTTGCCACTCTGACGGCACGTCGCAACCGCGGTGGGAAGTATCGAGTCGGCGTTGAGGTAATCAAGACCTCTGACCGTGGACACGGTGTACGAAGCAACCGATGCTTCAAACCAAACCAGATCATCATGGAGTACGCTGGAGAAATTATCACTGAAGAGGAGTGTGAACGTCGTATGACGGAGGTCTATAAAGACAATGAGGTGAGTTTCTAGATTATTCCTCAGTTATGATTGGACCTTCATACTGACTACGCAAAGTGCTACTATCTCATGAGCTTCGATCAAAATATGATCATAGACGCCACCACAGGAAGCATCGCGCGTTTCGTGAATCACAGTTGCAACCCAAATTGCAGAATGATTAAATGGATCGTTTCCGGACAGCCGCGAATGGCCCTGTTTGCTGGCGACAAACCCATCATGACAGGCGATGAGCTGACATACGATTATAACTTCGATCCTTTTTCGGCGAAGAATGTTCAGAAATGTCTTTGCGGCGAACCTAACTGCCGCGGTGTCCTTGGCCCAAAGCCTCGGGAGGTCAAGCAACCTAAGACGGACCTCAAGAATGCGGTCAAGGGTGCTGTGAAAGCAGGCAAACGCAAGCTCAAGGAGTTGATTGGGGACGAGGGCGATGGCAGTAACAATGCTAAGAAGCGCAAGGTTCAGCCTGCAAAGGGGGTGAAGCGAGCCATATCGGATGCTGGCTCCAAGGTTGCCAAGGGTGCAGCGACTGCTATCAAGAAGGGTGTTTCTACGGTCACATCCACCGCGAAGAAAGCAGCCCTGGGCTCCAAATCACCTGCAAAGCGACGTGTCTCAACCGGAGCGATTCTCAAGAAGACGACGACAAAGCGAGTTATCCAAACCTACTCGCGCACACCTCAGAAGCGAGTATCGGGGCGAGCATCGGGTGTTAGTCTTGTCGCAGCAAGCAGAGCAAAGGGTGCTTCAGTGACGAAGGTGACCAAGTCTACTACTAAGACATCTGCCAGTATCAGAAAGGCCTCTTCTCGAAACTCGGCGCCCCGAAAGGCGTTGGATATCTCCCGAGAAGCTGAGATTCTGGTGGCAGCTGATGATTAAAGGATTGATAAGAGATGACGATGTTGTGACGGAGATTTACGTTTGCAAATAAACGAGGCATTCTGACGGACCTGGATTGCTGTTTTGGGCCAGGCCATGAACCAGGAATAGGAGGTGTCAGAGGAGAATATGGATTTCGGATTTGCTGCGCTTTTCCCGCGCAGTTGGCATTACTACTACTTTTATATCTGCGGGCGCCAAGGCGTACAAGGGAGGTCTGGCATTGTACAGTATAAGGAATTGGTTGGTTGGCTGGCTGTTTTGAACATGTGCAACCTTGCTTATCTAGTTTTATGCCTTCTTGTCAATCAAGTACTGTAATGATGCTTCTGTGTATTATTCATCGTGGCCATGGTGTTGTGGGAGAAATGATCTGTGAATGGCCGAGGCGCCGTTTACATATGACACTACCATCAAGTTTCATGTTTTCGCATGGCCACTCCCTCGTATCTCTTGATGGGCGGAGCAGGGCGAAAATAAGGCAGACGAAGTAGCTAAATTCTTGCCGTCCTTACTCGAGCATTGATCAAAACTGTAAAGACAAGATGGACAAGATTAGACTCAAGTGTGCAATGCCTACCTACAAAGGTATGTACACACATAATAGGAAGGATGTTGAGTCTTGCTGATATCAAGATCTGCTGATACTGCATTGACCTTACTTATTATGGCTCTGGTTTTGACCATGGGTATACTTTGTTATATCTTGGAGAAAACAAGTGGGCATGCTATTTGAGATACACAAAAGATTGACTGCCCAGGACAAGTTTCCGACTTATGTCGTGTCGTGTCGTGTGTTGCCCCCCTAGTTAGGTGCCTAGGTACAGACCAGTATGCGCCTGGGAACTGAGCATAAGTCAACGACAGTGAATAGGAACTTCGATGACAGGGCTGAGAAGATTATGCCCAGAAACGGCAGGAGAAACATGAGGAGAGGAAGTGGCTGCGAAGAGAAAGTCCCCAGCTGCCCATATAGGAAGGCGGCTGTCTCAGGATGTGATGAGGTGAGACAGCACAACCATCAACTGCCTTCCATTTCACCCGCAATAACCACTAGAATCCTGTGCTTATGTTCCAGAAGATAAATTCGCTCTGAAGATATGTCACATACAATGCAGTGCTCTGCTCGATTGAAGGTAAACTTGAAAGTAACGATGACTGTGTGAGGACATCCGGCTCACCTCAGCCAATGACGGGCACACAGAAGCTTTTTTCTTATCCCAACGTAAGGCTCCCTTCTTGTCTGAAGACATGTTTCCTTATACTATTTCTCCATTCTAGTACTGGCGCTTTGTTTACATCTGCTCCGTCCCTCTAGCTACTCGCTATCTTATAATTGCCCAAAGTCAGGCCCTGTAGGTCACACGCTCTTCTCATCAAGGGTTATTTCCTCTATCCATTACCAGGGCTACTATGTAATTGAACTGGCAAGGTAATAGAAGAAGGCGTCGATTCATAAGAACAGCGACACTATAGGCGACTTAAACATGGTTCATAGTACTAGTGATAGTATTGTAAGTCTATATGTAAGTGGGAATAGAAAACAGGAGACAGGCGAGAGCCAAACGATCTAGATCAAAAGGCAACACAAGAAGAAATCTAAGAACAAGAAAGAGGGCAACATATGGTGGTAAAACACAAAAAGAAGGTAGAACAGATAACACAATATGAAGCAATACATAATAAGCAGGTGTGAAACAAAGAAAAGACATATCCAACCACCGAAGCCAAAACCTGAAGAGAATTTTGCCAAGGGAAAGAAGGATTAAGGGACGAAAAGAAGACCAAGTACAACACGTCCAATCATGGCGATCGAGCGTATTGCCTTTGAGATGCAGGATACGTCCCAGGTCGATGTGCTGTTATCCATCGTTTTCTCTAAATTCCATGATAACCAGTCCTGCTGTATGCTGCGAATCGACAGACATTGAATTTGTCTCGTATGAGAGGGAAAATTGCTGTGCTGGTTCTCCCCACATCAGGACAATATGAGGTTTCCTTAAGACTTGCTTCCATCAGATGGTTCTCATCGCTTTCATGTTTCTTGATAGCCTTGACGTCGGTGTGGTGTGCGCATGCAGCAGGATGCTTATCCTTTGACAGAGACAGCATAGACTAGGCATGTCTGGGTGTAACCAGCCTGGCATGGGAAGTTTTGGCAAATTTTCCCGCAGTTAAATGTGTTTTCGCCGTGGCAGTAATCACATCTCCAAAAGACGGCAGGCATGATTACTGATGGTTGATGAAAAGTTAAGAGATGGTTGTGTTTTTGAATGATGCGATCGTAGTCGATGCTGTAGTGAAGATGCTGGTTGAACTATCCAGAATCATAATTTCGAAGAACAATGACTTCTTCTTATAGCCAGCTTCTCATCTGAAGAATAGATGAGGCCTCATAGAGTAAATCGTGATTCGCATACACGGCAGGTTGCACCAAGGGCAACCAAGCCTTGCTTTTGGAAAACCCATAACCACATGGTGCACAATCTTCAGCCCAAACTTTTGCGCAGAAGACCAATCTCAAGGTGCCAGGCATGTTGAAACGATTGTGATTGTGTATAGACTGTGTCTATACGCCACGGTGAAGCCGATCATTTCGAAGCTCCGAAAAGCAGGTCGATGATTGATAGGGTGAGAATAGCCATTTCAAGCTGGAAACTCTGCCTCAAATCAACATGTTGAATCGACAGGTGGACTAGCAGCACTGTGCGCCCGGGTGTTGTCGAAAAGGTACATGAGTAGTGATCGGAGGAAGCTCTATCCAGTCGGAATCGCTCGAGGGATGAAAGATGGTCGTTACTGGAAGTGGGACTCTTTCGGTCCAAAGTAGATAGTAATCCATGTTAACATCTCCAGTCTGATCACATAGTGAGATTGGATTATGCTTAGAAGTTGTCTGGCTCTACAGTTATTGTTTGTCCACGTGTTGGAGATGATAACACAAAGTTAAACATACCTACTTTCAACCCATATGACTCTGGAATTTCCTGGCTCGTGTTTCTGCGAATACCGTCAATGTACAATACCTACACTGAAGAGGTACGGAAAAGGCGACAGTCTTTTCAACCCTATGTTGCTAAGCCTTGGGTCTGTGATAAGTTTCGTTCCTTGGAAATGTTGCATAGGTATTTGTTGTTCTCTTGAGACGTTGTAAGTGTACTTTGGGTGTGCTTCGACAGAGCGGGGCATTCCTAAGAGCTAGTCATGGCTGAGCAATCACTAACTCAATCGCCCAGGACTTATCAGTATGTGTATGTTATACCAAGATAGGTAGGTACATTCCACGCTTTGATAAAGACAAAGTAACAGGGCGAAAGACCTTGGACGGAAAAAACGCAGCAAAGAACTAAATGCTGAGCCACGAGATGAGGCTCTGCCGTGATCGCCCGATATCGGCAGAAGTGCAACGCTGTGCCACTGCATGTCAGCATAAAGATTATGCATCTCATCTCATGTAAAAGGATATTACCCAACTGAAGAGCATAGTGCGATAAACCCATGGGGCTTCAGTAGGGATTGTCGGCATAACGGTACTTGGTAGGACTGATGCATGGGTCGCCAGAACAAGGCAGAATCTGCAGATGTACTCGACGATGGTAAGGTCCCCATGTCAAATACATCTCCGAAGCGAAGAGATATGCTTCCTCCTCCTAGTCCATGATGCAACCGTGCATCTGTTGAAATGGAAAAACTGTCGTTGCTCTGGCGTCATGGTATTAGAACTTGACAACCGAGACGAGACGTAAAGACTAAAATAATTTGGCCGCTTCAGGCCAGTTCAAAGCAGCATTTGGGCCGTTGGTTTCCGTCGCCCTTGAGAGTATGGAACCCTTTTCTGCTGCCCAGTAATCTGATTAGAAAGTGTTTGCAAGACTGAAGAGCTCATACAGTGTTTTGAAGAGCCAATACCCCTTAATAAGGTTGCGTAGTAAAGCGCTCAAATACAAAGCCATGGTGGCTTCTTCTTGCTCTCCACGGCTTAACTAAAACCGGAGGGTACCTTTGAGAATGATAAGACACTTTATAAGAAAGAGAATGGCGCTGTAAGGTAGCGAAATGATCGAAACAGATGTCTCTCTGCCCATGCCATCCAGGACTTGTAGAAGGAAAACGGAAGAAAGTAAAAGAGAACAACCGCAGTAGTATCCAGAGGATATTCGGCAGGATTGAGAAAGAGAGTAGAAGGTCGGCTGGACTTATATATCTGTTCCAAGATTGCCTTACTACATCCATCAGTCCGTTCAGCCGCAATGTGACAGTCGGGAAGCCTGGTCGATATGCACAAGGATGTGGAAGTTGATAAACGTGCAACAAATTGTGCAAGTATTGATAAGAAGCACATGATGGCCTTGAAGGATAACGATACTGTTTCTCCAGGCTACCCAGGTATGTAGGTTCTGGTACAGCCGGGTATCTGTGGTTGCATGTTTCGTTCAGCAAGGTACCTCAGGGATGAAATCAGTCTAAATTAAATATCGCACACATGATAGATAGGAACAACTGTTCGTTCCGTACAGGTAGACTGCACGGTAGGTCTATCGTAGACGCATGCATAGGTCAGTACCTAGGATTCGAAGATAGAGAAAGTTCGGGAAGGAAAGATGCTGTTTGGCCATTAGTTTCCTGTGTACTGCCTACCTGAGTAGACGATGTTTGAGTATCTAGATACCTCCAAGGAAAGATTATCCGAAAATGAAAATACTTAGTCTAGTGTACATCGCATGAGGAAGGCGTATATCGAGGTTGATACTTGGAACCTGAGCAAAGATGGTGTGTGACTCGAGCTGTTCCAGAGGCTGATTATGGATTATGGTGCGCTGTTCAAGCACAACGACCTATATACTGCCGCTTTTGCAACTCAGACTCGAACTAGCGCCTGCTTGGGCAGTTTTCTTATTACCTTAGCTTCCTTCAGTATCTCGGGTAGGTACCTACCTGGTTGGGACCTAAGTAGGCAGGCGGTACCTGGACGGTAGGTAGGTTGTAAGCTCCTCTAGGACGGGCATAGACGTGGCCTTCTCATATCAGTCACAATGCCACAATTGGATATCGCGGGCTCATATAGCTCAAGTACAATATATTGATGTTGAAGATCCAATCCCTGCTGCATTAGTACCTTAGTAGTTAATAATTGCCGAGGCCCTGGTGCCCAGCACAATGGTTTGAGGTCCCTGCCTCACCCTTGCGAAACCTTAGCGGGAATAGAGGCATTGAGAATCAAGCTCCTTTCATCAATAAAACAGCCGTGAGTCAACACTAATTAGCTATTGCAACATTTCTTATCTTTGGCAACATCAGAGCATCACTAATAATGGTGCCGAACAGATAAGGGGTTGGGCACTTCTTTTGAAAGTGAGGAGATTGGATTAGGGGTAGAAACTCTACCAGTCTAGAAAAAGTGTTCCGAGAGCGTTTCATCTTACGAAAGACGACATAATATATGAATAAAACATATGAGCAACTTGGAGACCCCAAAATCACTGACTGAGCTGGTCTTACCAAGCAAGGCAGATTCGCAGTGAGCCCTAGCCAATTGTTTGAATTGAGGCAATGGCGAAGGCCTCAAACTCATACACGAATATTATCACAGTAAAAAGCAATATTTAAAGCAGAGAATGACATCGACAAGCTTCCATTACTAAACTTTGATGCTTAGAAAAAACTCAAGTGAAGTTTTTTTCCATCTACTTGGTTGGGCTGTTGGTCGAGCAGTTCGGCTCAGTAGAGAGACATCAAGCCATATTAGGTAGAATTGAGAAGTGTGGCACAGCTATTGGGGCTGACATCTATCAAGACTTGTAGAGTTTATGGCCTCGTTACACGAAAGATTACTTCTTAAAAAGCACTCGTACTGCGAAAGTTTATATAGCACTGACATATATCCTTTTGTTCGAGTCGCAAGTGCAGTGGATGCAATGCATGCTTTTCCAACTGAGAACCTTCTTCTTGTCTTTGATGGAGGTGACTGGTACATGCATTGCTGATAGTAGAAACATTGACTTTACTCGGACTTGTAAAGAAGTTTGTGTTTAACTACTAGGTACCTACTATATTCCTTGCATTTAAGTGAAGGTCATGTCTAACCCGTGAACAGCTTTCAGATATGCGCTCAACTGTAGACGAGACTTCAAGTCACTCACTCTTGGTATAAACATTTATATACTTATATATCTTCGTCCTGGTCAATTTATTTCTTCTTCATAAACAAACCCGCCTCTGTTCACCATCATGTCTTCCTTAGACTAACATTCCATCCATCCATAGGTAGGTACCAACTTCCATTCTTGGACGTACCGTACCGTGCGAATTACATACAGTACTCAAATACCTTAGTAAATGAGCGCCGACACATTAGTGGTCCACTCGGGCTTGGCGAGTAATACCATCATCAATGCGACGACGACAGCAAAAGATGAGAGTATTACTCGTCCACCACCAACACTGACGCGCTCCCAGTCTTTACCTGCTACTTCTACAGAGACGATTGATACTCATGCTCACGCGCTACCTGAACTAGCACGCTTCTCGTCCCTGCCCATTTCTCCTGAACGGTCAGACACTCCCATCGACTCTGACAGCGCATCTGTTTGGACCATCGCCTGGAGCAATGAGATGCCAGGTCCGGCCACCAGCAAGCGCTGTGGTACGCGATGGATTGCGCGTCTGCTCCCTCCTATAATGCTGGCACTCGCAGGCTATGCAACCTATGATGTTGTCGTCTATTGCTGTGGTATGTACTGTTCTTTCTCACAATGCCTTATCAAAGCGTGCTAATTAACAAACCAACAGTTCAGTACTTTCTTCAGCAGCAGGGCATGACAGCAACCGCGGTTGTTCTCATTGTTCTCTATACCATCTTCCTCATACTCATGGTTGCGGCCTATATGCGATGTTACGTAACCATTCAATTCAACACTGGCTTCGTGCCATGGACCGCCGAGAGGGAAGCGGCCGAGGAGGAACGAAACGGGCGATCGACAAACGGCGGCGATGTCGAATCACTACAATGGGCCCCTGCCGATACGAATCCCGACAGCCCTGGGCTCGAATCCTTCTACAGCAAAGATATATTCATATGCGAGAGTGACGGGATGCCCAAGTGGTGTTCCGAGTGTAGGAGCTGGAAGCCTGACCGAGCTCATCATTCGAGCGAGTACGGCCGTTGTGTCTACAAAATGGACCACGTATGCCCTTGGATGGGTGGTATCATCTCGGAAACTTGTAAGTTTCACGCACGTAACGCAGTATGACATGGCTAACGCGTAAATAGCATTCAACTTCTTTATCCAATTTACATTCTACTGCGCATGCTTATGCATCATCATCGTAGCTTCCAACGCTTACGCCGTAAGTCTTCGCTTAGGAGCTGCCTCGAGGGTGGATGCTCGAATTATCGTTGGGTTGGCTCTCAGTTCTTTATTTGGCTTCTTTTCTGTCACTATGACCATCACGGCCTTGAGGTTCGCTTTCCAGAATATCACAAATGTCGACCTTTTCAGGAAGAACCAGACCTTCCGGTTAGCAGTGCGAGTCCCCACTGGCACACGATCAACAGACAAATTCTCCACGATTACCTATCCCCTCTCTTTTCCTGGAGAGGATTCCAGAGCCCCAGGAACAGCCCATTCTAATGGCATCGACCAGTCCGATGGCGCTGGCTCTATCGCAACAAATCGAATAGCACCTAGGGACCAGCGAGCTAAACGTACATTCGCTATTCTACAGACACAGTCCGGCGAGAACCCTTGGCACATTGGATACCTAGAGAACTTCAAGAGTGTCATGGGGGAGTCCGTTCTTGAGTGGCTACTGCCTATACGACATTCTCCATGCACTCGCCATGATAGCATGGTGAGTGATTACCAGTTTGGCCCTCTTGTGGAGGAACTGAAGAAACGTTACGGATTGGTTGAAGGGGATGCCGAGAAGGTTGCGAACGAGACGACATCAAGTTAGATACCCGAAGGATTACAACGCTCGAAATGTAGAATACATGTAAGAGATGGAAAGGGGCCAAACAGTATACGTAATGTTTAAAAGAGGTGGATTTGGCTGACATGCCCAAGGTATTCAACTTACATATTATACTCTAAGCGCATAATTATTTTTCTTTTTTTCACTGTGGTTCTATCGATGGTCGATCTTGTGATGTATAGATACCTAGCTAGATATAGGGCCAATCCTCCCTTTCCTTTAAGGGGTGATTCTACAATGATCATGGGAATACCATGTCCGGCGCCTTCGAGACCGCGCCCCAATTCAAGCCGTCAATTGACTTCTTCGAAGGAGAGCATCACATTGGCTACCTACCTAGGATAGGACAACAACAAGACAAGGCAAAAGCAAAGACAAAAAACAAAACATACAACACCGGGGATTCGCTGGTCGTCACCGACCCAACTACTAATCCAGCGCTTCGTAGCTTGACTCTGGGAGAGCAGACGGGATCCCGTATTTTCTACGAGCTTTGGTCGTATGTACTTGGTGAAGGAATGAACACGCTTATGTTCTTGCACTGTAGAGAAATGGCTGATAGTATAAATGTTCATATGAGAGAGAACGAGATTCAATCATTCTATCAGAGCAGTACTCTTAGTCCTGGACCAGGATATGTTGATGTTTTAAATTCAATGGTGGGAACCGACGCGCCGATGATAAGTATAGGGTAGTACAGTCCTCAAAGGCGCACGTTGGTATATCTCCGCCACTAGATCGATGTTTATGTGATATTCCGAGATGTAGAAAGTACATGGATGAATGTGCTTGTTCAATGCCCTTAATAGCACATGTTAGTCTACGAAGTAATAATATGAATGACAGGTATAATTGTTGGCGTGCCGTTGAGGACATCCATGACGTTACAGAACCAGGTATGCACTCAACCACATGAACTGATAGACGAGTCAAATATCCACCCTTTAACGTATTACATGGAGTTTTCAAGTATCTACTAATCTATACCTACTAAGATATGATAAAATCAACTTGTTTGCGAGTACCTACCTATAGATTAGAGCCAGCCTAGGTATTGTTGAAGGAGGGAAGGCAAGACGTCCGAGAGTGGATCTTGGTAATTAGGTGCAGCGCAGTGGATGGTCCTATCATATCTCGCATTCCTCCTTCCATTCACAACATCCATCTAAGTTAACTCTCATCAACACTCCATCTTGGACGCTGTGCTTCCTCATCACGCTTTATTTTATACTGCCCAGTGTTTCAAGTTTGAATCAGTTTGGCCACACGAAAACTCGTTCCGCAGCCGTGTCCGCGATTGGAATCTCGCTCGTGAAAAAGACAGGCTAAAGCGCCTGCTGGGCAATGCTTTGTCGCAGTTGCATGATGCAAAAGGATAAATCGACCTAAAAACATACGAAATACGCTGAAACAAAAGGCCAAATGCCTTCTTCTCCGTTGCATCGTCCCCCCGGGGCTTCATCGCCACTGAACGAAGGTGGCTGGCGGCGTTCACAATTCACGTATCGTCAATTCTCGCAGCTTGCCTCGTCCAACACTTCGAACCCGCTACGCGTCATCGCCCATATTGATCTTGATGCTTTCTATGCGCAGTGCGAAATGGTTCGACTTGGGATCCCCGAGGACAAGCCGTTGGCTGTTCAGCAATGGTGAGTTCTTGACGCTTTCAATTAGACTCCCAGATCTTCCCAAAACCAACATGGTTCATTTCATTCTTGTTTTCTCTTCAATAAAATCCCTATCACGATCGCTATATCTTTCTCTTATCCTGAGCATCGAGTCTGCATCATCTTAATCCCACCATAATTGGACAATTGAGACCAGTTTCCGCCCGGGCTTGCATCGTGCTACCACCTACCGACGGGGCAGTCGTAATTCAAGAACATCTTGATATACCTAGTCAGTCATATACGACTAAGGAGTAGAGGAGTTTCTTCTCAACAGCCACCTATAATGGCATCAGTTATGGAAGCACATGCGACTAGCTGGTCGTAACGACCACCAGGAATGATACCATTGGCCTCGGCATCAATTTCCAAGGTTCAGATACTTTCTTTCCTCAAAGATCATGGCTTCCTGGCTTAGCCTGTGTAACATCTAAACCTTGTTTGAACCATGGCTAGAGCTCTGCCGCCGCATTCTTTAGTGCAATTATACGTCAACTGTCGACTTCATTCCGGCTTGTTGAGGGACGGGAACAGACCCTTGCTTGCCACGCTGCCCACTATATAGAGTCAAAAACTGACACTCCCGAACAACCGTCAACTCAACCTTGATGTTAGCATCGGTACTGGACTAACACATTGTTTTGACAGGCAAGGGCTTATCGCGATCAACTATCCTGCTCGGGAGTGTGGCATTGGACGTCATTGTAATGTTGAAGAAGCAAAGAAGCTATGCCCTGAGCTTATTGCACAGCATGTTGCCACATGGAGGGAAGGTGATGACAAGTGGGCATATCGTGAGGATGCCGCTGCCAATACCGTGACGGACAAAGTTTCTCTCGACCCTTACCGACTCCAGTCTAGAAAGATCTTGGCTTGTATCAAGGATGCTTTGCCAGTCGACGTTCAGAAAGTGGAAAAGGCAAGTATAGATGAAGTCTTCCTTGACCTTTCAAGCCAGGTCTATTCAATCCTTCTGGAGCGCTTTCCAGAACTCTCGAACCCGCCTCCCTACGATGATCCCACTGAGAAGCTTCCGCTGCCTTCCATCGCTGCGCTCGACTGGCAATCAGATGCCTTGATCGACTTGGACGAGGAACAAGAAACAATAGATCCGGATTGGGATGACGTGGCCATTCTCATCGGCTCTGAGATTGTCCGCAAAGTGAGGTCCGAGGTGCGACAAAAATTGGGCTATACATGTTCAGCGGGCGTAGCTAGCAACAAGCTCCTCAGCAAGTTAGGCTCGGCTTATAAGAAACCCAACAAGCAGACCGTTGTGCGCAACCGGGCAGTGTCTGCTTTCATGGCCGGATTCAAAGTTACGAAGCTTCGAAATTTGGGAGGAAAGCTTGGAGAGCAGATTGTATCGACATTCAACATGGAGAGTGTTACCGAGCTGTTAGAGGTACCACTATCAACCATGAAGGCGAAACTGGGCCACGATACAGGCTTTTGGATCTTCAATACTATCCGAGGCATTGATACGAGTGAGGTCAACTCAAGAACTCAAATCAAATCGATGCTCTCAGCTAAATCCTTTCGTCCTACTATCAACTCCACCGAGCAAGCGACACGATGGCTGCGAATCTTTGCAGCTGATATATTTTCGCGACTCGTTGAAGAGGGCGTCTTGGAGAACAGGAGGCGGCCCAAAACCATGAATCTGCACCATCGTCACGAAGGACAAGTGCGATCGCGGCAGGTCCCCATTCACCAAGGGCGGACTCTGGATGAGGAGAGTCTCTTCGATCTGGCTAAAGACCTTCTTACACAAATCGTTGCAGAAGGAAGAGGCGTATGGCCCTGTGCTAATCTCAGCCTGAGTGTAGGAGGTTTCGAAGATGGCATCAAAGGCAACATGGGCATTGGGGCGTTTCTTGTCAAAGGAGAACAGGCAGAAGCGCTTCGTTTGTCCACTCTAGAGAGCCGTCCATCTTCCACTGGACCCGAGTCCTCCGCGAAAAAGCGCCGCGTAGAGGATGGTGGCATCCAAAGGTTCTTTTCCAAGAGGTCATCCAATCAACGCGACGGAAGTCTCTCAAACGAATTACTTACTTCCAATGGAAGTACCGGCGCTGCACATACGCTATCGCAAGACGCCAAAAAGAGCCTCAGTTTTGCTACTAAGTCTGGATATGAGGCCCGCCATGAGTCCGACCTCCTCAATTCGCATCAGTCAAACGCACCATGGCCGCATGCGAGCGCTCATAGTAATGAAACAGACCAGAATAGGCAAATTTCGATCGATCCTCTTACATGCTCTCGCTGCGAGGCCAGCTTCAATGACCCGGAAGCGCTACAGAGTCACGGGGATTGGCACATGGCCAAAGATCTCCAGGATGAGGAACGTGTCAAGCCTACATTCGCTGAACGGCAATCTACTGCACACATCTCTGCACCGAAAACGCAGGGAAGTGTATCGAGACGCGGCCGAGGAGGTAAACTTGAGCAAGGCCAAAGTCGACTCAAATTTGGCTGACTTGGTCGGACATGACAGGAACGGGTACCGAACCTGCCATGTCCTTGCCTCTTCGTGGGAACTGCCAGCCCCACGACCTACCTTGCTACTTACTTTCTGAATTCAAAATCACAGCACAATGATGTGGCTCTTCTGACAAGTGAATATGTCGGTAATGCCAGGGGTACTTTGGTTCCCTGACCAAAGTGCCGAAAGGGTGTAGGTATACTGCGCAGGCAACTGTCGTCATCATGCTCAGTGCAAAGTTGCACACAAAACTCCGACAAACTATTGCAGCTGTGGCGATACACCAATTTGCCCTCATTGGCCCGACTGAAATCTGTAACCCCCTGAAAAAAACAAGTCGATGCAGAAGCCGGGGAGGATGCAGTTGTCTGGTCACACAATTCATGCCAAAACAGCCGACACGGCATGGCAGGTCGATAAGGCAATGCGAACACCCGAAGTGTACATCAGGAGGATCAGCGAGTTGATTAGACGCTTGTGCTGTGCTATTTACACTGCTCGCTTGTGCGTCTTGGAATGAATCTCACGGGGATACGGAAGCATATTGATAACATCAATCTGCTGATGTATCGAGAGTGCCAAACATGATGACAAAGTATTCGACTGGTGGAGTGCCAAGACATTGACACGCCTTGGTGTCCTTGATAAGATGGGTAATGATTGGATAGCAGAGCTTGGGCACAGAACACATGGTCCTGGGCGCAGATATTGGGCTTCAATTGGTGCACGCATTGCTACCCAACCCACCCTCCAAAGTACATCCGAAAAGCCAACCAACCGTCAGCCATCGAACCTGGGAATTGGCCTCAAAAATCTCAAATGTAACTGAGGCAATGCTGGCATTTCGCAACACCTGACAAGCATGCTGCTTCTGCGGAAACACGTTGCCTATCGTCTGTGGGCGTAACAGTTGAAATTCACGCTCTGCAACAGCACTGTGACAGGCATCGAGAAGTAAGGAACCACAGGAGGAGAGATGCCCAATCTTCCGAGACATTTGGGCAAGAACAGATATTGCAACCGAAGGGCACAGAGGCACAGCTTTTCTCTCGATAGGTGACGAACAACAGAGTAAATTGACAATGAGCTCCATTTGTCGACGTGTCGCTTAAAGTCAAGACACGATATTGAATCAGCACATATTGGGAGTTGCGAATACTTCACTTGGGATATAAAACAGCAGCGTGAAGTGTATAATGAGATGTGACAATGGTACCTTGGACACTCGTTTTTACCGTCCACTTTCTGTCACTTCGGCAAGGTACTCCCATGCTGTATAGATCACGGCACTTCTTAAAAAAGAAACTATTCTCACATCCTGAACGGCAAGACGTCATAGTATTGCTGACGCTGTTGCTCCATCCCAGCTTCAATCTCTCTGATATCACAGCGCTAGTCCGAACATTAGGCACTGATCTTTGGGAAGATACAGAGTTTTCTGTACGAGGTGTCTGTTTCGCTTGTGGGCGATCGTAACTTAGAGCACAGCGTGTCGCCGTTACTATCTTACTACCACAGTCGGAGAAGAAGGCTTGAGTGGGTGTTGGGCATCGTTGAAACAAGGGATAGCCTTGTTCACAACAATACAAGGACGACTTTGAAGGTATCATTGCCGCGTCTACTTTTGATATCTGCAACCTGTTTGGCTGTGGGTAGTTGTTTCCAACCGCTCTACGTTGCTCGGACAGACAAGATCTTGGTCCTATCCGAGCTTTAATCTGGACCGCGACAGGTTCGATCTCTAATAAACGACGGGGTTAAATCGATCCTTTATGCTCAGATTTTCAGGATTTGATATTTGAGCCAAACTGCCCCATAACTGACGCAATCCCAAGATCTTTGACACAAACCAGGTACAAACCACGACGTGGTTACCACGTTTTGACCTGGACGACAGAATACTTTCATTTCCTGAATGGGACAAGACGGGGAAAGAGGCTTGCAGTGCATCTGTCATACTACACAAACGGTATCACGATTCAAACCCTTCGACTGACAGGTTGAAGAAGGGGATTTTGGACCAGCTACAAAAACAATTCTCTCAAAAGCCTGTGCAAACAGCCTGGCCACCAGTACCATAAACAATTAACAACAAGCGAGCAACGTTCGGCGTGGCCGCCACCGCAATCATTGATCATCCACTGGCATACGGTGGGCTGCGCTGTGACTCGCCAGCCAGAAACCGTCTGATTCAAGAGTCACAAGAAAGACAAGAACTGGAACCGAAACACAAGGCCTCACCCTCTCTTTCGAACAAAGGGTTTCGCCCAGCCTCCCGCGGTGCCCAAGTGTCATCAGTCACCGCTAAAACCCAAGCCCAACGTCGAGACCAGAACCCAGCCCGGCAAGGCAGGAAAGGCGCTGTAGGGCACGCGCAACAACTTCCGGAAGCCCCAGATGTGCCAACCGCATCTGGCTTCGGTAGCAGGGCAGTCAAACGGTCCACCAAAATAGGTCGCCACTTGATGCAGGGTTGTTGGCAGCGCGGAACAGACAAGGACCAGGCTAGTGAGGATCAGGACCAGAATCAGGGCACCCACGCACCAGACCAGCAGCGGCAGCTGCAGATCCCGCATTTTGGTGTTGGGTTCGGTCAAAGTGAGATACAAGCTTCTGTTATGGGCAGTCCCAGACAAGAACCAGCCAACTCACTCACAGCCCAGCAACCCGTGGGAGAGAAACCATCATCAATAGACGAAATATTAGTACAATCCCCGCCTGGCCTAGAACAGCCGGGTGATCCCAGCTTGTACTATCTTGGCTTGCTGCAAAATCAGAACCAGCTCCACCACGAACATCACCGCGCCCAACAATATCAGGGTTTTCCGGGTGACGACCCATCAATATCAACTCACCAGCAACCTCAACCTCTCAGCTTTGGCCAGCATCAGCACCAGCATCACCAACCTCCCGCATGCTCTTCGCCACCACTACCCTTTTCTTTCCCCTTTCCCTCACCTCCAGCATCAGCACCAGCAACATCTGCCTTCGGACTGGCTCCTCCTCCTCCGCTGCCTCTTCCTGCAACTCCACCAAAACCACCCCCGAGACGACGTTTCCAACCAACGACGTCTCGCCGTCAGCAGAATCTGTCCCACTGCCGGTCCAATTCCAACCTGAGCTCAAGCTCAAGCAACAGTGCTAGTGCCAGCAGACGTCTGCTGGCCTCTCGGTCTCCTGCAAGTCAGTCTGCCAGTGGGAAAACCCCTCGTCAGCGCCTAGCACCACCACCACTGCAGCCAATAGATTGTGTAGACCCACAGGATACGCCCACCGCCCACCACCGCCATTCGCCTTTTCTTCCTCCTCATCCTCACCTTCCCGCTTCTTCTCTTTCTGCCTGTTCTACCCTCTCAGCTCTCTCCACGTCGTCTCCCTCCTCCCCCATCCCCGGGTCTATCTCCTCTTCTCCCGCTCTTCTGTCGACCTTCTCTCCCATCTCCTCTTCTTCATCTTACCAAACTTGTTCATCCGCCGTATCCTCCCCACACATCAACATGTCGAGAGCATCCCGAAACCCTCCCCCAGCCAGTGCCAGTACTGGACGACAAAACGAATACTTCGTCCCTCGCGATGGCATCGACCGTGAAGTCATCTCCGCCGATATCTGCCGTTATTTAGGCAACGACGCTCTCGTGCGTCCCGGTCACTACGAGGTACGCCTTCAGCAATAGTGAACCCCGCCATCCGATAGAACAAATGGCTCACATTTTCTTCAAAACAGAACCCTCAGACAGGCCAGGCCGTGCAAGGCTACTACATCACTGCCTACAGAAATCTAACAACTGTGAGTCTCGTATCATGGCATCGGCAGTCGATTATATACTAACCATGCCTCTCTAGGCTATGATTGAGGACCTAAAAGCGGATTCTGCAAGATGGGATAGTGAAAGGCGTGCGCAGACTTCACGCAATACCTCCGGAGGTACTATTGCCTCGAGAAACGTTGGCGTACCGCCGAGACACTCATCTAACTCACCTGTAGTGCAATACCGCTACTCGGAGACGCATCAGTCGCGTCAGCATCACGGTCCTACCGAGGGCCCCTACTCGACCGACCCTTACGCCCGTGACTCCGGCTTTGATGGACCAAGGTACCCAGGAACAGGTGCTCCCGGTTACACTGGTGCCGCTGGTTCATACAGCCAGTCTTATGGCGGCTCAAGTAGTGGCTTCGCTGGTTATACTCAAGCTCAGCAATCACCTCCCCCAGCGGATTCTAGGTTTAGCTCTACTCCTGCAGCTGCCGTCATGAACGCACCGTACCAGGCTGGCCAGAGCCCTTATGTGGATGTCGGAACCAACCAGAGGCCCAGAGGATACGATGCCTTTGCTAACCAGGCTGCTGCCGCCGCCGCTGCGCAGCAGCAGGCTTATGCCACTTCTGCACCTTCGCAACCCGGTTACCCGGCCACTGCTGCTTACCAATATTCAGGTCAGGCTCCTCCTGCGGGCTACACAATGCAGCCCCAGGATCCCTTCTATGGTCGTGGTGCGTATAGTGGAGGACCCGTTGGGCAAGTTCCCATGAGGATGACGTACTGATTATCGAGCTCTAGCAGGTCAACCAGCCCAAGGATATACCCAGGCCTCACAGTATGAAGAAACCCCCCGTGCTCGCGCTTCCGCGACACCAACAAATACTCAAACAAATCCCAGTGGCACCTCCAGCGGCCGACGTAGTGAACGAGAGAGCGACAGGCATAGCTCCGACCGTCACCATCGCTCCAGCCGCCGGTAAAAGGTGTGTTTCCGGAGTGCCAAGGCCGGATCTTTGTGCCCTGCCTTTTGCCTGAGCTTGACGAGACGCCCCGACGTTTTCGCGAGTGTGATGATTTCTGCATAATGACCGGATTACATGGAGTACGGCTTAATTTTTTCCACTGGAACGACTCTTTCCTCTTTCTGTTTCTTCCGGATATGACCCCTTCAGAGGCTTCAGATTTCTTTTCTTTGGCTGGTGCCACCACCGAGTTGCAAGTTTGCATCTCAACAGGAGTTTCCCACTGGAAAGGTATCTCATTCCATCTTTCTGGAGATTGATTCTGTCATCTACGAACCTGGATTCCCTGGAGTCGATAATACCCTGGACGTACCAACTATTCTTGCTATCGATGATGCCCTGGATACACGAACCGGACCTTTCTGAGACGCATAGCCTTGGTGCCTTTTTTTCTTTACTTTGATGACGACCATGCATTGTGGATGAGCCTTACCTGGATTTACGACCTCATCGACTACGCACATATTGCCATACGGATGAGACCATGCTGCATACGTTTTACTGGGCTACGGCGCTGGGATGGAAAAGGAAAGGGAGCCATCCCTTACCAGGTGGATTTGGGGTGGTATCTCATGTCATGGCTTTGCTGTCCGGATTCGCCCTCAGGGGAAGTATTCTGTTTTCCGTCCTACCTGGATCTGGCTGGTTCTTGCTCTTTTCCTCCAATGTCTTTGGCCCTCGGATTCTTCGATGTAAACCATCGTCGAGACGCGGCGTTTATTGAAATAATTATTGGCAGAGGCCGGCATCCGGACAGCAAGGTGAGTTCGAACGAGCTTGTATATATTAGCCAACCTTTTCAAAAGGATCTTTCGCTTCCCCTGTTCCCTCACTCTCACGTTTCCTTCCACTGATGGACTTTCCATGGATCTTGTCTTGATGAATCGCAAAGACACTGACTCGCCAGACTTGACTGAAGCAGCTAGGTGCGCGTATATTTATACTTGGACACACTTCTTCTGGATCTTCCTGGATATACTTGATTTACCCTGGGACAATCAACTGGCAATTGCCTCTACTATACATTACCAAGGAAAGGACCAAATTCACCAGGATTGTACTATTGTCTGGATGTTTACCCACCTCAGCCGAGGTTGGCTCAAGTTCGTCATTGACGATACTGGCACTCATTTGCACCCGCATTGAGTCGCCTGGAATCAAGATCAAACAAAAACCAGAACATGCCATTGCACAGGAGTCAAGGTAACATGCAAACAAGGTGATTCAATGACTACTCCTTTGGAATCATTCTCACTCCGCCACCTCGGACTGCAGTTTGCTACACTATTGCATGCGCTATGGGTTGCTTGTTGCTCTGGTTTCTGCCGAATCCATTCCTGTTCGCATTAGACTCAGGCTTGTTTGAATACTTTCTGGACTTGGTCAACCTTTTCCTACCTGGATTTCTTGCTACACCTCACTGGCCCTTTGGTAATCGTGATACGTCGGCATTCAGGGACTGCAGAACCCTTTCCTTGCAGATGACCTTTTCAATATCACACCAACTATGAACGACATCGCATCATTTGCAAGCAATACATTCTATTCTTCTAGCGGCCTTGTCACCCACCGGATTTGCTCAAAACTGGAGAAGCGGACGCCATTAAAATCGAGACTGGATCTCCACACCTTGGTCTGGCAATACCGGACAGCATCATGAAGGAAGATCGATGGGGTCTATTGGTGGCGGGTTTTGTCTGGAGTTTCTTTTTCTCTTTCATTTTTTCGGCCTTGGATCCACGGATATCTACTCTTTAGCCTTCGTCCTGTTATTCTGTTTCGTTGTCACTCGTGCTTTGTCAGGTTTTTGTTTGTTGGAGATACAAGGAGTTGAAAGAGGTCTTTTCATTTTATTATTTTTTCAGTTGGACTCGAATGTGGGAGAGACGCGGGTTATGGACTACTATTATTGCAAAAGTATGTTGAGGAATACAAGAGTTGGTCGGTCGTCATCATCAAACATGCCTATTTGCCTTCGAGTGAGATGAAAGAAATACCTTCAGCCAGTTCACATATAAAACACCAACGCTCTAACCAGCCTGGCCAACCACTGCTGCCATTCCGAGGAATCGCCTCATTTTGCCTACGTCAACTCCGATCCACGGACTGACGGCTTCGACGCTTGTAGGGATGATGGGAGTAAAGTCGTTGGTGAATACAATGGGCCGTGTGATGGTGTCTGGGAAGCCTGTGCTCGCGTACTATGGCAGGTTCCGGAGGTGCCATAAGAATACCATCACCAAGGAGCATTGTGATAATCGCATTGACCCAACCTTCGCAAAGGGTCGGCTCATTAGGAGGAAGAGCAAAGCTCTGGGGGCCGAGTAGCCTCGAGTGGTCACTTATCACGGCTTGCACACGCTCAAGGTCGTGAGATGCGATAGAGCCGACGCATTGACTTTCGTGAATGTTGCCAATTTGATCAGGAGAATTGAGGATATCGATCATGAGAGGCAGTGCAGTCCGTGGATGGTCCGAAAGAGAGACATCCGTGACATAGTAAAGGTAACCAGCTGGCCCAGGGGAGCTGGTTGAGATGAGGATCTTATGAGAACCAGGGACATGCTGGATGTGAAAGACTTGATAGCGAGATGGCTCGGAGTTGAAGAGGGATACCGCAGGCACGAAATCACCCGGGACCGTCTGAGCAGTCTCGGAGTTTTTTGGCACGATCATAGTGATAAGGATGGTCAATGTCAAGATAGGATGGCTCTTCAAATTCCAGTGCTAGACAGCTGTGAAGTGTGCATCTAGTTTGGAGATACCTGGTCATTTATAATAGTAGACTAGACTCATCAAGAGTGGACGTACCAAAGACAACTCACTGGACTCATGCAAAGAGTCATCTTGTGTCCTGTGAGAACCCGCTCATATCATGCCATGCAAACTATTGTTAGGACAGTTTGAACCTCGAGGCCTGCGGGTGTCCGAAAGCAAGGGAGAGTAGCAGTACTGCTCCGGACTGGGCCTGTTTGTGGTGTTGACACCGGCGGAGTGGCGTACACTTCAACGTTGACATGCAATAGCCCATTCTGATTCCAAGGGACGTCTATCTCTGGTTGTTATCGGTGCGTCTTCTTTTGAGTTTCCGCAAATTCTCGAATATAAGGACAAGTCATTATGCGACTGCGGTTCTGTTACTCGATTGGGTTACACGGACAAAGCAAACAATACAAGGCAGGATATTGCAGTGCAAATCAAGCCAGTATGTCTGACCGAGGATTTCGTCAGATGCTGCAATCGATGACAGACCCATGTTGTGCGGAGGTACAGGTGTAACCGCACAGCAACCTGCTTGTTCGACGTTGCTGGGTCTGGGAGGAAACTCGTCCGGTTGCAAGATTAAAGGTCTGTGCTGTTGTCATTTGCTTTGATGATCCTGCGAAAGCATACAACACTGAGTGGAAGGCTGAGACGGGTGGCTGCGTGAGCTCAAACACAAGCTTGTGGCTTGTCGAGTAGTATCAGACCGCTGAGATGGGGGCTGACTTTTCCTTGACTCACGAAAATCATGACAATCGACAATCCGGAGACGTGCATGAGGTGAGAATTGAACTCGGATTCAGTCAGACAATCAAGGAGCTCGCCCAAATTTGGATCGGTCGGTGTGACTGTAGCTTCCCGTCACGATCTACGCGTGACCATTCATACTGTCTTTGGTTTGGACGACGAGAAGGTGCGACTTTGTGAGTGAAACTGTAAAGTATCACCAAATACAGACGACGTTTTACTTCGGTAGGGGATTTACCTTGCCTGGAGGATGAGGAACGTTTGATAGCCTTATAGAAACTATGGAAGAGTTGTAACTTGATATCTGCCACAGTCAATACCTTGGTAGATTTATCTATAGGAAGTAAGTAGCTTGCCAACGAAACAAAGAATGAATCAATTCAACGTGATTAAATAAAGAGACCATTGTTTCGCAAGTCCCCTACCACCAACTCTTATTAACAAGACAAAGTCGCCATCATTCAGGCTTGAACTCTACCCCTGCCATCTTTCTGACTTTGTTCCTTTCTGTGATCAAAGCAACTATACCAAAAGATCTCTTGTTCCAACCCTCCTCTATCGGCAACCTTTCTTCTTGGAGGAAAGCCTTGGCATAGCTACATTCAACACTATCTCCGGTGCCAATAACGTTCAGTATCAGCGCGATCTCGGCACACGCAAGATCATTCTCAAATGGACCATAATGAACATCTGGATTATCTGCTCTCTGTTTTGCAATGCGTTTCTTGCGGAATTCAACAAGATCATCGACGGTGATGACCTTGCCATCCTTTGAGCTGGCAAGCAGGTCTTCGACGAGATCCTTTTGAAGGGTAATGTTGTCGCCTTGTTGGTGATCACGACGGGTCAAGGATATGTCGTGCTCAACCGTATTGGGCAAACCGAGCTGATCCAAGTTCAAGACTCTGTGGCCATCAGAGTCAACCTGGCCTGGCTTCCGCATGCCGAATCTTCCCATTACCGACCACGGATCAGTGACAGTCTGCCACACCTTTTGAAGGAAAGATCTCTCGATAACTGGATCATTGTGAAATTTTGAGGGCGCACGCTCTTGGAAGATGGGATTGGCGAAGGCGGCACCAAGGGGCTTGGAGAGTCCGACAGCGTCCATCCCTGCCAACACTTCTTCGACACGCACATTTCTGCCATCTCGGGGGAGATAACCGTGGTTTGCAAGGCTATTGATAAGAGGGCATGGGCCTCGTATATCATCAGGGCCTGAAGGAGCATACGCGCCTTTTCTGAGTGGCTGAGTTGGTGATGCCATCTTGTATTGTATAAGAGATAATAAAGGCTTTCGCAAACAGGGCAGACTCGGGTCGATGAAGTAAAACGTCAGATCAGAAAGGAAAGGCGGGGGAATGGATGGAGATATAAATAATAACGAGAGTCAATTCGTCTTACATGCATTATCCGTATGCACTTCTATAGGTGCTGTACGGTAACATCCATTGATCTTCAGCTCGTGAAAGTGGCAGCCACTGGGACAGCTGATAGCTGACACTATTGTCACTAATGTCCTTATTAACTTCAGCCAACCTCTCGCAACGAGAAACATGGCGCATGGGTACATTGATTAAATTCATGTGACCATTGATTGGACTTAGACAAGTCTCACTCTTGTCTACTACGCTTTGACCTATGTCTTGTCACCCCAGTATCTGACCAGGATACCTCTTGGGTCATATTCTGAGGGAAGACATATTGTTCCCCTCAATTTCAATCTTCCAACATCTTCATTCTTATCTTTACTTTTTATGAAGGAATATACAACTAGGTAAACGGCCACACTCAGCCAAGAGGTAGATACTTTATCGGGGACAAGATATTGCAAGTAATCTGAACGTTGATAAGAAAGCACCCAAGACTTATCCTGATATATGTGTAAAGAGTCTCCAGGAGCTCAGCTTGATACCTCACCATCTATGATACGAGCGGCGGTGCAAGTGCAAGAATTTGTTGATTTGTCAATAAAGCTTCCAGCGTACAAGTGTATCACTCGTCACAAACATATGATGGGTCTGATACTCTTCGTCCTTTGTGGGTTGAGAAGGCTGTACAGTAGAGAGGAGGTGAACCGGCTCGTAGTCGTCGACTGTACTGGTAGAGACTGTATAACACAAAGTATCCAGCCGACTCTCATACTTCAAAGAGGACTTCATTGTCGACAATGTACTGATATCTTGAGAAGTGTTCTCCTTGTCCTCTTAACTTCCGTGAGCACCCATCACAGGGGGAGTGACGATAGTGAAATATTTAGAGATAGGTGCGAGAAGTGATCAGAAAGATTTCGCAATTGACTCTGACTTTATGTTGATAGAGATGAGTACTGTCCAGCTCTAACGGATGCTTTTGATACTCTTCGCAGTCATCCTTCAAGTCCAGAGCCCAAGACAACCGAGTATTGATGGCTTGAAACCGAGGGCCTGGTGTCTGGTTCCTGATTCCTGAGTTCACTCGATGGTCAAGATAAGATTATCGTGCGCCGAGCACTCTTGTTGTGACTTACAAAGCCAATATTTGCGAGACTGACTGGCCCTCAAAGATCCAGGTATGTAACAGCACTTCCAAAAACATATCGGTTGGTCAAAGGGCGAAATGACAACCTTATATATGCGGCTGTGAAACACTTTGGGGCTGATAAAAGATGCAGCATGCCTTACCATACGCCATCCATCATGATGTGCTCAAACTTACAACTTGCTATCTCGTCTGTTACTGATTGAGCCTATAGACTACTGTAATTGCAACTGCAATATCACATCCCAGGTATAGAAGGGAAAGTCCTTTGGCGACTCATTCATGTCTCTTATAGGCCGAAAGACGAAAAGTCTCGATGCCAGGTTCTGGCTTGAGTTGCGTGGTTAGACATTTCACTTTGTCAATACCTCGTTGCATAGGAGATGGAACTCGGGACCAATCTGCAGCAATTTACTAGACTAGACTATACTAGAATAATAGCTTGACTTGCCTTACTGTACCTAGGGACTAAAGATTCTAAACCAAAAGCGGTGAGGGGGAAATTGGCGGGGCACTAAAGTTGATGGGTGCTGGACCCTTTGATCTGACTGGTCTTTTTTTAATATTTGTTTTGACCATTTTATGCTGTTATTTCATGGGATAGATACAGTATAGTATAGTATAGGTCTTCTTTTGTTGTTCCATGTGACCGACTTTTGTGAATTACCAAGTAATGGATAAGGCATAATTCAGTATAGAATGTCCAATGTATAATGACACAAGGATCATTTCAGTGGTTGTCAGGGCATTATATTATCCCGACCGAAAATGAGTGACAAGATGATCGCCAGTGACCGCGTGCTTTGCCTCGTGGCATGCTGAGTCTCAGTCAGTACTGTAGGTACTTGATCAATACGCTAAGATTTGGTGCGTCGTGAGGTATCTCATTCATTGGTTCAATAGGTAGACTGCTTTTGACTCGAGGTTTGGTTTGTTAAACGTGAGAGAATCCTTGCATTGATTGCATTTGGCAGCTACCCATATCTTGATATCTTCTATAATATATACAACAATTGACAGCCAACACTGTACTGTGAATGTGGTCCACCGATATCCAGATCCCTACCAAGATTTCAGATTTCAGATTTCAGATTTCATCATCTACCGAAAAGAAGGAAATAAAAAAACACCAGCCGGACCCACTGAAAAGTCAAAAAAAGAAGTGTGCGCCTGTTTTTTTTCGACTCCGTCCCCGACACCGTCTCCAGCTTCCGCCGCCGAGTGACCGAATTTACTACAGTACGTCCCACAATCTCTCGGGGAATCGAAAAACTTTGAGTTCAGAAGACGAAATAATCAGGTCAATTTGTATAGTCTTGGGTTGGTTGCTTTTTTCGCACCCTATATCCTGTACTGTAGACATACACTGAACTGGACTGGACCTGGACCTGGAACTGGAGCCCTACCGTAGTCAAGTCCCCAATCAGAGCCCCCAATAAACCCATATTGCCCAATTTTTGAGCCCCTGGACTGGACGTGGACGGCCCTGGTGCTACTTTCTCCCGACTACAACTTTTTGGGCCTCTGGCATCGTCCATCGGGACCTGATCTAATATTTCCAGCTCCAGCTCTTGCAAAAGGAAAGCAGGGAAGCAAAAATTTAATCCTGTCCTGTTGAAAACAGAAAAGAAGAGTCTTTTTGACCTTTTTTTGAGGCGAATACCTTGGATCCCCCGACTCGACTCGACTCGAGACCACATCCGCATTCTATTTCCGACTGTGAACTAGCTGAGGTGGACTTTGTGCTTTTTGGCTTGTCTCTAGATCCATGCCCCGCCATCCGCCGCTCGCCATTCTTATCCAGACCTGACAGATCCTGATTCCGCCTCTTTCGTCCGCCTTTCTTTCTACCTCACACTCCCATTTCTCTTCGGCCTCGACGTCGACTTCTCTATATATATCCACCCTTCACCATGGATACTGCCGCTGTGAGGTCCTTGCTCGCCGCTAGCTTGGACCCTGACGCAGACAGCCGAAGGCGTGCTGAGATTCAGTTAAAATCGGTGCGTCTTGCATTCACGTTTGTGTTGTGTCAAGGGAACGCCTTTGTTGTGCTTGGGTCCTGCTGGGGATTATGAATAGCCACCTGCTCTGCTATACCAGCATCATCGCTTGGCTTACATGGTCTCGCCGCTTTCTATCACCTCTGCGCCCACTGCTACTGCTAAGCTGCATATCCCTTGCGCCAACCTCAAATCATGAAAGGAACAAACATACTGACTTACATTGGTGCACTGTCTAGATCGAAGAACAGCCCGGTTTCCTCGAATGTCTGCTCGATATTCTACAAGCCGAACAGGAGGCTAGCGTTCGCCTGTCGAGTATGTTGATCCAATATTCATGCCCCTCTATCCAAACTTTACTCGCTCGTTGGTTCAACTCTAACACCTTCTCCAGCCGTAATTTACGTCAAAAACCGCGTCAACCGCTCATGGTACAACAATGAGGGTTACTCTACCGAGCCCCCGTCCACTCCAATCCCCGAAGATGAGAAGGCTCGTGTGCGAGACCGCCTTCTGCCGATTCTTGCTGCCTCCGAAGGCCTCGTCCGCCAGCAGCTTATCCCCGTCCTTCAGCGAATCCTTCAATATGATTTCCCCGCTCGTTGGCCAAGATTTATGGATTTCACCCTCGAACTCCTGAATACGAATAACCCAGGCTCCGTTCTTGCTGGTCTGCAGTGTCTACTTGCCATCTGCCGTGCCTTCCGCTATAAGTCGACCGATTCCGACGACCGACAACACTTCGATAAGATCGTCGAGGCAAGCTTCCCTCGTCTTTTGGCTATCTGCAACGAGTTGGTGAACCAGGAGAGCGATGAGGCTGGCGAGATGCTTCACCTTGCCTTGAAGGCCTATAAGCATGCAACATGGGTACGCTTCTAATGAAACATTGCTTATGTTCTCTAACAAAAGATATACTGATGTTCTTCGCAGTTGGAACTCTCTCCCACATTGCGACAGCGCGATGTCAACATCGCTTGGTGTACTGTTTTTCTACACACCGTCTCCAAGACCTGCCCTGCCAGTGCCATGCAGGGTGACCAGCACGAGCGCGAGAAGCATCACTGGTGGAAGGCCAAGAAATGGGCTTTCTTCAACCTGAACCGTCTCTTCATTCGGTACGACTATCTTGAGTTTCTCAGCATCGGTGAATTAGCACTAACATGGTGGTTTCAGACACGGCAACCCTGCCAGCCCAGGCAAGGGCGAAGAAGCGCTTGCTTTCGCCAAGGACTTCACTGCGAACATTGCTCCCGAAATTCTGAAGCACTACCTCCAAGAGATCGAGAAATGGGTCGCCAAAACCTCTTGGCTCAGCCGGCCTTGTCTTTCATACACTCTGGTTTTCCTCGACGAGTCAGTCCGTCCAAAGGAGATGTGGGCACACCTGAAGCCTCACCTTACCAACCTGGTCACTCACTTCGTCTTCCCTGTCCTCTGCCTTACCGAGGAGGATGTCGAGCAATTCGAGGATGAGCCCGATGAGTATCTTCACCGAAAGCTCAACTACTTCGAGGAAGCGTCCGCTCCTGACGTCGCAGCCACAAACTTCCTCGTCAACCTCACCAAGAACCGCCGCAAGGAGACTTTCGAGATCCTCAAGTTTGTCAACGCCGTTGTCAACGAATATGAGCAGGCCGAAGATGGTAAGAAGAACCATATTGCCAAGGAGGGTGCCCTGCGCATGATCGCTACTTTGGCCCCTGTTATCCTGGGCAAAAAGAGCCCCATTGCGGACCAGGTTGAATACTTCCTTGTTCGTTATGTCTTCCCTGACTTTACTAGCTCGCAGGGTTATCTCCGTGCTCGCGCTTGCGACACCATCGAGAAATTCGAGCAGCTTAACTTCCAGGATCAAAACAACCTCCTCACTATCTACCGACACATCCTGGACTGCATGGCCGATCCTGCCCTCCCCGTCCGTGTCACCGCTGCGCTCGCTCTTCAGCCCCTTATCCGACACGACATCATCCGAACGAGCATGCAACAGAATATCCCTACCATCATGCAGCAGCTTCTCAAGCTCGCCAACGAAGCCGATATCGATGCGCTCGCAAACGTCATGGAGGATTTCGTCGAGGTTTTTGCTACTGAGCTCACCCCCTTCGCAGTGGCTCTCAGCGAACAGCTCCGAGATACCTACATGAGGATCGTTCGTGAGCTTCTCGAGAAAGAGAGCAAGGTTGGCGATGATGGCGAGCTTTACAACGAATACGATGACAAGAGCATCACTGCCCTTGGTGTCTTGCAAACTATTGGTACCTTGATCCTCACTCTTGAGAGCACCCCTGATGTCCTGCTCCACATCGAGGCTGTCCTCATGCCTGTCATCAAGGTGACCTTGGAGAATAAGCTTTATGATCTTTATAACGAAGTCTTTGAGATCATCGATAGCTGCACATTCGCCGCCAAGTCCATCTCTCCCACTATGTGGCAGGCCTTTGAGCTGATTCATACTACCTTTAAGGCTGGTGCTGAGTACTACCTCGAGGATATGCTGCCAGCCCTGGACAACTTTGTTCAGTTTGGTGCTCCTCAGTTGGCTCAGAAGCCCGAGTATACTCAAGCCCTTTACTCCATGGTTGCCGACATGTTCACCGACAGTATCCAGGGCGGGGTCGAGAGAATATGTGCTTGCAAGTTGGCAGAGGCCATGATGCTTAGCTTGAAGGGCCAAATTGATAGCTGCGTTGAAGGTTTTATTAACATTGCCATGACCATTCTAGCCAACGAGGATATCAAGGTCAAGAGTTATCGCATTCACCTGATGGAGATGGTGATCAACTCAATCCACTACAATCCTCTTCTCACACTCCAGGTTCTTGAGAACAAGGGCTGGACAAACCGCTTTTTCAGCCTCTGGTTTGGCAGCATGACAGCTTTCACTCGTGTCCACGACAAGAAGCTGTGCATCGTTGCTATCTCAGCTCTTCTTAGCCTCAACCCTGAGCACGTCCCACAAAGTGTATCTGTTGGTTGGCCCAGATTGCTTCAGGGCATTACTGAGCTGTTCCGCTCTCTCCCAGCTGCCCAAAAGAGTAAGTTTGATGAATGTGTGGATATGGTTTAAAACTAACAAACTACAGACCGTGACGAGGCTCTGCGCGATGACTTCCACCTCGAGTCTACTTACGATTATGGCGAGGAGGATGAGTGGGATGATGATGAGGCCAACTGGAACGTCGAAGAGGAGGAAGAGACCGGCGAGACGGCTGAGTCCAAGGACGAGAGCACTGCTTACCTTAATTTCCTCAACGAGGAGGTACGTTGAACACGCACTAATTGCGGTATTCTTGATCCTTGCTAATACGAAACCAGGCCCAAAAGTTCAGCCGAGCTATCGATGACGCTGAAGAAGATGATCTCGGCGAGGATTCTGTTCTACTTGAGTCACCGCTCGACAAGATTGAACCCTACCAGCTCTTCCGCAACACGTTAATGAGTAGGTCGAATGCGCACTTACAACAGTACATCGCTAATTTTGTTTAGAAATGCAAGCAGAGCAACCCCAATTCTATGGCGGTTTGGCCGGGCACCTTACAGCTGATGACCAGAACGTTATTCAGAACGTGATGGTCAAGGCCGAAGAGATTGCTGCGCAGCAGGCCCAACAGGCGCAGCAAGCACAGCTTCTCGCCCAGCAGCAGGCTGCCGCCATGGCTGCCAGCCTAGGCGCACAGAACGGAGGTGCCAGCTAATGTTGCGGACTTGATGGTTGAGAGAAAACAAGTTATTGAAGTTATTTCTACCCCCTTTGTTATATCCCCTTCTCCTTTCATGTCAGGGCAGGAGTAAAGATTCCCCGGAGACCAAGAGACGTGTTGAGCCCATATCAAAAGAAACAGATTTTAGAACGTGCAAACAATGATGGACGAACCCATTTAGTGGCGGACCTTCCGAAAGAGTGCCGTGGGTATGATTGGCATAGGATAGCTGGTTGGGAGGTTATTTGACGAGGTGTTTATCATGATGGCAAAGGAGCGCCGACAGGAAGCGACGAGAGCACGACAGATACGAAAAGAAACGAGTGCACCATCAGACAGGAGAGAAGAGAGTTGAGAGGGTGACTGGAGATGGCTGCAACCCTCGAATCAAGATAGTCAAAAGGTAAATTCAAAAATTAGTTCCAGGTTCAGACCAACTCGTTCTACCTATGAACAGTGATGCCGAGGTCTTTTACGGTAACATGAAGGCGTTGGCCACAAAGGGAACATGATCACTCGACCGTCTTGTACGAAACTCGTTTGTTACGTCGCCTTTCCCATCAAGAAAATACTGCAGCCACACACCGGCTGAGACGCTAGGCCGCCTATCGCGTTTATTGTAGTTGCTTGCCCCAAGGAACAGACAACTTCCCGAGAGACCTTTCTTATTCAGCCCTTCGACTGAGATGTTGTTAAACGTTATAGCCGTGGTGGAAACATAGCGGGTTTTCCACTTCAGAGGGTTATCAGTAGCATCGCCATGGCGAGTTATACGAGCCGGGAAGATCTAGACGTCTGGTTACTGTCGGGAGTCTAGTCGACGGCACGGCCAGTGATGTAGCTTGGGTCTGCTCGGCGGTGGCTCTTGTAGACGACGCGTGCGCAGGCAAGAACAAGGGATAGCTTGGCGAGTAGAGGAGGACACGCATGGTTAGGTACTGAGTCTCATTCAGACACACAAACAGATACTAGGATCTCGTGGTATAAAGAAGGGAATTTGATAAGATTCGTGGTCTTGACGATGATTGTTTCTTGGAGATTTCAACTGGATTAGGCGATGTCGTTGGGCAGTATGAACAAGGCCATCTCGTTCACCCAATTGGCCGGATCATTTTGCGCAGACATATTGTTTGCAATATCCAACCAGTGTTTCTTCGCAGACATACCAGAAGCCAGCCATTCACAACGTAAGAAGCAAGGAAGTTATGATGGTCCTGCAGAAGGATGGCCTTGAATGTACGGATACAAGTCAAGGAATAGCCCATGTCAGCCCTACGTACAATCTCGGATCTCCACGAGAACCCCTACTAACGAGATTATCCTTGGCGGTATCACTAGCCCTATTACCGGGTGTCTGGAGATTAAATCCTGAAACAGATACGATGCCAAGATCAACCCATCCAGCGGGGCGAACGGTCCTCTTATGATATATGGTAGCAATGTGATACATAACATTTGACGCCACCACTGAGATGGTAGTCGAAACTAGTTCATTATCTAAACATTATCCATATCTATCACAACTTACCAGTCATATAGCTAAACTCTCCTCTCGTCCCAAGGGCATGTAAAGCTGCATCTAATGCTGTCTTCACAAGTTCATCCAAAGCCTCTTGACTCTCGATCCCGACGCTGATCCGAACCAGGTGCTCAACTACACCATACTTCGCGGCCCAGTCGAGCTCGGAAAAGTGTGCGAAGAGTGTGTATGCACAGCAGAGAGTGAAGTTGGTTCCCAAACTTGGGCCTTTGGCTACGTCCAGTGCATCATGGAACGCTATCGCAGCTTCTGGTGTTTTGAAGCGAATAGAGAGCAAATAACCGTAGCCCTTTCCTGGTCGCTTGTATCTTTCGTAGATGTTTTGAGTCGGATTGCCTTTCGGATAATATACTTGTTCGATCGATTTATGGTTACGAAGTATTTTTACCGTTCGTTCTGCGTTCTCGCTTGCCGTGATGACTCGTTCTTCAAAATCAGCACTGTTCTTGTTCATGACTATCACATCCAGAGGAAAGTATGTATCAGAAAATCCGTCCTTCAAAAGCTGCTTCATAGTTGGGAAAAGCCTTGACTGTGGGTTGAGCGCTACACTGCCACCCATGACATTGCAACTACCGCTGAACATCTTTGTCAAACTCGTGCAGACAACATCGCAGTACGATATAATTCCAACATTTACTGATGTTGCGACCGTGTCGTCTACTACGAACAAGAAATCGTGGTCAATGGAGAGCTTTTGTAGACGCTCAAGGTCTACTGAGCCGAGCAGCGGGTTGCCTGGAAACTCGGTGAAGAGAGCAGATAGCTGTAGTCCATCAGCTAGATCTGCCTCGAGAGTATCTAGATCGGATGGAGTAGCACCATAGAGCTTGCAGTTGAACCCGTAGATCTTGCTTAGGACTTTGAAAGTATCGACATAGAGGAACCTGTGTCACTGTTAGGTAAATTACCAAATCCCGACTCCAGGTCTACATACCCGAAAATTGCGACAGTCGCTTTTCCATTTGTATTGAGATGTTGAATGGTATCCGCAGTATGGCTTATCGAGGACATGCCACTCGGGTATAGGAAGATATCATCCACATCCAACCTATTAGTATCGGTACTGAATAAGTCGGCAATTCGCTTTTGTACCTCAAGTTTGGATTCCGAGGCTTCTTCGTCTGGGAGATGGCCTGTATATGACCTACTGGCATGGTTCAAGAAGGGTGCATTTTCCAACCAGTATGTGGCTCGCCGACTCGAGACTCCAAATCCGGTGTGTTGCCAGAATGCTTTGGCTTCCACGGCCAGTCCTCGCGGATAGACTACTGCATAAATCTCGTCAAGAGTGCACTTTTTGGTTAAGTCTTTCGCAAACCTAACTCCCTTACTGAAGTCGGCTTGCAAGACAAACGTCTGTCCCTTATCTTGTGTGTTCAAATACTCCTCGCACATCCTTGCATGATGACTTGCTGGTAACAACATGGCTGATCGGCCAGGCTCGGCCAATAAAACTCTCAACTCAGGCGGAAGCTCGTCTGAAGCAGATTCCGAAGAGATTCGCTGAAGTAGTTGTTCAGCAAGCTGACCTACGACAAGCGGAACGAAGAACCGGGGGTAGCCGGTCTTCAACTGAGAGATCAGGTCTGGCTCTCTTCTCGCCCATGCGACCGTATCTTTCCATGTTGGTATATACACACTGACTGCCTTGAGCGGTGTAAGCTATTGAAGCTCCGAGATTTTCGGGGTTGGACTTACATGCTTGTCCCCTGGTGGGAGAGAACTCCCAAGTTCTGCCTTCATCTCTTCACGGATACCGGTTGGACACAGATTCTCGATGGCAGTATTCCCAGGTTTTTCTTTAGCCTTTATCAGAATAGTTTGGTCAGTAGTATCATGCTCGGAGTATGCCGCACGGCAGAACAGTACAAGAAACTGGGAAATGCCGTACAGCTCAGAGGAGCAGACGAAGGGGTTTTATGTCCATCAGGTTGCTATGTCCATTCATCGACTCTCTTATGTTCCACCACGTCTCAGCCCGTCCTGTACCCTTCGAACAGGTTTTTGAGGCTGTTTACTATTGACATTAATGTAAGACATGCATTAGTAGCTTCAGCTAGCCACCGAAGACGTACACAACCCGCAGGGTGTCAGAAGAATTGGCCGTCATAAGCATAAGAGGCGAAATAGTTTAGTCATTAATTGCCAGTTTAGACTGGCATTTAGGCTACTTTATTTTGGTAGCCTAAACCTTAGAGAACATTTCTTCTGTTACCCACCTAGACAACGAAGGTTTTTAGTTCTCTCGTCCATGCTGATCGACATTGAGGCCGTGCTTATAAGTGGAAAACAATTGGTTTTGCTGGTTAGAATGATGTCAGTAACCGATGAGGAATGGGCACATGTGCCGTCTTTGTGTTTTCAAGCGTCAACAATTCGAGGCGTGTGTGGTTATGGTCTAACGTTCCTTTCACTGATATGAAGCTGACTTGGGAGAGTCTCACTCATAAGTTTCCCTTGATACTATATGGTATCTCAATATTCATGTGAGTGAGACAGACTTATCAGGTGGAAAGTGACGGATGTTCAATGGGGATCGTGAATTGTGAGGCTTAAAAGCAGTCTAGGGTATGTCGGTTCATCTTGGACAAAGTATGCAGCATATCAATGCCGTGCCGTAGTACAGGGGTTCAATCAATGTCCCGAACCAATCAAATGGCTTTTTCTTTACAGCTTGGGGCATTCTCGGCGTTCCCCGCCCAACCCTCAACGCCGCGGCGGCTCCCGTCCATTCGTCGCCCGTATTTGGAGCCCTTTGCAGGGAAGGTGCGAGTCTAGGGAGGTACCTACCTAGTCTACCTTACCCAGGTAGGTCAGGCAAGTCACACCGTCTTGTCTTGTCTTGTCTTGACTTGCCTCCTGTCGTCTCCCCTCAGCTTATCCAACACAAAGACTTCCTCTTTCTCCTTCTCCTCTTCTTCCTTCTCATACAACTTGTCCTTTTTACACTGACCTCATCACAAACTTTAACTTTGAATCTCACTACCTACCTTCAGCCATGACAACCCGTTACCGTGTCGAGTGTAAGTCAACCGTTGATAACCCCCACATCAATCTCTTTGTCCTCCAAACTCTCATGGTTACACAAGCTCATGATGGCAAACAGATGCTCTCAAGACACACCGAAGAGATCAATTTATCGGTATGACCAACCAAACTTTCCCTACACTTTCGAAGAAATGCTGGTACAGCTACATATCATCGAATCTTGACACATCGCCCAATATCGTCCCCGCATCACATGTCTCACCCTCATTACTGCTTATGCTTAACCCATATCGAACTGAACTAACTCAGATTTCAGAATGGGTCAAAGGTCTCCTAGCTGTTCCTTTCGTCCTGTACTCGCAGCCCACGGGTGTGTTTGGAGATGGCCCTAGTGTTACACAGATGGCTGAGGAAGCTCACCGTCGATATGCCGAGATCATGCGTGATGTAGAGGTCATGATTGATGATCACAGTATGAATCCGTTCTTGAAATTTGAAAGCAACGTATTGACCCCAAGTAGTTAGCCGCCAGCAAGATGATAGTGTGCTCCCGTCAAAGTTGCGGATGCTTATACCAACAGCGGGCCCCTTCTTCACTCGCCTCCCCCTCGAAGCAGCTTTCAAGTACCAGGATAGGAAACGGTATATTTCGTCTCGAAGATTTGTTGCTCCGTCTTTCAACGATGTTCGCCAAATTCTAAACACAGCCCAGTCTATGGCTGTGACCAATGGATCTCTGCAACTAGCCACGTTCGATGGTGACGTGACACTGTACGATGATGGTTTCAATTTGGAGCCCACAAGCCCTGTGATCCCCCGTCTTCTCGGTAAGCTTGTTGTCATGGTCTGAAAGCTGAATGCTAACAGACGGTAGACCTTCTGCGCAAAAACATCAAGATTGGTATTGTTACAGCTGCCGGTTATACCTCTGCTGATCGCTACTACGAACGCCTTCACGGATTGCTTGACGCTATTGCAGAGTCGAACGACCTGAACCCCTTGCAGAAGCAGAACATTGTGATTATGGGAGGTGAAGCAAACTATTTGTTCGAGTACTCGCCCTCTTCGCCTCACAAACTAGCTCCTGTCGCACGCACTCAGTGGTTGACTCCCGAAATGGCCTCTTGGTCAGACGCTGACATTACAAGATTGCTGGATGTTGCCGAGAGTGCCCTCCGTGATTGCGTTAACAACCTCAATTTGCCTGCCATGATCATGCGCAAGGATCGGGCCGTGGGAATCATTCCCAAGGAACCAGGAACTCGTATCGCACGTGAGAGTCTTGAAGAGACTGTCCTAATCGTTCAGCGTATCCTCGAGCTTAGCAGCCTTGGTTCCAGCGAAGAACGACCAACCAAGCACCGCCCGAGCTCTCCACCCATTCCACCCTCGGTGGCAAGTCAATCGCGTCGTGTACCGTTCTGTGCCTTTAACGGCGGAAACGACGTGTTTGTCGACATTGGTGACAAGAGCTGGGGTGTGACAGTTTGCCAGCAATGGTTTGGAAGTAAAGAGAACGGCGGTGCTATTCGTGGCGAGAACACGCTGCACGTAGGCGATCAATTCCTGAGTGCTGGCTCCAATGACTTCAAAGCACGAAGTGTCGGAACTACGGCTTGGATTGCCAGCCCTGCTGAGACTGTCGAGCTATTGGATGAACTGGCCGATATGATGCAAAAGAAACTGTCTTGATCCTGGAACTGGAACGGTCCGTGGCTGAAAGCACGGGCTTTTAGGATGCTCGCACGCCAAACTATGTCGCCATCCACGACAGGCAAACAGGCTGGTTTGTTCAAGAGATGCCTCTGTAATCATGACTATACGCAGATCCACGATGGGTTACCATGCGGTGCCTTGAAAGCGACTCGAAACCAGCCATGGACGAAGAGTGATGTCAAATGGCGAGCCAACGATTGCGACTACCTCTTCACGGAAAGAGGTCATATGTTGGGGAGACATTACTTGAGACTGTTCACGGCCAACAATATGATCCCTCTGACTTCAGGCGTATGAAGGCGATAAGTTTGAGACCTTGGTCTAATAGTTCACATCTGTTAATATTTACGGGAAATTCATACAATCTTAAATTTTAATACCAATACTTCGAATCCACTGTTTACTTGGCACTTTCTTCTCGATCACTTCTGTAGTCAGTTTAATATATTGTTTTCAGCTATTCCGATTTATCTACTAAGATCAGCTAGATGTTTATATATAGTCTACGCCTCACACGGCTCAGAGTCCGGGGATAGGAAATCGGGGTTTATGTCTTGGCGCAGCTGTGCCACTTAATGTACACGCAAAGCAATAAATACGATAAATCGGTGAATTCGTAACCAGATAGATAGATAGAATGAAAGACAGGGCGGAAGAAACGCCAAGTCAAACTTCAAGCCACGTGAAGTCATGCGACTCGCCAATGTAAAGGATTGTCAGCTTACTCGGTAGAGGCAAACCATTTCTATTTGCCCACCAATCCTTCCATCATCTTGGCATGTTTACAACTATTATGGTGGTTTCTTACGTTGGACTGCGCCACGTGATACTGTAAATGGTGAGTTATTCACTTATCGCGACTCAGCCCGGGTTATAACTACCTGCATCAGCACAGTTTGTTGGTTGGCTGTATCCCCTCATTCCCTTGTGTCTCCCACAGTCCTCAAACATGGCTGACATTGGTGGACTAAGCACAGAAGAAATCAACAGAGTCATGGATCTGGAGTGGGAAGAATCAGTTCAAGAGTGGGAATGGCACGCATTGAATTACGTGAATCCTATACCTCCTCTCATACCTTTCCCTTCTTATTGTGTCAGCAGGCGATGTGGATGGTGTCGTTTCGTGATCAAGTCAGACGAGATCGTCACAGCCAGTAAGTTGCACAGTGACAATCCAGCTGTGATTCATACTAACATTACCTGGTGGCAGGGTCATCCGGGGGGACTGAGTCTTCGGCTTTTGCATTCGGGGGTTCATTTGATGACAGCAAGCTATTCGCAACCTTTAAGCGATGCGAAAGCAATCACGATGCTTGTGCAACAACAGGTTATCATGTTGAATGCTCTGCCATTGCCTCAAGCCTTGGTCTCCAGAAAAACGATTTCCTGGAAGTAGCTCGATACTCTTACGAACCGTCAGCTAAAGAAGACAAAAGGCGAGAGGAGTGGATTTTGAACCACTTGAACCAGCTCATGAGCGACGAGTTCCCAAAAGTCCCGACAGAGATATTGTTACTGATCAACAAACATCTCATCCTCCATTATGCGATTGCTTCGCTGTCTTGTCTTCGCCGGCCGGGTCGGTGCACGATTGAGCCATTAAAGGATGTCTGGGCAAAACACTTCAGCCTAAATGGTAATGAGTATATAGCCTCATTATCGAATGCGCCAGAGCCTGGTAGCCGACTACTCTGGAAGGACTCGGAAAGTCGCGAAGATAACTGTCTTTATTTCTCAGAAGACCATTTGGGGATCAGACAAATCTTCAACGATCCAGTGGTCGCATTAGCTGAAGAGAGACAATCAGGCTGGTGGCGTACACTCCCGATAACAAGTCCAATACTCTCTTTCTCTCATGATGTAAGTTTCACCTCTTGTCATCAGTCTGGACGTTGTTCTCACAGGGAATTAGGGCCTCAAATTGCGAAGTATTGCAGCCCTCCCGTTGCATCCCACCATCTGCTGGTCGTATCCAATGACACCGAAATCGCTGAAGAATATCGCCTACCATGCCGTGACGAGGCCTTCTCCAAGCCTGGGCATGACGATAGAAGCTCGCATGGCAGCTTTGGACTTCAATGAACCTAACATCGTCGCCTATTCGACGTGTTGGCACGGCGATCGCCTCATAGATATCCATATACACAAGACCGGAGAGTCTCTCGACTTTTACCGAGAGCTTGAAGGCGATGCAATGGCAAGGTGTCCGACTGTAAAGATGGGTAATGCTTCTTCAGCGTCAAGTCTTTACTGGGTTTATCAACCTTTGAACCCCGGAGAGAATGTTGAACAGATTTGGCTGCGAACAGAGAACGAAACCGAACAAGGCAACGATTCGTATGAAAGACGGCAGGATCCAGTTTTATCTCCGCGAGGGGTTGCTGTAGGTGTAAGAACGAGACTCTCCTTCTGCTGCAAACTTGAGCTAACCCCTTTGTAGCTGCTGACCAGTCATTCACGAAACTTGGTCATGGGAAGAACTGAAACAAGACATAGCGAGTGGAAATGCATAGCAGAAACCTCCACGGGATCTCTGATGCGAGTATTCTTCAATCGAAGTGTGGACGGCGTTTCCGTGTTCGCAGCCCCGACAGTAGATGGCTGCGGCAATGGTCCTCTACTGACAAAAGCGTCAAGCTGGACAGGCGCAGGTCGAAACCCCAGTAATGCAGAAGCTTCTCTCGATGAAGTTCGGCAAGTTGTGGCTTGTAGAGAAATAGGGGTCATGGGCAAGGCCGAGATCACAGGGCTTCTGTTCCATTATGCAGATGGCAAACAGGCATCTGTTGGAAGGTTTCGTCTTGACCGTGCCGATAAGCCTCTATCAGTTGAAGATTCCTCTTGTTTTTATATCGGACATAGGCTTTCTAACGAGGGGAAGTTGACTATGGATGTGATAGGTTTATCGACATCTGACCTTGGGTATAGAGAGGACATGACGTGGAACGAAGTTCCTTTGGAGGGCGTATTTATGTGGTAAGATTTGTTGAGCAACAGAATATTGACTATATAGTTGAGGACAAATGCCTATGATTGCGTCGGGGGTAATGGGTAAAGGACTTTGAAGCATTCATGTCAACCTCGATAATCTTTTGGTAGCAATATGGAAGCCACAACTAGGCACTAAGCCATTGTCAGTTCCTTCTTCAACTGCACCTGCCTGCCTGCCAAATAGTAAAACCTCCTCTTGCGACTGAAGGAAGACAGGAAGTCGCATTCTGCCTTTGTGCCTTCCCTATCTCAGGCACAACTTTGTTCTCCTGGCATGGTTCCTTCCCAAGTCGTTATCACTCGTTGCCTATGACTAGATAGGTATTTCTTAACAGAATTTACCAATAGCTAATTGTTTCTGTCTTGTTCAATGTTTACTCTTCCCATATCAATTTTGACAGCTACCGTATCCAGTCTCTTGAATTAACCAACATTCACATGGATACTTCATCTCATACCAAGCTGGCAGAAGCTTCGGTCAGTCATTCAAAGTTTGAACACACCATGCTCGATCCTGTCGCCTTTGAAGAATTCGTACTGTTCAATCTGAGGGCCCTCTACCTGAAACAACGCTCATCTTTACGGCACAATTGCTTTATGTTCTATCTGGTCGCGACCACTAGTCCCCGGGGCCTTAGACAGGCCATGCACCCGCATCCATCGACGAGACTCACGTTTTTCAGCATGAAAAATCATCGCAGAAACCACACTAAATTCTGGCGTCCATGTCGTTGACCGGATCATTGTAGTTCCTAGAAAAGAGCGAGCGAGATATGGCATCGTGGAGTGGAAGGCCTAAACAGAGGCTCCCATAACGCAGTGAAGTTGGCCAGTGGGAACGATTTCTTGTCTGTTCTGATACGTGTATTTGGACTCATGGATAACTTCCGTCATCTTGTGGCCGACAGCAAAGGAAGACGTTAGGAGAAAGGAGCATGTTTCTACATAGTCCTTTTACCTATCGAGTTGGTATATAGGCCATGTTAATACCAACCACCACGCAACTCTGCCACCAACTATTTTTGGCATCAAATAAGCATGCGAGAATGTCGCAATATTCGTATGCGTTATTGCAGGATCTGCGGGTCATTGATATCATTCTCAGATACAGTGGCATAATCACATGCTGAACATGCCTGTCTCGCAATTACGTCAATTGATCGTAACGGCATCTTCAGGTTAGCCACAGCATATCGATTCTGTTCAGCTCAATAGTTAGACCACCATAAACTTTCCGTCATCAATCATTTATTGTATCTTTGCTACTGTACTACTTCCTTGCTCAGCCAGACATTTCCAGTGTGCATGTCATGTCAAGTCAAGTCAAGATGCCTGACAGTGACACACGCAACTCTCACACCGCTACCAATGGGGTCAATCGTCATCACGAAAAGAGTACATATGCTCAAGTCTGTGAGCCTCATTCTGACAAGCTCAGTCCTCTACAAAAACACGTCCAGTTCTGGGACCGCGACTCGGATGGTGTCATCTGGCCATTGGACGTCTACAGAGGGTTTCGTCAACTCGGCTTTGGCCTCTTTTTCTCAATAGGCTCTCTCCTCATTCCAATCTTCTTCTCATATCCTACACGCTTAGGACACAGCTTGATACCAGATCCCATGTTCCGTATCTACGTCAACGACATCAACAAAGCCAAGCACGGTTCTGATACAGGGATATACGACTATGATGGAAACTTCAACCATGAGAGGTTCGAGCAGATGTTTGAACGGTTCGATTCTTCGGGCGAAGGAGGGTTGACAGCTGATGATTTATTGAGGTTATGGAAGAAGAATCGATGCGCCGCAGATCCAGCAGGCTGGAGTTTTGCATTCATGGAGTGGTGGACGACATACGTCTTGCTTCAAAAGGATGGACTTGTGCATAGAGAGGATTTAAGGGCGTGTTATGATGGGAGTCTATTTTGGCAGATCAAGGATGAGAGGGAGAAAAGAGATGGTTGTATAGACAGGAAGAGCTTTGGTATGAGGAATTTCTTCGCTTCGCCCTAAACGGAGTGCTGGTGTTGATTACACAAATGACAGATACCACAAGACTATTATACCCACGTTGTCCTGTAAGAGGAATTAAAGAGAGATGCAGTCGTTCTTGCTATCCTCGAGGAAAATGCCACCATAGATAAGTCCCTCGTTCAAGTTGTCCTCCTGGAATCCCGCATTGGCAACATCGTCGGTACCAGTGGGCTTCTTGAGCATACCGATCTGGTACTGTCCCTGTCCGCTCAAGTCACGAGCGATAGGCTTGGTAGCGGCCTTGAGAGGCTTAGAACCCTCGGAGTAGTAGGCTTGGATGGTGCTGTAGTTGTTAGCTATGCTCTTTCATTTGTGTTGCTTGGTAATGGCTTACTTCTTGTTGAAGTTGAGAGTAATGGCAAAGTTCTGCCACTTGCCCTTGAGCATGGGAGTCTCCCAGAGCAGCTTCATCTTCTCATCAAACAGCTTCCAGGTCTCGGCGGCGTGGCTCTGGCCGATGATGGTACCAGCCTGGAACTGGAACTGGTTTCCAGAGAAATCGGCCTTCTCATGCCAGACGTTCTGTTGTTGTCAGAAATGAGGGAAAAACAAGATTTTGGGATAAACTTACCAGGTACTCGTGGCTGAGGTTAAGAGGCCGGCTCTCATCTTGCATGAGACTGAAGTGAAGGGTCTTGATACCCTCAGAGCCAGGGCTACCCTCGTTCTTGTCCTTGCTGAACTGCAGGCCTGCACGGCGGAAGCCAACCTGCTTCATGAAGATGCTCTCATCGCTGATGGTAACCTCGAGTGGGAGAGTCTTGCCGGCAGCGTCGAAGCGAGATCGAGTGGTTTGAGGAAGCTTGAGGATCTCAGACCAAGAGATGTTGTTTCCCTTGACGAAGCCTGGGTTGTAAGGGTTCCAACCACCACCGTTCTCCTTGTCGAAATCGGCCAGAGATGCATTGGCAGGAACTCTACCGTCGAAGACAACAGGGCATATGTTCTTGGTCTTGGAACAAGAACGGTCGTCGGCCGGAGCAGCAGAGACCACTGAGGCGAGAAGAGTGATGATGGCAGCAGCACGCATATTGAAGGATTTATATTTATAGCAAAGTAATGAGCGACAGAGAAGTGAATGAATACTATCCAGTAGTAAGATGAAGAGATGAGATATCAAGAAGGATCTGACAGAATGAATGCGACAGCGTCTTAATATAGTCACTGGTCCCATCAGTCTGGTTCCGGCAAATTCGGAAGATTGATAGTTTCATATCCAAATCCAAATCCATCTGCACGGCAGTTGGGTCAATATCCCACTTTTGGTCATCGTATTTCGGTATTCCACCTTCCGAACTGTTACTTCCATTGGAGGGATTATTATTCCTTTTCTAGTTGACAACGCATCTGAAACGTTTTCTAGAACCCAAGTCCTAAAGCAGATGTAGATGTTTAATAAGGTTTAATTAAGGCAACTCGGAGCCAGGATGGAGAGTTTCCCGATATTCCGATGGATAGGTACGGTAGGTAGTTTCAGAAGAAGAGCATGGATCATTCAACGGGCGCAGCAAATCTTAAATAAGAGACTCATCTGCTCAAGAAACCATCTTAATTTTAGGTTTTATGAGAGGACTCTGACAGTAAAAATCCTCCAATACAGAGACGACAATCGTAAAGTACAAAATACGGGTCCACACTCGGCCGATCTCCATGTTCAACCCCCGGCCGAGACGGCACTTTTGACATCTTGGCCACGGAACCTCCCGAACTTCAGCACAAGATTAGCTTTCATAACAGTCAATCTAAGCTTAACAAAAAGACCATAACTTCAACCTTTAACTGCGTTAGAGTATAGGAACACAACACGGCACGGCACGGCACGACACAGCACGACATCCTTTCTTATTTTCAACGTCATGCCAACCAAAGCATCTGTTCATCGAAATGAAATGTCTTATCCTCACGCCCGTCCACAACCTTCAGCCATTCCCTTTCCCCCGCGCTTCTCTCACGTTACATCTGGGGAAGACAGCATCTCCAACATAACCCAGCAATCACGAGTCTTGTTCCATATGTCGCACAAGGAACCCAGTTGAAAGAATGGCAGACACAGTAGCTTTGCCCCCCACGAACTGCAAATGCGGGCACGAATCATTCTCCCTTGATCTCGGCATGTCGATCCGAAAGAGGTTTTACTGCTTTACTATACTGTAGTCTACTGTACGTATCAGAGTCGGTGTGCTAGTTCTTGCAGGCGCGCTTCTTGCGGCTGACAGTCTTGATGCCTGGGCTGTGACTCGGCACGTTATTTCCGTCGAGCTGCATTAGATGGTAATAGTATGTGCCTGCCAAGCATCAAATCGTCTTTTGGTGTAACACCATATAACGGTTTCACTATCGACGTCGAGGCATCACGCGCGGACGGCAAGGTAAACATTGTTCGCTTGTGACACTAAGCGAAGACCCTGCGATGCACCGTTTGTCATCATCAAGGCGTTGTCTAGGCCCTGACAGCCCGAGACCTTGGAGCTCAAACCTTCCAGGGTGGTGAACGCCTCATCAAAGCCTTTACTGCTCGGTCAGCCAGCCACGTGCATGGCTGATCTGTGGTATATCCCTCACTTCGTTATCGTTCTCGGTCATTGCCGGGTTCTACTTGAAGCCTATTGATGAGACATACATTCATCGCGTGGGATCTTTGCATCGCATGGGCACGTATGACCTAAGGAGTCCAGCCCATGAAATCACACACCTGGCTGTACACACCACGTGTGAATGTATATTCATTCATTCATCTGTCCCGGATGAATAGGTACTTAGGCACTGGTGGTTTTCCAAGACCAAAACATGTGATAAAACCTGCTACGATATCAACAAGTCGAATGCTTCCATATCCCTTCCATGCGATAGATCTTGCATCGAATCATTCTTATCTAGATAATGCTTGTGCTTCAATATCACGCAATACTTGCCAAAACACCTGATCAAGACGTCAAGACGTCAAGTATTACGGCCGTAGTGCAGAGTCCTCCCGAAAACGGCCCTTCTATTGTGGATACTCAAACATAGAAACGAACATGTTTTTGGATACAATGATGCAAGTCTATTGTGCCTGTCTGCAGAAAAACTGTTCGCCCAGATATACCAGTACCTACATGTATGTAATGCAACATGTACAATCTTTCAAGTGGGCGGATCTCTGCACCATCATTAAGTGATCAGAAAAGAACAAAATGGTGTGAACTGATAATCCCCCGTGGTCATCCTTTCACCCTTCTCTTCATTGGTAGAGCAGCAGCGTTGTATATCCATGTTCCATCAGAGTTCGAAAGAGCAAGAGGTTATCGTGTCGGAGGTATTATGTCTGCTTGCTTGTAAAAGGTCCTCCATTTCTGCCGGTTGCAGCGCAGCGTCATCCGACAGAAACAAGAAAAAGTCTGTAATCTATGTACAGTTTGGTCTGTCAAAGAAGAGAAACGACAGTAAATCCATCAACTCCGGACCATGCGGGTCACCTCGTCCGCAGCCTTGACCTTAACGCCTATATTGGTGCATGCGTGTGTAATGGAGTGCGAGTCCGTTGCACTCTCATGTGTAGTCAGAGTGATAGTGTATTTGGCGGTTATGAGACATTTCAAATGCCTTTTCCATCATTCATTATTCGTCATCTAGTATCCCACCTGGCCCGGCATCTTGCCAAGAGAGTGAGAGCCAGTGCCCTTCGGGGGCAAGTGATTATGACAAAAGATCTTCTTGTTGCCATGCACGGAGTTGTCCTTCTTGGTGGCGTCGATGAGTAAAGCTGGGTCGTCGTATGATTCGAGTTGGCAGCATTCAACATTCTTCAACCAACGGTTGTTGATGACCTCGTCGATGCCGATACGTTTGGTGGGCTCGGGGTTCAGCATCTGCAGTACAAGGCGACGCAGGGCGGGTGGGCTCATGCCAACATCAAGGGCGTAACATTTGGGGTAATCACTATCGCTGATAGAAGCGTCGCTCTCCGGGTGCTTTGAATACCACTTGTTCCAGCCTGTGACGAGCTTGTCGTAATGAAGCTCGCCAGGCTCAGCACGAGACCATATAGCACCGCCAAATGTCAGATAAATCATGACGATCGCGGAACTCCAAACGTCGAGCGCTCGGGGGTCGTAAGATTCCTTCTTGGCGAGGACTTCGGGGGCGATATAGGGTTCACTTCCACAGATACCAGGTGAGCACAGACGGATTTCACCACCCATATTACGACCGCATTGTCCACCAGCTTCCCGGACGCCGGGGTGAGTACCGCAAAACACATCCGACACGCCAAAATCGGTGATTTTGAGCTTGCTGTCTTTGGTAATGAGAAGGTTCTCAAGCTTAATATCACGGTGGGCAATGCCGTTGATGTGAAGGTAATGCACGCCTTGTATCAATTGCTTGAACAAACACATGCGGTCCTTCTTGCGTTCATCGCCCTTGAGGTGGCCTTTTTGCACCAGGCTGAAGAGATCACCTTCGGAACAGTATTCCATAACGTGGTTCCATCGCCCATGATCAGTACAAAGGCGAAAGGTTTCGACAATATTTGGGTGGTGCAGACTCTTTGCGATGCTGAACTCTGACTTGATCTTGTTTTCATAGTCTTGCTGGCTCTCGCGGTGCGATTTTCCACGGAACTCCTTCACAGCATAGAGCTCCTCTGGACATCCTTTGCGCATCATGAGAGTGACCTTTGACGCAGCTCCCTTGCCGAGATGCTTGCCATGCCGACCCAAAAATTTGCGCTGGTATTCAAACTCGCTTTGTAGCTCAGCCACATCCACGGCAAAATCATCAGGAAGACTCAAACTCATGCGGCGGGCCTTGGCACCAGTTCCAGACTCTGGGGGGAGAGGCCAAACACTTCGCTCAGGCGGATACATAGTCTCGTCACCTTCTGCGGGTGGTGGAAGAGGGGTGTTGGGGCGGCTGCCGTCATAGCTGCTAGCTCGGCGGTTGTATTCAGGGCGCTTGTTCGCGTTTCCTCGACTGTTCTGATTCGCACCAGCAAAATTAATAGCTCGGTTGCGGAAGGTAAATCCAGTGGAAGCACGGTTCTTCTTAAAATCGCCTTGGCTAGGGAGAGCCTTGTCGGATTCGCGTTCGCGGTGTGGTATTTTCATTTCGATGCCGTTGTCGCTGGGTGAAGGGGGAGAGTTGGAGCGAGTAGTAGCAGATGAGCGGTTCATAGAGAAACGACGGCGAGCTGCAGCCCGCGGTTGACCATTAGTCTGGGGCTCTGTGGGCGCAGACACGACCGACGGTGTTGCCGGTTCCGCGGGAGTATAGTCGTTCTTTGCTTGTGAATTTGATCGACGGAAGAAGTTCGACATGGTGCGCTTGAAGCTCGCGGTTGAGATAGACCCACGAGTCGATTGGCGGGTAAGAGAGCTGCCAGGCTCTGGTTCTGTTGCCCTCGGGGTAGTTGGCTCGCAGGTGGTAGGTGGTCGACTTGCAGACTGCGAGAGGTAGGCACCTTTGTTATTGTTGCCCGCGTTTGCACCGGGGATTGCAATAGGCTGAACACCTGAAGATGTGACTGAACTGCCTTGGTAAGACTGTAGACTTTGAAGGTCTTGTAGGTCCTGGCCCTGGAGGGTGAAATCTTGTGAATGACGGCCGCTGACAGGAGTGACGGGTTCAAGAGCAGACTCGCTTCCGGATTCACCACCTTCTTCTAGAACAATTGATTCAGTCAGATCGGTATTAATAATGCGCGGTGAAGATAGAGTCTGAAACTGATTTGCGCGCAATGGTGGTGACGGGGAGGTACTTTTATCTGTGGAGGACACAAGCAAAAAGACGTCAGCAGGCAGGGATAACTTAAACTTGGAGAAGTTTGCAGGGTTTGGGTTGACTGGGACAAGGCTAGAGATCAACTGGGGGGTGCATGAGGCAGAAATAGAATGGGACTTGAGAGTGAGCGAGAGAATGAGAGGTGAAGAAGTAAACGAGTGATCAAGTCAAGCAGGGAATTAAACGGGACCGACCCCCAAATCGCCAAGGCTAGGCCCAGCGAAGGATAGATGTCATGAATTTGTCAAGTCATGCTCAGCCCAAAAAAGGCAGAGGCGAGACAGGACAGACAGTAAGCAGAATAAAGGATAAATGATTAAATGACAAAGACCCAGCTGGTTGCATCCAAACGCTCGCTTTCTCAGCAGCAAAGCTAAGCAAAGCAAATCTATGGAGCCCACTTACAGAAGCCGTCTCTCGCAGCCGGACAAACCAGCGAAGTCCCACTAACTTTTATCGCGTCACTGGACGAATTTTGCAGGGTCCACGGAGATACTTCTCGCTTCCGGCAGAGACGGGAATGACGAAATGGAGATTGAGTAGTAAAAGCGGAGAATGAAAAAAGAAATGAGTTGATTATGAAAGAAGAGAAGCCGAAGTGAGTAAACGGTTGAAACTAAAGCAATCGGGTGGATGGGGGAACGATTGCCCTTCTGGGTATAGATAGGTAAGAGGAAGAGGCAAATCAGGGAAGGAAAGAATGGGCACTCATATTGATACAGACAAAGACAGAAGCAGAGACAAAGACAAAGACAGTGACGGGAAAGTTCATACCTGTTGCTGCTGTTGCCGCCGAATCGAGCTGGTGGGGAGCCAGCATTGTCCTTGGGGCCGAGAGTGCCGCCATAATGCTCATACTCATTCGTTTTGAGGGAATAGCAATAGCAAGGGCGCTTCTGCTGTTTTATCTCAATGGAGACGGCGTCGGCCCGTGATTTTGGTAGGGGTGGGCTTCGGCGTACTGTACTGGCAGCGCCTAAGGTACGTAAATCCAGAGCTGTACAGCAGCTGACACCATCCAAGTGGAGGACTGGGTTGGTTGGAGTGATGAGGCGGTTCAGCGACTACAGGGCACCTAGTACTGGCGCTGTACTGTACTGTATCGCTGGAGTATTCGAATGTGGTTGGTCCGTCGGTAAAATGCGAGAGGCTTCAACGGCACTACCGAGTCGTGCAGCAAAAAAGTCCCAAGATTGATTTGATTTATCCACGCGAGGATGTTGGTTGTTGATTAAAGGAATAGATAAATGTCGTGATCGAAGAAAAGTGTAGTATTGCGTTGGATAGAGGGGAGGGTCGTCTTGCGTCTCGACCGAATTTGAGAAATGACAAGCAGAGAGTGGTCAGTTTGAACTGATCAAGATCTCGTGCCTGTGTAAGCCTGGAATGGTTGTCGATACAGCAAACGTCCTCAGGGGGTTTAATGTCCGGTTCTTGATGATCAATTGAACATTGATTATATCCTGGTCTGTCTTTTAACAGTGTCGTCCTGTTGTATGATGTCCCAGAGTCAAGGGTACATGGGAGGTCGAGGTGGTCGAAGAAGAGGGTGAAGGTGCAAGTAAAGGAAGAGGTGGCAAGATATTAATATTAACCGTGAAAGTGAAGCCAAAAAGCAACACTATCAATATGACTTCTCTCTCAAGATCAGATCAAGATCAAAGGGAAGAAATGGAGTTTAAAAGGAGAGTAAGGAGAAGAGCAAAAAAGCGCGCAGCTTGCTCTTTTGTGTCTGGCTCCAGCTACATACATACCTACATGCAAATTATGAACGAAGCACCAGCTGCCGTGCTATTACTCGGTGCAGTCGATCAATTCGGTCCCTTCACACCTCAAGCCAAACCAAACTAAGAACCCTCTTTGCTCGTCGGCTTGATGGTGGACCAGACTCGACGTGGGGAACTCGACCAGGGCCAGGATTAGAGTGGATGGGAGGGGCGTGCGCATTCAAGGACAAGTGAGGTGTTGAGTCTAGCCTTGCCTTGGGCGATAGCGATGGGTACAGTATGGATGCAAGTACAAATACCTACACAAATTTTACTGATAGTAATGATTGGTCGTGCAGAACATGCCTCTCTTTATTGTACCTAGATATCTGCACATCCCTCACCACTCGCGAATGAGACAGCAAGCCATCTTGTTCGAAGGTCCTCAACGTATCAAAGTCAATACCTCTTGCTGCACCATACTAGATACGTCTATGAATTCCATCAAGACAGAGTGAGAAAGAGAAAGAGAGTACTCTGTACTGTACAGTGCTGTAGCACAATCTTGACGCCCCTGCCCTGCTTGGGTTGGGTTGGGGTTGAGTGCCCGGTATGGTTCATGTGTGAGTGGGGGCAGCGACAAATTATAGATCAGATTCTGAGATCAAGAACGACTTCCATCAGTACGGTAGAACGGCAGTAATCTCACAAGTGAATTTCTTTCCTCTCACTAACGGCACAGAGTATTAGTGCTCTCGTCTGCCTCTCCTAGCACCTCGGACAAATCTATCGAAAAATGTCCGAGGTGGTTTGGTTAGGTAGGTTATCTGGCTCTTAAGGGCTCTGCACAGTGCGCAATACAGACTAAGAACGAATCCACCTTTTATGCGACCCAGTGGGTGAATCGCATTGTACCCAGACAGGTGGACAACAGAAAAAAGAAATGGGGGATCAAAATAAAGCAGTCCAGATGCTGACCTAAGCTCGGCGAAGATGATCAAATTATTTCGTTCTTTATGCTCTTGGCAGCCAATTCTTTTGACAGATGCAGATGCAGGACGGAAATTGTGCGGGTAGCCCAGAAAAAGCTTGATGCTTGTACTCTGTACAGTCAGTTGTTGCCTTTCCTATCACGATGACCGACGTGCTCCTCTCCAGCCCCAACCCATTCCCATTCCCATTCCCAGTCTGCCCTGCCCTGCCCTGGCTTGTCCTGAGCCTCTTGCTTACATGACAGCTGCCTCTTGTGTTCTAGAGCTGCAGAATCTCAGGCTGAAGCGTAAAGCCTATTAATAGCGTAACTTGAATTTTCCTGCACGAGACGCAGGCCCAGCCAGAGACTGTGACCACTGCGACTGCCATTTTAGCAATGAAAGACAAGCTTACCTCCATGCAAACCAGAAGACAGTGCATGTGCCCATCAAATCAACGTAGCAGCGTACCTTTTTGCTCTGATTGGTCCACTGACCCCAGGACCCGGCTTCACTTTCCCCATCTGGGGACCCTTGGGCGGCTTGGAGGTGGTTCACTACCTATTCTTTACTGCAAGTGCCAACCAACCATTTCCTTCCTCACCTGCACAAACTCGGCTTCAATAATGCCTCCAAACTTGATGAAGAATTGCTAAATCATCATGAACTCTGACTTGACAAACCATTCTTTGTCTTGCTCAACCACCAGAGCAGACCTGCTCCCCGAAACCCTGTTACAGCCAAGACTTTTCAAAAAGCGATCGTGACGATGCACAACGGGAGTCATCATGTTCCCTCATCAGCTTATCCAGTTACATCATTGGAAAAGGTCTCAGGAACAGCGGTCAATTCCTTGAACAATCACAATCATTCTTCGTGACCTTTGTGACGATCCTCCACGTATCATGAATCTCCACTGGAAGCATTCGTGTTTCTATCCTCAGCAAATCATCCGCCGTGCTGGTCCCTCTCAGGGGTAGCAGGTGATTGACTGAAATTGAGGTACAGGAAATAATTGAGAAAAGAACTGCTCTTTATGTGTACAAGTATGGCTGTATACTTTTGTCACTGTCTACCTATCTTCAGCGGTCAGGTTTTTGATACCACATTGCCCCTGAGCAAGGCGTAGGCAGAGGCAGGCAATAATCCCGCGCCTCTCTTCAGCCCTGTATCTCCCTGCTTCGCATTTGAACAAGCCTGGCGTCAGCAATTGGCGGTGCAGTTGCTGAATCCATGTCGACGTCTATTACTGTACTTGACCTCATCAAACAGCTCGCGTGCCCTTAAACCAAATCAAGTCTTCATTCGAAGCCAAATTACGGAACCCAGCAGATGTCCAGCACAAAACAAAATGCCCCACGCATCCAATTGAAGCTGCACAACCACAACCGCACAATATTGCGCTACCACCCACGCGTACCCGCTTGCTCGCCTCGCCTCGTCTCGCATGTCAACAGAGGTTGGACCGGAGGCATGAACGGAGCCTGGGCAGATTAATTATACGTCTAGCGGTTCACTATGCTTGGCCTACTGGGTAGCAAATTATTGATCCTATAAGGCTTAAGGCGCAAAAATAGAGTAGCCACTAAACTGACAACAAGCAACTGGATTCTTTCGTCTCATACTTTCGGTGGTCAGTTTTCTAATATCCCGATGTCGGTTTTGCTGGACAAGGGCAGCATGAACATCCATCGGAGTAGGTTTCGAGAGGTATCGATTGGATTGCTCGGAAGAGACGGCAGTCCACCCTGACAATACGAACGAAGCAAGCGAGTATTTAGTATTTACCAACATAACCGAACTCAATTGCACTTGTCAATTCTCACTCGCATCTAATCAGTCAGACGTAGGTGAACATTGCCATGTTGTGGTTTTATAATCATGATTGGTCAGAATTGACCTCCAAGAGCCGCAATTCGGTACTGTACAGTACAGTACATCCTTTCATCCGCAAAACCACAGTTCTTAGACCATCAATCGCATATTTCCTGTTACAGCTTTGATATCAAACATTAGGCGACGCATATCCGGTCTACATGCCTTCAGGGTCTACGTCGTGCTTTACTCCACGGATCTACCTCGCGTTTCGGTGTACTTCGATTGATGAATCTCTGACGGTAGCAGTCTTCCACCAGCGAATAACGTATTCGCTGCAGTTAATTCGGCTCATCGATAACCACCGTGCATGGCCTCTGCCTAATCGTGAAACACGCAAGCAAAAGACGCTGTGTATCCGGAAAGTCCTCGCATCATAAATCTTAGATGCGTTGCGTTGCGTTGCATGCCTGTACAGTTTATGCCTTTTGCACGGTGATTGCGTCTAGAAGTGACGCAGCAGTGAGACAAATTGCGTGGCGGTTTGAGATTATTCAAAGTAAGCTTGAATTCTAACTCACATCTGTCACGCCTGATCGACATTGAGATAAACAGACCGAGCGGCATTTACGTATTCCTCTGTGCGACGCAATTTCGCATGGGACTGAATTAAGCTCAACTTGAATATCGATATACCCCCGTGTGGCGTATCAAGGATCAAAGACAAAGTCGGTCTGTTTGAAGAAAGAAGCCTTGACATGTCAGGAATAAGGATGTCTCTCCAGACTCTGACCGTCGAACAAAGCAAGGATCAAGAAAGGAGGATCATCTAAATTTCCACTCTGTTCGGGAAAGAGACGAAGGTTACGCAGCAAATCTGATTTAGATGATGGTGTCTGTGCTGTACTATACTGTACTATCTCTGTAGTCTTGGGAGTTCCTGGTCGCCAAGACCATCGGTGTTTCCCCCTTGCTCTGGTGGCCCTGAAAGGGTCGACACCGAGATCTCGGCCGGCACAACGAATCAAGGGACCTTTGCAGCTTGGGCAATGACGTCGGAGGTTATCACCTCTTGTGCATGATAACCCGAAGCCCGGAGCTCTATCTCGAGGTACCTACTCAAAGCGCCTAAAGCGGCTGTCAATTCGAGAGAAGTTGCATCTCAACTACTGTAAGAGAAGAGCCGGTCCGGTGTGGGATCTTTATTGCACGCCCACCCATCTTGCTCGCCTCTGCACGACAGGGATGACTGACACGGGTACGAGTGCGTCATATGCGCCCCGGAGAGACAAGGAGGTGGAGCAATCTTGGATTTCCCGTGGCACGGTCCCCTGTCGTTTTGTGCTTCTAACAGACTCTTGACTGTTGATTGGATGCTGAACATCGTCAAACATGCCTTGGCCACAGGTTATCCGCGTCTAAGAAACAAAGTCTTGTACACGTTGAGGTGACTGTCAGAAGATCGACGAGGATTCGATTCTCCTCCATCTTGACAGTCTCAACGCCTTGACGGACGAGAACTAATGTCTTGGTACTGGGACCAGCTCATTTCGAGTCAAATACTGCTTAGGTACCGCAGGGTCAACGCCATAATTTGACTTCTGGTGCCAAAAGATGCTTGGCAGCGGTTTAGTGGATTTGATACAGCCTAGCTGGGAAAACACGACGGCACTATTCACGAGTCAATTGTTTAATTCTATCCGTACCTTCACCTGAGCCTTAATGGCGATCTGCCGAGCTATGTTCGCAAATCTCTTTATACTTCCGACAAGGGTCAGCATCAAATCCAAAGAGTCAAACATCTGGAAGTGCCAAGCAAAGCACGTACAAGGGGGTAGGCTATCAGCATCGACAGACTGTATGTATCAGTAAAAGGCATGTCGGTCAGGGCTCGGTCATCAACCTTAACGTCTTCCATGGCTTTCAAGGCCCCCTCTTCCAAGATCCTGATATCGGCGGGACTTATGACAAGACAGTTCTATTGCGAAGAAAAGTCCCCTGCTGAAATACATGATCCCCCACGTATCAGCTGATGATCAATAGGTTCACAGTTGAGCCAAGGATGTCAACATGACCGTAACAAGTTCTCAAGCAATTAACACGTTGGCACAAAAAGAGCACAAGGCTCAATACTCCCCCACTCGATTGCTTCTCTGCTCCGCTTCCGTCCTTGCAAGCGACCTAATTCTCAAAGAAATCAGATGGCAGATATGAGCTAAGACGATACTCATACTTCAGAGGAAGGGACAGCTATTGGCCCCTGAACATGCTCAAAGTTTCTCCTCTTCTACCGAGATACGACCATGGCTTTCAGTGCAGGCGTCACTTTCCTGGCCATTGGTCTGTAAATGTGGTCTATTCGGAGGGGAACGAAGTCTTATGTCCATGTCACAAAGGTGGTATACAAACGCATCACGGGTGAGGTTGGGTTAACCAAGTTAATTGGTTTGAGCCTCATAACACCATCAAGATACTAGCTAACCTTGACGATTAGGTAGGTACAGTAGCTTCAAGATCTAAACAAATACCGATCTCGTCTCACCACACCTTCTTTAACCTCCTACTGTACTCATTAAAGGTCGCCTTGTCGACAATAGTACATAAAGACATGCGAGACAGTCGAATGGAGGACCAAGGCATGTTTGACCAACTATCTACTTGAAATCAGCACGTGAAGTGAGGAGAATAGCTGAAGGTCTGAGGATCGGTAGGTCCAATTTTGCATCCCAATCTAATTGATTATGTATGGCCAGACTAAAGAGGGAGTGTACATGATTGTCGGTCCGGCCGCCGGATACCACTGTTGAGTTGAAGCTCAATCTGCTGATACAGGCATTTCGTTGCCGGTCGATAACGGCAACGCCTTTTTTTCTTACTCAGGCATCTGTCCTGCGCTCGAGTTCTGATGAACTCATTGGATGTTCTGCCAGTTTGATGGGACAATAGAATTAAAGATCTCTATCTACCAAGCCAATTGAAAGCTCATATTCAAGTCTATTGACATACAGAGTCTTGATGTGGGCAAGCCAGGCAATTCTTCCACTCAATTGTTTCGACGCCCACGATGTTCGAGACTTCAAAGACCCGCTGCAAGAAGATGTGCACGCGGTACTGCACTGTATAGTAGTTGCGGTGCTAAGACTCCGCCTGGAATCTAGGGACAGAAAATGCCTCACCACAACGAGCCAAGGCGGATTGGATGAACGGCTTTCAACGGGTAACTTTATGATTTCACTTGCCTTAGCTGGTAAGTGTACCCATTGAAACGGAACCAACAGCCTGGTACAGTAATTGACCTGTCCGTTGTCTCCTCTCCTCTCCTCTCCTCTCAATTCAACACATCGTCAGTCGCCCTGCTCACTCTTGTTGGATATCATACCTACATACTTACAGGGGCCTGGCTGTTCAAAACTTTGGATCCTGGTGGCGTCATACAACTCTGTTGAATTCATGATTCCTGAACTGAAGTTGCAAAGAATAAGCGCGCCTGTCATGACCAATCGAGTGAACACTGTACTGCATCTGCATCTGTATCTGTATCTGCATCTGTATTGTATGGCAGTTTAAACTCAACAAGGTTATATTCAATGACGAGTGACAGTTGAAGTTGATGCACCAGATATGTCACTGGGCGTTGGATTTTACCCAACTCGTCGGTTATTGAGGGGTGAGATGATGTTATCCAGCATGCCAGCTGCTCAGGGTTCAATTGCGGTGATTGGACAATTCAAAGATCGCCGAGCACTTGTGTGAGTCGAGACAAGACGAGATGCATTTATAGTCGGCCTTTCTTCTTTTTTACTCCTTCCATGCATCTTTTCCAGGCTTGTTTGGCGTCGGCTTGGCCGCTTGACCACCCTCACAAGACAAGCTTGATCATTGAGTTCAACTTATGAGGGATACTGTACTGTACTGTACTGTATCTAGGTACAGCACAGCCAAGAGGACAAGCTCTTTTCCGACAGCACCAAAGATGCATCGTCGGACGGCACAGCTCATGGCATTTAGCCAACTACCTACGGGTAGGTAGACTACAGCTATAGATGTAGCTATACTGTACGAAACTGTGGGTGGCCAAGCCACTTCCGTTATCCCCCGCCATGCACCCCATATTCTCGGCGGAGACATTCGCGTTAATTCAACCAAAAACCTGGGGAGCGGATGGACTAACTGGTTATAAAATGGTGATGAAATGTGCATTATGCACACTGTCTAGGCTCCTTTGATCTACCTCAGATGAAATACAGTCATCAGCCCAGCGGCTAGACTAATCATGCCTTCACTGGTTATGTCCTCTTATGCACATTGGCATATGAGCTGAGATAGTCCTCGAGTACAAACTCCCGCTTGTCCGTGTCTGAAAGCCGAGGGCATCAATTGCCAGGACAGTCACTGGCTTACTATATTAGCCTATTAACTTGTGCCGTACAGTTCTGGACGTCATCACAAGTGGTTCCCAGCCCCCAACGCTTGATATACGAAGTGCGATACGAGTACAGCGTTCCGGCACCATGACATAGAACTATTGTTTGGTATCAAGACACTGCTTTACTGTATGCCTTTCCGTCGAAAAGAAGGGAAAGGACGTTAGCAGACAAGTTGAATGAAACTGGTTTACTTTAATTGTTTCTGTCCATGTGAGAATTGTGTGAACCATCAGGATGTCCTCCAGACAAAGAGCAACGTCACTTCTGCATCCAACTCCATATCGAGATATTCCTCTCGGTCTTATGGGATCTTCATTATGTTTGTCTCACATCCGGCCCGTATACAGTTCGTGAGGGTGGTGCTCTTTTGCATCGGAACTTCTTTCGGGACCACCCACGCCTGATACACCAACCTCTTGACCAACACGTGGGATTTGCGACAAAGATCCTTCGACAAGCAACTAACCCAAGTAGTAGCCACTTCAAGGCTTGCCTGTCTCATTCAGAAAGCTGAAGCAGATGTAGTTTATTCATTACCTAAGTAGCTAGCTGAATATACAAAAGGTACGTATGTGTGTATGTTTGCCTGCTCATTAAGCTCGCTGAAGGGCACAACAGATGATGCAATTATTTCATTCTGCGGGCACAACAATGTCCATAGTAAAACCAGGCAATTGTTCATCGCTACTCACTCCACTATGGTATATCTGCTGGTTCTTGAAGTCAATAGCCCATCGCCGTCCAATAACGCCAAATCAACAATAAACAGAGATAAAACAAGACAGGTTAAATAAGTTTACTCCGTCAGGGACTATCGGTCAACCTGATTCTGTTTAGTCCAAAAACGCCTAGCCCTTGTTCTTTCTTGATGGTGAGATAGAATTTTACTTGACTTCCTGTGCTGCTGCAGGCCGCGTAGGGCTGTTGATTTCCATATCTAAAGTTTCGTTATCCATCCAGCCAGAGAAGTCGTCGTCATCATCAGTCGCTGCGGCAGCAGCCGGTAGTGCTCCCACTGAGTTGTTTGGTTTGATGTCCTCCTGTATAAGCGAGGACTCATTTGTGAGCATCGATGGAGGGTGAGAAGTTCCGCTATCTGTCACGGTCTGTTCATCACTCGAAGCCCAGATTTGATGGTTCGAAGGGTCGTCTCCTGAAGGCGTGGCCGGCTGGGAGTCCTCTGGGGCAGCGACGATAAGTACATTCTGTCCGTTGTCTGGTTCTGGAACGTGGCTCTGTCGGCGACGTCCGCGCTGGGGCAACGGAGGGCGGTAGTCGCCATGGTTGTCCTGGTCCTGTTCGTGATGGTTCTCATGATGAGTTTCCAAGGACTCGGCTGAAGTATGTGCTGCCGAGCCAGGGACGGGCTTCCTCGCAGGAACGCTCGTTGGAGGTGCTATCCGCGTCATGCCGTTGGTAGGCTTGGGGAGAGGTGTTCCAGGAGGAGGTAACGGTTGCCCTCGGCCCATAGGTTGGCTAAGATCAAGATGACTTGCTTGCTCAGCCTGCCTTCGCGCCTCTTTGTGTCGTTGGTAGGCATTCCAGCCCCATTGTTTGGCCTGCATTGCTGCATTCGAGACAGCAGCCAGCGTAGTCTGCCTATGATTCAGATTTTGTGCATGACTCTGGTCGTGTTGCGAGTCCCGAGAAGCTTCATCCTGGTCGAGCTCTTCTTCTTCGTGCACCGGTATCTCCCCATGGTCACGCCTTGCGAAGAAACTCCTTCCTATTGAGCCTGTCTGGCTCTTCATCGATTCTTTAAGAGAAGAAGCAGAAGAGCCAGGCCTTTCATCGGTATGGGATCCCGAACCAATTGATGAAGTTGTATTGCGCCGGCCCATAGCCACTGGCGTCTTCTGAGAATCTTCTGCCGCTGCTAGGACATTGTTCACAGTATCATTGACAGATGAGGAGGAGCGTGAGGAACGATTAGAACGCTGAGAGGCAGATGACGCCACTGGTGGTGTATCTGCAGGCTGAGGTGGTTGGGGAGAAGCATCGTGTGCACGCGAGTGCAGAGTTGTCATGTAGTTGGTCGCATGATCGGGAGGCGAAGTTGACGGCTTGAAGATATCGGCATGGGCGACGTCAGTGCCTACAACAGGTTCAAGTGATGTCTTGGATATCTTAGGCTTCAAGACTGGGCTCGCGCCTGGGCCTTTAGAGTCGACACTAGTTGATGATGCAGAAGCTTGAGGGTTAGTACCTGTCCTGCTGAGTCTACGCCCGAACAGACCAGTCGGCGGTGGCGTCGATTCCATCACAGGTATAGTATGGCTCTTCTCAAAAGGTCGAGTTTCCTCTGTCAAGTCCGAATTCCCATCTAGATGACTGACTGCAGCAACATCTCCTGTCGCTGCCACTATGCTCTCAGCATCGTCAGTTGGGACCGTAGCATCGTCTCCTTCAAAGATGCCACCTCGCCATTGCTTGTGTTCTGTCTTGAAGAATGGCATATCGTCCCAGAACGGCAGTACAACAGTCTCTGCGATGACTTCCTTGATACGGTTCTCAATCTGGCGAAGAATGACTGTGTAGGTGATTTGTCGCGCACTAACGATGGGCTCGATATCCATTTCCATCTTTGGCATACTTTGGAAGGTGACCCAGACTCGGTTGCTCGGCGGTGGTTTAATTTTGAACAACATATGACCTTCAGCTCTCTTGAGCACAGCTGCAAGAACAAGATTGACCTCTCGCGTTTTGAATCTGCTTCCAAGATCGATCTTGGCCGTAGCAGCAATCTCAATACGAGCGTTTCCCGAATACTTGACATCAGCTTCCACGACACATTCCCCCTCAACTGTAAGATCCTTTAGTTTGAAATTGCTGAAGTAAGGAGCTGCATCGCCAGTGTCGATCCCATTAATGGTAATATTAGTGAGAAAGGCAGGCTTTTTGACACGAGAGATCTTTTTGGTGAGTTTCTCACGAATGAAAGCCTCAATGTCCTTTGTTTTGTTGATACCCAAGAAAACTCTTCCCAATAGTGCGTTAATCCATCTTGAATGGACATTCTCTTCCGTCGAGTGAAGTTTCTGAACCAAGGAGATGATGTTCTTGACGTCAAATTGTAAGGGCTTCGGTACTTGGCCGTCCGTACCGTAGTTCTGCTCTTGGTTTTTGAGCAGGGCGAAGTAGAAATCTTCCTTGGCTGAACAGTTTTCCGAGAAGAGATAGAAGGGTTTTGAAACGGGACTGTCTGGGGCTAACTCAGTGCCAGATGGTTTTCGGGATAATCTAATCGCATTTCGCTTGATGAAAAGTTCGCCTTCCGGTGTGACATCACCACCAGAGTATATACTGATGTCATGATATGCTAGAGAAACAACATGTCGGACTTCGACCTGCTCTTCATCATCGAACAACATTAGGTGACCATGTCTAGATTGACGTTAGCGAAGGGATGCGGGGTGTGGGAAGTCACACGAACCTCAGAACCACGTAAAACACATTACCAGCATTCTTCGGTCTCTGGCTCGTGGTATTGCTATTGTTTTCCATGGGTCCTGGAGTAGGCTTTCTCTCGAAAATACTCCTGTACATGGTCTGATAGACGCTGGGGCTTGGAGAGGCCACGGTCGTCGAGCCCACTGGGGTTGATCTTTCGATAGGCTTTGCGTTGATGCCCATAGGTGTGTATTCTCTACACACGGCAAAGAAGCCAGCGGCTACATCGAGGTCATTCTCGTGCGCGCGGTTGTCCTTTTTGTGCGACCGCTTCGCGGCCTCGAGGGCGGTTGTATCATCGTCCTTATCAACGATAAGGCTGTATTTGTGTTCGTTCGCGGCATCGTCCAAGATGGGGGACGTGTAGAAGATAAACGCCAGTACTGATGCAATGACCAAAGGTATAAACGTAAAGCCGCCCAGCACGTATGCCACAAGAAGAGAGGTGAAGCTAGCCATGGCCCCGAATTCCGGAGCCACAAAGGCTCAAGAGAAAGAGCTTGGGCGCAAGAGGGCCTCTACAGCCTCGGCTCTTCCGCAGCTAGAGAATACAGCGACAAAGACGCATCGGAGGGATCGAGGAGATTGCTGAGGTTGCGTTTTCGAAGGGAGAGAGGTCGACGATGTTGATTCTCGATTGAGGGAGGCGGAATGATTATACGCGGAGTCACTTGATAGGCTGGCAACTGAGTGTAAGTGACACCGCTAGAGGCTACCTACCTACCTACCTACCTTAGTAGACGAGGTAAGGCACTGTGTATGGCTACATACGTCATGTGATGAATCCACTGGCTGACAGGCTCCCCACCGTCGGATTCCGTTAATGGCCAGATGGCCAGCCAAGGGAAGGATCCATGAAAAGGAGCTTCAGCGGGTCCAGAGTTCCATACCGAGATTTGTTACTACGCCCATATCCGTACTCATTATTCAGCTGGCGGATTTCTTTAAGACTTGGTTAACATTAAAGGTGGACAAAGATGTCTTCGGACCATGGGGGCATAGGTTGGATCTGGTAGAGCCAAATGCCCGGTGCTGCTGCAGGTGCCGAGTACGTACCGTATTATTGGCACCTCGCTGAGACCTGAAACTAAAAACATGGTGGAGGCATCACAAGGTTCTTCTAATTTTCCAGTGGAGGATACATCCAATATAGCCACTGTCAAGTGGAAATCTGTCCTCGGTCTCGGTTACGTGTGAACAGGTCATCAAAGCTCAAGAAGCCGGCAATTTCGGTCGGCTGATAAGTATCAGACTTTGGTATAACAAGGGACAGTCACATAATTCCTAACAAAGGCAACCGTCCAATTTGGTACAAAGTTTCATTCAGTCATCAAGACCCTTCGCCTAACAACTATCTCCAAACACAACGTCTATCTGTTAACCCCTTGGGTTCCTCTGACCACAGCTTCGAGAACATTACTTCCCAGGTGTACTATGCTCGCCGGCACCTGGACTGTACAAAAGACAAAAACTCCTGTAGGTCCCCAGCATCCCATGCGCTGATCCGGTGAAAAGAGGTCTGGTCAAACAAACAATGCGTTTTGGCTGAAAAAGTATAAAAAAGGAAAATGCAGTGATGCGGTACTGTTGATGTTTTTTGATGTTTTATTTTTGGTCTGCGTCAAGCACTCTGGATCAGCAGATCTATTGGCGAATGTTGCAGTATGATAAAGACAATGTAAGAAAGGTTTTGTTGGTTCGTAGCCGGCTGATGGGCTGTAGTAGGTGATTATAGTCTTTTGGGTACCGGCTCCTAGGTTCGTTGTCGAGGACACACAGCAGCAAAGTCAAGAAAAATCATAAGTATCGTGAAAGTCCGTAAGGATGTCGGTCGTAACAGTCGAGTTTGACAAACAGTGGAATGGTCGACAAGAGTGATTTACAGGGAACGAAATAGTTGTGTATGACATGGCTCTGCTTAAACTCGAGAGCGTACAGAAGACATGGTAGTATGAGAGTGTGTAAGCCCAGGTTGAGAGTGCGTAGAGTGCGCGTGGTTGTTGCCAGGACGGCCTCGCTTAGAGGAAAGGTGGAGGGTTCCAACATCATGCTTGCCTATTCGATTGTTAGATTCCATATATTTCATGTAGGCAGCAAACTTACCATCGCAGCATGCGCGGACATTCTCGAGACGGTCAGCATCCCTATCCTGCCGCTCAATAATCTCCCTCACATCCTCGGCACTATCATGTGCCTCGCTAGCCTCATAGATATGAACATTCTGCGCACTAGGACCCCGGCCACGAAGAGTTGAGAAAGTGCCAGACAGCTGGCTACCTTTCCAGTAACCACTCAATTTACTCAGCGTTCCGGCGGGGCGCTGTGGCTGCGCCTTAGGTGTCAGAGTCGGAATATTCATGGACATTCCAACAGCGGGTGACTCGTTGCGGGTTGTTCGGGAATGGTAAGATGACAGAGACGGTGCAACTCCTGGGCGTGTTGCATTACCAGCGCGCTGTCCGAATTGAGGGTTGAACTCATCAACATCTTCACGAGTGAAGTTCTCTGCCATATCCTCGACATTGGCCTGGTCATTGTTGGTGCGAAGCAGCAGATACGAGAGAGCGTTGAACCATGTCTCATGTCGCTGTCCGGTCGTGCAGGTAAACTTGATAGTTCGGCCAGGAGAGATGATGACCAAGCTCTTGCGGTGGAGTCCTGGAGGGCTGGGGTTATCGTCGGTAACGACACGGACCGCCTCGATGGGAACACTCTTGGCCTTCAACTCTGTGCGTCCAGCAGTTGAAGGGTCTCGGTCACTCCAATAGAGAGTCCTGGTGTAAGGGTGAACCCAGAAGTAACGACGGTGTCGGTTCTCTGATATCTCACCACGGCCTGTCTTGCGGGTGTACTTCCACAGATACTCACCAATCATGGTCTGGGTGATAGCCTGGATCATGCGGGGATCAGTGTTGGGGCCGAATCCAGCGGGATCCATACCCATCTCGCCAGGACGAATGTTAAAGCGCGTATCGAGCTCTGAGGCGAATGACGAGACTGACGACTTTCGCGATGTTGCTGTAAGCTTGGATGGTGATTGTCTTCCGAGCTCGCCATAGCTAACAGGGTTTCGAGCAGCACGGGGTGTGCCAGCCCGAAGAGAAGGCGAGTGCACACTTTGTCCAGGGGTGCTTGGGCGATGCTTTAGGGCAGATGCGGGCCAGAGGGGCGGTCCCATGTTGTTCTGGTTGCTGTGAGCCGAGCCAGATCGTGCAGCCTCAATGACTTGACGGTGGTTGGCAGGCAGAGGAGGAGCATCTTGCATGGATGCCATACCACTTCTGGAGCTACCGGGACGTTGAGCAAAGGTTGCGTCAAAGACGTCATCTTCCCTCTCCTGTCGGACAGGACTCTCGAAACTGTCATGTCGGTGGATTCTTACGGTACCAGTGGTGCCAGTGGTGGCAGGAGTGTCAGGGCTAGTCATTGAAAGCTTCTTCTCAAGTCCGAAGACTGGCTGAGCACGAGCCTTGAGCATGGCATCAATAGCATCAGCAGTGAGGGAGGTCTGCGCACCCTGATCATTCATGATGACCACAGGCTTGTCGAACAGCCTCTGCGAATCAGGCGTGGCGGGCTCGGGGGTATCGCTGGGAGTTTGTGCGTTCTCATCCTCAGCCATAAGAGGTGATGAGCCTTGGTCAACCTCACCACTATGAGCTGTCTTGTTGTCTGGAGTTCGAGGAACGTCTCGGTCCATGAAAGGAGAGGTCATATCGCGAGGGAGAATGAAACCTTCTCTCTTAGGAGTTCGAGGAGAGATAGGCATGGTCTCGACAGACTCGATAGATGAGAATCCGAAGGCGGGCAGCACGGGGGTCTTGCGAACAGGGCTGATAGGTTCAACACCCTGGGTAGCAATTGAAGACATGACCAAAGTTGGTGGGGTGGGAACCACTTCGAGAACGGGCTTCACGTTCTCGGAAGTGATGCCAGAGAAAGCCAGAGACGGTGCAGGCTCAGATACGGGCTGAACGTTTTGGGTCGACAGATCAGAGAACACGAGCGTGGTCGGAGTAGGGGGCAACTCCTCTCTTGGTTCGCAGCCTTCGGCGTAGATGGACGACATGTTCAGCGAAGGCGTGGGAACGACCTTCTCGGGCTCGCTGATGGGTTCAACGGACTCAACAACGATGGATGAGAGAGCCAGATTGGGGACTGGAAGTTCAGTTGGCTCAACGTACTCGCCCTTAATAGTAGAAATAGAAAGCTCAGGTACAACAGGCACAGGAACGGGTTCCACGACTGGCTCGACTTGTTCACCATGAATCGACGAGATGCTGAGTTTGGGTGTAATGGCCTTAGCCACGGGCTCAGGAACAGGTTCGACAGCCTCGCCTACGATGCTGGACATGGCAAGCTCGGGTACCTGCACGGCAACAGGCTGGACATTCTCTCCATGAATGGCGGAGAAGCTCAAGGCGGGAGCAGGGGGCAGGGACGGCACCGTGATAGCGGGTACAACGGACCTAGACTCTTGTTCTGCAACCGGCTCAATATGCTCGCTCCGGATTGTGGACAAGAGGAGCTCGGGCACAGGCGCGGCAGGCTCGGAGACTGGTTCAATGTACTCACCCTTGATACCGGACATGCGGAGCTCAGGACCCTTGGGAGCGAGAGGCTCAACGTGTTGAACAGTGATCGAAGACATGGACAGTGCTGGAGGAGGAGGCATGAACATGACTGGCTCAATGGGAGGCTCAGCAATGGGGTCGACAGAGCTGGCTGAGATAGCAGAGAGGCTCAAAGTAGGGGCTGGGGCCTCGGGCTCGGCAAGCGGCTCAACCTGCTGTGCAACAATGGTGGTCATTGAGAGGTCGGGTAGAGGCACCTCGGGCTCTGCTCGAGGTTCCAAGTGCTCGGCGGCGATAGTAGACATGCTAAGAGCAGGGGGGAGGACAACGGGCTCAGCACGGGGTTCGAGCTGCTCAGAAATGATCGACGTAATCGTCAGATCCGGAAGAGGAACCTCAGGCTCGGCCAGTGGCTCAACACTCTGGTTGGAGAGGGGTGTGAAGCTCAGAGCCAAAGGAGTTGGCGGTGTCTCAATTTCTTCCCTCGGCTCAACATCCTCAGATGCGATTGAGGACATGCTCAAGATAGGAGGAAGGATGGGAGAGAGCATCGAGGGAGGAGCAGGGAACTGAGCAAGTTTCTGCTCCATATCGGGGTCGTGCTGGGCGCCAGCGTCGCTGTAGGCCATAGAAACAGGCCGTGAACCAGTAAAGGCGTAGTCGACGGGCCAAGACGGGGGCGCGCGCTGGCTAGCAGGGCCGATGGCTGACTGCATGGAGGCAGGTCGGTTCGCTGTCACCACACTAACAGGTGATTCAGCGAAGTGCTCTTCTCCATCTTCTGTCATCACACCAGTTGTAACCATCTGCGATGTGTCGAAGCCTGCAAGTCTGGGCACAATCTTGACAGGCTCTGTCATAACACCCGTATCGACCATGATGACCTTAGGCAGGGGAGGAACTGCGGGTCGTGGTGACGATCCTCGGCGAATGGAGCCAGGGGTCATGGAGCGAGCACGAAGGCGACTGGGTGTGCCAGGTCCGGCAGAGTCGTCGTCACTACCATCGAAATCTTGAAGCTCAGCGAACAGACTTTGGCCAGCCTGAGGTGTCCCGTCCCGACTGCCCACGAAGCTGGCAGGGCTGCCTTGGAACGCGGGCTCCTCACTTGCTTGCCTGGAGCGGTTAAAGACACTACGGCTCATACGGAAACGGGTGCTTCTCTGAGATCTGATAGTACCACTAGGAGTCTTCGAGTATGAGACGTCATCCTCATCAGCTGAGGTCGATGCAGTGCTGTGTAATGAGTGGCTGCTGCCGTGACGAACAAAGCCGCCAGCCGGAAGTCGTGGAGCGTTTCGCATGCTGCCGAAGCCTCGAGTGGTGCCCTCGGTTTCGGTATCGTCGCTGCCCGACATCTCCTCATTCCCAGTCTGGAAGTCCTCAGTCTCGGTGGCTCGCTCATTGGCCGTCTCGAAGGCTGACTCGCCGCCTTCGTTCGCAGTATCGAATTGCTCAGTGTCTGCGGGATCAGGAAGCTCGATGCTTGGGAGGACAGTGTGACTACTGTTGGCCAAAGATGCCCTGGCCATTGAAGGAGACACGGAAGTACGAGGGGAAACATCGTTCTGGTCCTCCCACTCGCCGTCATCAGTGATAACCTCTTGTCTGCTGGAACGGAATGATCCAAGCAGACGAGGAGGCTTCTTAAATTCCTTAGAGTCCTTAGTGCGGCGGGGTCGTTGAGGCTTGGGTTCGCTGGGGTCGCTGCGTGCCTTCTCTAGATCATCACGAAGATCCTGAATAATGCGTCGAAGCTCAAGCTTCTCGGTCTTCTCGCGGTGAAGTAGACCACGCTGGCTCTGGATGGTTCGTTGGGCGTGGTGAAGAGAAGACTTCATAGTCTCAGTCTCAAGCATGGCATGGCGAGGGGTACCCTTCATTGGTGACTGAGGCGGCGAGTGTTCCGGAGTGAGGTGGTCCGTAGATGATTCAAGGTCGTCATCGCTGGCGCGGATGGTGGGTTCAAGTTCAGTGACTGTTCGGCGTTGGGATGCGAAGGCCCTGGCGAGTTCTTGGTTCTGGCCGGTAAGATCGTCGATCCTGCGCTGCATAGCAGCACGCTCACCCTCTGCCATTGCGATATTGCGCCTGACAGTACCAAGCTCAATATCATGCTGCTTGACAGCAGCGGCGTGCTGATCAATCAATCGTGCGTGGTTCACCTTGACCTCATCGAGTTCTCGCTGTGTGTTGACCTTTTCCGTTTTGATCACGTTGAGGGATTGTGTAAGCTTCTTCTCGCGGTCCAGCGCCTCTTTGTATTGAGTTGTTAACTCTTGCAGCTTGGTTTCAAGGTTCCAGTTCTCCTCCTTGTATCGATTCTCGCTTTCATCGAGGGACTTGAAGCGCTGCTGGAATCCCTCCGCCTCAAGCTCAAGTCGCGCCGTGGCGGCCTTGAGATCCTTGTTTTCTTCATCTCTTTCGGCAAGGACACCTTGGAGATTGCGAACCTGGGCGATGAGCGAAGTACTGATCTCGGTGGCGAATTCGATATCGTGGACTCGGTTGGAAGGTTGGTTGCGAACCTTGCGATTAGGGACGGTAAGCTTCGTAGGGGATCCAGTTGCTTGGATCTCAAACTTGGAAGGGCTGACAGATCGCTAGAATATGAAGCGTTAATTATTTGCAGGCTAAAGTCAATTGCTTGATGTCAATGGCAACGTACCACTCTGAGCCCCTTGTTCTCGGGCGCAAAGGGAGAACTAGGATGGGCCTCATTGCTGGGAACCCTCTGTTTCGGCAACAAATTCCGTGCGGATTCTCGAGTTAATGTGTTGAATTCCTTCTCGATGTCGACCATTCGCTCTCGGAGTTCTTGTGAAAGTTCCTCCTCGTTGTTCACCTTCTCAATCTCCTTCAGCTGTTCGGTGAGCTCTTTGCGCTGGGCAACCAAGGCATTACCAAGTTTGCCAGCCTCTTCAAGACGTCGCTCTGTTTCTTGCAGATGAGCTGCGAGTGCTCTTTTCGCGGATTCCGGTGAGGCAGGACCAGTGACAAAGAATTCGTGGTCGTATTGTGAATATCGGTGATGCGCGGGTGTTGTTGTGGTGTTGTCGGTTATGACAAACGGGTCGCACGGCGCTGCGCCAGGTGCGGGCAAGCTAGGCTTGTCGGAAGCCAGTGAAGAAGCCATGATTGCGAAGCAAAGGTGGCCCTCTTCCGGGGCAAGGAAAGCTTCCTCAATCGCGCCTTGAAACCATCAAAATACGCAGACGGACGTCGTTGCAGGCCCGTCGCAGGGAATGCAGTTCTGTATTGAGTTCTGGTGGTTGAGCGTTTCCAACGTGTTGTGTTGTTTGTTTGTCGGAAAAATGGGGTACGGGCGTTAAAGTACCAGTACCAGTACCACCTCAGGACAGTACAGCACCGTAATTGATTAGTTTAGAGCTGGGCTGGCGTGTGCTGCAAGATGTCGACCAGTCAGGTTGCAGTAAAGCGATCTGCAGGGAGACTGCGTAAGATTGTAGCTATTGGTCGTAAAAAAGCAGACCCGGCTGCGAGAAAAAAGAAAGACAATCAATTCCCACAGAAAAGGAAAAAGACAGATTATAGTAACAAATAGGACTGGACTGAATGAACTTGTCCGATAATAGGTAAATGAAGAAGAAAAAAAAGAAGAAGCGGTTGGCAGTATAACGGTAATAAAAGAATATTAGAGAAAAAAAGAATGAGTGTGATAAAGCTCAAAGAGGAGCAGCTTGAGTTGAGATAGGTACCGTCGGGTGGTTCAGAGGTGTAGTGCAGTAGATTGAGTGTGACTGGAAATGCCCAGAGGTTTGCGGGTGAGCGATGGGAGTGTCTAATTATTGACACACTTGTCCAGTCGAAAACGCGCCAACGATTAAACCTTAGTCAGGTACCGCAGGAGCGAACGACGCACAAGCACAAGCACAAGCACAAGCACGCACACTGCACAACACAGAGAGTAAAGTGAGTGAGTGGGCTGAGCAATTAGTGGACTTTTGACCCCTGTTGGTTCCAGTTGTCGCAACTTTGACAAGACCCAGAAAGTCGCGGTACTCTGTGAGCTGCTCTCCTGTTGGCTTCTGCCTTCTGGAATGCGTTCCCAAGAATTATACGACAGCAAAACTGTTGATCATTCCCCGATGGAATTCGACAACTCAAAGAAGCTCAAACGGCCGGATGCGCCTGTTACTGCACGACGGGGCGTTCTACCACCAATGCAACCAAGTCAACGGTGACAAAGGAGGCGTGGACAGAGTTTCCCGGCAGTGACGTGAGCAGCGAAACAGTCGGCCGACAAAAGTTACCGCGTAAGAAAAAAAGACTGAGGAAAAAAGAGACAGACGAAGGTGAAGAATTGATGAGTCCAGATTCCGAGCGGGAGACGGGAGACAAGGAGAGCTGGGGGTACCTGAGCTTCAGGTGGAGTATGCTCCGGCGTCAAAGTCTCTTTTTAATTCCAGAGTGGACTGGGGTGGATAGTCTGATTTTAAGGGCGGCCGGCCGGTGACGTTTGAGGTTTCGTGAGGAATTGGTGTTGAAATCGCCCTGGAAAGGGAACCGAGGTTGGTTGAAATACGGCCAAGAAAGAAGAGAGAGAAAAGGCGTAACGAGAGTCGCGTCCGATACAAATAATCGAAAAGGGCTGTCGGTAGCAGTATAATCCTGACCAGCAATCGGGAAAATACACGACGAGCAAGTCAAAAGATGGCAACCACAACTTTCAAATAATCAATTGTCCTCGAAAGAATGGACGGCCCCGTGACGGTGACCTAAGGAAAAGGTTGAGGACGGTATCAAAAGGGGGACGACAGCGCCGAGTGATTGGTAGAGGGCATCCAGAGTCGTGAATTAGACGCGCCTCCCTTTGTTCCGATCTCTTGGGCAGTCGCTTATCGCCCGTTTCGACGTCGGTGGTTTTGCTGTTGGGTTAGTATTACGAGTATAGGGACGGTAAAAAGGTCGAAAGACGAAAGAAGGAAAAGATCAAGATCAGGATTAGGATCAATAGCGAGTGATATGAGCTCAAGGTAAGGAGACGAGCCTGACTGGGGAGCTGCCCAGACCCAGACTAGGCCAGGGTGCAGGTGAAGCTGGAGACACTTTTCTTCGCTTCCTTCTCTTGCTGCCTTCAATTGATGGGGTCTGGCAGGGGATAGACTCCAGTTTAAGGGCTGTGCGTTTATGGAAGCTGAGATGTGCAAGCTATGGTGTTGCTATTCCTAGTGACTTCTATCCGTACAGAGAGATACTGACTGTATCCATATGCTGCTTGGGGTATTAGATAGGTACAGGTCCCTTGTTGATGTTCCTGCACGCTATGATGATTTCCACTCTCCTCTTCCCCCCTGCGTTCAGTACCTGCGTTAACTCAAGTCCAAATCCCTACCGAGATGCACAAGGACTTGATCTGGCTTGGTCCGGTCTGGTCTGGTCTGGTCTGCTGACTGTGGGTTTGGGTATCGTTTCTAGCCTCCAGGGGGGTCAAATGAAAGCCCATTTCTTTACTAGGCCAAAGACACTCGATACAGTCGAGATGATCAACTTCGCTTTCAATACAATTCATGTTCTATCACGGTAATAACATGACATACAGTACGGGTACTTTTGAGCCCATGCTACTAAGCGATTGATCTCTACAGGTGACCATGGAAAGTTATGAGAGGCAAGCGAGAATTGAGACTCTCATGGACTGGGATAAACGTGGAGACGTGGAGAATTGAACGGACATCGCGACACCGCTATATTGATGCCGTAGCTCAGGTTGCTCCCAGCCACCTTCATTAATTGATTTATGAAGTATTTTACTTTACACTGGAGTTTGAATTGTAAGGATCTGTTTATTTTCCATATTTGCCTTTGTGTTGTGTCTGTCTCGGCATTGCCTCTTATCAGCTTGGCTTTGCTTCCCGCAATTCTAGGGCTAGAACATTTCGAACCAACTTGCAAGGATACAGCTGCTGGACTTGGCTAAGCGGGATTGAGTTGCAATGCTACGGATACCTACCTGCTCAGGTACTGTACGCTCCCCGCTATCCTCATCCCAGCTTCCATATTCTTGTGCTGCCAGCCATGGCCAGGCAGATGACGATATTGCCTTTATGTCGAGATAATGAACCAATACATGTGAAGGCGTCGATATTCGTTTATCATTTTGAACATCTGCCATCTTTCCCACCCCCCGCTTCCGGTGCATCCCTCAACCTTGACAGTAGTCGTGATAGGTTCAAGGGTTCCTATTAAACTACCTAGACTAGTAAACCCTAGCCGTAACTTTGAGGCGCTCACGAAAGTTCTGCATCAAGTCGCGAACAGGTCAACGTCTATCAATCTTCTTTTCTTTAAAGCTGCCTCGGGGCTTCTCGTGGCGCAACGCCTCATGTCAAATCCAAACTGAGCTTCCAGCCCGTGTCTAGAAGCATTCAATGCCGCATAGAGAACCGCCATTTCTTTCTCGCACGAGCCAGAATATTGCTCGTTCAGTCTTGTTCCCTTAGAGCGATCATCCGGTCTTAAACTCAATTGGAGGCATTTTCCCTGTTTCCTCGACCAGCCTCTGTAGCAATGAGTTGGATGTTACGCATTGCTACGTACTCAGGTACGGTATACTGAAGTGGCATATCAAGTAAGGCTGCGGGGTTTATGCGAACCATAAAGCATAATTTACTGCAAGTGCACGCAGTAGTAAGAGTACTATGGCCTAGAATGGTCAAAAATAAACAAACCACGACGCGGTTCGTGATGTTGACTTGGGACGATGTACATGTTCAAGCAAGTACCTACATATTGATACGCAGCCACATTTGAACGGCAACACCATCTTCTACATGGATAGCATCAAATGCCGTCATCGTCAATGAGGCAAAGTATAGATGTATCCGTACTTTCGATTGGCGTCCAGGTCCGCAAAGACTCCCGCATAAACCGAGTCTTTCATCTCATTTCGCTGCCATGGTTATCCTTGACCAGGGTCTTGAACTGGCCTGGTCTGGCAGTGGGGAAGCATATTTTAGTGCGTTTGAAGCACTTTCTTCTTCTCCTGCACCCTTTACCTTTTCGTAAGAGATGATCAGATGCGATGCGATGCTCGATCAGATCTGTGGTTGGACTGCGCAGCTAACTTACCGGCGATCGATCCAGACCGCGTCCAAAAATAAAAATACGATAGTTTGTAGTAAGGTTTGCATGTCTGGTTCTCTGCTCTGTGTGGTTGATACGAGTTGCATTGGTTCCTAGACTATCGTTGGTCGTCTTGACCAATCGCCACGCTGTTGTTCAAGTCCTCCACAGACACGTCAGACATAAGCTTCACATCTCAATGTCGCTTCGACGCACTGCTTGGATATGACCTCTCCTGGGGCCATCGTAGTTCATCTAGTTCGTGTATGTATCCTGCAGGTGTAAGGGGCTTGCTTCACTGTCAGTTGCATAGCGGCGGTGGACGTGTTGTTCGTGTGTTTATTTGATGTGCTAAGCGAACATGTGTTATCACAGACAGCAAAGCGATCACTCCAAAAAGAACATGATATCAAAACAAAACAGTGTACATTATCCGATTGTCAAGTTACGAATACCCTTATACCATAGTAGTTTATCAATGGCAAGTAATACGTTGTATTTAAGATAAACCAATACATTCAAGTCAACGGTACAGGGTAGATACAGTGCCAAAATTACGGCTTTACATTGTCATCTATCGCGTGTGAGTGATGTTAATCGGTCAATGCCACTTCTGAATTCTTCACTCATGCCTCTGAGCTGTTCGTCCAGAGTTTCCCTGGTCACTGTTTTGTTAGCAAGGTTTTTTCTAGTTGAAAAATTTACCAATGTATTCAAGGAGGCTGTCACAAGCTTCGCTGTCAGATGGAAATCAGGGTCCAAGCTATAGAAGCTGAAGGTCTGTGCAAGTGTCTCTAGCTGGATTTCCTAAATCCACGACATATACATCTTATAGGCCAGGCGAGACGGCCTCAGTCGTCTTACAGAATGATGCCTGATTGTGATGATTTGTGCCTCTTTCTTGTTGAAACCACTGGGGATCAGTTACCCTGCTCTGATTAGATGATAAGGGAACTAGCATATAATTTGTGCCTCTTTTTATTGACGCCTGGACATTATGACGATTACAATATAACTGTTTTAAATGGCAACAACCCAAACAGACCTCCAATGATCCCCAACGCCATGCCTTTGTATCCATATCATTTCCGAGGCCCTCAGATATGTGCTGGTAGTTCAGCTCTCACATTGTAGCCTTGCAATGTCTGTCCATGAAGCTCCTGTGGCGGTTGAGAGTGTGACTCTTTCACGCCATACGTATAATGAGACTGCTGCCAAGATGCGTCCATGCCCGGTCCATAATATACAGGTGGAACCTGCTTCTCCTGCTCGGTGACTTTCTTATTCCTGCGCATCCTCCATAGGAGGTATACGACTGCCACAGCTAGGACAGCACCAACACCGATACCAGCACCAATTCCTGCCTTCGCGCCGGTGGACATTCCTGGTGTGCCCTCCGTAGATGTTGTCGAATCGGGTACATGACTTGACGATGAAGATGCTTCGCTGGCCGTAATGATAGATGCTGATGATGCATAGGTGATCAGAGACGACGTCTCTGAAGTAGCGGATGCAGCTGTGGTCGTGGATTCGCCGATGAAGACTGTACCAACAACGGCATACTCAGTTGCTTTTCGATCCCACGTCGCCCAAACCTCTGGGTTAGACGGAAGAACATTAAATCTCCCAACACCACTGTTACAGCAGTTTGGATTGTGGTCACAACAAAACGAGGTATCGCTACCCGTAACGTTAGAGCAGGAGATCAAGTCAGTTCCTCCCCTGTCCGCACCTTTTTATCATTAGCATAGCCACTTAGTCGTACTCAAAGAAGAGCGCCATTTACCCAGACAAAACATAGCGCACTCTGGCGACGCCCAATTCTTATCTGTACAGGAACCTCTTAAAGTATTCCCGTCTGCCCCGATGCACAACTTGTTGGACAGACATGTTGTGCCCAACCCTCCAGAACAGCAGACGCTTTCCTTCGCCTCAGGGTCGCAAGGAAAGTCGTTAGCCTCGTCGCCGTTAGGATAATAGCACTTGCTGGCAGCAAGGCATGTTGAAAGAAAGTAAAGAAACAACGCAGCGATGAGCCTTGTCATCGTGATCAATGCACTGCAAGGTGTTCTGGAGAAACTCTGTGTGGTATGTACCGTAAACTACGGGAAAACAGGAGGCAGAGCGAGCAAAGCGAAGTACGGAGTTTGAGGGAAGACATAGAGGATAAGATCTTCCAACCACTATGCGTGTTGGTTGCGCTCATATATTTGTTTCGTTCCAAGGCAGCGTGAGCTGCATGAAGCCGCGCGGGTATCACCATCGTTGCAAGGGACGAGAAGGAGAGAAACTCGCCATGAACTTAACATACGGATACAAAAGAGAGCTGTCACTGGCCATCATCAAGGACAAAGTACGAATCCTAGCGAAAACAGACATCCTGTTGGTAGTAGAATTCCACATCAGGCAAGATGGCGACATGTGAGTGGTGTGTTGGTTGACAATATTTGAAGTTGTTAGAAGTCCAGTATCGGGCGGTAAGAGGGCGTTGATAATTGGCTGAGATGATGTCCTCCACGGACAGACCAGGGTCCCCAGGCTGTCGCTCTTAATGGGTGACGGGGCTGGAATGTCTTATTATTAGGTAGACAGATAGCTCTCAATTAATTGCGTTTTCTTGTTCTGGCTCCCTTGACTTGTAAACATTACCTTGGCCACCATGTTATTAGCAACAGCAACGCATAGAAAATATGCGTTCGTTCTTCTGGCCGCTGTTGTGATCTGTATGCTTCTGGTGGGCAACTACGCATACAACGGTCGTATAAGTCGTAAGCGCCTATTTCCAGCTGATGCAAGTAAATGTTGACCAGAGAAATAGAAAATAGCACAACCCAAGGACCGAAACCTACGGCTGGCGATGCATCAAAAGCAGAGCCGTTTCCTCACAAAATCTGGCAGAGCTGGAAAGATGATTCGGAAAATCCCACAGAACGGACAGTCGGCTTTCCACATCAATGGCGTGTTGTCAATCCTGGCTGGCGATATGAGCGCATTACCGATGCCAACAACGACGCCTACGTTCTTGATCGCTTCGACACAAATATTTCGGATATCTTCACAAGCCTGAAAGACCCTATCCTCAAAGCCGATTTCTTGAGGTACCTTATTCTGCTGCGCGAAGGTGGTGTATGGGCAGACATTGATGTATATCCACACCAGCCCATTTCAAAATGGATACCCAAGCAATACCAAGGCTCAGTGAATCTGGTCGTCGGGATAGAGAACGACCATCACAAGAAGCCAATTTGGCCCGGTTCCCCTTATTCTGTACAGCTATGCCAGTACTCAGTGTTGGCAAAGCCAAACCACCCAGCTATAAGAACGGTTGTCAACCAAGTGGCAGGCGATCTCAAGAATCTATTTGCATCTAAGAAACCAGGTGATGCTGTTTCATTCGAAGAGGTTATGAGCACAACTGGACCTTTTGCATTTACGAAAGTCCTTATGGACTACTTCAAAGAGATGACGGGTACGGAACATACTGGCGATGAACTAGACAGTTTACCGGAACCCAGACTGATTGGGGATGTGCTAGTTTTACCAAAAGATAGTTTTGGGTGGCTGCCGCATGAGAATACTCATGAGAAAGGTGATTCGAGTATTCTAGTTGAGCATCTTTTCATCGGATCTTGGCGCAATAGTCACCAGGGTTGAAATGCAAGGGAGTTAGTAATGAATTTGAATTCATTAGTTGTAGCGTTTGTTATCGAACATTATTCACAGGCAGACAGGATAGAATTATTAGCTGACTATCTATTCGTAAAACTTATTGAGGCTAGTTCACAGCGAGATTATGCTCGGCAGAGCATTTGAAAACGATCAAAGACGCAAGGAAGCTGATGAAAGTATTGTATGTGACTTCAGTAGGTAGCGTTACGGTTTGCTGTAGAGGCCATCCTATCTGCCTTGAGAAGCTCCAATAGTAACGCAGGAGAGCTTCATTCTTCACCTAGGCGAACCTTAAATGAAGTTGCTTTTCAAGCTCCGGTTCCTTGTTGGATCTGGATTCCATACATTTCGCACGACTCTAGTTGAGGTAGATAGTAGAATAAAGCTGACTTGATATTGGGCTCAGCGCCACCAACACCAAAGATACGCGTAGTCACATGACCAGTTCTAGATTCCTCCATCCTTGGTAGAGTAAGAAAGTCTGATTTCCAATCGCTATCCGTCACATTCAAAAACACCACACTCCCATCTGACATTGACAAATCAACTCCGGCAAAATGGCAGACTCATCTACAGAACCTCAAGCACCGGTTGCTGTATTCAAGAAGAGAGGCGCAAAAGGCAAAGCAAATATTCGAAAACGACCTGCGACGCCACCTCCAGCCGATAGCGACGACAGCGACTACTCATCATCAGAAGACGAATCTGGACAGCGCGTTAAGCGGCGCAAAAAGACCGCCACTGTTACAGCATCTTCTAAAGATCTGGCATCTAGCAAGAAGGATTTTTCAGCCACGGTTTACTCGGCGGATCGCAATGTACCCATCACAAGTACAAACGACGCGACGAAGCATAGCAACTGGTATGATGAAAAGGAGGATGATCTCTCGGCAAAGAATCTCTTAGGATCAACAAGAGCTTCCGCGAAGGATTCACAACCGGATGGAACATATAAAGGGCTCGCGAATCAAACATCATTCATTCAGAAAAACCCTGATGCGCCCCAAAGAGCGAAGGGCCCTGTTAAGGCACCCACAAATATTCGAACCATCACAGTCATGGACTTCAAACCCGATATATGCAAAGATTACAAGAAGACCGGTCACTGTGGCTTTGGAGACAGTTGCATATTCCTCCACGATCGAACAGACGTCAAACAAGGCTGGCAGCTCGACAAGGAGTGGGAGGAAGTCACAAAGGGCAAGAAGAACTTGGGCGGCACCATCATTGCAAGCGCCAACCGCGACAAAAAGGAGCAGGCCCCCGAGGACGAAGCAGAGATAGCGATGCTGGAGAAGATTCCATTCGCGTGCATCATCTGCGAAGGGCCCTATAGAGAGCCCATTGTGACAAGATGTGGGCATTATTTTTGCGAGCCATGTGCTCTGAAGAGATACAGAAAGGACCCGACTTGTGCATCATGTGGAGCTGGAACGAACGGAGTGTTCAACTCAGCCAAGAAGTTGAAGAAACTATTAGAGAAGAAGAGGGAACGTGAAGAGAAGAAGAAAAAGGCAGAGGAAGAGGCTGACGAGGAATGAGTTGATAGACATGCACAAGCAAAGAAAAGAAAAGATACCACGATATTCCAATAGAGCACTTGACCAGTATATAAGAAATAATACTTGTTGATGATGGATTTGCCCTCCTCATGACTCGAGCACCAGACTATTATCAAGAGAGGCTCATGGTACAGTACACGTGAATAGAGCTTCCAGAAAATGACGTGCATTCCGATAAGATAAGACTGCTGCAAGACCCATTCCAGGGAGCTTCAAAGCAATGCTACTGGCTAACCCCCACGTCACAGCCAATGAGGGGTCCAGGCACACACACCTCCACCTTCATGTGATCGCCTCATCAGTGACAGTGAGCGGCTGCTCTAACTGGGTATTACTCAGGCAAGGTACTTTCACCCAAGTACTTGTCGTCGCCTGGTCTCTATCAGTCATCTTCGTTACTTCAGGCAGAAGGACGAGGGAAATGCTCCAAACCTCTACTCTGCTACAACTCAAACTATACTTGCCAACTTACATCTCGCAAGCTTGCACAGAAACTCAGCCCCGCATCCTCCAAGAAGTACAAGATACAACTCCCAACAAAGCCTATTTTCTTTCCTTCTACAGAAACAACTGCAAACCCCGAAACGAAGAGACCAACGCCGAAGCCATCATGAATTACATCTATTCGACAGTCAACACCCTTCGGGATCGCTATACCCCCGTCTCCCACAAGTCAACCTTCCGCCAGACCGGTCAAATCACACCCGAAGAGTTCCTCGCCGCGGGCGACTATCTTGTTTATAAGTTCCCGACCTGGTCCTGGGGTGATGCCGATTCCCCTGAACGTCGAGTCAGCCATCTGCCTCCTGGCAAGCAGTTCCTGGTAACACGCAATGTCCCTTGTCATCGTCGTTTGAACGACGACTTTGCTGGTGACGCTGGACACGAGGAAGCTCTTGTCAATGACGGCGATGACTTCAAGGGTAATGCAGGGGATGACGAAGATGGGTGGCTGAGGACTGGTGGCCTGGCCAGCTCGCAGCCGTTGAAAGTGAAGGAGGTGAGGACCGTGGACGATTCAGGAAATGTCGGTGACAGGGAGGTTGTGGATGATGATGAGATTCCTGATATGGAGGACGAAGACGATGATGAAGCTATCATCCGAGACTCTGGCGCTGATTCCAAGAACAGGTATGCCTTGTTTTCTTCAAGTCATGAAGAGGTCTGCTAATATCTTCAGCGCTCACCGAACGTACACCCTGTACATCATGTACTCTCCCTACTACAGAACCCCTCGTCTGTACCTCTCAGGCTATCTCGCCAATGGCCAGCCCCTCCCTCCCACTGACATGACGGAGGATATTGTCGGTGACTACAAGGACAAGACAGTGACACTCGAAGATTTCCCCTTCTTCGCCAACAACATCAAGATGGCCTCTGTACATCCCTGCAAGCACGCGTCAGTCATGAAGACATTACTTGACCGTGCCGATGCTGCCCTTCGCCTGCGACGTGAGAAGCTCCGTGCCGGTAACGCTGATAACAGCCAGGCACCTTCGGGGATGGAGGGTTTGGTTGATGAGATTGGAAAGCTAGATGTCAAGGGCGCTCAAGAGGCGGCGGACAAGGATGAGTGGGAGGAGGTACAGGAAGCTGAGATCGATGATCAAGAGGTTGCTATCCGAGTGGATCAGTACTTGGTTGTGTTCCTCAAGGTATGACTCCCCTAACCCGACCAGACCATTCCCTGCTGACATGTGTCTAGTTTATGGCCAGTGTGACACCCGGTATCGAGCATGATTTTACCATGGGTGTCTAAAGCCCATGACCTCGATCAAAGGTGAGCCAGAGTAACATGGCGGCATAAAAGAGTGAATTTGGGACAACTATATCAGGAGTGGCGTCAACGGCGTTCTGGTTTTGCGTTTGTTTATTGCTTGTTTATGACTGTCTGTAGCAACTGTCGTGTTTGGGAATTTTAGACTTCTCGTTCTGTACGATGAATACATGGAACAATGCCAATCATTATAGATATTCGCGGCATACAATAACGTTTTCATGAATCTGCACCAGAAGACATGAATATGTTTCAGTGGCAATGCATATGCAGGACTTATAGGCGCAAAGAGGACCGTTTGTGGTTAAACATTACTGACAAAGTACCTAGAAACGCCATACAGCTGGCCACTCAGGTCAGGTTAACCGATGGGGATAGACAAAGCAAGGTGTTCATCACCGAAAGCAACGAATCAGTTAATGTGACGGGGATGGTACTGCTGGGTACACTTCTGCTGTCCAAGCTATGCTTGGGAATGTTGGATCAATATATACTGCTGAATATTCCTTGAATTCCTATCGCCGCAGACAGAATCTTCCCACCCATCCCTGGTACTGCGACAAACCCAACTTTCTGCCCTAAAAAACTCCTCTTTCTCCCTTTCACGCTTGATCGATTCATTGCCCAGACCGACTGATTTCTGTGCATCGGGTATTCAAACACAGTTCTCCTCCAATGCTCTGACCTGCATAAACAATTCCAAAAAACAAGACTGCCTCCCTGTCATAAGCTCGTAAACGCGTTGTTGTTTACCGCTGCGTGCATAATGTTGCAGAAACTCATGATCCCTAAACTACAAACACAAAGGTCTGGTAACCAGTTTCCGGTACTCCTGTTCTATAGTATGTGCATCCTTTTCCCTATCCGACAAAATTGCATATGCGCTCGCTTGCCACTGGACCTGGCCGGTAACCAAAATCAATGTGAAAGACAACTCGAAAAATCGATAGACGTATGCATCATTGGCGTCGCGATATATCATAGCGTGCGTTCTGGCGTAATTACTTCATCATCGTGAGTGCGACACCGACTTGATGGTGTTGGCGAAGATGCCGTAACATCCTCTATAGGTGTTGTATGTGGTCGACCGGGGGCATCTGATAACTGATTGGATGGCCGACAAGACGTTATCGAGGAACGTCCTGCATCACTTCTGGTGTTGTCCTACATGGCACCAAAAGGGGCGCCGAAATTGGACGTGCTCTTCAGTTTCAACGGAACATCAGCTTCAATGGCCTTAGCATGGCCTTCGCCATCGCTACCATCGGAGTTGGCTTGGGCATCAGCGGAACCATCTCCCCCAATAGGACCGCCCTGCTTCAACCCGTGTGTTAGAACATTCAAGCCAGACGGGCCGGCAATGGAGTCCAATTCTTGGGACTGCATGACAGCTGGTAGTGCGTTCTGCCCTTGACTGATAGGCTCCAGTTTCTTGTGCACTTCTTCCCAGAAAAGCTCGTCTTTGGCCGGCATGTTCCTGAGCATAAGGGGCCCTTTAAGGGGCTTATCACCATCACTTGGTTCCATCATGGCATCTGGCGCATTCGGGTCCAGCTCTTCGGTGAATGAGACGAAAGATACTTTAGAGTCACGCCTATCGGTTTGGGTTGGTAAAGATAATGTGTCCCCTTTTCCGTCTTCTGTGACGACAGCTGTTGCACTGAGATCGATAGTTGTTTCAACAGTTGGCGTGGCGCCTTCTCCAAGAATGGAAGCTGCGTCAGTCGGATTAACTTTGGGGAAAACCGACAGAGAATGGTTTGGTGTGTGACCAGCGTGCATTGTTAGCCGACGAGACTCAACAGCAGAGAGGGCCTGCAAAGTGTATTCCTTGGATGAGCCGCGCACATTAGTCGGGCGCCGAGACTGCTCCGGACTTTGAGCAGCACGTCCAGGCGGAGATGACGCCGGCGAGGCTGGGTTCTCGGGTGGAGATGCACCGGCAGCGAATGTGGACTTCTGGACCGCAGTGGCCTTGATCGGGATTCCTTCCAGCTTAGGGTCGATTTCTTGCACATCAATGATGGGTACAGGCGTGGCTGCGTCCTCTATTGGGGACGGCAGGAAGTCCTTGGCAACTGGGTTCTGTGTCTGCATCCTGGGATCGAGAGGGACGAATGGTGACGATTCGGGTTGTGTTGTAGGAGACACGTGAGCACTGCTTGATGAGAAATAATGAGGGCGGCGAGAGGCGCCATCAAGACCGGGTGGTAGAGGTGACGCATCAGTCATCGAAACACCGGCTGGGATGATTGGATTTTGTGCCCTTGACGCGAGTCGTCCTGGTGGAGCAGGAAAGTAGGAACTGTCCAAGGAGCCCTCACCGCTTCCACCACGCTGACTCGCCAGAGGCGATACCACGCCTGTAACCTGAATGCTTTGTGCCGTAACAGCTTTCAGAGCATTGTTTTCTCCTTCGAGCCTGTAAACTCGTTCTTTGAGCTCTTCAATTTCTCGGGACATGCCTTCTTTCTCAGCCTCCCAGCTTTCCCGGACCTCGTCCATGATTACCCGCTCTTCCTGGTAAACCTCTTCAACACGGCGACGATTAGCTTCGAGATGGTTTCGTTCTGCTTCCCAAGCTTCGCGAATTGACTGATTTTGTTGCATAAGGCGTTGAATCATATGCAACGAAGACTGAGAAGCAGCCACGGCGTCTGCGGAAACCGATCTTGACAGGGATGCACCGACGAGCCCAGAAGAGCTAACGTTGGGAAGAGGAGCTGTAGATGAAGCTGGCAATCGATGTCCGTATGAAGGAGGCGGGCCTCCGTGTGTAGGAGATACTGTCGCAGGGCGACCTTCAAAAGTGTCGAAAGAATCGGCCTGCTGGGGGTACCGCCTGTAGTCTGGCGGAACAGACTGGGCTGCTCGTAGGGAATCCAACGAGAGAGGGGACAAGTCGTTGTGCTGAAGCGGTAGGGTACTCGCGGGAGGAATTCGGCCGCGTTGAAGTTGAATCTGGCTATAATCTTGGTTATGCGGTTGACATGGGTTGAGATAGTGTTGTGGATATTGATGACGAAGAGTTCCGGCTCGAGGATACGAGTTGGGCGGAGACGGAATACTGGATGTATTGCGGTACGGCAGATGACTATTGAGGGAAAGAACAGGATCAGAGTCGTAGGCGCCCGATGGCAGAAAAGCCTCGGGCGTAAATCTCGTAGCCATAATCATGGAAGGCTCGTAGAAGGTCGGTCGCGGTGGAGCGTGGAATAAATCGGAGCAGTGGGGGATCGATTTTTCGTTAGGAAGGCATAGGGCGTTTGAAGTTGTTCTAGTCGATTTCTTAAAAACTTGATATCGGTAGTCGCTACTGGGCGAAAGTCGTCGGGATGGTTGATCTTTCAGTCTGGGAACGTCGAACAAGGTAAGATAATCTTTCTCTTATTCGTTTGCTTGAAACCTTTCGAGGGCGAGTGAGACCAGATCCGAGACCAAATCCAAGGGATATTGAGCGAGTTCGAGGTCTTAGTAGTATGACGCAGATAGGACCCGCCAAGCGCAAGGCACAAGGACCCTTTATCTTGAAGAAGGTTGTAGTGGGAGTGGGAGGGTTACGCCTTGCGTTAGGGTGCGCTGTGCAATGATAAGCTCGGAAGACAAGAGGATAGAACAATGTTAAGTAATTAGCATGAAATTGGAAAGAGGAGATAGTGAAATGAAAATACAAGGTGGAGAGATGAGACGGCGAGTTATGGAAATGAGTCAAACGAGGCAAGAGCAAATTAGCTTAGACTACCTACGGATACCTGACCTTACATTTAGAAAAGACGGTGACATTGATGATTCGTTCCTGCGCCAAAGCCAAGTTCGGGTCGGTACCTGCCCGCCAGGGTTCCTCATTGCTGCCCGTAGGTACGCCGGGGGGCAGGTGCGCGTGCCGTGAAGAGACCACCAAGGAAGGTGGGGAGAGCGTGCCTGCCAGGCGCCGCCACATCCAATGATGGCCTATCCGTAGAAAGCACTTATTACCGGCTGACATGGAATGTTCGCCTTACCTCTCTCTCTGTATTTCTCTGCACTTGACCATCACCTGAAGATGAAGAATATCTACAATTTTGATGGACCTTGGGCTGCATCGCGTAAAAGTCAATTTCGTTTGGCTTGGTTTTATTATACTCATTAACTGAACAGTCATCTTGGTCAGAGTCTCAGGTTCTTTGTCCTAGCCCATACTGTACTGTACTACCCGACCCGTAAGGCTTTGGTACGACCCTTTAACAGGTAGGTAGGCCCCTGCACTTGTTCTTGTGCTGTACGGATACGTTATTTCTTTTCCAATTCGGCTGAATGTGATCCCTGGTCTCCCCAGATTTTCTCTTCCCACCACCTGGGAGGAATGGCCGGAAGAGGAGGTTTGCCCAACTGGACCGTGTCTTGCAATCATGTCGTGGTCTTACACATGGCGAAGACCACGGTATGGGGGATAAATGATTTAATGTTGAAGTGAAGGCACTTGTGGCAAACTACCCTTGCTTCTTGTGCGATTCGATATCCCAAGCATTCCATTGTCTCAGCCTCCCAGCATCATTTGTCATGCCTCACTCGACCTGCTTGCTTCTTCTTTTTACTGTACTTAGCTGGGATTTGCAAGGGACGGGGCGTTGCGGTAGAGACCGGACCGCCGGGAGACCAAAGGACGGGCGCATGGATGGGCCTGTTCTGAAAAATCAACTGGATTTTGTTGCGATATTAAAGCATTCATTCGTCAGATTGATATCACGGTGAAGAGGACAGTGGGCTACGTGTACAGCACGTATCGGGATCCGTTGTTTCAGGCTCTGATACATTTTCTTGTTACCGCACAGTACTGTGTATGTACACCTACGGGCTCTCTGCGGCCATCCCTCGGAGATTCATGCTGGACACTTCTCTTGGCTGAATTGCCGTGCAGACAGGGGCAGGCAGGGAATCGACAACATGGGGCTAATTCAATGCAAAAAAGTTCAGAAGACCCTTTGTACAGGGTTAGCACCCAGATGATGGAGTAGTAGGGAATTTGGACACAGACACAACATCAATGTCAATAACGGATCTGTTTGACACAGCAGCCTGTGTTGTGCTGTGCTGCACATCCCATCCCTTGACGCTGTGCCGCCTATATGCGTACCTGGTTGTGAACTTGTCTTGTCAATGTCAAGGTCGCATCCTGGCCTCAGATCATCATCGATATTGGCCACTCGATCGACATGATTGGCATCGTGTGCACACCAAAGACCAAACGGAACGCCTCCAATTTTTTCCACTGCAAGGGCGACCTCCACCGCGGTTCGGCCCCTTTAAGCTTCTAGCTTGAGTTGGTTGTTATCTAGAATCCATCTGATTGGGTTTGGGGGCTAGTTTTTGCCATCTTTCTGGTCAACGCTCAGGCACACTCGACCAAACCCAAACATGCATCAGAATATTATTTATCGTTTGGTGAGTTTGAGAAAGCTATGACAAAACACATTTGTTGTCCATCTATTAATCGGGAGCATGTCCCATGCTTGATTCCAATGGAAGCAATAGGGCTTGTGTTTCATCATAATCGTTAGCCAAATTCAACCATACCATTGCTCCACATTGAAGCCGAACAACGCATCAATGGATGGGTGGACGGTACGGTACGGTACGGTACACTTACAGTACACCTCACACCGCGCGTTATCTCAGAGGGGTTTGCTGTCAACGCATTGCAGCCCAGCCAAGCCTGTCCACTTTCTCATCTTTTACTCCGGCCAATTGCGCCAGAGTCAGCCATGCCATGTGGCTGGCTGGATGTGGCCTTTGGGAATGTGGTGGTGCCGCGCAACCCAAGTCATCCAAGCTCGAAAGACTTGGTTCCTGATCTAGATCGTTAAGCTTTACCCTCGATCTCGGTCTGCTTCACATGTCAGTGATTGTCTGACTCGAGCTGTACCTGTTCTATTTGTGGACTGGACTGGACTGGTGTCGAGCTTAGCTAGGGAGCTGTTGCTGTACAAGACATGTGATTTCTTACATCTCAGAGAGGCTCAAACACATACCATTCATCATTCATACATACGGTGCTATACTCGCGTCTTGAGAGACCTACCTGTATGCTCATGTGTTTAACCAAGAATTTGGTGACGATATATGTAGTTACGTCAATTTACTTACTGTCAACATTGATATCTTTAATGCCCATGAGTCAAACATCAACCGGCCCCGCAGGGTTCGGACGAAATAGATGTGGGGCCGTGATACGGGGAATTCGGTAACAAAATCCGTCTACGAGGACAGATTGTCAATGCATGCTGAATTGCTGGCCGGGTTATCGGGAAGAACACCCAGAGATTCGAATGTAAATGAGTTTGCTTGAACAGGCGAACTATAGGATACCGTAGGCAGCCCAATAGCGTCATCTATGCCACACGGGTGATATTCACAAAATGCTCCTAACTTCAAAGAGACATTCGCGATTGAGTAAGTTAAGTATGGCCTACGGCAATACTAATCACGATGTTCAGAAGTTTTATGAAACATCAGTCAAGTATGTCATTGTAGTAGAGCCAGGCATGATGAACTTGCCAATGTTTCATGGTGGTGAAATAAATTGATATGCATATCTTTAGGATGGCTTCCACTGCTCGGGAAGTCCTTATCCAAGTCTATACTGTCCATTTCGCCTTGCAATGCAGATGAAAAACACAACCGCTAACCCATGAATAACCCATGATTGTGTCCCGATCATCGTCCGATTTTACCAATCCAGTGATAACTTCTCAATATCCTGTATCAGCGATTGAATCACGGGCTGGCTTGAGTTTCGCACCCCTCGTGTTCTGCCGACTTGTCTCATGCGTGTCCAAAATACAGGGCAATCCTTACTGTCACACTGAACATCCTCAACGGGTCCAATACCAGAGCAGCTTTGACAAAGCGAGAGTACCTCCTGTAAGCGACGTTCCTCAGTCGTCAATCGTGTTTGAAGCGCGAGCAGTGCCGAGGGGATGCTTGTGCGACAAGATAGACAAAGAGGATTGTCTTCCTGGGAGAACCTGATGCCGCAAACAAGGCAGTGCGTCGACTTCATATACGATTCGAGAGTTGCTTTCTTGTTCCCAAGTGTGGTTGCATGATGAACGCGCTGCACTTTTGGCATTTCATCATACCACTGCCGCACGTTTGCACCCACAAGGTTGAAGATGCGCTCGAGAGGGGGTATGAGATTCTTGGAGATGTAATACTCAGCATCCAGCTGCCAGTGTGGATTGCTGAGAAGCTCTTCAGGAGCAACACATCGATCGATAAGGCGAGCTCCTGGAGCACCAGTAATCACAACGTAAGGGACTCTCTCGCCATACTGTGGCTCTGCGCGAGCATCTTGAAGCATACGCTTGGTACTGATGAGGGCTCCTGCAGGTGGTGCACCTTTATCAGAGTATGTGCCTAGACGAACTTCCTTCGCGAAGCAAAAGTCCTGAACAGACACGTTGTTGCGCATAATCTTTTGACATTGCTCCTGGAAGTATTCTTTTACTTGGCTGAGGTCTGCAGTCTCGAAAAGTAGGCGTAGGGCCTTCTCCTCAATCTTCTGCTCAGCAGGTGTACCGTCACGGCGGACAGTCTCGATTCCTTTAGCGTCAAACTCAGGCTTCACCTGATCCTTGCTCTCGTACTTGTAGCCGACGTATCGCTTCTTGGCAAGAAGTACGCATGGGTGATAGACTTTCTCAAACTTAAGTTTGATTGGCCGTGGGTTCATCTCAGTGATCGCTTTTGAGATCTCGTTGCCGATGTCAAATGCCTCGTCTTTGGTTCGGCCTTTCAAATAAATGAACAAACTGTCGGTATCGCCATACACAACTTCTGCGCCCCATTTCTCGACCGAGTGAATATAAGCAATTGCTCTTTCAAGAGTCTCCCTACCAGTTTGCACGATGCTGTCTGCAATCTCCGAGCAAGGCATACGGCCAGAAAACGAGGCCGAAGTATAACCATATGTGACATTCGCGAGCAACTTGAGAGCGAGTTGTCGGTTGTTGAGAAGTTGTTGAAGAGTTTTGTCGTCTTTGTCTTGTTTCATACCACTCTTGACCATAACGCGAGTTTCGAGGATTTCAGTCAGCATCTTGGCAAGCAATGACTTTCTGATTTCTGTCTTTGCATACATCATACCGTTCGGTGCAATGTTGATGTAGTCCTTCAAAAGTGCAAGAAGACCTTGTTGACGCTTATACTCGGTGAAACCCATCTTGTTCATGCCCCTCCAGTTGGTGACTCGACCCAAGAAAGTTGAATAACAATAATTGTAAGCGATCATGACACTTGGGTATAGACTTTGAAAGTCAAGGACTAGAAGGGGGCTGTTATAGAAGGCACTTTGCGGTTCCATGACAAGTGGTAAACACTCAAGAGCGTTTTGACCGCCCACTTGCTTGCGACTGGGCGATACCAGAAGAAAGTTTTCTGGTTTGGCGATTCTAAACATAATCGACTCAACCTTGAACTGTGATCCCCGCGAGAAAACCGAGAAGAAATCTACACCGAGAAGCCTTGCTTGCTCACTTGTTCTGGCAATTAATTCGTTGGCATCTAATATCTCAATGTCGAGTTTTGTGCGATTCTGGTAGTATCTCAGCATCCTGCTGAGCTCTCGATGCTTGCCACTCTTGTACCAACTTGTTAATGACTTCCAAGCGTAATGGGGTATACGCTGATGCAGCAGGTGCCAGACAACGTTTTCCATTGTGTATTGAAGAAGATTAAGCTCCCCTCGCATTGCCCGCCAGATATTAACCATATGACGACCAGTGACTCGAATTGTAGAGGTGGTGTTAAATCCCCATCGGTCGTTTTCTTTACCGAATCTGCCATGGGATTCGGCTTTCATGCGAGAAAACTCATCACAAAGGTTATAGTCGTATTTCAGCCGGGCTCTTTCGATCAGATAACCCCATGAGCTGCCATGGACTTCGTAGCCAGTCAGGATGTCAGGATCATAAGTCCTCACTATTTCTACCATACGAACCATGAGATCTAGCTCAGAAGTTTCCTCAATGACATCGGCAAATGCTTGGCGCTGAACACGCTGCGTAAATTCGAGATTGTTGGACAGTAGTAAAATCCCCGTTTGAATCGTTCCCATTGAGTCCTGACTGCCAGCGGAAGCTCCGTCAGACTTGATTGCCCAGAAAACACACTGGATTTCATCTTCTTCAGGATTTGGAACGAAATTTCCCCTAGTATTTACATGAACCTCCAGGCTCATTGTACTCATGTATTGGACCTCGTGCTGCACGCTTGTCGCTTTTTTGCCTGGTGTGTACTTGAAGCCGTGTTTGTTCTTTGGCGTTGGTCCTTCGATTTGAGAGCGGCAGTGTCTAGGAGTTGAAGGTATTTTGGACACATCCTGGGTATTGGCTTTGCGCTCTTGTTCAAGCCGCCAGATCTCAACTTCGTTGTAAGTGGGTGGGGGGCTTGCAAATTCCCAGCTCCTCCATGAACATTCCTTTCCCTGTCGTTCATACTGGAGTTCAATGGTAGCCTTATCGAGAGATTCGTACTTTAGTCCGTAGTTGGCTGGCGATGTAGCCGTTGGATCGAATTCGGGAAGAAATGGTACAGTATTGCCTTCCAGGCGAAACTCTTTCCCGGCGTACTCACGTGCTCGACCAGGGACATCCTTTTCTTTGCTATAATATGCGTCTTGGTAGAGGACGTCAGGGAGCACATGTTCCTTCAATGACGATACCACAGAAGCTGCGATTGGCGGTAGAGAAGAAAGCAAATGTACTTGCGGACGCGAAAATCTGCCCATAGCTCGCTGGATTTTAGAGAGGTTACTTTTGCTTTCTTCTTCATATACTCCAGATGATGTCAAAGATGGTATCAGAACCACCTGGGAAGGTCCCGCTTCAGCAGGTAGAAAGCTGCTGGGATCGAATGAGACATGTTTGGTGTGCCGACCTTCATCGGTTTGTTGCGAAGCGGATTTCTGGCTCATTTGACTGAGACGGAGCTTCGTGCTTGGATCATTCTGATCTTTAACAGTAGGGAAATTCAGTTTATGGTTATTCCCGGTGGTACCTTTCAAGACAGATCCCATACTTTTTTTATGGGAGGGGTGGCCCTTGAGAATAGATGATCCCCTAAAAGAGGGTGTAGGCCGCTTGTTTAGGTGTGTGGAAGGAATGGGGACCAGGTCCATTTCGTCCTCGTCCTCATCCTCATTTTCGTCGATCGTTGGCTGCTCGTGAGGCTTGAGCTTTTTGTTAGACAGTTGGGATGACGCAACATCAGTCATTGGCCGCTTAAGCTGTGTTGAAGTAGAGGAAGTATATTTCGGAGCGTCAACCGCACGGCCAACCAGACCTTCATCCTCCACGCGGTAAAACAAAGCTTGATTCAAGGGAATGGCAGGCAAATTGCCAGAGGCCAGACCACTCTGACAAACACCTAGGATTGAAGACCAAAATGGCTTCTGGCTTGATTTCTCGAAGCCGATATCGATTGCTGCCGCCTGTTCCAGATCTTCTGAAAATTGGTTGGTAGAACCGCGAGACTCCTTATCAGCAGCTTTCCCCATTGCCACCAATGCCGTGATGGCCTCTTCATCTGAATCTTCTGGGAAGACTTCGTCATGGGCCTCTTGCACTTCGCGCATTTTGCCCTCGTCGACTATGATGCTGCTTTTCAGATCCTGGCCAGGCTGGACACCCAAGGGCAATCCCAAAGCTGCCGCGAGATTCGACGGGAAAAGGTCCTCGACCGACTCCAGCGTGGTCTTGACATGCTCTTCATAGGGATGAGGCTTTGCAAAGGCCTCGAAAGTAAGCTCCTCCGTATCGATGGCAACCCTCTCCGACGCGATGAGGTTCTGAATCTCGGTTTTGTACTCCTCTTCGTGTATCCAGCCCTGGGGATGTGAGTCGCGTGGATTGGCTGACATTGATACAAGGACCTCTGGAGGAAATGGACTACTGCCTTCAGTAGGGTTTGGCATCTTTCTTTTTCGCCTTTTTGTCTCATCTTTCCATAGCCCAGCCATGCTGTAAACCAGCTTTATGTCTGAGGGAAGAGGGTTGGTCCGCTCGGTAAAATCATGGTGAAGTGGCCTTCCCTTGACTTTGTGCCTGTTGACTATATCCTGGACGCATATATCAACTTCAATTGAGCAATGACTGCTGCGAGGGAGTGCAGTTTCGTCGGTAATACACTCCTGAGGGATAGACTGGCTGTGCCAGAGGTGAGAGGAATCCGGTCTTTGATCGTATTCGGGGACCGGTGATCGGAATCCGGTACTGGCTGATTCCAGATAATCGCAGCCATAGAGGTTGAAATCCGTCATGAACTGAAGAAGGAATTGCAGATGTGCTTCGTATGGCTGGAATTTTTGTTTCATAATAACGCCTTGCTGAAGGAGATCGGCCAGTCGAGTCATAACAATAGGGTTGAACATGTAGATTTTTAAGAAGAACTTATACCCAACATGAAAGCCATAGAAGGGGATACCCTTAACGAGAGTAATCCTTGCTACAAACCTTGCATTGTCGTTCTTCTGGTCTCTGCGGTAGCTGACAGCCAATGCGTGGTCAATAGACAGATGGAAACGATAAATGTAGGCGCCGACTATACATATCAGCAACTACCTACAGAATGTGAGATGGTAGTTAACGAACCTTCATCGCGAGACAAGCCCCCTTCGTATTCCACATACAAATATGGGAATGCACCGTGAATATGAGCGCATACTTTTTGACCTGTCTCAGTGGCTCCAAAGACGCGTACTATAGGGACTTTGGGACCCTTGGAAATCTGAGAAGGACGTATATCATTACGAAGTTGAGGGTCGTATTGTGTGGGCGTCGCTTGATAATGGTCGATACAATTCAACCTGACCCGGAACAAGTCCATGTTCTGCAAAGCTCGAATCCATCGGGGGCTCAAAAGTAAGTCAAGGAGCAGAATAAACAAACATCGGTAGAAAACTTGGTCCTAATAAGTGTACTTCACTGTCAAGATCTATAGGTACCAGCACGAGACGCGATCTGCTATTGCCATCCCTGCCAGCCATCGACAGACGCGCGTGGTCACGTGCTGATAAAGCTTATCTAAACAACTTTCTACTCCTAGAGTTGATCTGCAAGCTTGAGCATCGTCACCTGCTTTTCTCCTACAATCTTATGTTCGGCCGCGTTCTCCTTTTTAGATCCACTACCAAAACCGAAAGAGCTTCGACAATCCCCCAATATGCCTGCTCCCCCTCCAAAACCGCCTCCTGCAGGCGCTGGTGCAGGTGCTGCGTCAAAGGAAGAGAACATTTACATCCCATCCTTTATCAGTAAACGACCTTTCTATGCCGGCGAAGAAGGCGACGATACCGACTATCTCAAGCATCAGCGCCGCGAAGAGAAGGATGAGAAATCACAATGGTACGATCGCGGCAGGAAGGCCGGTCCAGCGGCTACCAAGTATCGGAAGGGCGCTTGTGAGAACTGCGGCGCCATGACGCACAAGAAGAAAGATTGCCTAAGTCGGCCGCGCGCAAAAGGCGCTAAGTGGACAGGAAGGGACATTCAGGCCGACGAAGTGATCCAGGATGTCAAAATGGGATGGGACGCTAAGCGCGATCGTTGGAATGGCTACGACGCGAAGGAATATCGCAATGTAGTGGACGAGTTCAACCAAATGGAGGAGCTGCGCAAACAAGCCACGAAAGGAGAAAATGGCGATGAAGAGGCGGACGAGGGCGACAAGTACGCCGAGGAGAATGACATGAGCAAGCACCAGAGCACAGCAACTCGACAGTTGCGAATTCGAGAAGATACAGCCAAATATCTTTTGAACCTCGATCTGGAATCTGCGAAATATGACCCTAAGACACGATCGTTGGTGGATGCTGGTGCAACCGCAGATAAGGCGGCCGATGTCTTTGCGGAAGAGGGATTCATGCGATCGTCTGGTGATGCTGGTGCTTTTGAGAATGCTCAACGTTATGCATGGGAGGCTCAAGAAAAGTCAGGAGATACGAGCCAACACTTACAAGCCAATCCAACGGCAGGTGAGTTTTATCGCAAGAAGGAGAGAGAAGAGGCCGAGGCAAAGCGTGCGGAACGAGAGAAGCTGCTTTTGGACAAGTATGGGGGAGACCAAAAGGCAATGCCAGCTGCTTTGCGCAACATGACTGTGACTGAGTCCGAAACATTCGTCGAGTACGATGAGGCTGGCTTAATCAAGGGTGCGCCCAAGAAGGAGGCCAAGTCCAAGTATGCCGAGGATGTTCTCATCAACAACCATACTTCCGTATGGGGCAGCTGGTGGTCCAACTTCAAATGGGGTTACGCTTGTTGTCACTCATTCATCAAGAACAGCTACTGCACTGGAGATGATGGCAAGACGGCGTGGGAGGCAGCTGAGCGTCAACGCACTGGCGCCAATCTGATTGAGGATAAGGAAGAAGACCCCGAGCATACCACGAAAGAGGATGAGGAGAAGAACAAAGAAGAGCAACCACATAAGCGTACCAGAGAAGAAATGATGAACGGGGTCACGGAGGAAGAGATGGAAGAGTTTAGGAAGAAGAGACGAGCGACGGATGATCCCATGGCGAAGATGTTGGGCAGGGATGAACTTATATCATAGCGAGGCGTTCATTAAAACTATTTACGATTGATATGTCACAAACGCATTACAGCAAAGCGCAGGGCGTTTTTCAAAGATTCACAGTGATCAAGCATGATGGGTTGATGAGGTCGTGATTGGATTCATGTTTCATGAGATTCATGTACACAGTTGAGGAGACACCGGGAAATTTTTGTTTGTCGTTATCCGGTGAAATCATTCCATTTTTTTCCTCTGGCCAACGCCGCAAGCTATGAAGAGAATCCCCTTCCCATGAGTGGTATCCCATCACCAAGTGCCCTAGACAGGGAGAACCGTTTTTGCATTTTTGATTGCATTTACTCCTCGTCCTCCTCGTCCTCGCCACCCTCACCGCCCTCAGCGGCCTTAGCCTTCTTTCTGCGGACACGGCCGGGACGGCCACCACCGAAGGGCGAGGTAAGAGCGAAGTCAATGTGCTTCTGGGAGTCGAGACGGACGATGAAAGAAGGAACGTTGACGATCTGCTTTCCGACTCGGATGTGGCGCTGGCGGATCAGGACACGGGCGTGGTGGATAGACTTGGCGAGACCGAGCTTCCAGACACAGGTCTGGAGACGACGCTCAAGGAAATCCTCGATCTTGAGGGCCAGGACGTAATCCAGCTTCATGCGGGACTCGTCGAGGACACCGACACGGACGAGACGTCGAATGAGGGCATTGCCTTCGAAGAGACGCTTGGGGTCCTTCTCGTCGAGGGTGAGGAGCTGACTGCGCGAGGTGTTAGAAATTTGAACCAGCATAAACTGAAAAGTGTAAAGGTCTTCATACCGGGCAGCACGACGGATCTTGGACAGAGTCAGACCGACTCGCCAGACCTCACGCTTATTGCGCAGGCCATACTCGCCGACGAGCTTAAGCTCGGAGTCACTATTATTATCGGTCAGTCTTGGTTCACAATCGACTTAAACAGAGTCAAGCTCATGTTCAGTGGCCGGTGATACTGACAGTCGGGCAGACTCGAAGGGTCGGCGGGGGACACGGGAGGTCTTGGAGTGGGCGCGGGGAGGCATCCTGAAGTCTTTGTTAATTGAAGGACTTGGTGATATTCTCGTCGTAACACTTACTTGACTTGCTCCTTGGGTGTTCTGCGGGAGTTGAACTTTCTCACGAGATCCAACAAAAATGTGCGAAGGAAATTTGGCCGCAGTTGCAGATCACGTGTGATTGATCAAGGAACCCTAAATTTGGCAAAATTGGCAGGTGCGGGTGGGTCGCCCTTGCCCTACCGAAAAAAAATCGGAAAATCTGAGGTGCCGTCCCACAAGGACGCTCGAGAAATCCAGAACACCAAAGCGACGGACTTCACCATCTCTTTCGCCAACCCACGACTACTAACCCCAACCCTCCCGCGACCGGCAGATCACACGATTCGAGATGGGTCACTCCTACGGAAAGAGAGCGGGCACCCGCGTATGTTCAACCAGCGATTTGCGGATTTCGACGACGTCGGCATGAGACTGACGATGTGAAATTATAGTATGCCTTCAGCCGGGACTTCCGCAAGAAGGGTATGATTGCCCTGAACACCTACCTCCGACAGTACCGCGTTGGAGATATCGTCGACATTAAGGCGAACGGTGCCGTCCAGAAGGGGTAAGCAACGCCCTTTGCCAACCTGCGACAAAACATACGCGAAATTGCGGAACTTGGACGCTTTTTTGGAAATCTTGTGGGCAAAGCAACAGGAGGGCTAACAATGAATTTCAGTATGCCCTTCAAGGTCTACCACGGAAAGACTGGTGTCATCTACAACGTCACCAAGTCTGCTGTCGGTGTCATCATCTACAAGCAGGTCAAGCACCGATACATCGAGAAGCGAATCAACGTCCGAATCGAGCACATCTCGCAGTCCCGATCTCGTGAGGACTTCCTCAAGCGAGTCAAGGCTAACGCCGAGGCCAAGCGTGAGGCTAAGGCCAACGGCACCGTCGTCCAGGTCAAGCGTCAGCCCGCTGGACCTCGTGAGGCCCACACACTGTCTCTCTCCGACAACCCCCCTATGACCGTTACCCCTCTTGCTTACGAGACTACGATCTAAAAGAAAAGATATTTCGAGGGTTGGTGGTGCTTGCTTCTTTTTACTTGGGGTATTGCGTCCGGATGGGAAAGAAATCTGCATGGCAAGGGCTTGCCTTTTGATGTCTGTACGGCATAGGACCAACAAAATGACATCGTTTGAAGCATGCCTCTTCCCTGTACTTGAAGATACCTCTGGTGAACTGTGTCCTGCCCGTATAGAGGGCTCGGTGTTGACTTGGCGTAAAAATGAACTGCCGCTTCTCCCAATTTCCATCTGAAATGCTCTCCTTCAGTGATGATTAGGATCCCAGGATTACATGTGAAAGAACCCCATCACTCCAATTGGAGCTTATCTACATTCATGTTCTGTTGAAGAACAGCACTTTGGGGACAGGGTTCACTTTGTGGCAAACCCCAAACCAGACAGCGAATCATATAGTATTGAAGAGCTACGAATATAAAGAATGATTGAGTCTGGGATATGGTAATTGACCGCTATCTGTCTTCTTTTATTAGGTATCAAAGGGTTGATTTACATTATTCGTTCAGATTTACAGGAATTTATAATAAAGCCAAATGCTAATTATGCCTACCCTGTAGTCTAGACCTAAGTACGAAGGTAATTTACTGACTTCTGCCTCGCCATCTCTACGATTCTGCACACGACGAATTGTCAAGAACAACTGTCTCTGATCACCGCAGGTAAACAACTGATACATGACTATTCAGTCTTTTCTAACATGCAATATTGATGTTGTGCAGTCGGCCCAGTTTAAACCCCAAAGCTCTCAGTCATATTGAGTGCCAACTTGGAGCGCTCTAGTTGTGAACCATGTAGCATTTGGCAAACCACCAATATTGTCTCCAGACTCTCATTTCTTAGTGCCATCAACTGTGTTTGGCACAATGCGCGTAGGTTTACTGACATTTATTGTCCATAAAGCTCTTGTTCTGTGTTTGACATTGAGTCTTATTCTTGTCCATTACTGTTGCTTAAATACCACCCCTGTTCGATATCCATTCAATACAAGTCATACAAATATACACACCCATTCGAAATCCGTGGAAGGAGAATATTCGGAACCTCTATTGATGAATGTATTTTTGAATGCTCTCTAGAATGAGCAGTCATGTGTTGTGTAAGGTCTAGTTCATCTTGCAGACATCTGATTGAATGTGGTTCTTCAAGGAATCCCATCTTCAATTTACTGCGCCCCACAAAACAAGAATACGTACCCCGTATGACGCTCGCCGGGCCTCTTCCATGGCTTCGGCCCAGCCACGAAAGCTACGGCATCGAATAGTAGCCAAGACGAGCCACGCCCAACAGTCGCCCGAACTTGTAAAGGCTGACGACGACCTCGAATTCTTGCCCTACAGTGGGTGTCTCTGAATAGTTGACGCCTGAATCCTACCATATCTTTACCTGTCGCTAACCGTTTACCTTCTGCCTAATTCGTTTGGCTTGCGCGGTGTCGGGCTCGACGGGGAAATTGTCTCGTGATTTCCAGGGGTTACTACGACACCTTCGAAGCTCGCGACGAACTCAACCTGCGCAGATACCTTTACCACATACCGGAATCTAGCATCGCGGGGCTTATCCGCTACCAATTGCAAATATGTCTGCTGCTGTGCGTGGTACTGAGCATACCAAGTCAGTGACACATCGCGGCGCTTCAGGAACAACAAGCTGACTCCATCATCTTGCGCAGGACTGATCAAGAGCTCGCCATCAACATCAAGAAAGCTACGAATGCCGAAGAGATCTCCCCGAAGCGTAAACATGTTCGCGCATGTATCGTCTATACATGGGACCACAGGTCCTCTGCCGCCTTCTGGTCTGGCATCAAGGTGTATGTCATACACGCCTTCTATTGTGTCAACTTATGCTGATCCAGAATCTAATAGTCAACCGATCCTTGCCGACGAAGTTCAGACATTCAAGGCACTTATCACGATTCATAAAGTGCTCCAAGAAGGCCACCCTAGCGCTCTGAAGGAAGCGATGGCTAATCGCGCCTGGATCGATAGCTTGAACCGCGGCATGGGCGGAGGAGGCGAAGGCATGCGCGGCTACGCGCCTCTGATCCGCGAATACGTTTACTACCTCCTTGCGAAGCTTTCCTTTCACCACCAACACCCCGAGTTCAACGGAACTTTTGAATACGAGGAGTACCTGAGCCTCAAGGCTATCAACGACCCTAATGAAGGTTACGAGACCATCAGTGACCTAATGGTGCTGCAAGATAAGATCGAGCAGTTCCAGAAGCTGATTTTCTCACACTTCCGCAATGTTGGAAACAACGAGTGTCGCATTGCGGCTCTGGTGCCCCTGGTGCAGGAGAGTTACGGAATTTACAAGTTCATTACTAGCATGCTCCGCGCAATGCACTCAAGTCAGTGATTCACTCACCACCCCCTTTTAGGATCTTTAGGGTTAACACATAAGCAGCAACCGGCGACGACGAAGCTCTTGAACCACTCCGTGAACGTTACAATGCACAGCATTATCGTTTGGTCAAGTTCTATTATGAGTGTTCAAACCTTCGATATCTCACTAGCCTTATCACCATCCCCAAGCTTCCACAAGACCCCCCCAACCTGCTGGCCGAAGACGATGACGCTCCTGCCCTTCCTGCGCGTCCGAAACAGGAAATTGAGCGAAAGCCGTCTCCCTTGCCGGAGCCCAAGAATGAAGCCCCTGACGAGATGAATGAGTTTTGGAAGAGTGAGTTGGATCGTCAAAACCGAGAGTACGAAGAGCAACAGCGCATCCTTGAGCAGCAGCAACAACAAGCTCTCATGGCGCAACAGCAGGCGCAGCTGCAAGCACAGCGCGAATTCGAGCAACAGCAACAGCAGCTCATGGAACAGCAGCAGCGTGAACAGGAGGCACTTATGGCGCAACAGGCTCAATGGCAGACCCAAGGGCGTCTTGCAGAACTGGAGCGCGAGAACCTCAATGCACGTGCCCAGTATGAGCGTGACCAGCTGATGCTTCAGCAATACGACCAGCGAGTCAAGGCTCTGGAGGGTGAGCTGTCGCATATCCAAAACAGCCTTGGCCAGCAGATGCACAGCAAGGATGACCAAATCAGAGCTCTCCAGGAGCAGGTTAACACATGGAGGACGAAATATGAGGCGTTGGCGAAGCTCTACTCCCAGCTACGGCACGAGCATCTCGACCTTTTGCAGAAATTCAAGGCAGTTCAGCTCAAGGCAGCAAGCGCACAGGAGGCCATCGATCGACGAGAGAAGCTCGAGCGTGAGATCAAGACGAAGAACCTCGAGTTGGCTGACATGATCCGTGAGCGTGACCGTGCCCTTCATGACAAGGATCGTGCGAGTGGAAGCAGCAAGGATGAGGTTGAAAAGCTCAGGCGCGAGCTCCGACTCGCTCAAGATAAAGCCGACAATCTGGAGCGCAGCAAGGGCAATGAACTGTCGACAATGCTTGCCAAGTACAACCGCGAGATGGCGGATCTTGAAGAGGCGCTGCGCAACAAGTCGCGCCAGCTGGAAGACGCTCAAATGAACCTTCGAGATGGCAGCTCTGATCTCGAACAGCTTCTCCGAGACAAGGAGGAGGAGCTCGAGGTGTACAAAGCCGGCATGGACCAGACACTCATCGAGCTCAACGAGCTCAAGATGAATCAGGGCGATACTGACAATGCTCTGGATGGACAGATTGATGCGCTCATCATGTCGAATCTCGACAAGATCAACGACATTATCGACTCAGTTCTCCAGGCGGGTGTTGCGCGTGTAGACGATGCTCTATACGAGCTGGACTCTAACATGCAGGCTGGTAACCAGAATGCATCGCCGTCATACGTATTGTCACAAATCGAGAAGGCATCAGCCAGTGCCATGGAGTTTGCTACGTCTTTCAACAATTTCATCGCGGACGGTCCTAATGCGACGCACGCAGATCTCATCAAGGCTATCAACGTGTTCTCTGGTGCCATTGCCGATGTTTGCAGCAACACAAAGGGTCTCACTCGTCTGGCTACAGATGATAAGAAGACTGATGCCCTAATGAACGGGACCCGACAGCCTGCTATTTCGGCGGTCCAATTCCTCCGAGGTCTCCAGAGCTTCAGACTGGAAGGCATGGACCCCCTGCAGAAGACTGATGTAGTCATCAACAGCAACAATGATGTCCAAATGAACCTGCAAAAGCTCAACAAATTGGTTGAGACGTTCGCCCCAGGCTTCGGTCAGCTCGCTAATAAGAAGGGAGACTTGGGCGATCTCGTCGATTCAGAACTTAGCAAAGCTGCGGATGCCATCGCGGCAGCTGCTGCACGACTGGCCAAGCTCAGGAACAAGCCTCGTGACGGCTATTCAACCTATGAGCTCAAGGTAAACGATTCGATCCTGGATGCGGCCACGGCGATCACCAACGCCATTACGCAACTCATCCAGGCGGCCACTGTGACACAGCAGGAGATCGTGCAGGCCGGACGTGGATCGACATCCAGGACAGCATTTTACAAGAAGAACAACCGATGGACGGAAGGTCTCATTTCTGCTGCCAAGGCTGTGGCGTCGTCGACCAACACTCTGATTGAGACAGCAGACGGCGTCATCTCTGGGCGTAACAGCCCAGAACAGCTTATCGTGGCCTCGAACGATGTGGCTGCCTCCACAGCCCAGCTTGTGGCTGCAAGCAGAGTCAAGGCAGGGTTCATGTCCAAGAGCCAAGAAAAGCTCGAACAGGCCAGCAAGGCTGTGGGTGCAGCTTGTCGAGCGTTGGTGCGCCAGGTCCAGAGTTTGATCAAGGAGCGCAGCCAAGAAGAAGACCAGGTAGACTACTCCAAGCTTGGCGCGCACGAGTTCAAGGTGCGGGAGATGGAACAGCAAGTAAGTTCAGAAACTGTTTCCTGTCATTTGTTTGCCAACCCTTTTGCTCCCATGTCTCATCCCACGCCCCACTCATATCTCCGATTCCCCTGTCCCCCCCCTTCACAGGCCATTCCCGGTTCTGTGCGGGCATAACGGTTACTATATCCGGCAAAGTTCCGATTAGATTCTCGTGTAAGATCAGTGACTGACAAGCCACCAACACAATAGGTCGAGATCCTCCAATTGGAGAACGCCTTGGCTTCGGCTCGTCATCGCTTGGGCGAGATGCGGAAGATCTCATACCAGGAAGACTGAGGACGCGAATTTGCGCTTGCCGAGCAGGTATTTGTGGTATCCGGTATACCGGCTGGAAATGTGCAGCAAGGATGCCGGCTTGTCCACCAATTCAAGCTAGACACTTCAATTAAGACATTTAATCGCAGCGACTTTTGTATACATAGTTTACAGGATTTTCGTATCATTGCTCAATCTCAATAATTGACAACTTCTGCTATGTAGTCACATCTGAGATTGGCACAAATGAAGGTCCTTGGGTGGGCTGATCACACGCGATATGCATATCCATCACAAGCGAATCCAAAGAACCCCTTGCAGTCTGGCACGATGGATGAAACGCAAACGCAAACGCAAACCAACCAAAGTTTAGCCCTTGCGAAGTACTGGAATAAAGTTAAGTGTGTAGACGTTTTGGCAGGTGCTCACTTGCTGTTTCGTGTGGACTTCGCCAAGAGACCACTATAGAAGCTTCCCTTCACTTTCCTTCGCGACGCGAGTGACCGCGAGCTACTGTATAGTAGCATGGAAGTCAAGTGTAGATAGGCTATCCGTAACCGTAGATCATTCGTATAGTACCGAAACTAGCTTCAAGTCACTTATACCATTATAGTAAGCACAAACTGTCCGGCTTGCTAGACTATAACGAGAATAGCTTCGTCTAGAGGGAAATAGGTTAGATCTGCTAGATACATCGAATGTACGTTATCCGAATTCTTGGATCTTCCGAACATACCTTTGACTTCCCTGTTACCTCGCTTACTGGAATTTTATTCTTGGCATCCTCGTACATAGCATTTGAGTGGTTAGAAGATGTGGTTTCTCAGGGGTCTTGAGTCCGATGACGCTCGCTCTGATCTCAATGGTTGTCTAGATCGTTGCGCCCCTGTACTGTAACTCTCTGGTGTCGACCTCTCACTTGTTTCTGTTCCTCTCTTATGTACGGGCAAGAGACATAAGTGCCAGCCATGTTTGGACTCCTTGATAAGCGCCGTCCAGTACTGAACAGGCTTATCGGCATTCAATCTGGCGTAGACCAAACTCGCGCTCGCGCAGGAACATTGACATCGAAATCGTAGAGCAGCTACAGCACTGTTGTTCACAACGCCTACTAGACCCAGGGATCTAACTTAGCTGCAAGCAAGCCTTCGGATTGACCCATGCATAGGTGGCACTGTGCTGGCTGCACGGTAGGTCGGAAGGTCCTGGTCCATACCTCATTCGATCAACGAAGCTGAGAAAGATTCGGAGAGAACGTCGTCGGTCGACCCCGTCCCACTAAGAATCTTAGACTTGCGACTGGCCTTCTGAGACATGCAGGCAAACACCAGGGACTGCCAAGCCTGCGTAAGGCCCAACTGTGTCTCCTAGCCCGGTTCCTGGTACAGTACGGTACGGTACATGTTTGGGATGACCAAGATGTAGTCTGAGAGACGCTATGAGTTCGCACATAGTGACTGGATCATTTCTCTCCTTGGCATATTGAAAGTCAAGTTTTGTGTAAGCTTTCGTCTCCTAGGTATGATGCTGAAGTTGTTTTCTGTAACTCAAAGCATGGATGTCCATAAAGTACTGTAGTACGATTGCTTGATGACGCTCACCCCTGCTACCCTCCACCATCTTGAATCCCATCCGTGCTATTTCCGTTTCGGTATCGTACTGTACTGTGCTGGATAGTGCAGTAAGGCTGAGGAGTAGTCTGATGAGAGGGATCACGGACCAGCAACGTAACTTCAATGGGCGATAATTGCGAATATGGAAAAGACTAGTCTGATTCCTGTTGATCGTTTGCGCAGATGGACGGCCAGTAGCTGCCAATGAATGTCATGGTAGTTCGGTTAAATGTTGTGGATCAAGCGCAAGGGACTGAGGAACAGTTGGGTACTGTACAGTACAGTACAGTACAGTACCGGTATGCTGTATTGAATTAGCGGGGTACCTCAAGAACATCTAGACTCATCATATGCAGCCCGAGGACTCAAGGACGGGCTGTGTGACCTTTCTTCATTTCGTTCCATCACCCAATATACTTATACTACTAGTCCAAGATAACCTAGACAATGTTTCGAATGGTTGTCTTGTTGAGAAAAGGAAAAGGAAAATTGGTGGGTTGGTCGCTTGGAATAACATGGACCCCCATGTCCTCAGATCCATTCTGGCGATCGCCAAGCGACTAACGCCCCTGCCTGTCAAAACCTCCACTAGTATCCGTAGCTTACACTTACACTTACACTTACACTTACACTTACAGTACTGAGGTACATAGGAGAGGTATCCGTCTCTACACACCCCACCCTCAGCTTCCTGTGGGCCATGTCAAACGCAATTCCAACCTCACTTGGTACTACTGGTATCTCGTATCAACCATCAAATTCTAGTGAATCGTCTGTATTAATTTAATCCATTGTGCTACTTGTGCTTCGGGAATGCCCTCGATAATTGGGTATCATTGCAAATAGTCCATTCTCCCCCTTGCTCAAATCGCCTGCCTCATCACTGACCCAACTCCAACTTCGTTGGCAGCCTTGTAGGCATCCTCGCGTACTACTCTAAACTTTAGAAAATGCTTATGGCAATTTAGATGAGCTTTAGGGAGAACGTACCTTGGTCAAGACGACCAGTCAAATTAGGCGGAGTTTAGGTAAAGCTTGCCTTGGTCTCGGTGAAGACGATCAGTCATCATCTTATCAACAGACCAAGCGCTGGACAGGTCGATAATACCGGCGTCGTCAGAAGTATCAAGAACGAACTCCGACACCTGAGGAATATTATCGGGCAGTTGATTGAAGTCGTAGAGAGTGTTGGAAGCCATAGGCTGGTCGGCAATGGAGATCTCTACATTCTGGAAGGTAGTAAGATCCTGAACTTCCCAGGAATGGACGAAGCGGTCTTGGAAGAAGAAAGCAGAATCGTACTGAGGGCCGAAAAGGTCCTGAGCAGCCTGAGAGGCGTTTTCACGGACCGAATTGATGAAGTCGACCTTCTCAGAGGTTGTTGGGACTGTCTCGTACAGCTGCTCACTTTCCATAGCGTCGCCAGCGAAGGCACCAGTTGGGGTCATGATGCCGTTTTGGGATGTCCACATGCGAACCTGAAGATGCTGACTGTACTCAGAGAAGTATCCGGCAGTGAGGACATCGGTCAGTAAATCGATCTCGGTCGTAGGGTGTGGCAGATCTTGGAGCGTCCCTAGGTTGTCCGAAACTGTAGAGACATCCTGGCTGAGAACCATGCCGATACTGCTATGGCTGATCTGCCAGCCAAGGGATCGAAGGTAGCCAACAGGTTCAATAATTCTCATCATTGGGCATGCAACACTGAGGAAGGCAGACAAGTTGATCCTAGCCTTACCAACGTGGTCGCGGATGAAGGAATAAACCTTAGCGATCAACGCCCATTTGTTTCGATGGGGGTCCTTGGCCCAGAGCTGAGTCAAAAACCCGGATGCAGTCTTCTGTTGAGTATCAGGGAAAAGCTTCAGATAATAGGCTTGGACTGGTTAGCATTTCGTCTTGCATGGGATGTTCTTTAGGCTTACTTCGAAAGGCCATGAAGGCATTGAGAGGGCGCTTGGCACGTCCGCCTGCAATATTCTGAAGATCGCTGGGAGAGTCGAAGGGGAACTGGAGTTCGTGACCAAAGAGCTCGAGAAGCTCCTTCATCATAGATGGGTTCTCCATGGCTGCATCCAGGCGCTCCTGGGAGCAGTGTTGGAGGGCTTGAAGAACTCTTTGCTTGTAGGCGCTCATATCGAATCGCTGAGATGTGCGAGATAGGAGTGACCTCGAAGTTGGAAAGAAGAACGGTTTGTAGTGAGGGTTAGAGAGAGAGGAATTTAAAGCCTGAGATGAGATGAGAGAAGAGTCGGCAAGCTCTGCTCAAGTGTGGGAGAAGGGAAGTTTAAGAAATTGGATGCATGGGCGTGAAGAGCAGAAGGGGGGGTGAACAAATCTCTTGGCACCCGAACTAGAATCTAACAAACAGCAGGGGTGGGGTATGTAGTTAGCCAGCTGGCAGGCAGTGCTAGAGAGTGGCAAGCAGTGTTTGACAGCTGTAACTTGCAAGGCACTCCTTAGCGTAATGTAAAGGCTGGTAGTGGTAGAACATGTGGCTCTGCACTGGCCAGGACTGTCAGAAAGAAAGAGAGAGAGAGAATGTGCACCTTATGTGTTATGACAATTATTTGGAGGAGGAGAGAGATCCAGCGATTGATTACCACCAAGTCTAATTCTACTTAGGTAACTAATGTTACTTCTTTATGCACAATGTCGGCTTTTAAATGGCCCTGCAACCCATACCCATATACTATCTGGCTACTGCTTGAATGTCATGATGAAGAAGCCGTCGACTGGATCCTCAGGGTCATCGTGATGTTGCACGGCATGAACTGTGGTGGACATGAAAGGGAGAACGAGGTTTCCAGCCGCATCTGCACGCGGTTTTTGGACCTAATACACAAAAATCAGAGTCTGACAAAGAAACAAAAATACTTGAGCAATATTTCACTTACCGCAGGAGCGTGATACAAGAAATCATCGTTAGCATCAGTCAGGTATACAGCAGACTAGTCGGGTCAGCTTTTGCAGTAATATGAAGGTGGAAATACTCACAGCATCATCCGGGCACTCCTTAGCATACTCACGACCTGAGAGACGAGCAAATCGGTTGTACTGTCGGCGAACTGCACGTTCTGAAAGCACACGTCGAGCCCCTGGATATATCTGCATACTGTTAGCTCAGTTCCGAGTATACATATTTCAATATTCTTACTGAATCCCACTCAGCCCTGGCAGAGGTATATTTGTCCTCAAATTCTCGAAAAATAGTAAGAGCTGAACTTGGAAGTTTGTACTTAATGAGCTCTGTTTCTGATTCGGACTGCTCTGATTGAGACTGATCTGACTCTGGTTCAAACTCAGAGCCAGACTCGAATTCGGATGCAGAACCTGCTGATTCAGACTCGTAATGGTAGAATTGATTCGAGTTTTCAAAAAATGTGGGTTGCTTGCTGTTTCTGATGAAGTTGTTCCATGGAGACCCGGGAAGTTTGATGTAAGGGTGCCATTTGGGAGCTGAGTGCCATTCCTCATCCATGTAGATCTTGATCAGGAGCTTTCTACCACATTTCGAGATCTTGACATCTTCCTGGGTGACGCTATACTCAAAGCCTGGAGAGAATGCTGTAGTAGGTTTACTGCTAAACATACTGCCGCATGTGGAAATGAAAACCTTGAGGTAAAGTTCGGCCGCTGAAAGAACTGGCATATGTTCAAGATTATCCCATGGGAAGTTCGTCAGATGTGGTCCGATAGTGTAAGCGGTATACAGGACCGCTACCGTAGCCTTGGACACCAATGAAGCTGCTTGAAGTTTAGGATGTTCAGGGACCTTCGGATCTTCAGTCGCTGCAAGCATACTCAGAAAACCTAAATTGGCCATAGGACGCTCATTGGTATAGCCTCCAATCCAGGCAGCTGGGAGGTCGGGACCAGAGTCAAAGCGGCGAGCGTCATTATGGGTGTAGATGATATCCGCAGCCTGAAGATACCAACAGACAAGGCTGGCGTCGATGAGGTGAAATGGACTGTGCCCCGGGACCAACTTAGCAGAGGTGCTTCTGACCTTGCTGAGAATCTCGTTATCGACAGAGAGGTTTTTTAACATGTGTTTCGCAACGTTGGAGACCACACGCAGAACCTCTGACGGCGAATTAGTAAATGTTTTGGGAGAAGAATAATGCAACATACCAGGCGTGAGAAAAACTTCTCCAGTCTTTGGCAAGAGATTGGACTGAAGTATGATGCCATAGATCTTGTCATCTAGAGCACGAAGAGCTTCATCAGGTCTATAGATGATTGCTTTCTCCTGCCACAAAGGGCGAAAGCTGAACGAAGTGTCCATGGTCGCGAGGCAGATGATGAAGAAAGTAGGAGTATAAGCGGAGAAAGAAAGGAGAGAGAGATAAAAAGAAACACAATCACGGCACGGAGTGGCAGTCACTGCTCAGGCACTGTCACCGGCCAGCAGTGAAGCACAGGCTCACAGATATATTCAAAACGGAGGTCACTTAGGCAGTCGTCGCTCCGGGTTACGTAACAAACAAACGAGAACCCTATTATCTATTGATGAGCCAGGCAGTGATGTGATCTTGTTATTGCTCCACTCCGACTTACAACTGTACAGTTTCACCCCTTCTCCATTACGCTACTGGGTTTCTTCTTGAACAACCTTCTGTCACACCCGACAAACCAACCCTGAATTATTTGCGAACAAGCGCAAGCGCACAGCACACTCTGATGAGTACAGTCGAAACTTTCAAGATGTCCGAAAACCTAGAGAACGGGCTGGTTCAAGGCCCTCTGGGAGTTCGCACCCCCCCTGAAGCCGAGGTACCAATCACCTTTGTCTACAGCCAGTCTCAAAATGATATCCACGCTTTTCTCCCTGAAGATGCATCCATGAGATTTGTCAATCATGTCGCAGACAATTTAAGGTGAGTTTCTGTCAAGTGAAAGATGAAGCTAACTCATTGTTGTAGCCGTCGTGTCCAGCAGCCCGTAAAAGTGTTTCATGATGAAGCCCGGAGAAAGTATCGACTCTGTCCAATTCCCAGAGACATTTTCGCCAACACTTCGACATATGGAAGATATTGTTTCAGTCGTGGTAGGCAACTCTAGAATGCAGCGCTGCAGATAAAGTTCTAATCTATGAAAAGACCAATCGACACCAGCGAAAGTTTCTACAAAAGATTCAACCGTTGGTGAGGAAGGCCAGCGAATCCCACGCCCTAGAAACCGTTGGATGCTATATCGTCAAGCCAAGTCGTTGCAAATTATCGCCCAGAACGAAGGACTTACCGCGGGGGAACTTTGTAAGTAGCATTTGGCAAAAGCAAAGACTGTACTGACATGGATTGTAGCAAGAATCATTTCCACCATGTGGGATAACGAAACCCCCGAGACTCAGGCCTACTGGCACAGATTGGCCGACCAAGAAGATGCCAATCACAAACGACTTTACCCGGGATACAAGTATTCTACAACCGGAGAACATGCCAACTGAAAATTGTGAAAGAATGACCTGATATAAGCTGGCCATGCTGATGATTCATGATGTACCCCAGAGGACACTTACACAGTCGCTCTAATGTGGACGATTGTAGGTATACGGTGAATGAGGTTGATGCCGAGAGAATGCATGCGTTGTTTGCAATGAGAACTATCTCATTGAGCTGGGAGGATGGCAATGGGCGACTTCGGAGAAATTTGTACTGTAACATGGGATTGAGAGTGGTCTCATAGATTGAAAACACCTACCATTTGCCCTGTTTAGGTAGTTGCACTGGTTTACGGAATACATACCACTTTCAGGACGGTTGGCTAGCTGAATACAGAGTTAGCGGCTTGAGAACATAATGTGTTGTTCAACGGTTGAACTCAACTGAGGAGAATCACCAAACTCTTGGTCACTTGCCGTATCGTATGTGGAATGTCTGATCGTGGTTCGAGTTATGACACTAATGGAATCCACATCACGTAGTCTTAACGGGTTCTATTGTGATCATTCTACTCTGCTCCCGTCATATCTATACCTCATTTTCTTTTAGCTCTCCATAGGAGGCCAACACTTCTACGTAATTGAGCACCCAACCCCTTTAAACGGCTCGAACATCCTGCCCAAAGATCACAGCCCAGTCTCGGTACAAGTGTATTGAGCTCAGTAGAACAGTACCTTCAAAATAAAGAACTCAGTCATGAGCCACTCCAATCACTGCTCCAAATAAATGTACCGCAACGCCATTCTGAGTTCTTCTCTTTCTCTCCTGACGGGCCCAGTGGACGTGGGCAAATATAGAATGAACGACCTGTCATCAGAGTTAGCCTCCAAAGTTTGACCTTGTACCGGCAGCCAAAGCTGCAGCCACGTCGTTATGCAACGGGAACGCCACCACATGCACGTTGAATCAGCTGCCGTTGTGAGACGTACCACAATTGACCCCTGGCTTTTTGGTAGTAAAGCTGATGCAGGGTTCGTCGTGTTCGCATCTTGGTGCAGCCCTCTTTCGCAACAACTTGGACCACGACTCTTTGGCTTCTATTGGGTCAAACACCTTGTCAGAAGAATCGGGATCGTCCCCGCCCCGACTTATACTCAACGGTGATCCTTTTGTAAACATAGCTTGTGGAACACTTGGTGGTTGCTGTGGACTAGCTGACCCTGTTTTTGGCAATATTGGTTTCTTTGTCAGAGATGGCGTAGAACTTGCCACCACTCGCTCTGACTTGCCGTCCTGAACCACTGGCGCTTTTGGCTTGAAGAACCCTTGTAATGTTCGTTGAGCAGGTGCCACCTTGGCCTTGAGATCTTTGGCACCTATCGTAGACTTCGTTTTCTTGAGTGGTCGGTTTGCTGTGTCGGCCGCTGACCCGGGTCTTTTGTGAGCGAAGGACTGTTTGGTTGAGCCAGTCGTGTCTCCCAACTGTGGCGTGAAAGTAGCGGTAGTTTGAGGCTCCGAAGTTCCATTCAACTTATCCGCGACCTTTTCGGTGCTACAATCTCCATCCATTGAAGACTTCGCAGCAACGCCCGGAGCAGCAGACGCTGGTGGAGGGGCGGCTGAAGTAGCTTTCTTTGTGAACATGTCGCGGATACTCTGCCGTCGATCGAATTCTGGTATCAGCCTCGCAGACAAAGGAAGTAGGTCTTTAGCACTCCAATCCCGAAGGCGCCTCTCGCCCTGAAACATGCCAGGAGGGTTCATCATTTCCAGTAGGGCACGTTCTTCGCCAGCTACTATCACCTTGTCCGTGAATGCGGCAAAGACTGGGCAATGATCAGACCCCATCAAGCCCTCCTGAATATTTGAGAAGCTGAACCAGCTTTTGATACCGTTACTGCATAAGACGTAGTCGATCCGACTGCCGTTGTTAGCAGGTCGCGTGTTGCGTTTTGTATCCCAGCAGGTGTTCATGCCAACTCGTTCAGGGTGAAAGCAGCGACAAAGATCCCAAAGGACAGGGGATTCATGTCCTTGATCTCTCCCGCCCAGCACACTCCCTTCAAAGATCAGCTGGTTGAAGATGCGTCGGACAGGCATGTTCATCCAGTCGCTAGGATCAATATTTTCTTTGCGGAGTGTTTCTGCAACGTTGGTCGAGTCCATTTCAGAGCGAACGACGTTCAAATCGCCTGTGAGGATGACTTCCTTCCCTGCCGCGACCAGGTTTCGTATCCTCACATCAAGTGCTTGGAAAAAGCCAACGCGAAAGTCGTCACGGGTTTCGTCGCGGTTTGCGGGACTGTAAACGCCAAAGAGTACAAAGCCTGGAAATTCAAGTATCACACAACGGCCTTCGGAGTCCAGAGTTGCTTCATCAATAATGCCATCGAGCTGGCCAGGACGGGGATAGCCGCCTATCTGCTGGTGTTCTGGGAGGTCGCGATATCTAGTCGTAGATTTTGGAGACGTCAAAATACCGGTGACGCCTTCTTCAGCTCGGATCGGAGCACAGGTAGAGTTGCGTGTGTAGATGGCGACGCCAGAATATCCTGTTGGCGTGTCAGTGGATGTGATTGAATAAAGAGAGTGCCCTACCCTTTTTATGCTTGGGTAAGCTGAAGAAGACGTCCCATCCAGGGACGAGAACCATGTCATCTTGTAAATCCTTTTGTTGGATTTTAGTCTCTTGTATGACGACGATATCCGCTTCAAGGATATCGAACATAGCCTGCAGAGAGGTAAGTGGATGGAAGACTGAAGGAAAGTTGCGCGAGGAAGAAGCTTACTTGGAAGGTCCTCTTTTCCCTCCATGGTTGGTAACCAAAAGGATTCCTAAGGCCAAATGTTTAGTGTGAAATTGGCAAGTGACTGTGATTCACTGACCTGATGCCGTTGACTACAGAACGTGTTAGTGTGAGGGCCTTGGAAGAATTAGGTATACTCGCCATTCCAGGTGGTAAGCCGAAACGCCATATTTCAGGTTATGAATTTAGAAGCTTGAGAGAAGGCAGGCGTCACAGGGGAGCAGAAGCGACTGTCGCAAGAGCCTCAAGGCCCATCTCGGGGTGATGAAGATCTTGTGAGTCGAGCCCAGAAGAAATTGGTGCTTAGGTTGGTATGACGATGGAAAGAGAGAGACAGAGAAGAATTGTGTCGGTATAAGACTTGGAACAAATACAGTGAGTAGTATAGAAGATTAGAACTTAAAACTGGGTAGCGGTGCTCTCCAAACAACAAGTCACTTGAGTATAAGACGTCGCGATCCTTACAATGACGCAGAGACCCACCGCGTGGTGTTGAACTTCTAAGCGCGCCTCCGCCACGAGATCACGTGCAAGCCAAGACACGATCTGGGGAAATTGCTACCTTACAATTGAGGCAGCTTTCATTGGCGGTTCTAACCGAGCTCGTCCAATAATGACCTGATCACAAACTTGCTTAGACTCATCAACCGTCAAAGCGAACAACAACGTCCACGATGTCCGCCGTCCGATTCACCCGCGCCGCTACGCGCACTACCGCGCAGCTTCGCGCTCCCGTCCAGCGCCGCTTTGCCAGCACCCAGAACGAGTTCATCAAGGAGCGTCAGCACATCAAGGAGCACGCCGCTGGTACCACTGGTGAGTCGACAGCCGATGACGCCGAATTGTGTCAATTGGAGGCATTGGGCATGGTTGCTAACGGTAGACAGAGCTGTGGAAGAAGATCTCCCTCTAGTATGTCCGAAACTGATCCTTTGAGCGAATTACGAACCCGGCACCGAACCCGGAGTATCGAAAGTTGAAGACGACAAGATTGTGGTTATGCATTGGGATAGCAATGGCTAACGAGATTGAAGCGGCGTCGCCCCCTGCCTCATCGCCGCTGGCGCAAACGCCTACTGGCTCTGGAGTGAGCACTGGGAGCACTGGAGCCACATGCCTCCTCTGGAGGAGCGCACCGAGTACCCTTACCAGAACATCCGTACCAAGAACTACCAGTGGGGTAATGGAGACAAGGTGAGTCTGAAAGGGTTCCTGTGGCTGATTTGCGCATTACTAACATTGTCGCAGACTCTTTTGTAAGTTGTGACATCATTGCAGAAACAGAAGCTTGAGTAGCTATAGTAGAGCGACAACAAGCTTAGAGGTCGGGTCCAAGCTGTTGAGCTCGAAGCTTTCTGATCTAAGACTCCTGGAAATTATATACTAACCTTTGCGTAGCTGGAACGATGAGGTTAACTATCACAACAAGGACAAGGCTGCCTAAATATGATCTGTTGACAGCTCATACGTTGGACAATTGCTGGATCACTCCTTCATGGACTACTCTCTCTGGAGATGCCTTGTATCTGTTCCCTAGACTCGAATTGACTGATTGCTGAAAATCCAAACTCCTGCATCACTGGTGCACTGAGAAGAGCAAAACTGGTGTTGTCTTGTGTTGGTAGGAATAGAGCCTTGTATCCGACACCTGACTTCTATGCTTATCTTGGTGGCATTCGTCAGATTTTATGAAGCTTTTATGTTCCAATCTTCTGAGTACTGGCTTACCTCGTCTAATATAAGTTTGATACCTGCTAGACTCGTTCAAATGTGTTAGTTCTTTGGCTTAGACAACTGCTGATTGTTCTTGATTACTTTATACTGTCTAAATCATTACTGTTTGTATTCGATGGTTATTGCTGATGTTGTCTTCTCTCCAAAGTCTACGTCTCTAGCGACGTTCGAATTCTTCTACAACTCATCCATCATACTATTGTTCCATCATAACTGTGTATTGTGTTTCTATGTATTTCTTGGAGCAGATTATCTGACCTGAGTTACGTCTTGTTCTTGAAAACTCCCCTTTGACGTCGTGATTAAGCCCCCCACCAACAGAGATTGTGTCATCCCACTTCTATAGCGTCGACCGGAATTTTCCGAAGAAGCCCCGGCCAAATAACAACCCCTAACAGCACAACACCAATAGCGACGCGCCAGCCACAAAAAGGTCTAGCAATTATAACATCATTCAACGGGATTTTTAATGCTGAAGAAGGTTGGAGAAATTCGCTATCCATAGCTGAGGTGCCTGCCCCTAGCTAAGGTACTGAGTACCTAGGTACCTACCTACCTAGGTGATCCTTGGACACCTGATTGACTCTTAGGCAGGCGCGTGCGGGTGCTGTGTAGAACGTCGTTGGACGCGTCAATCCCTCCCTCGTTTCTCCCCCATAAAGCTTTGTTCGCAATACGTCTTCCAATTAATGGCTCATAATCATGGCTCGATACCTCAACCCGGCCAAAATCGGCCTTCTCGCCCTTGTAGAGCTCTATGTTGAAGGGGCAGTACCGAGTGATGCTATCCTGCCTGTATTGTCCTTTGTCACTTCTCACCTTATGGACCACTCTCCTCCAAAAGGCTCTGCTGATCAGTCTGAGCGATGGAGCAGAGCTGAGCGCACAGTCGGGCTCGTCATCAGCATCAAAGATTTCGAGAAACTTCTTGGAAGCTATCCCTTTCTGATGGGCATGCCGGGACGAAGATTATGGGATCAGTTCCTCGGAAAGCTTTGGGATATCAACTCGCTAGATGCGCTCCACAACTTCTTCGACAACTTGTCTGGAATGCTGAGCAAGACGAAAGAGGAGCGAAAGAGACTGGCTGAGTTGGGCCAGCCCGTAGAAGAGGACGAAGGCATTAAGCTCACGCCGAACTCTCCCTTTGGAACCTTTGTGCGGAGAGCCAGACTTGAATACCAACGACTACACTTTCACGACTGTACAGAGTTGTGGAAGCACTTTGTGCGATATCGACAACCCACTGCCTCTTACCTGAAGCGCAAAATCCCTGGATTTGGGCGACTGAGCTTTGACAATGTTCTCCTGGTGGGTGAACAAGAGGATTGGGACCACCAAAGTGTTATGGCCTTGGCTTCAGTGGCATATGGTGATATGCTTACGGGAGATCAAAATGGATCGCTCCCTGTCAGTACGGATGACATTGAAAGTCTCCTGGAATTCCAGATCGAACAAATGCAGAGTAAGGAACCCCTGGTGGCTTGTGTTTATCGATGCTAATAGGGTCAGAATTTGGCAATAGAGTTCCGCTCGAGATCCGTCATCAATTCCATGACCTGCTCAACGACAGTTCCCTCATCCCCAGTCTGACACACTACCTCAAGTAAGTCGACAATTGTCCCTGGCTAGGCCACTTGCAATCTAACAACGCACAGATTTCTTGACTCTTGGAGAGCTGGGGACTATCCCACTGCATTCGACTGTCTCCATAGATATTTTGATTACACCATGCAGAACCGAGACCGTTTGTTCTATCAGTACGCTCTCATGAACCTCGCTGTTCTGCAAGCAGACTTTGGCTGTCACAAGGAAGCAGTGGCTGCCATGCTCGAGACAGTGTCTACAGCCCGGGAAAACCGCGACATGACATGTCTCAACTTTGCTTTAAACTGGCTCTTCCACTTTGGTCGTGCACACCCTGATCTTGTCCAGAATCTGGAATCTAACAGTATGCTCGGTACTGGCAAAGAAAGCCTCGCCTTTCTCCGAGTGAAGGCTAAGGAGACGGGGATGTGGACACTATGGAGCTCAGTTCTCCTCAGTGAAGCGAAACTCGGACTGCTCAACGGCGACAGCGTGGCTACTGCCTTTGAATCCATAGTTCGAAGCTCACACATTATCGTCGAGAGAAACATGAAGAACATGTTCGGTTCACACCTATCACTCACCTCGGCTCTTTGGGATAGACTTGGACTGTCAACACTTTCCTCAGCGACTTGTGAGGTCTTCTTGAGATGCCATGCTCGTCACGCCATATTCGACGACGAGCTTAAGCTTACTTGTCGCCTTTCTCTTTTACTAGCATTGCGTGGTCGTTATGATGATGCGTTGAGCAAATTAGAACAACTGGAAGAAAACTCGCTCAGGTCTTGGAAGCCTAGCCAATACTGGCACAAGTACCGAGGAATTGTCAAGCTGAAGAGAGACCTACATCATAACAACCTGGAAGGCGCCGAGAGGCTGTTATCACAAATCCTACAGTCTAAAATGGATGACCTTGAACCTGACATGGCGTTTCTGGTGGACACTCTTCACATTGACTATCTTACTCGCCGAGGAGACCTCCAAGCCGCTTTTAGTAAGGTTGACAGCATGATGTCGCAACTTCAAGACGAAAAGAAGGACGTTGTTCTTCGAGTCAAACTCCTGCTCCTCAAGGCTTCCCTCCTTGACAAGTGTGGCCGGCCACAGAGAGGGTTCACTACTGCCATGCGGGCCGCGAGCATCTCATGGGGAGCCCGTCTCATTCCATGTCTCTGGCAAGCGATTGGGTCTGTGTCAAACATTCTAATCTCACTCACAGAGTTCGAAGCTGCTTCGCAACTCTTGCTTGCTATTATACCCCGTTCTTTGGAATGCGAGACTGCGAGCCTCACAGCACAGCTCTACTGTTATCTCGCTGATGCTAACATGGGCCTTGCTGGCAAATGCGAGCCGAAATCGTCGAAACGGTTGGAATACATGACTAAAGCTCTCGCTGCTGTACAGAAGTCTTTTGACCACTACTCAAGCATCGAAGACATCAATATGCAATGCCAGATGATGGCGAAAAAGGCCATGATCATGAAGGTGACGGGAGACCTGGCCTTGGCTGCAGATTATGCTGCGGCTTACGTATCACTACGGAAGACCGCTGAATCACTCAGCCTCGAAGGGTAATGATTGATGATTGCGAAGACAAATGCATATATACCCGGGAAACAATCCATAGAGTTCATTACAGTTTCATTTGTACAGTAACCAGTGATACACTGGCTGGTTCGTAGAAGCTCACCCAAGGTTATCGAATCTATAAGTACATGTATATCAACTCTGGTCCCATGGCATCTACCATCGCACCTTTTCGCCCTTTTTATTCCTCAATTCACCCCCTTCTGGAACAGCTGAAGCTTGAGGTTCTTCTTCTGTTATTTCCGCCTCACTCGCGTCGTTGGTGGCCCAAGCTCTCTCTATACAAAGCTCAAAAGGGCCATCAACACGGTCCGTCAGTCCAACACCTACAGTTAATACCTTCTGTCGTAACATCTCGGTCTGCGGCTCGACAACAAAACCGTGGTTTGTTCTTACAAAATCGTTCCATTTGATCAGCACTGTCTCCCACTGACCCGGTCGTTTTGGAAACAGTCGATGTTGGTGCAGATCTGATGGCTCAACACTCTCTGTTTGCAGATTGACGAAGTAACTGCGACCATCAGATTTAATACGTAAGGCGAGGTAGATATAGGGATCAATGTCCCACATGGAACGACCGAACATGGTGGGTCTTTGATCGGGAGATCGGAAACCAGCGAAGCCTGTACGTTGGATGTTGGGGCGGTCGTCAGGGAGGCGGGTAGAGATGTTGCCGTGAAAACGGGCATATGCGGAGGGTGTCTTGTTGGAGTTGGTGCTTGACTCGGTAGACTTCTCGAAGTCAAAGTTGCTTTGTGAGAAACCGCCAATCGTTTTATCAGACATGACAATGCAGTCGTGGACATTGTCGGGGGTATTGAAGTTGTATAGAGGCTTGGGCTGTGTAGCGCCTTTGATGGTTTCAAAGGTCACGGCTGTGACTATCAGTTAGCTTTGTACTACATTGGAAGAAACCAGAATGTACCTATTTGAGTGCGTCTTTTTAGTTCATCCATACTCCGACCAAAGAAGCTTCTCGAGAAGAGTGTATGGGTGACCCTCATGATGGGCAATTGACTGTGATGGATGGTTCGATGGAGAATTCGAGTCGAAGTTTACGCTGTCGCAAGCTTTTCCGTAGAGCCCAATTGGCTCACCGGGAGTCGAAGAACATTAGGTTTGATCTTAGTAGCAGCTGAAGCTGTGATAGTGAGCCTTTGCTCGTGGGTTAGGCTGTTAAGCTATGATGTTGTGTGTAGAGTTGAAGTTCTACCTGTAAGGAACATATGTGATTTACACGTAGTACCCTGTGTGTATTGCACGATTCTGGACGAGAAATACCCCACCTTATCACTTGGACCACTCGACTACCTCCTACCTTACCTGCATAATGGATGGTTTATCTAATACTTCTACTGAATCTGATGAGTACCTATATTGGGACCTCTTCTGCAAAGCCGGTGCCCCGACTCATTCTAATTCGAAATAGAATATATCCAGGTACTACTTAGATTGGAAGACGGGTGTCCTGGCCATGTGCGCCGGTATCGGCACATAGTTGTTCCGTCATCAGCCCAGAACCATGAAATTCTTCAGTGGCAGAAGACGATGATGGCCGAAGCCAGCTCCAGCTCGATTATGACCCTGCGCCGCCGGTAACTGCCGGGTGTCCATCCATACCTTTTTTGTGCGTTTCGCCAATTCGGTTCAGACCAAAAGAAAAAAACGTAAAAATATAGAGGTTCGCCAATGTCTTCCTCGGCGATGGCGCTGCGCCCGGCCATCTTGCGCCAGAGCGTTCTCGGAGCAGCGAGGGTACAATGTCGGTACATGTCAATGCCCTCCCGGGAGAGAATGTTGCGAGAAATGCGAAGGGCAGCTACGAAAGACTCCAAGAAGACGGATGTTGAGTCCATGTCTGCAATCCAGAAGAAAGCCAACGACGAGTACTTCAAGTCTGGGGGCGGCCCATTGTTTCCTGGTGAGTGCAAGATGGATAGACTGACATCTTGGTTCATACATACGCCAATTGATGCAGCAAGCCATGGATGTGATATGAAAAGGAAGAACTAACAGTATAATAGGCACGTTCGTTCCTCTCCCTCTATCACGATACCCCTCCGGCGCCTCCAACTTCCTGAACTACGCCTGGTACCGATTTCGTCAATGGGGGATCGAGTTTCTTTCCCTCCTCCAATTCAAGCTAAAGTCGATGCCCAATTGGACAACACGACCCAAGTGGAAGATCGGCCGTGGAAAGATCGCGCCTACCGCAAAGAACATGTATATGGAGATGCTTGGAGCCTTTGCGGCGGGCGACAAGTCTACAATCAACAGCCTATGCCTTGGCCAGTTCGGCAAAAAGCTCACAGCAGCTATCGACCGTCGTAACGCCGGTGAACGTGTTACATTCGAGCTCGTCAAGGTCAATAAGCCATTATTCTATCCCCGTGTGGTAGCACACCAGGTGCACAATATCAACCCCCACGACAAGGACAACTGCACGGAGCAGGCTGTTATTGCGATTGCCTCGACGCAGCGTGTCGCAAAATACAAGAAGCCCACTGGTGAGCTTGTCCCTGGTAGCACAAAGGTGCAAGACAAGGTGGAGTACGTGGTGCTCTCACGACAGGTCAACGAGAAGACATTCCAGTCCACACCATGGCGAATCTGGGGAACCGTCCCTGCTACAACACTTGAGTCATACCAAAAAGAGCAGGATTGGATTATGAAGGAGCAGGCTCAGCGTGCTGGGTGGAAAGGTCCTTTGAAATAAAGGGCGAAGTTGTATACATTAGGCAAGTGGTGTCCACAACATGAGTGAGCTCGAGCCGAGAAAACGGAATCGTGTAAAATGATCGTGTATATTGTACGAAAAGCATATATGTACTATAAAGCAGCATTGGGGCCGGCGAACGGAGGTTTGCAAAGTACTTCTCCAAATCAGTTCTGAATAATTCACCCTTGAAATAATCCTATTGTGTCAGTTGGTTCTCGAGAGCTGTAGAACCGAAAAACAATGCACAACGATTTCGTTATGTTGCGGAAAGGACTGGAGCTTTGGCAATTTGTTATCTGCAAATAGCCTTGGTCAACTGCCATGTCTCGATCAAAGTGAACATGTACATGCGTGAGAACGAAATGATATTTAAAGCTCAGAGAAAGTCTTACGAAGAACAGACAATCTAATCAAACTAAATGTACTTTTTTCACACCCCCTTGTTACACTCCCGAGTTGTGATCAATACAGCATCGATTTTATTGAATCGGATGCCACTCTCCAATGGTGAAACAGAATCCAACGGCATCTGTCCAAAACCTGTTTAGAAAAACTTTCCCGTAGTCTGAGACACAAGGTTCTCAGAAGGAGTATCGTCGTCCCTGCTGGCAGGACGGAGATTCAGGGGGCGGTCCAGGGCGTCAAAACGATGTCCACGGACCTTGGCATAGACGAACTGGAAGGTAATACGGAGAACCAGAGCACCACAGCCCCAAAGGAGACTACCGACGGGTGCGGCAACGAAAGCACCAAAGGCACTCCAGTCATTGCCGTACAGTCCCTTCTGCACAAGGAGAAGCTCCCCTGCCTCCTGAGCGTTTCCGTAGTAAACACAACCGAAGATGAAGACGGTCAAGATACCGCCAAGACCACCCACAACGACTTCGAAGCCGCGCCACCAGTAAAACTTTTCGACAAGCCCGATTACCAGGACCGGGATGGTAGCAGCAGAAATGAGATCGGTAATAAGCCAGATCTGAAGCACAGAGGGAGCTTTGAGGGCGATGGCAATGACGGGAATGATGACGAGTACCACAATGCCACGGATGTACCAGATGTTGAGCTTGTTGCGGAAGAGATCGTTGGAGCCTGAAGAGACCATGGCAGACTGAAGACTGTCGAAGGCAGCTGTGCTCATGGTGACGACCATGACGAGAACAATACCAACGACCCAACTAGGAAGGGTCTCAAGAAGGATGAAGAAGGCCACCGAACCAGAACCGGCACTGTCCTCGAGAGGCAAAGCTCCTGACCAAACAGCAATGAGACCAGTAGAACCAACAAGAGTAAGGACACACAGGATGACAATCGTGGCAATGGTGGTTCCAATTCGGAGGTCCTTGTCTGTCTTGGAAGCAAAGGTTCGCAGCCAGAAGGAAGAGAGGAAGAAGTCATTGGTTAGAACAGCAACAGGTAGAATGTACAGAAGCTGCCAGCCAAGCAAGTTGGGCTTGGTAAGACCGGACTCATCGATAAGAGGTCGCTGGATCTCAGTCTTGGCACCGATGGTGATGGCAGCGATGATGACAAGGCCAATGACCATGGTACCTTGGACGACATCGGTGATGAAAGAGATTCTGAATCCACCAAGAGCTTACACAGTTAGACGGGAATTTTGAATTGTAATACAGAAGACTCACATGTGTAGATAGTAGTGATAGCACACTGGACAATCATGACCGGAAGGGGATCAAGACCAGTCAAGGCTTGAACCACCTGCCCGATAGCTGAGAGCTCGGAAACCATGTATAAGAACAAAGTTACTAGCGACATAAAGCTCAGATACAGCATGGTGATAACACCGTATCGCTGTCGAGTCCATTCAGTGAGGACGAAGCCTTCGGGGCATCGGCGTCGGATGATGGGACCAAGGTATCCGAAGATAAGCATGGGCAGAGAGGACGCAAGGGCGTACACTAACATACCCTGCACACCAGAGATGGTGGCCAACTCAGGATACGAGAAGAGAATACCAGAACCGAGAGCTATAAGAGTCAGTTGTCATTCCATCGTTTTCAGGGGGGGCAGGGATGGAATTGGAGCGGCAACACTTTTCCCACGCAAGCATTAACTTGATCGAGTATTTACGGTACAATCTCAGCTTCGCCGTCGCACATCAGGATCTCCCCAGAAAGACACATACTCTTGCCACAGCAAGCAAGTGTTCCGAGGTTGGATCCAGACGCTACGTCAACTCAGCGCCCGTAGTGAGCCGCATCCTCTCCCCCCAGCCTCCCGAGATTGCCTCTCTGGAGCAGGTTCGAAGTAGCCAGGCTCAGCAACGAGAAGAATATTCTCAGCTGAGCCCAGACAAAGGTTAGTAGCAACAGAGTCCGAGGGCAACTCGGGGGGTTGAAGGGGGGAGAAGAAGAAGATCTTTCATTCAATGTACGAACCTGCTCGTTCATTTTTGATTGGTATACTCGACCATGAGAAGTATCGGATTAGAACTCGTTTGAGTCCTTGCAGCCGGTTTCTTCATGACTGCGCAAGTCTTTGCTGTTGTGTTGCGTCTGCGTTTGCATTTGCATTTGCATTTGCTACCGCTCCGGAATGCTGAACTGAGAGCACTATTGGCTCTACTCACCGGAAGCGATGAAGTTGAGGGCCAGAGGGAAGGCTGTTGTGATGGTCAGCCGGTTGTCAAACGAGTTGAGAAGAGATGGCGAGATGGAGATGCTCATGAAAGATTCCATCAGTGTAACTTGTGGCTACAGTGCTTTCATCTCGTGTGAGCATCTCAAAGGTTGAAAGTTCTAACCCGTCTGCGTTCCGTTGCCTGAAAGGAAGTCGGCCTTGGACTGGTTTCTCATCTTCCAAGCAATGCCAGTTCCCATGAGTCTAGATCTGGTTATCAGCTTCATGATCACCAGCGTCAATATCAGCAAGATTGGATCACGAACAGAAAGGCGCCATAAGTGACGTAGATGACGGCGTTTGATGCCGCAAAGGAAGGGAAACCCATTCTAGCTGGCAGTGTCTTGTTTTGTTGGGCTATATTCGATTGATGATAGTAGTGAAATGAGTTGAGAGTTGAGGATTGAGAGGAAAAAACTGTATTCAAAGGCAATAAATTAAAAGTCTCGCCTGATTATTTATCTAGCGTTGAGTCCTACGCCCGATCGAGTAACGTTTTATCGCCAAATTGACTGTAACAAGGACGCTTGGCGAACAGTTCCAGGCCATCGAATGCTTGTCTTTAACTAGGTAAGTACCTAAGAGAGTGGGGGTCGTTTAATGGACTTTACTACAATATAATACGGTACCGCTGTAAACCGCCTGAGGACCCACGATTTAACTTACATGAGGCATAACTTGTCATATCATATTATTTAGCGATTTCGGCCCTTTTGCTCCTCTGGACATCATCACATCATGTCGCATTTACAATCACTAGCATCGAGGAATAAGGGGCACAAGTTTTGGTGGGTAAAAACCCATTAGTGAGAACACTGTTCCCTTTTTATCTTTTTTTGTGCTTTTCTAGAGAGTTTTATGTATATAAATCCGTACAATATTGATAAGACCAATGCGAGAATCTTCCCGCCTCGAACCCGATTTCTCAACCCGATGTGTTCTCTTGGCTCCCAACGGACATCTGTCTGTTAGATTCAACGTCTGTTTCTGAGCAGGAAGGTCCGTCTGTGAGTGGAGAAGTCTGTATGAGCAGAATTGCATCCCTTGTATGCTTCTGCTCAGCTTCTCAGTGAGAAGCCGCCGGGCTGTGGCAAAATGACAACTGTGCCAGGATGTGCTTGAAGGGGCGTTGACCAAAAAGAAACGTTTGAAAGAAAACTGAGCCGAGCCTCATGAATGTTGATGAGCCTAGACTGCTAGGCTGAGTCACTCATGTTGCACATAGTTGAGGAAGTGAGTTCAGCTATTGAATGGCCTAGACTGCTAGAGGCCGAAAGCTGAATTGCATGGAAGAGCAAAAAGAAATGAGCTGAGCACCATGAGTGTCGAGCTGATTTGTACTAATAAGTCAAGCTGGTACTGAAGTAGCGAGGATGAAGAGACTGAAGATGCTGGAATAATCAACGCGAGCGAACATACGTACGTGCATACAAACTTGCGAATCGAAAACTTGTCGACTAAAAGGATCGAAGATGAAGTGAGATCAAGTTGTCAAAATTTGAAGGCTGGAAGAAAGATTCGGCTCGACAGAAAGGCGTCTGAAAGCGAATCGTTATACTCACACGGCATTGTTGTGGATTACCGTCGGCGAGATGGGCCATTGTAGCGATTGTATCGCTTTGATTCGGAGCGCTGTGGCATCTGGTGATAAGTCTCCGCTGGACGACTTGGCATAGGTAAATTGCCAGTGGGAGCCATGTGGTTGTTGCCAACATATTGAGGCATGGGAAGCGGTGCGCGGTACTGTTGAGGATGAGGATACGCAGTTTGGGGCTGGCTTTGGGCGTGAACTTGTTGCGCATTCTGATACTGGACTTGAGGAGTCCGGTATACTGGACCACCATCGCCGTAGGATGCCTGAGCATATCCCTGGTACTGATTCTGGATGTTTCCATGGAAAGGGGTTTGCGATGGAGCCTGGTAATTAGTAAGTGCGCTGTCACCGTAAATGGGCTGGCCTGGAGCCTGATAAGAGGCCTGTGGAAGTTGTTGCACTTGGGGAGGTGCCTGGTACTGACCCCCAGGTTGTTGTGCAGGGTAGTTGTTGAACTGAGGATTCGTAGTGAGATGCGCAGCAAGTTGTTCGACAGGTACAGCAAAGTATACAAAGCCACCAGCGGGTTGAGGAGGCATCTGTGTCTGCACTTGTGCTCCCTGGTATGGAACAACACCTGTCAGGTGTTCTTGTCCGGAGGCATGCTGAAGAGGGACATCTTCAGTCATAGTCACAGCATCCTTCTTGGAAGTAGACGCCTTCTTTGCCTGAAGAGCTTCTGCTGACTTATGCTCTTTAAGATAACGCTTTTCGACAAGTTCGTTTCTCTTCAGGTTTTGTTCTGAGAGATGACTTCGTCTAAGCTTCGAACGGACCTTGGCTTTCTTTCGCTTGAATCCAATCTCTTCCTCTGCAGTGCCCGGAGTTCGCCAGTCACTAGATCCCTCACTGTCACTGACATCTAGGGCCGGTGGAACGGGGAAGAGGGCGGAGGGGCCGCGACGATGCCCCTTCACTGCATCATCATCCTCATCTTCAATGGCGATTTCGCATCGATCCGCCGCAAAGTCGGCAGCAGGCGAGAACGCATAAGAGATAGAGCGTTCCGGAGCGGTCATACGATCGGCAAAGGATTTCAAGAGAGCCTTGTTGGGACAGGGTTGCTCAGGAGACGAATCTGTAGGAGACAGGACATAAACCGGAGAGGCTTCAACAAAGCGCGATGGACCCCAGTGAACGTTGTTACCCATGTAGTTGGGTACGCCAACCTTTTCAGGTGACTGGATTGGAGTAAACTCGTCTAACCCAGTACCATCGAACATAGGCCCCTTGGCTGGAGGCATGACTCCTTGTTGGTGGTTTGCTCGTTCGTTCTTCTGAGACGTTGCAATGATGTCCCAAGGGATAGGGGAAAGTCCTGCAGTAGAGAGCATGCGGTTATGGTTGGTCTGGACGCCAGCGGGGGCAGGAGGCATAGGGAGCGCTCGGCCATGGTTGGTTTGGGGGTTGGTGGGCGCGACAGGTACAGAGTCCGCTTGTTGGTAGAAGTTTGAGTTCTCGAGGGGTGCAACGGCCGAAGAAGCTGCACGACGATGAGGACGCATAGGTAGACTCAATGGCTCTGGATGGAGAGACTGTGAGAAGCTTCGTACGTCTCGGGTAGGCTTGGTGCGCTTTCTCTCAACTCGTAAGATAGAGCCTTCAACGTGTGTTCCACTCTGAGAGTAACAGTTAGTAAGTTGAGGAATTGAGGGACTCCAATGAATACTTACGAATTGACGAATAGCCTCATCAGGGGCATCGGGGCGGTCAAACTCGACGAAAGCGTAAACATTGGGAGCTGAGATAGTTAGTTGAAGAGCCGTATGAGACGAGTTGTGTTTCTTACTGCCACCATGGATACTGGGGTCTTTTCTCAAGTCAACAGATGTAACCTCTCCACACAAGGAAGTTAGTCTGTGTACAAGGGCTTCATCAGCATGAGGAGGCAGGTTTCCCATGAAGATTGAACGGCGGTCCCTGTCATAGTGCTCCATGAAAGTTTGATCTCCTGGAGCACGTTCAGAACGGTCCTGGCCAATCTTGGGGTCGTATGACATAATCATGAAGACATTCGAGAGACCAAAGGACTAGGTAAGCATATGTTAGTCATGTCCAGCTTGATAAGACTCTATAGCAGAACCTACTTTGACAACATCGCGTCTCGGATCAAACTTCTCATACTGCACCAGCAGAGAAGGGGGGACACTAAGCTTCGATTGGATTTGGGGGCTCAAGGGCTCAATCTTGGCAATCTTTCCGAAACGAGCAAAGATGTTCTGCGCTTCTTCGCGCTGGACTGGACGGTTGTTCCTGCGGAAGATGATGTAGGCTACTAAAGAAAGGTTAGTAGCGAGCCTATCGACATCGATGTAAGGGCTCATACAGCTTCCTCCGCACTTCTCCAACCGGAGTTTACGGCCCATGATCGACTCTCCCCATGCCTTCTCCAAGGCAAAGTCGGCATGCTTGCGCTCCTACAAAACTAGTTAGTCGGTCTGTCACAAAAGACAACTATGAGCTAACTTACGGTGAATTGTGCAAATGCGTAAGGCATGAGTCTTCGATCGCGCTTCACTTTAACGAATACAGTTCCAAAGTTGCCAAAGAACTTGGTGAGTTCGTTTTCAATGCTTCTGTCGTCAACGGCCTGGGATAGGCTTGGGAGGAGTTAGCAGATTCATCAGCGGACGATTAGATGTGTGACTTACTTGGCAACGAAAAGACATGCCTCGGCTGGATAGACGGCTTGGGCGTCAAAAGTCTCGTTAGAATTGGCGACATGCTGGGACTTCTCAGTGGCGGTAGTAGTCTGAGCTTGAGATTCGACAAGTTGAGTGTGGTCTTCGGAGGGCACTGCTTCAACATTTCGCTCGTCGTCGTCTTCGAAGGATGCAGGTCTAGTCAAGTTAGAGACGCTATCTTTAACATAGCCATAGTTGGATTCAACGAACTCCCACTGAGGTTTGACGCTGTCGTCATAGTCGTCCTGCTTTTCAGGTGAATCATATGCTGTTTTGGGCAAGGTAGGAAGACTAAGCTTTTGTCAGGGATGTCCAAACAATAACATTTTAAAGTGAAAGCCTACCTTTTCACGTTTGAAAGAGGTCGGTAAGGCGAACCTAGAGCGTATTAGTATGCTTTCGTTTTGGAACGGTAAGGAAGGCTGTTTGACAACAAAGGAGTTTCAGGGGTCACGCTGAAGGGAAAACGTAAAAGCCACATTCTCCACGCAAACTATGCAGACAAACAGAATGGACTATATCGCGAAGAGATAGACTTGAGTCGCTTTAAAGACAGAAGAAGGAAACATTGAAATGGAAAGATACAAGAAAGGATCCAAACGACGCAACACCCTTCAGTGTGAGTCTTCTGCATCCTCGATTGTGAACGAAGGGGGCGGAAAGGCGCACAACAGATCCAAGAAGGAAAATAGAAAATGCATAATGAAGAGCGAGAGATTGCAAGACAGAATGATGAATGAAGGAAGGGAAGAAGAAAGGGGATTAAGAGACACTATGGGCTGTGATGGTAGCGGAAGCAAGAGAATCACTTACCCCTGGGCGAGCCAGCATCCGACTGTGTCTCAAAAGCAGACTCGTCGATGCCAAAGATCGCCAAGGCGCTTCTCTGCTGACGTTCTGACGTCGCAGGATCGTGCGGGCGACGATACTCAGGGGGAGACGACATGGCGATGTCGTCGCAAGAGTGGTAGCGGTAGCTAGTGAGTAACAAGAATACGACGTCAGCTTCAATCCAAGAGAGACAGGGAAAGAGTAGGGATAGGAGAGCGATGTTCTGTGGATCTGCTCGGGAGGGGGAGAGAGCTGACTTACTTTGAAGTTTCGTCGCGTGATGTTTTTGGAGTGTTGTTTTGAATGGGAGGAGTGTGCTCCCGAGCGGTCCGATGACCAAGAGAGCTTGTAGGACAATGAGATGAGCGGCAGAGAGTTTTGAGACGTTGCTTGTGATCTGTAGGTATGTGTTAGGTTGAAAATGGAAATGTGAAGCTCGAGAAATGTTATCGTGAAAGGACACAAGGGGATCAGGTGAGCAGCGAAGGAAGTGAACACGAACGGAAACTTCTTATAGAGAAGAGAAAGAGAGAGAGAGCAGGAGAAGGAAAAGGAGGAGAGTGTATTCTTGTTTGAATAGAAGGAGTCGAGGCAAAGGATGATACTTACTGTGGGAGCGTTGTGATTGTTGTCTCTGCTTTGTTTCTCGACGGAGTTCGGGAGAGGAGGAGTAGTGGGGGAGAAGTGGTGCTTCAGTGGGAGAGGGGGTCAGAGGCGAATCAGTCGGAGGGCGGATCGAACCGAGTAGGGGTAGGGGACTTGACCAAGCTGAAACATAATAACATGACCGGAAAACTCGAGGCACTTCAACTGTAACTGCTATCACAAACCATTCAGGACTAAAGGAGACTTTTTAGAAAGACGCAAACCACTATCAAGTAACTATTGACTCTATTCATATTTCTTTACCGGTATCCTGTATGCTTTTTCGTCGTGAGAGAGCAGTTATGGCGGTGATGGGGTCCTAGGATAGTCCTCTACAAAGAGCAAGATAGGTGCCGTGACCTCGCACATATAGGCTACTGTCAACTACTACAGGCAGGTATAACTCCCTGAGAAGCATATCAATGGCCGCAGAGCCTTTGTACTTACCGTTGGGTGTCTGGTTTTAGCAATCGTCCAATGATGCATATTTGCTCTGCGAGTCCAGAACACACTTCAAAATATTGGAGTATGACTCAGAGGAATACCTTTGCTGTATCTGACTGTAGCTATTCCAATGCATTCGCTTCACTCATATGTATACTGAAGGCAAAGTATCGAAGCTTGCCGTCACAAACAGTCGGATATCAAAGGATGAACGAAGAGCAAAAGAATTTCGTTTGTTCCTGGCAAACACTCGTCGATGCCTTCTCGAAATGCTGAAATCATAATTTTATGTTACTTCCAGAGACTAAAGGTGATTCTCTGGTAATCCTGTGAGTTCTTCGCTTTGATTACGTCGAAAATATCGGGCCCATCTTGTACTAGGGCTCCCAACACTACCGCCTCTAACCTGTAACCACTTGAACTCACAAATATGCCATGACTTCCCATAAAGACTTTACGAGTAAGTAGTATCGAATGACTTTATTATGGATTCTTTGTGTCTGATCGTTCAACAGAACATTTCTAAAAATCAAAGGTAGTGCGCGATACTCCATTCTACCCATCCTCCGACGCCAGCCTACTTTGCACGACTTTGAATTCGATCTTGCAGCAAACCATCTAGCTACTACGAGACCGCTATCCTAAGAGCCATATCAGCCCGAATCCTCCAAAACTACAGACCGCTGCCTTCGTCTATGGCACCGAGGCACCCAACAAACTTACACAGACGTGGGACCGGGACCCTATGAGCGCCAGCATCCCTTAGAAAAGAGCCTTGCTAAACAACGAAAGAACCCTCATAGTGTATCAAATCCTCCAGAGACCAAGTATCTATCAAAAGCGGCATTCTACCTGTTGTGGTTGCAGAGAAAATCGAAATGGCGCTCAAAGTGCCCCCGAAGAGACCAAGGCGCCTTGACTGTCCATAGCGGGCTACAGTGGCTACTCTATGCCGGTAATTATCCCCTGATGAGTCCATCAGGGATAAGGTATCTAATTGGGACCAACTGTCACAGTATTCTACCAATTATTCAACAGGACCGATTCTCCAAAGACTCAACACCAAGAAACGGACGGTAAGACATATGCCCTTCTTCGAGAACAGTCCAGAAGCTCAATTGCTTCTCATACCATCAACAGATGACATTACTCGATCCTCTCAGCTCGACTTCCAGGTTTGGTAGAGGATATTGCAGTCCAGGGCTCTGGCGGAAGCAATTAGACTTGTGGCCTCCAACATACTTGGTGAGTTGAAAGTCTTGAGTTATGATCCCTTCAATAACCCCTTTACCAGTATATATTATCTACCGTTTACCCTCTTTACAGAAACACTATCCTTAGAAATTCGGCCCATTCATCATACTTCCGACGATCAAAAGGGAAGCGCCCTCTTCGTACCTCAAGAGTTTATCTTCACTGACATGCCATACGAAATGACATTCTATACCAGCTAGAACACTCCTCAACGTCTACGAGTAGTCAGCCAAGGTCCCTAGAGCGACCGAATTTAGGAGTCATTGATCTCGCCATTGAGGACGCAGAGTCATGTTGGACGCTGTTACTAGCTATTAGCCAGGAAAGAACAGTCCAGATACCTTGAAGCTTGTCTTGCTGATAGTTTGGATAACCAAGATGCGATAACACCAGCCTCTACTACCAGAAAGGTACAGAGATCGGGAGAAACGCCATGCAAGTCAAAGGAAAGCTCTGCTACGGAGACTTCTTCTTTACTTGGCTATTCAGTTCCCGATATCTTTTGGTACTAGCCGAAACTGTACTGTCCGTTAGTGGTTATGCTCTCTTAATACATAACTGTACTAACAATACCATGGTCTTTTATTGATAGGATATACAACCTTTGTTATACCCACCTCACCCGACGTCGAAACTCCGCCGCCATCTGGGTTCCCGAAATCTCAAGTGGCTAACAGTCGACTGCTCGAGCTCCTTTCCCTCTTTGCTTTCCTCAATACCCGTCTCCTTTTGTAGGGTCCTGGGACTGGTCCTTGCCGACTCAAACCCCTGGTTCTAAAGCTAAAGCGCATAGAACGTGGTCAGGAGTTCAGTGTCGCTCTGCCATCTCTCTCGCAGAAACCAGATGGTAGGACGGTTCAAGGCAGGGGCCTCGATCAGCCCGAAACTCAATTGGCCACCTATCGATTTTGATACAGGTTGCTTTGCTCAATCTGTTCCTACTTAATAAGAAAGACGCACAGAAGGGGGAACTTTGCTGGAAAGGAGAGTTCAGTATACCTCGAGTAATCCATCTCCCATGGTACTGTTATTTCTGGTAAACCCTTGACACCGATCCAACAAGATTGGCTTATACCCAGGTAAGTCTGAACAAAAGATGGGTATTTGAAACTAACATCTGGTTTTACCTCCGTTACGGAATTATACAGCGAACGAGACCCCAACCAAACCGAAGAATCAAGACTATGCCATTCCGACGACTTAAGACGATCCGACTGAACAGCCGAACACATTACTACCTTCCGACCTAACTGTAATATGCTTCCCTGTTCCTTCATATTATTCTCATACCTCACCGGACTCCTTTCCGCTCTTCTCCTCCTTGAGCTTTATTCAATAGTCATCGAGGGGGTCGATAGACCTGTTCCCCCGTCGCTGTAAGAGCCCACGGATTTTTATCGGTGGGTTATCGTTGTTTGTTCAAGAACCCTTCGTTGTAGTTAATTACATATTCCGAGGACTTTGGACAGAAGAACTTGAAAGATTCGGCGGATCAGTGGAACCTGGCAGAACGACATCAACACATGAAAGGGTTGTTGAACGTTCTGAACAGTGTACTAATCCGGACTGGAGCAGGCTTAATAGGTCATGTTTGGGCAAACTATTCCGTACAGCACGACTCCAACATCAAAGACGATGGTTGTCATTGAGAAATACGCCCAGCGGCTAGTTCAGCGTTGTAGTCGCAATCCAGACGCCCTTACCTAGCAGTCAACTTGGGGTAAAGAGAGCATTAGTCAGGCCAGTTATAATGCCCCTTGGCCATCTTTGGATCGTCAGAAAGCCAGTTCACTAATGTTTATACAGTTATAGGTCGTTACTCAACTCTCTTTGAACGAACAATTCTGCCTTGGGAGAAACCACATGCTGGGTATGGCAAAAGTAAAGGGTCTGGTACGAGCATTGGAGTCATGATGCTTCAAATGTGTAAAACCTCAAGTCTCATCATCCCGAGCGAATGAGTAGTTCGACAGGTATGTTATATGCCCTTAAAGAGGCAGTATCTGCTAACCCCTGCGTGAGTTCTTAGGCACGAATGAACTACCCTCCGACCCTTTCAAGGTTGAAATACCCCTGAGTTGGGCATATAGCGCGAGTGCTTTATACACTCTGGGTAGAACAAAGACCACTGTAAGAAAAATTCGAAAATGAAGGTAAACTGGCTCCATACTTACTATTTCGTTTCTACGAGAGTTCATTGGAGAATGTCTGTACACGACACAGAAATGCATCAGGCCAGCCATAGTTCCTAATGCTGGGGGTAGCATATAGGATCGGCGATGGCTTTGGGGTCTCATGTTCAACAGTCCATTGCCGCTTTTTCCCCCTAGGCAAGACCTGTAAGTACGTTGCGCTCTCTCGTCTTCCTTTCGAATTCTTATGTTCTTAGCCTTGAAACCATCGGATGGTTGCTGACCGTTGAATTGATGTTCAGTTGCCTACCCTCGAGTCGAAAGCACCAGTTCCTTGAAGTTCGAACTATCACAAGAACCAACATTCGTATTACCTTATACGATCTACTCTATATGAAGAGAATTCGTGTCGAAGCTCAACTGGTCCCCAAAGTTTTCCCTTTCAAACCCCAAGCGCAAACCCGATCTACAGTCGATTTAGGACAGAATTGGTACTCATGCCCAAGAACTTGGTCGACGTACCGGGTATAACATTCATATGAATGGCAACGGAAGGGCAAAGGGCACAAGTTTTGAGAAGCAAATTGCCTACGACGTATTTTATCACATAATTGGTTGAAGAATCGTTGTTCTGTGGGTAAGAACTCGACAAAGGAAAACTTGGATGATCGTGTAACTCAAAACGTACATTTCAACAGCAATGAATGTCTCGATCAAACAATTTGTATGTGCACCTGCTCGTTATCGAATAACACTTTGCTGGCAGGATAAGGGTATGGGAGGGCCAAAGCATAACACTAGGTCTTACTATGCTATGTCTCACATCTTAGTATCTAACCATAGATAAACGAGATTTTATTGATCAAATTGAGTCCCCAGGGCTGAATCTCATGGTACTAACGCTAGCAATACCCTGTGAATGTTGAAACGAAAAGAAATCTAGCCAAGACGGCTCCACAATCAGAGTAGGTTCTTCTCAAGTAGGTTACATGTCGAGTCACTCATGGACTGAATCAGATTGCTCCCCATCCTCCCCACATGTTCCCTTCCATTAACCTCACGTCAATAGGGAAGAAAACTCTTGAGTCACTAAATCTTTGTACAATGATGCTGCTGCTAGCTGATCGGTAACTACCTAGGTAGATGTAGGTACCTCAAGATTGCTTGACAAGTTCAGCAAATCCATTAGCCAGACACTCCTACATACCGGTATGGAGCCGGTGTGCCTAGCTGGGCATGCAAGTTACACCTGAATCTTCAATGCATGAATTGATAGGGCAATAAGGACGATCTGTTCAGGTTGTATTTACGGTTGTCCAATACAGATTCTGGCATTAATTCGGTGATTATCGTGAGGTTATGGCGCTTCGAGATATTCATCGGCAAGTGCCGCTGGTTTCCACTTTATGACAGCAGATACCAAGTGAGGAGAGAAGAGAAGAGAAGAGAAATGACTCTTGGAAGGGGCAACAAGTAGCCTAACAAGTACAATGATGCAATATCGGACATTCCAAGTAACATCTCCAAATGCCTAACTTCCCGACAAGTCGACGTGCAGTAAAGATCACGAGGCCATGTAGGAACAATGATAAGCTGCATGCTCTATAATACGGTATGTACATACGTGGGGCAGAGGAATTGTCCTCCGAGACTTAGCCTGACAACTGCACTGTACTCAGAGCCAGGACCGTACATAATGATGATGATGACGATGATTAACGTCAGCAGGGGCATTCTTCAGTCAAACAGGACTCCATATCAAGAATACAAGGTTATCTGAAGCTAAGGAGTTGACAGCTTGCCTAGAACTTTCTGGCGCTTAACCCGCGGCAGTGGTAAAGATGAGCTTGATTCAACGAACCCATGAAATGGACCAAGAGAAGGAAGTTCCAGGGCACTTCCTTCCCCATAGGTCATCCATCCACATGTCAGAACACGCTGTCGGCAACCAATCAAGTTGGCCGACGCTACTGGCGGGTAGACATCCGTACCTATCCGTAGCTGCCTTTGTCGCTGCAGGGCGCGGATCATGGGTGTCCCCGGGCCTGCCCGTGCTAACTTATACAGGGGATCAATGGTGCCGCGCTTCCCTGGATTAAATCAAAACCTGTGACAAGCCAAGCAAGCAGCAAGCAACAAGCAGGTGCGTGCGTGCAGCTTGCTTGACATGCAACTTCCCTACTCGCACGAAATGAAATGAGAGGAAAGACGAAAACGAAATAACCAAGGCACTGGCTCAGCCTCATTCTTTCCTTTTCACGATCCATATTGTCTCACTCATTTATAGGTACCTTATACTGCATCGGTGACGCATGCCCGTCATACACACCTTAACTTCCCACCTTACAAGAACAGCGAAAAGACCATCCACTACACAACTTGCCTACTCCATAACAGCCTGAACAATCTGCATATGTTTCTGTCCTTACAACCTAAATAAACAGGAGAAAGAATCCCGGAGTACATTTCCCACTCACAATCGAACTGGGTCTATTTCTTTGCATCCAGTCTAACCAATGAATCCAATCTTCAAGGCTGTTAACTGGTGTGAGGATGATGATCAGCAACAGAAGAATGACCAGTCGTCGTGAGTATAAGCTCAATGCTTCTCTCGTTCAACACGACTAACCCGAAGATCAGATCGCTTGATGTTCTCGGACAAGATAAAGTCACTCGATGGATGAGAGATGGTATACAGTACGGGTACCCCATTACTTTCGCCAGTCTCTGCTTTACCAGTTCATATACTGACAATATCTTAGGGTTCTTTATTGCGACCGTCTGCCTGATATCTCTAGTGTAGCTCGTCCAATCGACAAATGTGGTAGCTACATGGATATGCTTCAGTTGTGGACTTCAGACTTGGATTCCAGCACGAATACAAGAGAAACTTCCTCAGAATCCCAAGTCGACCGCACCGTGTCACTCGAAGAACAACACGCCAAGGATGTTGAATGTGAAACGGCATTCTACGACTCACTGGCTAAGGCTGGAGGGCGGCCCTGGTATTCGAGGACGCTTATTGCCCATGTTGCAAGAAACCCGGGCAATTATGATGAGCTTCTTCAATATTGGAAGAAGGACCCCGCCGGGTCAGAGAAGGGACAATGGATGGTGTTTGAACGACAACTGGAAAGGTGGAACCTGTTCTGCAGGTATCAAAGGAGAGCGAGGAGAAACTCGGATACTTTCAAGGAATATTCAGCCCGATGCAACAGGCGACTCTCTAACCAATTGTCGTCTGCAGCACTGGATATGAAGCAGGATCTGAATGATCAAGACTCTCTGTCACAATGGCTTGAGTACCTGTGCTTTGAGCTATCTGAGTGTAAAAGGTACTCGTGGTATAAGCGGTATCACCAAAATTACGAAAACGCCTGGCAAATACTTGTCGATTCCAAGGTCTTACACTCACATGAAAGTCGAAGTCAGGTAGAGACTATCGAATATGCATCCTTACACAACGACGAGAGGACGATTTTGAGACAAGCTGTCGAAGCGGCCAGCTCGGAGGTTTTGTTGGCGGAAAGAGACTCACTGAACCCGTCACTGAGAGGACCTTTGGCTCAACGTAAGCTATTCGAAGCCCAGGCTAACCTCGACTCGGCAATTGAGGCATTCGATCGGCTGCAGCATCGAATAGATGCGATCAAAAAGTACTGCGAGACTACATCGACATATAGAGAAGCAAGGCAGGGGGCTCATCGCCATCAAATCCTTTTGCGATGGGTGCAGCAACAAATACCTTTGGTCGAGAAAGAGCTGGGACTGTCGTGCTCAATACAGTGTCTAATGCTGGATGGCGATATGCTCACGGAAACCGAGAGCGACGAGAGCGATGACCAGGGTGACAGCATTGACTCTTCCTGTACTTCGTCGGTATGTGAGCCTGGTGGATTACAGCGAAGCGAGAGCAAGAAACGGTGCCGCCTTGAGAGCATCTCGGGTGAAGCCACACAAAGCAATAACAACAACAACAACGCCCGTCCAAAACGCTCAAGACATAGTGTCGACTCTGACTCTAGAGCAATCCGGCTATGAGAAAAATACGTTATGATATCTGTTTATACATTGAAAAGAAATTATTTGTCATTTATGGGGTTATCTGTTAGCGATATCTATGTAGGAGTTGAGGGCTGCTTGGCTTGGATGTACGTGGCATGGTGGATATCAGTTACAGCAGGGGAAAAGGCCGAGGCCAAGTATAGAAAGATCAATTGGTGTCACAGAAAATTGTATATCACTGATGATACCGTCAAAGTCATGATGGCATTTCTGACTATTTTGTAGGGATCGACATAAGAAGTTACATGCAATTTAAGACATCAGATACGTAGGTACGCATCCATGCTTCATCTTAACCCTAACCCATGGGCGTAATAAAGCGTCCACTCTACAACTGTGTTCCCACTTAGCTACCTAGGTACCTAGGTACAGGTTAAAAAATAATTCGAGCAAATTCGAGCACTTGAAACATCTGACAGAAAAGTTAACCCATTCCTCCACCCAAGTATAGCATGCTTATTCTCGTCGGCAGCTGCCCCTCCGTAAAGTAAGATCTCTTTGTGCGTATTATTTTCTACTCCACATAAAGCGCAACCTTGACGCACCTCCCCCCACGACCCCTGGCACTTCAATCTGAGAGAAACAGCCTTTGACGCCATCCCATCCATCTATGGATCGCCAATAGCTACTGAACATACAGACCTGTTCAGGTAGCTTACCCCCCCTTGCGTCCACCTGGCTTCTTTTGCCTCATCACTTCTGATTCTTGCATTTTCATTAACACAATTAATCAACTTTTTTGGATTGCTTCAAATGGCCTGAAACGTTTTGTCGTGAGATGGGCAATCCTCCCCCCCTTCGTCGGGGCTCTTCCACAGGCCATCTTCCACAACCGCTTGCGTCCGTGACTTCGAACTCGACCAAATCTCCCCCGCCGCAATCCACGACCACGACGACAGCTTCTCCAGATATCCATGTTCCTCCTGTGCACCCGTCTCTCCTTCAGCCTCGCGTAGCCGTGGTTCTCAATGTTCCTACACCATGGCATCCTTGGCTCTTTGCCCTACGGCTGTTGTCCATCCTGCCGGCACTGTGGTGGGGATTGCCTTCTGCAGTTCAGTTGCTCTTGCGTGTCCTGCCGGGACCAGAAATAGTCGTTGTGGTTCCGTCGACGGCGGGAGGATCCGTGGCTATGAGCGTTGAGCAAGATGCGCGGTACGCTCTGACTGAGACTGGGCTTGCAACGATATGGGTGCGTGTGGGACATGTCCTAGACATGACAGGACAAATACACCAAAGAAAAGAGCTATGCTGATATGTTGGACTAGTGTTTTGCTTCAGGATATCTATCGTTCTTCTTTACAGACTGCCTAATGTCCAGATGGTATGGTTGGCTTCCTGTGCATGTCCAGGCTAGACAGGTCTCGTGATGAACATCATATTAACTATGCACAGGCTCATCAACTACACTCCGCAGGCGACAATGGTCCGGCTTCTCACGACCAACATATGTAACGCATATCTCACCCAAATTGTTCTCTCGATCGCAGGTGGTTTTGAAGATCCTCGTCTCTTCCTACCGGGCTGGATTGGTATAGCAACTGTACGCCCTCCCTTCCCCCGCACACGCGACACAAACGGCTTTCACCGCAATTACCGGACGGGTTTACTGACAAACTACGCCGCAGACTCTCACCGTGATGTACCACATCACTCACCAAAAGATCAACATCCGCAAGGAGACGTCTACATCCATCAACGTCTTTTCCATAGCCAGTTTCTTTAGTATGGTAACTCTGCTGGCGCATATGCACCAGTTCACGCCTGAATACCCTCAGATGCCAATAGTAACAAATGGTCGGCGCGCCTGGGACGAGGCATCGCGTGTCGTCGCCCAGGTCAGAGGTAGCGTTGAGCAACATAACGACTTGTAGCATCACGTCTGCTCAGGCTCTTGTGCGGCCAACAACACTTGTTTGCAAGTCGGTATGGCGAATGAGCGAACGTTTTCTATATTGCCCTTTTCAACTGTTAAATGCCGGCTTCAATGATTTACCCCATCATTATTATCTGACCGTGTTTGGAAGGGGGGCAGCTTTGTATACCTATCTACTGCGATTCGGGGTTCATGAAAGAGCAGTTGGAGTTTCGGTCAGCATAACCCAGTTGTCCCGCCTGTACATGTGGGACCTGACGTCAGGTCAAATACAACATAAATTTCAGGGTTGCCAGGTGGGTTGAAGAAAAACCGAGACTTATCTAAGGGTTTCATAAAGATTAGGATAGTCTATCCTAAGCTTTATACCTAAGTATGTCTAAGTCATTTTGTCAATAGGCTTCTGTATCTTGGTTATTTTTCGGACCGCCTGGTTGCATACAATAAAATTCACATCAACTGGAGCAATTTCGATTTCGGAATCGACGTTCTATTTGCCTGAAACTACTGCGGGGCTTGCCCATGTAGACATATCTGACTAACGAGTGACTGACAAGCCATGTTTGTTCAACAGATGCTTTGCCCGTAGCCTCGTCCTTGTGCACGTGAGCGAGGTAGATGTCGAAAACCCTTTCTCTACCTGCTGCAGAACGTACAGCATAAAATAAATACTCTTCCAAAAAGCCACCGGGAGTATAAGCTCACCCTGTGTGGATGCCCGTCGTCCTAGAGTAATCGGAGCCGAGCCTCGGTGTGTCTGTTGCGAAAGCAAGAGGACACGTCCGGAAAAGGCACAAGCCGAGGAGGCCATGCATCCCTGTCCCTCTACGTCAAGACGCCCGGGAACGGCGACTGACAGGACGACGGGGCATGCAGAGCTTTAGAAACCGTGGACCTTAATGGTCTTGGCATCTAGCTCCAGGCCTTCCTTCTTGTCAACAAGAAATTCCTGAACATCTTTGCGCTGATCACCCTGGAGCTGGATCACCTCTCCCATCTCGGAGTCGTTGACAATGGTGCCATTGCAGGCTGAGTCGTGTTAGCTTGACGAATGAGGAGCCGACAATTATGTCACTTACCAAACTTCTTCTTGATGACCTTAAGAATCTTCTTCTGGTCAAACTTCTTGGGGAGACCCTGAACAGTGGTCAAAGTCTTACGTCCATTACGCTCTAAGGGCCTGTTAGTAATGTGCGCAAGTATGACGATTCAAAACCAGATGCGACGTGGATTCACATTATTACCCAGCAATTCTAGAGGAAATTGCGGTGTAATGTTTCGACGCGACATCGGCTGGGGTGGCGGGTATGTAACTTACGCTGAATGCGTATATGGATGTAATTCTGCGTCTGCTTGGTTTCTCCGGTGTCCTCGTCGGCTTCGGCGAAGGGGTCTATTAAGCCAGGCGTTAGTTGTCATGTTTGTGAAGCTCGATCGTGGTGTTGGTAGATGTGGAAGTTCGGTGGGGATTTGGCATGTGGCTTGGCAACAACAAATGCAGGTACAAGATGATAAGGCGCGGCGATTCCAAATCCAGGAGTCGAAGCGATTCGCGCAAGCAAGAGGCCCCGAGGAGAAAGGGGAATGAATCTAGCAGGTGACAGCACAGGGACTTACCGTAGGTCTTGAGATTTTCGATGGACATAAACTCGGAGGTACTGGGGTGACCTTGGGAAATGGGTTTTGTGAAAGGGTTGAGGATGTGTTCAGCGACCGCTTGCTAGAATAGCGCCTCGCTGTATGGGTATCGAAAGTACTGGTGTGCGTACGAGGGTTGAAGACGAGCGATGGATATGTCTTGCGACGATTTGCGAAGTGCAAAGTCTTTGAGAGTTGCGGGTATTTGTGTTGGTGACGTTGTAGGGAGAAGAAAGAGGCGGGAGTTTGGTAGAAGGGGGAGGGGCAAAGATGAGTAAGTCCTTTAGGCTTTGCTTTGGTGGGAGCCCTGCACGGGGGGGAAGCACGGTGAGAGCTGTTCTTGCCTGAGAACTTAGGCACACAGCCTTATGGTTTCGGCGGGCATCCACTACACTCTATGAATGGAGCATGGAATAAATACGTTTATCGCAGCAATGACTCAAAAACATCACTGACTTTCAATCATATTAGACAAAATCTTCAACAAAGTTGGTCGTTCCCTTTTTCTATTGGCTCGCTATAGAATATTTTCGAAACATCCAATGTAGACTCACTCGCTCACTCTTCTGAGCGATGACCATTGTACATTGTACATTGCACATTGCAGGTACGTATCAGCGCCTCGCGCAACAATGTTTACTGTTGGCCAAGTTACATCAATGTGTGATCCAATACAAGGCCGTTACAGCCACCAATGACTCTTCTGTTTCGGTGAGGCCGTTGAAATCGGCAAATGTCTTACCCTCAACTTATGTATACATGGTATTCTGATGAAGTATTTCTGCTAGACTCAATACTCTGCCGGGTACAATGCCACAGACATCATACAAACGAACGGCTAGAAGTGTGCCGCCTTTGCATACCATCCAAACCTTAGATACAGAGTACAGTGAACCTCGTATCATATCGTGACATTTGGTACGTTTGGCCTGTGCAGTCCATGCCAACTGAATACTGCGGCGCAAAGGTGACGCCTATAATAAGTACCCTAGGTAGGTAGCCTAGGTAGCAAGTCATCGGGCTGGCTGCATGTCACCCGGTCTGTCCCTTCTGACGCGCAGGGCCATGTTCGGGGCCACGGGAAGAGTCAGGGTCCAGCATCGTGACACTATGTTAGAATGACTCTTCCCCCCCCCCCCCCAATTAGAACATGCGATTCTCTAAGGGTCAGAAAGGTGCTTATCACAACTATGCCACCTTTTTCCCTTCACTTCCTGATATCTGTACCGGTATCAGGTATTTGCTCGGCTACCTGACGTAAATACAACCACAACTCCATTTTAATGATGCAATAACCAGCAACAGCAACAAGTTTGCGTCAAAGAAGAGATCATGGTCCCTTCAAGATCATGTCTTTAGCGAGGAATGATAGGGACCGAGGTGAAGGAAAGAGCTCTCTGGCTGTGTATAGATATCCATCGCTAGACTACTAGGTAGGTATCTATCTGTCACAGTACGGCGACAGGACAGGATAGGGTAGGTCCATTGCCGGTAGTAGTAATCTAACCATGCCTTAGGTAGTTTTCTCCATTTGATCAATTTATACTTAGTACCTACCTACCCAGGTAGTTACTGACACCGCGAACCGCTAATGTCAGTTCTTATTCGGATTTTGGGCAGAGAATAGTTAGGCAGCCTTTCACCCCAATCCCTAGTATGGCTGAATGTCAGATACAGGGACTGGACCAGGGGCGAGCCCTAGTTCCCGGAGCCACTTTAACTTCCCCAGATCTTGGAGCGGATTATCCAAGGCGTAGACTAGACTATTCATGATTCGTTATAACTCATCGGTGTTTTGTTCAGTCCCTAGACCCTGAAACAAAAGGTAACACGGTACTCCCTGGAGTCGAACTTGAGCCTCAGTGTATCGGAAGAATTAGCCCCAAAAGCATAAGGAGACAAAATAATTTGGTCACTTTATGTCAGCGTAGACCAGCAGTTAGGCTACTTCATTATAGTAGCCTAAGCCTTAGAGGACAATTCTTCTCCAGCTGTTACCCACCTCCACTGTTTAGGGCTTCATCTGCCTTGATGGAAGGGTATGCCAACTAGCCTCGTTTCAAGAAGGACTCGATACAATTTTGCCTCACACGCGCGGTGCTTGACAACTATTCTCTCTATCCTTAGTCACTTTGACTCCAAGTCAGACTCAACTTCACCGAAACGGTGGCTGTAACCGCAAAGGTCGACACGCATACTGCGGCGCTGTATGCCTCTGCAGAAACGACAATATCTTACCACTTTTTCCTTATATAGGCCAACATTCTGACCTGCATTTTCGGCCATATCGGTAACTCTTCCGCTCACGATTCTGACCTGAGAATGGAAAATCGGAAGAAGGCTCCATTCGAGCCCGAGGAGTATCCTCAAGGATCACCGCCCTTGCTTCATGAACGCTGTGGCGAAGCAAGCTGGATACCCATGTGCCGTCACACATGCACATTTGAGACTCAAGATTTCGATAAGATTATGCTTAATCTTGTCGAGAACCCGAACCTCAACTCCAAGTGGCTATTCCGTGCAGACGTTCTCCACGATGAGCGTATTCAGCCTCCTGTTCCTGCAGATATCAGTGACACAAAAGACTCCCCTCACACTCAAGAATTCAAGGGTTTCAGCCGTCAAAGGACAATAGTGCGTCGGCTTATACCACGGAACACACTTCGGGACGCCCCATTAGATCAAACATGCTCATTCTATCACTCTTCTCAAGACAAGGAGGATATGGACTCCATTGAAGAAGCCGGTCCGATGCGGTCTCTCGTCGTGTACATACCTCATGCTTCTTCTGTAGCAGAGATGCCATTCTACCACCCCAAGGTCCAAGGGATTAGTCAACTCCACGAGTGGGATCCGGCAACAAAGACTGGCACGATATCTATTCATTTCCTTCTCTTCAACGCCGAAGCAAGCACGGAAGAGGTCGACCAAGTCAAACTCGGTAGAATCGCTTACCACCTACTTCAAACCATCCACAAGCATGGGCACAGCACAGCCGCAGGCTATGTCAAGAGGGTTAACCACGATGTGGTTGTCCCTAGGGAACGGTTTCAAGATAAGTACTCTGAACTTAAAAACAAATATGCCAGGTCTCTAGTCCTGTCCTGGCTTGAGACCACTGATCCTACAAAACATGTGTTTGAGGATTTAGGCATAGCTGCCTTTCTCATAGAGCTGTGGCAGGATATGTACCGAGGCATGGACTTCCCTGGCTTTGTGGACATCGGTTGCGGAAACGGTCTGCTCGTTCATATTCTGAGGCTTGAAGGGTATGATGGTTGGGGGTTTGATGCCCGCGAACGCAAGTCATGGTCTCAGTACAACTCGACATTCTCAGGCTCACCTTCCGGAAAGTCTCTCCAAAAGCTACTCCTGCTCCCCAGCATAATTCCTGCGGAAGCACCCAGTGGTGATACAAAAACGATCGACCCCGAAGACATCCATGATGGCCTCTTTCCCCGAGGCACCTTCATCATTTCCAACCATGCCGATGAACTCACGCCATGGACACCCATACTTGCCGCTATATCTCAGTGCCCCTTCATTATGATCCCGTGCTGCAGCCACAACCTTACAGGCGAGCGATGGAGAGCCCCTCCGCCGCGGGACAAGTCCAAATCAAAGAGTATGTTTGCATCGTTGGTCGATTGGGTCACACAAATCGCGGGGGACTGTGGATGGGAAGTTGAGACAGAAATGTTGAGGATTCCGAGCACCAGGAATACGGGTTTGGTCGGCCGCAGAAACACAAGAGACATTCAAGAGATCGACATGCGTGTGGTATTGCAAAAGTACGGAGGAGTTCAGGGTTATTACAGCAATGTTGCCAAACTTGTCAAATCATCACCCCGAGGCCACTAACCTGCGTCGTCCAATACCATACATCCACCCATACATGCATGTATGCACTGCACATAAGAGAGTGGCAGACAGGTTATCAGTGGCTGAGAAATCCCTCCTTTGGGTACGAACACAGATCATACAAAGACTGCCCAAAAGGCCGTTTCATCAATACTACTACACTTTATGGCTCTCGTCATACACCTTGGCCGTATTGGTTCGGAAATGTAACGGTCCGTTTGGTGAGGGTACTGCAGCCGAATGGATCATTTTGAACCAGGTTCTCTCACCCTAGACAAAGCCTGCAAAGCTAAGAAGGATGCTTCACGCACGCAATGCGGCAAGCAATCAAAAGAGCGAGCTGAGCATGCGTCCTTTACAGTTTTCATTATTTTGGAATATTGCAGACACATCACACATGCCTATTTATGCACAACGGCCAAGTGCAGCTCACCCGTTGCTGATCAGCATCCATGAATCATATACAGTAGCAAGGGTGTAGGAGCAAACATGTCCAGACCCCGGTCGCCGTGGACGAGCAAATCACAACAATCGGACTCTCCCTCCACTATGTCGGTCTCCAACGTCAACGTTGGAATCGTACTCTGCAAGCATCCATTTCCAGTACGGATACGCCAATGCACTCATTCTAAGCGAGGGCAGTGAGACATCTGGCCTACGGCACCAGGGTCCGGGCTGCCGCGGGGTGGAATAAGCAAACAATAAAACTACTGCAATGCAATGCAATGCTTATCGAGGGAGCCCTTCAAGTCAGATGCACAGTATCGGACTATTATACCGACTGGGCTCACCCCAGGAGCCTTGCTTTGCGTACTACCCATGTACATACGTACGGGCACTGCACTGTAGAAACAAACCACAGCTGCTGCTTCAGGTGAGCAACTCGGCGTTCGCATGTGCTTTCACTTGGATAATTAATAGACTGTCAGTCAATCACACATGATGCATAAAAGGCGCTATTCCCGTGCGCACCCTCTCAGCGCCTGTATTACGAATCCTGTCTTTCTCAGCCTATCTCCGCCACCCATTATTAACGTTGAGCTCTGCGTTTTCTGAGGCTTACCCATTGTTCCACAGTGTCCCCCAACCATGGCACAGGAACCACGCTACGAAGTATATCGCTTCGACGACCAAATCAAGTCTTTACAAGAGAAAGCCATTGTTGAGGTTCTTACTTCGACACCAGCGGAGAAGCGATCGAGACTAGGTTCATATGGCTTGGACAAGTTATGCGAGGAATTAAGCGAGGAAGTCATACGGGGCATGGTATGTATCGAGCTTCACGTACTGTATCCATCGAGTGTCGGCTAACCAGATATTGTAGAATGGACCTCTCGCCAGATGGGCCAGCGGCTGTGGTCTAATCATCAGTGATCTTCATAGACCCAGTTTCCGATCCGAAGCTTTTAGACTGCAGAAGGGAAGCGCACTCTGGCCAGGGCAGAATTCCACTGCACTTCTCGTTCCTTTGAGCAACGGAAATGCGAAGATAGATTTGCTTCCACGAGGAAGTAACAGCCGGGTCTCTCACGATTGGGATCCGCGGACCCTCATCCACTTGAACGAAATGGGATTTGAATTTCGGGGGAATGGGAGTGTTCGATTCATCTATATCCTCTTCCAGACAGCGCCATGTCCAGAATATCACGTCTGGTGAATCATCGTTCGTCAGGTATCGAATACGCTCTTACAAGCTGAAGAAAAGCCGTCCTCCACTCCATCTCTACTACCTCCAAAGCATGGTAGCTTGAGCTATCGCCAAAACTAATCACGGGCATCGGTCTGATACTCAGACGACCACCTCAAGTATCGCCATCGTCCCGTTCATCGAATTCCATGACATCGGTCATATCAACACTGCTATACCCACAAACCCAATCGGCCTTCTCAGGGCACAGGATGCGACAGATAACTTGGTACCTGGGAGTGCGTCAGCTCCAAGATCGAAGTCCATGAGGTTGCGAACAGACTTTATCTTATGATCTAAGAGGTCCCAAACAAGCGTGGGGATTTCCAGGCACTCGGACTGCAGGGGAGTTGTTGGTCGGTATGTTGATGGGATGTGGCTTTTAATGAAAGAGAAGCAGGCTGAGTCGCAACGCTGGAATAGTTGCAAACAGCTTTGTGCTAGAAGAAGAAGAAGTCTTAGGGATGGGGTCTTCCCAGAATGAACATCAGGATTTTCTCAAACGTACCATGCAAAGGAATCTCGCTAGCACGACAGCCTACTACTCTTGTATACTCCTTCAATAATTGGATCCCTATGATGACCCCTTCTCTGACGCTGTCTAATACGATTTCTGTTAACTCACTGTCTGCCACACCGCAATGTCTTGCACAAGACTCTAAGCCCCTTAGCACTATTTTGCGCGGGCAGCCCTTCACCAACGCAACCTGGCATGTTGCTACAAAGATTATGGAGAAGAAAGAAGCAAGAGGGGGGTTATTGCAGATCTGGGTGAGATACTGCGAACACTCGTCGAAGAGACGAGACCAGTCAAGACGACCTTCTAACCCCTGGCATAACGAAGGTAACTTGAGCTGATGGCACAGAGAACGTATGTCCCTATTGCAAGAGATATGTCGAGACCAGTCTGCGTCGCTTCGAGGAACCTGGGCCAGGAAGCGAAGAGCATATGGATACCACGGGGCATCTGCAGCTCTACTAAGAATTTTCTCTTGTTCAGAGTAGACGGTTTTGATGCTTTTCTGGTCGTCTGGACCGGTGTCTGAGGCGGCTCGGGACGGACAAGTTCCAGGGTCAAGGATCAGGGCCGGGGTCGAGCTAGGTGCATTGGCAGCGTAGGATTCTTGGGGAGATTTGGAAACCATGTTATGGTCCGGCTGAGGGCCTCTGACGTTGAATCGAGGCTGATCCTCTGCCATGGCAATGGAACCTATGAGGACACTGTGTTGTGTCGAGCTAGGAGATTTTCAGCTAAGCCAGGTAAATACCGAGGGCAGAGTTTCTAAGAAGAGTGCAGTTACCTGAGAGGAGGATATTGAGATGGATACGACAGAAGTGACTAACAAAAAGCATGTTAATAACTGGCGAGTGTGTGTTTGAAGATGAATGGCTCTTGGTCGGCGCGATTGGTTTATTAATGAAGTGGTGACGATGACAATGGCCTCAGGACAACAGATCAAGGGTGTATGTATCTTGTCCTGGAACTCGTTCGGTCAATAAGATCAACTTTAGTTGCAGATGTCAAGTAAACGGTGCAGCCCTACGGATACACTCTTCTTTTGTTAAACCTCAGCCCCAAACTTCCACCGCTTAAGGCTAGAAAACCGCTCTACTTGCAGATCATTGGTCTTAGGAGCATCGGGAGACTCGATATCTAATCTTAACTACCTACCTCAGTAGGCTGCAAGAACAAACAGCCTAAAATTTGTCCTGAGCTGCCCGGCATAAAGCGACCTGAATATTCCGTCCCGCATACATGGCGCCAACTTCCCACAGTACACCGAGATCTCCCCATTATTGCAGCAGATGAAGGGTAGCTTTACTCCGAGTGTCGAGTACAGTACTTGAGCGTTTGTTTATGGCGCCGCCACGTTTGTCTTGTCTTGTCTCATCACATCAGTATATGCACGAGTCTCTAACATGCGATGGTAGGATCAGATCGGCCGCGAAGAAGAAAAAGAGGAAGAAGCAAATATGTCATCACTCCACTTGTCACTACCTTCAGATGGCCAGACAGATGGCGTTGCGGAAGGCTATCGTCTATCCAGGGGTCTCCTTTACGATATGCACTCTTGCTTTTCCCCCCTCCTATATCGATCGGCTCGGTTCAAAGTCCCGATAGCGGATAATTTCTGTCTGTTCGCGAAACGAGCGATTACTGATATAAACCCTTCGCGGTTCACCCTTGCACCTAGTTGCGGATATTTACAGACGGCACATGATTACAAAGCCTAAGAGTGTCCGTAAGAGTCTGGATGTCTGGCGGGTGTCGTCTGGGATAAGCAGGCTAAAGCATAGTACCCTTGCTCGCTTGAATGCAGAAGAGAGACCAGAAGCAACTATCCGTATATGCTGTTGTAACCAAACCGCTAGGTGCCAACGCAGACGTTAATTAACAGTTATGAACTGATGCGGCAGACTCCGCAGGCGCAGTGGGTGTGAAGTTATGTCTCTCGATCGGGCTGCGGCACAGCAAAGTTCTCGGATGTACAGTTCCTAGGCATCTCAAGTCGGAGAAAAGGATCGAGAACTTAAGTGGGCTATATCTTATCTCGTGTGAATAAGAATAAACAAGCATGAGTTAGACCACGCCCTCGATGGGTCTCTTTAACATAGATCTGGCAGCCGACCCTCATTTGGCTCGATCCCGAAGCAACTTCGCTTACGATCTAGATCCTTGAACGCAAGATCAGTGGAGATAGTAATGGAAGGGTGTCGAGGGAATAATGTCATTATCGTGTCATTTAAGCTTGACCCTTGTATCTTGTCTGTACGGGACTGACATCTCAGGACTGAGTATCGTAAATGGTGTTCATCTGCGTTGTCGAATTTCCTAGCTTGGCTAGCCTCTGCGAGCTTGACTTGGGTCTTGGGGCCTCAAATCAAGAGTAGATCTTAGTGCATCGTTGGTGCCGTGAGACGGAAACAACATGCGATTTGATTGTCTCAGGATTATGCCGTGGCCACACAAATTTGGCCGGAGCCTGCCAAGACGTGTACATTGCAGGTTGCGGTAGGTCTGACAAGGGTCCCCTGTTGCTGAGGTTTGCCTTGATATATCGATTAGTATAGCCAGTACAGTACAGTCCTGGGGTTCAGATAACATACTATAGTACGTGCCATCTCGGAGTGATATCCGTCCGCAATTATTAGTGTCGTTGGCGCTCTTGATTCCCCAGACCGGGGAGACGGAACACAGCATAGAGGCGCTTCGGGGCCATCTGCATGGTGAAAGCAAAAGGGAAAATAAGGTGATGATCACAATGAACGTGCTTCCTCGGGTAAGACAGATCTAGTCCCGCTGCGTTACGAGGTTCCTGCAGCCAGCAGAAACATCACATATGTACTTGTCACTCGTTCATCTCCAACTGTGTAAAGTCTCGATCACTGGAACTTTCATCTTGAATATGATCTGACTCCTCAAAAGGCCATTGTTTGATCTACCCTTAATGCCGGGCTCTAAAAGTACAAATGGGCGTTGCAGGTCGAGCTGTTTGTCTCACACTAATGCAGGCGGACACAGATAGATCACGGATTTTGCACGGTCACTCTACCGAACCCATGCAAGGAAGACTGTCACTGTTTGTACAGCATGATAACAGATGTCGTTGCTTCTGTATATTGTGACCGTTGAAGAAAAAAGAACAAATACCCTGCTTCGCTATGCCTAGCAAGACAGACAAGAACAAAAGAAGTAAGGGCAAAGATCTTGTTCTGAAAAGTAATCGGTTCACGCCCCTTCCGAAGTCACAGGTATTCCGATCCTCCACGGTCCATACACTATCTCCATCGTTCCCAGTCCCAGTCTGTCTCTGCCGAGACAGGAACTCCGGGGTCTGTATTCCGATCGCATGTTTCGATAACATACTGGTATGCCATAGCCGAACAGGACATCTAGGGTATTGTAAGTATTGGCGACAAAAGTAGAGCGCCTGCCTGAATCATGACATCTTACCCTAAGCGCAGTCTTATCAAAGCTCATAAGGTACAGAAGGCGAGATCCATATCGTAAGAGAACAACCTAAGTCTGCTTGTTTCTTTCCTTGCAAGACTCGGTGCCTCCATCCTGGGCACCGTCGTCCTCATCAGCAGTCTCCTCGACGAGAGTGCCCTTCTTCTTGGCGGTCGCTTCCTTTTCAGCCTCGGCACGGGCGGTGGCCTGCTCACGATGAGCCCGAGAGCTCTCTCGCTTATTCTTAGCCATCATACCGACTCGAGTGAGGGTGTCGATGGTCTTCTGGTCAGTGAGACCAAGGGTCATGCGACGGAGATCTTCGCGGGTCTCCTCGCTCAGGGGCTGAGAGTCACTGTTCTTGTGGTTGTTATGATTATCAGACATTCTTAATAGCGAGTGACGAAAAGTACTAGACTGTAGTGATGGTACTTCTGCTTTTGCAAAGATCGATTGATTCTCGCAGAGTTGTCGGCAACCAGCGAGGAAGGAAATGTCAGTTGTTACAGATCTTGGAAGAAAAGGGACTCGTAGAGAAGGAACAACGAAGGAACTCGGATGCTTCATTGGCAATCTCTGCCATTAACGCAGCATTTCTCGACAATGGAAAGAACAATTAAAACAAAGATCATTTGAAAACGAGGGGTTCTTTGCATGAGTGGGCAGAAAATGAATGTTCGTTTGCTTTGCAGACGATAACAGACAGGGCTGCGCGGCGATTGAGCGGCCAAATGAGCACATCATGAGGAGCTCGCAGTTAAACAATAGAGCACAAACGTGGTTCGCTATTTGTAAGAGCACAAAGCTAAGAGCTCAGTTGTTTGAAGGTTGAGAGCGTGCGACTTCGGAGAACCCGACCTTTCACATCTGAAGGAGTCAGGAATACATACAACAAAATCATCATGGCAACCCGATGTGATGTCTGGATGCCCAGTTTACGTTTTATTAATAGCTATCCTGGTATATGCCAATATCTTCTGTGTTAGACATGAGGATAATCGTGCAACACGCCTTTTTCGACTAGGTAATGGGCTATATGACAAGGCTTATATTTTGCGGCACTTGGAGCGCACTGGCATCTGTCCGCCTTGGATATCTAGACGATTCTGAAGGAATGTAACAGTAAATGCATTTCTTACCAATAAACATCATCTGCTGTCTTGTATATCGATCGATACGAGATCACGCCAGCCTAAGACACAGTTATGTCATAAAATGATGAAATTAACTATCTATGCCATGTATTCTCAATCTGAAATTCCCATCGTGAAACTCCAGACATCATTGTTGACCAGACTCTATAGTCGTTTGTGTGTTCATGCCTCATCTCGATATAAATCCAACGGTAAAAAAACAAAACTCGCAAACTGCTTCCTGTCCCTGCAGGAAGACAGCAACATGCTTGGATTTACAAAATGCATACGTTTAATGTCCAGCAGTTGAGATTTACTGACTGGCGATATGGGGAATCTGGGTAAGTGCAAAGCGTAAGGGTCGTGATTAAATTCCAAATGCAAATGCAGGGAGACGATGATCGTCTTGCGTGATGAAAATCCAGAATCTCCGTAGTAGACAGGCGGCAATTATTCTTCGGGCTTTGTCGCGGTTGCTTCATCTCGACCCCCCGTCGAGTTAATCTTCTCCAGCGGCTTGTCGTCATTCTTTGGAACCTCTTCGGAGGGCTCTTCGCATATCGAGCTCTGGTCGGCCCAACTGACAGTTCTCTTTCTTCTCTTCGGAGTGGTGACATTCTCTTCGATTTTATCTTGAGCAATCGCGTCCTTGTCCACAGCGTTGACACTCATACGAGGAAACTCGGCAGACTCTCGAGTCGGTGTCATTGGTGGCCGGCTTACGGAGTATTTGGATGCTTGCACGCGTAACGAGCTGCTTCGCATGCGGCTGATCCGGGACGTGTCGCCCCTGTTCATATCAGCATCCCACTGTGCAAAATCCTTTGAACTCCATGAAGCACGATGGGTGCGACCACTCCGAGGCAGACTATTGACCGAGTGCCGGGAGCTAGCACTATTTGTCCGGCGCGGTCGGTTCAGTGGATGCGCTGGATGAGACGGGACTTGGGATCTCGTGCCCTCCAATGTTGGGAACGCGTTGTTTTGGGTGTTACGCCTCACATTGCTCACGCTGAAGATGGATTTCGACAGTTCTTCAAGTTCGTCCACGTCGTCCTCTTTGGGCTTCGAGGTGCCCGCTCTATCCTCCATGTGTTCGAAGTACCGGACACGAAGATCATCAATTTTCTCGGGGAAATTCTCACGGTTCCGGGACAAGGACATCCACGTGGATACCATGCCGAGCACAATAAGAACCAAGATAGCCGCCGCAAGAAAACATTGGACCACAAGAATTATCATGCCAATAGCTGTCGCTGCAACGCGGCTCAAATTCAGAGTTCGCAAGAAGGCGATGGAAAGGCCAGTGGTAACAATCTTGGAGATTGAAAGTAACCAGATGGCCGATGTTGTGTTACGGGAACCCTCGAAGGGCTTGAGTTTGATGATGATGGTTAGAGAAATGATCTCAAATATAAAGAGACCATAGACTTGGGCCAAGGGGCTCGCACGGCCTCCACCGATAAAACATGCGCGCACAAATTGGTAAGCCAGGTACACTGTGAAAAACCACCATCGCGAGAGTCGATATCGAGCCGAAAGCCACCCAAAACGCTTGATGTAAGGCTCATCTTGGTGAACTTTGGGTCGCTCGGGGTCTTTGTCAACAAACCTGATACGTCGGATTGGCAAGCTGGCAAACAGGCGTGGCTTCTGTGCTTGTTCCTCCTCGCCTATAGAACTCTCAAGAGTCGTCGCAACAAATGGGATCTTTTTCAGAATCTTGCCTTGCTCAAAGCGCAGAGTGTCAGACACAACCTCATATTTGCCTTCACGCAATCTTGTCGAGCAAGCATAGGCTGTAAAACCGGCGAACCCCATAAACATAACAAAGATGACGGCGGCGATTGCAGTTGGTCCCGGAGGCCCATTGATCGAGAATTGGAACAGCGTAAGGGTTGTCATGACGAAGAACGCTATGAAGAGAGTTCGCAACAAGCCTGCTACCAGATATCCAAGCCAGTGCGAGCGGAAGTAGTCGAAGCCATCTGACTTGGTCAATTTGCACTTGGCGCATAACTCAAGTGCGAGCTTGGCAAACGTTATGAAAAGGGCGATGGCTAGCAAGACGACAAGAAGCCAAATAAGACCAATAATGAACGCATCATTCCGAGGGATCCCAAGTACAGATAAAACTCCCGGAAAGCCAGAGTAGTCGCCTGGTAGTGGCATTCCTGGATTCCGAGGTCCTCCGGCCCAACTATAGTCATATGGATTGCTAGAGTTGAAATCAGCCCGGCGAACGAGAGAGTGTAGAATGTCATCTTGCTGAACAATAGCGCGACTCTGTAGGTTTCTGCCGAAGATTTGTTGGGCCAGACCACCTCCATTGTTGATAGGAATCGAACCTGCAGAGCCAACCTGGCTCGCATTGCCTGAAACGCCTGCGAAGGGACTGATAGCCTCGATCATATCGTCGGTCGCGAACATGCCAGCGGTCCAGGCAAAATTGCTCCACCAGGCCGGAAGTAAAGCAGGCCAGTTGACAGACAGCGCCCCTGAGAAAAAGATCGACTGGAAAGTCTCAAAAATGATCAAGATTGAGAACGAATGGGCATAATGCATTCTCATGTGCTGGATTTGCACGCCGTAGATAGCAGTTGCAAACGAGGCCAGGACTGCAAACACGGTGAAAACTCCTAGGATCGTTCCGACGATCTCTGGCTGTGAGAAAGTCCTGCCGTTGCTCATGGTGGCCTGGAAACATCCAATTTCGGTTTGTGTCGAGTTGGCAAAAATCCGCAGGCGGGAGAATCCTTCCAAGTCAGGAACGTTCAAAGCGATTGACGGAATGCCAGCGATATCATCAGCCGAAATCGAAGTAGTGATATATGCGTTGATAAGCTCTCCGGCCTCAAGCGGACAGAGACTTGTGATGTTAGCCGCGCATGGATCGTAAGTCTTATTGAAACGCTCCTCCCCATAGACCTCGATAGAGAGATGCACTGGAATCTGGTCAGAAGAGGCGGAAAGGCAGGATAGATTTCATAACTCACTCATGACATTTTCACGACGGATATTGGAGCTTCCGTATAGATGAAATGATACAGTGAGGTTGTCGGAGTAATAAGCTGTGTCAAAGCCAGTTACATTGAACAAACTTCCATCATTTAAGCAGTCGTCGAAGTCGCCAGTGTAGAGCGAAGGGGTCCTGCTAACGTCTAGACGGTCGTGGAATACACCATCGTCGCCCGTCCCATTTATGAAGATCTTATCCTGGCCGAATACAGTTGGGATAACACCCAGAGCCGCAAAGAAGCAAAAGGATGCTGCTGAGGGCCGTTGAACCGCGAACATTTTGACGATCGATAAATGATGGTAAGGGGTCGGAAAAGGCGGAATGCGGGCGAACCCGCCTGGGCGGATTCTACGATACAAATATCGCTATCGGAAGTCGTTCGCTATTTGGAGAATGAATGGGAGCGTATAGTGAGGTTGAGGAGTCCGACGGTGGAAAATCGGTCGATTCGGACATGAAGCTTGGGAAATGCAGGTCTCAGAATTGATGTTCGCGGTGGGTATTTTCGTTCGCAAGCCGCTATCCTAGCGGTCAGAAGTCGTCGCAAAGTGTAAACCAGTCGTTACGAATAGTCGAACATCGGAAGGTTTGCCAGAGAAGAGGAGACAGGAGACGTCGAGTAACGGGAGATTAAAGCTTGGTGTTCTTTGTGCGAATGCAAGATTTCTCGTGTTTGTTTGACGTAGCCCAAGACACAATAGTGGCGCGGCTAAAGATCGACGGGAATTTAAGGTTGGCGCTGCAGGGGCTCTAATTAGGGGAAGGAGAGTCGACCCGACGGTTGTGAACTCGCCGAAGATTAATAAAATCTGAGAAACACGATATGGCTCATTCAACTCAATTTGGTAGAATCGGTATCTTCAAGACACCCGAGCTATGATGACGACAAGAACCTAATAGTACAAGTTGCGAAAACAAGGAAGGTTGGGAATAAGGTCTTGGAGAAGCCAACCACATTTTCTGGCCAAGCTTCTAAAATTTGGAGAGGAAAGCGTCGCAAGCTACTAACCTGGGTACTCTGTACAAAGGTAAGTACTAACCTAATCCAGATTGCACCTTCCCAATTATCTACCTATCTTTCAAGGTGACTTGCGCGCAATTAAATTGACTATCTCACGCAGATGCTTCTCGTTTCGCTTACAGAATACTCCGGTCAGTGAATTAAATGAAGCTCACGCGACAGAGTCCTTTTTTCCCCCAAGTCATATGTAGTTTGAATAATGCAACACGACTCGAGCATCTTTCCTCGGGGAGTTGGCTTGTATCGATTGGCCAGCAGCGCTTCTTCAAAGCCAAAATTTAAGAGGCGGGGAATTATCCTTTCCACGTGTCGAGCTTCCAACGATTGCGGCATCTTTTTCAAACTTGGCAGTAGGAGGGGAGATCTATGATTGGGTACAGTTGGGGAAGACGAGCTTATCAACTGACAACGGCGGCCACACATTCGTTACGAATTCATCACTCTATGTATCCGCTACGTACGTTGCACGGCCGATGAAAACTATGTGTATACCTACTAGGTAGGGAGCATTACTCTTGTTGAGACAATCGCGTGAGACTTGGTGGGTTATGGTGCACATCTTGCAGACCTTCCATCATCAACCATTTGCCACAATTAGAGAGCAGTTGGGTTCGAATCATGCATCCATGCTATGACTATGGCTCTTCCCTGTAGGCATTACTATATTTGGGTTCTATATTCGTAGAAGCGCTTCTTTTTCCGGGAGCTGTAGGCGCTAATTATCCTCTGCTGCCAACCACCACTTTTTACAAAGCGGCTAGCCCGACCGGCAGATACTCCTGATCGACCCTGCAGCAAGCGACGAGCTGGTTGGATTGCGGTATAAGTTAAACAACGAAAACGTTTCTTCCAGACTGTTAGTAGCAAAGGCAGCCCCGTAGTGATGATTCTTGGCTTCCTCATACAAGCTGGATACAAATGGGGCCTGATGAAAGACTGGGACTTGGCAATACCTACTACCTAACTACTAACTAGATGGCGACTGAAAGCCACAAAATGAGCATCTAATTGGAGGCTGACAAAGCTTGCACCGCCCTTTTTCTCGTATTTCAAAACACTGAGGCCTCGTAGATTGTTGTCTCAAAGTTGGCATTGAACCGACCTAAGAATGGATGTTCAAGAAGACAACCTTCACCCATCAGCATATTCATAACGAACTGTGCCGTTGTGTTCAAAGTTGACCTTATCCTCATGAAGCTGTTGCGTCTCCTATCAGTATATAGATGAGAAACACTCTCACTAAACTGAAGTCGAGGAAGAATACGGCCGTTAGAGGATAACTATGCCGACAACGGTCAAGTATTGGACAATACTTGCCCATATTTTGTGCTAAACCTGATCGCCAGGGGAGTTACCAACAATAGGCACTCTGCCTCTGCTACGAAACCCAATGGTGCAGCGCAGATGGTTGGATGCTGACCAACCATCGAATCCTTGTCTTTACAGGTGAACGACTTGGTCTGAAGAGAATTCAATGGGGGGAGTCTCCAAATATCGAGAAGTTCTGCTTCTGCATGACTTTGTCGATCGGTCGAGCTAACTATAAAGAAATTGTCGCATTAACGTCAGAGGATTGCGCGATTACTAAGAAAAGAACCTTCATCTATCATGACTGAGGGGGAACAAGAACCGCGCTTCTTTTTTTTTTTCTCTCCTTGCCTCCGCCCACCTTTTGTCGGGCGATCGCCCGACAACCGCATTGACTCGGGAAACCTCACGCCCCAGTCGGCGGGACTATCCCAGCAACCACTTTTTGAGATGCGAGGCTGCGGAGGAAGAGGGCCGGGTTCAAGAAAAATGGTGATTTTAAGGATTGACATGAGATAGAAAGCTCGTTGAAGTGTTGAGATAAGCTACAGGCATCATGATAAGCCAAGGGGGTACTCAGATCAGCTTCCTAGCATAACAATATGCCAATATTGGAAAGGACACAGCTGTCGCTCATTCTCAGAAAACGGATGGTGGGTATGAATGGATAAAAACGTGGGTTATATGTGGATGAATGGGTGGTTGTGCCATGGAACATGTCCGCAGGATCTCTTGTTCGCATTCTTACCCTTGCGATGAAGATGGATACCGAGATGCAGACTTACGATAGATTGGGGGGTTAAAGAGGGCCTCTACTGCAGCTGCAGCGGTTGAAGATTTCACTGCAACCTAGGTGCCCAAGTATGGCACTGCAGTATTACAGTATTTCCAAGCCTTGAGGTACCAGGAACTGGTTTGTTAACCATGGAAGATTGAAATAGGAAAATGATGATCCATGTTGTACATCCCACCTTTGGTCCCCGTAAGTTTGTAAGCTCTACAGTTGCACAATTACAGCAACAGTAGAGGTATCCAAGCCATTGTGTTTAGTATTGTGAGTTGTACAACAGAGCCTCTCCTCGGAAACCGTCGCCTCTACCTGAATCTGTCATCATGATTCTCCAAGTTGTTTATGGCCGCCCGAGAGCGATGCTCCGACGACCTAGGTACCTAGCGCCGCCGTGACTGGTAATACAGTACCTGATTGGTCTCTCGCTTCGTCGGCGGCATGTATAAGCCTCAAGTCCCGAGCACGTCATTGAGAGCTAAAAACCGCAACCCCATTAATTCTTTCCTCTTTCTGACGGTGAGGGCCGCGAGTTTGGTCTATGCGATGGTTTGGCGGCCCGTTCAACACAAGGCAATTGGACGCAGTGGCCGATTTCGTCCGTTTTGCCAATGGACACGCAATTTTTCCCATCTCTTACTCGTTCTTGGACTCGCTGCGATTTCTGGTTACACCCCTCCTATCCATCTAACCCCAGTAATCATTGTTTGAACTAGGGACGGGGAGAGGAGACTAATCATGACAGGGTGGATGTAGAAGGCGAGGTGGATGAGCATGAGGATCGAGGTACTTTTTGGTATTACCGCTGGTAGATGATTTAAAATCGAACCAAGTCCTTCTCCGCTACTGATTCTCATTCTTCTCGTTCTCGTCCTCTGTTCCTGTTCGTTGTCTTATACCGGATAACATCTGTGCAGTCGTTGACACCCCCGATTGCGTTCTCTGACTTCGGTTTCTGTTTTGTTAATACAACCCCGAGAGATTCGACTCGACTCGGCTCCTGAAGTTTCAATTTTTGTTAACTCTCCCAAAAACACCACAAACCCTCACAGCACAATGGCCAACACTCCTCATGGTGGTGTCCTCAAGGACCTCTTCGCCCGTGACCTGCCTCGCCAATCCGAGCTCGAGGCTGAGGCTCAGCAGCTTCCTGCCCTCACACTCAGCGAGCGACACCTTTGCGATCTTGAGCTTATCCTTAACGGTGGTTTCTCTCCCCTCGAAGGTATGCGCGACAACTTTTTTTTTTTTTTACTCTTCAATTTTATGTCGATCTTTTTTATTCCCCCGCTGTGATGATGGCGCGCACGGAGGGTTGACGAATCGCGGTGCCCCGCCCCCGCATCTCCGATTACCGGTGCTGTTTGCGACGGAAACGTCTTTTTTTTTTATCGTGAGGGAACAGTCATTGACAATCAATTCTTAGGTTTCTTGAATGAGAAGGATTACAATGGGTAAGTTAACATAAAAATATGTACCTAATTGCTTCATTGGCTAACAAAAGCTTCCAGCGTTGTTGAGAACAACCGTCTTGCCGATGGCGCTCTCTTCTCCATGCCCATCAACCTCGATGTTAGCCAGGCCGAGATCGACCAGCTTGGTATCAAGACTGGCGCCCGCGTCACCCTCCGCGATTTCCGTGACGACCGAAACCTTGCCATCCTGACCGTCGAGGATGTTTACCGACCTGACAAGTAGGTGGCATAGTGACTCCGATTATGGCTATTGATAACTAATATGGGTGCTTCACAGGGTCAACGAGGCCAAGAAGGTCTTCGGCAGCGATGATGACACTCACCCCGGTGTCAAGTACCTCTTCGACACCGCCAAGGAGTTTTATGTCGGTGGTAAGCTCGAGGCCATTAACCGTCTTGAGCACTACGACTTCCTCGACCTCCGATGTAAGCAATGGCAGCCATGATAGAAATCACATCGACTAACGTTTACAAGTCACTCCCTCTGAGCTCCGCGCTCACTTCAACAAGCTCGGCTGGCAAAAGGTCGTTGCTTTCCAGACCCGAAATCCCATGCACCGTGCTCACCGTGAGTTGACGGTCCGCGCCGCCCGCTCCCAGCAGGCCAATGTCCTCATCCAGCCTGTCGTCGGTCTCACCAAGCCCGGTGACATCGATCACTTCACCCGTGTCCGTGTCTACAAGGCTCTCCTGCCCCGTTACCCCAACGGTATGGCTGCCCTTGCTCTTCTGCCCCTCGCCATGCGAATGGGTGGTCCTCGTGAGGCTCTCTGGCACGCCATCATCCGCAAGAACCACGGTGCTACCCATTTCATCGTTGGTCGTGACCACGCCGGTCCCGGTAAGAACAAGCAGGGCAAGGACCACTACGGTCCTTATGATGCTCAGGTTCTCGTCCAGGAGCACCAGGAGGAGCTTGGCATCAAGATGGTCGAGTTCCAGGCCATGATCTACCTTCCCGACTCCGACGAGTACCTACCCATCAACGAGATTCCCGAGGGCACCCGCACTCTCAACATCTCTGGTACTGAGCTCCGACACCGTCTCCGAACCGGCAAGGAGATCCCCGAGTGGTTCTCTTACCCTGAGGTTGTCAAGGTTCTTCGTGAGGAGAACCCCCTTCCTGCTGAGAAGGGTTTCACCGTCTTCATGACTGGTTACCAGAACAGCGGAAAGGACCAGATCGCCCGTGCTCTCCAGGCCACTCTCAACCAGGGTGGTGGTCGTCCCGTTTCCATGTTGCTCGGTGAGAACGTGCGACACGAGCTCTCTCCTGAGCTTGGTTTCACCCGCAAGGACCGCGACCTCAACATCCAGCGCATCGCGTTCGTCGCCTCTGAGTTGACCAAGGCCGGCGCTGCTGTCATTGCCGCCCCCATTGCTCCCTTTGAGGATGCCCGCAAGGCTGCCCGTGACCTCGTCGAGAAGTCCGGTCCCTTCTTCCTTGTCCATGTTGCTACTCCCCTCGAGTACTGTGAGAAGACCGACCGCAAGGGCGTCTACGCTGCTGCTCGCAACGGTGAGATCAAGAACTTCACCGGTGTCGACGACCCTTACGAGGCTCCCGCCAAGCCCGACCTCGTTGTCGACCTCGAGAAGCAGAACGTCCGCTCCATCGTGCACCAGATTGTTCTGCTCCTCGAGAGCAACGGTCTTCTCGATCGCCTGTAAGCGATGATGTTTTCACGAATTATCTCGGTGACTAGCCGAGGGAGATACCCGCCTGCCTGCCGATTCGAGTAGGAGGTTTGTTGCTCTACGAAACCTTTGCAAATAACAGCGCAAGTATAAACGGAATTGGCGTTAATTTGAATGAGATGGATATGGAAAAGAAGCGCGAATGTGCTGCGTTACATTACGTTGCTGGTATACTTAGACGAAACCGTGTTGGAGTAGATTTAGTACCGATACGATGAATGAAGAGCATGATCAACTGAGGTACTTTCAGAAGCGAGAATATGCAATGCAAGTGATATGTGGGCTTGTAGACTTCCATGTCAACCTATCATATCCAATAATGTGACGGCTGTCAGTTGTGTTGGGCTGTGAATGGATGCCGGAGAAAGCTCGTGACAATATGCGCGCTTAATGAATCGTTGGATCTTGACGGCTGATATTGGGCAGCACCGCTATAAGCAGGAGTGAGAAAGAGTATGTATGGGTCGTGATGATGGAGAACACGATGCGTGGCAGCCCTTGAAGTGAGACGCTTGAGTCATGTTATATTTAGCATGCGTTTCTGGAAATAATATCAGCTACAATGCTCTATCGAACATTGTCATACCTCTACCCTGGTTTCCCATATATACGGGGGGGAGCCAAGCGATCAAGGTGGTTGGTTGGTCGTCACCCGATGACGCCCAGCCTCCCGTCTGCTCCCCTGCAAATCTCGGAAGTACTATGGAACGAAATAATCTAGACAGGTCGCGGCAACTTAAATTGGTTCTTTGCTTAATTCTTTCTGCGCCTTACTGTTCGAGAGCCAAGCCTGGGTGTGCCTGTGCCCGTGCCCAGCGTTGACTTAGGTTGTTGAACATTGTCAGGCTCCACAAGCAAGTTTTGGAAGAAGGGAAGTCAGACATAAACGAGAGCCTTGATAGTTGGGGCTGTGTCGTGTGAAGATTGCGCGTATACCTACCTAGAGGTAGGTACATACAACAGTAGGTACTGTACAATAATGGTCGTGTTGACGACAGGCTTAGTATTAGCAGGTTGACATCATCTCTGTACCTGGGCTAACCGACCGTCACCGTTGAAGTTCCTACCCGAGCAAGTACCTTCCATGCAAGAAAGTCCAAGCTTCCCGATCCTCTTTTAGACGAGTTGTTAAATCGCAGGTTGGGGAACCAAGATACGACCCTGAACCAGGAAGCATTGAGTGAATTGCCTAATTCTTGTAACATATCTTCGGCCGTGCTTCTAACGGTGAGAAACTGGAAGAAGGAAAGGAGGTACACGTCTCGAAGGGCCTTTCACTCCCATCCTCCTGCCTTAGTGCCTGATTGTACACCTGAGACTGTTTTACAGGGAAGGGACCAACCAAACCCAAGCCTGGCACGCACTGCGCTTAGCTCCTCATGCAACTCACCTCACTTTCTACAGTACAACCATCCCCTCTCCACGAATTCGCTTTTGCTTCGTTGTATCCCAAGTCTGCCCAACATAGTGCTATCTCTCACTCGGCAGCCTGAATCTTACCTTGCATCCTCCTGGCTTCTTTTTTTCTATTGCTCTAAGGGGCTATTACTATCGACTCCCTACTGCGCCCACTATTCTTGACCGCTTTCTTGAACCCCGTTTGGAATTATCGACCACAACGACATTAACCGCGAAACTACCACCATACGATATTCTCACCGTAGCTCCATGGTCAACCATGTCCTCCAAGGACCAAGACGTCGAGGCCCCGGCTGATGAGCGACTGCAAGAAAAAGAAAAGATCCGACGCTCAAAATCCGAACGAAAGGAGCGCAGAGATCGCGACAGAGACCACGATCGAGAAAGGGATAAGGACGCTGAGCGCCGCCGACATCGCACATCTCGACCTTCTAGGAGCAAGCTTGGAAGCGAAGCCAGCGACAGTCTTTCTCATACATCCAGTCGCCGCCATCGTCACCGCAAGGATAGAGAAAGTGACGAACATCACCGTCGGCATCACCGCACTGCTTCCACCAGCGATTTAGCTAGCTCCGACATTGCAAGGACCTCGACAGCAGCGACTTCTATCTTGTCTGACCGTATTTCAATGCCTTATCCATCATTTAGCAAGGCACACAGCAAAGAGGCTATCGTTAGTCGCGATTCTCTATCACTCAAACCCCCGACTCGTGAGCCACCGGCGCCTCCTACTGCCGAAGAGCTCACATCCCGTAGGCGATCTGGCGGTAGCAATTCCAATGCGCCACCTAGCCCACCCCCAACAGACCTGGACGCGGACAAGACTGCTGTAAACGAAGAAACCCCGGATGAACCAGCCGACGAGGAACCTACGAATGAGGAAACCTATGAAGAGGAAACGTTAAATGCCGAATCACCCAGAGACGAAATTCCAAGAATTGAGACCCCAACAGAGGAACCTTCAGCATCAGAGACTGGGCTCAAGAAATCAAAGTCGAGACTATCCAGTCACTCTCGATCAGCTTCACGAAACGAGGAGCGGTCCCGTGTTAGTCGCCGATCAGGAGCTTCGAGTCAAGCTACTTATGTGAAATCTTCGCATCGTTCTGCTGAAAAGATTCGACGTTCTGATTCACGGGCCTCTAATTCTTCCCATCGCTCTGTTCATCGAACTTCTTCCACTAGAAGCCACAGAAAGTATGAAGCAGATGGTCCATCCTCTCCGTCTAGTGCCCAGGATTCCTCTCCTAGAACACCAACTCAAGCCCCTTTCCCTCATGCATATCCCGATACGAAGCGTGAGACCCCCTCGGTTATCGATGTTCAAGATGTCGATTCGAATCTGCATTCAAAAACGGCGACTCCTGCCTCTGCTTTCGGCATTGCCCCTCCACCTCCGCCTCCACCGCCGGCACTTGATGTGCATGACATGCCTCGAGTCGACTATCTTCTTCAAAACGGCGGTCTTGCTTATACGGCTCCTAAAAACTTTCTTTCGGTGCTGCCTCGTCAAAACGGCACACGACCTTCTAATCCTCCCCTTGTCGGAACAGATACTCTCTTTGCTCCATTTCATAACCTACTAGACCAATACAACACTGTACTCAGCAAGCAGGGCTCAATCGCTGTCGCTACTGGACATCGTTCGGTCGCTCGTCGGCTGTTGGACCGCCTCGAGAATGTCTTTTCTCGCGATCTCCCTCCTTATGGCTGTACCTGCGTCATGTGTGACAACCCACACGAGATCCACGATGGTCTCAACTGGGGTGATGTCTTGGAGTGGGTGAGTGGTCGCATTGAGCTTCCACAGTGGCCTCCTTTCGATTTGGCCGAAGTCGGTACTAAGGCTGCTGAGATTTCTGGAGATGTACCTCCTCGACCTGCATCACCTGTCCAACTGGATCCGGATATTGCGGAGGAGTTTAGAGAGCACTACCTTCGCCAGTCAAAAAAGGTCCGAACTGCCGTCGATCGATGGTTGTCTAACACTGGAGAAACTCCAGTGCCACCACCTCAGGATGTTGACGACGAGACATTATCTTTTGCCATTCTTACCAACCTCGATGCTGAAGACCGTCCCTACTTCAACGCTATCATGACCGGCTCTAAGGAGCTTAAGTCATCCGTTCGTGCCCCCACACCAGGACATCGACCTCGAACAGATTTTCTTATCAAGACTGGTCTCGCGCTGCAACGCTTATACCGATTGCAACAGGTCCCCCGGGATGCCGAGTCTGCTACGTACCTGGTCAAAAACCCCCACACTCACGATCTTCTAGTTGCACTTTCCAACATCAACAATTCCGAGTGGGAGATCCTTATTTCTGGGCGATTCGACGGCTTCCTCTGGTCCGGAGCCGATGACGAGCCTCAGACACCGCACCCTGAATCTCGAGGACCTACACCAGCTAGTTCCTACTATAACACACGAACGATGAGCCCGGGACCACGAGCTTCCTCATCTTTCAGTTCAAGAAACACGACTCCTTTCTCAGTATACTCCCGAGGTACGACACCAGCCTCGTTTGTTAGTGTCAACACAAGTGGCGTGCCTGGAAGTCGGCAAGCTGTTTCCAATGACGAGGAGATGGAGATGGCAGCCATCGCAGAGATTGAACGGGAGATCTACAAGGGTATGGAAACTTTGGAAGATGCCTTTGAAAAACTACACAAGAAGGCTGAAGTTGTCCGAAATGCATTGCGTCAGCGGGGAGCCGGTTTGATGCAGAACCTGCAGAATCGCCGTCGTATCGATGTGCTTTCAGGTCCCAACTCTGGTAACTCACAATCTTCGGGTTACGAGCGGCCAGCTTGGGCTGGCGAGAGCGATCGCGATCCAGGCAGTGATGACGACTGGGCTTTGGACGATATTGACATTATGCCTGATGATTCGGCCAGCAACATCAGCAGCTCGCGACATAGACGACCTAAGAGACGTACGGAGCGACGAACACCTGCGCCAATCAACGAAGAAGACGAGGATTGAGTATCAGATGTGATGCCAAGAACTCGATGAAGCGATGGAGGATTACACGAATGATGACAGAAACGTTTGAAAGAAGCGCTTTTTTTCCAGCATATAAAACTCGAAACCACCAGTTCAATGTCAAATGTCACTAAAAGCTTGTTTGATTGAGTAACTACTTGTTGGAGCAGAACAGGGAGATGAGTGAAAGATGATTGTCAGATACCACATGTACGCCCGACGTTGGAGATTGAGGACATGGGTTATCCTTGATCATGATCAAAAATATCAGCTTTTGCTTTGCTTTTCATACTGCTCTGTTATTTTTTACTGCCTTTGCTATGAAAGGAGGGGGGCAGAATATCTGTCTAGAAAAATGCCATGTCTCCGAGGGAGAGTTTGTCAAACTTTGTATGGAATAGAGGACTTGGCAGGCCTGCACTTGAGGCTGTTGTCTCGGTTTTATTTTTGTTTTGTGGTAGTTTTGGAAGGCTGAACGAAGGGAGACCTGTATTGGCCATGAATAGATGTCCATGTCATGTTTGGGTCTGTTCACTGGTTTGTTGATGGATATACCTCTTTGCATTAATGAATCGTAGAAACCCACAACGATTTGCTGTAACACAACATGATCTGGATGTGACTTCATCAACCCCTTCCAAATTTCAGAATCTCAATTCATTGGATGAACACAGACCGAAACATCAACCTCCAATCAGCTGTGTCTTGAAAAGCCTCATCGTACATTAACATGGTCGTGAGCATACCTCATAGCAACCCCTATTTACAATTCATCATAGCTTATATAAACATCGAAGAGGGTCATCCCTTTTCCATTCCGTCAGACTGCCAACGCTTGACACAGGTCATAGAGAAACTGATGAACCCTTCACCTCGTTCCCTTGCGTCTTCGTCTCGGTCCCCGTTTCTTAGTGTCCCCAGAGCCCAGGCCTCTTCTTAGAAAAAGGGGCCAGTGTCCATGTGCACTGAACCGCATGAGGCTGAGACAATCTCAGTTCAAGTAATAGTACAAATGATCTGCTTCAAGCAGAAAACGCCGGAACTCTTAGTCCCTTTCTTTATCTTGAGAGTGGCCGTTAAAAATTACAAAAGCTTAGGCGAAGTAGGCAAATGGTCTCACATGACGATAGCTGTGAAAACCATGGTCTAATGGAGAGAAAGAATTTTTTGGCATTGGAAAAGCTTTACCTCTAGCTGTAAAGGGACTCGAGGAGGTAAATGACACCAAAAACAAGGAAAGCGGTGGCACCGCCAACAGTGACTAGGGGAAATGTTAGTTACTCGCAGTTGAGCATGAAGTTAGAGATTAGACTTACCAACTTTCAGACTGACTCGGCCAGCTATAGCACGGCCACCAATGACAGCAACACCAGTGCAGATGGCATGGCCACACGTAGCACCCAGAGTCACCCACCAGTAGTCTTGACCAGCAGCCATGGCAATAGTAGCAATCTGGCTTCGATCACCCCACTCGCCAAGGAAGGTCATGATAAAGGTCTGCACCCAAGCAGGACTAAGGAGCAACGAGCAGAGGTTGGTGGCACCCTGAACAGCGCTGGAGACGGCACCCGAACCGGAACGTGAGTCTCTAACAGGAGACTGGGAAGGTGATCGAGGGGGTGACATAAGACGATTGCTGGGTCGCGACCTTCGGCCATTGCCATTCATACCCATCTCCAGAGTGTAGGCGGACACGGAATCACCCCGCTTACGGCCCATTTCCTTCTCCTTTTCGGCAAGCTCTTGTTCGACCTCATGCATCTCAGCAGAAACGCCCTCGTTGGGGTCCATTTGCATACCCTCCCGCATCAGTTTTGCGCCAAAAACGAAGAAGAGACCCGCAGCAAGGAAGCTAGTGACGCGCTTAGGGATCAATGTAGGAACAGCATGGCCCAGAACAGCGGAAAGGACTGTCATTACAAGGAGAGCGCCAAAGGCGGCGGTGAAGACAACCATGCGGTCGTGCTTCATCGCCATAAGAGCTGCAACCAGAAACGTCTTGTCTCCAATCTCGGACACCAAAATCATAGTAAAGGAGAGCACGAAAGAATGAAATGGTTGGATAATGCTCTCTTCGTCATGGTGTCCATCGTGTGTCGTTCCTCGGCTCAAGTCAACTGGCGGGGCCTTTGCAGGATCTTGCACAGGTTTGTTTTGTCCGAGGGGTCGGTCAGGGAGGTCGGCTGGCTTCTACACAGTAGTCAGTTATCGTATTACAGTTTCATTTACAACAGTGGCTGCTTACCTCCAATCCTGCAGTGTAGTCGCGATCCTCGTCTTTGCTAATGACGGGCTTCGCAGGCTTGGGAATCACGTCATCTGCCTTTCCACCAGTAGTATCGTCCTCCGTCTTCTCTCCTTCAGAAGCACGGATCTTTTCTTCTTCGCTGTGTGGCAAAGGGGGTGCCTCCTTTGGCGATGCGGGTTTCCTGAATGTTTCCTCGCCTGCCAGGTCCTCTTCCAGCTTTCGGGCTTTGTATCGCTCAGTCACACCGCCCTCTGTGCCAGTGGTACCCTCTTGAGCGTGAACGCGGGCCTTGTCGAACATGACGCCGTCGTTGGTTTCGGGAATCTTTTCACCATCGACTACAGTAGGGTCATTTGGTCGACCTTTAAGCTCGGGAAGAGAGTCAGGGCTGGCATCGACCTTGGCCGCAGCATTGATTCCGGCTTCAGACTCAATACTAGCACCGGTGCCGGTGCCAGAAGCTGAGCCAGAGCCGACTGCAGCACCAGATCCAGCATCAGGTATAGCTTCAGCTGGTTTTCTGTGATCCTCTGTTTCGATAAAAGGTCCATGATGAGGCTTTCCATCCCTACCATCGACAGGGGCGTCCTTTGTAGGCACATCGTGACGCTTCACACCAGCTTGAGGAAGGACATCAGTTTGTTCTGGGATCGCAGCAGGACCAGGTATATCGGTAACGTCATGGGAGGACAGCGCATTCGCTACGGCGGGGAGGAGAAGAAGGATTAAAGGTGAGTGCTTGGTTCGAATCTTCATGATAGGCAGTTGCGGTCGTTGTTGTCGGCTGAAGGAGATTGGGAAAATCGACAAGCCTCGAAAAGACTGCCGGCGGTCGTGGCCGTGAGTGGGTTAAGTGATCCGAGATGTCGGTCGATCAATCAAAATAAGCTGAAGCCGTGAACTTTGCGACGATCCAAGTCGCGTGTAACGTAACGTGGGCAGAATAGACTTTGCGGAGATGGCGAAAGGTTGGATCTGATGCTGACACCAGACAGTTCTCTGGCGAAGTTGGTCGCCGTGCACAAAGTTGAGACACACGCTGATTACACCAGTATAAAGACAAAAAAGGAGTAAAGAAGTTGGAATGGATGTCGGGGTTTGAATATTGAATTGAATGCTTTGGATTGGTTTGGTAGGATTGGCTGCAATGGATACATAGGGGCAAGAAATGGAAGATCCGCTCCGTACGAGGCCCTGGGCATCCCTTCCCAACAGCTGCGGCTGCAGCCCGGGGCTAAATAACGATTACAAGGGTCTCGCCCTGCTAGAAGGGCCCTAGGAGATGTCCAGTGCCAACGTGGCCCCAGCTGGACCACGCTAAGCCTCAAACAGCTTAAGGGCCAAGTATTTTTACCCAAGCTTCAGGGGCCGACTTCATGATATTAGCCAGGGGGTCTTCTATGGTAGTCACAACTTCAGAAGAGGCCCGGGATGAAGTGAAGAATCTCAGTTTGCCGAAACAAATATCAAAGCGTGGTAACATTAACAACGACAGCGATATGATCGAGTTTCGGCACCAGTAAGGTGATATCAATATTTAAGCATTCTTGCAGTGAAGGCTGTAACTGGTCGGTTCTATTCTCCTACCAATTCTGAGGCAAAATACCATTCATTCATCCGCATGCTACAGATATGACCAATTTCGTGATCTTATAACCATAAACACCGAGATGTCAACCACTCACGGAACCGTGTTCTAGATATGGCACCATCTCGCTCCATCAACACAATTGGACATCCGCTGAAGCCTCACATTTGAACCGCCAAGTATCGGATATCGGCAGAAATCTGGATCCCAAGCTCTCGGTCATCTCTTGGAATATTCATACACATCAACTATGTCAGGCTGAAAGGGCGCAAGCTCTGGTTTCTCACTCTTGGCTCAAGGAGAACCCACGTCATTCGACTAGGACAAAAAGCTTTCAGGTCAGTGCTTCACCATCTATGCAGAACTCTCAGTTGAGCACAACCTGGTTTCCTCTTTGTAAGGAGGTAGTTGAAAATGATGGATGTGCACCTGAACCACCATCGAAGAGTCCTCACCCTTCGAGATGTTTTGGAAGCTTGGAATATTGCGGTTTTGAGTACCGGTACATTGATAGTGATGATGGTGATGGCTGAAGTGTAACCAAAAGTGAATGCTTCAAAGTGTACATAATCAACTGTCTGACACCCGATAATTCAAAGTCATCCACCTCGATGCTACGCGATTTTCCAGGTACTATAAACAAACAAAAGGATTATATAAGATCACCATATCACCGAATCCGCAGGTAGTGTAACAAGTACAAAGGGAAGTGTATCGCAGATTCAAATCATACAAACAATGGTTTAGGGTAGCCGACCGCGGGTCTTATCTTATCTCCGACCGATGTCGTCACAACCTAGCTCCGGGAGCTCCCCCATTGTAGTAACTTCATTCAACAGCACCTCATTCGGAGCGTTACGCTCATCGCATCATTGATATTTCGTCGAACATTTGTGAATTTCGTAAAGCTCCATATCATTCCAAACCTGCATATATCGAGTGAACTGCTTGCCTCATTATATCCCTGATAAGAACGAACGGCCAGTTTTACCGTATCGCCCCTCACATCGATGTGCTTAGCAAGCATTCTGTCGACCCTCACCCTCTCCTGCGCTCTGCAAAATCTCGCCTAAGACAATCATGGCCCCTCTTGAGGAAGAGAGGAGCTCCCGGCCTCTGTCGACAGATCAAAGTGATGAAGAGTCCCGTAATGAGAGTACACGTGAATCATCAACAGGACCAACATGGTACTATGAAATAGAGGAAGAAGATGATCAACCGGATGATGACGAAGAGGAAGATGAAGATTATGAGGACCAGCCTGACGAAGAAGATGAGGATGATGAGGAGGACGAGGAGGACGATGATGCAGTCGAAGGAGGTGTCGGCGCACAGCGCCTCCTAAATATCGTTCGAAGTAATTCTCAACATCCCTCTCCTCATATTGGAATACATCACTGACATGCTGTGCTTAAAGCTGGCGCTAGGACAGGATTATTGACCAGGAGACAACTACTTGCCCTGATGCAGGACCCTAACCTAACCAGTGTTCTGTTTCAAGACAATGCAGATGACGACGCAGAATTTCTAGATTGGCCCTTCAGAAGACGCCGAACACCGAAGGATCCGAATCGCTTTCCCAAAGTCCCAAGCGAGCAGGGCCTCAAACTTATGCGATCAGGAGCCTTTGGCGCAAACGACTACAGTTTCGGAGCTAAGAAGCGTTTAGCTATACGGATGCTTGAGCGGGAGCTTGCTCTGGGAAATCGCGAAGATAGACTGCGGAATAACGCTCTCATCAATCAGGTTGGCTTTGCTATGGTTTGCATATGAAGATAGGCTGTCTGACGATTATTTAGGGTCTACTACCGCAGACAAGAGCGGAGAAGATTGTTCATTTCGATGATCCAGTTTACTCTGGACAGTTTTCCGACGATGGTAATTTCTTTTTTGCCTGTTCTCAAGACTTCAAAGTTCGAATGTACGATACTTCGAGCCCATACAACTGGAAGCATTATAAGACAGTCTCATACCCGTGGGGTCAATGGACGCTCACAGATGCCTCTCTGAGTCCCGACAACAAATGGCTTGCTTATACCTCGATTCAAACTATGGTCTCAATAGCTCCTACAGATCCGAATGATACAGGCGACCCTTATACACTGGATCTTGACGACGGTCCGCCTCGGGATGGCTGGCACGGACGACGCGGATTTGGCATCTGGTCCGTCCGATTCTCTGGCGATGGAAGGGAGCTGGTAGCAGGAACAAGCGCGGCTTCCATTGTCGTATACGATATTGAGTCACGAACTGTCCTGGAAAATGTCAGGGGGCATCAGGATGATGTCAACGCAGTATGTTTCGCCGATAAGATGTCGCCGCATATCCTTTACTCAGGGTCCGACGATACAACGATCAAAGTGTGGGATAGACGAAGTATGGGCGATAACCGAGAGGCCGGAGCTTTCGTTGGCCACATCGAGGGTTTAACGTATATCGACAGCAAAGGCGACGGACGATATATCCTCAGTAACGGCAAAGACCAGAGCATGAAGCTTTGGGACCTTCGAATGGCCATGTCTACCGACCGGTATACCGAGCTTGATCCCACGCGAACTGTCAACACGAGCGGTTTCGATTATCGAGGGGGAGTTTATGACGATGAAGATTGGGATGTTCATCCCCACGATAACTCACTCGTGACTTTCCGAGGCCACAAAGTCCTTCGAACTCTTATCCGGTGCCACTTTTCACCTCCATCGGGTACCAACTCAAGATACGTGTACTCGGGCAGTACAGACGGTAAAGTATACATATGGAACATGGATGCAACATTGGCTGGAGTGGTGGATGTCAAGAAAGCGACAATGCGCACACGGCCGATGGATAACCGGCATCGCTTCTATCATTTTGATGAGCCAGGTAACTGGGGCACTTGTGTTCGCGACGCAAGCTGGCATCCCAACGCACCTCTCCTTGTTGGTAAGTTCATCCACCCTGTCTTGAGGCGTGAGCTAACTCAGGACAGCTTCCGCATGGAACGGTTATAACATGGCCAGAGGAACTTGTACTCTGCATTCCTTTAATGAGCACACTGATGATGAAGGAGACCCACCGATGGGCCATAGTGTCAATCACGTACTTAAGGAACAGCCCGAGTTATATCATAATTCGACATATGGGATGGACTAAGCCAAGATTGCAGAAATAACAATGGATATATTTTGTACAATTAATAATCGTAGCCGTCTTCCTCGTATAGGATGTCTTTCAAACCCACACAGACAGCCCTTTGGACGTGAAAGCACATCTTCCTTCCCATCCATATGGCGTTCAGTTGAACTCCAGCGTAGAAGTGTGTCGCGTGCCCGCCATAATGTCATTTAACTCCGCCCCATTGAACGTACCCGCAAGCCAGAAAGGTTATGTGACTATCCTCGTTCCCGTCTTGCGGGGTTTTGGATAATCAAGTCGCCACCACTCAGAATCTCCTCGTCAGTCGACCGCGTGACCGTTTATGCGCTACCGACGAGAGCATGGTTAAGAGGAATGTGCACTGTACTCATGTTAGAAATGGATGTGAATAAAGAAACGCAAAGCAATCGTACCCAGCTTAACAACGTAGCCAACAGCACCCATGATGAGGAAACCAACACCAACAGCTTGGCAGAGTCGCAGGAACTCCTTCTGGTCGGCTGTCGAGAATCATGTTAGTATGTGCAGTAGAATGAAGGTGCGCAATGGCTCGGCGTACGCTTAGTGCATCGTCGCACGAATTGAACACCGTCCCTGACGAACTCGGAGGGAACCTCGAGGATCTCTTGAACCTGATCGGACATTTTGGGTGATAGAGGAAACAAGAAGAGATATTAGAAGTACGTTGTGTCGAGGAGGGAACCTAATGTCGTTGATGAAAGGAAAGTGAAGTCGTCGATATGAGTTGAAGTCGCGGGGGTTGTAGAAAGGAGGGTTGACCTGAAGTTTAAAGGGGACCTCTTTTTGGTGATCACAGCTAATGGACAGCTCTCTGGCCTCTCCGGGCAAGGCCAGATTTCCACAAGCTACTGCTGCATCTTCGGGCCGGTGAATAATCCGGACGTGACTGGTCCTGACAGTTACAATGAATTTGGTGGGTCCAAGTCGTATGTGGGGAAAGTTGTGCCTGTGCCTGTCTTGTGCCTGCTGTTTCCCAGTTTATTTCCCCGGTCCCAGCCAGACGCGCAGGCGCTAGGTAGACGCCAGCTTCCGCGGGTTGCAGTGCTTTTGCGAAGCTCTTCCCCAGAAAAGAACCGAACTTTAGTGAAGCTCTTTTTACTCTTTGCCATCCGCCAACCACCCTAAAGCATCCATTTACCTGGCCCGTCTCATCGCGTACGCAACCATAACTGACACTGCAGATATCGATTACGGTTTAGTCACGGTAAATCTACTGACCGGCTTCCTTCGTTCGCGATCGAGCTTGGTGAAGTCGCTGGAGCCTGATTCCAAGACAACCACAGTCAATAACGCGAATCCATCGAGCGCCTTTATCACGACGTTGTATCGCGTAAAGTGCGCAGATCCACGCAACTCGGGCTTGGGCACCTTCTGGCGAAAACTTCGGCCGCAAGCGATCGGCGAACCGAAGGATAGGAAATAAGGGTTGATTGGGCTGACGGCATCCTCTATTCCATCGCTCCCCATTTGTATCTAAGCGCTCGCTCGAGATATATCAGGAGCTAGAAAGCGAGGATTGCAAGCACAGAGCTTCGTCCTCAATATCGCGTCTTTGACTCAAGTACCATCATATCAGGAGGTTATCCCCATATCAGGGCCCCATTCTTGTTACACGGAGTGTACGTATTGCAAGCTTCCAGTCCAAATCATTTCTTGTCTCTAGTGCGAAAGACCTCTTAAATTTGAGGCAGTATTTGCTAGCGATGGAACGTTCAATGGCTGATTACTTATGTGTAAAGACCAGTGGCCAACTCTTGTATTTCCAGCCTAATTATCACATTGATCATATCCTCTCCGTTTCTCTACAAATCCTTTCTGCACGACATTAACCTGTGCCCAGCGCACCAGACCTTCCACAATGGCTGAAGAAGATTTCGAGATTGATATCTATGGCGACGCAAGCAACGATCACCAGCAGGATGACCATCGAGACGATGGTAACAACCAAGACTACCATCAAGTCGATCATCGACAAGACAGCCACGATGACCAAAATATGGATGATCACCATGCCCAGGACAGCCACGCACGCGAGAGCTTTGATTCCAACCACCAAGCATCTGCCTCTCAGCAAGGGACTAAAAGAAAACAAGAAGAGGATGACCGACCAGTTGATCAAGCTGCCACAACATCGCTCATGATATCAGAACTGAACTGGTGGAACACGGACGACGATATTCGAGGCTGGGCTCGGGAAGCTGATTGCGAGGATGAAATCAAGGACATCACTTTCAGCGAACATAAGGTCAACGGTAAAAGCAAGGGGTACGTGGGTGTGAAAATTGGCTAGTTAAGGAATAATTGCGTTGACTGACTTATTCACAGACAAGCCTACGTCGAGTTTTACTCCCCTCAGGCGTCGACAGCCACCAAACATCGTATTGAACAGATTCTGGCTGAAAGTCAAGGCGCCAAAAAGGTCACGTTGGCCTATTGGGCCCCCAACATCAACCCCTTCAAGACCCTTCCCAAGGACGCACCTGCTAGGGGCAAGGACCAGAGCCGTGCGCCGTCCGGCTACAACGACCGTAGCAACAACATGGGCGGCAACTTTGGTGGTTCCGGTGGTGGTTTCAGAGGAGGCAGGGGCGGTTACAACCGTGGCGGTATGAACCAAGGAGGATATAATCGCAATTTCAACAACAACAACAACATGGGTGGATTCAACAACAATATGGGTGGAGGATATAATGGACCCATGGGAGGCGGCAGTAACTTTGGCTTCAACAACCGCGGTGGCATGATGGGAGGCGGCATGCGAGGTGGCCCTGGAGGTATGCGAGGTGGCCGAGGAGGCGGCATGATGAACATGAACCCTATGGGTGGAATGCCTATGGGTATGCCCGGCAATATGGGCATGGGTATGATGGGCCCGAACGGCATGCCTGGTAATTACCCTACACAAGACTCACGCACTACGTAACTAACATAGTACAGGTTTTCAAGGCATGCCCCCCAACTTCAACCCTGGCTTCGGGTTCAATCAGAACCAGGGCGGAGGCGGCGATTGGGGTAACCCGCATGGAGCCAAACGGCCTCGACCAGAGTAGAACTCTGTGAACTGGCTATCTTCCATGACGCCCGGGAACCCAAATGCTGGGAATTTGCCGCAGCGTTAAGGATTTGATATGGCTGCAAGAACTTTCCGTTTAAAATCTGCGTTTTCTCGAGTTTCGAGATTTCGTTTTTTGTTTTGGCCAAGTTGGGGCACATATAAGTGTTAAGTGAAAAGATTGAGGGAAGGGAAATCTAATTACCCACGTGTATCATAAACTTATGGAGTAAGGTTAGGTATTGGCGTCAATAGAGCGTTTCCATTGTTTTGGTAAAACTACCTGGTACCTATAGTAGAGACTGTATGCATTCTTATCCTCACGATATCAGAAGAATTGGCCCCTAAAAGCATAAGAGACGAAATAATTTGGTCACTTTATGCTAGCTTAGATGAGCACTTAGGCTACTTTATTATAGTAGCCTAAGCCTTTACAATTACTTCGCCTGCCCGGCCAACATATCACTCACAGAGTGTTTATATTAAGAAGAGCTGCCAGCTTTCAGCAGCGTACGTGGTACCTGGATAGATTATATTTGTTATCCATGTCAGTTTGCCAATAAAGAAATGTTCTAAACTAGTGATCGTAATACTCTATCTCAACAGATTGTAAGCAATCACCGTTAAACCATCGCCAATACACGCTGCAACATCTTCGTCGACCCATATTGAAGTAGACGTCCGCACAGTTAGTACTTCACACTTGCGTAATTCCCTTTTGTCTCGTCTTCTTCTATTTCTTCTTCTACCTTTACTAGATGTCTCGCTCTTGCGTTCTTGGCCTCAAGGCAATAGGGACATTCAGTGTTGTGCTTCAAAAACCAAGGTTCGTTACACTGAGTACAAACTTGTAAATGCGATTGTTTTACACAGCGACTCTTTGCAGCAGCATGGCATACAGGGCTGGGCAGTTGATTTGTTAGTACAAATGGCCATCAGTCATGGCGGACTCCTCACCAATGGTGCTTTCCACGTCTCTGTGGCATGACGGCGTCTTGATGATATTTAAATAATGATAGAAATAATACCTCTCTTTGTCTCCTGCCTGACTCCTTTCAAGCGGCGCCTGGAAGAGAGGACGAACCGCAGACCAGCTGTTCCAACTTTCCTTTCAGCTTGTTCCAATCCTCTGGACTGCAATACCCGTCGAGATCATAAAGAACAGCTAAAGCGTCTTTGTCTTCAATCCCAAGGGCTACCTCAATGAACCTGCGCAAGATACCCTTTCTGATGAAAGAATTCAGTGCTGCATTCCAAATAGCCTCACTGATGTGAGAGTTCTTAGTGAATTCCCAATCGCCTTCGCACAAGAGAGATTTGCCAAGTTCGTTATTGTAGTGTTGTCGAAATCTCTGCAATGTCTCTGGTGAATCTTCAGTCTTGATGACTGGATATCTATACATTAGGGGATCCCAGTCTCGCGTGATGAATCCAGGGTATCGGGCGTAGCCCATATGAGGTGGCATAGTATGGCAAAGATCCCAGTCGATTAAACCGACGACACTGCCCGATTCTGGGTCTACTAGAATATTCTGGGAGTCGAAATCTGGCGGACAAAGAACAAAGCGGGAATGGGAGTTGAGATTTGGCGAGCTTTGTACAAGGGCCTCGAGCATCTTGTTGCTAGCTCGATCCCACGAGCTCTTTTCAGTCTCAAAGTCGAAGTGACAAGCCAAATATTCGATAGTGGAAACATATGTCCTAGCTGCTTGGACTCGCACACTTCCGTATTGGCTTCCGTCTTCGTGCTGCCAGTTAAACAACGGACCAAGAAAGTTGGTCCCGTCTTCTGCTTCCATGATCGAGCCAATCCTATCGAAGGACAAAGATGAGAGTTAAGCCATAGTCTTTGCTAGGCTGGTCAAGATCTTGAGGCGAAGCTGGTTTCGAAATGTCTCATCCCGAGAGTCGAGCCAGATATCCGAAACTGTCTGACCTGGGATAAACTCCAGGCAAATGAAAGGTGCATTGATCTCATTGGCGTCGGTTGCATCAAAGCTATAGACTTCGGGCACAGGTACCTTGGTTTTCTTTCGGATGAGACGCATTGTCGCTACTTGCGACTTAAGGGCATCTGCTGCTGCCTTTGACATTCCAGCACCCCATCCAAAAGCAGGAACTCGAATAACAAGCTTTGTTGTTTCCACCTCCATGATGTGAACTATGTTGTATGAACCAGAAATGCGCCTAACAAGGGCTGTGTTATCAAAGGAGCTGTCTGTGGAAATGCCAACGTCTCTTGCAACTCGAGAGGCCAGCGCTCTGAGAGAGTGTTCTGCTATTGTCGTAAGAGGACCAAAGACCTCTGCGTCAATCTCGGAGCCGCCGCTGGACGAACTGTTTGACTTTCTTGACATATTAACGAGGCGTCTTGCTGTGTGTTCAGCACAGCCCAAAGCGATAGAACGTTCCCAAAGCTGTTGATATGGTAGAATTGCAGGTGGTGGTTAGTCTGGTTATTGGTCCCAACAGCGAATATTTATAGAAGGTATGCATCAACTCGGACTTATGATAACTATAAAAAATAGCAGCCCTTTCTGTGTACAGCAAACATTCATTAATCTCTTTGATCTGTTCGGCCATCTTCTAAGCTAAGGAAATCTTGAACAAAGAACGACGCATGTAACCAACATGATAAGCCTCGGGGCATGATTAGTTCGAAATCTATTCTTAACTGTGTATGGCTGGGGTGGCTCTAGTGTTTTCTCTCTTTAAAAAGCCAATGGCGACTTTGTAAACATTACTTTTTAATGAGTTGAAGTGTAATTGCTTGTATTCCTACCTCCATCTAGTACCAACTTAGGTACCTACTTAGGTAAATAGGTAGTATTGCTGCGTCTTAAGTTACGCCGTTGCACCTTCAGTGCTGATTGGTTGGTTGAGTTGTACAATGAAGTATCTGGTAAGCGGGGGGCTTAGTCATGAGATCGGCCATCTGTAGATACTAGGTACCTATTCTATGTACCTACAGTAGCACAAGATCGAACCACTCGGGCATTTTGACTCTCGCAAATTTGACCAAGATGGAGAGCGTGCTGCCAAAGGTTCGATCAATTAGGTCTGCTAGTTATGGAAAAACTATTCTGAGAGCCGCGAACCGCGCATCTTGCTCTTCATCATCACGAAGCTTCACGAGCAAACGCTCCCCACCACTTTATGAAGGCCATGTACCATTAACAAGAGTTGAGCGGGCTGGGTTGGCGATTGGAGCCAGCGTCATGTCCTTTTTCAATCCTTATCGTCACGGTACGCTCTAGACGAAAATGTGATTTCTTATGCTCTTCGACTGATTACATGCAGACCTTATCGCCGCTACTGGCGAAGCTACAGCCACACCCTACTTCATCTATCGCCTGCGCGACGCCATGCTCGCTGATCCAACAGGCCGTCGCATTCTTCGAGCCCGACCCCGGATATCCTCCAAAACCCTTTCTCTTGAAGCACTGCGCTCGATGCCAGAGAACAGCGTTGGACGCGCCTACGTTGGATGGCTCGACCGTGAAGGCGTCTCACCTGATACACGAGCTACAGTGCGCTACATCGACGATGAAGAGTGTGCATATGTTATGCAGCGCTATCGCGAATGTCACGACTTTTACCATGCCCTGACAGGGTTACCTATCGTGCGGGAGGGCGAAGTTGCCCTAAAAGCGTTCGAGTTTGCAAATACCTTGCTCCCCATGACAGGTTTGAGTATCTTCGCAGCAGCTACCATGAAGAGGAGCGAAAGACAGCGGTTCGGCTCGATATATCTACCATGGGCTCTCAAGAATGGAGCACGAAGCAAAGAGATCATCAATGTGTTCTGGGAAGAGAGACTCGAAGACGATGTGAATGATGTGAGGAAAGAGCTTGGTATCGAGCAACCGCCTGACATGAGAGATATTCGACAGAGGGAGAGGGAAGAGAAGAAGAGGCTAAAGGAACTCAGAGAGCAAGGCCTATAATCGCTCCTCGCTGTCATTCTGCTGTTCAGGTGTGAAAACTGTACATTATTGTAGTGAAGCTAGAAGCCGGGAATTGTCATTTAAGCGTTGGTATTGAGATTTTTGAATCATTAAGCACTGGTCGTATAAATTGCCGAAATGTAGACAGGTCATTTGTTCAGAACACACTGGGAAAAATCCTCGCGGATCTCGGCATCAGCGCCGGGTGTCAGCACTTTCATTTTACTTCTTCTCCCGCAAAACACAAATGTAGGCCATCGCCTACAGTTTTGCCTTATTCTCCTCTTTGATGCTCAATTCCATGGTATCATAAGCACCTCTTACAGGTCCAAGTCATCGTCATCGTCCCAAGCCTTGCGCCTGCTCACAACAATCTTCTCCTCTTCCTTGCTCTCCGACATAGCGTTGAGAAGCTCCTTGAGTTGCGCCTCGGTGACCTTCTGTCGCAGTTGACCTGTCTGGGCGAGCGTAATGAGTCGGTTCTCGATGTCGGCGGCACGCTCCTCCTTGACAAGACGGATACGGCCAAGACGGTCGGCGGCCTCGGGGTGAAGGATCTGGTTGAGGATGTGTTGACGAGCTTCTTCTTGCTGCTGTTGTCTAATTGGAGGTCAGCGCGATAGTTTTGCAAGAGAGTAGCGAGGAACTCTTACTGGCGCTGCTGCTGTTCTTGCTGCCCAGACGAACCGCCTCCACTGCTACCGCCACCTTGAGCCTTGAGCTGCTCTAGACGAGCTTTTCGGATCTGTACATTGCGTTAGTGTCAACTCCCAAGCGAACGTTCCGAAAATGTTTTACCTGATCAAGCTCTGCGTCATCCATAATTTCGTTACGTTACGGTGTTGCAAGTCAGGAGATCAACCTAATGGATGTCGCGGGGTGCATCGTTACTGGAGGGGCATCGAATTGATCACGTAAGCAAACTGCAATATCCATGCTGTACAGAAAATAGAATCATGAGAATATTTCTTCATTCAATCAAGACTACAATGCTACCTTTAAAAACCCCTCCCAAAGGCTACTCCAAACGCCAAATATGCGATGCTTTAATGTCCTGTTCTATATAATTCCGCCCCTTGGTATGCGCTGCCGCCGTGCCCTCTCTCTAACGTTCTCTGCTGATGTCTCTTCCATCTGAATATACGCTTTCCTCTTCTGTTTAGCCTCTAAACGCCTTGCTTTGACCATTTGCACCATCAGCTGGTTTGTCGGTGTATTGATGCCAAGAATATTGGCTCGTTTCAAAAAGAAACCATTCTGGTAGTTAATATCTGTCTGTAGACCCTTGTTGATGCGCATGAGAAGATCACTTGGGGCACTGGCCTTGCCTGTAATCCGGCGGTAGCAGAACTTTTTGAGTCCTTCGCCGCGGAGGAATGATACAAGGTCAGGTGAAGCCTGAACTTCAGGTAGGCTTTCTGTCACCAAAGCCATCTCTGCCAGCAGCTGGTTTATCATTTTCTGCGCTGATCGGTTGGCCGCCAGACCCCAGTATGGCAAATCGAGCAACACGCACACAGGCTCGACGGCAGCTGTAAACATCATGGACGGTAGTTTGAACCGAAGCCAATGTTCGTATGAATTGTAGCTTGTTGAGAGAATCCTGGCCTGTTTCAGTGGCCGCATAAAGGCAGGCTGCTCGAGAGGTGCATGTAGTTCCTTGGACATGTTCAGAATCGGATCGGCACTGGTGAGCACTGTTCGCCCACCCCTTAACTGTTTAACGGAATCTCGGTTTCGGTTGAAAGCCAAGGCATGGTTCATATGTCCCAGATAAAAGTTTGGTTCAGGTTGCGTTCCGTCGAGTATGCGTTCACGGACTTGCTCGAGAACCCCCATGCCGTCGTTCAAAAGACATACCGATGTTTTGTCGTCAATCCTATCCTTGACTGAGGCAATCGCCTTGACAGCTTCAAAACCACGACCGGTAACAATCAATTGATCAATGTGCGAATGATCAGACGTCTTTACGGCTTTATGTCCCACATCTTCTTCCTCTCGGACCATGGCGGCATTCTTCTCGGCATATGCAGATTTCCTTGTTCTTTCTGGTTGTACTTGTTCAATATTTTGGTATCTTGATTTGGGCATATCTCGGAATTGCAACAATTCGACCGAGTCGTAAACGCTGCACAAGGCGTGAGCAATGAACCTCGACCGCACATCTTCGCCCAGGATATGAATTTTATGCACAGGTCCGGATTTTGCGGCCTCGGCCGGGAGGATGACCGAAGGGACGTAGAAACGCGACGAAGGACTATTTGATATAGACTTGATCGATCCAGCCTGGGAATCCGAGCTTTGCCACGGTCTCGAGGGAGGTGGTTCGCTCAGCTCTGGAGGAACCGCTTCCGGTTTCTCGTGGTGTGTTATTGCTGCTGAAGCAAAGAGCCGTGTGAGGTTTATCCTGGTACTATTTCGAAGACATTGAGTTGGTCTTAGGGCTATCCGAGCCGTCGCTCGACTGTGCATAAGGGTCGCCACTTTGACGGTTGTGTTTGAGGTGCTGCGAAAAGAAACTTGGGGCTCCGGAGCCAGAGAAGTCGTAGATTATAAGACGCACGCGCACATGCAGGTTCGGAGGAGTGGAATCGATGCAACAAGTTCTTCGTTGATGTTTCGGTGTCAGTATATGCCGATCGTAGGGTCGTGAAGAGCGGCGAGTTGGGGTGGAAGTGGTGATGCCGATATTGGTTGAGTGATGCGTGGAGAGAGTGATGGCTCCAAGCGGCGATAAGAAGTCCGTTTTTTTCCCTTGATTAGAAAATTAGATCCTAGCCAATTAGATTGAACGGGTCAAGGGATCGTCTGTCCTGGGATTTTAGTACGTCGCCATTGGTCAATTCCTGACATCGACACCGTTCTTGGTAGTCTAGACGCATTCCGCCAGGACTGCAAAGATTGAAACTTGAAGATATATAAAGCTTCTTTGATTAGCTATAAAGATTAATCCTCCGATGCCTCTTCATCCCAAGTTATTGGCATCATTTCTTAGCTAACATAACAGCAATAGATGTGGCAAGTCCAGGAAGTTTATTTAGGACGGTACTGTGGGGTTCTAGTTGGTCAAGGTCGGGTAGCTGCATAATACCCGCTTCATGAATACTAAGACCACTAGTCCCATTTGGGCTTCAGGTCAAAGTTCTGCGCTTCGAAGTCTTTCATGCGACAGCGACGTGATCATCCTAATCTCGTATCCATATTACAACATTCAAAGTTTCCACCACCAAGATGACAGATGTAAAAGATATTACCCCGGATCTTGACCGGCTGGATGATCAGCTAGATGATCTCGAGGAGAACCTTCAGCCTTTGCTCGACAATCTCGAGGGCATGGCCTCTGAATTGCCCCTGTTGGACAAGGCAAAACTTTTCTCACTGACAGCTTACGCGATTGAATCCCTCCTGTTCTGTGAGTATATCATTCCCGTGGCTATCTGTACCATTCTGCAGCAATGAAAAATTAGCTAACAATCGCGACAGCGTCATTGAAATTGGAGGGCTCTGACACACAAACTGCGGATGTGCTCACTGAACTCAAGCGAATTCAGCAGTACTTTGGCAAGATCAAAAATATTGAGGCTCCTGAAGCAGAAGCGTCTCGAAGTTTAACAGTCAACCAAGAGGCTGCAGCGCGCATACTCAAGGCTGACCTGGTACGAAGCTCTACAGAATATTCAAGGACTTTAACTGATGCATCAATAGGGTGACAACAAAGCAATCAGCAATAAGCTGGCTGAGAAGATCGCAGAGGAGCGAGCCAAGGCTCTACTGAAATCTGTTGAAAACCGGAAAAGACCAGCAGAGGAGTCACCTGTGCCATCCAAGTCAGGCTCTGCTGCTTCCGAAACAAGAGACAAGAACAAGAAGAAGCAGAAGAAGGGCAAGAAGAGCAAGTCTAAGAACTAGAGGTTGAAAGCAAATTTCTGCTCATAAATGTTGAGCGATGTTTCATTGCAAAAGAAAACGAGTAGACCGTTCTGAGTCCTTACATCTGTAAGGACTAGTGGCTGCTTTGGAGAGACTTACAGTGATACCCCAGACAGTTTGAGGGAAACTCGCAAAGGGCTCGGATGCTTGGAAGCCAGATCGGGAGGCCTTCCTGATGCAGTTGAATTAACTAGGGCATGGCGTTTGGGAATATTTAATCGACTTGATTGGAGAGAATATGTTGCTTAGAAAGTCTATCGTTCTACAACAAATGGGATTTTATGAAACATGGTCAGCTTCGGTCGTATTTGGATGAAACCAGGAGGCTTCGATTAATTGTGTGTACAAGGTCGAGTGAATTTATGACTCATGGTCATTGTTACTTCCTCCATGCTCAAGTAAAACTAATTGTGATATAAAAGGAATGCCTTGAGTGCAGCTTTGCTCTATATCCTGTTTTTATCTATAACCTAGGTACTTAGAACATCACTATCTCACCAATAAGTGGTTGCCAGCGGAAAGATAAGGTGAAGCCCAGTGACTAATAATTTTTCACCCCACCATTATCGGACGTGAGTCAAGGTACAGAATCGCGGGGCAGCACAAACCCCTCCAACCCAAGTCAGGCCCTCGAATTCTGTTTTCGCATCGACAAAAGCAGAAATCACAGCAACAAGATGGCGGTCATTTATGTCGACGAAGAAGCCGGAAGCGATCTCCCTGAGATCCAGGGCACCGAGTCCGCCCCCTTCAAGTCCCTCCTCGAGGCCTACTTCCGCCACGGTGCCGAGTCCGAGTATCAGGTCAAGAAGAAGGACGATGAAGAGTACAAACCCGCTGCCAAGTCGGCCTTGAAGAAGGCGGTCGCCTACGCTGCTGGACAAAAGAAGAAGCTTGATGCTGCGGCTAAGCGTGCTGAGAAGGATGCTCAGGACGAAGCTGCTCGTCTTGCTGTTCTTGAGGAGGCCAAGAAGATCAAGATCACCAATGACCCTTCCCTGCCCGAGCCTGTCCCAATTATCCTCCAAGAGACCGACTCTTCAGTGATTGGTACCCTCCGAAAGAGCAAGGATGAACCTGCCGAAGGCGTCAAGCGAGTGTCCGTCCAGGGCCGCGTCAACCGTGTGGCCAAGCAGGGTGGACTTATCTTCGTTACCCTGCGCCGAGGTGTCAACTACATGCAGTGCCTTCTTTCTGGAGATCTTTCCAAGACTTACGACGCTCTCACACTATCACGAGAGACTTCTCTTGAGATTATTGGCGAGCTTTGGGAGGTTCCCGCTGGTGCTCATGCTCCTCTCGATCGAGAGCTCCGCGCCGACTACTTCAGAGTCATCGCCAAGGCTCCCGGAGGTGATGATGCCTTCACCAACATCGTCCCTGTTGACGGTGATACCAACACTCTCATGAACCTCCGACATCTCACCCTCCGTCACGAGAAGCCCGCCGCCGTCATGTTCGTCCGCGATGTTGTCGAGGATGCTTTCCACACTGTCTACAAGGAGTTGGATATCAAGAAGGTCAGCCCTCCTGCTCTTGTGCAGACCCAGGTCGAGGGTGGTTCTACTCTTTTCAAGTTCGACTACTATGGTGAGACTTCATACTTGACTCAATCCAGTCAGCTTTACCTCGAGACTGTCCTCCCCGTCCTTGGTGACTGCTACTGCATTGAGAAGTCTTTCCGAGCCGAGAAGTCTCTTACCCGCCGCCATGTAAGTACCTCCCCTTGATGGGACTCGGAAATAGTTCCATTGTATGGGTCCTACAAAGCTAATTATACTTCAGCTTTCTGAGTACTCTCACGTCGAGGCCGAGCTGGATTTCATCACTTTCGATAACCTCCTCGACCATCTCGAGCATGTTATCTGTCGTGTGATTGACCTGACCCTCGAGAACCCTGTGGCGGCCGAGGCTATCAAGAAGTACAACCCCGACTTCGAGAAGCCTTCTCGACCCTTCCTGCGCATGCGCTACTCTGATGCCATTGACTGGCTACGAGAGCGTGGTATCAAGAACGAGGAGGGCAATGATCATACTTTCGGAGACGATATGTAAGTCTTCCACACCTTGCGAACATGTATGCGCAAACTGACCTGAAATTAGTGCCGAGGCTGCTGAGCGCAAGATGACTGACGAGATCAACCGCCCCATCTTCCTCACTCACTTCCCCGTCGAGATCAAGTCTTTCTACATGTCCAAGGCTAAGGATGACCCCCGCGTGACCGAGTCCGTCGATGTTCTGATGCCTGGTGTTGGTGAGATCGTTGGTGGTAGTATGAGAATCTGGGATTTCGAGGAGCTCATGGCCGGATACAAGCGCGAGGGCATTGATCCTACAGGCTACTTCTGGTACACTGACCAGCGCAAGTATGGATCCACCCCTCACGGTGGTTACGGTCTGGGAGCTGAGCGGTATGTCTTTTCTTGTCTAATTGTTAAGTCTTTGCTGACCGTTTTTGCAGATTCCTTGCATGGCTTCTTAAGCTCTGGACTGTGCGAGAAGCATGCTTGTATCCTCGTTACATGGGCAGATGCACCCCGTAAACGAACTGTTGATGAGATGCATAACGAAAATGGAGTACAGGGTTTTGATACAGTAGAACAGATCGCTCTAGAGTATAGTCTAGTATTGAAAAGCGAGACTGCTCCACTGAAGCTTTTTTATTGCACTTTTGTTGTTTGACGTCTATTCGTGAAATGCTCAGTATCTCCGTTCATGCAGTCGTAATCATTGAAGCCTCAAGTCTCCATGCTGAAGATCAGTATCCACTAAAAAGTTCCTCGGCGGCTGTCAACGGAAGGCCCTGGAGTGCTCTGGACCCTGTTACATGCCTCTACCGAGGCCCTACCGATCGCTCTCCCCCATCCCTCGTTGAATTTTACTGCTTCTGATTGGTCAGAACTTTGCCTCCGAAATCCGTGTCGTCTTTCTCCTCATACCTAACTTACATTCATTCATCTTGCTCTTACCAACAACACCTCCATATCACTACAACAAACCTCACAACCACCCTCAAAATGCCTCGTCAACGATCCGTCGGCCGCGCTCCTTCGCGCCCTACCGCTTCCGCTTCTGCCCCCAAGCCCCAGCAGACTCGACCTGCCGCCACCCATGCTGCTCCTCCCGCCGCTTCTCACCCTCCTGGCCAGGCCATGCCTCCTCAGGCTGCCGGTTCTCAGGGCCCCGGACTGTTCGGTCAAATGGCCAGCACTGCTGCGTAAGTATTCCCTCCTCGAATATACAACAATTGGCCTTTTTGAAGCTCTGTTCATCAATGGCGCAAACCCTGGATCCGTTCTGGGTCATACTCGGAATATATGTGGCTAACTTTCTCCCAGCGGTGTCGCTATCGGTTCCTCAGTAGGCCATGCTATCGGTGGCATGTTCGGTGGCTCCTCCGAGCCCGCTGCTCCCGTCCAGGCTCAAGCCGCTCCCCAAGAGCAGTCCTGGAACCAGAACAACTGCGCAGGTGTTGCCCAGAACTTCACAAAGTGCATGGACGACAACAACGGAAACATGCAGATCTGCAACTGGTACCTTGAGCAGCTCAAGGCCTGCCAGGCCGCTTCTGGCCAGTAAACTGGGTTAGGAAGCAACATGTAGATAAAAGGAACTTGATTTCATTATGGGAAAGGAAACATTGGGCATGAATCCCCCGGCAGCGTGCCTAGACGTGCTTGCTTGTAGAAATATGGTGGAAATACTACTATTACATCTCCACAACCAATTGTATAATATAGAACAAGATCTCAATCACTCAAATTGGGAAACCCTTCAACTGTCCTTCTCCTCTTCTGGTCGTGGTTCAAAATTCAGCTTTTTAGGTTAGCAGGTTAAAGACTTGTTGTGATTGTTTCTTACCGAATTTCCGTTGTATAATTGTTGATCTCTTTGCTGGTCACTCGGGTTCTGGAATTCCCGAATTCGGGACCGTTCCCGGGAACTGGTCGGTCCTTGGACGGACCCTCGGCGTCCTCGCTCATCGCCGGGTCCAAAAAGACCGAAAATCCATGAGAAAATGCCGAGAATGAAGCTGATGATCTTGGAAACAATACCCTGCGAATCGCCATCATATGCAGACGTGTACTTCTTGACTGGTATCAGTACCAATGTAGAGGAAGGGGAGAGGCCAAGTTCGCCGATGGCTTTGTCCTCCTCCGTCTCATCGATGTTCCTGTTCGGTAGAGGTGTAAGAACTTGCTTGAAGGTATATGGTTGCGCTCCATCGGTTCGGGTTTCGTCCACCCACTGTCGAATCTCCTTGAGGGGTGCGTTCGTCTTGAAGCGTGATCTCAGAGTCGATCCATCGAAAAGGCGAACTTGGAGAGCCGTCATTCCGCCCGTCTTGGTCGAAGCTGCCAGCTTAGTTTCTGGTGCGCTGACTAGGGATGCTGCGACGTCGCCGCCCTTCATATTCTCGATTCTTTGCTTCTCACGCTCTTCTGCGCGCAAGCGTCGTTCCGCCTTATCATCCTCAATACGCTTTAGAATTCGCGCCCTCTCTTCTTGGTCCTGCTGTCTCTTCTTCTTCACAGCCTCGGCGGCCTTGTGAGCTCGCGCGTTGTCAGTGTTCATTCCGGCATCGGCCTCGGCTTTAGCCTTCTCTTTGGTCCTGGCCCGCTCTTCTTTAACTTTGCGCTCATTCTCCTCCCTCTGCGCCTGAAGTCTGGCAGCCCTTTCAGCTAATATCCGACGGACATTCTCAGATGTTGATGACGGTTGCGTCGCCGGGGAGCTCTGTTCCGGCGCTGTATGTGTCTCTGGCTGAGGCTGTGGAGGGTCAACTTGGGTTGGAGCTGGTTGGGTTGCGGCTGGAGCTACCGCCGCAGATGCGGAGCTCAAAGCCGTCTTAACTCTCCGTAGGAACTCTTCCTTATTGGTTCCAGATGTGATGTAGTCCTTCAACTCGCCATTCTTGATGATAACGACTGTGGGAGTCCGTGGGAGCGGAAAGATTTGGGCGAGATATCCGGCTTCTTCGGATCCAGCCTTGAGGCGAAGCGCGACAGCGTGTTCATCGAGTAAGTCGCTCAACTACGCCGTTGATTAGCCTTTAAGTTACATGATTTACACATGACCAGAAATAATCATACCGTATCATCGGTAAGGAATTCGGTTTCCCATTGTGTGCTCTCGTCGCCCTCATCTGTAATGAATGTGAGCTATGTCGGCCAGCATGATGGCAAGACGAACCGGTAACAAAACACAGGACCAGCTTCTGTTGGCCGACGGCAGTCGAGATACCGTCCTGAAGAGTTCCCTCATAGAACATTTCGAAATTGCCGTTACAAAGGAAGAATTGGTTATGTCAAGTCGAAGAATTCGATTTATAATTGGAAAGGTGGGAGTTGAGGAGTGAGACAGAACTGCGGCCACTTGTCTTTATACCCTTACAGGACCTCCCTGAGTATTTACATGCATATAGTATGCAGGAAAAGTCAGTCAGCAAATCTTATTGATTTTCAAGCAAGCTTTATTCCAGGAGTAAAGAACCCAAAGTAGAGGAAATCTAAAAGCATGAGCTCTAATAAATCCATATCATGAGCGAAGCTTCATAGGAGGTAGACATGACGCTATCATCACGTGGCATCATGGCTGTAGGTAGCTCCCGAATCTCGGACGGTGGGGGCTGACTCAGCAAAATCATTGTTAAAGGTTTAAATGCAAGAGAAAAGACAAAGATTAATACACGAATTCCCTAAATAGTAGACGAATACAGATGTAAGAAGGTATCATATGTTTATCAATACTGTCTCAAGAGACGTCACAACTCGAGATCTTTGTTAGTATACTAATCATAAAATTAGTAAAAAAAATACACTTGCTCTGCTTGACTCATTCAACTTCCCGCCCTCGGAAACAGTCGAAGGACTACCAGTGTATCCAGACTCCCAAACTTGTCTTCTTCGCATTTTATTATTCTGTCACCAAATTCATACATAGAATTGGTCAAGATGCTCATTGACCCAGCTTTCATGCCATGGGCAGAAGGCAAAGGCGTCAAACTCAAGGGTGTCGAACCCCGAATCCTTCCTGGTCGAGGTATCGGTATAGTGGCTGTTCGTGATATCAGAGTAAGTTAACAGTTGTTTGAATAGACTCTTGGGCATAGTCTGAACCATTCTCTTTAATCCTTCCAAACATCCATTAAGCAGTGTCCAAGGCACCACTTACAAAGGGGTCAGGCTATCAATTAGTCTCCCAGCAAGCTTAAGTTTCTTTATCGAGTTCTATCTAACATAACGTTAGGCAAACGAAACTATACTGAGTGTGCCGACAAGAGCGCTTCGCACAATTGACACAGTCCCAAAACATATCAAGGAGGCTCTTCATGGCATCTCAGTTCATGGCGTCTTGGCTGCCGAAATTGCGCTCGATGACAGCGATGACTTTGCTATCTGGAGAACAGTCCTTCCGACTAGAGAAGATCTAGAGGGCGGCATGCCTATGATGTGGCCGAGTGAACTTCAAGCCCTTCTCCCAAAGCGAGCCAAAGATCTCCTGGATAATCAGAATACCACATTCCGGCGCGAGTGTGAGATTGTCCTGAAAGCCTTCCCTCAACTGACAAGAGACGAATATTTATACTGCTGGGTTTTGGTCAATACACGAACCTTCTTCAATAGCAACCCAAAAATGAAGAGCTACCCTCATGCTGATCGACTAGTCTGCATGCCAACGGCTGACCTTTTCAACCATGCTGATCAAGGATGCAAACTCGCCTATTCTGCTCTCGGATACAGCGTTCAGACCGACCGAGTATATAAGCAGGGGGAGGAAGTCTATGTCTCTTATGGTCCTCACTCGAATGACTTTCTCTTGACAGAATACGGCTTCATTTTGGACACAAATCGTTGGGATGAGGTATACCTAGATGAAGTTATCCTACCACTACTGAACAAGACACAGCGCGCCGAGCTCAAAAGTGTCGACTTTCTTGGCAGATATACACTCGACGACCAGACTATTGGATGTCATAGAACACAAGTCGCATTGCGTATGCTGTGTTGTTCTCCAGGACAGTGGCAGCGGTTTTTTGATGCCGGTGATGATGGACGATCCTCACAGGCCGAGGTGGACAATCTTTTATTGACAGCTTTGAAGGACTTTTTGCGTATTATCGAAAAGACGCGAAATGACATTGACGAGATAGAAGGCGGTTCGAGCAGTCAGAGGGAGTTGTTAAGACGCCGATGGCAGCAACTTGAGGCGATGGTCACAAAGACGATAGGGAAGATGACTGGAGACGCCGCCAGTGTGTCATAAGAATTGGCCGCTGAAATCACAAGAGACGAAATAACCTAGCTACCTTATGCGAGTTTAGGCTAGCACTTAGGCTACTTTATTTTAAGGAGCCTAAGCTTTAGAGGATAATTTTCTGTTGCCCACCTGGCACATAGTCTTGAGATTGATCAAGCACTTATCGTTGCGGCCAAGAACGGCTTCTTTCACAGTTTCACGACACAAAGTGTTATGGATCCTGATAAAGTTATAACTGTATTTATTTTGTGTGAAACATATCGGCATCATTGCCTTCTTACAATCTTTGTGCAGTGGTGATAATACTTCGATATATGACAGAACTCTATATACCAGAAGAATTGACTGCTGTAGACATAAGAGATGAAATAGTTCAGTTGCCTTATGCTAGTATAGTCAGGACTTAGTTTACTTTATGCTAACGCCCTAAGCATTAAAGACTAATTCTTCTGTCACCCATCTGCCCAGCTATCACAGCCAAACCTTCTTCCTATCCCAAGCTTTCTCTCAACGAAACCGAGAGGCATCTAGCAAAGAAGTCTGCATTCCTTCCATACCTGATCCCTCCATCATCATGAGCATCTGCCTCATCGCTTTTCCGTCAGCTCCTCCGGGCGCATTACCCCAAACCGCTTCTCCGAGCATTCTGAGCTGCATTGGGAACTGAGAGTCTCCGTAGTGCTCAATGATGTCGGCTTTCTCAACTCCAGTCTTCAGACTCGGCTCCGAAGAAGTCATGCCAAATTCTTCACACTCTTTTTGCTTCTCGGGAGTCCACCATGGAGGAAGCAGTCCCTTTCGAGTCGATACCTTGCGAAGGAATTTCTTAAACCCAGCTAAGCCATCACTGGCGCCGCCGTAGAGACTATCTTGGTCGACCTCGCCCTCGAGACGGTACATGTCCTCAACGCGCAGGCGGTAAGTATCGATAAGAAGCTTATAGACATCTTTCTCGGGGCGGTCATGCAGATATGTACCTCTGTCCAAACGAGTGAAAGGATCAGGGATAGGCTGGTCAAGACCCTTTGGCGGTGAACCTCTTGTAGAAGTAGACGCAGATGCAGAGGCAGAAGCGGAAGATCCTTGCTTTCCGCACACCTTTTTGTGATTTTTCCAATCAGCCTTCTGGCATTCTCGGGAACAATGAGATTCAGAAGAGCACTTTGCGCAGCGCTTAAGGGAGACTTCTGGTTCAGTCTTTTGGCAGGTCTTGCAAGGCATGGTGAGAAGGTGATTGTGGTGTTGGGTAGCCAGCGAGTGAGAAACAGATTTTGTGTAGAAACAACAAAGGCCAGAAGATTCAATTGAGAGGGAAATACCTATAAATATGCTTGATGTAACAGTGCATGGTTGCTGTAGCAAAAGTAATTATCTAATTCTTGACACTTCGCTTGTGGTTGCCAGCCGCAAGTGGCTGGCCTCAAAAGCTGATCTAAAGTGGCGCGGAGTAAAGTAGCAAAGGTTATTTCCATTATCTCGTACTGATGGATTTCAAGCTCTACTACAGGTTTCTAGTTGTCGGGGAACTCGTATGTTCCTCTCCAACCATAACTCATCTCAAACGTTACCTGAGCACTCCAGTCATCGGCCAGCTCCTTCTCTGTCAAATGCTCATCTGGGACTCGAAAAGTATAGGTGTTTGTCTCGAGTAAGACGGTAGTCGTAGAAGCCTCTACGTCTTCGTGCTGTTCCGTAGCTCGACTGATCTGGATTTTCCCTAACAATGGAATTTGCTTGTGGAATTCATGGCCCCGATATATGCCTTTGCATGCTCTATGGAGGTTCTCAAGTACCTCAGCCGCCTGTTCAGCTGTCTCACTCACCAACAGCTCGCTCGTCTTCCTCAGTCTGCTCACTAACTCAGTAATGACAGTCCAGATGCGCTCTTCTTCTTCTGTCGAACGAGGAGTCTCCTTCGCTGCCAAGTCTGTGATAAGAATAACGGCGGCGTTAAATGCAAGGAAATCGTATAGATGACACTTCGCCGGTGTATCTTGCATCTCTCTCATGTCTTGATGAGCTCGTATCGCACCTTCAGCTGATTCCAAAACTTCAACCCTGGTATACTCGAACTGCTTATCATATCCAGCGAACTGTGAGTACGGCAGATGGATCATCGTGTTGAGGGTATGCTTGAATAGCCTAAGAATCGAATATGCAACGGGTTGGGTAAAGACTGAATCGTTCCTTTCATCTGGAATTAGGACTTTAAGCTGCTTGATCTCTTCAACAATGCGTCTCATTGTGCCAAAACTAGTATCCTGTCGCAGTCGATCCCGGTCGCTGATACATCCTGATATCGAGGCAATTCTTCGCAAAGCATCCAACTCGGGATCCGTATCCATCTCGGTGTTGAGGGCGAAATTATCTGCTGTCGTATATGGCAAGCCTAGAATCAAGGATATTTGGCGATCACGTATCCATAGAGACTCCCATAAACCCCCGTAGAGATTCGATTGACGAGTATGGATACCCAGTAACATGGCATTGTCAATACCGGCTCTCACACATTTCCATGCCCTGCTAGGACGACCAATGGCGATGAAGAGCTCGTACTGAAGAACCAGTGCTTCTATTGAGTTGATACTGCAGGCCGGTGTACAATCAGCGAGGTAAAAGATAGATATTTGTGTGAGCAAGCGATTGATTAACTCTTCTGGACACAAAGGTAGGCCAGTCTCGATGTCTCTGAAATCTTTGGGTAATTCCGAGAGACAGAGACAGAGCCAACTCAAACACTTCGACACAAGTCCAACATCTCTCGATTGTAATGCCTCGTGTATAAACAATATCGCCTTCTCAGTGCTGCCCACAAGGAAGCCGTTATCGAATATGTTGATCGTAGAAAACGGTTGTAACATCCAGGATTGGTGGAGTTGCCCTCCAGTGTACTCTAAAATCCTCTCTAGAGTTGCTCGATTTGGGATAAGATCCTCAAGTATCGAGTCTAATTGGGCTGTAGGGGATTGGGACTCATATTTCGATATTGAAGATCCTTTGAGACTTTGAGATTGCGAATTCTCTGGGGTGATGAGAACTTCGCTTCGCTGATCAAGGCTCTGAGAATCAGCAGAACAAGCCGCATTGCGTTGATCAAGTTGACTCGTCAAGTTCTTTATTGATGCTTGCATCTCAACCATGCGCAACTCAACCTGACTAACAAATCGTTCTAATTCTTCGATTATTCGGTCTTTCTCATCGAAAGACTGGGGGAGTCGTTGCTGCCGTGGCTCACATACAAGAGCGTGTGTTATACACTGACGACACTCGGTTTCGCCCTCATAGACACAACTCACTTTTCGACGCCGGCATTCTCTACAGCTTTTTGTTGTTGGTCGTGTTTCTCTGCTGTAATTCATCACGATGCGACTGGGTTGTGTTGTTAACCTGGTGATGAAGTCAAGATTCACTGGACGATCGTTTTGAGGTATCTTGTGGTTAGGAGTTATAAACTTGACAAATGTCTCAGATGACGACGATGTTTTGACAAGAGAAAACCTTGATTACTTGGGAAAAAGGAGTACATATTGGAAATCTACCTTAGTAGCCCGGTGGTTAGTTGTGATGGCTAAGAGATACTGTACCAACTAACGTTAGCTTGACTGTTAACTGGGCACACTGAACAATGGCATGCGGGCGATCATCATTGGCCTAAATAAGCCGGTGGCATTTAAAGTCTGTTAGACTAGCAAACTTCCTGACTTTTGACAGCTCCTTGCGTCCACAAGATGTGTTGTTCACCAAGAGCATCTGACTCATTGCAAGGGTTCCTTGAATGTGAGGTGCGCTTGTACACATAGCAGTGGAGGGTTTGCTTAAGATTTATCCATCTTTCTAGGTCTCATCTATTCCTGTAATAATCGCTTCTAGTTTACGTTTATATGTTTCGGCCGTGATGACTTACAACTGCAATTGTTTCCCCATCGATTCATTCATCCATGTTACAGGGTAGACTATCTGAGTACTCGTGCATCATTAAATGGAGGGCGCCCCACAAAACGTTAGACTAATCACTATCACCAACTCCGTCGACATCTGGATGACTTCAACTTCAATGCGCCACCAAACATGAATGCGCCACAGACTCTCCTGCGCAGTCTGCGCATCCCGAAACAAGTCCCTCGCTGCACAAGACTCACCAATACAGTTCCGCCAAGGAGGAACTTCACCACCTCTTTCTTTCGTCGCAAAAAGCAGCAGCCCTCAGCCGATGACCCGGAATTCGTCTCTATTCTAGACGGCCCGCCCCAGCTTGTCCGTGTGGGAAAACGCCATGGACCTGGTCTGATTATCCTCGGTATGGCCCAGACTCTTCAATTGGATTGACTGTAGACTAATTGTTGTAGCCATCATCCCTGTCACAGCCTTCATCCTGGGAACATGGCAAGTCCAACGTCTGGGCTGGAAATCGGACCTCATCGCTAAATTCGAAGACCGTCTCATCCGCGATCCCCTACCCCTTCCACCTACAATTGATCCCGATGCCATCCACGACTTCGACTACCGCCGCGTGGTAGCAAAGGGTCATTTTCGACATGACCAGGAGATGCTCATTGGGCCGCGCATGCGTGACGGTACAGATGGATATATGGTAGTGACTCCTCTAGAGCGTGAGAATGGCACAACAATTCTAGTGAATAGAGGCTGGATCGACAAGAAGCACAGAGACAAGAGGACGAGACCTGATGGATTACCAACCGGCGAGGTCACCGTGGAGGGGCTCTTGAGAGAGCCTTGGAAGAAGAATATGTTTACGCCTGAGAACCAGCCCGAGAAAGGCATGTTTTATTTCCCGGATGTGAAGCAGATGGCTGCGTTGACCGGCAGTCAGCCTGTCTGGGTGGAGGCTACTATGGGTATGTCTATCCTCATGATCATTCATATCTCATGACGTCCTTGCTAACGATACTAGAACCCGAGTTCATGCAAATGGTTGACTGGGAATCTCGAGGTATTCCTTATGGCCGACCCGCAGAGGTTAACCTGCGAAACAACCATGCCCAGTATATCTTTACCTGGTAAGTTGTCCCATCTTATGGTACCAATTGGAGCGTGCTAACCCTTCGTCCTTAGGTATGGTCTGGCCTTCGCAACCTCCATCATGCTTTGGATGGTAGTCAAGAAGCCTGCAAATGACGTTGCTCGTCGTGTAGCCCGCTCAAAGGGCCTGTAAAATTAAATCGCATGATGCATTCCGTGCAAAATTCATGTATACTCTGCAACCTCTCTTTCGTCACCTTGATCCGATACACGCTTTGCCTTGCGTTGCTTGATGGGCTGCGGCACAGGCATTCTCAACTCCTGGAGAAGTTCTCTTGGTAGGTGTTTCTGTGCTAAAGAGAACATGGAAGAACGAGGTCCGATTTGGCGTTGCCTGTACGATATTAGAATTTGTGGTCAGTACAAGATACGGAGCTGATACCCCGGTGAAGTGACATACCTTTTCATGAGTGTGAAGACGTCGCTCTCTTCGATAGTTTTGCGCTTGGCATGATCTGCATACGCTCCTAGATCGTCACCTAATTGCTCAAAGAACCATTCCGAAGATTGGATAAGAGCATCTAGCGTTTCGGCTGAAAGACGCTGGTTGCTTAGACCTGACGACTGTAGAGCTGTCTGTGCTACCCTCTTGACGAAAGCTGGAGGTAGTGATGGGTATTCGATGCCATGTTGTGAGATTCGCTTTCGCTTTTTATTTGCTTTCAATCCACGAGGTAGCCTGTCATCAGCTGGCATGTTACGTACTGTCGCCGTGACTGTTGGCTCCAAAGTTGGTTCCTGTTCTTCATTTATTGAGCTGTGATCGTCCACACCACCATCGTTATAGTCCCAGCCATCCATGCCAAACTCTGCAGCTCCACGATCAGAGTCAGAGTCAAACATGACGTCTTGTTGAGGAGCCTGAACTTCGTCACCTCTGGCTTCCGCGACTGATTGATCAACAGTAGGCGATGTTTGCTGAATGTCGTTGGCTGGGTCAGACATTTGGAAGACCGTTTGCTCGTCCAATCCTTCAGGAATGTCTAGATTAAAATCGCTTCCTCTACCTTCGGTCATCCGCCGGGTCTGATCTGCTTCGAATCTGTTCAAGGGTTAGTCAATGCCACATAACCAATCGACTCCAGCACAACTTACGCTTCCAAAGTCATATCATGCTCGCCAGCTCCCGCTTCAAGATTTTCCAGGAAACCAGGGAAAAAGTCTGAATGTTGACCAATGTCATCTTCCGTGGGTTCATTGTTGAGGTAGTCACTCATGCGCTCGCTCCCAGGGCTGCCTCGAGATAACTGTGGATCAACTCGTCGAGGTAATTCAATCGATTGTACCGTAAAGTTATCTTCATCTAATTGTGACAATCGTGGCGGAGGTATTTCCGAGCTCATACTAGAAGCATCTTCATCATCCATAGGCAACGAAAGTCTTGGCCGTCGAGTGAGAAACTCGTCATCATCGTCATCGTCGTCGTCGGCATAAAGGTTGCTTTGCTCCTGATGTTCCGGCGATGAACTTGGTTTGTTTCCGGAGGGCGATGAAGACGAGGAGTAGTGAATCGGCTGGCTTTTGGGTGCTAGCGCTCGACCGAGGTGTCGCAGAACATCCAAGGGCGTTTCTCTCTGTTGCATCATACTTTGTCTACGATTTTTTCCAGGAGTAAACATTGCTGTTCGGCGTTGGTCAAGCAGCCGGCGAGCGGCTTTAGCGTGTGGGGTTGGCGCATTGGATCGACCAGCAGAGGCAGGAGTTCCGCGACGAAGAGAGGCACGGAGGTCGCGAGTGCCAGTGCGATCGAGAGGAGTGTGAACAGAAGCGTGAGCAGAGTAGGGCTCAGCGCTGATTGCACGGCGGGGAGTTCGTGAGGGAGTTCGTGCTGGCGTTTCTTGTGAAGCCGCCTTGGCCGGTGGTGATATCGGACTTGACATGTTTGTGGTGTTTATTTAGATGCGCCGGAGCAGTTGAAAGAGCGAATGCCGCTCGAATAGCAGACGACGTCTTGGAAAGGTTCTCATGAACAAATCCAACTCGAGCAACCTAGGTAGTATTTGAAACCATTATCTCGGCAAGTGTTTTTGCCTATTCCGTTGTGAATAAAGTTGTTGATCCAATGGAGGTCAATGATGATGTTAGTACGCGACGCGACGAGGGGACCCCATTCTGCAAGGGCGCACGGACCAGCCAATTCAAGCGCAAAGTGGGAAAGACTCCATTGGAGGTAACTCTAAGATGTAAGATTCGGATGCCTGCATTGGAATATATTTCTGATAGCTACCTAGCTTTACCGACGAACATGTATCTTGACGAAACAATTTGACATTGCTGGAAACAAGATGTCATTACAAACCCCCCTTTGCAGTTGAACCATAATATCCCCAACCTCCAAGAATGAGACTGCACACAAACCTCCATATGCCTGTTCCTGTGGCACCTACTTTCAAGCATATCCATAAGTCGGCGACACCCCACCAGAAGAGCAAGCTCATCAACGTATCTACAACATGGTACTCGCGTCGTAGATAAAATAACCATATAGCAAGACCGTAAGCGGAGACACGACTGCCGTAGATTGCAAAGGCTGCGTGCGCTGGTTCTGATCTGACAATGCCCTCCGGTAGGCCATATTCTCTCATAGCTCTATGGGGATAATTAAAAGGCAGAAGACCACCAAGGGTAAAGGCAGTGCCTATGAAGACAGCAGGAATATGCCATGGAGAGAAGTTGGAAAACGAGCCTGAAGCCATTGTATACGCTGGTGAGATCCTGCGAACATGTTAGTATCGAAACAACGGTCAGGTATACAGATGCATACGTTGCGGCGGTTCTGTGCACGATTAACAGAAGGAGATTGAGGAAGAGTCAGATTACGAAGGCTATGTATATATATAAGCTGACGACTCCAAAGAGCCGAAAGGATTGCATGTAAGACGATTTGGATAATCAGGCAAAAAGGTAATGCTTGGCAAAAGAGTAAATTCTAGGACCGAGCGTGGATCGAACACGCGACCTAGGGATCTGCAATCCCTCGCTCGTACCACTGAGCTATCGATCCTTGTTTTAGAACTGGCAAGAGCTTCCAATTTGGTCACTATGTACAGTAGCGTTAGATGCAGGACAGAACACTCTTTGTTCCAATCCTTGAACCCATATCTTTATTTCCAGCCTCGTTATTATCCTTGCTCTAAAACATTGTGACGCATATTGTCCTGATGATAAGCTCGGTGATGTCAATTTTTATCTAGGCCTGCAAAGTATTCGTCCTAGTTCCTTTGCTGGACGAAATCTAGCAAGGGCCTCTTTGTCCATCTGGTTACAATTGCTGAACTGTGGAATATCCCTTGTAGATATCATATGAAAGTGAATGAAAAAGGAAGGTCTAACTATTTATTATTCCCGCCACTGATTCGCAATCGTCCGGCAACCTCGCCTCAGAGAATCTGTAAAGCGGCTGCTCTTTTTTTGCAGGAGGCTGACCTGAAAATCATTGTGCTGTCCCTTGCTCTGCTGTAGGGAGCCAGGGAGCTTCTCCACCAGCTTTCTTTCACCTACCTCATCCACAGTAGCCCAGCCGCCTACCTAGCCACCACCTACACATTCTAAGAGCAGCACTTTGTCCTTTAAAGCATTCTTACCATTTGGATAAATATCCTGGCTCAGCTTGTTTTACTTACGCCTTGCCGGGCTTTTCTTTACTTCTCATCAAAACCATTCCCCAGCCACAACCGAGAGATCTTCTCAACTAGGCGGCCATCAAGAACGAATCCTTACCGTAACAAGACAGCAATATAGCAGGTGAGCTCCCTCTACCCCAATCCACGGTGCTTGGTTGGCTCGAGGCCCTTGAATCTCCCCCACTTCCGGTCGCCAGGCGCCTACAGCTCTGGAACGAGTATGTTCTTGATGGCCATGGACTGGATAAGTTCGTCGGCAAGGCTAGGTCTTGGCTTATTACTGTTAGCAGGGGATTTTAGCAGGCCCCAACACCAACCTGAGGTGGCACCGGAGGTGGCTACTCATGCTAGAGGCTGCTACTGGTGGATGGCGCCCTTATCCTGGGCGCCTCTCTCGTCGTCTTGCCTGGGCTTGGGGGCGTCTAGTCCAGTCTAGTCCACTGATACTGATAGTGGTGGATCACTCCCATCGTTGAACCTCCTCCTGTGGCCTCACCTTCTGCGGCACAAAACGCGTGAACTACACCTCGGTTTTGTGTCAAGTTTCTTCTCTAACCTATCTTTTTATGCAGCTGTGAAACTCACCTGAGGATCCATTCGAGTTTTGTCGCTACTTGTCGCATCGCAAATCGTCATCGTTGCATCTGTTCTGTTCCGTTATCCGGCCTCGAGTCCTTTCCGTGCCCCTCTCTCAATCCAGTCTGGGCTCTGCTCTGCTCTGCTGTGCATTACATCTACAAACACAACAGGCATCACCCGTCTATTCCATCCTCATCTGCCCCCTCGACTGAACAATTTGTTGCGCTTCGCTCCGACCAACCCTTCGATTTTATACCTAATTGCTCCTATTTTTCTCATATCCGATCGCAACAATGGCTCAGCCCGGTGTGCAATCATTGAAGGTTTGTTGAGCCACAGGTTACCTGACGCAATACCTGGTTGGTTGGCTGACCGCTGCTGCAGTGTGTGGTAACTGGTGATGGTGCTGTTGGAAAGGTACGTCGGACAACAAAGTGTCGCTTACCACGCGATGGCTATCACGACAAGAAGCTCCCGCTGACTGTGTATCTAGACCTGTCTACTCATTTCCTACACCACAAATGCATTCCCCGGCGAATACATTCCTACCGTCTTCGATAACTACTCAGCCAGTGTCATGGTAGATGGCAAGCCTATTAGCCTTGGCCTCTGGGATACTGCTGGTCAGGAGGATTACGACAGACTGCGACCCCTTTCATACCCTCAAACCGATGTCTTCCTGATCTGCTTCTCCATCGTCAGCCCTCCATCATTCGACAACGTTAAGGCAAAGGTAAACTGGGAGCTTCCCGCCACAACATGTCGACTCTGCTGACATCTCTAGTGGTACCCCGAGATCGATCATCATGCGCCCAACATTCCCATTATCCTTGTCGGAACCAAGCTCGATCTTCGAGAGGACGCATCCACCCTTGAGTCGCTCCGACAAAAGCGCATGGAGCCTGTATCATACGAGCAGGCGCTGACCTGCGCCAAGGAGATCAAGGCCTACAAGTATCTCGAGTGTTCCGCTTTGACCCAAAGAAACCTCAAGAGTGTTTTTGACGAGGCCATCCGGTAGGTTCCAATCCATCAACCTTTGTCCACTGCATCCTAACATCACACCAGAGCCGTTCTCAACCCTCGACCCACACCTTCAAAGCAAAAGAAGAACAAGTGCTCCATTCTGTAGATATCCATTTAATGAACGTTATCACCGCGCGTATGGCACACGCGCGTTTGAGTTTATCAACGAAAGCGTCTGGACGACGCGAAACGACATGAAGATTTCTGATGCTTAACAAGCACGGCATCTGGCGATAACAAGACGGCGGTCTTGACGAGATATCCCTGGGAAACGGTTAGGCTGGATTGAGCTGGGGCAATTGCATTTTTTTTTTCAGCGAGCCCGTTATCTGTCTGCTCCCTGGATCGATATCCACACGCAAACAATCATGCAAAAGGCAGCAACTGCATATGACGATGACTTTTATTTGCGAGGTGGTTCTTGAATGACTTTTGGGTTTTCTCTATCTGCAATTATGTGGGTTTCCAACCTTTGCTATTTTCTATTTTACTATCTCATGCTGTCATCTCCTCACGGAGTTTATACCGATTTTGCCAGTAATTCAAGAACCAGTCTGCATCCTGGACATTTGACTGTTGCTTTTTCACCTTTTGCTGTCATGGAATAGTGGTAGGGCGGAACCTTTGTTATGTGGCGCTGGATAACTTGCTCTTGATGTTGGTATTTTGGGAAGCCTGTTCCGCTTCTGACACTCACGTCTTGCCTTCTGAATTGCTACAATAGGCTGTTCTCATGAAGATTCTCTTGGTTGCGTATTCATAGGGTTAGCTGTAAGATTTCTAGGCCTTTATAGATTATACATCTGCTTCAGTTGAAGACGCACTCAGGCAGGTGGGTCAAAGAAAATCGAGACTTAGTTAAGGATGTCAAAGATTAGGATAGTCTACCCTAAGCTTTAGCCTAGGCATATCTATGTCATTTCGTAATATGCTTCTATGTCCTGGTCATTTTTCGAACCGCCTGCCAGGATGCAACTCATTCATTATAGTATACTGCCGGTCGTTTCTAAGGTTAAGCTCACTCTGTCATATGATAGCCTTAACTTTGAGCAGACGGACAATAATTCTCGGTGTAGTTGATTCCTCGTTAATTATCTACATTTGTGAGATTAATGATCCTTCCTGGGTATCTCTCACTGCCTCTCTAACTTGCAATTGCACAACTTTTGTGTATCCGACCCTAATATCATTCATTAAAGCGTACTGAGAAACCGTCGCTAAGCTGGCTCATATCATTTTGGGTTCTCTGACCAAGCCTTGGCCACATCCAAGGAATCCCGACTTATCGGTGATTACCAGGAATATGGGCACGTCGGCTGGGGTGAATGCCATCGGTGCCTGCTGAACGGGTATCAGCGTTGGCCCTGGCGTTCTCTTCCTTTTCCACTCTCTCGCGCTCGATACGCTTTGCGCGGTTCTCATTTAGTTTGACATTCTTCTCCTTGATCTTGTCCTGGCGCTTCTTTGTCTTTCCACCTCCGCCGGCGCTGTTCGACAGAAGTTAGTATAGCTCTGTAATACTCTGATATAGAAATTGGTGTTCATGCATGGGAATGTCGGTCGCAAGTCAAGCAAGACTGGCTGCGCAAGGGATTACACAGAACGCATTGGGCGGCTGTAGAGAATTGGGTGCAAGGTAAGGGTGACGCAGGTTGCTGAATAGCAAAAACAAGGAGAAACTCACGTTAACTCGACATTGATACGACGAGGGTAAGATGTGCCGTCCGAGAACTCGGAGTGGTGGAACTTATCGAGACATGTTCGCATATGCCAGACCTTGGCGAACTCGACAAATGCAATGCCACGGCAGGGCTTATCGTCCTTGGGATTACTCATGCAGCGAACTCCCACCGGATTCAAAGAGGCAAAATGGGCTCTGATGGTTTCGGCGGTGGCGGTGAAGGGCAAGTTGCCAACAAATACAATATGACGGTCCGCTTTGCCGTTGGTGTTGGCATCAGCATCAGCTGCATCCGCTTCTGCGCCAGCAGACTCATCGTTGACGGCGGCGGTGTCTGTTGCCTTGTTCTTCTTCTTCTTGTCCTTCTTGCTCTTCTTGGGTTCGTCCTTCGTTTCAGTATCAACACTGGCGTCTTTCTGCTGTGATTCTTCGGTCTTGTCCTTCTTGTCCTTCTTCTTCTTATCCTTCTTGGCAGAATTTTCAGTATCTACAGCGGCATCCGTAGGCTTGTCGTCGGCGCCAGCCATGGCAGTGTCTTCGGCTTCTTCAACATCGTCGTCTTGTTCAGGGAGGTCTTGGAGATCTTTGCGCTTGTCTTTGCGCTCCTTGCGCGATTCCTTCTTGAACTTCTTATCCCGCTTCTCCTTCTTGGCTTTCTTGACGTCGGCGCCGTCGTCCTCACGCTTGCGCTTCTTCGCAGGTGCCTCAGCATCAATAGAGACAACAGGCTTCTCGTCGACCTCGGTGGCCTCTCTTGCGCGCTTGCTCTTCATTATTGGTGGCTGTAGTTTGCGCTCGAGAATCGAATTGTAGAGAGATGTGGTATGCAGAATCTGCTGGAGCTAAGTCAGTCGCCTTGTGCCACGCCGCAAAGTGAAACGTGTGGCTTCAAAGAAGAAACAAACAATGGTTCGATGTAGCAAACTCACATGCAATCAAATGTTGGCGATTAAACTTTTGGATGAGAGGATGATAGGAATTTTTCAAGCCTAGCCACTGGGTAGCAGAAGAATTATCCCTGGGCGTAGGGTGTCAAAATAAAGTCGCCTTAAAACCGAATTGAATGGCGTCAAGTGTCTGAGCTATTTTAACTCCCAAAACCCACTTATTTTCTGATACCCTGATACCTGGAAAATGTTCCGAATTGACTAGGATTGTCTCGGAAATGTACCGCTGCGTTGATCTATGTGTACTGTACCAGTGTACCTACGGCACCTATTGCGCCGTTCAGGTGTCAGAAGAATTAGCCTGGATACCTGTGATTCGCAGTTGAGGCTGAGCTCGGGATTCAAGTGAGGAGGATTGATCTGCGCGTGGTATTGCAGAAAAAGTGAGAAATGAGGATTGAGGTAGCCTATCGGCAAAAACCTACAGCTCTGTACTTCCATGACCTCCACTCCATGAAGTAGATGTCTAGTCTAAATGACAGGGAAGCTTCACAGGGACAACGTGAGAAACCGAGTCCAGCAATAAGACGGATAAAAATCTCCCATGTCTTCACCATAATAAAATAAGAAGAAGATATGGTGTAACGTACCCAATCTCATCAATTGTTCTTTTTTGTTGTAGCGCCGTTAGCTCTGTGTCTCTGTGATGGTAACGTCCACTAGGTTGTCGGTCCAGGACTTGTTTCTTTTTCCACGTCTGACTGCCCAACCTTTCTTTTCTTTTTCTTATTCAGTTGAGTCACCTACCGCAGTTCTTCCTCGGCCGGAGTCTCACACATCCAACTGAATCCCTAGTCCTGCCAATGTCACACGTCTGCACATATGCAGGTAGCAATTGCCAGGCGTGTCCTCGGTCCATGGGAACGATCAAAGAAGTGATGGATGCCGCATTATGGCACCAGTGATTGACTGTTAGAATGTCTGCTGGTTTGCAAATCCAGATCCCGCACTGCAACGCTACGGCAGAACACCCTAGTGCTAGCTGCATCCGCAAGATGCAGATGATGCCGATGCTATGTGCTGTCTTGTCCTGTCTTGTCCTGCAGCAAGATGCTGTGCTGAGTCAACAGCGAATATGCGGTGGACGTCTATCAGCCGTTGTGCAACCAACATAGAGGCTCTCGGACCCATATGACATCCATATCTTGATCGAGCAGAGACCACCTGCAGCTTAGGGGCACTACACTACGCTTTTAGTGAGGTGGTGCATATTGACCCAGCTGAAAGGTCAAGGGTATTCGTATCCATATTCTGGCGTTTAAAATTTAAGAGCCAGACAGACCCTTGAAGCGGTAGCTCGGTTTTTTGACAGGCAATGACGATCTCGGAACGTGATTGACGCACGGACGAGTCAGTTAATCGAATGTTGTATTGATGGAAGCAAAGGGTCTATTAATCCTTGGTGGTGGAATTGTAACGGTCTCATGGTTTAACAAGCAAAAGCAATAAGGTCAAGAGTCTAAATAGATACCCACCCAGGCAGTCGATGCAAGACACGGCATCTTCATGGCAGCATCTTCCCTGCTTCCTACTGAACTGACAGACATCAGCCGCGTGGAGTGCTTCTGTTCCCTAGTTCCAGGCTCCTCGATTCTTCCTCCTCTAAAATGCAGATGCGATTGCGTTAATGTGGAGGTGCTAAAGAAAAAGCAAAGAAACAACCCTGTCTTCACAACACCCATGTTTCCCCCCGTCCCCCAATTGTTTAGAAGTTGCTTTGTTTATACTTACAAGACTGCTCTTCTTGTGTTTTATGTCGACATCGACAGGGATGTCTTTCCCGCAACATGACATTTCGCTGCAACCTCCCGTGCCTTGTCTCTGGTACGGTACTCTTTGACCTCTTGTTTCTTGTACTTCCAACCTCTAAACTGTCAAGTTCCTTTCTTACACCCCCGCCGAACCAGCTGAGCCCGTTCGGTGTCCAACCAGTGTTGATACCAGTAACATCCTGTCAAGGAAGAATATGAGCAGATGTCAGTCCCAACTGCAAAGAACAGTCACCGGCACGCGAGATGAGGCCTGCCGCGTATCAATAGATACCCGTCCCCGGCATGAATCTCTTCTTGCATATAGTATCCGACTTATTTGCTTCTTATACACCACGAGCTCTCCCGGAGTGGAAGCCCACCCGACTCTTCAGCTTTTTCTCTAATATTGTCCCCTTTCTCTTTATCCTTATATCTGCCATTTTCTACCTTCTTTCCCTTCTTCTCATCTAATGTTTTTATCCTTACTTGTAATTTGTCGTCGCTACTACCCTACGCTGAGTGCGCTGTTGTTGCTTTAAGCACTTACAAAAAGAAATTCGCAATTCAATTTCACAATGAAGATGGCGTGGGACTCAGAAATGGACCATGTCAGATCCTGGGTTTTGAAGGGAGATTATGATATTGAAACCTCTTTCGATCGTCCTGTTCACTGGAGCTCAACCATCGTAACCGGCCTCTCCGAAGCTATCTTGCCTCAGATCAAAGAGAATGATGATGACCTGCAAGCCCGGTTCTCTCAAAATACCGAGTCCATTGCGTTGACCACCCAAGATTCATCCCAGTTGCCATCACAGCAAAAGACTCTCGCTGTCACTGATGATGCGGAAGATCCTCTCATCCCAAATGAAGTCGAGATCCGCCACATCTATAACAACAGTCTCGCGACATGGCAAAACCTCGTCGATCAAAGTTTATCTCTACCACGAGGCACTTTCCCAGCTGGTCTCAGTCCTTCTATCATGCTACAGGATATACCTCCGCTGCCCGAATCCTTGCCGCCAAGCGGTGTCTTAGCTGGAAGCCCGTGTTTTTACTTAGGACCTGACCCGGAGCCGGGATCAGGGTCCGAACTTGATCTCCAGACTATCACAGGCCAGCCTAAATATTTCCGGCTTGCTTATCCATCTCCCATTGAATGCTGCATTTCATCGGACAGAAGCACATGTTATGGCAACCCGGCAGGCACAGCAGATGCACCTAATTCTCCTCAGGGGCTCGCAATTTTGACTCTCTGCTGGGGATATGTGTTTTCTCTACGGCAGCTGCAATCCCAAAACAAAAAAGTTCATTTTACCTCCTACATTCATCCGATTCCAATATGCGACGTTGGAGAACTTTCCCAAAATGACATTCTAGTTCAACTACCCAAAGAAGCATCTTGCCGCCTTGTTCAATGGCTCTGTGCGGTTTTGGCACCAAGTCCGGGATGGGCTGTTGACGGCATATACACGCCATGGGATGCACGATTCACAAGTGATGTGCGCTTCGTCATAGCTACGGAAGAGCAGGTCTCATTCGATTCTGATGCAGAACCTCCCACTCCGACTGAGGCCACTGACCTTCTCATTGAGTTCTGTGAACTATTTGGTATTGACCATCCAATCGGTTCCAGAAACCCAACTACATTGTCTCCCATCAAAGCTGCGTTTCTGGCAAGCCTCGCAATTCCATTCTATCGCATGGCAAAGCTGCAGCCACACCTACCCAGGCCATGGCTGAGGTCAGGGAAGACGACACCTTTAAATGCTGAACAAAAGGCCGATATTCATCGGTACACGGAAGATGCACGCTACTACATGACACTGAGCATGCACCCATATTCCCTTGGACCTGTTTTGTGGAGTATCTTCTGGCAACCAGACATCCAGTGCAACCTCGTTAGCCCATGGCTGGCAGGCATCGAAAATGTCCTCGAGCCGGCCTTGAATAGCTGTGACTTTGAGATGCTCATCAAGGTCTTTCTCTTAAGGCGTCCACGTGTTGCCATGTGGTGGCATGGTCTTTTTCTCCTTGGCAGCTCAAAGATTATGGACCTCATCCGTAGCTACCTCGCTACTCTTGATGAGGGATGTTCATACGATACACTGTCTCGTCCAGATATTGTTTCAGCAGCTTGGACTGGCGCACCGCAATCGTACCAGGACGACATTGCGTCTAATACTTACCAGGATCTTACAACATCTATCCCCAGAGCTGCTCTACTTCAACACCGCCATACCATGACCCTTCGCGATCCTTGGCCCCTTTTCTATGGTTGGCTTCCATTTGGATCAATACCCAAACACACTGTTGAGCCTGACCTATATCCTTGGTTAGAGCGAGGCCACCACCGCGAATATCGACATTGGACATGGTGGTCAAGAGACGATGCGAATTTCAAGCCTTCTACACATGCTGGCTATCGCAAAGAGACGAATCGGTTTGTATCAAGCGTTCCGGATAACCTTGATATCATTACTTCCAATTGTTCCGCACCTGTTCCTCCCATTAAGCTCGAGACTTCTCGCCGGGCTACCTTGCAGATGATTAGCCATAGCCTTGGGAATCTGGTTGGCGAGCGTAGTTTGAGCAATGTATACATTCCCCGATTGAAGCAGTCCCACCCCTGGCTGAAGGACTGGATACCGGTTTGAGGGCTATACGTATAACGGATATTAAGATTTGAAGGCATAAGAGATGAAAGGTTCTGGTCACTTTGTGCAAACTTTTAGACCATCCTAATACACGGTCACGACAGACGAATGAATGACACTGGTTGGTAGGGGTAAATTAGGAATTGGTTATATTTCGAATTAATTTGCGTATCATTCATGACTATATATCTCATTACCGGGTCTCTCCAAGCTTGAAAGCTTTCAGAACTCTTAACATGCGTAACTACCTATGGATGCTGGATACGTGAACTATGCAGCCAGCTCTGCCGGGCTGTGATGATACTATTTTGTATTGCCTGGCATCTCTTGAAGGCACCAACCTTCCAACTCCTGTGGCTCTTTTACTTCGTTCCCCTTCCAGAAAGTCTTTGTGTCATCATGCTCTGGACTGGCAGTTTTGGTATCGTTATCTTTGCGGCTATTCTTTCTAAGGAGAAAGATTCCTGCGATAACAGTTGAACAAATGACGACAATGCCACCCAAGACCCCCCCGATGATGGCACCTATTGGAGTGCTCTCAGAAGACTCGTTTGCTGAAGAACTGTTTGTAGTTTCACTGGAGGTACTTTCTGAGGTCTCGATAGTACTTGACGTTGTGACGCTTGTCATGGCTGATGATGTCTGTGTTTGGGATGTGGTCTTTTCGCTTGTTGTTGTTACATCTGTTGCTTCAAGTGGCGTGACGAGGTAGTTCTCGGTTGTTGCCTTGGCGCCGCAAGCAATGTAAGTATAAGTTTGGTCGACGCCGAAGGTGAGGAGGGCGAAGGAGCAGAAGGACTTGCGGTCACTGTTCGTTGATTAGCTTGGATAATTTTGAAATGTCTTCCCTCTGACATACCAAGTGAATGTAGTCAAGTCCGTATCAGTCATGCCACAGCCCTTTTCACATTCTCCATGATCTTTGCATGCTCCCGCAAGGCCACAATCTGAAGCCGTCAGGACGGTTGTTGGGCAGAAGCCTTATAGTCCGTTCCTTGTATCCACGCGGCAGTTGAACCCAGGATCGGCTGTTCTCTCCTTGTCCGGGTCGCCATTGAGATAGCCACATGTTGAGAGTTCTGTGCTAATGGCCGCCCGCGGTTCGAGATGGAGACTTGGTTGAGCTGCAAAGGGGTCTCTGGTCACGGAAGGAAATACCGCATGGAGAGCAAGGCCCAGTGAGGTATATGGTTGGGAAAGAACAAGTAAACAAGAGAGTTGCAGAGGCTTCATGATGTGCGTGGTTCACTCGTTCGTGGAAGAGTAGGTAAGTAAGAGACAACGGAGTTCTGTTGAAGACATCAAAGGGGTCATAGCCTCACCTTATTACTCTTCAATAACTTGAACCGGCGTAAAGAGCCTTACTATTTACATGGATATCTGTTACCGGAGACTTGGGGCGCATCTATTAAGGTTATAATTGGGCTATTCCTTGTTGCTGTTCATGGACGGTCTGAGGATTCCGCTCGACACAGAGTACCCAGTGGTATGCTTGTTCTCTCTGCCGTTGAATGATAGTATTTTAGCTCGTTCTTGTTTGACTTACACAGGCTCATGCTTCTGCTGTGACAAAACTCTTATCCCTTTGAGAACGGGACTCATTTTGGACACTTTTTAGCCCGTCTTCACTCAAGTCTTCTTAATAGAGACACCGACATCTTGTGCCTGTTGCTTGGTGATCATCTGTTGGTTGGTAGTTAAAGCGATATTAAGAACGACCAATATGTATATGCTAAGAATCATGGGAGTGATCAGGATTGGCAGCATCTCGTGCAATCCAGAATAAATACGACTTTGACTTTAGACATCAGTTAACTAATGCCTAGACTACATTATATTTTCTATGTAAACATTACCATAAATCCATTCCAAGGATATCTACTCAGCCTTACGGACTTCGATCATGTCATTTCTTCCTAGTTGGTCAATAACCAGGGTAGCCACCCAGAGACCGGGCGCTTAGACGAACCCAAAAATATCCATGGATACCATGGAGTGATTCCCTGTTCCGATTAGTGGACGTTGGTTTGGCTGTTGGTTGTCACTCATTCAGTGATTCAATTGTTGACCTTCATTTCTTTCCTTCTTTCATAATTGTTAATCCTTCACTCATTCAAATGTTTCGCAGAGCGATTGTAACGCCGCTGCTGGCAGCATTCTGCTTCTTGTTGATTGTCACAGGCTTATATCTTTCGCGCGAGCACTTAACTTGGCCGTCCAGTTCTTATATTCCTGTGGAGCCTGATAAGGTACAGCAGTCAAATGCTATTCCCACGTCTACCAAGACTGGGACGAGCACAGAGGTACCAACAAGAACTTCACCTAAACCAAGTCCAACTGCAACCGCTCCATCTCCTCCAACCATATCGAATGGTAACTATGTCAACCGTTCCTTGATGTTGCGGATAGTAACCTTGAATTAGGCACCATTCTATCAGCTGAACGTATCTCGCCTTACATCTCAGCTATACTAGACTCAAAATCAACTGTCCTACCAAGACTAAAGTGTCCTACTCTGAATGTTGAACGCTATAGCGTATTGCAATCGCAAGGGTCTCCACGACACGAGGACAACCAGGATCATAAGACCGATTACTTCTTTGCCCTCAACTTACGAAACTGCAAGGACATTCTTCCGCGGTTATTAGGAAGCATTGTCGAAGCAGCCCGCTTTCTAGGTATCGATCGCTGCGCTTTATCCATAGTTGAAGGGAACTCACCTGACGGAACCTCCGATATCCTCTCGGCTCTTGCTCCATTCTTCAAAGACCTAGGCCTGAGGTACTTCTACAGCAACTCAAAGATCAACCCAGCAAAAAGCGCGCGCATTCGCAAACTTGCCCAGCTGCGTAATCTAGCTCTTGAACCATTGGTTAAGAAGAAGGTTTTAGGTTCCGACGATACTACTGTTGTTTTTCTCAACGATGTGGCTGCCTGCGCAGAGGATATCCTAGAGCTCACTCTGCAAAAACGGAACTTGAACGCAGATATGACCTGTGGGATGGATTGGACCTACGCAGGCGAACATCCGACATTCTATGACGTGTGGATAGGTAGGACTATAAAAGGATATTCCTTTTTCAATGTTGGCTTGGATGGAAACTGGAACTCGGCCTGGAATCTCTTCCCAAACGATTTTGAGACCCGTTCGCGGTACGATGCTAAGAAGCCATTTCAAGTGTTTGCCTGTTGGAATGGTGCAATTACGATCACCGCTGCTCCTTTGCTATATGGCCTAAAGTTCAGAGATGTCCATGAGAAGGAGTGCGTACAGGGAGAGCCAACGTTGTTGTGCAAGGATCTCTGGCACAGAGGCTATAAGAAGATCGCAGTAGTACCGAGTGTGAATCTTGAATACTCTGACAAGAGGGCAGCGGATATTAAAAAGCTCAAAGGCTATGTGTCGGATATAGTTGAGGACCAGGAAGATGATGGTGAAATTCAATGGACATCCGAACCCCCTTCAGAGGTCAAATGTATGCCGACGTGGCAGAACCAGTTCTGGAGACCTTGGAACGAGACATTGTAATAGCTTTTGTATTCATAAAATTGTTAATGCTTTGAAAGAATAAGACCCAGGCCGTCACATTACAGTAACATCTTGATTCCAACCAACCTTAACATGCCTATCCAATACGAACTCAATGACTTTTACTCAAGCGGGATATGGAATTCTATACTAATTTAATGGGCTTTGCAATTTTCAAACACATATCTGGTCCGCTAGCCGCAACTTCTTCAATCTTATGGAACCTTACGACGAGATCCTCGAAAGCAGATTGTAACTCGAAGCCCTACCTCTGCCAACCGTCACTGTTGATAAAGTTGATTGTGTATCTTGTCGCATTCCCAAACAACTGACCCCTCAAGGTTATCGCTTGTGTTGAAGTACTTAAGTAACCGGTTTTTTCATCTATTGTATCTCTATATTCATATCACCCTACACATTGGTGGTGCGTTTTACAACACGCAGTTACTCAAAATGCGTTAAACTCAGGCTCTTATGCTGGAGTTAAATATAACAGTCTCAGTGCCTCATAGCGTCAAAATCAGCAAACTTGAATTCCATTCAACTGGACACGCAGATTACAAAAGGTGGTCATAGAGGACTCTCTTCATCCGAAGTTCTGTTATGTCCGTGACGCGTGTAACAACAGCCAAAGAACCCTCTACTTAATCCGTAAACTTCCCATCCCACTCTACATTCTGGAGCGGTATAGGTCGCCGAAAGCCACCATGCATCTTCTCTCTCAATGGTATAAAGCCAGTTTTGCACGACATCGCTTTGGCGCTGCTCTAAACGGGTATATCGTGTAGCAGAAACACATCTTCTAAAGTTTAATATACTGAAAAGAAGTATCCTAAGGGCTAACCTAAAGTTACACAAGATCAACAAGTTATTCCATCTCTTATGCCTAGAGCAATCCTCGGTTGGAGATCTCAGCGTACAAGTCCGACTATGAAAACATTTGTTCCTCCTTGAACGCCTTGGTTATTCCCCTAATCGTGATATCCCTCAAAGCAAAAATTCATAATCCTTCCATGCACCTGGTCATATCGCTTAGTTGCGCTCACCTCGGAGGTGGCGGGCGAGCTGGATGTCCTTGGACTGGATAGTGACACGCTTGGCGTAGATGACAAAAAAAAAAAAAAACTCGGCGGGAGCAGCATCCTCAGTAGCGGCGGCAGCTGGGAGGACGAGTGTGAGGGCGGGAGCTGGGGGCGCTGGGGGCGCTGGAGGGGCGGGCTGGGGGAGTCGCGGCCTCCCAGGCGAAGTTGCCCCGGGGGGCCTGCCCATGCTGGGCACGGACAAAATTCACCTCCACACGGAGGGCTTCGGCCTCGCGGCGGGCCTCCTCACGCTGGGACTCAGCTGCCACAAGCGCCAGGCGCTTGCGGCAGTGAGCCACCAGGTGGTCCCCGCGACGACACTATTTATATGTTAGAGAGAGTATATAATAAAGGAGAAGAACTTACATAGCGGCACGTCTAGCCGCCGGAACCATCACCACCGCCACCACCGCCACCACTAATACCGGGAACACCACCGGGGACAACCCCGCCATAGTATTGTACAACAGACATTGCATATTGGACCTATAAAAGATCAACTGGGACTTGCCCAGTGGCAATTCAAGCCACGGTCCTCTCTATCATGGCCACCACCTACTCGGCGGGAGCAGGAGCAGCAGTAGGCGCGGGGAGGACAGGCGTGGGGAGCGGGAGCTGGGACTGCCGGGGGCTCCCAGGGAAAGTTGCCCTGGGGGGCCTGCCCAAGCTGGGCATGGAAAAAGTTCACCTCCACACGGAGGTTTTCGACCTTGCGACGCGCCTCCTCGACCTACAGGCGCTTTTGGCAGTTGAGGGCCACATGGCCCTGACGCCAACACTATGTATATGTTAGAGGGAGTATATAGGCAGGTAATAAAGGAGAGGAACTTACGTAGCGGCACGTCTGGCCGCCGCCATCACCAGCACCGCCATAGTGTTGAACAACAGACATCTAGATGGATATTAGCATATTGGACATACAAAGGCTCAACTGGGACTTACCTAGTGGCACTCCGAGCCACGGCCACCCTTGCGGCCATTGCCTATCTTGTTAGTATCGTAGTTATGTTGATTCTGGGTAGAAATACTTACCGCGACCACGGCCGGCGCCGGCACCTCAACAGCTCTCCAGTGTCCCGGAATTTTGGACACGAAGCCCGGAGGTGGCTGTTGCTTCGGTACTGGTTGATGTTAGATATAATATATAAATACTCAAATGCACATACCCAATTACATTGCGGCACACAGATAAAGTGAAAGCTTGCACCCTTTATAGTGACTTCGTTGATAGGAGGGAAGGAATAGGAGTTGTGTAGTGTTGAGATGTTTCGCGAAAGCAAAGGTACGCGGAGAGAAGAAAGGGTGCCGCGCAGCTTTTGTTTTATTTTTTGTTTTTTTGGGCAAATGTTTGTCAGTGTCAAGCACGGCTCCAACCTGATGCCCCTGCCTGGCATCGACCCCTTAAACTTGATACCTAGGTAGGTACACAAAAACACAACACAACACACATAATCACTCCTGTACATCCAAATGTGCTTCCCATTAAGTTCGAACTACAGATGGAAGATACCGTCAAACATAGCCACTCGAAATCTTAGAAGCTAATCACCTTGTTCGACTCATACCGATCGACTATCACTGGTTAATAACTTTAGTGATCAAGCTTCTACGTCAACATATATGCTTAGAAACCCTCATTCACAACAGTCAGCTTCTAATCAACGATCACCTTGATTCAGCCGATACAAACAAGGCCTTCTCTCCATTCATTTGTTTAGAGCTTTGTCAATCAGAAGATTTCTTTCTCGTGCCAGACTATCGCTATGAGAGGATACATCAAGAGGCCGAGTTTTATTATCTGTAAGAGCTTCTTCAGTCATTTTCCCGCGAACCTTCATCGACAGGACTTACCTTCGAATATCACTTCAAACTTCAACCACGGGACTATAGTTATGCACGAATATTCAATCTGGAGACTCTACAGTCATGTCCTATACCACGTCGATTTGAAGGTCGTCTCTTTCTTTCTTCCTGTCATTTATTGCCCATTGAGAACCACATCAACAGGAGATCACGCTTCGCTTCATCAAACACAAGAACTTTTCGTCAACTGTCGCTTCAGAAAAACAATTTCACTGGGTCAAGCTTCATAAAAAAACTTCTGGACAGTCATGCCTCGTCAAAAGACCTCTGAACAGTCAGCTCATTACATCAAGCTATTCACTCTTCTCTCTTACCTCTTGAGAGCATTACGATGTTGAGATTCAGCTTTGCGGAAAAGAAAATTGTTTCTACTTTACAGCCATCTCCATCAAAAGTCAAGCTTCTTCTAAATGATGCCCAGCGATAGCTATCTCCTGTTTGATGGTGTTCTGAAGACAGCCCCCCCTCAGCTAACAAGTCACAGGTACCCCTTTACCTCCCCAGGAGAGCCTTCATCTTCAAAGCTTCCATTTGAGAATCCCAGATCTTCCATCACGGGATCGCTCCCATCACCGCGTATTGCATAATCTCTCAGTCAAGCTCCCTCGATAGTGTTCTTCTCGACATTCATCTTGACTTGTGGACCGATGACCTTTGGAACTACAACTGTCTCGAGAATACAAGTCTTAACGATACATCACAATGGGAACGCTCACTGGTCTCAAACAATCACAACCACTATACATACTCAAGTGTGAAGGTATGAAAAACATGGTCGAAGAGTCGTTGTCACCTTGGGGAGGATTGTGTATGGACTTGGAGGCAACATAAGGCAAGTCTTCAACTTTCATACAAGGATTTCTACTAATTCTTTGCAGACTCTCCAGACTCAATTTATCATGTTGATAATTGGTTGCAACGAAAACTGTGTCATCAAACCCGCCTTGATATCAGCTGTTTACGCATCTAGTTATACTACCGATATTATGTCTCTATCTCTCAAAGAAGGATAGTTCAAGCATTGATATCACCAAACAACAGTTTTGGGTAGTATCATGGAGCAGTATATAAGCCAAGTCCTGAAACATGGTTGGTTCTTTATACTTCACCAATCGCGTATCCACAGACAGCAAGCATACGAGTCGTCACCTCCAGTTCAAAAAGAAAACCATACAAAAAAGTCCCGAAGAGGCAAGTCATGCGAGAGAGAAATATGAGGAACACTTGATTAACTTTTCACAGGATTACGGGTCTCACTCCGATCATTCTATGTTCGTACTACATCAAGAAGCTCTCGATGTCAATGGTACTGTTGGCACAATCCCAACTCCCACCATAATAAACATGGTCCTTCAGTTCATCTGGAGAACGGGAATCGATGTCCAGCAACAGCAACACCACCTCCCTGCAGTAGCCAGACAGGTCAATAAGGTCACCAAACGGACGAGTCACCTTCAACCATAAAAGCCCTCCGCAGGTCCATCGATGTCCACCGCGTTTGAGGCATACATCTCAACATTATTGTTCTTACCTTTATCAAACTCGACAGGAATTGTCCTTTCCATCTGCCGTTCCCAACCAAACAGGTAAGACAATCTATTTTCACAGACGACACACCTAACATGTCGCAGGCTTGGCAGAAACTTGACTCGACCACATCAAGCAAGGATTCTTTTGCGATCCCCCTACCAGCCAACAACCGCAAGCGATCAGGCGAGCCCCCTATGGAAGCTCTCCAGGCCAAGCGACCCGATCGAACGGAGACTGGCACCGCCTTACTCTCAAAAGGCCAGCTCGGCAGAATCTACCAACAATTGATTTCCAATAAGAAGCTCACCGCTGACGCACTTCGTTTCGTCGGTACGAAGATCAGGCGAGTCCCCCATGAAAGCTCCCCCAGCCAAGCGCTCTGACCGAACAGAAACTGGCACTGAGAAGCGCCAGGACAAAATCTACCAACACCTGGCGCCTGTTCCTGCCCTCAGTCAAGTCTTCAGCAGCGCCTCGGTTCAGTCTTCTCCAACAACAGCTTGCCATTCTTCCCTCTGTCAGGTCTCTTGCCCGACAGCAGCCTCCTGCATGCTGAATATCATCTCTACCCGCTGGTCGGTCTTCTTCAACAGCGCGTCTACGAGAGATGACCAGCAACTCAGCGCATCGGCACATAAACAACATGCAGCTGGTTCGTTCGACTCAGCCAGAAGTGTACATACCACCGCCAGGTTACTTGCAGGCGCTTTCTGAGGCAGAAGATCATCTCTCTCAGCACCCATCAGTAAAAGCCTATGCAGCCGGGGCAGCCGGGGCAGCCGGGGCAGCCGGGAGCGCGTTGAGCACCGCCTGGACAAAGTGATCAATACTCATCCACTCGTGAAGGACATACGAATCGGACTGCAAGGAGCAACCGGCAGCAGCAGCAACGGCGCATCCTCATCCGAAGGACTCTGGTTTTACAAGTTCTTTGAACTGGATTTCAGAGATCTTAAGGTGAGCGGTGCCTATGTACGGTTTCATGGGGGCTTTATGCCTTATGGTTAACCAGCAGCACCAGCAGCAACGGCGCATCCTCCCACGCGGCCTGACACACGGCTTTGTGCCTTATGGTCAGCTATATGACTTAGTTTTCGCAACGCTACTAAGGTAACGCTGCCAAGCAAGCACTGGCGACACGCAACCGGATGAAGCGATCGGCCAACATTCTTGCTGGCAAACCTGTTGTGCCTATCACAGGGTGATCTCTCTATGCGAAGTCTGCTGGAGGGAGTTCCTTGTAGGATGGTAGAATGCAAGTGGCGATGGGGTGGACGAGTTTAGGGAAGTCAAGGAGGTCAAGGACATGTGTGAGATGTGTAAGATGGATGAGGTGTATGGGGTGACAGATGACAGAAACAGAAGGGCAGAGGAACACAAGGGCAGAAGGGCAACGAATTACGACAACTGACTAGATGAGAAGGCATCGGCAACAACACCATCATCAAGAACGCCGTTATGGACTCAGCTACAGCAATGACGACAGCAGGAACAGACGTTTACGATCCGGAGCAGAAAGTTCTTTGCTGTTATTACTGGAGCACGCATATGCTTCCTGGCCCCTTGCAACGGCTCCCACTTCCCTTATTCACCTGCAGCATCGACAGAAAAAGGTCAGAATGACCCTTCTCGATAAGATCCTATCATGCATAAACATTTATTACTCCAGTGGGATCAAATGCAAATGAGACTGGTCTGATACTCGAAAGACCTATGAGTACGTATCGACACATAACCTCCGAAAGTACAACAGAGTCTATGTCGAGGCCTTTTCTGTTTAAAGACAGATTTCATCAACGGCAGAATCGTACATTACAACCGTGACATTTCAAAGTGGCCTTCTCTGCAAAGCTTTATCAGAAGCAAAGGACCTTCGTTGTATTACTACCCATACAACGATAGATGTCACTAACGGCAGAACTATGCAGCTGGTTTAATTAACTTCGCCAGAAGTACATGTACCGTCGCCGGGTTACTTACAGGCACTTAAGATAAAAGGAACTATTAGTAAAAGCCAGCTCTCAAGGGATATACGAGAGTTCGAAGGCAGTTCATAGAACTCTCCAAAGGAGAAGAAGGTCACCGATCCAATGGTCGGACTCCTTGATTATTGGCCGATTCCGCTCCGGACTGTCTTGCGAACTAGAAATCATTCTGAAGTAGTATTCTACACAAAACTTTATCAGAAGCAAAAGATCTCCGCTGTATCGGTATTCATATAACAACAGATATCGTCAACGGCAAAATAGTTCATCCCCTATCATCCAATAGACTCCCGAGTTATTGGCCCTTTCTGCTACAGACCGTCTTTCCCATCAGCTACTGGTCGAATTTGGAAAATTTCGTCATGTCCAACATCCTAGTCACTCTCGCCACCTTGCTATGTTGTACCCGGTCTGTTGAACTGAATAACCTGGCGGGCTGATGAGCAGACTGTCTCGAGTGATCATGGGTGCAATTTCATTCCTTCGAAGTGCGCCCCAGAGCACTTCACCAGAAAGCGCATCTAATGTGGTTAGCCCTATGGAGTTGGCAGTTGTGCCCTCTTCTAAGACCCAATTGGAGGAGGAAGATATAATCCAATGATTACGCCCACCAACAACAAATCCCACTACGTTTCAAACGTCAGCTCCCCCAAGATATTTTGTTAGACAATGATGACCAGGTCAAGACTGAGCCTCCTGGATGGAGAATTGTGCTTGGTCAATACCCAATGCTCAGCTTGACCACTGTCAAAAAGGAGGATTACCACTCGCTTCGAGTTAGCAATCGAAGGTCAACCACAAACAATACATTTGTATCTCAACCTGCTTTGAACTCTCCTCCGTCTGCATCACTCTGCTTCTTTTTCTAATTCTCTTCGTCTCTCGAACTCTTCTTTCACCTTCGCAGATTGAGGAGCTTCGAAGAACATTGAACTCTCCGAAATCCTTGATGAATGCAACCATAGAAAGAAAGCCTTCTCGCAGCCAAATGAGATTCGCCCCTCACTATACTCAAGAATTAGAAAATGTCAATTCTCTTCGTGCCTGGGTGAAAGCTAGTTTCTGCTTAACAAGTCACCGTGGCAGACTACCCATCTGTTAGGATGTCAGAAGAATCAGCCGCCACAAGCATAAGAGATGAAATAATTTGGTTACCTTATGCAAACTTAGATCAGTTCTTAGATTATTTTATTTTTAACAGCCTAAGCCTTAGAGGATAGTTTCTTTGATGCTCCACCTCCTGCGAGTTGGATTTAGGTTGACTTATCCGTAAGTACCATAATGGAGGTGCGGGAAAGAGTGAAAGGATATCCACTATGTCGTCTCCGTGATTATTCCGATAGGGCAGGGTAATCAAGATGTGGCGTCGAATGCAGGGGTACCTAGTTATCAATTAAACTGGGGTCGTTGGGAGGTATAAAAGGAAGACGGTCCCCTCCGTTGGAACCTGTGGTTGTTCTAATCAGCATCCATGGGAAGGGAGTTGATCCCGTATACTACATATACTAAAATCACCAGCATTTATTCCAACGAACAGAGCCCCCCTAGCTCAATGGTTAGAGCGTTCAGTATCGTCGTGCGCCGCCATCTCTCAAAAGGTGTTCGGCAAGCGCGATCTGAAAGATCCGGGTTCAACTTCCGGGGGGGGGGCATCCTTTTTTTGCTGTTTGGAACAATGGGTCAAAATGCATATGGGGTTTCATGTGTTTTTGCAGTAAGGGGCATGTAGTGAATAACAGAAGTGGTTTCGCGCTGGTTAGGCAGAGTATGTCGAAAGCTTCGAAGTGAAGATCTATGAAATGGCAGTCGACCGACCATCCTACGAACGAAGCCGTGTCATCTCAAGATAGTAGTAGAATGTTAGCCCTCGCAACTATGGTCAAGGCCGCTGGCGAGCGAGGTTGCTTATCCCTATTCATGCGACGAAACGATCAAGTGAGAAGCTTGGACATGCCTTGGTCCGGACAAGACCGTCACTTCCCGACCTCAGTTCAGCAATTTCTCACGGGTAAATGGTCAACTACGGGTGCTCGTAATAATCGCCTAAAAGCTAAAAAGGGGTTCACCATACTGTCCACCATCGCAACGTCTTGAGGAGCCGGTAGCTTTCCCATCTCCTTCAGCGGCAGGTGCTCTTAGCTCGGGCCTATGTCAGCAGGGGCATCAGCATCGAAAGCTTCTTCCTGGGAAGTCGCTCAATTGCACAACCTAAAGCGGCACCAGCCGAAGAACAGACAGTACATGCTGCCCTTCATTCCAGCGTAAGAAGTTGGGGTGATCAAGTTTAGATAATGGGACAACGAGGGCAACAGGCTGTTCTTCCCTTATCGTACTTGTCAATGAGCAGTCAGACCGATGTAAACTAGGCAGAAGCATCCACATCTTGGTTCACTAAAAGAATATGTGCCAAGGGCCAGAGATCGTTGATGCTATGCAGCTGTTTGGTGAGGGTCAGGAACGGGTCCATAAAGGGGTACGCTATCAAAGTGCAACTGCCCAAGCTAAATTTCGATGTCAGGGATAGTGTTTAACATCTTACCCAAGTCTTTGTTTATGTACGAGACCACAAAGGGTCAGTCGTACACCCATATCAAGGACATCCACGTAATAATTAAATGCAGAATGTATGGGTAAGGTTAAATCGTTATCATATATATACCGCCCCTTTAAGGACATAGAGGTCATATGCGAAGAGTAGCTACTAGTCTAGTATGAGGCACGGTTGTGCACATCCAATCACCTCAACCCTTAACCAGCCAAGTGAATGAAGACTGGTATTTTTGCTTCTGCATAAGCCTTGTAGAGTTCGTGAGCTTTTGAATGTAAGAGCAAGGCTTAAAGAACCTGGAGATATCACTATAGCGAACAACAGGCAACAGGCTCGCCAGGGCTACATCAAGTGGTTTCAATGAATACATATAACTATCTGAATTCTATCCACTGATCTTTGGCTTCAAGTTCAAAAAGAAACATCATCCTCCGTCTTCAGACTAGCATCCCCTGTTATTACATATGAGGGAGTTGGTGGTGGTAAGCGCTCTGAGGAAATTGTTGGTGGTAGTTGGCGTTTGACATGTACTGAGGTGGGTTGAAGGCGTGATTATTGTATCCTTGCTGGAAGTTTCCTCGGAAAGAGTGAATGTTTGAGTTGCCTCTCCAGGGCGTAGCTGCGTTCCCTCTTCGTGGTTGACCATAGTCTCGTGAATAATTCGTCTGCCCGTTGTTGAAGTGAGAACCTTGATTGTAGAAATCTTTCCCAGGGACCTGCTGGTGGTAGCTTGCCGTTCTGTTTTCCGAGTCGTTATGGTGAGTTCCCCCTCGACCATTTCCTTCTCGACCACCTTCTCGACCACCTTCTCGACCGCCTCCTCGCCCTCCTCGACCTCCTCCACGTCTCCAACGGTAGGGTCGACGAGGACCCCTTGGTTTCCTGTCGACTGAAAACTCAATCCTTTTTAACGGATTCGTCACCATTATATTGTCCGCAATACCATTCTTCTCAAGTTCCGCAGCTGATGTTGTAGATAGCTGGAAAACATTTTGAAGGTCCTGAATTCCTCTCGTTTCCTTAACCCATGTGCGTACGTATCTCCCGTCATTATCATAGTCGAACGCTTGTTTCACAGGATTGAACTGTCTTGCTTGTCCCCGGGGGTCATTGCCGACGCCAGCGACGTATTGCTTTCGTAACGTTAGTTGTTGAACAGCCTTCGGTTAAGGAGGGACAATGATATGTAAATATTGAAATGGGGGTAAGGAAATGTAAATACTAACCCAATTCGACCAGTTACTCGAAACGTCGTAGTCCACGAGGGTTTGCTCGTACCATTCCGCCATTAGCCTCCAATCCAGGCTTAAATGTTTCGCTGCGAACGAAGCGACGTTCTGGCGTGCTCTATTGGATGTATATCCTGTCAAAAGGAGTTCCCTTTGAGAGGCATCTATCAACCCCATGCCTGTATCGCCTCGAAGGAGTCTGTCGATGATCTGGGCGACTTCGTCTGGTGGAGGATCCTGGTCCTTGGCAGCCTTCTCCTTGTTGGCCGTTTTCCATTCTTGAGAATAATTCCCTTTTCCTTTAAAGCCATGGATTGAAAAAAGTTTGGCTCCGAATTTCATAGTACAGAGCCTCATATAGTCCCGCCATAGAAGCTCGAATCTGACGGCCCTGGTGCCCTCGTTCTCACCCCCACCAAAACCCATAGCTTGAGAATAGTTTTGCTCTTGACCATTTTCAAACTTGACAAGTTCCTCGTGGATTGAACGGGCAGACATGCATCCCATGGCCAAGAAAGCTGCGAGCTTAGTACTGTAATCAAGCCCGAGTAAACCATTGCGGGTTTCCTGATAAGTAGTCATCGCACCTGACTTGATAAGATGATAGAGACGCTCCCAAGCAGGGGTTTCACCTCCCTTGAACGGATGGGCAGACTTGGCGCCTTCAGGTAAAGGGGGAGGGTCAGACAAAATTTGTTTGACGGGTTCTACAAGTCGTCGTTCAAACTCGTCGTAGTTGTCTGGAATTTGGAAAGGGGATTGCTGAGGTAAAGCCCAGGAAGGGAAGGAAGGTAATGATCCGACCTGCGGACGAGGTACAGTGGGACGAGGACGCTCTCGGAGAGGTTCTTGTGTTTTGCGGTAAGTGGTAAAGACATCTGGAAGTTCTTTGGGATTACTCAAGCCAGTGTCGCGGTCATCAATGAAGTACTTTTCATCCTGCCAGAGCTTAAAGTTGATGCCCTTCTCAGAGCATACCGACGCTGCGGCATTCTGGTCGTCCACCTCCTCTTTCGACGGCTCCTCAGTCATCCAAACAGTATCGATGGACTGGTTGTTGTCATGCAACGACTTGATCAAATGATTCAGAACATCATCGAACTTTCCGATTCGAACCAACATGCCACTGTTGATCTTCTCGAGATTTTGTTTCAGATCCCAGATGCATTCAGCCTGGAACTTGGCTCGAATCGGACCACATCTCCAGAAGCGACCGACCTGGCTTCGAGCTTCTGGATAAGGAGACTTTTGTCCCTCAGCAACGAAGCCCGAGGTCTCGATTTGGTGGGGAGGAAGGATGTAGATGGGGAGGAGGTGAGTGAAGCCATGGTCAGAAGTGGCCAGGTGGTGGAGGATGGGGTTGTCGATGGTTCTCAGGTCGCGTCGAAGCAAGTAGACGAGTAGTTTATTCCCGGCCATGATGAAAGCCTGCAGATGGTGTAATTCTCGTGGAGTGTTTTTGGTTATGCCTTCAGGGTCCTTGTTTCCGAACCCGAAGAGCTGAATTTGTAGAAGGGGGGACACGGATGTCAGATCTTAAATGCCAGTTCAGATCTGAAATGACTGGGACAAGGGTTCAGTAAGGCCACTAAGTATTTTCCTTTGCAGGCCTGCGTCTGAGTAGGTAGTGGGAGCCAGTATTGGAGTCGTTTGGTGGGTTCTCGACGAGGGTCTAAGCGCTTTGGATATATAGTAACAATGAGATTCGAACTGAACTAAGATAAAGTAAAAGAAACTTCTCAAACAAAATGAGTCTGGTAACTCGAGAGAGAAGAGGCTCGGCGAAAGAGACAGAGCGTCAACTTGTAGTAGTATTGGTAGGTGACAAAGCTAAAGACGTTGGATGGATCTGGGAATTTTCAGGATATCTTTTTGTTAATAAACGGTTCGACAGACTACCGTGGCTTAGCCAAGCTTAGCTAACAGAACCGAGTTCAACGGTTCCTGGCCAGAGGATAATGTGAAGCGAGGGAACGTCGTCTCGATGATAATTTAGCAACAGGGGTGGCTATATCGAGACGAGACCCTTGAGGATGGGAGGCTAGCGTGGTGTGGTGACGATAGTCCGATAGTGGATACTTTATTGAGTGATGATGGCATGAAAGACCCCTAATTTATGGGATCGAAGTAGTTTGGTCCCGTTGTCGTTGAGGCTTTGAGAGGATGACTGCAGCTGAGACAAGACAACAGAAACAAAAGACGGCATACAAAGGTTGAGTAGAGTCGAAAGGTCTAGATCAACCAACCGCAGGAGAGGAATAAGGATGTGTAACAGGAAAGGAAAATTAAATGATGACGATTTGATCAAGGGGACCTGCAGATTCAGATGCAGTGATCGGTGCGCTAACTCCGATTCTTCATGAACGATGCCGGTATATCTTGTAGTTCGATGGCATGAGTTGAGAGATATGTAACAACAGATAGACGATGTATGGAAATAAAACAAAAAGCAAGTATAGTACGCAATTAAGAGTTACAAGGAGAGTTACAAAGAGAAAAGAAGGATAAATAGTGAACGCATTCTCATTTGGATGAACCCTGATCGGCCCGGAGGCGGTTTTAGTCTACGGAGCACCTAGAATAAAAATGAAGAAGAAAAAAAATGCTGTTCTTGTTGTCGACTTCCTGCGATAATGGCGATTTCCGTGCCTGGAACGGACAACTTAGATCGGACCAGACACGGACGGGAGCGCTACTACAGGGGGTGTGGATCGGGGATGGCAGGGACCCTTGAAGCTGATGCTCTCGGAGTTCTCCCCAATTGAAAGTTACAGTCCAATGTAAGTATGAGGATCGTTCGTGAATATCCTTTTTACAGTAGTTAGTCCCTACTAGACTTAATTTGCAGGCGACCACTTGAATAACTTCTAGAATCTAAGGCTGGAGCCTTGACATGGGCTTCCTTAATTAGAACGTCAATCATGTCTACATTTATAACTGCCAAACTGCCACGCTTCTCTAGTTGTCACAAACGGTCGCTGTTGAACCGCCTCACTCTTAGTTCTCTCCTCTACTCAACTGTACAATGCAGTAAGTCCCCCGTCGGTACGACACGATCTGATGAACAGTGAGGTACGATGCGGTTGCACGGCTATCGACATGCCCATCGCCATAGTCATCGCTTAAAACGTACCGGGGCGTGTAACGAGTTCAAAAGCCTCGTGAGAATGGACCCATCAGGTTCCTGCCTCGTCGTCGATTTCTATCCTTTTCTTTTGTAGCCTCTTGATGACCAAACTTTTGAGGCTTGACAGTGATCGAGACATCTGGGCTTGGCAGGGTCCAATCAATGGATGACATCACCACCTTGAGAGGCGACACCACGAGGTAGTAAAATAGACGGCATCTAGACTCTTGCAGCTCGGCGCTATTTTGACCTCTATTTTCTGATTTAAACCGAGTTGGTTTTCAAGGCCATCGTAAGAACTTGACTGTCAATTGCAGACACTAAAAGGCTGACCATTATGTGATCTGCGAGCAGGCTGCCCCGTTTCGGCTCCATCCCATGTCAGGGACTCACAAGTGGCCTGATAATTATTTCCTTTCTTTTTTCAGCATGGGAAACAGCCTTTCCTCCATCCTGGTCTCGATATCCGCTCAGAATGCGGTGCTGAAGATCGGAGAAAAGGTACCAAACGACAAGGGCCTGATTCAACGGCATTTGCCGCGCGGAAATGTCAAAATGCAACTATCGTGAGGGTGTTGTTATTAATCATCATAGCCCACAGACTACCAGTACGTAGCTTCTGCATGGATCCGTCTAGACCTTCAGTCTACATGCATGTCTCATGCCTCAACGCCTTGTGAATAATTGATTGCAGAAAGCTCCGGCATACTGTACATAGCGCGATTGCTAAAAGAGTTGACCAAAGAGCAGATCACAGTTTGCGTAGCATTGGTCTAGACCGGGTTCATTGTAAGACCATAATCGAGGCACGGGAATAATAATCGGTGGCATTGTAGCCAAGTACTGTAAGTAAGTTCTTTTCCTGTCTCGAATCGTCGCTTTGAAACAATATCTCGATATAGTGCGCAACAATGACGAACTACGACCGTTGTGGTTTGTTTAAACGTGCAGATATCAATCGGTAGGCCGCATCTCCGATGTGCTCTAAGTCGAGTGTCGTCATGGTCAGGATGCTCAGGAACAGGACAATCTCTAGTTAAAGGATCACCCAGTGAGGTCATTGCAAGGTGAAATGAAATCAGAGTTCATCTAGACCCAAGTTTCCTCCGAACTTCAGATCTGGAGATATTTTCGATCTTCTAAATGGAGTTTTAGTATGGGAGAATCTTGATTGGCATCAGTGTTGACATCATTCGCAATTGAACACTTTAAACGCGTCTAAATCTTAACATTGACCTACCCTGCACAACATTCGATCTCGACTTCTTACATCCTTCACGATTCGCAAATGTTTTTAACGACGTATGATCAAGTTTGATCTAATCAAATCGCTCCGTCTTCGTCATGTAAGAGAGCATAACTCCTGATGCAATGACACACGCCACAATGCGTCAGGGCCTCAAACTTCATCAAGGATAAAGCTGACGTAGAGGGCATGTTATCATCATGTCTCACCTGAATGTACAGTTAAGGTTGAAAGGTGAGTAGATGGTGAATCGTATGCTTGGCGTGGAAAGGTGCCTTCTATTGCTGCAAACATCATCATTGAAGATTACATTGTTGCTTGCCATGCACTACCACATAAAACTATGAAATGTTCACAGCCATCTGAAAATGTCTGGTGTACAATCGCCGCCCACTTGTGTTCGTCATAACTATCTTGGATCGAGATTCGCAATTGAACAAATGTTGGCTGCCACCAGGTTCATTTATTTCTCCTCATTAAAATTATTGGAGATTTGACAGATGCATATTTCGTCATTGAAGCTATATACATTGATTCCATTCAACGCTCCTAGTACTCTACTATTGTAGAACCTTTGCTACCCTTCACTGGCCGATATTGAAACAACAAGCATCTAAAATATTATCCTCGGTCGGAAGGTGTCGGATTCTATCGTATATCCGCCTGTTTCCGAAGATATAGTAGAGCGTGGGGGGGAACCGACCCCAGATTGGATTCTGGGGTAGACTGTCTGTAGAAATTGGGGAACCAAAAGAGGCTCAACTCAAACAGTGAAAAAATGGAAGGTTGCAATATTGTACTATTGATAATTGAATAACTTGTATTCAGAATTCTATGGAATTAACCCTTGCTATTATTTTCCGCCACCAGGTAGAATGTATTGGACTTCTTGTGCTAGTTTAAAACAATACAGATGCTATAAAACGTATCAATTCATCAATTCTTCTGTCGGTGAAGGTGAAGCCAAAAGACAATTCAACCTCTGGATTGGCCAAATGACCAAAGCTGCAGATAGAAAGATCACACTGTATTTACTGTATCAGGAGTGGGATTTCAGGCAGCCCCTACAGTGCAATTGTAATCTTGACACGATCCTCAAAATCATGTTAGCCGAGGTGCTCTACGGTAAGCGACGGCCCATGATGAGCCGAGATACTGGATATGAATGGCTATCAAGCTTCTCCAAGATAAAGGCATTGTTTTCTTTTTCTTTCCCTTCTTTGCATCGTGATACCCCCGTCAACATTCCTCCTCTCCCTTCTCAATTGACCTCGTCTTTTCTTCTTCCTGGTTCAGTAAGAAGAAGACAAGTCAATACCAGACATCTCCCCAACATCAACTATGTCTGCCGTTAGCCGGACCCTTCGAACGGCCACCAAGCAGCTGCGCTTCCAATCTCCCCGGGGTCTTCGCGTCGCTGCCCCTCTTGTGGCCCGCTCAGCTTTCGGCACCGCTCGCTCTTCGCTTTCTGGCGCTGCCTTTTCAACATCCGCCGCTACACGTTCAGGAGCTCCCGATATGACTTCCGCCCCCCGAGAATACGATCCTGAGATCAAGGATATTGCCGACTATGTCGCCAATAAGACCATTGACTCTGAGCTTGCTGTAAGTACTCTCCAAATCCCGAGACCTTAAAGTCTGCACCCCGCAATACCCCGCCCCTTCAACACTAAAGAGAACATCACGAACTCAATTGAGTCCCAATTACAATTCAATGCTAATTTCACTTTCCACAGTTCGACACTGCTCGATGGATCCTTCTCGACACTCTCGGCTGCGGTCTTGAGGGTTTGAGGTTCAAGGAGTGCTCTAAGCTCCTTGGACCTATTGTCCCCGGCACCGTTGTCCCCAACGGCCCCAAGGTCCCTGGTACTCCCTTCCAGCTTGACCCTGTCAACGCCGCCTTCAACATTGGTGCTATGATCCGATGGCTCGACTTCAACGACTGCTGGCTCGCTGCTGAGTGGGGTCACCCCTCTGACAACCTTGGTGCTATCCTCGCCGTCGCTGACTGGATCAACCGTACCAACAAGGCTGGTGGTAACCTCGCTGGCGGCAAGACCTTTGTTATCAAGGATGTTCTCGAGGCCATGATCAAGGCTCACGAGATCCAGGGATGCTTGGCTCTCCTCAACTCCTACAACAAGGTCGGTCTCGACCACGTCGTCCTCGTCAAGGTCGCCTCTACCGCCGTCGTCTCCAAGATGCTCGGCCTCAACGAGAAGCAGATTGCCGATGCTGTTACCCAGGCCTGGGTTGACGGCCAGTCTCTGCGAACCTACCGTCACACCCCCAACACCATGTCCCGAAAGTCTTGGGCTGCCGGTGATGCTTGCCAGCGCGCCGTCAACCTCGCTCTCAAGGTCCTCAAGGGTGAGCAGGGTGTTCCTACCGTTCTGTCTGCTCCTGTCTGGGGTTTCTACGATGTCCTGTTCAAGGGCCAGAAGTTCGAGTTCCAGCGCCCCTACGGCAGCTATGTCATGGAGAACGTTCTCTTCAAGGTCTCCTACCCTGGTAAGTTTACTCACAACCCAATATGAACACAGCTAACACATCGCAGCTGAGTTCCACTCTCAGACCGCCGTCGAGGCCTCCGAGAAGATTCACCACCTCCTCAAGTCCCAGGGCAAGTCTGCTGCCGACATCAAGTCTATCACCTGCCGAACCCACGAGGCCTGCATCCGCATCATTGACAAGCAGTTCAAGCCCATGGACAACTTCGCCGACCGTGACCACTGCATCCAGTACATGTGCGCCACTATGCTCGTCTTCGGCCGTCTTGAGGCCACCGACTACACTGACGGCGGTGAGGCTGCCACCTCTCCTCTCGTCGAGTCTCTCCGACAGAAGATCAAGTGTGTTGAGGATCCTCAGTACACCAAGGACTACCATGACCCCAAGCTCCGAACCATCTCCAACGCTCTTACTGTCGAGCTCAACGATGGCACCGTCCTCGACGAGGTCGCTGTTGAGGCTCCTCTTGGCCACCGTCTCCGCCGTGAGGAGGCCAAGCCCGTTATCCTCGAGAAGTACAAGCGCCACCTTGGCCCTCACTACCCCGAGTCCAGGGTTAAGGAGCTGGTGGAGCTCAACTTGGATGCCAAGAAGCTTGAGTCTACCCCTGTTGATGAGTATGTTGATCTGTACACTGTTGAGAGCAGCAAGTTCGTGCAATAAAGGAATTGCCACTGGATGGAAGAGAGGGAGAATACATATTTAAGAAGCCCAAAGAAGGCTATGACTTAAATAATGAACAATATCACGCTATAAATAAATTCCAAGTACAAATAGTCCCCAAGACTGAAATAAATAAAATCGAAAATACCCTCAGAAATAAATAACAGGAATTCACATCACAATTAATTATCGTACTGTACTTGGTTACGCGTGAAAGGCGCCCGAGATTGGATGTGGTTGAGCGAGGGGCAATGCACTGCCTCAATGCCCCATTTGTCTTGGGCTTGGCCGAACTCCGAGCCTTAGGAGACAGCGTTGAAACTCTCATCAAACATCAACCTGACATACTGTCATTACTGAATCTTTGTCAAGTTGCAAAGGTGTCGCAGTAACCATCTTACATATCTCTCTCTTTTAGGTTTCGCCGGCCTACACTCAATTCATCTCTAATACCCTCACCTTACGGCCGGATCCTTCGGGCGCAACATCTGCAATGGCTGCTGATCGCCAGACTATTATGGAAGTGAACCGTTCACTTCGCAACATCAAGAATGTAAATATTCCCCATAGCGACACCAGCGTTCTATATGCGCTGTTGCATCGCTACGTTACTTCCGACCGCATATGAGCTGACACTTTAAAGGAACTCGAGAACCTCCTCGAGCGAGGCGTGATTGACGACTCCGTCTACGACACTATCAACACCGCTCTCCCTCCCGAGTCATCTCTCTCGGGCCCTCTCCGAACTGCTACAGGCGCCGCCGCCGCTCCCAAGAAAACCGCTGCCGCCAAGGCCGCTTCTCCCGCGCCAACTCCATCCCCTGCGCCCGCCGCCCACGCAGCTCCTACCAGGGCTTTCGAGGATCTCAAGATCAAGTCTCATTCCCCCGCGCCACCCGCGTATGACCAGACACCCCCTCCTGGCCTCCCAAACCGCAACGTCAAGCCCACTGTTGCTCATGCCCGCGCCCTGTACCGCTACGCCGGTGCTGATGGTCGGGATCTGTATTTCGAGAAGGACGACCGTATCGCCGTTTACGAATACATGAATCAGGATTGGTGGATGGGTCGCAACGAGCGAACTGGCCGGGAGGGTATCTTCCCTCGCAACTACGTGCTTGTAGACCAAGAGATGAAGAAGCCTGTCCAGCCTATGCATGCGCCGATGCCTCAGCCTCAGCCGCAATACGGTTACCCGCAAGGGCCGCCTCCTCAGCAGAACCCATACAATGCACAGGTGCCGCCTATGGCGGTCGCCGAAGGATCTGGACAACAGGGACAGGAAGGAGATGGCAAGGACAACAAGGTGAACGAGTATGGTAAGAAGTTCGGTAAGAAGCTGGGTAACGCCGCTATCTTCGGTGCTGGTGCTACTATTGGAGGAAACATTGTCAACAGCATCTTTTAGAGGCATCCCTTCGGCAAGGGCTTTTCTGTTGCTTTTCACTGTCGGGCGTACATATTCGGCGTTTTGGTCTGGAAGGGTTCATAAATATATAACTATCTCGAGAAGAATATCGATGGTTACCTTTGACTTTTTAGGAACGAGAATTGACATTTGCTTGATCTAATCCCCTCTTTCGACTTTACCTTGGGGGCACCTCTCAGGTCATCCGATCACTCTCTTTCGAATAACTACCTATGTGCCGAGACCATAAGAGACGAAATAACTTGGTCACCTTATGCAGGCTTAGACTAACACTTAGGCTACTTTATTTTAGTAGCTTAGTTTAGAGAATAATTCTTCTGTTACCTACTTAAAAGGCTATCACCTAGGTACTTTCTATTAGATAACACACGATAATGAGGATTTTGAATCTTATATTCCTGGAATAGTTGAAATTTGATTCAATATTATGATTCATTTTCGTATCTAGAACTCATGAGGCGCTGTTCATCATGGCTAGTGGATCTGGTTTCCAGGAGTAACAGTGCAAAAACAGTACGCGCCCCAGTTCCTGGTGGAGTTTCTAGCCATGATCGCTGTTAACACTGTACGTCGCAAAATTTCTTGCTTTGACCTTGAGAAAACTCACCAAAGTCAAACAGTATCATAAATAAAAACACAACAAGCACCATGTCGACTTCAAAAAAGAGACAAGCGGAGGAAACTCCTGCTCAACCTAAGCCAAAGAAGAACAAGAAGAGAAAGGCAAACGCGCCAGATGATGAATTACTCGATACTGAGCTTGGTCTCAACACGCTCTTCACAAAGATGGACAACCAGCTCCTCGCCGATCATCTGGCGCAAAAGTTGGGACGTTTCGGCGGCGATCTAAGCGCTGTTGAGATTTCAGACATGACTGTCTCAGGTACGACATTTAATTCTCGAATTGATGAAGCCTTAACTCACAATCATTAGCCAACGCCATTCAAGACACGACTTCATGGCAAGAGACAAGAACCCTGGAAAAGTTCCCCGACTTCCTGGAGAGCGTCACGGAGAATCCTGAGCTCTTGAAGAAATCACCCAAGAAGAAGGGAACGCCCCATACCATCATTGTTGCAGGAGCGGGCTTGAGAGCTGCGGATATTGTTAGGTAGGTCACGACGTACTATTGCGGATGGACGAAACTGACCGAAGGCAGATCGATGCGCAAATTCCAGAACAAAGAAAATTCGATCGCGAAACTGGTATGTTTGACGTTGTTTCATATTCGCACTTCTTATACTAACATACTCTAGTTCGCCAAGCACATGAAAGTCGAAGAGCAAGTTCAGTTTCTCCAGAACCACAAGACTGGTATCTGTGTCGGTACACCTGCCCGTCTGATGGATCTCATCGATAATGGTAAGTCTGACGTTGGAGTTACCCACTCTCTGTCCGTTGATGAAGCCTTTAACTGACCCGAATAGGTGCACTCTCCTTGGATAGCCTGAAGCGCCTGGTTGTAGACGCCTCCCACATCGACCAAAAGAAGCGCGGCGTTCTGGACATGAAGGATACAATGATGCCCCTGGCTCGCTTCCTATCAAGGAAAGAATTCAAGGACAGATACGATGACGAGAAGAAGCCTTTGGCTTTGCTGTTCTATTAGATGCGATACCCTTGACTATTTACTAGAAATATTGATAAGCAATTGACTCTTTCCCTTTTCGGGGGCTACGACTTGCGTTTTGGTTGATAACATTGCGGGAGAGGGGTTTTTAGACATGGTTGAGTAACAAATTAACTCTGTCATGGGGATGCTAGAAGTCCATACAGTATGTTAGGTTTCTGCTGGCTCTGTTAGGTACCTTGATACCAAATTGACAGAATGAATTTATCATCTACCTAGATATGGATGTCCAGAAATGGCCCCCTCCCGCGATGGTAGGGAGACTTTGCCTGTCACTTGCCGCATGAATACCTACCTAGGTAACCGTATGCATCTATTTGACCCGGGGGCAAGAGTGCATTCATGGTACTTGCCTGGTCTCGATTGGATCGCTGTGATGGAAGCTCCCGTTTCTGGATTGTCTGCGTTCCTCCTGCTATGGTCTTTTCCAGGCTTCTTTCCTCCATTAGAATGGAAATTACCTAAGGATACCTTGTGTTTTCTAAACTTCTTTCCTCCTTTAGCATGAAAATTACCTAAGGATACCTACTTTGTCTTTCCAATGATGAATCCTCGTAATCCTCCCCTTCACATCACCCACCGCTTTCACCTTCAGCCTCGTTTTTGAAACGTATTTTGTTCACTTTTCTTTTTGGAACGCACAATCACTCTTTAATATCGTGAAGCCATGCTACAATACTTGCTTGCTGGCGTATTACTCTTGAGTTTTGGGACCTGTACATATAGTCCTGGCACAACTACACCAGGTAAGTCATAAGGTTATCACTTGGGATGGAACCGACTGACGAAGGCATCAGAATGTGCTACTGCTTGCTCCCGCAGTCTTATGCTCCATCAGGGTATTAGTCCGCCAGATACCAGGGGAGACAGTACGGCGCTTGATCAAGATCAGACTATCAATCCAGTCGAGGAAATCTGTGGGGTAATGCTCAGACCTTGCTCTGAAGAAGGCCAAGCTCCAAATGATTCTCAAAACGCTCCAGATAACGAACAATCCATTCCTCCCCCTTACCGAGGGGACCAAGAAAACGATGGCCCAGGAAACGACAATAGCGAGCCCACCGAGTCCAACACCGAGAGTCCTCACTTAGGCACTATAACTTTGTCTACTCAGATGCCAATTACTAAGACAATTGTGGTGACAGGCTTCGGGCCTGATATGGGAGACGAGAAAGGGACGTCTGCCTCTGCCAATCTTACACCAACACCGTCGTTTGTTAGAGCCGATGGCCCCCCAGGGCTAGTAACACCCGTACCATCCTTGGTGGAATCAAGCGACACACAGAGGTCTCAAGAGGTCTCGCCTTTACTTCTTGCTGGTCTTTATCTTGGTCTTATGATGTCTTTGGCGGCCTTTATAGTTTCTCCTGAGGCAATTGTGTCGATTGTGGCCCTCGTCCTATTGATAAGACTTATGAGGGATAGACTTTAGATTGAATCGTCTCTATTGTTTTGGAACGATTTCTCTTGTTTGGTGTTACAATATGACAGAATAAGCCCTGATAAGAGTGTATCTTAGAATATTTTAGCATAGTACTAGGATGCGAATCAAATCACCCCAATGATTGACACAAAATCTTGTTGATGAAAGCCATAGACATAACATTCGAGGAAATCATTGGCAACATGTGCTGCGATACTAGAAGCCAGCTTGTTCCCCGTATTGTTGCTTAACCTTCAGTCATCCAGTATTTACGTATTTTCAAATTAATACCCATGTTCCTAATTGTCTCGTCATTGCAATTCTCCCATTGACGCACCAGCAATTTGATCTCTTCGCCAGCATCGGTATTCTGTGAATCATCTGCTTGCTCAAGCAGATGTCTGATAATGTCGCAACTCAAAAAGTCCGCGAGGCTCGGCGGCTGGGGCGATTTGAAATCATATACTTGTACTGCATTCAATTTCAACGCAAAGCATCCGAATGATTGTTTCGATGGCCAGTAGTTTATCTCTCGTTTCAGGTTCTCGAAGTCGAGGTGATATGGTCGATTCTGACGCTCTGAAAGACCCAGAATCATCTTGTAGAGCTCTTCAACAAAATTCTCCACCTCCACATCCGTCGCGTCCGATAGAGGGAAGGGTAAACAGTGGAGGTTTAACTGGAAAACACTAGGTAGCCAGGGAAGCGGATCGTCTTTGGTACGCGGACGTGCTTGAGCATCCTTTGTCATCTGAATGATTGTTTTGATACAAGGCAAACAATTTCTGGTCCAACGCCCCCAGTTCTCGCGGTCTTTCAATCGCTTTTCACACAACCTTCTGACCAGGTTCACGACTTGTCCAGGAGAGTTGACCTTGAGCATTTTTGCGGCACAAGTCGTTACGAGTGACTGGAGCGATGTCAACTCAGCTTCGTTTAGTTCCGGACGCTCTTGCATCAAAATTGCCACATGGAAAGGAATAAACTCGGCGTTATAGCGGTTCCTTTCGATGCGGCTACTTGAGAATTGCGAACGCCAGTGTTTGCCTGCATTCGAGTTGATCAAGTCGCGATCTTCCTCTATGGACTGCGTGATACGTTTTACTCCTGGCAACGGATCAATGTGGTTCAATGCAGCGGCTTCGACCATGCGGAAGACGGACAAGGGAGTGTATGGTCTCAGTTGAATGAAGGCCTTCGTGAGGGGTGCTAGATGGACGGGGAGCTCAGGCAATTGCTCATCCAGAGTGAAGTGGTTTTTAGCCATGAAAAGATTTAGCCAGCGAGAGTTTTGCGCAGCCGACTGTTCTATCGCCCTCATAACAAGTTGAGCAAGCCGGGACTTGTCGGCTTGCTCTAACTTTGCCAGATGAGCATTTTCAATCATTAGGTCGAGTAGAGGAGTATCTTCACCGATAATGGGAAGACTCGAGCCATGTTCCGAGGCGTTAGCCCAATCAGATTCAGTAAGGCCGCGTCGTTCGTTGAGTTGCGCAGCCACTGGGACGCAATACTTCTCGAGCGCATCAAGTATCTGCTTTCGAATGTGAGAAGCGGAAGCTGGGTCCTCCAATACGGCAAAAAGGCTATTCGTAATAGTAGTTCGTATGTCGATATGTCGAGCTTCAGATAGAAGTAAAATGAGAATTTCGCACGATACAGAAGAGTTGATGAATACTTTATGCTGTAAGAGTTGGGCAAGCATCTTAACAGTGGTGACTTTGATGGGATGAACGGAAGATTCCCCAGACTGCTTGGTCTCTGAGGTGTTTGCTCCTTCCGTCGTATCACCATCCTTCACTCTCTCAACCCTTTCTCTTGCATCAGTATTCTGGTTCTGTGCCCTCATCCTGTCGCTCATGACACTTGCCATAGTACACAGTAGCTCTTGGGCAGCCCTGGCTGGAAGAATCGAGAGAAACCTCGGACTGAGAAGGTGTCGGTGCCACGACGATGTTTCCTGACCTTCATTGTCCAAAACGAGGTCACAAATGAATGGGCAAGCTAACGAGGGTTGATCGCTTGTAGCCAGACTATTGATAGCGAAGACGACACTCTGCATTTGCGCTCGTAGACCTCTAGAGCCCAGGTGCTCTCTTGTCTGATCAATGAGACATTTTGTCAGCTCGGCGAGTAAATGAGGCGAGATAGGGGTATTCGCAATGCGTCGGTAAAGATATATTCCATTAACAGAGTCTTTCTGTGATCCAGGCACGAGAGTGTCGTAGAGTGAGTTGTCGGTTGTTGTTTTTAGAGCAGGATCATGAATGATGGCCCCGATTTGGATTAAAAGATCGGTCGTAGGCTTCCAAACGATATCTAGTAAGTCTCTCTGGCATTTCTCGCGATCCAGCTCCACGCACTTTGAGAGATTCTCGAAGAAGACATCGAGTTTGCTGGTGCGTCGATCGGCTGTAGACCTAACGAGGTCAATTACCCAAGACCAGCTTGTCGCTTGGAACCCTGGCTCTCCTACAGCAATCGCTACCGTAGATACCATCTCAACAAGAACTTGGTTTGCAAGCTCAATGTCGTTCTTTACTAGAGACGTTGTGAAAGCTATCGCAGCTGTGGGCGAGTTAACGTCCCCATCCGGCATGGCGCCTAAAAGCTCCTCCATCTCGCGCGTGTTGAAGACATTGCTTGTAAAGAGACGGGAAGTTACAGCAGAATCCTTGATGAACCGTCGCGACCACACAATGGTCTCTTGCAGTGTCGCCAAGTCTCCTACAGAAACGCAGAGGTTCAACGCACTTATCGCCCAGTAAGCTCGTTCCACAGCTTCCCGCGATTGCTGCGCTTTGACTCGTCTTTCTTTGACGAGTTCAATAGCATAAATAGGCCATTCTGAACGTTCGTGCTGCGTCTTTGATCTCCGTATCAACAATGCTTTCGCCACATGAAAATCTCCAACAGGACTGTACTTAATCACGCCCTGAGACTGGTGTAAAACTGTTCCAGTTTCTCTTTCGACACTTAGGAAATCTCTTTGCGGAAACAATTTTTCTAGTTTCTCAAAGAGCCGGAGTGACTTCCTTTCATTCATGCAGAAGAACAGAGAGGACGGCCAGCAACTCCGAGAATCTTGCTTCAGACGACACCAATCTTGTTCCGAATCACTCTCGATATCTACTGTAAACCCTTGGAGATTTAATAGAAGTAGGCGAAAGAATTCGTATCTCTCTTCGTGACTTAGATTCCCGACACTGATAGCCTGATGCAAGTGCTCAAACTTGTTTCCTCGCGACCATGACAGGGTTGGAATCAACTTGATAGCTTCCACTAGATGTGATTCTAGTTGCCGTCTGTTTGCACTGCCTTTGGGTGCATCAGACCATCGATCAACAATATATTGAACAAGGCCACCTTTTGTAAGAACCAGCTGCCCGGAAAGTGCATCTTGGTGTTTTCGGATACATTGGAGGACAAGATCAAGATGCTGACTGCGCGTCTCATTATCGTATCTACTCTTGCGGAGGGTTTTGAATAGGGGCATGATCACTTCATCGAACAGATCCGGAGGACAATTTACTTTGTCTTTGGCGAGGAGTGTTGTCAAGATTCTTCCAGTAAAGGGGATATTGCCGCGTAAAAGTGATCGACACTGGGCAAACAGAAGATTGTCCTTTGAGAAGGCTTCCTGTAGAAGTTTCGACTCGCTCAGCTGGGGATGGCCAGCCAACAGGAGCCTTTCTTCTGAGATGGTCCATTCGATCTTGTGGTCTTGTTCGAATCTCTGCACAACTTCCAGGTTGCACGCAGGTATTATGTGCTGGTAAAAGCGATCCACGGGTCTGCTGTCTTCCCGCCCTCGCCGTTGGTAGAGGATTTCAACAAGTTCACCTAGAGCTGCACGTCTCTGTGATTGTACTTGTTGAGCAGATGCTGTCATTCCCAAACGTTTGCACAGCTCGCGCAAATCCCGTATGCTGAACTCGGCCATTAGGCTGGCAAGACCAGAGGCTCCGCCAACATCTTCCCAGACTGCTTGGAAGCGATCCTCGCGGCGAAGGGACTTGGTGAACTGTGGAATGGCATAATTCCGCTTTTTAGCGCTATGCGGCTGGCATAGATCTGCTATTATTGAAGGCGCATCGCGGACCATTTTGTTGTTGATATTGCTTGTTTGTTGCGTTGATGATTTTGCAAGGGTTATACGGAGCTATTGAGCGAGACAAGGCACTTATAGCGAGTTAGACTATGCGGCTCACTCGACTTTCGATTAATTGAAGGCGGGAAGGAGTCACCGGCGTGCCGAAAGGAGTAATGGCCGAGATCCATGTTTGCGTGGAGAAGATCAACTGCTGCCCAGAGTTTTAAAATATATGAATAGGCCAATAGAAGAAAGTCGCTGCACCAAACTCGGTAGCCCTTTATCAATTTCGTCGATCGTTGAGATCATTTGTGTTAGGATGCTCCACTTAGCGGCATGTTGCCTTAATCCTCTTCATAATCTACCTACCACGCATCGAGATCACTTGGTCAATGCCTCATAATTTACCAGACATCTGCTGTTTTAATGTTTTTCTCCAGTCGGTGTATGACTACCTTATTGACTGCGAAACTCTTGTGTTATCTTAGAAGCTCGGCATGCGCAATCCCAACTCATTATTCTACTAAGATCATTCAAAAGGTATTGACCAAGTGGTCTTGTCGATGGCAAGAGAAGACTATTCCACATTATTTAATTCAAAGGGCATCCATTCGCAGTCACTCAGGTTGTCATCTAATTATCCATACACTCATTCCCTAATCCTCTCGGCCAGGGATTCATCCACGCAACAACCTATTTGTCTGCTACAGGGAACTCTTTGCCAGTGTAACCTTTGTACTGTGACCTGATAGAATCAGAGATGAACTCGTCCTTTTGCTGCTCTACAGCGCTCTCATTTGATTGACTGCCTTGGCCAAGAACGTTCTCTTGAACGTAGTCGACGGCTGCAAAGGGTTGTTAGCTCGGCTCGAGGGAAAATGCGCCGTGTTATCACGTACCCTTGTCGAGACCATCCTCGTTCTTCTCACCCTGGGCACCGCCACCTGCCATGTTGTTGGCCTGGGAAGAATTAGTAGGATTCTGAGTTGTCAACATTCAGGAAGCTAACCTTGTTGGTGAGGTTATCCATGAAGCCACCACCAGACTGCTGTCCCTGGGTCTGATCAGCGGCTTGGGCGTTGTCGTTGCCCTTGTTTCCACCGGCGAGGTTCTTGACGAAATCCATGATGATGATAATTGGTAATTGGTATCTGGTATTTGGTATAGTCGACGTGTAGGTTGAAAGAGGATGAAAGATGAAGGATGAAGGCGGGGGTGAACAGATGTGGGCGACGCTCGCTGCCTTATATGAGATCACTACAAGTTACGCAACACATCATTAAAGGCAAGTGTAACCAACAATCGAGCAGAGCAAGCTCAGATTCCTTGATTCGCTGCATATCACAAATCCAATTCGCTGACGCAACTAAACCAAGGACAGAACAGACCATGGGGGTTATCTGTGACGTCTTCATCACTGATGATTGGTTGAAGCTCTCAGGGATCGACCTGTTAAGCTTCGTGCCAAGTTTACAAAACATGTGAAGGGTTGTACTGCTAAAGCGGGATCAATGACAGAAACAGGGCATTCATATTCAGCATCCGTAAATTAAAATCTCACATATTAACAAATTAACCCATACTATTGATCTAGGAATACATGTACTCATCCACCAACTAACCGATTAGCTCACGATGGACCATGTTTCTCATCCACGGGCTATTTTTGTTCAAATCCACCTGGTGAACTAAAGTGCGGGGTAATTATGGGAGCTTGGAGCTCTAGGTACCTAGCAGCTTCCAATAGCCATCAGTGGACGTTGGTAACAGAAGAAATGTCCTCTAAGGCTTAAGGTTGAGCTACAGAAATAAAGTAGCCTAAGTGCTAGCCTAAGCTAGCATAAAAGGACCAAATTATTTCATCTCTTATGACTTCAGCAGCCAATTCTTCTACCCTGACGGCTATCTACTATCATACCTTATCACAACATGCCGAGAGGCATTACGCATCACAGGTCAGTCAAGAGAATTGTTGGATTACCATACATTTGAGCATACATGCGAGTAATTATTGTACAGTATTGTCCCAAGTATCCCTCTTACCATCGCCGTTTTCGGTATCATTCCTCGTGCGTGCTTGGGCTCGTATTATTCTAGTCGTCTGTAGTATCCTTGCATCATTTTCGAATTCTTTGTTGGTTAATCATAGCGCATCTTCTCATAATGTCATTAGAAATGTGTGTACCATCCATCAGCGTCAATAACTGCCTGGCATCGCTTGGGCATGCTCGCGATGAGCTTGCTCACATGCTCCTTGGAAATACCCTCCCACGTGTCGCGCACCACATCGTCAATCCTGTAATCAGCGACATCACCGAAGAGTGAGTTGGCCTTGTCGGCTTTGAGGTTGGCCTTGATAGTGCCGAAAATTTCATTGATCAAGTTCAAATCGGGAGAAGCTGGAGGAAGGCGAACAATAGACTTGTGGCTAGCTTGGACGGCACCCTTAATGGTGAGACGGCTGTGGGCAGGCAAGTCAGGCGAAAACGCAAACCGCGCGCCTAGGGGGTGACTGTTGTACCAGTTGGTGAAGCCGGGGAAGATGGTGCGGTACCAGTTTTCAGGGCCAAGAGGGCTATTACTGTGACGAGTATAAGAAAGGAGCGGGCCAACGCCAGTAAGACCTGACAGGTGAGCAAAATAAACGTTGGTGTTCTTGCGATCAGCAGGAGAAACGGGCTCGATGTTGACACAGTCGGGGTGGGCTATCTCGTCTGGCTTGCGAGTAACCAAGACTTCTTGAGGCTGTTCGGTGAGATGTACTCGCATCTCATCGTAGAAGAGGACGCTGGTCCATTCTTCGACAGTCCACTTGACGTGTTGCAGGGCAAAGATTAGGCGGAGCTGACGAGACTTTTCGTTAATGTGAGGGCGGGTGATGGCAGGGTGAGATTTGTAGCTATTTTTACCCAGAGCGACGGTGATGGTACGCTCAGAGCAATCGAGCCCAAGGGCTGCAGGAATCTGAGAGATGGGCATGCGACGGGTGGTGGGGGATGACTGGACGAATTGAAGCAATTTGCGTGTTTGATCCAACGTTAGAGTTGGTGTTTTGGGTCGGAAAGAAAGGGTGAGGGTAGATGAGCGAGTTCTGGCGCGAGCTCTGGCGCGCAAGTGGGTGGCAGGTTCGATGGCAGCTCTATCAGGCAGCTGGTACTGCACTTGCTTTGCAACAGCTTCTTTTGACCATCCTTGGGCATGGAGGAACTCTGCCCCTAGAACCTGGGCACCAGTAGGGATCGAAATAGCAGAAAGAAGCTGCTTGGCCTGAACGATGTTGCGAAGGAGCTGAGGGTTCTTGGTTCCAACAGGCTGAGCATGATATTCAGCGATCATGCCCTGAATGGCAGTGATTCGATTCCGTTGACTGGATTTGAGCTGTCGAGAAGCGAGCTGGCGATTATAATTCATGGCCCAAGCTTGTTGCTCATGAATAGGGTCATTGTAGGAGGGGGGAGCAATGAATTGAGCCATTTTGAGATTGCGATAGAAGGAAATAACAACGGCGTCAGTAGTAAGAAGCAAATGCGAATGCAAAGTGAATTGTGAGAATGCAAAGTCGAGCCAAGAGTTCTTGAGTGCTTGCAGCTGAGCTTCGGCATGGGCCAATGAGGCGTGGCCGTGGGAAGCTCAAGATGGACTCCACTTTCAGTGCGCGCACTGTGATCTAGCGGCGCAGTCATCCACTGTGGCTGGGCCCCATTTCTCTGACCGGTTGACTCAACGCCGTTGGTGGGGGCATGGCTTCCAACCCTGGGTATGACGCAGCTTCGCCTCAGTGAGAAGGTCCCTAAAAAGTTCAAGTAATTCCGACTGAGGATGATCTTGGAATATCCCAACTTCTTAGACAGTCTCTGATACCCTCCACACACGAGAAACAGTAGCCATGGCCAAGACAAATGAAGACCTTCTTCGGCGACCGCTGTATCGTAAGTCAACACTCAAAATTCGTACCCCGCCATCGATCGACATGTCCAAGAGTCGCAAAGTGCTAACATATCTCAAGTCTATGATCTGCCCGCCGAGGTCTTAGACAATATTGTTCTCAAGGCCGATGCCGATGCCGAAGCTGAGGCCATTGCTGCCGCCGAATCCACATCATCCACTGCCGAAAGTCCCTCGTCTTCGGATACAAGCCTTGTCGGAACACAAGCTTGTTCTTTGTGTGGCCTCACGTTCACGACCGTGATAGATCAGCGCGGACATCTGAAGTCCGATTTGCACCACTACAATCTCAAACAGAAGTTGCGCGGGCAAAAAGCTGTGTCGGAAGCCGAGTTCGAAAAGTTAGTAGGAGACCTGGACGAATCATTATCGGGTTCTGATTCGGATGAAGAGGAGGAAGAGGAGGAAGACGGCCGACAAGAGTCAACTCTTACTACACTATTGAAGAAACAAGCAAGACTGGCCGATAAGGCAGTTGGTGCGAACGGTGATGGTGAAGATGGAGAGACTGCAGGCAGAGCAGGTCGAGGCAAGCCACCTCTTATATGGTTCAGCTCTCCTTTGCTGCCCGAAAAGACATACTTTGGAATGTACCGCGCCATTCTAACGGGCGAGGAGCAAAGAAACCAAGATCTGGTGGAAGTGTTGAAGAAGAAGCAGGTGGAGCCCATTTCAATGCCTAAAATCCCCAAGGAGGGCGCATTACCGGAGGTTGCCTACAAAGGCCCTCACATCTTCCTCTGTATGATTGGAGGTGGCCACTTTGCAGCAATGGTTGTCTCTCTAGCACCACGGCCTAACAAGAATGGGACCACCATGAACCGAGAGGCGACGGTCCTAGCTCACAAGACTTTCCACCGATACACGACACGAAGAAAGCAGGGTGGTTCCCAGTCGGCCAACGACAACGCCAAAGGAGCTGCCCATTCAGCTGGTTCGAGTTTGCGACGATACAATGAGCAGGCGTTGGTGGAGGACGTGAGAAATCTACTTCAAGACTGGAAAGCTCTTATCGACACTTCGGAGCTGCTCTTCGTCAGAGCGACCGGCGTAACAAATCGAAGAACTCTATATGGCCCATACGAGGGCCAAGTACTGAAGCATAACGATACTCGACTGCGAGGTTTCCCATTCAGCACACGGCGAGCGACACAAAATGAGCTCATGCGATCCTTCATCGAGTTGACGCGACTTAAGGTTCAGGAGATAATTCCTGTCGAGGAGACCAAGAAGGAGACAGAGTCTGCTACCCCAAAGACAAGTTCGAAGCCCTCAAAGCCCAAGCTGTCGGAAGAGGAAGAGACAGCTTTGCTCCACACATCTCAGCTGCAAGCGTTTGTGAGGAGATCGAAAGTACCCGCTCTACTCTCATATCTCAAGAACAACAATATCACTACAGACTTCGAGTTTCAGCCAGTGGAGCAGAATCACCATGCTCCCCGGCCACTTCACCTCGCCGCTGCCCAAAATGCCGCTCCATTAGTACTTGGTCTCCTTGTTCGTGGAGGCGCAAATCCTACCATCAAAAACAACGAAGGCAAAACACCTTTTGAACTTGCTGGCGAAAGATCCACGCGCGACGCATTCCGTGTCGCCCGCTCTGAGCTTGGAGAGGCTAAATGGGCGTGGGACGATGCCAAGGTACCTCCCGCCATGACGAAAGCCGAAGCTGACAAGCGTGATGAGAGGGAGAAGAAGGAAGCTAGCGACAAGGAAGCTGAGCGTCGAAAGGCCGAGGAGGAGAGGTTAAAGATTGAAGGGCCCAAGGTGCCTGAAGGGCGCAAGCAAAAGGGAAATACTTTGGCGGCGGGTCTGAAGCAAACGCCCCAGGAGAAGAGAGAGGCTGAGGCTAGAGGACTGACGCCTGAGATGCGGATGAGGCTGGAGCGTGAAAGAAGAGCAAGGGCTGCTGAGGAGAGACTGCGGAAGATGCAAAGCGGAGGATGAAGTGCAGAGCAGCGATAGACGAGCATCACGAATAGACTAATACCAATGACATCCAAGTCATGATTCTCCATTGTTTAAGTCACTGCTTATTGTTCATCGAACCGGAGGCAAGTAAAAGGCATTGGTTTGGTCCTTGATGGCGGTACTACTGAGAATCTATTCACTTGTCCTTAGCAAACGTCCTTTACTAGAGGGTGACTGCCAGCTTCATTTTATGACTATCATTGTCCTCCGAATTCTCAAGTATATCATGGATCATGAATGTCGGTCACGTCTAACTGGGTACGTGGTATATCTACATCACCACTCTTCATCTGCTATGATGTACATCGACTTTTCGTGCCTGCTGATAAATTTCATGGCCAGCTGGAAGAAAAGAGAAAGGGGAAGTTATACGACCCTCAATTGAGAATGTGGTTTGGGCAGTCAAATGCGACAGACTCAAAGTTTCTTAGTCTATGTCTTGCACTTTTGACAAGTGAGGTGAATGAATTGATGGTGATTGTAGCTTCCCACCCTAGAGACAAAATTGCCTTATTTAAATATCAAGTCACATCAGATGTCGAGGTCAGATAGCTCAAATCATGGTGTTATTACTGGTCTATTCCCTGACTAAAACATTTTAAAGTCTGTCTATTGAGTGGTGTATCGTATCCCAAGTACGAATTATTCCATGAGAGGTCAGGTCTTGTGTCACTCAGCCAAATGGTCTGAAAATTAAGAAATCTGCATTCAAGATCGATCCCTAACTCTCTCTAACTTGTCATTCTCTACTTTTACCAAAAGCAGAACTCCTTGTGCGCTTGAGCAGTAATTTGATACAGAAGAGCCTGTTGCAAAGCAAGTCCAGTTCCAGCTGCCTAAAAGCGAGTGGTTGGCAAAGAATCACCATCCCGATCAAAAGTCGTAGGCCGTCCGCCACGATGTTTCGTATATAAAACGGCAGAAGAGAAAAGTCAGTAAGTGCGCAAGGCCAATGCGCATGTTTAAAAACTCAAAATTTGATGAAAGGACTGTGCAACGTGAAGTCTCAGTGCTCAAGCCATGATAATCGTTGATGAAACCGGCCCCGGTAATCAGCTTCTTCTTCTTTTGAAGGGGCGACACTGAGAGAATCCGTGCGATCGGTCAAACCGTATTGAGAATATCTCGCAACGTTTTCCATGACCGTTAATGGAGATCATCTGTCTGATACATGTCATCCGCAAGTAAGACTTGCTTTTGTTGATACGCGGGTCTCTTAGCATGACCGGTTCCCTTCGGTTGTGTTCGCGATTCCACCACTCAGCTCAACGGAAACAAAAGATGGAAGTTTCCATGCTTCATCAGCCACCTCCTAGCTGCCTCAAGAGGCAACCTATCGGCCAACGACCAACTAACAACCTGCAAGGCCCAATGCAGTTTCTCCTCCGGTCGGAGCAATATGCAGGTACCGTACCTGTACCCTGTTCGCCCTCGTGGGTTCGCCATTGTCCTGAAAAGGTTGGACCCCCCCTGCAGACGGATAGACCCATATTGAGGACCCATGCGTATACAAAAGGGTCAAAAAGTGATATGGTATCAACTGAAATGTAACGCTGAACACACTACAAGGGTCCGTTTAGTTCACAAGCTGATAACGTAGAACTACAGAAAGTACTTGAGCTGGATGTGCAAGGCGAGTCAGCTGTGGTACGGGTAAGCACTTGATGAAACCACCAAGAGTAGAGGATCACACTGACTGACGACGATCAGTGGAGAAGTCGGTGCGAGCTGGATCGACCTAAGAAGAAAAAATCCACAGCCTAATCGATCGTAGATGAGGTGACTAAAGATCAGCATATCCAGCAAAACTAGTCTGAACAGAATTCCACTTTGCACATGTATGTTGGGATTGATAACTGCCTATTTCATAACGTACGAGAGGCTTGATTACCTGTCCAATACGGCAGCTCATTAAAATCAGCCATCAACTTCAGATATCACTTGGGTTAGGTCAACAGTTGATTGGGTTGGCGTCCAGGGCATTCATGGTAAAACAGCAATGTCACCTCACAGTTACCGTTTACAATAATAGGTAGTCACCGTTTAGGTAACTTGATTGAGAAAGTATAAACCCTATTATGGCAGATCAAGTTTCTATGGCCGCCGTCTGGCCGCAACTCGAAACACGCAAAAGAGACATACACACTAATGACCCTTGTTAGCGCTATTGGCTAATCCCAGCCGGGATCTCCAAGACCGACCGTGGAGACATAACGATGCAGCGTTACATGCCCGGTGTGTTGCATTCGCTTTTCCGAGAGAGTGAAGCGGAACGAAATAATAAACCTTGCAGTCAAAACGAAACAATAACAGCGATGTTCTGTTATCAACATAGTCTCCCTGATATTATCACGGTGCTTATCACAGCGACTCAATTATGAACTAAATGGCATGACTGGATTGAGTATTCCGAGAAACCCGATTTCACTGTTAGAGATAGGAGATGGGGGATTGCCCATTTGCGAGAATCCCATCACAGAGAAATTCTGCACTAGCAAAGCCGTTAACTGGAGCTTTCACGTCAACTCATAACCGTGCAGGAGGCTAACGTTGAAGGGAAAGATTTATGACGCAGGCAAGTCATGGAAACAGTCAATAATCATTCCGGTGCTCTTGTGCAGGTTGAGTTGAACGTTGCTTTTGCTATGCATCAAGTAGATAGAAAGTACATTGGACAATGAAAAATGTGAGTTGAAAGGTTGACCGTGTTGCCATTACAAGCCCAATGCTCAGCTCCAAGTTCAGGTGGAAAACAGGGCTCGTAATGTTGCGACTGGCTCTTTGGGTTGTTCTGTTTTTTCTTTCTGTTTCAAGTTCAGATTTGTGAACGCCGATCAATAGAGTTTCGGCAATGAGAGATATAGCGCACTTTACCAAGTAAGCATAGTTTCAAGGTTGGTTATGATTAAGTTTGATGATATCGCTGGATGTATCAAGTCGTGCGCAGAGCAGACACTGTTACGCAACGTCTACAGAACCATGCTCGAGATGTGTTTTGATATGTGCACTGATGTCAACTTGGTAGTAATTCGACTCAACAGTATCTATGGACCTTGACTTGACTACCCGAAAGTGTTTGTATTTGCAGATCATCTGGAATCTAGAAGCAAATGATTCAAACAAATGTTGGCATGGTTTAATGCAGGGTATTGTACCTCTTGCCTCTCGCCAGGTCTTCTTTGGGATAACCCCAGTTCCAGAAGAGGATGTACATGAGGGAGACGGATAAAAAGACAATCACTTACTGTAAGGCTGGATGGTATTGGCCTGTATCAGATTCACGGCTGAGCAGATGGTGATTGGCTGTCCTGATGTTGAAACAGACTAGGGCGGCCTGGTCCTGAGACACCACTGGCGTCAAGATGGATCTGTCCAGGGTCCATCTCACCACGCGACTGGACGATGGTGGCGCTGGTGCTAAAAATGAACACTACAATTGCTAGGAAGGGTGGGTAACCTTACAGTGTCGTCTCTTTTTGGCTGTCCTACTGATTAGTGCTGTTATCCATGACGATCGAGAGCCAGTGAGTGCCGTCTCACACAGACATTACCTACCCTATCAGGTCGACAACAGAATAATTATCCTCCGAGGCTTAGGTGCCAAAATAGTGTAGCATAAGTGATAGTCTAAGCTAGCAAAAGGTGACCTATATATTTCGTCTCTTATGCTTCTAGCGGTCAGTTCTTCTGGTACCCTGGCGCCTATGATGGCAGATGACTTGCAATGTCTGGTTGCAACCGCCATACTCGTCGATAGGCGCCAAGTCATCACCATCCAAGCCATGTGAAGTCAGCCAGTGAATGAGAGTGACTGCAGTCTGCATACTTAGCACCTCAAAACATAGGTCTCAGGCGGATGAAAGCGCGGACATGTCACTGAATCAACTCCAGCAGTCTCAACATACTCGTCAAGAATCTGATAATAATGCCAAGCCCATTTTTGGCCGTGTTAGCCAGACCATCGGTCCCGGAAACCTCTTTGCTATAGGTGGCATGCTTCCGAGATTGATCCCAGTCAAGCACGGTTGGTGGAAGCGGTGGATATGTGGATTGACTCTATAACACCACCAGTCGTCCATCGTCCAACATCATTGCTAAAGGGGAAGTGTTGCAATCTCCTTTGACGTAGCAACCCGCGTGTGAGCAAGCTCGTCCTACTAAAGTTGTGAGGGTTACCTGGTCGATGTATCTCCGAAGGCCTGCTGTAGATCCACGGAGAGTGAAGGTTGATCTTATTTTTAGCATTAAGTGAAAAACATTCTTGCAGTTGAATCACGCTATCTTGATAGCTAGCCTGATGCTGTATCTGTCACTGATAGGTAATGAAAGACCAGATGAGTCAAAAGCTGCCAACCGTTACCACCGTCAACAGTGAGTCGGTTAAGGAAGCCTCGCTGCTTGGCGTCTTCCCTCGCCTACCTGAGAATACCGTTGGTGGCTTGTAGTCTGGTGGTTTTCTGGGGAAAAAGAAACCATCGGATGATTTAGGTTGTCCCAGGTAGACAAGTTCTAGTGGCGGTCTCGCACCAAATTCCCTGCCCGGGCATCGAAAGAGCGTTGTAGCGCGATTGGCGGACAGTTAGAGGCTACAGGGTGCTGTACCTGCAGAAGTGCTTCCGGAGAACCGTGCATAGGTCGCCGCTCCCCACTGTAAATGGATACCGTCCAGGGAAGGCCCTGATTCTTAATGAGGTCTACTAAGGTGGCGGAGCGTTTCACTCACCAGTTGCACTTGCCCATTCACAGAGCTTGATGATACCCAAGCCAAGAGACGGCAGGTGCGAAAGGAGTAATTTTCCCATGAGGGAAAAGTGCAAGAAACATTCACAGCAGGGGCGAAATTCATTCCCCCTTTTGATGCTGTAAGTTATGACAGGTTTGCTACATGAAAAGTACTGACTTGTTTGGTTCTAGACATCTATTGCCACGACCTGAGTCCGCAACCGCCACTTGAATCGACTTTTGTCTCGATTCGATAGGACGGCTTTGACTGTCTCAGCTACCCGCTTTCAACGTCTAGGTGCAAGCCTCATAGCGGGGTGTGAAAATTCCATGCCCCGCTATCCGTACATCAGCTTAAACGCCCACTGGACTCGATTGCTTTTGCTTTTTGCTTGGCCACAGGCGCCGCAGCTAACCAAGTCTTCGTCAACACGTGCAGTAGTGTCTCGGAATTTTAGACATAATATGCATAACCGTTTATTGCCATGCGCAGTGTTGGCTCTCGCGCACTGACTTTTCGGTTCAGAACGCTGAACATCAACAGCTGGACGTACAACGGGACTTTTCGATGCCGAAGATACGCCAGCTGAAGGAGGCCCGGTCAAGCATAAACAAAGAGTTATGTCAAACTTTCTAAGAATATCGCATCGGCATAGAGGAGAGGCAAGGGCTGCTCTCATCCATGAACAGGCACAAGCATCGCATTGGCTACCGTTAATTGTATCCTTTGCATGGTGCCAGCAACGTTGTTCGTCAGTCCATCCGGAGCCAAGACCTGAGAGAGATACATACCCCTGAAGATTCTCAAAGCGAGTCCACAGATCATTGGGCGTGCACCCGAGCTGCTGTTAAAGACCCCTGCGCATGGAGTCATATCTGAGGCCAGGGCCCCTGTCACACTATGATCCTGGCAATCGTACCTGAGCCGCTCTGGGACTGCGAACCGCTTCGCCAACACCTCGCCGGAGAACTTCGACGATAGATGGACCTCTGAATCCTAGGTAGCGCTTTTCGCGCCCCTAACCGAAGCTCGACCTGAACTGAAAGCCTACAAGGGGTTCCCATCGATGCTTCTATCCCCACCAGTAATGCATGGATTACCAAAGGGGCAATCCCTGTTTAGCACCAGATGCCGGATTGCCCGCTCTTTGTGGTCTCCAGCTCTCCTGCTTGGGAGTTGTGATGGACGAGTTGGGTGAGTTGTGGATTGGGTATATAGATGCTTCCCATTCCCTCCCATATCAAATCTTTCTTTTGGATCATCACTCACCTCTTTTCTTTTCCCTTTTCCTTTACATCAAGATTCTCTTTTCCGGTGTCAAAGTCATTCGTTTCCTTTGACTCCATTTCTTAATATTTTGTTTTACATACAATTACACTCGCTACATATACAACTAGTTATTATTACCACACACCCGAAAATCATTCACCATGAAGGCCAACTTTGCCCTTCTGGCTCTCACTGCCGGCCAGGTCTCTGCTCACTGGGGTGCTTGGAAGGACGCCCCCAAGTACACTCCTCCTCAGGCTATCGACAACAAGTGTGAGGAGAACCAGAAGAAGGGATGGCAGTGGGATGACCTCCAGCTCGGCCAGTTTGAGAAGTACAACGACTGGGATTTCAAGGGCTGGTCCTGTGGAACCGACAAGTCGAAGCGCGATCTCACTGGCCGACACTTTGGCAAGTCTATCTTTGCTGACTGTGGCAACAAGAAGGAAGAGGCTCCCTCTTTCGGATGCGGCGCTGGCAGCAAGGAGAAGAAGTTCTCCCTCCACAAGTTCCACGTGAAGCCCGAGTTCGACTGCCGTCTCGAGTTCCACTACGACATGCCTGATGGCTCTACCTGCAAGCACCAGGCCGACTGTTCCAAGGATGGTACCGACATCTACAACACCCAGTGTGGTGGTGCTAAGAAGGTCCACTTTGTCTACCCCAAGCAGCCCAACAAGCCCAAGGACAAGTGCCGTGTTGAGATCCCCCAGATCGACTTCAACTGTGACAAGCCTTCTTTCCCCAAGTACCCCAAGCCTTCTTTCCCCCCTACCGACGACAAGACCAAGACCATCCCCAACGGTGACAACACCAAGACTGTTCCCGCTGGTGAGCAGACCACTGAGGTTCCTTCTGCTGAGACTACCTCTGCTCCTTACGGTGACAACACCGAGACCGTTCCCGCTGGTGATAACACCGAGACTGTCCCTGCTGGTGAGCAGACCACCGATGTTTCCTCACCCGGTGAGACCACCTCCGCTCCTGTAGCCGACAACACTGAGTCTGTCCCCTATGGCGACAACACCAAGACTGTCCCTGCTGGCGAGAACACTGAGACTGTCCCCGCTGGCGAGAACACCAAGACTGTCCCTGCCGGTGAGAACACCAAGACTGTCCCTGCTGGCGAGGAGACCACTGCCCCTGCCGAGAACACCGAGACTGTTCCCGCTGGTGACAACACCAAGACCGTCCCTGCCGGTGACAAGACTACCGATGTTTCTTCCCCCGCCGAGACTACTTCCGCCCCTGTTGGTGAGGAGACCGAGACCGTCCCTGCTGGTGACAACACCAAGACCGTCCCTGCCGGTGAGAACACCAAGACTGTCCCTGCTGGCGAGGAGACCACTGCCCCTGCCGAGAACACCGAGACTGTTCCCGCTGGTGACAACACCAAGACTGTCCCTGCTGGTGAGAACACTGAGACCGTCCCTGCCGGTGAGAACACCAAGACTGTCCCTGCTGGCGAGAACACCAAGACTGTCCCTGCTGGCGAGAACACCAAGACCGTCCCTGCTGGTGAGGAGACCACTGCTCCTGTTGAGGAGATTAAGACAACTGTCTACGACAGCACCTCTACTGTCTACACCACTGAGGTCAAGACCATCACTTCTTGCGGTCCCGAGGTTACCAACTGCCCCGTCACTGCCGGTACTCCTGCCGTTGTCACCGAGACCGTTGCCATCTCCACCACCATCTGCCCTGTCACCGAGACTCTTACTGGCGACAAGCCCGCTCACACCAAGCCTGCTGGCGAGAAGCCCACTGGTGACAAGCCTGTTGAGGGTGGTGACAAGCCCGGTTACACTGCTCCCGCTGGCGAGAAGCCCACTGGTGACAAGCCCGCCAAGACCACCGAGGGTTCTTCTCCCCACGCTACCTCTGATGTCCCTGAGGAGGTCACCACCATCGTCACCAGCTACGACAGCGTCTCTACCGTCTACAAGACTGAGGTCAAGACCATCACCTCTTGTGGCCCTGAGGTTACCAACTGCCCCGTCACCGCTGGCGAGCCCGCTGTTGTCACTGAGACCCACGCTGTTTCCACCACTCTCTACCCTGTCATCGAGACCGTCACCCACAAGGCTCCTAAGCCCGTCCAGACCGGTTCTGATGAGAAGCCCCAGACTCCTGAGGTTCCCAAGGATGGCTACGATGTCCCTGATGTTGTCCCCAGCTGCTTGAACACCTTCCTTGACTTCGTCGAGGACTGCAAGGACAACACCGATGCTGCCTGCTACTGCCCTTCCAAGGACTTCGTCGACAACGTCTTCCAGTGCCTGTACGCTCACGCTGAGAACGACGACACTGTCGCTCAGGCCGTCTCTTTCTTCCAGGGTATCTGCGCTCCTTACGTCGAGAAGAACCCCGGTATTGCCACTGGTGCCGACTCTGTTACTGAGCACATCACCGTCACCGGCACTACCATCATCACCTCTGCTCACTACACCACTGTCGTCGTTGCTACCACCATCACTGAGGCTTACGTCACTGGTGGTTCCACCGTCGAGGGATCCTCCACCGTCAAGACCATCGAGACTGAGATCGTCGTCCCCGAGGTTGGCTTCACCTCCGGCCCCGCTGGCAACGGCCCCGTCCCTGCTCAGACTGCTCCCGCTGAGGCCCCTGCTGCCGGCACTGAGGCTCCTGCCGCTCCCGGTTACGAGGTTCCCGGCGCTGGTGAGACTCTCATCACCAACAAGCCTGTTGTTGGCACCGGTGGTCTTCCCGCTCCCACCTCTACCCCTGGCGTTCCCGTGACTGCTGGTGCCGCTCGCAACGGCATGGGCATCGCTGCCGCCATCCTGGCTGTTGCCATCGCCCTGTAAGGGTCATGATGCGCTTCGCACATAAAACCTGTTTTCCTTGTTTCTAGATTAGGTCTTGGTACCTGAGGCGGGACCTGTATGTCAGTTGTATGTTACCGCATCCCGAGGCCTTTCGAGCTTCCTGGGAAGTTAGAAAGTGCCCTCATCAAACATGTATCATTCTTACGATCCTTACGAACTATGCCTTGGTGTGGAGACTTGGTACTGTCCTGACCCTTTTGTGACATTAAGTCGAGTGGTCAAAGAAAAAAAGTAGAAAAGAAAAAGAGCAAGGGAAGTTACCAGTCGAGCCGAGATGCATACGCAGCATATATACCCGCTGGCTGGTTGTAATGTTAATATTGTCTTATTTCAGTTTTAAATCAATTCATGATGCTCATATGTCTTCTCTTGGTAACCGTGAAATGTGATCGTAAACCCATTCTCGAGTAATCTTGTGTCTTAACTCTCATATGTATTCTACTCGGGCCCAATATGACCTGTCTAGTAACAGCTTCTGTGTGATCTTGCATCTGGTAACCATGCATTTCTTGTTATGCATGTCAGCTGAAAATCGTTGGTTGGTCCGCCATTTCTCTTTTGTCTCATACGCCTGACAGTGGTATTTGTAGCCATAGAGTCAATGGATGTATCGTCTCTAGGTGCTATCGAACTTGTTTTTCGACACCAGTGCTTTAGACAACATTGTAACACGCCGTCTTGAGCCTTTCACATCAGCATGGCATCGACAACTGTAGGGGACCTCTCGTATCTGTTGTGCAAGGCAGGAGCGCCACAACGTGGAGGCGTATCCATTGAGATGTCAAAGAATTCTCTTTCACTGCATGATCGTCATGAATTCTGGCTATTAGGCCAGCGCATCTTGTGGCTTGTAGTGAGGCCTCACAGCGTTTGTGTGCGTTGAGCGGTGACCTTGGCGTCAGGATAACAGAAGGATTGGCCACGGAGACCAGAAGAGATAAAATAATTCGGGAGCTTTATGTCAACTTAGACCAGTACTTTGGCTATTTATTTTGATATCTTAAACATTGGGGGGCCAAGTTTCCTATTGTCCCATAGCTCGATCATCGGACAGCATTGCTTCGTTTCCCTGAAAATTTGCAGTAATTCTTTTTCCAACGGCTAATGAATCTAATATTCCGTCTTACTCTTCATTGGTGAATGCATGGCATGGCGACCGTTTGACGGTTGGCAAGAGCGTGCCACAATCTCAGAGGCTGAGAGGCTATTGATCGCGATGCGAATGAAGAATCTTGAGATTTAGACATTGCACATTAGTGACTCGTATCTTTGATCAAAATCAGGAAGTAATCCACTCTTTAAAATTCATCGTACGCTTAAATCTCACCTTCTGGAACCATTTTGAGCGATTGAGCCTTCTGTGACTGGTGCAATGTAAGCTTACATGGAAGCTTAATTGGACTTTATCTAAGAATGAAACCCCAGGTTCTCAATGAAGCGTTGATGAGGCACGAAGGGATTCCCTGAAAAGGTAACACGACGGCGGCATGAATGGTTGGTCAAATTGCTGCGCAAAGAGGCACAGCTTCACTGCGATACCTGCTCGAGATCATGTGAATATGTTTATTCTCGCTGCATAACTGCCGGGTTTTGAGACCACAGTCGGTTTCTTTGTTGGCAGTGAGACGAGCTTCTCACTATCTCAGCAAACTCAACACCCATTTAGTATTCACATATTTATAGTTCATCACATTTCAATAAATTGACGATGCCGTTTTGATCAATGCGGAAATGGAGCGGAATGGGTGGCTTCGTCATGAACCATTTGCCGAGGTATCGGCATAGAGATAACGAGGCTATGGTCCACTTCCCCAATTCTCTACACCGAAGAAGCTGGTCAAGCTCCCCATAACGAATAACGATAAATTCCAAGTATTCTCAGATCTCCAAGGGCCTCAAACCCTTTTGTAAGCGTATGCATGATAGGTCCTTAGTTGAACATAAGAACAACTCCAAAAATATCACCATCGTGATTGGAGAAGACTTCAGCTTCATCAAGCCAAGATTCTAAGACACTGATGTAAATGCGGAGAAAGTGGAAACCCTTCGACGGCGCTAAACTGGGTCTTCCCCAGATTTGGAGTGACACCCCGAGGATGAAAACACGCTTGACACGATTCAGTCTGGTCTGGTCTACCCTACCAACCCAACCCAACCGTAGTACATATTTCAGCTCCTCGTCATCTCTTTTCTCTCTTTTGTTGACTCTACTTTACTCTACTTCACTCTACTCCAAAGCTTTGTCACAATGGTCTTCTATCCGCCTTCTCATGTTAAGCTTCCCTTTGGTAACGCTCCTCAACTCATTTCCCATAACTTCTTACTCACATTTTACAGATCCTCCGGACTCTATCACCATTCCGGAGTTTGTCTTTGGAGAAGATGGTGTTCGCAGACCTCACTCCAAATCCAAGAACCCCTTCACATGTGGTATCTCTGGCAAGACATACACCACCGCAGAGGTCATTGAGCGCCAGAAGCTTCTCGCGCGCGCCCTCGCCAAGCGTCTAGGATATGATATCCGCGAAGGCACAGAGTGGGACAGAGTTGTGGCGCTGTACTCTGTCAACACGGTTCGTACAACTTCGCCTATGCAGGAACTTGAAACTGATGCGCAAAGATCGATTATATTACCATGACTCATGCTGTTCATCGCCTAGACGGCATTGTAACGCCTGCCAGCGCCGCTTATTCTGCACCTGAACTCGAGCATCAACTTCGTTCATCTGGCGCAAACGCACTATTTACCTGCGTTCCCCTTCTCGAAAATGCTTTGCCAGCAGCGAAGGCCGCTGGTATCCCCGAAGACCGCATCTTCCTCCTCCCTGTCCCTGGGGCTGAGAGTAAACAACCTTTCAAGACAATTGACGATTTGATTGCGGAGGGTAAAGACGCGCCTGAGCTGAAGCCATTGAATTGGGTCAAGGGCCAAGGTGAGAGGCAAGTGGCATACTTGTGTTACTCTAGTGGAACATCTGGCCTTCCTGTAAGTCTCAACCTTGAGTTTCATCCCTTGGGCAAATGGCTTACACGTCGTAGAAAGCAGTTCAAATCAGCCATCGCAATGTCATTGCGAATGTTATCCAAGCGACAGTTCAAAACATCGAAGGTCGCAAAGAGGCTGGTGTAGACGGACAGGTCCAGCTTGGCCTTCTACCGCTCAGCCATATCTACGGCTTGGTTCCAGTCGCTCATTACGGTAAGTATCTTAGTCCTCATTCATGCGCTCGGGGGACTTACAAGAAATGAAGGTATCTACAACGGCGATGAGACAATAATCCTTCCCAAGTTTGACCTTAAAATGCTTTTGTCTGCTATCCAACGCTTCAAGATCCAGCAAATGGCCCTTGTCCCTCCCATCTTCATCCAGATGATGAGCAATTACGCCGAGTGCCAAAAGTATGACCTTAGCTCTGTGCGCTTCATCTTCAGTGGTGCTGCACCTCTTGGAAAAGAAACAACCCTTGATTTGAACAAGCACTGGCCCAGCTGGCACATCTGCCAGGGTTATGGTAAGACTTTGCATCCCTAACTCCTACCTCATGGCTAATTTCTCAGGTCTCACCGAAACCTCTCCTGTTGTGACTTCAACAAGCGAACTTGATATCGATCCCGGCTCTTCGGGAACTCTCTTGCCTGGGCTGAAAGCAAAGATTATCGACGCCGAGGGCAAGGAAGTCACTGAGTATAACAAGCCCGGTGAACTCTTTGTTCAAGGCCCCACTGTCGTCCTTGGATATCTCAACAACGCCAAAGCTACAGCAGAGACATTCGTTCATCATGAAGACGGTCGCTGGATGAGAACAGGTGACGAGGTTATTGTGCGCAAGTCAGCAAAGGGCACAGAGCATTTCGTAGTCGTGGATCGCATTAAGGAGCTCATCAAAGTCAAGGTAAGCATTCTTACTGCTTCTCTTATAACAAAAGTACTGACACTCTGGACCAGGGCCACCAAGTCGCACCCGCAGAGCTCGAAGCCCATCTACTCACGCACCCCCTCGTAGACGATTGTGCTGTCATCCAAGTCCCCGATGTCCGCGCCGGCGAGGTCCCCAAGGCTTTTGTCGTCAAGGCACCACAGGCTAAGGGCAAGTCCGACGATGAGGTAGCCCAGAGCATCAACAAGCATGTCGAAGAGCATAAGGCTCGACACAAGTGGCTCAAGGGTGGTATTGAGTTCATCGACGTGATTCCCAAGAGTCCCAGTGGTAAGATCCTACGGCGCTTGCTCCGAGACCGGGAGAGACAGGCTAGGAAAGAGAAGGGGGCCAAGCTGTAAGATATGCGCACTGGTGGCATGAATGTATGGAATAGATAATATGCAGTCTATGGCTTATACCCTTAATTTAAGAACAGTTTATACTCAATACGTGGCAGGCACGAAATCATACATGCATTGATCGGAAAATAGATCCAAGCTATACACCCAACCGGTAGCAGAGATATCCACACACGACAGTAGTGTATTGATTGACGACGAATCAACTGAGATGAAGCCAAAATGCAAAGATAAACGCCGCCGTATGCTTCAAGGCCATATGCGCCCGAAATGCGGTCTATAAGTTCCAATCGTCATATGCTAAAAATATCGTCAAGAATATATACAATCATAATATCATCCTCTAAACCAGGTTCAAGCCTAGAGCAAATCCACCAACTACAGCAAAAACCCAGCCAAGGGGCGTAGGCTGCCACGCGGCATTGTCATCGTCGCCGTCGCCGTCTCCACCGGCACCAGAGGTGACGGTAACAGTCGGGACATCACTAAAGGTCTGCGTTGTTACGACGCCTGTTGAGCAGTCACGCTCAAATTCGGGGCATGAGGTGATGGTGTAAGTGGTTGTATACAGTCCAGTGGGGAATGAGTTGCCTGTGCGAGTAGCGCTTCCCTGTGGAAACTTGTTAGTATCATCGTATTGCAGCTTGGAGTCTTGTGACTTACACGTCCAGTGGTTGCGATATCAGAGCTCTTACACTTGCCCGTCTCACTGGGCACAGCGTCAGAACCAGAACCAACAGCAATAATATCATCATCGCCACAGTTAGCAGCCTGAGCGAGATGAATCTTCTCATTATCCCAGTCAAAGACAAAGTATCCAGCACGTAGAACAGAGTCACCAAGGATCTGCTGGTCGGTGGTTGGAACAAGACCAATGTAGCAGGTTCCTGGACCAAGCTCAAGGATGAAATCAGTAAGAGCAACCCTGATAACCTTGTCGCCGAAGCCAAAGTCAACGGTGGCGTCAATATCCCGGTTTTGGCAGTCGGTCGTGTAAAAGCCCTCGCCGTCGTTCTCAGCATTGAGTTCTTGTAGGATAGGTTGCGCGACAGACATGTGCATGCGAGTGAGTGTCGTTCCTGAGTCGAGCATGACATTGGAGTCGTCCCTCGATACGCGGATATTCCTAGTTCTACCGCCAATGGTGACACCAAGACTGTTTAATCTGGTAGCAAGACGGTACTCGCCGCCTTCGCCTCGGATGATATCGACCGTCTCCAAGGCGCCGATGTACTTGCTGCGATCAATACCACCATAGATAAGAGCTCCCTCGGAATCTTCGGAATGTCGCAGATCAAGCGCAAACACGCGACTGTTGATAAGGCCTTGGTCAGCCATCGAAGTAAGCAACAAGCTATAAGGCTCATTGCTATCGTATCCGGCTCTCAAGTCAGGCGCAAGACCTAGGATACCCTGTGAGATACCGTTGCTCTCCTCCAAAACACCAAAGGTCTGGTTCTTCAGCTCTTCGTCTCCAAAGGTGAAGATATCGGTAAAGTATCGAATAGTAGCAGAGGTATGTGTCGATGAATCGGATGCGTCGCCATAGTTGAGTGTCTCGCCGCCGAAGGGACCGATGGGTGGTGTATCTGACTTGTCGGGGTCGTACTGACCAAAGTCAAGACATTGGTTGTATTGAAGAGCACTTTGCGCTTCTTGACAGTCGGGGTTTACCCATAGTTCGTTTGAGCCGGTATCGAGCAGGACAGTTACTTTCTGTGGTGGTGAACCTATCTCAACTGTTCCATGCTGTTAGTACGATAAAAGATGATGATGTAATGGGCGATGACGCACTATCTGTCGCATAGAAAAAGTCCTTGTTCTCAAGTCGCACTGCAATAGCTTCATCTTCGTTCTGTCGTTTGCTGTGCTTATTCTTTGATCGCTCGACAGTTCCGACGTGCATGGATAAATATCCTTTACCAGCCTTTGATCGCGGGAAACTGAGGGCGTTGACGCTGCCGAGGACAACGGCGGCTGTACTTATCGTGGTCCACCTCATGATGAGATATATGGTGTTTTGTATCTACAGATACAAATGCAGAACAAAACAAATGTACAAATGCAAGAGAAACGCCCAGGGGGAGAGCAGCGCTCATCTTTAAACAAACTGTCAGTCCAGCCGCATTACGACGTAGTGTGAATGGCTGTCCGCCCCCGGTGGCGTTTTGTCCATCCCAAGCTGTGCTGGATTAGTCCTGGTTTAAGTCTGCCAAGGCATACATAAACCCAGGATCTGATCTTTACACGTTGCGGGGGGCTGTGAAGGTACAAAAGTACGGCTGAAAGAGTGTGGTTGACGTATGGATTTGGACCTGCATGTGGCGTTGGGCCGTCTTGATTGCACATAAAGGGACATTTTGTCTATGATAATATGCATATGTATGTGCTTCTATTTTGCAAAATATTACTGATGATGGCATAAAACAAATACCCAAGTATCGATAATAAAGAATCAGGACAATGCCCTTCTTTACTTGATTCAAGGACACCATTCCAAGGCACCCTACCCTTGTCTCACTACCGTCGTAATCCATTCAGCTACGGATTCACCCCAACTCCGCCCCTCGTCTACCGGCAAACGACCTAACCTTGTTGAGAAAACCACCATTGAAATCCAATAAGAATGTCTCTTTTCGGGCGCTGAGGGTCACAAGAGACATGGGAATCACTTAGAGTTGTCTTGGCCTACGATTCAGCTTTAAACCCCCGTTCAAGAGCGCTTGCGCGGCCTTTTTCTCTCATGTATTTCCCTCGGATGATGATGTCTTTGATATCTCAATTGGGATTAGATACATGTAGCCCGTGGCAGTTCCGTGCTCTTGGCGTCGACGGAACTTCGAAAAAGCGTTATTTTGAAATGAAGAGGCTTGCGGGAATACGATGTTACATGTTTGCGGCTGACGACGGGTTTGCACAGCAGTGAAACGTTGAATGAAATTACGTGTGAGACGATTGGATGTTGGTGTGATAGAAAGTTTGCCATGTGGTCTTTTTATGAAGTCAATAGGTAATTAACGATAAAATAGACTCAAAGAAACTTGACTGCTGGTGGTTGCAACATGACAGCAACTCTATTTTGATCACCAACCATGAGATGGTCTCAGCGCGTCCTCGTTGACTTTCTCTTTCATGGTAATCCCAGCCTGCCATCTTTAGCACAGCTTCCAATTGGCTCGGCGCACCTGTCTTGTATTGATTAATTTCATGGCTCCTGAATCTCAATTCAGCTGCTGCCCTTGTTTGTGAGGCTGATCTAGGGTAAGACAAGGGTATCGAAAACAACTCGAAATTGGATTAAATGACTTGTAAACATGATGCATGTCCATGATCAATATTTCACAATATAAATCTCTTTTGAAGACCGTGATGGACTTGTGGCTCAGGACGCGCGGTCAGGCTTGAAAAGGCGTTGTGGTTCATGCACGTTGTCACTTTGCGACAATGTTATCATTTAAGCATATGACTACATGGTCGGAAAGTTCCACATGTAACATGTATACCGATTTTCCTAGGTATTTTTGTTCTATCGTACAAGGCATTTTATTCTACAAGCCATCTTATGGCCATCTATTCCACACATTTTATACTTTAATGCAAGACCTCAAGCCTTGCCTGTTCCAGAGACCAGCAGAACAACACTGCCCAGCTGTCGTCTCACGTCCTCCTTGTTCACGTCATGAGTATCCTCGACCTCTCCCCACTGACCCGTCTGCCAATCAACCTCGAGACTAGTAGCAACGGCTGCCTCCTCAACGCCGAACTTCTTGCCAGTGTTCAGACTGCCCTTACCGACTGAACCTTCACTCCACTCGACGACGAATCTTGAAGCAGCGATGAGACTCTTACCAGCCAAGGTAGCGCGCTCAATTCCTGCAATCTCGAAGGCATCGAGGCCGGCGATCCAACCCTGGACGACCTCACGGACTCCGGGGGCTTGTGACTGAGGCATGATGGTGTGACCATCGAGAACAGGGTTGATGGTGATGCCAGGCCAGACATGAGTTGTGAGGAAAGACACAATCTCCTCAGCTGTGCGCTTCTGTACGTCTCGTAATGACTCTCCAGCATCGTTCTTACGATCGTGCGCTCCGGCCGGAGGATTCCAGCACAGAATAGAGTCGGTATCGAGGTATCGAAGCATGGTGGTGGCAATTGAGTCTCGGACTTCCGAGATTTCAGTACCGGGGGTTTGGTCGGCTGCGGCGATGTCGAGGGCTCGGCAGGCAAGACTGGTAAGAGGGATCAAGTGATGTCTTGTAGCATCTTGAGCAGAAGTCAAGAGGTCCCATTCGAGGGCGAGGGCAGAGGCGAGGTCGGGTTTCGTGATAGGGATTTGGATGATTTCTTTGGTAACGGGGTGTCTCAAAGGTCGGGTATCGAGGAAGACTTGAAGAGCACCTGTTCCATGATAAGTATATGTGATAGTGGCGGGGTTTCACGACGTTTCCTTACCATCGACTTCCTTGACAGAAACATCCTTCCAGAATCGCTTCTTCAAACCACCACCACCCTTTCCGCTACTAGCACTTCGTAGCTCCTTAGCATTCTTGAGCATCTCGGCCTGCCTCCTCCGCCTGGCGACTCGCTGGTGAACATCTTGGGGTTGGACCGGTGGCTCTGGGGGAGGGCCCGTGCCGACAACCGGAGCGACATTGGCAGCCTTGACGACGGTCGAGTGAATCGGGCGAGCGAAGGCCGGGCGCTGAATGAGTCTGGGCGCAATGCGTAGTGGTAGCCGCGTTACAGGCTTCATCTTGGGCGACGGATTGGGTTGTTGAATTGGGTTGAGGGAGCGAAGCTGGAAGGGTTCAAAGATCAAAGATGCGAGCCGGAAAATTGGGTCCGGCTGGTGAAGTTCGGAGCGGGTGGGTTCTGGCCTTCAGGGTCGACATGATGTCACTCATACTCATGAAGAGTACAAAAACAGCAATCATTTATAGCTTAAGCTTATTAGCATTGGAGTGAGAGGTCCCAATGGTTATAAGATACTCAAAGCACGAGTGTCAATGTTTGGGTATCAAAATGATGCGTTCTTCCGAGTGTTTACTACTCACAAGGTACATGGAATCTCTAATCCGACTTTGGGGAAGTGGATCGGTACATGTCAAGAGATTCAACGCTGGCCGAAAGCATGACCGCGGGAAATAGAAACTGTCATAATCAAGTAAGGATACTGGCATTAAAGGTTTAGATATGTCGCACGAGCTTTTGAAATTGGGTAGTTCACAGTTCGAACGTCCATCAGTACACATCAAGGCGCTTATAGAGTAGGTATTCAATGCTGCGGGTACCTGAAGCTACGATGCTCCATTCTCCAGCAGATCAGCATAGCTATTATTGTACATTATCTTTGCCCAAATGAATGGGTGATCTCACCTCAATAAGAAGCCCTATGAGATGACCATATCATGTACTAAAAGATTCATTTTCTAGTAAAACAATCCCAGAAATTGCTTTCAATGAATCTGAATGGAGCTGGATGCTACCAAAGTTGTTGACACGAATCACAGCCCGATAAGGGGCTGATAACGTCACGTGATGCGGCACCACTCATCCCTGAAGCGTAACTGCGACGTGGTGATTCTACCTTAGGAGCGCCTCGACCGCAACCTCCAGACTCCCTTGACCAAACCTCTTACCACAACCCAATTGCCCAACATGAGTTACGGCAAAAAGGACGAAGACGCCGACCTCGGGCTGGTCAAGGTGGATAGAACTCAAGTTTTCCAAGAAGGTTCGTCACTTACAATCGTCTTGTTCCTTTACCTCCCCCCACAGTCAAGCTAAATAGTTCGCCAGCACGACTCTTCAACAGCTCCCCTATCCAGCCTCGACGATGTCGCATTCTCCTCACAAAGATCGCCCTCCTTCTCTACACAGGAGAGAAGTTCCCTACAAACGAAGCTACAACCCTGTTTTTCGGTATCTCGAAGCTCTTCCAGAACAAGGATGCCAGCCTCCGACAGATGGTCCACCTTGTCATCAAGGAGCTTGCCAACTCGGCTGAGGATATTATTATGGTTACCAGCACAATTATGAAGGACACTGGTGGCAGTACCGATGCTATCTACCGACCCAATGCTATTCGTGCTCTCTGCCGCATTATCGATGTAGGTGGCCTTGCTGGCAGGTACACCGACACCCCTGGATGCTGACAATATTAAAGGCCACGACCGTCCAATCGATCGAACGAGTGATGAAGACTGCAATTGTCGACAAGAACCCTTCCGTATCTTCCGCCGCCCTGGTTTCGTCCTACCACCTCCTACCGATCGCAAAGGATGTCGTTCGACGATGGCAAAGCGAGACACAGGAGGCCGCTGCCTCCAACAAGTCCTCTGGCGGCTTCTCCCTTGGTTTCTCCACATCAAGCAGCCAGGTCCCCATGAACCACTCGACCATGTCGCAATACCACGCTGTCGGACTTCTATATCAAATGCGCATGCACGATCGAATGGCCCTTGTCAAGATGGTTCAGCAGTTCGGCGCCGCCGGTGCCCTTAAGAGCCCTGCTGCTATCGTTATGCTGGTTCGACTTGCCGCACAGCTCGCCGAGGAGGACGCTTCATTGAGAAAGCCCATGATGCAGCTTCTCGATGGCTGGTTGCGACACAAGAGCGAGATGGTTAATTTCGAGGCTGCTAAGGCTATCTGCGACATGCGAGACGTTACCGACGCCGAGGTGGCGCAAGCTGTTCATGTCCTTCAGCTGTTCCTCACCTCTCCTCGCGCTGTCACCAAGTTTGCCGCTCTCCGAATCCTCCACAACTTTGCTAGCTTCAAGCCTAACGCCGTCAACGCCTGCAACCCCGATATCGAGCTCCTCATCTCCAACAGCAACCGATCCATTGCTACCTTCGCCATCACCACGCTACTCAAGACCGGTAACGAGGCCAGTGTCGACCGATTAATGAAGCAGATCTCAACCTTCATGTCCGAAATTACCGACGAGTTCAAGATCACGATTGTCGAGGCTATCCGAACCCTGTGCCTCAAGTTCCCCAGCAAGCAGGCCGGTATGCTTACCTTCCTCAGTGGTATCCTGCGTGATGAGGGTGGTTACGAGTTCAAGAGGGCTGTTGTGGAGAGCATGTTCGACTTGATCAAGTTTGTTCCCGACTCCAAGGAGGATGCGCTTGCCCACCTTTGCGAATTTATCGAGGATTGCGAATTCACTAAGCTAGCTGTCCGAATTCTCCATCTCATTGGTCTGGAGGGTCCCAAGACTGCTCAACCCACCAAGTACATTCGATACATTTACAACCGAGTGGTTCTCGAGAACGCCATCGTTCGAGCCGCTGCTGTTACTGCTCTCGCCAAGTTTGGCGTTGGCCAGCAAGATGCCGATGTCAAGAGCAGTGTCCGAGTTCTCCTTACCCGATGCTTGGACGATGTTGACGATGAGGTCCGTGACCGTGCTGCCCTTAACCTCAAGCTCATGAACGAGGAGGATGACGAGATGGCTACTCGATTCGTCAAGAACGAGAACATGTTCTCTCTCCCTTACTTTGAGCAGCAGCTCGTTATGTACGTCACCTCAGACGACAAGGCTGCTTTCGACAGCCCTTTCGACATCTCCAAGATTCCCGTGGTTACCCGAGAGCAGGCCGATGCTGAGGACCGATCCAAGAAGCTGATTGCCACTACCCCTACTCTCAAGGCCCCCAAGGTTGGACCCACCAAGGCTACTGGTGCCGAGGCTGTTGCTACTGCTTCTGCTCAGGCTCAGAAGTACGCCCAGGAGCTCATGGAGATCCCCGAGATGAAGGAGTTCGGCAGTGTGCTCAAGTCTTCGCCTCTTATCGAGCTTACCGAGGCCGAGACCGAGTACGTCGTTTCTTTGGTCAAGCACATCTTCAAGGAGCACATTGTTCTCCAATACGAGGTCAAGAACACCTTGCCCGACACCGTTCTCGAGAACGTTTCCGTTGTCGCGACCCCTGCCGACGATGAGGAACTTGAGGAGGTCTTCATCATCCAGGCTGAGAAGCTTGCTACCGATGAGCCTGGCAAGGTTTACGTGGCCTTTAAGAAGGTTGGCGGCGAGGCTTCTCTGCCTATTTCCACCTTCTCCAACATTCTCAAGTTCACTAGCAAGGAGATTGACCCCTCAACGGGTGAGCCTGAGGACACTGGCTACGATGATGAGTACGAGGTGGCCGAGTTCGACCTCTCTGGTAGCGACTACGTGATCCCCACATTCGCTGGCAACTTCAGCCACATCTGGGAGCAAATTGGTGCTTCCGGCGAGGAGGTCACAGAAACCCTCCAATTGAGTGGTATGGAGAGCATCGCAGGTACGTTGATCGCTGAAAACACGACTCTTTCAATACTAACAGAATCACAGATGCTACGGAGCAACTTACAAAGGCTCTGTCTCTGCAGCCTCTGGAGGGCACCGACGTTCCTGTCAACCAGACCACTCATACGCTCAAGCTTCTGGGCAAGACAGTTGGCGGAGGTCGTGTGGTTGCCAACGTGCGGATGGCGTTTTCATCAAAAACAGGTGTCACGACAAAGATTACGGTGCGAAGCGAGGAGGAGAATGTGGCTGGTCTAGTTATCGCATCGGTCGCTTAAGGATGAGAAGCAAAGCCGGCGTTGAAAGGATAATGATGTATCGAAAGCTTTGCCTCGGTTTTTAGAACATACCGTACGAGTCTGTGGCGAGTAATGTGATTATTTACGATTCATTTTCTCTTGTACTGGAATCATGATTGCCACAAAAAGGATGATGGTTCAAAGGCTCGCAAAAAGTGATTAGGGGGATGGGCATTCATTGGTTGGGTACCTAGACGGAAGCGATGAAGGTATAAGAGCATGTTTTTATTGGAGCATGGTTGCTGGGACCATGAGATTTGTTGCAACAAGATGGAATTTATCTGAAATGGCAAATATGTGCAATGTGCGACTCGACGAGAGATGATTGCTGCTAGATCTGTGATGTTGCAGGCAGTGCTCAAGTGAAGAACCCTCGGACAACACTCGGCAACTCTCGTCGACATCGTCATGATATCTCCACCGCTCGAGTTGACTTTGCTAAACATGTATTTACGTCGACAATGCCCAGCGGCTCCCGCTTTTGCGCCTCGCTATTGACCAGAAGGGCCTGAAAGCGCTGACCAGCATCTCCACGGAAAGGAGTCTTAGCTTTAATGTTGACACCTTCGTTGAACCTCAATCTTAAGTTTGATAGCAGCGTTCAGTAAAAGCCAGATGGGTCGTTCATGCTTCTTAATGAACTCCTCCATCAATGCCAGGGCGTCTTCTGGGAGCTTTCTTACGTTACATGAGAAACTATGACTGATTGCCATGAACACACAGAGATACATCAAACATTTATGCTAAAAACGATGTTAAGATGGCGATATGCAGGTGTCATCAATAGAAAATCCATGTTGGGTACCTATAAGAAGAGCTGAATCCTTCAGAACGCTGCGATGTAGCGACTCAATACCGCTAGAAGGGCAAGGGATGCGTAGTGTACTGCAATAAGCTGCTTATATGATGGTATCGAATGGTTATTAAAAACTGTAGATCTCATAAGGCGAGAAGCCAAACTGGCGATGCTGGTTGCATATTTGTTGAGAGTGGTTTGGTTTGAACTTATTGGCCATCTGTCTGTATGGTTTGCGACCGCGCGATACAGCCAGAGCCACTACTTGCTTTTTGCATTACAACTGCTGTCTTCTGTATGAAGATACAAGTCTAGAAACACTACCTTGCGCATTGGCTATTCTTCTTTTATTGAGAAGGTATCGATCTCGTCAAAACCCGACGATATGTAATAAATAGTAACATTCACAGGAACTGTCGTTCGCTACTTGGTTCATTCACATCAAAGGCCTTTCTGATTCGATCTAGTATCTATAAGCACTCGTAGGATCAGGGTGCATACAACATGTACAGCTTCCAATCTCTCGCAATTCTATGTACAACGTCTCGTCTCAATTCGCCGAGGTGCTCTCGGATACATGCGTTCGCAATCTGCCAAAACCGCTCAATCTCCTTGATCTCGTCCAAGTATGATACAATACAGCTATCTGCGGTTAAGAGCTTCGTGTAGCTGCTTCTTTTCTGATTCCAAAGAGGCAATTCTCTCACAGAGTATCCCGGCCATACTTCCATTCATTAGAGTTTGCACGTTTTTAGGAATCATTTCTTCTTGTTGGTTTGCTCGATGGCGAACGTAATCTCGAAGACTTCCAACGAGCGATATATTCTTAAAGGGCGGCTCAGAAAGTATCTTAACGATGAGGACCAACGTGATGTTGTCACCATAGATAGCGATTCTTTCAGATGCCAATTGGCGAAGCTCCGCGAGGTGGTACTCGACGCCAATGTTATGGACTTGTACTGCGGTGGTGAAGTCCACATGATTACGGGCTTCAGAGGTTGATCGAAGGATCTGTAAATTCTCATATGCACCGGTGTACAAGTAATTGATGACGATGTGAGCCACCTGCCTCGAAATTCCGCCCATGACCAGCGTCTGATTATCTGCCCAAAGGGCGAAGAACTTGGGGTGGCTTCTCAATATACCTTCTGGTATGGTCACTGAGTTCTCTTCATTGAACTTTAAGACCCGCGAGGGTCCAAGCCAGCGACTGGAAGAAATGTAAGTAATCCGAAGGGCTATTTGAGAAGGATGATGCGAAGAAACTCACGAGATCTTTGGGCGTTCTTCGTGTGCATCACCCTTCAAAGGGGACGAACAGAAGTTGAACCATGAGCTCATGACTGGCTTTGCTCTCCATGAAGGAGTCGTTCCTGGATGGTAATGTCCTAACGAGAACAGAAAGCTGGTCTATGAATGTAGACTTGATAGAGGTGAGAAAATTGTGTCGAGCTCGAAAGTATTATTGGAAAGGAACAATGGTTGCTTTGACTCAGGAAAAGTAGTGTCTCACACGGTGTAGTTATAGTATAAGAGTATAGTCCAACTTCGTACATATGTAGGTAGCAAGAAGTGTCGAAAAAGCCGTTGATAGATATCTCGGTCGGTGTATATTATAGGAGTCACCTTCAGAGCCGGAAAGCCAAAAGGAAAAAGAAAATGAAGAGACTTGTTTATGTTGAGTAGGGAAGAAGAAGAGAGGAAGAGAGATGCAGGTGGGATGTTGAGAAGCAGTCTGCTCCACGTCACTGCATACAAACGTGAGGTGGATAGCAAACAAACAGCAAGCAGACAAACTCAACGCGGGACCAAACGCGATCTATTGAACGCGTCGCGACTACTTTAGTAACCAGTAATAAATGGATGGTAATGCGATCACTCCTTTGAGGTTGTGCTGTTCGGTCTATGGTAGACTGAACAAAGTCTTTGTTTAAGGTGAACATAACTTGACTTCTTCTTCCACATCTATACCTCGATTTGCCCCATCATAACAAACGAATATTGTTCAATAGCTCCTGTAGTCAAACTGGACTCCGACGTTCGCAACTAATGCGCCAACTTGCGTTGTTTGTCCTGGCCGTAAGGGGATTGGTCGCTCCGACCACCCTTTGTGACTTGAGCCACAGACCACAGTCTGATGTTGTTTTCACATTGGACCAAACAGATTCACTCGACGAGTGCTGGTAAGTGCTGCCATATTATTTGCTACACGTGCCCACCTGCAAACGGCCCAGTACGTCTCCAGGCCATAGGTTGCCTGTCGAGAGGACTGTTGTGCACCAAAGACCATCACTATCATTTGGTCCTTTTCTGGTAGCCACTCCTGAGTTAAATAGTATGAATCATTGCTACGCCTTAGAATAGTATGCCATTCTATTCCCTTCGCGCTATTGCAAGGCCATCTGTAACCCAACAGCCGTTTGATGAAGACGCTAGCCTCTTTGTTACCGTCTCCTTCTACCTATGTATTCTCCAACATTGACCAAGTTGTGAAGAGTTCCACAACAGCACTTTATTATTAGCCACTAAATGCCGGCGGTTTGCCACTCTGTTCCTTTCTTTACTATTAAATCGCGTAGAAAGGCTTCAGGAGTTTCGTCCAAGAAATCCGGGGTAAGCCGTTATATCTGCAGACGATGGGCTTTCACTCATAGAGGGCTTGTCTGATACACTCTAGGCAAGTAGCATCATATTGGAATTGAAGTCCGAGCAGTTGTATCGATCGCTGGGTGCACGGTACCATGTATGCTTGTTGAGTATCAGGTGGTGTCTTTCCGTAGTTGTTGGCTAAACAAGTTCTTTTGCCTTCAAGTACTCAAGCTCACTCCCTATGTAAACCTGCTCGTTCTGAGACAACCACTCGATGCATCACTAATCCCATTTTTTATCGTCACCCTTGATGTGTCGGCCGAGTCCATCTTCCTCCCGAATCTCATCAGCCAAGGTCATCAATTCCCGATAGCCCCCGCACAGTTCGTTCTGTGAAACTAACAAACATTAGCTACAGTCTATCTTTGATCAAAGTCTCACTTATTCTTGCCGTGTTGGGAGACTGGCTCAAGGCCGCGATATAGCCACCAAGTCAAGGTCTGGCAGACCACCCCTAGGTGGGTGCCAGAAGAATCGACCGTCATAAGCATAAGAGACGAAATAGTTTAGTCATCTTATGCTAGCTTAGATAGGCCTTTAGGCTACTTTAATTTAGTAGCCTAAGCCTTAGAGGACGATTCTTCTGTTACCCTGCGGCACCTCACCACATTTCTGCGAAACTGATCAAGTTAGCAATCATCCTATATTATATTCTTGTCATGCCTTACCCTTTGCCGCTCCAGCACCCTCCACCACGGCAGTAACAGGCGCCGCGGCGATTCAGGGTCAAGCAGTTCTAACCCGCTCCTACGCAGATGTCTTCCTGTGACGCTGAGCAGCATTAGCTTTGGCCATATCACCACTGGATCAACACTTACGGTTCGGGGTGAGGCCAGTCGAACTTGAGTAGTCGCAACTCACCCCATCCCAGCTTGCCTTCTGCGAAACTGACCCGGGATACCCCTTTTCGACAAAGACTCAAGCCTAGCGGGCTGTTTGTCCTTTTTCGTCGAAACTAAGCCAAGTTCGCGTGGTCTCCCACACACTTCTTTCCCCCATCTGTCCTCCAGGCAGCATGCTATCTCCCACAAGGCGGCGACTCGCCCACCACTTTGCCTGGTCCACCAGCAGTGCTGTTACGGCCCTGTGTGCGAGTTGACTATAGTTCGCATCAGGGTAGTCAATGGACTGGGGCTGATCGGTGGGCACAAAAGGTTGTAGATTGTGACTGTTGCCTTCTGCCACAGGACAGACGGTTAGCAACAACCTATAACAAGGTCAGACCCAGGCGTTCTTAGTAATAGTTGAAGCGAACTGGTGAAACATGACTTACTTTGACTGCAGCTCAGTTGGGAAACCGAGCTTGTATCCTCCAATATCAGGGATATGAAGATAATTAAGCAACGAGAGGACGAACTGTGAGCTTTGAAGGCTGGGTAGATAGATGTTGGAAGGTTTGATGATGAGCGCGGTGTTTGCCCTGTAGCTGCAACTTTGGCCAGCTACAATCAAGAGGAACTGGATCGGTACGGAAAGTGCTTAAAGAAAGAATATGCATATTTGCTAGAGAAGACTGCGTTGGGATCCAGGCTGTACTGAAGTGGATGGAGGAGTACTGGGACGGGCCCAAGAATATGAGACTGTAAAGAGAACCTGTAATTCTGCTGAAGTCTGGGAAATAAAAAGGATAAGGCAAAAGCCCTAAAGACTAGGTAGGCACTGGCAAATTACTGACGGGTGATTGTATGATCAAAGGTAGTGGGGCCCCATTGATCTTATACTGAAATGCTGCATACAAACTTCTGTCTGCTCTTCAACAAACAAGGAAGTCGAAGCAAAGTCCATTTAACATGCCTCCCGTCGATAATTCTAGTGGCTCAAGCCGCCCCGGCCAGTCCGCACAAGGTGAAAGGCAAGTCAAATCCGTACCAAGTCAAACTACTCATACTAATAAACAAGGACCAGAGCTCGCCCTGCTACCTATATGAGCATCGACTTTGGCCACAATTTGCTGGTGATACCCCGGGTCATCGTCGAACGATATCCGGAGTTCGCAGCTCTGTTCGTCAACAACCATCTATCCTGGCATAATCTCTCTGTCGAGCAGTCTCAAATCGTCACCCACTACCTCAATAACGGGACATACTACTCAGCTCGACCTACCCGCAACTCTACCATGGACCCCCAGCGTCTGTCGCTCCACGATGCGATCTATGTCCAGGCCCAAGCCCAAACCCACTTCCTTCCTGGTCTGGCTTCCCTATGCTGTCTTGAGATGGGACGTATCGCCTATAATATGCCCATTCTCTATTTTGCTTGGTGTCTCGGTCACTACAGGACTTGGATCGAGGCGAACAGGGACTGGATCACCCCTTTCATGCATCAACGCCTTCGAACTAGAATTCCTCCTGTGGTGACAGCTGATATGCTGCACTTTCAGCTTGATGATCCTTACCACTATACACTCATGGTTGCTCTGATCAATCTTATCTACATTCTTCGAGAGTGGCGTGAGCAATCTCGCCGCTAGAACGTTTGTTGATGCAACCAGCCCCCTGAACTATCTCAACCTTCACCTTTTTGGTAAGTGATACCTACAAAAACGGCAGAAAGAAATACAAACTGACAAGGCGGCTACCTAGGAAATCCTAAAAGAACGGGACAAGTCTGCATATTGTCGGAATACTTTTTCTGAAGATTCGTTTTTGCTTGTTCTGAAGACTTTGGCTGAAGACTTTGCTGTACGATGGGAAGGAATCTGAAATTACAGACGAGGTAGAGACAATCACCTGGGTCTGGTGTCGCTCCTTCCCAACTTACAAGTCGACTTTCAGCAAAGGCAGGCACCAGCACCCATCTCGAACCGCAACGGAAGGAGCCAGCACCCAGACCCGTCACCGGCCGCGTCACTCGGACAAAATGGTCCGCATCTTTTTAAAAATGGCAGGAGCATGGCAGTCATCTGGGTTCTTTTACAATCCAAGAGTGTCTGCATTGGAAAGCATTAAAGGGGACAATTGGAAGGGTTCATCGCTGCAGGGGCCAAGACACATACTGCAGACACTCGACGATGGCAATTACTTCTCCACGGGCATCACCCCCCCCCTTTTTTTTTAGACACAACTGCATATGCACCAGTAAAATGACATTCAAAAGGTGTCTTGTCAGTTATTTCACTTGGGTTGCCTGATGTAGGATATTTGGATTCGGAAATAGGTGGGTAACAGAAGAATTGTCCGCTAAGGCTTAAGTTGCCAAAATAAAGTAACCTAAGAGCGAGTCTAAACTGGCATAAAATAACTAAAGTATTCCATCTCTTGGCATCTAAGGGTCGTTTCTTCTAACATCCTGAAATTGTAGCCTATCGCTGGTTCGAGTTGTGGAATTGGAAAGTGGCAGAATTGGAAGGCGCCACGACATCCAAACCATACTCAATCAACATGAGACTTGGGTCCGGCGAAAATCACCCAGGAGGTAGGTAGATCGTGTCTGAACTTGAGAAAGTACTCGCCATTTCTGAAAAGAACCTACTTGAATAGTGGCAACTGTGATCCCAAGTGACGCGTTAGATAGCAAAGTTCCGGTTCGCGTTGATCAAACTGGAAGGCTCAGGCTGACTATCCCTGGCGCTTTCAAGTAGGAGAATATGAAAGTCAAGGACCCTTTGACACTCTTAAGTCACATGTCACAACTCGCGAAGTTCGTGTGATCAAAAGTGTTGTTTTATTAAGTACGCATCGCCGGGCATCTTATCACCCGACGTGTCACTAGCAGACCCCGAGTAGCACAACTCGCGAATTTTGATAATAGCAGATGCCCGATTCTCGCGATTACATCTACTCCAACAATCGTTTGTTCTTACAATGAATGAGTTGTACTTATCCAAGAAAAGCTCAAGGTTTTCAATATCTTATCTATGGATGACGCATATATACACTATCTTCGCACCATATTCAAATTTGATCAAGATACAATACGGACCAAGACGTTGTAGTAAAGGCCAGATGCAACACGGAGAATATTGGGATAGAGCAAGCACTGAATTGAGAGCGCAAGAGAACCAGTCTTTGGGCATCCTCTGTGAATACATGGAAATGGACATGATACCTTGTACCAATTGTAAGTTGTCAGTGTGAGCAACTTGCAGACATTTTGCAACATCGTTTCCAACAATCAAGACGCGTAATTGGTTTAGTGGTAAAATTCTCCGTTGCCATCGGGGAGCCCTGGGTTCGATTCCCAGATTACGCATCATCAGCGCTTCTGAGCGCTATCTTCTTTTGCTCCTCATGCCTTTTTCTGACCCACTCCTTTTTTCTACTACACGTTGTGAAGTTTAGCGGATCGTTTTACTGGCGCTGGAGTGCAGGGAAGAAGACAGCACTGTTTCATTTCTAAGACCAAGGGTTTCATAAAAGATCAACACACTTGAAATAGTTAGGAAGGTATTGAGACAAGTTAAGACGACTCTTTCTTTATGGCTCACGTGATCTCTATGCAGGATTTCAGAACCAATCACCTCTCCCTCACTCTGACGTCTTGAATGCAGCGGTTGTTCCAATACTCCGCATTAAACTTGACAACGGCATATCTTACAATTACAACAGCGATATCAACGACATATAACAGAAAATGACTGTCACGCACACCGTTCTTTTCCAATTCAAGTCAGACGTTGATTCGTCTCAAGTCAGAGAGGCATGCCTAGCAAACTCCTTCATGTAACACGAATCAACTAATAATCCCTCTTGATCTAGATCTGTGACCGATTCCTCGCACTTAAAGACCAATGTATCCATCCTACTAGCAACACACCGTACATCGTTTCACTTGTAGGCGGCAAGGATAATTCTCCAGAAGGAATGCAGGTTAGATCACAAATAAGAAACGAACTTCTGGAGTCTGGCCCAAAGCTGACCTGATTGTAGAACGGTCTTACGCATGGCTTTGTGGTTATCTTCAACTCCACAGAAGATCGAGACTACTACGTCAAGACGGATCCTGCTCATCAAGACTTCATTAGCAAAGTTGGGAGCCTTCTTGAGAAGGTCACTGTACTTGATTTCACGAATGGGGTCTATTAGATATAGCTTGCAAGTTTGACTCCAAGCACTCGATCGTTGATTTGAAACCCAGTTTGAGTGCGTCGAGGCTACCTGACCGCTTATGACATCAATATCTTTAACATAGAAAGAGTTATGGTATAGAACACCTATTTGAGCTTTTTTGAAGGTTAGTCTTCAAGCCGTACAGTTCAAATCAACACAACGAAATGACCTGCCTGATACTCAATCCGAAGTGAAGTTGAGTAAGCCCATATGTTATGTGACCATTCGATACACATTATCTATTACATCTAGCACTGAATCTATCTATCACCTCGTTTGCCTTTACGAAGCAATCCTCTATCTACTGCAGTATATCATCACTTCCTAGAGTAAATCATAGCCCCGAGTCTCAATAAAAGCAAAGGCGCCAACAACGATCTTATTCCTATACAACTCATGCTTTTGCAAAGCTCAAAACGCATCTACAAAGCCTTTCTGTCCCAAAGATCCTTTTCCCTTCGTTCAGATATCCATAGAGTGTTATTCATAATAGGGAACTATGGTTCCGGTGATGTTGACAGCAAGTCATACGCTCAATCGGAAGCTCAATGTTCAAGACATGGTGGTCCAAGAATCGAAATACCACATTTCCTCATGAAAAGCACCTTGTTGCAACATCATGTCACGTCTACCTTTATCTGTCGGTTCGTGGTTGCGTTTCGAGCTCTTTATCGAATTCCTTGGCTTTCGCAATCGCACTCTTCGCTAGACGGACAAGCTCCGTAGCGAACTCGTTGACAAGTTTCGTGTGAGCTACCTCGCGGGATGTTAGACGGGATATTGGGAGTTCGCAAATCAAGTTGGCAGCTGATCTAAGAAGTTCAAGATCTGCCACGGCTCTTCCATGAAGAGGATGCATGAGAATGTTGAAGAAGATGGTGATCATGGCGGCGGTAGGGTAGAACACAACGATCCTGGAATGCGATTAGTTTGGGCTTCATATTGTATCATGTAAGGTGTATCTGCTTACCAGAAAGCTTCACCAGCGAGACCATTCAAGGCTGCTTTCAAGTACACAAGCGTTGAACGACTGGCTTCCAGCGCAAGTGCGATGCTTGATTCAACGCCTGATTCGATAGTCGATGCCCAACCCGCTTCATCCACTGGGTCTTCAGCCTCAGGGCGCTGCATACATCTCCCGCTGGCACGATGTATAGTAGTCATAAGATGATGGTACTCAAGATGAAGGGTAATAGCCCGCATGCTACGCGGAAGTTGCATCCCTTCAACAGTGACCTGAGACTCGTTGGAGATAGAGAGTTGTGGTCGAAAGGTTAGGGGTATAGAAAGTCTCCAATTCTCTAGCTCATGATCAAGGTCGCGGATGTCAAAGAGAAGTTGAGCAGGTGTTTTCTTGGCGGCTTGTGTTGAATAAAGCAGGCGACTGGTCCTCTCTTTGATGTGGCTGAGACGGGGGTCACCTGGGAGATGTGGTGTCAGACCGTTGTCACCAGAGAGTTCAGGAGAAAGACTGTGGGTTAGCCCGGGAAGGTATTCGTAGCATTTAAGATAGTTCTCTGGTAAAGTGAGGTCACAGTAATCGTCAGACATCAAGGGAGGCTGTCCTGTTCGTAGAGCAATGTCCTTGTCAAAGATATAGGTTAGCCAGAATAGGAGTCTGATCTGGCGTCGCCCCCGCTCAGAATGAGTAAGAGGGCCCTCGTGAGGCTTTGGCGCGGTATAGTTCTGACCGCCAAGAGAAAAGACCATGCGACATGAAATGGCATGGAACATTGAAGCCGAGCGAAGCCTTCCCAGGAAGATCTCATGCATGTTCTAGATCCAGGTTAGTAGCCATAGACATGTGTTTAGTGTGTGAAGTAATACTGACCAGCATGAAAGCCACTTGAAGTGTGGTAAGACTTGCTCCCTCTAGAATATCAGTCAGAATATACCGAGCCTTCACGGCGCATAGATCAGTATCCACTGCCGGTAAACCGAGTAAAGAAGCTTTAAAGAGAGGAATGATAGACACAAAAGCCAGGACACAAGCCTTACAACTCATATGCTCCAATGAAGAAACCTCGACAGGCCGGTTCAAATAGGCCAAGTCAATGACACTTTGGAAGAGCACACGATCGACAACTGGAAATACCAAGCTAAAGGACGAGTTGGCGAATACATCGAATACAGTTTCAACAACAGCCTTATCAGGAAGGGCCCACAGGTCCTGTGAGTCTCTGAAATACTCTGCTGGCAATGTTGGGGGTGTCATATGGGTTGGTTGAGGCACTGGTTCGAATAGAACTTCCTCACCCGTCTTAGAAGCGATCCACTGCTTACCTTCTTCGGAGAGAAGGGGCATTCCATTGTGCTGGCTGAAATGGCCAAAGTGACAACCACCAAAGTGAATCTGACCATAGGAGACGGAGCTAGGTGATGAGCCAAGAGGGGACGCAACCGGAATTGTAGTAGGCAATTCTTGGGGTATCATAGGAGATTCCATAGAGCTGGGGGTATAATGGAAAGGTGAGGGTGTAGGCTCGTTCGTCGCCTGGGCTGGTCGATGACCATACTCCATCATTTGAACATCTAGATCGGTTTGGGGCTCTGCAATCAGTGGAGTGGGAGTAAAAGGCTTTGTATTCTGACTGGCAAGTGTTTGGGCAAGTGCTTCTTCCACTCGTCTCAACCTTTCTGCAAGGCTATTCTCAGACGACTGTTTAGACCTGCTATCAGGTTAGCTTGGACGGGTTTTGCTCTGGGTACCAAGAGTGAAACTAACCTTGATTTGGCTGCTGGCTTTCTACGGCCCCTGACACGATCGAATGTGCAAGCTAGGTTATGGTGCTGACACCAATTGCAGGGTGAATCATCTACCGAATCACATTGAATCTATCGATTTTAGCCAACTGCATGACATGATATGATACATCTCTAGGGTAACATCAGCTGCATGGAGGCGAAGAGCAGGGACGCCAAGAGATGTCCCCGATCGATTTGGACAAGGCTCGGCAGCATTGCATTGAGAGAGAAGATATGGAGCCAGTAAATCCGAGGTCTGTACGTACCTTTCGCTTGTGACAAGCGTCGCATGCCTTTTTCTGGACCATAGTAAAGCAACAGAGACCCAAAGCGAGTAAACCGGGAGAATCAGTGACAGAAGATTGCTTAGTACGCGGAACTTGATGTAGGTATTGTTGTTTGAGCCGCTCTGAGTTCCACAACGGAACCAAGCACGAAACGGTTGAAAGACCAAAACTGGGTATGGAAGTCCACAGTGGCTTTCTAGACTAGATGCCAATGGATGAAAAAGTCGTTTCAGGCTAGTGTGGGTAGATTCTGTCCAGCTCGTCATAAAACCTCGTGTCTGAAAATGAAGTCGGATGGAAAACATGTCCGAGTGAGGATGACTCGGAAGTTTATTGATAACAAGGGTAAAGAAGCTTCCGCTGATTAAGCACAGCAAAAACGTCAGCGCTAGACGAGGATTGGATAGTGATGGAGACAAGACAAGGATGCCCTGAAGCTAGACAGGGAACAGACACACTAAAAGCATCAGTAAGCGGCAGTCTTTGATGTCCAAAACTTCCGGACCATTTATCTGATTTACAAGTTCTTGTCTTGTCTTTTAATCTATCCGCTGTCAAGTTGGTGACCCGTACATCCGAGACGAATGCTACATCGGAGCGCGGCAGTCGGGATCTATATACCGATGAATAGCAAACTGTAACTAGATCTGTGTCATATTATTAATTAATGACGGTCTTCGCAGTTGTAATCAGTCCGTCTTTAAAGTCTAAAGGCGGGCTCCGCGTAACTGTTACCATGTGAATGTCGATCTCGGGGAATTGTCCATACAACCCATTGCATTGCAGTCAATTGATTCTGCTCAGTTTTTCAAAGCAACAAGACTGTGTTACATTTGTGTACCTCTGTTGACGCGGCTGAATTTGACTGCGCCGTTCCCATGAAAATGCCCTACGTAAACGACTCAGCCAAACCCTGCCAACCACCCACTCTTAGTTGTCTACCATTCCGAGTTACTAAGCGGCATTACCGCTCGCACTCGCAATTTAGAAACTTCTTATTCCAGGGTCTTGTCGATCTAAAAGAACAAGTGGATCGAGGTTCCGCTTCACTAACAATGCTTATCCTCCGATTCACTAATTCAATTGGTCCGATTGCTTCTGTCGGACACCGAAAAAGGCCGCCATGTTTGTCAACGTCTGAAGCAAATACTGAGAGCATTTCTTTAAAACGGTCATTCTTCCGTCTAATCTATTATGCTGTATCAACTCCAAAAACACTCTCTTTCTTGTCCTTGTTTCTTCAAACTGCTTTACCATGGAGTCAGACAGCATTGACTCCCAAACGGTCTATGAACCAACACCCCTCAAGGAAACTCCCCACGATGATACCGAATGGGCTATGAAGTCTGAAGTCATCGCCTACAAAGAACGAGACAGATCCTCCGGCTTCCCAGATAGAGAACTTGGAGTCACATGGCAAAACCTCACTGTCGATGTCATCGCCGCTGACGCCGCGATCCACGAAAACTTTCTATCACAATACAATATTCCCAAGCTCATCAAAGAGTCTCGACAAAAGTCACCGCTCAAGACCATCCTCGACAACAGCCATGGCTGCGTTAAGCCCGGAGAAATGCTTCTAGTTCTCGGCCGTCCTGGCTCTGGGTGTACTACTCTCCTCAATATGATCGCCAACAAGAGGCGCGGTTATGCCAGTGTCAAAGGCGACGTTTTCTACGGCTCAATGACAGCCGAAGAAGCCAAGACATACCGTGGTCAGATTGTCATGAACACTGAGGAAGAAGTATTTTATCCTGCTTTGACCGTCGGCCAGACCATGGATTTCGCTTCACGCCTCAAACTCCCCTTTCAACTACCCAAGGGTGTCAACTCACACGAAGAACTACGAACTCAGACAAGAGACTTCCTTCTCAAGTCCATGGGTATCGAAGATACCATCGACACCAAGGTTGGCGATGCCTTTATTCGTGGCGTGTCGGGTGGGCAGCGCAAGCGCGTCTCAATCATCGAAACTTTGGCTACCCAGGGCTCAGTCTTTTGCTGGGACAACTCTACTCGAGGTTTAGACGCAAGCACGTAAGTATGCCCATGAACCCATTCCTTCTCCTTCTAACCTAGTATAGTGCTTTGGAATACACCAAGGCCATCAGAGCAATGACCGATGTCATGGGCCTAGCCTCCATCGTCACCCTCTACCAAGCCGGTAACGGTATCTACGACCTCTTCGACAAAGTCCTCCTTCTCGATGAAGGAAAGCAAGTTTACTACGGTCCTCTCAAGGAAGCTAAACCTTTCATGGAGAGCATGGGGTTTATCTGTCAGCATGGGGCTAATATCGGAGACTTCTTGACTGGCCTGACTGTTCCCACGGAGAGACAGATCCGTCCTGATTTTCAGAACCGGTTTCCGCGGACTGCAGAAGCCCTCCGAGTCGAGTACGAGAAGTCGCCTATCTACGAACGAATGCGATCTGAATATGACTATCCTGGATCTGACGTCGCCAAGGAGAGAACCAAGCTCTTTCAAGAAGGTGTCCGCCAATCGAAGGATAAGAAGCTCTCCGACAACAGTCCCATGACTGTTGGCTTCTTCGAACAGACCAAGGCATGTGTCATTCGTCAGTATCAGATTGTCCTCGGAGACAAGCCCACATTCTTCATTAAGCAGATCTCTATGATTATTCAAGCTCTCATCGCTGGTTCCCTCTTCTACAACGCTTCCAACGACTCAAGCGGCCTATTCATCAAGTCCGGCGCTGTCTTCGTTGCCCTCCTATCCAACTCACTGGTATCAATGTCCGAGGTTACGGACTCGTTCACTGGGCGTCCCGTGCTTCTTAAGCATAAGTCGTTTGCTATGTATCATCCAGCAGCGTTCTGTATTGCACAGATCGCCGCTGACATACCAATCATCTTAACTCAAGTCACAACGTTTTCAGTTGTTGAATACTTTATGGTTGGTCTTACTGCTACTGCCAGCCACTTCTTTACGTTTTGGGTTATCTTGGTGGCCACCACAATTGTAAGCCAATCCTGAATCATTGTTAAGAGTCTCTACTAACAGATTCCAACAGTGTATAACCGCCCTCTTCCGAGCTGTCGGCGCCGCCTTCAACACCTTCGATGCCGCTTCCAAGGTCTCCGGTCTTCTCATCACCGCCACAATCATGTACTCTGGCTATCTCATCCAGAAGCCGCTGATGCATGATTGGTTTGTGTGGATCTTCTGGATAGACCCTCTGGCCTATGCTTTCGACGCCCTCTTATCGAACGAGTTCCATGGCAAGATTATCCCCTGTGTTGGAAACAACCTTGTTCCCAGTGGGCCGGGGTTCAACGATGGCGATCATCAAGCTTGCGCCGGTGTAGGTGGTGCTCGCCCTGGTCAGAACTACGTGACTGGTGATGACTATTTGGCCTCTTTATCTTATGGACATGATCACCTGTGGAGGAACTTCGGTATCATCTGGGCTTGGTGGCTCCTGTTCGTCGCTATTACCATCTACTTCACCACCAAGTGGCATGCATCGTCCGAAGACGGTCCTTCGTTGGTAATTCCACGCGAAAATGCTCATATTACCGCCGCCCTTCGTCAATCCGATGAAGAGGGTCAAGCCTCTGGAGAGAAGAAGATTAGCGGCCGGGATGGCGGTGTCGTTTCTGGCGACGAATCTGACAACAGCCTAGCTCTCGTCCGTAACACCTCGGTATTTACATGGAAGAACCTCAGTTATACTGTCAAGACCCCATCCGGGGACCGAACTCTTCTCGACAATGTCCAAGGCTGGGTTAAGCCCGGTATGCTAGGTGCACTCATGGGTGCTTCGGGTGCTGGAAAGACAACCCTTCTTGATGTTCTAGCCCAGCGCAAGACAGATGGCACTGTCCGTGGTTCGATCATGGTCGATGGTCGACCTCTGCCAGTATCATTCCAACGCTCCGCCGGCTACTGCGAGCAACTTGACGTCCACGAGCCCTACGCTACCGTTCGCGAAGCCCTCGAGTTCTCGGCTCTTCTTCGACAGAGTCGTGATACCCCACGTGAGGAGAAGCTGAAGTATGTCGACACAATCATCGAGCTTCTTGAACTGCACGACATTGCGGATACCCTGATTGGGAAGGTTGGCGCGGGACTGAGTGTTGAGCAGCGTAAGCGTGTTACCATTGGTGTTGAGCTTGTCTCCAAGCCAAGTATTCTCATCTTCCTTGACGAACCTACATCTGGTCTTGATGGTCAATCTGCCTACAACACCGTCCGTTTCCTACGCAAACTGGCCGCTGTTGGTCAGGCTATTCTTGTTACCATTCATCAGCCTTCGGCCCAGCTTTTCTCTCAGTTCGATACCCTCCTTCTTCTCGCCAAGGGTGGCAAGACTGTGTATTTTGGTGACATTGGCGAGCAGGCGAAGACTGTTTCTGGTTATTTCGGTCGCTATGGAGCACCTTGTCCAAAGGACGTTAACCCGGCTGAGTTCATCATTGATGTTGTCTCTGGACATCTTAGCCAAGGCAAGAACTGGAATGAGGTGTGGCTCTCATCCCCTGAGCACGCTGCCGTCGAGAAGGAGCTTGATCACATCATCACCGAGGCTGCCTCTAAACCTCCCGGTACCACCGACGATGGCCATGAATTCGCCACTTCTTTGTGGGAGCAGGCCAAGCTCGTCACACATCGAATGAACGTCTCCTTGTATCGGAATTGCGATTACACTAATAACAAAATCGCCCTTCATATCTTCTCAGCTCTCTTCAATGGCTTTACATTCTGGCAGATTGGCTCATCAGTCGCTGAACTTCAACTCAAGCTCTTCACCATCTTCAACTTCATCTTCGTCGCTCCAGGCGTAATGGCCCAGCTTCAGCCACTGTTTATCCAGCGACGAGACATCTTTGAGACACGTGAGAAGAAGTCCAAGATGTATCATTGGGCTCCTTTTGTTACAGGCCTAGTGGTATCTGAAGTCCCCTACCTCATCATCTGCGCCGTCATCTACTATGTATGCTGGTACTACACAGTTGGATTTCCAGATGTCTCGTCTCGCGCAGGAGGTACCTTTTTCGTCATGTTATGCTACGAATTCATCTATACCGGTATAGGGCAATTCATCGCAGCTTATGCTCCGAACGAAGTCTTCGCGTCACTCGTGAACCCTCTGGTAATTACCGTGTTAGTTAGCTTTTGCGGCGTACTAGTTCCTTACTTCGGTATACAGGCCTTTTGGAGGTACTGGCTATACTATATTAACCCCTTCAACTACCTCATGAGCAGCATGCTGACATTCAGCGTTTGGTCTGCTGATGTCAACTGCAAGGAAAACGAATTGGCTCGTTTCAGTCCTCCCAACGGCACTTCTTGTGGCGAGTACCTCTCAGAGTGGCTCACCCAAGTCCCAAGCAAGCTGATCAACCCTGATGCTACTGACGAGTGCATGGTGTGCTCGTACAGCAAGGGTGAGGATTATCTTCGTACCCTCAACATCAAGGAGTACTCGTATGGTTGGAGGAATGCCGGTATCACTGCTGCATTTGTCTTTTCTTCGTATGCTCTCGTTTACATTTTAATGAAGCTCCGGACCAAGACTTCAAAGAAAGCTGAGTAGGGCGTCTGGAGTTGTTGGTAATACTTGTTTCTTTGCTCTGGATTTACCATAGAACCTGTAAAATAGACTAGATCGCTTCAGTATAGATAGACATTATAATTGATAGAAAATTGGATTTCGTGTTAATTGACTACGCTTCATCGCTGGATAATGGTCTGTGACTTGGCGTTCGATCTCCAGACTCTAAAACCAAGTCAGTTTTGAGTCTTTGGCATACTTGATCTCCTCTACCACCTTTGGGTTTCTTTGATACTTAACCTTTAGGCTCTTGGAAAAGTTAAATACGCTATATCTCACGATGTCCGGAATTTCTCAATTGATAGTGAGTCAGGTTAGAGAATTTATAGTTATTTCTGTTGTAAATTACATGCTGTAGGAACCTTCCAACCCCGTGTTAGAGATGACCTTATGCCTGCTATATTTTACCATCCTTAGCAGGCAAGTTTATGGTTTTCTCCATTGTATTTCCAGCTTTGATCAAGTTTCAGCCTGTCTAGTTTCCTCATCTTGGCTGCTGGTCTGTCGCAAGTTTGCACATCCTAGTAGAGTGTTTTTTCGTCATTTCTTAACGTAATGTTCTCTTCCACCCCATGCCATTGCTATGACATAGGTACTATCCTGGGCTCTAGGGTCTTCTATACCCGGCTGGCGGCCTTCCGCACTGGCCGCACTTCTATGGGAGAGAGTTCTTGGGAGCTCGACGAACGTTCCCTCGATGTCGATAAATCCTCGTTTGTCAAGCATTTCTTTGACTCTGATTTCGTCCTTTTTGTTGGTTTTTGTGCGATCCCGAACTTTGCTCTTCTCGTTTGCTTCCTCGACAGATGCTCCTCTGTTATACAGGCTACTGGATTTCAGGAGAGGTTGGGAGTTCTTGTCTGCCGCTCCATCGACTGGCTCTTTTTTGCTTTGCATATTTTTGAATTTCGGGAAAACATGAGATACTCCATCGACGAATGCTTTTCTATCGTCCCGGGTGTTCCATCTTGACACATCAGGTGGCTCGTGGTAGCTTGGCCCTCTTCGGTACGGGGGTGACGATGTTGTGCTCTTGTTATCTGTTTTGAAAGTTTTCCTTCTAACATTTTCGTTGTTTTTCAGTGTTCTGTTATGGCAGCTCTCCTTCTGTATTTCATGTTTAAATCCATTTCTTTTGTTCTGAGGAGTAGCATGGAGTGTTTGGTCTTCTCTTCTGTGATCGCTCCCCTTTTTTGTTACATGTTCAAATCCCCGTCGAAAACGTCTCATGTGCTCCTCGAACAATGCTGATTTGTTGGGAGGGATGGCATAGAACCTTTTGGTAGTAAACGCCAGATATGAGTTGCTCATCGTGGGCCGATCAAGGCTTCGGTGTAGCAGAGGGAACATGGTTGTGAAAACAACTGACGATGAGTTTATCCGTGAAACATTTAACAGAAACGGGGAAGCTTACTCCAGACAGGAAAAGTTGCGAGAAGAGATTGGTCGCATAAATGGATTAATTTTCCATCTTCTAAGATTGTTGTTTTGTAGATTTCAAGCAAACGACTGCAATTGACAATGTTCCTTCTCATAGTTTGTCGAGGTGAGAGACGTGTTTTTCTTTTGTGGGTCTAAGACCTTGTTCCCATTGGACAGTAAGTAATACCTACCCTATTCTTACACACACGACGTCTAATAATGAGTAGATTATCTGTCTTTAACAATGACAAATGCTAGTCTAAGTTTAGGATAGGATAACTAAACCATTTCGTCCCTTTTAAGATTTCAGGAGCCAATTCTTCTCACCCTGAGACCCATAGATTGCTTGCCCATTTGCATGCGATTGTCCAAAACCCACAATGATGAGTAATTGCATCGGGCATCGGACAAAGGCTCGGGCCAATCCCCGAGGCGATACAGACAACAGCTGACGAGTGCTGAGTGCAGAGTGCAGAGGTTTCTTTAAAAGGAAGAGAATATTTAAGATATTCAAAGATAGAGTCAGAGAATACAAACCTCAATCGTCTGGAAAACATGGCGATACATAATGGTGTTAATGGCCATACCAATGGCTATAGCAACGGCAATGTCTCTACTCTATCAGATCTCTTTGACGAAAACATTGTCGCCAAAATCTTGTATGTTGCAGAGACAAGTCTAATAAGCAATGTAAGATCGAATTCAATACTTTGAAGACATTGCTTACACTTTTTAGAATCCACCGCTAGCATATCCTGAATATGTTAGTCAAACTGGACCAGAAACCGGAAAATACGTTCTTCGAGAAAAGTCGTTCTGGACGTGTGGTTTCTTCCCAGGCTCTATATACTCTTTGATCGAGCGTCTTATCAAGTTTCCTCATGCGGCACCCGGAGGCGAGAAAAAGCAGCAGCTTCTACAACAGTTAATCACCGCTGGGCAGTCCTGGTCCGAGCCGCTACACGAATATGCCAAAAGAACAGATACACATGATATGTCTTTCATGATACAGCCGTCTATGAGAGTGCGATGGGAGGTCTTGCATGATTTCCATGCTCTCGACTCTGTTATCACGGCAGCAAGGTCGCTTTACTCCAGATACAACTCTAACGTTGGCGCTATTCGCTCTTGGGACGTCCTGTCACAGAATGGCGTTGATATCTCAAGCATGACAGAAGACTTTCTGGTCATCATTGACTCAATGTGCAACCTGGACTTGCTGTACTACGCAGCGGCACAAACCGGTCAGGTCGAAATGGCCGAAGCTGCAACAACCCACGCCAAATCTTTGATAAAAGCTCTTTTACGACCTGAAACCAACGAGTCAGTTGGCAGATCCATGTACAGCACGTTCCATGTTGTCAACTTTGATCCAAACAATGGAACTATCAAAGAAAAGAGAACTGGCCAGGGTTACGCCGCAAACTCAACTTGGGCTCGTGGACAAGCCTGGGGGATCCTCGGATACTCGCAGACATACAACTGGACCAAGGACCCGGAATTTCTTGAAGCAGCTATGGGGCTTGCCGAATATTTCATCTTCAGGCTTCTCAACTCCCCAGATTGCGTTGAGCTCCCTGTGCCAGGAGAGAACCGTACCAAAGGTCGTTTCGTCCCGCTATGGGACTTTGACGCTCCCATTGATACCTCGTCTCCGTTAAGAGACTCGTCAGCAGGTGTCATTGCGGCAAACGGCATGCTGGTGCTCTCTCAAGCTTTGGCTGGAAGTGGATCTCCTGAACTTAGCGAAAGGTATCGATCCATGGCCATTCAAATCGTCAAAGACACGCTGGAATTCTCACTAGCACAGGAGAAATCCAAGGTTGTCCTAAGGTCTGATGGAACAGGGTTTGAGGTTCAAGACTCAGATCCAAACCTTCATTTTGAGGCTATCCTAAAAAACGCTACGGCCAATCACAATTCAAAGGACTACAAGAGATACTGGGACCATGGGCTGGTCTATGCGGATTACTATTTGATCGAATTTGGAAATAGGTTGTTAAAGATGGGTCTTGTGTAGTTATTTGAGCTCGATGTAAGCCATCAGAGCCGCAGTCGGGAACTGTTAAGATTATAAGTAGTATGGTCTGTCGCTCGTCAACCCAAAGTCCAATTGTTCATTGAGAACGGAGCCCCCTGATCATCAATAGTTTGGGCTGTGAACATCATGTCGTCAAAACTGATCACTCGATCTAACTGCATAAAGTCTTGATCCATCAGAACAGTAGAAATGGCTGATAGCTCGTCTGGAGAGTTCTGTTCCAGATTGGTAGGTGATATCTGTGGCAGAAAGCTGAGTTGGTCATGTGAGATGTTTGTCTGAGTAGGGTCGAAAGGTAGTCGTGAATTTGGCGGACGCATATCGAATGGTGTTTGTACGGTTCCAGATATAGTTGAAACTTCGATTTGTTCGTTTTGCCGGAATGTGTTGGTTCCCTGAGGTGTCTGGTCGGGCACCTGTGTGACAAAACCGTCCAACACATTGGGAGAATAATCTGGGTTCTCCGTGCATTTCTGAAACAAAGCACGTAGCTGAGAACTATATCTAGCAGCGAGCGAGGTCTTCTCTTTTGTTTTGAGGATCGGCCCCGCCCATCGCTTGGCAAAAGCATCAAGACTCTCAACCAAAACCCAGAATTCAGGAGCCAATGTTGTCTTTGTCTTATAGTATCTCCAATGCACTAAGCTTTCATTAAAACAAGCCAATGGAACCTGGGAAATAGACTTACCGAGCAATGCTCGAGCGCTAACAAAGACACAGAACGCAAACTGACTGTTCACTGGGCTGGTCTCTGGAGTGTACTTGAGATACTTCTGGGTAATAGTTGCCGTCTCCGTTGCTGCGACTTGGCATGTCTCGGCGCTATGAGCGCTGGGCATCCTGACGATACCAGTCCACCGAGGTGCTGGATATGCTATAGCTTGATGCAAAAGGATCATGGAACAGTTATGTGTTATATGGGCCAACGTAAGGTTGGGATCCATATTGATAATTGTTGGTCGTCGAGAAATGTTGGAATCCTTCCACTTTTGAGGTAGAAACATCTTCCAGCTGGGGACAGTAAGAATACAAGAGAATGCAGAAAGATCTAACACGAAAAGACTTACTGGACGAGTCGAAGATCCAGTTCTTTGAACCTGGTAAGCCAATTCCCGACCTCCTGACGATCTTTGAAATTTATCCTTTGCTGCAAGAAATACGCGGTTACACGACTCAAAGACTCAGTTGCCTCGATGCAATATGCAAAAGCACCTACAGTAGTCATGTCAACGTTGTCATTCTTTTTGGTCGCTGTAGTACTGGTTGACGGCGTCTCAGGAGGTGGCTCTGTGACGACTTGTTCGGGACTTGGATAATGCGCTGGAAGGAAAACGATGGAATTTCCCATCTTTGCCGCAGATCGATCCCAAATACCGAAGTAAGGTGTCAATACTGTTTCTTCTTTGTGCCAAAGACCGCCATCGGCGGGTAACCGTCGCCGAACGTCGTTCGATGTCAGAGAAGTATTCCATCTGCAATCATTAGCATAAGCCGATAGCTTGGACGTTACACGAACCCTGTCATAACGGAGCATAGTCTGTCCAGAACGAAGATGCTCCAAAAGACTCGCCTTCGTTCCTCGTCTTGAGTCCAATTTTGAGATGGCGGTAAAGATGTTAGAGGCTTGAGAAGAAATCCTTCCTGTCGATCATCAGATTCGACACAGAGTTGTAGGTACTCTGCGATTCTTGTGATAGAACCAATGATAGGCCAAGCCCTTGACATGTCACCATTGCCCATCTAAAAGCCCGTCAGATTGGTTCAATAGTTGAGTGTCGCCTCTCTTACATCAGTAAATGCTATTATACTCAAAGCTTGCAAGTTCTCGACGGACATGCCGTCCATACCCGACAAAAGGACTATGCTCCTGGATTTCGAAATCCATGACTCAGTTTCCTTTTCTGATAGCGTCTCACCACCAGAGTCGACAAAGCGGATGGCAGCAACAACTATGGCGTGTAGAAGAACTGTAAGACAGGGTAGCTGCTCACGATTGTAAAAGCGGCTTCTGAAACGGGTTTCGTGTAAGATGGGTATCCAGGGCTGGACTAAAATGAAGTATGCATTGATAACCTCCTCAAGCAGTTCTGGCGGCGGTAGTTCAGCATTGCTCGGCAACAGTTCGCCGAGCTCTACATTGGGATTACCACAACTGTCAACTCTTCTTCTCTTCCGCGGGTGTTGCTGTGACTCATTGGGTGATGACAGTGAAACAGTTCCCGGTGTAGCGTGCTGAAGCGGAACTGGGGGATTGTTGGCTCCACCTAATGGCAATGAGCCCCCAGCACTAGACACCAAGCCGCGAAGTTCCTGGATGAGGCTGGTGAATGCCCCGACAATTTGCGAAGAGTCGGATAGAGGAACAGTATGACTAATGTGTGGGCCATCGTATACTGTACTTTCAAGAGCCTCTGACTTTGTTAAAAAGTGTTGATAGCCATACAGTCTTAAATACGTACCAACTCTGCGATTAAGACCTTCAATAACTCCAGTCTTGACACCAGGTTTATTCTTCTTCAGATCATATATACAGGGCGAGTCTATACATATCAGTGCAAGCGCTGCGTGTTTTATTGGCCATGACTCACCCAATCTCTGACAATGATTGCATGTAGGCTGATCTCTCGAACATTTTAGTTTACGTCTGCGACATCCTTGACACGAAGGAACCTCGGTATCTGCAACGGTGGATCCATTCCCAGCGCTGGGCGATTGTATGTTTTGATGATTCATTTGACTGACGGTTGGCCCGATGCCCGATGAATGAGATGCAGGAAAGAACAGTGGGAAAGTCTTGAAGAAGCGGAGTTGCTTCTTGCTGATCAAAAACAAGCTGGGCATGGCTTCCCCATGGGGAAACGGTTCCTAAGCGGACCAATGGTTGTTCTAGAGAAGGTCCATCTTCAGGCGTTGGCTTCGGAGATTAATGACCCGATGCCCGACCTAAGAGATGCGATTGTCTCACACCACTCGTTTTCCGATATGCATGATAGTAGGGTTTATAAGGTACCACTACCATGTTTGTCACAGAGACCTTTGAGCCTCATTTTCAAACTGACCAACAGACAAAAATGCCTCCGTTACCAGGATTCTCCGATAATCAGTTCGAAACTCGAGACGACTTTATCAAAGCAATCATTGCCTTGGTTGATCCCCTCAAGAAATACTTATCACCAGGTAAATCTGCAATTAGAATACCAGTAGCGACGGGAGCACATTTCGATGAGTCGGCTGCGCAGCTAGAGGGGTTCGCTCGCCCTCTGTGGGCGGTTGCCCCATTACTCTATGGTTACGATTCTATCAACAACAACAACAAAGAGTTGGCATCTCGAGTTGACGAGTTGATCCAACCATGGGTTGACGGCCTCATAGCTGGGACAGATCCTGAGCATGTCGAATATTGGGGGGAATTAAAAGATATGAGTCAGCAAATGGTAGAAGCGGAAATGATTGCATTCGCACTTATTGCAGCCCCGAACAGGTTTTACAATCCGCTGAACGACAGACAGAAAACGAATGTCAAGTCTTGGCTCAGCTCTATCAATGGAAAGGAAATGCCTCCGACGAATTGGCGATGGTTCCGTGTGTTCTGCAACTTGGCTCTGATCAAGACTTGTGGAGTGCCTCTATCTCAAGTCCAAGGCGACATGGATGCCGATCTTCAGTTGTTAGACAAGTTCTATATTGGCGGTGGGTGGTCAGCCGACGGACCTTGGCAAAGTCCTGAGCAAGCCGATGAGGAGCGGAGCGTGGCTGTTTCTACAGGTCGTCACGATTCCATTGGAGTGGGACGACAAGCGGACTATTACTCTGGCAGTTTTGCCATTCAATTTAGTCAGCTTCTATACTCCAAGTTCGCCGCCGATATAGACGAGGAGAGGTGCGAGATGTACCAACAGCGGGCCCGTGATTTCGGTGCCGAAATATGGAGGTACTTCGACTCAGAAGGTAAACCGCTTAACAAACTGTCAAGACCGGCGTGTTAACTCGCATATTATAGGCTCTGCTATCCCGTTCGGTCGGTCCTTGACATACCGATTTGCTTGTGGAGCATTCTTTGGTGCCTTGGCCTTTGCCAAAGTACCCAGCATGCCCAAGCCGCTCGATTCGCCGGGGGCTATTAAAGGCTTCCTTACACGGCATATGAGATGGTGGGCACAAAATTCATCCGAAATCTTCGCTACTGATGGTACTTTGACAATTGGGTGGCTTTATCCGTAAGCTTGAGCCTAGTCCAGATCCCTCCTCCCACTAACAACTAGCTATTGTGACTTTTTCCCAAGCGCGGGCTGGAGTATACAGACAAAACCAACACAATACTAACAACTAGCAGGAACATGTTCATGGCTGAAGACTATAACTCTCCTCAATCCCCGTTCTGGTCTCTTAAGACACTGATAGCAGTCGGTCTGGCATATGATGACGAGTTCTGGACCTCGGAACCACTACCATACCCCCATTTCGACCCCCCGAGTCAACTTGTCCGGGCCCCTGAGCAGATTCTCTGCAACCATCCGCTTGGGAACCACCACTTTATGATCACACCCGGCCAATTCGTGGCTTGGCCGATGAAAGCAAACCAAGCAAAATATTGCAAGTTTGCCTACTCTTCAGCCTTTGGCTTTTCTGTTCCCACAGGACCGCTGATAAAGCAAATTGCTCCGGATAATCAATTGGCGCTGAGTAGAGACGGCGGAGAAACATGGGCACTGAAGTGGAAGTCTGGATTGGTCACATTTGGAGTAATGCCAAGCACAACAGATCGCAACACCGCAGAGAGCATTCAGTTTGCAAAGGTAACATGGTTCCCTTGGAATGATCGGCATGTAACTGTCGACACTGTTCTAATTCCACCTACTGACCAGTGGCCGGACTGGCATGTCCGGGTGCATCGTATACGTTGCAATCATACCATTCCTTCTCTTTTTACAGTCGAGGGGGGGTTTGCCATACTTGGCCAAAACGCGATCTTTGCAATTCCAGATGACGCTACATCTGACATGTCTGGGAAAGACCTATCAAACGAAACTTCAACAGTCATCTCATCGGCAGATGGAACAAGCGGCGTCGTGATCGATGCTTTTCTAAATCGCTCGAGGATAGCCGCCGAGGCTTACCCTCTGAAACCAGATTCCAACACCAATATCGTCAGACAGAGAACACTTATTCCAGTGGCTGCTGTGTCAATTCCACAAGCTCTTGAGCCCGATACAGAACTACTTATAATTACCTCAGTCTTTGCTATTTCATCAAAGGTCAATGGTGGAGTGCCGAGAACTGGGCTCTCTCTGAAGCAGAGATGGTTAATGCGTCCTTCGATTGGTATGGAAAGCATTGATCAGGCGTTGAGCGACTCATAGGTATATGAGTCAAAGAGGCAGATAGGACGCCATGTTGTAGAAAAGGGTAATCGTGGATGATTAGATATCGAAAGCCTACTTGGCTCCGTCGGGATCGAACTGACACAACCTATGCCAATGCCTCAACTTACAATTGAGATTTCGCTTACAGTAATTGATTCCTGGATTTCATAAACTACACATTGTTTTAACCTTTTAGGCCATATTGATCTCACATTATCCAGCGATGGACAACCAAGTTAGGGTATTGGAGGGATTTCCTTGACCTTGGACACGCCGGGGTATAGATCGGAGCCGCGGACAAACTTGTATTCCGAGCCTCCTCTATGACTCATGTGTGACCAAGAAACTAACACTTGTTCAAATAGTATAAGAGCGAGCTCTCATTTGTGAACTGGTCGCGAAAGCTATATAAAATCTGTCCAATAGTCAATGAAAAAATACTGCAATCAAAACCTTTCGTTTTCGTCATGCCGTCAGCAACTCAAAAAGAGCAAATCGTCCTCGTCCCTTGGGACCCCGCCTCGGCCCAGCACGTGAAAAAGCTGTACGAACAGAGAGTGCAATGTGGATGGGATAAACAACGAGTTGAAGGGTGGAGAGAGAAGCAAACTACAGGACGAAAGTGTATCTTCTGGATCGTAGGTTTGCAGGTTGTCTAGTATCCTCGTGTTATACTAAACTGTAGTCAGACCCTCCATGGGAACCGCGAATTGCTTCAACTGCATTTGGATGCATTCCCTTCTGTAAGACTTGAATTTCAGAGATACAACAAGGACGATCTAATAAGCATATAGGAGCGAGAACCGTTAGTTGATACAGCCGAAACTCTCAGAGCAAAGCCACGAACGGCGTCACAGACAAAATTCTACCCAATCGGTCACATCTCACTGGACGACACCAATGAGAAGCCCTGTGATGTCCTTGACCTTCCCAAGGAAGGAGTTTATTGGATCAAGACTTTTTACATCTCCAAGGCATTGCGAAGCCAGGGTATCGGTAGAGCGGCGATGGATCTAGTGGAATCCATGGCGATTGATTACCCGCTATGCGCTAAGACATTGGCACTCGATACTGCTCAGAAGGATATGCAGAAGAAGCTTCACAAGGAGAAAACAGGAACAGAGCTAGGTGTAAGTTGCGAGTTTCGTGATAGGTTTCTGGGCTGACATTCTTCCAGTCTACTAACCAGGATTGGTATGAGCGACGCGGCTACAGGTATATTATGTTGATTTGAACTGTATGACTTGAAAACTGACCTTAACAGGCTGATTCATTCGGAACCTGCATTCTACGTGGACGACGACGAACCCCCAGTAGACGCTGTTTTCTTGAGGAGAGATATTGCGTAGCGTCATGCGTTGACCTGCAAATACTCAGTGAGGTCTAGTATACAGTATAGCTTCTAAATATTTAGATCAGAAACTCGACAATTCACATACAACACCCCTACAGAACGCACATTTCTTTTTGTGTCTGGACTTTGATTAAATTTCCAAAATTGACTTGGCCTATTTGCTGACAATATTTGGGGTTTGCTAGTAACACATTAGGAGATAAAATGTCCGGCAATGCGTACTTGATAAAGCGAAACTCTCTTTCACTGACACAGACCTAAAATCAAGCATGTTAACAACGGCTTAGCGTTGATATTTGTTATATACCCAGGATATCCACCCTCGAGCGACTTCCTCGGCTATCCTCCTTTCCCAAATCTCTCGTTCTCGCATATAAGTCAAGACCGACGCCTTCTCCATGATAGAGCGCTCTCTGGGAGGCGGGAGCAGTCTATATGTCGCGGGTATCGATGCTGTAGAACCCAGAGAGGAGCCAAGGATATTATATAAGAGGGGCGTTCGTGGTTTTGCCATGTTAGTTGCTGGTCTCTTGGGAGATTCGACGTTGCTGCTCAGGTCGCTTTGACTGGTCCGTTGTGGAACTCTGTTGTTGGATGTTCTGTTTCGGTTTCAAGCATGCACCTTGTGAATGTCCGGTAGCAACCTCGATCTGAGGGTGCTAGATTGTTGAAGGCAGATTCGAGGATAGGAAGGTGTAGTCAGAGAAGCAACTGACCGCAGACAAGGTGACTTGGATAGTAGGTAGGCTAAGGCAGTGTTGTTTGCTGGGATACTAAACGGCAGTCCATCATGCGGCGGGGAAAGTTGCATGACGATTAAGCGTATTGACATGGTGGACGCTTTTGTGGCATGGCATGATACCTTGACGGACCTGCCCCTCAAAGAAACTCAAAATAGAAGCCGGACTTTGTATCCAAACCCACCATGTATCAAAGTTTAGGGGACACTGCAAGTGATAAAGTTCAAATTTGAGTATATCACCTGGCACTTGGCATGGCTTCGTCGATAGATGAAATTTGTGCTGGCTTTGTTGTAATAGCCTGTACATGTAATGTATGGGGCAAGGAACGTTATATACAGAACTCGGAGTAGTCTCATAAAACCCAACATTGTAAATCAACTAGTCCCAGGCTTCAAAGAAACGCACAGCCTGGTAGAAAGCCTCATCCTTGGCGAATGCTTGCTGAGCATCTGAAGCATTAGCACGAACCGCAAAGCCATGAGTCGTACCACTGTACAGAGTCGAAGTGAAAGGTTTGCCAATCTTGGTGAGAATGGCATTGGTCTCTGCCTGTCTCGGCTGAGGAAAGATGTCGTCCTTGGCTAGACACGGTTAGTAACAAGCTTTCGAAACTGACATGTTGCATAAGCTTACCAGCACCAGCAATAGAGACAGGCTTCGCTACAGCTTGAATCTCATCAGTCTGCAACAAACTAGGATGCGCCGTGAACCCAACATCTACGCCACCCTTCTTATCAAGCTCACGGAAGACATATCGGCCACCGTAGCAATACCCCGAGGCAGCAACCTTTTTAACTTTGAGTTCCTGGCGGATGTACTTGATTGCCTTGGCAACAACTGGATCAGTCACGCTGGGAGGATACTTGGCAAGAAATTCGGTCACGTTGAAGCTGGGTTCATCGCTTGGCGCAGGGGAGCCTTTGAAAAGATCGGGTGCGACCGTGATGTAACCCTCCTTGGCAAATCTGTCGGCCAATCTGCTATAGGTTAATATGCATTGAGAAGTTTGGATTGCCAGGGAAATCTGACATTTTGTTCTCTTTTAGCTTGAGACCGTAGATATCAGTCAACAGCAGCACACCAGTTGTACTTCCAGGCTTCTTGTAGCCTAGAGACCTGTGAGGCTTCGATACGTAAAGAGTCACTGCCGATAAGTAATCAGTTAAGGTACATAAATGCCGTGAAACAGATGTGCTGACTGACATCCCTGATACTTAATTTCTTCACCCCTCAATCGAACAACCTCGGAAGCCGAACTTTCCGCTGCGACCCCGATTGGGGAAGCAAAAGAGACAAGCGAGAGTATAATAGTAATTGGGTTCAGAACCTTCATTTTCTTGAGATTTCCAATCAATCAGACGGTAGAAAGAAAGAACGTGAAGGTGGGAGGAGGGGTTCGATATAAAGTATAAAGTTATATAAAGTTTTGTTGAGCTTAGTAACCCTTCCGTAATCAACACACAGGCAGGGCAGGCCAGACGCTGACCAAGGTCAAAAAGTCTCTGTCGTCATGAATGCTACTGCAAAAGACTCACTAACCCTGTTCCTGGCTTGGAAACCTCGGAGCCATGCACGCCGCTGTACGACGCTGGAGCGGGGTTCAAGCGTCGGAGATTTATTGGATTTATGCTTATTCGCAATAACTTGATAAGAATTTGTACTGCTATTGGCTATTGACTATATACGTGACAAAATATAATTCCCCTCCTCAGGTACCTGGTCTTGCTTAAGGCAAGGGGATAGACTGCTTGTGGTTGATGAAAAGACCCTCGGGATCGTAACGAGCCTTGATCTGCTTGAGACGCTGGTAGTTACCGTCGTACAAACGAGAGCTCCATTCCGCCTCGGTAAGCTCAGTGTCAGCATAGTTGACGAAGCCACGGAGTTTAGCACCGCCCTTGACAAGAGCTTCCTCGAAGGGTTTGATGCCGGCTCTCATGTAGGCGATACCGTCACTGGGGTAGGCGCCAATACCATTGGAATCCCATCGGATTAACCAGAGGTTCTTGCCATGGGCATAGGCAGTGTCGCTGTCCTTGATAGACCGGGAGACACCGCCCCAGAGGTCCATGTATCCGAACTTGGTCATGTCGGTACGGTTGAAAGCAAGGGTAGTACCCTCGAAGAGGATCTGGGCTTGCTTGACGGTAAGAGGGTGGTCGGTGGTGGTAGTCAAAGACTGAGTGTAGAAGGCTCGGCCTCCGAGAGCTCCACCGTTGGGCAGGTTCATGCCGGGGCCAGCGACTGCGACTTCCAAATCCCACCAAGGAAGGACAGTGCTCTTGACCGCGACGTTAGAGTTGATGGTCTTGAGCTTTTTGACAAGAGGGGCCATGACGCTGTCAAACTTGTCAGGGTTACCGTAAAAGTAACCAGTGCCATCGTACGGAGGAGCGTTCATGCTCCAGCGGAAAGCCCAGGTATCGGGGCAGTCCTTGCTCAATGAGTAGTCCTGAATGGCAACTAGAGCCTTGGCTCCAGCCTCGGGGCTAAGATCGCCCATTGAGAGGGTAAAGTTGATGGCCTTGTCGAACTGAGGCTTGTGAGTCTTGGTCTTGGTGGAGATGATGATGCCGTAGGAAGCACCAGCGCCTTGAGCAGCCCAGAAAAGGTCAGAGCCCTTCTTGGCATTGACGATGGTTCCGTTGTACAGCATGTACTCGATCTCGACAAGGTTGTCCATAGGGGTTCCAAGGTATCGCGAGGTAGTACCAAAACCTCCTCCAATACTAGACCCAGTAACGCCAACGTGTGCACCACGGACGTGAGGAATGTGGCGACCAGCAGTATCCCAGAGATACTTGAGGACAGGGCCAACGTGGGTGCCTCCTCCAAAAGTGAGAAGGGTAGACTTCTTGTCATAACTGACCTCGTCAAAGGCAGCCATGTTAATAACGAGGTTTCCAGGGATTCCGAAGCCATTACCCTGGAATGAGTGCGCAGGTCCGAGAGCGTTGGCCTTGACCTTTGCCTCGCGCGCGCACTTCAGAGAAGCGGCGACTTCGTCACGGTTCTCAGGAAATGCGATAGCCTCTGGGTCAGGCTTGAGACGTTTCTGGAACATGACAGTTTCCTCAGCCCAAGAGCTGTCCGTGTCAATGACATTGCGGACACCGGCTTTGTCGAGACATTTGGTAAGGACTTCGGCCTTGTTCTGGGCCAAGACTGCAGGAGTCAGAGAGAGAAGAGCGACGGCGAGGCGTCGAAGAGATGGTAAAGAGTCCATGTTTGATGGTCAGTGCGGATCGACACTGGAGAAGGCTAAATAGTAAGTGGAAGGTTTACGGTTGTATTTATATTGACTTTTTGCTTGGGTAACTCAAGGTTCTTGGCTCGCTTGGCTAATCTAACCGATACCGATTAATTATGCACCATGTCAGTCGTGATCAACCATGCACTCTTAGTCTATTACTACTACTCTGACATCCAAGTAGCTGTCTTGAAATGTCAGTAAACCCTTCTCAATTCGGAAGCATCCCTCAGGGGAATTAATGCAGGTTCCAATCGCAGCCACACTTTATCTCACTCTATCTACCGGCATTGGGCTCCTTTAACTTTTGTGTGGAGAAGCTCGACCAGAACAAGGTCGTATTGAAAGGCTTTGTCTCCACTGCTACCAGGTTCGGGGTGCCTGCTTCCGGATCCTCGACCTTCTTTTTCCAGCTCTTGTTCCGTATTACTACGGATAAGGAAGGGATCTCTGCTGTGACAATTCATGCTATTTTCTAAAACAACCTCATGGCCTTATCCGTTGATCGAATTTAGCCTGATGGGCAAAGCGGATATGGCTGGTCGTAGGATCTAAAACAAAGAATATAGTGCGGCGTGACGACTCAAAGGAAGACTACGTGATCACTCCATGTAATACACATTTGTGATAAATCCTTAGAAGGATGACTTGAGTTATGTAAAAGAGTCAGCGCCGGGCGTTTCGAGCTTACCATTGTCACATGAACCCCTGCATCCAACACGCTAGTTGATAGAATCCTGGAGACTTCAAAATAGGCTCAATTGCTGCTGTGAACCTTTTCCGCCAAACTAATGGTATGATACTGTCACATAGCCCCATGTGTATAGTTCACCTATTATTTGCCGAACATACCGACAGGGCAGTTTGACTGGTGCGCTAACATGACGAGTATACCCCTGAGGCCCTGATCGACGGAAACAATATCAAGAAAATTAGATTAGTGGATCATTTTATGATAACGAGCCGCAGGGTATCAGAAGACAGACAAAATAGTCTAGTCGTCTTATACCAACTTAGATAGGCATTTATACTACTTTAATTTGGTAGCCTAAGCTTTAGACGAGATGATCAAATGATAAGCAATGAGATAATTATTGGTATCTAACAGATTGTTGAAGCTAGATCGAACATATAAGAGTCTATGTAACAGATGAAATAAAGAGAGAGAAGGGAAGAAAGAAATCTATGAATCGCCAGCCTCTCTATTCAGAGACTGGGCCTTGCACATGTCCGCATACATTCCACCTCTGGCTTGAAGCTCCTCATGAGATCCAGCCTCGGCTACCTGTCCACCAACAACCACAAAGATAATATCCGCATCTCGAATAGTAGACAGTCGGTGCGCAACAGCAATCACACTGCATCCACTCTCCTTCCTAGTCTGCTCAAGAGCCTCCTGAACCAACTTTTCTGAATGAGTATCCAGAGCTGAGGTTGCCTCGTCAAGGAGAAGAAGCTTAGGCTTGCGGATAAGCGCTCGCGCAATGGCGATGCGTTGACGTTGTCCACCGGAGAATGCTGCGCCGCGAGCGCCACAAGGAGTGTTGAATCCTTCGGGGAGGGATGTGACAAAGTCGAGAACGTTCGCTTGGCGGGCTGCCTCGTTGAGACGTTCATCGATTGAGTCGGTAACCTCATCCTCCAAGCCCATCAAGATGTTTTCTCGTACAGTTCCTTCGTACAGTACAGGCTCCTGTTGAACGATAGACATCTGTGAACGGAAAAGCCGAGGAGAAATGTTCTTGATGTCTTGTTGGCCGACGCATAGCTTACCTCGGGTCGGATCGTAGTAGCGCTCAAGCAGAGAAATCAAAGTTGACTTGCCGCATCCACTTGGCCCGACAACCGCGACAAACTGAGAAGGACTGATGTCCATATTCAACCCCTGAAGGACCTTCGTGCTTCGGTTCTTATACTTGAAGTGGACATCATCAACGGAAATAGCTTGGTCAAAGTCGGGACCGCTGTTCTCGTTTTCATCAGTTTCACGAATAACGCGCGTCTCCTCACGGAGATTGAAGAGGTAGTTGGCAGCTCCCTGAGCCATTGTGAGACTACCCAAGTTGGCGAACAGCTGCGCTGCAGATTGACCCGCGAAAAGAATACCGAGAAAAATGAGGAAGAACTGCTCAGCAGTATACTCGCCAGAGGTCATGAGCTGCGAGCCATACCAGAAACCAAGGGCCATTACAAGAAACTCGATTGATTGCGAGAAGGCATATGCAGTCATGGAGATGGAGAGTGACTTCACAGACTTGGCGACAATACTGGAAAGAGTCTCAGAGTACTGATCGATAAAGTCATTCTCGGCAGTCAGAGATGCAACGGTTCGCAAAGCGGAAACAGCTTCGCTAGCAAGACTCGCGCTCTCGCGGAAACGTGCCTCGTTGCTGTCATGTAGTCTGGACTCAAGACGGACTTTGAAGTATCCAGATCCCATTAGGAGAGGTAGACCAGCAAAAATCATGACAAGAGCAAGCTTCCATCCATATGCAAGTGCAAGAATCGAACTGGCAGTGATATTGGCAAGCATCACAACGATAACGAAGATGTTCAGACCAAGGAGCTCCTGAAGGTGATCAGGGATCGATGAGAGGATAGAGGCCAGGGCGTTGGATGAGTTTTCGGTTCGATCAAAGAACTCAATGTCCAATCCAACCATGCGGGTGAACAGCTCAAGGCGGTAGCGGTACGAGATCGCTTGACCCACGTGGCTGGAAATGTACCCGATGATGCCGTAAGCGAGCAGATTCCCGAGAGCGATGACGAAGAACATGAGGGCGTAAAAGTTGGCGTCCGAAGCAGAGGGCTCAATGGAGAAGGCGGTGATAATTCGTGAGAAGAGGATAGCCTGGCCAGGCCACGTCGCCGCAGCAAGAGCGCAGCCGAGAGCAGAAACAACGATAAGAGGGAGAAGAGCTTTTTGCTCCTTGACAATCAGTAAGATGGATAATAGAATGGATCTATTCTTTGGCTTGGCCTTGTCCAAAGCCATGGACTTCTGACTTTGTACTGTCATGGTTCGCTCCAGAGTATCATCCGTGTCGAAGGCATCGGGGCTTTCCTTGGAAACGACTTCTTTCTTGTTATCGTGATCCACAACAGTGAGATTTTGTGCACGGATGAGCCTAGCGTAATGAGCGTCGAGAGCGAGAAGCTCATCGTGAGTACCTTGCTCGACAACTTGACCGGCGGAAATGACCACGATGTTGTCAGCATTCTTGATAGTCGATAGTCGATGGGCAATAACGAGTGTAGTTCGTTCCTGGGAAACATTTGACAAGGCCTTCTGTACAATTCGTTCGGCGGTAGGGTCGAGAGCGCTGGTGGCTTCGTCAAGGAGTAGGATCTTGGGGTTTGAGACGACACTGCGAGCGATAGCAACTCTTTGCTTCTGACCGCCACTGAGGCTGCCACCTCGCTCGCCAAGGTAAGTATCATAACCGCTCTCCAGATTCTTGATAAACTCGTGTGCGTAACTGGCCTCGCAGGCTTCTTGGACTAGCTTCCTCTGCTCCTCCATAGAAAGGGCTTTCTGAGCGTCGGTGAATCCCCTGGAAACGTTCTCAAATACGGTGCCTCTGAACAGCACGGGTTCCTAGAAATAGTGTTAGTTGAGTGAGCCCAATAGTGATGACTGATTGACGCCTACCTGTTGAACGAGAGACATCTGAGATCGAAACCATCTGACATTAAGGGTTGACACATCCATACCATCGAGCAATAGACGTCCAGAGTCTGGCATATACCATCGCTGCAACAAGCCAATGATGGTACTCTTACCAGAGCCACTCGCGCCGACAAAGGCTGTAGTCTTACCGGCAGGGATATCCAGGCTTATGTCCTTCAACACTTGTGCATCCGGTCGCGAAGGGTATGAGAAGGAAAGATTCTCGGCTTGTAAATGTCCGTGGCATGTTTCGGGAACCGTGCCCTCGTCGGAAAGAGGGTCTAGAAGAGATGGCTTGTCAAAGATCTTGAACATCTCGGATGCCGCTGCTGCGCCGTTGGTAAGGGCTGGGATCTGAGGGTACAGCAGGCCGATCGACGATGAAGCGAGGAGAGCAGAGAGAACGACGCTATAGGTTGGTTGTCAGGATGGCCATGGCATGGGTAATCTTTGGGGTCTTACGTGAAAACAGTTCCAACAGAATCAATCTCGCCATTCTGATACATACGAAAACCCTGCCAAAAGGCCAAGGCATTTCCGGAGTACATGCAAAAGTACGTTGACGAGCTCATGATTCCCCAAAGAATCGACTTCTTTTTACCATGAGCATGAGCTTCCTTAAGGTATTGATGATACCGGTTGACCATTCTGTCTTGAGCCCAGAACGCGTGGATTGTCCTGATCGATGCCAAAACCTCTTGTGCGAAGACGTTGGCTTTTGAGTGAGTACCCGTAATTCTTGCTTCGATGGGTGCAGCAATCGTCATGCCAATACCCATGATAAAGAAGAACAGAGGCACAACCGTAAGTGTGATGAGGGCTAGCTTCCATTGGACTGCGATCGCTACCACGAAAGCCGAGACAAACATGGCGAGTCCTTGAACTAGGAGAGACAATTTTTCAGCGATACCTTGGTTGATTCGAGTAACATTGGTAGTCATCTGAGCTGCAGGAGACCCAACGTTGGCCGTATCAAAGTACCAGATCTCGGTTCGTAGAAGCTTTTCGAGAAACTTCTGTCGGAGTACTCGTGTTGTTCGAATACCGGATATCGTGATAGACGTTGTTGCGATGTAGGCGAGGATGAACCTATTCGAAGGTCAGTTTGCAAGTCCTACAGTTCAAATCAACAGAATGAGCGACGAACTTGGCTACAAAGAGGTAGATAAACCAGAGCAGAAAGGAGTTGACTTCAGATTTAAAGTCGTCAGTGTCTACTGAACCTCCAGCAAAGTCTGCGAATTTTCCTGTGAATTGTCCGAATATGATCGTCATTAAAGGCATGGTTGCTCCGCTCGCGATTGAACAGATGAGAGATGTGATATTCAAGAATATATCGAGACGATCAGCAAATTGGAAGGCTCGCTGACAGATTTTAGTTTCCTTTATCGTTATTGTATCGAGCAACTTGAATTTACCCATAGATCTCCCATCTTTGCTTGTTTCTCTCCATCATCTTGTGTTGTCGTTGTCGTGGGTTCCTCGACAAGAGTCTTCTTTTCATTCTCGAGATCCATGTTGGGTGTTTGGGAGGTTGTTGCTGTCTGTAATGTTGCTGTCATCCGGTCAAGGGTATAAAAGGAACCAATATCTAATTAGTAGGTGTAAAAAGAAAACCGGTAGATGCTCAAAGGCACTGGAATGAAAAGAATGAGATTGCCTTATCGACAATTCTGGTGGAAGCATTGAATACTTGTAATACTCGACCTGAGAACCAACCTAAACCCAAATGGGTAGTCAGTCGTAAGGCTCATGCTGACTTCAAATGAGCATCCCTGGAGATGATCGATCCACTGCAGTATCGATCCCCTTATCTTAGCGGGCCCGTGGGAGAAAGGATATCCAATCGTCAAGACTACCGCTAACTGTACAAGGTTAGTTACGCCCATCACTCGGACCCCGCGCTTCCACGGGACCGCGGGAGAACTACTTCAGCATAAGCTCAATCTGTGTCTTCTCAAGATCCGTCCTCCCGTTCTCCCGTGAAACCGACATTAATTCTACGACGGGTTTAAAACCTGAAAGCTAGTTCTTAGTGCGTCATGTCCGGCGAGGAGACAATCCTGGCAAGGCGAGCCCGTCTTTCGCAGGTCCCACGAGCGGTACGTACCATGTGAAGACAAACCACCAAACTTGAGATCTACACTAGGTTTTGGTGGGGTTTGATGATGGTGAATTAGCTGAATTCATTTTCTTCTGAGACGACGTTTCTCTTCTCTAAGCCTAGAGCTACAAGATTAGTCCGAATGGAGGAATACTTGTATCTACTCTCGAGTAGCCTCGTAGGGCTGCATTTGAGGCGTACGCTAACTATGAATAGTGTGAAGCATGCAAAGTTCGCAAGGTAGTCCAAGTCAACTCCATTGGTTAAGGATATCTCAACTGAACTATACCAGATTCGTTGTGACCGATCTCACCCCTGTGGCAACTGTAAAGCTGCCGGTATAGCTTGCCAACAGGCCCATTCCGTGCAATCAGAGGCCCGTCCAAGACAACCTGACAATAGGGTATCCCAACTGTAAGTCCCTCAACCCTCTGCTTTAATCATACTGACCATAATCAAAGAGAAGAATATGTGGCCACCCTCGAAGCTAGACTAGCTAAAGTCGAGGCTCGGTTAGACAAACAGCCTGCGGAATTATCCTCGCCTACACCTGCACCAGCATTTGCTTCTACTTCCGCACCCTCAACTAAGAAGCCAGACTCTTCCATCTCTCCAGCTGTCTCTTCTGAACCTAGTGTATACGATGTTGCTCCATCACCTGTCGGTAACTTGTACGAAGGGAGTTCATCCTTCATCGGTCAGTTTCAAGTGGCCAGTGAAGAGATCAAACGGTCCGTGGCTGCGGAAACGCCAGAGGGCCAGCAAACAATTAGTGAATCTTTCAGCCAATTACACTCGATACTTCATAGTGAGGACAACAAGAAACCTATGAGCGGTCCAACGCGGTCTATACCAGAGATCATCCCTCTACCAGCTTCCATTGTTCTCACAGTGTTGCGTACCATCAAAGGTGAGCAGTTTTCCCATTCTCACCATTCCAAGGCTGAATGAGTGTCTAACAAAATCACAGCAAATCCAACTCGCTTTCTGCCCGGTCAAGCTGTAACGGACACCAAGCTCATCGAACATTTTTGCCAGAAAGTCTACTTTCCCACAGAACCAGTAACTCTCGGTCATATCACAAGTGTCAATGGTATCATGCGTCTTCTCCTCAGGGAATTCATCATCACCGAACATCCTTTGAGCAAAGAGCATGATTTGAAGGCATTGAAAGCTCAAGCTGAGCGAAACTTCGATCTAGGACTTGAAACGTTCGAGACTCTGACGGTGCCTAGTTTTGAAAATGTGGTTGTACTCACAACTGCCGTAAGTTCCAAAATCATTTTTCTCACATTCTTTTACTCATGTAACTGTGTAGGTTCTCAAAATCCAGAACGAGAGTAAACCAGTCCTCGCTCGCACTCTTGTCAATGCAGGCCTCAGTCACTGTCAAATGCTAGGCTACCATCGCGAAATCACATATCAGAAAGATCAAAGCGGTTTTGCTGAAAACAAGCGTCGTCTATTTTGGACGCTATACGTCATGGACAAGACCAATTCCATCCATCTGGGCAATGCGTCTAGGATCCAGGACATTGAGGTGGACGCACATTGGCCTGCTATACCGGATGATCTTGCCGAAAAGCCCTGGATTGAGCTTTTTCATCTGGTAATTAGGCTGGCTAAAATCCAAGGTTTGATTTTTGACAAACTATACTCTGTTGCTGCATTGCAATCTCCAGCTGTGGAGCGAAGACAGTGGATTGACTCTCTAGTTGCTGACGCTCATCGATGGAGGCATGACTTAGACAACGTAGAAGCTTTCCCACCACCCACATTTGAAATGCTCTATACTAATACTCTCACAGCTCGATGGTAGCCAAGTCAGATTCAAGAAGATATTAGAATTATCAATGACTCATTGGGACATTATGTATTACTCAACTCTCACCACACTCCTCCGAGCACCAGCTATGCCGGGTGTTGGAACAGATATGACTTCACAATGTTTTCAAGCCGCCAGGCTCGCTCTGAAGAGCCATTTGCGCGCATTCTCAGGCTACGGCGGAGAGAAAATGTTCACAAAGGCAGACTACATCGACTGGTAAGTAGCCCGTAGCTCACTATTGGCCGTCAGCTTACATGAGAAGGGCGCTTCATAACTCCTCCTTCACCCCCTTCGTCGTAACCTTCCTTCACTCAATCGCAGCCTCCAGCCTCGAAGATGTCAGCCTTCTTGAGGAGGTAGTCGACACGTTTCGCCACGCGCGTGAAATCCACGCCGGTGCCGAGAAACTCTACCAGATCTGTGATACATTCGCACGACTAGCCCGGCGGATGGTGGAGTCACAAAACACGTCAGTGGGCATGTATGATGAGAACACCGATTCGCTCCAGGTGGCAGGTGTTTCTGAGAACTTACCGCTTAGTTGGCCAGAGTTGGGACAACAAGTTGACGCTGATGCTAACGTGAGCGTGTTCTTGAATGATGACATGACGTCAATCCTGGCTGACTGGATCAACGGACAACCTCCTGCGACGGATATGTTTGCTATGGATTTTGGAGAGTAGATTCTGTTTGTCTCTGTCGCAAAAGTGCATTGGTTATGAGAGAGACGCGTCACCCTTTGGGTCGTCTCAGCCAGGCAACGAGATAAATTTTGAAAAGTACACAGACACATAGGCAATCGTTTTGTCCGATTCTGCCAAATTGTCCTTGTCGAGTCCTTGTCTTGAATTTGAATGCTGTTGCCTTGCATTCCATTTTTTACCATACACTTCTCTGAGAAAGCAGATCGTCTTCTGTCGCTAGTCTTTGTGGTCATGTCATATTATGCGAAGCCCATTGGTTCCCTAGTCTTTTATATGTCTACCTGGTCAGGCAGAGAGATTCTTTGATTTTTACGAATATTTAAGAACAAACCAAAACACTCCTTGGGGTACCTATTCAACATGGTTAGCCTTTCTCCATGATCCCTTTCGTATAATCCTATCTTCCACAGCTTTGACCACCTTGCCATTTGCTCAACTTAATACATCGCTTTTCTTTGGTAACACCGAGACTCTATTACAATGGCGGTATGTCTTCCGGCAAACATATCTTTATGGTCTTGCTAACATCTAGCCGACAGTCTGCTTCAGGGTATGATTGAATCTTTCTAGAGTATGCCACGTACTGAAATACTGAACTTCAACAGTGTCTCCATCGATAGGGCATGCATCGTAGCAGCCAGTGCTCTACAATTTAACTCTGGTAGTAAAGTCAAATTCGTCATTTTCAAAATCACCAACAACCAACAGAAAGTTGTGCTTGAAGAAACTGGGTTCGAAACGGACTACGAAATCTTTCGACAGAAACTCGTTTCGGCTGTCGATGGGTCTGGAAAGCCTGAACCGCGATATGCAATTTACGATGTAGACTATGATCTCGGAGAGGATGGAAAGCGGTATGTTTGGCTACCTTGTTGTATACTTCGGATAATTTCTAACGGTTTCAGGACCAAAACGGTCTTTATCTCGTGGGTTCCACAGAACTCGCCCATCAAGGTATTTATTCCATCCCGTGTGCTATATAAAGTTATGCCATGCTAATGTTTTGTAGCTTCGCATGCTTTACGCCAGCACCATGGAATCAATGAAAAAAGCACTCAACATTGGGATTTTTATCCATGCAGACGATCAAAACGACATTGAGTTTGTAGAATTGGTCAAGGCAGCTAGTGGTGGCAAGACCAAGTAATGCAGGAGGTACAGTACTTACAGGGGTCCATGTCACAAGCCTCATCGTCTCTTCAACTGTACCTCGGGACATGAGAGTTTTTAGTGCTTTACCAAGCAACTAGACAGCTCTTAGCTCATTCGAAACAAGATCTAAAGCCGATTTCCATGGATCTGGAACAATCAAGCTTTTTCCTTTTCTTTTTTCCCCTCTCAAGTGTTGATCGTGGTTGAGCTAGTGCTGCATACGATGACGTTACCACTAAACAAGACGTCTTTCAGTGGATTGGATTTGTCCTTTTGACACACACTCGCCACGCATATCGTCAAACAAGTGTGGCTGGAAAACCTGGAATCTCTCCATTTGTCCTACAACCTACAACGTCATCCTTCGTACAAGTCACTATAAACTTTATTTATTTCTTTGTATTATTACTCAACTTTGTCCTCGCTGACAAGGAAGGAGCTGCAAACATCATCTTAATCAGTCAAGATGCCGCGTACGCTATTACTTTGCTTTATCCATGGATTCAAGGTGACCATCTCCTCATTCCGAGTAGGATAACACTAACATAAGCTTAGGGTACCGATAATACCTTTCATGAATTTCCATATGTAAGTAACTAGCCCAAGGTCGAAATAGAGTTAGCAGCCACTAATACTCTCAAGGACCTCAAAAGCGCCGTCGCCAAGCAACTGCCAGAAGACAAGGTCGAGTCCGTCGTCTATCCCAAGTATGAAACATCTGGAGAACTAGCTCAAGCCTCCGAGGGCTTCCTCGAATGGTAAGTCGTCCTGTCATGTAAATCAAAGAAGTCTAATGTGCGAACCATCAGCACAGGCTCAAGGAACGGGTTATGGATATTCGAAAGAAAAAGTCCGAGAAGCCATGGCCCCCTCATGACAGAGACGTCGGTGTCATCCTTGTTGCACACAGCATGGGAGGTTTCGTTGCAGCAGACTCTCTGTTCCTAGCCATAAACGAAAGAGCCAACAATGGAGACGAGAACGATCCCCTCTTCCCTCTAATTCAAGGCATTCTGACATTTGATACTCCTTACAACGGCCTTGCCCGCTCCATGTTTGTCTATGGCGCTTTCTCCAACTACCAAAAAGTCAACAGCGTCTTCAACGTCATGACAGCTTTATCTGCTGCCGCGCCTGCTAGCCTTGCTCGGCTAAGTGCTGGACGCGCCGCTACTACCGCCGTTACTACTAGTACACGAGGACCGCAGTGGAAGACATGGCAGCTAGTAGCTGTCAAGACGGGCACAGTTGGCGCCATCGCAGCTGGTGGCGTAGCGGCTTACATGAATCGAGAAGCCATCATCCAAGGAATGAAGAGCGTCAAGAACATCAACAAAGAGTCCGTCGCCGAAGGATACCGCCAAAGTATGGATGCCCTCGGTCAAGGTCTGGCTTACATCAACCGCGGCAATGTTGGAAAGTCCTTCGCCTGGCTCTCAGATCACGTCACCTTCGTTGGCGCACTCCTTAGACAGAAAGAGCTCAACCGCCGGTTGGAACGTATTGGCGCACTCAAGGGTATTGGCCTGCACGACTTTTACTGTTCCCTCGGTGAGAATGGCTACTGGAGTGGAGGCTATTTTGTCCCCGAGCGAACATTCTGTGCTGTTCCGGAAGAAAGCCACTCAGCGTACCCGATCTTTGAAAGATGTGTCATGCTCAAGGCTGATGATGAAGTCGAAGCTCACATGAACATGTTCAAGCCTGAGAAGCATCGTGGATACGAAGATATGACAGTCAAGTCAGCCGAACTTGTCAAAGAGTGGTTCCTAAGCGAAGAGAACATCGTCGACGATCCCAAGTTCCGAGAAACACCACCTGAAGAGACTGAGGAAACTGAAAAGACCAAAGAGATCCTTGAGAAAGATCCAGGTGCGGAAGAAAATGAAAAGGCCGAGGGTGCGGAGGACAAGAACAAAGATGATGAATTCCCGGACGAGTCGCCTCTCGATATCGCAAATGCCGCGTCCCTTGTACCACTCCCTGACGACAAGGGAGATAATCTCATCGGTGATGCTAATATTGAAGGTGCCGACACCGTGGAGAAACGAAACTACCTCAACTACCTCTTCGGCGTAGCTCAATCGGCCGGTACTGATGCCAAAGGTTGGCTGCCAAACAAGATCCCCCAGATGCCAAACCTACCTAGCATGCCAAACATGCCCAAGGTCCCCAGTTCTGTATCATCTCTGGGAAATGTCTCGATGCCCAGTATGAGAATCTGGGGCAAGAAAGAAGGCAATGCTCAAGGAGAGGGTGAGAAGCAGGATTCTGAGCAGAAGACTCTCAGTGAGTCTGAATCCAAAACAGCTGGTGAGACCAAGGCAGAGGCAGAGGGGACGAAGAAGACCGCAGAGGAGACAAAGGAAGCAGCGGAACCGGATAAGGCTAAGGATGACGCTCAAGAGAGTGCTGGAGACAACACAGAGGTTGCCAACAAGATGGAGACGGAAAGTGACAAGAAAATGGGTTAAGGACAAGTTGTGTCGTTTGCGTTGTTTGTTTCCTCTTACTACCTCAGATTAATGGCTGTCAGTAAATGCACGGGATATGATGTGCGTTGGGTCAAGTTGAAGAATGAACGTAATAATAAAAGAGCCTATTTCTATTCCCCAAATGATCCCATATGTATTTCTTCCTCTTTCGAAATCTGGTCCTTGTTCAGCCTAGCTCACTTCCAACCTAACAGTCGATAACAATTCTTCCCTTTCCACGGCTAACACAGCTCAACATTGACTCTTTTTTCTGCTCCTCATCCAAAGCAACACCCTTATGCTCCACCTTTCCCTTACAAACATCAACCATACACGTCCCACAGTTTCCGACCAGGCATGATGACTCGATCTCGAATCCAGCGTCAGACAAGACCTGAAGAAGAGACTTTTTGCCAGGAACTTGGAGGATCTTGCCTGTCGACTTGATTTCGGCTTCGAAAGGTTCTCCAGTCCCTGTTGTTGCGTCACCGAATTCTTCGAAATGAATGTCAGTCTTAGGATAGTTAAGAGCGGTCGTTATAGTACGGCAGACATTCATTAAAGAAGTTGGACCGCAGCAGTAAACGGCAAAGGTGTTGCCGTTTTCATCTGTTGGTTTGGGGATGACTTGGTCGAGATCGAGACGCTGACCTTGATCTTTGGCATAAATGGTCGTCCTGTCGAGTGGTAGACGGGGCAGGTAGGCAGCGTCATTGCGGCTTCGTACGGCGTAGTGTACCTCGATGTCGGCTTGCTTGCTGGACAGTCTCTCGATCTCAGTGAGGAATGCTGTGACCCCAATACCGCCAATAACGAAGATGTGTTTGCGGGCCTGTGATTCCAAAGTCTCATCTTGTTGAATCGTAGAAGCATTACGGCCTAGTGCGACTTTGATAACATCCTCAACATTCAGATGGTCATGCAGATAGATCGATCCACCTCTTGAGTTGTCGTCTCGAGCAACGCCCAATTCGAAACGGTTCGTAGTACCTGATACAACTGAGTAGGCACGGGACAAACTTCCATCTGGTCCAAATTGGAGCCGAACGAAAGGGAATTGTCCAAAGGCTGAGCCCTCAACTTTCTTGTCATCTCCTTCGACTTCAAAGACGAAGGACTTGACTCGTGTAGTAAGATCTGTCTTGGAGACTAATTTGTAAGGTCGCCAAACCACTGGAATCTTATCGCCTTCGAGCCTGCCGCTCATGTCTTCCGCTCCGTGCTCAAGACGTTTGCGAAAGATATCCAGCATCTCTTCAGATAGTGCAGGGAGAGTCGCCAGCTCTCGAAACGCCTCGTAATTGTCCTTTTCATGGTACAGATAATTCTGGACCCGGGCAAGAGACCAGGTGGGATGGATTCTTTCGACGAGTTGCATCTCATCGCCCTGCTCAATGAAGCCCGTCTTGATAACCCGGTAGTACCAACCCATCCGCCCAGTTGACTGCGTCATAGCTGAAGCCTTCTTATGCTGAAAACGATGATTCAGCTTATAACAAGGCTGTCTGGGCGATGTGACTTGAATAAGTACTTCCTTTCCGACACGGTAAATATCGCCGATGCAGACATTTAGTTCTGACATGTACATCGTAGAAAGGTTCTCTCCAAAACCGCCAATTTTGAAAAGATCGTCACGGCCAGGGAGTTCGGCATTCCACAGATCATAGTGAGCAGCACAGTACTGATGCAAAGCCTTTTCAGGACCGCCATGATGGATGTAGTGATGCTCATCGCCCACAAGACCGAGAGGAGTAACCTCCCATTTTCCTTGACGGTCTCTCTTGTTGATGGCGCTGCGGATGTTTACCCCGCCGATCGGACGGACTTTGCCTGTTCGCAAGCTGAGAAGGGTATCTGTGGGAGGGAGAGGGGCAGGACCTACAGCGGAGATTCCAAAGTTGGGATACATGATGGCAGTTGTTGTTTTCAGTGTTTGTTGATGTTGAGATAATTTTGGTTCGAGGTTGAGTCAAGCGTGGAAATTTATGTGGGATCTGATGTCTGACACCTACCTACCTAGTCTAGGCATCCTCCACTTGCCTGATAAAGCAAGTCCCTCAAAAGTTCTTATCACCAATAGCTTGGCTCTGACTGGCTGGAGGTTCATTCCTGACTACTGCCTTGTTGGTTCTAAAGTGAGTGGTTTTGATATGTTTCCCCATCACTCAATTACAATCTTTTCGTTTTCTCTTCCCACCCCAAACATGCCTAATATTTCTCGCCGGCCCTCTAAAGCTTTCCTTGCATCCTCGAATAAATGAGCCGAATCGATTAGCCAAGACAACAACCTTGTGCAACGCACCCATCTCTCTTTTAGTACTCTCACCAGCTCCTGTTTGTTCTTATACGATCCCAGCCATGACTCGGGCAACTCAAAGATGTCGTCAACTGATCTAGGGAATAAACTCGATTCTTGCTTGAGGGCTATCGAGATTAATCCATTGAATCGTTTGAAAAGAAGACCCCAGGCGGCTTTCCAGCCACTTATCTCAGCCTCGATTTTGCCAGACTTTTCTTTTCGTCTGTGCGGTTGCTTTTGGGAATCCTCAACCGTTGAGAAGGTATCCAGAACCTTACCACAATAGCTCAGGTCGTCCTGTGCTGCGCTCAAGTCTAATCCTGCCAGTTTTTCAAAGATTTGCACACTCCAAAAATGTTCAAGTCCCAAAAGCTCTGTAAAGAAATCGTCGACCAATGATGACTCGTGCTTGCTGGTCCAGTCTGGGTCTTCCTCAAGTTGGAGCCTCCAAGCAGTGACATCATCCTCCGAAACAGATGGTGATTCGATTTCAGTGATGACCGCATATCTGGAATAAAGGTTCATGGCGTCAATACGTTGGTTCGTCAGGAACGAATCAGCCGAGTTGCATGTGATCAATCCGTCTTCCCTCGGTTGAATTAGATATCTCCATTGGTAAAGAAACGTGATAATATCCAGGGTCAAGGGATATGTTGCTTCGAGGATACATGTTCTGTCGAATTCCGGATGTTTACTGTACAGATGCTTCTTGCCTATCGAGTATATGATTACAGATGCGCATGGGTAAATAAGCTTATACGTAATAGCGTTGTCTCGACGGATATGTTTGTCAGCGACAAAGAGTGTTTTGCAGCCTGGGATCTTGACCAAAGCCAGATAATCACTCGACACTAAGATTCGTTCTGGTGTGTTTCGTAACGTTGCCATAGGACCACTGACGGCAAGGGTTACAACGCCTTGGCGAAGCACTCGGTAATGGTTCTCTCTATGGACACCATCAATTGTGCTGTTTGGCGACAAGCGGATGAAGTCGGCACGTTTCAACTCTGCAATCTCGTATCCCGACGTGATGAGACAGCCTGTTTCAGCATCCACGGCTCTGTAATATCTTTCCGGGTCTGGTTCTCCGGTCTCAATTCCGGAGGTCGATAGCGTAACGTTCTTGCGAAGGGATTTCATCGAGCGGTTCCAGATGGGTTGAGACGAGGATGAACTAGGTAACGATAGAGCAGGGATCCTATCCGGTGCTTCGTTTATACCATTCTGAATATCGCCTAATCTCTGGGAGATATCAGCCACGACGAATGGTCTCTCTTGTAGGTCCCACATGGGAACCCAGCTAGGGATGCCATAAGTTTTACGTTGTTTCATGTTGGTTAATGATTCTGTAAGTTCGAGGATCTCATGTCTTCCCTTGCGCTGTATGAGATATGCGGCAGTTCCAATGTACACTTCACGAACCATAAGATTGTAGTTTGCTTTTAAAATGTCGGCGTCTTCTAGATCAACTAGTCCAAGTAGGCCATAGATCTTATCGCGTAGGTCCGTCATACGGCATGAGGCGGTCGCAGCAAGGACCTGCACAAGGTCACTCTTGACGTAGGGGCCAATCGTCCCAATATGCGTAGTCCACCACGGGACAACAACGCCGCTTATGCGAGCCTTGGCAATCGTATTGAATGTGATTGGTGTTGACTCATCAGCACAATGCAAAATGACATTTCGAGCGAGCAGAACTTCCTGCACCACCCATAGACGCGAAAAGAATGGTCGCTCAAAAAATGGGTCCAGTATTATCGATGCATGATTTGCGAATTGTGTCATTCTCGGGTCGGTTGACTCAGCAATACCCTTGAGAAGAGTGATGGCATTGATACCATTGTCGTGATTCTCTCCAACATAGGCATGAACCACGGTTGCCTTGGAGAAGATGTCATCCATCATGGCGACTTGATACGATCTTTCATCGAGGTCAGACTGGTTGATACAAATCGAGTCTACCCAGACGAAGACCGATTCTAGTTCTTGGCGTAAATGACGAAGCGCTTGATGACAGCTCGAGGTAATTGGTAGAGCTCTGTTGCCCCGACCAATGAATATACGTTGACAAAGAGAGGCATCGTTGCTAGCGTTAGCCCAGGTGTATGACAGAGCCTCATAAGCAGGCGGCTTGTCCACGTCAACTACCCGCAGGCGGCCCTCGAGCGCCTTCTCAAGAGATGCAGGAAGAAGCTCCAGGATCCTGATGTGCGAGGCTTTTGTGAACTCAGGATAGATCACCGCTTGGATCTGACTTGGTTGGTGAGATCTCAGTTTGAGTGGCGGACTTCGAAACTCACTTCTCGCCCGTAAGCATCGCTCACTGTGGCCGTCTGGTGGGTAATGCCAGTACAAACCATGCCTTGGCTGGCCTTGACTTCCTGTAAGACTTTTTTGATATGGTCGTCAGGTACCTCGGTTAGATAATTGACGCATGATGGCCATGATAAGGGTGCGATGGCCTCTGATGGGTGCTCTTCCTCTTCATTTACAGACGCAGCGACAGGGTCGGCAACATGGTCAACGGAGAATTCAAGAGGGCCAATTGTACCGCAGGCTTGGCAAGTCCACAATTTACCATCGAACGGGATTGGGTCTATCCGGCGACAATCAGGGTCGTGCCAGTCCATGGTGAAAAGATACGGTGAACAATATGAGAAAGTGGGGTGGTGTCAGTTTTATAGGTACCTACTAAGGTAAGCAGCTGAACTTGTCCAACGAGGCTAATAACGAGGCTGTGCCTTACAAGGCAGACTTCAAAATAAGCAAGCATTTTGAGAGGACCTCCTTCTCTTTCCTTTATATGAATTTCTTTTCAGGGCCGCCGGTCGGTCTTCACAAGCGTCCTGTTATTTATCAACCACCGGACTTTCGCATCATTACAATGCGACCTATTTGAATTAAGCACTTGACTTCATATGCATAAATAACCTGTGAAATAAATTGATATCGGGTCTCCTCCTATAGCCATGCCTCAATTCCTTCTGTTTGACCCGGCGATTGTGACTCCAAGGTCCTTTGTGCAGCAATCTGGTATGTCGGCATACGATTCGAAACTCGAACAAAATGTCCAAGTTTGCAAATGAATCCCACAGCCTAAGTAGAGGTTGTTCCCTTCACAAGTTCTTAGTCTCTCTTTCAAACAATTTCCAGTCTTGATGTGATCCATCCGAGATCTGCTAGACAAAATCCAACCCGGATATATCTGTACCTCAGGAGAACACACAGTGTTACACCTCCCCCTGACAAGCGACCGTGACAGTACAAATAACCTGTCAACACACTATGAGGCCATAGCTTGAATGCAATACGCCATTTCGCCAACGCTGTAGAGCTGAAAACAACATCATTTCGCGACAACATGAGCCGCTCCCTTGCTTTCACGCCTCCTGCGCTCTGTAGCAGCACAGGTGGAACAAACGACACTCTCAGTATATGAAGTCGTAGCTACCCCATAGCACCGACCGACATAGTAATTGTCGTTCCGGCTGTCGAAGGGTTGCTGAGATCTCAGGCCACAGCTTTGGATCGGGCCCTGGATAGCATCGACATTTCCGCAGGATGTGCATTCTTGTATCGTCTCTGTCTGTGTACACATGGTGGATGCTGAAAAAGTGGTTTATAGCGGTGTGTTGTTTCAAGTGGTTTATCTTGACGTGTGTTGTTTGGAAAAGGTTTGCTAAGCGACAGGCGTATGTATGATGGACCAGGTTCAGGTTCTTGGCCGAACAAACCTGGAGGGTTATGTACCCGGATATATAGCCTGTCAGCTGGTTCGCAACTTGATAAACGTGAGCCTGATCCTGCCTAGACGAGGCAGACGAATTATCAGATCAGGCGGTGTGATTTGCCTATTGAAATGCAGTGTTACACAAATACTTCTGATAAATGATACTTTTGAGCATGTCTGATTATCGAAAAGGATCACAAGAACATCCCTCATGCCTTTCTATTACTATACCTCATCAGCTTATCTCTTTTGTTTATCAGGGCGGGTCTAGCAGTTCTTTTCCAGCGAACATAGCTTTGCTGCTTGGATATGTTCACCAGCTATTTTATATTTGAAAATTATATTGTGTTTTCATACCTTGTAATTACACCTTATGCCCAAGTCTCACAGAGGCCCCTCAAGTATACGAGTACGAAGAACAATACCCTGTGCGTTTCCCAACACAGGTATTTCCAAAAACGTTATTGCGCAGGTAAGGCACGCCACTTGATAACGAACAAACGGTCTCCCAATTCGTCTCCATCACACGTTGTTTTGCACATTTTGCTCGTACTGCCACGGTACCATCGAGTAAAGGATTATATACATCTTAGATATGTCACCTAGTTGTGTTTCAAGCAATATCACTGCTAGCATATCAACAAGCTCCCTTGGTCAACGCCTCAATTTAGGTATGCTGAGAAACATATGTTCGGAAAGTAGTACTTTTAATACATCGTGACTTGGACATTCACTGATTTCTCAAAAACAGGGGTGCAGAGGAGTATCTCTTTGGATGATACCTACCAATGCTTTAGTCGAAGTGGTCCTTATAGGTGAACTCGAATATATTAAGAGTCGCATCAGGAAGGAATTTTTCACCTGGTTGATAACAGTCTGGTCAATGGGTTGGGTTATTAACTCCTTTGGTCCCTTGCTGAGTGAAATTCAATACTAAGACCAACATACCTACTGTACCATTGCCGATAAGACCAAAGTCGAAGCTATGACAACGGCCCTCAAGCATCATTTTCTGCGGAACCCCTTTGACGATGAACACGTTTACCTCGACATCTGAAAATCAATGTTCTGGGATTAACATATGCATTCCAATTCTCGAAAGCTAGCATCGTCTCGGTTGGCCGTCGATTTAGAAACTCTCGTCAAAAGAAACAGAACGGTGCCTCAACCCCGTTTCTTGTCTGCCAGCATGAACTTCACAGATGCATGACCGGCATCTAGGTCGATTTCGACGATGGCTTGAGCAGTTCCAAGGCTATAGAAGTCCAGCCGAAGAGCAATTCAATTTATATGTGCATCAGCCATTTCTATCTTGCACTCGCTGTTCACCAAGCTTCTAGTAAGAGGCGAAAGAAACGTTAACTCTATGTAAGAAACAGATGAGATTAGCGTCCCGTCGCTCTCAGATGTGTCACAAGGACTGTCTCAATCACACCCGGAAGTCACAAGGCTTACTTTTCGGGTGAGGCGGACACGAAGAATAGGTAAGTAGGTAAGTCAGTGCCGCGATAATATACAGAATTAAGATAAAAAATGCGTTATTTAGAGCCTTTAGAGTGGTATGGTTCTTATCCAGCTCGAGCAAGGTCTCGAAGTGCAGATCATCCGGCTACAAAAAGTGGCATGCAGTGAAGATCATGGTACGTGGAACCTTCAGAGAAACGGAAACGGCCGAGATAGACAAGTCTACATGGGTACTTGAAAGGGGCGATCTGAGACAAGTAACATGATGATGTTGTTGTGGCAGAGAAAAAACAACGTGGCATAGGTAGGCCGGGTAGGTACTTGGTAGGCAGGTAGATTAGTAGATAAGTGAGTAACAGAAGAACTGTGCATCAAGGCTCGGCCGCCGAATTCATAAAGTAGCCTAAGTGCTGGTCTAAGCTGGCATACGATGACTAAATTATTTCGTCTTCTATGCTTACAGCGGCTAACCTACTGTTCTGACACCCTACGGTAGGGAATGAGAAATACATAAAGAATGCGGTGAGGTTTGCGAGACTTGCATGAATAGACCATACTTAAACTGTGTCCGGGCCATAACGAGCAACATAAAAGAATGTGACGAAAAATAATAATAATAGGGAAACGATAATTGAAGATCTCTTTGACCATCTTCATTGCAGGACAGGACAGTCAGTGCTGGAGGGCATGCTGAACGAAGATCTTTTGGAATAGGGAAACAAACAATGGCCATTTCAAAAGAGGTGGCTGAAAATGTTGCATTTTGACATGACAGCGCAGCGCTGCGCTTCTCTGACCCTGGACCTTGGTAGTGGCATCTAGAATCTAGAAGCGGTGATGCTGACAGTCTCATGGATCCACGGTTATATGCGTCTTTTGGGGATGCGATTTTGGTGACGCACGACGCAGAAATGAATATGTACAAGGCAAGGCGTATCTACTAAGCTATTTATTCAATCACCCGGTCAGCATTCAACAAAGACATCGTCAATAGGTGTAATGTCAGCCGCCACCTCAGTGGCTCTCTTTCTGGTAAAAAGATTAGCGCCTGGTATGCGTAAGAGCCAAAAGCGTTTTTGGACAACGTGAATTGGAGCCTGTGGTGGTGCTTGTGCTGAGCTGTCAAGAATGGCGATGACGATATGGTGTGTGGATGGCGACAATTGCGTCACGGGCAGCTGCTAATCAGTAATCTGACCACTACTTGGCATAGGTTTCGAAGTTACCAGTGTATAGATATTATATGTACCGCATTCACGTAAGTACTGTAGGTAGTGAATAAAAGTCGGAGTATTGAGACAGCTCACGAAATAAAACAATGCAGATAACCAAGACATGCATGAAAGTTTCCGTCGGGTCCATCTTGATGAGGGACAGGACCAAGACCAAGACCAAGACCCGACAACAGGGGAACAATGGTCTAGGCTTAGACGCGATACTTTAAAGGTACCTCGGCGCCCTAGAGGCATCCGCTGAGCCCGATGCCTTCCATAATAGCCCCTGAACGAGAGGCACAGTCCATGATGGATGGAGAACCCCATACGTGTACGGATACTCTGGCAATCAAAGCCCAATGTCAGTCAAACCTGATTCTTGACTTAGTGCGTGATGTATTTATGCGACAGATTCAGATCCAAATTTGAAGTCAAGCATCGGCTACTGGCGTTACAGATTGCGATGAACGACGGGTTAATTTCCCCCTGTCTTTAATCTTCCACTGCCTGACTGCCAACTGGACTGGGCTGAAATGCAATTTTTAGTGTCTACCTCCTAGCTCGTCCATCCAGTGGGTACTTCACATGTACTCCCCACCTTGAACCTTCCTTGATCCCCGTAACTCCCGTCCGGCTCGTCTAGTCTAGGTGGTCCCTTCCCTTCTAAAACTTGACCCTTCCCTTCTCCGACTGTTTTACCACCGCTGCCAACTCAGCGCAACTTCCTTGGCTTTGTGGCCTCCAATCCAACTCCAACCTCTCGACTCCACGATACCTCACTTGCCATCCGCTTCTCTCCTTGCTTCAACTTCGCTCCTTTTTTCTCCCTCTTTCTGGTCCTTTCCTTTTGTCCCTTATACTTCACCAGGTTTCTTCTGACTTTCCAGGGCTGGGCTGTGATCAGTCGAAACGCGAGCGCAATGAACGCCATCCAGCAAAAGTGTCGGCCGAAACACCAGGTCCTCGTCCTAAAATGCTATCCCCGGACCACGAAAGGCGCTGTGGATGTCAAGCCCAATAGCAGCGAGCTCAGTTACCTCTTATACTACGCCACAAGCCGTCGCTCCAAGATACAAAAGATTGGTGCCTTTCTTGAGAAGAAGACAGCCAGCGATGTTTGGCGCCTGCGTATTGGGTATGTCGCATCGTCGTGTTCAAACGTCAACGTGTCAGATTCGTCAGAATCAACAATTCTGCCTCACCACGACTGAAAATTGCTATAGCCCAATCGAAATCCGTGATTGCTAATCCTTACCCTTTTGCAGAAATGTCCAAGTCACCCTACAGATCCTATCAGCCTTAATGGAAAAACTTCACAAGGATTCCGTCCTTATTGCTCCATTCGTCCTCAAGATCCTCGACACCGTCCTCAGATCCGACGACATTACCATGATCGAGTCCTCGCTCCCTACATTCGGCGCCTTCTGTGATTACCACGACGCGGCTTTTCTCCTGGCAGATCAGACCTACCTGCGTCAATATGAGGAAATTGTTCGGTTATACGCTCAACTAGCTTCGACAAAACCCGCTCCAGGTAAGGAGTCGCTCACCACTCCTGTCAAGGTTCGCTGGAGGAACGCAGGCCTTGAGGCTATTCGCAGCGTCTCCACAGCGGACGCCCTGTCTTCCATAACAGGTAGCCAAATGGATGTCATTATGCCCCGAATTCTCGAGAACCTCTGGTCCGACACCCCCGACTTCCTCGAAACCCTACATCAACGACTCGAAGAGGAGGAAAAGGTCGATACCGAAAAGCAGCTACGGCGTAGGACAAGCATTGCTACAGTGGGAACTGATGGAGCAAACGACCCCAATCCTGTTGCCCTTTCCGGAACTGCAGGTGATGTCGATAAGCTCGCCGAAGAGGAAGTAGGAGTATTGGCCATGCAATGTCTGAAAAGCATCTTTATCGTCCCTACACGCGCACAGATTCATGGCGCCACCATCTCCCTACTAAGGTTCACACAAGAGAAAGTCGCACAGGGCGAATCAGTGGTGGAGCTTCACGACGATCGAGAGCGGGACAACGGTTGGGCCATCAGCATCTACAGCATTATTGCTCGCTGGGCTCCTGTACAAGACCGATACACCATCCTTGTGGCGGCCTTGGAAACGTTGCTCCGAGTTCCGGTACAAGACTCTACTCTCGATGAGCAGCTTGCATTGGTGACAATCATGAGTTCCCTTCTACGATCTGACGTCAATCTCATTGGCCTGAGTATGATGGACGTGTTACTTGGCCTGATCAAGCAGATGAGGAAACTGTTTAGGATACGAAGCCCCTCGAGCCAGAGTGACGATGGCAACGCTGCTGTCGTTGAACCTGAATCAACTGTGCGCCAAAAGACTAAGCATCTTGTGGGCAGACTCGAATTGTGCGTTGGTGACTTAGCTACCCACGTATATTACGCGGACCAGATTGCCGACATGGTTTCCGCTATAATCCTTCGTCTTAAACCAACTCGATCTTCTAGTATCAACTCTTCTCCAGGAGGCGAAAAGACCGGTAACAATGAAGCCGGACCAGGCGCCTCCGCAATCGAACTAAGCGAAAGCCAGCAGCTTGACCACTATTTCTGCCTTAACACTGGCAGGGCATCGGGCCTCCGTGCTATCAAGGAGATTCTTCTTGTCGCAAATCCCCAGAAGAAGCTCACCGGCAACCTGGCCATGTCTCGCAATCCTGTGCCTATTCACGTATGGGAAGGCACTCACTGGCTTCTCAGAGATCCCGATGGTCGCGTCCGCAAGGCATACATGGAGGCTCTCATTACATGGCTCGACCGCGAGACATCATTCGCCAACGAGGTTGCCGTTGAGGAGAAGCTTCCTCGTTCTCGCTCATCCATCAAGATGAGCAAGGAAGCCAGCTCCGGTATCAACCGACGAGCCGTTTCGAATGCTTCACATCGTGAGCGAGGATCAAAACCTCGCCAGTCGCAGTTCTTGGCGTTGCTGCATCTAGTTATTTACGACAACGCTCTTCAGTTCGTTGATTATGAGAATGATCTGGTCATGCTTCATATTCTTCTCACCAGGCTTGTCCTGCAGCTTGGTGTTAATGCCGCTCGCTATGGCCTACCCATGATTTACCGCTTGCAGGAGGATGTTCAAGAAATTGCCACACCTCTGCATAAAGTCCGAATTGCAGCACTCTGTCACGGTTATTTCTGGTCACTCGCCGAGAAGTTTGATTTCAAGGAATCTGATATCGGGAAAGCGATCGAGAGTGAGGTGGCACGCCGCAAAAGAAAGGCTTTCTGGGTCCAGGGCATCAACATGCCCCCTCCCTCCCTCGATCAAGTCGGTATGCCTGGCGAGGCACGCCCGCAGCCAGATTGGGACTCTGCTGCATTGGAAAGAGAGGAGTTGCTTCCATTCGACGACAGGGAGGCCCTTGTAGAGTCCATTGCGGTCCACTATCATGATAGTGTCCAGGCGCCTCCCGGAAGCCCTGGCGCATCTCCTGGAAGGGTGCTTTCGGGACCAATTCTCGGCTCAAGTCTTTCTCCCACCAGTCAGACGGAACCCGATGCGGAATTGCCAGCTATTTTCCGTGAGCAGATGATGGGAGACTGGTCCAGAGATGCTGCGGCCGCCATGCTTGCCGCTGCTGGAAAATCAGAGTCATTGACCGGATCTAAGACGGAAACTGCAGGTACACGAGGCCATCTCACGGTAAGGACAAACGGCGCAAACGGCAATGGGTTCGCCAATGGTCACGGAGCAACGTCGCCGTATGGAAGTCAGTACAATTTGATGAGACCTCACTCGTCACATGGCCACCGCGAGAAGGAAAGAGAAGGAACTATTCCGAGGCACCGCAAGAGTAGCGTTCGCAGTGCCAACTCGCCAGCGGTCCTCTCAACTAGCAACCGAGGCACGGTCGCCTCGGTTGATCAGCTGAAGCTCGTGCTCTCAGGCAACCCCCCACCAAAAACAGCCGCACTTGCGGGAGACGACGACAGCGGGGACAGCATGGTCAGCTATGATTACAGCCTTTCAGATATGAGCTTCAACCCAGCTGCGCAGAACGATCAGCCGAGTAGTCCAACCAGTGTCAAGAGACCTGGCACTGCTTCCAAACGAGGGCCTTTGAGTGCGCACCCTCCTCTTGGGGGAGCACCCAATCTGCATGACGATAATGATGAAGATGAGGCTGTGCCTCCTGTGCCACCACTGCCGGATGTAAATTTGCTGGGAGGCAAGAGAAGTCCAATCCAGGCAGGTGAGAATTCATTCCAGGACAAAGCGAGACGGCGAAGTCTCAACAGCCGCAACGGTGATGGAATGCGGCCCAAGTCGGTCCGTTCTCAAGACACCAAGACGATGGATCTACAAGATCTTCTTCGGGGAATCGATAGCCGACCAAGCGAAGGAAGCTTGGGTAACGTGACGAGGCCTCCATACTAGGGAATAGTATGGGCATAATACTAGGAGTTCGAGGAATGTGGGCATGGAGGTACATAATAGCGATGGTTGATTTGGCGGGGGATAGCGATACTGATGTAATTTGTGAGAGCTTTAAAAAGAAAAATGCAAAAATGGTGATCCCCATGCACTCAGCCCAAGTAAGCTTGATGATGATGCTCTTCTACTTGTGGGATTATTGGCCAATATTGAAGCCCAATGGGGTGGATGAGTGATCCTTGTTGGAGATGAATTTGTCCGCCGTTGGGGCTGTTACAAGGATCGAGCCGGTTTCAGAATTAGAGATCAGCAGCTAACGTATCTAGTTTACGGTTCCTCATATGAGTAAAAAGTGTTCCTCGTATGGTCGGCCACGAAGCTATTCAGAGTGGCCATGTTAAAGAAATGCAGTGTATATGGGAGGATTAAAATTCACAGTCTAAGATTGAGCTGAGTACGAAACATGCCAAAGGTTAAGCTTTCGGCTCTTGTCACGATTCATCATGATGATTGAGGATTCTCAAACACATAACCATGTCTTCTTGTTCCCCTGTCCGGGGCTTGGCGTCATGGGCCAGTGCAGTACGTCTTATTTCCCGGAGTGGCCCCCGGAGGTTGAAGAATAGGGAAATACCCCCCGCAACTGCGAGACTGGTCTCGTTTGTTGTCTTGATCCTTGAAGGGGTCAATGTTTTCCTTTCTCTTCCTCTTTCTCTTTTTCTCTCTCATTCTCTCACTACGCGTTGACAATACGGATACGATTCTATCACTCTTTTTTTTTTTTTTTTTTCATTTGTGATAACTGTGTTCATTCATTACGATGTCTTATTAAGATTCGTTCATTATACAGCAGCCGATCATATTTTCTCACCCGAGGACCGTCGAATAATATCTGTAAAACAAACGCGGACTCGACATCTTCCCGGCCTCGATATTAGGTCTGATCGCAAGAGAGGGAAAACGAAACGGCTATCCGGACAGACAACAGTTGGTGGGACAAAGCGACTGCGGCTAAAGAGTGTCAATATATTCGAAACAAGCATTCGGCAAAAACTTGACGGCGTATGGGCGAGCGACGTACTTGACAGGCGATCATTATCTGCGATACTTGATAATACGGGTTGAACAAAGAAAGATTTGGTGAGAAAGTGAAACATTAAAGGATTGGAAGGGAGCTGATCGCGGTTTGTGCTACCGCGATACTTGTTCACTGGTTCTCTCCAAAATCGTCTTAACTCTCAACTCTCAACTCTCAACTCGATTGTCTTGACCCTGAACCACCAATATTCAGTTATGGTCACCTCAGATCCCCTACCTGGAAATCATTCGTCCCCAGATACCGCCGACCCAAACAACTCTTCTCTTCGATCAGGCGATAGATTACAGCAAACCATGGTTCCTCCTCTCACTGTCCCTCCTCCAAGCGCATCAGCGTCGACATCAACGCCACAACCCTTCTTCGGAGCCAGCGTCCCTGCATACTCGAGTCCAACAACTTCACAATCCCCATGGTCCCCAGGCATACCTTCAAGTCCACCACCGCCATACGATCCAAGTCGTCCACCGGCAATCTACTCCCCCTTCGGACCACCGTCATCATTCTCCTCGCCACCACCTCAATACCCGCCGTCAACACCATGGCCGTACGCACAAGACGGATTCATTAGCGGAAGCTCCAACAGTCCACCACATAAGATAGGTCCGGCGTTGGCTCGACGTCGACGCAAGATGCAACTCATTGCCCTAGCGCTGTGCGCTGTGATGATGATCATCTTTGCACTGATCATGGGTGTTCTGATGGGTATTGTGAAATTGCAATGGCAGGGAGGAGATGACAATTAGGATGTATATGCAATATGCGTTTGTTTATTATTTTCTGTATCTTTTATTCTTGGTTATTATCGAACGGTGGTACTTGGTGAATAGACCGGCACGGCGTACGGACAAACAGGAGACTTTTCTGAGACACAGCGATGGTTTATAAACGAATTGAAATTTATTGACTAACTTGTTGCATCTCAGGTGTTTACTGGGCACTTTGACATACTGCAAGACGTGCACCATACTGTATTGAAATGTCATGGCAGCCAAATTTTGACGTATACATTTTACCCGTGCTCAACAGATATTGCTATTGATCTATGGCTCAATACTTGGACGACGAATCATGTACTGAGATGTTTGGATAAACTCCCAATATTTTGTTATCATGCGCGGCGACCTTGGTGTTCTTGTCCAAGTCGAGACTGAGCTACCCTATACCCAGATATTCATTCTCAATTTTGAGGAAAACATAGCGTAACACATACAACTTGTTAAGAGTCAGAATAGAGCCCTGTATTGAGCAGAATTTGATGGTCTGTTTCTTCCTCCCTTTTTTACCTCCGCTTCTGTTTTATCATCCTGTTGTAAGAGCTCATACACCATTTGTGTCAAACTAATCACACAATATTGCCATCCATAAGCATCAATCCCAACGCCTCCGTAAGAAAAGACTCTTTGATGAAGGGGATGTGGCGGGCTGATCAACCAATACCACAGCTATGGCAATCAAAACTAGCCGGGATAACCTTTTGCGGCGTCGACTTAATGACTGATGTTGGCAGATGATGAGTGCTGGTAGGCTGGGAATCATTCCGCAGCCAGAAGCGGGAGTGAGCGGGAGCCAGATCCAAGATTGTAACGGGGGGAGAAAAGAAATTGTCCCGATTTGAACGTCACCTAATGTTAGTGCCTCTAGGCTGAGTGATCGGCAATTGGAAAGTCAGTTGGATGACCTGGCATAGCTTGAAATTGGACTTGGCATACTCCCTAGACACCATTTTTAAACTTCTGTCAGACTCACTTGTACAGATTCAACTTCAACGGTCAGGTCTAGACTGCGCGGCAATACGAATACTCAACACCCTGTGGATTGGTAAGTTGGCCGACCCCGACAGAACGTCCTAGATCCAGACGTCGCATTCCCGTAAACATGAGTAAAAAGCAAACATTGGCGGACAAGCTCCTATTAGGTTGGCCGAATGTCATGTTTTCTCTTGTCGCTTTCATGAGGCCGCATTTAAGGGTAAGCGAGGAGGGAGCGAAGCAAACTAACTGCATGCATGCACGGAAATACGACGATTGTTTCAACCAACGTTTCTTTTTTCTTCATAACTTTCGTTTCTTCTCCCCAGGCATTCACTGCTATGTAGGATACCCACCTGCAATACGCCACGAAATGATTTTTGACGTGTCGTTGATTTCAGAATCACAAGAGGTCAAACAGGGCTGAGGAACACGACAGTAGACGCCACTCCGATTCGATACAACGATCCGCAGGGTCTAAAGGGGGGCGAATTGATGCTATTCCTAGACCGCACCACGATGGATGCTGGCTTTCCAAGGAGTTAATGAATCAGGAGTGAAGAGAAAACAAAGAATCATGGTCAACCTGTTGGAACATCAGCCAGCATCCCAAACATGCAGTCAAGCCACCAATCCATAAAAGAAAATTGGTCTGGTGTAACTCGCTCGGCAACTTCGACCTGCAGACTGCAGTTCAGCAGTCCATGGGTCCCTTGGCCCTTGGCCCTTAGCCGGTGCAGGTACAGTACAGACGTTTCGTTTCAAGGATGTTCCTGGCTCTGGGGTGCCAAGCTCTCCATATGTATGGTAGATATAGATCTGTACTTATAGTACGGATACGGGTTTAAAAACATGCTTCTGGGCATCAATACCTGACATTGCCAGCAAAGTTGTGGTGAAGGGTTTTGAGGGCAAAGCAAGGGAGAGAGTACCGTTTACGGATATTGATTTCTCAATAGTATTTACTTTTTCTTCCTGCTTGCACCTTCGTATTGCTACCTACCTATGCTGCAAGGCAAAGACCATGACATGCATTGTATACGAGTGCAGTGCAGTGTAGTGCTCTATTGTCATGACGTGATGGATGCAATGGGATAGGCGAATCTCCATTCAGGGGCACTGGCTGGTCTGGTCGGCAACCAGTCTGATCAGTTTGGCTATTGTATTAACGAGGCAATGTTTTTATGCTATGACGTTGGGATCAAAATACTGGAAATAGAAACGGAAACGGAAATGGAAATGGGAATATTCCCGAAGTGATGGAGGGAAGGCACGTGGCAGACATCGGACTTGCAGTCTTGCACTTGATCAACGAAACATCCAGGCCTCAGTACCTAATTAGGTAGGTACAGGTACCTGCCTATTGTATCAAAACTCCCCTTGCTGCTGCATAACGTCAGACTGAAAAAATTATGTGTCCATCAAAGTCCACTTCTATCTCATCATCTGCATATCCTATCTGTGCAAATCATGATTTGCATCACCCGAAAGTGACATCAGCGCATGCCAGAGTCCCAGAATCCTCGTCTCGGCAGTGCAGCCCAGGCCAAGCCACACCAAGCAAGGACCATCTCAACTCTGGGTCCCTTGCCAGACCAGCGCCAGCCTCTCCCGTTGTGCTAACGTAGCTCAGCGCAATTACGGGGCCCAGGCAGTAAATCCTCCCTCAGTGCAGGAGCCAGTGACGTTGCGTTTGGTGGCTTCAGCTTCGGATCGCTCAACTTTCTTACAGCAACGAGTAGCTTCTTCCGCCCATCGATCGGAGTCTTTTCCCTCCTTCTCTAGGCTACGTCCCGGTCCCAAGGTTCCGTCTCGTGCCAAGTGGAGGGAAAGCGGGCTTCATGTTACCCAATGACCCGGGCTTCAGCCTCCCTCCCGCGGCGCAACAGCTGCTGCCCCGTCCCTTGCGACCGAGGCCCCTATGCCGTCCAGGCCTCGTGCGACCCACGCCCCAAGCTGCCCGCTGTCATCCTCCCAAGTCGAAACGAGGTCTCCACTTCACCATTGCTGCAGCTGGTGTTGTGTTCAGGCCGTTCCCCGTCACAATTACCTACCTCCCTATCGATTCCCGCTAGCTATTTAGCTTTCCCCGAGCTCCAGCCATAGGGGACCAATAGCTGGCCATCGTTGCCCATTTCGTTGGGAGCCCTCCCAAGCTACTGGGAGCCTCGCAAATTTGTGAAGAAGAAAAAAGTCACCGAAACGACTAGAGACTTCTCTCTTCGTCGTCACCGTGCTCTCAATAATGACCACTTGGTTGGTTATGCGTAGGCAGTGCTCCCCTCAATCCCGCCTCCAGTCTCCCAGAGGCTTTGACGTCGTCACTGTATCGACATCTACGACGGAAACCCATTGAACCCGAGACATTCAGGAACGTTGCGCAACTTGTACAGCATGTGGACACCGGACCCGAATAGCTTAACTGGGTGCCACCCCTGTACCAGAATTGACCGGGACCGCCCTTCAATTGTCACTGCGTGGCACGTATTGTTCTACGAATTCATCTGCTGTTTACCGGTCACCATCTTCCACGCCTGTATGTATACTGCACGTTTTCAGGGACAGGGGCGGCTTATAAAAGTCCTCTTGAAGAGCTAAAGTTGGCCTTCAGCCAACCATGTTCTCAAGCTGGCCATAGCCAGAAAGCCTTTCCGTACCGATCCTAGCTGGAGACATTCATTGTCTCCCTTGGGGATTTTATGGCGATGGCTTTGCTAATTATTCACCTGATTGATGTCTATAGGCAATTGGCAATACTGAAAGGTAACTGGCTGTCCATGTTCATTCCTTGGTTAGTGCCCTTGAGGCGCTGGATTGCCCCGGCTTTTCACCTTCAGCCCCGTACCCTTCTTGACCCAAGCTATTCTAGGAGGTAGGTATTTGAATCTCGCCAGTTGCCTCGTGGTTTATCTTTTGTCCAGTCGCTTTCATATGTCGTGTTTTGCTTCACAAGCTTATCCCTGTACCTAGCGGCCATAATCTGCCGATGGCACATTGACCCATCAACCTTCTTCGTTTCTCTTAGTCCCTGCTACGACTCTGCACCTACTCTCTTCATTGACGAATGCTTCCCCCTCCCCCTTGGCATGTTTTTATAAGTGCCCCCCTTGGCAGATTTTTGCTTTTGCCTTGTTCCTTCAGATTTTCACAGCCGTTTCGGGTAGCTACTTACTGCCGCTGTCATAATCGCTGCACTCTCTTCTCTCATCTCTCCGTCTCAGACGTGCTACATCCCTGTCGCTGGTATATTATAAGTGTCGTTGTTGGCTCCCACGTCTTGCTTGGTTGCAATCGTTGCAAGTTGCGCTTCCAACATTAGTCGACACTTCTAAAACATCGGACGGACAAACAAACCAAACACGCAAACAAATACACAAACAGCAGATAACTGATCGATACTGCGACGACCACCACCGTTATCGAATCGGCTGATAACTCTTTTAAGGGTCATCTTAGATTCGTCCCAGCCTAGGTCCAGCCGAGTCCAGCCCGATCCAGTCTGGCCCCGGACCTTGACGATCTTGCTTTCGGTTCACGCCAGTTCTAGAACGCCAAACCAACTTGACAACCACCACATTACGCACCACCCTTTTTTGGCATTTCGGTTCTTGGTATGTCGAGGCTTTAAACCAGCCAAAAACAAAATCACCGTTTTCCCCCGGCCATTTCTCTCCAAATCCTGGTTCCTACCACTTCAAAACAGAAAAAAAGAGAGCCACCGTCCTCTAAACAATTCCCTCCAGTCTTGCGTACCCTTGGTGGCTTTGCCATCTCTGTTTACCGACCTCATTCTCTCAGCTTCCCCAAGGCAAAAGCTCGAGCTAGCCGCCACGGCGCATCCCAAACTCCTGGTCCTGGGAACAAACGCGGAAACTCAATTTCAGGCATCATAAACCCCGGGCATCTTTATTCGGTTCTAGTCTGCTCTCGCTGACTGACTGACTCTGTCTCCCCTCTTGAGCTTTTTTATCCCCTCCTCCCCAGAATCGATTTCCCACCATTATTTTTGAGCTTGACTCAACATCTCGGTTCTGGCCGTGTGGCATCGGATGTGCTGGTCTGCTGGTCCCTCAAAGTATTGCACCACGCCATTGGACGCTCATCAGTCGACTTCGAGGGTTTGTCACTACAAAGCGTTTATAGCTGCAACGGCACAGCTTGTTTCAACATTTAGTGGCAGGTTCCTCTCTCTCACCACAACTGTTCTCTCAGCAGTTCCTCTCTTCTCGCGAACCCCACGACCAACAACAAACAGCAGGGCTCATTAGTGCCTTATCCTGCCCTCGCTCGGACATCGCTTCGCAGGCGCCCAGTCTCACCATCACCAAACAGAAACGAATTTTCTTGTCGCTAGTTTGATATACAGTATCTCAGAACCTGTATAATAGTCAACATTCGCTTCGCCGGTACGCGTTTGTTCGTCACGTATCCTCTTCTCCCTCTCGTTTCTTTTTGCCGCCAATATGCCGCGACATTATCACTACCAGCCGAGGTATGGCCAATTAATCCTTGACGCTTCATGAAGCTTATTGCTAACTCCCCTAGTCGCGAACTCCATGTGGTAGTCCTAGGAGCAGGTTCGTCGACGTCCAGCATTCATTCAATTCTTTTCTTCTTCTTCGCTCTATCTCTTGCTTCTTCGAATATATTTTATCTGACTCGCTCCTCTCTTTGCAGGTGGCGTGGGTAAAAGTTGTCTGACTGGTAAGTTGCCCTTGTCTCATTCTCTTGTCCCATGTTCTTTATGTTGCTGTGCCTGCGCCCACCGTTGCATCCACAATCCTACTACCTTCCCTGTCTGCCCCTTTGTAGTACAAGGCTTACGCGAAAACAGCCCAGTTCGTTCACAATGAGTGGATTGAGAGCTATGATCCCACCATTGAAGATTCTTATCGTACTCAGCTCCAGGTTGATGTAAGTACTGCACACGGCACAAATGCCGCTTCTCGACTCTCCGACTGACTCGTTCGGCCTAGGGACGTCAAGTTATTCTAGAAATGTGAGTACCACGTCTCGACTGTCTTGCCTCTCAGTCCAAATTTGGAGAAGAGCTGTGACTGACTCAATCTTTTAGCCTCGATACTGCGGGGACCGAGCAGTTCGGTAGGTCCTCTATTGCTCAACAACATTTACACCATGACCTTCATACTGATAATGATGGTACAGTCGCTATGAGAGATCTCTACATGAAAACCGGTCAAGGGTTCATCTTAGTATTCAGCATTACGTCGTCGTCCTCGTTGAGTGAACTGGCGGGTTTGCGCGAAGAAATCATCCGAATAAAAGACGACGAACACGTTCCACTCGTCATTGTTGGCAACAAGGCCGACCTGGAGGAGAACCGTGCTGTGGCCCGAGCCAAGGGCTTCTCCATTTCGCAACGATGGGGCGCACCCTACTATGAGGCTAGCGCAAGGACGAGGAGTGAGTTTGTCCGCCCGCCCGTAGCTTTTGTGCATGGGCTTTCGCCGCATTGGGACTAATAGACTCCAGCGAATGTTGATGAGGTCTTTATCGATCTCTGTAGGCAAATGTTGCGCAAAGAGGACGAACAAAACGCGAATGACGGCCCCAATGACGATTACAAATATGACAACGGCCGAAGTTCCCATAGACGCCAACGCCGTCGCCGGAAGAAGGATTCACCACGATGTGCTATACTCTAAAGCTGCGAACTCTGGTTCCTAGATTGATGACCACTGGCTGGCATCCGCGCATTGGGATCTTTCATTTCTTGACCTTGACCTTTTAGGACTTCGCCATTTTTTTTTATTCTTTTTAAAGTCTTTCAGACTACCCCATATGTATTACGTGGATTACGACACTTGAAGGAATTGACCAAGGGAATGTATGGAAGTAAGGACAAAGCACACAGGAGGCCTCGTGGTCTCATGAGACGAAACGATAGTTCGGGAGCACGATTGGCCCACGGACGGAGTGGTAGACTTGGAACACATGTTTGAAACGACACCGAAGCAAATAGAGGGCGCGGCGCATTATATCACATCCGACACATCGCATGCCTGGATCAAGCAACGGATGTTGGAAAGGTCGACAAGAGCTCATTTTATGTTCAAATTACGGCGTCGGTGGAGTTGGAAATTTGACCTGGAACAAGGTCTGCTGCAATTGTTTATTGTCTCCGATTTAGCATGGGTATTTATTGAAACTCGATCAGGACGAGTTGTATCAACCGGAGGGATTGGGAACCGAAAGAGACCGAATGAGAGAGTGCGCATGATGATAAAGACGAAAATTGGAGAGGTAGTGAGTTGGATGCCGGTCATGCTAAACGCTTATACATACATATCCAGATACCAACTATTGATGATGGTTTTACGCCATCGATACATATACACGTTCATGGCCACATTGTCGCACTTACCTTTATGTCCCGGTTAACTCCAATCTCAACACGAAGTAGGTCTTTGTGGGCCTCATCACACAGGCATCTTGATAGACTTGATGACGACCAATCCATAGAATAATCTCGAACTTCATAGAGCTTGTCACATTCAGAGTCATGCTTTTCTCACTTATACTCGGATCTTGGGTGCGCGTGTTTTGTGTCGTTGTTTCACTATATACATACATTCTTCTTCATGGTATTTAGGACCAGCTCGTTTCCTATGTACCTCGCCCAGCCTTTGCCCGCTATGTCAATTCACATGACAAGATCCTAATCTGAAGGAGAATGCGATGTCTGCTATCGCCCAGCCATATACCAATGAATTAGCCAAAAGGGGCTCTGTCTCCAAACCTTTCCCAGAAACTTTCTCTCACAGGAACCACACGTTGCGGTCATCTTCAATGCTCACCCGCCGTTTACTTTCGGCGGAGCATGCCCCAAATGTCAGTGACGATACCAAACCATCCCTTGACTCGTTCAGCGGCGTTCAGCAGCAGAATGTAGCGCTTGACAAATGCATCGACGTTGTCGTAATCTCCGGCATAGCATTCCCATACAGCTCGACCCTGCCCGTTGTTCTCATGATCCTGGACAGCCATGAGATCGTCCTCATCCTCAACACCATGAACACCAGCGGACTTGAGCTTGGGTCCGATACAGAGCGCACGGCCAGCAATGTCCTCGTCGGCAATGAGGCGTGTAGCAGCGTCGATGACATCCTCAATCGTGGCCCCGCCTGCGGTGCCAGAGAGGAAAGCTGCTTCAACGGGGAGCTTGAGCATGTTGGACTTGGAGACGTAATAGGGGGTGATCATGTTGACGCGGACGCCGTTGCGGAAAGCCGTAGAGCGGAGAGTGCGGAAGAGGCCTAGGATGGCATGCTTGCTCATCGTATACATGGTCTGGGTAGGGAAGGGGCAGAGTGATGCGAGTGAACCGACCAGGAGAAGGCAGCGATCACGAGGAGAAGATCCATTCTGAGGCAGCCAGTAGAGGGCGAGATGAGTGGTGTAAGTAGCACCGGTGATGTTGACATCAAACTGTTTTGTGTTGGGCTTGGGCAAACGGCCATTCTTCAGAACAGGCTCCTCGAACTGGATAGAAGCGTCGGGGAGGATGATGCCCGCGTTGGGAACAACAATGTCGATACCGCCATGAGGACTGACATTGACAGCCATCTCAAACAGACTGACCTGTGACTCCCAATCGGTGACATCGCAGTGCTGGAATGCAAAAGCCGAGTCTGGATACTGGGCTGTGAGTGAAGCGACCAGCTGCTCGCCCGCTGTATCGTCAACATCACCAATGATGATGTTGGCACCGTGGGAAGCCCACTCGCGGACCATGAAAGATCCGAGGCCATTGGCACCTCCAGTGATGACAATCGTCTTGCCTTCGAGGGTAGAAGCGTCGTAGGGCTTACTTACATCCACGGGCGGTGACTGGCGGATGAGACCCTTGATATCGTTTGAGGGCTCCATTTTGAGATGGATACTGACGGGGTAGTATTGGTAAGGTATCGTAGTAGTGGTGAGATGATGAATGTGGTCTTTCGGCAGATGGGAATAATGTCCAAGAATAGAATAGATACTGCGAAACAAGGTGCGTATGAGTATCGAATACGATTTGCTGACCTGTCGAATTGTCGAATCGGATGGGACTGTATTATACAGCCGGTCGACCAAAAATATCTTCCGAGTGGAGTCGAGTCTGTAGAGACCTGTTCAGGGCCTGATAAATTAGCTTGGTTTGGTGGGGGATATATCCACTCCAAATGTTGGTGATGGTTGTTAAGGTGTTTGCGTTGCGTTGCGACTCAAGATGATGAGATGATAAAAGCAAGAAGCTATGATAGCAGATAGAAGAAAATAAAACCAGATGAGTACTGAGACGAGTTGAAGAATTTATACTTGAGCACCCCTGCTCTTCTCTGCATTCGCTGCTGTATGTTCGTGGCAGCGACAGGCACTGCCCGTAAGAACAAACTACGTTATGGGATGCGCAAACGTCAAGTTCAGCCAAGACGTATCATACCAACTGTCACACATGGGATGGTTTGTGCTTGATCACGTTCGATTTCTTTGCAGGTGTTCAGAGAATGATGCTTCTGCCATATCTTGACTCAAGAACACCAAGAACACATCATCTTGAAGTTATCGTTGACACTCGTTGTCCCTTTTGAATGTAGCTTTCTGGTATAATCATAACAAGTACAACCAGTCATTGATTCCTGTTCGTCTTGTGCCGTTGAGTCGCACGTTGCTTGTCCAATCGGATTCCGTTTATCAATTACCTACCAAGTATCACGTCGAAAGGGCAACTTTAATATAGTCAATTATATCTTGGCCTGGTTGATATGGCCTTCTCGGTCTCATTTAGCCATGTAAACATCCGGTATGGATGCCATCCAGTGTCAGAAATCAGGCAAGTGGCGGTCTTGCACAAGTTCCTGCTGGCCACCAGTAAGACGTCAACGTCTATTTCAGATCCGACAGTCGAACATCGGATCTTGGCTCCTCGACAGCCAGCTAAGAAATAGACAGGTCAAGAGTCTAACTCCAGAAGGGCTGATACCCATGTCGTTGCTCACTTGAAACCAAGGGTCCAGAGGTTCCCTCCTCTCCCTTCAAATACCCGGCCGTGTGTTATCGAGAGTAGTTGTCTCGGTGCCTCAAAATTCTAGCAAGGGCTGAGCAGACTTATCCACCCAACAGCTTGTTGCAAAGGGAGGAAACGAGTCACATGAGAGGAAAAGGTTGGGGCAGGATGTCGATCATCTCATCTAGAATTGATCAAGTCCGAGCTTGTTTCGTATGGTTCGACTCCCATTACAGCAAATTCCTGTCCCGGAATCAGTTGGAGCTCAGTACAGTACAGTATGTCGTAGGATTATCCTTGCAGCACTTGCAGCACTTGCACCAAGCGTCTGGTTGGTGATCCAATGATGATGTCCGGGATGTGACGGACTCTCGAGGTTTTCAGCGTCCAACAGGCTGGGATGCCGGGCCCTGTCGTCGCAGGCTGTGGGCCTTGACTGTTCATGACCTTGGGCTACATACGGCGCAACATCCGCACTGAATTTGGCGTTGAATGCCACGCTAGGAGACCCTTGCAACGTCGGGCATGGCAGGGGTCAGCTAGCCTTTCTAGGGCGATCGACGTCAATCAATTGGGGACAGGGACAGCTTCTCTGTAAGTGAGAAACAGGTTTGATTATCGTCTTCTTGCTACCACAGACCCTACGTCTGTGAGACATGGCATCGTCCGTACCAAGACCCAACGAGTGAGCTACCTATGTCAAAGCAGAAAGGGAAAGCGCCGTCCTGTTTTAGCTGAGGACTTTGAAATCAACATTCTGACCCTGCTGTCGCATCTAGCCCCAACCCAGGACTCACATGGTGCCCGTTAGTCCACCAGTTGTTTTGCATAAGCAGCCGACGATATAGCCCGAGGTGATCATGCAAACGTGCGCGACTGGACCTAACTGACACAATGGCGCCTTCAGCCGAGGTCAACGGTTTGTGGTGGAGAGATCAGCGTTCGCCGTTCAGTACTGTACAGTTAAGTCAGTGCTGGTTTGTAGAATGAAACGGGCGTTGGTGCATTGGAGCTGCGCCTATTGCTCCGCATGCCATCAAGTTATCCATTCGCAATTCATTCTCCCAACAATTTATCAAAAGTCATCGTCAGCCATCAACCTTGCAATGCAACAGACGCTTATTTATTCTGCACTGAGTTGCCAGACTGTGAGCAATAGAGTACGTACGGCCAGGAGGGTCCCATCACGTAGGGGTGCGATATCCTGATGTTCTGAAGGCGCAGATTGATCAAGCCTAGTCGGAGCCATTGATCAACAACTAAAATTGAGTCAATGGGGGACGATGCAGCCTAGGCTCGTTTATCCGGCAGCGCGGAACGCCAGCCTTAGATCCTTGATGTCCGATCAATGCTTTGGTGACAGACTTGTACATTTCTCGTCCTCGAGTGTCAACATATTCCGCATTGTCAAGTTTGTCCTGACTGGCAGGCAGATAATCGAATACTATGACAGTTTTCGTTGCCAAGACAAGCGTGAGAGAGCTCACCATGATAGGGACATAAAACCCCAGTCGACATCTCAGCAGTGCTGTTGTATTGATTTCGCTATAAACAAACCTAGTATTCACAGCATCAGTGCACAAGAGCAACGTATGCGGACAATATTTTTAGGATCGTTGAGAGGTACGCCATATACCATAAGATGACGAGGAATTGACGGTATTCTGCGTTGCTTTCTCCACGACGTCTGGATGTACACGTGAACAAGTCAGCCAAGGCCTCCGCCTTATCACAATGACCAAGTAAGAAGTAGGAAGGCAATCCAAGATGTGGTATAGATTTGTTGAACTGTTACAGCCTCAAGAAAGGAGCTCATCAGCAATTCCTTCGAACATCTGGATACGGGCTGCTGAACAGTATCAGTGACCAACGAATATATTCATAAAAGCCCAGTCTCAACTGTGCTCTACGTTTGTGTTGCAGGATTGTTAATTGCGCATTGATAAAATCGTCTCGTTTTCCCAGCCATGTTTGTGTACCAGTAGGCCACAAAGATCTCTATCACATTAGCATATCTGGTAGTCCGCGATGTTTCTCCTAGTTTTGTCTCTGCTAAAAAGCTATACTTTCCAGGATGCACCTCGCCATCCAGTATATCCGTGATGGTGGACCGATTGCCTAAGCCTATTGATGCAAACAGACCTTTCGATCGATCCGAATACCCAGTGATCTGGAGAGCGAGGCATTTAATCATTTGTGAATGCATAGGCACTCGGACGGACTTCGATAGCATGCCTTGCGGGGTGCTTTTGTCGCCTTGGTCAATCGTTCATCTTCATGACTCCAAAGGACAATATACTTATCAATTATTGCATCAAAGAATAGGCTCATGGGCTTCACTGATGCAGAGCCCAATCGATCAGCCGTGACACCCAGCTGTGTATTGTTCTGCGCAAGCACTGGAACAAATAATACATCCCGGACAGGGACCCGAGGTCTGGGGTCGCTTTGTCCTTTGTCCGAGGATAATCTTGATTGATGATAACGCAGGAAACCTTCTGCGAGACCACTATGTTAAAAGCCCTGGACTTGGCGGTTGCCTTCTTGCCCAGAGTAAGATGGAGCACAACGCAACTTGCAGTCACTGGTTGATAAGACAAACAACTGATTGACAGGGCCACCAGGGGAAAAGTAGGGAGGTGGTGGCCTGGTTACCCCTGTCAATAGGCTGCATGACTGGCTCACCGGCTGTGTACCCTTCCCGCCCGCGGCCACAGCCCCGGGTGGTTTAGCATATCTTGGTGAGGGCTCGACAAGGAAATGCTGCAAAATCCGATGTTCTCGTCGTCGAGAGGGCGGGCACCCGAAATCTATGGAGGGTCCAAACGTGGCTCCTGTCGAGGCAATACGCCCCCAAAGGTAGGGCACATCAGGCGGCGATTGTTCGTGTGCTGATTGCTTGACGGACCGACATATCGGTCGGTCAGAGCTTCTAGGTTTCACATCATCAGATGCAAGCTTTTCTGGTACGGAGTAGCAAGCAGTGTTTCTCACTACCTGTTGTGTCGCCATGTTCTTACCACAAGACTCTCGGACAAGAATCAGCTTGGGTTTGCACCACAAGGTTACAGACCCATTTGACCTGCAGGTTGGTTAAGCCATTTCAAGTCGGGCTCGCAGGTAGTGTTACTGTGGCTGCTGTACTGCGTTCTCGATGTACCGTGCATCTGTCCTATTGTAAAGCAACCAAAAGGAAATGAAGCGCAGGTTGAAGCTTGATATTCGTGTGACAGCGACGATGACGACAAGAGGACGAAAGAAATCCTCTTGACCCTGATGATCTGTCTGCCGTTGCGGTGCGGGCAGGGTTGAATTAAAGTCAAGATTCACACCATGCCTGGACCCTTGAGTTTCAAGCTGCGCGCAACCGCGTCACCACCCACGTTCGAGGACGGGAAGGAACATCTACTGTGCTGTACCTTGTACTTGCCTGCCTCCGGGAAAGAAATGTCGTCAAAGTATACCTAGGTACCTAGGTAGACAATAATCCAGGACTTCACCTGGCAAACTCATATATATATATCTACTACCTCTGACATTTATTCATCAATTTCCCTTATTTTATCTGTATTTAGGTAATTTATTTATCCGGCGATGAGGTTGCCCACATGCAACGATTGGTTGCACATACATTAGGTCCAGTAGGTACACAGGTGGGTAAGAGAAGAATTATCCTCCAAGAATTTAGGGCGTCAAAATAAAGTAGTCTAAGTGCTTTGCTAAACTCACATAAGGTGACCAAATTATTTCATCTCTTAGGTATGCTCTTAGCAGCCAATTCTTCTGACACCCAGATACTGGAAATCACGGGTTCGGCCAAGTTAAAGTGCTGCCCCACTGTAGATTGCAGCCCGTGGAGGCAGGTCAAATCTTGGTCCACCAGCCGGGGAGACAACCTCAGACGACGGGCATGGATCCGATGGGGAAGGGGCAGCGCGGGCAGGCTCTGCTGTAGGCTGCTTTGCTTCCCCAGTTTGGCTTCTGTGACAAACAGCCAAGTTTCGATCTCAGCAATCTTTTCTGATCTCAGATCTTCCGACTTGATGCTTGGATTACCCCAAGATTCAAATTATCATTGGACAATTTACCTTTGACAAGTCAAGTTGACCCTGCAACGCAACGCCATGAGAAGCGACAAGGCTTTCCAGTCATGTCTGCGCCTGGACCACTGAGATCATGCGGACGGGACCACGGCTATTTCTCCATGGGTACAGTACAATTTAGGATGGAAATGGCTTCAATGAATGCTCAACCTTTCTTTAACTTCTGCCTTGTGCTTTGTTTACAATTTTACAAGGCTGGGCAGGGCAGGGTAGAGTAGAGGAGAGTAAGCCATATGTTCCTAGCATTACATCACCTGCCCCTCGCCTGTGATTTGTATCGCTTCTCTGGTTCGTCTCTGGATGCTGCACTTCCCCTCTCCTCTCCCCCCTCCAAGTGTTTAGTGTCTAATGTTTAGTCGGCATTTTGCTTCTTTAACGCTGGTTGTTGATTGTTTAGTGTCCATCCTGATCTTTAGCGTCTACCGTCCTCACCTCTCAAGCGGTCATCTTGTCATCTTGTCATCTTGCTCCCCAGACAAGACAGGGTCGAGGCGCGCTACTTGGAGCGCAAGGTCCATTGTACCGACAAGGAAAGCGGGACTTGCTTTTGTTTTAACTTTACACCACTCCATGCGATCGACCTCCGATTGGCACGATAGCCTTAGACGACCTTGACGCCAAAATTGCGCCCACCCCCTACAGTACAAGTACAGACCAGTTTCCACTCCACCCGTAAGGTAAGCCGCTTTGCGCGCTCCCCTCGCGTTGCTTGCCCTCGCTCTAGTCTATCTACTGGATTATCCAACACAACTCGAGAGGGGAAGGTTCACAAAGAAAGTAATTGCTTCTTTGCATTTCGGACAGAGTTGGGCTGGGTCAGACGAGACATACGAATGCTACGTGTTCAAATTGTGTTGAAAGCTTTATGGGAATTGAGCCGAGCAGACGGGACAACAGCTGGTTGTTGCCTGCACTTCCGTTCAACGAAACTTTGTTTCCCCGTCGGCCATGTACAGTCTGTATTTATTTAGTAGCCAAGAGTACGAACACATCCCACAGCACACTCTGTCCAGATATACATCTCTGCAACATTACGATTCCTCATTGCATATCATTGACTAACCGTCTGGACCCTGACCGTATCGACTAGACTAGGTAGAGGCTAACTTGACATTTCAGGCACCTACTACAGCATCAACCAAGGCTGAAACAAACACGCTGGCCATCATATATGCATCGGCTTATGTGTTGACCAGCATTGTGCTATCAGGATATCTGCGCCTTTTCGTCTCAAGCCTGCCAAGTCTATCTTCTGCAGCCTCCACTGCTTCTCAAGACTCAAGGTAGTTAAGGTAGTCAGTAATTGCTTCTATAGACCAAGGACAAGCACTGATCAACAATAGCATCCTCGAAGCCCGACGAGAGCCCTTGAAAGCCACTTTACTTGGTGGTCTCATCCCGGTAAACTCCACCATTCCATGTTGGTACAAGCTTCCCTGAGCCCCTTGACCCCCGGACTGATCCCCCGGAGACGGCATTCGCTAGCAAGAAGCCCGTGTCCATCGAACACAGACGAAACGTATCCAAAGTGCCCAGCCCAGGAACAACAGGGACAGGCCCAACTTACTCGATCCAAGAACTTGGAAGCAACCTAAGATCCGAACGGAATCGATCCTCAGCGCATGGACCGAGCGCCAAACAGAGCCCGGAGAGCTGAGAGTAAATACAATACTACCTTACTCTACCTTACAGTCTACAATACAGCAGACACTACCTGGTTCTAGGCACCGCCCGGGACGTGCGACGTTGATACCAAACCTCTTACGCCCGTGCCGCACTGGCAATTCTCGCGCGGCCGTTATTCTGTTTCCCCTCGCTGCCACCCTCTAAGTTCTTACCTACCTACACATCTGGATCTCAGAGGTAAGAAAGAACAAACCTGCGAGCCCGTTAGTCTAGTTGCCGACTTACCTATCTTTATCACACTCACACACACACGCACTCTCTCTCTCTCTTCTCTTCTCTTACTCACCCTCCCTCCTCCACACCATCTTATTTCGTTTCATTTCATTTCCCCGTTCCCCTTCTCCATTCCCATCATTATTTTCCCACCCTCTTTCTAAATAACAGGAGCCGGGCATCCACACACACTTGTTCGCAGACTTCCTGTATAGCACATCCGCGGGCAAGGTTGGCTTTTCCTGCGCGCTCTATGGATCCCCAGAGCAAGCCAGAATAAGTAATTCCTGGTATCACTATCGCCGTTAGGTACTGGTACTTAACGCCTGGATCCAAGGGGTTTCCGCCTGTCCCCGTCATTTCATTGCTGCTGCCCACCAATCCTGCTCTACTCACACTCTTTGTCCACTCTCCATTCCCATCTCCCCTCTTACACAAGGCGTTTAATGCTCCCTCGTTTGATTCAGGTACCAGGTTAGAATCCCACGTTCTTTCCCCCCTCAGCGCATCTCTGTCACATACCAGCCGTTCTGGCCTCCAGAACACCCATACCTTCCATGCAGCCCCAAATCTACCAAGCATTGCCAATCCCTCCCACCCTCCTCTCGTAATAGGCACTACCACTGCCGCTACCGTTTTTACCCTACCTAGCGAGGTCCTGCTGTTGGCGTGCGTATGGAGAGTTGCTGATGCCCCCTACATTAACTACAACGGCCCCCCTCCATCCATCCGACATTGCAACTTGCACCACACCTTCTCACTGCGACAAGCTATCGCACTCTTTTTCACGTCATTTCCACGGCGCATCTTGCTCATTTCCCTGCTAACACCACATCGCATACATAGGGAGTACTTCTTCCTGTACTCAGTACAGTGATACGCGCATCAAGTTGCTCAAAGCCTGTTCATCGTCCGAGTCTGTCGCCTGACAGTACTACTGCGCAATTGTTTATCTCGACCTTCGCTTTGTCGTGTACGGCCGTCGGACCTAATTACACCCAATCGCTATCCGTCCCGAAACCTCGACATTTTCGCTCATCGTTCCGCATCTCAGGTCCCAACAGCGCGACTCGTCGTTGATTTTGTGATTACGACCGCGACCGCGCTTCTTATCGCGACGACTGGATCACGGCAACCTCTCTAAAGCGCGGAGCCTTGGCGATCGTCGCATTCGCCTGACTTCAGATCGCATTGCCGTAGCGAATCAAGTCTTATTCCGACATATGCAAGGAGGCAGCAGGCGATGAAAGCTTTTGGAAGCGCACCAACACCCGACCCAACAAGGATCGTATCTCCAACTGTCGAACCTCCCAATCGCGCGAGCCCCTCTCCACCATTTACTGCTTCAGCAAGTACTGGAGCCACGAATACAGCCTCATCCTTTACTGCAAGTTCGGCATCGTCTGCCGCGACACCGTCAGCTATGGCCATGTCCGGCTATCTTCAGGCTGGTCATGCCTTTCGGCCGACCAAAGCGTCGCCATCGCCATACAATTCAAACATGCACGAAACCCCTAGATATGGAATGGGCGCATTCTCAGGCTCTGCGTCTCCTACAATTTGGGTCAAGATCCGACGCCTGCCGCTCAACACTACAGAGGAGTCGGTGAGACTCATGACCATGTTCACACACGAACAAATAGCTGAGGTAGAACTGCTCCCGGTGGAACAATCAGAAGACAGCGGTTTTCTCTCGGCTAACCTGCGATTCCGAACCATGGCTGGGGCACAACATGCCAAGACTACATTAGATGGGCTTTTGAACGCCACCAAGGAGGCCAACATGGTAGTCGAGATCAAGTCTGATGACTCACCTCTCGCGCAGCGATACTCTACAGATCCTTTGTCAGCGAACAACTCAGGCTCGCCGGCTTCAGCTGCGTCAGCATCATCTACAATTGGGCCTGGCCAGGTTCCAAGATTCAACAACAGCGGGTTCCATTCACTCGAGAACATTTCCCCCCAGACAAACAACGCTTATCCAGGCCACGAGCTCCCCAAGCCAAACTCAGGCGTTGATTTCAAGAACATGTTCTCCCCGCAGTCTCCTATCGGCAACCACCTGACCGAGCGTGGTAGGATGAGTGGCAAGGACCTCATTGCCCACGATTCTGCCGACGACGACGAAACGAGCAATCTTTTGAAGAACCCTCTTGCGTATGCCGAGATCAACAACGCACCCCCTCAGCGCAGAGCAACAGCACCTCAGATCCCTATCAGCAGCATGGCTGCTCTCTCGCTGAACACCAGCGCCATGCCGCCCCCGGGGCCCTCTTCCTTACCTCCATTCCACAACGTCATGTCGGCTCAGTCAGGACCCATGTCGCCTGTGGACAAGGGCGGTTTCAATGGTTACCCAGTAGCTTTTGGCCGACAAGCCTTCCCGCCAGTTAATCCAGCCGACCAGAACCCGCCTTGTAATACCCTCTACGTTGGCAATCTTCCTGGCGACGCATCCGAGGAGGAACTCAAGGGCGTCTTTGTCAAGCAACGTGGATACAAGCGTCTCTGCTTTCGAACCAAACAAAACGGGCCCATGTGTTTTGTCGAGTTTGAGGACGTCTCGTTTGCTACCAAGGCGCTCCATGAGCTCTACGGAACACCATTGCACAACAGTACCAAAGGTGGAATTCGTCTCAGTTTTTCCAAAAACCCTCTCGGTGTCCGATCTGGCCAGGCTCCCTCACACGCTAATTCCAACCAGATGGGTGGAATGCATCAACCCATGCCAGGCTCCGCGAATGGTTTCCCATTAGCAAACAGGCCGCCTCCTGGACTTGGACTGACCGTACCTCCCCCAGGTCTTGGGAGTGGCCGCGGCTATCCCTATATGAATGCAGGTCACGGCAACGGGGCCTTTGGTGGTCTTGCAAATTACGGCTGGAATGGGCCAGTTTACAATGACAACGATGACCCCAAGCGGAAGAGGAATCTTTTCACAGGGAACTATCCCCCTCGACACAATTACATGGTGGGAAAATAGCAGTCGCTCAGAAGATCGGGAAGCATAACGATTTAATGCAGACCCGAGTCAGGCTTGCGTATTCTTTTCTTTTCATTTTTTGCATTGTTTGCGATTTCTGTTCACTGTTTCGCCATGATTCCCCCTTTCCCATAACCCTGTGCATTTGCATCGTTGATATATATGGAGTTTTCTTGTCTTTTAATTCCTTCGGCTGGGAGCCCTCGGGCTTGATGAATACGTTGTTACTCTTTCAACACCGCGCTTACAGAACTTTGGGTGACTAGTTGTTGATTGACTCTTCTCAATCCGGTCTGTGATCGCTCACATGTTCCTCGCTGGACTTGAAACCAATGCGCAAAATTTGGCCCGGACCCAGCCGAAGATTCTTCTAGTTTATCGCTGTCAACGTCTTTCACTCGTTCATGATTTATGGCCTCGCGGGATACAAAAGAAAAAGAGGAAGCAGAGGGGAAGAAGAAAAAAGGATACATGAGCAAAAACGTTGCATTGCTCGCTACCTGAGACGGGTATCTGGGTACACACCGTGACGGAATACAAAAGGTCTTTTGCCACGAAAAGATGGAGAGTTTCAGGAAACACGGGCTGTTCGAATTCATTGAGTTCTTGTCAGAGCTGGGAGTTTATTTGGGCAATTCTGGATGGGCAAGGAACGCTGGAGCACGGAAGATACTGGAGCGGTCGCGCCGCATCACATTTTGCATTCAGAAGGGTTGGAGCATAGGACTGGACGACTACACGAAACAAGGGTTCATCATACGCATGCATACCAAGATACCATTAGCGGGCAATCCAGCAGATCGCTTCTGCGCCATGGAGGAGTTCCTTTTTTCGATCATTCAGCACGGGGGCCGGCGTCTGATCGTTTATCTCCTTTTTCAAGACGCTAAACATGTTGGGCCAAGAGTATTGACACGAGACAAAGGTCTTTGCTCGGTCTGGCACTAGGTCGGATCTTGTCACGGTGTTACATTCGAACGGAAAGGGATTGCATTGTATTGGATGGGATATTGAATGGGAAAGGTTCTGGGAGCGATATATCCACTAAGAAGCACTCGGTCAGGTGCAGGGAACAGGGCGTTCTTTCTTTGTTTTGTTTTCTTTCTCCCTGACATCGCTGGAAGGATATCAAGCGGAATCATTTTGTATAAATGCTCCCTCTGCGCAACACGCTAAGGGAGTCTTCGTCTGCTCAGATGGTAAATTATACAAAATGTTAAAGCGGACTTTCTGGGACTGGTGTTGGTCTTGTTTATTGATAGAGAAGAAATATATGTACGGTTGTTTATCTTGCCTGACTTGTCGCCTACGTTCGCACATGAGCTACTATAGCACTCAGGGCGCGGCCTTCTCCTGGCTGTTTGACTGTCCCAGTTCAATCGCTTGTCTGATAAGGCTCGTTCTCTGGAGCTTTGGATCTTGAGCCGCATCGTCTATGCAATGACAAATTCGGGCAATTACGTGAAGAAATATCGCGGACATCGTCATGGACCTCTCAGTCTGTTCGTGAATTGAATTGCAGTTTCTTATCCATCCATTAAGCGTCGAGTCAGCTTGATGTTGTAACTACTACCCTGGACGAAACGTGCATTCATTTCTGAAGCCGATGATATCCTCACAAGAAGAGAAACATGCATGCCTGCATGTTGTCTGTATTATGCGCAGAGTCCTAGAGTCATGATCATATGAGTGCCGACCAGCATCACCGGTGAGGCTTATCCATCTCGATGAGCCCGGCTATTTACCCAATGGCTACGAGACATCCACGTAGGGGCAATAGCAGGATGCTGACAAGGTAGGGTAGTATTGATGTGGCTTCAGTTGTTGATTATGCAAGTTAAAGTAGAGTCGGCGCTTCAGTCCTGAGCCGAGGCGCTTGTGCTGTGCCTGTCCTGTCTTGTGTAGGTATTGTATGAAGCTTGTGTCACGCACCCATCTGTATCTCTTTACATGCTCGGGAACCGGTGACGGGAGACTGCCCCAAGATGGTGTTTGCCGATATGCAACCGTCTCTGTTCAGAGCCCGACTTGATGGGGGGTTACAGTCACACGCTGCGAAGGTAGGGTAAGGTAAGTCAAGGCAAGATAGCTTACCCAGGTCCGCGGGCCGAGCCCTTAACGGACGGACGGGACGGGCGCGAAATCTTGAAACCACGAGCCAGGGGAGAGATTGAAAATATGCTGTGTGACATGGAGGGTTGTCATGTGGGAATAACCGGTAGCAGTCGAGCAAGGGGGGTGCTGTATAAGACGACAGGGGGTAGGAAATTAGGACGAGAGATTTCTGAGTTGAGACGAGTGCAGCAGATGTGTGGAAAGAGATCATTGGGCAGTTTCACGACGGGGAAGGGATCCGGTGAGTTGAAAGATACTACTGTACTGTAAGGGTAGGGAGCAGAGCATGTTACTTGCTGTAACTGGCATACTGATTGAGACTATGGATCCGATAACTTGTTGCGCTCTATGCAGAGACCAGAGCCTGGAGGATGATCATGCATGTGTGATAGATTCAGGATCAGACGCGGTGGTGTGGTGGTTGTATTGTTTGTACAGTTGCATAGCTCATGAATCTCTGACTGTAAAAGTTACCAATAATGTTGAGACAGGAAGGCAACTATTGGAAAGGTTGCGTCAACGAGGCTTTTGTCACATGTTTGTCAGGAGACGGCGCACTATTAAGTACACCATCATTGCCTGTAATTGCGCTTGAAAAGGCAACACTTGTTGGTGCGTATCTACAACAGATGATGAGTTCTAGCTCTTCACGTATCCATCGTGCCGTCATCATTCGCCCAGCTCATGGTCATGGTTGCCCATAGATCATGATACATGGGCTGTTGCCCTTCCAAGTTCATATTCATTGTAGGCAGTACAGAATTCATGTCGATTTCCGTGTCCCACGCCGGTAAGTATGGCTGCATGTCTTTATCAAACATAGGGCACCCTTGACGTCCTAAAGTGTCGCTAAGACTCGTTGTAAGCATGGCAACGCGGCGGTCATATTTCGCCTTGACTACACGTAGAACAACACGGCTTGCAGATAGCACATCTACACGTTTGCTAGCTGGTGTGAGATCCTCAGGACCCTCACACATGAACTCGAGAAACTCATCAAACCGCAGCTGTGAGCGTGCCCAGGCATGGTCCCAGTCGGGGACAGGAGTGATGGGGAAGGAGAGGCGCACAGCGAGGATGACGGACAGAATGAACTTTGTCCAGTCAATGCTGGTGAAATGCGTGAAGGTTTCGAGGTTCATGAGGTAGTCGAAAAGAGTGCGGATGTTGTTGACACAGCGGATGAGGCGAGTTGATGAAGGGTTGACAAAGCTTGGCTTCTTGGGGTTTGCGCGGGTGAGATAGAATACGGCGCCACCTTGGAGAAAGACGTCGAAGAATAGATGGGCGAGCTTCACAGGTGCTGAATAATGTTAGAGGAACGCGTGGTACTGACACAGGGGAACTTACCAGAGCGCGAAAGGTGCGGCACCATAGCTTCCTTCATCTCCCGATGTTGTGTCTCGAGTCCTAACAACATCAACTGAACCTGCTGGTTCACCTGAGGCTCATTGTCTCTAATTGACTTATTCGCCGTATTCATCATATTCGCCAGTCTGACAAGATAAGTCAATGCTACATCCCCGTCAACTTCAGCATGTCGCTGCAGAAGATCGCAACATTTCTCTGTCCAGGGTGTCCACGCAGGAACCAGGTGCTCCATACTGAATGTGCACATGAAGCTGTCGAGTGTGAGTAAGCTGGTTCTGGTGCGCTGAGTTGAGGACGTACTTTGACAAAGCATAGTGGTATGCTAGATACGCTCGTAGTTGATCGAGCTGGGCGCTACTCATTTCTCCAGGGATTGTGCTGGTAAGATATGCTGATTCCTGGTCGAGGTCGAGATCGCTTGCGAGATCGCCAGCCATGCGATAATACTGGAAGGCCTGTTTGTTCTTGGGACGTAGGTGGAACGGATACCTGTAAATGTTGGCATTCTATAGCAGATGGTTTAAAGGATAAACTTACCAAGCGCAGTAAATTAGAATGCCCTGTAGTAGGGAGATACTCCTTTCGCCACCAGCAACAAACTTGAGTCCCAGGACTTTCCGAAACTCCTCATCATAAAGACTGTGCCCCTGTAAAGTCCGCGACCCAGAAGCTGCAGCCAAAATGGCCAAGAGAACAAATGGTTTCGTCGCAGCAAGACTAGCCACCGTCTCGTCAGGCCGGAGAACGATAACAGGATAGTGGGCCAGCATTCCCCGGAAGGAAACCAACAGAGATTCGGCAGAGTCGAGGTTGAATTGGGGTTTTGCATGCAGAGACTGTATCGGATGCGTATGCGTCGAAGATGGAGTGGGTAAGCTTGTGAGCGGAGAGTCTTGGAAACTGCTGAGATCTGTGTCGCCATCTACAGGAAATATGGATTCAATGAATTGCGCGTGCGATTCACGCAAGTCATCAAAGTTCTCATCCACTTCTGGCTGCGTAGGAACTTCAAATTCAATGGTGAAAGTCTTTGACGGCGCTGGAGGAGGCGGGGGAGGCGGTTGATGAGTCTCTATAGCGCTGCAAGACAATGTCAGTCAACTTGCTTCGAATGTGACGGAAGGCATCCTACTGCTTCGTCCTTCGTCTTCTTGTTCGTGGTCCTGTTCGCGATATACATTCCTTCTTGGACTCGAGACATCTTGATCACCACGCCTTTGTCAGATTGGCTATCCTTTCGGAAAAGGTAATTAATTGTGTGATTTTGGCACGGAAATCTTACTTGCGACAGACCCCAGGTTGTTCACTTGGTTGACATTTGATCTTTGTCGCGCGACATGCTTCGCAGGCTGTTGAGATTCTCTTGCGCACGGGGCATGCTTCGATTGGTGATGGTTCGCTTGTCATTGCACAGTAATTATACCAAGTAGTCTAGGTAGTAGCTTGAAGATTGTACGAGGCAAAAGGATGCGACAGATAAAAGATCACCGGTGTAATAAGAAGCCGAATCAACACAATCCCCGACGGCTCTCGGATCTTACCCAGCCCCCCACTTCCCTATCTATTCTACTGTATAGGTATTCTGTCAGCAACGCCAAGAAAACCACAACGTACATACAAATTAGCGGATTGTATAGCATCGCAGCTGCTTATACCCAGAGTTGGTCAGACTCATGTGAAAATCATTCGTTCCATTATAAAACACTATTCCGCAGTCGGTGTTCAGGTTCATACCTACCTACCTACGCCAGGACCATATATGTGTACAATCATCCACAGAGTCTAAGGTTCTCATTCGCCCTGCCTGAAATTAACTCCTGGGTTTCCCTCCTTTAGTATCTTTTCAGCCGTCTCAAACAACGGCAACGCAAGCTTGCTAATCTCGTAGGCAGCAGCTGATGTCATGTGCTTAACTTGTCTGTGTCTCCCAATATCCCGCGTTGCGCATCCGATCGAACAGTATACAGCGGCTTTGCCATCGCCCTCCACTGACCCTTGCTCTCGTATGTCACACTGGTCGACGCAGTCTTTGCAAACCACAGCCTCCGACGCCGATTCTGCCCCTGTGTCACATTCCTCATAGTCAGTTTGTATACATCTATCCCCTGCCTCACAGTCGTGCTCCTTATCGATGTGATCATTCTACCAAAGTTAGCATCTCCTCTGGATAGACAAATGGAAACACTCACAAAGCCCTTGCCTTGGCACTCGTCCGAGCAGTATACCGTCATCCTTCGTCTGCCACCAAGCTGGACAAGTGCTTGACAAAGCGGGCATGAGAGGACATTCTTAGCATCCACCGATTTTGAGCAAACAGAACATGGTGGTAGGTCGTACAGATAATCAGACACGGCTGGCGTTTGGTTTACTTGAGCCCGACTCTTATTCTGCAGCCTGTTCTGTTCAAACGCCATCTTTGCCCTGCGTAGCTCATCGAGACGACCTCTGTGCGTGTCCCGTTGAGGTTCTGTCGTGCGGCTCGCCTTGAGGTCTTGCGCGATGCGATCGATGACTTGCTCAATGGACATCGTGTCGCTTGTCTCGTATGCTTCCAGATATGGCTGCGCGTTTTCCACAGCATCTCCTGTTTCTGAGTCTTTGAAAAAGAGATCAATGTAAAGCTGCTTCAGAGCCGTTGGATCGTTTTTGACAGCTCCCATCTTCTCTATCAGCGATTCTACGTCGGATTCCCAGTTGACTGGCTTCCCAACACCTTCCCAGATTCTCTCAATGAGTTCCTCGCGTCTCTTAACAGGGTCATCCAACATTGCTCTTAATTCGTCGGGGTCGGCCCCTCTGTCTCCTACCGAGAGGAACCGCGGATACATGCGCAGCACCCAGCGGTACCATGCCTCCTTTTCGGAAGCGATGCTGTCCTCGATGGCTTTGAGATCCATCTTCTTGTGATCTTTGACGTCGGTAAAAAGAACATCCAGCTCATTGAGGAACGCTCTTCGCTGTGAAAACCACTCTCTGCCCTCGGCGTCGCAGTAACGGGAGCGCATCCTTTCCAGAACTTTGGGGAAGCATTTTTCACAGTCCACCACGCTTCGTTTGCCGCATTCTTCTAGACATGTTCTCTTTATGGTGGACACCTCATCGGCGCATTGTTGTCTGTGGATCCTGGCGGCACTGAGCTCTGTCCAGTGCTCAGGCAGAGCAACTCTCACGTTTGAGCCCATTTCCCAGCAACGTGGGCCCTGATTTTTGATTCGATTTTGTTAATGATTGTTGTTTCCTGAATCTCGGAGAAGCCGTGATGTGATAGTATTTAAGTCAGGGGGTTGGTAAGAGGTTGAGTTTGCTTGAATTTCCTTATGTCGGTGAAGGCGCGTTAATGAGTTAGATATGAATCAAGGTCAGAATGTCTGAGAATAAAAGATTTATCCTTCATTTGTCGAGCCTTGCGGTGTTGCTTGCTATTGTTATTGATGAGATGAGAAGCAAGGGTGAAGACCTCCAGTCCCAGGATCTGGATGTAGTTTCACCGAGGTTTAGGCGATCCAGATGCTCCTACCTCGATCAAAACATAACATTTGAGTCAAAAGAAAAGGCTCAATGGAGTGGTCTTTACGGATGCGTGGCGTGTCATGTTTGTAATGCCGTGTATTGGCTTAAAGATGTAGGACAGAGGGCGTATCTCCATCGGTCTGAGAGCATTGCGTCTTTCGTTACTTACACCTTCATACCAGTAATGGAAATCATAGAATCTTTCACTGTCATTTCAGAACCAAGCTTCATGTTATACAGTAAATCTTTTCGGATGTATTCAAAGACGAACAGGCGAAATTAAAGTAAACGCTTAATTATTCTCTTACATCCACACATTCACAGTGATGTGTGTGTGGTTGTTCTAGATATTCAAGAGCTTATGCACATAGCGAGGTTTCACCTTGCAGAGCTAATCTTATCAGTCCTGTCGCATCAACTTTCATCATTTCGCGGTCCTGGCGCATTCAATCTAAACAACCACCAACCAACACCAAGGACCAATCAATACAAATCAATAAAAAATGGTATAGACCGCCCATCGCTGTCTCAATACCCCTCTTGGCTAACAGCTCCAGGCCGATAAACTCCGAACCCAGCAAGAACTCGAGCGCCTTCAGGCAAAGTACATCGGTACTGGTCATCCAGACACTACCAGCTGGGAATGGCGCACCAACATCCAGCGCGATACCTACTCTTCCATCGCCGGCCACCGTCCTCTACTCTCTTACATCGCTTTGGCTGAGAATGAACCTATCTCCAAAGTCCGCGCTCAAATGATTAGGGTACTCTCAATTATGCGACTTGATGGCCGATCAACGACTGACGATTTTGCACAGAAAATGGTTCAGCCCTGCGGTCCGCCTCCTCCACGTGAAGATTAGAACGACGTGTATCCGTACACTACGGGCGATTATGTGCAAAACTTGCGAAGGATTCAGAATTGGTTTGTTGGATTTTCCGGACGGCGTCAAGGATTGATACCCCCGTAGAAGGGAGGATTTTAGACATGCAATATCACATTTCACCTTGCGACCACATTCAAAATCTCGTGTTCAGAAAGACAATGCTCCGGGATGTATTGGTTGGGTATCATAGCGCCGACATTATTCCTCGTTCCTAGGGTCTCATTCTTGCATTCGACTGGCCTTCGCGTCGACTTCCTCGTCATCACCGTTTTGCCGAGGGTCTCTAATGTTCAGACTCGAACGAAGCTTCTTCTCCATTTCCTCGTTCCAGCTGTCACCATAGACTTCTCGCGTCATGCCCATCACACCACTCAAGCCAACTTCTTCCTTGCCGCGCGGGCCAACATGCCATGTGATGGTATGCTCACCGTCTTGGCCTAGAGGTGGCCGTTCAACTCTCTTGGTCACGTATCCTTGCCTCTCCATTCTCTTGAGGATGGTTTCGGTCTTGTCCATCGACACATTCTGATCGGCATTCATTCGTTGAAGATGGCGCTTCAGCTTTTGTTCACTGAGCTCCCCGCCACTGAGATAGATCAACGTGATGACCAATGTGTAGAAAGCCGTATACGTAGCCTCGTCGTCTGGGCTGGGTGTTTTCGAAGGTCCGAGGATCGCGGCGCTGCGGTATGCTTCTGGTAACGTAGAGGTAAGAATATAAGAACCGGAACCAAGCTTGGGCTGTGAGTTGCTCTTCATGGCTACCGGGTATTAGCGGAAGCCTGTCATGGAAGCGATACCACATACCTTGACGCTTCTCCTGAAGCGAAACCTTTTCTCTAACAGGCAATTCTCGCATCTCCATGCCCCAATACTCTCTCAGCTGCTTTTGCGCCATATCAAAAATGCGCCGGAAAGAACGACCTTGATTTCCAAGGACTCGACCTTTGTTAGCTTTGGTCTGGCATTCGAGGGTGGGGGCTATTACCTCGCTCTTTGATGCCATCTCTTCGTATGACGGTTCTTGAGAATTCGCAAGATATAGCATAGCGAACAAGCTTCTTCGCTAATTGTTCGTCGGCGCTCTGCACTTGAGTTCTGTCGCCGTCCATTTCGGCATCGCTAGGGTCGTGGTCGTTTTGTTCGTCTTCTGAATCAGCTCTGTTTCTTTGTCTGGGACGGGCGTCCTCTTCTGATTCCTCGGCCTCGACCTGAGGTGTATGTTAGCTTGGTGCTCTGTAGATAAATCACGGGTGACTTACAGGGCGGCGACGTCTTTGTGGAGGCATGATTACGGATGAAAGGAAAATTGCAAACACTGGGTATTCAAGGGAACAGAAGAACTCAGAAACAGCTAAATCATACAAACGCGGTTGCAATTGACGAATACTTAACAAACACTGAGGGGTTGGTAAGTTAAATGGACGGAAGGCTTTACGCGGTTGAGCGCGTCCAGTCTTATCGGGTTATTACTTATCGCTTATCGCTTAGTCGCTTATCGGATAAAATTTCCTGGGAATCAATTCTCAGTCTTGAATCGGCCTGGTCGCACTGTCGCAATCTGCTCCCTTAATGGGGGTTTTGTATTATTACTCTCTTTCTCGATGATTTCTAGAGCGGTCCGAGTGCCGCGAATTTGCCTGGCATGCAGGTTCGGCTTAATAACTCAACGCAGCGCCAGCTTGGGCTTCCGACCGAATCCAGTTCGCGAGGGTATCGGACGACGATTATATACATCCGACATAGGGAAATCGGGAGATGGCAGGATTGAGTCTTTTGTTTCTGAAAAAGACGTGCCGAAGAGGAATTCAGAACAAGAACCAGTCGAAGAAGAGTCAACGACGACAACAACACCACCGAAAGGTGCTGTAGAATCGACTAATAGCACCCCCGCCACCGAGATCGACTCTAAATCAACCCCAACATCCGAAGAGACGTCAATTGGCTCTGCACAAACTGAACCTGATAGTCCTGTGGACGAAGCATCGCCCTTAGGAGGGAAGTCAGACTACACCCCGGCGAACTCGTCAAACAAGCCCAATAATGGTGTTTCTGAGCTACCTGATCTGGACGAGCCCGCTTCTGAGCAACGGCCGGGGCCTGTGCATGAATTAGATGAGCTTATAGACGACAATTCGACAAGATCAGACCCGAAGTTTGACGTTTCCGAGCTCCCTGAACTTGACGATGGGTTCTCAGGGAGTGATCAGACGACCAGGCCTTGGCCAAAGCGAAGATTTCGCGACGAGCTACTTCACGAAGAGTCTCTTGGTGTTCCATCGTTGGGACTTCCAGCTGACGCTATCGTGATCAATAACCCGAATAAGACACGAATTGAAAGAAAGGCTCCCATTGTGGTGGAAGAAGAAGAGGCCCAGCCGGCCAATATTGACTGGGAAAGCATGAATCCTGCCGAGCCTGTTGAGCCTCCGACGGAAGAGATCAATGCCAACATTGAAGAATTTCGCCCTGATACTCGTATTCTTCGATTAACAGATATTCAGTCTTTGATCGAGTCGCTTTGCAGCGGGTTTACAACTAATCAGTTGAAAGATTACCATCGCGACCGCCAGCCGGAGCAGCAGCAGGGCGAGATCATGAACTACTCCTGGGTTGAAGAGAGTGTCCCCTGGGCATCAATCAATTCGATCCAGGTCCGTGGTATCGACAAGACGGCAATTGCTCAAAAGATCGTTCTCTATAAGTGGGGAATTGAAGTAATGGAACACGAAAACGACCTTGGAAAAGCTTACGTCCGAATGGATCCTTATATTTTCCCTTTTCTCTTGTGTTTGTGGCCCCCAGCTTGATCAAACAGCACGGTTACTAACAATTGTAGATGGTCCGAACAACATATCGCGCTTGCTATGGGAGTTGAGACGGGATTTCCTGGTAGGCGAGGACGAAAAGTTGACTCTGAGCGTCCAAAGATCTCGTCTCAACATCACAGCGAGAAAGTCAACGACTTACGGCGTTCTTGCCTACATTGATCAGTGCCTACAGAAAATGCACACTCGAACCATCGATGTGGTACCATACCTCCCTCGTGATACGAGTCTCCCGAAACCGGCGGAACTTAAGGAGCTTGGTCGACTCACCAAGACATCCATCAGGCGCATCAAGGAGGGCACAAAAAACGTACGTCTTACTGGTATTCTAGAAAATAAAATAAACAGATTTCACTCTAACCAGCTGCTAGAAATTTATGGTCTCCTGGTTGCCCGACTCTGATGAGGCTCCAGCCGGGACAGAAGACCGCGCAGACATGGTATTCCGCTTGATGGCTGGCCTTACTGTCCCAGTCACCGACAACGCTCTCCAGTGCATTCCGTCACGAGGAGACAAAGTGGGCGGTCAGTTTGTCCAAGTTCGAAGACAGACTAGAGCTATGTCTTGGAGAGACAAGCTAGGCCGATGGTTAAGGGTTGTTGACCCCGTCACCAAGCCTAACTGGTCCACCAAGGAGACGTCGCGTCTGGAGCTGGCAGCTTCAGCCGAATTTATTAACTCAAAGCCTGAGGAAGCCAAGGAAACTACTACTGCGACCTTTGGGCATATCCTGCACTCAGAGTCCGATGACTCAATGAAATCCCTCTCTCGCAAACGTCGCATTCTATTACCGTTCACTCCTCATCCCGCCTCCTTCTCTGCCTTAAAGCCGGATGACGACAAGCCCATTAAAGAATACACGACCATTGTTATTAACCTTGTGCCTCACGAAGAACGCAAAAGCGGCCGCAGCAGCGATGCACAGAAAGGGAACAAACATCCTGCGGTCCGTATCAACATACCTGTTAACCCTGGCGTTGATTTTGACAAATTCCGGCTTCCTGATAACATGACCGCCGATTTCTTTGCTTTCTGGCATGTGAACGATGTACTACTACCAAGTGAGGCTGTTGACGTCCGCCTCCAGCACGAACGCTCACAAGTCCTGAAACTCTCCACCAATCCGAATCTACAGACGTTCCTGGAAGCATCTCAATTTAAGCTAGACGAAGGTAAGCTTCGAACGCCGAGTCAAGTCATGCTCCACGTCCCGGAAATGTGGCTGGGTGGTAAGCAACCCGGCCTCAACTCTCAAAGAAAGAAACAGGATGTTCTCTACGATTTTCGAGGTACTGAGATCCACCAAACTGTCGAGATGTCCTGGCGTGGCCATACATTGCGCTACTCTAGCATCGAGGCAGGTCAGCAGGGTGGCCAACGCCAGGAAATTACGTTGCAGGCTGGTACACCAAGTGAAAGCCCTGTCGATTTCAATGGCGAAAGACGAGCGAGCTTCTTGCAGTTGGTCGAGGAAATGGCCACTGGCAAGTGCTTCTCTTGGTATGAGGGCTATCAGTCTATCAAAAACCGCCAGTTGGAAGACTACAGTTACAACTTGCCTGAGAGGGAGCTCACGGACGACATCATCGTGGAAGATAAATTTGATTCAAGGGGTCGCTTTAAGGCTGTTGAACGTGAGAAAAGGAAACGACAAAGCGCTCCGAAAGCCCAAAAGGCTCGAAAATCGCAAGCTTCTTCCGAAACAGATGCATTAATCGAATCGAGGAATGAGCCAGTCTTTGACGACATCGATAAGTTGCTCGCGGCCGAGAATGAGGACAGCATCGAAACGAAGCCCGAAGTTGAGGAAGAGTCCATTCAACACCAAGAAACAGAAGAGCTCATGGCTCTTCTCGATATCCCCTCTAAGCAGAAAACTGTCGTATATGAGGAAGACAAGCAACCTTCCATCGTTGAGGGTGCTGCTACAAACGAGGCAGCTGGGAGCGAGAAGCAAATTATCAACAGTGAAGGTACCACTAAAGACGAGGCCCCCAGCACCAATGATTCCGAAGCCACTGCCGTCGATGCCTCGTCTGATAAAAATGGCGTACCCACGATGGATAAGAAGAGCGCCACCGCGGCCGAGCACGAGAGAGTTCGCAACGAAATACTGAATAACTTTTTCGGGGCCGAAGCATTGATGACCGAGCCCACTGCGGCTGGCGACAACAAGAACAATACCAAGAACAGGCCAGGCGCCGCTCGCAAGGCGAAGATCGCGACTCGCAAGTACACTATTCGAGACCTGGAACAGCCCGCAAAGAAGAAGAACAACAACAAGGTGGAGGAAGATCCATTCCTTGCCCAGTTTGCCGCACGAGCGACCAGCAATAACAGAGTCGCAGACCCAAATGCCGTTGCTGGCTTCTTTGACACTCTTCCAACGGAGAACAATGGAAAGCCTAAGGGGCAGTCAAGGAGTGTCAAAGGAGGCAACAAAAGGAAGAAGAGTGATAGGAGGTGAGCATCAGTGGGCGCACCACCGGATTCTTGAATGGAAACAGCAATGGGAGGCTACGAACATGCCAACCAAGGATGCATGCTCAAGGTAGTGGCGGGTATGTTTTTGGATCAGGTTGGGGGTATGAATGATCATTTCTGTATAGTATAAAAGCATGTGTATCATATGTAACAACACCATTGGACGTATAGACAGGGAATATCATGTATGGTTTATGACTATGACGAGGTACGTCAATGTACACCAAGGACAATCCTATCAAGATTACCAACGCTCCCAGATGAGACGTATGGGGAACAAATGATCCACAGGCAACAGGACAACATCTAACCCCCTAGAAACAACTTAAGACATGGAGCACAGTGAACGAAACTTCATAGCCCGTAGCCTAATCAGATGGACAAGCATCACCAGAGGCTTCATTTGCTCGAGACACAAGGACCACATCACATCAAATCACGAGTAGCATGAGGAACAAGAAAAATTGCACGAATCACTTCTAGACTCTCTATTCTTTTTTGATTTGCACAAAATCCTAGGCATTTTTTTCCGCCTTTCATCCTGTGCCCCCAGGCAAAAGCCGAGTGCTCATGCCAACATAATCATTTCATCGTAGAAGCGAGTACATCAGCCCTTGGGCGTGAGATCAAAGTCGTAAGATCCCACAGGAGGTTGTCATTTCAGAAATAAGTCGCTTATTTCTTACCAGCCTTAGCAGCGGACTTGGTGACCTTGCCGGAACCACCAACGGACTTCTCGACGGCCTTGATGACACCGACGGCGACGGTCTGTCGCATGTCACGGACGGCGAAACGACCCAGAGGAGGGTAGTCAGTGAAAGCCTCAACACACATGGGCTTGGAAGGAACCATCTTGACGATGGCAGAGTCACCAGACTTGATGAACTTGGGGGCGGCCTCAGTAGCCTTACCGGTTCGGCGGTCGATCTTCTCCTGGATCTCGGCGAACTTGCAGGCAATGTGGGCAGTGTGGCAATCGAGGACGGGAGCGTAACCAGCACCGACCTGACCGGGGTGGTTGAGGACAATGACCTGAGCGGTGAAAGAAGCGGCACCAGCGGGGGGGTCGTTCTTGGAGTCACCAGCGACGTTACCACGTCGGATGTCCTTGACGGAAACGTTCTTCACGTTGAAGCCAACGTTGTCACCGGGCTGGCCCTCAGTGAGCTGCTCGTGGTGCATCTCGACGGACTTGACTTCAGTGGTGACGTTGGAAGGAGCGAAGGTAACGACCATACCGGGCTTGATGATACCAGTCTCGATACGGCCGACGGGAACCGTTCCAATACCACCGATCTTGTAAACATCCTGAAGGGGAAGTCGGAGGGGCTTGTCGTTGGGTCGCTTGGGGGGCTCGATGGAGTCAATGGCCTCAAGGAGGGTCTTGCCGGAGAGCTTGCCAGACTTGATCTCACGCTCCCAGCCCTTGTACCAGGGGCAGTTGGTGGAGGCAGTCAACATGTTGTCACCGTTGAAACCGGAGATGGGGACGAAAGCGACAGCCTTGGGGTTGTAGCCGACCTTCTTGATGAAAGAGGAGGTCTCCTTGATGATCTCCTGGTAACGGGCCTCAGACCACTTGGTGGTGTCCATCTTGTTGATGGCGACGATGAGGTTCTTGACACCAAGGGTGTAGGCAAGGAGAGCGTGCTCACGGGTCTGGCCATCCTTGGAGATACCAGCCTCGAACTCACCAGTACCGGCGGCAATGATGAGAATAGCGCAATCGGCCTGGGAAGTACCAGTGATCATGTTCTTGATGAAATCACGGTGACCGGGAGCGTCTGGAATACATGTTAGCATGAGAAGGTTATGAGTGTAAATGATGACAACATACCAATGACGGTGACATAGTAGCGAGGAGTCTCGAACTTCCAGAGAGCGATATCGATGGTGATACCACGCTCACGCTCGGCCTTGAGCTTGTCAAGAACCCAGGCGTACTTGAAGGAACCCTTACCGAGCTCGGCGGCTTCCTATTGTCGAATGGTTAGTGACTGATTGACACGTGATGCCCTGGAGGTGATTTTGTGGGAAGAGGGCAAGCGCCTGTCACTCGAGTAGCGGGGTATAGGCCCCACCAAAAAATTACGATTGAACCGCAAATTTTTGTACTCGAGCGGGGTAACAGGCGCATATTCAGTCGAGACTGATTCGAGTGATGGATCGGTGGGCAGAGGGCGTGCGATCGAGGAAAATGTAAACCAACCTTCTCGAACTTCTCGATGGTTCGCTTGTCGATACCACCGCACTGGTAGATCAAGTGACCGGTCTATGCAATCTTGTCAGCAAATGTATAAGTTGAATTTACCCCGCCACGTATGGTGGGGTTGATCACTGCTGATAAGCAGGTCATTGAGGGTAGTACTCACAGTGGTCGACTTGCCAGAGTCGACGTGGCCGATGACGACGACGTTAAGGTGAGTCTTCTCCTCCTTACCCATTTTGACGGTTGTGGATGATTTGTATGAAGATTTTTGATGTACGTGCTGTAAAATTGTCAGCGCCCGAAAGAAACGAAGCGAGGAAGGCAGGCAATGATAAAGAGGATCGTGAGATGTTGCGATAAAGCAAGGAATCTTGACGATGCTCTTGTTCAAAGCCTTGAAGGGTTGGACGTACAAATTCGCAGATCGGATGCTTGAACCGGGTATGCGAGACGAGGAGGGAAGAGAAGAAAAGATTTAAGGGAAGAGGTGGGAGGAGGAGATTTAAAAAGGCCACGGGAGGGAGGAGGGGTGGGGTGGGGTGAAAGGCAGGTGCGGCGGCGCGGGGCAACCAGCTTGGGAAACCCTAACAGCAGCGAGGTTTTTTTCTTGAGGCAGGTGGGGTCATTTCGGCCAATGACTGAGCTCCAAAGCGTAGGCAATGACGGCGAGTGAGCCAGACCTGCTCAGAGTTGAGGAATGGTATGAGGAGGGGCAGAAGGAGCTTGACAGAGGTCACAATATTAGATGTTTGTCATTGAGAAGGGGCCATGTATGTAGAACTCTATAGAGCTATTGCTGGAGTGTATCATATTGCTCGGGTAGCTGGAGGTTGAGATTGAGAGCTGTCAAGGTGCTACTGGCGGTTCTCGTGGTTGATACCAGCGTATCAAACTGGGCTGATACAGCACAAAGGCGATGCGCTAGGTTATTTCAACAAGCTTCGGCAGACACTCAAAGAGACTACAGAGAGTGGCACAACTGCACTCTAGCCTACTTCCATGGCAAAAGCACTCAGTAGTGCCTCCAGCAGATCTATCACCAGCCTCAATAATCTCTATCTTGACTTGATTCCCATGTCTGTCCACCACCAAAAGCATTGTCGACCAGATTGGCAGCTTTGTGTGAAGGTACCTCGCATCTGTTAGCAGATACATGCGGGGCACAAATTTTTGCTAATCTTTGTTGTGCGCAGGCATCGCCGCCCAAAGTTCAGAAAAATTCTCACTTTCGGCCTGAAGAAAAATTCTATCATGGATGCTTAAGCGGTCGAGGCTCGGTGGGTTCTTGCGTGTGGTGGATGCGCGCGTCCTAGATTGTCTGGGGCCCTTTTTGGGTCTGCTACACCACGCCTTGGGACTCTTCTGCCCAACCCAGCCAGTATGTGAAGGCTACCTGGGATTATTTTTTCCATTATGCCCCTCATTTTTTGCATCTGTCAGCCCAACGCAACAGCGGCGTGAGTCACCTTGTGATTGTTATTGTTGTTACCTATCTTGTTTTTCTTCGTTTTCGGCGAATGTGTCATGTACGTAGAATAACATTCACAGCTGTCGGGCGCTTTCGACTCAAGTCAGTTGGCTGTGCTATTTTCCTCCACCCTCGATGATCGAGAGGGAGGGGAGCTTCAAACTGCCCCTCCTCTCTGGCGCAGTCAGTTTCTGGCTCAGATTCCCTGCACGAATCAACGTCATGCTCCACCGATACTCTTAGCGCCTATGGGTTGCCACCACCGCTGCGCGACCAGTGCACGGAAGATCTGGACTTGGCTAGGATGTTATGTTGCTGTGAGGTGGTCAAACAGGAAGTTGATTGTCGCGTATCAGAAAAATTTTCCTTATTCTCGTTGGAGGGGTAAATTTGGACCGCACATCAATAGATCTGCCATGACATCAGGAACAAATTTGTATTCTACTAATACAGTACATTCTGGATGTAATTGCTGCATCCTGCAAGGTAAGTAGGTATTGTTGACTGATAACACTCGCCGCAATCTCCGCCTGTTGTTGCATTCTCTTGTTTTGGTAGTGTCTCATGCAACAGCTGTTTACTCGTCTCTTGTGCCCCTCCCCCTCCCCCTCCTTGTCAACAAGCCCCTCCATAAGAGTTTGGTCCAAGCAAAGAAAAGCCCATACTAGCCCAGAGACAGAACGCACCAGGCTAGGGAAAAAACCAACAGGAGGGGCAAAATCCAGCCACTGTGGAGTCCGATGCAACTCACCTTCGTTTGAACCTTTCAGTGGAGGTCGAAAAATGAGATGCTGATGAGCGAGGTTTATGGCGATTTCATGCAGCTTCGGGTGCCACCTCAGTGTTTTCTTTTGTCTGGTCTAGGTACTAAGGCGGTTGATCAATCTGGCCACTCTAATAATACTGTACTGTACCTTCAGCCATTGACGAGGTGACATATTGTAAAACAGGAAGTGAAAACCGCTGCAATTCATCCGTTAGACCCAGTCATTATTGTCATAAAAGTGTCGCCATGGCGGCAAATACGATGCTGTATTCGTCCATAACTGATGAGTTGTCGCGATGCACATCATCAATCTCTTGGCTCTGTCTGGATTTAGGCGCATACTGGTATGTTTACGGCGGCTAGACTATGCTCCTCTCGTTTCCATTCTGCTGTATGCAATGTTTTTCTTGTTGTCACATTGCCATTGTGGAGAAGGATATCTGCAGACTCCGAGAGGTTTGTCCACTGTGGACATGGTCCATCTCCTGCATGCTTCGCTTCGGTTCCGCCGTTTATACCTCAATTCTGTCACTCAACGGAAGATATCGTGAGTCTATAGTGGAGGAAAGGGCATCTACGAGGATTGCATGAATCATAGATGAGAAAAAATATTTTTCTGTTCGTATTTTCAGACCGCTATTGTGAAAATTCTGTTGAGAAAACATCGGAAGACTCGCCTTTCATGTTGTAAGTTTAGGGTAGCAGAACAACTTGGAAATTACACCAACCTTGTTCTTGATAGCTGGCCGACACCTTGCTAGGCTTGCACAAGCCAAGCTTCTGTCTATCCAAAGGGGGAATATCTATTATGAAAGTCTATGCATGTTTATGACCAATAATTGTGAAATTAAGGGTCGCTATCACGTCCTTGCTGAGCTTGACCTATCTTGGCGGCCAAGCGGAGCCATCCCAAAAGCCATATAAAGTCATCACCCCCCTGACTGCGTTACACATGGATGTCCCAATTGAGGGCCGTAGGCATGTCGGGGTCTACAACGGTCACTCGAATCTACGTCAAATTGGCCAAAACTACCAATCAGGAGCAATCTAATTAACAGATTCGATGTCAGCTATCTCTTCACGAACTACGAATACGCGCGGCGCTTTCGACGATGGACCGGATTCACGACTACGAGGTACGATATATCAACTATCAACTACAACATCACAACGACGAACCAATTCCACGAGCAGTACGACTTACAGCTACAATCGATCCTTCGTAGCCACAGTCCGTTATTCATATTGCATTACCCAATCGCTGTCCGCCGACCTGCACTTTCCTGCCTGTAATTCTGCAGCATCCCGCCAGCTGTTACCAACTGGTAAACAACCGCCCAACAGGATATAGACCGAAATAACAATCACTCCCCCCAACAAGCGACGACCGAAAAGACCTCGTGGCCGAACGGTTAAGCTCTTCGAAAGCCCGTATAGAGTAATAGCAACTCGTTGGTCTCCTATATCAGTATAGGTGACAGCCAAGGATCCTGGTGCAAATCCGGGTACGGGTATTTTTTGCACTTTTTTCGTTTTTCTCTTCTTCTATGGAACCAAGATCAGGCTGCCCTTTTAGTTGCAAGCCACGGGATTCGAAACGGCTCCCTCTCTGCCTATTGCCTTGCCTCCACTCGTCCCTTGGTTAGGTACGTAGGAGTGGCAGAATAGCAAGCTGGCAAGCTGCGACATAAAGAAGCCAGGTTGTGTTTCGTCAAACTCATCAAAGGAAAGCCAGTAAACTTGTAGAAATTCCAGTAGATGTAAAAGATAATGTTCAGTTGTCTATAGACGGTTGTACTATAAGGTCAAGACCAGCTCAACTGTAAAGCCCGTTATATACAAAACCCCAAAATCGCTTCAAGCACCACCGCACCAGCCTTACTGAGCCTTACCCTCAACCTTCTTTCCCTTCGTATCCATGCCTTTGGGTGTCTTCAAGCCCCCAAACACCGCAGCAGCAACAACCGCAATACCTGTGGCACCCATACCATATGCGACTTCACGGCCAGCCCACCAGTACACGCTTGTGAACAAGATGGGACCAAGACCTCGACCAAGCTGACCCCAGCTTCGTAGCATACCGAGCTTGTTGCCGCGCTCGTCCTCGTGAGCCTCAAAGCTGCTCAATGCGTTCAAGCCAGTGACGACTGTCGCGGATGTAACAGCCAAGCATGTCGCAGCGAGATACAGACCGCCAATCGTGTTGACCTGTCCCAGGAGGATGAAGGACGCGAGGCATGCAAGTGTACCAACTCGTACAGACATCAGTGGTGGGAGACGTCGTGTTACACCACCCTGGAGGATGGAAGCCACAAGTCCGACGTAGCCCAACAGCCGTCCATTCTTGCCAGAGGTGAACGAGAAGAGTTCATATGTCATGAAAGAGAGGGAGCTCTCCATACCGGAAAAGAATAGCAGGAAGACGAAGTGGATGGCGTTCAGGAGGAAGTGAGAGTTGGTTCTCTCGACGTTCTTGGGCGCAACCTTCTTCGCATTACCCTTGTTCTCAGCACCACGCATTGAAGGCAGCGTCTCTGGGAGACTGAAGTACAAATAAACGGTCTCAGTCACGATCAAAGCCAGACTGAAGCCTGCAGCCGCAGCAAAGGGGTTCGCAGTGAATGTTGAGAACGTGCTCAGCCAAGCGCCGAGTCCAGGGCCGAAGGTAAAAGCGATTGAGAAGCACGCGCCGATCAAAGCCATGGTTGCACCGCGAGACGACTCGTCCGAGATATCACTGGCCATTGCGGTTGCGAGCTGGACATTGCCTTCTGACAGTCCACCGACGACTCGACTGGCGATAAACGTTCGGAAATCGACGGCAGCTACCCAGAGGAGGACTGATAGGATGTTACCGCACATAGAAGCGAGGAGAGCCTTGCGACGGCCATAGCGATCGGAAAGGGCGCCAATAAGAGGGGATGCAATGGCCTGAAGAAGTCTGTATAGTGCAAGATTGTCAGCTTGTGCCTCTACAGTTACTGGAAGGGTATGCAGGGAACGTACGAGAACAGAGAGCCCAGAGCTCCGCCTAGCAAAACGATATCATGTCGCGACTCGATCGGGCGGGAGAAGGAAGCCTTGTATCGATGGAGGCCGGATAGAACATTCTGAAGGAGGGTTTGCGGCGCATCGCTATCGAGAGGAGCCTGGCCTTCGCGATCGCGGTAGAACTCGAGGAGCTTCGGGAACAAGGGAAGAATGAAAGTAAAGGAAATCTAAGTCGATTTTGTTAACAAATGACACGCCTAGCCTCCAATTTTCTGCATACCAAGTCAAGGAGTAATGAGACAGCAATGACACGGAGGACTCGCTTCCTCGCAGCAGGATCGAATGCAGCCATGATGGCTAAGGTGTGTGTATATAAGGACAGGTAACACAGGCGGTAGAAGATATAAAAACAAAATCAAGACGTCAACAGGACAAGTATATACCTAGACAGAAAATAGGGCAAGAAGAAAGAAGGGATTGACAAAAGAAGCAGAAGAAAAGCTCAGGAGACAGTGGACACTTGATCGTCTGACGGCATCGAATCTCAAAATGGAAAACGTGGTGGTTTTGGTGGCTGCTTGCTTTGACTGGCGCGATACTATGGAGCCGTAGAAGTCCAGTAGCTCCGTCACTTAAAGTGCCCGGACCTGGACGGTCTCAGGTTGTGTCCGGGTGGCGTCCACCATCAGCTATCTTCCCCTGTAAGTTAGGGGCTATTTCTGCAACATTTTGACGACAAGAAGCTCCACTGCTATTTCGATGATTGTTAATTAAGTTGACCGTGTACGTAGTGTATTTCTAAGCTTTCCATCGTACGGAGGTAGAACTGCCGTGAATGTTTCAACACTAAGCCTGAGATCGGCATTAGAAGCGAGCCGTTATATTGCAGAGTAGCATTCACAAGAGCGGAGGAAACATCGTGTTGAGATGGATAGTATCTGTATTTTTTTGGTTCATTTAATTTGTTATTTTTTGTAACTGTAATTCAAGACTTGGTAATCTTTCCAATAGCTCGTATACCAGTTTCCTAGTTCTCGAGATATGAAAATATATAAAGTCAAATCTTGTATCGTATTCTTTTCCGATACGGTGTTTGCATAATTTCATCCATCGTATCTTTCGTGACAAAAAAGATCATTCTCTTGCCCGTGCGCCCCGATTGAAGATTTAGTAGACCGGGGGTGGTTGAATTCCTCATCTTCAGAGACACGGTAACCACGAAGGCCAAAAGATGACCTTGAATAAAAGCAGTAAAAAAAAACTAAAAAACTTTGCAAGACATAGAAAAAGGCACGCGTGTGCCGTATCATTGGAACATAAACATGAAACTCATAACTTTCTCATAACATGATAACGTAGTATAGTTTTCGTAGAAACTCATTTCCATCAAAGGTTCATAATGAAAAGGACAGAAAGGCACTGTGGTATCATAAAGCAGAGCAATGAAAGATACCTGTACCCTGTATTCGTAAGAGCGAAGTGCTCAACTTCACTTAATAGCTTTCAAAGACGAAGCGGAAACCTTCCGATCCCTTGTATGGGATGGGCATGAAGTAGTCGGCGTCAATCTCACAGTCTCGAACTCGTGTCTCGAAGATGCTAAGGTAGCCGACATCTCCGATGCGTTGGTCGCCGTCGTCACTACCGAACACAACACCGCCACTTCCCCATCTGCGGAAGAGCTTGGCCAGCGTCAGGTAAAGCTCAGCGTGAGCCAGGGCCATCCCGAGGCAGATACGGGATCCAGAGCAGAAAATGTCGAGGTACTTGTCGAGTCGCTCGCCATCTTCCACCCAGCGTTCAGGATGAAAACCTCGGGCGTCGTAAAAGATACTCTCATCCATGACTGTCTTGTAAGGGCTCATACCAACGATGGATCCCGGGGGAAGATTCCAATCCTCATCGTTCTCACGATCGTGATAAACGAGAGCCTCGTCCGGTGCCACACGTGCGAGACGGCTGCTAGTTCCAATGCCGAGTCGTAGGGCTTCTTTGACAACTCCCCGGAGGTAGGGAAGCTTTTCCAATCGAGACAGTGGGATAGTCTCGTAAGCGTCAGGCATAGCAGAAAAGAGTTCGTCACGCAATTTGCGAAGAGTCTCTGGGCGGTTGAGAAGATGGAAGGTAGCAAGGGACATAGCCCACGAGGTAGTGAGAGCGCCGCCTTGAACAGTGACTTGGCTTTCCTGTGTCTGGCGTGATACACTCTTCTCCCTTATCGACCGAGACTTGGTTGACAGCATGGTAGGGTGGCCCCCATCCATTCGCCATTTACCGGTGCTCTGAGGGGGATCGACGCTGTGAATTTGCTCAAGAATATCGTTCTTCATCTTGAGGAAACCGCCCCATCCTGGCATGCATCGGTTCGAGATAGACTCAGGTAGAGCATTGACAAGGGTAAGTACCCAATCGAGTTGTTGCACACATGGTCCCATATGGGTGCCGATGAGAAGATCGTTGGTGACCTCAGCACCGAAATCCGGTTTTTCGACGAGGTGGTCGCTTCGAGCAAAAGCATATTCGTTGATGACGTCTGGGAATATTGTTAGACATGGGAAACATTACGATATAGATGGAGCTTACCGTTGGTAAAAGCCGAATAGGGATACATGACATCAAGAGGTTGTCCGTTGGATACCTCGGCGTAGTTCATGAACGCATTCAGAAGGGCTTCCACTCTCTCCTCGATCACCGGCTGCAGTTCGCGCACAGTCTGAGTTGTATAGAAAGGGTTCAGCGCACTTCGCCGCAACTTGTGAAGGCTGTGGTCGATGGCAGCAAGAGAGCCTTCAGTCGCAGGTTTAGGACCCGCGAGAGCTGTTGGGTGAGGGACTTGGGTACGAGGAGCTCCGGACTTTGTTCATGTTAGCAACGGATTTTGTTTTGAGAAGACATTGTGCTTACCTGTTGGGTGTAGAACGTCCACTTATCCCTGCGTCGGCTAGGCCCAGAGTAGAGGTCTGAGAAGAACTCAGGGTCTCCAACATGAACTTCCCAGGGGTTGATGCGAACGATGGGGCCGTAACGTTCATGCATGTCGATGATCTTGTAGGTGTATTGTCCCCCTAGGACAAAGTCGTAATAGAACTCATAGTATTGAGTCAAGGCCGCCAGCTTGGGTCCTGGAATATGGGCCAGAGGACTGAACCATAGTCTCCAAACCACAAGGGCGACAATATAGATGAACCAGATACCTGCAAGCAGGCATCCGGTTTGCTGCCAGGTGAGGGCAGCAATGGTCTCTTGGACCGCCATGATGGTGTTAGAAGCCATTCATGAGCGACTCGCCCTGCAGGACGGTATTGTCATTGAAGGAAGTAGAATTAAATATGAAATACTGGAGTGGCCATGGGCTCTCCAGGCTGCAGAGCAGAAGCCTTTGGAAAATGTCTTTCTGGAGCATGAGAGATGGCGCTGCATTTGTATTTCAAGCATTACAAGCACAAGCCTTCACCGCATGGACTCTCGATCAGCCGGAGCGGATAGGCTGAGAGACGGGGAACACTCTCCCGGGTGCGCGAGCGGGCCGCGTGGGGACGTTTCGATGGCGGTGAACGACAACTCGGGAACCCAAGACAGGGGAGGCGCCAGTTGTCACCGCCAGTGCTGTAATCATCGTTGGTCGAAAGGCAATTGTGCCTCATCCCAACAGTCTTGGTCGCGCGGAGGGCCAATGGGTGGTGCATCCGGAAGCCGGGGAGCTTGCAAGCATCGTCAACGCTTGTCTTGAATGGGAGGCGCCATTGGATCGCTAAGATGTTTGTGAAGGAGTTTTCAGGAACGAATTTAGTTCGAGGCTGGGAACTCCAGGGGTCCAGAAAAGGATTTTTGGAAGTTGTTTGATGATTTTTTTTTTATAGAGAATAATTCGATTAGAGCGAGAGGTTGGCGGTTGGGAAGGGCGAAATAGTAGGTTGCTTGCTGATGGAGGTTGGAAGTCGGTCGGTGGTTGGTGATTGATACCTTCCTCCAAAGGTTAGACAGACCAATCAGCGCAATACAGCGAAAGCGGTAATGTATGAAGGCCTAATGGTGTTTCTGATCGGTTGCATCCGAGCTAAATTAGATGCAATGCACTTGATCAAAAAAGTGGGAGATGAGATGATGAGAGGCATTTGACAGCCCAGGCTCGGCCATTCTATGCAATGTGGTGCATACGCAGAAGCAGAAGCAGAAGCAGACAATGGCTCACGGGCCATACAATGATACCTACCTAGGTATGGGCAATCTTGACGGCAGATGCCAACTCGGCAGATGATGACATGCAGCAGAGAAGCTCAGAATGATAGATTGCAATACAACAAGTATCAAGAGGAAACAAATAATAATTGATACAACAATCTATATTAACTATTGTTGCCCTACAATGTTCAAGGTTATAGACGAGAACGTTTATTTGATACTCATCTTTTAGCCCCTCCTACCCCTCATATCGTGTAAATGTCAGTCTACCTAGGTACCCTTGATAGCCACCCTATACTCTTCTCCATCCTGTTGCACTAATTCATGTATCTTGACCGACAACTCGGGAATACCATGTGGAAACATTAGAAAGCTGAAACAATCGACTTATCGCGTGTTCTGGATGCCTCGGCAATACTAATCCTTACGTGTAGAGTTGGCTGGTACGACTGGAGGCGGTGTCAGCTCATACTGAAGCCATCCACAGGTGACTGACATACGCTGAGCACCAGTGGTTATAGAAACAACCACCAACCACCTTTAAAATACTCGAAGATCACCGAGCGACTTGCTCGGGAAAAGAAATGATAAGACCAAAGCTTCCTGTGAATGATTCCAGTTTCTGCGCTTCACATGTCAGACCACCCGGGCATATTGGGTGCTGGAGAACAAACATCACGATGCTTACTTGCTGGAGATAACGAATATGCAAACTTAAGCACATCTTCGATGCTAAAGTGAGACCTTTGAGTCTGGAGCATGGTCTGGCATGGTCTGGCATGTGATGATGCAAGTGAAGCTCAATTCGACCATCACGATGTTCAGATGATGGATGTTTCAAGATGATGCACCTATGGCGATAAGCCACGACCTGATTATCTATCAAGATCAATGATCATATTGTACAGCTGACACTTTGTTATTCGCCAAATACGGATGCTGCATCCGATCTCATGCATCAGCACAAGGTCACTGCATTGGAGGGCAGAGAAGAGCGAGAGGGTTATAAACGGGGTTGAGAAGTTGACATCCCGCGTTCAAATGCTCCACCCCCACATAGAAATCCGGGGTAAATGCCTCCATTTATTATTAGTTCCAGATATGAGGCAGCTACCTTGCCTTGCCTTGCCTTGCCGTAACTTAGTAGACATTGATGCTGGGTTAACGCTGAGAGAGATAAGAGAGGTGGCATCTGCCCCTCCTTTTTCTTTCTACATATTCAATTGTAGGGCTGACTTGCCTGTGACGTTTTGGTTTGTTATGTCTGACTGGTCCCTGCTTCGGTTGCTTCCGCCTTGTCGATAGCCTCATTCGACTTACACGCTCACAGGCTTACACAAGGCAATCACATCACATCACATCGCATCACATGTTCGACGGGGCCTCACAGCTATCTGTCTAATAGCTGCACCATTGACATATAACCCAGCCTTTCGTTCCCAGCCAGGCCCTTTGTTACTTCCTTAGCTTCACATCCCTAAAGTCAGCGGCTGCCCCAAGGTAATTAATTACTCTCAACGTTGAAAAGAGGGGAAGGAAGGGTCGCGCATTCCTTCCCTCCAGATCTCAACCGCCGTGGCTTGAGAACGGGTTTCAGATGACACAATTCTTAACCCTGATTTTCTTTTCCTTCATTCCACTTCATTAATTCTTTTGCCACATCCCTCTCAATGGCTTGAAAGTACGCTGCGAAACCGGAACCAGCAAGCAAAGTCATGCTACAGGTTCTCTCTATCTACTGGGAGGCTTCTCGATAGGGCCTCGACAACGACAGGATTCTTTCCGGGATGCCCCTGGGTTAAACATCAGTTAGCCTTTTCCAACCACCACCTAGGTTCCACCAGGTCCGTTCATCCCCACCAGCCCAGCGTACTGGTTCGAGATCACGATAGTTCAGTTCAAACTATACTCGGTAGGGCTACGACTTATGCAACAACGTTTCTATCCCTCGATTCGATAGCCCACAAAACGGTTACACTATTGAACTTAACGTCACTAAGCTGTCAACTCTAATCTGACTGGGCAGGCAAGGCAAGGCAAGGCAAGATATTGCTAATACTAATAATGTTCAAATCGTATTCCAATAGGTATCAAAATATTAAGTCGGCCCTGAGACCACACGCACTCTTATGTACGTTTCTATAACCATGTTACCGTTTTCCCTCCTCTTCTGACAATCCCATAGATAAGATCATGATCCGAGACCTGAGTATTCCGTCTAATAGTACTTTTCCGAACCGTTTCCCAAAGAAGATGAAAGCATAACCCCAAAAACTCCGTCATCCCAGAATCCCTTTTAATTTCGATCGGCAGTCGATATCATTATCGCTAAAGCAGTGCGCATGTCGTTGAAGCAAGCATGTTGGTTGGCTTGATTTTACATTGTGGCCCTGGAGGAGGGGTTAGCATTCGAGTTTTAAAATCTCGACAACCAGGAATACTGACCTGAGGCACGCTGGCTCATAACAGAGGTCTAATCGCAGTACTTGCATCGTCTTATTGCTGGCAAACGAGCTGAGGGCACTTCTTTCCCTTTGGGGGCTTAGGCGCATTGGGCTTGACAACGCCGGTAGTGTCGTAAGGTCCGCGAGGCATGTTGACGGTTGTTTGGGTTGTTTTTGTTTTCTGGTTGAAACGGTGCAGAAAAACAGGTTGGTTGTCCTTGAAGAAGTCGGGACAAGATGAATATGCTGATAAGTTGGTAGAGTTGTTGGTATGTTTGTTGCAGGTTGGTTTGTGTGCAAAGAAAGGCAAAGCTGAATTGGACTGAACTGAACTGAGCTGAGCTGAACTGAAAGACAGGAATCCAAGGGCAACGCGCACAACGGGATATTCTTAAAAAGACCAAGAGGAACTGATCGAAGCAAAGAAATTATGACGGGGACCATTTTGTCTTAAATTCTTGGGAAGAGCACCCCCGAAATTTGGAGGCTCGCGTGGCTTCTACGCACCGATACTTTCAGGTCTTGTCATAACCTGGCGGTCAACACCCCTGATAAGTTGTCTTCCTAGCCCAGCTTTTGAAGACGCCCCCCTGTGCCTGGTATCCCAGCAGACCGCAGGCCTAGCTGTTCACTGTTCCAGTGCTAGGATCGGCAGGGGCCGTGAGTCTCTCTGTCAATTAGCACTGGACTGGCGGCGGAACGCCAGCTCAAGTTGCCGGGCCCTGGTTGAGACTGGCCTGGGGGATTATCCGAATGTGGCAATTGTTTGTTACGGGGATCGGGAGTCATGTTTGAGGCGGGATGGTTCTTGAATTGAAGTCGCTCAACTCAGCTTCAGTCAACATGACTTACATACTCAGAGGGCCAAGGGAGAGGACGCTCCAGACTCCAGTCAGTCGATAGTGTACCTCCGTACTGTACTGTGCTGTGCTGTACATACATACAACAAACGCAGGGCGGGCGAGATGAACCAGATCAAGGGCGTTTGATACAGGCCAGGCCAGGGGTCGACAAAAAAGTTCAAAGAAGGGATGGTGGACACCAGACCGAGCTTGTGGGGAATTTCAATCACTATCCCGACCAGGATGAGGCTTGCAACCGGGGACTTGTATTCCAAACAGAATTCTAGAAGAGGCGCCACGATGGATTTTGGGCTCAAAAGTCACTATACGTTGGGGCGCAAGGGGAAGCGAAGAAAAGAAAAAAAGGGACGGTGAGCGACTCAGCTGGGCTATGATGACATTCAGATCCAATCTCGGTGTGGGATAATATTTGATTCATTGTGACAAGTCGCTACGGTTTCCGTCAAACGACACATCATTCCTGTTGAGACAAGATCAGAAACAGGGAGACAACAAAGGCAAAAACCATTCTTTTTTTGTCAATCAATCCGTTAATTTTTTTTAATTAATGGCAAAAACAATGATTCAATTCAAAAAGCAATAATTAAAGCAGCATGCGTAGGCACGAATTCGCACTTGTTCTGCTTGTCTTGCCTTGTCTGGTGTCCGTCATCATACCACACCGACAGCTGCACATGAGCGTCAAGTACACGTCTCCCCGGCTATTCAGGCGTTGATGCATAGGATTAGGGTCGATAGGCATATCTGTAGGGTCGTGTACATACAGTAGAGGTGACGTCTGTTGTGTGTTGTATTGTTTTGTCCACCGCTTCGGGTAGACCCTAGCCTTGGTACCTTACCTTACGTTTAGTTTTAGCACGTATCAAGTATTAAGTGACAGTTGGTCGGTCGGTCTGGCTGCACTCCATATCAAAAGAGCCATTGTGCCAGTTCATGTCGATGTGGACTGCAGACCGAATGGATACACACTGCACATACATACGGATACTGTAGTAGTCTAGTAAATGGATAGATGTATGTATGTGTTTTACAAGACCCCTTTCTGTGCCTGTTCTCCATTCTCCCATGATCCATCCATCCATCCATCTATTCTTCCATCACCCAGCCAAGAATCTCCTTCGCACGAGCCAGTTCATTTCCCGAGCCACGTTATAATTCCAAGACCAGGGTCTACCTTTTCCATCCTCCACTTAGACTAGGAAGAAGAGCCCGGCCGTCTGTCACAGCCCTGTCAAAAAAATCGAATCAAGCGAAGTATCAACGGTCAGTCCTTAACCTTGGAGTTTCCACTATCCGTTGGTGCGGTGCCATAGACACCAAAGTTCCAGTTCCAGTTCCACGGTCCCGTGTCCTCTTTCTTCTCTCTCTCTGCCGATCGGTTCGGATGATGCTTCCCAAGTTCCGGGAGGGATTGGTTGATTAATTATGATTGTCACGGCTCCAGTGGCAAGGGAAGAGCTTCCCGAGTACGGTAAGTATCAGTGTCAAGTGTAAGGATGAAGATTATGGGTATGAGCATGGGTATTGCACTGCAGTGCACTGTAATGTATGCTTCTGTATTGTTCCGACATTTTGACAGGTTTCGGATGGGGGAGGCAAACAAAAGTGCGACACGTCAAAGGCTGAGATTTTAGGGCGATCGTTTTGCTGCAGCACCAAGCGATTTCCATGACATACGAGGCTCAAGTTGACGCACAGGAATTTTTGATCAGTATTTTTGTTCATGATTACACAGCAAATTAATATTATCTTATACTCGGCGGTTGATTTTTGATTTCGCAATTCATCTATACAGTAGTTCACTTCACCTCGAGGAAATGTCACCCGTAATGATGATAGCAAATTGACAAAATTACCAGGACAAGGATTCATGAATACGAATCACACAGCAACTACGTATAAACAAGAGAGTTTCCATTGTTTTTATTTTATTTTATTTTTTCAAACGGTCCTCTGTTGATGAAGAAGGGTCTGAGGGTTTAACATCGCCAATCGGAGCCCGTTCCAGGTGGACGGTCCTGTCTTAGTGCCCTTGGAAATCAATTCCGAATCCTAGACTCCTTTTTTTTTTCCCTTTCCCACCCCCAACCCATCCATAATCCTCTGCCAGCAATGCAGCAAGCAGCAAGCAAGCAGAACAGTGCAGTTTCCCGACTTTTGCTGTGGACTCTGTTGACATTCCACCGTTACATGGAACCGAAATAGTCGGATCACCGGGCGGATCCTCCATCACGCTCTCTCTCTTCTGGATGGATGGTTGCAAGAACGAGAACCCATCTATCCCTGTTTGCCATGCGATCAGGAGCGCTTTGGACATCTGACAGAACCAGATGCCGTGCAAGTGCCGCTTCCAAGGGCTCAAGGGAGAAACAGAATGTTGGGGAAAAGGGTGTGCAGGAAGAACAAGTCTTTATGCATAGAGGTCTTATTAGTCGAATGCATGTATATGTAAGTGTCTGCCAGCCATACATCTAGTCCTTTTGTGACTGTACACCTCACTACACACGCTGTCTTCGTTGTCTAGCTCGGCGAGTAGTCCTGAGCCCAACCCCAAACCAAACCATAGGAAAGCAAACCAACTGGCAACGGATACGGTACGGTACGGAACCTGGAAGCAAGCGTTGTCCGGACTGCAGGGATCATATTACCCGTAGTCGTAAACTCACCCTAACACCCCCGGACGGCGGCAGCGTCAGAACCGTGGCTCCGGTGCCGACGCTCTAATCTACTGTAAGGTAGCTTCTAGCCTCGCTCGATGTACAGTACCTACGTATCCGTACAGTACAGTACAATCAGTCAGTACCTTAGGCTAGGCTAGGCTAGCTCGATTAGCTGCTGCTGGGGGGATTCTTTACCTGGGCAGGGTTTCAGGACCAAAACTCATCCACCTGTAAGCGCCATCGAATCGGCGACACTGACAGCATGGCACAAGCAAGGCTGGCCTGGCCAGGTTCGAATTTTCCGTCTGTGTAGGGTTTCAAAGCCCGTGATGGAGAAGTGAGCTAAAGTCGAGATGGGATCAAACACCCCCCAGACCGCTACATATACCGGCCGAGATGTCATGTTAATGGAAGATCCGCTTTGGCCAACGAGGCTTCCAAACGAAGGGCAAGGACCATGAGCACGGTGATTTTCCAGGCGGTGGGAGAAGTTCCAGAAGGTTTCCCAACGAGTCAACCCTGCAACCGAGCATTGCATCAAGGGTACCTGAGCCGAGAAGCATAAATAGGAGTTTTGTCTAGTCATAGAGACAATGCGCTATGAAGTGAAACGAGTCGGTCTCGACTCACTTTCATAATGCGGTGGGTAAAATGGATGATGTTTCAATATCAGAAAACCTTCCACCGACATAATAGCCTCGGCATAACCGCTATGCATGGTTCTATGAATGGGGATGATGGCTCTTGCTTTGGATCCGATATAAGTAGGGGTCTCGGTATAAGCAAAAGGCATTTGTCGGTCTAGAGGACATCTTGGATGCTTGGTTCACAAGATCTAGTATGGAATATGATCGCTCACTCCGATGAGAGATTGAGCACTCCGTACCGTAACCAGGGAACATTAACCGATCTACATGAGGCAACTCATGACAGGACAGAGGGACACCCATGTTTCACAAGAGAAGACAAGAGACAAGAGGTAAGAGCAACCAGCCATTGTCGCAAAGTGACATGGAAAGTGCAATTGTTTGGCGGCTACTCATGCAGTTCAAGGGTCCAAGTCAAAGCTGGTCCATGATGTCTGCATCTAAAATGTTCCGTAGTCGCCCTGTACTGTAAGTAGATCTACAAACTGCAGCCAAAAAAGCAATGTTGTTGCAGGAGGCTACTCGCGACCAACAGCCTATCATATCCCAGGTTTCAGCAATCGCCTGACTGACTCGCAATGTTTCTATAAATTAAATTGAGTTCGAATCATGAATGTTGCAGTAGAGATACTGCCTATCAGGGGAAATATACATGCGTACTTTGTGCCTGGCAGCTACTATACTTACTAGCTAAACGCGAGTCAATGAGTACCGTAGGTAGTACCTAGACTCAAACTACAGCCCAGACCAGAACTACCTCCTTAAGTTGACGTAGTACTTGTGAGGTAAGTTACAACTCCACCACCGTCTATCAATCTACCAAGGTACATACATACTCTCTACTCACCTTGTAATAATCTTAAGAAACAATTGCTTCCTCCTTAATCTTCTCCTTCTGATATCTAATTCAAGCCACATACGGATATGACATGACTGTTTGCTCTTCACGTGACCTATAATGTCTGCCTTCCACATGCGTCTAGCGCTCTCGCTGTGACCCCATCTTGGGAAGGAGCCAAACGCGCTTCATCTCGAAACAGCTCAGCTTCATATTGAACCTCCACTCTACCTACGGCTTTAAGTGCCTATCTTGATGACACAGCAATACATACAGTCAGTATCAGTACTTGCTGCCATAATAAGTTGCTGCAATGCCTGCCTGTCATGGCTGTCGAGTACGCAAGGTCAAGTGCGATGATGGAAATCCCTGCTCGCCGTGTCGTCAGTTCGATGTCCAATGCATCAGATCGACAGCCCCGAGGAAACGTCAGAACCCCAAGCGAGGACGTCTAGTAGCTCAGGCCAGAGAAGGCAATATCCAACAGCAGACGGCTCTTTCGCCAAGTGCTTCAGTGTCTCCTTCGGCAGTTCATTCAACGCCTCATGCAGCTAGCGAATGGCCGCCAGGGAGTAGCCCTGGTTCTGCATCAGGGCCCTTCTCCCCAAACTCCGAGGCCTTTACGAACGGCTTCTTTCACTCGCTGCTGCCTGAGTTCGAGAAGGTCGTTTACCCTTTCAGTCCTGCAGTTACTCCCGAGGATATCCTTGCCTCGATATCCATCATGCATCATAATCCTGAGGACGCAGCTTTGGTATACGCATATGCAGCTGTCACCACATTTTTGTCACAGACGGCGGAAAACACACACGGTAGTGTTGCAGCGCAAATAAGCAACCTGGTGTATCACAGTCTCGAAGCACATCATCGTGCCGGGATCAGTAGTCATGGTCCAGGACGTGTAGATGAGGGGTTGCCTCACAGCATCAAGCGCATCGTTACATGTATCTACCTCGAGATCTCAACAATGGGGTTAACTCGTCTCGACCGAAGTTTCAGCTTCATACGGGAGGCTATATCGCTAATTCAGGTCATGGAGGCTCAGCAACGGACGTTACCAGATCATACGCGGACAACGTATCCAATGGCTCGGTTTCAGCAAGTTTACTGGGAGGTGTATATCCACGAGAGATTTCTCACCATTGCCGATGGATATCCTAGCATCATGCCTCCTCTTCATACAAACCTTTCAGCTACAGATGCTTCCACCCCGGAACACATCCGAGTCGGTTTTAACTGCTTAATAGAACTCTTCCTGATTCTGGACGAGACGTTCCTCGCATCTTGGCAATCGCAAAGGGGTGCAATTGGTGGGCTAACGGTGCAATGGATTGAGAGCAAGCAAGTGCAGCTCGATCAGGCTGAGATGAACGCTGCAGCTGCTGAGGCCAGAATGAACAATGCTGGACACGCTGGTTTCACAGAACTACAACGCGCCGATCTCTTTATCACAAGACTCTGGTTGCGAACATTGCTCTGGCAACTGGCGCTCTCCCAAGGTCTTCTACGATCAGGATCCTCAGATACGACACATGAGGGACTATCACTGCAATTCCCAGCATCGCGTCTATCAATACAACTCCGCAGCCTCGTTGACAGGCTGGATAGTATTGTGAGTATAGCAACGCAAGGCAGTGGCATCATACAAAAGCTCTTCGAGATTGCCAGCACAATCGCCGATGTGCTCGCTCTTCCGGCGGGGCACAGCGCAGAGGACGGACTTCGTTCGCATGTCAAAGATTTTCTATATGTGGTCAATTTTCTACTAGAGTTGGGGTTGATGAGAGAGAACCAGAAAGAGTATCTGCGTGAGAAATATCACATGTTACAGCCGTTAAATACGGAGGAGGAAATGCCTGCACATAATGGGGAGCAGGCAGTTGCGTCTTAACATGACAAGGGTCACATTTAGGATATTTGATTATTTAGCCAAGGTAGTTAACGTTATGATTCTGCATGTATTAGTCAAGAGCATCAATACCAGGCATTATGAGTTATGATCACCAAGCCTTCTGATTGGGAATGGATAGATAGGTATTTGACGATGAGAAGAGACATATCTAGCTTATTAAGCATGCATTCTTGTACGGAAATAATGTCAAGATAAACTGCATGCAAAGTTGACATGTTACATGGATATAAAATCCGAAGCTTGAAGCTGAGATTCTGCATGCGCATGCAAGGATTTCCGTCCAGCCTTTAGCGCCACTCAAAAAGTCACTCCACTCACACAACGTCAAACCTTGAAACCACTTCACGTACCCTAAAGCTTCAACTCATTTCAACATCAACTATGCATTTTCAACCTGTCGAGCAAATGACTGACGAACCATATACCGCTCGTCCTCAGAACGAGTCTCAAGTTGTTCATCACGAAAATGACGTGCTAGATGATGTTTGGGGTTCAGAGCCTGCGTCGCCTACTGAGCATCGTCACAATGATGAGTCAGGCGCAACTCATTCCTCTGACATCCGTCGCCTGCAGACAGAACATACAACAGCGGGGTATCGTGAGGGCATTACTGTTTCAAAGGAAAGCAGCCTTCAAGCCGGTTTCGACGAAGGATTCAGTCTCGGCGCAAGCGTGGGCCTTAGAGCAGGCCAACTTCTAGGTCTTCTGGAAGGTATCGCCGAAGCCGTCCACAGCCTGCAAGATGCAGATGCCACCCAAGTAATCGAACTCACAAAACAAGCACGCGAAGAACTTAGCACACAGGGTATTTTCAAGCCCGAGTACTGGGCTGAAGATGGTAACTGGAAGTACGAAGTCAAGCCTGCTGCTGGAGCAGAAGAAGTCGTCTTTGCGGACGTGGCGAATGCGCATCCACTTGTAAAGAAGTGGACAGGGGTCATTGAAGAACAGGTTAAGCTGTGGAAGATTGATAGGCGGCTTTTGGATGATGAGACGGGGGTGAGGTTGGAGAATGTTATGGATGATACGCTTGGGTCGGGAGCTGCGCCGGCGGTCAAGAAACCGCTGGATTGGTGAGGTTGTTGAGGTCAGGGATGGACATACATTGAGAAAGTATGGGACTCTTGAGACTTAGATGGAGAACACCAAGGCATGCTGTCTATTTTGACTAAGTGGTATAAGCTAACGATTGTTAGAATGTAACATATTGTGTGAGCCCAGAATCTAGCCAAGCAGGCATCCATAGGAGTCAATTGGGACTGACACTGTACTGGTGCTGCTGTGTGAGACCTCCTCACAGACAATGGCAGCGTCATGAGAATCGCGCTGCACTGTCTGATATTACATCTCAACTATTACTATTTATCAAGGGGCAATTACTTGTTCCGTCCCTTAGCATAAGACACCTCAGGATTCAGTCATGTACGCATCAAGCAAATCTGTCACGATCGGGGAATTTACAGACGAAATAGATGTGGTATCATGGTGATTTGTATCATATGGCTTGTTCTCTTTCTCTCAAACTAACAATCTCATACCCCGGCAATACATACCCCCCTAAGCTTGCTGAAGAGAGGGTGGCGTAACAGGGCCGACTGACAACAGATTTTGACACTTCACTGATGTGTCGTATTGGGATGTGCTATGTCATGAACCAGCCCACAGCCCATGTAGCTGAACGACCTGGGATCCAGGCATCCTCTTATTCGGATACATTATAGACCCCAATGACCAAAAAGGTCACTGATACTGATAAGTCTTTAAAATCATGCCATTCTGAGCTTTGTTGTTTTGGCTGGCATCACCCACCGCTCCCCCCATACACCGACAATTGAACAGCCCAGTCTATTCCAGGCTCAAATCCTTCATATGCACTACCTGAGCGCTATCAATGTTTCTGGCGCTTTGATCTGGGTGATTCTCGCACCCCAAATGCTCAACTGGAATGAGCTTCTTCATGTAAGACGCAGTCTCCATCACCTGGACCCAGTCTATCCCCTCCCTTAACTGAGCGTCCAGAGGGCTGAGTTCGTCCTGCGGTGGCTCCTCCAAAGGGTCCCATCCTTGCTGGATCAGCCCCAAGGCTCTCATTCGAACCAGGATTTTCCGTTCCGCGGCCTTGCACTTGGAAACGAAATCTGGAAAGGTAGCCAGCTGGGCGAACTACTTGAAAGTAATGGATCCATTCTGGCCATTGCCGATCGGATCTTCTGAAATTCGTATTGGCGAATCTCAGCCCTTCGACGTTCGATTGGCGTCAGGGTCTCTCGTAGTGGTTCCATTGGCGATGTGTCGTCTGGTTTTTCCGGAACATGAATAGGGATTGCACTCAGGATTTCTTCTGAGCTTGGGACCTTGCATCCTCCAGGAAGCTCGTCAGGGTGAGTCATAAAGTAGACTCGATATTCGTCCGGGCTGAAGTGTTATGTAACATTAGGCTCTGGCCAAGAATCCAAAGTTTTAGCAAGTTCATCTTTCAAGTCGGTTGGCATGTTGTGATCCGCGAGAGCATTTTCAAACTCAGAGTACTGTCTTCTTGGCCTTTGGGTCGGGATGGAGTCGTTCCATTGGCCACTGCGTCACTCAAAGCAGATTGGCAATTCTTCCAGGTTACAATAAGCTCGTCATGAGACCATCTCAGGCTAGCCAGTTGGACGCCTTGGGCTCTCGCCAGTTCAAGGCGCCGGCTGTTTCTTCGTGCAATAGCTTCCTGAGTCCCGGCTCCCAATAAGTGGCCTACAGGATGTGGAAGTGCATGCCTGACACAGGCAGCATCCGCCTCCCTGAAAAGGCCTCCGCGAGGGAGCATGGGACCAGTCTCTTCGCCGACAACTGCCTTGAATACTGGGTCTACGCTCTCTGCGTTGCCGGAAACGCACACCAAAGAGCCTTTTGCTCGCGGGTTCCACAACTCATGTCGCGGATGAGCAGAAACGTAAAGTTTAGGCCCCTTCGGATTTGTCTGGATTGCAATTATGATTGTCAACCTTCACTTCAACCGTTGACATACTCCTGAAGCGTCTTGGCCACATCCTCGATGCGCTCGTACTTTCCATATAGCTCCTTGGTTGTCTCCCAATCACGACCCTCTCTGCCAAACATCATAAGCTTGACAACCTTGCCGTCATTGTCCATAACGACTCTGCCGCTACGCTCATCAGCCCAAGAAAACCTGATCTGCTTGGCTTCGATATCTGCTATTCCAACCTCAACGATGTCATCGGGTAATATGGTATCGTCGATTCTGTCATGCAAGCCTAGGCTCCGTCTTAAATCGGCGGAAACACCTAATCTGTTATGATATCGCACGATCTCTCGTCGCAGTGCTCTGACAAATCTATCTAGATCTTGCTGTGGTGGGGTGTCGCTCTCGGGTCGCGGAGCAGGGAGATGACGCGCTGCTAAGCCGGCAATGGGGATCGCAGGAGGGAGTGTATTTCTGTGAACGCGCATGTACTTCGAGCTATAGTACGGTCGGTTGAGAAAAACGTAGTATGGTTGTAGGAACTGGCTCTTGGACATTATTTCGAATCGCAAGCCCAGGATATGACCATTGTCGACTGCATTAGGATCGGGGTCGTGAACTTTGAACGCTGTGACGGAGCTACATGAGCGGTAAAGATTTTGTTGCATATGGGCCTTTTGCTTTTCGGACTGGCTGAGGACTTTGGTGTGGGCGGAATGCTTTCGAGACGAGAAGCCTTTGTTCGATTTTAAGAAACCTTGCGTTGAAGGTGCCGAGAGGATAGTTGAAGTTTCGACCTTGAGGGACTTGCGCAATGCTGCGGCTGTTTATGTTCGATGCGTTAAGCTGTGTTTTGTTTGAATGCGCCCTTGACTTTAACGACTAACCTTGTTCTTTAAGCGCCTCAATCTCTTGATCGATAACATCGCTCTCCGTCGGAGCATCGACTTCGGACGACATGATAGTGTTATATGTAGCGGGCGACGGGACAGAGCGTGAGGCTGAGACTGAGATTGAGGCTGGTGATGATGATGATGATGATGACGATGTTGTTGTTTTGGTCTGGACTGTTTACAAACAATGGTTGGCAGCCATAATTGGTGGAAGCTATGACAGGGACGCTGATAAGATAAGACTGCTAAGCGTCGCATCCAGTCCATTCTGACTTGCATATCCCGTAACTAATTAAAACTAGATTGATCACATGGTATAGGTTTCTAATAAGATGGAATCTTTGTAAATGCCACTTGATGTAATGTATTACTTAAAAAAAACATTTTCTTTCGTAAGTAGGTATCCATGATTAATGGATGTCTTGGACCCTCAATTTGTAACAACCACAGAAGAAAGCTCAGTGACAGATAAGATGATGTCTCATTGGCTCTGAGATCCTTGGAGGCCGGAGCTTCAACAGCGACCGACCCCTGACGCGCTTCCTTTTTGGGAAAACCTGAGTTCGGAGAGTGCTTGGCTTTCGGGGTTGAGCAGATCTGGACTATTCTGCTCTGTCCTCGATACTGAACTTTATTGTTCCCTCACAAACGAGGTATTATCTACACTTTGGATTCCTTCAGTGATCTATCTCACATCATGACAAATCAAAGGATCTCATATGTAATAGAACCCCTCATCACATTGCCACCAAAATAAAAAAATGCCTGCCTTCAAAAGGCCAGCTAAGAACAAAAAATCCCCCCCATCCATGTCACTATTCCCATTCAAGATTCTAGATCCATCCCCAGAAAGAAAAGAACCCAATCACATCTCATCGCTAAAAGGCCACGGTAGCGGAAGCCTGCAAGGTCCTCTTTTCCCGTATCCGAAACGTTTAGTCTACAGTAAAGTGACCTTCTCTTCTGAATCGGACTGAGGTGCCCGTCGAGGTACCTATCTTAGTACCTACTTCAATATTTGACAACTTTCCTTCCTCCCTGTGCTACATTCCTTCAACAACATACCTACATACTTTCTTACTCTCACTATATTTTCTGGTTACTTCCTTTCAACTGCAATCTCTTCACTTTAAACGAATCTTTCATCTCCTATCTCCAACTTCCTTCTCCATAAATACGTCACGCAAACGAGACAGGTCCATCGAATCGTATTCCGCCCGCATCTGACTTTGACGCTTTCGACGCCTCCTTGTCGCATTTGTTCAACCCCCCTTTACAGCGCTGTGCGATCTGCCAACACCACTTTCTTTAACGCGCGCTATATAGCCTCGATCTTCTTCCCTTCGGCACCTATGACCGCCAGAGCTCGACGACCTCAGAACAATCCCGGCCGGCCGCCCCTGACAATCAAAACTGAATCAGATGCGAATGGAAACGGCTACATCAACATCAACGGCAGAATGAGCAGCGGAGTAGAGATGCGCCGCAAGGCCGCTAATCCAGACACCGAAAATGTTGCTGCAAACTTCATCAAGAGCGAATCCTTTTCCCTCGACGATCCTGTTCCAAAAACGCCCGCCCTTAACGACCATGGTTTCTTCGAGCTTCCTCGCCAGGACCAGAGAAGTTTCCTTCTCTTGGTACTTTTATACTTCTTGCAAGGAATTCCTATGGGTCTAGCGACTGGTTCGGTGCCTTTTCTTCTTAAGAACCATATGTCGTACAGCGAGATTGGTGTTTTCAGTTTGGCCTCATATCCTTACTCTCTGAAGTTATTCTGGAGTCCTTTCGTGGACGCCGTCTGGAGTCCCAAGATTGGTCGACGCAAGACCTGGATTGTGCCCATTCAATTTCTCTCTGGATTCGGTATGCTATGGCTGGGTTCCCACGTCGAAGAGATGATGGAAACGGCTGGCAAGCCCGGCGGCATGACAGCTTTCTCCTTCATGCTCTGGTGGTTTTTTCTCGTCCTTATGTGCGCCACCCAGGATATCGCTGTGGACGGCTGGGCCCTTACGCTTTTGACTCCTGGAAACGTATCCTACGCTTCGACCGCTCAGACAGTTGGCCTTACCGCTGGCCACTTTATGTCTTATACCGTTTTCCTCGCCTTTAATGCGGCTGATTTCGCCAACAAGTGGTTTCGAACTGTTCCTTCAGACGAAGGCCTCCTCTCACTCGGAGGATACCTCAAGTTCTGGGGCTGGTCATATATCATTGTTACCGTTGGACTTGGTCTTTTGAAGAAGGAGGACAAATCACAGAACGAAGATGGCGTCTGGGATGTCTACCGCATCATGTGGGGTATTCTGAAGCTTAAGAACGTTCAGACCATTATCATTGTTCATCTTATCGCCAAGATTGGCTTCCAGGCTAACGACGGTGTCACCAACTTGAAGCTTCTGGACAAGGGATTCGGTAAGGATAACATGGCCCTGACGGTCCTTATTGATTTCCCCTTCGAGATTGGTCTGGGTTACTATGCTGGAATGTGGTCTCAGAAGTACACCCCTATGCGCCTTTGGTGCTGGGGCTTCGCGGGTCGACTGATTGCCGCTCTCTCTGCCCAATTTGTTGTCGCAATCTTTCCCTCTGAGGGAGTTACATCTTGGTATCTGTTGGTGGTCATTGCTGAGCACCTGTTCTCGACATTTACCAACACCATCATGTTTGTCGCCGTCTCAGCTTTCCATGCTCGAGTGTCGGATCCGGTCATTGGTGGTACATACATGACACTCCTTGCAACGTAAGTAGCACGTATCTTGTCCTTCAGTGCACAAACTAACACGTTATAGCGTATGCAATCTTGGTGGTACATTTCCCAGGTACTTCGTACTGCAGCTCGTCGACAGTTTTACTGTAGCTACATGCCGACCCGGCAAGTCCGATGCCTCTTCATTGAAGGGCACACTCATCACTGAGGCTTTCTCATGCGCAGTGCAATCCGAAAAGGAGAGATGTGAAGCTGGTGGTGGAACGTGTGAGACGATCCATGATGGATACTACACAGTAAACGTGTTGTGTGTACTGTTCGGTGCTGCGACATTTTTCTGGTACATCAAGCCCAAGGTGTTGCATCTCCAGAGTCTGCCTCTACGAGCGTGGAGATTGACAAACGAAAACAAGCGATAAAGAAAGAGCAGGAAAGAATCGATAGCATACCTAGTTATGGGACATGTACGAGTAGTAGAGAGTGGGAGCCCGCGCTGCATTGTTCGATACCCGCGGAAATGTTAGTATCATATACTTATATATGGACGCTTGAACGAAGATACTTTGCATATATGAGAATCTTCTGTATGACTGACACTACTTAATACTTTAGAACGAGTTGACTTTCGTTTTACCATCGTGTCGGTCCATGGATTTTGGTCGCCTTAAGGTCTATGCATATTGGTTGGAGCGCGAATATTACTGAATAGGACGGGTCATGTTCTGTATTGCAACAACGCTCTCCGGCGCCCGTACGATGCCCTCGCAAAGTACCACATCTTTCGTGACAAGTAACCCCCTCATCACCTTGTTGACATCTGAGCTTTGCGAAACACAAACAGTAGACATATTTTTATTCATCAGAGCAGCAGTTAGAATAGAGGATGTACAGGAGATGGTTGTTATAGCCCAACAGTTTCTTTCACGGTGATTGGTAGCAGTATTCCCATGGAGACAAATATTCATGATGATCTGATATGGCAAATGAGCGTCATAAGACATATTTCCGTTGTTAGTTCTGATTTATTGCGGGTCAGTAATTGTTTTTCGACAATCACATCATGATTATGAGCAAAAGGTTCGAAACGATTGATGTTTTACTGTGAGATCAAGAGTGCTATTCTACGTTGATAGTAAAATTTACTTAAAATGTTTGGGATAAGGTGTGATAATATGAACATACCTATGCCTAGGTAGGTAGGTACTCAAAGTCAAGCTTCAAAAAAAAGCCCGCCGGGATGATAAATGCGTAAGTAGTATCCGTCACAGTTGAATGGGGCAGAAGCGAGAAAAGGAAACATCTACGCACAAATAATCCTCAATCCCTACTCTAATGTCTTTTTCCTCTTTCATCATTCAAACTCAATTATTGTCAAAAGCTTCACTTTTGCTCTAGTCTCCGCCTTCCGGGACCCGGACGTCATAAATCAACCCCGCCCGACCGTACCTCCGGACCCCCGCGTCCGCGTCCGCACCCGCATCCGAATCTCCGCCCGGGGCTTTACTTACTCACTCTCTCACTCTTACTCATCGGGCAATTGTTTGAAATCTCAGTCAACAGAATGGCGGCACCTGCAAACACCACCGCAGAGGCCCTCGCCTCGGAGGAAGCCTATTTCTCTCAAAACCCTCCCCCACGCAACTTATCAGCCCACACAGCTCTTGCTGCCGGCTTCATCTCCTCCCACGCCGCCGCAGGTCGTCGCGTCGTTCTGGTCACATCAGGCGGCACAACTGTGCCCCTGGAGAAGCAGACGGTTCGCTACATTGACAACTTCAGCGCTGGTACACGTGGCGCTACGAGCGCCGAGTACTTCCTTGAAGCTGGCTACGCAGTCATCTTTCTGCATCGGCAATTCAGTCTGCTGCCGTACTCGAGACATTATTCCCATGCTACGGATTGCTTTTTGGACTTTTTGACGGAGGATGCGGATGATAGGATCGCTGTGAGGGGTGAGGTGCAGGATAAGATGCGCGAGGTGTTGAGGAAGTATCGCAAGGCGAGGGATGATAACATGCTCCTCACCTTACCTTTCGTCACTATTGTCGATTATCTCCATGAGCTGCGTGAGATTGCTAGACTCATGCGTCCCCTCGGTCCTTCTGGTCTTCTCTACCTCGCCGCCGCAGTGTCGGACTTCTTCGTTCCACCTAACCGTATGGCGGAGCACAAGATCCAGTCTACCAACGCCGTTGAGCAAAAGCGACCCGAGGATGAAGAGACTTTTGACAATTTCGACTCGTCGCCTTCTGTCCCCCGCTCAAAGCGCCTCATCGTCGATTTGGACCCTGTTCCCAAGTTCCTCAAAAACCTTGTCGATGGCTGGGCGCCAGAGGGTATGATTGTGTCGTTCAAGCTTGAGACAGATCCTGCACTGCTCGTCCGCAAGGCTCGCTACAGTCTTGATCGCTACCAGCACCATCTCGTCATTGGAAATCTGCTTTCCACGCGAAAGTGGGAGGTTGTCTTTGTAAGTCCCGGAAGGGATGATCGCTGGGTGCGCGTGCCACGAGAGGGTGGTTGGGGAGAAGCTGAGGGGAGACCACTCGTCGCAGAGGAGCTGCCAGCTCAAGATCCCGATGTTGAGATTGAGTCTCTCATCATTCCTGCGGTGCAAGAGCTACATGGTGAGCACATCAAGGGGCAGAATAAGAAGTGAACAACAGCTGGGGTAAAACAAGACACAAAATAGGGAACAGTAGAAATATCAACAATTAAACTCGAGCACTTTTCTACAAACAACAAACATTATATTTTACTATATACTGGTATCTTATGTACAAACAACCGTACAATTGAATCGACCTTTTGTTCTGCCTCTTTTTTAGTTACCCAAACTCCATTCTAACCACAATGCAATACTTTTATTCATGTCATAATTTCTGAGCTGAGTCCCAGTAACAGACTCTTTGTGTCCAGCCTTATGCCATTCTCTTGGCGTCCCGTTGCAAATTTGAACCGATCGGTGAATCGCTCAAAGGGCGGCCTTCCAGTTGCTCCATCCAAGAAGGGTAACCTTAGCCAAGAACAGCGAGATCATGGATCCTACGTAAATAGCGCCGGTCATAATGATAAGTCCCCAGTACTCGCCACCATTAGCCTGAACAGTACTGCCACCAATGGGAATACCAATCAGACAAGCAAAAGATACAATTGTGTATGCCGTAGCATAGTATCGTCCATACTCTTGCGTCTTGCACAGTCTTCCAATGCAGACAGGGGCGATCGCAATACTGGTGCCAGAGGAGAAACCGAAGAGTACGGTGAAGATGATGACACCAGCTGTAGTTCCACCGAGAGGGAGCCAAACGCAAAAACAGGCCACGATGGCCAGGATGACAGCAAGGATGCTGACGTTGAAAGGACCGATGACATCAGCATAGTAGCCAGGAAGAATTCGGCCGATGACTGAACCAGCATTGAGAATAGGGATGAGGTTGTAGGAAAATTCTTTGCCAAAGCCCTTGTGCAGTGCATACGTTGAGATGAAGCCGAGAGGGATGAAGAGTGAGAATTCGAGCAGGAAGACGCCGATCGTAGTGAAAAGGAAAGGCAGGCTCTTGAAGATTCGAAAGTTAGGGTGTGCGGTTGCGTCCTTGGCCGGAGGAAGTCGAGATTTGAGGAGGCCGATACCGATCAAACTGCAGACAAGGCAGATGAGAGCAATAACTCGAGTTGCCCATCCGTAACCAATCTTATCGATTAGCCGCGTCAACAGGAAGGGGTAGACGATACCACCAATTCCACCGGCAGTAGATGCAACACCAGTCGCTAGGCCACGTCGAGCCTTGAAGAAGTGTCCCACGGCGGCGATCGAAGGGGTGAAAAGCAGTGATGATCCAAAACCGCAGAGCAGACCAAAGGCGACTACAAAGTGCCAAAGTTCTAAAAACAGTCAGCATAAACGACACCAAACAAATTGAGCCCAAGACTTACGAGTAGCAAAACTCATAAAGATCATGCCACCAACAGTGAAAACTGCACCTGCAATGACAAGCCACCTGGGACCGTACTTGTCGAAGACAGGCCCAATATAGACACCGCAAAAGAAGGCGAGAAAGGTGTAAATTGAAAAGACCCAACCAACGGTGCCCTCGCTATAGTCTGTGAGTTGGTTGTCGAGAACATAGGCCTGGAAGGTGCCGAGAGTGTTCATTAGTCCAAGCGAAGCGAATAGAGAGAACCACGAACCAGCAACCACGGACCAGGCCTGCAAGCCGCCCTCAGGGTACGTCTCCTGATAAGAGGCTGTCGATGCGGCGGTTTGGTGCTTCTCGAGATCCGCGCCCGTCTTCAAATCGCCGTTCTCTGCATCGACTTGGTTGACATGGTTGATGACATCGTCTTCCTCGTAGAGGGCGCGAGAGGTGACTTGGTGGCAATCCATTCTTGATAATAGTCGTGGAGTCGTTCTTGTAATTCCTTCCGTCCCCAGATAGCACGTTTCTTGTCTCTTTACAGGTACTTCGGCATATCAATTAGACTAGACGTTGTAGACGAACAATTGGGGAGGCGAAATAAAAGATTCGATCATGCTTAAATATAAACATGATCGGGTTTCGGCGCCGCCCCAGCCAAGAAGAACAAGGCCCGCTTTCGGAGTGCGGCTGGATTAACCATATAGGAAGGTTTTGTCGTGATGGAAAAAGTAATGAAAATTCATCATTTGTTCGTCTGTCCTATCGAGATCCACATGTTCGCGGATATAGACGGTCATTAATCCAATCGAGACATGCCTGTTGGGTCTAAACCAAAACCATTGAATAGTCGACGCCTTCCGAAGACAAGCCAATTGCGCTCTCTTTTCTCCTCGGGAAACGTTGTCGGTCAAGAACGACATCGGTCAACAGTCAACGCACTTGGTCCCCCGTTGGCCTTCCTCTTCAGTTGTGTGTGGGTGGTCAGATGGGCCTATTTCCCCAGCTTTTCCCTATGCCGCTATGATAGCCGGCCCTCAGCCCACCCCTCGGAATTGTGTCGATCTACCGTATCGCATCGGTAGTGGAGGAAAGCCAAGGACTAATGTCGGATTGGGTCACACTGCGTTGAAATGATGTCGCATTGTTGCATCGCTGAACGAAATCGCTGTCGGCCAGCATCTGACCAGGAATATGTATGTATTATTGTCTGCCAATTTGCATCAATGGCACAATCTCTGAACTAACCTCCGCTCTAATCAAGCCTCCTCATCTTCTGCATCTTCCATGGTCACATGCCGTGTTGGCGGACCCTGATCGGGCTGTGCTTTTGCTTCCCGTTCGGTCGTTTTGAGATATCCTTCCTGTTCCAACCGGTCTGCTTCCTCTGGCTCTATCAGTCCACCCTGGCCTTGGCCCTTGTTCATCTTCATCTTGACAGCTGTAGGTACAAACGCCGAAACCGCTTCTTTTCGTAGATCGCGAACAACGGGTTTCGCTTCGTATACAGTCTTGACTTCCACAGGCGTTGTCTCTTTCTTTTGTTGCTTGTCTTCGTCGTCTTGCCTTGTCTGGTTCTCTGCAGCTCTCTTCGCTCGTCGCTCGGCGTACCATTTATCCATAACTTCTTTGGGAATTGGCGGTGGCGTATCTCGAGGCATGGGAATTCTTTTGATTTCATCGGGAACGTCCTCATCGCTGGTCGTAGCATCATTTGAGCCTCTGCGCCTCTTTCCCAATACTCCAGATCCCGAATCGCGATCTCTGTTCCATCCTCGGCCGAATGTAGGTGCCTTGTCGCCTAGTGTCTCTCTCGCCTTCTTCACTGCTCGAAGCTCTTTTTCAAGGCCTTCTAGTGTTTGTTCTTCATGGCGCGTAAGTTTTCCGCCGCCCGATGTGATTTTCTTGAGGTCGTCGATTTGTTTTTGGATGCGCTCGGGATTCTTTCGCGATAGCTTCTCGTTCAGACGTTCTTGTCGTTCATGCTTGCCTGAATTGGATGTTAGTTATGAATTTCGGGGCGTTTCTGGATATCCTAACCTTTCTTGAGGGCTTTGGCCTTGTCAGCTTTGCGCTGAGCCTGTACGGGGTTGTAGTTCTTTTCTTTTGGCATCGCGAAAGTATCGGTAATTCAGACTGCGTGCACGTTTTATGTCCTGAGTTTTGGAACGATGCCAGTGATATTATGATTCGACGGAGCTTATCGACGATTTGAGATTGATGTATTGAATAGGCTGCACTGAATTTACTTGTTGGTTGCGTTGAAGACGAACATAGCTTCCTTGTCGCGAACACAGCGCCCCACCTGATGACTAAGGTGTCATGATCAGAAACACAAGGCAGTGATGTAATGAAACCAGTAGCTTTATTTCTCGCATCATTGTTGCATGCCATGATCAGCATTATTCATGTTCCTATAATCCTCTTTACTCATAGGAAGGGCAGATTACCGCACAGGGAGCTTGTGGCTAGCGTATCAAGTCTTAAAATTTCGTTAAGGAAAGAAAATTGAATTGTCCTTCTGATATATATATCATATGCATTTTCCCAGTACGCATTCATACTCACTCAATCAGATAACCTTAACAACTGAAGCCAGAATCAAGTCATAATTATTCATAACAGCAAAGACATCTGCAAAGCAAATCTCAAGTAGAAACCTTAAGAAATCTCAAAGCTCGAGCTTAGAAGCCGATAATTGTAGGCATGATACATCAATATGCCCTTAGATAATTCCTTTCTCCTTTCCATGCATTCCAATCCCATCTTTGATGGTGACAAATCAAGCGCCGGAATCTCCTGGGTTTTCCGATTCCATCCTTTCTGTTGTAAACGCCGTAATCATTGTGTAGCTGCTTGCTGGGTATGTCGCCAAGGTTTATAATGTACAGCCGGATCTTGTTGGTAGTCTCGGGCTCAAACCGATAGACCGAGGTGCTTCTCCTGGTTGGGCTGCTTAGATTGAATTTCCACACCCAGCTTCTCGGCAACACAACTGCTGGAGACATCTTTACCCATGTACTTTTGAAGGATGGTGTCGAAGTCGGTTTCGGCCACCACGGGCCCAGTACCAGAGCATTTGGCCTTCTTGGTGAGCTCCGAGCAAAGGCCGTCCAGGTCGAACTCGCCATTCTGCGCCTTGGGGCAAGCTTGTAATTTCTCCCTAATGTCAAGGTTAGATCGCGTGTTTTCCTGAAATTTAGGAAGTGCTCCGTACCAGAGTTGATTGCAGTTCATGTTCTGCTTCTTGAGAGGCTCATCGTCGCAAGACTCCTTCTGAGCATCGATCTGATCGATCAGGTTGGATGCCTTCTTGTGCTGGTTGTTCATCTGAGCACTGGGGCTGTTTGGCGCCATGTTATAAGGGGTGAAGAAATCGGTATCAAGAGCATCATTGAAGAAGTCATCGAACGATGGGTTTGAGAGGACATTTTCTTGAGGCTCGCGGTAATCGCCAAATAGTTGGGGATCGAATTGGCCACCGTTCTGTTGGGAAAGCCAGTCGAAGTTGGTGCTGCTAAGATCGACATTGCCGAATTGACTGGTATTGTTCTGGTTGGTCTGTTCCTCGCCAATGGTAGTCATCGTATCAACGGGCTTGAAACCCATAGGCGATTGGTTGAAAGGTTCAGGCGACGTGCCGCAAGAAGAGCTAGGGCCAGTGTTCGAATGCGATGAAGCAGATGGGGAGCTTGAAGCACCGTTGACGCTGTAGTTTGCAGAGTCGACGCTCGCACGGGAAGGATTGGTGGCAGAGCTTGACATTGAAGGGCTGAAAACTCCCGAGAACTTGGCCAAGTCATCCTTGAATTGCTGTGCCGATTGCGCGTTGTTGTTCAAGTTGTTGGTAGGGCTTGGGTATGCTGCCTTCTGCTGGTCCGGGCTTGTAGGTGAAGATCCCTGGGTCTTGTTGGTAGGCGGGCCTGGAAGCATTCCAAACTTGGGAAACTCGAATTGGAAGTTAACATCGCCAAGATTGCTAACGGCAGCACTACCAAAGGGGACCTTTTCTCGAGGCAAAGCCTTGGCAGTTGACATGAGAGTAACCTTTTGTTTATACTGGTTAAGTTCAGCCGTCATGCGGTCAACTTGTGCTCGCAGCATGCCGTTTTCATGATTAGCAGCTTGCGAAGCCTTTTCCAACTCATCAACTTTGGTCTCAAGATCCTTCAGGTGCTTTTCCTTGCGTTCTCTGAAAGCACGCTGAGCAGCTCGGTTTTGAGCCTTACGCTTCTATTCATGGATTAGTAAGTGTAATAAACACTAATAGCTGAGACAGACATACCGAACTAGGCTCGGATGTAAGAGGCTTACGACCAGGTTTCTTGGGAACCTTGTCGGTGCTCTCGCGCCGCTTATGTTCTTGACCTGGGCTATCTTCATCGTCCTCATCTTCTGGGTAGCTACGCTTCTCGGGAGTCTCGGTCTCTGGGGAGTCAGACAGCGCTACAGAGGCAGCGTTGTTTGTGGAATCGGCGGCAGCATCAGGAAGGTCTCCGATCATGGTTGACTGATCCTCGCTGGCAAAAGAGAAGTCAAAGCCAGAGTCGCCGAAATCGTAGTCATAATTATCGAGGAAGGGACTCTCCTGGAAAGCTGAAGCCTGGGCTGGCTTTTGTTGGCCGGCGGAATTGCGGAAAGAAGTGGGCGAGATAGAGACAGCGTTGTTCGTAGAAGAAGCAGAAAGCTGCTGCTTATTGGAGTTGAGAGCAGCGAAGAGAAGGTTCTGCTGTTGCGGGGTCAAGAGGAAGTTGGGTGGCAAACTGCCTCCAGTGCTAGTAGAAGCCATCGCGAGTGATGTGACAGTCGTCGAAGGGTATCGCGAGGGGTGGGAAATTATTTGGAATCGGGAGAAGTAAGTGCAAGGACGCTGGGTTGGATATCAAAATCCAAGCTCTCTGCCAGTCCAGGCTCACGCAGGAGGGGGGCAAAGAGCCTGAGCGCGTGTAGCGGCGACGTCGGGGACCTGACCAGGACCTAGAGGAGCGGGGCTTAATAATGGGTTATGATTGTTGCATGTATCGGTCAAAGTCAAGTGCGGTGTATAGTATAAGAGACGAGGCAAAGAATTTTCGGATTGGATTCAGGAACAAGGAACTGAGGCTATCAAGATATCAACCAGGATGGAAAGTATGTAAGATGGATGATGAAATTGGCCGCTGGCTGGCTGGTGTCAGTCTGATCAGGCGGAGCCAAGGATGATTTGAGTGATGGATGGGAGGAAAGAGGAACCGCCAGGCGGCGTCAGGAAGCATGAGCACCTAAGTTAGTACCCATCACCCATGAGAGCGGGGGCAAGCTGGCAGCTGAGCGGGCGTTTGGACTTGGAACAACACTGTAAAACACTGTATTAACGCGTACCAAGGGTCCAATGCGGACCTTCCGTCCTGAAAATTTGCTGCCTGAGTCACAAATATTCCTTCTAGCTGCTTCTTCCATGGGCTCACTAGGCCCTGAACAGAAAATTAAGCTGAGTGGGACCTAGGGAGGCTGGTACAACTTGATCAACTCCCAACAGTGTGAATAGCATCGAAGTTGCATTTGTCAGCCGGGGCTACCGGTTCCTCGAGACCCTGGCACTAACATCAAACGTCTGGACTTACAGTATGTACAAGAAGTCCATATTATTATAGGACATGCCAGAACGAGATGAGCATGTCATTTCTCTGTCTTGTCTTTCTTTTCAGTTACCGTCTGACTCATAGAACTTGAATGAACAGATACCTACAGTACATCATGATGCCCCGGCTTATACCCGACTCTTTTCGGCACATAACTTCCATCAATTGACATCCACGCCCTTCGACGTTGTACTCGCTCGAATCTCCGAGTCTCTCTCTTACAATCAGTCCTTTTCTCTGTTCGGTTCCTGCCAGACCCTAACCCATATCAAGCTGTTGCGGAATGTCGTCCATCTGTTGTCATAGGTTGACTATTCAATCGCAATCAATCCACCACCTATACCGGCTCCAGTTCTGTTGTATTTTTCGAGAGTGCATCGTGACTTGAGCCCTTGGCTCCCAGCCAAAAGCCTCAATGACCTCAGATTTAACCAGTTCTATCAATAGCGCCCTGTTGTACTTTGTACAGCACTGTACCTCAATACAATGCTGCATTGTTGACTTATCCCCGACCATGCTTCTCCGCCCCCGGATTTAGACAAGATTCGGACTTTGCCACGCCGTGATTCCACCAACCCCGCTGACCAATCATTATCGCTTGTACTTCCCAATGGGTCAAGCCCACTGTCAAACTGCCCAGACATGGATCGATCTTGTTATGGATCGCAACGGTTCCTTAAAAAGTCTTTAAAACCGTCCGATAACCGTTAAAATAATCTGTTACAAACCAGTAAGCAAATGCAATTGAAAGCCAATCAGCCTCGGACTTATCTGTCCAACCGACAAAAGTAGACATGTTCGGCGCTCGGAGAGAACTTCCCTCCAACGTGGCGTAGTTTGCAAGTTGATCTGACATGCATGTTTTGGAATCATCCAAAAAGACCCTGTTCGCAGCTTGGCATCCCATGTGCTCGGGCTAATACTAAGCCGCCTAGATACTACTATGCCTTCGGGCTGGGCTGCCAAGCAACGCAACTTATCAATATTTTTCTTCAGGGTAGTCAGTTTCCAACAAACACAATGTCTTCTAATGCTATGGTATATACTATTGCTTTTCTGCATTGGTCTTGTATCATAAATCTTCAAGTCAGCTACCTTCCCATTCGGTAATTCTGCCACCTGGAATAGTGCTTGGCTGATCCGCCTTTAAGAATGCACTCCAAGACTGTAAGACATACGGATACCAGAGTCTTTATTGTTGAAAGTATGACAGAGACTGAGGAGACATGCACTTAGTCTTATTTTCTAAGAATAGCATCAAGTATTTACTATACTTTTATGTAGTTCTGTAGCCCTGCGAACTGAGCATTGGGGCATCCAGCCAATAAGTATGAAAAAGAAAACGCGAAACGCAGTACAAATAGCTATAATGAAATTGAAAATATTGCCTTTAACTGATTTGCTTCGTTTGAGTTCCTCTGTATTATTCCATGAGATAAATCTGAGAACCCATCACGGGCGTGTGCCGTCTTTGATAGTAAATTTATTCTCGTGCTCGGCATATGCATCGACCTTGTACCGTGAAAACTCGCGAGTCTTGACGTGATGGGCAAAGAGAATGTCGAGCTCTTCAAAGGTCTTGTTCTTGGTTTCAGGAAGCCTGAAAAATGTCCAAATGAAAAAGAAGAAGGAGCAGCCTCCCCAAAAGAATGCAGTCTTTCCTTTCCAATTTCCGGCAGTTGGGTTTAGCATATAAGGGTTGACTACATTGCAAATGATTTGGGCAATGTAGTAAGCAATTCGACTAACACATACCGTCTTGGATCGCAAGCGAGTAGCACTCACTTCACTTATAATCGCATAACAGATTGGCCCAACGGTCATGTAGTATACGCCTAGCCAAATGAGCATCATGCTGGCCTGGGCATAATTACTACTTTTTGAGTCCCCTGCACCGATGCTGATGAAACCAACAGTCATCAACACCGCAGTGAGCAACCCAAGCCCCCATAGGTATAGCGTACGCCTACCAAAGGGGGCCAGCAACCACCAAGATACGACTGTGCCCACAGAAGCAATACCCAGACCACCGACAGACATTCTGAAAGATATTGACTCTGGGAGTCCAGCTTGTACAAAGAAGTATGTGGGTGTTCCAGCCATGGCTGATCCACAAAAAGGTTGAGCGGCAAAGGCCATGCATGCGATCTCGGTTCTGCGTCTGTCGATTCCACGGAAGCAGTCCATATATGAAGTGCCTTGATCGATCGACTTCTCGATCTCATCGGTATGGATCATCATAGCGACTGCTTGTTTGGCATGCCCTGGCTCAGTAGAAGAACTCAGTCGTCCGATTGATCTTTCGGCTTCCTGATAGGCACCGATACGGACATAGTACCATGGCGACTCGGGTGCGAAGTAAAGAACTATGAACAAGGGAATAGGCCAAGCCCACTGGATTGCAAAAGGTACACGATATGACCATTGTCCAGTCTTGTTCGAGAAGCCGGCTTGTACACCAGCCGAGATCAGCTGACCGATAGCCCAGCAGAGGTTGACATAAACTGTCAGATACCCTCTTAATGCCATAGGGCAAACTTCGGAAGCATACGCAGGGGCCATCGTAGCGAATACTCCCCATGGAATGCCACAGAGGAACTGCCCAACGAGAAGGACAGGGAGATTGGGCGAGAAGAAGGAAATGAAGATGCAACCACAAATAGCTATTAAGGAGGCGAGGAGTACTTTACGATACCCAAGCTTGTGCGTAAAGTAGCCATTAGCAAAGGCGCCGATGATAGTTCCAACGCTGACAGCGTTGCTCAGAGCGTTCTGCCAAGAAGCCGTGATCTGCCAGGTATCAGTTGAAGGTTGATAGCTCCCGTAATGCTGTCGGAAGGCAGGTTGGGCAAAAAATGATGTTATTAGGACAATATCGTAGCCTTCCATAATGATTGAGGTTGAAAGCAGAACCGACCACAAGACAGCCTTGGGATACTTTCGAATAGCTTGGGCTAATGTGAGACTGTGCTCCTCCTCTGCAGCCAGCTTTGCAAATGATGTATCTTTGGCAGTACAGGAAGCTGGGGCGTGGTCATCTTCACTAATGGCGACCTTGTCGTCCGAAAGAGCAGCCATGGCGAAGATGGTCGAATAATGCAAGAAGGCTTGATACTTCAAGAGCACTGAGATGCTGTATTACCTTAATGATCTGACAAAGACAACAGCGCCCCTGGCTATATATACCCATGTTGGCTGTCAGGTCATCCCTGTTGTCTTGATGTGCTATGAACCTTTGTCCCATGGTACTGTACATATCCAAGGACCCGGGGTTTGTGGAGAAGATTCTGGGGAAAGAAAGCTAAGGCATTCCAAAGCTCATTATCCTTGTCGCTTGTTCTGGGAATCTGGGGTATGCGTGTGGAGATGGATGCATGAAGCAGTTTGATCCCCACCGGAGCAAGTTGTTCTATATTCCCTCCGGTGGGGGATGAGCTCATAATTCACCCACCAAAGACATGACAAACTTCGATGTTATTCTTTGTTTTCTTTGTGATGTTAAAGGGGATGCAATGTAAACAGTATACAGTCGGTAGTGGAATGTTATTATGTGCAGTGAAGGTGATTTCTGGTAGATGAATCAAGACTTGACTCAGAAGTTCATTTCTCTGGAAGGTTTGGGTACATTGGTTGTCAAAAACCTGGATGGGAAGGAACAATCGATGTTGCGCTTTGATCGTTCGGTGCCTGCCTAGCAAAAGTGCCGACTCAAGATGGAAAGAGCGACGACCCCGCAGATGACCAAACTTCAGCCCATCGATTTGGAACATTCAGGGACTCCGCAGTGTAAACATCATACAGCCACTCACTTGATAATTGCTACTGGAGGTGTGCAAGTTTACAGCACTTACCGTTGTGATGCCTACCTCTCAGGACGAGCATGCACAGTTCCCATGCCAGTTTTGCCCCAGGACATTTGGACGACAGGAGCACTTGACACGGCATATCAGAGCCCATACACGCGAGAAGCCATATAGCTGCAGGCAATGCAACAAGTCTTTCTCGCGGCAAGATGTGTTGCAGAGACATCAGGCAACACACAGTTCAACTGCAATCATTCGCAATATCGTATCAGCAAGAGCATGCAAAGAATGTGCCGCGGGTCGCATTCGCTGCTCAAGAGAACTCCCGTGTGGAAGATGCAAAGAAAAGAATTTGGAATGCATCTATCCAAATTTCAGGAGGCGAAAGACTCGTTCAATGACTCAACAAGGCATCACAAACTTGCAATCTCCCGCAGCATCCTCTTCAGAAGGTCCGAATGGAGATAACGAAGCACATGATGAAATTGGAGCCTTGGTAGCAACAACAGAAGAGACCTCTGCGGTTATGGAGAACAATGCAATCGATAGTGGTGGCGCTATCGGCTGGATTGCCGATGAGCATCAGTCCATTGCGATGGCATCGAGTGAGGGTCTAATGACTGCTGTTTCGCTGCCCGGATCCATGTTTCAGATTAACGACGTGGGTAGCCTCGCCATCGACAGAACTACGGTGGAACCAGCTTTGGGATCGTCCAACATCAACTGGTTAAGTGACAGCCAATATCTTTCGATGTGGGAGAGCCAGTTATCAATCATACCCGATGGCCTTGGATCTATGCCATTTACGTTCCCTTCCGGAATTACTAGGTCTAATTCCTATGCACCTGGGCCTTCAACCGCTTGCGGTGACATGAGTGAGACTAATATAGCGAAGGTAGCTCCCATACCGGACCATACACCTAGCTCAGTTACCACCACAAGCCCCTTTCACAGTCGTGCAGGCAGCATTCGCAGCTCGAACACCTCAAAATCAACCGATGGTGCACTGTATATTGAAGGAACTATGGCAAGAGCACCATTTCGTGGGAAATTGCTGGGTCGACACATGGAACAACGCCATGGCTCTACCATGACAGAAGCCGGACCTATTAATGGTGCCCAGGATTTGATTGATGAAAATAGGCAAATAATCCCTGCTTCCGTTCACGTATCAGAAGATCTTTACTCTACATTGGTTTTGTCTGCTAGCGAGCATATCGAGAATCATGGCCTCGACTCAACAGCTACCTTGATCCCCCCACTAGGGCACATCAGATGCTTTGTGCGACTCTACTACGAGAACTTCCATGACACATATCCCTTTCTGAGAAAGAGCGCCTCAATATGGCAAGACACAGGAAACTGGCTTCTGCTTCTAGCCGTATCAGCTATTGGGGCGAAATACTTGGGAGGTACGTGGTCAACCTCGATGTCCAGGTTATTGGAAACAATCTTGGAGCGTAAACTCGACGTGATGTCTAGGGGAAGTAATCAGAACAGTCGCGACACCTGGATACCAGGTGCTCTCAAGTCACAACCGCAACTCGACTTGACAACACTTCAAGCCATGATTCTAAGCTTGATCCATCGGATACATAGTGGTCAGAAGAATTTGATAGAACGTGCGCTGAGCCAAAGATCGATTCTTGTTGAGGAGGGCAGAAGGATGAGGCTCTTGTCCCGGACCCCACCCCGGATCGATATTGGCACCACCAATGACACCTCAGTTATCGCAGCATGGTTGAAAGCTCAATCTGAGTTACGAACAGGATTGATGCTGTGGGTGAGTGATTATCTGTGCCAGCCATTTTCCATTTTCTAACGTGCAGAGATCCTTGACTCTATCATCGCGTACGAGTTTGACTGTCAATATCTTTTACAGCTCCATGAGGTCCAGACGGTACTCCCATGTCCAGATGAGATATGGGACCAGCCGACTTTGGAGGGAATGTTTGATTATAGCAGTCGCCAAGGTTAGTCCCCAGGGTTATCAAATATTCGTTAATTCTTCGTACTGACTTTACAATGTTGGAATAGCAACAGTACTTGAGGCGCTTCAACTCCTTTACATGAAAAAGCAACAACTAAGCAACTTGACCGAATTCGGAAACGTTGTGATGATTTATGCCGTCTGCCAGAGGACTAAAGAAGCTACCTACCAATACCAGACTCCTTTATCGAGATGGACTCCAGTTGCCAATGTCGAATCTTGTCCAGAATCGGTTACTGTGGCTGAATGCTGGCCACCCAGCGTTGACATAATAACACGATGGAGAAACAGTGCCTGTGATTGCCTTGATATTCTACACTGGAAAGCAAATGGGAAGGCTGCCAACGCTGGCGGTTCAGAGCACCCGACTATCCTTCTTCTTCACCTTTCCCGGTTATACCTCTTAGCGCCTTGCAAGCATCTGCAGACTGTTGCTACATCGGCGGCATTGCTTAAGGATATTAATGAAACACGGGACACTGTGGAGTACTCGGAAGCATGCAAGCAACTTCATCTTTGGGCGAATGTTGACCAGTATAAGGCTAGGCTATCTATTGTCCATGCTGGAGCCTTGATGTGGCATATTCGGCGATACAGTAGGAACGGCTTCATGGAGCCTCATGCGATTTACCTCGCCACGCTATTGATCTGGGCTTACAGCGTTTTCGCTACACCATCGACAGATTCGGGGTTTGTACAGAATACCGACGGACCAAATTCAAGACAACATCCCACGAACCAGGCTCTACGTAGCTCTGATGACGCAGGGACCGCAACAGAGTATGAAGATGAAGAAGAGCCAGAACCGAAATTCATTCATTTAGATCGTCCTTGCGACGACGAGATTGTTCAGACTTTTATCCGCGTTGGACATAAGATGCAGGGTTGCATGCAGCGAGTTGGCAATATTTGCAGCTCTGGTGCCTCGTCAAAGATTCTAAAGGAAGGCGTGAGGCTTTTATCATACATGAAGACCGAACAGAATGCGTGGGGGATCGAAATATCTTTTTCTCAAAGCTTGACGAGCCTTTTAGACGCTACCAGCTCAAAATAAAGTGAGATAGCAGCAGAAAGCGGCGTGTTCTAATTGTCTATCAACACATCTATCTCATCCTTAACATATCTAGTTATCACAATTGGTCGCCAGAATCTTGAGTATAAGGAGAAATTTATCCACCCCTTACAAAGACCGGCATCATTGTCAAAGGACTGTCCACCGCAACAGTCTTGCCCGAATCATGAGACGATTCACCATCGAATGAAGACCACTTCTCACCCTGCGGAAGTTGGGGGAGATATACCTCGATGTTGGTCTGACCTGGCTTGAGAATGGGGCAGACAAGGTATTTGTCACCATACATGTACTGCGTCGAAATACTCCAGCATTTATCATCGCTTGGGAACTCGTAGAAAAGGGGTCTCATGATTGGTGTTCCCTTCTCATGGGCTTCTTTCATAAGTTTTCGGGTATATGGTCGAAGCTCTTCACGCATCTTGATGTATTTCACACAGATGTCGTAAACTTCGGGGCCGTAGGACCACACCTCATTGGGAGCACCACTGCAGCAAGTCGCCCCGCCCGTTGTTCCGTGTTGTGGTTGGCGAGGTTCACGGTCGCCATGCAGCCTCATCACAGGGCAGAACGTACCCCACTGAAACCATCGTACGAAGAGCTCTCGGAAGCTCTCATCATTAGGATCGCCTCCGTGGAAGCCTCCAATATCTGTCGTCCACCAGGGCAGCCCAGACAAACCCATGTTTAGGCCGGCGCATATCTGATTGTGGAAGCTACCCCATGACGACGCGATATCACCACTCCATACAAGGGCGCCATACTTCTGGCTACCTGCCCAAGCACAACGGAGAAGGTTGACAATGTTTTGCTGGCCTTCTGCCTCCTGACCCTCATAGAAAGCTCGGGCATATTCAACGGGGTAGATATTTCCAATGGATCCATTTGAGCCTTGGAAGTATCGATAATTCTCGAAGTCATATGCTGCGTACTCTGGCTCTGCCTCGTCTAGCCAGAATGTCTTGATACCTTTGGTATAGTAGTTTTTCTTGACGGTTTCCCATAGGTACTTTCTGGCGTCTGGATTGGTGGTATCGATATGAACAGTTTGCCCCTGGAAGTCAAGTCCGATGCGAACACCTCGATCGACACGGATCAAGTAACCATGTTCTAACATATACTCATAATTCTCCGAAGTTTTATCAACAGTTGGCCAAATAGAAATCATGAGCTCAATCCCAAGATCTTTGAGCTCCTTCATCATCGCATCTGTATCTAGTTAACACTGTTTCTGTGTATGTATGGAGGAGACTTACCAGGATCAGGCCAGTACTTTAAGTCAAACTTCCATTCACCCTGCTTAGGCCAGTGGAAGAAATCGATCACGATCAGGTCAATCGGAATCTCCCGCCGCTTGTACTCCCTAGCAACCTCGAGGAGCTCCTCCTGCGTTTGATATCGCAGCTTACACTGCCAAAAGCCAAGCCCATACTCGGGCATAAGGGGCACTTTTCCGGTTGCGTCTGCATAGGCTTCCACAATCTGGGCGGGTGAATCTCCTGCAACGATCCAGTAGTCAAGAACTTGAGTCGAGAAGGCTTCAAATGACATGATATTCTTGCCAAAGACAGCTCTTCCAATGGCTGGATTATTCCACAAGAGTCCGTATCCAAGTGATGACACAGCAAATGGGACACTTGCTTGGGAATTGCGATGGGCTAGTTCAAGGTCCATGCCCTTCAAGTCAAGCCACGGCTGCTGATACTGGCCCATTCCGAATATCTTTTCATCGGGACTAACACTCTCAAGCCGCATGGTTAAGTGGTAGTTTTCAGTTCCAAGAATACCCTTGAACTCGCGAGCCTCGACCTCAAGAGCACTGCACTTTGGATCGATGAGATCTCGTCTGTTGCGGCAGTATTCTTCGAGCAAGACTTTGCCATTTACAGTCTCGATGATCAGCTTGCCAAGCCGGGAGATGCGGGCTTTGATGTTGCCGTTAGTGATTGTTGCAGAGTCTTCTGAGATTGAGATCTTGGGTGTGATCTCCTTGAGCTGTTGGAGAGCCCAGTCCTGTGATGGCATCTTTGAGGACTTGGTGGCTCTCACTCGAAATGCATTGGGACCCCATGGTTCAATCCAGAGCTCCTCGGCATCGTATCTGTAACGAAGCCGGGTTTTGTCGTCAAAAAACATGATGATAATAGCCCTTTTCAGAAGAAGGGTTACACTAATGTAGAAGTGACTGTGATGGTCTAGACCTGTCGTTCAAATGTTATGCTTCACTTGAGTTGACAATGCATATATAGTCTGGGATAAATACTTGGATCGATGAACCACAAACCCCCATCTTTGAGGCCGTCACTTCCCCGCCGGAGTAATGCAAGTCCTCCAGTCGGGTATCATTGATGATCCAATGACAGCATCTATAGGAACATGATGCATGCATCTCCAATTCCCCCACCGGAGTTTTGGGGGCGCTGCATCAAACCACATCATTACACTGCGAATATGTATAGTACGGCAGTACACGTATGGACCAAGCACTACTATAACTGGTCTTGCTACGCGGCTATGGACAATAACAGCCCGAACCTATGTTCGTGTGTGTTCCTTTGACGTTATTTTCTCCGTGTGGTTTATACTAACTAGCTTGAAGTTTCCTGGTTCCAAGCCTCAGTGAATATCAGTATAGATAGTTTAATGACATTCTCTCCTCATCTTAGGGTGACGTTCTCATGACAGTTTCTCTCAAAAGAAGGCATTGAGTTTGCTTTGAGGGCCGAGTTCTGGTTACTTGTGTCTTGTGACTTTGCATGATTGTTTCAACGTCCTGGGCGAGGTATACCGTGACACTTACAACCAGCCCAACATGATCTGCTATTCGATTTGGTTCACATTCGCAGCAAAAAGAGCAAAAGTAAATGACCTTGCGTAATCTGGGAATCGAACCCAGGGCTCCCCGATATTGCTCAAATGGCAACGGAGAATTTTACCACTAAACCAATTACGCTGGGTAAAGAGAGGTCAACACTCGAAGGGGATCGAGTGAATGCGTAATCTGGGAATCGAACCCAGGGCTCCCCGATGGCAACGGAGAATTTTACCACTAAACCAATTACGCTTTGTTGAAAGAAAGTTTGTAAAGGATATCCATGAATGCTGGAAGCAGCTCGTGATGCTAATCACATCTGCGATCATCTCATGTGGTCCTCTATATTTGCGGCTCATGCACTGGCATATCATAGCATGGTGTCATCTTGGTCGATCCATCACTACCTCTGCGATATATCTCGCTGTCTAAGGTCATCAGGGGTCGTATATCTATTGTATGGTCTTTCTGATCTCCAGATGACCTCGAGAAATGTAAGCCACTGTCCTTACTCTGACATCCTGCCAACCTCCTAAATGTGACGAGCTCGTTTGCTCGGTATTTCAGGCGGATGGGACGAGTTTTCATCGCTGCCAATATCTGCATTGGGTACCCTAACGTCCTGGTTGATGTTATTGTCCCTGCCTGCCATGTTTTCCTGATGGCCTGTATGGACCCGGACCCCCACAATGGCCTTCAGTTGATCGATCTGCTTCTGCTGGTTGAAATTTGCCTCTCGAAGCTGTTGGATCATGGTGGACTGTGTTCGTATGGTTTGTTCATGCTGTCGTAGCATATATCCATGTTGTTGAATCGTGGGAGTCCACATAGACACTTCCTCACCCAACTGTGAAAGAAAGGGGCGCAAAAGACTTCCAGTCTCGTCTGGTGACTTCTTGAACGCCAATTCAGTGTCAAGGCGCTCACCATAGCGCATGATTATAGCTTGCCAAAGGCCGCTGGCCTTGTTTCTAAGCGTAGTAAACCCGTAGATACCAACCAGGATGAACCACCTTTCGTAAGTGGCATTGATCCATTTCGGCTCTCCAGCTTTCTCGTCATACATCTGTAGGCTCAGTTGGTGCTTCGGCGGGCTGCGTATCGACTGGTCATTGTGTCTGAATTGGCCAGTTTTGAGTAGATGGAGTAACTTGGGGCGGACACGTGAAGGCATGCTCGCTTGGTGCTGGTTGAACAACGTGCAGAGACTTATCGCACTAGAGCGGTCCCAAACTTCATTGGATCTCAACTGTAGATCCTCGATCTTCAAGTCGGGAAGCTTCTTTTCTTCTCCATTTGAGTCTGCGGGTTGAATTGTTGAGGCCTATATATAGACATGGTTAGTTTCCATACGTTTCGTCCCAATCAATACTGACTTTGTGTTGCTGTCTCTGTTCAGGGATGCCTCTGGGTCGAGCTTGAAGCTCACCAGGAGTTTGCTCCGTGGTTTCGACTTTGGTCTGAGCGTCGTCGAAGCTAGTGTTCTGACAATCCGGTTCGTCTGATGGCGGAGACATTGACGGCATTCGCCTCCGTGTCACGTTCGAGTACCATACTGGTCAAACAATATGTTAGCTTCGCATGTATAGCTAATTCTTGCAAGGGTTCTTACGGATCGCCTTTTGGTATCCTTGATCTCTCTCATCCAGCAAGAGACGGCATGCAGGTGCAACCTTACAGCCGTGTTGAAGCCGATAGTGCTCTACAAGCGAAATGGTGTCAGAGAACCTTTGGGTCTATGGCGGTTAGTTTTCGATCATGTGCGCATGAACTGAAGGGTATTCTTACATTGATGCATAGATCTCGGGTGATGGGGTGTCGCCATCGGCAGTATAGTTCACTAGGAACAAGATAAATGCACCCATCCTAACTCCATTAGCTTTGCATAGTAGGTATGGTGATTGAAATCCGCAAACCTGGCTATAGTCGAGTGGTGGTAGTTTATCGTCAGGACGAGGTCCTACATAATACTCCTGGTAGGCCGGTCCGTGTTTTTGTGTGCGTGAGTGCATCATTGTCTTTTCAAGACTACCCATCAACGGGCCTGAAGATAAAGACGCACCTTAGGAGGCAGGTAGTTGCAATGTTCGATGATACACAGCCAGGTTGAGTAGGTGCAAGGAAATATAATTTGGAAGGAGGTTAGGCAGATTCTTTCTTGCTGCCTTGGAGTTCGGACTGGCAACCTCTTGGAAAAACTGCGCAGTCCCGCATAGTTTTGCAAGAGCTCGCAAACAGTGAGTCTAGGTACTTAACGACAATCAGTTAAACTCACCCTTACTAGGTAGGTTAGTAGTATACAATCAAAGGAAGGTGATGAAATTGTTTGTTGTATTGACTGGAGTATTCAATCATTGTCCGCCGGATATCAATCGCGCAGTGTCACCTCCTCGCATCTCTCATAGTGGTTGTTTAGCATGCCGCTATAAGAAATACATGTAGAGTTCTTTCTTGATTAAATGTTTGATCCTTCCCCTGCTGAATGGCGGAATACATCGATTGTACATTTGAATTGGTAGATTGAATAGGTAGCTAGTATACTGGTAGTTAAAGGTGCTATGCTACTGTCTTATATCTATAGCCCAATGCGTAGTTGTATTTACGACCACCGGCCGATATATAAAAACACCATCAGTAGACATGGAGGCCCTAGAGGTGAGTCACCTAGAGCGCCCGCCCCCTGAGCATCTTGGCATCGGCCATCTTGTTGCTGCTCAATCATCAGAGCAAGATCCTCGACGACATCATACCCACGACCAGGACCGATGTTCTGCCCCATGAGCAACGATGTGATCGTCAGCGAGTATTGAATCCACACGAGTTGATCGCCTGCAAGCGTTACGAACATCGAATGCTGTGGGTGAATACAGAGTAGCGCAAGGGCGTTTTCATATCGCAGGGGCTGAGGTATTCCGTATCCAGAAGACGCACTTGTGTTTGCCAACAGATAGGGTAAGAAAGAAGGTTTGTAAATGGCATGCATGAGTGCTGGAAGCAGTTTGTGATGCTAATCACATTTGCGATCATCTCGAATTCACCGCTCATGCACTGAAATACCATAACATGGTGTCATCTTGCCCATCCCCTAGACGATAGCTAGCGGAACAAGCCATTGCCCCTTGATAAGTAGTGATAGTTGAGATGTAGTATCAGATAGCGCAGCGCAATTCTTATGGAAGATAGCCTGAAATAATTCCAATAATAGGACCAGCCAGGTGGCTCGCACTTACTCTGTGCTGCACTGCCTAACAGCTGGTAGGGTCTGGAATCTCTATTTAACTGAAATAACAATCAATACCTAGGTAATCAATATCATCCGAACACTGCTGCCTGGACCGACCCTGATATGACCGAACCCGATTTTCTTTCTCCTTTCCTCTCCGCTCATTTTCGTTCTCCTCACCAACTCCCTATATCCAAACACCCGAGGGGCTGAAATGAGCTCACCAGCCAACGGGAATCAGAGGGACAAACCCTCTGGTAGTAAGACAACCCCATCTCATGAACGCGACGAGGCTACAACGGAGACACCTTCAAAGCGGGCACGAAGGAAAAGCCAAATATAAAGCACAACACGCCCGACTGACCGAAGCGGGAGTACCAAAGGAGCTGGCGGGGTACCTCTTGGATTGAACCTCTGCATGCATCAGTTCAGAGGACCTGGCATTACTCTATGGGCTCAATCAGATCTTACCTCAGAGGGACTCGCCTGGGTAGCGAGAGAAGCTCGCGGGCGCCTAGAAATCCCGGACGATGTCTCTGAGACCTTCTGGGAGCCGTTTCAAGAAGGCCCTAACAAAGAAAATGGAGCTTTTCCATTACGATGTTATTACAAGGGCTCGCACTCGACGACAATGGATTGATACTGGCTGAGAATGTGGCTCGTCAATGGATCGAAATGAGAGAAACCACGAGACGGCCTCATCCCGATCTCAAAGCAACCAACAATCAATACTCGAAGCTTGAGAGAGCACTAGCGGGCCAGGACATACCCGACGACCTAAAAGCGTAGGTCACCGGAGCTATTGACTTTGGCCCGGAACCAGATCTGACTCGAAATCTGGATCCAAGCGCCTATCGCCGGTATTTTGAGATGCACCCTAGTGATCTCCCGCATGGATATGAGATACCAAACGAAGAGGAAATCCTCAGCAGGAACCCCGTTCATGTTCCAGACCCAAGTCACGGTGAAGAATCAATTCAAGGAACGGATGTTGGTAGGCAGACAACACCAACTGATGGACCCTCAGCCGAGTCTGCAACCAGGGCAAGAGAAATCACTACATCAGAGTTTGCAAAGATCCGGTCCACCACGAGTCGAACCGCAGCTATAACAAAACCCCAGATGCGCTGGCTAGCCACCAATTCCGAGTTCATTGCTGAATGCAGTGAAACAAAGCTCAAGATCCTCGCCGAAATGCGAGCGTTGAATCTTGTAATGCTTGGGAAGGATCCTTCTGAGCCGCCATCTAACAAAGGGATCTACAATGAGCTTGACCGAATCCTGAAGAGTCGAGATGACTGGGCCACGGTGAGCAACACAGCTGTTCAACTCAGGAGAATGATCGGAATGTATCATCGGAACCGTAACGGGGGCGAGACCACTAGCAGGGGCCGTCAACCGTCGCGCCAGGAACCGCCACTACATGACGACGAGAATTACTTCAATCTCAAAACATTTGAAAAGGCATTCCACACCACAAGCCGCGACCGCTCTCGCGCAGTAAATGTAGGCGGAGGTGTGTACGATGGACGAACCGGTTTTTCTACTCGAGGTCCCGAGAAGCATGGGCCCCAGCCTAGTGATCAACCCTTCGGCTCTGACCTTGATATTGATGATGATTCAGACATGGAGAACACCGGCCCTGAGCTTGTGGACCTTGAAGGCGTTGGCTTGAAGAAACTGAGGCTGTGAGACTTAGGAGAGACCACTGTCATCGCAGCTTACAACGGATTCCCCCTTAAAGATCAAGTGGGACGAAACGTGAGAGTGGTCACAGATGGCACTTGGTTTGTGAAAGCCTGGCGGATGCAGTCTGACGGAAAGAGAGTCACTAACGGATCCATGCGGGCGGTCCGGGTGATGACCCGGTGCTGCAGAATGGCTGTACCTCAGGATGGAGCTCTCCACGAAAGATTGCAGACCGACCCACCAGCACAAGGGGAACCGATGTCAGGACTCCAGGTTGGCACCTTGCCACTGAACGGCCAGCTGGTATTCGCCCGAAGAATGAAAGATAAGCAGACAGGGAAAGCAGAAAAGCCCAGAGGCCCCTACAGTGACGATTTCAAGCTCCTAGACTTCAAGTGCGAGCCTAGCCAAAAGGTCGTGGGGATAAGTACCATCCTGGCCGAGGCCTGTTTAATGCCTGGGAGCCTAGGCAAGATCAAAGAATACCTCTGCAAGGGAACCCAAAATATCGGAGAGTTAGATGTCGTCCGCTCGGCAATCACCCAGAATAAACTTGCGCTAGCTCAGCTGGCACCGACCCCTTTACAACATGTTGAGGTGGATAGCGATAAGGGAAGGCCGGATATATCACACTTCTATTCAGTGGATGGAGTCGATACGCACTTTTCTCTTCGGCTCCTACCCTTGGGTGCCTTCACTGTACCTGAGGAACTGACTGAGAATGACAGCGTTTCTTGCCAACAACCCTCTGGATCCAATGTCGCTGAACTTAGCTATTCAAGCTGCAGGCGTTTGTCTAAACATCACAGCTACTCCCGACCTTGCAGCCGAATTCTTCGCATATGGGTATTACAAAACGACCGACCGCGCGTTGACACACCCGGTGCCAATGGTACCAATGGAGGTTTTCGTACTAACCTTCCCGCATTTCCTTCGGTATACCGAAATTATGAAGAACACAAGATACATGCACCCATTCCGTTTTGCAAAGCTAAATTACGACCGGGATTTGAAGGCTAGCAAGAGCTACACAGTTAATCAAAGCTTTCTTGACGTTACGCAGATGAAACGGTTGTTTAGGGCTATGAGGGGATCCGCCTTGGGACTACCACCGGACCTAACTATTACTATGCTGCCTGCATCCATGCCCGGTACCACTATGCAGTGGCTAAAGGGGGTAACCATGGGCGAACAGCCCTCCCAGAACCTATTTGCATTGTGCCTGATTGACGACATCCGGACAATTGGGCTACCTTCGTATCACTATCGAAACTCTGACACCCAACTGCTTGGCGTGCCTGACTATATAGCCGCTCACACCAACCCAAAGGGACCCAGGCTCTACGTCCCTGACCACTCGATTCCCGAGTTTTGGAATCCCTGGGCCAAGGTTTCTCTCGTATCAATCTCTGGCGATGCTGAGAGCGTGGGCCCAGTGTTTAAGCCCGTCATAGGCAAGCAGGCCGGGTTGATGCTCCCCACAGGGGGTCTCTTGGGAGAATCCGACCCAGATTGGGTAAGACATATACTCCCACACCCAGTTGGCGATTCAATGGGCACCCGGACGCAGGAGGCAATTACTCAAAGAAACAAACGTCGCCTAGATTTAGCAAAAGCTCAGGGTGTTAAGATGTCTGAACTTACTTGGTGTCACGATTAGCTTATCTTGAACTGGGAGGGTTGTCAGGCCGCCTTGATTGAGGCGGTCTCGAATGGAGCCATGCCTATGGTTCGGGACATGCCTACTCTGGATGCTCTCGAAGGGGACCCAGACGTCTCTAGAGACGCTGGAGAAGACATCTACATGTACGCTAACTTTGACCACAACCCGGCAGACACGGACATAATTCCCTAAGAAGACGCACAGAGATTTCTTAGCTTGCTGGACTGTACAGCAATACTTGTTACTAACTGGATTCCCATTCGCCGGGCGCTCAGCGTTGAGGGACCACTGAAGAAGGACGTGACGGTGCTTGTGCACCAGGAAGAAACGCACGTTCAATCCCATTCAGTTGGAGTTGGCTGCATGGTCTTCCATTATTCAACTTGACTCGTTTCGTTGGTGAACACAGCGCCGTGTTTTCTCATTGAGTTGAGGAACTGGGTTCCCGCGTATTACCAGCTACAGGATTCCATTCCATTTAGTTGGAGTGCCCTGAGGATAGTTGCTAGTTTTGTTCTTGTTTTGCGCTTGAGACAGATAAGCTTTATTGAACATGGAGCCTGAGGCGTGGATTTGGTCCAGGGCGGACCATTTGATGAATGGGACATGTTGAAAGGGAAGTAGGGGAGGCTCTGAGGTGCTGGTTGTCCTTTGGGGTCTGTAAACCTAGACTAGAAGGGAACTGTCCCTGCTATAGATGAAAAGATCAAGCTACCCTTCTCAACAACCTTTGACCCTAACGTTCCTCTATAGATAATCGTCATAGGCCCCAGAAAGGTGGTATTAATACTCTTAGGATCATCCGGAACCAGGTGGCTGGGCGTGAGGTCCTGTCATCCTTGGCTCAACGTCAGGCAATGGTTTCCTATCTTTGAGGCTGAGCTTGAGGACTATGAAAATCTCAGTGTCTCTCAACACTTCAACGCAGCAGGGTGGCCAAGCCTCGAGTATTCACCAAAGACGTTGACCCTTATGTTCTGGCTTCCCACAGAACATTTGATATCACCTGGCGGGCAAATCTCTCAATAAATCTCCGGATAATGATGTCTTACTCTAGTGCATCACGGTATCACGACGTGAAATGATCAATGAACTTTGATTTCATGTGTTTGGTATTTGACACTGGGAGTGCGGCTCGTAGTCTATACTATTGTAGCGTAAACCCAGCTATTTAATAGTAAAATGCTCTCGTTATCCGAGATGTGACGCATAGAAGCTTCCTGACCAGTATACATTAATTGACCCCTAAACGCGGTACCCTCAGTATGTGATACCCCTGGAGAAGCAGTTGGTCCCAAGAAGAAATGAGCTGAACCCATGCATAGTCAGAGTTCTCCTAGTACCGGCCCGTGATGGTACTCATTGACGGCCATCTCCAAGAACGGATGGGCTGAACCCATGCGTAGTCAGAGTTGTGTTATCGTCCAAGGAGTTGGCACCGGTGTTGATCTCTTCAAGTCGTGCTTCATGAACCCATCCGAAATTGATATCAGGGAACAGCTGCTGAAGTCGTCGAAGAAGTCTCACTGCCGCTCGACATTGGAGACGCTGGAACCTGAAAAACCTTGCAACCTGGGACTGTGCCGACATGTTGTCTCTGCTGGCAGCATCCAGCTCGTGAAAGGTGGACAACGGTTTCAGGCTCCCAATAGGCTTGATCAAAGCTTTGACTGTATCCATATCCACAGGGGGGACGAATATGGTAACAAAAGCCGGATGATCGCATGTTACGCAAGAGAGTGCGATATAGTCCCAAGCTGGACTGGGAACTGACCCCGACAGGTGGGTGTAAGAAGAATTATCCTCTAAGGCTTAGGCTACAGAAATAAAGTAGCCTAAATGCTGGTCTAAGCTAGCCTAAGGTGATCAGATTATTTCGTCTATTATGCTCTCGGCGGCCAATTCTTGTGACACCCTGACGCCCGAATTGCTGCAGGATGGCTTACACAGTCGGAGCATAGTCGCGGTTGACCATTTCTTTCGCTACAGTGTATTACAAGTCATGATTGAGAAAAAAAAGGCGAATCCTAACAATGCTGAGGGGTGCCATCGCATATTGTAGACGGTTCCAAGGAGTGGGTTGAATTCAACGTTTTCTTTTAGGCGTGCTGTAGCATAGCATAAGTTCGATGAGATAGCAACTGTAGTAACAAATTTAATTCTATATATATTATGTGCAATGTGAACCTCCGTTATTGTAGCAATACTGCAAATTTGACTTCTGTTCCGCGGAGACCTGGGTAATGGTGATGGTTATTAGATTGGCGACACTCCTTCTGATAGTTTATGGCAATGCACTTGATTCTATGTTTGTTAAAGTCTAATAACGTTAGTAAGCTAGAAAGAGGGTATATTTGGTTATTGAACTTACAGGATGTAATTGCTGCGATGAAGATATCCGTGCAACAAGAGAGGTCTGGACTTAATGGATTTACAGATTGATGGTGCTTTGGACAATGTAGTAAGAGGAGAACTGCCAATCGATTTCGATTTGCCTTGAACTGGGGTATGAGAGGGTAGATCCAACTATAGCCAGGAGGGCACCACTGTGGAACTTGGAGAAAGCGCTGGATTACTTTAGGGTCTTTGGCTTCTCGAAGGCATTGCATGAGAGTTATCATCTGAGGAAACTTAGAAGCGAAAATGACACAAGCTGAATGGGAGAAGTCCATGACGGATGACCGTTCATGGGTGCTTTAGGTGGTGGCTCGACGTTTTCAAATGATGGTTCCAAGTCATCAATCAGCTGGGACTCGGCATCTGTATTGTAGCTCGTATCAAAACACAGAAGACAAAGGTGTTTACCTTTCTCGTCATCTCGACCAATATCCATATCCTCGAACGATCTGTACGCCCACAGAGGGGACAGGCTGAACTGGTGTTCGGTGTGGGAAGCTGGCAGCACGTTTCTGGGACATCAAAGTTGGTGTTTGCCCGTGGGCGCAATTGCCGGACTCTGAGAGCAGGTACTTTCAAGTCATCCTCAAAGTCATCTTGGGAGTTGTCCTCGAGTCGTCTTCATAGTCAGGATCATCAAACCTGCCCTTGAGAGACTTTCTAACGTTCGCAGCGGGCACGGGCTGAACCGGTGACCGGTGTGGGAAGCTGGTAGGGGGGTCGCGGGGACCGAAGTTAGTGTTTGCCCGTAAGCGCAATTGCCTGGCACTAGGAACGGGCAATTCCAAGTTATCGAGTGTTCCAAAGTTATCCGTGAGGTCGTCCTCAACGTCGTCTAAAGAGTTTAGCCCCTATCAAAAGCGCAAAAGGAAACCCATGCTTACCGTTATAGTCAGAATCATCAAACCTGCCCTTAGGAGACTTCTTAATGTTCACAGCGGGCACAGGCTGAACCGGTGGCCGGTGCGGGAAGTTGGTAGAGCGGTCCCGGAGATTGTGGTTGGTGACTGTCTGTGAGTCGGGTTCTCTGGCACCCAGAGCAGAGGCAGGCTGAACCTGCGTCCGGTCGGGGCCTTGAGAAGTGCGAATACCGATACTCGCACCTAAATTGCTTGTCCCTGGATGTGCAGGGTCGGCTTCCTCGCTCGATTCCCTGTGTGGATCAAGATCTGTAAAATCTTAGTCTCTGAACTTTGGAGCTGAGGAGTGAAAGGTACCTTGATAAAAGCCGTTCGTGGCAGTTTTTGAGCGGCACGATCTTCGAGGTTGACGGCGAAAAGGAGGATGATCTTTGGAGGATGACACAACGGGTTCATGCATCACGGTGGTGACGTTCAGATAGACGCAGAGATGAGGATGGGCAAAGGTACCTGAGCGGAACCGGAGATGGGCGTCAACAGCTTGAGAGAAGTGATGTAAAAGAGTTGTAGAGGAGAAAGCTTTGCGAGGGACAAGAGACAAATTTATGCTCGTCTGTATATGCAAGTAGGTAAGTAGCCATTTCGGGAAAGAGGGTAGTTAACAGGCACTTCAAGTCGCTTGGGTTGAACGTCACTGGGGCAGGTAGTAGGTATGCGGGCAAGTAGAGCACGGAAGGTTGGGTAGGCGAGGAAACAAATCGCCAAGGCAGCAGTGAGATCTCAGCAGATCACATCATATCTACCACTCGAATGTGTTTACTGCTAAGGTAGGGGTGCCTGGCCGCCTACCTACCTTTCTCAGGAGATCTAACGTGTAGGCATTCAGTATGGAGCTCCTCTGCACACCTGCTCAGAGACGAACATGTAGGCAATGATCTGAGCGGTGCGATGAGTGATGTGATCGAGGCGCGCCAAGCTATGAACAATCAATACTATGGAAGAGGAGGATGCCAGGGTTCGGTTTTGCCGCTTGTTGCCTACCTATGTACAACGAATATTATGAATGCTTGTCTGTTAAATTGAAATGCAATTACTATCTGTCTTGTACCAGTGAGAGAACTCGGATGACGAATACCCCTTTTGACCATTTGAATTTAGGCGAACTCAGGAACACGGGGACAGGAGCCATCCTGGGTACATTTGGAGTTTGATAATGTGCTGAATTGATGTCTGTATTGCAAACGATATATGAGGGCTAGCTTGGGGCACGATATGCGATGTGTTTGAACTGAGTATCGAAATACATCACTGCCGAGCCTTTGGAGAAGGAGTGGCATGAGTCTGCAAGTGATGCGAGAGGGTACTTGGGATGTATTCAGCAACATAGAAAAGATATTGTTCAAGCATATGTGGCAGCAAATACCCTTCATCATTCTTCAGCTTGTAAGATCACAAAGGCCACACTGGATACAGAGTGGGAAGCAATCGTCGTGCCCTTACCACAACCTCCTTCAAAAGGGGGCTTCAGCACTCTTCTACGCCGGGCTTTTTAGAACTACTCATATGTCAAGGGCATATTCACCTCATTCACGCACATGCACGAGATGAATGTTGTCCTCCTTTGATGCAAGCATGACCAAATACAATAGCGACGTTCTGATAGCACAAACAACGTCAGAGATGTGAGAATGTCCCAGCGAGCCCTGCCCCGGTCAAGAAGCATGGGACCATCCCTTTTCTATGTTCTGACCAGGCGTACAAGCACAGAGTACTGGACACTGCTGCTCCAAAACTCAGAACTAGAATCTTACTTTGACCATTACGTGGAGCGCGACCAATTCAAATATACAGGATGGCAAAGGGGAGCAGAAGAGAAACAGGAAAGCCACTCTGACTCAAGGGGACAATCGGCAGATAGAAACTAAAACGCTGCTGTCGACGTCAGGCGGGAGGCGTGTGTCAAGATTCGAAAATCAGGCATGGAACTTATTAGCATAATTCCATTCTTTTGCGTGCAATTCATCAATGTAGAAAACCAGTAGCAAAGCTGAGGAAGAGCTTGAGACACCAGACTTGAAAGCGATCGAGTTCCCTTCCGCAGGGAATCTTAAGCGAGTAGAGCTAGATGAATGGTAAAAGGAGAAGATCCGGTTTAGTGCAAAACCCGCCTAATACCCAGACTGACTGACTTCATCTTCTGGTGCTGCAAACCCCTTCTTAGAACTAGCACAACTGCTCTATCTTCACCAGTCGTCGACATTGGTAGGGGAGCTTACGATCATCATCGATCAACAGGTTATCAGGACTACTAAGCCACACATACGGGGTCGCGCCGGGCAGAACGGCGCAAAAGTCTCATCACGCACTGAACATCAACACCGATTCGTTTCAGCAGCCTCAATTGAGTCGTAAATACGACGCCCGAGATACTGTAGGAGCGTAGCGCCTTTTCTATTCGGTCCACCAATTTAAATAAGAATGATCGAATGTGTGGGAATTGATCGATGGTGGAGGCGGTTCTTTATTAAGTGATCAATCGCGTCGTCAATGATGATCCCAGGCAGGTTGCCTTGTTTAATGATCTCTTATAGCGATAGACTGATCCGGTTTAACATATATATATGTAACTTGCGTGATGGTGATGCCTCGGATTTCAACGACACTAGACTTGTCTACAGCATGGCCTACTTCAACTGTAAGCCGGTAAGACAGCAGTATCCGTTTTCCTTGTGCCTGAGAGCTGCAATAGTTTAAATATTTCCGCCTCTCTAAGCTTTTTGTCCAGCGGCGTGTCGGTATTTATTGCACACGTATCCGTTCTTCAGGGTGGAGTTGAATAGCCGACCAGGGGAGAACCATAACAACCAACTTCTACGAGGGCGTATGTAAACTTCACAGGTGTATTATTGGCCTCTTTTGATGTTTGACTGATTGTATTAGGTGTAGGTGCGTACAGCCTATGTAGTCCCAACGCTATATCCCGTTCTCAAACGCCTTGTTCCACGAACATTATATTCATCGATGAAATTAGTTCTTGGCGGCCTCTTTGTGGACGTCAGCCTTCGCGCTGTGTCCCGACTCGTCGATCTTATCTCCCATAGCATCTTTGGCCGCTGTGGCGCTGGATGAAGATGTTAGTATGTTGTTGTTTGGATTAGAGATGGGGAGACATACCGGGTGGAGAGAGAGGCGTTGCTGTCCTTGGCGACCTCCTTGTTGGTCTCCTTGGAAGCACCGGCGGTAGCCTGCTGAATGGTCTCAGCGACGTAGTTGGCACCTTGCTTGATGGACTCCATTGTGATAGTGGGTGGTTTGTTGGAAAGTGGTTGTGGTTGTTGTTGTGGTTGATGATTGAGTTGCTGTGTTGATGATGAGGAGAGAGGAAGGGTTTAGGTGGGAGAACTCGGGGTTTAAGTAGTAATTTAGCATTCAACATATCGATTGCAATTCGGCATTTTTATCCATAAGCAACCGAAAGGCAATTCCTTGTTTACTTCCGTTGACGTCAAAACCTCTCGATCGGCGGATTCTCGCGGACAACAATCCCGTCTAAGAGGATCACTTGACCACGATCGCGATCAGGGAAAAGACCTAGAACGGGCCATGACATGCCGCCAGATGCAGCTTAACGTGTTAGGATTGGCTCTATCGAAAGGGGCATTGACATGGCGTTGAAGATTGGCTTCTGGGCTTCTCACAAGATGAGCTTGATGAGAGTCATGTCGTCATTGCGCATCTGAGATGTAAGCTTCACTAGCCAATCAAAAGCTTGTCCCTGAATCGTGGATCCACGATAGTCCCCGCCTGCAATGATCCTCAGTCTTCCCGAGCCTCGGACAAGCTATCAGCCAATTACAGCTCTGCAATCTTCAAAGTAACTCTGGCACGAGGATCCCCCTCCCCAGACGCAAACAATTGTGGGTTTTAGAGGCGTCGACAACTCCTTGGCTCAAGCTCCCAATTTGGACTTTTCCATAATAGCTATGACGTAGCTGATAAGTACAGTATTGTCTAGACTGTTCTAACATGACAACTGACATCATTTGCGATCGCGATCTTCAAGCTCAGAGCATATGTACCCCTCTTGTGAAAGGTGCAATTGGATAGGGCGACTGCGTTGGCTTGGTGACAAAATCTATCAAGGTGTACATGCTTGATCGTCCTACATCGGACGCGCAATCAATCGAATAATTGGAGCACGTGAGAAGGTCGGGAATGTCACGGATTAAGGGTCCCTACCGTCCCCTCCATGTTGAAGATCCTAAGGGTATCAACACCACCTTTCTGGGGCATTAAGATGCTTGAAGCAAGGGTTCCCTCGGTACACGTTGCGACCCTAATCCAGGGCTGTCCATGACGATTATCTGCAGTCAGAATGCTTGTAAGCTCAGGGGGCCTGAAACCTTGGGAGCCTAAGTAGAGTACAGAAGCTCTTTGTACATATCAACAGTATTCGACCGAAACTGTTGGGATAATTAGTTCCAAAGGCATGTCCGCTATACCTAGTTCAACAGAGACTATTCCTGCATTAAGACCAATAGACGTTGATTGCTATTTTAACGATGCCGGCCGGGGGCTACGATGGTATCGAGGAGAGAGACAACGCATCGATCGATCGTGCTGTTCTCAGCTCCCAGCCTCTTTCCCCTCTTTACAAGCTTCCCACATGCAATCTAATGCGGAAAATGAAGCTTGGTAGTTCCGGTGCCAGCCGGGATGGGGTAAAACAACACATAACCGACCTATGCTTGAGATGGAGTGGAATTGAATCTGTGGGATTATGAAAGCTGTCCAGACAAAGCAACCTTCCCGGCTACAATCAAAGTAATTGGAGGGAGAAGCAACTCTTTCAGAACGAGGATATGACCAAGATACTCGAAACCTTAGAAAAACTAAAGACAATTACTTGGAGCACACAGAAACTTAAATTGTCGCCAAAAAGAGAGGTGTTCATCATGACTATTGTACCTGATTCAAATTCCAGGCTATAGGTTAGGTGTCATGACAAGAAAAGGCAAAGGGGAAGCATCACGTGAGCATCTTGGCCCGTGCCCAACCATTGGACCCCGCCAGTACGGAACAGTCAGGAGAACAAGGGAGATCCAAGTCAAAGACAGGAGATATCGAATAAAGTGACCTTCAACGCATTAAGCAACCAATTCGTTATCGAGATTAAAACTCTGGGACATAGTTTGGAACACATCGACTTAGAACGATACTTCTTAGCTCGCCGCCATGGATCTGGCTTACGATCATATCACTGAGGATGGCTACGCTAAGAAGACGGAAGAGCCAAAGACTACCCAACCCCAGTCAACTCTGAATGAGGACCTCCAGGACGCTTACAAGGCGTTTTCAAACAGTCCATGGGGCGCCAGGATTGGCGGTTTCTTTGGCACTGTAGCCAAGCAGGTATGCCATATCAGCCTACAGCCCTGACCTATCTAACATGGATAGGGTGAATCGGTATATACACAAGCATCAAAGGAGTTGGCTGAAGTGGGTGAAGATGCGTCAAAGGGGCTTACAACGCTGCGCTCAACTATTTTGAGTCATACACGGAACCTTTCACTCAATACTGCTACAGGAGGTGAGAGCTCAAAGGATGGAGAGAAGGATCAGGCCACCCCAAGAGCTTCTCAAGATGGCTCGCAAGAAGCGAAACAATCTGAGAATACCCTTGCTCGTCTTCGAGCTGAAGCCGCCAAGAGGTTGAAGGACCTTCAACAAGCTGAGGATGCTGCCGATGAGGCTCTCATCAAGTTTGGTGGCAACGTCCGAAACTTCCTTCGTGACGCTGTCAGCATCGCACCACCACAGGAGTCTGATCAAAGTGGCACCGTTCTCTTTGAAAGCAAGGACGCTCAAGGCAAGCGTGTGATCCATACCTCAAGATTTGATGCTCAACTACATGTTATTCACACCTCGACTGAGAGCTTCACGAAAGACCCCAACAGTGCTGATTATGCTGTTTGGTCAAAGGAGTTTGATGCTGATAAGAAGACCCCTGATATCAATGATGATCTACAGAAATTCCCCGACTTGCGAGCTACCATGGAGAAGCTTGTTCCCGACCAGGTTCCCTACGTTGACTTCTGGAAGCGCTACTATTTCCTTCGTCACGGTATCGAGACAGCCGAAGCCAGACGACGGGATCTCCTCAAGGGTGAGTCAATTATGATATCTCAACAACAATCCACTAACAAACAAACAGCTGCATCTGCCGAGGATGAGGTTGCCTGGAGTGACGATGATTCCGACGATGATGACTCCGACGACTCGGCCGACACCAGCACCCCCGCCAACAAGGACAAGACTGCACCAAAGGCTGAACCCAAGCCCGAGGCCAAGACTGCCCCTGCCCCTGCGGCGGCGGCCGCCGCTTCCTCCTCCTCCTCCTCCTCCACCACTACTACCCAACCCCCCGCAAAGACCCTGCCGAAGCCAACTGAACCTCGAAAATCCAATGATGAGAAGTCACAAGCCGATAGTGAAGCTAGCTATGACGTTGTCGGCGCGGCCTCCGGAAAGACAACTCAGACTCCCAACAGTCCTAAAAACCCAAAGGACCCCAAGAAGAAGACGGAGAGTAGTGACGAGGAAGACAGCGACGATGATTCAGAGAGCGATGATGACTGGGAATAGAGCCTGAAATTGGTCTAGTATATGCTTGGGATGATCGGATTTTGTTTGTCCAGCTCGGCGTTCGGTATTTTGTGATTGGCACGTTGAACCAGAGCCTGTAGCTTGATATTGAAATACCAGGATCTCGTGTCTGATATCCGACTGTCACCTCCAGCCTACGCCTTTTGTGTTGTTTCCGCCGTTGCTGCATTTATTTCTTCTTGGTGACCATGGTGAAGCCGTCCTCGTCCACCTGGGGCTGGGGCTTCTCCTTAGGTGCCGCAACCAGAGCAGGAGCCTCGTCCATCTCGACGTCAGCGCCACCCTCATCATCGTCGTCCGAATCACCACTCTCCCAGTCAGTATCCTGATCGTCGTCTTCAACCCTCTTGAAGACACCTTCGACCTTTGTTCCCTTTCGGTTCAACCAGCGTGTTCGCAGAGTCTTGACCTCCTCAAAGGTTCCAAGAGTGCAACTGGCACGAGCACGGAGAATATTGGTAGCCACCTCTGTACCTGAGTCGTCGTCGACGTTGACCTCGAATTCGTCGACCATAACCTGTAAGAGGACGGTCTCTATCTCCTCGAGATCAGGATCTTCGGGAGCCTTGCCATTCTGGGGAGGTGTATCGGTGTACTCTGGAAAAAGCTCAACGACGGCGCCGGCAAACCAATCGCGCTTATCGGCAGAGTCGGGACCTCCCCAGCCGTTCTGGACGGATAGTGTAAGGGCGGGCCAAAGGTGAAGGGCGTATGCGACGGCTTGCTCGAACTCGGATTGACGTTCGGCTGTAGATTTTGAGTTAATTCGAGCTGACTCTCCTTTCCCAGAGCATGAACTTACCGGCTGGGGGCAGCTGTGCGGGTTCTGTAGAGGCCATGATTGCGGTTATGATTTTGGCGGGGTTGGAGGGGCAATCTGGAAGATGGTTCTGCACAAAAATTTTGGTGTTTTTTTTTTTACCATTCACATTGGCCCCGCCATGGCCTTCGGTAGGCCCACATGATTGGAACCTCGTACCTTGCGATCTGGATGATATCTATTTTTGTTATATAAATGGCAATCGAGTTCGCTTGAGAGGTGAAGAAAATTTCCGACTACGGGGAAACTTAATACCACCACTTTTAACGTGTTTTATTAACATTTCCAGGTTTTGAAGAGCTATAATGTTCTGTTTATAGCATCGGTAATTCATTACTTGATTTCTTGGCTGGAAATCTTCCCCACAAAGACAAAGCACAGGCCACTTTTTAATGAAAAAGAGCGACTCACTCACTGCATGCAGCAGGTGCAGACTCGAATGCTCCCTTCCGTCGTGGAGTCAGGGGTAAGATTGGATGCATTGATCCTCCAAGCCAGGGATAGATGACATCATGAGACCCTGACTAGCATTAGGTTTTGGGTTCAGCTGAGCCGAGCCTGAACGAATTGAACGGGTCTCTTTCATGTCATGTCATGTCATGTCATGTCTTGATTTTGGTTTTGAATTTGTCAAGCTTCTATGGCAGATGGCGCTTCTTTAATAGCTTCTAAAGCCACCGACAGTTGTGTACCCAGCAACCATAGAGATTCACAGCCATGAACTCGCTCAATACCACGTCCGTCTCATTTGCTGTGACGCCGACAGTTGTCTCTACTTTATTTTCTCATGTAAGTACGCGCTCGTCGTAAGATCGATCTGCATCCTTATTGCGGGGACAAATACAATATTGGCATTGGCATTGGCATTCAACCAATACCTCGGGACTGATTACTGATTGCTTTCTCTTCAATAACTAACTCATTACTTCTAGTATTTCAATAGAAAGCCTCTTAGACAGCGCCCGACCGCGCATCTCTCTTACGATGAAGGACTCCACCTGATCCGATCCTTCCTGGAGTATGCATCGCATCATACTGTTGAAGAACTTCAGGCTTTCACTGCGCAATGGGTACCGCATCCTCAATGGGTCAAGGTCGAAGATGTTACCATTCCCGAGGACCATCTGACGCGCGCCGCTGAGTCTTTGCAAAAGCAATTGGGTCCCGACGGCATCAAGCAAGTTGGTGGAGAGAAGTGGTGGCAATGGCGGAAACCAGAGACCACCCTCGATGCTGAATGGATTGAGATGCGCGCGGATGCTTACGAGCGAAAGCAGGAAGGGGGCAAGTCGCGGCGCGTCATGATGTATATCCATGGAGGCGCGTACTACTTTGGTAGCGTTGACGAGCATCGATATCAAATGCAGCGACATGCGCGCAAGCTAAAGGCGCGCGTCTTTGCGCCTAGATATCGCCTTTCACCACAATTTCCTTTCCCGTGCGGTCTTCACGACTGCCTTGCCGCCTACCTCTACCTGCTCACCGTACAAGACCCGACAACCATTGTCCTAGCGGGCGATTCTGCGGGTGGTGGTATGGTTATGTCTCTTTTGTGTATTCTTCGAGATCAAGGAATTCCACTCCCCGCTGGTGCTATTCTCATCAGCCCATGGGTCGACTTGACACACTCGTTTCCCAGTGTCGCTGGTGACGCACCCTTCGATTACATCCCACAAGCTGGTTTTCACCACAAGCCTTCCAAAGCCTGGCCCCCGCCAAATGAGGATGATGTGGCAATGTTGAGAGAGGAAGCTTTGAAAAAGAAGAAGAGTGGGACAAAGAAGACCCCAGGGAAGAATGAACTTAAGGAGAAGCAGCAAGCGCCTGTTGCGAAGCAGCAACCGTCAGATGTCTCATCAAGATCGGAATGGATCAATGGTGGGGTTCCTGTCAACCCTGAGAAGCTTCTTTCCGTCAGCATCGATGGTCAGCTTGTGAAGCTGAAAGACCAAATCCAGGTAAGTTTGATATATGGCATAGTCAACTGGGTACTGACGCGCTTAGATGTATACTACTAACGAGCTTCTTGCTCACCCTCTGGTCAGTCCAGTTATGCAGCCTACACTGGGTGGTCTGCCTCCGCTCCTCATCATGGTTGGAGGAGGCGAGATTCTCCGAGATGAGCAGATATACATGGCTCACAAATGCGCCAACCCTACGAAATACGCGCCCCCAGAAGGGTCACTGACACCAGAGGGGAGAGCAATGTTAGAGCAATACAAACCGACAGATGTTCAACTCCAAGTATGGGACGACCTTTGCCATGTGGCACCAACACTAAGTTTCACACGACCTGCCAAGTACATGTACAGATCTGTTGCTCAGTTCGGAGCATGGGCTCTTGCCAGAGCTCAGAAGCGTGGTATCGAGATTCTCGACGATGACGAAATATCGGTTATCTCCGAATCCGGTTCCGATGGCGAATCCCAGCAAAAGCCGCCCAAAACCCCGGAAACTGTAGGATCCGATATTTTGGAGTCTGGCCAGGTTGGAAAGGCTGGCGACCCTTTACCACATTTCAAGAACCACATGATCCGACAAAGAGTTACCCGCCATGGCGAAACTTTGCCCTTGGTACCCGAGGCTGAGCTCACAGCATGCTGCGTGGACGCTGTATCTGTAGGCGTTGTGAAAGAGGGCACGGTGAAGAAATGGCTGGCCATGAAGGATCAGTGGGATCATCGATACGCGACTAAGAAAGCCAAGGTACAAGCAGCAATGATTTCTGACATGTCAGTTGGCTATCATGACTTTGGCCCTGGCGAATGCCCACCTCCAACGGCATTGGCTGGTCGACGAAGAATTGATTCCAAGCTAGTAGAAGGGAGCAAGAAGCAACAAAAGAGCTGGGGTCTAGCGATGTGGTCTCTCTGGGGTTCTAAGCATGACGAGATGACCGTTGAACGAGAGAAGAAGGCATCAGGACAACCAGTAACCCGAGTTGCAACTACTGCTGAAGGTGAGGGGGCTCGTTCCTTTGCCGATATCGAAGAACAAGACAGGCCACCTTTGCAAACAGGCCGATCGAGGAGTAGATCTCATACGAAAGTGGTCACCGATGAGAACCAGACGGGCAGCCATCCCATCACCGAGGATACTCCAGTTGCTAATCTCATTGAGCAACGAAAGGAGCAAGAAGCAGCCAGACCTAGCCTGCTCAGTCCAAATTATGCGCCAGAAACCGGCGTGGCAGGTAAACGGCCTTTCCTAGATGGCATCGCATTGCCGTTTAGCCTTAACAAGAATGCCGAGACGGCCAGTATGATGACACTTCAGTCTGATACCACGCCCCTTCCAGGCTCAAGACCCATGAGCCCAAGCTTTCAAGATGACGATAGCACTCAACCTTCACAGTCAACCCAGCTCACCTCACAGGATGCGCCGACTATCGAGATTGCAGGAAAGCGACCCTTCCTTGACGGTACGGCAGTCCCTTTCAGTCTCAAGAAGGAAGCAGAAACTGCCAGCATGAGGACCTTGCAATCGAATGTCACTGCGATGCCCAGCTCACGGCCTATGAGCCCAGCCACTCAGCCAGCCGAACCAGATGAAAGAGTCCAGGAGAATGGGGTGCCAAAAGAGAAAAGTGAATTGGACGATGGAGCATCGAGTATAATTGTTACACCACTGGAACGACCCGGCCTGGATACATTTGTCACGGCCCAGGAAGACCTTCCTAGGGTCAAGTAAGAGGAGGATTTCACGGAAAGGAGTTCATCTTTTGGCGCAATCGGTGGGATAGAGTCAGTTGTACTTTTTTGTACAGTCAGGATATCCCGTGTGTCAAAGCACAATCGTTATCGTCGTTTTCTTGCGTATGTAATCAACATCCATAGTCAATAGTCCATATGAAACAGGAATACCCAACATTCATCGTTCTCAGCCTGTCGAGTCCATAATCATACATAGTATTACAGTGTGTAGGGGTATATACGGCCTCGCAGAGATCCCCAGGGCTCTGGTAGGTACGTCATGTCTTCGTCCTAGATTCGCTTTGTCTAGAAATCCTTCCACTCCAAACCAATTCTGGTCGTTTTGGTCCGCTTAATCCACACCATTGAATCGCTTCCACTGTTCGACGTAGAAGTATGGATCTTGAGGACCCTTATCGAGGCCCTTGTAGTCTCCCGATTGCGGCTTTACCTCTCGGCTCACGAATGGTGTGAGCTATTCCATGATCATTAGCTTTCTGAAGCATTACGACTAAGAATGTCACATCCTACCTTAAAGTCCTTCAGAGGTGGAACAGCATATGTTCGGACCTTGTTCCACTCGATTATGTAGCCTCCGTACTTTGTGTGTCGACCCATGGAACCAGTGCGGTTACCCTTGTAGAAGCCCTTTCCAACATCTTTGGTGGTGAGTCTGATGTGGCGGTATCGACCGACCGAGAGCGCTTGTGTAGGTCTCATCTTGAGAGATTCGTGGCGGAAACGTTCGGACTCGTTTCGTGAGAAAGCGTCGGGCGAGGCGGGGCGAATGGGGGTTTATCCGTGGTCAATTGCTGCTGTTGGTACGATCGCAACATTGAATATTGAAGTTTTGGAGCTTCGGCGGTTGGTGTTATTCCGGTTCCGGGGGTCAGCTACCGATTGATCGCAGGGGTGCCGTTAACGGCCAAGCGTTCATCTAGAGGTTGCTGAGGCATGCTTCAAATAAATAATGATGTCGCTCTTGTCCCAATGAAGTTTGTAACAGTTTATAAGCAGAAAAATCACTCCCATTCTGCCTGAAATTTGGTATAACGTACTGAACGGCTTCTTACTTCTCTTTGAGCTTTGTAAGTGGGCTACAGCGCTAACGAGGGGCACATGCGATGGGTATCAACATGGATGGCTAACGTCGTTTGGTTACAGCAGCTCTAAGCCCGGCCAACATTCGCTATAGCGAACTCATGCCTTCGCATTCACAAATATTCTACCATGGACGGGTATCCGACGGGAAGTCTGGACCATAATGTCCCCTTTTTAGTGGCTTCCGGTCTCAACAGCGACACGAACGAGCTACCGCTGAGCGCAGAACTCAAGGAACAGAGCATCCTCCTCCGATCAGAGATACCGCCCATCGATGGCAAGAACGCGGAGGCTCTGTCGCAGTACTTTAAAGATGTCGATGCGAGCGCAAAGTCATGGAGCGCCTTTGAGAGAAGTGAACAGTATAGGTTTCGGGTCAGGACTACTGGGAGGGTAAGCGAGCGCGGGGACATTAGCCGTCAAGCTGTTCTAATTACTTGGGTAGTCGTTCTTATTACCGCCGCGCCGAGCTCGTCTTCCCGAAGGTATCGAACCTCTTAGCGAACACCCGACACTGCATTCGCCCTTTTCGCCTTTAAGTCCCATATCAACATTGTATCCCGATGGTCTGATCGACGCGCAATGGATCAAGAAGCACCAGGACCTTGTTCCTAGTGTATACTTGTGCTTCTACTCACTAACGAGCGACCCGAACTCCATGACACTGCAAGACAACCACATAAAGTCCGATATCAACAACATTAAGGGCGCTCTGCTACGATCAGGGTACAAGACCCGGCTAGCGATCGTTCTGATCGCAGACAACGAAGGCGAACCTCTTTCACTAGCTGAAGGTATCCAAGAGAGACTGGAAAACATACGGAGAGGAACAGCTTTGGACCCCAAGTCGGTCTTCTACGTTCCGTCGCAAGACTCGCAAAATGATCAGAAGCAAGTGTTCGACAACATACTAGGGGTTCTGTACACATCAGCTGTGGAATACTACCGTGACTTGGGACGGCATGCCAGGAAGAAGCGATCTCGTGGCATAGCACCCCAGCCAACTGTACCTCCTACATCTGGAACGTCCCAGACGCTGTCACTATCAGATTGGAATTTCAGATATGACTTTAAGTCAGCGATCCTTGCAGAATTTCGACAAGAAACGGATGCGGCCCTGCGGTTTTTCGAGCAAGCATATGAGGTGCTCCTTGGGCAGGATGTGCTGGACATTATTCCCAGTTGGAGCCCGCGCTGGAACGAGGCCCGACTTCTGGCAGATGTTATAGCTATACGGTGTTTAAGATGCCATCTGTGGATGGGACAGACCACACTGGCTGTGCGAAAATGGCACTCACATCGAGAACGAATCGCGGACTTTGTCGATCGCCGCGGGCGGGGAACCAACAACTATGGGTGGCAGGCTTGGGAGGCTCGATGGGCTACAGCCATGGCCAACCTGGTCGAAAGGGTAGGCTTGCCAGCTTTGGCCCCAGCGGCAGGGGCAATATATGTTCCCCAGGATAAATCTGTCTCGGGTGAGAGAGTTTCACCATGGGAATTGCTACATCACACAGGCTACTGGTATCGGATAGCGGCACGTCACATTATCGCTCGTCGGAAACTGGCGTATCAAATACCGGAGGATGATAGACATTCACCCGACACATCGCCCGCATCTGCAGTTGCCAGTAAGGCCTTCGCATACGATACGTACATGTGCCCAGAGCCTTATCAAGAATACCCGCTCTCCGGCAAAGGAGTGAATCATGCGCAATTGGTCATTGATTGCCTCCAGGCGGCCAGCGCACAGTTTCAAGCTCGCAACCAAACAAGGCTCGCTACAGAGATATCCCTGGAGTGTGCCAGGGAGTTTGCCAACATGGGACAATGGGATGATGCGGTTGAAATGCTATTACCTTTCTGGGAGGATATCACATTTCGATCAGAGGGCTGGATTAATATATCAGAGGACCTATGCTTGACTATGCGAAAGATTGCTGCAGGAGCTCATCGTCCCGATTTGGTGGTTGCTGCAGACTGGGAATTAATGGGCAACCGTGAGTATTCCGAATCATTGGTATTATGGAATGTACTAACCAAACCAGACTTTATGCGGCAACCCCAGTGGCATTACGACATTGCCAGGTCGCTCGAAGGAATTACTACGGATGAAAAGCCCTCCATCATCTTGAGTGACGAAAAGTCTGGATCGTTCGTTTCAGCATCCTTCGTGTTTCGAAACAAAGAGGGAAAGGCTGGTGAGAGTTGTACCGCGCAACTTGCGATAACCTCACATACGTTCCGGGATGCTGCCCCAGTCACCTTTAGCTTCCTGAAAGTCGAGTTCGATGGGAGCTTGAAACCGATACTACTTGAGCACGAGGCCTCGGGAGAGGAGGAATCATCGCCAGCAACAAGCTGTTCTATCCTAACGTTGTCTTTGAAGGAAGATTACGCGGAAGGGTCGGAGGATGAGCTACCGACATTGTTGAAGGGACAATCCAATCTGACACTCAGACCTGGCCACACTCGGGTCTTTGAGATGAACATACCCCTGAGAGAGCCAGGTACTGCGACAGCCGCAGCTGTCACCCTTTCCCACACAAACGATAGTTTCGATCTCGATTACAAACTGAAGATCCGCCCTACAGACCCTGTTGTTGGCTGGTACATCCAGGGTTCATCAAAGCCCAGGAGCACACGACCAGAAGCAGGTACCATACAAATTCAACCTCGACCGCCCAAGATGGAGATTAAGCTCTTGGAGCCCCTCGCTCAATACTATGCAAACGAAGCAATCGCCCTGCAGGTTGAGGTGATCAATGCGGAGGACGATTCTGCTACTGCCAAATTGGACATTCATCTGTTTGGAAAGGAGGTACCCGCAGTCCGAGTTGAGGTTGACGGACGTGAAGGTAGCGCTGAAGCATCAACGGAAGAATCCAAGATTTCAGGACTTACGCTAGGTGCAATCAAGAGCACAGCATCAGTCAAGCTAATCCTGCATATTGAGCCCCCTTCGACTCCCACAACACTGGATCTGCACCTGAGGACGTCGTATCATCTGGATTCAGATATCGCGACACCGATTATGCAGATGCTTACAGTCCAGCTTAACATTGTGAACGCATTCGAAGCGAATTATGATCTGGTCCCACGCCTTCACCCAGGTCCCTGGCCGAGCCTTTTCGATTCCGAGGGGCTCGGAGATACGGAGGAAGGTGTTGCCAGAGGCTTTGCGCAAAAGTGGTGCCTCCTTTGTCACTACGCATCATTTGCTCAAGAAGATCTAAAGGTCGTTGGGATGGATCTCAAGGTGGTGTCGTGTGTCGGCGGTGCACGATGCAACGTGACTCAGGGACCCAATGCATCACAAGAAGGGGTAGTCGTTTCGCCCAAGACGATGCAGGATGCACAGTTCGATCTGGTAGCCCAGAAGCTTACGATGGAGGATAGGCACCCTGTCACGCTCGAGTTGGCGTTTGTCATCCGATGGCAGCGCCAGGACCGCAGCGACGGACCAGTCAACACGACAACTATGCCGGTCGGCAAATATCTTGTGCTAGGCACAGAACCGCGAGTGCTAGCGTCTGTGTACCACGCCTCTAAGACAGAAGATGATATTCCGGGGTTACTGCAGCTGGACATGACAGTCGAGAACCCATCGAATCATTTCCTTACGTTTGGTCTCGGCATGGAACCGAGCGAGGACTTTGCATTCTCTGGCGCGAAGCAGACCACGCTGAACTTGCTTCCGCAGTCAAGACGGACAACAACCTATCGGCTACTACCGCATGTCAGTGGAGTCTGGATACGACCAAAACTGACAGTGCGAGACAAGTATTTCCAGAAGGTACTGCGCATAATACCGACAGAAGGGATGAAGATTGATGAGGATGGACTATTAGTATGGGTTCCAGGAGAGGAGAAGAAGGAAGAGGAAGAAGCTGAGAAGCCAGAGGAGCAATGATGATTCGCATGGCCAGATAGCATAGAGAAGGGATGACAAGTGTTTACATTGAGAGGTGCTGTTTAGGCGGGTTATAGATGGGAAAGCATAAATGAAGTTATCACGAGTAAATGTAAGGTACTGGCGCTAGCATAAATTTCAACGTGCACGTTAATTGAACCAAGGTATTGTTCTAGTGCAACAGCATGGAGATTTATGTATGACGAGACGTCGTGTTAATGTCTTTGAGGAAATGACAAGGTTTGACAACATCAACGGGTAATGCAGAGGCGTTACGAGTAACTATGTGCAACGTTCTAAACATGGGTGCAGTTTCAATCAACGTCAGATATCGAATAAGATTGAATTGATGGGTAAGGAAATAGAGTTCCTCCGTCTTTTCGGTCGTCGGCACTCAGCAAAGAGCGTAAATGATTAGCATCACGGAGATAAGATAACGGAGAATGGTATTGAATCCGAAAAATGAGTGCCTTGTCTGGACTTGAGCGCTAAAATAAGACGGTCGAAGTACGGTCGACAGTCTAGACCAGGGCCTATAGGCAGTCAAGTCTATGATGACTGATGACCGAGCTTGGCACGGGATGCGGCTGATGGACCGGGGGGTTGAAGATCGAGTTTAACGTCTAGTCTAGGTAGTGGAGATTGTCATTTAACGGTTGAGAGAAGAGAATTTGTACGAATATTAGGTACTCTGTACTGTATGTACCTACAAGTTAACGGTCGAGGTGATGCTGATATCGTGTGTCGATCGACTAGATATGAGATGCTTGCTGCACCTTGAAATGATGATCCAAATCAATGACCCTTTCAAAAAGCTAAAAACGAATGAAAGAAAAGAAAAGACTTCCATCTTCGGACATCGGCCTTGGAGAATTGTCCGACATGACATTTCAGTTCAAACTCGGCTATCGAATTGAATCAGCCCAATTTTACTGGGTCCTCTAGTCTAGTCTAATCTAATTAACTGAATTGTCACTTTTGACTTTGGCTTCAGCTGAGACAAACCTGTATCCGTACTGTACTGTACCTACTGTAGGTTGCTTACCGGAACACGGACGAATAGTTTACCGCGTCTCCACGATTCTTTTATTTATGTGTGTAATAATATTCAGAATTGTCCATTTTTCGGACTAAACAAGGACGGGGAAAGGGGGGATATTTGCTGTGCATCGGATCGTAGCTGCCATGCCATCCATACCTTGATGAAGCCAATAATTGACTGACACTGACACTGACCTTAGGTTAGTACTACTTATTTATACAATCTTTAGCCCATCTCCAAATCTTTCCTCTTGTTCTCGTTACTCGCCATTCGCGTTTCCCTCGCCTTTTCATTCCATCATCAGTTGCTCCTCCCAAACGAGAAAAGCAAACATCTAATAATAAAAGTCCTCCCTTCCCTTTCCCTTTTCCTTTTCCCTGCCGAAACAAACCAGAGCAATCTTGGTTGCCCGGGACCGAACCGAGACCGATCTAACGCTATTATCAATTGCTTGAACGGGTACAGAGTACATAAACTAGGATATCCCTTCCATCTTCTTGGCTTTCTTCCTCTACCACACCAAATCTGTTACAAGAGAGCATCACCAATGGCGACAACTACACCCGCCACGGCGCCAACAAACGCCATGGTCGAAGAGACTCGTCTCTCATCTGATGAAAAGACTGAAGTCGGCTCTAACAACATTATGGATACAACTACCGACAACAAAGAGCCACAAGCTGGAGCTGGCTCCATCAACGCTAGTAATGCCAATCCCGCTGAGGGAGAGCCTCAATATCCTGGCGCCGCCAAGCTCACTCTCATTATCTCATCTCTCTGCCTCGCCATCTTCCTCGTTGCTCTGGACCAAACCATTATCGCACCCGCTCTTGGAGCCATCACTGCTCAGTTCCGGAGTGTCAAGGATATTGGATGGTATGGTTCCTCTTACCTTCTCACCACCACGGCTCTGCAGCCCATGTACGGAACTATCTACAAGTACTTCAATGTCAAGATTGCGTATCTTGGTGCTGTCTTTATCTTTGAGATTGGTAGCTTGATCTCGGCGGTTGCGCCCTCTTCTGTTGCCTTTATCGTTGGGCGAGCTATTGCAGGAATTGGAACGGCTGGTCTTTTCTCTGGTTCCATCGTCATCCTGTCTCTCATCATGCCTCTTGAGAAGCGACCTCTTGCCTTTGGTCTTATTGGCGGTATGTGGGGTATTGCTTCCGTTGCTGGTCCTCTCCTTGGTGGTGCCTTCACCGAGCATGCCACCTGGCGATGGTGCTTCTACATCAACCTTCCCATCGGTGGTCTCGCCATGATCATCGTCTTCTTCTTCGTCCATGTCAACCGCAACAGCTCCGACAGCGTCAACTTGACTTTCATGGACCGTATCCGCAAGCTTGACCTTGCTGGCGCTGCTATCTTCATCCCGGCCATCGTCTGTCTTCTCCTCGCCTTGCAATGGGGTGGTGCTGATTATGCTTGGAGCAACTCGCGCATTATTGGTCTCTTCTGTGGTTTCGGAGCCATGATTGCTATCTTTATCGGCATCCAGTTCTGGAAGGGTGACGAGGGAACACTCCCTCCTCGTTTGTTCAAGAACCGCAACACCCTGGCTGCCATGGCCTTCGCCATGTTCTTCGGTGCCGGTTTCTTCCCTCTCATCTATTACCTTTGTAAGTCCTAACAGTGTATATCTTCCAATGCTTCAACTGACAATGCCCCAGCTCTCTACTTCCAAGCTATCCAGGGTGTTAGCGCCGTCCAAGCTGGAATCAAGATTCTCCCACTTCTCCTCGCTACCGTCCTTTGCTCCATCGTCACTGGAGGTCTCATCACCGCCATCGGTTACTACAACTTTGTCATCATCCCTTGCATGGTTCTCTACACCGTCGGTTGCGGCATGCTCACCACCCTCGATGTCAACTCTCCCCTTAAAGAGTGGTTCGGCTACCAGGTTCTCGCTGGTCTTGGTATTGGTGCAGGCTTCCAGATCGGTGTTCTCATCGTACAGACTGTACTGCCTCAGGAATGGGTTCCCGTCGGTACTGCCTGCGTTCAGTTCGCACAAGCTTTTGGTGGTGCCATCTTCATTGCGGTCTCTCAAACCGTCTTCCAGAACGGTCTCATCGACACAATCAAGGCTGATAACATTGGCATTGATCCTACCATTTTCCTCAACAGTGGCGCTTCGGAGATTGAGGACACTTTGAGAAAGATGGGCCGTCTGGACGCTCTGGACACTGTCCTGGAGGCATACATGAAGGGTCTCCGAGACACCTTTTACATTTCCCTGGCCTGTGCTGCTTGTGCTCTGATTTCTTGTCTATTCTTCCAATGGAAGTCTGTCAAGAAGGGGCCTGACGGCGAGGACAAAAAGGCCGAACCTGCTGTGCCTGTTTAATCTAAATGAATTATGGAATAATTCTGTTATGTATGGAATGATTTGGCATAAATACCCCAGATATCTCTCTGCTCTTGACTTCAGTTGGCGTACTTAATGATAATATCCATAGACTAGTCAGTTAATCAAAAGTTATCCTGCAGTACTTGTATTTGCTCATTGTGTATCATCTGGGGGCATATCCCATGAAACTCGCGCCCTTTTAGCTCTTGTCTTGACCCCAACAGCAGCTCCCACGAATCTGAGTACCCAATCTTTCACCCGCTTGGCCTTTTGCAACTGCGGATGCATCTGACCGCGCCTCGACAACTCCCTAGTCGAATAGAGACCAGATCCGTCTCGTCTCCATAGCAAGCTGACCCTCGTCATGCCTCTTCGCAGACTTTGACCGTATACTTTGTTTTGGAACACGTGCAGGGCTACATTTTGCATGAGAACGACGTCTTGCCGGCGTAGGGCCCTAATCTCAGCGGCGGCAGCGTTGTGTTCTTCGAGCCAGAATGTGACAGCGAATCCTGTCTTTGTGTCGTCGCCGAGTAGAATCTCTACTAGAGATAGAGTACGACCCCAGCGCGTCGTGACCGTTCGAGGTTGGGCGATAGATATTATTCCAGCAATGACATTGAGAGTAATTGTTTGGGGATTTAAAGCCAATATTTTTGATGCAGAAGGTATATCTTCCAAGTCAGAAAGATGTGAGGGCGCAGACTCGGTCGCATCAGCCCGGACTGCAGCAACAGTAGTCATAAAAGAAGTCTCCTCAATGGAAGTCTCTTCAAAAGCCGTTTCCTCAAAACTGTCAAGCCTCGATGAAGGCAGCGGGTTATGCACGGCCAAAGAGTGATCGTAAAACTGCGATAACAGCGTTTCTGCTTCATCTTGTTCAAAAGACTGTGACTGTTTATTAAACGAGACTTCGGCCGTGGTGAAGAATTCAGATTGGTTGGCGAGGTTAACGCTGATATCGTGTGTTTGACTGAACCCTGTATGAAGAGGTTTTCTGTCTAGGGGGAGAGACCGCCATGGTGCAAGATTCTGCAATGGCGCAGGTGCTGATTTGGGAGGGACCAGCCCTAGAAATTGGGCAAACGAGTCGTCGATTTGAGTTATCGTACATGACTCAGAAGTTAGAGATGAAGATGGCGGTGCGCCTGCGAATAGGAGTAGTCTTTGTGCCATGACCAGCTTGTCACGCCTGGCCTGGATAGTTTGAAGAGAAGTCTATTTGAAGCATTTCATGATTTTGTCAAGATGTTGTCTCTGCCTAACATAGAACGGAGCCTCATACGATAAAGTAAAGTGAGGTCCAGTTAAGGTAAGGCTAAGGATGCAATGCAGGATGGAAGAGAGATCGGCTTCCACTTCCCGGGCGCAGGTACCGAGGTATTCTTTCCCCACCCCCACAACTCCCGTTGAGTTACCAGTGCTCCACCACTTGGACGCCTTGCCGAGGTCGCATCTATTTCACATTCAACATTCAATCTTCAAATAATACATCTTGTACCCTACTAGACGCAGAACTCTAAACGAATATTTTAATTAGAACCTACCGGTAATTCTGTTTGCGCCATTCACTTGCAGTGCTGCTTTTATCATGTCCTCCTTCCCATTCACCATACAAGAGCACACAATTGAGGCTTCACATATACGCGAATACGCCCGCGCAACATCGCACTCTCAAGATGAGAAGCTCTACCTTCACATAAAGCAATACACACCCAAGGATAACACCAATCCTCAAAAGGGCGATGTAACCATCATCGGTGGACATGCCAATGGCTTCCCCAAGGTAGACTGTTCAGAATATTCTTTCATAAGAAATACCTGTTAACTTTCTGCTTCTAGGAACTTTATGAACCTCTATGGGAAGAGTTCTACCATGAATCCAAGCGGCGAAACATCCGCATTCGAGATATTTGGATAGCTGATACAGCATGGCAAGGGCAAAGTGGCCTCATAAACCAAGATGCCCTTGGCAATGATCGTAAGACTCATCCTCCTTCTCACTCAAATTTACACATGCTAACACTCATATAGCAAGCTGGCTAGACTATGCCCGCGATATCCTTCACATGATAAACACATTCCGTCCACCACCACCAATAATGGCAATGGGCCACTCCTTTGGTGCAAACGCTCTCACAAACGTCGCGCTTCTTCACCCTCGCGTCTTCACATCTCTTGTACTTCTCGACCCGGTCATCTCTCACTTTGCTTCTACGCCCGGCGCTTCGAGCGCAGGCCCTGCGGCAGCAAGTATGTATCGTCGCGAAGTCTGGCCTTCTCGCGCCGAAGCGGCAGCATCTTTCGGTCGTAGCGCCTTCTACAAGGCCTGGGATCCTCGCGTGCTACAGCGCTGGATAGAGTACGGTATCAGTAATGTGCCAGGCGAAGAAAGTGTAACTTTAACCACGACGAAGCATCAGGAGATTTTTACCTTCTTGCGTCCCAGCTGGCAAGCCTATGACGCCCAAGGCAAAGACGTCGTTCATCCTGAACATGCGCCCGATCTCGATACAAGTCTCAACCGGCGCTGGTCAACGTATCCCGTCTACCGTCCCGAGGGCCCCAACACTGTTGCTCGCCTTCCTAATGTTCGACCCAGTGTTCTATATGTCTTCGGTGGAAAGAGTAACGTTTCTCCGCCAGAACTGCAGGATGAGAAGATGGCTCTTACAGGAACTGGGGTCGGTGGTAGCGGTGGTGAGGCACAGGGCCGTGTCAAGAAAGTCGTCGGCGAGAACAATGGCCACTTAGTCCCTATGGAAGATCCTCGCATGTGTGCCACCGCCGCAGCTGATTGGATCAAGCTTGAACTTGAGCGGTGGTGGGCAGATGAGCGTCAGTATGAGGAATGGGCGACCAAGTCCAAGAAGGACAAGACGACCGTCTCAGACGATTTTCAAAAGTACATAGGCAAGCCTGCACCCCGCCCCAACAAGGGCGCCGTAAAGGCGAAAATATAGACAGACGGGCGCGTTAGCTTGGAAAGACACTTCTTAAATACCATTGCAGGTACTTTCTCAGTTGATAACCAATCTATTGCTGCAGACTCCTGATTTTTGCGTACGAAATGAAGGACTAGAAATTACTTTCACTATCTTTCCCAACCTAAACAAAAGAAGGCATAGGCAAAACAAAACAAACCAAACCAGACAGTCAAAGGTTGGTAAAGGTTAACACGCTACCCCAACTCAAATTCCAACACGGAATCCGACCTTCCCAGAGTACGCCGACTCTTTGCTTCTGTGGGTGACTAAAGAATGGCTCCAGCATTGATATCGCAACCCACTTCAGATATAGTACATCGAATTGGCCAAATTAGGGTGGACCTGTTTTGAACCGCTTGCACTTCCTCCTGGCCCAGCAGTGATGACACTTTCGTCGTCGCTAATCTCAAAGAACTCGGGTCGGTAAAACCTCGCTCGAGTACACACAATGTCTGAATAGTAAGCCGGGGGACAAATGCTTACAGCCTTGGTGGCTCGGCCAAACAAGTAGCAGAGCTCATGGGTATATCTCTCGAGTTCGTTGGCTGCCTCGGCTGCGTACTTCGCTCGGAAGACCTCATCTAGCAATACAGTGTAGTGCGCAGGGCGAGCTGTGCCCTTGATACTAGAATGAGCAGTGAGATAGAAGTCCCAGTATCGAGCTTGCGTGACACCTCGATCCACAACGGTGCCATTTTCGATGTTGTTCTTAGATGTCATGCTCTCGGTAGAAGTGGGATAGAAGCGAGTATGATGCCGCTTTACGGATACAATCAGAGTGATTCTGGGCCCTTTGTTCTTCGCGTACTTGGCATTACAGGCGATGCGAATGCGTGGTAACTCTTTCTGTAGAACTTGAGCAAATTGCCCCTCCGACACGCCGTCACGGAATATAACTATATTCTCCGGCAGCTGTTGGCGGTTGTGCTTTTGCCAAAGATCGAGGCGAGACATGAAAGCTTCAGTCAAAGTCTCGTCCAACATCTCCTGCTTGGACGACTGCTCCCAAGAGTAGGCTGGCCATTGCCCCATATCCCGGTCAATGGTGGCTACCAGGCCGACCAAACTAGGAGCAGCATCGCTCTTGTCTGAAGACATGTTGGTTGGGTGAGTGACATCGTAGCCTACAACCATTGTTTTGCCCTCTTTGATGAGACCAAACTCGTTATGAAGCTTGTGGTTCACGCCACCTGCCTTCAAGTTCCATTTGAGAGCGGCATTGGCGAAGTATGCCAGCGGGTTCTTTCCTGTTCCAAACTTGTCGCCTTGAACACAGCAAGTGTGGATGCCATAGGTGCAGTCGCCCAGTGTCTTGATCCTGCCATAGTATTGTGACTCTGTAGTGCCAAGAATCACGAGTACAAACTCGATGTTTGCTCGCTGAGCCCATTTGAAGAAATTTTCCATGTCTCCTTGAAGAAATTCATTTTGGTTAATGATTTCCTTGGGAGGCCTTTGAGGCTCGCTGTTGATTGCAATATTCATCTGTTTCATGGCCTGAGCAAAGTCTTTCACGGTACCGATCTGAGCAGGCCCGTTTCTGCCTGGGTTGACATTGACATAGGTCCACTGTGAAATGGGCTTGCCGGGTTTGTACACCTTTATGGCTTTCATGTTCCAGGAGCCTTCTCTTGGAAAAACCTGGATAGGCTGCTTTCTAGAGTCAAAGTAGGAAACACCCGGGGAGGCGAGAACGCGTCCCTGGACAGTGAGCAACTGTTTGCCAACTTGAATACCGAAATCACCCTAAACCAGTCAGCCTCTTTTCCAGAAAGCGCGCCATGACTATACATACCAGTTTTTCGTCATCAAGGCCCAAAGCCGCCCGCGCATCAGTGACAATGGACAGGGCGTTCGCGTATGGCGATCGGCAAGCAAAGTTGACCATCGCGGTCGATTCGCGGCCAGTCAGCTTCGCCTTAATTGACTGCCCTGGGATGATTTGGGCAAATTCTGCCGGAGTAAAATTTGGGTTTGCGGCAGTGCCAAGGTTGAGAAGAGGATAGTCCTGTAGGGTTGCATTGTATTCTGGAATTGTTAGGATCGTCTCAGAGCAGGGGATAATAACGTACTCTTTTTGTAGTATTGTTCGACGGTGATATATTTACCGCTTCCATTGCCGTCAGATTCAAAGAACTGTGCGTTTCGTGGCCCGGGATAATCGAACCCTCCCGTAAACTTGGGAGGATGGTCCTTTCCACGACAAGCTCGTTCAATCTCAGGTGCATAAGCCAGACCATAGATTGCTTTGGGTCGGTGGATTACTTTGCCGTTGGAAAGTTTCATTTGTGTCAACACACGGGTTTTGGGAAGGAACTTGTTGATCAACCTGCATCTCTGCTTACTTGCTGGCTGAATCCCTAGCTCCGCAAAGATCTTGTCACATTTGCCGTCGATCTTGAAGATACCATGAGTGACGTTTGTGTTCAGCAGAATTCGGCCAGTGCCTAAGCGTACGGACTGAAAGAATCCACGGGCAATCTGCAAGGGTCTCCCGTAGGTTCGCAAGTCCTCGACGATGCCACCATTCTTGAAAGAAAAGAAGCGGGATCTTCCTACAGCGCTGGTATTGTTGTTCGACCTCGGACCAAACCCGAATATGACGTTCAGGGCATCAACAACGTCGGGGAATTTGGGGAATGCCAGGGCTTTAGCCGCATCGTCACTGTCGGTAGAGTTATCTGGAGTGTCGTTCGAAGCACCAGTGGTCGAGTTGGTATACTTGAGCATCTCGCTAACTTGGATTTCGGCAGGACCATGCAAAGTCACTTCAAAAACTTCAGTCTTGTCAAGCTTTGTTGCAGATGGGAGGTTCACTTGGATCGAGTTGTTAAGTCCGAGATCAAGCTTGCGTAAAGAAATAAGCTGTGACGCGAATTCAGTCGCAAGGACCAATGTCTGGTCATTCTTGGTGAGCTCTTTCAAAGTTGCCTCGATGACCAGATAGAGCCGGCGGCCCTTGACCTCGCGGGGTGCGGGGTTCTTGGGCTTCCCTTGCTTCCCCTGTGCCTTTCCCTTAGGCTGGGCGACAGGCTCGTCGGCCTTTTCTTCTGATTCGGTCACTATCTGCTTGATGGACATGGTGTATTTGTAGATGACGGGGATTTTGGCGGTGACTTCGTAATAGTTCGCCCACAAAGTGACGGGGCGACCTTTGTTTCCGAATGCAGGTCGAGGAGGAAACTTGCCCAAGTTCTGCTTTTCTTCCACTCCCAAGTTGGACATCTTTGACGTAAGTTGGGCGACGGAATCGTTTTGGTTTTTCACCACCTCGTTCTCGAGCTTGGTGATGGCAGCGTCCGGTTGAGGAACACCAGATGTGACCCTGGAAGAGTAAGTGTAAGCAGACAATGATATACCTACTTGGTCAAAACTTACGTGAAAACAGGCGGCTCGTTTGAGGGCGCTCCTCCACCACGACCTCCTCTGAAGCCTCCCCTTCCGCGATCATGACCACCGCGGCTACCTCTAGGGCCACTGAAGCTGCCACGGAAGTCACCACGGCCTCCATCGCCGCGTCCTCTGCCGCCGCGGAAACCGCCATCGCCTCTTCCCCCTCGGCCATCATGGTAACCGCCGCCACGCCCACCTCCTCGCCCATCTTGGTAACCACCGCCGCGTCCGCCTCCTCGCCCATCTTGATTACCGCCGCCGCGTCCACCACGGCCACGGCCTCCACGTCCGCCTCGGTCACCTCTGTCCGCCATGGTAAGAGAGTGTCTGTGTGCTTTTGGTATGTATGTAGAATGAGGTCAAGATGTAAGAATGTGGGTTCTAAAATCCAAGAAAGATCATTGATATGAAGATGGTTCCTGCTCTTAATGCATGTGTGTCAAAAAGTAAGATTGATGAGAGAGTAATTGGAGGGGGGATTTGATGCCTTTATGTAAAAGCAGTTGTGGTAGAAGGTACTCGCTCATTCATAGTGCCGTACGTTAAGCAGGGTAGGAACGAACGGCGAATCAGCAACAGCAGCCAGAGAGCTGTGTTTGCGGTCACAAAGTTGGAAGGGAGTTCCTGCCTGACTCTGAAAGTGACTGATCACTAGAATCCAAGAAAGGAGCCAGTCTGTCACTGTTTCCAATTGACAAAGAAGCAAGCCTCAGCTTGAGGTGGTGAAATGATGGGAAGGTGGAGGGAAGGAACTAGGTGAAGTCGGTAGCTGGGATCAGGCCGGGAGGACTATCACGGGCGCTAGTCAAGCTCCTTGGTGGAGCAAAGCCAAGCGAAGACGACAGCCCGTCACCTAGCTTGCCTTGGGTTAGTAGGTATCCGTATAGGTGCTTTAATTGACAACGCGCGGGGCAACAGTTGCTGATTGACAACGAGGGGTCCAATTGATGGGAAATGTTAAGGTAGGCAGGTTATACTTTTTTTTTCTGTGTGTGAGAGAGAGAGAGAGAGAGAGAGAGAGAGAGAGAGAGAGAGCCTTAATTTAATGAACAAAGAGAACTAGGCTCGCTATTCTTTCCCCTCTATCTTCTCTTTTTTTAATATTCTTTTCTCTTCTACGCGCCCGACTAGGTAGGTTTTGTTGTGTAACCCTCAATGGTCGGCCTCCCAAGCCATGATTGTCTTGCCTTACATCAAGTTGCTGTTGAGTTGGCATGACGTCTCCAGCTGGCCATATTGAGGGGCGATTTACAATACGTTAGTTTTGTTTTTGGGCCAACAAGGTTTCCTGTTTCTTTAAGAATATAACTTCCCTGAATACATTCAGCATTATTGCCTTTGGCAATTAATTATAAGGCTCTACAGTATATGTCTTACAGTGCACCGAGAGTAGGTACTGAGTTTCGCGTTATTATAACGCGTGCTTAGGTTTCGTCCATCTTCCATGGTATCCTTGTGCTTTGCAACCGATAGAAAGCATCCTTGCTTGCTTCCAGGTTGGTTGGTTGGTTGCGTCTTCTTCAGCCACAACGCCAACGCCCAGCATTGGGCTGATAAACATAGAAAGGCTGTACGTACAGTATACCTATCTATTGCCTAGGCAGTAGGTAGGTAACAGGTATCTTATGACGGAAGTACGTACCTGTTTCGAATAGACGAATAGGCAGTCTGATTCAACAATGGCTCCTGAAAGAAACTGGCTGGGCAATCAGCCGTCGCGGTCAAGTACAGACCTCTCAGGTACCATCACAATCACTGTTGGACGAGATCCTGCCAACAGTCCCGTGCCCTTCCGATAAGTTGACAAAGATGATAGGGCTCATGTTTGTCTGATCCGTACTGAATCTTGGTACACCTGCAATCAACTTTTCATCCACTTGATTTCTCACATGCGAGACCAGCCCTGCGGGTGTTCGGATAACCAAACATCCAAACAACACCTGGATTGTTTGAGCTTGAGTAGCTGCAGCCGTAACTCGTCACAGATGTACTGTAGCCTCGTACAAGGGGATAAGTTCCCTTCAATTGGCCCCACTGCCTGGTGTTTGTCCCGTGTCTGAATCTCCCCATGCTATTCAGCTCAGTCACTTACATGGACTTTTTTTGTGTAACCTGAACCGATATCATGAAACTCAGAACCGAGATGAAGCTCTAAATCTCTCTTGCTTGGGAAACTGAGATCGAAAGTTTCGTAAAGGTGTACTATCTTCAGTAGGAGACTCTGTACTGGCTAACCCCGTGTCGATGCTGTACTATCGTCGTGGCTCAAGCGATGCTCGGTCCCTTGCATGGTTTAAACAAAACGATACAAAAGGCTGTATTAAATGAGCTCGGCTACATCTCAATGGCTCCGGAAGTCTTTGAGTCTTTCACTCGTTGGTGAATCACAAACAGCAATCAGAAAGATATTCCGTCACCCTTATGCTAAACACAAGTATTTCAAAGCAAATGGACCACCAGAAGATCAGCCCTGTTAACTACACCAAACTACAATCGTATGACACGGTTTACAAAAGCGCAGACAATCAGAAGACAGCACGTGAAGCAACCCTATATTGGGCAGCACGAGAACGAACATAGACCCTTCAGCGTTAACACTACCATGTGTACTGGTCAGAGGGGGTTTTATATCTGCCCTTGCAGAAGTACACATTGCCCAAAGAGAGGAATTATACCTCATAGACTTATCACGCAAGGTCACGTCTACAGGATCGAAATCGACACGATAGCATGGGACATCTGCGACTGGTGGATTGTGAATGGCCCCCCTGAACAAGTTCTCAACCGGTACCTCAAACCCAGCTGCCAATACTTCACATGGCACACACTTATGGTTCCCTCATCGCTCTGTCCTGAGTGTCAAGTCACTTGCACAGAAAAGAAAGAAGTTAAGGATGAAAACAGCAACAGTGATAAGAAAGCGTCGCGGAAGGCCAGAGGCAAAACACCGAAGCAGTGATGGATTCTATTCACACATGATCTGTCAGTTCTCTTAAGTGATGGCGCATTTCAGATCCAATAGAGCATCACTGGTGACTGAGGCCATGAGTCAGGGGCAAGTTCTGATTATATATGTTCAAGCCATGGTGTACCTTTCCTCTTTGTACTTGGTGGACATCCCAAGACAGAGAACAAGAGCAAGATCACGTTTGTGATATTTGTCAAGAAGAAAGCTGTGAAGAATTAGACCTGGGTGGTGGTGGTTAGTGCAAAGCTGTCAGGATTAGCACACAGCCAAGGTTATACGAAAAGGATATAGATATACTACATTTAACATGCCACGCCTTGTATGTGGTGTATCCGGCGAACAGAGTCCTATGTGTTGTGATGCATTTTACAACTCTTAGTTGAACCACCAAAAGCAGTGGTACCACCTTAGGACCTAAGGTGGGTTACATTAGTATATAGCAGTCTAACACTCTTATGAGTCTCTCTGCATGCTCAAAGTGTAACATTTTCATTCCTGTAGTCATGTAACCCACGATTTAGCACAGTATTTTCTCATTTATTTCACCACTACCAACTCCATTGTTCTTCCGATGCAGACATGCCATTTCAATGTTTTGGCCTATCGATACAACTGGCCCTTCAAGTTATATGCAGCAAACATTAATCCTTATCGTGTCCTGCAGTTGCTACTTTTAGTATGTCATCTTCCATTCCCGACACATGATGGATCTCAATCCCAGCATCCTCCAGCGTCTTGCGACCCGTGTTCTCTCCAACAAAAGTCTCGGGTTCTTGAACGCCGACATAAACTTGGGTGATCCATGACTTTTGGCGTAACACTCTCTCGACGCAAGGTAGCTTGCCGCTCAGCCGTTTAAAGCATGGCTCTACGGTAGTGTAAAGAGCATGAGGGGTGTTGAATACATCTGAGAGGTTCTCTTCAGTGGTTCCATGCTGTTCAGCAAGTTTCATCAGACATGTCTCTTCCGCATGTGTATTTCCAGGAAGTTCCAGAGTGTATCCTTCGGCAATAATGGTGTTGTCGTTAAGGCGCACAATCAAGGCACCCACGCGGAAGTTGGTGGGTTTAGGGGGGGAGTTATGTGCCAAGCTCAATGCCCGCTGCATAGCAGCTTTGTGGTTTCCAGGCTCTAATGTAGTCATTTTGATGTTGAAAATGTGTGTTGTATAAACGAATCCAGATGTGGGATCTTCCTGAATGCTCCATCTCCAGTCGGTGGGGATAAGCTCCGATGACCGAAAGCACTTAAACGTCGGCCCCACAATATCACATCAGCGCGTTGCGACGCGTCTTCCGCGCCAGCGACGAGCTTGAGCTACCACCAGCATGCATCTCTACTGATACATCACCAATCGAAAATTAACAACAGAATCATAATGTCAGATCACGAAGATGTTTTGGAGAGCGAGCCTCCGACCATCGATCCCTACGAGGTCCTGAGCCTTGAGAGAACAGCGACAGGCGATCAGATCAAGCAAGCATACCGAAAGGCTGCCCTCAAGAATCACCCAGGTTTGTCTGATCTGTGCTACAACACAGAAGTAGTTTGTTAATAATCTCTGGTAGACAAGGTACCTCAAGACCAAAAAGAGTCTGCGCATGAGAAGTTCCAAGCCATCGCTTTCGCATACGCCATTCTTTCAGACCCCGCCCGGCGCAAACGATACGACGAGACCGGTTCAACCTCCGAATCGATCGTAGACTCTGAGGGTTTCAATTGGAGCGACTACTACCGAGAACAATTCAAGGAATCTGTGTCTGGCGATGCCATCGACAAGTTTGCCAAGAAATACAAGGGATCTGACGAGGAGAGTGGAGATGTCCTGGATGCCTACGAAGACTGCGAGGGTGACATGGATGCGCTGTATGAGAGAGTTATTCTCAGCGACGTACTGGAGGACGACGACCGTTTCCGCGATATCATCAACAGGGCCATCAAGAGCAAGAAGGTGCCCAGCTTCCCAGCTTACACCAAGGAAACAAAGAAGAAGCGAGAAGGGCGCATGAAGAAAGCCCGAGAGGAAGCCACAGAAGCTGAGGACTATGCTAAGGAGCTCGGTGTACACGATAAGCTATTTGGCGACAAGAAAGGCAAGAAGAAGGGCAAGGGCAAGGGAAGTTCAGAGGATGACCTGGCGGCGCTGATCCAAAAGAGACAACAGGACAGGTCCGAGAGTTTCTTGGATCACCTGGCCGAAAAGTATGGGGCTAAGGAAAGTAAGGGAAAGAAGGGCAAAAAGCGATCAGTTGAGGATGAGCCATCTGAGGAGGCTTTCCAGGCAGCTGCTTCTCGTCTGAAGGGTTCGAAGAGGTCAAAACGCTAAGGGCTGGATGGATGATTGTTGGCATTCCCCTTGACATGGGATGGCTTGGTGGTGTTTGGGCGTTTGTTTTGCGCGATAATACCTTTCATGTTCAATAAATAATCAATCAAGAAGTTTGAAATCCTGTTGATCTTGTGTTTAAGTTACGTCTGGTGATGGACGCTAACTGGGTTACCCATTTGCCCCATACATTCCAAACGTCAACCAAAACGGGAGGCGTCAAACTCCCGTAATGAATAGACCAGAAGGTAGTTGCCTTACCCGAAAGCAAGAAACCATAATAGATTTAAGATGCACATGACAACTTTAAATGTTAAATGTTGTTTCAGGCACTTGTAACTGACATCGTGATCGTGTCGGTCCTACCCTAAACAAACCTACCTGGGTACTACTTTGGTGGGGCATGTCTAAACCACCGTGAACAGGTCTCACTCCAGTTGACTTCCTTCCTTACATGTCGGTTCATGCGAAAAGCACATCAAATCATCGATGATGCCAGGGAATGATAGACTCGTCACCTGAAGATACACTGCTATCATGATGCCATGAGCGAACCGAACAAGCCCCCAATCTACCCTCGATACTGCTTTCATCTTGCACCCACCGTGAACCAATGGTGCCCCTTCCGCGTGACCGATGTCCACGGTCTTGACCAACACTCAGGTTTTGAAGGTGAACAATATATTGCAGTACGATGATGGATTGAACAATGATGACTGACAGTCTCAAGGTGAAAACTTCTACTTCTATGAAAACCTACCAATCAAATGGGTGCGCATAGTTGGGTTAGTCGTCGCCATTGACGAATTCACGGGTAGACGCGTCTATACCATAGATGATAGTAGCGGCGCATGCATCGAATGCACTGTCACGATACCCGTCTTTTCAGGGGAATATGATAATGCGACTGCAACAGGAGATGCTGCCTCGAAGAAAGCGGACGCGAACCCGCCACTGCCTGCTAATCCCTTTCCGACTATCGACGTTGGATGCGTTGTAGACGTCAAGGGGGGCCTTTCCAATTTCAGAGACGAGCGGCAGCTCAACATCGAAAAGATGACTGTTCTACAGAGTACCCAGCAAGAGGTTGCACTCTGGGAAAAGAGGATCAGATTCCAGTCCGAGGTTCTCGCCAAACCGTGGGTCCTGCGAAAAAGCGAAATTCGCAGATGTCGCCATGAAGCTGAGCGAAGCGAAGAAGCAGCGGGGAAGAAACGAAAACGGATGAAAGCGATGGCCGGATCTGGCTCTACGAAGCAGGCATTGAGGTCGGCAGAGCAGAATGAGCAGAGTGACGAGAGGGTTAAGCGGGAGCCAAGCAAGGAAACACGCCTGGATCTTCGGCAAATTCTCGAGAGGGGCGGAAGAGGCAAATACAATGCGCTGGGATTGTGAGATGGAGACGGAGAAGCTGGTGCAAACTATTGATCGGCTTGAGTTAGATAGGAGCTACTAGCGGGTGTTGATGGGGAGCTGAAGGGTCTGGGCTATCTAGAGTGCTAGGTTGTGCGCAATACAGCTATCACTGCCAAGTAGTGATTGGCATGGCCAAGGATGTACGGATAGAAGCTGTCGTGTTCTGGAATGCGATTTCGCAAACAACCAGCGTGATCGTCGTCGTATGCTGAAAATATTTCCATCACCTAAGGATTCATGGGACAGCCTGGAACGGCTTGGTCACTAGACCGGTTCTGTCTCAGTTTATAACAAGTTTCTTTTTCTTTTTCTTTTTGTGACCTGGAGCCCGGTTTTTGGGCAAATGTCACCCTGAATCAAGTGCGGGTTGTCTTAACGCCCTTTTAACGTATGGCGTTCTGAGTCAAGTGACTGTCTCACAATAGAATCGAACTGCCTCTTTCATGAATGTTGATGTCGTTATCATCATGATCAAGTCATTGAAGAGGTTGGAATAAGAGACAACAAAGATAGTAAAGCAACGTAGCAAAGAAATGACTCGATACTCATCAGCCGTCCCCATCGTGAGGTCAATAGTGAGTTGTGCCAAGCATCAATATTTGGGACAAAGTCACTGCGCCGGGTGGAGACGATATACAGTATGCGAAACAATAACAGCCTCCAGGCGAAAAGCCTCCGAACCATCAACGTTGAAGCTGAGACTTGATTCGGAACGAACGCCAAGGACGTTAATGAAGGAGCCGAGAGGCGTAAACTTTGGACCTAGACTACCTAGAGGTAGACTACGAATACTGTACCTCCAAGTCGGAAGCTGAAAAGTATAAGCAAATTTGCAGAGCATTAGGCATCTAGCTAGTCTACCTAGGAGTTAGTTCATCACTACAAGATGTGGCAAGCGAGAAAAACCCCCTTGAATTTAATCAATCGCGAATCGATAGTTCCAGGAACTAATGCCAGCTTACCCAGAACGGCGCCCGCTAAGGAATAGTTTAGCGCTTGCTACTGCAGGCACACGCGGACGCCACAGACGAGCATCTAGGAGACTTCCCCTTTGAGACCTTCAGTCACATTCTCTCTACCAGGGGCCTGTAGGGCCTGCAGAGACTGCAGCTGCAGCTGCAGGAACGTGAACATGCGCTCCTGGCACTTGATTCGACTTGGTAAAAAAAAAAAAAAAGACCCTGCCTTTTCTGTTCACGATGCTCTTTCCTATCCTTCAATGATACCCAAAGCAAAAGGAAAGGACTAAGCTGTATAGAACACATGTTCAGGCTGTCTTTGATACATATTGGACCCTCAAATAGAAGATAAAAATGGAATCATCTCCAGTCATCCTTTCATTCTCTCAACCTCAAAAACAACGCACTCCAAGTTCCTGTCAATCGATCAAATAAACCAGCATCTTACTAAACGCCATCCTAAAGAATCCAATTTCTCCAGTTGCTACCCTAACCTCCATCACTGCTCCCCATCTGCATCTCACCGGCTTCTGAGTGGTCTCGACCCCTAGTGTAACATTTCTTTTGGTGGTAGATTCTAGCCTTGGTCTAGCCTTCAGGTAAGCCACACTCATCTATGTTACTGGACGTGTTTGTATTCTGTGCCTCTGAGACACGTCCACTTCATTTCATTCTCCGATGCAAGTGCCTGCTAGTCCCATCAGTCGCGGCGCCACTCGACTAGTGGTTTTCCCTTCTCGATGGCGTCCAAGGAGCTTGAGCCTAGGAGCTGGCCCTTGGCCGATTATATTATAAGCTATGAGGCCCCTTGTCCTTAAGATCTATCTCCAGCTTCACCCAAGCCTCTATCATCTTGATCTCCCCAGGGTTGTGATCTCGTTGCTCAAAACAGACTCACACTTTGCATCTGCCCAACATGAGATCTCACAACATTCTGCCTCTATGGCTTCTTTGGCTAACTCAGGGACAAGCTTCAGCCCTGCCACAAGGCGAACAGAACTCACTCGATTCTTTGGACGACTCGAACCAAGAGTTCAAGCGCGATCTCGAAACATCTGCTTTTGAGTACCTGACAACTTACGACAAGGAAGATATCATCCCGGTCACCGAGACTGTCAAAGTCAGCACCAGCAAGGCCGGCACTACTGCAACGGCTCAGGTTTTGCCATCTCTCTCGGACGTTGAGCCTCATACCGAAGGTTTCATTGTCACAGATCTTTACAACCCTTTCTACACCAAGCCTGCTGTCCTGAGTACTTCAATCCCCAGCCCAACAAGCCTTATCAAGCCCGTCAAGACTACTACCAAGAACGCGGAACCTTCTGGACTCTTCAAGATGGCTGCTGCTGTTGATATCTTTGCGAGCCCCATCGACACGAGTGCTCCTATGTCAATGTTCCAAAGGAAGGCCATCCATCCAGTCTCCAAGAAAGCCGTCAAACAGAACACCCCTATTGGAACCAACAAATTCTACTCCAACTTCTACCTGGAGGATCAAAACACTCCTGTCTATACATACCCTTACTCTCTCACATGGGCCAAGGGTTCAGGCCCAGCAGCAAGCTGGGGCATGGCTATCTCGCACATCGATGGAGATAAACGTTCATATGGTCCAGTTAAAGCTAACGGCGCCGTTGAATTCTACTCTAACCCCGTCGGCATCCAGTCCATGATCATCTCGGCCAAGGAACTTGGTAAGAACACTGTTCTGACCATGGACTCCATCACTCCTCATTATGCCAAGGCATACCTCAGCAAGGACAGCAAGTCGGCCGCTACAATCACCTTTCCTCTCTACCAAGGCAGCGTCTTCACAACTGCCTACTTCAGCGGCGGCACGCCCTGGATCCAGACCGGTGTCTACTTCCGAACTATGACTCAAGTGACAAAGGACCCTAAATCCAACGTGCGCAAATATAACTTCGTCCTCGAGGATGGAACCACATGGCGCCTCTATGCCTACAAGACAAAGGGTGATCCTCTTACTCTCAAGGTTACCAACCAAGGTCTTGCTGCCTCAGAAAAGCCTTTCTACGGCTTTATCCAGATTGCCAAGGACCCAAAGGTCGGCCAGTCGGAGGCGGTTCTTGACAACGGCTGTGGAATCTACGCAACTGGCATGACTATCAGCGGCACCAACGTTGGTTCTCAGGGCACTTACAAATTCAACTGGAGCAAAGCTGGTCACACAACTGGAAAGCTCTGGATCTTTGCTCTCCCCCACCATGTCGACTCATTTGACGCCACGACCAAGAAGGAGATGAGGACGTATACCATGCAAACCCTCACCAAGGGTGTAGCCACGGCTGTTGGCGGAGATTCTTGGACCATGGTCGAGCCATCACTTCCCGTTAACATGGGCTTTGCTCCTTGGGACCCTGTCAAGGGTAGCCGCGGTCTGTCTACCAATGCCAAAAATATCATTGCACCGATTGCCAAGTCTGAGGTATCTCAAAACATGGATCAACAGGCCAACACCGATTCCATGTACTTCTCCGGCAAGGTAAGTTATTGTCTCAAGAATCTAAAAGTGTATGAACTAACGAAGCACAGGCCCTGGCCAAGTTCGGATCGGTCGTCTATGTCATCAACAACATGCTCAACGATAAGGCGTTGGCACAAGCTGGTCTCGAGAAGCTCAAGACTGCATTCGCTCGATTCGGTTCAAACAAGCAAAGCTTTCCTCTTGTTTATGAATGTAAGTTGTCCATGAAGCTGCTTCTTACATTGACTAACTGGGTGAATCAGCTGTTTGGGGTGGAATAGTCTCCACTGCATCTTACGAATCTGGATCACCTGGGTCCGACTTTGGTAACACTTACTACAACGATCATCATTTCCACTTTGGCTACCATGTTCTCGCTGCCGCCTATATCGGCTCAATGGATAGCAAGTGGCTTGCCGCCAACAAGGCGTATGTCAACACACTCATTCGTGACTATGCGAACCCCAGCACCAGTGACAAGTATTTCCCTCAATGGCGAAGCTTCGACTGGTATCACGGACACAGTTGGGCTCACGGTCTGACCGCCATGTGGGATGGTAAGGACCAAGAGTCAAGTTCCGAGGACATGATGTCCGTTTATGCCATGAAGATGTGGGGTACTGTGATTAAGGACACCAACATGGTCGCGAGGTGAGTTGTCTAAGTAACGAGGTTTGAGGAAGGAAACTAACTCCGGATACAGAGCCAACCTCCAGCTTGCAGTCATGTCTCGATCTATGCAGGCCTACTACTACTACACTACAACTAACACCGTTCAGCCTAAGAACTTCATCGGAAACAAGGTGGCAGGAATCCTGTTTGAGAACAAGGTACACCACACGACCTGGTTCAGTGCAGACATCGAGGCGGTTCAGGGCATCCACATGATCCCTATTCTCCCATTCTCCAACCTTGCGCGAACCGGAACGTTCGTCCAGCAGGAATGGGACACTTACTTTAACAAGGGACGCGTCGACAAGTTCAACAACCTGTGGAAGGGTATAATCTACGGCAACTATGCAACAGTCCAGCCCAAGACTGCATGGTCTTTCTTCACAAAGTCCAATTTTGATCCCATCTGGATCGATGGTGGAGCTTCCAGGACATGGTATATGGCATATGCTGCAGGTGAGTTTTGAAACACTGAAATCACGGGAACATGACAGCTAACAATTGACACAGCATTGGGTGGCATTTAATGCGAACAACGAATCAATACTAGTGCTAGGATAAGCAGGGAAACCTTGTATAACACCAATTGAAGATAGACAGGACGATACCTCGAAGGGAAGATTTTCTTTGTACATTTAGAAGAAGGAGGAATGTTGCTTTAAGCGTATAGAGGTGGACAAGACGGAGAGTCAGATATCCCTGACCTGGCCGAGACTACAATGCAGATAGACGGCAGGCAGTTGCTGGACCCTTAGACTGGGTAATTCTTAATTTCATTCGTTAATTTCAATAATTTGATGTTGCTGCACATTGTTTGATGTGACCCTGGCAGGAGATCTGAAAATCAATTAAGCCATAGGACCAACCACGTGCTGAGAATGACACGTCGATTAAGGTACAGTAGCTTGACTGGGGCGCAGTTGTGACGACCCTGAGAGATGTGCGCCAAGGCGGGGGGAATATTTGAGATGAGTGCCAAGATGCAGATTGCTGACACTGCCTCTCACGTCTCAAACTCAAGTCCAGAAAGATGAGCAGAGTGACAGACTGACAAGTTGTTATGGATGTATGCCAAGGTGGATCGAACATGGGGCAGCCAGAGTCTGTGCATGTTTCGAATTCGGACCACAAAACGAAAGATTCCTACTGTACTCCGTACTGTATGTTTTACTGCAACAGGATGAAAGGAGATGCAATTATTTCTTTTCAAAGCATGTATCAGATGCAGGTAAGAAAACAGTGCAACATTACTTTGTTTTACCTTGCTTGCCTACCCATCTGGGAAGTATACCGCGGACCTGTAAGACGACGCCTCCATTGGAGTGATGCGTTGTTCCCTGGGAGATGCAGCCACAGCGTTGATCCCAGCAGTTCGGCAACGTCGGACAAAATACTAACCTAGGTAGATAGGATAAGCCTCGACGGTTACGCAAAGCGGAGAAAAAAGAAAGAAGCAGAGAAGCAAGACGAGAAAAGAACGCGTGCTATCACAGAAGATTGATGGCGGAGTCGATTGAGTACTTACTGTATGGAAGCTGCTGATACCTGGTATCGTACCCCATTCATGACGTTTAATATACAACTAGAGCTGGGGCTAGCCTCGGATATCTGCCCACAAGATAGGGGTAAAAGGTCACTAGATACCTAGATGATAGAGGGAAAAATAATAATAAGGAGAATCACAAGGCGGCTGATTGACTCTTTTTTCTTCTTCTGCCATTGCACAATCAAAAGATATCAATTTTGAATTCCTTACAACTTAAGCGCTCGCAAGTTCAAAGTAAAGTTTTAAGCTTTTTGCTCAGCCATCAGCTAGACTAAGCCGAAAGCCGCCCTGTTTCTCATAGGAAAGTGGCCTTTTATGGGTCAGGAGCTCAGGGAGGCGCGCACCGAATAAATGAGCATCAGTGACACAACAACCTGGCAAGGAGCTCAGAGCTTCTCATGTTAAAAACTAAAAAAGGGTAAAGTGGAGACCTTTGCCGCACCAGCTCTTGTCAGCGGACGAATGAGATTGGCTGATGGAGGCGTTGATCCTGGGAAAGCCCATGTCCTACGTCAACTCGTAGCGGTAGCGTACCTAGCTCTTTCCAGGTTCCCTGCTTGCCCGTCGTACAGCCAAACTCGAGCAGTCTTGCGCCCAAAACCCAAAGCAAGGCAAGAGGCCTCCTGGGCAACGGGTTTTCGTTTCTGCAACGTAACGCAACCATCATCGCTGCTAGTCGACATCAACATCGTCACCATCTCTTTTCTGGAGTTTCGCCAAAGGCTGTGTAGTAGCTTGACAATATCTCCTTCTCCTCCTTCTTCTTCATCTTCTTCTTTATCCGCCCGCTTGTTCCTTCTAACTCAATTGAGCAGGGGCCGAGCGTATCGATATTGTCACTGCCTCTTTCCTAGCTGGATTGGATTGGATCGTCATCCGCCTACCTCTCAATCGCAATTCATCTCGTCGCGCGCTTTCCTGCTCCATTCCAAACTGATTTATCCGCACATACCTTAGTACCTACCTAGGTAGTCTACTTGGTACCTACCTGATCGCCAAACCGCAAAAGACGCGGGGGAACACAGACAAAGACAAAAACACCCATCACGTTAGATTGATTTAGCCAGAAACAAGTCAAGCCATGGTTTGTGAGTGAATACCTGCTCTTTCCTCTTATTCTCCTTCAATGTATCAAGCAACATCCATCAACGCCGTACCCGCAAGCTCTATGAATACTTTCATCAAGTAATTACCCCTGGCATTGTGGAAAGCGAATCGTCATCTGCTTTTTCCTTTCGGTCAAACTTCTTTCTCTATCTACCCCATCCATATCCATATTCATCCATCGCCGTCACCCATCCCTGCACTGCACTGAGCACAGAGTACCGAGTACCACACACATCCAGAACGAGACAAAGTGCAAGATTAGCTTCTTCCACGGGGGGTCTCGACTGGAGACGCCACTCACGATATTGTGTCCGTTATGTATCTTAATCTACTGCCCCGTGCCTGAGCTCTTGTCATTTTGTCCTTCTTCCAACTTCATTCCCACGCCTGTTATTCCTGTTCCTGTTGCTTCCCTTTCGACAAAGGAACGCGGGAGTACATCCAGCGCATCTGTTCCTCGAATCCATCGAGTATATTGACAACGCGACGACAATCGGCACGCCTATCCTTCGCCTTCAACTCGAGTCCTTTCATTCCAATGTATGCTATCTACCTCTCTTCCCCTTCATTCGGAACCCTGTCATCAGCAAGCGCTGTTGCTGCACATGCGACTCTTCATCCACGCGCCGACTCCAGGCATGATCTTCTCATCATTGTATAGTGAAGATGGCGCAGCAGGGTCCTTGCCCTGTCGAGAACAGAACAAGCTCAAAGCAATCGCCCATGGGGAGGGAGCCAAGAAATCTAGCCCAGGCCAGGCCCAGTCAGCCTACCATGCAGCCTTTCCCAAGCTAAGCTTGTCTTGCCTCATTGAGCTTGACTGCTTATTGCTTAATTGATCTTCCTCCGCCTTTTGAAGTTCTAACACTAGTTCATGTTCAATAAAAACTAGATCGCTGACCATGTCGGTGACTTTCTTCACCATATAGCTCTTCCGTCCTTTACCCTTCAAGTCAGACGATCAATGTCGAACAAACCAGCAAACCTCAGGGCGGCCGACGAGACCAGCCCGCTCATCAACGGCGGTGCCTCGTCGGCTCTTCATGATACTCTTGGCCATCGCAATGGAAATGGGAATGGCAATGGCCATATCGGCCTTAGCCGAGACTCGAGTACCATGACGTTTCTCTTCGACTCGAAGCACACACCCGGCATCGATAATCACAACATTGCTGTCAGAAGCTTGGCTTATTCGTGGCACATCGCCAAGGTCACTCTTCTTAGCAGTAAGTCTGCGACCCTTTATATCCAGGCGCGCATGCATCTAACACCAGTGAACAGACTATGTCAACTTTCTCTTAGTTATGGTGCCTCTCGGCATCGTCGCTGGCAAGATGGGCTGGAACTCCACTGCTGTATTCACCATCAACTTCTTCGCCATTATCCCGCTTGCCGCTGTCCTTTCGTTTGCAACCGAAGAATTCTCCCTGAAGCTTGGTGATACCCTAGGTGGCCTGCTGAACGCTACTTTCGGAAACGCCGTCGAATTGATCGTCAGCATCGTTGCTCTCCAGCGAAACGAAATCGAGCTTGTTCAGGCTTCGATGCTTGGTAGCATTCTTTCTAACTTGCTGCTTGTCATGGGAATGTGTTTCTTGTTCGGTGGCATCATTCACCGAGGCGAGTCTGGCAACGGAAGAGAACAAGTATTCTCTTCAGCTACTGCCCAAACGACCTGCTCTCTCATGACTTTGTCTTCAGCCTCTCTCGTCATCCCTGCTGCTGTAAGTTGAGCGACTTCGTATATGAGAATCTGACTAACTTTTGTAGCTGTATGCTGTTCTTGACCAGAGTGGCTCTAAGGAAAAGGCTCAGAGCATCCTTACCCTGTCCCGTGGTACTGCTGTTATTTTGCTTCTGCTCTACGTTCTTTATCTTGTTTTTCAGCTCCGAACGCACAGCAACCTATTTGATGCCGAGAACCAACCGGATGATGAGGATGCTGAGCAGGAACATGAGGAGCCCACCATTGGTCCCGTCGCCGCTGTCGCCGTTTTGGTTGTCACGACTATTTTAGTCACCGTTTGCGCCGATTACCTTGTTGACAGCATCGATGACCTTGTCACTACCTCAGGAATCAGCCGTGCGTTCATTGGTTTGATCTTGATCCCCATTGTCGGAAACGCCGCAGAGCACGTCACCGCTGTTGTAGTTGCCGTTCGTGATAAGATGGATCTTGCTATGGGCGTTGCCATCGGTTCATCTATCCAGATTGCTCTTTTGGTCACCCCCTTCCTTGTCATTGTTGGCTGGATTATTGGATCCGAGATGACTCTTCACTTTGAAACCTGTAAGTTTGAAGGACCCGGCATTTGTATGAATGTTCACTTACAACGTTTTAGTCCAAACTGTTGCATTTGCCGTTTCTGTCCTTGTCGTGACTTATACGGTCCAGGATGGCAAGTCCAACTACCTCGAGGGTGCTATGCTTATGGGTCTCTACATTATTATTGCCTTGGCTTTCTACGCCACCCCTTCTGATGTGATGGACCCTGGTAACTAAACTAAGTGCTAGCGCCAGATTTGGTGTTCTAAGCTCTCAACAATCAAGTATTATGTTCTTAGACATACCTTTGAAAACTCGTGACTTGTTCTACCAAGTCACTCGAACTGGACATCCAGTGAAGCCGCTTTAGACGAGTGGCGTCGACGATACGTTAAACTACGATCAGATAATCGGGTCAATTTTTCATATTTGTATTACTAAGGAGATGCAGTCCGCTGGACTGGACCGCGCATCTGGAAGTTTCAGACTTCAGCGAGCTCTGGAATGAACCAGAGGAAAGAATGGGGAGTCTCAGTCGCATTCGCAAATTTTCATTGTGTCAAAAGGAATAAGGGGTGGGAATATGGTCCCGTCTCGCTAGGCTGGTCTAGCCGCAAGTTGCAATATAGGGGTTTCTTGTTTATATCATTGGACTGCAAGGTCGGAGAAGGAGTGGCGAGAACAGGAAAAGGTTGGCTAAACAGTGAATCAATGTTTCGAAGTTCTATTTACTGCCCCAGAAGTCTCCAAGCCCACACATGTCTGTCGCGCTAATACTAATTTCATGGTATCAAGGAAGTCTTGTCTTCACATTGATGTTCGGTTCTTTGCTAATACAGGTTCCAAGCCTTGGTGATAAACAGTCATACGTGACCAGCATAACGTTCGCTTTGTGATATGTCGATAGCTAGAATTTTATGCCGTTTGACTAGATCATGTCACATTATTAATATGATCTGGCTTCAGTTTGGTTCTCGGAAATCTGATTCCAAACAAGCAACATCTTATTACAGAACTATTCTTGTGCACCAAAGACCTCATCAAATCTACACGAAGAGACCGATAAACCAAGCTTTTGATTCTCAACGCCAATTATATGTACCGGTATATATTTGCACAGTATCCGTATTTTTAAGTCATGGGCTTGGACATGGGCGCAATAATGCCCTGCTTCATGAGCACACGAGGCTTGGTGCTCTCCTGGAAGGTCTCCTTTGTCTGCCATTCGGGCCCAACTGGTAGGCGCAGCGAGCGCTCGTACTGTTGGCGAGACTCGAAGGGGAAAGGGAGCTGGGATGCGAGGTAACGGTCGTTCTGGGGGATGTTAGTTAATGGCTCCTTTTTCGAGGTCTGAAGATGTAGAGTGTCTTACCTTTTTGATGCGCTTCTCGTTGATAATGACCTTGTCCAGCTTGGCGTCCTTCCGGTCCTTCTTCTTGATACCGTCAACCTTTGTTAGGAAACGGCCTTGGTGACGCTTTTTTTCCTTCGCGCTCACACCATCACCAACCCATGATCCCCAACCAGGTAGTGTGTTATCAATGACCTTGTCATCCTCTTCGTCGGCGATGGCCGTCTTCTCGGCCTCGAACTCTCCTACAACATCTTCTCCAGCGAAAGCACGATCAAGCATTTCTTGATCGCGGATCGCCATAGGGAGATGCAGATCTGTCTCGGACTCGACATCTGAAGCTTCATCGGCAGTCTGGGCTTTCGACTTGGGCTTGGGCTTAGGTTTGTTGAAGCCCTCTTTGAGCAAGCCAGCGGGTGTAAGGTCGATATCGCCAACATTTGTAGCAGACTGGCCCTTCTTACGGCGCGTGTCGGCACGAGCCCATGGACCTGCAGTTCCTGAGGTGGCGGGCCCGGATGAGGCTGTGATGTTAGGAATGGCAGGGTTGCTAGCAGCACCGTCGGTGGTTATTTCAACTTCGTCATCACTGTCCTCTGACCTGCGCTTCTTGGGCGCTCGGGACGATGTTTCAAGAGCCGGCTTGAATGGCTTGCCATCTGCTGCACCGTATTGTCGTCGACCAATCTCCTCCAATTCGTCTGCAGATCCATCAAACTCCTCGCCATCGAGTTCTCGTCGAATCTGCTTGATAAGAGCATCATCCTTCTCCTTCTTAGCAGCCTCTGCCTTTTGCATAAATTTCATGCCCATCACGCCCTTTTGAGGTACACTCTCCTCTTCCTCAAGGGCTGCGAGGTGACGACGCAAAGATGCCTCACCGCCATCGGAGTCACTGTCAGATTCAGATGTCGAATCGTCGGAGCCACCAGCACGGCCTTCCTTTCTTCTGCGGAGCTCTTCGTCCTTGCGAGCCATCTCGGTCAAGCCAGCACGGAATTCGTCATCCCACACAGCTCGCTTTGTCTTGTTGCCAAGCTTGGCCCACTTGCTGTCCTTGTGTCGCTGACCAACACGCTCTAAAGCGCGTCGCCGATCTTGGGCTTCACGCTCTGCTTCGGAATCGACCTCGCTATCCTCCTCCCCTTCGCGCTCACGCTCACGCTGCTTCCTGTGTACACGGTGGTAGGCCTTACTCTTGATCTTCTTGATGCGCTTGGCTCGCTTAGCCTCTCGTGCGGCCACCTCACGGTCTATACGCTTGCGGGCTAGAGCCTCCTTGCGAGTAAGCTCGTTGCCCTCTTCATCGTATTGCTTGGGTTTAGGCTTCTTTGGCTTATCCATGGACAAACCGCTCTGCTCCATGATAGACATGATAGCAGACTCAAGCTCGTTACTTGGGTTCGAGGTGGTCAAGGGTCGTATTTCAGTAGTGTCGAGGCCAGCTGTATCCGAGTTCTGGGCGAGAGGGAACATGAGATGCTCTGCTCTTCGGTTTTGCTTAACTGTATCATTCCATCGATCCAAAGTCTCATTGGTTTTCTCGTAAGCTGCGCTTCGGTCGAGACGGTCCTGCTGTCTCCTTGCTAAAGGCACGTCCAGCTTCTTGGAAACACCAGGGCGCTTTTCCTTTTCCTCCTTGCTCATAAGCTTCATGGACTTCTTGATATTAGCGTCGTTAATGCCAGTCAGTCCAAGGTCGCTCAGGCTAATCTTGGCTTTGGCCTTGGGTTTGGCGTCTTCATCGTCTTTCTGGCCTCCAAATTGCTTAATCAGGTTCTGCATCTTTTCTGAGTTTCCATTTTCGCCATCCTCGTCGTCGTCGTCTGACTCGTCGTCATCCTCATCATCTTCTTCCGATTCGTCAGAGGCATCGTCATCAGACTCTGAAGATCCAGATTGGTCCTTCTGCTCGGGCTCGTCGTCTGACTCTTCGAATTGATCGAGGGCAGTTGCTAGGTCGATTGCGTCTGCGCCAAGGGTTTCGCCCTCATCGTCTTGGGAATCGTCCTCAGAATCGTCGTCCTTTGAACGTGTTAGACTGAGATCAGCCAGTTTTCATAAATCAACCTACCTCGCGCTGTGTTGTCTTGCTTCCCCGAAATGCGTAGCCATCGAACTTGTCTTGGTCACTGTCGCCAAACGCATCGTCACTCTCAATTTCGGAGTCCTCGTCATCTTCTCGTAGTCCTCCTAATTGCCATTCGTTTCCTTCGCTGTCGCTTCCGTAATCGGCATCATCTGCAGGTCTGCTGGGTCTCTTGACCTTCTTCCTTTGGGGCTCCTCCTCTTCCTCTTCCTCGTCATCCTCGTCATCATCTCGGCCATGCTTTCGTTCTATCTCGGCATCTAGCTCTCTCGCTCGAGGTGTTCGCTTTTGTTTGGGCGCGAAGTTTTCCTGCGCAATGCCAAATGCATCGAGCGCATTCTTTTGTGCTCTCGCCTTTGACTTTTTGTTGGCGGCCTTGGCTTTAGGGGCGGCCACAAGTGACCTTCCGTGAGCCTGTCGTCCACCCATGATAATTCTCGATCGTCGTTGTCCAAAATGTCGAGAGTTGTGGTGGGTTTCGCGGACCTGATTTGCGACGTGAGATGGTCTCACAGTAACACTTTTTTCCAACTTTTCTGCCATGTAAAAAAGTTTGGCGGTGAGATGACCCTTAGTGGGGCATCCAATGGACGGATCATGGCGTCCATGTGAGTGAGATAAGCCTATCATGATCGCTGTAAATTGCTGATTCTAGTGGGGTCCTTTCCCACTGAAGCGGACCTAGTCCTGCACCGAATACCGAGTCACATCGGATCAGACAGATGTCGACCTATTTTATTGAATGACCGTTGTTCTGGGGTCGGGTCGTATGATTTATAAATGAGCCACTAACTACTTCTTCATCCTCCTCCCAATTGATCTCCTTTATTCACCTTTAGAACATTGGCTTCAACCATGGCGTCCTCTTTCGCCCCCGGGTTCCGGAGGTTACTCTTGCAGACCTCGATTACAGCATCCGGGCCTTCAAAGTTCTTCTTATGCAACCAATGTCTTCGAACTGCTCCCCGGAGCACGCCCTCCCGAGTCCTTAACGCCGTCCGATCACGATCATACGCTGATGCTGCTGTCAACAAGTCAATTGGATCAATTGCCGAGCAGGCTTCTGCTCGTGCAGCTCCCTCTGTTTCTCAAGCCGCCAAGAAGGCATGGCCTGAGTCGAACCCCAAGGGTGTCGGCCTCTGGCTGATTGGCAGCGCTGTTAGTGTTTTTGGTATTGTCGTTTTTGGTGGCCTGACACGATTGACCGAGTCTGGGTACGTTAATTCGCTCTTTTGTGACAATTGAGCAAACCAGCTAACATCATGGCAGCCTCAGTATTACTGAATGGAGACCTGTTACCGGTTCGCTACCCCCCATGTCTAGGGAGGACTGGGAGTCCGAGTTCGAAAAGTACCGCGCCTCGCCCGAGTTTAAGCTTCTCAACCCTCATATGAATCTCGACGAGTTCAAGAAGATCTACTTTATGGAATGGTTTCACCGTGTCTGGGGTCGTTTTATTGGCTTGACCTTTGTCATCCCCACTGCCTACCTAGTCGCTCGTCGCAAAGTCACTCCCAAGATGGCCCTGAACCTGGCTGGTATCTCTGCCTTGATCGGTTTCCAAGGAATCATTGGTTGGTGGATGGTCAAGTCTGGTCTCAAGGACGATCTGTTCGCGCCTGGCTCTCATCCTCGTGTCTCCCAGTACCGCCTTACCACTCATCTTGCCACCGCTTTCGTCTGCTATTCTTGGATGCTTCTCTCTGGTCTAACTGTTCTGCGAACTCGCCGCTGGCTCATGAACCCTGAGGCAGCCATGAAGCAGATTGGTGAAATGAGTCAGCCCGGTCTTCGCACAATGCGCCGTGTCGTTTTTGCCCTTGCTGCCCTGACCTTCACTACTATTATGTCTGGTGGTCTTGTTGCTGGTCTCGACGCTGGATTGATCTACAACGAATTCCCCAAGATGGGTCTCGGTATCTTCCCTCCCAAGCAGGAGCTTTTTGACAAGTTCTACTCACGAAAGGAGGACCAGTCTGACCTCTGGTGGCGCAACATGCTTGAGAACCCAAGCACCGTCCAGATGAACCACCGAATCCTTGCCGTCACTACTTTCACCTCCATTCTTTCACTTTTCATCTATGCCCGCACCCGACGTGTCAAGGCTATACTTCCCACCAATATCAAGAAGGGTGCCAACGGCCTTTTCCATATGGTGTCACTTCAGGTCGCTCTTGGCATCAGCACCCTCATCTATATGGTCCCTATTTCCCTTGCCGCAGCTCACCAGGCTGGTGCTTTGGGTGTTTTGACCATGGCCCTCGTGCTGGCACACAGGCTGCATATCCCCAAGCCTACCCTCCGTCTTCTTGAGAAGCGGTTAAAGGCGGCTGCTGCTGCTAAATGAACGGTTTGACGAAGTTGTAAGACCCGGAAGGAGGACATGTAAATTATCATTGTACAATATGGTACCATACCAATAGCATCAATAGAATTGCGAAAGAGGCAGCTGGTTCGCGCTGTCTGGGCGTTTGTAACACAACAGAACTAAGTACGCAACTCTCCGATCCATTGGCTCGTTGAGATGTTATCGAGCTCAAGCTTATAGAAGCCACTGGTTTCCAAGCTGTTTCACTAGCCCTAAGTTTGCAAAGTAGTATCTGACCTTGTTACAATGTTGCGTTCCTACAAGGCATCTGGGATTCAGGGCCTGGTGAGGGCTGTGTTTTGGGACGAAACAGGCTATGGTCTTGAGAGAATGGCCGATGTCGCATGATTCACATGAAATGTAAGAAGCAGCTTGAGCTCTTCTATCTAAAGCTGGAGGAAAGCTGAGCCTTATATATAGCCCTGCTTAGGCATCCAGAAGGTTCCTTAGGTTTACCCGTTAGATAACCTACATACAAGGATAACTAGTAAATAACAAACAGAGGCTTACGGGTCTGCCTAACAGATTCGCAGTCGTTGTGCTCTCCTGACAAAGGTTTGAGTGAAACATATCACGAGTGCCGCACAAAGATCAGATCAACTGTTAACAAGCCAAAGGCATTTCATTTTTTTGTTTCAGGATTGAATCTTTGTCCCTCCTGTTATCATTGTCCTAACTTTAAATCGTACTCTCCAACTATCATATGAAGCTTACAATACTTATTTCCCAATTTTACTTGTGGGCTGTTACAAAGTTAGCTGTGCCACCATAACCAAAGAAAGTACTAAACTTACCAATGCCCTCCTCAGGCATGGGCTCGATGCCGGCAACCTCAGCAGCCAGCTGCTTCTTCTGCTCTAGCTTATCATCCTTCATGAAGGGGAAAGTAAGGACCTCACGAATGGTGTAGTTGTCAGTAAGGAACATGACCATTCGGTCAATACCCATACCCCAGCCACCAGTAGGAGGCAGACCGTACTCGAGCGAGGTACAGAAGTTCTCATCGACGAGCTGGGCCTCGTCATCACCCTGGTCCTTCTGGCGGGCCTGCTCCTCGAAACGCAGGCGCTGGTCGAAGGGGTCATTCAACTCGGTGTAGGCGTTGGCAATCTCCTTCTTGCACACGAAGGCCTCGAATCTCTCACAGAGACCGGGAATCTCGCGGTGGTACTTGGCGAGAGGGCTCATGACCTGAGGGTGACCAGTGATGAAAGAGGGGTTAACACACTTCTCCTCGATGAACTCACCAACCAGCTTGTCAATCATGCGGGCGTTGGTCAGAGGAGGTGTGCACTCGAGGTTCATCTTCTTCAGGACCCTCTTGAGAAAGTCGTTGGTCTCTTGAGTGTGAAGTTGATCACCAGGAGGAAACTTCTCGCCAGTAGCCTCTTCAAGAGTGGGGATCATCTCATAACGAGGCCAGGGCTTCTCCCAGTTGACCTCATACTTCTCGCCGCTCTGAGTGTGGAAGGTGGTCTTGTAACCACCGGTGAGGTACTTGACAAGGCCGGAAATCATATCCTCAGTGGTTTCCATCAGGTCGTTGACATCAGCGTAGGCCTCGTAGAATTCAATGGTAGTGAATTCGGGGTTGTGGGTAAGATCAGCACCCTCGTTTCTGAACTGACGTCCAATCTCGTATACACGGTTGAGACCACCGACGACGAGCATCTTGAGGTACAGCTCAGGAGCAACACGCATGAACATCTGCATATCGTACTCGTTGTGGTGAGTGGTGAAAGGCTTAGCGGTAGCACCACCAGCAATCTGATTCATCATAGGAGTCTCAACCTCAACGAAGTCGCGCTCGTCGAAGTATCGGCGGATCCAGGTGATCATCTTGGATCGGGTAATGAAGACATTGCGGGCCTTCTCGTTGCAGATGAGATCGAGGTATCGCTTGCGGTATCGCTGCTCGAGATCCTTGAAGCCGTAGTGGTCATCAGGAAGAGCGTGCAGACAAGGAGTCAAGAGGACAATCTCAGTAGCGAAGATGGACAGCTCACCCTCCTCACCCTTCTCAATCTTGGTCTTGGGAGCAGTTCTATGATGATGTTAGTTCAGAGGTTTCTTCAATCGACATTTGAAAGTTAGCCTACCGGCCAGGGTATCCAATGATACCGATGATATCACCACGGCGAAGGTGCTCATGCTGGTCCTCGAAAGAGGGAGCCCCCTCACGGACCTCCTGAGCCTGACACATGATCTGGACCTTGACGCCCTCAGTTCGGACATCGTAGAAGAGGAGCTTGGAACCGGATGCTCGCTTTCCATGGACGCGGGCGCCGATCTGGATGATCTTGTCCTTGGCATGCTCGCCAGACTTAAGGTGACCGAACTCCTCAGCGAACTTGCGCAGATCGTATGTGACATTGAACTTGTGGGGGTAGGGGTTGGGGCTCTTGGTCTCGCGGAGCTTGTTGATGTTCCTTGATCGGATCTCGAAGTACTGGTTGGGGGTGAGGTCCTTCTCAGCAGCCTCAGCACCACCGGCAGCCTTCTTGGGAGTCGGAGCGGGGCCACGCTCAGCAGCCTTCTTCTTCTTTTCCTCCTCCTTCTGGCGGGCCTTCTGGCGCTTCTTCAACTCGGTCTTGGAGATCTTCTCGCCAGTTACCTCATCGAGGTGCAGGTTGGCGACCTGCTCGGTCGGAGGGGCAGCAGCGTCAGCCATGATTGCGGCTCGTTTCGCGGTTAAAGAGTCGAAATGGCAGGATCTCCAGATCAGGCGTCGATACCTGATATAAATCTCTGATGCCGGCAAATTGAGTCAAGCTGGGATGTTGTGAGTCAGTGGAACAGTCAGGGCATTGGAGGGGCAGAAGAAATGGTGGGCGCCACAATCGCGGGGTAAATTTTCAGTCAGTCCCGGCGTCTACGACTCAGCCACATCCGAATCAAAGCAAAGACCGTACATATGAAAGCATTTGTGGATGTCATTGATGTTCACCATGTTGTTGCATTGTGAGCAAACACAGATTTAGCTCGCTCGAATTCTTTCATCATTACATATTGTTTTCGGTGGTAGCCTCCCTATACCAGCCATTGTGCTATGAAACATAAAAATGGATGTATTATTCCAGAAACATGGCATCGCCGCGAACTCCTTGCATTGCCATGGCCATGTCTCCTCCGTGCATACCCCCATTTTGCATAGCCATGTTCATGTTAGGCATAGAGCGACTCATGTTGATTGCCGCCCGGTTGGCAGGACTTCCTGCTCCAGCGGGCATCATGAACTGTGGATTGCGTTGTTGTTGTTGCACAGGCCGTGTACGTGGCACTTCAAGAGTTGCTTGCTGCTGAATAGGTTGTTGTGGCTTAATTGGAGAGGGGTTAACCATGGCAAAGCTATCATCGTCCTCCATCTCCGCATCAGCATCTTGATCACTGTTTTCGGCAGTGGAAGACGGGTCAGTTGTGGCGGTGGAGGCAGTCGCATGTTCGCTGAGCGCGCCGTTAACGCTCGTTGTTGAAGGACGTTTGGAAAGCTGAGGTCGCTGCTGTTGCTGTTGCTGTAGTTGCTGTTGTTGTAGTTGCTGTTGTTGAAATTGTGGCTGTGATGGCGTCTGAATTTGTGGCGTAGGTTGAGTGCCGTTAATGGCGGCACCGCCAGAAGCTTGGCCGGATTGGTCTAAAGGTCTTTGAGCATTCATCCCGTTGGCATTGGCTCTCGACGAAGCAATGACGCTCTTCCAGCGCTCGATAGACCTCGAGACAAGTGTTGGAAGATCAACCTGACTATCCTCAAGCGAGAAGCCAACAGCTCTTCCACCCTTGACGGCCTGTTCATAAGAAAGGGCAAGAAGTTCTCGTTCCATCGGGATCGTAACGGGCGGTGCAAGCCTAAACTCCTTTGGTTGCTGAAGCTTGTTCAGTTGTTCTATCTGAGACTTGAGATTGGCGTTCTCTTGTTTGAGTCTGTGATGCTGTTCCTTCATCTTCTCGGCCTCCTTGTGTTTTCTTCCCACACCACGTGCCAACTCTAAGATCCAAAGCTCTTGCTGACGTTGAAGAGGCAGAGTTCCCCATACTGCGTACGCTGATTGTAGGTGCTCATCGACCTGTGCCTCCAGTTGCTCTGCCATCTTCTGGGCTTTACGGACTGACTCTTGGGGGTTTCGGAAGTTGTTTGCTGAAGGAGGATACTTAAACTCATCCATGACGGCGGTGGTGGCGGCAGCGCAAGTCACTTTCCAGGTCTTGAATTGTCCTGCGAACCAAGATTGTAGAGCCTCGAATTCGCGTTGTCCTGGGGATTGGACAGACCATGATGTTGATGTAGGATGCTGCGTCGATGAAAAGAGGGTAGGAGGAGGTTGTAGGCATTGAAGGGTCAATGCAGGGAAATCGAGAGACAAAGGATCAAAATCGAATGGCATTGAGTTGTTGTCAAGTTGCACCCTGTCATAAAGTTAGCATTCGATGAACGAAACCGACCCAAAAGTAAAAGCACATACTTGGCCGCCCTCCAAGAGCTGAGAAGCTCTCGCAATGCGAGCTCCGCGGCACGTGCTGTATCCATGGCATCGGAGAGTTTCTGTTTGACGTCGAATTGAGCCTTCTGGATAGCTTGTTTGCTGGCGGTCCGCTGCATGCCAGGGCGTTTCGGTGGCTCGGGTGCGGCGTCGCTTTCCCAACTGCCTCTTTTCGGGATATCGTTCATAACGCCAGTTGCCTCCCAGGTAGGTTGAAAAGGAGGCGCATATTTCATAGACTGATCAACTACAAGCTGGTTGTTTTGGGAGATGACAGGCGATTGATAATCCTCGCCTTCGGGAAGAGACGCTTCCTTCATGACAGGTGCTTTTGGTGTTCCCACAGGAGTCGAAGTTTCCCGCCTGCCACCCAGTGAACCTCTGGGCTGTCGCCTTGTGATACTACCACGGAGCTTCTTGATAGCATCGACATCGTGAACACCATCTGGTGGTTTCGGGTTCTTCTCCTTGATGTAGAGATCGAGATGGCGACCGAGGGATGATGACGTGAAAGCCTGGCCGCAAAAGGGGCAGTTCTTGTCTTTAGGGGCGCCAGCTTTGGGGGTTCCTGCATCGGTGGTTTGGGGCGTCGAGTCGGGCATTTTGAAGGAGGTATGAAGGATCAAATTCGGGGAAAATTAGGGGGATGCGAAAAAAACTTTGTGAATACGAGCGCCGAGAAGGAAATACGGTGGTCTCGATAACTATAAGAGTGTAAAAGTCGACTACGGCTCCAATGGGGGAGCTGTACAGACGTTAATCATAAGGAGCGAGCGAAGTTTGAAGTGAAAAAAGAACGAGCGTATTGGGGCCGAGACCTCCGGACGGAAGAAGAGTTTAATGGACGGTTATGAAAGTCTGGGCATGGAGTTTAGATGAATTGGATTGTAATGTAAAAAGAAAAAAAGAGCACGAGATGTGAAGTTTCGGTACGGACGAGTTAAGAGAGCGAAGACAAAGGCGAGAGCGGGAGCAAGACGGAAGGGAAGAAAATGAGAGACTCGAAATGTTAGCTAGTTAAATTTAGAGGCGAGCGATGGGAGACTAAAGGGGAAGCCAGGTTTCTTAGCATCGCTGGGTTTAATTGTTCTTTTGGTTTTTTCCCCCTCTCCATTTTAAAATAAAGCCTCCTCCCAGGCCAGGTCCAGGCTATTCAGGGGCGCAACCAATCCAACCAAGACCCCCGAAATGGACCCCCAGATTGGCGCCACTAGCACTAAGCAGCACCCATGAAACCCCTGACGCTTAGTGGCCGTCCCGCCGTCTGGATGTCTCTCCCGCTGCTCGCTTAGCGCTGATCGGGCTTCTCTGAGAGGTCCGGTTTAGTGCCGTCGGGACCTGGAGCTACCTGTCGATGAGATCCAATCCATCCATTCCATCTATTCATACCAACACTTCCTACGGTAGGGCAGCCCATGCAGTTGAGCTTGTGTATTGTGTTTAGGGTTTTGTAACGGCGACATCTCGATTCATGATGTAATTACTGCGTTAGTGGCTTCATGGCCTACCAAGACATTGTCGAAAGAAGTACTTCGTAACAAAGACTTGTCTACCGACTTAAGACAGCTCGTAACATAAATTTGGACCGGCAATTGCAGTTGATCGGCCCAGGGTCGCCAAAAGAGGAGGAGGATATGCAGCTATAAATACAACAATTTCTCATGCTAAAATTAAGCTATGGATATCACACGTTGTATTAACAAATTCGCTCTCGACTCCCTCTTCCCGTCCTTGTAATGAGATGGAGTTGCAGCCCACTAGACAATGTCGGTTACGTTGATACTAGGAATCCACTCGCGCTGTAGTCAATCAGACCCTTGGAGTCTATACTCTATAATAGTCGTTGGTTCCTTTAGATTCAGCTGCCACGATAGCCGCATATACGAAGATTGTGAAGCGAAAATTGCTGTCCGAGATTTACAGCATGGACTCTGCAATAGATCCGAAGCTCATTACTGGTTCTCTCCAACTCAACAACTTGGCGTCAACTAAATAGTGTCCTTTAGTTTCAACTGTTGACCACATTTATTGATTGGATGCTCAGCGGGCTCTGGTCACGCCTCAAACGTGCATATCAGAGCCGAAGGGGCTTGGTGGCTTTGCACCAACGTGCGCCCCTTTTATATGTCTAATACGTGGGTTCATCAAAACATAAGTTCTTCTAAACGGCTCATGGACCAACGACAGATCATCTTCAACCCAATCATAGAGAATGTGACCCGGGGGAGAGAACAGCTGTAAAGTGTAATCCTTCCGGCAGTCTTACAGCGCTAGACATCACCTAGACTGGACAAGATTGGCTTTGAAGCGCAAAAAGCATGGGTGGCACCGACCACAGGGTTGTTCTTAGGCATTGAATCCTTGTCCGAGACATGGTGAGCTTCTGCATGCCCCTTAACCACCGCAGCAACACTATCTCATAAAGAGCAGAAAGGCAGTCAATACCGCATCTGCTTAATTATACTCTGCAGCTGCTAAGTCCGTCAGATGCAAAGGAACTTGCTTCTGTGGGTTTCCAGTAACTTTCCAAGTTTTCCAGATGAGAACGCAGCACTCGGCAGGTCTATCCGTCCTTCCACCCTGGGTTTTCCGTGCCGAATTTAAGAGTGCCCATTTGCCCGCTTGGCAAGATGTCGGCCTCCTGGTCCATATTGAGCAGCTCGGAGATATATACAATAGAGTACTGGCAGAAAGGACTGGACGAGAAAGAAGGATGTAGAAACCTGGTCCTCTGTAGTCCGTTAATAAACTTTATACCTAATACCTCTTACCCCTGAGCAGAGCCGCAGCCAGCGCCTATCGTATGGTCAGAATACGATAACTAACCTAATTGAACTTGTGAGGCTACAAAACATACAATAGCCGCCGGTAAGAGCACATGCCTGTGCATCTAATTCTTTACTAGCCGCTATCCATCTTAGTTCATTAATAGCATTGTGGAAAACGAGACTGAGCATTGCCATGCTTAATTAATTAGGGGGAAACAAACATGAGACCTTGTGGTGGAAAAAGTAAAGTGATGTGAATAGTTTGTCTTCTACACCGGTAGTCGAGACCTCTTCTACTCCAAGGCATTTTGGTCAAGAATTTGTTCACTACAGTTTTTGGCATGCAACAGTCCTAGGCAGATTGCAACTTCATACAGTGACTTTTCAAACCTTTGCTTTTCAGGAGGCTAAATATCAATAGACAGGCCCCTCGTCAGTAAGTATCTATCAGTCATGCAATTCACTGTAGCATCAAACAAGGGCTCGGACGACTGTGGAAAGCTGCAGGCGACGGAAGCTTGGTAGAACAAGCACAGCCGGCAGTTAAAGAAAAGGGACACAAGAACAGAACAGTCCAGCCATGAGATGTATTTGTTAATGTGTCTTCCTTTTTCGTCTCAAATGGTGAAGGACTCCTGTAAGATTATAACAGAGAGGTCACGTGATGCTGAAGAAGCGCCACAGACTTGATCAAGCCACAACACCGCCCCTCCAAGATTGGGCAGTACCTACCTTCTTATTGGTCGGCAAGCTGCCTACCCGTGTTAGCTGTACCTACCTCGCGACTTTGCCTCCACTTATCGTCGTTTCTTCGCCGAATCAAGGAGCTTCCATCACTTGTACAAACAGCCCGATTCAACAGCATATAGATTCTGTCGCCCTCGTTTTGGCAAAACGAGACAATATCTGCGCAACCACGCCCGGTCCTCAAAATGCCTCCTGGTATGTTCCTAATCGCTTCAATAATTTGCACAGTCCACGCCTACCGCACGCGAGCGCGTCTCGCCCACCCCCAAGAAACACCACTTTTCGTCGTCGCAACATGTATTCGACAGTTGCTAATTAATGCGCAGCTCTCAGCGATGAGGAGACTTCTGACGTTGGTGAATTCACCACGCCTCCACCAGCTACCAGAAAGAAGTCGACCTCAGCTGCGGTGTCGGATAAGTTCGAAGATGCCAGGCCGGAAGATGAATCAGATGGGGATGGAAATGATGACGAGGACCTTGATGAGGACGAGTAAGACATCAGCTCAATGGCCAAGCGAATAACACTGATGCGCCACAGGTTTGTTGTTGAAGCGATCAAAAAGCACTTTGTCGATGAAGACGTACGAGAAGCCTGCATTGATTGAGTCCCACAGACTAATCATGATCGCAGGGTACTTTGAAGTTCCAAGTGAAGTGGGAAGGATATGAAGCCAAACAGGATATGACATGGGAACCAGAGGAGAACCTTCGGTAGGTAAAACGTTTACTTCCGACTATGTGTTTCTTGTTTAACGCATCTTCTGCAGAGAGTCTGCTCAAGAAATCCTCGATCAGTATTTCGAGCAATTTGGAGGGCGAGAGAAGCTTTTCCAACAGACCGAGACCGCTGCCAAAACTAAGAAGCGCCGCCGAGCGACCAACGGCACACCCAGCACCGCTACTCCGACGACAACAACAAAGCGATCCCGGCGAGGCAATACACATCCTGCTAACACCACACCACCTGCCACGTCCAAGCCGTGGAGCCCGCCCGCTGGGTCCTGGGAGGATGAAATTGAATCAATCGAGGTTGAGGAGGACGAGAGCCGAGGCAAGATCATTGTCTACCTAAGATGGAACAATGGCAAGAAGACCAAGCACGACACCGAAGTGGTCTACAGAAAGTGTCCGCAGAAGGTGAGTAGGCAACGCAGTTTGATCTAGACATGTACTAATGCGACGCCATATAGATGCTTCGCTTTTACGAACGTCACCTTAAGATTGAGAGAAGTGAGAATAAGGCCCTTTCTGAAGGAGCTTAGAATTAGATGCAGCAGGCAAAAACTTGTGCTTGGCTCCGAGCTCTGTCTGACACGAGATTAAAATGGAATGGCGTTTGGCGACTGCTGGGGGATAATGCATCCTGCATTTATGTTTTACTTTTACAAAGATACGCGAGGAATATGGACATGCAGTAGCTATTCGGCTGAGAGTGAACTTTATTTCAATTGGGAGATCTAACCATCAAGCATATGTACAGTATAAAAGTTGCAACTCGATATCTGCTCAGTACCTTACTGGACCTCAATGAACAACTAAAATTGAAAGAAATGCATGACATGGATGTGACCATGTAGAGAGTTGTACCTTGCATATTCACAGGCCGGCCGTAGTACTAAATTAGGCCGACTTTCATGGGAGAGGTATCTTAGTAGGTAGCGAGGGTCTTACCTTTCTCTTAGCTTTGAGTCCCAACGCGCTTTAACGCGACGATATAGCGCCTAAAAGATGATGAGGTGACGTTTTCTGCGAGGCTGGGAAAACCTCAAAGCTGTCCAGCGTGTCAGAACCCCTGGAAGACCCCACTATAGGACCCCTGTAGGGCAGCTTCTTCGCTCCCAGCCTTGCCATTTAACGCGTCCAGATCCAGAGTCGTACCTGTCTGGTCTAGCTGTAAGAAAAAAGACGGTGGCGGGGCAACGACTTATAACAGAGTGACTGGCCATGTGCGATTGAGAGAGAGACTGAGACTTTGCATTCCTGCTCCCGTTTGATCTTTAACTTTACTTGTTTTCTTAAGAAATAAATCTAACGATTTAATATTCTTGGGTAAAAATAGAAGGACAATTGCAGTACGATTGATTACTTTACGACACCATCTATCTGTATCACGAAGCTTCTGATTGGTTAACTTGATTGCACCACGTCCGTCTTTGACTCGACACCGACTTTAACTCAACACTTTACTACCTTGCATTTTTTATTGAGTATGTCAACTCTGTGCTTTTAGCATTCTGTTCCAAGAGCCTCAACTAACTCTGTATCAGATCAGGACATTCTCTCAAGCATCAACACTATCTTTAGTTTATATCAAACTCAACCCCAAACACAAACACAAACACTCCCCGCTCAAATCTCCAACCGCCAAGATGAAGAAGAACGACGTTATCGCCATCATCATTATTATCCTCTTCATCATCCTCGCCGGTGTCTCATTCGGTATTTGGAAGCTTGTCTCAATGGCGAAGAACCACATGAGCGCAACAGGCTCATCGAGCAGAAGCTCTAGCGAGATCGCCGACTAATTCAAAAACGTCCTCTCTCTGAATCACGATCCATCGGCCTTCAGGGCTCTCATGCCTCCTTCTCGATACCCCACAAGCACAGAAAGTGCTTGGCCTTTACTTCCTTGTTTATTCTTTTTGGGCACAGCGGTTTGGCGGTGAATGTCTATCACCTTTTTCTTACCTAAAATCATGGTGGAATGTGGATGGGTAATGTCTGGTTGACTGATTGACTACGAATCACTCACGTTCTGGGTTACGGCGCAATATCATGGTGACGTTTGTTTACGGTTTGTGTTGGGCTGCGGGTTATGGATGTTTATGTATACATGGGTATGACTAGTACGCAAGATAGACTGCTTTTACGATTTTAGGAAGTCAATTATGGCATGAATGATAACAAAACGCAATGGATTTTACAACCGGCATGTTTGTAACTCTGAATCTTCTCAGTGACTGGACACTCTCGTAACTGGTGTTGTGGGCCTCAACAATGATTCACTCAACTTCAGATACCTAGCCTGTCCGTGACAGGACAGGTCCAATGGCGTATATAAAGGTCATGAAACAACCGACTTTACATCCACCAAGCAATCTGTTTAGAACAACTCTAGTGTAACAGCTACAATGGGAAAACTTAGCATAGATCTCAACCTCACTGGCCTGGCCATCGAAGCCTCCAAGCTCAACCTTGACAATCAAGAGGCCGAAAAGAAGCCAAGCAGCATTGACCGCTACCAGAAGTACCCTTCTCTCGTTTCAACATAGACGAGACCCAGCCCGATGTTCTCGACAAGAACAGCCCCCAGTATCGCGAGCGTGTCATCAAACTTCTCGACGCCCTTGATGAGGCCTACCAAAAGAAGTATACCGAGTATCTAACCCAGCGGGCCAAATACATCGCAATGGTGGAGGCGGACGAGGAGCGAATCTGGAACCGTTATATTCTCAATCCGTTCGACAAGACTTTGATGGTCAGCGACCTCGAGCTCCACGACTTTAAAGCCATTGACTTTGAAGACCGCTTCGTGAAGACAAACAATCGCGAGTTCTTCTATCTACGAGACCTGCAGCTGGAGTTATTCTACATCGGAAGACTGGTCAGGATCGGGCGTCTTGAGAGGGCCCGACTTGAGGAATCTGACTCGTTTATTCAGCTTCGCAATGAGTGGGCGGACATGCTCGGTGATTATATTGACGATGACTCGGTGTGCAGTGATGAAGAGGGCCCTTCTATCTGTTGGCCCTCTGACGGGCCGGTTATTGAGGATTAGGGTGAAGAGATCCTGAGCACCATGTGTTTAGTGAAAATAGCAGGCAGAGGTTAGAAGAGAAAACCAGCTATTAGCTACTATTACCGGCCGGCATCTTCGATCGGGTTCATTAGGTAATGAAAGCATTCATTGACAGAGTGGAAGTGATTAATAGAACAAGTAAAGTACCTAACGACTGTTGTTCGTCTTACTAGACTGAGTCACTCACGCCGTTCTCAAACCAACTCTTACAAATCTACACAGATACTCCCATCTCATTGGGCTAACCGCTCTGCGTCGACTCAAAAAGGCAGCCGAGTACAATTGAGGATTATCTAATATCTGAATAAACTGGTCAAACTGATCGAACCGAGTGAACTCTTATGAGTGCTCTACTTACTTGACTTACACTTAAGTCTAGTCAGTTTACGCTCCAATTATAAGACCTTGAGTAGGTATATAAAAGCCCAACCCTTCATTTTGGTTCACATTAATATCGCGACATCACAAGTCACCATGTTCGAACTAGACTAGTATTGAACCCAAATCAAGTATGATTTCTTTCGCCGACTAGCGGCATTCTATCCATATGTATAACAAGAGAACCCTAGTCTATCCATCTAGTTCCTTGTTTCGCATCCTATTCAATGTACAAGAACAAAAAAGAAGTAAGCTCATTCAAGTCGCCGTGTTTGACGTCTCTACTTGCGGGCAGCGGGAGTGGGAGTAGGGACCACAACGGGCTCCTCGGGGGCAACAGGAGGAGCAACAGGAGCCGCAGGAGGGGTGAAGACGGGGGCTCCAGGGATGGGAGTAGGGACAACGGGAGGAGGGGTAGGAACAACGGGAGGAGCAACGGGAGGAGTAGGGACTAATAGGATCTGTTAGTATCAAGGTCTTGAGGTATAGACTTGAAGTGTAACTTACCACCTTGACCGGGCTGGCCTCCGACGGGGGGCATGGGAGGAGGAACTGGCAACCAACCACCAGGACCTCCGGGAGCACCAGGAGCACCAGCACCAGCTCCGGGACCGCTAGGACCACCGGGACCACCAGCTCCAGGACCAGCTCCAGGTAGAGTACCGTTCATGGGAGGAGGGAAGAAACCTCCAGGGAATCCACCATCTATACGAATATCATTAGTATCTCATGTATTCAGGAGGGTCAAAGAGTGTGACTCACTGGGAGGGAAAGGAGCAGCCATAGCGAGAGGAGCCGCAGCGGCGAGAACGAAGGCAAAGATTGCGGACTTCATCTTGATGGTTGTGTATGAGAGATAGTGACAGAAGATGTGTTTTTGATGTTGTTGAATAGAGACAGACAGGATGGTAGTCTTTTATAATCGAACGAGACCAGCTCACAGATAAACAACAAGGATAAAAGATAGGCAGACAATGGATGGGTCTCAGACCAGGGAAGTTGTTGTTAAGAATAGAGAAAAAGAATGGGTTGGAGCAGGAAATAGAACCTGTTTTTGCAAGAGAACAAGGCCATGACTATATACTAGAATCTGTATCTATGGCTACGTAGTCGTAGCAGGTCCGCACACCCCTTGGTAGCCTCGCAAATCCCTACTTGGATGGAAAGATTTCTCCGTTTCTAGTTTCTCAAACCATTGAGAGTGATCGACCGGCAAAAAAAAACAAGAGGTATCAGGTCGGCTGTTAGACTGGATGCACATCTGGGAGCGAACCAATAATGACCCACGAAGAGCCGGCAGATAACTAAACTAGATCAAGGCCACTAGACTAGAGTATCGTTTTGATGAAGCTTACAGTTTAAAGTGCAGGGGGTGGAGAGGAAAAGCTTGTCTTGTCTTGGATGTTTCCCTGTTGAATTGAATGGTTGGATGAGGCTCACGAGTAGGCTGCATATGCTCTATTCGCAACCCTATATGTCGACTATTTTTCCAGTTAATTAATTAATTATCCCATGTCAACTATTAACTCACTCACTAGTCTACCTAGCTGAATCTTTTACCACAACACCTCATCTTTATTCCAACCTCTCTTGTTCTCAATCCAAGTTTCTATCAACCATGACTTAAAAATAACCTTGACGATCGTCCATTATGACGCTCGAATTGTTCCTTTAGGTTCAATGAGAGTCTCCATAATTAAAAAAGGAGTTGGAAGTCCACAGTTTTCTAACAAACGACGCGTAACCAAAAGAAACATTGATTCCTTCTCCAGCCAAACAAAATTCCCCACAACCCAGTTCCTTGACAGCGACAGTTTCACGTTACGCCTTGTTCCTGTTTCTCCACCCGCCGTTAGACTAAACTCAGGGTTTCTGTCTGCAAGGCACCAAAGACAAAGACGAGAAAGGAAGGAAAGAAAACGTAACTACTGTACGTATCTACAGTATCTTCATTGCAGATCCTTCTCCAACAGGGTTCCTTGCTCCATATCAAGGAGGGTGACGACGCGGCCTGCAGAGACTGAGATCCAGTGGATTGCGTTGATGCACGGGGAGATAAAATTATAGGACAGATATGGAGGACGATCTGGAGGCTTGCAAGGTTTTGTCTCATCCCTATATCTCTCGTTCGTTTTCTCATGACAGCGTCGAGATGTGAATGGTGCAAGAATTGAAGAGGGTTACATGTTGCACGACACACGGAATGACTTGCTCCATATGGTATCCGCAGTGTCTATCCATGATCAGATAGATGAGAAGACACGACTCTCCTGTAATCACTCTCCATCCATGCAGCGTAGTCTTTGGCACTGCCATAGTATATCGTATATTCTATCTCTTTGTTCTATTCCATTCCCCCGTCTAAATATGTAACTCACACCTGATTGATGTACACATCTTCCCCATCGAAAGATCAACACTCTCCTCCCCGGAACCGTGGGTATCGACCTCTTCTTTAATTTCTCATCTTTTACCCAGAACAGTGGTCTCTATCACCCTGCTGCTTCTCACCAACTCATGACCCCTCTACCACGGTCGAAACCGCCTCGTAGCTGACGCTCAGGCTTGACGACCTTGCCTCTGAGGACAGTGTATCGGATCAAATTCTCGCAGTCCTCGGGCATGACTCGAGCAAGCCAGATGCCCTGAGCTGCACCCACGCTACCCTCCCCCGAGCCGTTCTTCTCAACGCCATTCGTGCCATTCTGCTTCTCAGCTGCATCATCCAGACCAAAGGCATTCGGCCGTCGGTAGATCATGACATTGGCAGAGTACTTATGTCCTCCCACATGACTGATGTAGTAGATACCGACACCGCCAGGTCTTTCATCATGCAAATCCCGATACAGACCTAGCGGCCTCAACTGGCGCTCAAACTCCTTTCTCAGAACAGGAGCACTCTGGGCACAGCGTACATCGCGTGTTCGATGACTGCACATGAGGATGACGGCGTTGTGAGGGCAGTCAGCCAGGGTCACGTCGGGAATACCAGCGGCCGGATCTGGAGATGGCAAAGAAGCAGGTAAGGGCGTTGGTGTAAGTGGAGATGTGCTGGTAGGGGCTTGATTGATGACCTCTGCGATGATCTGAGGCACGCTGAGAGGGTGAACGTCACGAAGAAGTTTGAAAGCTGGGAGAAGCAAAAGTGTTGTGGGTTCAGAGTAGTCATCTGTGTCATGGGGAGTGGGCATGTTAGATGCCGAAAGCTTGAGTTTCTGTGAGTTGATTGTTAGTGGTCGCTCATTCAACTAAACCAAGCATGGATGAGTTGGTATGTTTGAGAAAT